>NC_082722.1:46470592-51270592 GCF_030144855.1 Hypanus sabinus
TGAGAGAGGGATGGAGTGCAGGGCACTTTCTCTTATTGGTGAAACTCAAGCTCACTCTTTGATGCATGTAGAAAAGAACCTACACTAGCACTTGTTACTATATAAGTAGTTTATTTTAAATGACCCATAAAGGGTCTGTAAAATACAATAGTTGGAACTACAAATTCAGTAATTGCATTCTTCATATAAATGAATAAGCTTCAGACCGATAGGATAAGACGCTCAGGAATGTGTTTTATTTATCTGTTTTCCTTCGCTTTATCGTGTGCTTCATACAAATCTTAATAATTTTGGTTTCCTTTGTAAACTAAGAGAAGAATAAAGTGTAAAATTCAAAACAGTTTTTGCTTCTTTAACTTACATACCAAATACAAGTACTATTTGGACTACTGGGTTTAGGTACACAGATAAGAAAATGATATTAATAAGCATGCTTTCATGGCAAAGAATTAAAAGAAACAATAATGATAGTCATGCCACCTAATTGGAACAATTTATGAACTCTAAAAGCTAAAGCAGCATCCAAAATACAGCAAGCAGCATAGAGAGTACTGAGAAAGCTGTGTAATGGAAATTACTTCTTGTCACATTAGCAGCTCATTTATTCATTGGGTAAGATTTACAAAAACACTCTGCCCTATTAATGCATACACCAGTAAATAAATTCATGTATCTGCACTCTCGAAAAACCAGTGATAGAAATACTTTATTGGTTTAACTTCGGATGTATTTTTTCCAAATATGTATAGTCACTACAGAAATTATAAAAATGCAGTTAACCAGTGGAGCTTGTGCACACACAACATAAACGATATCTACTACAACTAGTTACAAATTATAGATTAAAGGTCAGTTTTATCCATTTTTCTTTGCCTGTAGATAAACTGCTGGGGACCAGTCAACATCTACTCCTCACACTTTGAATTTTTTGTCATAGTGTCAAGCCTGAACAGTATGAATCCCCCAGAAATTGCATATTCATAAAACAACAAAAAAGAAATCATGACTTCAGGAAGAAGAGAACACTAATCAGACATAAAGAAATAGATTCAAGAGCTTCAGCAATAAGTTCATAACACATGTAAGTAGAACCAACTAAAACTGAAAGGCATAATTTTTTGAAAGTAATCGTAATCATCTTTTTCCAACTGATAAAATGTGTAACATAATAAGCAAAAAAGCTGAAAGGAAGTTATCAAGCACACACACTTGCATGAAAACACCATTTCCCATATTTAAAATGGTCCATTGAAAAGAGACGTTAATCTGTGCAAAACTTGGGTAACAAGTTGGTTCAACTTCTTCCATGATAATTATTAGCTAAATGATAATTATTAGCAAAAATATCCAACTACAAGCCAAAAAATTCCCACCATAACATACACCCATATACCTTCCGGAAGTTGGTAGGTTGGGATAGGATTGAATGTGGAGGCGTGAGTGAAGGGGGAACTAACATTTAAATTGGACTGAGTTTACCAGAATAAACAGTTCAATGAGAAAAACAGGAATTTCCCAACAAATATCCTTCTTAACTCATTAAGGATACTGTACACCATAAAATCATCAACATTTATGAAGATATTTATTGAAAGAAATAGGATTAATCTCTGCAGCTCATAGGGCGTTTTTATTCTCTATTTTGTTCTGTTTTGGGAGGTGGATGGTGTTAGCTGGTTACATTCATTGCCCATTCCAGGTTAACCAAAAAATGATGACTGTCTTTTTCCATGAAGTGCTGTAGACCTTGAAACTATGATGTGATAATATTCCCATGATGAAGTTAAATCGGGAATTCATCATCATTTTTAATCTTTCCCTCTCCCAGTGTAGAGTGCCCTCCTGCTTCAAATTATCCACCATTGTCCCTGTACCTAAAAAGACCAAGGTATCATGCCTGAATGACTGCGTCCTGTTGCACTCACCTCGATTATAAGCAAATGCTTTGAGAGGCTGCTCAAGGATTACATCTGTGGTTGCTACCACCCAAACTGGATCTCCAACAACTCACCTACCGACACAACTGAACAACCGATGACACAATAGACACTGCCCTACATACTGTCCTTACACATCTGGAGAAGAGGGATGCTTATGTGAGAATGCTGTTCTTGGACAACAGTTCAGCATTCAATATCATAATTCCATCCAGGGTCGACAAGAAACTCAGAGACTTTGACCTTGACCCTGCCTTGTGCTGGATCCTGGACTTCCTGTCAGATCACCAGCAGTTTGCAAGGGTGGGCTCCCTCACCTCCAACCCTCTGACTCTCAATACAGAAGTCCCTCAGGGCTGCATACTGAGTCCCCTCTTTACTCCCTGTTCTCCCATGACTGTGTCGCCACCCACAGCTCTAATCTGCTAATTAAATTTGCCGATGACACTGTGTTGATTGGCCTTATCTCAAACAATAATGAGGTGACCTACAGGGAAGAAGTCATCTCTCTGACACAGTGCAGTCAAGAAAACAGCCTCTTTTTCAATGTCACAAAAACAAAGGAGCTGGTACGAGGAAATCTGCAGATGCTGGAAATTCAAACAGCAACACACACAAAATGCTGGTGGAACACAGCAGGCCAGGCAGCATCTATAGTGAGAAGCGCTGTCGACATTTCGGGCCAAGACCCTTCGAAGTCAGTCCTGACGAAAGGTCTTGGCCCGAAACGTCAACAGCGCTTCTCACTATAGATGCTGCCTGGCCTGCTGTGTTCCACCAGCATTTTGTGTGTGTTGCCAAAGGAGCTGGTTGGGGATTACAGGAGGAATGGAGACAGTGCTAACCCCTATTGACATCAATGGATCTGGGGTTGAGAATGTAAAAAGGTTCAAGTTCCTCAGCATTCACATCACCGAGGACCTCACGTGGTCTGTACACACCAGCTGTGTGCTGAAAATGGCACAACAGAGCCTCTTTCACCTCAGATGGTTGAAGAAGTTTGGTATGGGCCCCCAAATCCTAAGAGCTTTCTACAGGGGCGCAATTGAGAGCATCCTGACTGGCTGCATGACTGCCTGGTATGCACTGCATCACCTCCCTTAATCACAGGACTCTGCAGAGAGTGGTGCAGACAGCCCAGCGCATCTGTTGTTGTGAACTTCTCATGGTTCAGGACATTTACAAGGACAGGTGTGTAAAAAGGGCCTGTAGGATCATTGGGGACCCAAGCCATCCCAACCACAATCTATTCCAGCTGCTACCATCCGGGAAACGGTACCGCAACATAAAAGCCGGGACCAACAGGCTCCAGGACAGCATCTTCCACCAGGCCATCAGACTGATGAACTTGCGCTGATCTGAGTGTATTTCTATGCTACATTGACTGTTCTAATTATTATAAATTATTGTAATTGCACATTCAGACGAAGACGTAACGTAAAGATTTTTACTCCTCATGAATGTGAAGGATGTAAGAAATAAAGTCAATTCAATTCAATACTGAACTAGCAGCAGTGAAGCATCTGTAACATCAACCTAAGTCAGGATGAGAAGTGGCTAGAGAGACAGTAGAGATACTTGAGCTCCCTCAATAACCCTGGTGTGTGCCCAAACAATAGAACTTAAAAGAAGTTTAACTTTCAGACTTGAATTCTTGCATACTGGAGCACAGTTTAGAGAATTACTTTTATTTGTTTAAACTGAGAATTCAAAACAGCAACTTCTGGCAAAAGTGTACCTTTGCAAAGTAGAGACTATGAATAAAAGTTATGAATTTAAAACATTTTATCAACATTTCTGTTTAAATACATTAAGCAGTATTACAGAAATATTGCGTAAAGAAAATAGAGTCAAAGAAGCGAAAGATTAAACCAGATGGACAGTGCAGATCTGTTCCTGTATATGATGTGGAAATATTTATTTATGCACTTGCAGTATTTATTCTTTATCTTTCTCCAGTGGGTAATGCTATTTATTTTCATGGAATCAATCAAAAGACCATAATCTCCGGGAAGATGTCCTAGAAACATTGTTCCAAATGTATTCATTATAGATATTCAATGCTGCCCGGTTCTGCTTTTGAGACCCCAACCATTTTCGCTGTAATAGCACAATCACAGATTGACCATGAGCAATGTACATCTTTACACATCTTTACACTCCTATCACCAAATCTAGCCGAGAACAAAACGTGCAACATAACACACACTAAAAATAATGTGTAAATTATTAACATTACACATACAAATTTCCCTTCAGTTTTTTATTAATTCAGTCAAACATCATATTTTGATACATTAGGGATAGTTTCCAATATAATAACTGTGAGATGACTACAAGTGTGAAACATCCTTACCTCAGTGTATTTAACCTCATATATTATTCTTATGACTATTGCAGTTCACCCACCAGCAAATTGTCATGTCAGAGTTGGTGGAAAGGCAACAAATGCTGAGACTGTTCCTTTCCACTCTGCTTGGATCTTTCTGCTCTCCTTTCTTTGGTCCCAAGTATCCTTTCCCCTGCTTCCCTTATTTCAGCCAATAAAATGTTTATGGTGGAATCTAACCGATGACTCACTGACCCTGGCAACTGTCTCAGTCATGCTTGTCAAAGCTTTTGCATGTCTGCCATTTAAGCTGTTGCACCCAGTCTGATGTTCATACCCCACTAATTTCTCATCTTCCCATCAACCAGTGTCTAATTCCCAATAAAACAGAGTTTGGAATGTGCTTGGAGACTGCCTTGATTATTCCACTCCCAGAGGAGTGTGATAGAATTAGAAGAGATCTTACCTTGCACCCCATTTTAAGTGGCAGCTGCTAGGCTTTTATGCTCCTGCCATTAATCACCACCATGGAGAATTAGGTGCCAAAATACCTTTTCTGAATATTGCTTCCTGATGGCTTAGCTGATAAAGGCATTACCCAAATAATACAGAACTGGTAGGCTGATATAAACTGTGGCAACAGCAGTTACTTTACATGCATCCTCAATGTTCCCAGAGTGGGATTGGGGAAGGCATGGGGTGGGGAGAGGTAAATGAGTTACTCTCTCAGAAGTTTCAGCAACCCTTGATGGTTAGTACTGGTAGGTGCATCATGAGTAAATACTGACAGAACTTTAATATTTGTACAGTCTGTCAAAATTCATTATTTAGGTTCAGAATAAAAGTCTAATTGTGTGAACCACAAAATGGAACTGGCGGAAAAGATATTACATCTTGATCAGAAGTATTGCATACAACAATAAAGATGTTACAATGTTTTTTGCAGTTTTTTAATTTGCAATGGCTCCTCCATCAGCAAACAAAATCATGTAAAGGGAAAACTGATTGATTAAAAACTTGATCAGCCTATACAAACTTGCGCTGAAGGCATTATCTCTTACTGCTGAAAGTGGAATCTCAATCAATCCTCATATCCACGGAACATGAGGGACGGGAGACATTGCATAGACAAATCAACTTAATTAATTAAAGTACATAATCTTTTCATGGACCTTTGGCAAAAATCTATCCATAATTGCCTCCTAAAAATTCAAATATCACTTTTCCACCAGAATGACAAAACTGCTGGTATATATTTTTTAAGATCTTGGCACTACTTGAAAAAAAAAACACGTAATAGTAAACTGGCCGTATATTTCCTACCTCACAGCCAAACCATTGCATCCTTTAGCACAAAAAAAGTTAATCCTGGTTGGTTAATAACAGCAAAATAATATGCTTTTTGTATACTATTACATAATACGTGTTGTAATTGTCAAACAAAGAATTGCTTTACAATCATTTTGGTTAAAATCTTCCAACATACTTATGTTACACTGACATTTTATCATTTCATAACTTTTCATAAAGCAAACTTTACAGATAATTTGATAACTGTGGTGTGACCCCTTGAGCAGCAACAATATTAATGGAGGCAGCAGTAAATGCATGTGGTAATAATTATATCTGTCTAATTGCAGAGAAATCATGAACACTCACATCAATGGGCTTTGCAAGCATAACAATAAGCCTCTCTTACTCCTCCAGGGTTTTTCTGAAAAATATTTCAGCTGCATTTGCAAAATTATACCAATGAAAGTCTTCCTTGCAAATTTAACGCATATTGCTTAGCTTCGCTCAGTAAAACAAACACATGGAACAATAATCTTCAAGCTATCTATGTGAAGCACACATGTAGAGATGCTTATCCCCTGCAAAAGTGTGCTAATTGATATTATTCAGACAAAGATAACAATTGGCTTATTGCCTTTTAATTCAAAGCTCAGAAAATAGTACATATGGTAGCACATTCGATGTATGAAATATCTTTCTTTTATCTCAAAGATTACACTGCTAAAGACATAACAAGATGTTAAAATTCCTGTGCATTGACTGATTGGCCTCAGGTAAAAGTGGCTGCAGGGAATGCCCTGTAAGATGCCACATCAAAGGAGAATGATGGTGGCACCTAATTACAATGATACCTTGTGCTGCTTCCTGTAATGGGCCTGCATAGGCTTCCATTCTAATTTACTCTACACCGAAATCGTGATAATCAAGACAAGCAGAACAAGATGCCCTATAAAAGGCTAGAGTTCTGACACCAGTTAATGCCTGATTATGACAACTAAATCAAAGAAGTTACTGTACCGAGATCAAGCAGTAGATCAAAGCACATTTTTCTAAAACTAGGTTGAGAAAAACAAATAAGAATGCAAAGAATGTGCTTACCCCATCTGTTTTAATAAAATGTAATGCTCCATTATTTAAACCTTTTGAACCCAGGCTGTTACATTAAACATACACATATATAATGTACACACATGTATATTATATATATATGTAGCAAATGGTTATCACGTCATGTGAAATTAACTAAAGCAATCAATGAATTTACCAGCTGGCAATATGTGGCCAGGCCTATTTTAGACGTACCTTGTTTTTTTATTAGTTCACTGGATTTTGGGGCATTCCAAGCAGGGCCAATATTTAATACAGTTGCTACGTGGCCTTGAGAAGGTAGTAATGAATGCATTCTTAAACTGCTGCAGTCCATGTGGTTGAAGTGTTGCCACGGGGGCTGCAAAGCAATTTGGTAAAACCCGAGTGGCTTTCTAAGCCACTTCAGAGGGTGGATAAGAATGAATTATGTGAATGAATTTAATTCTGGAGTCAAATATACTGTATGCTGTGTAAGGACATCAGATTTCATTCTCCAAAGAGAATTTGTTAACCAGAGAGCTTTTACAGCAATGCAGTAGCTCCGTGGTCACCATTAATGATAATAGCTTTATTTCCAAAATTCAGATGATTTAATTCAAAGAAATTAAACTTTACAGCTGCCATGGTGAGATTTGAACTCGCTGTGTAATACCCAAACACTAATTCCTCCTCCCTCCATCGTTCTCACATTCGTGTGCTTATCTTAACATTATTTAACTTTAACAAGATAATTTTTTAAAAGGCTCAATTTTCTTTAAGTTTAATAGTCATACCCAGTCATCAGGTGACATTACTTTAATATAGCTTTATTGAAAGTCAGAGGTGCTCTGGTTTGGTCAAATGGCCCATTGCCACAGTACGTTGTTGTGCTTACTGTCTGAATTACAGTTGGTTCATCTGCAAATGATGCATTGTCCAGAAAATCTGTTGAAGTCGGTATAAATTAATTGGAAATAAAGTGACTGAACCCAGACTATTTCTACCAAACAGAAGTAGAAAGCAAAGTAAATACCCTGTTCTTAGTGATAATTCTGGCTCACAGCACTGGGCTGGCTGAGCTATGATGAAGACAAAGAGGTCAACTGCATAACGGATTCAGGAACAAACCAGTCAGCAGGGCCTCACGACAGTGCTCACAGATATATTGTCTTAACTGCTGATCTTCTGCTCGTTATTCCAAATGGTGCTTTGTTTTTTCACACATTAAACAGCCCTTTATTTGTCTACTAGTTTTTGTCCTAAATTAGATGTCAAAGGAAGAGCAGAACATACTTTAAAAATGAAACAAAAATAGACATATTAATAGTTGAGAGAACACCCACAGAGCACTAACAGGACTGCCCAAATCATTTACAATCCATATACTGCAACTGTAAAAGAACATTCAGGTTTCTTTTATTTAAACGAAAACTAACTTGTAGGCACAATTAAATGTCAAGGCTTGAACCCTGTATAGATTGACTAAAAATGATACAGGGTTTCATTGTCCACCATAGTCTCTTGCGAAAGTGCTTTGTGTCTAGATTTTTAGTCAGTAGAACCACAAGTCAATTACTCACGGTATAATATGTCTCCTGGCTCTTCTAACAAACTGCTCCAGTTCCTCCATGGATTTTTGCTATAATGCAGCCAAAATCTCAGCATATCATGCTATTCTACAGACTCGCAATCAACATATTATGAACTGAGTATATTCTTTTATTGCTGATAGTTAAAAATATACACAGAATGTGCCCTAACCTGAAGTTAAAATACCGGCTGATGGAAGCATTTGATTTTTTTTGAAATGATGTGAAAAAGAATCACAGCTGAAAATACTGTACTTCATTAATAGAAAATTAGTAACCTAATAGGCAATGTCGATTGAAACCAATGATTGTGTAATCATAGAGAAGGGTAATGTCATAGAAAGTTAGCAATACTAGGGTTAGAAATATAAGCAAAGCCGGGCTGTCAGTTTCATGGAAAAAATAGGAAAGATGGAAATGCTGTACTTCTGTCTTTGGTGGTGAAGGTAGCTATCAACACTGAGTGAGCAATGGTTAAGACAAGACAAAGAGATTAACTTCACAAAAAGTCTATTACTGAACAAGAAAAACACATACGGAGTCTGACACAACATGAAGAAATACTTCATTCTGAAGTAATGGGGCCACCTAACAACAGCAGTTGAGCAATTGTGAAGACAAAGAGATCATTTCTAGAAAGAGGAAGCCCACAAAAGTCAGCCTTTCTGTGTCAGTAGGAAAATTAATAGCGAACGTGCTTGTTGATTACAGGCACCATTTAATCGGGATTACAATGCCCTCTCTAAGTATGGAGAGGCACTTGTGCTTGAGAGGCTAGAATCAAGTATTTGTAAGTGAAAACATTATGAAATGAAAGATCTACTCTTCTGCTGTTGGAACTACAATACCACAACCCTTGAACTTGATCATTAATATGTTTAAAATCCTGATGATAGGTTATCAACCTGAAACATATTTCTGTTTTTCTCTCTCCATATCTGTTGGCTGACTTGCTATATATTTGTATCATTTTCAGTTTGTGCTTTAGTTGGATTATATTCTTGACCATTAACACCATCCATATTACAAATTTCAGCTGCTCTCCTCTGAAACAATGCCACAAGATCCTTGATGCCCATCTGAAAGGTCCAGCCAGATATCAAGGTCCAGAATTGCTAAATGAAACAGAATAGTAACTCTGGAAGTGCTTCCAGTTCAATGTCTGCTTAAAAGTAAGCTATCTTCAAGTGTCCCTGTCTTGCCAATTTGGAGACCTATAGCAGCCTGATGGGGGGCTTGTGGGGGTGCAAGGCCAGTAAATGAGAGTAGTGGTCTATCAATGGGCAGTTCATACTGCTTTCAATAGAAATAGAGTTTTATTGGTTGGATGCCAATTTGAATAAAACCAAACCTTTTATTCTCCTTTTTCTATATATATTTTTATCCCTTCTTTTTTCAGTCAGTTTTGTTTATCCTTTACCTGAGGCTCTCACAGAAAGATATTGATCCATGAAAAGGTGCAGAAACCTGTGACATATGGTTGGACTATAACTTTAGGCCTCAACTCACACAAGCATCGCACAAGGCATGTTTACAGGCAGCTTGGTAGAAAAGCAGCCCTCTGGCATGTCCCTCAAGGTTTTCCTGGAAAGGGGTCAATCTAGAGGGCTGGTGACAATCATTCGTAATGAGGACAGAGGCTATCATGAAGGTGAGAAATAGCTTCGAGTGCAGTGCAAGAACACAGGGTCGGAGGGGAACTATATCTAACAGTGGGGTGGTGGGGGGGGGGGGGTTCAGTTCCACTAAATACAGCATGGGGATAAGCACTCCTGATGATTTGGCCCATTGTTTCAGTAATCTTTTCCTTGGCAACTCAACAGTGTGGAGACACACTGACGTGAAGGTTACGAAGATAAACAGGGTGAAGGTTTGGGCTGGTTCCATCACGGCCAAGGAATCTTCAGTTTTTGATTTCACCGAGGGACGTGTACCTCCTGCTCAATGTAATGGAGGCTGGGTGCTTCTTGTTGGAGCATAATTTTGAAGGTGAAGATTTCCCCTCATTAGGACAAGGATTTTAATAAACTGACCTTTACAGCCCACTCCTCTGGGCCCTTGTTATGGCTGATAGACTATGTAAACAGGCGACTTGCCTGTAATGTCATCAACACCTTCCAGACCCACAACCGCTACCATCTAGAAGGACAAAAATATCAGATACCTGGGAACACCACCACTTAGAAATCCCTCTCCAAGTCACTCACCATCCTGACTTGGAAACTTATCACTGCTTCTTCATTGTCACTGGGTCAAAATCATGGAATTCCCTTCCCTAACATCACTGTGTGCATATCTACACCTCAGGGACTGCAGCAGTTCAGAAAGGCAGCTCATCACCACCTTCTCAGGGGCAGCCAGGGATGGCTGGCTTTGCTGGTGATGCCCACATCCCATAAATGAATTTTTTAAAAACAGAGAGCTAGATCTTGTTCTCACAGCTTGTTTGCACCTCAAACAGTAGTTCACCAAATGGGGATGGGATAGAATAAATCTTAAATCCAACAGAACCTCCTTTTTTGGTGAATCCAATGTGCGTGGATATTATACACCAATAATGGGCATGGAACATACTGATATTGTATATCTCATATGTGTGTATATGGCTTAAGCGTTGAAGATTGGGGTCCTTCATTGTTAGACCAGAATATGGTACTGCTTTAAGGTTCTTGGAGTCCTGCAGATACAACAATTAAAGCTTTCAGCACTTCCAGCATTATCCAAGGCGCAACCCAAAATGCCTTATTGTTAGAATCCACATTACTGTGCTCAGTTCTGGTCGCCTCACTACAGGAAGGATGTGGAAAACATAGAAAGGGTGCAGAGGATATTTACAAGAATGTTGCCTGGATTGGGGACTATGCCTTATGAGAACAGGATGAGTGAACTCGGTCTTTTTTCATTGGAGCGACGGAGGATGAGAGGTGACCTGATAGAGGTGTATAAGATGACAAGAGGCATTGATCGTGTGGATAGGCAGAGGCTTCTTCCCAGGGCTGAAATGGCTGGCATGAGAAGGAACAGTTTTAAGGTGCTTGGGATTAGGTACGGAGGAGATGTCAGGGATAAGTTTTCTACGCAGAGTGGTGAGTGTGTGGAATGGGCTGCCGGCGACGGTGGTGGAGGCGGATACAATAGGGTCTTTTAAGATATTCCTGGATAGGTACATGGAGCTCAGAAAAATAGAGGGCTATGGGTAGTCCTGGGTAATCTCTAAGGTAAGGACATTTTCAGCACAGCTTTGTGGGTTTGTGCTGTAGGTTTTCTATGTCTTTGTGTTTCTATATCTCCTTCTAATGTAGTTTGCATTTTGTAGCAATTCATCAGAATGATTCATGATGCTTCAGTTCCACTGGATTACCTTGAAGTGAAGCTTTGAATGGCTCTTTAGACAACATAGTAAACTACCTGCAATACCATGACCACATAAATAACAAATAGGTAATCTGTTGTTGATGGAGCTCCTTGAGGGACGGTTTTTGTCTTGGGCACCTGGAAATCACTATATTTTTGTTTCCATCATGTCGTGCGATCATTCTGAGCCTGCAAGGATCTGCAGTTAAATAAAAAGAGGAAATGCTGGAAATGCTCATCAGGTCAGGCAGCACCTACTGAAAGAGGAACAGAGTTAATACTTTTGGTTGTGGACTTTCTGCCAGAACCATAAAAAGGAGAACTCAAGTTTATGATCATTAACTCTCTTTCTCTTTCCATGTATTCAAATTTCAGGAGAATGGTGAAGTCCAAATTTTCAAAACAAAACTCAGCAATTAAAAAAAATATAGTACAGTTTCAGAACAGCCTGACCTGCTGAGTGTTTTCAACGTTGTCCGTTTTACTTTCTGACTTCTAGAATCTGCATTTTTTGATTTTCTTCTCAAGCCAAGTGTTGTATCTGGAAGATGGTACCTTCAAGTAACAAAAAAAAAGTCAGACTACTTTATGCATCTGCCTCAGAGGGTCTTCAAACCAAACTGATGTGACTAATAGGTCAGAATGCTACAGTGTGTAAGCTCACACTGTTTCCATTATGTATAGAATCAGCTAATTATAACACGATACTAGGCAGGTAATTGTTTCTATTTTAATACGGACTGAGACAATACTATAATTTTTTTAAATGTTGAGATTCCTTTTGAAAATGCTCATCTCAACAATCCCCTAAATATGAAATTAGAACAGATGATTTATTAAAAAAAACTGATGTTCACATTGTGACATCTTTTTAATATTTTACTGTGTGATGCACAACTGCATACTCTTGATGTAGCTTCTCTTTGTGGAGTCTAAATAAATGCCTAAAATCAGATTCTAATTATGTGTGTTGGTGAAGCAGGCATCTTTTGTTTTTCTAGAAAAGACTTTTTCAAAATAAGCAGAATTGAGTAAATAATTCATTCTGCTAGTTTAGCCTCTGTCCTCTTCCATTTTCATCTAACTTGGTGTAATATCAAGGCATACAGTTGCAATTGTACCCACTTCATTGATGAGAGATTTATAAGTGTCAGTGTCACCAGTGGATAATCTTTACATGTTCGCTTCCTATTTTACTTTGGTGACTAAAGCCTTTGTTTGCAAGCAATGTTAACCATCATCAATAAACGCCACCTTAAGAATGCATTAGGATGTATAACCTGCTAGCTCAATGGACCAAAATGCTGTGCTGTGGGACTCCGTGCGATCATGACTGCTTAAGTTGCTGTTTCTTGCCAAGAAATAGTAATAGAAGTATGTTACAGATGTCTTACATCAGTCAACCTCAATCATTCAATTCTAATGGCAATTACCTGACAGACTACAGGACGTAATGGGATTCCAGAACATTCTGTGTGCAAAGCCAAATGAGTGTGGGTTAGAAAGAATATGGTTTGTAGTGACCTATAGACAGCTGGCATGGCAGAATTTGCTCATAATGTTCATCAGCTTTACTTCAAAGCAATCAGAGCAGGTCATGTGGCACTCATAAGCGTGGTACACAGATATTCACTTAGGCAATCTTTAGGAAGATGTCATATCATTGAATAAAAATTGTGCATGTAAGTGCATGCTATTCAAGCTCATTAACTTTCTGTTGTAAATCTGGGTGAAAAGAATAGAACATTCAGACTGCATCTCACCTGATACTGTAGTGTAATGCTGCTCTCAGATTGATGCTTCCAGGGTGAAGTGGGGTATTTATAGTTTTATAGCTCGACACTTTACATTTGTGAGCTGGCTGATAATCTCACGTCTGAAAATACAAGTTGACAGTTTCCACAAAGCCAAATAATTTCATGCTCTGGGATTCTGACTGCACTCATAAACAGATGGAAAGGGGACAGTGAATGCTGTCCATTCATTACCATGAGTGCCATCGGGGTGGGAGAGTGGGCATCACAGATGACACCAATATTGCTAACTCATAACTATCCTCTGAATGGATTAGAAAGACATTACATTTTTAAGTTAACAGTGATGGACTTTATCAACAATGTTCACATCGGATTACCAAATATAAAAAAATGCTCAATGGGAACTGTGCCTATCGTTGCTGCAGAGGAAAGCAGGAAGTTGCAGAAAGCATTGGGAAATGAGGAAAGTTCCTTGATATATATCCGTCATCCTGATATCCACCTTTGTGTGTGGCTGCATCCTGCTGTGCATAGAGGCTGGGTCGAAAAGATCCGAGGTTATAATATGCTGAAGTTCTACCTGCCACCAGTGTTAGGAAGTTTAGGCCTGACGTTACTGCTGAGAATGTTCCGGTTCCTCTGGACCAGGCCACACCAGTTGTCCCTTGCAGGAAAGATTCTCTGAGAAAACGTCTTGCAGTGCAAGTCAATCCAGCAATTGTTTGCAAGAAATGCTCAGAAAGCTCTGTAAGAGAAAGAGACAGTGGATCTGATTGGATAGTTCCCCAAACAGACGGTCACAGTTGTTTTGTGCAGAATGCCTCATTGCCAGAATTCATCAAGAACAAGGACCATACTTGGCTGGTAGAGAAAGGGGTGGTTCTGTGATGAACTGCAGGAGTCTCAGGGTCAATGCACAATGTCCTTGAGATGGTTTCAGCTGCATCAAACTTCACCATGCTGTCTCCTCACGTTGACATTCGTCACAGTTGTTTCCATTTTGTCACCATGTAACAAACCACATTCATATTGGCTTTTCCACCATGATAAGCGCATACCCTAAACAGATACAAGACACTCCCATTTTGCTTGCAGGAGAGGAGATGGAGCTGAACACCATGCAAAAGTGATCATCATTCCGAAGGTCAAGGTCATTGATGGGCATTGCAGCAGCAGACTCCCAGAGCCCATGGCCACTAAATCTACCGGAATTGCCCATGATGGAAAACTAACAGCCTTCTCCCTCCTAATCTGGAGGTACTGGGGAAGCACCATCTGGGATAAGTAGGACAGGGAAAGACCTGGACTCTGAGAGCAAGGGACACTGATTCCTTCTCTATACCATAACTTCACCTTGCCATCTTTTGTCTCTCCTGAAGTATTCTTCATTTAGAATAATGGTAATCATATGTACTTACATTTGAAGCTTTGCTACACTAGACAATGCAACAATTGATGTATGAATGAAAGGTGTGCCTAGAGAACAGGATGAAAGAACCCCAACAACTGCTTCTCTGCCAGCAATGAATTTGCATGCAGCATTGTCTGTGGACAGAGACAATTCAGTATTAAGGGAGAGGCGCCACATTCTAATTGATTGCTATTCCTAGGTTGTGATGGGAGAACTGCACAAGGCCAAGTGGATGAGGTCTATGCCACTGTGCATTCTGGAGAAGCTTACGACCACGGAATGGGATTTCCTTAATGCTATTTTACTTTGGCAAAAGAGATATAAGTGGTCCTTCTTGTAAGGAGAATTTGAGTCCCTCTGTGAGAAAGTTATTGACTGAAAAATAATAGTTTGACGATGTCACCTGCCTCACACTGAACAGCCACATCCAATATTGTGAGTAGCAACACTCCATCTCATCATAAGGCTACATTCTTTTATGCATTTAGCAGTTAGCATGACCATAGTACAGCTTAGGGCTTTGGAGTTGCAAGTTCAATTCCAGTGTCCTCTGTAAGAAATTATGTACGTTCTTCCTGTGGGCATGTGGGTTTCCTCTGGGTTCTCCAGTTTCCTCCCATAGTCCAAAGACATACGGGCTAGTGGGATAACTGATCATTGTAAAGTGTCCCATCATTAGTCTAGGGTTAAATTGGTGGGTTGCTCAAAGGGGCAGAAGGAACTATCCATGCTGTATCTCTTAATAAGTAAATTACATAGGGTCATGTTCCTGTGCCAGGGTAATCGAATTCTGGGGCCACATTTCATCACGTGAAGAACATTAGTATTTATTACTCTTTATCAATTATCCATATATTGTTCCTGATTTCTTTCGTAAAACATTTGCAAAAAATGAGAACAGCTAAAAAAACTGCAATGCCTTGATTTCATTTGAAAAGTTTGCCATTATATAAAAAAATTAAGAAAAGCCTAATGAGGTTGCTGAATCATAAAATAAAATTCCTGCCAGTGGATAGTTCTCACCTTAATTTCTACCTAAAGCTTATTCAGCAAAGCAAAATGCCACAGCATTTCTTCAGTTTCCAATCCTGTAGAACTGAATTTGCACACAAAGATTTACAATCAGGTATTAGCAAGCTGAAACATTTTCCTCATTAAAAACAAAGCTGGATTAGAAATGCTACTGAAACATGTAAAGGCAAATGCAAACGGGATAAAAAAAACAATCACAAGAAGCAATTTTCAGCTGATCCTGCTGATTCTCCTCTGTACGCTGTACTTGATTTACATCAATTAAGTCTTACACATAAGGTATCATATCATATCAAGGCTAATAACCCAGAAATAACCTCATTAAAAAAAGGACAGCAGATCGGTCTAAGCAGGATGAACTCTTAGCAGAAAAATTACTGACCTGGAAAGTGTAAGAAAAGCTAATGGCACTGCAGGAAAAAGGATCATTTTTTATCACTGAAACACAACAGAAATTTCTAGAAGTTAAGTAACACAACAAGTAAGTTAATCAATTTCTACATCTTAATCTATAAATATACAAAAGTTGCATGTTTATCAAAGGACGACACATCAGTTTTGTCCATCAGAAGCCTGTGGATTCAGCTACCATCAGTTTCTGGCTGTTAATTTATGATCCATAAGGTTTAAAAGAGTCCAGAAAGAGCAGGAGATGTTACAATTAGTATCAATATATAACTACAGCGAAATATGACTTATCAGGGTCATGATCCTTCATAAATTTATATGTATTTTGTTTAAGATTACTGAAATGTTCTACTAAAATGAACACTTAGAATACATTTTAATGTAAATATTTTCTTAGCATTCTAGAGCAAATTATTGCAAAAGGATATTGGCTTTTCTGAGAAAGCTTTTTGATAGGTAATTTCAACAGATATTTCAAATATCTTGACTGTTTTAGATTATTGTCCAAGAATTCCACTAGTATTAGAAAGCCTGAAAAAGACCTGTGTGATGTTTGTCACTAGGCCTCATTACACACCAGTGATATTTTAAAGCAGAAACATCTTAATAATACAAACTAATAGTTAACCCAAACAATTATAACTGGTGCCTGGACCTCACACATTGAACTTCTCAACCAAAGTATGTCCTTTATACAAGAATGCCTTCTTTAGTCTTGAGAACAATTGTGACCAAATATTGCTTAAAAAGCTGCCATTTTTCAATATCCAAAGGCACCCATTTCCAAAGCATGATCACCCAATGTGACTTTAGTCAACAAGCAAAGTTGTCCCAAAGGAAAGTTTGACATACGAGACAAAATGGAGACTGAAAGTCATCAATACAGTTAGCAAACTCTGCCTAGATAACAAAATAACTTGTTCATCAGTGCACAATTTAGGTTACGCTTGAATAATTCAACTCAGACTTGGTCCAAGCATGGATAGAACAGTTACCATCCAAAGGCAAGAGTGAATACCTTGACATCAAGACATCAGCTGGCTAAATGTGGTACAAAGCAGGTAAAAGATGAAAGTAAAGAGCCACTAATGGGAAAACTCTCCATCACTGGACTCATACCAAACACAAAGGGAAATGGATGTGGCTGAAAAACACAGCCATCTCAAGTGTAGGTTGTCATTGCAGGAATTTATCAGAATAGTTTCCTAGGATCTTCTCCGGAGTCAGATTTTGGGTCATTTGCTGTTGATTGCAGTGTTTGGTACCATCTACAACTTCTCAGATATGACTAAGAATAATAATAAAAGGTTACATTTAGACGCAAGCTGCTTAGTGACAGGTAACATTCATGCCACACTTGTGCCAGATAATCACAACCTTAAAGTCACCACTCACCTTCTCCTAGTAGTCCCAGTGATGCTTCATTAAGACAAGTAACAAGGATAAAACTTCTAACCAGACAAATCATGTATTGAAGGCAAACAATAATGGCTGATGAAGCAAAAGTTCAAAAGTTAAATCTCCTTTACATGTAAACCCAATATATACTATAAGCTTGTTTTACAATTGCCAAGCCATCCATAGTCAGTATAAATGGAACCACAGCTGACCAGAATTGAAGGATTGACTTATTTATTTGCAACCATGATGAGGAAAGACTATACAGCTCAAGAAGTACATACGTTATCAAGACAAACAGAAAGATTATAACTAAACACATCAATTTTGCTTACTGCTATAAAGTTGGCATTAGTATTTATTCTCTAATTTGCTCCAAATATAGTAAATATAAATAAAGCGATTCTTGGCTTGCTCCTTGCAATATCTGATGCAGAACCCGCATAACTGATGAAAGTTCATTGACGTGAAATGTTAAGTCTATTTCGCTTTTCACAGAAGTTGCTTCACTGGCTGAGGATTTCCAGCACTTCATCTCAGACTTTTAGCAGCTAGCTTTAGTTTCCAGTTTTAATTTGTATTAAATTGAGTAAAATTCAAATCAGGTGATTTTCATATAATATAAGCCTCAATATCATAATTTTACTTGTATAATAGCTGAGGAAATTGCAGAATGCCTAATTTAATTGAATGACCATTTATTTGTACTCTATTAATCTGAGTGAGTCAACCATTTAGTTAGTGGTCATCATTCAGTATCATTGTCCAGCATCAATAATCTGCATTATATAGTATCTTTAGTACACTGAGTTAAATCAAAAGATTTATATATCATCATTATCTTGCTTTTCAGGTAGTCCAAAGATAGTTTATAGCTAGTAAAGTACCTCTGAACTGTGGTCCTTGGCCTAATGTGGAATGTATTACAGCTGTTTGTGCATACTGGGCTTTTACCATCAGCAGTGTGATAATGACCAGATCACATTTTAATGAAGAGAAGCTTTACCAGGACCAGCAATTTTGAACAAAGAGGTAAAACAGGAAAGTCTTTGTGGTTTTCTTTGGAACATGGGAAGCTGAGATGAGATAAAATGAGAAGGGCTTACAGAAAATAAATATAAGCAACCAATATCCTTAGCAGAGAAGTCCAAAAAGGAGCAAAATTCTTAAAGCAATTGGTAGAAGGATTGGAAGAGAGATGAGGAAAAATATTTTTCATCCAGAGGGAGCTAGGGCCCTGACACTAACTAGAACACCACTTCCTAGAAGTGAGGTAGTGGCAGAACCCTATAAAGGTACCCGGTTATACATTTGAAAGGTTATGGACCTTTCTCAGGAAGGTGTAATTCAATTACTTTTCAGTCAGCCCTCTATTCCCCACTCTGATCTTTCACATCTTCTCACCTGCCTATTACTTCCCCCGGGTCCCCTCCTCCTTCCCTTTCTCCTATTGTCCCTTTACTATCAGATTCTTTCTTCCCCGGTCCTGGACCTTTCCCACCTAACTGCCATGGAATCTTTTACATCCTCCGAGGTAACCTTAACAAAAGAAGGTGGCATTAAAACCAGCGAACAAGTGCTTGAGGAATGAATAGGCTTTGAAGAGTTTTTCGAAGAAAAAGAAGAGGCAAAAAGACTTAGGGAGGGAATTCCAGTTATTAGGATCCTTCCAGCAGAAGGCACGAGTACCAATAGTAGAACAGAGTAAGCATGGATTCATGAGCATTGTGGGGAGTGACAGGAAGTGGGAGGAGAAGCACTGGAAAGATTTGTACATGAGGCTGAGAATATTAAAATGGAGCACTGAGGAGGACACAATAAGTCAAAATCAAAATTAATTGTAACTGCTTTTCAGCCTTTCTATCTCAGAAGTATTTGAGGAGAGAGGATTGTTACATGATTAGATAGCGTCTTGCAGTGATGCTTGGTGGTAAATATGGAAAAATGGTTTTGAGGTATAATTCAATTCTTAGTTTTTTTTTGGAAAATTATGAATATGCACCAACCATTGAATAAGTTAAGGGAATAGAGATGCCTTATTTAACAATTCATCATTATTTCTTTATGCTCATTATAAATGTCAATCATTACAAGTGAATTATACTTATTACAGTATGCTGACCATTTATGGCCCTAGAATTCACTTGCCTGAAGGGTTTAATAAAAGATAAATAGGTAAAAACTATTTCCATTAGTTGGTGAGTTACTTATTGGAGAGATAAAGTAAGATTAATATAAGAATGAACAGATTAGACAAATTTTGTTCTGCATACCAAAAGTTGTTCAGCCACAGAATCCATACTATTTGTCAAAAATCAGCTATTTTAAATATTGGCACTTCAGCTGAAAAATTGTTCAGAAAGCAGTACTGAGCTGATCACCTCTTGTATGTGGTAAACTTATTTGAGATTGACCTTTGGCACTTGGTTGTAAAAGGTGTGGGTAGATTGCAGAATGCAAATTGGGTGAGATAAATTGCACAGAGGTCATTGATAATTTTTCCATTAAATAAAATGTAAAGAATATTACTGAACCTCTGTGAAAAGTATAATGGCACTTAATATTGTTCTTTACATCCAAAAAGTAATGATGAATGTCTTCTGCTAGGATAGTATACAAAATTAGATGTGTGAGATTTTTATTGATAAAATTCTTAGATAGTAAGGAATTATGAGGTTAATGAGGAGATAAGAAATCAACCACCAAATTCATCAATAGTGGAGCAGATACGAATCAAGTGGCTTATTCCTGCATCCACTTCTTACATTTCTTTTGAATAATAATTTTACAATTAAAAAAGCTACTAAAACAGAATATTAAAAAACTTGCTGAACCTGACCCCTTAACAATTTAAAGATTAAAGACCATGAGAGCATAACACCACAAGACATAGGAACAGAATTAGACATTCAGCCCATCGAGTCTGCTCCAGCACTTCGTCACAGCTGATCCCAGATCCCATTCAACCCCATACACATGCCCTCTCATCATATCCCTTGATGCCCCAAACAATCAAGAATCTATCAACTTCTACTTTGAATGTATCCACGGACTTGGCCTACATCGCAGTCTGTGCAGAGCACTCCAGGAATTCACCACTCTTTTGGCTATAAAAAAAAAATTCCTCCTTACTTCTGTTCTAAAAGATCTCCCCTCCATTTTGAGGCTGTGCCCTTTAGCTCTGGATACCCCCACCTGAGGAAACATCCTCTCCACATTCACATTATCTAGTCTTTTCAACAGTCAGTAGGTTTCAATGAGATCCTCATGCATTCTTCTAAATTACAATGGGTACAGGCCCAAAGCTGTCAAATGCTCCTCATATGTTAACCCCTCCATCCCTGGAATCATCCTCATGAACCTCCTCTGGAGTCTGTCCAATGACAACACATCATCTCTGAGATATGGAGCCCAAAACTGTTGACACTACCCCAAGTGTGGCCTCATGAGTGTTTTATAAAGACTCAGCATTAAGTCCTTGCTTTTATATTCTATTCCCCTTGAAATAAGTGCCAACATTGCATATGCCATCTTTACCACAAACTCAACCTGTAAATTAATCTTCTGGGTATCTTGCATGACAACTCCTAAGTCCCTCTGCACCTCCAATGTTTGAACCTTCTCCCCATTTAGATAATAGTCCGCACTATTGTACCTTTTACCAAAATGCATTATCATACAATTCCCAACACTGTATTCCATCCGCCACTTTTTTTGCCCTTTCTTCCAATTTGTCTAAGTCCTGCTGCAACCACATTGGGTCCTCAGCACTTCCTAACCCTCTACCTATCTTTGTATCATCCGCAAGTATTGCCACAAAACCATCAATTCCATTATCTAAATCATTAACAAACAATGTGAAAAGCAGCAGCCCCTTTACTGACCCCTGAGGAACACCGCTAATCACTGGCGGTTAACCAGAAAAGGCCTCCTTTATTCCCACTCACTGCCTCCTGCCTGTCAGCCATTCCTCTATCCATGCCAGTATACTTCCTGTAACAGTGTAGGATTCTATTTTATTAAGCAGTCTCATGTGAGGCATCTTATTAAATGTCTTACGAAAATCTAAGTAAGTGACATCCACTGCCTCTCCTTTATCCACCCTACTTGTTACTTTATTGAATAATTCTAACAGATTTGTCAGGCAAGAATTCCCCTTACAGAAATCATGCTGATTTTGACTTATTTTAAGTCTTACTCAGTTTTATTAAGTGATTCTTAAAAAATCATGACCAATGCATCCGTTATCTCTTCAGCAACCTCACTCAGGACTCTGGGATGTAGTCCATTTGGTCTAGGTCAGGGGTCAGCAACCTTTACCACTGAAAGAGCCACTTGGACCCGTTTCCCACAGAAAAGAAAACACTGGGAGCCGCAAAACCCGTTTGACATTTAAAATGAAATAACACTGCATACAACGTTTTGTTTTGCCTTTATGCTATGTATAAACAAACTATAATGTGTTGCATTTATGAAATTGATGAACTCCTGCAGAGAAAACGAAATTACATTTCTGCATGCAACAAAAACATTTTGACCTCCGAAAAAAAGACGTTGGGTTGAAGGTTACTTTTAAGTAAAATACTCGACGTCTATTTGAGTCTTTCTTGTATTTATGAAAAACGCCAAACTTAAATTTGCCGCCAGCAGCAAACCAAAAATAACGTCAGCCAGCTGTCAACCTGAAAAATAAAAGGACTATTTCACTGAACAATGAAAACATATGAATATACGTTAAATAATAGGCAATTAAAATATTTATCATCCTTGTTCAGGTTGACTCACACCTGACAATGCAGTCGTATTCAGTAGGGATGGATCGATGCTTAGGGGAGTGACCGGGAAGGATAATGTGTTTTTTTCCTCTCTGAACTCACAGAAGCGTTTCCCAAACGATGTTTGCATTGCGATGATTGCAGAATGTAAATACTCCGAATTTATCATGTCGTGACCTTGTTTGAACTCTCTCAAATTGGGGAAGTGAGACAATGTGCCTTTCTGTAAACCTCTGGCAAGCACTGTCAACTTGAGCTCGAATGCCAAAACATCCTCCAACATATGCAGGGCTGTACGTCCTTACCCCGTTGAAGAGCTGTGTTCAGCGTGTTCAGGTGCGCTGTGATGTCTACCATGAAGTGTAGCTTTTCCAGCCACTCTGGCTGTTCCAGCTCAGGAAAGGTGAGCCCTTTGCTGCCCAGGGAAGTTTTCACTTCTTCCAGACACGCGACAAAGCGTTTCAGCACCTCCCCTCTGGACAGCCAGCGATAAAAAAACACGTTGTAGCGGTGTGCTACACGCAGTCAGTAAATTGCAGTCAAAGATAGCTTTATTCGAACAAAACAGCCTTGCTTTTAAGCCTCTCTCAACCCGCCCCCCATGGGCGCGGATGCTGCAAAAGACACGTACTCACAAACCCCCGTAGGCTATCTCCCTTAGCCTGAACGCTGGCTAATTGTGAGCCGGTTCGGATGTGTCAGGAAATGGGTCGCCACAACGTCTTATTTAGATTGTACAAGATCACCATAATCTTCAAATTTAGATTTACATTTCAAAAACTAACAAACTAACATAAAATACATTTTAATTAAATACTGACCATGTAGCGGTGTGCTACACGCAGCGCTAAAATTACGACACGGAGTCGGTAACTGCAGTCGAAGGAAAAAACTTTATTCGAAATCTTCAGCCTCACTTTTAAGCCTCCCTCAACCTGCCCCCCATGGCGCAGAGGCTCCAAAGCTCTGTGCTCGCAAACCCCCGTAGGCTATCTAATTGTGAGTCGGTTCGGATGTGCCAGGAAAAGGGTCGCCACAACCAATTATTTCCCAAAGCAACAGGGAGCCGCAGCACAGACGTAAAAGAGCCACATGTGGCTCCGGAGCCGCGGGTTGCCGACCCCCGGTCTAGGTGAATTACCACCTGTCCTGCCTAAATGGCTAATGTCCTGTTGCACTCACATCCATCATCATGAAGTGTTTTGAGAGGCTCGTCATGAGACATATCAAGACCCTGCTACCCCCCTCACTGGACCCCCTGCAGTTTGCGTACCGTCCCAACCGTTCAACAGACGACGTCATTGCCATCACCCTCCACCTGGCCCTAACCCACCTGGACAAAAAAGACACATACGTTCAAATGCTGTTCATAGACTTCAGTTCAGCATTCAACACAATCATCCATCAGAAACTAATTCGAAAGCTGAGCCTACTGGGCCTGAACACCTCCCTCTGCAAATGGATCCTAGATTTCCTGACTGGGAGAATTCAGTCAGCCCAGATCAGGAGTAGCATCTCCAACACGATCACACTGAGCACGGGGGCCCCCCAGGGCTGTGTGCTCAGTCCATTGCTGTTCACTCTGCTGACCCACGACTGTGCAGCAATACACAGCTCGAATCACATCATCAAGCTCGCCGATTACATGATCGTGGTGGATCTCATCAGCAAGAATGATGAGTCAGCTTACAGAGAGGAGGTGCAGCGGCTAATGGACTGGTGCAGAGCCAACAACCCGTCTCTTAACGTGAACAAAACAAAAGAGATGGTTGTTGACTTCAGGAGGGCACGGAGCGACCACTCCCCTCTGAACATCCACGGCTCCTCAATAGAGATTGTTAAGAGCTCCAAATTTCTTGGTGTTCACCTGGCGGCAAATCTTACCTGGTCTCCTCAGCACCAGCTCCATAGCAAAGAAAGCCCAGCAGTGTCTCTTTTTTCTGCAAAGGCTGAGGGAAGTTCATCTCCCCACCCCTATCCTCATCACAGTTTACAGGGGTTGTATTGAGAGAATCCTGAGCAGCTGCATCAATGCCTGGTTTGGAAATTGTACCATCTTGGATCGTAAGACCCTGCAGCGGATAGTGAGGTTAGCTGAGAAGATCATCACGGTCTCTCTTCCCACTATTACAGATATTTACACTACACACTGCATCCGCAAAGCAAACAGCATTATGAAAGACTCTGTGCACCCCTCATACAAACTCTTCTCCCTCCTGCCATCTGGGAAAAGGCACCAAAGCATTCGGGCTGTCACGACCAGGCTATGTAACAGCTATCAGACTCCTCAATACCCAGAGCCTGGACTGACATCTTACTGCCCTATTGTCTTGTTTATTATTTATTGTAATGCCAGCACTGTTTTGTGCACTTTATGCAGTCCTGGGTAGCTCTGTAGTCAAGAGTAGTTTTTTTCTGTGTTGTTTTTATGTAGTTCAGTTTAGTTTTTGTACTGTGTCATGTAACACCATGGTCCTGAAAAACGTTGTCTCATTTTTACTATGTACTGTTGCAGTAATTATGGTCGAAATGACAATAAAAGTGACTTGACTTGATTTGACTTAGGACCTTTCAGTTTGCCAAGCACTTTTTCCTTTGTAATAGCAACGATACTCACTCCTGTTCCTTGACACTCACGGACCTCTGGCACAGAGCTAGTGTCTTCCACAGTGAAGACTGAAGCAAAGTACTTATTAACCATATAAACCATATAAAAATCACAGCATGGAAACAGGCCATCTCGGCCCTCCTAGTCCGTGCCGAACTCTTAATCTCACCAAGTCCCACCTACCCGCACTCAGCCCATAACCCTCCACTCCTTTCCTGTCCATATACCTATTCAATTTTACCTTAAATGACACAACTGAACTGGCCTCTACTACTTCTACAGGAAGCTCATTCCACACAGCTATCACTCTCTGAGTAAAGAAATACCCCCTCATGTTTCCCTTAAACTTCTGCCCTCTAACTCTCAAATCATGTCCTCTCGTTTGAATCTCCCCTACTCTCAATGGAAACAGCCTATTCACGTCAACTCTATCTATCCCTCTCAAAATTTTAAATACCTCAATCAAATCCCCCCTCAATCTTCTATGCTCCAATGAATAGAGACCTAACTTGTTCAACCTTTCTCTGTAACTTAAGTGCCGAAACCCAGGTAACATCCTAGTAAATTGTCTCTGCACTCTCTCTAATTTATTGATATCTTTCCTATAATTCAGTGACCAGAACTGTACACAATATTCCAAATTTGGCCTTACCAATGCCTTGTACAATTTTAACATTACATCCCAACTTCTGTACTCAATGCTTTGATTTATAAAGGCCAGCATTCCAAAAGCCTTCTTCACCACCCTATCTACATGAGACTCCACTTTCAGGGAACTATGCACAGTTATTCCTTATTGTTACTCTGACATTTCTTTGTCCCCCATTACTGCCTCATCAGCATCATTTTCCAGTGGTCCGATATCAAATGTCAACTCCCTTTTATTCTTTACATAACTGAAAAAACTTCTAGCATCCTGCTTTATATTATCAGCTAATTTGCCCTTATATTTCATCTTTTCCTTTCCTAGAGCTTTTTTAGTTGCCTTTTGTTGGATTTTAAAAGCTTCCCAATCATTGAACTTCCCATTCACTTTTGCTGCCTTATATGCCCTTTTATGCAGACCTTAACTTCGGCATTTGCTTCCCTCACTACCAGCTCAACCTGCAAATCAATCTTTAAGGAGTCCTGAATGAGGACTCCAAAGACCCCTTGCACCTCAAATTTTTAAATTTTTTCCTCATTTAGAAAATAGTCTATTGCTTTTATTTCTTCTTCCAAAGTGCATGACCATACAATTCCTGGCATTGTATTCCATCTGCCACTCTTCTCCTAATCTGTCCAAGTCTTTCTGCAGCCTCCCTGCTTCCTCAAAGCTGCCTCACAGGTAGATAGGGTAGTTAAGAAAGCTTATGGGGTGTTAGCTTTCATAAGTCGAGGGATAGAGTTTAAGAGTCGCGATGTAATAATGCAGCTCTATAAAACTCTAGTTAGGCCACACTTGGAGTATTGTGTCCATTTCTGGTCACCTCACTAAAGGAAGTATGTGGAAGCATTGGAAAGGGTACAATTTACCAGGATGCTGCCTGGTTTAGAGAGTATGGATTATGATCAGAGATTAAAGGAGCTAGGGCTTTACTCTTTGGAGAGAAGGAGGATGAGAGGAGACATGATAGAGATGTGCAAGATATTAAGAGGAATAGACAGAGTGGACAGCCAGCGCCTCTTCCCCAGGGCACCTCTGCTCAGTACAAGAGGACATGGCTTTAAGGTAAGGGGAGGGAAGTTCAAGGGGGATATTAGAGGAAGGTTTTTCAGTCAGACGGTGGTTGGTGCGTGGAATGCACCACCTGAGTCAGTGGTGGAGGCAGATACACTAGTAAAATTTAAGATACTACTAGACAGGTATATGGAGGAATTTAAGGTGGGGGGTTATATGGGAAGCAGGATTTGAGGGTTGGCACAACATTGTGGGCTGAAGGGCCTGTAATGTGCTGTACTATTCTATGTTCTATGTTCAATACTACCTGCCCCTCCATCTATCTTTGTATCCTCTGTAACCTTGGTCACAAAGACATCAATTCCATCATCCAAATCATTGACATATAATGTAAAAAGAAACTATCCCAACACTGATGCCAATCAGAAAAGACTCCTTTTATTCCCATTCCTTGCATTCCACCAATCGGCCAATCCTCAATCCATACTAGTAACTTTCCTGTATTACTGTGAGCTCTTATCTTATTAAGCTGGCACAAGTGTGGCACATTTTGAAAGGCCTCCTGAAAATCCAAGTATATAACTTCTGCCAATTCTCTTTCTGTCTATCCTGCTTGTTATTTCCTAAAAAAATTCAAATAGATTTGTCAAACAAGATTTTCCCTTAAGGAAACTATGCTGACTCTGGCCTATTTTATCAGTTGCATCTAAGTACCCCAAAACCACATTCTTAACAGTCGACTCCAACACTGAAGTTAAGGCTAACTGGCCTATAATTTCCTTTTTCTGCCTTCCTCCCTTCTTGAAGAGTGGAGTGACGTTTGCAATTTTCCTGTCCTCCAGAACCAATCCATAATCTAGTGATTCTTGAAAGATCATTACCAATGCCTCCACAATCTCTTCAGCTACCTCTTTCAGAACCCTGGGATGTAGTCTATCTGATTCAGGTGACTTAGCTACCTTCAGACCTTTCAATTTCCCAAGCACCTTCTCCCTAGTAATAGCAACAACACTCACAGATCCCTGACACTCTCAAACCTCCAGCATACTGCTAGTGTCTTCCACAGTGAAGACCGGTGAAAAATACTTATTCAGTTCATCGGCCATTTCCTTGTCCCCCAGTACTACCTCTCCAGTGTCATTTTCCAGTGGTCCAATATCTACCCTTGCCTCTTGGATCCGATTCGAGACATCCCTGACCCTGGCATCTGGGAGGCAACATAGCACGCAGGTGTCTCTATCACATCCACAGAATCTCGTGTCTACTCCTATAACTAAATCCCCTATCAATACTGCAGTCCTAAACTCTCCCTTCCCTTTTGAGTCACAACACCAGACTCAGTGCCAGAGACCGAGATGCTGTGGCTCCCTGCTCCCCTCCCAGTAGGTTGTCCCCACAACATTGTCCAAAAATGTACCAGATATGTACCTCGCCCTCGCCTGATGAGCAGAAGTCTCCCCACTCTGTGGTCCTCTCACACAATGGCCAGTCCGCTTATCCCTGCCTTATTACTTGCCTTTATTAATGCATGAGGCTCCTGCAATGATTCAACTGTGACTGTGCCGCCGAAATCCTGAGAAGGCTCCATTTAAAAAAAATCTTTTGCACCTCGACCTGTGTGAAGCCTCTTGCACCAATTTGACTGTAACAACACCACCAAAGTCCTGTGAAAGCCGTTTTATTTAAATCTATCACTTGCAGCCTTGCGTGAGGCCTCCTGTGCCGAGACCTAACTCACGCACAGCTAAACTTCAGAAATGCTAAAATGACATAAAGGACTGGATTTCTGTTGGTGATTTTTAAATTCAATAAATGCTGGTCACAACGTTAGGAGAAGTTGTTGCTTCCCTTTGTGAGGACAGTCAATGCCTTACTTTTACATCTCAAATGAGGGACTGCATATCCAGCAGTGCAAAGTTCCCCGAACATTTCACTGAAATCTCAGCCTAGACCAGGGGCTAAAATTACTGAAATGAGTATGGTGCAGTAGCTGTTCAGACACAGAGAGAAAGGTGCTACCATTTCAGACAACACTACAACTAAACTGGAAAAAAATAGAGCAAGCAGGTATTGGATTTTTCCACTTTATTGATGAATGATGGTGGTAAGACGAACTTGTGCCACCTCTGGCAGCAATTCCTTGCTTGTTAGACCATCATGACTCACACAATCAAATAATACCCCGCAAGAGTTGTAGGTACAAAAGAAAAAAATATGCAGCTGTGTGATGCTGAGGAACTCTTTGTTCTTCTGCATGTGTGTCATTACTTTGTAAAGGGACAACCCAATCCACATGTGAAATCATTCAGTATAATAGAAAATTAGAAAACTCCACAGCAATAAAATGTATCTCAATAATGGGCAATTGAATTTGAGTTGACCAGATTTTAAAACCTGAGAGAATCTTTTAATTAATTCCTCTTTTAGAGAAATGCTGTACTTTAGAAGCATGTTTGTCATGGGTAGCAAAAAACTGTTTGTATATCTTAGCTTTATGTTTCAGCAGACATGTGATAGCGTTCTCCACATA
The DNA here is from genome assembly GCF_030144855.1 of Hypanus sabinus. Lineage (NCBI taxonomy): Eukaryota > Metazoa > Chordata > Chondrichthyes > Myliobatiformes > Dasyatidae > Hypanus > Hypanus sabinus. The sequence goes on from NC_082722.1 coordinate 46,499,742, forward strand.
ATTCATATTGCATGTCGGCACCATGTTCCATGCTCAATACTAATCAGTTTATATTATATAAATGGCATACTTATTTTTATAGAGCTTGATGGTTTTATTGAGATATAGTTTATGAATTGACTGTTATAATAAGCAGGTTATGCAGGTAAGTAGCCTGCACTGGTGAGCAGATGGTGACAGTATTTGTAATTAAAAACTGTATGAATGACATTAGGGGATGAAAATTACAGGTTTATTCTAGTGCGTGTTCTGAGATCAGAACATGAAAATTATAAGGTTCTTTTTTTCCTTTGAGAAAACATCCAGGCATACTTAATGTGCTGTACATATTATATGAAGAATATAACCAGAAACAGCAAACAGGAATAAGTGTTGGTGAAAATACATTGAATTCTCCTTTTATTCTGTATTATTTTCATTTAGTTTATTTCAAGGTATGAAATTCAAATGCAATATCAAATCAGTTGTGCTGTGAAACAGAATAAAGATGCATTTTTTAATAGAATGTCACACTGAGACAATTAATATGAAATGGACAATGCTCAATTTTCAAAGGATTGGTCAAAAACAAGAGTACCACAATTAAATTCACCACAAAGGATTGTGAGAGGCAAGGGTCCATTAATCTGCATCTATACGACAACTAATCAATTAACATGAGAAATTCCAAAATTAGCTTGATTGTAATGAAGTATGAAACACAGATTAATTTACAAAATTTTCAATGCTTAGTGCACAACTTAATAATTGCTTACAATGCATATGGCACATTTCTCCAAATGTCACAATGTACAGAAAATCTGATAAGATGTCTGCTGCAAAACATTGTGGTTTGGTCACCAAAATGAAATATCGGCTTCTGTTAAGTGCATCTGATAAAATTACAGAATACTGTAGAATTCAACCTCTGCTGATTTTACAATAACACACATCTTACCCTCTTGCAGTATAAATACAAATTTTGATGAAATTATAAACAGAAAATTCACATCTCCCTGCAGATGGGAACAAGAAACATATGCCAATAAGTTCATTTGCCAAATCAACACCAAAATGCTAATGTGGGCTTGATTTCAGGTGGAGCAGTAGCCCTGCCAGTGGCATATTTAAAAATCCAGTCAAATGCAAGTTGAAGTCATCCAAATTAATTACCTTAATGACAAGAAAATGATTCACTTGACCTTTGCAATTGAGTCTTAGGCTGTTTCTGTAGCCAGTAAGCAATTGAAAATGGCTATACAAAAACAAGAAAGTGAGCGAACTGTTGGAAGTGCATATACCTTTACTTTTGAAATAGATTCTTAAAAAATACCTGCAACCACTGCATAAGTTTGTCATTGTGTTGTGTTATTGACGTGCCATTGTTGGAAATTTAAAATAAAAAAAAGGAAAATTCCGTAAGCACTCAGCATCTGAGGCAACCTCAACAGAGATAGAAATATTACCAATATGTTTCAGGTGAAAGACCCTTTATGAAACATGCTAAAACTTTGACTGTGTGTCCCTTTCAGTGGATGCTGCCTGACCTGCTGAGTTTTCAGCTACTTGTTGAGAAATATTCACATGTTTAACCAATACACACGTGAACAGGCTGTTATGACAAGATTTACCAGGATTCGGAATTTCAGCAAGCTGATGAAAAAAGTGCTATGCTGGCAGGATGTTGGCCTTGCTCTCTTTGTCGGAGGCTACAAAGGATGAGAAAGAAATTTCACAGAAAAAAAAATCATAGGAGTCATAGAGTGCAGAAACAACTCCTTTGGCCCATTAAGGTCCATGGAATCACCAACTACATCTGCCAAGTAACATAGTTCTTGTTAATTCTTATTAAGAAAATTAAAAGCGTAAAATCATTTTAAACTCACTGATTGCTGCCTGATTGAATATTCAAACACTTAATATTAAAATACATATTTCAAATAAATCCACTTAGGAATGCTCAAAAATTTACCATCTTTAAATAACGCTAAAAAGTTTAAAAAGAAAGTTTAATTCCAAATTAGCACACATTATTCAAAAATGAGTAAGAAAGCATATTTTGTAACATTGTTATGAATGTCAGTAAATAGCATTTCTGAGTTAGTTTGAATGGTGTGATTCTTTGATTTACGGGGCATAGCTTGAAGCAAAAAACTCATTTGCATAACTTTGCATATTCTGGGTAATATTTGAGTCAAATTAACTGTTGTGGCATAATTATTAGACTTTGCTTGCAAATCCTTTTAATCAAAGTTATCATTTTTGTTTTTATTTGTATTTAATGAATAATTCAGGAAACCAGGTATGGAGATCAGAGCGCATTCAATTGGACAGTTTCAAAATATAAACTTTACCAGAGATAATATTTTTTTCTTGCATTATTTGTGTTTTTGATGTCTTGACGTTTTTTTTTCCAAAATTCATTGACATTTTCACTCCAGGCCTGTGTCACAGTGGCCAAAAGTTTCTTTAACCTTGATTCACCTACTTCTGCTTTGGTAAAGTATATCATTTTGCCTGTTCAAATTAATTAAACTGAAAGCTAAAAAAGAAATGTGTGTTTATTTTGTAGATACACTTTAATATTAACAATCTTAGTACAGATGCATGTACAGTCACAGTCATAAAGCAGATTTCTCACAATACCACCTTCAAGCTGTGGCAAGTTTGTAAAGCAAAAGAAGTATTTTTACATCATCGGTTTCTGTGAGCCTCTCTATTGAATGTAACTCATTTTGAGGCTTGAGGGATAATTCTCTGATTCCATATTTCCTGAAGAAACTGGTATGTGTAAGTTATACTGACAGAGCTCACGATATCCTTTTCAATTATTTTAATATCATGGAATAGGCCCAATAACCCCAGAGAATGAATTATGAGAATTATCCACCATTGTCAATATCACATTCTTATGTAATCCCGTCCTCACTCACTTTCTAACACATCTTATTTGGAATTAGTAGCAGGAGCACTGGCTAATTTTGTCTCTTTTCTTAAACCATGGGCATTAATTTTAGTCCATGAACTTAACGATTCCACAGGCACCAGCATAGAACTGTCTATGAAACTGCATCCAATTAATTTTATTCAAACCAAAGAAAAAGTAATCTGTTTGTGAAATCAGAGCAAAAGTGTCATCTATGTATAAAATCACCACCCCTTTAACTACATTGATAGGTGTGACAGGCAAGAGATGAGTCACTTAAGACCAAGAGAATTTTATAAAGAGCCGCCAGGCCTCACTTATTTAAAGTGAGATTCAGTCATTATTTAATTGTGTTGCCTATTTTGAAAATATAACTGGTTTTGCACTGTCAAAAGATTGTCTTGCATTTTTCATGATACATAAAAGTTCAGAACATCATTTTGGTTACCATATGATTAACACAATTTACAGTATATTGGTTAAATAAATTTGATGCTATTTTTTAAATTACCACAATGTGCTTATCTAATGGATGATTGTGTATCGCTGCATTTGTCAGGATTTACCACAGCAATAATGGAGTGCAAATTTCTACCAGGAACTTCTGATTGTGACACATATAGTTCAGCGTTCATCCCAGCAGCTTTCCAAACCTCCCCACGGAACCTGGGTTTCATTTCTCACCTTAAATGACTCCCCACATTCTGTATTGGATTTATTTCCAGCTTTAATATGTATTAGAATGTTTGTACCCTCCACACCATGCATGCCCAGAAACCCCTTTCACATATTGTTTGGTGATCTCTTGAGCTGTGAGGTATTATTGATCTATTCCCTCTCTATCATTGTTGAACCCTTGATTCTAAAATTGTTTTCTTTTTGCCTCCAGGCACACCTGAAGTCTGTCTCCACAATACTGAAGTGCTGACTCGAAATCTATTTTCTCTTTATTTTCTGCCATTTTAAATTTTCTCTGTGGCAGACTTTTACAACGCCACCATGCATAATTTGCATATCGTTAACCCACAATTTAGGCTTCTTCTTTGATTGGCAGCTGCAAAGTAGTAAGGTGACAGAGTGAAAATCTGAAATTTGTGCCTGACAGAAGATTACACAAAAATTGCCCCATTGTCTCTTGCTACAAAACGGTAGCCTAATCAATGTGACACAATGCTGGCAATCTATTAAATAACTAGATACATTAAAAAATTATGCTATGTGAAGTAACAAGTGTCCTTGCTGAGCGAAGCTGCACTGCTCCTATATGCAACTTCTTCCATTTGTTTTCATACTGCCAGCACCACAAAGAGGCTCCGTTGTTTCTGGGAAAGATCCCTGGCAATCTATGTTTCTGTCAATGATAATCTGTGTTTAATTCCATCCCCCATACTCTCCAAATCAAAAGTCACCTGTTATATGACCAGAAATTATTTTTTTTCTTTTGCTAACAATAGATGTATTAATCACAAGCTGGATTTCATTAGTTTCTGTGGAGTTGAATGTTAGCAGATGCAGCTGGTGATCAATGTTTAATGCTAGAAATGTAAGCTCCCTACACACACACAACCTAGTGCCAGTCTTTTACACATTACTAAGGTTCAAATTCATTCTCAGTCATGTGCTAAGCCCACACTTTGACAGCGCAAGTCAGTCTCAACTGGATATTGAATAAAGGTCCTATCAGGGAGCCTAAGACACACAACTTTTTTTTTGGAATAAGAAAAGCGCCAGACAACCACCTTGTTGCCCGTGTCTTGTGGACAATCCTACACTTTATTCCCCCTAAACAATTCCTGGTAATGCTATTGCCATTTTCTCATCTTCCCCTTAATCCTCAAACTTTGTGACTCCTCAGATAACCCCAACATATCCCTAACTGATCAAAAGCAATCACCTTCTCTGGAAATCACTTCTCTTTATCAAGCACCACTAACTCTGCAACCACAATTCTGGAAATCCCACCATGACTCCTCCCTCAAGCTTGAAGCTCAATGACAAGAGGCTTTTGTGTAAGGTGTGCTGTGCAAGGCCTCTGCCATCACACAGGATGTCCTGGGGCTTGAGGTTCTGGAAGCTTTTACCAACCTTGTCTGCACCTGCCATTCAGTGCTGCTTTTCTGTTTTCCTCTGCTCCTGTGCTCCTCTGCTGTTTTCCAGTTTCTAGCCCACAGATTCCAATTCATCTTCCTTTATTGGTGTGGCATAATTATACAAGCTGAATTTAGACATTCATTTCTTGCACACTGAAACTTTTGAATCTTTTCTGAATTTCTTTTCATAATCGTGCAAAAATGGCCAGAGAAAATGTTGTCTAAGCCTCTGTAAATTATACAATAGAATTCATAGACAGTTTAAATATCTATTTCTGAAGTAAAACTGTAAATTCCAATTATATAGGTCCAGTGACTACTTTTAATTTAATTTAGTCAAATATTCTGGAAGAGAAATGGTGATATACATCATTTTTGCACATTCTATAAAACTATTATATTGCGAGCGCCAAATAATCATGTTTTTCAAAGCAGTCTTGATATCATGAAAATCCTTGTTCTTGTTCACAATAACAGATTCCCAAGAGTCCTAAAAGGGATATTCTCCTTCATAAATAATAAAATAGGAGCAGTCCCCAGAGCATCATATTTCTCATTTCTGCTAGTTTTCTGAGTCCATTTACATTACTTAGTATAATTTTGTACCCAGTATAATCCAACTATGGTTAGTAAAGTTGCATCCTGATTACCAAACACTTAAAGGGCAACAAAAATGTGATAATGCTCATTACATGGTAATTCAACATATTCTTTGGGGAAAAAGAAAACTAACCAAAACAGATCCTCTCTTACAGTATTTATGGAACTTCCAGGATTTTGACAAAACACAATCATTTTCATAATTAGGAGAGCGAAAAAAATCACTTTATACTAGCTTCCATTCTTATGGTTACTATTTCTTTGCTTCATGTCACACATTATTACTCAATTCAGAAGGCAGACAAATAACTCACCCTCCTACTCTACACCATTTCTACTTGGCAAACAGAGGTAAGTTGTATCCCATATCCTGGAAAAAACTGGAAATACTGAAAATACTGGAATACTGGAATATTCACATGAAGGCATCCTGCAATCCCGCTATTTCCAGTTTTAATTATAATTGGAAAAGTAAGGCAAAAGAAGATTATTGCTCTGGGGCAGATACGTCACTAGATGTGTGATTGGTGTAGCTACACACACCAAATTAAATTTCCGAGGCCCTGGTGCTATTTTGTTTAACACAAGAATCGCCGTAAATGATTATCTCCTGAGGCATAATTGAATCAGATAGGATTGTGTTGCTTGAAACATGGAGAGGTCACACGGGGCAATGTCTCAATCCTTCTCCAACACACAGTTAATGCTATACAGTACCTGTGAAATTGTTGCACATATGTGCAAAGAGCAGTCGTTGTAGATTGGTACTGAACACTACATCTGAGTGTCAGGCATAAACATTGCAACTGTATTATTTAAAGGTGTCATCAGTCATGCTGGATTTTGTGGGTGGGATCTAGGTTTGTATCGCTCCATGGCTTTATAGACTTACACGGTGCGGAGTTGAAGTTCTTCCGAGTATTTGAGTTCATTTTGGAGGAGAGGCTTCTGTTGGTTGGATTAAATCTTGAACTACTTCATCAGTAGTGGAGGGAGAGGAACTCTCTGGTTTTTCTAGTTGAAAATGAGGAATGAAAGGGGAAGAAGAAATACTGTATATTCCTTCATCCACAAATGTGAGCAGCAAAGCATTCAGAAGCTAAGACTTTCTAAGTCTGTGTGATAGAGATCCATCACCACGTGCAGGCAGATCTCCACACCCTCTACCGGACCCACACTGTGCTCCTGCATAGCTGGAGGGCACAGTCGCTCTGAGCCTCTTCACCTCCTGTTCCCTCCAGGTGCCTGAGATTCGTCACATTCACCATTTTGCTGCCTCGCCCAGCAAACTCCAAACTCCAGCAAGGGAATTTCATTTCATCCCATTGAGCAAACATTCTCTCTTGCTGCGCAGGCCAGCCAGCTGTGTGCAGAACGTGGACTTCTGAGGATGTAGAAGAGACAGACTGCTCCAGGGAGGTGTTCAGATTTCATTCCAAAGCCGCTTATGATCCCAAAAGACCAACTCTTGCTGAACTTACAGAAGGTGCATGACTAGTGAAGGAAGAAAAGATCCTGGTCAATATTATGATTCCAAGAATCCCACAGGAAGTGTCTCTGGACCAGGAGAACCTTCAGATTCTTAGTTGTCACAGCTTACATCCTCTGTTATGGATGCTTTATGTAACTTGTGGATGTCACACTGAAAATACTGCAGCCTGTCAACATCCCAAAATGCCTGCAGAGTCATAGAAAACCTACAGCAAAATACAGGCCCTTTGGCCCACAAATTTGAGCCAAACATATCCCTACTTTAGAAATTACTAGATATTACCTATAGCCCTCTACTTTTCTAAGCTGCATGTACCTATCCAAAAGCCTCTTAAAAGACTCTATTGTATCTGCCTCCACCACCGTTGCCGGCAGCCCATTCCACGCACTCACCACTCTCTGCGTAAAAAAAACTTACCCCGACATCTCCGCTGAACCTACTCGCCTGCACCTTAAACCTATGTCCTCTTGTGGCAACCATTTCAGCCTTGGGAAGATGCCTCTGACTATTCACACGATCAATGTATCTCATCATCTTATACACGTCTATCAGGTCACCTCTCATCCTCCGTCGCTAAGGAGAAAAAGCCGAGTTCAATCAACCTGTTTTCATAAGGCATGCTCCCCAATCCAGGCAACATCCTTGTAAATCTCCCCCGCACCCTTTCTATGGCTTCCACATCCTTCCTTTCCACATCTGACCAGAACTGAGCACAGTACTCCAAGTGGGGTCTGACCAGGGTCCTATATAGCTGCAACATTACCTCTCGGCTCCTAAATGTCCTGCTGCACTTTGCAAGGGTTAGTCCCATGCGTTGTTGTCTTGGTGAAGGGAAGGAATACAGAAGGTCAACCTATCTGTAAGATTGAGATTTAATTCTTGCCACTGTCTGTGAAGAGTTTGTACGTCTTCCCCATGACAGTGTTGGTTTCCTCCGGGTGCTCTGGTTTCGTCCCACATTCCAAAAAAGTGCAGGTTAGGGTTAGTAAGCTGCGGACATGCTATGCTGATGTCAGAAGCATGTGACACCTGTAGCTCTTCCAGCACGTTCCTGATGCAGATGAAACATTTTACTGCATGTTGTGATGTTTTAATGTTGTGGTGAACTACATATACCTGTCTAGACACACCCCCTGCTGATTGCTCCTATGGCTCCTCCCACAGACCCCAGTATAAAGGCGATCGAGGCCTGAGCCCGGCCTCTCAGTCTCCAGGATGTGGTATGGTGGTCACTCACTGCTTGTTCCTCCTTCCAGTCAATAAAAGCCGATATCTCGCCTTACGTCTCAGTGTGAGTTATTGATGGTGCATCAAATGTACCCACGACAAATAAAGCTAACCTATCTGAATCTCGAAAGGTAGAAGAAATTGTGGGATGAGGGCTAAGTGGATGTTAGAGAAAAAATGTTATTGATGATCTTAGCTCTGACCGTCCAGTGCCATTGGCTAAGCTTGAGATGATGGCCACTCCATCCTGCTGATGTCAGTCAATGAGTATACCCACTAACCCATTGCTAGCGTCTGCAGTAACACAAAAGATGCCGGGGGAGTTCAGAGGATCAGGCAGCATCTCAGGAGGGAAATAGACTATCAACATTTTAGATTGAGACCCTTCCTATGGACCGGAGATTCATCTGAAGGGTCTCAAACTGAAATGTTGACAGTCCGTCTCCCTCTAGAGAAGCTGCCTGGCTTCTCGAGTTCCTCTGACAGATTGTTGTTGCTCTTCACTCCAGCATCTACAGATTCCTGCATTACCATGCTGCATTCTGGGATTGAGACACAGATTCTCTTGAGTGTGAGGGGTGAGAGTGCAGGCAAGTGTGTGGTAATAGATGGAAAATCGTTAGGCTTGAAATGCACGCTTGAGTGTTGGTACAGTGTTAAATATGAGAACGCCATGCAGCTTTTTGTGAATGAATTTATTGCTGTTTCTCTTGACCTTGATTTGACTTGTGAGGGTCAACCTCTCTGCCGAGTTCAGACATTAATCTCTCGGTCCACTTCCTCTTACTGCCACTCCTCTTTGGAATTTGCTTGCTGGCTTCCTGTGCTGCCAGTTATCTATTCAGGAGAGCACCACTTCCTTGGGAATTTCAGGCCAGCTTTGCTAAAGTGGACAGACTATTCCCATGTCTCCACACTCATCTTCTCCAGAGCTTCTGCAGCCACACCATTTGGATTCAATGCTTCACTCTGCTCTACAAGAGACATGAGATCGGTTATTGCTGAGGACTGAAATAGAAGAAAAGAAGACATCCCTTTAAGGTGAGTGAAGAAATGTTTAGGTGAGATGTCAAGATAAGGTATTTTATAGAGAGAGTGGTATGTGCATGGGTGGTGATAAAGATTGATACATTGGGGACATTTAAGAGACATGATAGACATATGATTGGAAAAAAAAATGAACAGTTTGGGGCTGTGGAAGACAGAATGGTTAGATTGATCACTGAGTAGGTTAAAAGGTTGCCTCAACGTTGCATACTGAAGGACCAGTACTGGGCTGTACTGTTCTGTGTTCAATGTTCTAACAGACAGTCAGTATAAAAAGGCAAGAGAGACAGGTGGGCCAAGAGCTGGTGAGTGATTGGTGAGGAGTGATTGACTGGCATATAGGGTCAGGTGGGTGAAGAAAGGGTGGAGATTTCAATAGAGGTTGAGGGTTGTGAGGTGGAGGAAACATAGGGCTCCAGATCATTGGACCTGATAAGAGAAAAATTCAAATATAAATTCATTTAAAACATATTGAATTGAATGAATTAATGTTTTTGGTCCCAGGAGGCAGAAAAGCAGCTATGGGATTGTTTCGAGTTGATGGACTGGTCTGGGTTCAAGGGCTGATCTGTGGATCTGAATGAAAAACTCATGGACTTTATTAAAACAGTTGTAAATGAGTGCGTTCCAACAAAATCAGAGTCTTCCACAATCAAAAGCCCTGGATGAACCATAAGATTGTGCAACTTGTTGACAGCCAGATCAGAGGCATTCAAACCTGGTGATCACGAGAGGCCAGGTATGATCTCCGGAAAGCCATCTCATAGGTGAAGTGTCATTCCTGGATTAAACTTGAATCAACAAAGGATTTTTGACAATTGCGGCAGGGCTTGAATACAATCACCTCTTATAAAGTTAAATTAAACAACTTAACTTCACTTCCAGAAGAGCTTACTGCCTTCTATGATTACTTTGACCATAAAAACATGGAGGAACATTCACAAATTCACACAATCATCGATGATCCTGTGATTTCAATCTCTGAGGCAAATGCGCCAAAAGCCTTCTGAAGTGTGAACCCACAAAAAGCAAGCGGCCCAGATGGGGTACCTGGCGAAGTTATAAACATCGGTGCTAATCAACTGGCTGGAGTGCTCAGTGAGATCTTTAACCTCTCGCTTCAGCAGTCTGAGGTACCCACCTGCTTCAAGCAGGCTTCAATTTTACCAGTGCTTAAGAAGACCATGGTGACCTAACTTAACGACTATCATCCAGCAGCACTTACATCCACAGTGATGAAATGTTTTAAGAGGCTGGTTGATGAAACATACATGCATCACAAGGCTGCGTGCTAATCCCCCTGTTCTATTTGCTTTACATTTATAATTGTGTGGCTGAGCAGGGCTCCAATGCCATATTCAGGCTTGCTGACCACACCACTCTCATAGGCCGAAATAAAGGTGGTGATGAATCAGCATAGAAGAGTGAGATTGAAAATCTGGCTGAATTCTGTCATAACAACAATCTCTCACTCAACGTCAGCAAGACCAAGGAGCTGATGATTGACTTCAGGATAAGGAAACCAGGGGTCCATGGGCCAGTCCTCATCGGGGGATCAGAGGAGGGAAAGGGTCAGCAACTTTAAATTCCTTTTTGTTATTATTTTGGAGAACTTGTCCTGGCCCCAGCAGTTAAGTGCAATTATGAAGAAAGCACAGCAGCATTGCCACTTCCTTAGGAGATTTGGCATGCCATCTAAAACTCTGACAAACTTCTATGGATGTGTAGTGAAAAGTTTAATGACTCGTCGCATCACGGCCTCATATGGAAACACCAATGCCCTAGAATGGAAAATACTACAAAAAGAGGTGAATAGGGACCAGTCCATCATGGGTAAAGCCCTCCCCACCACTGAGCGCATCTACATGAAACACTATTATAGGAAAGCAGCATCCATCATTGGGGCCCCCAAGAGGACATGCCCTCTTCTAGCTGCTGCCATCAGGAAGAAAGTACAAGCGCCTCAGGACTCAAACCACCCAGGTTTAGGAAGAGTTTATAACCTTCAACCATCAGGCTCTGGATCAAAAGGGGATAACATCACTCAACTTCACTTGCCCCATTACTGAAATGCACTCACTTTCAAGACCTCTTCAGGTTATGGTCCCGTTATTTATTGCTGATTTATTTATTATTATTTCTATTTTTTGTATTTGTGCAGTCTGTTGCCTTTGCACTCTGGTTGAATGCCCAAGTTGGTATAGTCTTTCATTGATTCCATTATGGTTGCTATTCTATTATGGATTTATTGAGCATGCCTGTAAGAAAATTAATCCCTGGTTTGTATATGGTGATGATAAACTTTGAACTTTGAATTAAATTTAAAAAAATGCTTTTGACATACAAATGTCTTTAATCTGCCAGTCATACAGGTGTAATGCAAGTGCCTCAGTCCAGGATGTATCTGTCCCCTGACTCAGTACATTCGAGCTCCACACCCACTGAGTCAGTGGTAGAACACTGGTGGGATTTGTACTTCCACACTGCAGTGTACAATATCAGTCATTGTTTTACATGGAGGGCCTCAAATGGTCTTGCGTCTCTGAACTCTCTCCACAGGTGTGCATTTCTTTCTTCTATCCTGTTGTTGGTGACTGATGTATCTGTGATACTTTGATCAAATAGTGTTGAAGTTGAGAGAAACACTGAGGCAAGAGCAGGCTGAGCAGACCAGCCTATATCTAGTTAATAGCAAGTGTTCAGCTAACTTCAGTAAATCTAGATTTTCACTAGTCACGGGTAAGGCTTAGTTCAAAACACATGGTCTAGCCACTATACACCCATTCAAAAATTTTGTTGACCGAGCAGTTAGAGAACAATTATAAGCAATCCAATTTATCATAAATTCTTGAGACATATGTATCCTTTACCTCTGACAAGCACAGTAAGTACATTTATTTATGGGTGTTGTCTTTGCCCACTCACTTTACTCATGGATTTCCTGATATTGTGTTTGAGAAACTCACGATCCTTACACATGGAATCGCGCACTCTGTGTTCACTGGAGCTGAGAGCTGGAGACATTTATTCATCCAGGTGTAGTGATCTTGTGGAGTCCTCAACCACAGAAAGCCGCTAGACCCAAATCAGTAAATATGTTCAAGAAGGGATTAGATATAGTGCCTAGGGCAAAAAAGGATCGAAGGATATAAGGAGCTAGCAGAACTAAGGTACTAGATTTGGGTGATCATCCATCATAGTGAACAGAAGAGCAGGCTCAAAGGGTCAAATAGCCCACTCCTGCCACTAACATCTGTGTTTCTAAACACCCCATGGGAAACATACATGTACTTTTTGTTTTATATTTGGCTTAGTCTGGCTAATTAGTACAAAATGTTTGGATTTTACAAAGCTTTTAATTTAATTGGTTGAAAAGAACAAACTACTTTGAATATGTTTTAGAAATAATAATGTGGTTTTGTCTGTGATTAGCTCCATGGCAAGAAAAGAATGCTTAGAAGACAGTTAGCACCGTTACCAATTAAAAATTACTCTAAATGTCATAGCCTTTTAAGATTTCACAAATTAAACACGAGGGGAGGTTTTTCCATGTTAGTTTGCCGAGTACATGTGAAAACCCCAGATCAAGAAATTTCATATCCTAACCCAGTAGATTTTGATACACACATTCCTGTAACTCAGAAACTCAGAAGAATAATAAAACTTCTGTGTTCTCAGCAAGGGGTCTTGTACTGGAGAAGACTGCATTGATATGTTGAAAATAGAAACCCAAAATCTCATCTTTAAGACAGAAGACCTCAATTATTCATGTCTTTTAAAAAGAACATTTACTAAGATTTTGAGTGTAAAATAATCCAAGCAAATGTTAAAGTTCTAATCTGTGATTAGTCTCCCATTTATCCTGATTGTGTGGTTATAGCAAGAAGCTTATCTGTAATGTTGATTGCTGCTTTTTACGTCTAGGGTTCCACATACTTGCTGAGATACTTCTAAACTAAAGGAGGTAGGTATCATTTAATATTGTTATTGTGAATATCTTATAGCTCCTCATGCCCCATTATTTCAAAATTCAATGTACTCCTTTTCTGTGATCCTGTTCCTTATTAGGTCATTCCTGTTTAACCTCTCTTGCTCTCTTAAATCTACATTCAAGAGCTTGAAAAGCCAGACACTGGATTTTCCTTAGCTGAGTGGGGTGATGGAGAAACAGAGGTCAGATAAGAGGGTAAAACAATTAACACTGAGATGAGGGGAAATGTCTTCATTCAGAGACTAGAAAGCGTGTAACATTCTCGCCACTGAAGGCTGAGAAAGCCAAATCACAGAACATACTCAAGCAGGAAATTGATTATTAGAAACAAAAGGCATTAAGGCCCATTGGGAGAGAGAACAGGAACATGATGTTGAGACAGAGGGTTAGTCATGATGGGTGAAGAATGCTCAAAGGGACGGAAGGTTGATTACTTCACCTGTGTCCTATGTTCTGCATCTGTAACACTGCTTTGAGAACAACTGCTCATATTTCACTAGGTTAGCCAACAGTCCAATGGTCCAAACACCGGATTTTGCTGTTTCAGATAACCCACATCTTCCGTGATCCTTTGCCACTCCTACAGTCAACCTGGTTCTCTCTCCCTTTGTCCATGTAGTTAATCCCCTTTCACTCATTAATTAGATTCACCATTCTCCTCCCTCCTGGTTTCATCTATTATTCACACAGCTACCTACCTGTGTTTCTCTACCTTGACTTGCCATTCCTAACCCCCCTGTCCTTTGATGGTTCCATCATTCCTCTTTATCTGGTTTCTGTCTCTCATCCTCCTCACTCCTCACATGGTGCTGTCTGCTCATTATCCCACACCTCACATAGTTCCCAACGACCTGCCAGACCTTCCTCACCCTTCCCTTTCACTGGCTATCTTCCCTGAACATGCTAAGTCCTGGTATAGGGCATAGACGTGAAAGATCAAACATCCCTTTGCTTCCACAGACATTGCTTGACCTGCTATGTTCATGCAACAGTTTGCTTTCACTCTAGATTCTGGCATCTGCAGTCTCTGTGAACCCACATTGATCCTTTCCCCTTGTTTCCTAAACTTCACCATTACCCAACACTTACCTGACACATACGAGCTTCATTAAAATACCATTGCCTTCCTATTCCCCTAGCTTCTTGCAAAAGCCTCTTTAAACAGTCCCCTATTCAACAGTGGTTTAGAATCCCCAAATAACCTTTGATTTTATAATCTCCCCATGGTCGGCATTTACATTTTCCTTTCCTTCCCATTAGAAAACTAAATGAGAAGTCCACCTGCAGAATCGAGATTTTGCTGAACTTGAATTTCATTCCTATTGTGAACAAAAATAAAATATACAAAGCAAAATGAAAATAATTTATAGCATGAATTTTTTTTTGAGATCTGAAAAATAAAAGAATTAAATGGTGCAGACTGAATGTTGTACATCTGATGTACTGGGCCAACATCCATTGTTTCAGAATGTCTTTTCCATGCAGGCTTTATGTAAATTAATCATAAAATAAAGGTACAAATTGAATATCAAATTAAAATAAATGGGCTTTCAGACATGAATCAGTAAATACACTGCAGATCTATCTACAATCATGAGTCAAAATAAAATCTTTAAGAAAAATCTAAATGGTCTCAAATCTCAAAAAGCGTTTCAAATGATGACATGTTAGATAATATCTGACTAATTGGTAAAAAATTTAAGCGCTTTCATAATTAGATTTAGTTTAAAATGTGTGAACTGAAAGCAGTCTGGTTTGCTCTTTATCTTGAATTGTTTTCTATTGTAATTATTTGTGAATATGGGAAAACATGGAAAACCAAAGGACTTGTAATCTTATCACAAATTGTGCATACTGTTTAATCTCCAGAAGGGATTTTCTTTAAAACTTAATTTTTCTGAGATAGTCAAGCAAGACTCCATTATATCCATATTCAATATGTAGCTCTATTACTCTGACCTGGCAATTTTCTTCTATGGCTATGGCTTGTCATAGTCTTTATAACCTGAAAGCTACCATGTTCCATAACCTTTACCTATCTTTATCACGCCTTCTTCAATATGACGTCTAATCCACCATTTATCCAACTCTGTTGCTGATCTAGCACACTAGAGGGATAAAGCAGTCTTGAAATCTGTTAAGGATTGTTAATTCTACGCTTCCATGCCAAAAAAAAAATTAAAATAGCCTTCCTCTTTCTAAGTAGAATTCTATCATTCTGCATAACCTGTACTTCACAGGATTTTAAA
This sequence comes from Hypanus sabinus, assembly GCF_030144855.1. Classification (NCBI taxonomy): domain Eukaryota; kingdom Metazoa; phylum Chordata; class Chondrichthyes; order Myliobatiformes; family Dasyatidae; genus Hypanus; species Hypanus sabinus. The sequence continues at coordinate 46,515,343 of NC_082722.1, forward strand.
TCAACCATCTCCCTATCCAAGTCACATCCAGCAATTCTCTCCTCAACCTTCTCTAATTCATCTTTGTCCTGATCAACATTTCAATGCCCTTTAGATAAGAGTGTACCCAGTGTTGAGTGGAGTCATCTAAAATTAAACTTTATTTATGTTTTACATGGTTATGGCATGTTTAATTAAAAATACTCAGTTTATAGCCCTGAATTTGGATCCTAACGGTTATTAACACCTTGATCTTGATTAGGAGTTTTATGTTATTGATTATCCTCCAACTCTATTTATTCTATATTTTATGTATACAGATGCTTCATATTTCAGACAGGATAAGTCTGTCACCGGAGTCTTGTATGAGGTAGGAACAATCACACCCTATTTCTGCTCCTTCTGACTATCATCAGTGGGACTGGCCAGAAAGTCATCAATGTACATTAGAGACAGTCAGACACTTCAGCAGCACAGCTGTAGGTCTCACTGACGTCAGACGTCCATTCACCATGGTTCCCTAAGGTTGTTCTAGCCGGGGGGTGGTAATGGGGACAAGCTCCCACTACCTATTAAATACAACTCATGCGTGTGCCTTAAGTAGCCTGTGACAACCAAGTCCTGTTCCTAGCCTTCACCTGTGGGCTTAGCTACTAAGCCCAGCGGAACCATTTCTACTGACAGGAGAAGGGGCAAATGTGGGTTACTGGTACTTTAAAACCAGTTGCTTTGGGCAGATGGCGCTCATCAGCCGTTGTTGGCAGCTCATCTACGAGAAGGAAAACTCTGATCTTAAGCCTCTGCTACCTTGAGGCTACAACAACTCATGGGGAAAGATTCGAGAGTAAACCCCAAAGGGAAAAATCAGAAGCTGCAGTCCCCAAGCCTGTCCTACATTGAGTTCAAACTGACTGGCCACTTCAGCAGTACTGCTGATACCAAACTGTATCAGGCTCTGCCATTCCTTTGGGTTCATCAGACATGTGGAGAGGGGGAGCTTTCTACATGGGCAACAGCGTGCTCTCCGTACATAATGCCCAGATTTGTGTATCTAGATAGCTTGGACACAACATCCGTGGTTGACCTTGATTGACAGAGGTTCATTCACTTATTCATCCATCTATTCACCAGGAGTAACAGGCCAGTAGGATCACCAATCTGTAGCTAACTGTCATGACTAACTCGTTAACCCTGATTTGGTAGGGTACAATTGGTCTCTCCTGCAGCAGTCCTGCTCACTTAATGTTGCCCATTGCATCCATCCCTTATAAGTAAGCTATTTCATCCTGTTGCTATTGCTTGGGATTATTGTCTGACAAATGTTGTTTCATAACTAATAATTTTACTCAATGGTGTATTTCTTGATATTGCCAAAAGTTATGAGAATCTGTCTTAAATTATATCAAAATCTTTTCACAATCTTCTTTGTGCAACAGATGAGGTTCCAATCAGAGCGCAGTCAATACTTCTTGGTGGCTCAGGTCCCAGGATCTGAAATCATCCTAGTAACAAGGTACCATTTAATCAATTGATTTTGTTTTAACTGAATAACCTGATAGCAATAACCTGATAGCAATAAGGCTGCTTTGGAACAGATGTTTTGTGTGTGTAAATGCTGAAGGTCAAATTGTTTGCAATATGCTAACTGGTTTTATTTCACAGAAACATAGAAAACCTACAGCACAACACAGGCCCTTCGGCCCACAAAGCTATGCCAAACATGTCCTTACCTTAGATCTACCTAGGCTTACCCTTAGCCCTCTATTTTTCTAAGCTCCATGTAGCCATCCAGGAGTCTCTTAAAAGACCCTATCGTTTCTGCCTCCACCACCATCGCCAGCAGCCCATTCCACACACTCACCACTCTCTGCGTTAAAAAACTTACCCCTGACATCTCTTTTGTACCTACTTCCAAGCACCTTAAAACTATGCCCACTTGTGCTAGCCATTTCAGCCCTGGGGGAAAAAAACCCTGACTATCCACACGATCAATGCCTCTCATCATCTTATACCTCTCTATCAGGTCACCTCTCATCCTCCGTCGCTCCAAGGAAAAAAAAGCCAGGTTCACTCAATGTATTCTCATAAGGCAGGCTCCCCAATCCAAGCAACATCCTTGTAAATCTCCTCTGCACCCTTTCTATGGTTTCCACATCCTTCCTATAGTGAGGCGACCAGAATTGAGCACAGTACTCCAAGTGTGGTCTGATCAGGGTCCTATATAGCTGCAACATTACCTCTCGGCTCCTAAACTCAATCCCATGGTTGATAAAGGCCAATGCACTGTGTTGTATGCCTTCTTAACCACAGAGTCTTCTTGCACAGCAGCTTTGAGTGTCCTATGGACTCGGACCCTAAGATCCCTCCGATCCTCCACACTGCCAAGAGTCTTACCATTAATTCTATATTCTGCCATCATATTTGACCTGCCAAAATGAACCACTTCACACTTATCTGGGTTGAACTCCATCTGCCACTTCTCAGCCTGGTTTTGCATCCTATCAATGTCCTGCTGTAAACTCTGACAGCCCTCCGCACTATCCTCAACACCCCCAACCTTTGTGTCATCAGTAAATTTACAAACCCATCCCTCCACTTCCTCATCCAGGTCACTTATAAAAATCATGAAGAGTAGGGGTCCCAGAACAGATCCCTGAGGCACACCACTGGTGACCGACCTCCATGCAGAATAGGACCCATCTACAACCACTCTTTGCTTTCTGTGGGCAAGCCAGTTCTGGATCCGCAAAGCAATGTCCACTTGGATCCCATGCCTCCTTACTTTTTCAATAAGCCTTGCATGGGGTACCTTACCAAATGCCTTGCTGAAATCCATACACATTACATCTATTACTGTTCCTTCATCAATGTGTTTAGTCACATACTCAAAAAATTCAATCAGGCTCATAAGGCATGACCTGCCTTTGACAAAGCCATGCTGACTATTCTTAATCATACTATGCCTCTCCAAATGTTCATAAATCCTGCCTCTCAGGATCTTCTCCAACAACTTACCAACCACTGAAGCAAGATTCACTGGTCCATAATTTCTTGGGCTATCTCTACTCCCTTTCTTGAATAAGGGAACAACATTGCAACCCTTTAATCCTCCAGAATCTCTCCCATCCTCATTGAGGATGCAAAGATAATCACCAGAGGCTCAGCAATCTCCTCCCTCACTTCCCACAGTAGCCTGGGGTACATCCCATCCGGTCCCGGTGACTTCTCAAACTTGATGCTTTCCAAAAGTTCCAACACATCCTCTTCCTTAATATCTACATGCTCAAGTTTTACAGTCCACTGCAAGTCATCCCTAAAATTGCAAAGATCCTTTTCCATAGTGAATACTGAGGCAATGTATTAAGTACCAATGCTATCTCCTCTGGTTCCATACACACTTTTCCAATGTCACACTCGATTTGTCCTATTCTCTCACATGTTATCCTCTTACTCTTCATGTACTTGTAGTATGCTTTGAGATTTTCCTTAATCCTATCCACCAAGGCCTTCTCATGGCCCCTTCTGGCTCTCCTAATTTCATTCTTAAGCTCCTTCCTGCTAGCCTTATAATTTTCTAGATCTCCATCATTACCTAGTTTTTTGAACCTTTCGTAAGCTCTTCCTTTCTTCCTGACTAAATTTACATCAGCCTTTGTACACCACGATTCTTGTACCCTATCATCCTTTCCCTGTCTCATTGGAACGTTTCTATGCAGAACCCTATGCAAATATCCCCAGAACATTTGTCACATTTCTTCCATACACTTCCCTGAGAACATCTGTTTCCAATTATGCTTTCAAGTTCCTGCCCGATAGTCTCATATTTCCTCCTACTCCAATTAAATGTTTCCCTAATTTGTCTGTTCTTATCCCTCTCCAATGCTATGGAATTGTGATATAATAGAATTGTGATCACGATCTCTAAAATGCTCTCCCACTGAGAGACCTGACCCCTGACCAGATTCATTTCCCAATACCAGATCAAGTACAGCCTCTCCTCTTGTAGGCTTATCTACATATTGTGTCATTAAACCTTCCCAAACACACCTAACGATCTACACCCCATCTAAACCCCCCACTCTAGGGAGATGTCAAATAATATTTGGGAAATTAAATCTCCCACCACAACAACCCTGTTATTATTACACCTCTGCAGAATCTGTCTCCCTACTGCTCCTCATGTCCCTGTTATTATTGGGTGGTCTATAAAAAGCACCCAGTAGGGTTATTGACCCCTTCCTATTCCTAACTTTCACTCACAGAGACTCCATAGACAACCCCTCCATGACTTCCTCCTTTTCTGCAGCCATGACACTATCCCTGATCAACAGTGCCATGCCCCACCTCTTTTTCCAGAACTTTTTCCCTTCTCAAAGTTAAGTTGACTATTTGCAAAGTTATTCATTGATATTTTAGAGTTACATGTAATGGGAAAGTAACATTAGAGTCAAAAACAATGCTCAGAATCTATCATCTATACTTATTATAATGAACACTGCAAATTAAACCTGTGCCTTGTTTTTGATCAAATATTCAAATCAGATTCTGCCTAATTAGACTAATGATTTATGCATCCTCAAAATTAGGTTTATATAGTATCTCAAGCAGCAGTTGATTTTCTGCTGAAATATTATCATGTTATAATTCTTTAAACTCTAGTAGTGTAAATCATTTTAAGGTCACCTTAAGTGTATTGTTGCTGAACATAGCTGCCTTTCTGGAGTCAGCTTAATTGAGGTATGGTGGCTGATCAGCAGACTCAAGTCACACCTCGGATTCATCCATTAGGCAATGGGAAATTGTGTGCCATTGTGATTAATAAAGGCCTGCTTAACAGGGCCTTAACTTAACAGGGCATTAGCACTTTTATCAGTAAATGGAAATATAAGCTACATGAAACCCCGGCAATCTCAATGGACAATGAAAATAGTGAAACTACTTTATGTTTTGATACGAAACAATGGCATGGTTAATGGATCATGTTTGACAGTGCAGTGAGGACTTTTCCCTGGTAGATGTTCACCAGATTCCACTGGAATTACATTCAGACTCGTGTGTAGATTGCAGGAAGGCCATGCCTTTGTTTCTTTCAAGCTCTTTGCCAAGGAACATTAATACGTTTTCCATGCAACTTCACAGATGTGGTAAGTCACAAAATAACAGCTCACTTTATCTCAAGTTTGCAGGACTTGACCCATATCTTCACAACCAAAGAGTCTTATATTGAGTTGAATGTGTCTGCTTTCAACTTGTCCTAAAGGCAATAATTAAAACTATATTCTACTGTATTCGCAATACCTCATCCCATCCTGATTGGCTATCCAATTTAGTTTTGACAATACAATCCGTCGCAACCTGTATAATATGTTCCTATGATTGTATCCAGTATGGCCTGTTATGTTACACCCTCTGGTCAACAGAGACATGTAGAGCTCTGTAATTTGATGGCTTGTTAATTTATGCTGTAAGTGAGAAATGTGCATGATGAGTAAGGAGAGGTTGCACAGGAAATGGAAATTGCAATTCACCCTTTACGTTCTGACATGTTTCATGGACCGTATTCGAGGCATAGGAAAACAATAAAGGAATCCAAGGACATTTTAGACAACCCATGCAAAATGCTGGAGGAGTTCAGCATGTCATGCAGCATCTATAGAAAACAGTAAACAGTTGAGCCTTCTTTGATTAAGGAACTCGGCCTGAAATACTGACTGTTTCCTATTTTCCATAGTTGTTGCCTGACACGTTGAGCTCCTCCAGTATTTTGTGCATGTTGCTTTGGACTTCCAGTATTTGCAGACTTCCTCGTGTTTGACATTTTAAACATTTTCTATATATTCCTGATATGATGTACTATAATAGATGGAATGCCCAACTATACACGATACTTGATGTTAGCTGAATTCTTAATACATTTGAAATTCAGAATTATTTGTTTGTCCATTCCTTAGGGAAGCTATTTTGTTCAGATAAGTTAATTCTGATAGTTGTTGGTCGGGTTACTAACCGGCTCCGTTGACCTTTATCTTTTCCATATGGGAGTTGAGCATTATCTGAATAAACTGCAGACAGAAAAGTTTGGGAGAGAAGATCCATAATACTATAGCACTCCCCTGAACTTCCTTGGAGAGAAAATTTCAATGGAAGCAAAATCTAGCATTTTCCTGGACCCAGCTTCCAAGCAGTAATGACAATAATCTACCACCTTGTGTGATAATGAGGTCTTCTATCTTCAGTGTAGGGAATAACTGGGAGAAACCAATTCATCCTGACTGAACAGCATTTGCCATCGATTTTATTGGATCAATATCAAAGTAGGCCATAGCAGAGTTCACAGCAAAGACTGCCCAGATCTTCTGGCCAAAAGAACATTAAAATAGCTGTAACTAGTGCTAGATTAAACATACAGGCAAATCATCACTGGCAAAGTAAATAGCTTTTTTAAATTGTGCTGTAAAAAAAGTGCTTTGCCAAAAAACCTTTATATTTAACAGAACTGTAAACTTTAAGAGTTCAACTTCTACTAATGAATGCTTTTTAAAAATATTGCTGAAAATATATATAACTAATACCTCTTAATGACAAATATTTGAATTTGGGAATTCTAAATAATTTGTTAGTTTGGGTTAGTCCAGAACAAATTAAAAGTGTACTTAAACAAAACTTAATTAAAATCGGGATGCTTTGGATTTATTTGCAAAGACTCTAATATTGACACAATTTATGTAATTTAGAACCATCTGTCTCTTTAAACAACATGCTTACTCATAAATATTACAAGACCTGTTCATTTATTTTGTATACATTAATAAGTAGCCATCAGGGATAGTGTAGCCCACTGATACAAAGATGATTTGCAGGAAAGCTATTAAGATGGTACAACATGATCTATATATTGTACTTGCCCTGTAAATCTTATTCAACAACCATAACAACTTCTGTGCATGAATGCAGGTAAAGAAATAGGTCTTTCAGTACCTTGAGCTGCTCTTCAAACCATGGGAGTTTCATGAATTTTGTGTATATTTTCTACTGATGCTACTAAAATTAACAAATATACATTCCTACTACTGTGTGTATATATATTTGTATGTGTATTTAACTATTATTTATTTAGTCTTTAATGTATGCAGGAATTTATGAAACTGAATTAAATGAATAGTTCCCTCCATTTCTTTTGAAATAGCCATTGCAGAGATGGCTTCTAAAGCTTTTTTCAACTCTTTGATTTTATCCCTTTGATTTTCCCTGCATCAGGTAATTTAATAAAGTGGGTATTACTTTCAGCACAGTAATATTTAGCTCATTTCCTATCATGCTTCATGTGTGCAAGAATTGATTATTTTCTGGAAATTGGCTAACAGTGACTTGTTAGTGGGTTTTTTTGGGTTAATATCATAAGTATGATGAAATTCCATGGAACTGAAAAACAAAATTTGATTCTAGATTCTAACTTCTTGTGGTGGCTTGGTGTCAGTCTTAGTCTTGCTGCAGCATGAATATAAAGAATTAAATGCTCATAATTGTAATAAGTACATTAGAGATCTCCTTTTGCCTAATCAGAAAGCAATATGGATTGACAGTATAACTAGATCTCCAAGCAACCTGGAGCAAAGCTCTTTTTAGTCATTCAATCTGAACTGCAAAATTAATGAATTATATATTTCAGCAGCCTTATTGTCCAAGAACACACAATAACTTTTAGTATTCTTCAGTAAACATACCACTTACAGAAAATAGGTTTCAATCTTTAATTGAACTAATTACTTATAATTTACGGATATCTGTAATGTTCATTTGTAACATTTTTTTTAAATTTGCCTAAAATTACTTGGCAAAGATTAGAAGAATTATTTTGTTCAAATTGAATATAAAGTAGGACTCTCCTGGTCAAACTCACTGAGGCATATGTAGACCAAATTATTTCATTTTTGTGTACCATCTAACCAATGCACTGCAAAATGGCATCAGCTAATAATTATGCATTAGCATCCGGAGTCATCAACATTTAAATTTAGCTTTAGAGCAAGCTCATCACTGATTATGTGGTTTGTAATATGGTAATAGTAAGACAATTTGAGATACTTAATAAATGATAATTGATTCTTTGTTTTGAAGGACACTGCTAAAAGAAAATGCAAGGGATATAAATATTTTTCCCCTTTCCAATCAGAAATCTTTGCTGACCAAATTGCTGAAGCCATTGATATTGCATCTGCACATATTACTGTATACTGATATTATTGACAAACTGGTTGAAACGTCAAATTCTGTTATATTTTAACCCTTTCCTTGGGTGTTCAGAGATGCTTGAAGTAGGACACCTGTTACAAATATAGGCCCCCTCTCAGTATATAAACGATTCAAGTGCACAAATATTCTCTTTAAAAAGAATGTATCCGTCTCCTTATACAGATCAAATTAGAATCTATGAAATGGCATGTTTAATTTCAAATTCCAAATACAGAGTGTTTTTTTATTTAAGGCAATCCTTAAATTACCTTATTTAAGGACCACCATTTGTTATTTGCTGAAGATGATATGATAAAGATACATCATAAGGGTGTGGAGTTGTGACACCAAGAAACCTACAATGATATTATAGGAAAATAAGAGACAAATTCATTCAAAAATGTATAATCAAATATTCAGAAAGCCTGGCATACTCATTACTTATTCATGATAATACAACTATATTAAGAAAACTAAACAGCATTAGTGCTCAATCATTCACAAAATAAATGAGTTTTTGCATTTATCACTACCAAGTCATCAAGCACCAAAACGAACATTGAGAAGGCACTTCAAAGGTGATTAAGCAAATACAGACACATATTTGCCAATTTAAAACCAATGAAATGCATAGGAATATTCCAAATAAATGGAAAAGTACTAAGTAATAATGTTATTAAATATAGTGTTTGAAAAATAATTGACCTCAGCTGCTTTTTTCACGTTTCTGCTTAAACTTCAGTTTGTGCTTTGCGAGTCAGATAAATGCAAGAGTTTATTTAAACATTGTTGATTGCTGTCTGTGCATTTTATTTCTTTCTATGGTGTTTAATGAAAGAAATTTGATCATTTTTAGCTTCTATGTTAAGATAGTAAAATTATTGACATTAATGTTTGGAGTATCTCTTGTGTGCTTAGATTCTGATAATAAGCTGGAGCAAGAGGAAGGTTTTGAAAATGGATTCATTTTAATAATATTAATGGTTGTATGTGGTGGAAATAATGAAACATACTAAAGGAACTTAGGAACATACTAAAGTTTCCATCTTGTGGCTTTTACATTACTGACAGCACCTGAAGCAGCAGAGTGAAACTGTAACTGATTTATTTGTATCTTTATTACTTTTTTCATTACTTGGAAAATGCACTTTAGATCTTGTAAAGCTATTTGTTGAGATGTTCGAATTGATGCTTCAATTATAATAAAGCAGTCTAAGATAGCAAATTCTAAATTTGATTTAATGAAAGAAAATACACAAAACCCAAAATCCTGCATAAATTGGATAAATTATCAGCATAGATGCATAAGGGAAATGTTTTAATGTTCACTTAAAGGACTGATGAACATAATTTTTTGAAATCATTATTTACTTGGTGTTTTAAAAAGATTCATCATTTTTATTTTCTATGATTAAACTATACAATAAATATTTTATTTTCTATTGAATTATAATTTTAAAATCAAAGTGTGTCAAAATCATTATTTAATTCTGTTATGATTTAAACTCAACTTAAGCTACAAGTACACAATAAAATTGTTTACCATACTGCATTAATGCAAATATGTTTTGAACGTCAATTATTGAGATTTCCATCTGCACTGATTGTGTAGTAATCTGGTGGTATGAGTAACCATCTGCTAGGAAATCTCCCAAGTTTCATTGCTTGGTTTTCTTGGAATTTTTTGGGATGTTAAACTGAAAAGTAATTAGGACTGTCAGATCATTAGAGAGGTGGTGAAGAAAAATGGCATATAGATTGTGAAATAATACCATACATGTGATGAGGACATTTTTATTTACTTTATTTGGAGATACAGTGTGGGGTTCTGGCTCTTCAAGCCCCAGCAACCTCTGATTCAACCCTAGGCTAATCACGGGGCTGTTCACTATGACCAATTAATCTAACACCTGGTATATCTTTGGACTGCGGGAGGAAACCAGAGCACCTGGAGCAAACCTACACATTGCACAGGGAGGACGTACAGACTTCTTACAGATGACGTCAGAATTGAACTCTGAACTGCGATGTCCTGAGCTGCCTTTCTTAATGCATTAAAGATGTATTTCACATTGAGGTTTTATTTTCAGGTGTCAATGATGTTGGATACTGCCCGGTAATGTAAGGCAGTAATCCAAATTGAACATTGCATTTGAAGTTATATTTTGTTCAACTCATTTTTTACGTATGCAGTTGAAATTCATCCCTATGTTAAACAGTAAAGACTGTAACTACATTAAATAGACAGGGAGCAAATATACATTTGAAAAATCACACTCTGATTATTAATAGCTGTGGAATTCCATACTTCATAATGCTGGCACAAAACTTCAAACTTCCCGAAAAGAGAGGAACCTGTGCATGCTCCCGTAACTACACTTGGACAGGTTCAAACTGTGAATCGAATACTAGCTGTTGGTGATGCTTCTGTAGTGCCCTTATAGTGCTGTGCTAAACATCCTTTTGTACAAATACAGGTTGAGCACCCCTTATCTGGAATTCCAAAATCCAAAAAGCTTTGAAATCCAAAATTCTTTGAGGACTGACACAATTGGAAAATTCCACAAGGCATTGGGAAGGGTCCCTGGGGATGAGCAGGTCTCTGCTCACCACAGACAGTTCTGACAATTGACCTCACAGATGTAATGAACAGAAGTTAATGCAAAATAGAAAAAACTGCATAAAGCAAAAAAACAAAGATCTCAATATTATACTGAAAGAATAGATTTGTCAGCGTTGGAATGACCATATGCCGTTTAACGGTATGCTGATCATGATGCAAGCAAAGATATATCACGACAAACTGAAAATTGAAAGTAGTTGTGAATATTCAGCAGGCTGGTTGCAGAGATGTAAGAAAAGGCATGACATTTTTTTAAAGACTTTAAAGATGAAGAGTCTGCTGAACACGAAGCAGCAGAGAAATTCATTAGGTTTTGCGAAGATCATCACTAAGGAAAATCTAACACCAGAACAAGTCTGCAATGCTGATTGTTTTTATACCTGACATAAACCCTGAAAAGAAGTAAAATACAAATACACTGTAATACCTTTTAATCAAAACACGGCGTCGTTGGTGGAGACTGAAAGCCTGCCATTATTTGTTGCTGTACAACAGCTGATTCAAGTATTCTCTCCCAGTGCTGTTTCTGTTACTCTGCAACCATTATGCTTTCATTATATTATTGGTGTAAAGTACATACGTGTGATGAACAAGCCCAAGACGAAAATTGCTTACCAGTAGCATATAAATTCAGAGTCAGAAATGATAGCGATACCAAGCTATCTCATTACATATTCCAAAATTTGAAATCCAAAACTCTTCCAGCCACAAACATTTCAGATAAGGGGTACTCAACCTGTATACTTATGGAACATGTGGATTTTCAGTCGAGACAGTCTAGAGTTTAATTCTGTTGAGGCTGAATTGATGCAGTTTGGAAAGTCAAATAAGGGTCAAACATATACAGGGAATGTTCTGGAGTTTTGACGGACAGGAGAATATTGGAATGGCTACATGGGAACATTGGATAGTGAAGAAGGCAAGGGCGATGTTTGCATGACAAAGATTACAAGGGCTGGGACTTCATGTTGCAACTCTATAAAACTCCCAGTGGCCAGCAGAAATATGGTGGGACAAAAGTCCTGTCCCTGTGCTGATCAACTCTCTGATTTTATGACTCTGAAGAAATGAAGTATACAATGCAGTACTAGTGGTTGCTTTACATAGAATCTCTAAATACTACACTGCACTGAAGTGTGGTAATCCAAGGTGTTATGGTTGTCTGAGTCTGTATTGGGAAGCTCTGGTTCGGGCTGGGATATGGTAAGATGAGTAAGATTCATGGAGAACAAAGATGTGGGGATTTAGCCTGGTCTGGTATGCCGTTCTGTATTGGCAGAGAAGAGCAGATTATTTGGTTGTAATATTGCCTAAGGAATGGTACAGGGTGGTAGAGAGATATCAGAAAATTGTCCTAATGTGGAATAGTGAGTGAAGACGTTAATTGGCTTAGTTGCAGCATTCAAACCAGAGCCAAATGGAGGTTCACATCTAGGATTTTATCGTTGGAATTTTCTGCCTGTTCCTCTACAGTTCTTTTATCCATCTTTAAACCTGTCTCTTTGATCAAGCATTTTGATTCCTGTCTGAATAGCACTTCAGGAAGCTTGCCGTTACAATTTGCCTGATACTTCTGGGAAGTACTTTGGGGTGGCTCCAAGCAAGCTTAGTAAAATGGAAACAAAGAACCCAATAGATTTGAGGAATGAATATGGATAATAAACTGTCACCTATTCTTTAATTTGCTTTTGAATTTTATTTCACTATAGGATGGTGGGCTACGCATTAAAATCATTAGAAGATATAATCTTTGCAGTACTATGTTTGAAATTCAAGCTGTGTTCTTAGAAATGGGCATTTAACTGATTAATGCCCACTCATATGTGAATCAGTTTGCTTTTTCATCAATAATCTCTCTTACAATTACCGTTTCAAATATTCTGAGTTCTTAATATATGCATCACCAAAGGTTTTACTTAGAATATTATTTCCTTATTGAATAATTAATGCATAAATGTAGCTTTACCTGTGCACTGATCTCCCATTGGAGCGAAGCTTTTGCCAAGAGCTTGTACAAATAAAACCTGAAAATCGAATGAAACCAAGATCATTTTCTTTCTAAATTGTGACTGATCAATCTAGTAGATCTGAAATCAGATAAAACTTTGACAAATGAGTGTCTGCCAACCTTTCATGTACTGCTAGTTTAATACTTACTTCTGTCTACATTTAGCTGCCCTGCTCCATCAGTGCCATTTCATTTGATCAATGATTCATATGACAATACATTTTAAAACCCATCATGCTATTAAAAGCTCTGTAGATACTGCTTTCCCTCGATTTACTTTCAGACAGAAAATTTCATAAACCTAAGTAGACAGGATTCCCACTCGTCACTCACCTTTTCAGGCCATGAGGAGCGTAAGGAAAATGAAAACGTTAAAACATTATCATCCTGGGAGCTACCCTCTTGTAAATATATTTTAATTAAAAACAAAAAAAAAGCTATTTTCTGCATTTCTCTGCTTGATCAAAATAGCACAGGAAATTAAACTTGCAGCATAATGTTACTGCAGAAAGTTTTGGATAATCTTAGAGCTTACGTACACCAACAGGATTGAAGGGCCGCAGCCTGAAACGTTGACTGTACTCTTTTCCATAGATGCTGTCTGGCCTGCCTAGTTCCTCCAGCATTTTGCTTGAAAAGAAAGGTCACATTATGGATTAAATTCTTCAGTTTATTCATAATCCACTTTCTTTCATTCCTCTTGCAGCAGGCTCGCTGGTTGGGGTTACCTACTGTCTGTACAAACGGTTAGGGCCACTCACTCACTATTAGCACATTTGGAGTCACTCATCCACTGCCAATGCCCACGCAGAATGGGTGGGCACCTTCAGCTCCTGCCCATGCATCCTATCAGGAGTCTCTCACCCTCTGCTTACACCCTTGCTGAGGTCCATAAACAGTAAAATTACTGACCAATCTTCATCTCATCTAACCAGAAATATTTTGTTTGTCCCATCTTTGCAGCTCTTTGACTAATCTGCTTACACACTTTCCAAGTTCCTACATAGGATTTTTGACCTGAAACAAAACTTTTTGGTAGTTTTTTTAAAAAAATCCTGGTGGACAGCTTTTAAATGTCTCCAATTACCAGTACAACATGGAGTCCCCAGGGTCTATTACCTGAGGCCCAGTTGCTGGGAGAACCATGGTGGGAGGCCTTCAAGAAAGTCAGATCACACAGGCTGTAAAAAGTAGGGCAATCCATTGATATAGTAGAGAGGGGTTAGCAATGGTGGGGGAGGGAAGGGGTTGAGCAGACTGGATCAAGTACAACTTGGCTCAGTTTAAACAGTTAACAGCAAGAAGTTGCATACTTGTAATCAAGAAGTTACTCACATATGGAAAACTGTTCCCTAAATTAATTTGGCACTAATAATGGTTTCACTTTAAATGAAGTCTAAGAGAAAATATCAAGCTCATTTTACAACCTTACACCATATCATAAAATAGAGACCAAACACCTGTTATTTTCCAGAGAGAGCAATATATTCTGGAACATTGGCTGATATAGTTGAGAGGGAAAAGTTTTTTTCTTGTATAAAGCATTTCATCTGATCAAAACCTGAAAACAGTTTAATGACACATCATCATTCTGCACTTAATCTTGTACCTGACTGCAGATTGTAATTGCTGGTCCAGATTTTATTAATCCTGGGCAAACAGACCTTTACATTGATAGTCCTTGGCTGATTGTAAGAAATTCATCTGATTAAACATATCAGATTACCCCATACTTTTGGTTTATTTTTTAATAAGTTATTTAAAGGTATTATTTCAAAAATCCAAAACAAATGCTTTTATTTATAAAAATAAATAAATATACTTTTTTTTCTTTTACTACTTCTTTCTAATCTGGTTGCTTTTTATAAGTAAGTAATTGATATTGAAAGTTGGCAAATACTAGAATTAAGTTAATTCAAAACTTAATTACTAAGGACCTTAGGGCAGATTTAATGCAAAGGAAGGTTAGCAATACAGTTTTGATGTCTACTACCTCAATTTCACTACAAAATACTAGGTTCAAGATATTCAATTGCATACTGTTTTATTCAATGCTACGTGATTGAAAAATGAATTTACCTGGGGAGAAAAAAACGCATTAACAGCCATTTCCATTTTATTTTGTAACACAGCAGAAGTTCAACTAGCTTCCTCATGGGGTGATTTACACTTGCACAAATGGCATATCTCCTTCATGAGTATATCTTTGAAAACCAAAATGAACACTGCATGCAGTGGGTTCCAGATCATAACCCCACTCTGCAGAAACAGGCTGTTCCTTGCTGGGCCCTGTAATGTTGGTCCATCACTTTTAATAATCCTAGGGAACGGCTTCTCTTTATGTACCTTATTTATTTTGTTTATTTGTTTTATTTAGAGATACAGGCCCTTCCCATTCAATGAGCCGCACCACCCTGCGACCCACCCGTGTAACCCTAGCCTAATCATAGGGCAAATCTAAAATGACCAATGAACCTACTAACCAGTATGTCTTTATGGGAGGAGACTGGAGCTCTTGGAGGAAGCTCACGCCATCACAGGGAGAGCATACAAACTCCTTACAGACAGCGCAGGAATTGAACTCCCAATGCCCCAAGTTGCTAACTGCTACGCTACTGTGACACTCTAATTATTTATTGAAATCCCTAATTATTTTTCCGCACCTTTATGCCTTTCTTCATCTTAGATACAATATAAAAGGCATCAAGCCATCCCCCAAATGGGGTGAAGATTATCAATCTGAAGAGAGATAAATGTGTCTTGTCCCTCTAAATAAAATGCCCTTAGGATTAACAAAGTACTTATAGATGGCACAGTGGGTTGAGAGAATGTTTTTGAATAATGAAAGGCCACTTCTCAAAGCTCCAATATTTTATTGCTATTTTAATTATATCTGATTATTCTTTGTAAAATGTAACATTAAAAAACCTGCATGGTATGTCTTAACACCACCTCAGGCTAAAAAGGAAACAGTTTTGAATCTAAATTACAACTGTACAGTGTCTTTGGTTATTTTCGAACTATAATGCAAATTGTATCAAGTACAAATGCACAAGAACAAAAGCCATTAATCAGCCTTATTCCTAAGTCACTGGGTTGTTCCAATCAATTTACAGTAATTAGAAACAGCAGATCAATATGCTAAATATCAATAAGATACAGGTATATCAATATTGACTGCTAATTTATTGAACTCCACCACATAAATAGTTATCCCTACTTTACATGATACATGCTAATATCAATTTGTCTCTCAAATGAAGTATGGTGCAGAAGACTGTAATGTCAGTGTATTAAATGTTCTTCAGATCAGACAAGATTCTAGTCAAATCAGCAGGATCTCCTGCTGTAGCAGCTTCCACACTTGTAGTCTATGATTCTGTTTAGTATCTTGTTTTAATGACAGTATCCTGTGATTGTTTTGCAATTATTTATTTTAGTACATAGATATGAAAGATGCCTGCTTGTGTCTTCATATTGCCATCTGCTCTATTTGAGATTCAGCAATGGGAATGAATTCAGAAGCATTTGGGTTAAGTGTGGATCCTGCTATCTTGTACTACAAGTTCTGGTTTTGTAAGCAAGGAAAAGACAGTGAAGGACAATGTTTTAAATACAGTCTTCACACTCTGAAAACAAAAGTCCAATAAAAAAGAAATCTGAAATAAGAAATAAATGCTGGAAATATTCAGAAGGTTAGGCAGTAACTGTGCAAAGAAAAATAGAATTAACATTTCAGGTAGAAAGCCTTTCATTATTGAAGAGTTTGCAACCTAAAACATTAACTGATATTGCAAGAAGTTACCTTCTCTTTGAAATTTCACGTATATTAAGAATATGTACCATCAGAAAGGAGCTGTTTTCTCAACCAACCCACCCTGCTAATGCTGGTCCTTCCATCTTCCAACATTGAAATTTTCATTGATATAAGGGCAAGATGGAGTTTTTCAAAATTCCTCTGACACCAGTTATCAGGAGTGCTCGTAGTCTGGCACTTGGTCACTCGCCCTTTGTGTAGATAATTTCCAAGCAAATCTTCATGCAACCTGTGGTTATGTAGCCTAGTTTGTGAACTTAGTATGTTGAGAATTAGGATCTTCACACAGAAAGAGTAATGTCAATTGCTCCTTTCCTCCGTTAAAGTAATCTCTTGAAAACTTGTACATAAATATGTTACAGATATTCAGCACCACATTCACCCACCTTATCATGTTAAGTCTTTCTTCCTCTTACACATTTATGTTCCTTTTCAGGTCAGTATAATGTGGAAAAGACAAATGATTTGAACTTGCGTAAGAGAAAGATATGGACATTTCTAAATATTTGACTCATCATCTGGAAGAAGTAACAGATTGTCTATTCCTCTGACTGAATAGTCAAAACTGTTCAAAATGGCCTTAATTATATACATTTCTAAACTTGGTGTGATTCATAGCTACTGCCAATCAACTACTCAACTGTAAAGAATCACAGTTTCCCACACAAACCTAGCAAGTAAATTAACCATGTTGAGTTTTAGGACCATAGTGCTGTGCACTCTGATACCACTGTGTAACATCATATGGTAAATCTTGATCCATGTTCAATTGTAGCTCCCTAGCATGACATCTGAACATAAGGCAGCAAACATGCTATCCGACTATCTGGAATATCTTGTAGAAAAGAGGAACAATGGTGTTTTCTAATGGAAAAGGAATTGCTAGAAATCAAATCTCATTATAAATCAGTAGCTTAGCAAATCATTACATTTAATGTCTAAAATTTAGTGTTCGGACACACGTCACCCTTTAGACTGCAGCATTCCTTCACTTGCTTCACCACCTAGAGGCCAAATGTTATTTCCCAGGTTGTGAAAGCTTTGTACCTAGGTGAGTTTAACTCGCACGTATATTATCAGTCCTTTCTTCAGCTTTGAGGAGAAAAAACACTGAAGACAGGGACTGAGTGCTTTAATAATGGGAGACAAGATTCGTAGATATTATTCTGAAATTATTCATTTTCACATTTCTAATCTGCTGTGTGTTGTAATTTTCTTGTTGACGAGGAAAAAAATGGAATCCAAGAGAAACAATTACCATAGAATAATCAAGATTATGATCTATGGCAGAATTGTTTTTAGTGCAGAGACTCTGACAAATTTATACTGCACAGTTAACGGAAGCAAAAGAACTTGGATTAGCCACCTCCATAAATCTTCTCATCTCACATTGAGGTAGTTAAGAGCTTTTATTGGATGGATACTATACCGTGCTGTATGTACTAAAATATAAAATTATCAACACTGAAACACTGCAAGACTGGTTTCCCCGAGTAACAGATGGTGCCATCTTTCATGGTCCATCTGAACACAGCAATGATTTTCAGTCTCCCAAAAAAAAGCTGCAATTCTCCTTAGCTGCCTTATGAAAGTGAATTCACTATTTGGCTGACTTTCTCATGTCTAAAATAACATAATGCTATTGACTGATGAAGCAAATTTTACCACCCTACTTCATATCCAATCAGGCTTCAAACATCAAATATTCTTGTCTGAAATTTATGTGCAGTCCATCCAGCTTTTCCCTGAATATTGCCACCCTGCCCACACTACTCCATCAGGAAGACTTTGGATAGAATCAATCTAGATGTCTACAGTCTGATTCACTAAGGACTAGTAAGTAACTTGGAAAGCCAACAGAATGTTATTATATATTGTCAGGGGAACTGAATGCACAAGTTGGGAAGGTATTATGGAGGGAATTGATAAGACCACATCTCGAGTTCGTAAAGTTTCAAGAACATGTACATGACTATGGCCTGCAATGGGTGGATAACCTTATCAGGAAAGGTTTAGCAAGTAGATCCTGAGTGGTCTTGACAAGGGATGTTATGACAGGATGTTTTGCCATGCTAGAAAATCCAGAACAAAGGGTTCATTGTTTGAAAATAAGGGATCATCTTCCCTTATTAATGTATTTAATGTGGTAAGTAAAATCTCAGAGAGTAATGAGGTTTTGAAACTTCCTTCTTCAAAAGAGGTGGAAGCAGAGGTAAACTAATTCACGAAAGCAGGTGGATAAAGGATAGGCATGAGTGGATGAGAATTGGCAAAAGGGGCTGAGTGGCCTCTTCCTAGTTCTAATTTGTAAGGTTGCATGATCACTTGAATGTGTATGTTGCTCATCTGAGTTTCTTATTAAACTTCAATTGCCAAACCTTTAGATAGATCATTTTCTTTTTTGTTTTAGTATTCCCATTATAGCCTGGAGAATTTGGAGTTTACGCTTGAGGATTATGAAGTCTCATTTGCTTAGTATATCACTTAGGGGATCAAGTGAAATTGGAGTGGGAAGGTGCTGCTGGGGGAAATATCAGCCATGATGCTTCAAAGTTCAAAGTAAGATCTATTATCAGAGTAAAAACATGTCACCACATACAACCTTGTGATTCTTTTTCTGCAGGAATTCTTAGCAAATCTATAGAACAGTAACTATAATTTTTAAACACCAGGAACTGTAAACTATAAACAAACTGTGCAAATGCAGATGTAAATGAATAACAATAATAATGAGCATGAAATAACAATACAACTGAGTCCCTAAATGTGTATAGTTATCCCCTTTTTCTCAACAGCCTGATGGCTGAAGTGTCATAACTGTTCTTGAACCTAGTGGTGGGAGTCCTGAGGCTCTTCTTGTACCTTCTACCTGATGACAGAGCATGGCCTGGGTGGTGAGGATCTCTGACGATGGATGCAGCATTTCTATAGCAACGTTTCATGTAGATGTGCTCCATGGTTGAGGGGGTTTTACCGGTAATGTACTGGGCTGAATCCATTAACTTTTGTAGGGTTTTCCACTCAAAGGCATTGTTGTTGCCGTACCAGGCTGCAATACAGTCAGTCAGTACACTTTCCACCACACAACTGTAGAAGTTGGTTAATGCAACTGAATGGGAGAGCTGGCATACAGGGACGGAATGGCCTACTCCTACACCTTAAGTCAGCAACCTACACTCAGCAGTTCAGAGAAGAAAATCATTCAAAATCTCATCTTATCAGAATATAGTAGACTTTGGTAACCCACACCAATCTGGGCCATGGGTTCCGATGATGCTTTTGCAAATGGCGCCCAGAAATCCTGACCTTTTTCCAACGTCAATTGCATCTGTGCCACTGCCAGCAGCCAGAATGGGTAGGGGGCAGAGGATAGAGAATAGGGACAGGAAAGAAGTTGCATTAGCATTTTCAGTATCGACTAGAGTAGTGCAACTTTGCACTTCATATGTGGAAACTAAGATAAAACAGAAAGAAAACAGAAAGGAGTTAATTTATAAAGTGGATTTCACAATCTTAGAATGTGGCAGCCAAGCTCCCTGAAACTGCAATCATAATGATCAGATAGCGGTCAGCAAATCGAGATTATTAATGGACAATTCTGGAGCTGCGGATGGCGTTAGAGGTCCAAAATGGTGTCCATGATGCATCGACACATTTGTGGGCAAATTATCAGACTCTGAAAGACTGAGAGATTAGGGTATAGCAGTAAATGTCTGCCCAGAGGCATGATAGATCATAGCATCAATCAGAGTGCAGTGCTAGCTGGATGCTAATGCTATTAAGTTTGTGTTCAATGATCTTTTTTAACATTATCCAGATGAACTCATGTTCAGAAGCTGGAAGTGCCCATTAACATCATCACCCCACCTTTGTCTTATTATCAAAAGGGATCATAATTACCTACAACTTGCATTTTTGGCAGGTGTGTTATTCTTTCTGAAATTGTTGAATGTTGAAAATTTGAGAAAATGGTTATGGAATTTTTGATGACTTCAAGGGCTCTGTACAATGGGTTCCTGGCCTTGGGTGCACTGCAGCAGGAAAAGACAACGAGAAGGGAGGAGCAGGTCGGGGGCTAGATGAGGAAAAATGGGTTCCCCAGGTAACCAATGACCTGACATGACAACTTGACTCCATGCAAATTCTTCCATACGTTTTATAGCATTTTCAATCCGGCAATAATAATAATAATAATGCATAATTAATGACTGAATACTGTATACTCTCAGTGTACACTCGTGCATCTGCTCGTTAATGCAAATATCTAATCAGCCGTTAGTGTGACAGCAACTCAATGCATAAAAACATGTAGACATGATCAAAACATCCATTTGTTATTCAGATCAAACATCAGGATGGGGATGGAATGTGATCTAAGGAATGATGATTAGTGCCAGAGGGGGTGGTTTGAGTATCTAAGAAACACAACACTTTCTCTAGAGTGTGATAAACAAAAAAAAAGCACCGAGTGAGTGTCAGTTTTGTGGGTGAAAATGCCTTGTTAACCAGAGAGGACAAGGGAGAATGACCAGACCGGGTGAAGCTGACAGGAAGACAGCAGTAACTCAGATTACCATCAGTTACAACAGTGGTGTGCAGAAGAGCATCTCTGAATGCACAACACATTACACCTTAGAGGGGGGGGACTACAGGAAAAGAAGGATATACCCAATAAAGTGGCCACCGAGTGCATATTCCATTAGTTTAACAATGGATTGTTTCAGGGTGATTATTCAATAAAACGAAAGAATTATAGCCTGTGTGTGTAGGGTAATATGATATGATAGCTGTAGAAAATGGACATTTCTGATTTGCTTATGGTGGGATGACAGGTTTGTCCCTGTGTTATACTGTCCTGTTTCCTGAATCAGCTCACAGACGGTTCTCAGGAATGGAAAACTTGCATAACCCGGGAACTGCCTGTACCTGTGCAAGGTGTTCAATGAGTAATTCTTCTTCATCCTCAGCAAGGAGCAAGCTATGGAACATCTGTGCTTTGATCTGCAGCTCACTGAAATCTGTAGCCATCTGTGCCCGTGGTTTGTCAGTAACTGTCAAATCAACCATGATCATGAACTCTTATGTGTCTGGCCCTGGAGAAAATTGCAAGATCCCACAGCTTGCGGCCCATTGTTTAGAAAGGAAGATCAGTGAGTTAGCTACATTTTGTTCTTCTCTGCGGAGCATGAGCAAATGGGGGGGGGGGGGGGGTACATGGTTTTGCTAGTATTTTAGGCATCACCAGTTGATGCACTGACATTGAAAGGGATCCCACAATATCCAACTATCCTGTAACTATCTCTTCTACCAGCTGAGACCTGAGCCAATGAGGAAAAGGACGTGGATCCGATAATGAACACTGCCCAAGTAAAATACTACAGCAGCTGTCCATCCACAGGACAGATTGTTGGGGTTCCGGAATAACGGTGCACGTGGCATGTCATACAGAGTTGATGCTAGTTTGCAAAACTCTGCTGCAGAAACATTGTTCCCTCTAAGGTGTGTGGGTGCGCAGCTGCACAACAACTGAAATGCTCCCATGCACGTAGCCTTTCGTGCCGTGCAGCTGGAATTTTGAAATGATGTTAATGTGGCGACCCACTTCCCAGCACACTCAAACCAGCTCACAAGGTGGCGCGCGCCGGCATTGAGGCCGGTCCCAAAGAGGGTGCCAAGCCTGCTTCACCAGCAAGGGGAAAAGCCCGCGTGGGGGACGGGACTGTGAATACGGCAGGGGAGGGCGGAAACAGGAAGGCTTTAAAGCGAGGCCGCAAAGTTTGAATAAACCTCTTTGTAACTGCAGCTCATCGACTACGTGTCATTATTTCAGCGCTGCGTGTAGCACACCGCTACAATTGGTGACCCCGACGGCCCAAACGATATTTGGACCGGAGATGAACGACGCCACATCTGTTCATGCAGTTTCGTTAAAACTGCCAAGCTTCTGGACGCTGTGACCTCACCTATGGTTCCAGCAGGCAGAAGTCCAATTCCACATTCGGCAGATAACCTCAGATGACACACGTTACTACTATGTGGTGAGCTCCCTCGACCAGGAGACAGCGGCCCAGTTTGAGGAGTTCATACAGTCTCCCCCGGAGGACAGAAAATACACAGAATTCAAAGCCCTGCTCATAAGGACTTTCGGACTCTCACGGCGCGAGCGAGCTGCCCACTTACTGCACCTGGATGGTTTGGGGGACAGGCCACCGTCAGTTTTGATGAATGAGATGCTGTCCCTGGCCGGAGGTCACAATCCCTGCCTCATGGTTGAGCAGGCGTTTCTGGAGTAGCTGCCTGAGGACATATGCCTGCTGCTGTCTGACGCAGATTTCAGCGACCCCCGGAAGATGGCGGCCTGGGCGGACGTGCTGTGGAAAGCCAAGAAGCAGAGTGGGGTGTCCATCGCACAGATCACCAGGCCATGCTCCCAGCTGCAGACCAGACCAGACCAGGCCGCAGAGCAGAGGCAGGGGTGAGGAGACCAATGAACAATGGTGCTTCTACCACCAGCGATGGGGCGCAGGAGCCCGCCACTGTAGCCCGCCCTGCAAGTTCCCAGGAAACGCTAGGGCCAGCCGCCGCTGATGGCTACGGCAGCTGGCCATCGGGATAGCCTCTTGTATGTCTGGGACAAGCAGTTGGGACGCTGTTTTTTGGTCGACACTGGTGCCGAGATCAGCATCTTACCTCCGACAAGTTACGACACCCGCAGCAGGGCACCGGGTTCCCCCCCACGAACGGCAGCACAGTAAGGACCTATGGCACAGGTACGGTGCGGCTACAGTTCAGCTCCAGCCGGTTCACGTGGGACTTCACACTGGCCGCCGTAGCCCAACCACTCCTGGGAGCGGATCTTTTGCGAGCTCACAGCTTACTGGTCGACCTGCCGAGGCAGAGACTGGTCCACGCCGAGACCTTTCAAACGTTCTCCCTGGGTGAAGCCCAGTTGCCGGCCCCACACCTAGACTCCATCACGCTGTCCGACATCGACTTCACCAGAGTCCTGGCGGATTTCCCATCGGTTCTGGTGCCGCAGTTCATGGCAGCCATGCCCAGACACGGCGTACAGCACCACATCCTGACACAAGGACCACCCCTCCACGCCCGTGCTCGAAGGCTTCCCCTGGACAAGCTCTAACTGGCGAAGGAGGAATTCAAGAGGATGGAGGAATTGGGAATCATACAGCGGTCTGACAGCCCATGGGCCTCCCCCCTGCACATGGTGCCCAAAGCGACAGGGGGCTGGAGACCATGCGACGACTACCGCAGGCTGAACGAGGCTACAACACCGGACCGCTACCCTGTGCCGCACATTCAGGATTTTGCAGCAAACCTGCACGGCACACAGATCTTCTCCAAAGTAGACCTCGTCCAGGGATACCATCAAATCCCGATGCATCCGGATGACGTCCGCAAAATGGCACTCATCACCCCGTTCGGCCTTTTCGAGTTCCTCCGCATGCCGTTCGGCCTGAAGAATGCCGCACAGACATTTCAGCGGTTAATGGAAGCAGTGGGACGTGAACTGGACTTCGCTTTCATCTATTTGGACGACATCCTCATAGACAGCAGCAGTCGTCAGGAGCATCTGTCCCACCTCCGTCAACTCTACGCTCAACTGAGTGAATATGGCCTGACAATCAACCCCGCCAAATGCCAGTTCGGGCTCGACACCATCGACTTCCTGGGCCACAGGATTACTAAAGATGGGGCAACCCTTCTGCCCGCCAAGGTAGACGCAATCCGCCATTTCCCCCGATCCAACACAATCAAAGGCCTTCAGGAATTTGTGGGTATGGTGAATGTCTATCACCGCTTCCCCCCTTCAGCTGCCCGAATCATGCCAAAGAAGCCTTGGCAAACACCGCGATGCTAGTGCACCCCAGAACAGACGTCCCTACCGCCCTCACAGTAGACGCATCTAACACGGCAGGCGGTGGAGTGCTGGAACAACTCATCGAGGGTCGTTGGCAACCCCTGGCATTTTTCAGCAAACACCTACGACCACCCAAGCTCAAATACAGTGCTTTCGACCAGGAACTGTTGGTGCTATACCTGGCAATCTGGCATTTGAGGTACTTCTTAGAAGGTAGGCCCTTCACCGCATTCACGGACCACAAACCTCTTACCTTTGCGTTCACGAAAGCATCCGCCCCCTGGTCGTCCCGCCAGCAGCAACATCTGTCCTACATCTCCAAATACACGACGGATGTCCGGCATGTCTTGGGAAAGGACAATGTCATGACGGACGCTCTCTCCGGACCTAACATCCAAGCCCTGTCCCAGGGGGTAGACTATGAAGCGCTGGCGGAGGCACAGCAGGCAGACGAGGAGATCCCTACTTACAGAATCGCAGTCTCCGGTTTGCAGCTCTAGGACCTCCCCGTAGGCCCAGGTGAGAGGACCCTACTCTGTGACGTCGCCACCGGCCAACCCCGCCCCATCGTCCCGGCAGCCTGGTGGCAACGCGTTTTCGACTCCATTCACAACTTAGCGCACCCCTCCATCAGGTCAACCATCTGGATGGTAGCCAACAGGTTCGTTTGGCATGGACTCCGCAAGCAGGTCAGTGAATGGGCCAAAACGTGCATGCACTGCCAAACAGCCAAGGTGCAGTGGCACACTAAAGCCCTGCCGCAGCAGTTCCACCCTACCCGCCGGCATTTCGACCACATTCATGTGGATATCGTGGGCCCCCTGGCAGTGTCACGAGGAGCGCGGCACCTCCTGACTATCGTGGACTGGTTCACAAGATGGATAGAGACAGTCCTGCTCACCGACACCACCTCCGAATCTTGTGCCCGGGCACTGATTGCAACCTGGGTATCTCGCTTTGGTGTACCGGCCCACATTACCTCCGACAGAGGCGCCCAGTTCACCTCCAGTCTGTGGTCAGCAATGGCCAGCCTTTTGGGGACACAGCTGCACCACCCACAGTCGAACGGACTAGTGGAGCATTTCCACTGTCACCTAAAGTCAGCTCTCATGGCCCGCCTGAGAGGAGCTAACTGGGCGGACGAGCTTCCCTGGGTCCTACTCGGCATCCACACGGCACCCAAAGAAGATCTGTACACCTCGTCGTCTGTGTTTGTGTATGGCGCACCCCTGGTCATCCCAGCAGAGTTCATACCAGCCCCAAGGGCGCAAGAGGAAGAACCCGCAGCAGTCCTGGGCAGACTACGCGTGAGGCTCGGTAACCTGGCCCCCATACCCACTTCACAGCATGGGCAGAACCCGACCTGCGTACCCAAAGACCTGCAAAACTGTAAGTTCGTTTTTGTACGACGGGGTGGACATCAGGCACAGCTACAGTGGCCCTACGAGGGGCCGTTTACGGTGATCAGAAACAACGGGTCCACATTCGTGCTGGACATTGGGGGGGAAAGAGGAGGTTTTCACGGTGGACCAACTCAAACTGGCCCATGTGGACTTGGCGCTGTCAGTTGAGATTCAGGCACCGTGGCGCAGAGGCAGACCTCCCAAACAGAGTCAGACCCAGACTGAGGACATTGGAGGGTGTATCGCCAGTTCTGGGGGGGAGGTTATGTGGCGACCCACTTCCCAGCGCACTCGAACTGGCTCACAGAGTGGCGCACGCCGGCATTGAAGCAAGCCTGCTTCACCAGCAAGGGGAAAAGCCCGTGTGCAGGACGGGACTGTGAATATGCGCCCCCTACAGCATTCCTGTCTGGGGAGGACGGGAACAGGAAGGCTTTAAAGCGAGGCCGCGAAGTTTGAATAAACCTCTTTGCAACTGCAGCTCACCGACTACGTGTCGTTATTTCAGCGCTGCGTGTAGCACACCGCTACATTAATATCATTTTGAAATCTATATTAATATAATTATGAGATACCCTATAATTAATTGTGTTAATGAATATAATCCACAATTTTTCTAAATAATTAACGTACCACAACTTTTACTTTGAAACATTTTAGAGCTCCAATGTGCAGTATTTAAATTGTCAGTGTTTCAAGTTACAACAGTTTCAAACTGTAACAATAAACACAGAATGGAAGTCGGTACTCATTGTTAATATGCCTCCAGCCCGCTGAACGCTGACACTGTCTACAAGAAAGATTAAAGTGCCGCACAGTTTTCAGGCTGTATTAAAAAAAAAATTGTGCTCAGAGCAAGGGTTGTTCTGCTCAGCTGTGAAAAAAAGGGGCCGGAAAGTTCTTCTATCATGGAAGCTGAAGGTGGCTGCCTCGTGTTCTACAGTTCCATGCTGCAACATCAGCTCTTAGGTATAACATGATACTTGAATCCATTTGTACATAGTTGTTCATCAATTCCACACTAGAATGCTTTGAGTCAGATTACTAACTACTTTTTTTAAAATTCAACCCAGTTTTCTAACAATACAAACATTTAACTGCCCTGGTCACAGGCCACTCTACCCAGTATATCACTAAGTGCAGACATCACCTTTAAAGTTTCATCTGTTTAGCTTTTGTTTTTATTCATGTTGCATAGTGTCAAGTTGCAATTATTAAGTTTCTGAAACAAAAAAGGGAATATAAGAGTGGTTCAGGGAGGATGTGCAGTATGTGCTGTATGTTTACACTGTCTGCAATGAGTTTGGGAGGAGGTAGGTGTGGGAGATGAGAAGTAGGATTAGTCAGGTGGAGTCACTGCATCCAGTTGTGTTCCTGCTTGTATTGCAGGAGAGAGGGAAATGCATCAGTGAATATTGTGCGACGTGTAGTTGAGAGAGGCACTGCAGTTGTGCAAACAATGATGGGTAGAGACGGCAGATTGTGGGTGTCATTCTTGCAGCTGTGGCAAGTGAAGATTCAATCAGATTACATTAACTGATAAAGCCGGTCAGTGATCGGTGGGATGTGCTAAGCCAAGTCAACTGTGACCTGATATTTGAAGTTGCATTCTCAGATCATGACCTCTTGTGAATTTGCATTCATGTTCTTGGAACATCTTCTGGCATTGTGCACCATCACCCCAGAGTGCTGGGAGAAAACTTGCTCCACTTCATGAGCAGAACGTTCACTTCAGAACATCAGTGTTCTGGCTGGAATCCAGACATTACAGGGACAAGCAGAGCAGGCAGTCCAGCAGGTCTACAACAGTTAACTGTGCACCTAAAGAGGAGGCTGATGGTGGGGAGAAGGTGCTAGGCTGTGACATGTATCAGCGAACTGGTTAACAAGTGTAAAAATGGCAAATGGAATACAAGGCTGTGAAAAGTGAAATGCCACGTTGATGAGGACAAAGGAAGTGAGAAAAATCACAACAAGTGACAAAATGCCAAGAAATGTAGAAAAGTGTAGCATATGTACTGTACATTCTGATTGGACCAGGACAGGTAGATAAGGGGGTTAAGAAGGTAAGCAGGTTAGATGTTTTTAATATCAGTGGCATGAAATATGAGAATTGGAGGGCTACGTTAACCCTTATAAAATATTAATTAGGGCACCAATTTAGGCAATACAGTAAAGTTCTAGTTACATCACAGGATGAATGGAAGGATGCAAAGAAGATCTATAAAGAAATTTCATGGCTGCAGAATTGTGGTTATGAGAATATGTTGAGGCAGGGGTTGTCTTTTTGGAACAAAAGTATTGAAGAGAGTTTTGATGGTGGTATATAACATTATGGCAGGCTAAAACAGGATAAACAGATAGAACTTAGTTCCCAGGGCAAATCGTCCCCTTAAGGATGATGTAAAGAGAAAATGTTATTTCACTCACCATCAGAAAGTATGGTGGAGCATCTTAACAAATACATGGGTGTGAACTTAAAGAATCATAACTTGGAAAAACAGTGGACTTAGGGCTAGGAAACAGGATTAATCCAAAGTCCATTTTGGCCAGCATGGATGGTCACAAGTCCCTCAGCACCTCTGATTTCTGATTTCATTCTCATTTAGAAAATAGTCCATATCTTTATTCCTTTAACCAAAGTGCATGACCATACACTTTCCAATGACTTGGTCTCCATAGCCGTCTATGGCAATGAATTTCGCAGATTCATCAGCCTCAATAAAGACATTCCTCTTCATTCCTGTTCTAAAAGGACATCATTGTGTTCTGAGGCTTCACCCTCAGGTTTTAGACCCTTCCACTAACAGAAAAAACTTCCATATGTCCACTCTATCTAGGTCCCTTCATTAGGTTTCAATGATTTTGTCTCCTCTTTCCATTCATCTGAACTCTAGCAAGTACAAGCCCAGAGCTATCAAATGTTCTTCATAACCCTTTCATTCCTGGATTAATTTTCATAAATCTCCTCTGGACCCTCTTCAATGCCTGCATATTCTTTCTTAGATGTGAGGTCCAAAACTGCTCACAGTACTCTAAACCTAATCTGGCCATTGCCACATGATAAAGCCTCAGCATAACATCCTTGCTTTTTCACTCAGTGACCATTTTATTAGGTACACCTGCTTGTTGATGTAAATATCTATTCATGCCTCAGCAATACAGTGCATAAAAACATGCAGACATGGTCAAGAAGTTCAGTTGTTCAGACCAAAATCAGGATAGGGAAGTAATGTGATCTTAGTGACCTTGACTGTGGAATCGTTGTTGGTGTCTGATGGGGTGGTTTGAGTATCTCAGAAGCTGTTGATCTCCAGGGATTTTTAACAGTCTCTGGAGTGTACAGAGAATTGTGCAAAAATATCCTGTGAGTGGCAGTACTGTGGGCAAAAATGCTTTGCCAATATGAGAGGCCAGAGGAAAATAGCCAGTCTAGTTCAAACTGACAGGAAGTCAACAGTCACTCAAAAAAAACCATGTGTTATAATAATGTTGCGCAGAAGTACACAACACATCAACCTTTAAAGTGGTTGGGCTACAGCAGCAGAATACCACACCAACTTCCTCTACTGTAATCAATAAAATGGTCACTGAATTCTAGCCCTCTTGATATGAATGCTAACATTGCATTTGCTTTCCTTACTACCAACTCAACCTACAAGTTAACCTTTAGGGAATCCTGCACTAGACCCCTTAGCACTTCTGATTTCATTCCCCATTTAGAAAATAGTCCATATCTTTATTCCTTCTACCAAAGTGCATGACCAAACACTTTCCAACACTATATTTCATCTGCTACTTCTTTGCCTATTCTTCTAATCTGTTCAAGTCCTTTTTCAGACACTATCTGCTCCTCCACCCATCTTTGTATCATTTTCAAACTTGACCAAAAAGTCCTTCAATTCTAGATCATTAATATATATCATGAAAAGTAGCAAATCCAAACAGACCACAATGGAACAATAAGGCCAATAAAGGCCTCCTTTACTCCCATTCTTTGCCTTCTGCCAGTAGGCCTAACTTCTATCCATGCTTGTATTTTTCTTGAAATACCATGGGCTCAAAGTTCAAAGTCTAAAGTTGAAAGTAAATTTATTATCAAAGTGCATATATGTCACCAGATACAATCCTGAAATTCATTTTCTTGTGGGCATTCACAGTTAATGCAAGAAATACAATAGAATCAATGAAAGACCGCCCCCAGCAGGATGGACAAACAATCGATGTGCAAAAGGCAACAAACTGTGCAAATACAAATTTTACCAGCTTGAGCTGAGAAAAAAAAATTAACAAGTAATTATAATAATGGTAGTAGTATTGGTGTACTTAAAACTACCCCATGTATTAACAACCAAAAAAGGGCAACCACCATTATCAAAATAAACCGAAACATTTTGTTGGCGACTCTCTAACCCCACTATGGGTTTATCTAACTTTAAAGCTGCTCTCTAATTTACTGAACCAGACAAAGATGGGGTATCAGATCAGAGGCAACCATACAAATTATACCTTTTCACACCTTCTATACATAGACAATTTGAAATTATATGCTCCTTCATCAGTAATGCTAAAGCAATTAATTCAAATAGTAGAACTATTCTCTAAAGATATAAACACAAACTTTGGATGAGATAAGTGCAGAACATTAAACAGAGAAAGGCGCAATAGAGCTAGTAGAATATAAAACAGAGCAGCAGGATACAACTGATGAATGAATATAAAACGTATAAGAATCTGGGATATCAACAAGCAATGAAAATAAATCATAGTGCGATAAAGGGAAAACTTTCAACAATATTTATTTTAGGACTTAAGAAAATCTGCCAAACAGAGCTGAATGGAAAAAATATAACAAAGACAATAAACACTTCCACAATACACGTTAGCATATTCTTTTGGCATAATATCTTGGTCCAAAACTGATCCGGAAAATTTACGAAGCAAAATAAGAACTGAAATGACAAATTTTGGAAAACTCTATGTACACTTGAAAGCACTTACATTAACACTACCTAGGACAGAAGAAGAAACAGGAATAACAGACATAAAACATTTACACAACAGTCAAAAAACCTTTTAAGGATATGTCTTCATCAAAAAAACAGGATTCAGCACACCATGCAAACATATTCAATTCTGATAAAAAAAATACACACCATTAAACTTAATTGAAAGTACAACCCATAAAAATTAAGAAGTTATCATTACAGAAGAAAATTTAACCAATGAAAGAGCATGTCCCTCCATGGAAGACATCCCCACAATCTGAGCAGACTTGATGTCAACAAGGAAGCGTTGAAAACTTGGCTCAGAATTAAAGACCTCTTCCTAGAAAGATGAGTGAAGTTATCCCCTCTGGTTCAAGAACATGATGCTTGAGGGGTAATAACTGTTCCTGAACCTAGGTTGTGTAGCTCCTGAGACTCTTCCTGATTGCAGAAGTAAGAAGAGCATGGACTGGATGATGGGTATTCTTGATGATGGATGCAGCTTTCCCGCGACAACTCTTTGTGTAGATGTACTCAGTGGTTGGGATAACTTTATCCATGATGGTCTGGCTCATATCTACTATCTTTGTAGGCTTTTCCACTCAAGGTGTTTCTGTACTAGGCCATGATGCAACCAGTCTATATATTCCCCACCACACATCTATAAAAGGTTGTCAAAGTTTTAGATGACATGCTGAATTTTCACAAACTTCTAAGAAAGTAGGGATGTCGTCATGCTTTCTTCGTAATAGCACTTTCATGCTGGACCCAGGACAGAACCTCTGAAAGGACAACACCAAGGAATTTAAAGTTGTTGTCCCTTTCCACCACTGATCCTCCAATGAGAACTTGCTCATGGACCTTAGGTTTCATCCTCCTGTCTTCCCATTTTGTTTAGCAGCCTCATGGTGTATCTATATCTTAATCACTCTGTCTTTCTCGATTATTTGTTATCAAATTTGTAAACAAATAGAAATAGGACCATTTCATGGTTGAAATCTCCTATATGTTGGTTACTCCTGGCAAGGATCTGCTTTCTGACTCTAGGCAGCAAACTTTAAAATGACTGCAGATTACTATTTACAGACTCGGGTTTGATTTGTGGTGTTGCCAAATACAAATTTTCACCTTCTGTCTTGGTGACACCTTCTGTTTCTCTGTTACAACTCCACAGCTTTAGTTTACTCTCGTATACAACGCATAACATAGTGAGGTAACTAGGCTTTCAGCACTTGTGCAAGGTTAGATAAAAGACATTGAAAGTAGGGGTGAGTCTATCACTGGGTCTTCCACTCATTATTGCAGCATAACAATATTATAAATGCACCAATATTCTGATTATGAGTTACATTATGAATGCTGACAAAATTTCATTCCAGCTTTTATTGATTTGGACTAAGTATTAAAGACAGTGAATGGCATTCCAGGAAATCACCATCTGTTTGTGAGTTAACCCAAGTGGGATAAATTCATTTTAGGTCACAAAATTAAACTTTGTGTTTCTATAAGCTCCATAATTTTTTTAAAAAAGTTTAGCCAATTATGCTGTGTTTTGTTTCCAACCTGGTCAATATGCCATGACATAACTATAGTTATACAAACGGAACTATGATCAGACGCTCCGAGCTCCAAGTTGTAACAGACTTTTGCTTTGAATAAAGAAATATAGCCCATTAGCATTTATTAACAACTGATTTGGTAGAGATTCACTGTAGCAGCTCACATGGATTCCTGCAAAAAATATTCGACATTTTGTCTAATACTCTCAATGGTAGTTTTGTTAAGAAAAGCTTTGTGTAAACCTGTACAAAAAATGTTGTTGGTAACATACAAAAGTCTGTGCTAATCTGTAACATATAACTCTATTTTGTAACTATAGCTATTATGTAACAAGGAATGAAACTGCGACCTGCAGCCTGACATTGTCGATTGATTTCAGGGGCTTGTTGGCCTCACGTAAAGTTGGGCTGCTGGTGTTGGCAGCGCATATCAATCCCACAAGCAATCAAGCAAGCGATTTGTGTAGCCCAAAGGGCTTTCTGCTGTTCCAAACAGAATTTGGCCTGACAGGGTTGGCAGCCCAATCAGAAAAATTATTTCATCCTCTGTGTAATGTGTTGTTGCTGTCTACAAAGTATGTGGGAACGTAATCAATTATCTGATCATTTATAATATTGATTGATTCATTGGAAAGTGATTTGACCTCTTCTGTAAATGTCCACTTCTTACCACCTTTTGTTCCTCATTTGCTAATTTTTTGAGGTAGATTACTGAGTTGTATCTGGTCTACTGTTGAGAGATTTCTACCACACAATGTAACAACAGTGATGTCATCTCTCAAATTACAGAGATGGGTGTGATGTAACTGACACAGTCGCATCAGATTGACTCCTCGATGACAATGAAAAGTACTAGAATTGAAAAGGGTAAGCATAAGCTACAGTGAAGATAGGTTTATAAAAATACTAATTTACTTATCTTGCGCAGGTTATTCCTATTGAAAAGAAATTGGTTTCCATAGAAGGAACTCCTGTGAGAAGCCACTTGATATAGTATTTTCAATATACAGACTTTTTAAGCAAGTAATCTGTCTTGCCTTGCTGACAATTGAATTAAGTACACACGTTTCTGTTTTGCTTAGATTTTATTTTGTGAGAAATACTTATTTGTTTACAAAAGATTAGCTACTTCTATTTTTTTTATCTTAAAAATACAGGAAGTGCAGAAGGTAGGCCCCAGATTTACTGATCTAGGTTCATCCACTTCATCTTCTGCCCTGGCAACACGCACAAGATGCTGGAGGAACTCAGCTGGCCAAGCAACATCTATGGAGAAGAATAAGCAGTCGACATTTCAGGTCGAGACCCTTTTCCATAGATGCTGCCTGGCCTGCTGAGTTCCTCCAGAATTTTGTGTGTGTTGCTTGGATTTTCAACATCTGCTGATTTTCTCGTCTTTATCTTTTGCCCTGATCACTTTGATCATTTTGTTACTGTGACTTACTCCTGTCATCTCTGTGCCATCACCTCTTTCCCTAGCCCTATACTTACTTAAAAATTGCTTGCTATTATATTTTACAATCCTGGTGAAAAGTCATCAATTTACTTGGGAAATTTTGGAATTAACAGATCTTTTTAAACAATTGAAAATCAAAAAGAAAACTTATCTTCAATATTTTGGCTCTCTTATGTCCCTTGTTAAATGCCACTTAAACATAGGGATTTTATCTGATTCAACCACTTCCAAAGTTCAAAGATCAGAGTTCATCATCAAGGACCCACTATCCGGACCATGCACTTTTCTCATTACTACCATCAGGCAGGAGATACAGGAGCCTTAGATCCCTCACCACCAGGTTCAGGAACAGTTATTATCCTGCAATCATGAGGCTCCTGAATAGTTGTGAATAACTTCACTCAGCTCAACTCTGGTCTGATTCCACAACCTGCAGGCCTACTTTCCTGGACTCTGCAATTCATTATTTATTTTTTTTTAATTTGCACGATTTGTCTTCTTTTGCACACTGGCTGCTTGTTAGTCTTTGTTTATGCATGGTTTTACATTCAAAATTCAAAGGAAATTTATTACCAAAGTACATATATGTCACAATAGCTTCATTTTCTTGCGGGCATACCTGAGAAATCCAATGACCATAATAGAATCTATCATTGTATGTCATATCGATATCAACAGAATCAATGAAAGACCGCACTAACGGGATGACCATTGAGCAAAAGACAACAAACCGTGCAAATGTGAAAAGAAAAAAATAAATAAGCAATAAATATCGAGAACATGAGATGAAGAATCCTTGAAGGTGAGTCCAGTGGTTGTGGGAACATTTCAGTGATGGGGCAAGTGACATTGAGTGAAGTTATCACCTCTGGTTCAAGATCCTGATGACTGAGGTGTAATAACTATCCCTGAACCTCATGGTGCAATTCCTGTGGCTTCTGTACCTTCTTCTTGATGGCAGCCATGGGAAGAGAGTGTGATCTGGGTGGTGGGTGTCCCTAATGATGGATGCTGCTTTCCTGTGACAACACTCCATGCGGATGTGCTCAATGATGGGGAGAGCTTTACTTGTGATGGACTGGGCCGTATCCACTACTTGTTGTATTGATTTCCTGATATCAGGTATTCTGTGTAAAGATTTTACCTGTCAAATCCTCTTCTTCCTCTCACTGTAAATCTCTGCTCTCTTGTTTTCGATACCCCTACCACAAGAAAATGATTTTGACTAACTACCTTTCCTATAACTATTGTAAGCTTATATACTTCAATCAGGCCATCCCTCTGCCTCATTTGCTCCAGGGAAAACAAACCCAGATCTCCCTATATCTCCCTATAAATACTCTAATCCAGATAACATCCTGGTGAGCCTCCTCTCCATTCTATCCAGTACAATTTCATTATTCCTATAGTATGGCATCTAAAACTCCAAGAGCAGTCTATACAAAAAGATGGGGGAACCCAGCAGGTCAGGCAGCATCTATGGTAATGAATAAGCAGTCGATGTTTCGGGCTGAAATCTTTCACCCACACCGAGAAGCAAGGGGGAAGGCGCCAGAATAAAAAGGTGGAGGGAGGAAAAGGAAGATAGCAGGAAGGTGATAGGTGAAACCAGGTGGGTGGAAAAGGTCAAAAGATGGAGAAAAAGGAATCTGATAGGAAAGGAGAAAGGGAATGAGGAGGAGATCCAGAAGGAAGTGATAGGTAGGTCAGAGGAGGTGAAAGATCAGTGTAGGAAATAAAGGTGTGGGGGGGAGAATGGAATCTTGTCCTTACCTACCACCCCCGTCAGCCTCCTAAACAAAGGTCCTTGTTTTGGCCATGTGGTGAAGAAATATAGACTGTTATTTTGGGAGACTATACTTGTGACTGCTATTTTTATGAGCTGGTTTTCTGAATTAATTCTTCTTGGATTGAAGGAACTGAAAGTGGACATAACAAATATACTGCCAATAACCTGCTAAAGGGCACAACGGTAGTGTAGTGCTTAGCACAACGTTATTACAGCTTGGAGTGCCGGAGATCAGAGTTCAATCCTGGAGTCATCTGTAATGAGTTTGTACATACTCCCAGCGACTGTGTGTGTTTCTTACTGGCTCCCATTTCCTCCCGCAGTCCAAGGATGTACCGGTCAGTAGGTCAGTTGTTCATTGTAAATTGTCTTGTGAATAGTCTGGTATTAAATAGGGGAGCTGTCTCGAAATAAATAAAATAAAAAATCAATCAGAGATCATTCCCAAATTAGAAGTTATTTGTGCAATGTTCTTTGATGAGGTAGAATAACCAATGCAAGTTTGTAAGTATAGCAGTCTGTGTCTGTGAATTGAAATAACCTGATCCCAGTACCCAGCTTGAGATAAATGTAACTTGGTTTGGAATGGCCTGATTCAGGGGGAAAACTGAAGAAATTATATCAGAGGAATTTCCTTATTTGGGAGAAGAGCATTGAAGTAATGCTGCCCGTAGTCACGGGCCAAAGCCAATGAAAAATGGATGCAGGTTAGCCTGATAAATCAGAGCCAACAGGATCAAGGTATAACTGTGTTCAACTGACAATGTAAAAGAATAATAATGAAGAGTTTCAGAGGCAGAGTAGCAAGAACTTAGGAGGCTAATGAGTGTGAACATCTTCCTACTATCATAAGGAAGACCTTTATACCTGGGACAGGGAGAAGAAGGATCTATCATTTGGACAATAGGAGATCCATTTTTCAATGTTGTAAATGGGAGAAGTAGCTCGGGCGATACCAGTCCTGATGGAAAAAAGCACTCAGCAATTGTTGACCTACAGTTAGCATAACTTACATGGCTATTTGCATTGATACATTAAAGTTCTATCCCTATTCAATGTTTCAGAATACATCACCTCACACTTGTCAGAATTAAATTTTATTTGACACTGCTCTACCCAATTTCCCTCGGACTCTGATTACCAAACTGCTTTGGATCCAATTAGCCTTAACCTCTGGACCACATGGGACCTTGTCAAATGCCGTACTGAGATACATATAGTCAACATCTCCCACCCTGCCTTCATCAACCTTCTTAAGTGTCCCTCAAAAACTCAATCAAGTGAGCGAGGCATGAGTTCCCTCACATAAAAGCATGCTGACTATTCCTAACCAGCCTTTGCCTTTCCAAATGTGCATAAGCATTCGGATTTTCTGTCTAAAAACATCTTATAACTTATCTTGTGTTTCCTTATAGTTAATTCTGAGGACAACCAGAAACGACAAACTGAGTTGTGATCCACTAGTACAAAATGCATTAGAAAATCCAGCAAAGCCAACTGCATCTGCTGCTCCAAGGCTCACGGAGCTCGCAGTCTCAGCTGTTGCTTCCTAGGTAGTCCCTTAGGGTCAAAGTTTAATTAAACATCAAGCTCTGGATTTGTGGATAGGAAATCATAACTCAGGACCATATAACAATTACAGCATGGAAACAGGCCATCTCGGCCCTTCTAGTCCATGCCGAACGCTTACTCTCACCTAGTCCCACCGACCTGCACTCAGCCCATAACCCTCCATTCCTTTCCTGTCCATATACCTATCCAATTTTATTTTAAATGACAATACCAAACCTGACTCTACCACTTCTACTGGAAGCTCATTCCACACAGCTACCACTCTCTGAGTAAAGAAATTCCCCCTCGTGTTACCCCTAAACTTTTGACCCCTAACTCTCAACTCATGTACTCTTGTTTGAATCTCTCCTACTCTCAATGGAAAAAGCCTATCAATGTCAACTCTATCTATCCCCCCTCATGATTTTAAATACCTCTATCAAGTCCCCCCTCAGCCTTCTATGCTCCAAAGAATGAAGACCTAACTTGTTCAATCTTTCTCTGTAACTTAGGCACTGAAACCCAGGTAACATTCTAGTAAATCTCCTCTGTGCTCTCTCTATTTTATGTGGAGAATGGGAAGTGAGGGCAATCTTCATACTGAGAGTAGGAAGATCTGTTATTTGGATAGTATTACTTATTGTTGTTTAAAAGTGGGTAAGTTTTATTCAGTACACACTGTGCAGTTACGTTTCAATCTGTCATTTGTTCTGGTCTTACTTAGCCGGGTAATTCTTATTAACCAAGTCCTACTGAGGGAAGATGCCATGACTAAGGTGCTATTCTTATAATTTATTAATCAATTAAGATGTCTTGCTGAATCTGCAGTGAGTGAACATACAACTGATCTTCACTGCAGACAAGCAGCATATTCAATGAATTTAGCCCCTTCCTATTGCAATGCATAAATGACTGCCGGAATATGGGAATAATGGCAGCCCATAGGAACATCCATACTGCAGAAATCCCTGCCTCAAGACATCTGATGCCTGACTAAATGCTTCGTGGAGGAATTGAAGTGCTTTAAGGAGGCAAATATTCTCTGCTCACCCTTTGCAAGTTCTGACAGTTCCTGGCTAATAATGCACAGAGGCCGTGTAGCATGCTGGGAGGACAGGGTGGTATAAATATTGCTCTCCTTCTTGCAGATGGACCAATCATAGCGGTGAAGCCAATAATCAGCTTCTGATGATACAGATGCCAGTGGTGCCCATTGGTATCCCAGAAGATCTTTGGTGATGACAAGAATAACTGTTATACACTAGGGAGCACTGTACCTGGCTTACTGCAGTCAGAATTAGAATCAGGTTAAGTATCACTGGCATACGTCTTAAGATTTGTTGTGTTGTTGGAGAATATGTTGTAACATGTAATAATGAAACAACCATAAATTACAGTTAAGTATATATTTAAAGCAAATTATATTAAGTAATTAATGCAAAAAGAGAGAAAAAAGAATAGGGAGGCAGTGTTACAAACACAAGAAAATCTTCAGATGCTGGAAATCCAAGCAATACACACAAAATGCTGGAGGAACTCGTCAGGCCAGGCAGCATCTATGAAAAAGAATAAACAGTCAACATTTCAGGCTGAGACCCTTCATCAGAACTCATGATCATCGAGAGTCCTGATGAAGGGTCTCAGCCCAAAACGTCGACTGTTTACTTTTTTCCATAGATACTGCCTGGCCTGCTGAGTTCCTCCAGCATTTTGAAGGAGGCAGTGTTCATAGGCTTACTGCCCATTCAGAAATCTGATAGCAGATGGAAAGAAGCTGCTTCTGAAATGCTGAATGCGTGTCTTCAGGCTCCTTTGCCATACTGCCAAAGTCTTCAGATATGAATATACAAATCCTTTAACTCCCCCTTTATTATGATGTTGGACAGTGATTTGTTACGGGGAAAGCCACCTCTCTTTCCTTACGCAATCTGACAATATTTTGATGGTAAGAGAAGTAAGGTCTTGTCAAAAATAAAATCAGAGAAGAGGAAATTTGGCTTTGGAATGAATTATTTAAAAAATGAGAACTGTGTAAAGAAAGGTATTTAAAATAAGTTTCTTGGAACTCTGTAATTAATTAGTGAAGTTATTGGCTCCCCTATATATGTGTAAGAAGTTAACAGGGAAGTTTTAAGATAGAAGTTAGAATCAATTTTAGGAGCAGTGTAAATCCAGGAAATTCTGGACAACTGAATGTTGCAGTCATGAAAAAAGCCCTGACAGACTCTGAAGGACATACCATCTGATATGCTAGATAGCCTTTGGAAGGTAGGGTTTAGCTAATGACAGTGTAGGTGCTCCGATAAATGAAACAATCATACTTAGGGTGACGTGCCAACAGATGTCCTTGCTGTTCTGTCCATGGGATGTTTGATCATGGTTGGTGATGGTAAAAGCAATACAAAATAACCTACAAGCATCAACTTCAAATAGTATAAATAACCTCAACTTCAGTAAACCGAGTCAAAGTTCCCCCTCACCCTGGATATTCTCTCTCCACCCCCTCTCCCCAAGCAGGAAGTACAAAAGCCCGAAAGCATGTGTCACCAGGCTCAAGGGCAACTTCTATTCTGCTGTTACAAGACCATTGAATGTTGCTCTGGTACAATAAATGAGCTCTTTGCTTCACAATGTACCTTGTTATGGCCTTGCAGTGTATTGTCTGCTTGCACTCCACGAGTAACATTTCAATCTGCTTTCTTGTTTTCCCTTGTACTACCTCAGGTCATTGATGTGATGAAATGACCTGTATGAATGGCATGCAAAACAAAATCTTACATGGAACAATAATAAAACAATTTACCCATGTTGCAATTTAAGTAAGACTTACTCCTGACTTTGAACCATGTCTCTTGATTCTTTGTGGCATTTCCCCTTTCTTTCACTTCCTTCTCAAAAAGCAGGATTTTACCTAAGTCCTGTGGATCTACGCACAGAATTTCAACCATGCTATAATATCACAGCACAGTCTAACTATAAGCCACTATTGATCAGAAAGCATTTTCCAGCAGTGGTCAGTGGATAAAAATCAGGAACAGGAATTTCAGACAATTTTCATTTACCTTGAGAGCCCAGTGAAACTGACAAACTGACTCATTACAAATAAGGGATTCAATAGTGGCATCTTCCTCATCCATAGGCTTCAGCATCAACCGAACTAGTGATACTCAGTCATTGGCACAACAAGCGGCTAAATTTCAATAACCGTTAGCTCTGTACTGGTTGGAGTGAAAATCATTATATACTGTATCACCTTTTTCTCTCCCAGTATGATGTATCTGGTCTCCAAACTGATGTTTTTTCAGTGCTTTTATATACCAGTAGAATCAGTGTCAGGGTGTGGGTTGTGAATGGCTGATGCAATTGAAGTGGAAAACAGCATTGGTCAATTGGAAGCACTGCCACAGAGCACAGATTTTTCTGAAGTACAGTGATCTCGATTTATCTCGACTTTATTTTAATCCTTTGCTTGAACTATTTTCTCTAGCACATGGAAGAGATAATATTCTCTGCTCCTGGCTTCTTCAAAAGCTGCCGGCTGTCTACAACCAAGGCCAGCACACGTCCTCAAGTTCCTTACACTGTGGAAGCAGCATTGCAGTGTGGGTATCCTGTTCCCATAAAGGCACTTCGGCAACTCCACCGTTGTCCATAATGGGAAATAACACAAAAAGGAGGGATTTATTGATGTAAGTCTTGCATTTTGCAAAAAATGTAGAATTAGTTTAATCTCACAAACATGAGGAAATCTGCAGATGCTGGAAATTCAAGCAACACACACAAAATGCTGGTGGAATGCAACAGGTCAAGCAGCATCTATAGGAAGTTTTACAGTCTACGTTTCGGGCCGAGACCCTTCGTCAGAACTAACTGAAAGGAAAGATAGTAAGAGATTTGAAAGGACGGGGAGGGGGCGATCTGAAATGATAGGAGAAGACCAGAGGGGGAGGTATGAAGCTAAGAGCTGGAAAATTGATTGGCAAAAGGGATACTCAGCTGGAGGAGGGAGAGGATCATGGGGCGGGAGGCCTAGGGAGAAAAAAAGGAGGAGGGGAGCACCAGAAGGAGATGGAGAGCAGGCAAGGAGTGTTTGTGAGAGGGACAGAGAGAGAAAAAAGAGAATAAAAGGAAAAAAGTGGAAAAACAATCAATTAATCAATAAATAAATAGGTAGATAAATAAAGGATGGGTTAAGAAGGGAAGGAGGGGCATTAATGGAAGTTAGGAAAATCAGTGTTCATGCCATCAGGATGGAGGCTACCCAAACGGAATATAAGGTGTTGTTCCTCCAGCCTGAGTGTGGCTTCATCTTGACAGTAGATAGATAGATAGATAGATAGATAGATAGATAGATAGATAGATACTTTATTCATCCCCAAGGGGAAATTCAACATTTTTCCAGTGTCCCATACACTTATTGTAGCAAAACTAATTACATAAGTATTTAACTCAATATAAATATGATATGCATCTAAAATCACCCTCCCAAAAAGCTTTAATAAATAGCTTTTAAAAAGTTCTTAAATAGTTACTAAAGTGCATTGAGTGGTAACTTAAGCTCAGTCCTAACCCCGGCACTTTAACATGTCTTGCCCCTGGTGGTTGAATTGTAGAGCCGAATGGCGTTGGGGAGTAATGATCTCTTCATCCTGTCTGAGGAGCATTGCATTGACAGCAACCTGCCGCTGAAGCTGCTTCTCTGAGGATAGACATATGTCATGGATAGA
Source organism: Hypanus sabinus (assembly GCF_030144855.1). Taxonomy (NCBI): domain Eukaryota; kingdom Metazoa; phylum Chordata; class Chondrichthyes; order Myliobatiformes; family Dasyatidae; genus Hypanus; species Hypanus sabinus. Next base: position 46,557,354 of record NC_082722.1, read on the forward strand.
CATATCAGAATGGGAAAGGGATGTGGAATTAAAATGTGTGGCCACTGGGAGATCCTGCTTTCTCTGGTGGACTGAGCATAGGTGTTCAGCGAAACGGTCTCCCAGTCTGCGTCGGGTCTCACCAATATATAAAAGGCCCCACCGGGAGCACTGGACGCAGTATACCACACCAGCCGACTCACAGGTGAAGCATCGCCTCACCTGGAAGGACTGTCTGGGGCGCTGAATGGTGGTGAGGGAGGAAGTGTAAGGGCAGGTGTAGCACTTGTTCCGCTTACAAGGATAAGTGTCGGGAGGGAGATCGGTGGGAAGGGATGGAGGGGACGAGAGGATAAGGGAGTTGCATAGGGAGTGATCCCTGTGGAAAGCAGAAAGAGGAGGGAAGGGAAAGATGTGCTCAGTTCTGGGATCCCATTGAAGGTGGCAGAAATTACAGAGAATTATATGTTGGACCCGAAAACTGGTGGGGTGGCAGGTGAGGACAAGGGGAACCCTACACCTATTGGGGTGGCGGGAGGATGGGGTGAGAGCAGATGTGCGTGAAGTGGGAGAGATGCGTTTGAGAGCAGAGTTGATGGTGGAAGCAGAGAAGCCCCTTCCTTTTCAAAAAGGAAGACATCTCTTTCGTACTGGAATGAAAAGCCTCATCCTGAGAGCAGATGCGGCAGAGACAGAGGAATTGCGAGAAGGGGATGGCATTTTTGCAAGAGACAGGGTGGGAAGAGGAACAATCCAGGTAGCTGTGTGTTTAATCTAATCATTTCCAGCTGCTGCTCAAGATATACCTGGATAACTTTGATGTGCCAAGGAAGTGTCACTCCAAGAGAAAGGCATCAATATTTGATATTATTAGCTAATTTCTAACAGGATAGAAGGGTTTTCTTAGTACCTCAGTGTGACGTACACTAGCTCAAGTAGTTGTATAAAGAGGTAAGATTTGGGTTCTTAATGTTCTTAATGTATGTGACTTCCTGACACATACAATGTTAGGAAGGTGATGTTGTAGGGTAAAAGAGAAGAAATTGATTGTGTGGTTGTGGTGAACTATGTGCCTGTCTGGACATGCCCCCTTCTGACTGCTCCTGTGGCTCCTCCCACAGGCCCCTGTATAAAGGCAATCGAGGTCTGATCCTCTGCCTCATTCTCCAGGATGTAATATGATGGTCACTCACTGCTGGTTCCTTCTCAATAAAAGCCGATATCTCGCCTTATGTCTCAGAGTGAGTTATTGATGGTGCATCAGTGGTTACACTGCCTATTTTGGAAAACGGCTTTCATTTTCAGTGTCTGAAATGAAAGATTGATCCATGACATGTAGGCAACATACTGAATACCTACTCCAAATGTCACAATGATGAACAGGAAAAAGATGAGTTTGAAATGTATTTGAAAACTTTTGCTCTGCTTCCACATAAGAGAGTATTTACTCTTGCACCTAAGTAACATAAGTTGAAATGAGTTTTGAACTTATGAACTGGAGACTAAAAAGTGGGCATCTGTTTAGTTTGAACCTGAGAAATCAAGAAATTTGACTTTTATATTGGTGACCCATTTAACTCTGGAGTAGAAAGCAAATTCAGACCGGAAGGATTGACTTAAACCCGTCTCACTCCTTTTTGGCAGCTGAAGTTAAAGTAAGACTTGAAGATTTAGATCGTAGAATCTGTAAATAATTAGCATTGCAACCGATTGAAAGTTCGAAATTCAAGTTCAAAGTTGAAAGTATATTTATTATCGAAGTATGCATGCAGTATACAACCCTGAGATCTGTCTTTCCCTACAGACAGCCATGAAGCAAAGAAGAACCATGAAACCCTTTCTAAGAAAAACATCAAACTCGCTACCCCAACCTGCAAAAAATCATGTTAATGGCAAAAAACAATGAGTGAAAACACAGAATATAAAACACAATATCAAAAGGCATATTTCAGTTCAGTTCAGCTCAGTGTTCATTATCTTCAGGCTGCCCATTTCAGAAATCTTCCAAAAAAAAGCAGTAACCAGAAAATAGAACATGAAGTAGGGTCCAATCTACAAGCCACATCAATTAAACCTTGGTCTGACACTGTCCTCTGACAGCGTCGAGGAGAGAGAGAGACTATTTGGAGCAAGGATCTTCCCTCAGGAGCAGTGAGTGAGAGACAGGCACTCGCAGACTCCCTCCTTCAAGGCTGAGAGACAATGCTGAACACTCACTGACCTTCTGCACTTGCCTCAAGGATTTCAGTCTTCCCCGGCATTTTAATCAGCAAGATCGGTGGGAGACGGAGTCAATCATGGGCTCGCGCCCCATCTCCTGGCTTCCTGGTGCCCATGCGGCACACTTTGCTCACTGCTTCATGGAACCCTCTCAGAGACAGCAAAGTGTCAGATCTCCTATTTGGCCTGAAAACACACCACCAGAATGTAGATAACCGGCTCCAATGGTAGAAGGACCCCACATCTGAAATAAAAAGAAGACATAAAAGAAGTGATAGGAGTTGCTATGTGACTTGTCTTGCGAATGTCACCTGAACTAGTGATTATAAATAGCGCTGCAAAAGAAAGGGCACCTTAGTAAAAGTAGTTGTAGCAGCTCTGCTAAAGGGGCAAGTATAACTGGTTGGCTGATGAACTCTTTGGCTTCCCCCATTGATGCAAGCTGTCACAAATTGGTCAGTTTGTTCCATGGCCAAAATGACAGGGAACAGAAGTTTTCCAAGCTTCACTAACCTCCCGATCGAAATTTCACCTGGAGGTTATAGTATTCTCGGGCACCTGAACTTCACCTACAATCATGAGCGAAAAGAATAATTTACAACACTCAAGTGACTGACTTGACTGAGACAAAGCATTGTAATACTTGGATGAAGAAACTTATGTTGCAGCATCCGACCATCCACTCCAGTGCCAGTATTCTAGCCCAGACAGATAGATTCTGAAGATTTATTTGAAGTGCCAACCTTCTACTCAATCCCCTGCATCAAATAGATTTACTTTGACCGTGTTGTCCGGGCTGTGCTCAGCTGTCTATCTGTGATACTTTATAAGGGCAGAAAGCATGCCACAAACACAACTTGTGTGCACAGTCACTTTCATTTGAAATCCAGTAGGTTCAGTGAACAGAGCTTATTCTCAATAGTTCACAATTTCTGTGTTTTGAGTAGATGCCCAGACTTAAACCTGGTGGTGTCAATCAGACATTTGCTATAGAAACTGGAAGTGAAAACCAGACATTTTCCAAACAAGTTCTGGTCATAAAATTCTGCAAAATAGGTGGATAATCGAGATTTGAGTTCATGGAATAAATGGAGATGTAGAAGCACAGACAGGAAATTGTCTATCAGGCAGCAGAAAATGATTATAGTGATCTACTGTTGTTTTTCTTGGAAATGAAGGAATGCATAATGGTATTTCCCTAGGAATCAGACCAAGTTTAATTTTCCTAAAACATTCTGTATTACTGACTTGGACTTCAGTACACAAGAGCACCCTTTCCAAAGTTGTAGATGAAACAGATCTAGCCACCTGACATAAAAATAGTAATAGACTTTAAAAGGATATAGTCAGGAAAAGGATATAGTCAGGATGGTTGGATACAAACAGAGGTGACTGATGAAATTTATTATTGAACATGGGAGTTATATTTCATTAAGAAGGACAAGCAGAGACAATCTAAATGAGGGGGCAAGATTCTAAGTTATTGAAAGTAGCAAAGCAGATTGAGAAAGCAGTTTATTAGATCTTTGGCCTTGTAAATAGAACCTGAGATACAAGGATTAGGAAGTAATCACAATCCCTTATAAATACCTGTTCAGTCATAACTGGAGCTGTCTAGCTCTAGTCTGGGTAGAAAACTCCAGCAAAGATCTAAAGACCTTAATAAAGATGTAGAGGGGATTTAGCAAAAATACTCCATGGATTAAAATCTTCGACTATGTGGATGGATTGGAGAAGCTGGATCTGTCCTCCTGAGAACAAAGGCACCCGATAGGAACTAGTCACATCCCTTACATACATAAATCAATGTGTAATGAAACAGGATCCCAGAACCATTCTCTGTGGTCACAGGCTTCTCATCACACAAACAACCCTCCAACTTCACCTTCTGTTTCCAATTATCAAGCCAGTTTTGCATCCAATTTGCCAGCTTGCTTTGGATCCCATGATCTCCAACTTTTTGGGGACGAGTTTCCCATGTGGCACTGAGTCAAAGGCTTTCCGGAATGCATGTAGACTGTGCCAAGTGCACTACTAAAAACTCTATATAATTAGTCAGACAGAAACCTTTTTAACATATCCATGCTGACTATCTAGGACATCATATTGCCAGTTTTCAATCATTAAGCTGGCAAGAAGGGAAGAGTTTCATCCAGCATGATGCCAGCAGTTATTAGGACAAGCAGCAGCCCACCTGATGCAGCCCCTTCCTCCCAATGTCTGTAAACATGCGAAATGCAATACAAGAAAGGGTTGTGGCTTATCCTGTGCCACCTTGCATACTCGAAAGGAATTCACCAGCGGCAAAATAAACCTGCTAAGTCACAGAAATGATTAGACTACTGAGGATTTCAGAAGGGCAAGGGTCAGTTGTTTTTCCAGACACAGCACAAAGAGCACGAACATTGACAAGAAGGAAAGAAACTGCATGAATAAAGTATGTTTTCCTGAAGTGCTGCACGGCCAGTGTAGAGCAGCCAGCAAAATATTGTAACGTCAATGAGGTGTAACCAACAAGATCCGAAAGCAAAATACTGTAGATAATGGGAAACCAAAACAACTCAGAAAGTGCTGGAAATAGTCAGCAGGTCAGGCAGCATGTGCTGAGTTAAATACTTTGCATACTGGAGCTGAGGATTTCCAGCTTACACTTTTATTACAGCCAATGGATTGCTTCACTGCTAATTAAATCACACTTTATTGCAAAAGGATTATGGTAATCTCTACAAGCAGGTGATGGCCCAGCTCTATGATTTCCAAATTCTTTCTCTATCAACTTTGGTTCAATTCACAAACAGAAATGTCACTGCAGTTATTGCTACAAAACTACAGCTGATATTTCAAATTATATTATTTCGCAGAGACCTTAATACCCGAGTTTTGTTTTGGCTGCAAAAAATACTGGACTTTAATTTTGCAATAACTCAATTATGGTACAATTGAGTCACCTAACATTTAACCTTGTTTTAAACATGTATAGATTCATAGTAAAAGTTTGGCTAACAGCTGACTCTGGGTTTGAATAATGAAGTTGAGTTGGCAGAATATGAAACCTGCTTCCCTTCACAGCAGGAATGTGTGACATCATCTAATTACCTATAAAGTTAATGCTCCAGATTTAGGTTTAAGCCGAAGAACCCTTCGAGAATATAATGTTTGCAATGTGCTGACAAATCAATCAAATCTTTCAACTCACAATATAGAGCGTATAAACCATAGAACAGTAGAATGCAGGAACAGGCTTTTCGGTCCCCAATGTCTGTTCCAACCATGAAGGTGAATTAAACTAATTCCATCTTCCTGTATGTGACCTACTATACATACCTCTATTCCCTGCATGTTCACGCCCCCATCTAAATGCCTTTTAGATGATACTATTTTGTCAGCTTCCACCACAACCTCTGGCACCATGTTCCAGGTGCCTCCCTCATTTTGAGTAAAATCATGCCCTGCACAGGTTTTAAAATTTCCTCCTTACAACTATAAGCTCTAGTATCTGACACTTCAGCCTTACAACCCTGATGTACACCTCTTACAGAAAAAAAAATCATGTACTTCTATCCGAAACACAAGAGATTCAGCATACAGGAGAGAGATTGAAATCTGGTTTAGTCTTACTACAACATCTTACTCAATATCAGCAAGACCAAGGAGATCTGTCCTGGGCCCATCACATTACTGCCATTACAAGGAAAGCACAGCAGTGCCTCCACTTCCTAAGAAGTTTGTGAAGATTCTGAAACCTTGACAAACTTCTATAGATGTGGACTGGAGAGGATATTGACTAGTTGCACCATGGCCTAATATGGAAACACCAATGTCCTTGAAGCCTTCACCACCACTGAGCATATCTACATGGAGTGCTATTTCAGGAAAGGAACATCCATCAAGGACACCTGTGTCCTAGGTAATGCTCTCATCTTACTACTACCATCAGGAAGAAGGTACAGGAGCTTCAGGATCCACACCACCAGGTTCTGGAACAGTTATTACCCCTCAACCATTGATTCTGCAAATGCTGGAAATCCAGGAATACACATACAAAATGCTGGAGGAACTCAGCAGGTCAGGCAGCATCTATAGAGGGGATTAAACAGTCGACGTTTCAAGCCAGAATATACATTTATCTTCTCCCTTTGCTTGTGGTAGGACTTCCAAAGATCAAAATTTTGCCAACTCTCTTCCTCCATGGCACATAATCTTCCTGCTGGACTGTAACAGAGATAGTCCTTCTTGTTAGGAGAACTGAAGAGCCTAAAGAGAAAGATATAGATTCAGAGACTGTCTCCATCCAACCAGGTCATCAGAAACCTTCCTTATCCATCCCCACAAGGATGCAAGAAGAGTGTTGTTCCTTGAAAATAGGATGCAGTTCTTTCAACATTTGTAATAGTTCATTCATAGCATTTCATAATTCACAAAGCCAAGTGGCCCCATGGGCTATGGTCAGTATTTATCCTCCATTTTCCCTCACCTCATTCTATCATTATGGCCTCTGTTCCTTCCTCCATTAACTAGCCCCCTCAAAATATATCGATGCTCATTGCTGTATCTTACCCATGCATTAGTGAGTCCTTCTTCACATTATATTTCTCCACAATTTATTGGATTTGTTTGAGGTTTTCCTGCACTTATGGCTACTAATATCAAACTTGTCCATAAATAGAAGCATCTCCTTTTTGTTTCTTCAATCACAGAATGAGGGCATCACTACCAAGGCCAGCATTTATTGCCCATCCCTAACAACTCCTGAATGAGCCACTTCTCCTGACCACATCAGGATGACAAATTTCCTTCACTGAGGGAGATCAGTGAACCACATGTGTTTTTACAACAATCCAGTAGTCTTACTGATACCGCAGTCTGAAGAAAAGATTCCTGGTGCTTTTCATTCTTTCTTTTATCTATCCCTTTTACCCTGGCAAGCCTTTCACCCCATTTGCACTGTTTCTCTTTGCAATGCAGAAGCTCAAGCTATGCACAGTACTCCACATGAGGTCTAACCAAGATTGTATACAAGTTTTCCAAATCTTTCTATATTTTAATTCTATCGTTTGCAACATTTATTGCATGAATTTGTCCATAAGATTCTGCAACTCTGGACTATGATAGAAATAAAGGAGTTGTGATGAGTTAGTTGCGTATATGAGCCATCTTACTTCTCTTGAGACACTGGAATTAGCTTTGAATATGTTTAGAGGTTGATTCTGAGGAAAGTCAAAGGTGTATTCTGAATGACTCAAAAACTGGAGCTTGTCATAATCAGCCTCAGAGTTTGTTGCCAATCTTCATTTAAAACTCAATGCTGGACAGGCAGACAGACATGGTAGCCTGACATGGGGCGTTTTTTTTTACTGAACATGTACAGAGAACCTCTGCATCAAGTGAGCCAGTTCAATTTCCATCTTTATCAGGAATTATATCATATATTCACCCACTCATTCAATTGACTTTGCCACATACTGTACTAAATTCTATTGACAAATAATTCCCTAACCTCTTGACCTCTCTGAGCAAAATAACCCTTTCTGTTGGAACGTATACATTTTAAAAATACATTTTCTTTGATGTTTTGATTTTCCCGAACAAGTATATTGTACCTCTAATGTTATCACACTTACTGTTTGTGCAAGATGTGACAATATAATCAATAAACACAATTCCCAAATGCGTATCAAATGTTTCACAGCGTAAGGGATTAGCATGTTGCAAAATTGTCCCGCTCATTTGTCAATCCGAGTGTTACTTTGTAAGAGTTTTTACTTTATTGACAGCTGACTATTTTTTAACCCACTCCTGCTGTATTAGTCCTTTTTGAACCTTCCTTTAACTGTCTTCCTTGTGTTTTTCCCGTGTTCCATTTCTAGAGCTGAGTTGGGTATCATACGCATCGATCAATAGATATGATGAAGGCTTCAGTGTTCTACCTCTGACCAGCGGCTACAGTTTTTCGATGATTCTGCAGGAGTCAAAAACTCAACAAAGCGAATCGCGGGTGCTGTAAAGGGAGCATGCTGCTCATGTCTGTGACCACTGTATGCAAAGCTTGGCATTAGTCACCGCCAGGCCGTCTCTGACAGTCCTGAAGTGAAGGAGATTAATGTGAGGCAGGGGCACTTTATTATTGTCACTCTGTTCTTTCACACTCTGCCTCTGACTTTCAATTTTGCTCCAGAATTAATTGTCTGCTCCCTACAGTATGACTGATGTGGAAGGATACAAGTACCATAGGCACCTGACTCTGGCCTTGGTGCGCTGACTGGTGTAGAAGGATATATTGTGTGGTCAGTCTCAGGGGCAGGCAAGCATCTTTCATAAGGGCTAATATTTCTTACCTTTTTAAAGTGCGGATTCCTATTTGCACCATTTTAATACATATTCTCAGCATCTGGCTACGATGCAAAGTGAAGAATGTTAATCTCATTAATGGGTAACAAAAACTATTTGTGTTCTGACCAGATTTTGGATACTAATCAGCAGTGCACCAATCCCTTCAGTGATACTTTCACATGAAGAATTGCTGACACAATAAAATAAGCATAAAGTCCCTTAAGGAGGCAAAACTGTCGCTTTAAAATAAAGAAAACCTTACTGCAAGATTATTCAAAAAATGTCACCTACTATTATTGCATTATTACAGTCAAACTTTCTGTTCCATTCTTTTTCTGGAACATATGATTTGTGTAACGCTGTTGAAAATATGTAAGTGAATCTGACACCAGTCCCCGCAGTTGCTTTTCTGTGTTAAAATCAAGTGTCTGTTTGTAATATCTGCATCCGTGACATCTAGCTGCAAGGATAAGTCTGTTTGAGAAGACAGAGAAACTGGTACAGCATCCTTCAGAGCTGACGTTATGTATTCAGATTTCTCTAAAGCAAAGTGTAAACAGTTAAATTAATCAATCTCAGAGGCACTGTGCCTAAACAGATGTTCAATAAAGCCAGACTGCTTATAGGGACTGGAGTCCACACTTTGCTGTCCTTCAGTAGTGACATCCCTCAGCCTGTCCTTCGCTGAGCCTCATGGGCCACTGTCAACCAATTCTGCTGTGTTGTTCCTTTATTATAAATAACAACAGGCCACCTGGACTACCTGTGGTACCTGGGAGTGGAGGCTTAATGATCCTTCAGGCTACATCCTCAGCTTTCTCCTGATCCCAGATAATGGGACTGATGGGAATGGCAAAGGAATGACTGATGGCAGTGACTGATGACTCCAGACTAGCATGTGCTGACAAGCAGTGAATATGGGGCAGTGTTGCAGAAAGGTCAAGATAAAAGTATTTGCTTGACTTTCAAAGTTCCACAGCTTAATATCGGTGATCTTTAATCATTATAATAAGCAGTGCACAAATAAATTAAAAGCATCTTTTGCAGGCAGGAAAAACAGAGAACTGTAACTATATTGAATCAATAATGGACTATATTCAGACAGGTGATTCTCCTTCAGGAAAATCCTGGAAGTCCTGTGGGGTTATAAGCTGTATTCACACCTGGGACAGTTGTACATCTTCATGCCCTCATGTTTGCCCGCTTGCAAGATGATCTCACTGTTTTGCAAGCTATTTAATCTTGAAACAAATGATTGCGCAAAAAAATGCATTATCACCTTGGTGCGGGATCAAAAAAAAGAAAGGGTCTGTAGGCAAATTCATCTTCTGCTGCTACAATCAATCTTTCACCCAAAGAAATACACAATAACTAGGTAGAAAAGGGCAAGATTTATGGGCACATAGCATCAATACTGACCAGCATACACCTAAGCCCACTCAGCCTCTCTCCCTACCAGGATAGCTCTTTTCCATCAGCGACAATAACAACCTCTTGTATCTTTAGCTTTTACTCCCAACTGAGGCTTTATTTAATGTGAAAAATTGCACAATTTAAATTGGAAAGAGGAAGAATAATGCAGTAAGAAAATGTCTTAAAGGGATACTGCGATCATAAAAATTGCTTGGCAATCTTTTTTTCTTAAGGGATCGATGAACAATGTTCATTTCTTCCTGCCACCCCCACTCCCCCACCTTCGCTATACTAAATAAGGCTTCTCCATAAACATCGTACCCATGCACTGCAGTGCTCAACTTTGTCATTATATCCCAAGGTTATATCACACTAAGTTCTAATAGTAAAGAATACTGTTTTATAACATTTTAAATTTATTTGCTCATTTAACAATAATGGATTATTTTCTAAAACAGAAATTACCTGTCAATACTCCCATACTTTTATTGCTAATATCACACTTGACTAAAGAAAGTCTCAAGTTGTGTGGAAAGTTCTTGACAGTTTTTTATACTTTTTTTCCCAAAATTGATTCACACAGCTGCACTGTCCTCACGGCCAAACCTATCAGTTATTTCAGAGAATAATAACCATAATCCATCATTTTTAAAATGTAATCAAACGGGAGTAATCCTATAAATTGGTAAAGGAACCGATAAGTAAAAGTGCTGCTATGTGTCAATCTAGCCTCTAAATCTATTACAGAAACAGGGTGGTTGCCATACCAGGCAGATGACCCATCACAACACTTATTATTGGGTAGCAGTTAAGAATCTTCACGTCCATGTTGCAAAGAGCAACAGGTGAGAAATTTAATCTCATTCTTACTAGTTTTTCTCAGTTGAATTCTATTTAAAATGTATATTATAGTTAATGATATTTTCAAGTACAGAATTTAGCCTGAAAGGTAGCAAATGCTAAACCAAATTTCTATTTGTTCCCTCATGAGGGTGTGAAAGGTTCTGCCAATTACTTCCAACTGTATGGGAGTTCTAGTTGCCTGAGTAGTATTTATTCCTCAACCTAAAACAGATTACCTGGTCATTATCGCAATGCAGGGGCATACAATGCAAATTTGACCACTTTTGGTGAAAGACATCAAACAAAATATATTACACACAAAATCCCTTGTTATTGTGGTTAATGATTACAGAGAAAGGCCATGCCCTGCCAATTACCTGTACCATGATTGCTAGTGGGACCTTACAATATGAACTGATATTGCCCATTTTACAAAATCAACAGCTTTGAAAATAAGAAGTACTTTGGGATATGTTGGGATCATAAAAGATACAAATAAACATTTTTTTCTAAATAAATGATTATTTTTGGAAGAAAGCAAGTAATATCATACAATTATACCAAGCAGTTCATTACAAAGTGATTTTCAGTGAAGGTAATGCACACAAAATTCTGGAGGAACTCAGCAGGCGAAGCAGCATCTATGGGAAAGAATAAACAGTCAACGTTTTGGTCTGAGATCTTTCTTCAAGATACTGATGGAGGTATGTTTCAGGATACTGTTAACACTATTTCTTAATTGAGGCAATATGATGATCCAGAGCACATTGAAATCCTGTTTATTTCACATGAAAAATGATGTCAGGATGTATAGTGCCACTTCTTTGTTCTGTTCTATATTCTAAAGAAACAAAAGGTCCTTATTTTAAATGAAGATTTTGAGTTATGTCAGAGAGTGACCAAGTATATGAATCACCTTCATCCATGTCTTGAGGGAGTAAAGGAAGTCTGCTACCTACCCATTGGATTAGTGATGCAGATGACAACCTGTGCATAATTTAAGTGCAGTGCTGACTGCAGTCTGGCTCAAATTAACACTGGGTACAGTAGCAAATACCCAAAGGAAAACTTGTCTTCCATTGATTCAAGTCATCCCAAAGAACCTCGGGCATCTCAGCTGAGGATAAATAGGAAATTGCTGAATATCCATCACCTACTTTCCAAGTCACATAGTTATAGTGAGCAAATATTGCTTGCACTCGTCCAGACTTCAACTCCAGGTCATTGTTGACTTACTCATATAAGTGTATGACCTGATGTGAAACATCCAAAAACCAGATGCCTGATATCGAGCTGCCATCTGGCAAAGATGAATCTCCACAATAAGACTCTGGAAAATGTGGGCAGCTTTCCATCTCTTGTAATTGATCGCTCAGCAGAAGAAATGAGTGTCTGATGATCAAGGCTTCAAACCAAGCACGAAGCTCATGTCTACCAGGCTGCAGTGATCTCCAATTTTTTGTGTGCTTTTGAGATATAGTCTAACCCCAGCAGGCATCTACCCCCAACACTTCTTCCATAAAACCTTCAGAAGGAATTGGCAAGGGTAAATAATAAACATCAGCTTGCTTTCCCAAGCCAATACTGCAAGCACTGAGGTTCTAAGTACACTTAATTGGCTCTGAAAGAGCAGGCCACATCATTCACAAGCTCATCACTGAACTCCCAGTAAAGACACCCCATTCCAAGCACTAAGGTTTCCAGACCAGAGAAGATGTTTTAAAGATTTTCTCAAAAGACATCTTCTTTATTTCATTGCAATCACTGCATTGAACCATAATGAAAGGTCAATATTGCGTCATATAATGTCTGATGGGGAGGAACATTTGAGAAGGCACCGAGAACACTGATCCTCTTTATCACAGATGCATGCAAAGCAAATTGACCAAAGAACTATACCACCTCTCAAATTATCCACTCAGATGCCTCAGGAAATACAACCTGCCCACCTGTAACAAAGATTGCAGACCCCAAGTTAACTTCTTGGGCCACTGCAGAACTGGAGAGCAAACTGTTTATCATTGACCTAGAAGTGTTGCCTACAAATGGATAGCCAATAAAGTTTAGAAATATAGCCACTGTTGTGGAAAAAGCAGCAATCTGTTTGTGCACAGTAAGGTACTGTAGACGGCCAAATAATGAGAAGCAACTAAAGCCCCGCCACATGTTGAGTGTATTCTGCCTGGAGGTTGGAGACCAGAGGTGTTCTCCAGGGATTCGTTCTGGGACCCCTGCTCTATGTGATTTTTATAATTAACTTGGATGAGTAGAAGGGTGAGTTAGTAAGTTTGTGGATGACACGAAAATTGCTGGTGTTGTGGATAGTGTGTAGAAGGTTGTTGTAGTTTACAAAGGGACAATGATAAGGTGCAGAGCTGGGCTGAAAAGTGGCAGATGGAGTTCAATCTGGAAAAGGAAGTTTGAACGTGAAGGCAGAGTACAGGGTTAATGGCAGGATTCTTAGCAGTGTGGAGGAATAGAGGGATCTTGGGGTCCACGTCCATAGATCCCTCAAAGATGCCGTGCAAATTGATAGGATGCTTGGCATATGATGTGCTGGCTTTCATTAGTAGGGGGATTGAGTTCAAGAGCTGTGAGGTAATTTTGCAGCATTATAAAACTCTGGTAAGACCACACTTGGAGGATTGTATTTAGTCATGGTTGCCTCATTATAGGAAGGGTGTCAAAGCTTTAGAGGGGGTACAAAGCAGATTTACCAGCATGTTGCCTGGAATAGAGAGTGTATCGTATGAGGATAGATTGAGTGAGGTAGGGCTTTTCTCTTTGGAGTGAAGAAGAACGAGAGGTGACTTGATAGAGGTGTATAAGATAGAGGCATAGAGTGGTCAGCCAGCAACTTTTTCCCAGGGCTGAAAGGACATAATTTTAAGATGATTGGAGGAAACTATGTGGGAAGGTGGGTGTAAGTCAGAAATAGGTTTTTTTTTACATGGAGAGTGATGGATGCATAGAACACCCTGCCAGGGTGTTGGAGAAGGCGTATACATTAGGGACATATGTCAGACTTAGATAGGCACATAGATGAAAGAAAATAAAGGGCTATGTGAGGAACGGTCGAGATTGATATGGAGCAGTTGCAGGCCAACGCAACATCATGGGCCAAAGGGCCTGTACTGTGTTGTACTGTTCTATGTTCTATGTGTTACCAAAGCAAAGAGGTTGAGGATGGTCAAACATAGAGAACTTGGTCTATTTTCTCTTGCAATGATGTCACTTGCCAAGGATGAATCACATTGGAATGTTCCCACTCACACTTAAAGAGTTCAGGCCAACCAACCCAGGAATGGCTGTTACTGTAATTCTCTGTATGACAGGTCGCTTTTCAATCACATAGTACTGAAGCAGTAGACAGTTTTGTGATTGAACTTTTTTTTAATTAGTTTTTTTATACATTTTACAAAGTAAAAAACCCCAAATCAAAATGAGGAACATTAATACAGTGCAAAATTAAGCATACAATGACATTATGATACAAAGAAAGAGAATTTTTTAAAAAAGCACCTAAATTGAAGACAAGTAAACTTAATATCCTCCCCAAGCTCCACAACATAAAAAAAAACTCCAGACCAACCACAACACAATATAGTGAATATAAATCAGGACAATCAAACTCCCAGACTGTGAATACACTTAGCAACAGAGGATAATAATGCCTACTACCAGAAAAAAAAGGGAGCTGAAAGCAAGGGACCGAAAAGAAAAAAAAACCCTAGTCAAGAGGAAGGTTATGAAAGTACTCAATAAAAGGTCCCCAGACCTTTTGGAACTTTAGATCCGAATTGAGAACTGAATAATGAATTTTTTCGAGGTCCAAGCAGGCCATAATGTTGTTAAGCCATTGAGCATGAGTGGGCGGGGCAACATCTCTCCATCTAAGGAGGATCAAGCGTCTAGCCAGGAGAGAGGCAAAGGATAATATTCGGCATTTGGTCAGACTCAGACGTAAATCTGTCTCGCCCCAGAAACCGAACAAAGCAATTAAGGGATTTGGTTCTAGGTGCTGATTCAGAATATGTGATAACATAGTGAAGGTATCTTTCCAGAATTTCTCCAAGCTAGGACAGAACCAGTACATATGAATGAAAGAGGTCTCGCCCCTCTTGCATGTGATTGAAATTTGAAGCAGAATTTCCTTCGATGGTGAATTACCAGTTTGCAACAATGGGAATGACCAAATTCAATCCAGGAGAGAGGATTAAAAAATGAGAGGAAGAGTCAACAGCCCTACAAGGAAGGTTTTACTTTAAGGGCTAAGAGCGTGCATGCAATCATTGCAAAATCAGTAACATCTTTTTCCAATACCTTTAAATTTTAATCCCAATCTCAAAACTAAACACCAGAAAAAATAATGCTGTCTGTTAATTTGATTCAAATAATGGATTTCATTAAATTCCCATGGTTTGAACTCATTCTGAGATGACTCAGCATGTTTGCATCATTGGATAGAATGTCCACACAACATTTGCTCATTTCTATCTTGTGTCGGTGTGTTTGGACAGTTCAACATACCTGCTGTACAGCTACTCTGTTTCATTGCTTATAATTCATGTATCCAGTATATATCTGATCAATACTTTCACTGGTTTCAGCCATGGTCCAGTAAAGCTGTTATTCAAGACTGCTTAATGTCATTTCCTGTAACACAAATGTGAGGGAGAACAGAAAAAATTGTCACTCCAGATCCGATGCCGTACAAGGAAAACACAGTGAGATAAAGAACACAATAAAGGTAAGTTAGCTTATATACATAGATTGATTGTTTGTCCATAGAATGAAGCGAGGCACAGAAGTGTCTGTATATAAGGTGAGTCTGACAGGAAATGATAAAGTAGTGGTGATAGTGGGTGTAGAGGGATGGCTTAGTGGCTGGAGGTGTTGATCAGCCTAGCTGCTTGGGGAAAGAGACTGTTTTTAGTCAGACAGTCCTGGTGTGGATGCTATGTAGCCCCCTCCCCTATTTGGCACAAGGTTCACAAAAGTTATGCAAGTAATCAAAAATAAATAAATAAAACTGCATTCAGTGTCTTATTACCCAATAAGGGAAGAATTATAAGAAATAATCTACCATTCAGACTATCTATAATATTCTTTTAAAAATTTTAGACACATAGTTTCTGTGATCATTCTTCTGACCTTGCCAGAGGTTGCAGAACTACAGCAATGATTCCCCCCCCCCACCCCCTCTGTAATACTGCTCAATTAAAACAGGCTAAATATTTTGGAACATACATTTGATTTTAACATGAAATTTAAGCCTAGTAATTACATAGAAGCTACTTATTCATCCAGCATTGCTTTATGTGAGCTATTATGTTTCTTTTAATGTTAATATCCAACATCTGAATGCTCATCATCTAAAACAAAAAAATTGTGGAGAAGGAAAGAGAAATAATAATTCAACATATAAATTAATAATCTTGTTCTGTTCAAAATTCCAGTGCATTAAGTTTCACAAAATTGCACATTCCTTCTCTGTTTTTTTAATTAGGATGTTTATTAAAAAAACATTCTCTACTACACACCAGGCAAGCTTTCAGATGAGAATGATACTGCTGCACAGACACTTTACCACCATAGTCTGGGGAAAAGATGGCGAGAGGTTGATGTAGTGATTAGGGACATTGTTTTTCTAAAAAAAGCTTTTCAAATTATAAGCAGATTGCCTAAAGTGTAAACACCACTTCATGCAATATTAATGTTAATAAAATCTTAATAGTCATTTTCATCTTACAAACCCTTTGACGATTAAAGTTTTGAATGACAGAAAATTAAAAAAAGAGCCAGACTGTTCAGTTAAATGAAATATTGGACTCACTTTTGATTCACTTGTTCAGGTAGAGTTGTTAAGAGGATAGCTCAATGATTCCGTGACAAAAACCTCTTGAATTTGTGTTTATTTTGTTTCAATTTAATGTATCACAAAAAGCCCAAAATATGATTCAAATTTTGCTGTTCCTTACTTGATATAGTACAAACCCTTTTACTGTGCAAGGTGTTAGATTTACACTTAACCAAGAAGTGGTTTGAATTTTATGATAGCTTAAGATCTCCAAATATTTGATTAATCATTTTGGTTGAATATTCAATTACAAAAATCAGTGGACAAAGGCCAGTGCATTATATTGTATTGTCACATCTTTCTATTGCTTTCTATATAACCTCTGTTTGAAAACAATTTATTCACAGTACAATATATTTTCTGCATGCAGAGGTTATGATGCATAACCAATTATTCTGATTAAAGAAGCACTGTTAACTCAAACTGCTCTCACTATGTTATTTATCAATTATTGCTTTGCATTATCCTTTTAAATAATTATCATGGATGACTTTCATTTCCATGTGTAAAAAAAGATAAAATACTGGGCATTTATATTATGGTCACACGTTCCATCCAAGTCACGGGCACCTGCTAAAGTGTAGCATTTAAGCAATACATATTCGAAGTAACCTGTAAAATATTTTAAGCACATAAAGTAATTTAGCATTTTTGCTCGAAGCTTAGCTATAATAACTATGATGTAATCTGCTTACACGGATAGGTAAAGCCCTGTAAGTGGACGACTCTCAGTCATTTCTAACTTACATTTCAACAGCATACCGACCTGTTAGGATTTAGAACATTTCATTTTACTTTCCAAGATATATCGTGGAAACTTGGAATATTCAGTTCTAGTCCAACTTCAAGAAAAAAAGCATGCATTTTTAATAAGCAAAGTAGCCTAGTAAATACTGCAGAAAATTAATTTATGTCAGTTATTGAGCTTGCCACAGATAGAACATGGAAATAAAATGTGATTCCCGGGTGGGATATTAACTAAGGATGACCCTTATCTATGCGCACAAGGGCAAAACTTGTGAATTATTTATATGAGAAATTTAACAATCAGAAAGGTACAAACTTAGTCCATCAGATGGAGAAAGGCAAAGATAATGCAAAAAGATCACTTTGTGAAAGCTGCACATCAAGGTACATGTGTTTAATGAGGACGTATAGAAGATGTCAGATACCCAGTAGCAAGGTGCTTTGGGAGGGGAGGAATAGTATATGTGATTCTGACCACCCACTCTGTCTTCTAAGCAGACTTTTCTCTCTGTGTACCACTAAGAAAGGGACTATAAATAAGAGGGATTTTGGAAGAAGGAACAAATAAATTTAGACCTATTTACAAAATTCAAAGTGCACAAAACAGTTCAAAACTAATGTTATTATACTCAGAAAAATATGAAAATAAATCAGAAGGCAGTTTCAGATATCTAAGCATGGCAGGAAGCTCCACTTTAAAGATATGTAAATAGAATGTAGGTTGCTGGCATAAGTGTAATTAGTTACAACTCTAATGTTTCTCTGTCAACTCTTTCCAGAGCTGTGTAACAATTTAAAGAATAACTCTCTTTTATATTATGGATTTGTTAGCAGTCTGCCTAAAGCCCAGTGATAACTGGTGCATTGAAACCCTCTTTCACTCCTTCACAACATAACAGCTTTTTCAAGGTGCTTCAACCACCAATGGCACTGAAATTAGATTTTTAAAAAACACAGAAAGAAGCCTATGTTTTACTTTCTTCCTATCTAATTTTATTGATTTAAACTTTGCAGTGGAGTATCTTAATATCACAAATCCGCAATCTAAGATTTTGTTCCACACTGCTTTCCACTAAGCAATTTTCTTGTTGATAACACTGAAAATAAATATAGTTTTCCCCAGCATTGTTGATCAATTATTGAAAATGGGAAAAGAAAATTGAGAAAGAATGACCACGTACACTGTCTATACCAGGTTGTCCCATCAAACAGCCCTAACGGTCAGAGGCTGTCACACAATTGGCAGTGATAGCCGGCATTCTGGCCAGACTGTGCTATGAGGCATTTACCGCAGCTCAAATATAAATTTTCAAGCATAAACCATTCCTCCAGCTAACATTCTAAAACTCACAGAAGCTGTACCCACTAAATTTACAAATACAAATTGCTGGGAAATCTCTGCAGGCAATGAGGCATCTGTTGGAAGAGATGCATAGTTAACAATTTGCCCAATTGTAACAAGAGTCTTTTCCTAATACCATTTTAACTAGATCACAGTTGATCTGTGCCTAAACTTTGATCCACTTGCTTTTAAACATTTTCCTGATAAAAGTTTAATTCAATATTAACTTTTAAATTGATGCAAAATCTGCAGCCTTTTGGGAAGACAATTTCAGATTTTCTCTTTATTTTAAACTCAAGGGAATATATCTCTCTGCAGAATACATGCAGCCTTTAAGTATCTACGTGCTTTCGCTCTATAACCAACATACACTTCCAAATATGTGCTGGCTGAAACAAAACATATTCAGGATTTTGGTAATGCTGAGTGGTAGCTGAAAGTTAAGGCTGTAAGTAGTAGAACTTGGAGTTATGATTGTGCTGGACTGGATCAGGGGCTTATTTTTCACCTATTAATGCGAAAGCAATCAATTTAAGTAATAGTCGGTGATAAAAATTGAGCAATGTACTTGTGAAAAGTCGTAGCTTGGCAATGGACAGAGCAGTCTAACTCCGAATTCTGTTATTTCAGTCTGTCTGTACTTTACTATATCTACCATTTACAGCATTAACTTTGCAGCAACCACTCAGCGTCACTGGAATATTGACATGCTGAAGGAGCTGCCAAATACTGCAGCCACATTAGCCCACCTCACTGGGTTGACTTGCCTCAAATTCAATAAACAGGCCCTTACTACATTTCAGGGCTTTTTAGTCTTATAAAAAAACTTTTGAATGCCGGCTATCTCATAAGTCATTGAAAGGAACTATGGCTTTATGAAAAATAAACCACTAATGTTAAACCGCATAACTTCACTCAAGCCTGTTGTGCTCATCAATCCTGCATTCTGCATCATTCAATATTTGTTGTGGTTTTCCTTCTAGAAACCATTATTCCTCCACCATGTGTGTATACAACTATTTATTACATTTTGATCTGGAGTTGTTATTTCTGTTTTATCTTTAGTGGCATCTGCTTCTAGCCTGGCTGGAGACAGGTCTCTTTACCACTCATGCTTAGTTTTACTGGGGAGCCATCCAGTTTTTCATTACCATTACTGTGAGTCTGGTCGCTGGAGAGTAATACTGCAGTGCTGGGTTACACTTCATTGGTTTATCTTCTATGACAAAGAGGGATGACATGTTTCAATCCCAGCCAGAGAATGAAAGGGAAAATGCCCATCAAAACACCTCTGCTGCCTCAGAACACCATTTGGTTTGTATTGTCTAACTAGCAAACAGCAGGTAGGGCAGACAAATAGATTTTCTCCTATATCTATAACCAGCATCAGTCTTCCTTTCAGAAGCTCAGTGCAGGTAGCTGTTTTATATGAAATGAGCCATCTTTATAGACGTACAAAAGCCATAACAAGGCTGATTTCCAGCAATGCTGAGGTATATAACTCTTTACAAACTGTCAGACGTCTTGCTCCACAAATCACACCTAACTTATGATGTTTGCAGTGTAATTTTTATTCCTGTTTGACTACCCAACTACCCAGTGGTAATAGGATGTTAGCAAAGGGCAGCTGCAATGTTTATACATCCCATGAGTGATTGGCAAACTCTGCACATTTCACTTATATCCTACAAATTTAAAATCCGTTAAATTTAGAAAAATGAAACAAAGCCACACAAAGAAATGCTCCAAGACAACAATGTGGCTCGCAAAGAGCTCTGTCCGGCCCACATTTGTTTGAAATGTCTCTGAACATTAAGATATCTAAATGAAAATCAATACAATATGTGCCAGCATTTACAAGTGAAAACAAGTATCAGGAGACCTGGATTAATCAGGCTCTCCGCTCATACAGGCACTACAGGCTGTACCCCAGGGGTGTCCTAATTGGCCCAGACTGATCATACAAGAGTTAAATTTATAACCAGATAAGACATCTTGTTTTTCTCTCCAAGCCATCATTTCAAAGTGTTCATTTTTACCTGTGTACTGCCAGATGAATAGCAATGGCCACCAGAGGATTTTGGGCTGGTCATATAAGAGCTGCTTTTCACCTGTCAGTAAAAGATAGGGAGGTGGGGGGGGGGGGGGGTGTGAAGAGTAATTTATACCTTTCACTAACAAATGACCCGGTAAACACAAACGTCCAATTGAACAGGTTAAGGGAAAACTGAAGTGTCTTTTCTCCTCCATTTTTAAGCATCTTCATGTATGGCCATTTATTGAATATAATTTTTTTTAAGAAGAAACAGCATTTTGCAAGGATTTTTAATGTGACCTGTTCCATTTCCTTTTTAAAAATATTTTCACATTGTGAATTCAGTCAGGCAGAGGACATGACTGGTGCTTTCCCAATAAATCAGTGTGTTCCCGTGTGGCTGAAGCAACAGGGGAATAGTGTAAGAGCACTGCTGCATGTTGACCTAAGCACGAGCTTATCGAGAAATGATGTCCCCTTAAACAGACTCCTGTTGAGATGCACTGTATTTTGCACTGACAAATTATTAGTGCCCCGACTGCAATGCTTCCAACAAAATAGGCTGATTTAGCAATGCACAAACTGCCCATTATCTTACTGCATAAAGAGGCCATTTATGGGAAAGCCTCAGGACACCGACCCATAGGAAATAGCAGACCTGAAAAATGACCCCCATCTAGTGCCACCAACACTGCTAACTACCCTTGGGAAAATGCCTCATTCAAGCCCATGCAGTCCTATTAAATTTAATCATACAAATTTTCATTTCTTTTTACATGACTTTTTATATTTCAATATTATGTACTCCTATTACCTTTGTTTTCCACTGCATTATTTTCTACCAAATGTGTATGTGAATATGTGAAACCATAATGATATCTGTCTTTATTGTTATGAAAATGATCAATACATTTCCCTTTCCCTCCTGGCAGATAAAACCAAATGCCTTGCTGATATTAATGTGTCAGACAGTGTCAGGGAGAAATTCTTCATAAAACCTATTGCAACACATCTACTGGTGGCCTCTGCTTCATACATTATTTTTTTAAAGCTGGATAAAGATTTTTAAAGGCATAGAGCACTATTTTTTGCTAATGATGGCTGAACGGAAGCCACTATTTCAGGGCAGTAGTGATGACTCTCGTTTCATTCCACGGTAGGTTTCCCAGCCAAGCAGCTGTAAAAAGCAAAGAAACAACACAAAGCGCTGACAGCTGAGGCTGCCCATGGATTTAGTCACTTCCATTTTTTATTTCCTATTCCCTACGTTGATGATTATAAACTTCGGTACGTTTAAGCAGTTGGCCCAAAGCCATTTGAGCAAAGGTGGGGGTGGAGCAAAGATGGGGGCGGTGGGGGGGGGGGGGGGAAGCGGTTATTTTTGTTTGTAAGATTTCGTCATGCATTATATGTGAGCTTGGCTTAAGAGGCCAGATTCCCCAAACGGGGGTGGAAAAAGGAAGGAGGAAATAGAAGAAAGATCTACACTTGTAAGCATCAGATAAAAACACGAACCCAGAGGACCCCCTCTGTAATCCCACCAATGATGCACCAGCCCATGATGGCTACCAGCCGACAAATACCCGCAGACCTCAATCCATTTTATTGTATTCAAGCTTCAGTGTTATATTTCCTGCCTCCCCTTAGCACCACACATACAGTGTACTCGAAAACAAAAATCCATAATATTGATCCAGCAATGTCACCACAATTATTCTTTTGAAACAGCCATTGAAAACAAATTACATCTGCACTGCCTTTTCATCCGATTGTTCTGGGTGAGCAATGCTCACTGTAGCCTCCAGCACTTTCAACATTAAAGCTGTGCCACTAAATACGACAATGAAAAGGCCAGTTAAAAAGTTCCAAGAAATGGACCAGGTCACAGATGTCCTAAATAAGTGGCATATATTTTCAGCCTTGTTACTTAGCAGAACAACAGCTGGTTAACAATTTAACAGCAGTTTTTATTTTAGGCTCATTTTGCTCAAATGTTAAATCTTCAGAGGACGTTCACTACCATCACTGCCACAAAAAAAAAATTATTGAATGCTATACATGATTTTCTGTGAGTGTAAATTAATAATTTGCTATTAGGTGCTTTAAAATGTTACGTTGAATTATCTTTTTAACAAATATTTTTACAAAACTGGAACAGTTTTTTTGTTCTTCCCAAGCTTTCTACGGGAATAGATATATTTCTCCTCTGTGTGCACTCTCATAAATGGTCTCACCTGGTGGGAAAGCCCACATCATACTTAAATTTTCTTTCGTCTCCCCATGGTTGGTCAAGACCACATACTTTGTGAAGCCTTGACCACACAAGTCATAGCGGTGCTTCCCACAGCAGGGAAACGACAACTTTGGAGTATTAAGAAAACCAACAGCCTTGTTGACATGAACATGGGAGCCTAACCCCTAAAGCCTCCTGATATGAAGCATTGATTTTTCTGTCTGGGTACAGTACTAAAACCATTCATTCTCTATGGTCTGGACTCACAGGGCCAGGAATAAAAAAATCTGTTCTCTTCTACTTTTACCTCCAGGCAAAGTTGAGAATAATTTCTGTATTTCCAGACATGGTACGTAGAGACCACATTTACAACGAGCTCGTTGCATGAAAACAATTTGTTTCACAACCACTAAACCCATGGCCACTTATCCCTGCATGCATTGCCTTTCAGGTAAATTATAGTCTTGTTTGATAATTAAATCAGGTACACACTTTGCAAAATAAATAAAATCATTGTTTCCATAAAAATCCACATATCTTAAAAAGAAACATTTTTATAATAGACCATCTCATGCTATCCCTTATATCTATCCATTTTAATGCCATAGCAAAGATTATTTCTATAACAAATTTCCTTTGCTGCAGGGTAGATGAGTCAGAATGAGGGTCAGGTTGAAGTTAGAATCTTCTCTCCATGGATGAGACAGGCATCATAACACAGAAATACAGCCTTCACTGACAGATTGCAACAAATAAAATCAGGAGAGGTTTGATTGTGCTATTAAAAGCTGATATGGTTGCATCATTTGTATGATAAGATATTTAGTAGAAGCATTTAGCATCACGATGGAAAACAGTTGAAGAGTTCTGGCCATAAAGTGATTTTTTTTTTACGTAAATCCGCCCACCTTTTATGATTTTACAGGAAAAAAAGGGTCTCAAGCTGTTTCACAGTTTAGTCTGGTTAACTGCTACCTTCAGTTGGTTTAAGAAAATCACTCTGAGGTCTATAATGTTGATTGTGTGAGCAGAGGAATTTTTTTTTACACAAAGCATGTTTGGAATACCTGTGTGGCCGTTACAGTGACAAATCCAGTAACAATAATGCGATGAATCCAGCAAATTACAGATGTCTCTGGATAATATTATCACCTCATTAAAACAAGTGAATTGCTAAGCAGAAATGTCAATATCCAAAAAAATTCTTTTCAGATTTCCAGTGTATGCCATGGATTGAGAGGTAACCTTGAGTCAAAAATTAAAAATAAGTGCAGTATAAACAACAAACAGTATGGACTACTGACCAGATTCTCTGGTGATTAAGGGGTTTCAATAAGGCTGATTGGTGTGTAATAACAGGTGAGTATTTACACATTTCATTAACACTTTCATTCACTGAAGTAAAAAAGAACCAAAGGTACATGTGGCAGTGGAGACAGCCGATGGGTGAATATTAATCATGTGAGTACATATTTATTTTATTATAACTCCTTCAGGTTCTTAGATTGTGGTAGTTCTATCTGAAATAGAAAGAGACTCACCAAGACATTACTTGGGATGAGCACATTTAAATTATAAGGAGAGACTGAAGAGGCTGGGTCTGTTTCCCCTGGAGCAGAGAAGATTAAGACAGAACATGATTGATGCATTTAAAATTATGAGGGGTATAGATAAGCCAATAGCATGAAACCTTTCCTCGTATCAGAAGTGAATAAAACTAGAGGATATAGGTTTAGGGTATGAGGTAAGGTATAGTATGGGAGACCTTTTCCACTCTGAGAAGAGCAAGAATGCACTGAGAGAGTGGAGAAGGCAGAGTCGTTGACAGCGTTGTGAAGAAGTTCTAGGTGAGCACTTGAATCATCTCGGCTACAGGCCAAGAGGTGGAAGCTGGGATTCATATGGATGTGTGGCCACTGAGTTGCTTGTGCTTGCTGCTCTGAATGGCCTGCTTAATTCAGCATGGCTCTGAAGTCCCTACCGTAACCTGTTCTTGAATTTAAAGACTGGGAACTAAGTGCTGATTTGAAGGGTGTTACAAGAAAATGGCAAAAGAATACAGAGAAAATTTATAACGATGTTGCTGTGTCTGCAGGACCTGAGTTATAAGGAAAGACTGAACAGGTTAAGACTGTTACTCCACTATTTAAGAAGGGTGGGAAGCAGCAGAAAGGAAACTATAGACCTGTTAGCCTGACATCAGTGGTCGGGAAGTTGCTGGAATCAATTGTTCGGGATGAGATTATGGAGTACCTGGAGGCAAATGAAAAGATAGGCCAAGCCAGCATGGTTTCCTGAAAGGAAAATCCTACCTGACTAGCCTACTACAATTTTTTGAGGAAATTACAAGCAGGGTAGACAAAGGAGATGTAGTAGATGTGGTGTACTTGGATCTTCAGAAGGCCTTTAACATGGTGCCGCACATGAGGCTGCTTAGCAAGGTAAGAGCCGATGGAATTACAAGGGAGTTACTAGCATGGGTAGAGCATTGGCTGGTCGGCAGAAAACAGAGAGTGGGAATAAAGAGATCCTATCCTAGCTGGCTGTCGGTTACCAGCGGAGTTCCACAGGGATCAGTTTTGGAACCATTGCTCTTTACAAAGTATGTCAATAATTTGAACTATGGGATTAATAGATTTGTGGCTAAAATTGCCACAAATTTGTGGAGGAACAGGACTGCAGAGAGACTTAGATAGTTGAGGGGAATGGACAAAGAAGTGGCAAATGAAATACAATGCTGGACAGTGTATGGTCATGCACTTTGGTGGAAGAAATAAATGAGCAGACTATTATTTTGATGGGGAGAGAATTCAAAATGCAGAGATGCAAAGGGACTCGGGAGTCCTTGTGCAGGATACCCTAAAGGTTAACCTCCAGGTTAATTCGGTGGTGAAGAAGGTGAATGCAATGTTGATATTTGTTTCTAGAGGTATAGAATATAAGAGCAGGGATGTGATGTTGAGGCTCTATAATACACTTGTGAGACCACACTTAGAGTATTGTGTGCAGTTTTGGGTTCCTTATTTTAGAAAGAACATACTGACGTTGGAGAGGGTTCAGAGAAGGTTCATGAGAATGTCTTCAGGAACAAAAGGGTTATCATATGAGGAATGTCTGACAGCTCTTGGGTTGTATTCCCTGGAATGCAGGAAAATGTTAAAAGGCCTGAACAGATTAGATATGGCAAAGTTATTTTCCATGATAGGGGAGTCCATGACAAGAGGGCACGACTTCAGGATTGAAGGACGTCCATTTAGAACAGAGATGTGGAGAAATTACTTTAGTCAGAGGGTGCTAAATCTGTGGAATATTTTGCCATAAGCGGCTGCGGAGGCCAAGTCAATGGATGGATTTAAGGAAGAGATAGATAGGTTCTTGATGATCTAGGGCAGGGGTGTCAAACTCATTTTAGGTCACGGGCCGGATTGGGCAAAATGCAGCTTCAAGCGGGCACGATCAGTTGGGCGCGTGCGAACGCAACTTTCATTGCCTCCGTTTTTTCAGCCTGTTCTCATGTGTCTCAGTCTCTGCTATAACTACAAAGTGTTTCACTTCACAAATTCTGTTTCTTATGAAGAAGACTGCTGAGCAAGCATTATTTTTATGATTAGTATTAACTTACAATCATAGGCTTCATATCGCCGGGCCATTAATAATTAAAATAATAGATCTATCTAAAATGATCTCGCGGGCCGGATATAATTGTACACCGGGCCGGATATGGCCTGCGGGCCTTGAGTTTGACACCCATGATCTAGGGCATCAAAGGGTAAGGGGAGAAGGCAGGTGAGTGGGGATGACTGGAATTATTGGATCAGCCCATGATTGAATGGCGGAGCAGACTCAATGCGCTGTATAGCCTACTTCTGCTCCTATATCTTATGGTCTTATGGACTGTAATCTTTAGTACACAGATAACTGAGAGGAGAATTGATAGAGGTATACAAAATTATAAGAAGCATAGATAGGGTAAATGCAAGCCGGCTTTTTTCATTGATGTTGGGTGAGACCACAACCAGAGGTTATGAGTTAAGGGTGAAAGATGAGAACATAAGGGAAAACTTCTTCACTCAGAGGGTTGTGAGGGTGTGGAACGAGCTGCCAGTACACATGGTGCCTGTGAGTTTGATTTCAATGTTGAAGAGAAGTTTGAACAGGTACATTGATAGGAGAGGTATGGAGAGCTGTGGTCCCAGTACAGGTTGATAGGAGTAGAGTGTTTAAATGGTTCTGGTATGGACTAGATGGGCCAAAGGTCCTGCCTCTATGCTGTACTTCTCTATGACTCTCTGAGTCTAACCCATAGAATGCTCCTCATCCAACATGTGGAGACAGGGAGACTTGCTGTGTCCCCACTGACTATGTTTGCAGGAGGTGTGTCTAGCAGCTTCTCCAGACTGACCATGTAGTGCAGATGGGGCACCCAAAGTGTTGAGAACATTGTTGAGAGCATGCTTAGCCAGCTGGTCACACTGCAACAATGATGCGCACACAGAAAAGCAGAAGGTGACTCTCCTTACAATAAAAAAAACATTTTTCCTCCCCTCCCCTCTTCTTCTGTTCCCCATTCTGTCCTCTTATCTCTTCTCACCTGCCTAGAACCTCTCCTCCCCTTTCTCCTGTGGTCCAATCTCCTTTCCTATCGGATTCCTTCCTCTCCAGCCCTTTATCTTTCTTACTCACCTGGCTTCACCTATCACCTTCTAGCTATCCTCCTTCCCCTCCGCACCCCACCTTCTTATTCTGGCATCTTCATCCTTCCTTTCCAATCCCGAAGAAGGGTGTTGGCCCAAAACATCTACTGATTCTCCATTTCCATAGATGCTGCCTGACCTGTTGAGTTCCTGCAGCATTTTATGTGTGTTGCCAGGAAGAATAGTAAGCACAGGCATGTAGTTCAGGAGTCTCTTGTGCCCACACCCACTCTCAAACAAATATTACATACCAGATACTGTTGGCTAAATGGCCTCTTAGGGGAAAACTGTAACAGTCAGGTTTTTGGCATCATGAAGACAAGAGAGATTGCTGATCAAAAACCAGCATACCGTAAGAACACAGCAAGTCCAGCAGCATATGTGGAGAAAAACAGTTATGTCAATGTTTCAGGTTGAGATCTTACATCAAGACTGAGAGGAAAGAGGATATTTTGCCACTTCATAGCAGTACGGGAATGGTGGGGAGGGGGGATGTAATGGTAGGATGGGACAAAGGCTGGTTGGTTTTGGTGATAACCAGAAGGGGAGATGGAACCAAGTGGAGAGAGGGAATAGGAAAGGTGAACAAAGACAGCAGAACACACACACGTTGCTGGTGGAACTCAGCTGGTCAGGCAGCATCTATAAAGGGGAATAAACAGTCAACGTTTCAGGCTCAGTCCCTTCATCAGGGCTGGAAAAGAAGGAGCAGAAGCCAGAATAAGCAGGTGGTGGGGGGGGGGGGGGGAGGGAGGGAAGGAGAACCAACTGAAAGGCCAAGTGAGGGAGAAGGTATATGGGTTGCCGATCGGAGAATGAAGTAAGAAGCTGGGAGGTGATAGGTGGAATATGCACTGAAGAAGAAATAATCCAACAGGAGAGGACTGTGGACCACGGATGAAAGGGAAGGAGGAGGGGAATCAAAGGGAGATGATGGGCAAGTGAGGTGAAAAGAAGGGGTGAGAGGATAACTAGAGTGGGGAATGGAAAATTCTGTCATCTACCGTATCCAATGCTCCTGGTGTGACCCCCTCTACATTGGTGAGACCCAGTGCAGATTGAAGGACTACTTTGATGAGTACCTTTGCTCGGTCTACCATGAAAGGCAGGATCTCCTGATGGCTTCCCATTTCAATTTGACTCCCCATTCCCATTAGGTCTGTCCATGGCCTCCTCCACAGCCACAGTGAAGCCAAACTCATCACCTCATATGTTTAAGGAAGGTGCTAAAATAAACCAGGAAATGATCAGCGGTGAGCCTGACATCAGTTGTCTACATAGACTTCAACAAGGAATTTGACAAGATCCTGCATGGGAGGTTGGTCAAGGAGTTTCAGTCATTTGGCTTTTAATATGAGATAGTAAATTGGATTAGACATTGGCTTTCTGGGAGAAGCCAGACAGTGATAATAGATGGTTGCCTCTCTGACTGGAGGCCTGTGACTAGTGGAGTGCCACGGGGATTGGTGCTAGGTCTGTTGTTGTTTGTCATCTATATCAATTATCGGTGGACAGCGAGGAAGACTATCACTGCTTGCAGCAGGATCTGGACCGGCTGAAAAATGGCAGATGGAATTTAATACAGACAAATGCGAGGCGTTGCACTTCAGTAGGGCCAACCAGGGTAGATCTTACACAGCGAACGATAGGGCCAGCTAGGGTAGATCTTACACAGTGAACAGTAGGGCACTGAGGAGTCTAGCAGAACAAAGGGATCGGGGAATACAGGTCCATAATTCATTGCAAGTGGCACAGCTAGATAGGATCATAAAGAAAGCTTTTGACACATTGGCCTTCATAAGTCAAAGTATTGAGTACAAGAGATGGGATGTTATGTTGAAGTTGTAAAAGCTGAGGCATAATTTTGAGTATTGTGTGCAGTTTTGTTCACCTACCTACAGGAAATGTTGAAAGAGCACAGAAAAAAATTACAAGGATGTTACCAGGACTGGAGGAACTGAGTTATAAGGAAAGACTGAATAGGTTAGGATGCTATTCCTTGGGATATAGAAGTTTGAGGGAAGATTTGATAGAGGTATTCAAAATGATGAGGGGTATTGATAGAGTAAATACAAGCAGGCTTTTTCCTTTGAGGTTGGGTGGGACTACAACTAGAGGTCATGGGTTAAGGGTGAAAAGTGAAAAGTTTAAGCGAACATGAGGGGAAACTTCTTCACTCAGAGTGTTGCGAGAGTGTGGAACAAGCTGCCAGCACAAGTGGTGCATGCGAGCTTGATATCAGCGTTTAAGAGAAGTTTGGATAGATACATGGATGGTAGGGATATGGAGGGCTATGGTCCAGGTGCAGGTTGGTGGGAGCAGGCATTTTAAATGGTTTTGTATGAATTAGAGGGGCCAAAGGGCCTGGTTCTTTGTTGTATGTTGCTATGACACTAAGACTATTCCATTTGGTTAGTTTCCAACCTGAAGGCATGAACATGAATTTCTGAAAATTCTAGTAATTGTCCACCCCCTTCTCTCTTTTGCACTCCCCATTCTGGTTACCCACTCATCCCTTCACTTCTCCTCACCTGCTTATCACCCCTCTTCCCTCCCTTTCTTCCATGGTCCACTGCCCTCTCCTATTAGAGTCCTTCTTCTTTTGCCATTAACCTCTCCCACTGATCACCTCCTAGCTTCTTACTTCTTACCCACACACTTTCCTCCTCACCTGGTCTCACCTATCACCTTTCAGCCTGTATATCTTCCTCTCTCACCCCACCCCCCACATCTTCTTATTCTGGTTTCTGCCCCTTTTACTGTCCTGTCTCATCCTGAAATGTCAACTGTTTATTTCCCTCCATAGATGCTGCTAGATTTGCTGAGTTCCTCCAGCATTTTGTATGTGTTGCTCAAGACTTTCAACATGTACAGAATCTCTTGTGTTTATAGAGAGGAAAACCAGATGGACGGGTGAGAGTGTGCGTGGATGAGTGTATTGAAGAGGTAACCAATATGTCAGTATGTTAATGATGCACTGTAATTGATATGGCTTGCCTGGACTTCAGTAAGGCATTGGACCAGGTTCCATGGGGGTTGGATATGGTTAGAGACCATATATTAAAGCTAAATTGGTAATAGTTGACAGGGGGTGATTTTGGAGTCTTGCCCTTGAGATTGAAAAGCTAATCAACAACGTACCACAGGGATCAGAACAGGAACTCCTACCTTTTGTTGTATTTATTTATTTAGAGATACTGCACGGAACAGGCCTTATCTGGCCCAACAATCCACACAGCCCAGCAGCAAACCTTAATTACAGGACAATTTACAATTAACCCACTAACCGATACGTCTTTGGTCTGTGAGAGGTAACCAGAGGACCTGGAGGAAACCCATGTGGTTCATGGGGAGGACATTCAAACTACCTAATCACTATGTTACCGTAGCTCCCAGTATATTAACACCTCAGATACAAATTTTGTGAGGTAGGATGAGCAGGTTCACAGGTGATGTGAAAAATGGTAGTATTATTGATAGTGAAAAGGATAGTTTTAGGCCACATTGATCAGCTGATAAGTTCTGCAGACATAAGCAGATGGAATTTGGCCTGGATAAATTGAAGTGATGCATCCAGCAGGAGCTGGATGAACTACGGATCATTCGGGAGGTGGAGGCAGAGATAGATAGGAATTATCAGGAGGTAGTCACAAAAAAAAACCAAGAAGTAGGCAGATGGGTGACGGTCCAGAGAGGCAGGGGGAGCAGGCAGAGAGAGCAGAGCACCCCTGCGGCCATTCCCATTAACAATAAGTATACCGTACTGGATACTGTTGATGGGGATGACCTACCAGGAATGAGTTGTAGTGGTCCTGCCTCTGGCACAGAGGTTGAACCCTCAACTAGAAAGGGGAGGAGGGAAGAGAAGAGAGCAATAGTTTTAGGGGACTCTATAGTTAGGAGGGCAGATAGGAGATTTTGTGGGGCAGATCGGGAGTCTCGGATGGTATGTTGCCTCCCTGGTGCCAGGGTCCAGGACATCTCAGATCGGGTGCAGGCTATTCTTGAGAGTGAGGGCATGAACCCAGATGTAGTGGTCCATGTAGGGACCAATGATGTAGGTAAGGTGAGTGAGGGGGTCCTGCTTAGAGAGTTCAGGGAGTTAGGAGTGAAGCTGAAAGGCAGGACCTCCAGGGTGACAATCTCGGGATTGCTACCTGTGCCACGTGCGAGTGAGGCGAAGAATAGAATGATTATGCACATTAATACGAGGCTGAGAGCATGGTGCAGGAAGGAAGAGTTCAGGTTTTTGGATAATTGGTCTTTGTTCCAGGGACATTGGGATCTGTTTCGAAGGGATGGTCTACATCTGAACCGGAGGGGTACTAACATTCTTGCAGGAGTATTTGCCAGTGCTGCTCGGGGGGGTTTAAACTAGATGTGCAGGGGGCAGGGATCCAGATCCAGAGGGTTGGTCAGAAGGTGCATGGGGTTAAATGTGTACAAGGTTTGGGTGATCTTGAGAAGGTCATCAAAATTCAGGGTGCAATTTGCCCGATGGAAGTTCAAGGAGCTGGGTTAGGTACAGTAGACAGTGTTTTAAGCAAAGAGAGGAGGAATGGGCTAAGAATTCTATACTTGAATGCGCGTAATGTCAGAAATAAGACAGATGAGCTTGAAGCTCAGATGAAAATGGGGAACTAAGATATTGTTGGGATAACGGAGACATGGCTGCAAGGGGATCAGGCCTGGGAATTGAGTGTACCAGGGTATACGTGCTATCGTAGAGACAGAAATATGGGAAGAGGGGGTGGGGTGGCCCTGTTGGTGAGGAATGAGATTCAGTCCTTAGCAAGAGGTGACTTGGGAACAGGGGAAGTAGAGTCTGTGTGGATTGAGCTGAGGAACAGTAAGGGTAAAAAGACCCTAATGGGTGTTGTGTACAGGCCCCCAAACAGTAGCGTGGATATTGGGTACAAGTTGATTAGGGAGTTAACATTGGCATGTGCTAAAGGTAATGCAGTCGTTATGGGAGATTTCAACATGCAGGTGGACTGGGAGAATCAGGTAGGTGCTGGACCCCAGGATAGGGAGTTTGTGGAGTGTCTAAGGGACGTATTTTTGGAACAGCTTGTGCTTGAGCCAACCAGGAACGAGGCTATTTTGGACTTGGTGATGTGTAATGAACAGGAATTGATAAGTGATCTTGAAGTAAAGGAGCCATTAGGAAGTAGTGATCATAACATGATAAGTTTTTATCTACAATTTGAGAGGGATAAGGGCAGATCAGAGGTGTCAGTGTTGCAATTAAATAAAGGGGACTACGGAGCCATGAGGGATGAGCTGGCCAAAGTTAAATGGGCGGATGCCCTGGCAGGAAAGACAGTGGATCAGCAGTGGCAGATATTCTTGGGCATAATACAAAAGATGCAAATGCAGTTCATTCCAATGAGAAGGAAGGATTCAAAGAGGGGGAAGGGGCCATAGTGGTTGACAAAGGAAGTCAGAGATTGTATAGCATTAAAGAAAAAGAAGTATGACAGGGCTAAGTTGAGTGGGAATACAGATGATTGTGAAAGTTTTAAGGAACAGCAGATCTTAACTAAAAAAGCAATACGGAGAGAAAAAATCAGGTATGAGCTCAGTCTAGCCAGGAATATAAAAGGGGATAGCAAAAGCTTTTTTAGCTATGTGAAGAGAAAGAAGATAGTTAAGAACAATGTTGGCCCCTTGAAGAATGAATTGGGAGAAATTGTTATGGGAAACAGGGAAATGGCAACAGAATTTAATGCATACTTTAGATCTGTCTTCACCAGGGAGGACACAAGCAATCTCCCAGATGTATGGATGGGCCAGGGTCATAAGATATCAGAGGAATTGAGACAGATTGACATTAGGAAAGAAACTGTGATGAGTAGACTGGTAGGACTGAAGGCTAATAAATCCCCGGGTCCAGATGGTCTGCATCCGAGGGTTCTAAAAGAGGTGGCTCAGGAAATTGCGGATGCATTGGTAATCATTTTCCAATGTTCCTTAGATTCAGGATCAGTTCCTGAAGATTGGAGAGTGGCTAATGTTGTCCCACTTTTCAAGAAGGGAGGGAAGGAGAAAATGGAGAACTATCGCCCTGTTAGCCTAACGTCAGTCGTGGGGAAGATGCTTGAGTCCATTATTAAGGACGAAATAGTGGCACATCTAAATGGCAGAAATAGGATTAGGCCGAGCCAGCATGGATTTACCAAGGGCAAATCATGCTTGACTAATCTGTTGGAGTTTTTTGAGGGTGTAACAAGGATGTTAGACGAGGGTAAGCCAGTAGATGTTGTGTACCTAGATTTTCAGAAGGCATTCGATAAGGTGCCACATAGGAGATTGGTGAGTAAAATCAGAGCTCATGGCATTGGGGGCAGGGTTTCAACATGGATAGAAAACTGGTTGGCAGATAGAAAGCAAAGGGTAGCAGTGAATGGGTGTTTCTCAGACTGGCTGGAGGTGACTAGTGGGGTACCACAGGGCTCTGTATTGGGACCACAGCTCTTTACGATTTATGTCAACGATTTAGATGAGGGCATTGAAAACTATATCAGCAAGTTTGCTGACGATACTAAACTGGGTGGCAGTGTGACATGCGAAGAGGACGTTAGGAGAATACAGGGAGACTTGGATAGGCTGAGTGAGTGGGCAGATACTTGGCAGATGTCATTCAATGTGAATAAATGTGAAGTTATCCACTTTGGAAGCTGGAACAAGAGGGCAGAGTATTGTCCGAACGGTGTCGAGTTAGGTAAGGGAGAAATGCAAAGAGACCTAGGAGTCCTAGTTCACCAGTCAATGAAGGTGAATGAGCAAGTGCAACAGGCAGTGAAGAGGGCAAATGGAATGTTGGCCTTTGTTACAAGGGGAATTGAATACAAGAGCAAGGATGTTCTTTTGCATTTGTACAGGGCCCTGGTGAGACCACACCTGGAATATTGTGTACAGTTTTGGTCTCCAGGTTTAAGGAAGGACATTCTGGCAATTGAGGAAGTGCAGCGTAGATTCACTAGGTTGATTCCTGGGATGGCAGGGCTGTCTTACGCAGAGAGATTGGAGAAATTGGGCTTGTACACGCTGGAATTGAGGAGATTGAGAGGGGATCTGATTGAAATGTTTAAGATAATTAAAGGATTTGATAGGATTGAGGCAGGAAATATGTTCCAGATGTTGGGAGAGTCCAGTACCAGAGGGCATGGATTGAGAATAAGAGGTCAGTTATTTAAAACAGAGTTGAGGAAGAGCTTCTTCTCCCAGAGAGTTGTGGAGGTGTGGAATGCACTGCCTCGGAAGACGGTGGAGGCCAATTCTCTGGATGCTTTCAAGAAGGAGCTGGATAGATATCTGATGGATAGGGGAATCAAGGGATATGGGGACAAGGCAGGGACTGGGTATTGATAGTGAATGATCAGCCATGATCTCAGAATGGCGGTGCAGACTCGAGGGGCCGAATGGTCTACTTCTGCACCTATTGTCTATTGTCTATTTTGGGGGGGTCAAATAAGAATAGGATCTACAGTAGATTCTGGTTAATTGGGTCACATTGGGACCAGTACATTTTGTCCCAATTAAACAGCAGCCTCAATTAGCTAAAGTTTCATGGAGATATTTAAAAAAGGTATAAAAAAGACAAACTACCATTTAACTGAGTAACAAATGATGTATTTAAGTGAAATACAGAACAACTTGGAACATTACCAATACTACTACAATACTATAAATCTGTTTATTAGTTACTAATAATTATTGACAGAAGAATTCATCCAGTGTACGCCGCCATGTTCTTTTGATTGATGGTAAATGAACAAAATCAGCGCAGATACCAAGTGTAGATAATGAACTGCCTTCGTACAAAGCTATCAAAGATTACATCCTCCAAATCTTCATTTTCATTGTAACACTTAAGATGATTGTTAATACCTTAAAATTCTTCATAGTTCCTAATGTGTTCAAGTAGCGTCTGGCATCTCCAAACCTAAATGCTTAAAACCGGAGTGAGAAAAACAATTCCGGATTGTCTTACTGCTTAGTCCTCTCCCACTATCAGTGACAAAGATCACTGTGCTTTGAACACAAGCACACACAATTGATGCTATTTAGCAGCTCACTCTAAGCACAGTGCAGTGCCAAACGACCACAAAAGTGCGCACATCTGACACTACTGTTCAGCAACAGTATCCTGCCCCAAGTAAGCAGCATAGTCCCCCAAATAAGTGAAGGGAATCCCAGCTATTTTCTTGATTAGTTTTTGTTCTTTAAGAGTTGTCTGAAATAAGTGCCTGTCCCAATTAACTGAAATCCACTGTACGAGGGGTGATTGCTATGTTCATGGCCTAAGGTAGAAGGAGTCAATTTTAGAAAACCTAGCACATTTATTTTTCCATATAACATATAACCATATAACAATTACAGCACGGAAACAGGCCATCTTGGCCTTTCTAGTCCGTGCCGACACTTACACTCACCTAGTCCCACTGGCCCGCACTCAGCCCATAACCCTCCATTCCTTTCCTATCCATATACCTATCCAATTTTATTTTAAATGACAATACCGAACCTGCCTCTATCACTTCTACTGGAAGCTCATTCCACACAGCTACCACTCTCTGAGTAAAGAAATTCCCCCTCGTGTTACCTTTAAACTTTTGCCCCCTAAGTCTCAAATCATGTCCTCTTGTTTGAATCTCCCCTACTCTCAATGGAAAAAACCTATCCATGTCAACTCAATCTATCCCCCTCATTATTTTAAATACCTCTACCAAGTCCCCCCTCAACCTTCTACGCTCCAAAGAATAAAGACCTAACTTGTTCAACCTTTCCCTGTAACTTAGGTGCTGAAACCCAAGTAACATTCTAGTAAATCTATTCTGTACTCTCTCTATTTTGTTAATATCTTTCTTATAATTCGGTGACCAGAACTGTACACAATACTCCAAATTCGGGCTTACCAATGCCTTGTACAATTTTAACATTACATCCCAACTCCTATAGTCAATGCTCTGATTTATAAAGGCCAGCGTACCAAAAGCTTTCTTCACCACCACCTTCAACATAGTCCCCTCCTACATTTACACACTTAGTTCAGCGGTCGTAGAGCATACGGATCTTGGACCTCCAGAAGGTGTCCACAGATGGGTGATTGATAAGTTTGTGCCTTAAGGTAAAAAGAGATGAGTTATACAGCTCTTGTTAGATGCACATGCAGGTCAACTATTTGAGTGATCATGCGGAAAGTTTGAAGTTAATAACTCATCTCCTTCTACCTTAGGCCACAAACTTATCAATCACCCCGATGAGTTATTAACTGATGAATTATTTACTTCATACAACATAAATGGACAGCTTAACCTTCAAGTCCAAAGATCCCAAAAAGTGGCAGCAAAGTTAGATTGGTGGCATCCTTTAGTCTCATGAGACCATGGATCTGCGCCCTCTCCAAGGCGCAGGCCTGGGCAAGGTTGTATGGAAGACCGGCAGTTGCCCATGCAGTGAGTCTCCCCTCTCCATGCCACCAATGTTGTCCAAGGGAAGGGCAAGGGCTAATACAACTTGGCACCGGTGTTGTCGCAGGAGTTGCCAGAACGAGGTTGAAGGCAACGTCGGACTGCCTTAGGGACTCCAGTTCCGGATTTGTCCTCAGGGTTTACTCCCGAAGCCTTTCCCATGAGTGGGTATGCCCGCAAGGCAATGGAGGTTTGAAATCAGAGTTTTCCCTCTCTTAGATGGACTGCCTTCCCAGGCTGACAAGACCCATCTATTCGAAAGTTAGATAGGGCAGTGAAAAAGGCATACCAGATATCTGTCTTCATTAACTGGGATATTGTGTTTTAGAGCAGGGAGGTCTTGGTAGAAATTTATAAAACTTTGGTTAAGCCATTATCTGCAGTTCAATATAGGAAGGATGTGATTGCACTGGAGGGAATTCAGAGGAGATTTAGTTACTAGGAACAATTAGATAAGCTGAACTTACTTTCCCTGGAGTGGAGAATGCTGAAAGGAAATCATATAGCAATATGCAAAATTATAGAGTTGATAGTAAGAAACTATTCCCAATGGCAGAGGTGTTCCATATTAGAGGGCTCATTGTGCCCTTGTACTTTACTCATTTACTTTCTCAGTAACTCTAACACACTATTCTGTATTCTGATTTTCCTGTTTACTACTTCAGTTTACTTATATATCAAATGATCTGTCTGAATGGCACAAAAACAAATGTTTTTAGTGTCTTGGTGCATAAACCAATTCTGAGAGGTTTAAGCTGAGATGTAGTAGGTTTGGGGGCTGGGGGTGGGGAATCTGAGCAAGAATATTTTCATTCATAGGGTGGGTGCATTGCTGGCGAGGAGATGGAGCCAGGTAACCTCACAACAGACCTTAATTAGGCAAGGTCTTTTGGACAGGAAACGAATGGAGGGTTATGGGCTGAGTGCGCGTCAGTGGGACTAGGTGAGAGTAAGCATTCAGCATGGACTAGAAGGGCCGAGATGGCCTGTTTCTGTGCTGTAATTGTTATATGGTTATAAGGCTAATTTTGAGGGCATTAGACAGAAACTTGCAGCAGTGGATTGGGAGAGGCTGTTAGAAGGTAAAAAGGACATCTGGCAAGTAACAACTTTGTAAAAGTGAGATGAGGAGGGTTCAGGGCCAACATGTTCTGTCAGAGTGAAGACGAGTTTAGCTGAATTAGGGAAAGCTGCCAGATGAAGCAAAATGATAATCCAAACACAAAAACAAAAAGAAGTATATTTCAGATATAGACAGCTGGGATCTAGTGAATTAAAGGAATATAGGGGATATAGGATCATACATAAGAAGGAAATCAGGAGGACAAAAAAGGTCATGAGGTGTCCATGGCAAACAAGATTAAGGAGAACCCTAAAAGTATTGAACAATTGCAACTAGACAAGGGGGATAGGTCCCCTTTTAAGGATTAAAGTTGTCATCCGTGTGTGGAGCAATGGGACACGGCCAAGGTCTTAAATGAATAATTCTCATTAGTATTTGCCATGGATATTGAAGGCAAGAGGGGAAGGATTTAAAGGGATCTGAAGGACAAGTTTTTTCTCAGAAAGGGTGGTTGATGTATGGATAAAACTGCCAGAGGAAGTGTTAGGTAAGTATAACTTCAGCATTTAAAATATGTTTGGATGGGTGCATAGATAGGAAATGTTTAGAACAGGGTTTCCCAACCTGAGACCATGGACCTCGTGCTGCATTGTATTAGTCCATGACATTAAAAAGGTTGGGACACCCTGGTTTAGTGGAACATGGACCAAATGTAGTCAAGTTCAGTTCGTTCAGATAAGCTTGGTTAGTATGAGTAGGATGGGCATGGCTTGTCTCTGTGTTGAATGATTCAAAGACAATTAAGAAGCATCCTGGACAAACATTTACATTCCTAAGGCATTGTCGTCTACAGACTAAGTGATGCTAAATGGGATTTGCATAGGTATGGCTGGCCAAAGGG
Organism: Hypanus sabinus; assembly: GCF_030144855.1. Lineage (NCBI taxonomy): Eukaryota > Metazoa > Chordata > Chondrichthyes > Myliobatiformes > Dasyatidae > Hypanus > Hypanus sabinus. Next base: position 46,596,490 of record NC_082722.1, read on the forward strand.
CATGTTTTTGTGATGTATGACTGAACGATATTAATACAGTCTCCTCTCCCCACTCTCCTTTCATTGCACCTCACTTGCTTTCACTTAACTATCACAACCTACATTGCTGTGAGATTTGGTGAATCTCTTGCACCTTTGCACCAGAACAATACGAACATCTAGACAAATTGAGTAAGCACAAATTGAGTATGGCCACACAAATGCAATAAAAAGAGAAATACTAAAAAAGACAATGTGAAGATGGTTAAGGCTGCAATCATGTCAGTGACAGATTCAAACATCATCCAGGACTCCCCACACATGTGAAAGCAGTTAGGTCAAGTCACCAGGCTCCAGTTGATCTGTGTACTGGATTAAGCAGACCTGGGCTTTATGAAACAAAAGCACAATTTAACCATTAATCGGGTAATAACAGCCTCATAACATTCTCATTCAAGGAAAAACAATTAACCGATTAAACATGAAAAAAGCTGAAAAAAGTAAAGTTTAGTGATTGTGCTTGAGAAATCTTTCATACAGTTAACAATTTAGTACTTGCAAAAATTTTGAAACTTCTGACACTTTTATTCCCCAAAGGCTACAGTTTGTATCTTATTACAGTATAGGGTATGCTTTGCCTTAATAACTTCATTCTACATTGGCATGAAACTAAGGTCTTTATGTACATTTTATCACATTTTAAGATTCTATTAGACTCAGACAGAAGATCCTTTCCAATCCAAAAAACATGGAGATCAGTCACTGAATCTCTACAATTTAACTGCAGTCTTTTCTCTTGGCTAAGTGCATTTATAGGGGTTTAGAAGTAGGTTATAATGACTACATTCTGAATGTCAGGTTTTTAACCAGACTGCCTTTCAATATTCGATAGGTTTCAATGCCATCCCCCCTTATTCTTCGAAACTCCAGTGAGTAATGGCTCAGAGCCATCAAGTGTTCCTCACATGTTAACTCTTTCATTCACAGGACCATTCTTGTGAACCCCCTCAGGACCTTTTCCAATGCCAGCACATCCTTTCTTAGATAAGGGACCCAAAGCTGCTCACAATACTCCCTGTGCAGTCTGACCAATGCCTTACAAACCCTTAACATTATATCCTTTCTTTTATATCATAGTCCTCTCAAAATGAACGCTAACAATGCATTACCATCAACTTATCCTGCAAACTAACCTTCAGGGAATTCTGCATGAGAACTCCGAAGTCCCTTTGCACCTCTGATTTTTGAATTTTCTCCCCACTTAGAGAATCATTAAAAAGCACAAAATGCTGGCAGAACTCAGCAGGCCAGACAGCATCAATGGGAGGAGGTAATAACGACATTTCGGGCCGAAACCCTTCATCAGGAGTGAAGTAACATGGGATGGTTGAGGGGGGGATAAGAAGTGGGGGGGGTGGATGAAGTAGAGAGCTGGGAAGTGATAGGCTGGAGGGAAATGGGCTAGGGGGAATTTGGAGAATTATGGGAAATAAAAGAGAAAGAAAGGTAGGGCTGGGGGGAGAGATTATAGTGAGGGGGGAGAAAGAGAGAGAAAGAGAACCAGACTAAAATAATAGATAGAGATGGGGGTAAGGGTGGGGGGCAGGGGTATCAATGGAGGTCAGTGAGTTGGATGTTCATGCTGGCAGGAAGGAGGCTACCTAGGCGGGAGATAAGGTAGAGAATCATTTATGCCTTTACTCCTTCTACCAAAATACTTCCTCACACTGTATTCCATCTACCACTTCTTTGCTCATTATTCTAATCTGTGTTAAGTCCTGCCAACCCCCTACTTCTTCAACACTACCTGCTCCTTCACTTAACTACATATCATTCCCAAACCTGGCCACAAAGCCATCAATTCTATCATCCAAAATATGAAAGGAAGCACTCCCAACACAAACCTCTGCAAAACATTACTAATCACTGGCGGCCAACCAGAAAATGTTTTCTGTGTCACTCCATATTTTTACAGAGTTACTCTTCTCATCACCATGCCAAAATCCTGGAACTCCCTTACAATTCCACTGCACAAAGATATTTACCACAAGGAGTACAGCAGTTCAAGAAGACAACTCATCGCCTTCTTGTTGGGCTTAACAGTGACACCCACAATCTTAATGTTAATAAAAGGAGCAGGGAAGGCTTAGTATACTCTATCTACTGAAAAAGGGGGTACAAGAGTCAATACTAAAATTATCTGGGGAATCACTTCACATCCCACTACCACTGGGAGAGGTGGCTGTGCCTCTAGCAACTGTCATCCTCTCGTGGCACGAGCACTTTTCAATCTGGCCTGGGGAACATATGTCAGATCAATCACTCTGCGGTGTGCTGTCACTTATATATTAGATTACTGAAGGATCACCGGGGTCAATCTCTGTTTCATAGCAAGAGGCAATTTTTCATTTTTTCATGAACTGCTGATGCTCCTCATTCAAACAGTCTAGGGACTTACTGAAACAAAAGTTCTGCAGCAGAGGTGCAACCGGCGATCTTTACAGGAGGGAAAATTTGGAGGCAGCCCCTCCGACACAGGGAAACAATGATGTTTTTCTACTTCCCTTCGAATTCTATAATTTGTAACTGCCTTCACATTATATTTGAAAATTGCTGTCTTAGTGTTTTGTAGCGGAGTTTAGTGCAATGTTACTCTCATGGTAAATAAGTACTTGCATAAACATTTTAATTAAAAGTACATTCAGGAATTACTCCTGTAGCTTTGCTATATGGCCACACTATTGTTGCTTCTCTTGCAAGGTTAATGGCTCCATTATCCTTGCTGTCCTGTTATATTCATGCTCCTTGAGCATTTTTACTTTGAAAATACATTTTAAAATGGATCTCTGAACTCTCTGTCCCACTGGTTCTCTTTGGTTTGCTGCCCTGCCCGATGAAGTTAATGATTTTCTCTGAGCATCTTTTCTCATAAAAGCTGTATTGCTAAGCAGTATCAAATGAGAGATTTTAAATCAACCTCTGACTCTTTGAGGTCTATTTTCACTGCTTTTGTCTGGTGTTAATGGAGCGTTTAGACAGTGGTGGTAGTGCAGTTGCAAACTGGGAACACTTGCATTGGGCTGACCCTAAAACTATTCAGGCCTCAGACCTCAGCTACAGCAACATCAGCAACGTCCGATTGTATAGTACCTTGAATGACCCCTGCAAACCTGAACAGACTCCACAGATATTTATTATAAGCAACATCTTAATAATAGGACCTAGCCAACTTACAAGTGTAAGGACACCAAGCCAGATCTTCTGCTGACACCTGCCCTTGGAGTGGGTTGTCAAAAAGCCTGCTTCTGATGGATCAGAAAGACCCTGAGTAATTCAGGCCCTTGAGATTATAACTACAGGGCTCTTCCTACAGAGAAGTCTTGAAGCTGGATAAGTCGCATAATATTGTAATAGAGTAGGAGGAGGAGTAGAGGTTCCTCAGACCTCATTGTTGTCTAACAAGACCATGGCTGATTCATTATTGGCCTGAACCCCCATCCTATCTTTCTCCCCATACATTTAACTCCATGGTGACCGGTCACTGATCATTTTGAATATATTCAATGACTCCACCTTCACAACTCTTCACAACAATTCTCCAACTACCAGAAACATCCTCTCCTGCATCCATTCTGTTTATTCCCCTCAGAATCTTTTATATTCCAATACGATGACAGCTTATTCTGAAGTATAACAACCTTACTGGTGTCAAAGATGGATCGACCCAATGCACAGAAGCACGTACCACGGACGCAACGAGACCATAAATCAAGCGATACTTTATCAAACTTTACTCCTTATTCATAGCATGCTATGGGGGAAGTTATGGACCGATCTCCCAAAGAGCCAGTCCGGACACTGCCCTCCCCCGAATCACAATTCTTCACAATTTATAGCATTGATCATCACAGGAAATATTATAATTACGTGAGTTAATACAGTTTTAGAATAGTTTTGATCACATGCTAAGATACAATTAGATGTAAAATCATCATTGGTTAGTTATAATTATTTCCTGCCAAAGCTAGCCTGGATGCAACATTAGTTCCTCATGCTGACACCTCCCCCTACTCTCGAACATTCTACCCCCTACGCTATCTTACCCATATTTAGTTATGTTATACCTCAAAATGCTTTGTGAGACCAGATAATTCCTTATTTGAACCTATATCTAACATTATTAGGGAACAACGTCTAGTGCGTCACTTGTTCCCTTTTGGCTGTCCAGTAACAGTAACATGCATAAGATACTTATAAGGTAATTGATCATAATTTTTCAATCTTTTTTATTGATTTCCAAATAAAGAATATACAAATTGGAAGAGGTGTTTAACAAGTAGATAATATAAAAGACATATAAACAGCAATAGTAAAAACAAAAAGTATATAATATCAAAATCAAATAAGTAAAATATTATGCTGTTATATATACAATGGTTAAAAATAAAACTACAACTCCTCATAACAATCGTAAAAAAAATTGAAAATTTTATTGATAAGGAAAAAAAACCCACTAACTAAACTGAAAGAAAAAACAAAAAAAAAGAGAAAAAAAAAGGAAAGAAAAAGAAAGATTGGGCAGTCCAAGTGAGGATAAGATTAGAAAAAAAAGAGAGGAAAAAAACATCCTTCCAGTCTTCTCCGAACCTTCACGAATAAGGATTTTCCAAAGAGAATAAAGAAAAATAAAGGTAATTGATCATCTATACCCATATTTACCTATTCCTTTACTCCATCACTGGTTCAACCTTGCTTCAAGCAACAAAACCTTTATTCCAGCAACCTGTTCAGCACTGCCTCCAATACAACACGGAAACCAAGACTGAAAGCAGTACTCCAGGAATGGTCTCAGCAATACCCCATAAAGTTGCTTCAAAACTTTCCTACTTTTATATTCCTGATCCCTTACCATAAAGGCAAAAATCCATAAATCCCTCTATTACTTGCTGTGTCTGTGCCTGACCTTCTTGTGTTTCATGTGTCTATTTATTGCTCAGTTACTTTCATCACAGTCCGTAGTTATGAGGGATGCAGCTGACTTTCTAAATAAAAGAAGCAGGTGATCAGTTAGCCCTGGAACTATTACACCTACAGTCACAGAGTCAGAATCATGCAGCCATAGAAACAGTCTTTCATCCCTATGGGTCTATGCTGACCATTTCCTGAGCTAGTCCTATTTGCGTTAACTCATACCCCCCAAATCTTTCCTGTGCATGAACTTGCCCAAATGTCCTTTAAATGTTGTAAATCTAATCCCTCCTCACCTTAGACCCATGGCTTCTAGTTTTTGACTTCCCTATCTTGGGGAAAAGACTGTGACCATCCACATTATCTATGCCCTTTATGTTTTTGTCTTTCCAAGGTCACCGGCTTTTATAACTCCTGGGAAAACAACCCTGGTCTATTCAGCCTCCTTTCCTGGCCATGTCAGTTGAATCCTTTTGCACCCTCTCCAGCTTAATCACATCCAATACTGGTGACTAGACCTGCACCCAATATTCCATCTGTAGTCTCCTCCTCCACAGCTGTAAAATAACATCATAACTCTTGTATTCAGTGATATCTGACAAAGGCAAACATGCCAAGCGCCTACTTCACAAATTTGCTTAACTGTGTCACCACTTTGTACCCGTAGGTTCCTCTGTCCTACAGAGCTCCCCAGGACCTTGTCATCAACTGTACATGTCCATCCCTGGTTACCTTTCCAAAATGGATCACTTTGCACTTGTCTGATTATATTCCATTTGCTATTCCTTTGCCCATTTTCCCAGATGATCATTATTCTGTCGTAATCTGTGACACCATTTTCTGTGGTTCACCTGACCACCAATGTTGGTGTCATTCACTAGCTTACTAATCATGTCACCTACATTCTCAGCCAAATCATTAATAACTATGACAAACAGCAGCAGACACAGCATTGATATCTGCAGCTTTCAATCTAAAAAAAAAAGAACTCCACTGTCTCCCTTTGACTCCTTCCACCAAGACAATTTTGTGTCCAACTGGCTTTCTCACCCTGGATCCCCTGTGACCCCAACTTCCTGATCCCTCAGCAATCATTTGGTCACCTTTTCAAAAACGTCAATTAAATTCACAAGACATGACACAAGGCCATGCTGACTATCCCTAAGCAGTCATTGCCATTCCAAATTGTCCTCAGAAAAGTTCTGGGTTCTGCATTTCCTCATATAAAAAAATTAATAGCCATAAATAAAAGACAAAGTTGGTCTTTGATTGCCAGTGTTATGAAAACTGTGAGGACATTGATCCCTGGTTGAAATATCTTCCTCCCATTTGGTTATATTGAGGTCAATTCACTTTTCATTATAATTTTAAAAAACTTCATTTGTTACAAAGTCTTATATAAAGTGTAAAGTATAACTATATCCCAGGCTCAGTCACAATGATGAGAGAATGGGTTTTTGGTTTTCCTTGAAGGGAAAGATGAAGAGACAATTGATAAAAGTACATAAAATGATGAGGAGAATGGTCAGAATGGTTAATTGGATGTTGACCCTTGCTGGCGGTGTTAAGGAGAAGAAGCCTCAGTATAAAATAAAGGGAACAAGAGATAAAAATGATAGAATGAAAGACCTTTATAGGCAATATGACTGGAACCTGGAAAGCACTACCTGAATACTGGATGAAGGTAGGTTTCATTCTGGGCTTTAAGAGGGAATTCGCTAAATATACATTTGTTAGAAAAAAATGCAAGGATACAGAGGAAGGGTAAGTGAATGAAAATAGTTGGATTTCTGTTCGTGGATTGGCACGAATATGAAGCCAAATGGCCTTCTTGAATGCTGTAAATATTCTATAATTCTATAAAATGAAACTACAGCAAATAAGTTTTAAGTTTACTTACAACATAAGAAAGTAGTTGAACTATATATATAAAGGCATTGTGAACAAAATTAACTAGAAATTATTCATAAGTGAATATGATATAAAACACAAAATGCTGAAAACTCTCAAAAGGTCAGATATTTTCTGTGGGGAAAGACCAAAGTTAATGCTTCCTTTCTTTCTTTTTCAATCTTTTTATTATTGTTATTAATAACAAAATAAAATTGATACATAGATAATGGGATTACAAACATACACATTTCAACTGAACATGAAAGAATACATAAGCAATGATTACAGTATAAATGAATATTCCCAAATCATGAACGATACAAAATATAAATAAACAAGGCAAACCTAGGTATATCATAATATATATTAAAAAAAAACAGAAAAAAGAAAAAGAACAATAAAATTATGCAAAAAAAGTTAATGCTTCCTATTGATGACTTTTTATCAGTTTTTGGAAGTTCCGCTTCTCTCTCCACAGGACCACCCAGGCATGCTGATTTTTCCCAACATTGTGTGTCTACTTTAAAAATTCTTCACTGCACACTTCCACACAATTTTCACCCAGATTTTTTCACACCATGGAACCGACATTTCTGGTCCTCAGTCAGGTACTTTCTTCTTTCATTTCTCTAATGGTGACAGAGGGATTGCTTGTGGTAGGGAAAAAGAAGAGAGGATGTGTTGGGATGTATTGTGGGTAGATGGTCAGGAGCTGAAGATCAAAGTAATAGTAGTTTATATTGAGGGAGGGAGAATAACAGGTTGGACAGACAGGAGGAATGCTGTTGAAGCTAGATGAACTTTGAGCACACATTCAAGAAGAGGATTCTGGGTCACAGGAGAGGGAAGACTGAAAAAGACTGGGGTCAGGGTAAAAGCCAGTAGAGTGAATTAAGAAAGAAGCAGGGAGGAGATAAATGGGGGGTGGGTGGCAAAGAGAATTTTAGGAAAAGGGTCCTGAGGATCCATGTCATGAATGAGAAGATCAAGGTTAATGGAGAGTGAATTGCCATAGGGTTAAGCAGGGATATAACAAAAGGGAGTGGTGTCCAGTCATGGGATTGTGTGTTGCTAATATGGTCCTCAGTGCAACCCCATTTGCCTTCTTCCACCAAAGTTATCTTCACACCCTCAATGTAACTGTCTCACTCCTTTGATCTTTTCCTCCTAATCATCTCCCCCACAAACTCCACAATATCCTTCTCAACTTCTGCCTGCCCTGGTCAACTCTGTCATTGAAAGAAATGGAGAGAAGATTGAACAGGGAGCATGATGTGTGAGTGAGGCACAGAACTTTCTGGTGCAAGTTGTGTAGAGGTACAGGTTGAAGAACTTCTAATGCAGAAGCACAAAATGCTGGAAATATTTTGCTTCCCCAACCACACCTGTGGATGTTAGCGATGAAACTGCTGACGCTTAAGGAAAAACAGGAACTTTCATGTTGGATGGAGTGACCCATTCGGAAGATTATTTGCTGCTGGATTCCTAGATGAAGGACAGGTTTATAAATAATGCAGGAGCTGGCCTTAATCCTTCAGTTAAGGTCTGCTTCTACAGTCAAGACTCTTCAGGATCATAAGCCATGGAAGCACAGATCATCTAAGTCCCATTAGTCATTAGGCACACGTCACACTTAGAGATCAGGTTCCTGGTAAAGGGTCGAAGTTCAAGTTAAATTTATTATCGAAGTACATATATGTCACCATATACAACGCTGATATTCATTTCTTGCATGCATTCATAGGAAAATTCCATTGAGAAGAACATATATTATTCATCACTGTAGAATTTATAGGCTGATGTTTTTAGGATTTACTTAACAATTGGGCACAGCTGCAGGACATCCTCTCCCTCTCTCATCTCTAATTGGTAGATTGTGGTGGCTGGTTAAGGGTCTTTATGACAGAAGGAGAATGAGATAAGTAAGATGGATGCCTGACCTGTCGTTCATCAAGAAACTGCAATGCTCCAATAATGTTCATAAATTCTGTGCAACTCCTTTTCAGAAGTTCAGGTTTTCCGGTTTCCACCCTGGTTGTGGCTCAACTGTCTTTGCTTCTGTATTGATGGAAAGACAATAGGACTAGGCATCCATCTGCTTTAGGAAGCAATATAATTAAATAGGACACCACTGTAGGTTTCATGGGATAAACGAAGGACCCATTAGAGCAAGTGGACAGTTGAGGAAGTAAACTGGGGATATTTAAAGGCATGGTTTGAAGTTTGCTGAACTAGTAGGTCCTGATTGCCAGAAATAAAAAAATAAATATTTTTTTATGCTTGAGGCATCAGCATTCTATTTATTGGAGGCAGAGCAGAAGGAGAAAAATTGAGCAATTCTCCAAAATTTGTTTGGAGAATTGAAAACAGCTACCATCATCTGGGTGACAATGGAGACATGAAATAAATTATGTAACATTAGTTCCTGAAGGAACTGTCTATTTAAGAAGTCAGCAGGCCAGGCAGTATCTATGGGAAAAAGTATTTTCAGTCTGAAAAGTCAACAGTACTATTTTCCATAGATGCTGCCTGCCCTGCTGAGTTCCTCCAGCATTTTGTGTCTGTTGCTTCCGGCATCTGCAGATTTTCAATTGTTTGTGGTCAGTTTAAGAAGTTCTGATTTAAGCTGAAAGAACTTGCTCTCATTTGATTTAGCCAGTGTTGGAATCCTCTTTGAGAATTAACTATGTCTTTCCATCACACATCATCATTGTGTCCTAATGGCATCAGATAGAGAGGACAGTTGTTTCGGGCTACAGCACACTCTATCACTAGAAATCCTGAGCAGGGCATTGGCATATGAGAGTTAATACAGATAGGGCCATCTTGTCATGCTAGAGGACCATTTAATTGTCTTATAAAAGTGGGATAGAAGCTGTCATTTAGCCTGGTGGTGTGAGCTTTTTTATCTTTTGCCTGATAGGAAAGTGAAGAAGGGAGAATGTCTGGGGTGGGTGAGGTCTTTGATAATATTGGCTTCTTTAGTGAGATAGTAAGAAATATGGGCAGTCTCTATTGAATGGAGGTTAGTTTCTGTGAGGTATTGAGCTGTGTCCACACTCTCTGCACTTTCTTGCGGTCACGTGTCAAGCATTTACCAAGCCAAGTCAAGGTGAATCCACATAGGATGATTTCTAAGGCGCATAAATAAAAGTTTGATGAGGATCAAAGGGAGCATGTTAAATTTCCAAAACTTCCTGAGGATGGAGAGGTATGTGTGAGTTCTCTAGGCCGTAGTGACTACGTGCTTGGAGCAGGATAGGCTGTTGGCGATGTTCACTCCTGGGAAATTAAAGCTCTCAACCCTCTCAACTTCAGCACCGTCCTCCAAAGGAGAGCCTGCTGATCCCACATCAACTCCCCTGGCGTTGTTCATCAGTTGTGTCAGCATTCTGCAAAAGGTCAATGATGCAATTCATTCACTGCCCTCACGAGTAATGTCATTGTCCTGCGTCTCCCTCCTAGAGGACCCTGTAAATGCCTTTGATCCACTGTGTTGTTGAAGTTACAGATCTTACTGTAGCACCAATGGAAGAAACCACACATAAAATGGTGGACAGCTGCAAACTCGCTTACTCCCAAAGAAGTTAAAGAGAAATGAATAGGAGAGGTTCAGGGGGCATGTGGACCAGTGGGGGTAAATTAACTCTAATGTGGATGGGGACCTTGGTGAGCATGAACTAGCTGGGCTGTGGTCCATTTCTGTATTGTATGATTCTGTGTTTCCTTATGCTCTAATTCATTATTTACACTCTCCTTTGCAATCTAACCAAGCATCTCTGTTCTAATAGGCTTTTTATAGTCTGTATTACCTCTCTCTTGAGTAATACAGAGGCCTGAGTTACTTGAGAAGGAGGGCTCTCCTGATCTCTTGTGGGATTTGTTAGAAAGATATCATATCAGGCTAATTTGATTGGATTTTTCAAAGAGGTAGTAAAATGTATTCATGAGTGCAGTGTGCTTGATTGCATTGGAGAGGGTACAGAGGAGATGTACCAGGAGGGGATGGAGCATTTCAATTAAGAAGAGTGATTCAATAGGCTGGGATGGTTTTCTTTTAAGTGATGAAGGCTCCCAGGGGACTTGATAAAGATGTACAAATTTATGAGGAGTACAGAAAGGGTAAGTAGTAGGAAACCTTCACCCAGAGCAGAGTTTTCTAAAACTTGTGAGCATAGGTTTAGGGAAATAGGATCTAAGGAAGAACCACTACACTTAGAAACTGGTTGATGGAACAATTACCATAAACAAATCTCTTGTACTACCAGAGGAAGAAGCACACTAGACCACTGTTACACCACCATCAAGAATGCCTGCCGTGCTGTTCCATGCTCAATTTTCAGATCACCTGGCTGCACTTCTACATCCTGAGTATAGGCAGAGACTGAAGACTGTAGCAAAAGTACTGATGACCAAGAAGATATGGACAAGGGAAGCACAGGAACACTTGCAGGACTGCTTTGAATCCGTGGACTGGACTGTATTCAGGGATTCATCTTTGAACCTGGATGAGTATGCTGCAGTTGTTACCGACTTCATTAAAACCTGTGTGGATGAGTGTGTGTCCACAAAGACTTACTGTACATTCCCAAACCAAAAGCCATGGAAAAACCAGGAGATATGTCATCTGCTGAGGGCAAGATCTGTGGATTTAAGTCTGATGAGCCAGGTCCATACAAGAAAAACAGGTATGACTTGGGGAGGGCTATTTCAAGAACCAAGAAACAATTCGGAGTAAGGATGAGGACAGCGTCGGATGCATATCAGCTCTGGGAGGGTTTGCAGGACATTATTTCCTACAAAGTGAAACCCAATGCCCTGAATGGCAGCGATGCTTCACTACCAGATGTTCTCACGCCGTCAAAGCCAATTGTGAAAGGGAGAATATAACTGCAGCTGTGAAGATCCCTGCTACACCCAGTGATCTGTGATCTCTATCTTGGAGGCCGATGTCAGGCTGTCCTTCAGGATGGTGAACCCTCGCAAGACAGCAGGCCCAGATGGAGTACCTGGTAAGGCTCTGAAAACTTGTGCCAACTGGCGGGAGATTTCAAAGACGTTTTCAACCTCTCACTGCTGTGGTTGGAAGTTCCCACTTGCTTCAAAAAGGCAACAATTATACCAGTGTGTAAGAAGACAGAGTGTGAGCTGTCTTAATGACTATCATTCAGTCGTACTCACACCTATGGTGATGGAATCATTTACGAGGTTGGTCATAGCTAGAATGAACTCCTGCCTCAGCAAGGACCTGGACCCACTGAAATTTGCATTTCGCCACATTCGGTTGACGGCAGGTATAATCTCAATGGCTCTTTACACAATCTTAGATCATATGGACAATACAAATGTCAGAATGCTGTTCGTTGACTATAGTTCAGTGTTTAACAGCATCATTCTCACAGTCCTGATTGATAAGCTATAGAAACTGAGCCTTTGTACGTCCCTCTATAATTGGATCCTTGACTTCTGAACTAGAAAACCACAATCTGAGCAATTTGCTAATAATATCTCCTCCTCGCTGACAATTAACACTGGTGCATTTCAGGGATGTGTGCTTAGCCCACTGCTCTACTCCCTCTCTACCCATGACTGTGTGGCCAGGTATAGTTCAAATGCCATTTATAAATTTGCCAATGATACAACCATTGTCAGTAGAATCTCGGATGGAGATTCTACAGGAGTGAGATATATCAGCTAGTTGAATGGTAACAGCAACAACCTTGCATCCAATGTCAGTAAGTCGGAAGAGCTGATTGTGGAGTTCAGGAAGGGAAAATAAAGAAATTAGAACCAATCCCATAGAGGAATCAGAAGTGGAATAAGTGAGCAATTTCAAGTTCCTAGGTGTCAAAATCTCTGAGGATCTAACCTGGTCCCAACATATAGATGCAGCTATAAAGAAGACAATACAGCAGCTATATGAGGGGTGATTGATAAATTCATAGCCTAAGGTGGAAGGAGTCAATTTTAGAAAACCTAGCACATTTATTTTTCAACATAGTCCCCTCCTACATTTACACACTTAGTCCAGCGGTCGTGGAGCATATGGATCTTGCACCTCCAGAAAAGGTCCACTGCATGGGTGATTGGATAAGGTTGTGGCCTAACGTAAAAGGAGATGAGTTATACAGCTTTCGTTACATGCACAAGCAGGTCAACTCTTTGAGTGTTTATGCAGAAAGTTTGAAGTTAATAATTCATCTCCTTCTACCTTAGGCCACAAACTTATCAATCACCCTGATGAGTTATTAACTGATGAGACCATAGATCAAAGTATTGAGTTCGGAAGATAGGATGTAATACTGAAGTTGAATGAGAAATTGGCAAGGCTTAATTTGGAGTATTGTGTGCAGTTTCAGTCACCTATCTACAGGAAAGATGTGAATAAGGTTGAAAGAATACAGAGAAAATTTACAAGGACGTTGCTGGGACTGGAGGACCTGAGTTATAAGGGAAGGTTGAAAAGGTCAGGACTTTATTCCTTGAAATGTAGAAGGTTGAGGGGAGACTTGATAAAGGTATACAAAATTTTGAGGGGTATAGACAGGGTAAATGCCAGCAGGCTTTTTCCACTGAAGTTGGGTGACACTACAGCTAGAGGTAAAGAGTTAAGGGGAACATAAGGGGAACCTTCTTCACTCAGAGGGTCGTAAGAGTGTGGAATGAGCTGCCAACACAAGTGATTCAGAGCTTGATTTCAACACTTAGGAGAAGTTTGGATAGGTACATGGAGAGTAGGGGTGTGGTTTGAAGGGCGACGGTCCCGGTGCAGGTCGATGGAGTAGGCTGTTTACATGGTTTTGCACAGACTGGATGGGCCGAAGGGCTTATTTCTGTGCTGTATTTTTCCATGACTCTATTATGAAACCTCTAGGTGGGCACTTGAATTGGGATTGGAAATGAAATTAGTTTATTATTATCACATGTAACAAGGAACAGTGACAAACTTGTCTTGCATTCTATTCACAGGGATTGCAGCACACAAGGCATTGAGGCAGTACGAGATAAAAGAATAATAGAATGCAGAATAAGGTACAATAGCTGCAGAGAAAGTGTAATACAGATAGAGAATAAGGTGCAAGATCATAACAAGGCAGATTGTGAGATCAAGAGACCATCTTATTGTTCTAAGGAACCATTTAATAGTCTTGTAAAACAATTGAAAGTACATTTATTATCGAAATATGTATATATTATACACCCTTGAGGTTTGTCAACTAACAGGCAGTCACAATCCAGGAAACATGAAAGAACCCAATTAAAAAAAGACTACTACCATATGTGCAGAGAGAGAAAACACACATCTGCGCGCACACACACACACACACACACACACACACACACACACCACACGCACGCACGCACACGCACAGAGTGCAAACAATAAAAGCAAGAAACCTCATTCAGAGCTAAAGAGAGTCCATAGTCCTGAAGCTCAGAGCAGTCAGAACAGGATTTGCCTCAGACACTGATGCACCATCAATAACTCTCTGAGACGCGAAGGCGAGATATCGGCTTTTATTGACTGGAAGAAAGAACAAGTGGTAGTTGACCACGATGCTACATCCTGGAGACTGAGAGGCAGGGCTCAGGCCCCGATCACCTTTATACCGGGGTCTGTGGGAGGAGCCACAGGAGCAATCAGCGGGGTGGGGGGGGGCGTGTCCAGACAGGTATATGTAGTTCACCACAGACACAATGCCGCGGGGAGCAGAGTAAACTTTTTCTGGAGCAATGAGAAAAGCCCAATCTTTGCCATCTGTCCTGACACTCTGCCTTTTCAAAAACCCGGCCTGGCCTTTATATTCTCCAAATACCGGATTGTCCCTCACACTAGGCCCTGGGCTCTGCTGCATTGATATGCCTGGACCCCACTGCCACGTTCCGGCCAGTACCTGACTTTTCCAAATCAGCCCAGTGCTTAGATCGAACCAACCTCACTATCGGTTTTGGTGAACAGGCTCCAGATCTCCTCCACTCTGACTTTTCACTGCTCCACTCACTCTAACTCCATCTTAAGTATGTCTTGACCCCGCTCCAACTTTGCATCGTACCCGTACCTCAGCCATGAAGTCAGCCTCGCCTTCGCTTGCCTCTTCATTGTTTGCGGTGATAGTTAACCTCAATTTTCCACAGAAAAGGTGTTATTAATGAAGTATTTAGTTGTATTTCCTGCTTTACAAGCCAGCAGTAAGCTGTTCCCCATCTTCAGTAGTGCCAACTTAAACAGGAAGTTTAAGATGGATAGAAGCTGTTCTTGAGCCTGGTGGAAGCTGCTTTCAGACTTTTGTATTTTCTGCCTAAAGGGAGAGGGGAGAAGAAAAACTGTCCAGAGTGAGTTGGGTCTTTGATTATGCTGGCTGCTTTATGAGGCAGCGAGTTATAGTCAGAGTTCTTGGAGAGGATGTTGGCTTTCATGTTGTGCTAAGCTGTGTCCAGAAATTAAGGTGAAGAGAAATAACTCTGATGATGGCAGGAGGTGAAGAGATTCTTCCTTGCACAGATGTTGCCTGAACTACTGAGTGTTTCCAGCATTTCCTGTTTTCATTTCAGGTTTTCTGCAGCTGCAGTTTTTTTTTAATATCTTCATTTACCCCCCCCCCCCACCCCCCCAAATGCTTGTTAAAACAAAGCGTGATGCTGGTCACGAGTCCGAAATCATGGAATGTATTATGCTCAACATGATCAATTGTGAGCGACATCTTGGTCTCCAGTTGATATCTTAAAATAGATTTACAAATCAGATATTTGAACTATTTATATCATATGAAGGAGAGGATGCTACACAGTGGCAGACCCTTCATGATCCTTTGCCAAACCCTTTCACTCTCACTCTAATTCTGACCACACCTTCCCTGTGGTTTATCATTACTCTGCAATCAAAACAGGAGGAGGTCCTCTTTCAATTTTCAAGAATATCTTTGATTATATTCAAGATTCTGCCTCCCAATCAAATGCCAGTGATCTAGGGAAGGGCTTTAAAAAGGAAAGAAACAACAAATGTAATACTGTAAAAACAAATATTAGGATAATTTATAGCCCTGTATTTATTCTAGAATGTAGTCAACATCAATGGCCTGATATATTTAGCCAATAGTCTATTAATATAGAAAATGTTATTGGTATAGAGCTCTGAAGGAAGATAGATTGGAGCAGTGGCATTTATTGGACTAGTAATCAGATGTAAGTATGAAATGTATACACAGACTGGTAAAAAAGATGGATTGACATAAATCAGTTAGCCAATGAATTGGATTTCCAGTCCTACAGGTTTTACACTGTGATTCCATTTCCTCCATTTGTCTGTATCCCTACCACCCTCCCACACTAACTTGTCGTTTCGAGTCAGATTCATGCAAACAACCATTTTTTTGCATGTTCAACATTTTTTATAAATCGCAAACGCAAATGCTTAGATGATTTTAAAAAGCAATAGCACCATGGTTTCTATGCAGGGTGCCCAAATAAAATATTCAGGAGAATGATCTTTAAGAGATTCCAGGGCATTTGTGAGTAATGACAAATCTGCCCGTGACCGGGCCACTGTTAGGTGAAAGACTGAGCATCAGAAACATTGATAAAATCTTAAACATGGGGAATTTAAAATAAAAGTACAAATAAGCACCTCTTAAAATGAGCTATTTCCACCATTAACTATGGTATCATCGTTCTATTGTAAACCACAACAAAGGGTCAATTAGCATTTTTGAAGGGGCTTGAACCATGTGTGGACTTGACGAACTGAGTCCCTGATTTAGCATGTGTGCTTCCAAAACTTCTACAATAGGATGGCAACCTATTCAACTGTAGTCTCACTGATGATAAACCAGACTGACAGCACAGCTGTAGGACTAGCTACCACGTGAAAAAGAGGCAAATGGACTAACAGTCCAGGTGGCTGAAACGACAAAGGCTCCAAATGAAAGGCTGGTGCAGGACAGGTAGATCTCCAGCAAACAATAAGGTAGGCAGAAGTATTACAGACTATGTGCAAATTTCAAATGTTGTCTCAGCTCTTAAATATTTAATGGAACTTAACTTTTGTGGCACCAGACTGAGGGATATGAGAAAAACATGGATCCATTATAATTCATTAAATTCATTCATAAAGCACAGACAACAAGCTTAGAGCTTTGAACATTCAGACTACAAAATTGATATTTTGATTTTTATAATATTTTGGATGAATGTGAATAGGATTGTGTAGAATAAAATTATATATCATGTGTGTGAACCAATGGTTCCCAAAATGGATGATATCTCCCCCACCCCACAACGGGTAGCGGGAGTTTCTAAGGGGGCAATAAAGGTAAAGTTCTCTTCAACTCTGCTCAAAGCACGTTATAGTTGTTGAAAAGCAATATGACACTTCTGTACCTGGCATGTCATGAGAAATTTGCACTGAAGAAATGTTACTCCCATGACCAGCCTGCACATTACTGCTATAATACAGTGTTAGCTAGTACGATTCCCATTCTCTAATCACACTGAGACAAAATTTCTGTGAATTAGGGTATAGCATTAATTGGGGTAAGGTTTGGAATCCGCCCCTTCAAACAGTCTTGAACATATTTGAAGGCTCCTTGATCATTTGAAGAGCATACACTTTGAAAACAGCAAACAAAATCTTCACTTATTTTCATTCACTTCATGAAAACTTTCATTGCTCATTGCTAAATCTGGAAAGCCCCAAACAAATAGAGGAGTGATTCTGCCACCATTAAGGGAGGTTCTGAGTACCATTTTGCACAAGTAACCAGACCAAATAATTAACACAATTCCACTCAGCGAAAACACTGCTCAAAGTTGAGTAGATGAAATATCTGAGAGTGTGGAAGACACACTGTGCAACATACTTAGGACAACAAAATTTGCTCTGCAGTTGGATGAATCAACTTTGCCAGGCAACCTATCTTTGCTTCTTGATTATGTTTATTTAAGATGTTATTCGCAACAAGGCTAGAAACAGATATGAAGAATGAATCAATATTTTGGGTTGTCAAAGAGAAAGACAATCCACTCACAAACATTCTTGCTTGCTCAATGATGGGGGCCATCATTGACTGGACACCTCCCTGGGGTTGTTATGTTCTTGAAAAAATAGCTGTACCTAACTTAATTACCATTCACTGTGTAATTCACAGAGAACTTATCACAAAACTGAAGTGATTGGCTGCACAAATCATTAAATACTGTTATCACAGTGATAAATAAAATCAAGTCCCATATTCTCAATTCTTAAATACTATATTGAGAATGATGAACAGTTTGAATGCTTGCTGTTGCACACAGAAGTCAGGTGGCTCTCAAAAGGAAACTGCCTGAGATGCCTTTATGCACTTTTGAAAATGTGATCAAATAATTTGAAGAATTAAGTGTTTTATTCCATAATCAATGCAAGAATATTAGGCATGACGTTGCTTGTTTGTCAGAAATATTCTCGAAGGTTAATGAAATCAATCTTCAATTGTATGGAAATGATAGAAGAAAAATGAAGCTCACTACAAAATGACTGAGCTGAAGCAGAGGTTCAAAGAGTCGTACCGAGACTGCTGGTTGCAGAAAGAAATCTCTTAACACTATCCTGCCCTATGGAGAAAGGTCAGGATGTTCTTTATTGCATTTCCAACATCATATTTAGTGGGGCACAGTTTCAGAGCAGTCACCCAAGTTTTTTCAAAGCAATGAAACAGACTCTAAATGGGGATCTGAGGCTCCTTCTGAGTGACACTCAGCCTGATGTTGAGAAGCTGATATCACCGCACCAAGCCCGTCCATCTCACTGTAAGGTGAAAAACCAATAAGTCATGAATAATTAGACTAATGTACACTCTAAAATTGTTGATGAAAATTGTTTTTTACTGCAATTAAATAAAGAAATAATTTATTTGTAGCTTTAAGTAGATTTGAATATTTTTTTGCAATTATTTAACACTACTTTGAATTTGCAGTTCCTATTTTCTTTCACTGTGCATTGGAAATCAAAATTATTTATAGTTTTTATGTAATGGCCAGAGAGTGAAGGGTTGGGGATGTGGTCTGTGAGCCAAGGGAGTGGTAACCCAAAAAAAATTTGCAAGCCACTATAATGATGGTATCTAATTCATGACACTTCCAGTTCTCAGCTGGAGGAAAGAAGTGACATTCAATAGAAATATCCATTTGTTCAATTATATTGTTTGCAAAAACTGCATTTAGCTTCAAACATCTCTTGTATTTTTGTTTTGCCTTGAATATAGCATATATTCAATAATCAATATAATCATATTGGATATTGTAAGCTATTTATGCTATTAATGGAGGCTTGGCCAAAATCAGGGAATCAATCGCAGAATTAAGCCACATCACTTAGTATACGTTGTTAACGTAAGGATAATTTTAAATGACTCAACAAGATGCTTAATTCAAAGACAATACAGAATAGGCACTTTGATCTCATGAAGGAACAAGAAAAGCTGCATATTCCTACACATCGTTTGCAAACAAGATGTTGGCGGATTGGTGAGCTTGACAAAAAAATTAATAAATAATATTTAATGAAAATAGTGGGTTGTCTAAATTAGTACTCATGCTTAAATCAGCTGCTAATCTATGCTTATGCTTCTGATAGCTATAACATCACTGATAATTTATTCTATCGGAAAAAGAAAATGCCATTATAACATTCAAGTAATTTTGCACTTAAAAATTACTATAGAGAAAAATACAGGCAGAAATAACAAGAATAAACAGCATGTGTCTCAGATTCTGAAATGGATTAATATTTTAGAGCTAGATTCATGGGGAGCCTAGTTAATGCAGGGAGTGATTTCTTATCTGCCACGGTTACAGTACTCTGTTACTCAGATACAGCTCTTTAAAGCTGCCCTTCCAATGAAATTTGTTGTTCTTTATGTTGCAGGTTAAACTGAAAGATAAACTGTTTCTTTTTGCTTTGCACCTAATTAAGTAATGCTGGAAAAATATTACTTGTATTTTTAATCTTCCTCCTATCACCTCCCAGCTTCTCACTTTACCCCCACTCCCCCACCCACCCACATTGCCCCTCATCTGGTTTCACTTATCACCTGCCAAACTGTACACCTTCACCTCCCCCTGCCTTCTTATTTGGGCTTCTTCCCCCTTCCTTTCCATTCCCGATGAAGGGTCTTCCATTCCCGATGAAGGGTCTCGGCCCAAAACGTCGACTGTTTATTCCTCTCCATCGATGCAGCCTGACTTGCTGAGTTCCTTCGGAATTTTGTGTGTTGCTCTAGATTTCCAGCATCTGCAGATGTATCTGTGTTTATGATTTGTATTGTTAAAATTATTTAGATTCAAAAATATAAATAATTATATATTTGAATTATGTTATATTTCACTCCATTTATCATTGGATAGACTAATCTAAAAGTCAAAAGCCAATGAAACTCGAGAATCCAAAACTGGCCCAGTGACAGAAAGCAAAGGGTATAGATGACAGGTGCTTCAAAGGGAAGGTGGGTGGTTCCTGTGCTTATTATCTTACAGATCAGTGAGTTAGATGAAAATATTAGCTGCAATTGTTCATAAATGAGACAAAATTTAGTCATTGGTGGTGAGGGTAGCAAATGGAATTCAATCTAGAAAGTTATGAAGATACATGTGGTAAGGCAATTAAATGAAGTGATGCAGAGATGTAGGGAGAAATAACAGGTCTTGGAGGACAAGACCAGAGATCACTGATGGTAATAGGGCAGCTGGACATGAAGAAAGAAAATGGAAACCATTTACTTTATTGTACAGGAACATAAAATACATCCTGGAACTGCATATACCATCTCTTAAGCCACAGTAAATGCATTGTGTTCTTATCATCAGTTTATAAGAAGCATATGGTTGGATTGGTGGGAGTACAAGGATCTTACTAGAACAAAAGACAGTGAGTTAGATAGGCTTGCTAGAACAAACCAGATTGACTTGAGTTTTTGAGGTGCTTAGAATGATGAAGGGCCAACATAAAGCGAATTATAAAGCTCCGCTTTCCTTAACAATAAGCTCAAATAATTGGGTAACAGGGATTTAAGGTCATCAGTAAAATATAAAAAATAAAAAAATTAAAAAATAGCTTTGATTTTTACCTCACTACCAGTTTCCTTCACACATTTTGTAGTGTTCTGGGATCTGGAAGTCTTTCCCTGAAAGCATAGTGGAAGGAGAAACTCTCCTCACAGTTAAAAATTATTTGATGGGTTCCTTGCTTTACTGTAACCTATGTGGTTACTGTCTAGAAGCTGAAAGGTGAGATTAGTCTGAAGAGCTTCCTCTAGGATATCATGGGCAGGATAGTTACTTGGCACTTTCCTATACTTATATTTCAGTGATTCTCTATCCAGTATAAACTGAAACATTTAATTGGGCAATGTTTAAATACTTCAGGAAAGCTGTGTACAACAAAAAGAGTTAAGGAAGAATAAAACTGAGAATGTCTTAAAAATGCCAGTCCATTGCAAAATGCTTTTAAAAAGCATTTAGAGAATGGTGCACTTCTAAAATAAAAGTTGGAAGGGGATGGAAAACATTAATGACAGAATATTTCAGTCAGGCCCAAAAATGTACTCAAAGTCAAAAGCAGTTAAACCAGCTCAATAGACTGGCATGCAGAGAAGGGGCTAAATTAATTCTGAAGTGAAACAGAATGAAATGAAATATTGAGGTACATGACAGATGGGAAATTAAAGGAAATGATTAAAGCTCACAGTTACTCATGTAAGGAACAACATCTTTTAGAATTTTATTTTGCACACAGTCAGTTAGAATTCACTGCAAAAGCCTTCAAGTGTAATGGATGAGCCAGATGAATTGTTAGCTCAGAAATCCACAATTGTAGTGCTTCGAGAATTCTAGAACCAGAAGGTTACCACAAAGGAATATGATGTAGTCCGTAAAAAGAGCACTCAGTCAAATTTACTACCTTAGTTCTTAAAACTTGCAGCTCAATTAGTCTTCCACACAATACTTCATGTTTTGCTTACAAATTATGAACGAAGTGAGAAGGTGTAGGTTGATTCCATATCTAGGACAAAGAACTAAGTGCTGCTAGAAAAGGTTGAACCGTTGCCGGAGACAGAAATAGATAGGACAGTTTCACTTAAATTTACCCATTGTTTGGAGACTGCAAGACTGATCAGAAATTCTGAAGAGACAATGAATAACAGGAAATCACTTTGGACAATCATTAATCAAAGCCTATCATCCTTCACTAAAAGAATTAAGTAATTAAAATTGAATTGTCAGTCCTTAATTACAGTTACTTGCTCTATAGTAGTTTTGATTCAGAGAGTGTGTCCTCATGCAAGCACACAGTTGGTGAATATTTGAACTATTGGCATGTGAATTGGGCACATCCTTAAGATAATTTCAATCAATATGCAAGCAGCAGACAATGTTGGTCAGGACTAGTAATTAATTAAACCAGATACCTGTGGCCTGAATCTTACTGACTCAGGACCTCTACCCAAAGATTGTACTTGGCAGTTCCAAATGCAAAAGGCAAATTTCACGGGCAGAAACTCTCCCTGCAAAACATCCCTGGAAGCTTTGACAGCTGACAATAGCTTAGAATTACATTTGACTTTCAGACATTTAACAACTATTAAAATTGTGGGAGTTAATTAAATTATGTGATATAAAGAGAAATTAAGTTAAAAGTATGAAACCAAGCAAAGTCATTTCTTTAAGAAGGGATCTACCCCTTTCTTTGATATCCCCACGGCCCAACAAATGCCCACTAAAATCAATGAGGGGTCAGGTTCTAAATCAAGTCTAATGATTTGTGAGAATGCTGGGGAACTATCATAGGGTAGAGTTCCTCTTGTGGTGAACTACATATACCTGTCTGGACATGCCCCCTGCTGACTGCTCCTGTGGCTCCTCCCACAGACCCCGGTATAAAGGCGATTGAGATCTGAGCCCGGCCTCTCTGTCTCCAGGATGTAGAATGGTGGTCGACCACTGCTTATTCCTTCTTCCAGTCAATAAAAACCGATATCTCGCCTTTACGTCTCAGAGAGAGTTATTGATGGTGCATCACCTCTGCTAGGTTTCATAAGGAGCTCTGGAGTCTGCATGGACTCAAGCAGAGAAGCATGTTGACTGACATGACACCGTCAGTAGATTTTGGACTGATCTGTCTGACAAGACATGCGCAAGACTCCTGGACTGGTCACTCTACGGAAGTCTAAATGTCAGCAATTCTTTACAGAGCTGTCCATATTTGCCAGCGAGATCCAGCCATATATTGTTCAGTGGGGAAATCAATGTTGTAATATGATTTAAAGTAATACAGAAGGGCATGTTAAAAGAAATCAATTTGACTAGCAGGCTACATTTAGTATTCACTAAGACATGTTCCTATAGAAACTCATGAAGGTGCGATTCCCAGAATCTTCTGACAGGTGGTAAAGCTTATGGGAAACCTGCCGCTCTAACTCAGTGGTTATGTAAATATTAACTATGATTAGCTTGATTTAAGTAATGGCTGTTCCTGAAACTGGATGTCCTGTGATAAATCATGCCCTAATTAAGTGCAATAATTGTGCTTAATGACGTTGTCACTGATTGTAAAAGAAGGGAATACCACACCCAAAAATCAAATAATGTTTTAATTAATTTTCTAACACTAAAATACCTGGACTTTACTATCATCCTAATTTTTGTAAAATGTGAGTTTCCAAGAAACAGTTTAGTCAGATGTACATGCTTGAATTTCTCTATTCATCCTTCTCATGTAAAGACAAATGTTTTTTTTTCTAGTTTTCCTTGACCTTCTTAATAACTAATTCCTCTTGCCATGCTCTTTAAATCAGTTTTGTATTCACCAGATGATTCTCTCCTTCCTTTCAACAAGGCTGAATGAATAGATGGCACAATTTATTAATGTACAGTCAACTCCATAATCTTTTCCTTGAACACTAAAGCTGGCATTACTGACCAGGCCCTTCCATGTTTCAAAGTAGGTCATGATTAGGTCTATTAGAGCATGAAGAATGGCCTTACAGCCTTCTTTGACCGCAAACTCTGAGATGGGATAAAATTCATTCTGTTGATTCAGAAAGTATTTCAGTTTCAGAGTGTGTGAAGCTTCAGCTTCATTGTAAATGGTGGCAGAAACAGTTTTTTTTGTGTGTTTGGATACAGATTCAGAACACAGGAAAAGTAGGACATAGAGCACAACACAGTACTGCACAGTGAAGCCCTTCAGCCTACAAGATAAACCTACTCTATCCTTGCCTCCTTCACAGCACATAATCCTCCATTTTTCTTACATCTGTGTGCCTATCCAAGAGTCTCTTAAATCATTCTGTTGTAGTGACCTCTAACACCACCCATGGCAGTGTGTTCCAGGCACTCTCTGTGTTTAAAAATAAACTGCTTCTGACATCTCCCATAACCTTTCCTCCACTCACCTTAAACAAATGTCCTCTCATACTGGCCGTTGCCGCCCAGAGAAAAAGCACTAGCTGTCCACTCCATCTATGCCTTTCATAATCTTATACAACTTCAGTAAATCACCTCTCTCGTGCTCCTGTTGTGGCCTGATATACATTGGTGAAAACTGACGTAGATTGAGGGATCGCTTCGTTAAGCACCTTTGCTCCATCCACATCAGGAGGGATTTTGCAGAGGTCAATCATTTTAATTCCACTCCCCATTCCAAGGCGATGGCCCATGGCCTCCTCTACTACCACGATGAGGCCATTCTCAAGCTGGAGGAACAATACCTTCTATTCATTTGTGTAACCTCAAGCCTCAAACCTCAAGCATGAACATCAATTTCTCCAACTTCTGGTAAGTTCTCCCCCAACTCCTCTTCTTTTCCATTCCCAATTCTGGCTCTCCTCTTACTCCTTCTCTTCTCCTCACCTGCTTACTACTCCCTTTGGTGCCCCTCCTCCTTCCCTTTCTCCCAGGTTCACTGTCCTTTCTTATCAGATTCATTTTTCTTCAGACCTTTTTCTTTTCCACCTCCCAGCTTCTCACTTTATCTTCCCTTCCCCATCCACCTAACTTCTCCCTCAAATACTCTGCAGGTTTCCAGCATCTGCAGAATCTCTTGTGGTTATTAAATCCTCCTTTGCTCTAATGAGAAGTCTGTTAGCTCACTCAACCTTTCCTCATATGACATGTTCTCTAATCCAGCAGCATCCTGATGAATCTCTTCTGCATGCTCTCTAAAGCTTCTACATCTTTCCTATAGTGGCCAGAACTGAACATAATGCTCCAAGTGTAGTCTAGCCAGATTTTATGGAGCTGCAATATAACCTCACAGCTCTTGAACTCAATTCCATGACTAATGAAGGTCAACACACCACACAACTTCCTAACCATCCTATTAACTTGCATGGTAACTTTGAAGGATCTATAACATCTCTGATGATCCACACTAAGAATTCTAGCATTAACCTTGTATTCCACCTTCAACTTCAATCTTCCAAAGTGTATCACTTCATATCTTTCAGGAATGAACTCCATCTGCCACATCTCAGCCCAGATCTGCATCCTGTCTAAGACCATAAGACATAGGAGCAGAATTAGGCCATCAGGCCCATCGAATCCACTCCACTATTCAATCAAGGCTGATTCTTTTTGTTTCTCCTCCTCAATCCCAGTTCCCAGCCTTCTCCCCGTAACAGTTGATGCCATGTCCAATCAAGAAGCTATCAATCTCTGCCTTAAATACACTCAACGACCTGGCCTCCACAGGTGCATGTGGCAACAAATTCCACAAATTCACTACCATTTGGCTAAAGAAATTTCTCCACATCTCTGTTTTGAAAGGGTGCCCCTCTATCCTGAGGCTGTGCCATCTTGTCCTAGACTCTCCCACCATGGGAAACATCCTTTCCACATCTATTCCGTCTAGGCCTTTCAACATTCAACGACTTCAATGAGATCCCCCTCATTCTTCTGAATTCCAGTGAGTACAGACCCAGAGCCATCAAACATTCCTTGCATGATAACCCTTTCATTCTTGGAATCATCCTTGTGAACCTCCTCTGGACCCTCTCCAATGCCAGCACATCTTTTCTAAGATGAGGGGACCAAAGCTGTTTACAATACTCAAGGCAAGGCTTCACCAGTGCCTTATAAAGCTTCTTCCTTGCTCTTGTATTCTAGACCACTTGAAATGACAACACGGTTGGTGATGTTATAGATAGTGTCAAAAGTCATTGTAGGTTACAATAGGATATAGCTTATTCCACTGAAATACTGCTCTATCAGACTTTACATTCTCCCTATCAAATTCCAAGTGAAATTAATATTTACTGTATACTCTAACTCCAGAATACACCCTAACTACTAATACTTGTACAGAGACAGAATCTAAACGATTTAATTTTTGATTCAAGATAAGAAATTACTACATTCTCTCAGCTGTTTCAATCACTTTAGGGGTGAATGAGAGTAGAAGTCATGGATTAAAGGTAAGAGGTTCAGAGTGCTGGAAAATGGGATTAATATGGATGGGAACCCACTGGCTAAAATAGATCTGATGGGCCAAATGGCCTGGTTTCATGCTGTGTGACTCCTTGACTATCCTGTGAACTTTATTATAGGATTTCCAAACTACTATAAAGTTACTTTCCATTAAAGTGCATTTGTACATTACATTAACAGAGCATCTATTGCAACAATTTGTGAGTGATAATCTTCTAAGAGCTTTTCAAGGACAGGTACAGCACAAATTAAAACTGAAGAATTATGGGTAGAAAATCAAACTTTTAATTTATAAAAGGTATTTTTGAACTCAGATTAAAAACTCAGAAATGAGACTGTCAGGGTTCACATTCTTTCAATGTGACTGATGATGTCTATGAAATAGACTGGAGATAAACCACGCTATCTACAAAAGGTTTAAAATGTAAGAGACCTGAATTATGGAGTGATGTATCACAAATATGAAAATAATAATCTATCCATCCCATTACCACAATCTGCTGTATTTTAGAATGTTGGAAATAGTCAAATAAAAGAAATGGGCCAGAGTTTACTTCTAGCTTCTGCTGACCTGTATGGTACATACACTCTTCCCTTTAGCAGATTCTTCACTGTTGACTTGGTGTAAATGCTGGCCAGCCCTAACTGGTAAAACCTCACACATGCATCACAGCATCAGGAGTACAAGCCAGAACAAGTTGTTTTCTGAAAACAGCTGAAAAAGTTGCAGCAGCCATTTAAGCTACAAAATTGCCTGAACCAACGGTTAAATCTACTGAATGCTTGAGTGCCCTTGACATGCCTTAGGACCAGAGGGCACAGCCTCAGAATAGAGGGGCATCCACTTAGAACAGAGATGAGAAGGAATTCCTTTAACCAGAGTGTGGTGAATCTGTTGTACTCGTTGCTACAGTCAATAGTAGAGGCTAAGTCATTGAGAATATTTAAAGCAGATGTTAACAGGTTATTGGTTAGTTAAGGCATCAAAGCCTACGGGGAGAAGGCAGAAGAATGGGGTTGAGAGAGATAATAAATCAGCAGTGATAGAATGGCAGAGCAGGCTCGATGGGCTGAGTGGCCTAATACTGCTCCAGTGTCTTATGGACATTCAGTAATATACAAAAATAGTCAATAACTATTGTAATTAATGAATTAATAATAACAATTAAAATTAAAGGGATATCAAAAACAAGAAGATATGGTTTAAGGCAACACACATAAAATTCTGCAGGAACTCAGCAAGTCAGGTAGCACCGAAGGATGGGAACAGTCAACGTTCCAGGCTGAGACCTTTCATCAGGACTTGCAAAGAAGCCAGAATTAGAAGATAAGGGGAAGGGAAGGAGTATGGGCTGGCAGGTGATAGCTGTGGCCAGGTCAGGGAGAAGGTGGGTAGATGGGGGAGAGAGGATCAAGTAAGAAGCTAGGAAGTGATAGGTGGAAGATGTAAAGGACTGAGTAGAAGAAATCTAATAGGATAGGACAATGAACTGTGGAAGAAAGGAAAGGAGGAGGGGAGCCAATGGGAGGTGATGGGCAGGTGAGAACAGAAGGGATGAGAGGGTAACCAGAATGGGGAATGGAAAAAAAAAGGGGGGTGAGAAATTACCAGAAGTTTGAAAAGTCAATGTTCATGCTATCAGGTTGGAGAGTACCCAAATGGAATATCTGGTGCTGCTCCTCCAACCTGATTTTGATCTCATTATGATAGTAGAGGAGGCTATGGATAGACATGTCAGAATGGGAATGGGAAGTCAAATTGAAATGCATAGCCGTAGACAGATCCTATCTTTTGTGGCAGGTAGAGCAAAGGTCCTCGAAAAAGTAGTGTCCAAAACTGCATTGGGTCTCACTGATGTAGAGAAGGTTACACCATCAGCACTAGATGCAATAAATGACCCTGCCAGACTCACATGAAGTGCTTGGGGCCCTGGTTGGTGGTGAGGGAGGAGATATTGGGACATATGTAGCATTTGTTACCCTTGTAGGAGGTAGATCGGTGGGGAGAGATCATGGACGGAGGCCATGTAGAGAGCATTCCCTCTGCAAAGTGATGATGGAGGAGGCGAGTTGAGGCAAAAACATACTTTGTGGTAGGATCCCATTGGAGATGGTGGAAGTTACAGAGAATGATATGCTGGATATGGAAACTCTTGGGGTGGTAGGTAAGGACAAAAGGAACCCTATCCCTGCTATGATGGCAAGAGCATAGTGTGAGATGTGCAGAAGATGTGGGTAAGAGCAGCATCGAGGATAGCAGCAGAGAAACCACATTCTTTGAAGCCTCATTCAGAGAACAGATGCATGAGAAGCAGGGGAACTGAGAGAAAGGAATATAATTTTTACAGCGTGGGAAAAGGTACGTACAGTCAAGTTAACTGTGGGAGTCCATAGGTCTGTAAAAGATGTCTGTCTCCAGCAATGGAGACAGAATGATCAAGAAAGGGAAGAGAAGACTCAGTTATGGACCAAGTAATATGAAGGCAAACTTAGGTGAAAATTTGAGTGGAAATTGGAGGCTAAGTTGAGGAAATTGACAAGTGCAGCATGGACATAGGAAGCAACACTAATGCAGAAATTAACCTGACAGAGTAAATGGTGGGGAGTGTTATCAGCGTGGTCTCAGAACATGAACCTTTCTATGTAACCAACATAGCTGTGGCCCGTGCAAGTGCCCATTGCTGCATCTTTCGACTGGAGAAGCCAAGAGAAATTGCTGAGGGTAAGAACCTGTTCCACCAGATAGAGAAGGGTGGCCATGGATGGAAACTGGTTAGATCTGTTGTCAAGAAAGAAACAAATAACATTAACGCCTTCCTGATGAAGGACGGAAGTGTACAGGGACTGGACTTCCGTAGTGAAAATAAGGCAAATCGGGCAAGGGAACTGAAAGTGATTGAAGTGATGGAGAACTTGTGAAGTGTCACGGATGTAAGTAGGAGGAGATTAAAACAAGGAGGTCAAAATTGAGTCAATGTATCTGGATGTGGATTCATGTGAAGTAGAAACTGGCAGAAACATGAGCCTGCTGGGACAATTAGGTTTGCGGATCTAGAGTAGAAATGAACTGTATGGTTATGGGGACCACAAGGGTGGTGACAGTGAATGCAAGTTCTAATGTGAGAGGAAGGAGTTTTAAAGGGGATCATAGAGGTAAGTTGGTTTTTTTTACAGAGAGCATATGCTTGATATATGGAAAGTATTGCCAGCAATGGTGATGGAATCAGACACATTTCCAGTGTTAACAGATATTTATGCAGACACTTGAATGCACAAAGAATAGAAGGATATGGTGCTACTTTGAGCAAATAAGATTAAAGTAGATGAGCAAAAAGATCTATGGGGATGTGGTGGGCCGAAGAGCTATTTCTAAAAATTAACTATTAAAAGACAAATAAAACATTTAAACAGATCATTTGTCCTAATAATGTGGTGATGGTGTCTGTGCGCAAGTCATGTTACAGTTGGTTCTTTTCCTCACCTTTTTATTCTGACATCTTTATATGACCCACACCTCAATCACTCTTACAGGTTGGCAGGATATCTGCTTCATTCACTTACTCCCACAATGTATTCTGAAGCCTCATAAGCACGTGGGTAAAAATATATCTGCTTTGTTAAAAAAATATACAGGACAGGACCAGCTCCTTCAACCTTCTATGTCCATGCTGATCATCAACTACCCATCTTTACTTATCCCATTTTGCGGCATTTGGTCTGTAGCCTTCTACATTGCTGTTTCATTGATATTTCTAAAATGTCTCCAACACTCATTCAAACATTTGCTCGGATTACAGATTCTAACCACCTTCAGGATGGAAAAAAAAATTCCTTCCCAGATCCCCTCTGAGCCTCCTACCTCTGATGTTGTGCCACTGAATTCTGGTTTAAGAATCCTCTGCTATCAGAAAAAGAGACATATCACTTATATCCCTCAAAATTTTGTATACTTCCATCAGTTCCCATCCAGCCTTCTTTATTCCAGGGAAATAAATGCAGTCAATTCAGTGTCTCCTCATAACTGAAACCTTGCATCCCATGCAACTCCTTATGAATCTCCTCTGCACTATCTCCAGTCAGGAGTGTAAGTGGTGAGTAACAGTAACAGCAAACGTTTTGATTCAGTCCTGAAATACTAAAAACAGCACCATACAGGCAAGGTAACATCAGCTTTCAAACACCGTGCAGAGTTTCCTCTTTGATCTGGTTTATTAATACAGTCCACAATCCCTTATCCAAAATTCTGAAATCCAAAAAGCTCTGAAAACCGAAATGTTTTTCGCCAACAGCTGACGTCACTCAGGTGTGATGTGGCAGCACTAGCAGAGGCTGCCAGACGTCAGTTGTGGCTCAGCGCTCGTACTGGTTACACGTACTTCTGCTGTTCGCTGATATTTTGTGTTCACTGTTGACTTTGTTTAACTTCACTGTGAAAATGTCAAAAAGAGCTGCAGATACCCCTATGGGTAACAATGAGAAAAAGAGAAGGAAGCAGCTATCATTATCAATAATGCAGAAAGTGGAGTTATTGCAGAAGCCTGATCGTGGTGTGTCTGTGCAGCATCTTACTGAAGAATATTGTGTCGGAACTACCACTGTATATGATTTAAAGAAACAGAAAGACAAGTTACTGAAGCTTTATAGTGATGGCGACATTCTACATTTATTCCAATATGTCATTTACCATGTGTTCAATTCGATTCATTTGAAGCTGTATATTTTTATGTTTTATCAAATGTTTTTGTTGGAAATAAAATATTTTTCTTGTCATTCTTCCCTAAACAATACAGTGTAAGAACTATTTACATAGCATTTACATTGTATTAGGTATTATAAGTAACCTAAAAATGATTTAAAGTATACGGGAGGATGTGCGTAGGTCTGGAGCTCCGCCAGCTCACCCGCACTGAGACAGGTTAAATAAGGGACTTGAGCATACGTGCTTTTTTGGTATCCACTGGGGGTCCCAGAACCAATAAGGAGGGATTCTGAAATGCGAGGAATTCTGAATTCCGAAATGCTACTGGCCCCAAGC
Organism: Hypanus sabinus; assembly: GCF_030144855.1. NCBI lineage: Eukaryota > Metazoa > Chordata > Chondrichthyes > Myliobatiformes > Dasyatidae > Hypanus > Hypanus sabinus. The sequence goes on from NC_082722.1 coordinate 46,627,823, forward strand.
ATTTTGGATAAGGGATTGTGGACCTGTACAATGAAATGACTCTTTGAACAAACCTCATCCAGAAAACTGAGCTCCGCTTTGGCTGCTGAGTCCCAACTATACTTGATTGCATTGACTTGAGTTCTGTGTGGATTCACCAGACTGCTAACAAATTTTAGAAGCTTAAATTAGGAGAGAAGATTGAAGAGCCATGTTTTGTTTTCTATTGTTTGAGATAGTGGTTGAAATGATCTTTGAAGTGCTGTGTGATTTAAATAGAATGGGTGGGGCTGGGGGTGGAGTGCGTGCATTTGGGCAGCTCTGTTGAGTGACATCAGAGCAGTGTGGAAAATAAGACTTAACCCAGTTAGATGTGCAAGGAGGAAGCATTTAAATGTAATTAAGATTTGGCTCTGCCTAACCTGAAAACTGGATCATGAACAAATTGAATATTTTCAACCTCAAGTTTGATATGCAATGGCTGACTGTCCACAAACATCCAGGAAAAGGTTAAATGGAGTTGAGATGAAGATCTACCACATTTCAACAGATTGCAGAATAACCTATAACTTCATCAAAGATTACTTTAGACTCATTCACTCAAACAATACAAGGACTGTCTAATCTGCTCCCATAAACTATACTTCTGTAAACTGGATTTGTATGGGATTTCCAAGTCATTGCGTGTGGAAAAGGACCCAATTTCAAAGAGCACAGAGACAATAATCTTGATGGGTAAGGTGTTGATCCTATACCTAATAGAGCCATAGAACACAATTAATTCAGAAGTGTAGATCTCAGATTAAGAGAAAATTCACTGAGGATTTCCATTCCTATCCTACAGTCAAATATATGTTTTAACCTGGGACATTGTTAGGGGCAGAAAGAGGTCCTAGAAGTTTCACTTTGTCTCATCTGTTTCAGTTCTATCTGACCTGGTTTCAGTCAAACTTATTGTCAGTAAATATTAAGACCAAACCCCTGGCAGTATGGGTTTTGTTTCAGTATTGAAATTATGCAGCTTGCTTAATCTCATCTGTTTAATGGATACCTAAGGTGATACTTATGTGTGATTCTCTTTTTAGCATAAACATTGAGTGGATAATCATGAATCAAAGAGCACAGCGAGTGCAATGCTTAATATTCTTACACAGCAGCAAAATTTACCTGAATGAATGTTTAATATTAACGATAACAACCAATGAAGAATATTGGAATATTTCATTGTTACACTTTATGGTAGGTGGAAGTCTTGTACAGTGTACATGGACCCAAGAGAATATCCATTGGTACCAGATTTAGCAGTGGTGCAAAACTACGTCTTCACACACATAAAGTTTAAGTGAGCAAGGTGAATTCAGAACCCCTGTAGAGGATTTTCTCACACATTCTCACTTCTGACTGATATCACATGAAACATAGATCCAACATTGTATCAAACCAGGTGTGACAACTCCACTTGGGATTCCAAAATTCTCTGTTACAAATCCTACACTTCTTCGCAAGTGATTCAAAAGCATCAACAGCAGACGCTGCTGCTTGTAAGTATCTAAATACAGGTACAAAGAATTTATAAAGTGAACATGAGTGTAGAAGAACAGATTTTGATTCTTGGAATTAAAATTGAAATTTAAGCTCGACTAGTTGAAACCCAGTCTGCAGACTCCAGATTTATGGCTGTAGGTTATGTATCCCAAACATGGCATGATATTCTTAAAAAAAACTGTTTGGATCTGTATCTAATAATAATCAGTCACAACAGCAGTACTCATCACAGAATTCATTTGCTATGTCTTTGCTTAGCCATTGTCTGCATTCCATGATCTTATCAGTGAGAATGGCATGGCATTTGAACTTATTAAAACACTTGTTATTTGCTTTTGCATAGGATACATTAGATAATTCTGTGTTTTTTGCTTAAATTGTATTTAAAAAAAACAAAAATGGCATAAACATTAACAGGAACACAAATAATATGATGGCTTTTTTACCTTTTTCACCTGACCAGTGGAAATTTCCAGCAGATGTACAGTATACAATTATGCTCCTAGTGCATACAGGCAATTGTAATTGACATGATTTGTATGAGGTGCAATGTAATAACTGAATATATTAAAAATTCTTATAGCTTGATTAGCATGAGCACATTTCTACTGCTGCAATATTATTAACAACACAATTATCATGGCATCCCTAGGATATGCTCTTAGCACTTCAGTGAATAAGCAAACCTTCACTAACGAAGAAAAAAAATTAAGGTACAGCAAATTTCAAAGCACCAGTTGTGCTGAATATCATTAAAAATTTATAAAACTTTCTCTGAACATGACAAGTGTTTGGTTTAACTCAGGATCTGCCAGAAGTAGTCTTAGCTGAGAAAAGAATCCTGTCAGTCTGTTCCCTTGGACCTTACCCTTCACCTCAATCCAGCTGAAAGATGTAGCCATTCAAGACTGACAGTTTGACACACCATGACCTGTCAGAACATTCATCTTTCAGTGTTTTGTTTTAGTTAGGAGCCAAACTGCACACAACATAAGCAAGTTGTTTCAAGGTTTGGAACAAGATCAAACATTTCTGGCATCTCCACTTACCAGAGCCTTGATTTACAATATATTTGTCAGAGACTGATTAGATGGTGAGTGCTTAAAAACCTATAGAAGGCGAACAATTTTACTACCTCTTGCTCTTTACCACTGAATGGGTTATGCTCTTATCTAGCCAATAAATTCACCTTAGTTCAGTACATCTGTTTAGAAAAAGCATTTTTCTATTATTGTGTTGCTTCAGTGTGACCCTTCTTTTTTGCTTGTATGCTTCAGCAAACACACCGATACAATCTTAAGGTCATGTTCTTTTCAAACTGACAGAGCCTTCCAAAATTTTGACGAGGTGTATCTTGCAATCACATTGTACAAAAGACAACAGATTTCATACAGAAAATCCGAGTTTCTGAGTTATTTAATCACAATGCCTTTAAGATTTCTTTTTTTTTTTGGAAGGAATTATTGAACTGGATTAACTCCTTTGATGCTGCTCTTTCAGTTATAAGGCAGGTTCCTGAGCATTTCTTACTAAAATATGTAACGTGCTTCTGTTAACACAATTTAAGCTTACAATTGCATGATGTTCAAACTTCTTATAAGAGTTAAAATAGGAAATAGCTTATTTGTATTTCCATGGCCGTGTTGCCCAATCACCATGCTATTTCCATTAGCAAGATGTAGTCAATTAAAATATTTCTAAGCAGTTCAACGCTGCTTCATGTTTAGCCATTAGGAAGTGCTGCTCTGTGGTGTGAAACAAATCCAACTGCATCATATTTCTGCTTTGGGTGGAGTGCTTTACTAAGATGAAGTTTCCATTGCATGATTCAGCCAAAGGCAGAGACATCCTAACCATTGATGTTAAATGAGCTTTAATAATGTTTAAAAACAAAGATGCAAGCTAACCACATTCTTACTAATACTTCCAGCCCACCCTAGTATGTTAATTTCTTTAATACTTCCTGACAAATACATTCATTCTTTACTTTCAAAAAGATCTTCCCACTGACAGACCTGGCATCAATATATGATCTTTTGTTGACAATCTTGTACTGATAACTGACATGGAACATTATGCAGACTACATCTAATAAGGAAATGCATTGATTTACTGACATGCTCTGTGATATGACATCTTGACACTTATGTCATCTGATGATCCAAGTTACACAGATCAATATCACAATTTGATAATGAAAGGTGCATTATCAAATTCTTGCCCAAAAGATATAATCATACAGATAAACATGTATATGTACATCAAGGATATTATTTAACTGTCAGGAAAGAATAAGCAAAAACATAAGAATGTAAAAGTGTTTGGAAGTTAAATGAATAACTCTATCTTTCCCTGTGATGTTGTGATAAGACCTAAGATCATTGAAGGACCAATTTGTATGATCCAAGAAATAAATATTCCATGTGGAAGCCAATTAGAACAAATAGGTGAAGACCAATTACACTATAACACAGCTCCTTGTGGATCATTCTGACTATCTCTCAAGGTAAAGCTGAAAGGGAACTGACAAATTTATCAAAGCCTTTTGGGACAATCCATTTCCACCTGTCCTGACTTTCCAGGCAATCTGTTCCTAAGCTTTGATCTTTTGAGATCCCAGATACACACACACACACACACACACACACACACACACACACACACACACACACACGTGTTTAAAGATCTTGAAGCCAGAAAGGGAGGTTGCCCACTTGTTTTTGTAACAGGATAATGTTAATGCCTGGACTGCTTTTAGGTTTTCTAAGCAGCAGAAAGACTAAAAGCCAGAAGTATAACCAACTTCACTTCTGTTTCCTTCCTGCCTTTGACACACAACCCTGCTTGGAAGAGAACATTTATCAAAGGTACTACCAGGCCATAGTCATTGCTCGGTGCGCCAAAACCAAACTTTGCTCAACGTGTTCTGGCGCCTCAGACACAGTGCTTCATGTTTAGCTTCAGGGTGGAAGAAAGTTAAGGAAACCAATGTTCAATTTAATTGTTTAAAAGAATATGCGTTGCATACTAAAGGTATCACCAAGTGTAGTTACTTTACAGCAATCACATGCATTCTTATTGAAAGATAAACAAATGTTATAGAGTATGAATTTTGACATGGGTGTAACTCATGGAGAACAATGAGAAAGCTCGGTTGAGGGTGATCCCACAAAGACGAGATAAAGAGTTCTTCCTTGTTAAAACCCCATTCATTTAAATGGAAGCAAGGCTCACCAACCTCCATTATGGTTGAACAATTCTATCAGTTGAACTATCATCTCTGCATCTCTGCAAGTGCTATCTTCAAGCATTAGACTTTGTCATTTGTGCATATTCTCATAGAAATAGAATCATACAGCATGAAAAGAAATCCTCTGGCCCAATTTATCCATGCCAACCAAGATGCCTATCTAAGCTAGTCCCTTTTGCCTGTGTTTAACACATATCGCTTTTATTCCTTCCTGTCCACGCACCTATCCAATTGTCTTTTAAACAATGTTATTGTACCTGCCTTGACCTCAACTGAGATGTTGAACTTCAACACAGAACAAGGAGACATCTGGCTAAAATGCCAATTTGGATTTTCTGAAAATAATCCCATTGATTGTTTAACTTGAGCAAGCGAGGGGCAAGGGTTTGGAAAGCAATTAGGTCTCCCCTCGCATGTGCAAATTGAGGACACATTAGAATTTTTACTCAAGGACTATATTAAAAAATTGAGTGCTCTCCCCACCAGATAAGCCTCTTTGTAGATACAGCAAAAGACCTGTTGAGACAAAAAAATATATATGTAGTTGTTAAGAAATAAGCAAAAATTTCTGGAATTACAGAGGAGTAAGAGATCTTCTGTGGATTGTTTATCTGTTGTTTCTTCGTGGGCCAGGAAGAATCATAGGAGTTTTAGTGCGCTCCACAATCTGTTTTGTGTTGTTTGTGGTCTGCGGAGCTTCATCAGAACTGGGAAATTGAGAAAATAAGTTAATTTTATATAGATGTGAAGGTAGGGAACATGGAATTGTTGGGAAGATCAAATAGAATATTTCTGATTGGGTGAGAACAGATGATTTAACGTTACAGCTATGTTATAGTTATGATCAGCTCTTTTGTCTGTGTAATGTTTTGAAAACTTTATGTGTGCAATATAACCAGCAGATCACACAACAGCAATAGAACATTCAAAAAGAGTCAAAATGATGGATGTCAGGCGGAAATTGCCAATTCCGATACAAACAGAAGGAAATGGACAATTACCTGAAGTTGGAGAACTCAAATTGAGTGCTGAAGGTTGGATTGTGCCCAGACAGAAGATGAGGTGCTGTGCCTCATTGTAACAGCGTAAGAAGCCACAGGCACGATGATAGACAAAGCTGGAAAGGAACTAGCACCCTCTGACTGTTCCCCTCAGTTATAAGTACAGCACATTGGATACTGCCGGAGGGGAGATAACATACCAGGCAGAAGCTGCAGCAACTGGGTCTCTGGCACTGTCTGGCTCTGTGGCTCAGATGGGAAGGGGGGAAAGGAGACAGGGATAAGGGATTCCATACTTAGAGGAGCAGACAGGAGATTCAGTGGATGTCAAAAAGACATCAGGATGGTATTTTGCCTCCCAGGTGCCAGGGTCAAGGATGTCTTGGATCGGGTCCACAATATATAAGGGGGGGGGGGGAGAGTGCTGAGCAACCAGAACTCGTGGAACATATTGGTACCAACAACATGAAGTGAAAATATAGTAAGTTATGCAGAAAGCAGAAAAGCAGGACTGCCAGGGTCATAATCTTGGGATTGCTGCCTACCTCGCATGCCAATGAGGATAAGATTCGGCAGATGAATGCGTGGCCAAAGAATTTGTGTGGGGGGAAGGGTTTCAGATTTCTGGATCCTTGGTATCTCTTCTGAGGAAAGTATGACCTGTACAAAAAAGCTGGGGTTACCCCTGAATTCAAGGGGGACCAAAATCCTTATGGGCAGGTTAGCTAGAGCTGTTTGGGAGAGTTTTAAACTAATTTGGCAGGGGAACGGTAACTGGAGTGATAGGGCTGATGATGGAGCAGTTGATGCAGTGTAGATGCAGTGTCCAGGGAGAGGGAGAGGAAGGACAGGCAGATGATAGGGAAAAATTGCAGTCAGTGGGATGAGCTTAAATGTAACATGGGGCAAAATCAAAAGGATGATGAATACAGAACTGAAGGTGTTCAGTACGGATGATTACAGGACAGAATATGGTATGTGATCTTGTAATAAAGTTACAGATTGGCAGGTACGATGTTATAGGCATCACTGAGTTGTAGCTGAAAGAAGTTCATAGTTGGCTGCTTAACATCCAAGGATACAAGATGTATCGAAAGAACAGGCAGGTAGCAGAGAGGAGGTGGGGTGGCTCTGTTGGTAAAAAGTGATATCAAATCCTTAGAAAGAACTGACATAGGATTGTAAGATGTGGAATCCTTGTGGGTAGAATTAAAAAACTGCAAAGGTAAAAAGACCCTGATGGGAGTTATATACAGACCTCCAAACAGCAGCCAGGATGTGGGGTGCAAATTGTAAAAAATGTATGTAAAAAGAGCAATATTACCTTAATCATCGCGAATCATCAATATGCAAGTAGATTGGGAAAATCAGGCTGGTGCTGGAGAGGGAATTTGTAGATTCTGTCATCCATATTTCTAGAGCAGAATTGTAGTTGAGCCCACCAGGGGAAAGGCAATTCCACATTGGGTGTTGTATACTAAACCAGATTTGATTAGGGAGCTTAAGGTAAAGGAGTCCTTCGGAGACAACAATCATAATATTGTATTATTTACCCTGCAGCTTGACAGGGAGAAGATAGAGTCAAATATTTCAGTATTCGAGTAGAATAAAAGGAAACACAGATGCATGAGAGAGCAGCTGGCCACTGTTGATGGAATAATTCTCAAAGATGAAAGAATATTCTAAAGGGAGGATGAGACAACTGTGGCTGACTAGAGAAATCAAAGACAGCATAGAAGGAAAGAAGAGGGCATATAACCTAGCAAAAATTAGTTAGAAGTGGAGGATTGAGATGCTTTTAAAAACAACAGAAGATAATTAAAAAGCCATAAGGAGAGAAAAGATGAAAATGAAAGGAAAACTAACCAATAAAATAAAAAAAAAGGATACCTAAAACACAAGAAAGTTTGCAGATGGTCCAAATCCAAAGAAAATCCAATGCTGGTGGAACTCAGCAGGTCAGGCACATTCTCTTCAGAAATGTAAAGAGCAAAAAAGAGGCAAGAGTGGATATCAGACTACTGGAAAATAACATTGGAGAGGTAGTAATGAGAGACAAAGAAAAAGGGGACAAACTTAATAAGTATTTTGAGTCATTCTTCACTAAGGAAGACACTAACAGTATGCCAGAAATTTGAGAGTATCAGGAAGCAGGAATGAGTGCAGTTGCTACTAATAAGCAGAAGATGTCAGAAAAGCTGAAAGATCTGTAGGTAGATGTCATCTGAAGTAGATGGACAGCACCCCAGGGTTCTGACAGAGGTACCTGAAGAGATTGTGGAAGCATTGGTAACGATCTTTCAAGAATCACTAGATTCTAGAAAAGTTCTGAAGGACCAGAAAATTGTAATTATCACTCCACACTTTAAGAAGGGAGGGAGGCAGGCCGAAAAATGGAAATTATAGGCCCGTTAGCCTGCTTCAGTGGTTGGGAAGATGTTGAAGTCTATTTTTAGTGCTGAAGTTTCATAAACACACGATAAAATAAGCCAAAGTTAATGTGAACACAAGGAAATCTGCAGATGCTAGAAATTCAAGCAACACACAAAATGCTGGTGGAACACAGCAGGCCAGGCAGCATCAATAGGAAGAAGCACTGTTGACGTTTCGAGCCGAGACCCTTCGTCAGGACCCTTTGTCTCGACCCAAAATATTGACAGAGCTTCTCCCTATAGATGCTGCCTGGCCTGCTGCGTTCCACCAGCATGCTGTGTGTGTTGCAAAGTTAGTGTGATTTCTTTAAGGGGAAATTTTGCTGAAAAATCTTTTGGAATACTTTGAGGAATTAACAGGCAGGAAAGGCAAAGGAGAATCAGTGGATGTTAGTTATTTGGAATTTCAGAAGGCCCTTGCCAAGTTGCCACACTTAAAGTTGCTTTACAAGATAAGAGTACATGGTATTACAAGAAAGATGCTAGCATGGATAGAGGATTAACTGATTGAAAGGAGGCAAAGTAAGGGAACAAAGGGGGCCTTTTATAATGGGCTGCTGGTAACTAGTGATGTTCTGCAGGGATCCACTTCTTTTCACATTATATGCCAATGATATGGATGACAGAATTGATGGCTTTGTGGTCAAGTTTGCAAGCAATATGGAGATAGTTTGAGGAACAGGTAATGTTGAGGAAGCAGGGAGTCAACAAAATGACTTAGACAGGGAAAGTGGGCAAAGAACTGGGACATGGAATATACTGTAGTGATGCGTATGGTCATGCACTTTAGTATAAGGAATAAAGGCATTGACTACTTTCTAAACAGGGAGAAAATTCAAAAATCAGAGGTGCAAGTGGACTTGTGAGTCCTCATCCAGCATTCCCTAAAGGTTAACTTGCAGGTTGAGTGAGTGGTAAGGAAACCAAATACAACATTAGCATTCATTTCAAAAGGACTAGAATATAATGCTGAGGCCTTATAAGGCATTGGTTGCACCACATTTGGAGTATTATAAGCAATTTGGGGCCCCTTATCTAAGAAAAGTTATGCTGGCATTAGAGAGGGTCGGGGGGAGGGGGGGAGACTCACAAGAATGATTCCTGGAATGAAAGGATTAGCATGGAGGAGCATTTGATGGCTCTGGGCCTGTTCTCACTGGAGAACAGGAGAATGAGGGGGGAGGGATCTCATTGAAACCTGTTGAATATTGAAAGGCCTAGATAGAGTGGATGTTTCCTATAGTGGGTGAGTCTAGGACCAGAGGGACCATCCTCAGAATAGAGGGATGTCCATTTAGAACGGAGATGAGGAGAAATTTCTTTAGCCAGAGGGTAGTGAATTCATTGTCACAGATGGCAGGGGAGGCCAAGTGATTGAGTATATTTAATGTTGAGGCTGGTAGGTTCCTGATTAGTCAGGGTTTCAAAGGTTATAGGGAGAAGCAGGAAAATGAGACTGAAGGGTATAATACATCATCCATGATGGAATGGCAGAGCAGACTCAAGGGCCTGAATTTAACTCCACTCCTATGTCTTATGATCTAAAGGAGCAGGTAATCACAGCCCCTGCAGACTGCGTGTAGGTGGTCCAAAAAGCAATCATCCAATCTGTGTTTGGTTTAACCAGTGTACAAGAGGCCACATTGTGAATACCAAATGCAGTATGCTGTATGCATCCTGCCCCGATTGTTCTTTCTCCTCCTGGGTTCCAACCCCTGCATTCATTACACAGGGCAAAATGGTTCCAGAAACCATTTCTATATGCTGGATCACATAGGTATTACCACACCAATGCACGGGACAGTGTTTCACTACTTACACAATGAGGGAGGATATGCCAACAGCTGAGGACTTGTGAAAATGTCAGGGATATAGAAATCAGATTGATGATGAAAGAGATTTGTCCTCCAGCTGAACAAACTAATTGGATATTTTATCCTGCATCATAAAACAAACAACTGGAGAAAATCAGTCGATCGGGCTGCAAACATGGAGGGAAATAGACAGCCAATATTTAAGATCGATAACACTTCACTTCATCCGGATTGGTCAGATGAAGCATCTGGACCTGAAGCATAAACTGTCTATTTCCCTCCACAGATGCTGCCTGACAAAGTTAGTTCCTCCAGCAGTTCCCTTCTTGCTCCAGATTCCAGCATTTGCAGTCTCTTATGTCTCCATTTTATCAGAATCAGGTTTATTGTCACCAGCATGTGACGCAAAACTTGTTACCAACTGCATAACGACTTCATCAAAACCCTCTCTCCAAAGTAGGGTTAATTAATAGTTCAACTGTGACAGGTGGGAGTCACTTTTCCCAAACTTAGCAATTAAAATCACAATGCCAACCTTCACTCCAACCCCAGTGCTATGGTCACCCAATTCACCATGTGTATCTTTAAACCATTCCTTTAGGACTGTTTTCAAAGCATTTTAGTTTTTGTTAATACAATTGAAGAAATTAATTTCTCAATCCTTGTCAAACATGAACTGATTCAACTCTAATTATCCTCAATCCATTCTATCCTTTCTCCTTCTGTCAACATGTGGACCACAAAATCATTACTCTATTGCATATCCATTTGTAAGTATCAAAGCAACAACAGAGTTTGCTACAGTCATCATTTCCTGTTGAAACTATTTGTCGTCCCAGTGGAGAAAGTGCAATCAAAGGCTATATTACTTCTTTACGTTCACACCGAAATTGAAGCTCTCCAAAATACCCAATCAGCACTCCAGTGCTCAATTCAATACCCACCCCTCAACAAGAGCACTCTGGTTTTAATGTAGACCACAGTGTGAACCATAACAACTTGATAAGCTTCAGCTTCAACTAGCCTGAGTAGTACACAAACAGCAATGCATGTTACTCAAAGCAGGTTTTCCAACAGGTGTTAAAATAGTGCTCTCATTTATAATTGGTAGGAAAATGAAAAAAAAATTACTTATGTCATGCCTTTCCTGAATTTGTGACATCCCTGATTATTAATTTTGTTTTGAATAATTGGAATGTCTAAAAAGGAACAGTCAGTTTGTTTCTGTGAGGGTTTGCTAAGAAAAGTAAAATACAGTAATAACCATCTCATCTGAGGATAGTGGAGGGAGTTCCCCTAACATTCTTCCATAAGACACAACTGCAGAATTAGGCCATTCAGCCCATCGAGCTGCTCCAGTGGGTATCACCTTTTCACAAATCTGACAGGATCGTTTAAAGTCCCATTTGAAAGGGCCCTCCATAATGGAAAAATGTTTTAATAATATTGATTAAGAGTAATAAGAATCTTCAATGAGTTTTAATTTGACTCCACTATACTTCTAGTAAGGAAGTTACTCTATTCTCCCATTTCTATCCATTCTGGTGACATCACTTTATTCTTGAGGTTCTCTAGTTCTTTCTAGAGAAAACAGAGAGCAGGAATAATTTGTTTTGGTTGGGAGTCTGCATCTTGTGGGATGACCAGAAGTCAGAGCTAGGGCCCCAAAGACATTCACAAAGTCTGTAAAAGCTGCTCCCACAAGGCAATAAAGTATGTACTTCCAGGATTTAAACCCCAACATGATGCAAGAATGGTGATATATTTCCAAGTCGGGGCAATGTGAGATTAGGAGAGGCATCCACAGCTGGCAGAGTTCTCACATGCCTAAGCTCCTACTCCAATGTCCTGGAACCAGAATAATTGATCTCCAACAACTACAACCATTTTTCTCTGTACAAAGTATGACTCCAACTATTGAAGTGTTTTCTCCTTGATGACCAGTGTCTTCAATTTTTTTTCAAGGCTCTTTGATCAAGTGTTGTTCTATAGCTCAGAGGCAAAGCTGCAAGTCGATTTTTCGTATTGATGTTCAATCGACCTTCTGTGACCTGTTTCTTCAATGTCTCCTTTCCCATACAAACAGATCTTCCTGCTTCCACACCTGAAGATGAGTGCAAGAAGTTAAATGGGGCTTTATTCCATTATACCATGTACCTTGTTCAATTTGAAGTGATAAGGACTTCAGAGCATTGTGCAACATAATATCTTCAGGAAATATATATATGGAAATGATAGATTTTAACTTCCCCATGTTCATAGTCATTGAAGCTACAAACCAATTTCAATGGCTGATAATAAACTGTAAGAAAATATTCAAATTCTGTTTGTAATAAACTTAACTGACAGTGGTTTCATTGTCCACTTAGAGTGGTGTTGTAAGATGTCTCGTTCATCAGTCCTAAAATAATATCTAGGTTTTGTACATGTTTATCTATTCCAGAAAAATAAATAAATCCTCCATCAACACACACACAATGCTGGAGGAACTCATTAGGCCAGACAGCATCTATGGAGAAGAGTACAGCCGATGTTTCAGGCCAAGACCCTTCATTAAGAGTCCAAATGGTGAGTCTCAGCCCGAAACATTGGTAGTTTACTCTTTACCATAGATGCTGCCTGACTTGCTGAGATTCTCGAACATTTTGCATGTGTTGCTTTGGATTTACTCGTGTTTGAAATAAATCCTCTAGTCACTGTCTTCTGCCATTCACCTAACCTATCTGATATGTATAGAGTTCCTTCAAGCTCTTCTCTGTAATTCGCTTGCTATCACTCATCTTTGTCCCCAATTTGGACATCCTTGTTTCTTTGATAAGTTTTTGAGTTTACGTCAAGCTACATGTCTTCTGTAAGATCAGCCTGGCTGAGAAATCAGTCTCAACAGTTCTTGTCCCACCCTTCCAGCTCATCTCTTTATACTGGTTTTCATCGCTCTACTCTTTCAGTCCAGATGACGAGTTTCAACCCAAAATATCAACAGTTGATTTCCCTGTACAAGTGTTCCCTGACTCATTGACTTCTTTCAGCATTTTGGAGGAATAATGGAAAAACCTACAAAAAGTGATGGATGCAGATTAATCCATTACAGAAAAGGCCCTCCCCATCATTGAGCACATCTACAAGCAGTACAGCTTCAAGAAAGCAGCATCAAGGACCCTCACCATCCAGCACATGCTCTCTTCTCACTGCAGCCATCAGAAAGTTAGGTCCCTCACCAGAGGTTCATAAACAGTGATTTCCTTATTTATTTATTTATTTATTTATTTGTTTGTTTGTTTGTTTGCTAATTTGTTAGTTAGTTATTATTGTATTTGCACAGATTGCATTGTTTTGAACATTGGCTGTTTGTCAGTCTTTGTGTGTAGGTTTTCATTGATTCTATTGTACTTCTTTGTTCTACCGTGAATGCACATGTATAATGAATCCCAGTGTACATATGGTGACATAATGCAGTATGTACTTTGATAATATATTTACTTTGAACTTTGAAATTTTTCTCTTAACCAGTTTATCCATTTATACAATGCTATGACAGGGGAATTGTGCTCTTTTATCTGTGGAGTAAAGTCTGATTTTTGTTTGTTTCTTCAGAATATAGTCATGCATCTGTTATAGATTTCTGTTGGGTGCTCTGTATTCAGTGTCCTAGTCAAAATAAGACAGAAAAATTTTCCACTTCTGATGTCCTGATTTAACCACAATGAGAAAAACAGATTTTGTTCACAGGATGGCCAAAAGCTTCCCAGAAACCTTGTAGCAAAAGAGTAACTCTATTTTCCATTTAGATACAGTTCTTCTTTCCTTTATTCAGCTTGCATGATACATAAACAATAAGCCTCTTGTCTATGACATAGCTAATGATTGCTTTGTAGATAGAAATATCACAAGCAAGTTGGAGCAATGGTTGGTGGTGAAATGCACCAAAACTGACCAATAGCTGGGGTTTTCTAGCAAAGATCTTATCTATATTTTTAAAGAGAGATTTTTATATGTTTCTAAAGACAGAGTTTGCAGATGACTCCACCATAGTGGGCAAGATCTCAAACAGTAATGAGACAGAGTACAGGGAGGTGACTGAGAGTCGAGTAGCATGGTGTCATGACAACATTTCTCTCAATGTCAGCAAAACAAAGGAGCTTGTCAATGGCTTAAAGAAGTATGGTGGAGGACACACAGTCTGCATCAACGATGATGAGGTGGTGATGGTAGAACTTCATCGTCCCAGGCGTTAACATCACTGAAATATGTCGTCATCCAGCATGTGAATTTCATGGCCTAGAAGCATACTGTCACCTCTGTACTTCCTCAGAAACTATGGAAATTCAGCATGTCTCCAATGACTCTTCCCAATGTTTAAAGATACACCATTGTAAGAATTCTATCTACACTTCCCATTGGATTCCATCTGCACTTCCCGTTGCTGCTAGCATAACCAAGGACCCCTCTATACAGTGAGTCCCTCTTCTCCCTTTTCCTGCTGGGCACCAGGAGGAAGTGGTGGCAGGTGAGTAGAAGAGGTAAGAGGCCAGAGAGGAGAGTAGAAGAAGAGTGAAGAGGAAGGGAAAATACTGAAGAGAGAAATCTATATTCATGCCATCAGGCTGGAAGTTACCTTGACAGACTATGAGATGTTCCTCCTCCACCCTGAGAGTGGCTTCATCATGGCAGAAAAAGAGGCCATGGACTGACATGTTGGAAAGTGAATGGAGATAGGAATTATAAAGGTTTCCCACTAGGAAATTCTGCTATTGACAGATGGAGTATAGGAGGTTGACAAAATGGGCTTCTTAGTTATGTCGGGTCTCACCAATGAAAAGGAGGCAACATCAGGAGTATAGGATACAATAGACAACTGCAACTGAAATGCAGGTGAGGTATTGCCTCACTGGGAAGGACTGATTAGGGCCCTGAATGGAGGTGAGGAAGGAGAGAACAGGCAGGTGTAGCATTTTGGCTGCTTGCAGGGATATGTGCCAGAAGGGAGATTAGTGGGCAAGGACGAATGGAGAAGAGAATCAAGGAGGGAGCGATCCATGTGGAAAGGGAAGAGTGGGGAGGAAGTAAAGAAGCATTTTGGTAGTAGGATCCTGTTCAAAATGGCAGCAGTGGCACAGAATGATGTGTCGGAATCACATGAGGTTAAGAGGAACAGGCAGCGGGAAAATGGGATGAGTGCAGATGTCCGGAAAATGGGGGAGACATGCAGCATCAATGGTGGATGAAAGAAAATGTCCTGGAAAGGTACAAAAGCTTGAGAGCACAACCAACCAGATTCAAGGACGCTTCTATCCCACTGTTACTGGATTCTTGAACAGATCTCTCATATGCAAGAAACTGAACCCCGAACTCCTGATCTCCCAGTCTACCTCATTGTGACCCTCATATTTTATTTGGCTACCTATACTGAACTTTTTCTGTAACTGCTATATTCTATATCCCACTTTTCTTTTTACTGGCTTGATGTAATTATGTGCAGCATGAGCTGTCTGGATGGCATGCAAAACAAAATATTTTCACTGTATCTCGGTACATCTTGACAATAATGATAACATACTAAAGTACCCAGGGGAAAGCATCACAGTCACAGAGGAGAACACGTAAATTCCGCACAGACAGCATGTAAGATCAGGTTCAAACCCGGGTCTCTGGAGCAGCACTTGCCTACCGTGCCACTGTAATATTTATGAATGCAACACCTCATTTTTTAACCCAGTCTGGAGCAGGGAGATGCTCAAGGCTTCCCACCAGCTGAAACTAGTTCAACAATTGTTAGGAAGCTTAAAGTGGTCTTTCAACATACAGTAAGTAAAACACCTCTGGGCTTCTCCAGGAAGACTCCTCACTTTGCCCTTACACTGCTCATTAAGCTCATGGCTATCCCTTGAAAACTTTGTTTTGGTGTTAGCTGACACCTTCTGGCTGCCCTAATTTCTGACATGTACACTTATACTTTGAATACTAAAGTGGATGACCTAAGAACAGTAATGATTCTGGGATGTTCATTTAAATGTAGCTTCTGTAGATTTCAGTTAACTAAATATAACTTCACAAATACAAAAAAAAAGATTGAAGAACTTACCTGCACATATGACCTAATATCAAGTTCAGAAATTACTGTATATTCAGAAATCAAGAACTATTGAATTCATCATCTGGTGGTCAGTACACTAAATGTTCCAGCTGCTATTAATCCAGGACTGAAACTGTACATCAATCTTATCCTCTTTCAAAACTAGGGTAAGGAGATGAACCTTTGCTTGTCATGCATTCTTCTTAGGGTTGGATGGCTGGCATATGTAAATAAGGAACTGACTTGTGCCGTATATACTTGGTATCTCATCCCTCTGCCCTATACTAGCCATGGCTGGCGCAAATAGAATGGGTACGTCCGTTCATAAATTTTTTTTATTTATTTATTTAGAGATAAAACACTGAATAGCTCTTTCTGGCCCTTTAAGTCACTCCACCCAGCAACCTGGATAACCACGATCTAACCCTATCCCAATCACAGGACAATTTGCAATGACCAATTAACCTACCTGGTGCGACTTTGGACTGTGGGAAGAAATAGGAGCACTGGGAGAAAGCCCATGCACTCCACCGGGAGAATATACAAACTCCTTACAGAGGACTGAACTCTGAACTCTGATGCCCTGAGCTGTAAAAGCGTGCACCAACTGGTATGCTACCATGACACCCATCACTGGGATGCCAACCTGAGTGTAGAATGTAGTTGACGGAAATTAGTTTGGATGTTTTTCTTCATTTTATTTTATATTTATAACGGGTTTACATCAGTTAAATATTTATAATAACTTATCAATCTATTTTAGTATTTATATCTACTCCAACTATTAAAAAATTTATAAGGATATGGGTGAAACTCAAGCAAATGAGACTAACTTAAATGGGAATCTTGGTCAGCGTAGACCAGTTGGGCTGAAGGGCCTGTTACCATGCTGCATGACCCTATGACTATGACTATTAGGAAGACCTTTCCAAAGACCATTGGCAGAACCAGGGAAAGACTCTCAGATCCTAAAGCAGAAAGCCTACTTAGCAATTTGAAATTGGTTTATTATTGTCACCTGCACCAAGATGTAGTTAGAAAGCTTTTTTTTTCTGAATGCCATCCAATCAGATCCTTCCATACGTTGGCACGTCATCAGAGTCGTTCAAAAGGGGAAGTGGAAGTGGAAGACAGATCATAGTATTACAGAGAAAGTGCGGTGTAGGTGGACAAATGAAATGTAAGGGTCATGTTGAACTAGACAGAGATGAGAGTTCATCTTTAGTATGTCACTTACAGATCAGGATGACAGTGAACTCTTGTGATCAATTGCTTGCACAGGGCTGGAAGACATTAGTACAACCTTGCGATCACCTTGCTGATGAATATGAGGCAGTGGTTAGATGAAGCATGATCAAGGCCAAGAAAAGGAAAGTTTTATAAAATATGCTTAATTAAATAGTTGGAAGCGAAGCTACAATTGCACATTTCTTTTCTTATAACAATTACTCTAATTTATGTGCATATTTATGCAATTTTTTGAAGTAATTATATTTACAGCTGATGGAAAGAACTCTGCATAATGCAGTCATAGAGCAGACTAACAAAGCCGTAGTTCAGTGCAGGACAATGTAACAATTCTTGCAGTGACAGATATTGTAAGATCTGTTTGCAACCAACTTGAGCAGAAAAGGAGTGAACTATATAAACCAGCACTTAACTCATCCTCTCACTACTTTTATCTCAATATTCCATTTGAATCCTTATTCAGTTTGGCTCCTTGCCTCACAACTGTGACCCAACTGTTGTGTCTGTGCACAATTACGTAATATATTAAATAAAAGCATGCATGCAGGAGATGGCTTTAACTGGTGTATTCATATTGCAATGAGAGAGAGAGAGAGAGAGAGAGCGCAATGTGCATGCATGGACAACAGTGTATGCACAGACAGAAGATCAATACATATTGCTAAGGGGGGGGGGGGCGGGTCATTGGTCTAAAAGAAATAGAACCATACATTATACTTCCTCCCCCATTATATTAATGCAGTATAAAACTGTATATGTACAAAACATTCAATTTCCCTTTCATAAAACCATAATGCCAATAAACATGCTTTCACAATGACAGTCTAACTTCACAGTTCTAAAGGTTTAGTCTTTTGGGTAGTCCTGTTTCTTTCAGGATAGCACCTCTGGGCCTGTGGAGTGGTATCAGGTTTGGCAGGTTTCTTGTCAATGATAACGTTCTCATTGCATCTCTGGACCTGTGGAGTGGTATCAGGTTTGGCAGGTGTCTTGGCTAGGACAACCTTCTCAGTTGCCGGTGTCACAGTGTGGTTAGTGTCACTGAGAGGTAAGTCTTGCAACTGTAATGTATCGATCTTGTTGGATACAAACAACTCAGGTATGTTCTTCAGTTGAGCATTCAGTATCTGGTCCACATTACATCTCCATGTCTGATCTCTAACATCCACTGTGTACATCAGAAGTCCAGTTCTTGTAGCTATTCTACTGGGTGTCCACTTTTCTTCTCAGTAATCATGCACTAGGGCTCCCTGTCCAATCTCGAAGCTTCTTGCTGCTTCACCTGGCAAATGGCTGAAAACTTTATTCTGTGCTTCCCTCTGTAGATCTGGTTTCAGAAGGTCACAGTTGCCTGGTCATGAGCAGCATTGCAGGAGTCTAATTTGTCATTGTATGAACGGAGTTCTGATGCACAAAAAGCAAGGTGTCAGGGAGGAGACAGTCTTTGCTGAGGTGGTTGACTTCATTGGTGTTACCTCCTGCTACTACGAATAAGCATCCACAGCAATCAGAAACATGGAGTTCATGAATGGCCCAGCAGAGTCAATATATACTCTTTGCCAGGATGATGACGGCCACTCCCATAGGTGCAATACTGCCTGTGGGGGTGCCCTTTGAACTTTTTGACATCCCGAACAGATCATTAAGAGCACCAAATTTCTTGGTGTTCACCTGGCAGAGAATCTCACCTGGTCCCTCAACACCAGCTCCATAGCAAAGAAAGCCCAGCAGCGTCTCTAATTTCTGCGAAGGCTGAGGAAAGTCCACCTCCCACCTCCCATCCTCATCACATTCTACAGGGGTTGTATCGAGAGCATCCTGAGCAGCTGCAACACTGCCTGATTCGGAAATTGCACCATCTCGGATCACAAGACCCTGCAGTGGATAGTGAGGTCGGCTGAGAAGACCATCTGGGTCTCTCTTCCCGCCATTACAGACATTTACAGTACACGCTGCATCCGCAAAGCAAACAGCATTATGAAGGACCCCATGCACCCCTCATACAAACTCTTCTCCCTCCTGCCATCTGGGAAAAGGCACCAAAGCATTCAGGCTCTCACGACCAGGCTATGTAACAGTTTCTTCCCCCAACCTATCAGATTCCTCAATACCCAGAGCCTGGACTGACACCTTGCCCTATTGTCCTGTTTATTATTTATTGTAATGCCTGCACTGTTTTGTGCACTTTATGTAGTCCTGAGTAGGTCTGTAGTTAGGACAAGTCTGTATCAGGAGGAGCCGGTTGCAGTAGGACTCAAGTGCAGACCAATGAATGTTCTTTTACCAGGATTTTATCAGGGGCAACAGTCTTCCAACAGGCGAAGGTCTTACCCGGGAAAGGCTGTCTGGCGAGGGCAGATGATTACGGGAGCTTCAGGCAAGAATCAGGTTCCAAACAGGCAGAATCCAGAACCACAGAATTCAACAATTTCAGTTGGCAGTAGTCACTATAGAAGGGTGGAACAACTCAGTTCAAGACTGGGATGAACAGGCAGAGAGTGTGAGTTGAGGCAGGGTTTAAGTGGACCAGGTAACGAGTGAGAACAGAAACAGGTGGGTGCTATTGAGAAGATAAGTGGGTAATTGGCGAGAGTCCACTTAGGGAAGGGGCTGGTTCAAAGCCCACATGGTCAGGTGAAAGAAGGTAGAATTTAAGGGCTGTCATGGTCCGGAGCCCCTTTGACCCAGTGTTCAGGCCGGAACCTTAACAGTAGTCTAGTGTAGTTTTTTTTCTGTGTTGTTTTTTATGTAGTTCAGTCTAGGTTTTGTACTGTGTCATGTAGCACCATGGTCCTGAAAAACTTTGTCTCATTTTTATTGTGTACTGTACCAGCAGTTATGGTCGAAATGATAATAAAAGTGACTTGACCTGAACTTTCAATCTCTTTACCTATTCCCAGCCACCACACATAGCTTCGGGTGAGACCCTTCATCTTGACTGTACCCAGGTGTCCTTCATGCAGATTTTCTAACACTCTGGTGCATAGTTTAGAGGGAACCACAATACAAGATCTACACATCAGGGTTCTTTGACATACTGACCATTGGTCTCATCTTGCAGAGAACTCTGGAAACATAGGGCTACTATGAGCTGGCCATTCTGGCATGGTGATTTCATAGACTTTTGACAATGTCAGGTCATCCCTTGTTACCCTTTCCATTTTGAAATTTGTTACTGGCAACCAGTCCACCAATGTGGTGTGGAACACCTCTGCTGGGTCACAGTATGAAGACTTTTCTTCTTCAATTGCCAGTAGTAGAAAACGTGACAAGCCACTGACATCGCTGTGTTGAACTCTTTGTCATGAGAGTGGGCTCCCAGGAAAAGTGCTCAACGTTGTAACTGGGTAGCAGTCATCACTGGAATTCCTTTCCAGAGATTGACAATGGACACAAGGGGCTGGTGATCTTTTGTCCTTAGAGGTGGTGGTGGAACTTCTTTATTCCCCATACTAGACTGTTCATAGTTGCATTCTGCACTGGTCAATGATCTTGATGCAAATGCAATTAGGCGTTCAGATCCATCTTTCATAGTGTGTGACAAAATGGCTCCAAAACCATAAGGGGATGCATCGGACATCAGTCTGATAGGGTGGGGATAGGTCACAATGGTTGAGAGGTTCTTGGGATGTTATTGGTCTCTTTGTTTTCTTCAATGCTTTTTCACATCTTTCTGACCATTTCCATTTTGCTCCAGTCTGTAACAGTGCATTCAGTGGGTGCAGCACTGTAGCAATCTTTGGGATAAACAGGTGGTAGTAGTTTACAAGGCCCAAATATGAACTGAGTTGTGACACATTTTCCAGTTTGGGTGCCTGTAGCACTGCTCCAATCTTCTCTTGTGACTTATGTAAGCCTTGCTTGTCAATGTCACATCCACAATATGAGTTTTCATTCTTGAAAAACTCACAATTCTCTCCCTTTGCATGCAGACCATACTCAGTCAGCCTGGTAAGCACTTTTCCCAGGTTCCGGAGGTGCTCTTCAAGGTAACGTTGTATACCTGGGATGTCTTGGAGCACTTGGTCCATTTCTCTTTGCCAAATTGCTGGCGCTGATGTGACACCAAAGATGAGACGTGAGGAACTTCCTGCCTGACTCTTCCCTCTGCATTTTCAGATAGGCTTGTGGCAAGTCAATCTTTGAAAACCTCTCCTCTCCTGCCAAAGATGCAAAAGTGTCTTCTATCCATGGAAGGCTGCACAGTATGCACCCTTGAAATCCTCACATATGCAAATGGCTATAGGCTTCTCTTTCTTAACCAGTGAGACAATGGGTGAGGTACAATCGCTCTTCTCAGCCTTGGATAGGATTCCAAGCACCTCCAAGCCCTGCAGTTCAGAATCTACTCTAGGACATAGTATGTAAGGTACTGGGTGAGCTTTATGGAATCTTGGTTTTGCTGTTTCATCCAGTTCAATTCTGGCCTTCGTGACTTTAAGTTTACCAATCCCCTTTGCAGACACCTTTGCATTAGCTTTAAACAGCTGTGCCATTCTCTGGTTAGTGCTACCATTTGGACTGCCATTTTCTGTTGATTTCACACTGAGAGCTTTGATTCAGTTCCAGTCTAGTTGGATTTTTTTCAACCATTCATGTCTGGAAAGTGCTGGCTCCTCTACTTTTCAATACAAAAGATCTAACTGCTGTATTTGGCCTTCATTCATCACATTTATCTTCAGTCTGCCTTTGGGAGACACTTCTCTGCCTGTGTAAGTCTTTAGCATCACCGAGGTCTTTGCTAAAGGTATCTTAGAAAACAGTCTGTTGTAACCAGTCTCTGGAATTATGGACAATGCTGACCCTGTATCCAGCTCCATTTTCAGTTTTATACCGGTCACATCTATTGTGATCCAGATGATTTTGTGATCTGCTTCAGTTATACTATGCAGTTCTAAGCATGACAGTTCACCTTTTTCAGACTCTATGTTGTCTGCTTCTGTTTTACATTCAGTAACTTAATGCATTTTCTTACATTTGTGTTTGAGAATTTTCACTCGATTGTGCTTTTTGTCTGCCTTGTACATTTTTTCTGTGTGACCTTGTCTGCAGACTTTTTCTTTGAACCAACAGTCATTTGCATCATGGGAGGATTTGCCATGTCAATAACATGTTTGGCTTTTTGCACTATTTAGGGACATTTTATGCATTTCACATTTCAACCTCCTTTTCTGTAGTTCTACTGCATCCTTTGTGCAGTCTCTAATGACATTGCAATGGTCAAACCCTGTTCGAAGTTTAGGTCTCTTTCAGACAGTATCCTCTGTTGAGTATTTTGATTATGTGTGCCAAATACAAGCCTGCCCCTTAATGCATCAGGAAGTCCATCTCTAAAGTAACACAACTGAAAAAGTTTGTACAGTTCTGTAATGTATTCAGAAATGCTTTCATCTCTTCCAGCATCTGCAGATTTTCTCTTGTTTGCTTTCATCTTTTGACTGGTTCCCTTTGTAAAATCTAAATCTCTCAACTACTCCCAGCAGCTTAGGTCTCAAGTGATTTTGTAAAACTGCAACAATTTTGCTGACTGCATTGCTTGTTGGCTTTGTAGGGGTCACTAGTTAGCATTAGAGATTATACACCCTTGCACCAATTAACTAAAAAAGCATAGGGACATTATTTTGCTCTTCCACGTTGTTCGCATCACAGTACAGATCAACCTTATCAACAGACAACTCTGAGCCTTCTTTAGTGCTATCAAATTCATCAACTTTCATCAAAAAGGCACATACTCTGGAGATGGCTTTAACTGGTGTATTCACATTGCAATGAGAGAGAAAGAGAGAGCAAATGCACATGCATAGACAACAGTGCATGCACAGATAATGTATCATTATGTGGTTCTAAGGGGGAGGGTTTCATTGCTCTAAAAGAAATAGTTCCATATATTACACCAACTGATAAGACAAAAGTGACTTAATACGATATTTCTGTTGCCTCACAACTCAATACAGTGGGTTTACCCTTTCCTGAGTTCATTTATCAGCTACTTTATAAAGACTTTGCTTGGAGAGCAGCATTGAAGAATTTACCTTAATCTGCACATATGACCTAATATCAAGTTCAGAAATTATATTCAGAAATCAAGAGCAACTGAACTCATCACCTGATGCCAATACACTAAATGTTCCAGCAGCTATTAATCCAAGAAGAGTCTTGGCCTGAAATGTCAATTGTTCATTCATTTCGATGGATGCTGTCTGACCTGCTGAGTTCCTCCAGCACACCGTGTGTGTTATATTAAAACATAGCCCTTCCATCCACGTAACAAGATTCTCAGCAGAAGGTTCAAACTGAACTGAACTTAACAGAAACAGTCACAAAAGATTATAATTGACATGAGTGTTGTTAGGAAATCAGGACAAGAAAACAAACTAACTATTCTACTCAGCAATTGTGTAAGCACACCTTTAAAACTGATATCCCATCTCTCTGCATATGACTGTCATGAAACATTAGAACATTAGAAAGTTTTTGACAAGAACATGCAATTCGACCCAACAAAGCTAGCCAAATTCCTATTCACATAGTGTGTTGAAATAACTGTCAAGTTTAGATTTGAGTACTACTTTCAACTAGACAACTAGGTAGTGTGTCCACAACACACCGTGTAAAGAAATGCATCCTGAGTTTAGTCTGAAAACTCCCTTTAACGAGTCTCGGACTATGGTCCCATGTCATTGTTGATGGATTAATGTCGAAGTAGCAGCTGGCATCCACTTTACTTATACCCTTAATGATTTTGAACACTTCTCTCATGTCTCCTCTCATTCTAAATCTACTTAGGCTAAAAGAAAATTAATACTTTCAAACTTTGTTCATAGCTCATACTCTGCAGGCCTGGAATGAGTCTCACCACCCTTCTCTGAAGTCTCTCCAATGTCTTCACATCCCTCACAAAACATGGAGATCACAATTGTACAAAGTACACAGTGTGGCCTCATACACATATTATAAAAGCTTAAGGAGAATGTCTCTAGACTTGAACTCCACTATGCGTATTATATAGTCCAACATTCTATTAGCCTTCCTAATCACTTCTGTGCAATGTCAAGATGTTGATAATGATGAGTCTACCAGGACGTCCAAATCCTTCTCATATAGTGTACTTTCTACCTCAAGGCCCCCATTGTATACTTACATTTAATATTTCTTCTTGTATATAATAATTTACATTTACTTACATTAAACTTCATCTGTCATTTATCTGCCCAAATCTGGGTTTTATTTAGATGTAACTGTATTAATTCTGCTTCCTGAATATTTTCAGCCCATCACCCTAATTTTATGTCAAATGCAAACTTTACTAGTTTATTTCTTATGTGCTTATCCAAATCATTAATGTAAATTAATATCAGCTGTGGCTCCAAAGCTGATCACTGCGGAACCCCACTTTTAACATTTTCTTGGTGTGAAAATGATCCTCTCACCAGAATCTATTGTTTTCTGTTTTTGAGCCAATTCTGCAACTATTCATACACCTTACCCTGCATCCCTACCTTCTGTAATTTGATTATTAACTGCTTTTGGGGTCCCTTGTCAAAAGCCTTCTGAAAGTCCAAGTGAATTATATCAACATATCTATTGTTATCATAAATTTTAGTTACCTCTTCGTAGAACTCCTGCATATTAGTAAAACCTGATTTCACCTTTCTGAGCTCATGCTGGCTTTCTGTTAACAAGCTTGTTCTTATCATCTGTTTTACACCTCATTCTTTATTAATGTTTCCATCAGGAAAACCCGAAAGTTCCCTCTCCAGTACGTTGTTTGAGCATGTACAGACTATTTTTTCGTGTCATTATTCCCTAAACAATACATTATAACAACTATTTACATTGTATTAGGTATTATAAGTAATCTAGAGATGATTTAAAATACAGGCAGTCCCCAGGTTATGAACGAGTTCCATCCCTGAGTCCGTCTTAAAGTCAGATTCGAAGTCAGAACAGATACATCCAGTATTATGTAGCCTCAGTTAGTAAAATGTTTGTCTTAGTATATAGTATATATTTTACCTTTCTATGCATATAAAACACTTAAGAACCATATGTATTTCAATAATTAAACCACTGCGTTGTTTAGTAATAATTGTAGCTTTCGTCGGGGCAGGGCCTTTCACATGCTCCATTAAAATTGTTCCGATCGTTGATCGACTGTAGCCTAACACCTTTCCAATGACCGAAGGCGTTTCACCTCTTTCTGGTCGCGTTATTACTTCCACTTTATTTTCAATCATGATTATTTTCGTGAACAGAAACACTGCAGATTCAGAACTATGCCAGGTCCTAAAGTCCACCGCACTGATACAGGTTAAATAAGGTCCGGGGTTCTGCTGGGTCCTAAAGACCACCGCATTGAGACAGGTTAAATAAGGGACATGAGCATCTGCGTTTTTTGGTATCCGTGGAGGGTCCCGGAACCAATCCCCTGTGGATAAGGAGGGCCGATTGTATGTGCATTCTGGCCCTGGAGGTTTATTAACTTTCAGCCTCTTCAGCTGAAGCAGGATCTCACTTTCTACGATCTCTAAGTCACTTACAACAACTTTATTTTCTTTTACAGTTACTGGCATTTTGCTAACATCTTCACAGCAAAATATGAGTTAAGAATATTCACTGAGTCCTTCTCTGCATAATTTAACAACCCACTATTATTCCTAATACACTTAACTTCCTCCTTCACTTTCCTTTTACTACTAAAGTATTGATAAAATCTCTTGGGATCAGTCTTAGCATTATCAGCAATATCCTTCTCAACCTGCTTTTTGGAAATCTAGATATCCCTCTGGACTATAGTTCTCATATTTTCATATGCCCTACGGTTAATGTCATTACTACTTTTTCTGTATTCCGTATGTCTTTTCTTCAGTGTTTATGTATATCTTTATTCATCCAAGTAGTTGATCTATTGTTTTTATTGCTTCTCCTGACCTTAGGTATGAACATTTCCTGCTCTGCCTCTACTACCTCTTTAAGTCAACTCCATTGTTCCTCAACTGATTCAACTAATTTATAATTTCATCCAAGACACTTCAATACAACTCTTATTAAAATCTTACCAGCTGAAAGTTATCCAAACAAGAAAAGTATGGAAAGAATTCTATTTTGTTTCTTACCTTGACAGCATACCCTCACTTTGATGTGCATTACCTGCAGATGCCAGATACTTATTATATCCACCATTCGTAAAATGGCAATTCAATATAGCACGACCTAAGAAACACTGGCACACTGCAGACAGTATGTAACAAAACAAGCAAAAGTCTTTTTCTAACTGGTCTAATTGCTGCACTAAATGAATGTGTGTAATTCTAGTGGTTCATGAAGTTGCTGTTTGTTTGATAAATGAGCCATGTTTATTTGAAAGTGTCTGTGATATTTTTTTGAACAAGGTAAGGTGTATTGGTGTTATAGATGAGGAAACACCAGTGTGGAAAAAAAGTGCTTCAGATTTCTTTAACCGTGTGCCTTATTTCTTGTTATATGCAGAGTTTACAAAAATTCTCCATAGGCTTCCACTGAGCCTGATAATAATTCACATTCACACTTGTTCAGGAATTAACACTGAGACCTAATATATACCACACATCCACAGAGAGCCATTTTGAAACTTTCTAACATCTGGGTAAAGAGTTCTAATGGCTCTGTAACAATATTTTTTATAAATTGCAAAAAACAGATTAGCTTATGGGTAAGGGGAGGTGAAAATTCTGCCAAAGTAATTGTTCGGGCATTGGATTTTTCATTTATTATCAGTAACTTACATTCTGGGAGGGAACAGAACAATAAGTGTGATCGATTGGATTTGGCAGGACCATGCAGCAATGGAACTCATTACAGCCTTGGTCAAAACACGAAATGAGAAAATAAAATGCCAGAAGTGGTGTTAGAATGATTGCCCTTGATCTCAAGACAGTAGTTGATGGAATGTGGCAACAAGTTTCCCTGATAAATCTGAAGTCAATGAGTATCAAATCTCCAAGTCATGATTTGCACAAAGGAACATGGTAGGAGTTTAGTCCTCAGAGCCGTAGGACACTGCTGCAAGATTTCCTCAGGGCTACGTCTTCATTGCTTCATCAATGGCCTTCCATCTATCACAAGGTCAAAAGATGTTCATTGATGACTGCAAAATACACAAGTCCATTCGCACCTCAGAAGATAGACCAATCCAAGCCTCTGTGCAGCAAGATCCAGGCAACATTCAAACATGGATTAGTAAGTGGCAAAAAATATTGTGCCACAAGATTCCCAGGAAAAGCTCAATTCCAGCATGAGAGAATCCAACCAACAAAGCTTGACATTTTGTCCCATTCACCTTTGACCAAACTTTATCATTGGTCTATTGGTCAGAAACTCAGTTGAGCCTGCTACATGAATACTGTAATAAAAGAGGAAAATGGTTCATTGCCTGAGACATTAATTCTTCTGGCCATATACAAGGTGCAAATCCAAGCTTAGGTGAAATACCCTCTATTGACTTGGATAGGTGCATGAAGAAACTTGATGTCATCCAGGACGTACCAATAACTCGATTAGCATTCCATCTTCTAACCTATACTTTCAATTCCTTCATTACCGACACACAGCGCCATGTATACCACCAACTAAATGTACTGCAGCTAGTCACCAAGCTTACTGAGAGCCTACAGAGCTGAGGTATGGAGGTTTTGCTAGCTGCTCACGGTGCAGAACCTACTCTTTCCTTGGCATTACAGGGGCTGCAAAGAAAAGAGCCATCAGGACTGTCACAGAGGCTGCTGAGCGAGCCTCCAGATGGCTGTGGATCAAGAGGTGTGAACCATGGACCAATGCTACTGGGACACAAGCCAAGGCCTGATCAACTCTGGCTGGACAAAAGTGTCTGATGTTGAAAGACCCAAAACATTCGATGACCCCTGGTTACATCATTGACGATGTATGTCCCAGCATTGACAGCACATACTAAACATGCAGAGAGAAGCCAACAGTAAGTTGACCTCTATTATATATGACCTGTGTGCCTTCGTAATAGATAGTGTTTGTTGGAATAAATATTTCATATTGCCCCACATAATATCAGTGTTTGAGGTTGATTTACTTGTTTCTATTTATACTGTATTATCAGAGTTAAAAATCTGAGCAGGCTGAAATTAAGCTATTAGTTTAAATGAAATCATTTTCTCCTTTAATACCATAGTCCTTCTTGATTCACACAGCACCCCCACTTGGAAATAATTAGTTCATCATTAATGAGTCCAAATCCTGGAACTATCCATTAAAAATCTCTGGAAACACTTTCAATCTCACCACCATCTCCTGGAGGACAACAAGGAATGGGCAGCAACATTGACCTTGCCAGTAATGCCACATGCTGGAAAATGAAATGAACCAAAGTGCAGTTTGGGCAATGATAAGTAAACATTATTTACTTATTTTTAAAAGTGAAAGAGCCCTAAAATTATACCTATCTTAAATGGAAGCATATCTGACATGTTGGGAATTACTGGTAATAAAATTAATTCCTCATTAACGCTTTTAACTACTATAAAAATAAAGTAATTCAATATTAAGATATGATTGAGTATACGTTATACATTAACTAATGGAAAAGTACAATAGCGTTTGTCTTGGCTTGTCTGGTATAAATATTTTCTCACTGTTAATTAATGTTTTTTTCCAATTAGTGCTTCTCTCAGAACAATGATTCTCTCAGAAGGGCAGTGTACAACAAGTTCAGGAGTGACTAAAGGACAATGGCCAAATTTGCATTCTGAAAAGATAAAACACCAAGCAAGTGCAGAAATCTTATACATCCAGTTTTAAAAGACTGCCCTAGAAATTCTACAGAAAACAGTATTGAAATGCACTTGCTCTTACTATCTTATCTAAGAATGCAAAGTGCCACTAGCATGGTACTCTTTGCAAACCTGACCCTTGCAACAAACATAAAGGCTGTTGGATGTGCACTGTGGTGTCAATTGGTGAGCAGTATTATCCCTATCCAATCCCATTTAATATGGGCCTGTTCTACAATTCTGGGACAGGACTCATGGACTATGAAACATTCAGTCTAAATATTCACACTATTTTTCAAAGCAAGGTAACTGGTTAGTTTGGCAGCGTGGTGGGGATGGGGAGTAGATGGTCTGCTTTGACTGCCAACGATGCCCACTTCAGTGCTAACCTCAATGGCCTAATATCCCTGTAGACACTGGTAGCACTCCAGCTAGCCAGATAGTTGCAACCCCAGCGAGATCTAAGTTTATACAAGTTTTTGCTGTTCACTTGTGTTCTGTGCACTGTTAAACACCAAATGAATCAGTAACATATGATGCATTAAACATCATTTGCAGTAAATTCTCTCTCCTTCACAGCCACATATCACACAAGTGCAGGGCTCAAATGCAGCTTTAACCTGGATTTTCAAGTGTAATGGAATTTCTAGACCATGGTACTGTACATTGAAATGTCTTTTCATGGTCTTAATGCTCCCAAATACAGGAGTTTGTAGCTGAGAAGAATTCTATGGAGATACAAGTGACTACAGATGCTGAAATGTCAGGTAAGCTACACCCCTTCTAGTGCCTTTAACTCCTCCTACCCTGCATGCATCATCCCCAGCCTCCAATTACCCAGTATCTTTCGCTGCCTCCACCTACTCAATCTCAAACACATTGCTCCCACTGGGTCCACTACCGAAATTGTTCCTATCCTTTCCTTCTAGTTACATGCTCCACCTTCTTTTCCTAAAAGATACTATCATCTGAAGATATTTATTACATCCCAGACACGATTTTCAAGCTTCCACCTGCATCTGCCTATCAGACCCCTCACCCAAATCCACTTATTGTTTGTCAGTTCTTGCCTCATCCTTTCCCATGGCCTCTTCATACCGACTATCTCCCCCTACTCTTCCAGTTGACATGGAAAGAAAAAGTCTATGCCGGTCTAAGATGATCATTCAGAAAAGCAACAATGGGCTGTCTTTTGTAATACACTCAGTGGCCACTTTATTGGGTACAGAAGGCTGCTGTAGTCTATCCACTTCCAGTTTTAACATGCTGTGCATTCAGAGATGCTCTTCTGTAAACCACTGTTGTAACATGTGGTTATTAGAGTTACTGTCACCTTCTTGTAAGCACGATCCAGTCTGAAAAATCTCCTCTGACCTCTATCATTAAAGAGGCACTTTTGCCCGCAGAACTGTCACTCATTATTTTTGCACCATTCTCTGTAAACTCTAGAGACTGCTGTGCATAAAAATCCCAGGAGAACAGCCATTTCTGAGATACTCAAACCACCCCGTCTGGCACCAACAATAAGTCCATGGTCAGTATCACTTGGATCACATTTCTCCTCCATTCTGATGTTCGTTCTGAGTAACAACTGAATCTCTTGACTATGTCTGTATGTTTGTATGTATTAAGTTGCTGCCACATGATTGGCTAATTATATATTTGTATTAATGAGCAGGAGTCCAGGTGTACCTAATAAAGTGGCCACTGAGGGTATATTACCTGTGAACTTGTATAACGATTAATGAAATGAACATTGCCTTATACTGCCCTACATTAGACCAATGTTTGATTTTGATTTACTTATTTCAGCTTGCACAATATTATGACAGTTAAAAATTAGGGAAACTGGAAATAAGCTATTATTCAAAAAGAAAGGTTTTTCCCTTTAAATATATCAGCACAGCATTGCCAATCTTGTGATTAGAAAAACGGAACTGAACCTTTTCAAATTCAACAAAATGAAATTCAACTTCATTAAAGAGTCCAAATGGATATTAACAAATAGAGCATTTGTTCTACACCCGTTTGATTTTCCAGTGTGCCTACATCATTAACAATAGGAATAACCTGCCAGAGCACAATTTATTGCTATGCCACCGTTGAAATTCACCTTCATAGGAAAATATTTGACATGCAAGCAAAGATTGATAGATCCATTTAATGAAGTAAATAAAATTTCAATAATAGATCTGGAATTAAAATTTAAAACTGCATCAGTTACATCAGACAGGAAGGTGCGAGATGCAAGGTTTCCAATGTGCTTAAATTTATTCTGGCAGATAGGCAAGTCTACACACCCGGCATCATCAATCCAAACAATATTTTATCCCCTGTCCATAATTCCTATCCAGCCACCCGGTCACTCTACTTGGACAGAAGGACATTTGCAGATGCTCAGCTTATGATGGCAAGATAAATCATGTGCTCAGGGTGAGGGATAGATTGGGAGTCTTCTCTCTCTACAATGAAATGTCACTGTTCTGACCAACAGAACATAGAGGCACCTTCATGAACTCACACGACCCTGTTATTTCAGTCTCTGAGGCTGATGTGAGGGTGCTCTTCAGGAGGGTGAACCCAGAGAAAACATTTGGTCGAGATGGTGGGCCAGGCGGAGTGATGAAGACCTGTGCCAATTAACGTGCTGGAGTGTTTACTGAACACTTCAACCTCTCACCTTGGCAGCGCGTGACACCCGCCTGCTTTGGACAGGTGTCAGTCATACCGGTGCCTAAGAAGAGCGTGGTAATCTGCCTCGATGATTATCATTCAGTTGCACTTACACCCACTGTGATGAAGTGCTTTGAGGGGTTGGTCATGAAGCATAACAGTTCCTGCCTGAGGAGCGAATTGGGTCCACTCCAATTTGCCTACTGGCCCAGCAGTTCAAAACGAGATGCCACTTCACTGAACTCTGGAACATCTGAAAAGTGAAGATGCACACAGGGACATCAAGGTGCTCTTCATTGCCTACTGCTCAACATTCAACACCATTGTACTCTCAAACCTAATCAATAAGCTTAGGCCTCAATACTACCCCACATAGCTGGATCCTCAATTTCCTTACGTGCAGACCCCACACTGTACGAATTGGCAACATCTCCTCCACTATCAGCATCTGAACTTGTGCACCACAAGGCTGTGTGCCTAGACCCTGCTCTACTCACCATATACATGTGATTATGTGACAAAGTACAGCTCCAATGCCCTACTTAAATCTGCTGACAACACCACTGTTGTCGGCTGAATCAAAGGTGGCGATGAATCGGCATTTAAGAGGGAGAGTGAAAATTAGGTTGAATGCTGCCACAACAACAACTTCTCACTCAACGTCAGCAAAACCAAGAAGATGCTTATTGACTACAGGAAGAAGAAGCCAGAGGTCCATGAACCAGTCCTCAGTGGGGAATCGGAGATGGAGAGGGTCTCTACTCTCCAGGTGTTACCATATCAGAGGATCTGTTCTGGGACTAGCAAGGAAGTGCCATCACAAGGAAGGCATGACAGTGCCTCTCAACATGTCA
Source organism: Hypanus sabinus (assembly GCF_030144855.1). Taxonomy (NCBI): domain Eukaryota; kingdom Metazoa; phylum Chordata; class Chondrichthyes; order Myliobatiformes; family Dasyatidae; genus Hypanus; species Hypanus sabinus. Next base: position 46,660,469 of record NC_082722.1, read on the forward strand.
TCTAAAAGTCTGACAAACTTTTATAGATGCACATTAGAGGGTATTGTGACTGGTTGCATCAAGGCCTGGTATGGAAACATCAATTCCCAGGAACAGAAAAGTCTGCAGTAAATGGTGGATACAGCCAAGTCCATCACAAGCAAATCCTTCTTACCATTAGGCAAATTTACAAGGAATGCTGCCACAAGACTTCCAAGAGAACCTCATGCATGCCTCAATGCATGCCTCAATGACCTGGAGAGCAGTGTTGGCTGAAGTCAGGGTTTTATGCTTTAGCTCATGGTAGGGTCATCCATGTAAAACAGGTCAGAGGGAAAAGGTCAGACTAAGAGTGATCCGCTGGTCCTCCAGGTTCCAGGGGTTTCTGCTCAATGCTAACAACCCTGACTAGCAAAACAAAATTGTTACAGAAACAGCAATGAAGAATCCTTCTACATCTGCGTGCGACAGTATTCCTGAGTCTCCACCCATAACTTGCATGGCTGAGCTACTGATGAAGGAAGCCCTGCACATGGCCAGAGATGGAAGAGCTTCATTGCTGCCTAAATGCCAGCAGCATAATGGGCAGTAAGTAAGCAAGCTGCCACAAGAAAACAGCCTCCATCATCACTGACCCCCAGCATCTAGGCCATATTTTCTTTTTGCTACTACCTTCAGGCAGGAAGTACAGGAGCCTTAGGTCCCGCACTACCATATTCATCTACAGTTAATACCCTACAATCATCAGGGTCCTGAACCAGCTTGGATAACTTCACTCACTGCACCTTCAAGGACCCCACAGCTCATGTTCTCAGTATTACGTATTTACATTATTACTATTGCCATTCATTTTTCTCAGCTCAAGCTGGTTCAACCTGAGATACAGGCATTCTCATTTCTCAATTGCTAGGAACTTTCAGACTATTATTTGCATAATTTGTCTTCTTTTGCATGATAATGATGATGAGGACATTGACTCAGGCCTGAGAGGCCGGCGTCAGGCATTTTCATGCCTTTCAAAGTGCGGAACGAAAGACTATGTGGCATGCCACTCCTCACACAGGCATACTGGTCATTTTTCAGTCTCTGTGTCTGTATAGGTTTTCATAAATTTGATTGTACTTCTTAAATTCTATTGTATTTCTTCACAGTAAATGGGTGCAAGACAATGAATCTCAAGGTGGTATATAGTGACACACATCCTTGGATAATAAATTTACTTTGATGTTGATATTTCTTCATGTTTTCATAGGACTTAAATCATCAGGATGTAAGGAGGCCATTTAAGAAAGTGTTTTCAGTAACACATTTAAGATGGCCAGCAGGAGTCAGGAGGGGAATGGATGTTACTTCAAACCTAATTCTGATGAAAACAATTCATCGCCTATATTCATGAAATCAAGTTTATACAGTCTTCTAAAAATATAGTTGAACATGTACGGTGCAGTTCTAATGTTCTATTTGTATTGCTATTGCACATGATTTGACACTGTAGGTATTGTCCCTGAGCAATTCCAACCGCACCATTTTGCACTGAGAGGCAATGGGCACAAATGGCAATGGTTAAGTGTTTGATCTGAAACATCCTGGAGATTCAGCCTTGCGATTAACCATATCAAATGCTTTTTGAAGTGAAGAAATTGACAACTGAATGATGATTCTTTTAAAGAAACAAGTAGTATCTTAAAATTTATGAAGAAAACTATTTTAATAAATTGTAACATAATTATTGATTAGCTGCCTTTGATCTTTAAACATTCTGAAATTATCAGTGGTACTCTTAGTGCTACCCTGGAAGGTGTAATTTTCAGTCCAGATAGGTACACTCTAAGTATCAAAGAAAACTTTTTAAGGAAAGCTATTGGTTCAGCTTTATAAAGAGCTGGGATTTTAATTAATCCATTATCAGCAGGATTGCAGTCCTTAGCTTTTCATTTCTTTGAGTTTTAATTTCCCAATGAATCAAATCAAAGCTAAAACTAAAACATACTTCAGTTGGAGAATTCTGTTCATTTAGAAAACTGGATGAGTAATTGTTTTAACCAATTTTCCTCGAGTGCCAGAATATGTATGATAAAACCCTTCAGAAATTGTTTTTCAGATCATTTACTAATTTGTGATCTGAAACGAGTGTGTCTTCCGCTGAACAGCAGTAAAACCAGAGTTGTATTCCCACTCAGAATTCCTGAATCGTTCAGAAATTTCAAAGCCCAACGTCCTTCTGTCTCATAAGATCAGGAGTAACTTTGTTCACCTTTGCACATATATCACGACAGGAGCATGAAGTGAATGTGGAAAAGTGAGAATGTAATTGCTCTATAGAACATACATTTATGTGTATGTGCAACTTAAACATGTTGGGCAGACTGAGCTCGCAGGTCTGCCTGTGAAATGGAGGAAGCCCGTTTCCATTTCTTTGGGTCAGTTTTGCACCATGTGACCACACAACTGGAGCCAATAGGGTATTGGAAAGATATGGGAGCTGGCACCCTGAACTAGCTGACTATATTGTGGAAGCTAATATTTTCATGACTTCAGAGGGCAAACAATCAATTTCAAGTTCAACATTAAGATTCATTAAAAATGGATCTTGGTTCATCACTTAAGGTTACAGAATGGAGTCCATTTAAAATCCTGCTCAAGAATGCTTTCTATTTATAAATTGTAACCTGCATTTATCTCATGCCCCTCCCACAAAAGAGCAACTGAGAGCCTGGCCATTTCAATTCACTGAATTGGAAAATATTGTAGACATGGAAATAAATAAGCTGGTGTGCAGAGCTATTCAGACACAGATGGATTTATGGATGACTATGCTTCATTAGCGTTCCAGTGCATATGTTACACACTTGAAGTCGAACATTATTAGTACACAGTTTTGTTATTTTTGAATCAATTACACTTCCAGTTAAATGGAAAGCTATATTTCCAATAACAGCCCAGATCTGTAAAGAGTCAAAAAGTTTTTATTTAAATTTGCTGTTTAATTTTGCATTGTTCATTCATTTCACAATATATCATTGCTCAGACTTTATAAATGCAGCAATCATTGTAATATATTCAGATGGTATCTGTGTAATTTGAGCCTCTGTGCTTTTTTGGAAGTTGTCATGAACTCTGGAAATACTAATTTCACAAAATTGGTATTAAAATCCAAGAGGCACTTTGAAGGTGTTTTGCATGATAGGGAGAAAGAAGTTTATTTTCTACACATGGCTTAAACTACTGGTTTTTTTTTACAGTAAATTATTTCCAGTAACACAATGGACTTGATCTGAAGCAGTTCTGAATAAGGAGAAATAAATGCAAACAGACCCACAACAAAGTAGCTCATTAATAATTTCCAAAAATTACACTGACACCAAAATCATGTGTGCCAACGCTCTACTGATACTGCTGAGATTAGGTAAATGTGGGTCAGATCTTCAAAGGACTGTTAACATTTATAAATACATGTACTGTATTCTGAAACTTTATAAAACACACGTACTGTGATCACAATATTTTTACATCACAAGATCCTTTTTTTTTCATGTGTAGAGCAGGAGGTGAAAAAAGTATTAGAAATATTGTGACGTCCTTGATCATTTGAAGCATTTATTGTCTGGAGGGTTAATACAATGACTACTGCAGAGAGTACATAACAAGTAAACTAAGAACAGTTATTTCAGTCTTGAGCATGGTAACATATTCAAAAATAGAATAACTCCAACTCTTTGATGATGCCAAATCCAGCAAACACAACTTATACTGCAAATTATAAGCAGAAATAGATAATGCAAGAGCACAAAAAAATACAACTTTATGGAAGAGCTCTGGGACTATTTAATGGACTCATTAGATGGATTATGATATCAGATATAAAGAAGATATTAGCACAGAGAGGCCCCAGGTTACATTCTCCATCCCCAGGGACTAAGAGATGCAGTAACAACAGCTTAAGCTAGACGCCATCCTCACTCCTTCAGAGAAAGCTCAGCTGGATTGTATCTGCATTTATTCTCATACTTGCTGTTTCTACAAGCACCGAACAAAAACGTGCAGTGAAATTAAATAATGAAAAACATTATTGTTGAAGTTTAGCTGAGTGTCAGTAATTCTTGGCTGAAAACTAACATGCTAACTGAGAGAGAGAGAGAGAATAGCAAAAATCCATTAATAAATCAAAAATAAGTTTAAATTCTGGAATACATAAATAAAAGTTAAATTATGAAACATATATTTATATACTGCCTTTAACCTGGTAAAATGCTCCCAGTAGCTTCAAAAGCATGATCAAACACAGCATCTGTTTTGAAACGTATTTGAAAATACAAGAATATACAAGCAAAATTGAGCCAATTGTTAGCAAATGGGTCAACAACTAGTGTGTAAAGGAACAAAGCTACAGAGAGATTTGAAAACGAAGATGACCATTTCAAAATCAAATTGGTGTTTGAATAGTAGCTGTTATAGTTTACATGAGTAATAGGTGAACAGGGCCAGGTATGAGTTGGGAGACAGGGAGCAGAGTTTTCAATGAGAAATTTATGAAACAGGCCAGGAAGAGGTGAAATAGAATGATTCATTTTAAGGCTAGCAAAGGTACTTATGAGCACATTACAAAGGGAGGAACAGAAATGGAGTGGTAGGGACATTGTTTTGTAAAGAAATAGGAGATCTTGTTAGTCAAAAATGTTTATTGTGGCAGTCAGTCTTCAAGTGAAGTAGAAAGCATGGTATAAAATGTTACAATAATTACATAATCACATAATACCATTATTAAAGTGATAGTGACCTAATATCCTTAAAAAACTCTGAAACTTTTAAAGCCTTTGCTTCCAACAGCTAAATTTGGTATAAAGTAAGATACCAAGGTGTTCAGTTTCAACTGAAGGCAGTTGCCAAAAAATTAAGGAACTGACTTGTGGTAAAGACTGTTGTCAGTGACAATAGGCTTCCCCAAGCTTAGATGGAAGAAAAAGTTTGACAGTCCTGTACCATTTGCCCTAAAATTTACAGGGCATACTGTACAAGAGAGGCCAACGTTTTTGCCCATGGAAGGATTGAAAGAGATAGTGGTGAGGTTACATGGGATGGCTTTAAAGTCCATGGGCAACCTGACATTGTATTTGTAAATGATGTTGCTGTTACTTCACAAAGTCAAAAAACTGAAAGAAAGGATGCATACAGAGTTTCAACATGGTGTTAGGATGATTGATGGTGTGGTGAACTATATATACCTGTCTGGACATGCCCCCTGCTGATGGCTCCTGTGGCTCCTCCCACTGACCGTGGCTCCTCCCACAGACCCCGGTATAAAGGCGATTGAGGCCTGAGCCCAGCCCTCAGTCTCCAGGATGTAGTATGGTGGTCAACTACTGCTTGTTCTTTCTTCCAGTCAATAAAAGCCAATATCTTGCCTCACGTCTCGGAGAGTTATTGATGGTGCATTAGATGGGTCAGAGGAAATTCAAGGAATCTTTGTATAAAAATGTACATCTGCTAAAAGCAGGAGAAATTAAAGATTTTTTTCCCCAAACAATATCACAAAAAAAGCAGAAGAATATAAATGATTCACTACTGAAGGTTTAACTGCATTATAGAGACAGAAAAGTAGCAGCAAATCACAGTACAACAGTTTAAATGCTTAGTATTTGAGTATGAATATCAAAAAGTCCGAACGTACATACAGCTGCATAATGTACAATCATTGAAGAACATTTCCAAATTAGCAGAAAGAGAAACATCAAGCAGTTAGGTCCAGCAAGTGAAATTACCCAGAGAGATGGTACAGAAGGGAAGACAGCCTGCAACAATACAAGAAAGATTGGATGAGTTTCAGGAAAGTTAACTGTTTGTGTTTATATAGTGCCTTGAACTTAGCAAAACTAACATAGAACAATATTTCACAATAGGCCACAGGGAGAAATTAGAAAATTTTCAGAAGGGTAGGTTTAAGCTCCCTCTTAAAATCTATTAACATATCCAAAAGAGGGTCAATGATTTCTCTGTAATTCAGATCATGTCATGGTAAGACCAGCAATATTAGTGATTTTAGGAACAGAAAAAGACGTATAGACATTATTTTAAGACAATACAGTATGTTCACTAGCTGTTTGGCAGAATGTAAGTAAATTTTTATAAGATAGAAACAATAATTTAGAAACATATCCAGCTCCGGTGTCCACTTTCCCACCCCACTACAAATGCACATCAGCCTATTCCTACACATTTCCTCCACCATCCCACTGTTATTCCCAAAAGCAAAATTTCAAATGAAACTACATTTACTGCTGAACATGACAGAAATTGATAGAACATCACTGTTTACACCAGTGGTTCTTAGTACAAAAATAGAACTGCTTGAAAGGGCATATAAGTGCTCGTTGTAAAATAGTTGGTAGACAAATTTAAATAGATATTGTGGGAAGTGATGGAAATTCACCCTCTAGATTATGTCGATGGGCATCATCTTCTCTCAGTGAGCCACAGGACAAGAATTGTCGCTCTTTAATGTCACACAGGTTAAGGCAGTTCAATGCACAAAACTAAAAGGGCAGAGGCTTTTACCTTAAAATAATAAATAAAAATAAAAATGATATCATATGTTCGAATCAGTTTCAAATCTCTTACTGTCTTTCCTGTCAGTTAGTCCTGACGAAGGGTCTCAGCCCGAAACGTCGACAGCGCTTCTCCCTATAGATGCTGCCTGGCCTGCTGTATTCCACCAGCATTTCATGTGTGTTGATCATATGTTCAATATAGATTGAAATTTTCAACCAACACACAGTACAATATTGATCAGTTGTAGAGAAGCAACAACAACCAGTGCTGAAAATACAATTTTCTTTCACATTTGAATCTGCAGTTCACTTTAGGTCTCATGTTCTTCTCGCAAGCTAATGGTATATAATTGCATTATAGACTATAAATGAAGGTAAGACATAAAAATATAGAATATTTAAATAACACACAAATACATGTACCAGCATTCTCTCTTTTGGCCTCAGCTTTGATCCTCTACCTTTGCTGAGTTAATAGATATTAACTAGATAGTGGGTGTTCACTTGGCAAGAAACAAAATCACAAAGCTTTCTACGTGATCACTAGCAGAAACCTCCAGCTGGCACGTTGTGCAAAATAAATCTTATGCCAAGTGAGTGAAATGAGCAAGTCATGCGTGGAGGTAATATGAAAACCCACAATATCAGCAGGGTGAGTCCTTTGTTATTTAAACTGAGCATTAACAGTAGGCCTATTGTCAGTACCATCACCTCAACGCCAAAGATTTACAAAATTGCAGATAACTATGGGGCAGAAAGAGACATTTAAATTAAAAAAAACCCAGCCAGCTCAATCCTTTTCTGTCAATTTTGATCTTTAGTCTGATAGAACAGGAATCATATGATGTAGGGTTTTGCCTCTTCTGCCTTTTTTGACAATAATTTCCAGATCACCATGAGTCTATTGTTAAAATAGTTCCTCATTTCCCTTCTAATCATTCTATCTAATCTATGCCTTCTGGTTATTGACTATAAATCATTTCTACCCACCCTATAATGACCTATCTTAATCTTTCACCCCAGTGAAATCTTCCCTCAGCTTACCCTGTTCTAAGAAAACAACCTCAATCTTTCTTCAAAGTTAAAGTTTTCCAAAGCTGGCAACACATCCATTGGCTCCTCGCTGTTGCTGTCACATCTATCCTGCCTGAGCTCTGTGTCTAGATCAGCATCTTGGATTCTTTACTACAGATTTCCCCAGGGTAAATATAATTTGCTTCTTCTCTGGCCATCTGTTCTGATATCTATCCATTAGGCCCTTCTTTCAATCTGCAATCTTTACCTCACTAGTAACCACATCACAGCATCATTTTTAACTCCAAGTAACTATTGTGGACCTTTTATATTATGGAGACACCTGTCAACCATTATCTTTTGTGTCCTGTCTGTGATCTGCATTGAACATCATCAAACATGGATTTTACCCTCCATGTTAGTCAGATGAGATCTTTAACATTTGTTAACTGTCCGTGATTAATTTGCACCTTTCTAATTTATGATTTATATTGTCTCTCAGAAACTCTTCCAATAATTTATCTATTACTGATTGTGTCTCAGTTGGGACTTCCAATCCTATCCCTGCAATATGCTTGTAAATGTGAGAACAACACTCAGAGCTTGATATTTCCTCCAGTCTCTTAATGGCTCAGGATACATTTTGTTTAAGCCCTGCAGATTATCTGCTTTCATTGATGTTAAACTTGATACCACATCCTCACTCAATATATCTCATCCATTATTTCATAATCCTCCTCCTTAATTATAATATCTGTCATTCCCACACTTTAATGAATTCAAATGCAAATTGTTCATTTAGAACAATATTCCATGTCTTTCCTCTCAACACACAGGTTATCTTAAAGATCTGGTTAATTGGCTCATGTTTTTATTAATCACCTTCATGCTTTCCTTGATTTTATTGCCGTTACTTTTTTATTTCTTTTTTTTTTGCTTTGGTCATTATCTTTGTAAAGTGCCCAGAACGTTTCGCTTCCCTCTGTGTTCTCTGTAATATTGAGAGCTCTTTGGGGATCATGGGTTCCAAGTCATTTTTCAGGGTCAAGAGTCCCAAAATATAAACTCCTCGATGCAGTACTTGAGTGCCGACTGCATTGTAAGAGTCGCAGATGCTCAGACAAAATACTAAACTAAGGCCTCGTGTTCTTTCAAAAGGAAATAAAAGTTCCTTTGGCACTATTTTGAGGCAATTTTCAAATATTTATTGCCCACTCTGCTTATGAGAGGTTGGAGTGCACAAAGTGTCTAATTCTTTTTATCTTCATTACAAGAATGACTGCATTTCAAGAATAATTCTGTAATTCTGAAGTGCTTTGAGGTATCCCATGGTCATGATAAGCTCTTTATAGGGCAGATGTTCATTTCTTTCTTTCTCTGAATATCTAGCACAGTGTTCAGCATGGTGCTTTAGGAAGGCCTTCACAACGTTGTGTCACTATGCCTTGTTTTTGAAAGACTGCTGGAGCAAATTGACAGAAATTTTCAAAGGGTTTAGCAACTTCAGCATTTGGTCAATGCAGGGAGTGGGAATGTAATGGACATAGTATTTCCCATTCTCTCCCTGCACTCTATACCATGTGATGTCTCTAGTACTTTACCACTAACCCAAGCACTGCTACAAAACTATTATTCATGGCTATTATTTTGCTGTGTACCTAAAGACTTCAGAACCTGCAAAGTAGAAAAATAGATTATAAACCGAGCCTTTGGAAAAATGACGTGAAACTTAACTTCACAACTAAACAACAACACACACAAAATGCTGATGGAACACAGCAGGCCAGGCAGCATCTATAGGAGAAGCACTGTCGATGTTTCGGGCCGAGACCCTTCGTCAGTGCTTCTCCCTATAGATGCTGCCTGGCCTGTTGCGTTCCACCAGCATTTTGTGTGTGTTGTTGTTTGAATTTCCAGCATCTGCAGATTTCCTCGTGTTTGCTCTTTAAATTCACAACTAAACAAATATTTTATTTGCAACTGTGGTCCCTATGGCAAACTAAGTCAAGCTTTATCTATTATGGAAGAATAAATAATAATTCATAAAAAACAAGATAGCAGGACTTCTAATGGAATTATTTCAAATGATTTCTAACTTCATTGAAACCTTGAGAGTCAAGTTCTGTCTTGCAAAACTTTTTAGTATGCACAATGTTAATTGTTATTTTTAATGAAAGTTTCTTAAAGGATTTTAGTGTAACAGTCTGGTATTCCATCTTGTATTTTAATTTATGCTGCCCATTTATCATTAGTATTATAATATACTTTTACACAATGCAGTTGGGCATGACAGGCCTTATATTATGAAAATATTATTTTATGTTATGTTTTGATGCTGAATGGACTGAGAAATTAATAAGAATTTGAAGTTTGACTACAAGAAAAAAATCTTAAGAAGTTAAAGAATGAGGAAAACGTTATGAACACAACGAAATTTATTTCCTGACTGGGAAAAATAAGCAGAAGGAGACTAATGTACCAACACCTCTGGAAAGTCAATATTACACTCTCTACCATGCGTGACAACTTACCTTTTACATGGGCAGTACAAAGGAAAAATACATATTGCTGCTAGCAAGAGCTGTTAATGTGGTCCTGTCTAATTTCTATATATTAATCACTGTTTCATTATGTTAATATGTGAAGCTAAAGTCCTAAGAGTTCTTTTCAATTTTTAGGAACAAATACTATTGTGTTTAATTTTAAACGATTCATTTTATGGTAACCCTGTTCTCACAAGGACAGTCGAGTATAAAGTGTTGGCTATTTGCTAAATCATTGGCATTTTGAAAATAAGGATAATCCTTTGAATAAACCACAATATACTTTTTGTCCTTATTAAAAGGTACTTAATTCTGTTCAAATATGTTATTGCTTCTTATTCTTTTTTGGTATCTGTGACGATTTTCATGTGTTCTTGATTTTTCCAATTTTTTTTATCCTGCAAATGGTAATCAAAAAGATCTTTGTTAATAATTCCCATAAATAAGATAGTTCAATGTGCAACTAATTTTTTAGTTCAATATCATCTTACAAATATCACATAGCGGGTTTCCGGTGATGTCATCATCGAGAATGGCAGCTTAAGTCACTAGCTCCTCCAGAAAAATGCGTATTAAGCCCCGTTAATTCATCAAATATAATATTTTTCAAAAAATATTTGAACTGAAAAGAGGGGCAAGAATGGGGAAAAGAAATGGAAATTAAAAAAGTGACACTGCGGAGCCTACGTCCGAGAGGAGTGCAGCGAACGGCTCTCCTACCCAACCGTGTGCTAGCGAGGTGGCTGCTGGGCCTCATTCAGGTGAAGTGGCGAATGTCTTCGAAATCCTGAAAGAAATGATGGAGGTCCAGAAAGATATAAAGCAGCAGCTCCATGATATTAAGGCAGAGCTTGCCAGCGTTAATCAAAAGATAGCAGTGGCAGAGACTCGAATTGAGAAGGTGGAAGATCGAGTTCAAAACATGGAACGGATACTGAGCAAGACAATAAAAATAATACATCACCAAGAAGGTAAACTGCTTGACCTGGAGGGAAGATCACAGCGGAAAAATATCAGAATCTACAACGTTCCTGAAGGAGTGGAGGGCTCGTCTATGACGGAGTTTGTCGGAAAGTTACTGCGGGACGTGTTGGATCTTCCCCCGGCTATGAAGCTGAAAGTTGAAAGAGCCCACCACGTGCTCATCCCAAAACCTACCCAGGATAGAAAGCCATACTCAATAATAATTAAATTCCTTCGGTACAGCACCAAGGCAGAGATTCTATGAAGGGCCTGGGGTAAGAAGAGAGTGCTTTTAGAGTATAAATTAATATGTTTCGACCAAGATTACCCCCCCCCCCACGGTCCTCCAGAAACGCAAAGAATTCTCTGAAGTAAAGCGAGTACTAAAGCAAAATAAGATTAAATTTCAAACTCCGTACCCTGCTAAACTTTGAGTGTTCTATGACAACAGGACGTGTTTGTACCAGACAGTGGAAGAGCCGACTACAGACATGAAGGCCAGAGGGTTGCCCGTCAGCATGACCAAAACGAAGGAAAGCCTGACTGAAGAATTATCTTGCTCCGCTTGGGAAATAATGTGAGAATCAAGAAGGCAGGAGACAGGTGGAGGCCGAGAGAAATATATCAGGAAGAGACCGGGAGTTTCTCAAAGACAATCCTCGTTCCCTGACTTTTATGAATACTGCAATGGGGGCCCTTAACTCACAAGTAGGAGGGGTTATCCCCCACAGCTAGACATTTCCTCTAGCTCAATGCAGGGTCATCTACTAGAGACCTCAGCCTTGGAATCACACGTTCGTTGCCATTTTTATTATCATTTGCGTTTCTTGGTTCTTATTTGTTCAGGGAGTAGATCGATTAAGTTTTATTCTAATTTCAATGATACATTGACAGATAAATACAGATGGCTAAGGACAAGGTAAAATTCATTTCTTTTAATGTAAATGGGCTATTAAATCCAATCAAACGTAAGAGAGTTTTATCCAAAATAAAAAAAGAACAAGCCCATGTAGTATATTTACAGGAAAATCATTTATGTGATAATGAGCATAAAAAACTAATGAGAATGGGCTTCACTAATCTGTTTTTCTCCTCATATAAATCAGGACATAGGAGAGGAGTTGCTATTCTTATCTCACGTAGGCTAAATTTTGAAAAAGTATTCGAAATGGGAGATAAAGAGGGCAGATATATTCTGGTAAGGGGGAATATAGATGGCAATTCAGTTACTCTTTTGAATATATATGCACCCCTGGAAAGTGATATTGGTTTCTTTCAGAAAATTACTGATATTACGGTAACAGAAACAGAACGTCTCCTGATATGTGGAGGAGACTTAAATTTACAATTACAACCAAAGTTAGACTCTTTCAATGGAAAAACATATGAAACAAAAACTTTACATAAGAAAGTTAACACACTTTTTGAGGATGTTGGTTAATTGATATATGGAAGGACCTTTCCCCTGACAGAAGGGATTACACTCATTATTCTGCTCCCCATTCTGTATATACAAGAATAAACTATTTCATAACATTTGGAAAAGACAAAGACAAAATAAACACCTGTGGAATTGGGACAATAGACGTAAGTGACCATGAACCTATATATTTTTCTGTTGATTTTGACCTACAAGCAAAGAATACTATTTGGAAACTAAATTCAAGTCTACTCAATGATCCGTACTTTAAGGAACAAATTAAAAAAGAAATTGATCTCTACTTAGAATTTAATGATAATGGAAAGGTTTCACCTCCCATTTTATGGGATACTCTGAAGGCGGTCTTAAGAGGGAAAATTATAGCATTATCTTCATATAAGAAAAAATAAGGAATAAAACATTAGAGGAATTACAAAATAGGCTGAAAGAACTAGAGAAAAAACACAAATTGAATTTGGCACAGGATACATTAGGGGAAATTAAAAGAATTAGGAATGAAATAAATAATTTGGCTATGCAAGAAATCAGGAAAAACTTAATGTTTCTGAAACAGAGACATTATGAAAGTGGATCGAAATCTATGAAAATACTGGCATGGAAATTGAAAAAAAAATAGCAGAAAATGCAATTCATAGGATTAGGGACCCAAGAACGAAAATAATAAAAAATAAGCTAAGTGAAATTCAAGAAGCTTTTGAAGTGTTTTACAAAACTCTATATTCCAATGTTCCAGGGGAAGCATAACCCAAGTTGACACCTTCCTGAATTCTCTAGAGTTACCCACTTTAAGCGAAGAACAAAATAGAACGATGACTGCTGAAATAATTGAAGTTGAATTAAAAGCTGCAATTAGTAGTCTTAAATTAAGCAAGTCACCAGGACCAGATGGGTATACAGCAGAGAGGTACAAAGAATTTAAAAATGAGTTAATTCCTGTTTTACTCCCCACACTGAACTGGGCTCTAAAAAAGGCACAAATGCCACCCAGTTGGAAGGAAGTGATAATCTCAGCAATACCAAAAGAAGGCAAGGATAAAATGGAATGCGGGTCATCTAGACCAATATCTGTTCTTAATGTAGATTATAAGTTACTTACTTCCATCATGGCCAAACAATTAGAGGAGTTTCTACCCATACTGAAATGTAATGATCAGACAGGTTTTATACGACAACGCCAGACTCAAGACAGTATATGAAGGACACTTCACATTATGGATCATATACAAAAAAATAAAATCGAAGCAATAGTGATAAGCATGGATGCTGAAAAAGCATTTGATTCGGTTAATTGGAACTTTCTTTACAGAGTTTTACATAGATTTGGTTTCCAAGACACAATTATTAAAACTATACAGACACTATATGACAATCCCACTGCTAGAATTAAAATCAATGGATACTTATCAAATAGCCTTACCCTAGAAAGGGGCATGAGACAGGCTTGTGCATGGTCACCACTATTCTTCGTGTTATATCTGGAACCATTACCTCAATACATCAGACAAAATGAAGATATCAGGGGAATTACTATTAAAGGGACAAAGCACAAATTGGGTTGTTATGCGGATGACATTTTGATCTATCTAGGGCAACCAACATACTCTTTACCTACATTGATGCAATCCTTTGAACAGTATGGTCAATTATCAGGATAGAAGATCAACATAGATAAAACCCAATTACATTCATATTACTATAGCCCACCAAGAGAAATTGAAACTCGATACCCCTGGGCATGGCACACAGAGGCTTTCAAATATTTGGGCATCATTATGCCAAAAGATTTGGCAAAATTATCAGAATGTAATTATCAACCCTTATATAAAAAATTAAGGACGATGTGGCAAGATGGAACCTGATTCCTTTTTTCAGTCTCAATTCAAGGATTGAGTCTATTAAAATGAATATACTGCCCAGACTGTTATATCTCTTTCAGACCCTACCAATAGAGATTAATCAAAATCAATTCAATGAATGGAACAAGATGTTATCAAGGTATATTTGGCAGGGTAAAAGGCCTAGAGTTCATCTCAAAACTTTGCAATTAGCAAAGGAAAAGGGGGGGATGGGGCCTACCTTCTCTTAGAGATTATTATTTTGCATCACAGTTGAGAGCTGTGATCGGTTGGTGCAACCCATCATATGATGCTCAATGGAAAAACATTGAGGAGCAGGTACTTCCCATCCCCATACAAGCAATTTTGGCTGATAACAACCTGCAAAGGTACATAAATACTATTGATAACCCATGGGTGAAATTGACTCTTGAAAAATGGAAAACTACTATAAAAGAATATAATCTAGAGGGAGATACTGCAATTCTTAAATGGTGTGCATATGACTCAGATTTTACACCAAATAAATTGGATGCTAGATTTAAGGACTGGACAGCTAAAGGAATACCAGTTCTTTGCAGCATGATGAAAGAAGGAACACTGTTCAGTTTTGAAATACTTAAAGAGAAACACTTAATAGAAAAACAAGATTTTTATCGGTATTTACAGATGTGACAATATGTTAATAAGACGCTTAAAAATGTAACCAAGGTAAATACAAGCTTGATAGAGCTCTTTAGAAAAGCCAATAATTCAGATAATGGTAGTAGAGTCATTTCAAGCATGTATAAGGGGTTGTCAAATCTTAAGACACATTCGACTTCATACATTAAAACAAAATGGGTGAAGGAAGGAGGGATAATTATATCTGAGGTAGAATGGACAACAATATGGAGATATTAATGGAAGTGTACTAGTTCACAGAAATGGAGGTAGTTTGAATGGAAAAACTTGATAAGATATTTTATTACTCCCTCTCAGAAATCCCATTATGATAGTAACCTCCCTGTTTGCTGGAGAAATTGCGGAAATCAAAATGCAAATCATTATCATATTTTTGGGACTGCCCTGTTATCAAAATCTATTGGAGGGGGATACACAATGCCCTACAAGACATCTCTAAATGTGAAATACCCTTAGAGAGTAAGACCATATATTTTGGATATATACCTCAAGAATGGTTGAAAAGAGATAAATATTTAATGAATATACTGTTGATGGCTGGTAAAAAGACTCTTACAAGGAAATGGTTATCACAGGAGAGCCCAACTATAAATATATGGATGGAAATTACGATGGACATTTACAAAATGGAGAAGATAACAGCATCTGTTAACCATAAGCTGGAACAATTTGATTCATACTGGGAAAAATGGTTTAACTACATAATGCCTCATAGGCCTGATTTTATTCTCACAAATCAATGAACCTGTTGTAAAAAAAAATCACTCCCTACTTGTACATAGTTCTTTCCTTTTGCTTATTTTTTCTTTCCACTCTTTTCTATAAGTGTATACCCCAGATAAATACTATGTGGAGATTTGTGACATATATGATTATATGATATATATGTACAATGTCTGAAATACATCTTATTTCAGTTTTGAAATGCTTAAAGAGAAACACTTATTAGAAAAACAAGATTTTTATCGGTATTTACAGATGCGACAATATGTTAATAAGATGCTTAAAAATGTAACCAAGGCAAATACAAGCTTGATAGAGCTCTTTAGAAAAGCATATAATTCAGATAATGGTAGTAGAATCATTTCAAGCATGTGTAAGGGGTTGTCAAATCTTAAGACACATTCGACTTCATACATTAAAACAAAATGGGAGAAGGAAGGAGAGATAATTATATCTGAGGAAGAATGGACAACAATATGGAGATATCAATGGAAGTGTACCAGTTCACAGAAATGGAGGGAGTTTGGATGGAAAAATGTTTGATGATGAACTTCAATAAAAAAATAAATTACAAAAAAAAAACAAATATCACATAGCTCAGCAGTTTGGTTCTCTTTAGGCACTGCCATAACTGGTGTTGCCTAACTATTCCATTTTGCCTTCATTAGGACCTCATTTCACTCTAGTTTATTTTCTTCTTGGAGACTTGAAAGACTGAAGATGCTAGAATCTGGAACATAACATAAGTTGCTGTGGGATCTCAAAGGGCCATGCAGCCTCTGTCAGCATTTCAGATCAAGACTCTGTATCAGAGCCGAAAGCATAGAGGGGAGTTAGCTAACATGAAGAGGTGTGAGGAGAGATGAAATAGGTTCTGGTAGGTTTTAGGTTGAATCTGTTAAAGAGGGGTCAGTAAACAGATGAAGCCCAGTGGAGGGAGGGAACAGTGGATCAGAAACAGAGACCAGAGGGTGATAATTGGAAACATCAGAGGCCGTAGATTCAAGAACCTGGTAAGTAAGGAAGGTGATAAGTGGAACCAGGTAAGGGAAGGACAGTGGACAAATAACACTGTTAGGGGACCCTGTGAGCTGTCTGTAGGTGATGGGCAGGTGGAACCATGTGGGAAAGGGGAAGAACCCAAGTAATAGGGTCCTGGATTGAAAAGAAAGGAGATCATGAGACAATCTGGTGGAAGGAGAAAGAAAGGAATACAAGTGGTACAATATTTAGTCCACTACAAAAAAGGAAGAAACAATTTTTTGACAATTGCTTTCTTTTCTCAAGCTAAAATATTGCTCTGTGGAACATTGTATGAAATTTAAAACAGAGAGTTCACACTGCAAGTGCGTGAATGGAATGGGGAAATAAAGTAACAGGAAACTTGAAACTTCATGGATTGAATCAGAATTAGAATCAGGTTTATTATCACTGTCAATCTGTATGTCATGTGATCTGTAGTTTTGTGGCAGCAGTATAGTACAATACATAAAAAACTATAAGATCCAATAAGGAATATAAAAAATATCTAAGTCGTGCAAAAAGAGAGCAAAATAGTGAGGTATTATTCATGGGTGCAAAGAACTTTCAGAAATTTGATGATGGAGGACAAGAAGCTGTTCCTAAAATGTTGAGTGCTGTCTTCAGGCTCCTGTACCTTCTCCCTGATGGTAATAATGAGAAGAGGCCGTATTCTGGATGGTGAAGGTCCTTAATGATGGATACTGCATTCTTGAAGCATTGCACTTTGAAGATAGAGTATGTGTGAGCATTTTGGAAACAGTAACCACAATTCCTTGACCTTTACCATAGCTTTGCAGTGGGATAGGACCAGATGGTATGGGAAAGACTTTAACTGACAGAGAGAGACTGATGATGCTATCAGTTTGGAACTTGGGAATGGATGTATTCAGAGAAATGCACAATGGAAATGTGGAAGTTATTTAGGGAGCACTTGCAGTTCATTCCAGATAGGTTTGTCCCACTGAGGCTAGGAAAGGATTGTAGGATAAGTAAACCATGGCTTACAAGAGATGAGAAACATCTAACCAAGAGGGAGAAAGAAGCTTGCTTAAGGTTTAGGAAGCAAGGACCGGGCAGGGCACTAGAGAATTACAAAGAAGCCAGAAAGGAACTGAAGAGTGGACTTAAGAAATTTAGAAGGGAACATGAGCTGGCCTTGGTGAGTGGGATTAATGAAAACCCTAAGGCTTCCACATATGTGAAAAGAATAGGAGGATGATTAGAACAAAGATAGGAAGAATCAGAAATCAAAGAGGAAAATTGTGCCTGAAATTGGAAGAGATAGGGGAGGTTCTTAATAAATACTTTGCTTCAGTACTCACCAGTGTCCTTGACATTTATAAGAGCAGCATAAAATTGAATGATATTGCTGGAAATCATAAACTCAAGATATTTGCAGATGCTGGAAATCCAAAGCAACATACACAAAGTTCTGAAGGAACTCAACAGGTCAAGCAGCATCCACAGAAATGAATAAACAGTCAACATTTCAGCCTAAGACACTTCTTCAGGATATGCTGGAACATGCTGATACATTGAAATGTCCGAAAAACATTAGGATAGGTAAGTGTCCAAGGCTGGATGGAATATACATTAGGTTACTATGGTAAATGAGGGAGGAGATTGCCGTGCCTTTCATGCAACCTTTACATCCTCACTAGCCACAGGATTGCTACCAGATGACTGGAGGATGGCAAATGATATTTCTTTGTTTAAGAGAAGGAATAGGGGATAATCCTGGGTATTATAGACCAGTGAATCTTACTTTACTGTCAGGCAAATTATTAGAGAAGATTCTTACAGATTGGAATTAAGAGCGTTTGGAGAAGCATTGTCTGATTATTGATTGTCAACATGGTTTTGTGAGGGGTAAGTCATTCCTCACAAATCTGATTGAATTTTTTGAACATCTGACAATATATATTGATGACAGTAAAGCAATGGATGTGGTGTATATAGATTTTAGTAAGGCACATGATAAATTTCCCCAGTGTAAACTCATTAAGAAAGTCAGGAGGCATGGGATCCAGGAAAACTGGGCTGTGTGGATTCTGAACTAGTCTGCCTCTACAAGGAAGAAGGTGGTTGTAGATGGCATGTATTCTGCCAAGAGGTCAGTAACCAATGGTGTTCCACAGAGATCTGTTCTGGGACCCCTGCTGTTTATGATTTTAATAAATGATTTGGATGAGAAGGTGGAGGGGTGGGTTAGTAAGTTTGCAGGTGACACAAGGGTAGGAGGAGTTGTGAATGGTGTAGAAGGTTGTCAAAGGTTACAATGGGACATTGATAGGATGCAGAGCTGGACTGAGAAGTGTAAGATGAAATTGAGCCTGGGAAAGTGTGAAGTGATTCACTTTGGAAGATCAGATTTGAAGGCAGAATACAGGGTTAATGGCAGGATTCTTAGAGTGGAGGAATAGAGGGATCTTGGGGTCCGTGGCCAGAGATCCCTCAAAGTTCCCACAAAAATTGATAGGGCTATCAAGAAGCCATATGGTATTTTAGTCTTCATTAATTTGGGGATTGAGTTCAAGAGCTACAAGGTAATAGTGCAGCTCTATAAAGGCCTGGATAGACCACACTTGGAATGCTGTGTTCATTTCTGGTTGCCTCATTTTAGAGCGGGTGCGGAGGAGATTTACCAGGATGCTGCCTGGATTAGAGAGCCGCCTGGCTTTTCTCTTTGGAGCAAAAGAGGATGAAAGGTGACTTAATAGAGATTTACAAGATGATAAGAGGCATAAATCAAGTAGATAGCCAAGGACTTTCTCCCAGGGCAGAAATGGCTAATATGAGCGATCATAATTGTAACTTGATTAGAGGATGAAATAGGGAAATATCAGAGGCAAGTTTGTTAAACAGAGAATGATGGGTGCATGGGGCAGGGATTGTGGTAGAGGAGATAATTATGGACATTTAAGCATTTGAGAATCTGTTAGATAGACACATAAATGATAAAAAAAATGAAGGGCTACTCTGAGAGAAGGGTCAGATTGATCTTTGAGTAAATTAAAAGATCAGCACAACATTGGGAGTTGAATGGCCTGTACTATGCACAATGTTCTGTATTCTATGTTCTATGTTATATACCTTCGATGGTGAAAGGCTACTGCCCATGATAGAGCTAGCTCAATTTTCAACCCTCTACATTTTTTTCGAATCCTGTGTATTGGGTCCCCAAACCAGATGGTGATACAACCGGTCAGAATATTCCCCATGGTACATTGGTTAGATATTTACTGTAGTCTTTGGTGACATACCAAATCTCCTCAAACTCCTCATGAAATATAGGCACCAGCATGCCTTCTTTATAATTGCATCAACATGTTGGGCCCAGAAATGTTGTTACTCAGGGACTTGAAGCTACTCACTCTTTCCATTGCTGATCCTCTAATGATGACAGGTATGTGTTTTGTCGCCTTCCCCTTCCTGAAATCCACAATCAATTCCTTGGTCTTACTTACGTTGAACTTCGTCTTGACACAAGCAGCCAATATATCGCAACCTGTATGCCTCCTCGTCACCAACTCAGATTCTATTGTGTCATCAGCAAATTTATAGAAGGCATTTAAGCTGTACCTGGCCCTACAGTTATGAGCATAGAAATAGTAGAGCAGTGGACTAAGCCTGTATCATTGAGGTGAACCTGTGTTGATTGTCAGCAAGGAGGAGATGTTATTTCCAATCCACACTGGCTGTAGTGTCCTGACGATTGGGCATCTATGCAATCAATTACTCAGTTCACATTTGATTACCCCAGAACAAGGGAACCAGGTAGTGAGCACAAAATTAGACAATGAGAGTGAATTGATAATTTACTTGGAAGGAACATTGGGCTGCTGAATGATGGGAAGGGAAGATGCGACTCTTCCAGTGGTTGCGCAGGTGGGTGACTTAGAAAGAGAAGTAGTATGGCTGGAGACCTGGAGATGGAAGAGTGAACGAGGATTAATCAGAATGTCCCAAAGGGAATAGTCTCTTTGAAGTGCAGAAAAGTGAAGATGTGTCTGATAGTGACATGTTGATGACAGAATTAACAAATGAACATCCATTGAGTATGGAAGCTGGTGGAAGATGAAATGAAGGCCAATGGGAAATTGATCTTTGTTCTGGCTAGGAAAAGAGGTGTTGAGATCTGAACTGTGAGAAATGAAGCAGAAACTGTTGAGAGTTCTGTCAATTATGATGGAAGGGATTCTATGGTTGAGGAAATGGGAACATTTACTTCAAGCTCTGATAGAGGAAATGTGTCACCAGAATGGATGTAATGGAGACATAGGAAGTGGCAAGAAATGAAATGAAGCTTTCACAATTTCCTGGTGGGAGGACAGATACGAGCAAACTCAGGAAGTTATGTATTAGAAATGGACATAGTGAAGGTGAGAGCTTGATAGTTATTAATGGAAGAGTTGATGAACCTTATTGGATGAATATAAATGAAAAGCAGGCACTAAGGGATGAACAAGGATGAGAACAATTGTTTGTGCGTTGTGCTGTTTGTATGACAATATAAAGGCCCTGGTTTGAAAACTTTATTTTGTGCTGCTATTTATTTTTACGTTGTGAACATCTTGGTGAAGTGATGGTCAGTAAAGAGGGAAGAGAACATGGGAGTTGCAAACTGATGGGGATTAGTGTTTGCATTAATTGTATTAGATAGTTACATTACCTATCCATAAAGGATCTGTTTATGTGTTGCCTTGGTTTTCCTCTTCCTTTTCTTTCATTACTATCTCCTCTCCTGCTCCACAGTTACACATTTGTCAATTAGTTACAACTCACAAAACCATATGACAGTCAAATTTACAACAGATCAGGTACTCTCCATATGAACCTGTCAAGTATTTGCTACTACATGGCGGCTTAGTATTTATCATAATCATGTGTCCATTGGCAGGTCATTTCTGAGCTAGAGTCAGGAACTTAAGCACGTTCAAGGCTTATTTTTACCATGTAATAACCACACTAACTTTGTCATGGAGGGACAAATGCTGATGGCAGAGTACCATCAAAATAATCTCAGTGAATAGTACAGTGAAAAAATGTACTAAGAACAATGCATTTGATGTAGTATACATGACCTTCAGTAAGGTCTTTGACAAGATCCCACATGGGAGAGTGGTCCGGGAGGGTAGAGCCCATGGGATTCAGGGCAAGTTGGATAGAGAATTACTTTAGAGGAAGAAGATGCAGGTGGAGGGCTGTGCTTGCAATTGTAAGCCTGTTACCAGTGAAGTGTCGCAGGATTGCATTGGGACCCTTTCTCTTTAATATACAATCTAACAATCTGGACATACATGTAAAAGATATGATTTGTATGTTTGCTGCTGACATGAAAATTGAGGTGAGGTTCTAGCCAATGAGGAGGATAATCTTAGTCCATCAGATGATATTGACCAGTTCTTACCTGAGCAATGATAGAAGGAATTTAATCCTGATAATTGTAAGGTGATGCATTTTGGGAGGACTATTAAGGAAAAAATGGTAGAGCCCTAGGGAGTAATGAGGAACCTGACTATACAAATCCAGTAATCCCTGACATAAACACAAGACTTCTCTAGATGCTGGAAATCCAGAGTAATACACACAAAAAGCTGGAACAGCTAATCAGGTCAGCCAGCATTTGTGGAGAGAAATAAATTAACATAGAACATAGAAACTTACAGCATATTACATGCCCTTCGGCCCACAATGTCGCGCCAACCCTGTAACCCTAGAGACTGTCTAGAATTACCCTACTGCATGGCTCTCTATTTTCCTAAGCTCCATGTACCTATCTAAGAGGCTCTTAAAAGACCCTATTGGATCCGCTTCCACCACCACCACCACCAGCAATACATTCCACACACCCACCACTCTCTGTGTTAAAAACTTACCCCTGACAGCCCCTCGGTACCTATTTCCAAGCACCTGAAAGCTATGCCCCCTTGTGTTACCATTTCAGACCCGGGAAACAGCCTCTTGCTATCCACATGATTGATACCCCTCATCATCTTATACACCTCTCCGTCACTCCAAGGAGAAAGGGCCAAGTACATCCAACCTATTCTCATAAGATACACCCTCCAATCCAGGCAACATCCTTCTAAATCTCCTCTGCCCTCTCTCTTTAGTATCCACAGTATGGCAGCACAGGTAGGTATATGGTGAAGAGGGCATACAGATTACTTGGGAATAGAATATAAAAGTGAGGTAGTTATGAAGTGTAATTATAAAACATTCACAGCTGGAGTCATGTGTGCATTTCTGGTCACAGGAGGGACTGCAGAGGAGATGTTATCTGGCTTGGAGCCTTTTGAGTTACAAGGTTACACTCAATAACCTGGGTTTGCTTTCCTTGCTGAGGGGAGTTACCTTACAGAGATCCACAAAATTATCAGGGGCCGAGCTGGTGAAAATGAAAAGGTACTTTTCCCCATAGGGGAAGTATCTAAAACTAGAGGAGACAGATTTAGAGTAAAGGATAAAACGTTTAGAGAGTAGGAAGAACTTTTTCACTAAGAGGACAGAAAGAATCCGGAATGCATCACCTGAGCTGATGTTGGAGACATGGATTCTCACAACATTTAAGAAGTATCTGGATGAGTACTTAAATCGAACAGTATAAGAGGCTATTGACTAAGTGTTCATGTGATCTGAATGGACTGTTTCTGTTCTGTAAGGCTGTATAACTCAATCTGAATTCACCATCACTGGATATTGGAAACAAAATCTTTTCAGGCTACTGTACATCTCTGTTCACATGAAGCATTTTAAACCTGAAATGAGTGCCGTTAGCAGTATTCTGCAATACTGGGGGGTGGGGGTGGGGGGGGCACAGTCCTGGTTACGTCCACATACAACCCCACCCACTGCTGTCTGCAAAGGAGAATGAGATGTATCCATCTCCCTTTGGAATGAAAAGCATCTCAGCCCCTTTGGTGCAACAGTGAATAGTAAAATGGGTATGTTGCAGATACCTCCTGTTCCACCAAAGAAGGGTTAATGACCATAGAACTTTAAAAAAACCTTAAAAGCCAGTGACTACAGAAGCCTTAACAACCACTATTGTTGGAGTTATGATGGTAATTAATGTACCTTTTCAGTGAGTTAGTAGCACTTTCCCCATTCTACATTGTATTGCTCCCTAAATAATGCTGGTGGACATGGTCACTTACCTTGTCATCCAGCCCGTCCTCTTCCAGTTGATTTCTCAGCTCATTTTCTCGGCACTTTGTACTCCTGTGGAAGTGGCTGCTAGTGGCTGTAGAATGAAAGTCAAAGAGAAACTGCAAATGCTGAGGTCTGATGAAACATCTTTGGCCTGACGTGTTAAAATCCTTACTCTTTCCACAAGTGCCACCTGACCCGTGAGTGTTTCTGACATTTTTTTTATTATTGCAGGTACTTGGAAGCTAAGGCGAGTGCTATACCTCTGGCACGGCATTCCTTATATTCATTACACACTTCTAAGAATACTCAAAAGCACACATCTCCAGTAGAAACAAAGCAAATCCCATTAGAAATTCATAAACAACTTATCGGCAAGCCACTGATAATCAGCTTGATACTGCCAGAGTAGTCAAAGTTGAAGAAAAGTCATGTGAGTACCTCAAATGTGAGTTACTTCTTAATACAGGTCACAGCTGGGTTCCCGTCCTGTAAGCTGTTCATAACAAGTTCACAACACAGAAATGTGGCCGCAGACCGAGTTCACAGGTCGCAGAAGATGCCTGAGTTTCTGCACCAGCCTGCTAGTCTTCCAAATGCTTGCTTGCATGCATTGGTGGTATCTAACGCAGATGCCTGTAAGCTGGGGAGGACCCCTGTACTAAACACATGTTCAGTTTCTTAAGATTTACTGAGGGCATTAACTTCATCATTGATACCCAATTTGCAGCCCCAGTATCGAGCCACATCTGGACTGGTTATCATCTCTGTATGCTTCTGACAGATATAAGTGTCATGTGTACTAACTCCTTTCCAAAACAGTAGCCAGCCCAATTTGTTCAAAGAATGCGCCATTTTGCAGTTAATTTGGTATCACCGGTGGCGCAGTGACATCTCCGGACTCCGGAGCAAAGGTTCCCAAGTTCGAACCCAGTCAGGCCATTTCCGGGCACGCTTTCCATCTGTGCCAGGTTGAATTCTCCCAGGCTGGGAGGGAGAACAGCCAGAGGTCGTGGTACATATTGGTACCAATAACATAGGTAGGAAAAAAGAAGAGGTCCTGAAAGAAGATTACAGGGAGTTAGGAAAGAAGTTGAAAAGCAGGACCTTAAAGGTAGTAACCTTGGAATTACTGCCTGTGCCAAGCAACAGTGAGAATAGGAATAGAATGAGGTGGAGGATAAATGCGTGGCTGAGGGATTGGAGCAGAGGACAGGGATTCAGATTTCTGGATCATTGGGACCTCTTTTGGGGTGGGTGTGACTTGTACAAAAAGGACGGGTTGCACTTGAATCCCAGGGGGACCAATAACTTGGCGGGCAGGTTTGATAGAACCATTGGGGAGGGTTTAAACTAGTTTGGCAGGGGGGTGGGAATCAGAATGTGAGTGCAGGGGTTAAGATAGAAGGACAAGGGCATGATGCTAAGAGTTCTGAGTTGATGAGGAAGGACAGACAGGGGACAGAATGCTAGGAGTATTAGGAACAAGGAGGATGAACTTAGAGCATGGATTAGTACGTGGAACTACGATGTTGTGGCCGTTACTGAAACTTGGTTGGAGGAAGGGCAGGATTGGATGATGCAGGTCCCGGGGTTCAGGTGTTTTAAAAGGAATAGGATGGGAGGTAGAAGGGGGGGGGAGTGGCATTGCTGGTCAGGGAGAGTATCACGGCTATAGAAAGGGAGGACGCTGCAGAAGGAGTGTCCACAGAGTCGGTCTGGGTGGAAGTCAGAAATAGGAAGGGATCAATCACTGTGCTGGGAGTAGTCTATAGGCCCCCAAATAGCCCTCGGGACACCGAGGAGCAGATAAGCAGGCAGATTTTAGAATGGTGCAGGAAATACAGGGTAGTAGATTTGAACTTCCCTCATATTGACTGGCACCTCCTGAGTGCAAGGGAGGTAGATGGGGATGAATTTGTCAGGTGTGTTCAAGAAGGATTCCTGACACAGTATGTGGACCGGCCGACGAGAGGTGAGGCTATACTGGATCTGGTTCTGGGTAATGAACCTGGTCAGGTGACAGACCTCTTGGTGGGGGAGCTTTTGCTGAGAGTGACCACAACTCCCTTAGCTTCAGCATTGCTATGGAAAGGGATAAAATCAGATGAAATGGTGAAGTGCTTAACTGGGGAAGGACTAACTTTGAAGGGATGAGGAAGGAACTAGTGAGAGTAAATTGGAAACAGATTTTCAAAGGGGAAAGCACAGAAGTAATGTGGGAGAAGTTTAGGGACCACTTGAGCTGGGTTCAGGATAGGTTTGTCCCACTGAGGCAAGGAAAAAATGGTAGGAAAAGGAAACCATGGCTGACGAAACATGTGAGGCAACTCGTCAAGAGGAAAAAGGAAGTATATGTTAGATATAAGAAGCAGGAAGTAGGAGGGGCTTATGAGAAATATAGGGTAGCCAGGAAGGAGCTAAAGAAAGGACTCAGGAGAGCTCGAAGGGGACATGAGAAGGCCTTGGCTTGTAGGATTAAGGAGAACGCCAAGGCATTCTATGCCTATGTGAAGAATAGGAGGATGGCGAGAACGAAGATGGACCGCTAAAGGATAAAGAGGGAAACATGTGCCTGGAAGTGGAGGAGATTGGGGAGGTCCTAAATGAATACTTTGCTTCAGTATTCACAAGTGAAAAGGATCTTAATCAGGATGAGGTCGATGTAGAGCGGGCCTGTGTGCTGGAGAATGTGGAGATTAAGGAAGAAGTGCTGGATCTTCTTAAAAACATTAAGATTGATAAATCCCCAGGGCTGGATATGATACACCCCAGGTTGTTGCGGGAATTGAGAGAAGAGATCGCTGGAGCATTAACCATGATCTTTGAATCCTCTTTGGCTGCAGGGGAAGTGCCGGAGGACTGGAGAATGGCAAATGTAGTTCCTTTGTTTAAAAAAGGTAACAGGGAGAAACCTGGGAACTATAAACCGGTGAGTCTTACTTAGGTGGTCTGCAAACTACTGGAAAGGATTCTTAAGGATAGGATCTACGAGCATTTGGAGAAGTACAGTCTACTCATGGATAGTCAACACGGCTTTGTGAAGGGAAGATCGTGCCTCACGATCCTGATTGAGTTTTTTTTGAAGAGGTAACAAAGGAAAGGGTAGGGCAGTGGATGTGGTCTACAAGGGCTTTAGCAAAGCATTTGACAAGGTTCCGCATGAGAGACTCATCCAGAAAGTCATGAGGCATGGGATAAGTGGAACCTTGGCTGTTTGGATAAAAAATTGACTTAAAGGAAGAAAGCAGAAGGTAGTTGTGGAAGGAAAGTATTCTGCCTGGAGGTCGGTGACTAGTGGAGTGCTGCAGGGATCTGTCCTGGGACCCCTGCTATTTGTGATTTTTATAAATGACCTGGATATAGAGGCAGAAGGATGGGTGAGTAAGCTTGCAGATGACATGAAGATTGGAGGAGTTGTGGATGGAGCTGTAGGTGGTCGAAGGTTACAAGAGGATATAGACAGGCTGCAGAGTTGGGCAGAAAAATGGCAGATGGAGTTCAATCCGGACAAGTGTGAGGTGATGCATTTTGGAAGGACAAACTAGAAGACTGAGTACAGGATTAATGGTCAGCTACTTAAGAGTGTGGATGAACAAAGGGACCTTAGGGTTCAAATCCATACATCCCTCAAGGTCGCTTCACAGGTAGATAGGATAGTTAAGAAGGCCTATGGGATGCTAGACTTCATTAACAGGGGGATTGAGTTCAAGAGTAGAGAGGTCATGTTGCAACTCTACAAATCTCTGATGAGACCGCACTTACAGAGTATTGTGTTCAATTCTGGTCTCCTCATTATAGGAAGGATGTGGAAGCTATGGAGAGGGTGCAGAAGAGATTTACCAGGATGTTGCCTGGTTTGGAGAACACGTCATATAAAGCAAGGTTAGCAGAGCTGGGACTTTTCTCTTTGGAGTGCAGAACAATGAGAGGGGATAGAATGATAGAGGTTTACAAGATTATGAGAGGCATAGCTAGGGTGGATAGTCAGTACCTGTTTCCCAGGGCACCAATAGCAAACACCAGAGGGCATATGTACAAAATTAAGGGAGGAAAGTTTAGGGGAGACATCAGGGGTAAGTTTTTTACACAGAGGGTTGTGAGTGCCTGGAATGACTTGCCAGGGATGGTGGTGGAGGCTAAAACATTAGGGGTATTTAAGAGCCTCTTGGATAGGCACATGGATGAAAGAAAAATGGAGGGTTATGGGATAGTGTGGGTTTAGTACTTTTTTTAACGATTATATGGGTCAGCACAACATGGATGGCTGAAGGGCCTGTACTGTGCTGTAGTGTTCTATGGTTCTATGGAGTGTCGAGCTCACAACTTGGGCTCGCAATAAACACACTGCGCTGTGAGAAGGCCGTGGGGGACTACTCACAGAATCTTTCCTCCAAGACAATCACTTGAAAATTAAAGTGGTTGCCGAGGCTCTGGTAGAGTATGGCACAAAAAAAATAACCAAGAAGTGGATGTTGGGCAGCAGCCACATTTTGCAATCAATACATTAATTCGTTCCGCACTTAGCAGAAATTCCTTTTTTTTAACCTCCAAAATTCTGTTCGATATATAAACACATTCTGGCTCCCTTCTTAAATAGAAGTGTTACATTACCTGCTCCACAATCTTTCAACACCACTTACTTCTGCAGCAATTTCCTAAATGTATACAACAGTACTTCTGCTATCCCTTCCATAGACTCTTTATCAATAAAATAGGCTTACACAGGAGAATTTTAGATAATTAAATGCAATCCAATTAATAAAAAGTAAATTCAATCCCAAAATTATTGTTATTATTAACATGATCTATTTTACTAATGCAGATGCTAACCTATATATATATTTTTTTAAAATATATCCATTTTAGTTGTGGATGTGGGAATTCCACATAGGTACGGCATATATGCTGTACTGGAATGTTAAATGTTGCCTATTAATATAGGCTGTAGTCATCTTGGACACATTTATTCATCAAGAAAAGCAGAGAAAATCTGAAATGCAAAATGACGTGTGCAATGAAGCAATGTCTCTTACAATGTGAAAATCCTGGTGGATAATTGGGATGGTAGATAATAGAGGTGTGAATAAATGGAGATACCATTTTTAATGTACATCTGAAAGTGCAAATCTTCCACTGTGAAAATCAACTTGCAGAGTAAAGCACTGCCACAATTTATAATGTTAGTGCAATTACTTTTGAAAGCAGGCTATTTTTCATTACGTTAAATCCACTGCAGGTGACCTTTAAGTGTCCCCTACAATGGTTAATGCACTGTCCAAAGAAGCTAAATGCAACAGTCTGTTGACTCACACCGCAGTTTATTTTTCAAAGGGGACAGACCCACTGGTTCCACCCTTCGCCCAGGCAAGTGAGATGAAAAGACTGCTGAAGTTTCAGTGGCAAGGACTGCTTTCTTCCCTGACTCTATTTCCATAATAAGAAGGACATTGAAGGGTCTATGGTAATCAATCAGAAATTCAATTTTTAAAAAAAGACTGGAACTTTCACAACAAATAATTTCTGCTAAAGTCGGTTAAAATGTCAAGCAGGTCACTTTTTCATGGTTACCTCCGTTGCAATTAGAAGTGGACAAGAGTGGTTTTACAGGACCAGCTATTCCGGTATCACAAAGCCAAGCACTAATCCCAACCAGACATCTGGAATCAGCTTTTTTAAAGGCAATGTTTAAGTTCCTATATATCACTTCTGTAATGTAAAATAAATCTTGAACCTCTCACCTTGAGCAGTACAGCAACACATTACAATTCTAATTCACTTTGTCATTAGGTTGGTTGTGTAATTTCCCATGTGATGGGATCCTGATTTTGTGTGGATTGTCAGTAGGAAATACCAAGTACATGCATCCCATGAGAAGGAGAAAGGAAAAACAGGAGGTCCCTGCCCCCACTGATTAGTAGGTAACTCTTCTTAGCTGTTAAAAAATAGAAGCAGCAGTGTGCTTGAAACCTGCAGCCTATGCATCAGTTTTATCAAGGAAAAAGTGGTGTTCTTCAAGAAAACTTAATAACTCCCTGTAAACAAATAAATCATTTTCTCCTTTTCTTAATTCTTGATTTAAAAACTTCCATTAATGCAACTCAAAGCTAGATCTTATACCCAACTTAGAAGGGTATTCCCTATTTCCTATTCTGACAGTGTTTATCCTGGAGGCATTTAAAAATGAAACTGCCAGTGCCGTGCCAAATTAATACCAGCTCAATTTTCATAAAAACAGTGGGTACAGGCATGAGGCTGATAGGGAGGGGGAGTGGTGTAGGGAGAGGGAGACAGAGAGAGAGAAAGAAAACAGACAGACAGAGACACAAAGACATAGCCTACGACCTTGAATCAAGCCTACACCCTGAAATCAATGGAATATATTCCCAACTAAATTTTATATTAAAAAAATCACAGTAACTGGAAAGGATTATTGAAATCTAAGCCTGTTCTGTTGGCATCCAGCTAACTTTGTCAAGTTAATTAAGCATGCAAATAGAAACCAGCCCATAAAGGGGGAGGGGTTAGTATTTAAAATACTCACTAGCACTGACTCACTAGCAATGCTGACTGACATTTGAAAGTGGGATCTTTTCCCAATATTGAACTTTACTTCAGAGAATTAACTTAATTCAAAAATCTTTGCCATACAGGGCCTCGCTAGATTATGAATGCTTGCGTTATGAACATCTGGCACATACCGATGTGCACCGGTGCAACCGGTGGGTTGGAGGGTGTTGAATTTGAAGGCTGCTGCAGAGCTACAGGCATCTTCTGCCATGTGGGAACAGGGCATTTCCACATGCCTTCTCCCAGCACCTACTCCCCACCCAGGCTGCCAAGCAGAGCTGAGAGCGCTGAGCGAACATACTCACCATCACAAGAAAATCTGCAGCAGGGCACACAATATGGCAAACAATCACACACACAATGTGGTAAGGAAGAGAGTCCTGATAAAGGGTCTCAGCCTGAAACATTGATAGTTTAACACTTTTCCACAGATGCTGCCTTGCCTGCTGAGTTCCCCCAGCATTTGTGTGTGAAACTCACTCACCCACTGAGTCAGAGAGGCCACTCTTCCTGTATACTGTTGATCACTGTCTAGGTGACCCTCTTCCTCATTCATTTCTGACTTATACACAGTTCTGGTTACAAAGCGCTCTTAGGAACAAAACCCTGTTGAAACTTGGAGGAATTGCTGAATTACTAACTCTACTAGGCTGAATGATAAAAAGGATGACATAACACCTGCATTTCCCTGTTATATTTCAAGAAAGGCATAGTAGAATTCCATGGGATAGAGGGTGCCTAGCACTTTAATCAATTTACAATATGTTTTCCTAATCTATCTTCACTGTTGTGGATGCAATGCAGAAGTTCATGTACGTAGATACGGCGAGGTCTTTCATTGATTTTATTTATTGAGTATGCCTGCAAGAGAATGAACCTCAGGGCTTTACAATATATAGTGACATATATGTACTTTCTTCCAACTTTGAACATATGAAACAAAATCTGACAGTGAGGAAGTTAACACAGACCAACTTTGTTTTGACCTATTTCCACACCATGTATTGTTAACACTGATCAATGAAAATTTTGTAAAACCAATGTGCTTTTATGAATGGAGATATAAGAGATTGCAAATGCTGAAATCTAGAGTCACAAACAATCTGCTGGAGAAACTCAGGGGCTCAAACTGCTTCTGGGGAGGAAAGGAATTGTCAACATCTTAGGTAAAAACACTGCCTCAGGTCTGGTGTGCATGCGGTAATAGTGACTAATAATTATTATATCTAAAATTTACTTACTTCACTCTCCCATGAAGCAAAAGCAGCAAATACAGTATTTCATTGAAAGGACCCTGATCAGAATTTACTCACTATATTTTTGTGAATTTCTTGAATAATTTCAATAGAAAGATCATGGGTCATATTCACAAAGTTAGCTTTCTGTGTGTGCTCCTTGGCTTCAGTCAGGATAGACATAACAACATACAGATATATTTTACAGGATTTGTCTTCCATGTACATCAGTTTAAAGCAAACCTTAGTACCAATACATTTAGATGCTGAAAAGTAAGGCATTTGACATTTTCTGGGGTGAGCCATATTGTTAAGGACTGAACATGCAGAGTGAATAGCTATCAGGAATATGCAGAGCTGGAAGATCAAGACATCACTCAATGTCCTCCAGCTCTATACCCGAGCTATGCTCCCTCTTAACCTTGCATGACTGAACACATGTTTGGCAGAAAGAAGGACCCCTTGCCAGTGCATTTTAGAGGGATTGTCCAAAGTCTGCAGGTGAATTCTGCAGGTTGATTCTTCCAGATGTTATTATAATTGAACAGCCTGAAAATAGGATTACCTCCCTGCTAAACAACATAGAATTCAGAAATCAGTTTTAGCCAGGATGGATAATTTTAGCAACAATTTCTGGGTAGAATCACATCAATTGCAAAATTAGATCTGGCATTTCTGATTTTGATCCAGGTTAGCATCCCTGACCATTTCCTGGCATTAAGCACATGGCTAATAACGTTGCTGGCAGCACAATGTTTCATACTGGCTTGAATTAAAGCTCAAAGCTCCACACCATGATCGCTACGGAATAGTCTCGCTAGAACTAGGAGCACATCATGTCATATTTTTTGCTCGTAATATTAAAGGAAAAGTTTACCGAAATTCAGAGACCAGATAGGGGAGCCGCAGAGTTGACTACAGGCCACTAAAGCACCTCTGAAGTCCTTAGAGTATCCTACACTTAACAGGCAGAGCTTTTCTCGTCATTTAGCAATTGAACTCATTGGGTCCCTCAGTGGTGAAATTGCTGGCACTACATTAGTAGAAGCTTTGGAATAGGCCTGGTATAGACTTAAAGGCCCCATAATCAAAGGCAGAGACATAACCATCTGCAAACAGCCCATTCCCAGAGGACCTTCAGAGACACAACAACTGTCAGAAGAATCAAATTAAAATCATAAGCACAAGAGATTCTGCAGATGCTGGAAATCCAGAGGAACAAAGTCAAAATCCTGGAGAAACTCAGCAGGTCCTAATTTTCAACCAGGACATGCTGAAGAGTTTCAACCAAACATGTTGACTTTTCATTCCTCCTCATAGAATAGGCACTGCCCGACCTGCTGAATGCCTCCAGCATTTTGTGTGTGTTCATCAAATTAAAATGGCAGTTTTGGCTTCACTTATATGATTTTGAAAATCTCATACTTACATACTTGGAGCACCCAGGACAATATTATTTTTGGAGCAGCTATTGTTTGTCACTCCTGGAAGAACCAATTTCCCAGTGCAATGTTAACTGGATCTCACATCCCAGCTTTTGCATCAAAGACATGAGGCGATTTATCCCCAGTAGCGTTCAGTCCATCTTCAGGAGGAACAACATGTCACAGATTCAAAATTATCTGACACAAGTCAATTAAAATATTTTGCAATCATTCTTAGAAGTAGCATTTTATGTGGTGAATAGTTAGGGTCAAGAATGAACTACCATGGGTAGTAGTAGAGAAAAGTTCAATTGTGGCATTCATCGAGGACCTAGTTATGGTTCTAAAAGGGAAGAGCTTTTAGGTCTTTGGGGAGAGGGTGGGGAAGGAGCGTTTTTACCTACACCAGCTTCCATGCTCTAATGATTCTGCTATTTGATGTGACCTGATTGATAGATAATACAAACACTTGGGTCAGAATGCTGTTTGTTGACTATAGCTCGGTGCTTAACACCATCATTCCCTCAGTCTTGATCGATAAGCTAAAGAACTTTGGCCTCTGTACCTCCCTCTGCAATTGGATCCTCGACTTGCTAGCCAGAAGACCACAGTCTGTGCAGACTGGTAATAATATCTCCTCCTTGCAGATGATCGACACTGGTGCACCTCAGGGAAGTGTGCCTAGCCCACTGCTCTACTCCTTCTATACCCACGACTATCTAGTTAGATATAACACAAATGCCATCTATACATTTGCTGTTGATACAACCATTGTTGGTAGAATCCCGAATGGAGATGAGAGGGTGTACAGTAATGAGGTATACCAGCTATTTTAGTAATGTCACAACAATAACCTTGCACTCAACATCAGTAAGACCAAAGAACTAATTGCGAACTTCAGAAAGGGGTGGACAGGGTAACACTAAGCAATTCTCATAGAGGGACCAGAGGGAGAGAGTGAGCAATTTCAAGTTCCTGGGTGCCAAGACCTGTGAGGATTTAACATGGTCCCAACATATTGATGCAGCTATAAAGAAGGCAAGACAGCAGCTACATTTCATTAGGAGCTTGAGGAGATTTGGTTTGTCACCTAGAACACTTGAAAACTTCTACAGATGTACCGTGGAGAATGTTCTGACGGGCTATATCACTGTGTGGTATGGTGAGGGGTGGGGGGGGTAGGTTGTGCTATTGCACAGGACCAAAAGAACCTACAGAAAGTTGCAGAGTTAGTCAGCTCCATCTTGGGTTCCAGCCCCCATAGTATGCAGGACAACTCCAGGGAGCATCCATTATTAAGGACCCCCATCACCCAGGACATGCCCTCTTCTCATTACTACCATCAGGAAGGAGGTATATCAACCTGAAAGCCCCCACTCAGCAATTCAGGAACAGCTTCTTCCCCTCTGCCATCCAATTCCTCAAAGGACATTGAATCTACGAATACTACCTCCATTATTATTACTGTTTTTGCAGTATTTTTAATTTAACTATTTAATACATATAATACTTACTGTAATTGATTTGCTTTTTTCTCTATATTATCATGTATTGCATTATACAGCTGCCACTAAGTTAACAAATTTTATGACTTTATGTCGGTGATATCAAACCTGACTCTGATTCTGAAGCTAGCCAGCAATATCGAAGAGGATACCAAAAGTTTTTCCAAATATAGAAAGAGCAAAAGAGAGGTGAGAGTATGTATAGGGCAACTGGAGAGTTAGTAATGAGGAACAAGGAAATGGCAGATGAATTGAATAAGCTTTCACTGTGGAAGACACTAGCAATATGCAGGAAGTTCGAGAGTGTCAGAGGGCAGAAGCAAGTTCAGTTGTTATTACGAAGGAGAAAAATCTTGGGAAACTGAAAGGCCTGAAGGTAGGTTAGTCATCGGGACCAGATTGTCTATACGCCAGAGTTCCGAAAGAGGTAGCACCCAACATATCTACACTGTGGTTGAACATGATTCCACAATGAAGTCATTGAAATCAGCAGGCAGCAAGAAGACGGCTTGTTGTTTGTATCACCAACTACAACTTTCAGGTTAATTTTCCATCTTGATAGCCACAGCAACTTTTTGGCTATAAAATGTCATCCCCGAGGCACAGATAAGAACAATGGGCGTTCAAGGACAAGTTTGCTGCCGTTACAGGAAAAGAAAAAAACCTGAGATCATAGAGTAATAGAAATTTTAACAATGATGAAGATCTTGCTCTAGGTAAGAACTGGAATTCAATTGTAAGCAAGGTTGGAGAGTGGAAACTTGATTGGATGAGGACTAACCAGACTATGGGGGTAGAAATACCACTGGACTAGACATGCCCAGGTATCGACCCTGATGAAGAAAGCAGAGTTTGTCATTGAAATGTCAGTTAAAATCGATACCTATACCTGGTTGGAAGCCCAAGAAGAGTTTATTCATCAAAGAGCAATGTTTTAAAGTCCAGTATATAGAAAATGAATGATATATATTTTCCCTATCAGTGCAAGGAATGTGAAGTAAGGCCAAATAGATAATAATGGATCAGTGTCTGCAAATTGAAGAAGAGCAGAGCATGACAGACAGTTCACAGCAAGGATTGCACTGTGTTATTGGCGGCACAATATCATAGCGGTTAGCGTAACGCTATTACAGCGTCAGCTGTGTGACTGGGGTTTCATTCCTGCCACTGTTTGCAAAGACTGTATACGTTCTCCCTGTGACCATGTGGGTTTCATCCAAGTATTCTGCTTTCCTCCCACATTCCAAAATGATGTACAGTTAGGGTTAGTACTTTGTGGACATGCTATGTTTGCACATGAAGCATGGTGACATTTGCAGGTTGTCCTAGCACCATCCTCACTGATTTGATTTGACAAAGACAGGTATGTAAAAAGGACCTGAAGGATCAATGGGGACCCGAGTCACTCCAACCACAAACTGTTCTAGCTGCTACCCTCTGGGAAATGGTACCACAGCATAAAAGCCAGGGCCAACAGGCTCTAGGATAGCTTTTTCCATCAGGCCATCAGACTGCTTAATTCACGGTGACACAACTGTATTATATTGACTATCTTGTTGTACACACTATTTATTATAAATTACTAGCACATTGCACATTTAGACAGAGATATAACGTAAAGATTTTTACTACTCATGTATATGAAGGATGTAAGTAATAAACTCAATTCAATTCAAAGAATTTAACACCAAAAAAATGAAAATCACTTTTTTTCAATATGTGAAAAATAAAGCTATTCTTTTATAATCTTTGTCTTTATAATCCCACTACTGTTGGTCAAGACAACACCAATTACAAATCAGGAATTTTCCATATTTGAACATTACAGTCCTCACTATTATAAATCATAGTATATCAGGTGAACTAAACTATCTTCCTTTTGTTCCGTTTAAATGAGATCTTTTAATACAATAGAGGAGATTTACCAAAAAGAACTATACATGCCCTTTTGTATTTTTGAGCTCAGAGATAGCAATGATTAATTCATTTCAATCACTATGCACAAAAATATTTGGCAACAAAATCAAATTATGTGCAGAAAATACGACATATTTCTAACAACCTATCTCCTGCATTTTGTTACCAAAAAAAAACTCTGTGTTGTGGGTGGCTGAGATCATTTGGAACAGTGGAGCCGTCAGTTAAAACAGGTGGGAGGCTGAGTCTGTGATGGAAGGCAGCAGACTGAGAACTGGAGAACGTGGAGAATTAATGGCATACAACTGAGTGAGAAATGAAGATTTCAGAGTGCAAGAGCTGGTGAGAAAGTGATAAACAAGGAGAAAGAGAGTCAGATGACAGCACACGAAATGGAGATTGTAGATACTGTCAGGCATGCAACAGTGCAAGAAATTTAAATTATATAGAACGAAGGACGGATGTTGGTATGAGAAATGGAGACCACAGTGACAGCAGGGCAGCTGGGTCTATAAAAATGGAGATTGCATGGAGTGCCTTCGAGAACTGGGGACCATGCGGAGTGAGAAGAAACGTGTGAGTGAGAATGCAGAACTCAAGGAATCATGCAGGAGAATGGAAACTGGAAATGCTGCAAAGCGCTAAGTGATTTTGAGCTTTGGGTGAGTGACCACAAATGCTGGTTGCCACCCATCGATCACTCAGGGCAGGTTCACAGTGGGTTCTAATGGTGGCAAAGCCAGGGCGAGAGTAAATGCAGCGGCCCAGCTGACTCAGCTCATGAACACACGACGCATTTCTGCTCCTCGCAGTCCTACACAAAAAAAGCTTCATCTTCATGTCTTCCAGTTTCATCTATCTATTTATAGCATGAGTTTACTGATCATGACTACAGCAGCAGACTTTCCTTAGAACAAGCAGCTAAAGGCTAGCAACACTTAGCTGAGTTAATAGAATTCCAATTCACCCACACCTGGAGGCACTATAGTGAGGTTTATATCCCATTACAACAGGGACAGAGCTTGAAAATCATCTGCCTCTTTAATTTTAATATCCCGCACAACCAATCTGTTAATCTGTGAAGTTGATAAATTTCACGACACATGCCGTGATATTAAACCTGATTCTGATTCCATTTCTGACAATTTGCCAATTCCTGCCTGATAGTGGAGAATGAGTTAAAGGACTCAGTTTTGAGAATTCAGAAGACCTGTGTTTGGCACCATCCTACAATAAGATGCCAAGTGTTATGGACATGCCTATTTTCCAAGTTTGTTGCCCTTTCTGCCCCCATATGGTGTTCACTTCATGCAGATGTGCAGGGCCTATCTTACTAGCCTGAAGACATCCAGCCTCTAGCAATGGGATCTCAAACGACACAGTGAGAAATTTCCACATTGGCTGTGTAAATTCATCTGAATCTGAATCAGCTTTGACAGCCAGCAAAGCCCCACTCTCAACTTTGATTGACATTGGGAGGCATTGAAAAACAAATAAAATATATAATAAATATTTTAATTCAGATTATTAAAACATTTTAAATGAAAAAGCAAAAGTCAATTTAAATATTTTTTAAAACCTGCCTTTGCCTTTGCTTCAGTTATTGAAATCAATGGGCTCTCAAATCCCACACCAACCCAGCACAAAATCTGAAAAATAATCACTTGGTACAAATGCTGGAGAATCTCAGCAAGGTGTATATCTGGTGTTACGTTCCATGTATATTCTGTAACTGTCACTCAGTTGAGGATTCCCATGTTTGACCGGTGCTTGTGTGGAAATTGCAGTACGACAAAGGTAAGACAAAGATGGAAGACAACGCGCAGCCTGGGGCAGTTGTAATCAGGTGAAACCTCTGGAGACACCTCTGCTTCTACGTAGGGATGACTGGGCAATGTGTACCCAGACCAGTCAAGTGAGGTCTCCATAATGCGAATTTTCCAGGAATATCTTCCAATAGAATATCACCCAATAGATGGTGCCAGAGATGGGATGAGATAGGAATAATGGAAGGATGTGAAAGATTCCAATAACTAAGGGACAATTGCTTTTTACTAATTTCAAAATATCATCGGTTGTCAGCTTGAAGTTTTGATTGAATTTTAACATCTCTATTCTGAATGGTGATTGATCTTGCAAGTAAGGAATTCAAAATATTCAATTTACTGAGCAGTCAAGATCTGTAACAGATAAGCTGATTCTGTATAAAGATAACATTTTCTGTTCAGGCTTCAGAACAGTGAGGGTGAGAGGGGCCCATGCTGTTCTTCTTGTGCACAAGTAAAATTAAGAAGTATGTTTAAGTCGTAAGAGTGTGTGTGTTCTGAGCTCAGTTATTTTAGTTATTTTATCTTATTATCGGTGATGAAACTTGCTTCTATTTAAAAAGGATCTGCTC
Source organism: Hypanus sabinus (assembly GCF_030144855.1). Lineage (NCBI taxonomy): Eukaryota > Metazoa > Chordata > Chondrichthyes > Myliobatiformes > Dasyatidae > Hypanus > Hypanus sabinus. Next base: position 46,699,420 of record NC_082722.1, read on the forward strand.
AAAATACTAGCACTTATCAGCATGATCCAAACCATTAATAACTATCAGTGTTCAGCATTATTAAAGAATAAGTTAGATATTAACCTCTGGTTGCTGTATTTTTTGCAATTGAACTGAAAAATAAGGTTCAGTTGTCTAAGTTGCCTTATCCTTCCTCTACAAGTTTCACCAGAGTAATATCCTCGAGATTGCTCTGAAATATATCCAAGTCTTTGGAATTTCTCACCAGAGAAGACAGCAAAGGTTTAGGCCCAACTACTTATATTCAGGACAGCTTATTTTCTGAATTGTGATAATCAATTATATTCTAAAATTGTGACAACTCCTTATTACTGTCAGACAGGTAAAAACTGAAATTTTACTTTAACAAGTAAAATTCCCATCCATCAGAATTTAATTGTTGCTGGAGATTTACAAAATTGAAAAGTTGGGAGATTTTAACTTGTTTTTTCTCTCGCTTATTTCTATTAATTCCATCTTTATTTTCCTCTCTTTCTTTTGTTGACTGTTTATATTGTCCAAGGATGGAATTATTAACTTGTTCTTCTTCAGTAAAATTTCCAGTCTGATATGATGAGAAAAAGTGCTATTGCTGGGTCTGTTTATAGGGATCCCAAATCTCCTGTAACAGACACCACATTGTTGGCATTCTAAATTCACTGTTAGGAATTAGACTGGGTTTATGAAATTATGGATAGCGCAATTATGGATTAAATAAAATGAGTACCAGACTTCAGGAAATGAAACCTGTACACAATTTAACTTTAAACTGCTACTTCATGGCTAGTGAAACGAAACAGTAGGTGTGGGATGTCCCTCTGTCCCGTTGAAACTACATTGGGAAAGATAATAGATGATCACTCCTGCAGTCAGTGTATTGTTAACCCTTACATACTATTTGGGTCAAATTTGACCCGCTTTGACATTTGACAGCAGTAAAAACACCCAAAATGACATTTTTTTAGCCAAAATCTGATGACTTTTCCTAAAGTGAATCAAAATGCACAGAAGTAAAAATACTTCATTACTTTTGTACAGGTGCTACAAATTTTTGTACATTGAGGCTGTTCCAGGTCAAATTTGACCTGTATCTATTGAAATGGACTTTAGATCTCTTAAGCATTAATTAAGGATTAATTACCCATTTATTAATGTCAGGTAGGCTATTTATACATTCTAAATAGATCTGTGGTCCAAAATTAGGTATAGACACTTGTTATGAGGGGATTCTTGGGCGGGGTCAAAATTGACCCAGACTATACTGTGAAGATGTAGAATATGAATGGGTTGCCTGGGTTAAAGGTGTGTCCCTGCCACGTAAGACACAGATCAGAACAGGTCTGCTTTGTCACTCAACCTTCTGATTAGTTGTATATTCATGGTCCCATCCCTTAACACTGTAACAAAAGGGTTACACTTCGGATGTCTGCAGTTTATACTCAAGCTCTTAGAACAGACATATGTATGAATACTCAAAAAGATTCTGCTAGTTGCAATGTGCTCCCATTGTAAATGAGTCATTTTTTTAATGCTCCTGTCCCATTGAACTCATGTCCGCATACCTCAGCTCCATTCTATCTCCTTTGGTTCAGTCTCTTCACACCTACATCTTCAAAACTTCACACACTCTCGATGTCCTCAGCAACTTTCAGTTCACGGGCCCTGACTGCCTCATTTTCACCAAGGATGTCCAGTCCTTAAACACTTCTATGCCTCATCAAGAAGGCCTTAAGGCTGCCCACTTCTTTCCCAACTAGTTCCCTTCATCCACCACTTCCCTCTGTCTGGCTGAACTAGTCCTCACCCTCCTTTGGCTCCTTCCACTTTCTTCAAACTCAAGGGGGACCCGCATGGGCCCCAGCGAAGGCTGCCTTTTCATTGGCTACATAGAACGGTCCATGTTCCAAGCCTTCCTTGGTAATGCTCCCAACTCTTCCTGCGCAACATGGGTGCTGTTTCATGCACCCATGCTGAGCTCCTCAATTTCATCAATTTTATATCCAACTTACACTCTGCTCTTAAATTCAATTAGTCCAATTGTTTTACCTCCCTCCTCTTTCTTGACCTTTCTGTCTCCATCTCTGGAGACAAACTATCAGCTAACATCTTTTATGCAGATTCCAATAGCTACCTTGGCTATATCTCTTCCCGCCCTGTCTCCTGTAAAAATGATATTCTCTTTTCTCAGTTCCTTCATCTCTGCTGCATCTGTTCCCAGGATGAGGCTTTCCTTTCCTGGCACATCAGAGATGTCCTCCTTCTTCAAAGAACGAGGTTTCCCTTCCTCCACCATTGATGCTGTCCTCTCCCATGTCTCTTCCATTTCCTGAATATCTGTGCTCACCCTTTCTTCCTGCCTCCTTAACAGGGATAGGGTTCCTTTTCTTCTCACCCACTACCCCATGAGCCTCCACATCCAACACATCATTCTCCACAACCTCTGCCATCTCCAATAGAATCCTACCACCAAACACATCTTTACCTCCTCCCCACTCTACTTTCTCCAGTGATGCCCTTGTCCATTTGTCCCTCCTCACTAATCTCCCTCCTGACAGATATCCCTGCAGTGACAGAAATGCTACACATGCCCATTCACCTCCTCCCTCACCTCCATTCAGAGTCCCACACAGTCCTTCCAGTTGAGGCTTCACCTGCGTATCTCTTGGGGTCACCTATTGTATCCAGTGCTCCTGATGTGGCCTCCTCTACATTGGTGAGATCCGACATAAACTGGGTGACCGCTTTGTTGAGCTCCTCCAATCCAACTGTCAGAAGTGGAATTTCTCAGTGGTCAACCATTTTCATTGCTATTCCCATTCCTGTTCTGTCAGTTCATGGCTCCTCTTTTGCTACAATGAAGCCACTTTCAGGGTTGAGTAGCAACACCTCAGATTCTGTCTAGGTAGTCTCCAACCTAATGGCATGAACATCAATTTCTCCTTCCAGTAAGTTTTCCCCTCCCCCTTCCCTCTTCTTCTATTTATCCACTCTTACCTCTTCTCCTCACCTTCCTATTACCTCCCTCTGGTGCCCCTCTTTCTCTTTCTCTCATGGTCCACTCTCCTCTCCCAGCAGATTCATTCTTCTCCAGCCCTTTATCTTTCCCACCTTGGCTTCACCCATCACCTTCTAGCTCGTCCTCCTTCCCCTCCCGCTCACCTGTTTTATTCTGGTGTCTTCCCCTTTCCTTCTCAGTACTGAAGGAGGCTGTCAGTCTGAAATGTCGACTGTTTATTCACTTCCATAGACCCTGCCTGACCTGCTGAGATCCTTCTGCATTTAGTGCGCTTTGTTATGAAATTCTGTAAACTTACCTGACTACATTTGAAATGTTAAAGTTAAGTAAGTTTAATTGAAACCATAGTTAATTCTTTATTGATACCTTTGTGTTGAAGAAGTATAAAGCATAATGTCAGGAGAGTAATATTCTTTTGGATTCTCCTGCACTCTTTCCTAGATGTTTGCTGTGTGAATAAAAACTTCAATTTCCTAGTTACAGCTTCTGTGTGGCTCAGTTTTAGACCGTCACAGAATTCAGACCCGCACTGAGGTGTGCATTAGTAGCAGGGATACACCTTTAGAAATGTGGTAATAGCAGGAACCGTCATCTATTATCTTTCCCTATATAGTTATAATGAGACAGAATCAAAATTATTGGTTTCACCAGCCACCAAGTAACAGATGGAATTTAAAATGTTTGTAAGTTTCATTTCCTTGAGACAGGTTCTCATTTTTGTTCATCTATATTTATTCTATCCATAATTTTTAAACTCAGAATGATCCCTAACTATACAAAACCCAAAGAAAGTCTGTGGCAAGACAAGTAGATTGAACACGGACTGCCAACCATAGTTCAGGCTAGTATTGAATATGGAGATTTGAGGATATTTAAACATTTATTTTTTATTAAATTGCTTCACATATGTTTTGATTAACATTTAGGAAAAGTAAAAGATCGGTCTGTGTGTTTAATCATAGCACATTTAATCGCAGAATGTTTGTAACTCCTGTGCAGGAACATAGATTCTGTGCTGTGGAATTCACCCACAATAAGTCATGTGCTGCAACCTTGGATAGGTGTGGGCATGTTTTCACTCAGAAATGCACGCAAAAAGGGAGGAAGTGTGGGACCCAACCAATTATTACTGAGTTTTGTGCAGCTGTTCGCATTAAGCCCCAAGGCAAATATGGAGTAGTTGCATCCTCTATCCACAAACATACATAGCGTCGCGATGGATCTACTTGGTGAAATGGCCGAAAGGGAGGCAGAGAGGCAGTCAGTGTCTCCCAAATTACACACAGAGATCTAGAAATACACACACAGCAGGTAGATGGACCCAAATAAAGGAGCCAACCATGTTATTGATACTTCTAGAAAAATTGTTTCCCTTTTTTTAGACAGTGTATGGTCCTGCAAGCATGAGGGGTCTCACTTGGCCTTTACTAGGCCAAAGAAGCAGATCTTCTGGATGAACACTGGTATGCAGTATGCTGCCTGTTTGTCCAACACACAAGTAGATCTATTTAGAGTGAACAACCATTAAATGAGGGAGGCAATGTTGGTAAAGGACATAAAATACTTGTATATCAAATACATTGTTGTATCTTCATAGGACCTGTTGTCTGCAGAGTTCTCCCTGTTTTTATTATGTCAGGCTGTCTGGAAGACCAAAATAGCCGACCACACTTCAACAATTAAGACACCAGGAAGCAGAGAAGGAGAAAGGAGAGGCTGGAATAGAGGAGGCTAAAGAAGATGTGGAGGAGGAAGAGGATGTTGTCTTTGGGCCTGACACCACTCAGCATCAGAATCTGAAGTGAAAGACACTAGATTACGTGGGTAATTTCCATGAAGAGAAACTCATGGACTGGAGTCGAGCAGTTTAGAACAATTTAGCGTGCCAGCTCACTGGAGAGGAAGTCCACATCTTTAGACTTCCCCAGTGATCCAGGAAAGAAATGCAGCAGAGGAGCACATAGACGGAAGGCTTGAGCAAATGCTCAGTAAATTGGATGGCCTGGCAGCTAGATTGCCGAAAGTGACAAGAAGTTTGCCGAAGTTCATCACCAACCAAACATCCTGCTGTGGCACCCACATGATGAAGCTCATCGCCATTCTGATCCTCTTCACCCTTCTTCCTCCTTTTATTCCTGGTGCTCCTGTTGTTCATAGAGGTTCTCACTCAAAGGCAGACTCCCTGTTGGCAAGGCTGGGTAGGAAGAAGCAGAAGTAGGAAAAGTATGAACACTTAGATGGCTCAGAATGGGAAGGCATTTTGAAGTGTCCTGTGCTTTTTTTTTCATCTATTCCTGGTGATGCAATGGCCTCCACTGTAGCAGAGCTCAACTCATATGACAGCACCGAGTCATGGAAGAGGAAGGTAACCTCTATCTCGGCATTGCAGCAGGTTGCTATTGAAATATTGAAAGTGAGATGTGGGGTTGCTAAATAATGCTATGCTCCCTGCCACCTCATGCTGACCATCTCATAATCTATCACAACTTGAACTTTCAGGTTAAGATGACCTCCAGGTTGAAGAGGGCAGCACAAAGCACACTATGAATGCAGTCATTGTCTCTTCAACTGCACAATGCCGGCACAGCCATCCACTTACTCAGCATCATATTCTCTGCTGAACATAAAGTAAAAGTAGCTTCCTTTCCTTGAGTAGCAAGCATCAGTAACTTTGCTAATGCTGGAAAGAGCAGCAAACTTTGAAAAATTGGCACTGATCAGCCACTATTGCCTGGCATTATCACAGGTTAGAAAATTCATAACAATAGTGACCTTAACTTTCACATACGTGAATAAATAACTAGAGTTCTGCCTACAAGTAGTTCGAGATCTCCATCAAATTAACTTGGAAAATCCTAATCTCCAAAGGCACTGTTCCTTGGAGAGCTCCAGGTTAGAAAGTGGCTCCCTGTGGAGTGTGTGGAGAGGTGTGTTGAAACTGAAGTCCTTCTGCTCTTCTTGCCAGAGGACCTTGATGCTTCATATGCCTGGCCTCTAGCTCATGTTTGAATATCAATGGAGCCACTGCAGAAACACCCACTGTAAAAAAGATGGAATTGACAGGAAGCCCATCCAAGTCATCAGGTAGGGCAAGGAACCAGTAATTAGCTTCATGTTTGTCAGCAGCAGTCTGCAGAGGTTTGAAGAGATTGTCTAAGTGCCTCTTTAAATCATGCTACTGGACAGCAAAGAGTGTCATGGAAACTTGACTCTTCTGTGGTTAATTAATGACCGGTGTGATTTGGAACAACATAGTACAATTTCTCCTGCATGTGCTCCAAACTAGCATCACGTAAGAGAATGGCATCAATGTGTGCTCATCCTATGTACAAAATGAGGCATTTGTGCATGTGTGATTCACAATGAGCAGTGCCTGGACAAATGTTTTAAGTGACACAATCCAGACAGAAAGAAAGGCTTATTGCAACTGCTCCAAAAAACCAATTTTCCATTACGTTACACAAAAAAAAGAGAATAGCACTATGTGAAAGAATTTATTTAAGGCAATTATTTTTATGAATTGGACTGCCATAAATTTTATATGAAGGAGTATTTTTACTTTTCATTAATTCTTTAAATTAACAAGGAAACAATATATGTTATATATTTTTTAAATATAGATATATGAAATTGAAGACTATAAATTATAGCAGGTGATATTAACAGATAAATGTGACATTTCTATCCTCAGTGTTGATGGAGGTGTTCATCCATTAAAATATTTATGCTTTAAGTATTCATTTTCCCATTTTTGACACCGGTATCTTCTAGTTGTTGAACTCTGCAGCATAGTCAAATTCACATTTGTGTAACAAATTATTCTAAACAATGGTTGAGAGGGAAATGCAGAATTAAAAAATTGGAGAAAATAAACATGCAAAAACTATGAATAAACTATATTGTAACAGAGGAGTAGTGAGTGCAAACATAAAAAGATAATTATAGTGCCCCAAATATCTGTTAGGCTATAACTGGCAATTAGGGATTACAGTGCCTTACACAAGGTATCTTTTGAAAGGGGATAGGAATGTTTAAATCAATATACTGCCCATCACAATCTGACTATCAAAGACCATACTCAGCAAAAATCAATTTCCAGTGCTTCTTTCTTCTTTATGCTTTATTCTTTATTTCTTTAATTTAGTATGAGCTTGGGAGAAGGACAGTGCAAAAATGTTTATAAAGTCTTGATTTTAGTTTGCCAGGTGGGAGTGAATCCTTACCATGCTATTAAAAAAGATTTTGGTAAGTTGATGGTTGCTGCACAAAGGTCAGTGATTTGTAGGCCGATCACAGTAATTTTCCAGGTTTTGGCATTTTGAAAGCGCACACAGGACAGCACTTCAGTAAGCTGACCTTGACAGTGAATTGGATAAATAAACCTTCAATTTACCCCCTTCTGTTCAAAGCTAGCCTAGCTGATCTCTCTGGAGCCTTCACCTATCCACATCGTTCAACTCAATGCAACTTCCAACTGATGCATGTCTGCAGCTTTCCTCTCCCTGTGACAAAAACCACTGTACAGTCAAGCTACAGCACTTGGCTTCAGAAAAGTCAAAGTCAATAGTGCTAACATTGAAATTTTAATGCATGTTCCATCGTTACCCATCATCCTCTCTGCATGTATCCCAAGAGGCATTTCAAGTGAGAATACCACTCCATAACAGGTAATGACGTGGCATTTAATGATACTGTCCAAAGTGATCCAAGTCTGCAGAAAGTAATGTGCGCTCATGTACCAGATAAGCATAGCTGAATGTACCAGAACAGCAATATCTTTCACCAGACTGTCAGAAGAATAAAATGTGACATATGCTCTGCCATTGTACCTGCCCTTTCATACTTTACCATCAAGGGAAAAAAAAGCATTTTCAGACACAGCACACCATAGAGTGGAGTGGGTTCAGAAAAAGGCGGATAGCAACATATCAGTGATTAAGTATTCACAGCCTCTTTAATACTCCAGTGCTCTTGGATTCACTACTAAAATCTGTGAATTATACCTCATTGAAGGATGTCCTTAATCGACTCTGACATGTTATATTGGAGGCAGAGAAAACGTTTCAGTATGATAGATAAGGTTAAAAGAGCTAGTACTGTGATCATTTACTCTGGTGCCTAGCAAAAAATCTAAAGCCAAAAACCATTTCCATCATTCATTTCCTGCTGAAAAAAAGCCATATCTGACAGTCTGTTAAAGCTGATGAGGCAAAGTGAACACATTCAATTTTCTGTCAAAGTTATGTTGTTCGTGTAGATAAGAAAAAGATTTTAACATTTTTACAGTATGCTCTAAGGATTGAAGCTGAAACTAAACAACCATCTGGATTGTACATATTATTTCAAGTTGAGGTTGATAATAGTCCGTGCAATTATGAAACATATTTTTGTAAAGCATATATAAAATGTACTGGATAGCGAACTGAACAGAAACCCGATGGAGAAAGTCCAATTATAGACTTTGTGTAATCATATGATGTTATTTTAGTTTTGGCTATATTGTTGGTAGTGTGCTGAATTTAAAGTCTAATGCATAGAGAATGGAAGTGTCTCCATAATGTTTAAGAAATGGATGTTTTGTTTTAATGCAGTAAAGGAACAGAAAGAAAATAATAGTTTGGCCAATTGAAATACTGGATGAACATTTTAAAGTATGATAACTGTTTAGTATTGGTAAGTCGAGAATAAGCCAAATAAAATAATGTAGTCACATACTTCAGCTCAGGTTGGAAATCCTAAATTCCTTTCTATAGTAATGCAGAAATCTATATTTTACATTAGATACCAACATCTCTGTGGATCTATCATGTGATCCTTAAAGAAGGTAATGAAGTAGCTGATTATTTGTAAACATAAATATCCAGAATTTGGATCCACTTGCACATAAAAGCCATTTTGTACACATTTTATTGTGTTGGTGATCATTACTGAGTCAAGGAGAGACCATCAGGCTATTGGCTGAGGCATAGTTCATACGAATATGTCTGGTGATTGGCTCACACCTGGACCTGGTTTCCATATTAATCAACAGAAATTCTCAGTAAAACATAAAGCGAAACAAGAGTTACAATAAATTAAAGGGAGCCACAGTATGAGGATGTTTGCCCACATCCTCGGTCAGACTCACCTTTCAGTGGCCTGCTTTTCCCCTCTATATCACTAACCAAGTTCACAGCATCTCTGTATTACACAGCTCATGATGTTGCAGTCTCTGACCCTTCAATCAGCCCACATCTCCTGGTGGCTTGGAACTACCTGTAGCACAAAGCCTCTTAGGGCCAGACACATAGGAGAAGATTCAAAACTAAAGATTCAGAATTATTTAATATCATTTCCAGTACACAAGTGTAAAGGAGAATGAAATAATTGTTACTTCGGATCTGATGGAGTACACAAAAACCGTACACAGTAAGATAAAGAATGCAATGATAATAAAAGCAATAATAAATATAAATACAATAATACAATAATAAATAAAAATATCATATATATATCGATTGATTGTATATCCATAAAGTGATGCTAGGCGCAGGAGTGTCCGTACATAAGGTGTCCAACAGAAAATGATTCAGTAATGGTGGTTGGCGGCATGGAGGGGTGAGTTAGTGGGTGGAGGTGTTGATCAGACTTACTGCTTGGGGAAAATAACTGCTTTTGTGTCTGGTGGTTCTGGCGTGGATGCTACGTAGCCTCCTCCCTAAAGGAAGTGCAACAAACAGTCCCTGAGCAGGGTGGTTAGGATCCTTCATGGTGTTACTGGCCCTTTCCTGGCATCTTTTTCTATATATGCATGTCCTTGAGTGTGGGGAGACTGGAGCTAGTAATGCAGCACCAGTGCAGTTTTGACTGTACATTGTAGAACATGGTCCCCCAATTCCATAGAACCATACAACATTACAGCACAGAAACAGGCCCTTCGGCCCTTCTTGACTGTGCCAAACGATTTTTCTGCCTAGTCCCACTGACCTGTACTTGGACCATATTTCTCCATACACCTCTCATCTATGTACCTGTCCAAGTTTTTCTTAAATGTTAAAAGTGAGCCTGCATTTACCACTTCATCTGACAGCTCATTCCACACTCCCACCACTCTCTGTGTAAAGAAGCCCCCCCAGTGTTCCCTTTAAACTTTTCCCCCTTCACCCTTAACCCATGTCCTCTGTTTTTCTTCTCCCCTAACCTCAGTGGAAAAAGCCTGCTTGCATTCACTCTATCTATACCCACCATAATTTTACATACCTCTATCAAATTTCCCCTCATTCTTCTACACTCCAGGGAATAAAGTCCTAACCCATTCAACCTTTCTCTGTAACTCAGTTTCATTTTCATCTTTTTTTACCTAGATATAAGTGTTTGAAAATTATACATAATGCAATTGCGATAACGGAAGAAGTACCATTCACATATCAAGTATTAACGTCAATTGGTTAATATTTCAGTCAGAATAGAAAGATATATGTGCTTTATAATGGTATCATCTGTAGCTTAGTTGGTTCTGCTGAAGATGCCAAGTCAGAAGTCTGTGGTGTCAAGTCTTACTTCAGAGACCAGAATACAGAAGTGTATGTTTGCTCCACTGTAAGTGACCGCCGCATTGGCAAAGATGTTCGCATAAGGAACGTTTTATATAAAAGGCACACAGGATTATTTCAAGTAAAAGTGGGGCTGCTGAAGGCTATTGGCGGTTGGTGCACTCTCTCTGGAGATCTGGCCAATGTTTGCCCCTCATTCAATAATAAAACAGCTTGTCTGATAATTGCTTGCAGTGTGTAAGTCGGCTTTTACATTTCTTGCACTGGAACTGAAAAGCACTTCAAAAGCACTTAATTACTTTAAAGAAAGCTGACAGGGTTGTGTAAGGTGCTAAATAAATGCAAGTCTTTCATGTTTTCAGTGCTCTTGAGCTGCTTTAAGCATACACGTTAATAGCATGTATTTTACAGCTTGCTGTCCATTCACAAATACTATAAATATTCTTTTCTGCTGAAATTGTTTGACAGTATATTGTGAATATAGCAACATACTGCATTACTTTTAGAGCTGCCAGTGAGACTCTTACAAGTAGTGCCTGTGTACTGCACAAATTGTAGGTTGTCTTTATCTTAAATATCCCCTTTCAGTCTTTTTAAGGTGTAATATTTTTTTAAATAAAAACTTTATTTTTTAGTGATCCTTGATGAACTTAATCGTCTTGTAATCTTCTCTTGTTTAGCTCTCTTTGGCTATTCAATATAAAAACTTAAGCGCACTTGCAGTAGCAAAGATTTTTTTTAAAAACAATAATATCCAAACTTTACAAAAAAATCTTACATGTGATGCATACAAATCACACTTCAGTATTTTCTTGTGTCAGCTTGCGTCAAATGTAAAAGGTTCTTGGTTAGTGTTATTAAGTTTAATCTTCATCCCTAAAAAACTGAATCCAAAATAAAGCCAATTCACTTTGCAGTTAAACCTGGAGATTTATTGTTGAAATGCTCTTCAGAATGAACATGCATTCTTCATGTCTGCATCATAGAAGAAGATAATTTATTCTCTGGACATGAATGATAATTTCACTACCAAGCAATATGATAATTCACTCCAGTGAAATTAAAAATGATAATTCACTCCAGTGAATTACCACTTAATGGTCCAGTGCACTCCAGATTGTGTTTAAAACTGAAATAGAATCCCACATGGAACAAACAGCATATCACATCTCTGATGGTGCATTACTGACGTCTGCCTGCAGTGCCTCTAAGTTATGAGTCTTTCACTTGAAACATACTTCCACCACTGTCATATCTTACATAGGCTTTCTTACAGCAAACTGCTTAACACCCTACTTGGTACTTATCTGTCTTCTTTGAAAAGGTATTTGGCTTCATTCAGACTATTATTTTTACACATACTTCTATAACAATGGCCTTCCGTTTTCACTTACAAAGTATATTTTGAACCTTCATAGCTTCCTTTCCACATGCTGACATTAGTTGAACAGGAAATAAAAGCACTTTTGAATGTTTATTTCCATCTAAGTCCTGAACATTTCGTGTATGTTTTCTAAACCTAAAATTCAGCAACGTTAGAAATGAATTCACATTCTGAAATGATTTGGAAGCAGAATCTAAACTGTAGTTAAGTACATCCCAGAGTAGTATTTATAAAAGATGGTCAAGATATGAGTGTGATACCAAGCAGTATGTTAAATGAAATCATAAACAATCTGAATCAAGCCTGAGTAATTCACAGATGTCACTAAATATGCCCTGACATATCCTCCTACATATTTGATTTTCATCTATAATATTATCAAAAATAACTTCTGGCTTATATTCTCAGTGATGACATTTGAGTGTTACACCTATATTTTTGGACCTATCCTATTAAATTCCCTTCCAGCCACCTTGAACACAATGCACAAAATCCCAAGTTGAATAGTAGTTCCTGAACCCCCTTATGCTACATCCCATTACGTTTTGATTTTACCTCACATTGCCATATACTGCAGGGAAGCAGCCGTCTGAATAATATGCTTAATGTAACTTAAATCCTCATTTTCTCAGAAGTTTAGGAAAGTACAGAGTATATAAGATTTGAAACTATCATTGGAAATGAAATGCACAAGTGTAATATACCCGCATCAAATTCCAGTCCAACAAATTTAACAGAGGAGAGAATGTTTTACAATTAATTAGTGAGTAAAAATGGCCACTAAAATAATGCAGGGTAACTTGATATTAGTACATTAAATGTATCCACAGCAGTGTGTTGTCAATAATTTCCAGTTGTACTTGCTGCCACGATAATGTTCAGAAAATAATTTCAAACCACCTCTGTCAGATTTCAGGAAATCTTTATAATTTTTTCACAAAAGGATTTTGAATAGAAGCTGCATTTAAAGTACATTCACAAGTTAAAAGAGGAGAGCCCGGTAACAAATGGTAGTTAATTGCGGATGCACAAAATTCTATTATGAAGCACCAACGTATCAATAAGAAGGTAAAAATGGTAAATACATGTTTGATTGCAATTACTCAGCAGCATAAGAGCAGCTTAAGATGAGAGGAGACCTGATAGAGGTGTACAAGATATTAAGAGGAATAGACAGAGTGGACAGCCAGCGCCTCTGCCCCAGGGCACCTCTGCTCAGTACAAGAGGACATGGCTTTAAGGTAAGGGGAGGGAAGTTCAAGGGGGATATTAGACGAAGGTTTTTCACTCAGACAGTGGTTGGTGTGTGGAATGCACTGCCTGAGTCAGTGGTGGAGGCAGACACACTAGTGAAGTTTAAGAGACTACTAGACAGGTATATGGAGGAATTTAAGGTGGGGGGTTATATGGGAGACAGGGTTTGAGGGTCGGCATGACATTGTGGGCTGAAGGGCCTGTAATGTGCTGTACTGTTCTATGTTCTATAACCCACATTTCATATTTTCCATATTGCAATATGCATTGGAGGCATTCAACCCATCCAGAGTTTGCTAGCCCACAGAGCAAATCTGTTCCCCCATTAATTTCCCAGCAACCTGTTCTCTCCATGTTTCCAACAACTTGACCACTCAGCTACACTCAAGTCAGTTTACAGTGAACAATTAACCTTCAGACGTGCACTCTGGCATGTGAGGGAAAACTGGAGTAGTCAGGAGAAACCTGTGCAGTCACAGGGAGAGCTAGCAAACTTCACACCAGCAGCACTGGAAACTTGGGATGGACCCAGTCATTGGACCTGAGGCAGCAGCTCTAGTACTGCATCACTGTACCTTTGGGTCTCTGTGTCTGTCTCTCCTCTGTCTCTGATGAGAGAGAGGTAGTCAGACAGTTCCAGACCATAAAACAAAACATTGTCTGATGGCAAGCTTTGGTAAAGTTCAGAAGCTTAAAAAGGAGCAGGGTTATTAAAAGTTACTTAGTTCAAGATAAACGAGACAACTTGCTGAGATAGGAGAGCCTGACACATTTGTTGAATTATTATGCAAAATTATGCTGATTGAATTAAGTAGGCTCATTGTAATTGCTGTTCATCATATTTATTCAATGTCCATCAACAGATTAATAATTCAAATAGGGAATCTTAATTTTTATTTCATTAGAATTTCAGGAGAAATATAAATGGGGAAAATTATGGATAACCAGTTCAGGTTCTGAGGGGATAATATTATCGCACACCTGAATTATACAGCTATGTAAAAGCAATGAAAGCAGATACAGTATTTAACACAGGTGATATTTAAGCCATGACTCTAAGCTGGGACATTACATTGGTGCAGCTAGTAGAACCACAACCCCACTGTGTCAGGTTTGATTCTGACCTTGGGCACTGTCTATGTGGAGTTTGCACGTTTTCTCTGTGACTGCACGGGTTTTCTCTGGGGGTTCTAGTTTTCTACAAAGACATGCAGATCAGTAGTTGATCTGTGTATTCAGAGTGCGTTCAAAGTAAATTTATTATTGAAGTACATATATGTCACTATATACTAGGCTGAGATTCACTTACTTATGGGGATTTACAATAGATACAAAGAAACACAACAAAATCAATGAAAACCTGCACACCAACAAAGATGGACAAACAACCAATGTGCAAAAGATGACAAATGGTGCAAATACAGAAAAAGTTACAACAACGATAATAACAATAAGTAAGTAATAAATAATATTGAGAACATGTGTTGTAGAGGACTTGGAAGTGAATCCATAGGTTGTGGAATCAGTATAAATGACAATTGCCCTCAGCATGTAGGTGTGTGGTACAATCAGGGGAAATGTGAAGAGAATGTGGGAAGAACAAAAATCGGAATTAATGTTTTATTATTTAATGGGTGTTTGATGGTCAGTGTAGACCCAATGGTTGAAGGGCTTGTTCTCATCTCTCTATGACTTTTAAGTTTTGTAGTGCAACAGATCCGAATTAAGATTTTGTACCAAATACAATTCCACCATATTCTTCTTGATTCTTCCAGATGATTTGCAATAGATTGATTATAATATACTTCAATTACCCTGACTTGTCCTTCCTATCCAATATTCTCCCTTTATGAAAGATGACCCTCTAATATTACCCAGTCTCATCCCTGTAAGGGTAACTCTAAGAACTGGGAATATCATTTAATATGGCATTAATACATTTATGTAGCAGCCACTGTGTTGATAGTTCTATCCTCTGTTATTTTTGCTTATGCAAAGAGAAGAGCCTCAATATATTATGCCTGGAATAGACAATGCATGGTAGGAAATCAGACCAATAAGTTTTGAACTTGTAAGGGAATGTGCGCTAGTGGTATTTTGGGTGTTTAGTGTTGGTAGGATTTCATCCCTCTATAAACATTTATTTCTTCTGCCTGACTTGTTAGTTAATATTGGACTAACTCATACCCTCCACGCAAACTGCAGGAAACCCCTCTCAGCTTTTTAGCCCTGATGTTTGAGCTTATGTTTGACTAGACTGATGCTGTGAAAGTCTACCACTTCTGTTCAATGTGCAATGATGCTAAGAGTGTGAACTGTGTCAAACAAGTTCCTAATTGTACCTTACATTCTGGTATTATGCTTAATCCATTCTCAAGGCTCAATCGAGAGACACATTGGCAAAGAATATGAAGAGTTATGCTTTAGTGACGGGGCGTGTCAGGCAGTAATTCACTTCTCCAAAAGCCATTACTTGTCACTCATATATGTAATCTGCATCTGTCATAGCCCTGTCACTCTCAGGAAATGACCAGAATTTATAGTTACTACTTTATCCTTCCCTTTCATAAAGGCTTGCTTTCCTTCTTATTAATGTCCCTAAAGCATATTGCAGTTTAAGAAGAAAATGATCAAGACTGTTATTCCCATGACTGATATTTGACCATTTTTTAATTTCTTTCTGAGTCTTGCTTAAATTAATATGTTGAATGCTTCCTGACAGCTTCAGTCGTTGAATGATGGAACAGATGAGCCACACAGATCAGGGAAATTTCAGATCTGAGGTCCATCCCACTTTGAATTAGTAGGCGGTCTCAGCAAAACCATGATTGGAACTTGCGTATGTATCTTAAGTTTGTTCTGTAAATTATATTCTTTAGTTTATTTAGGCACAGTAACTGGGCTTTAAATAAACGTTTGGGTTATCTTAAATTGGATGTGAAAAGCTCCAAATTTCAGCAACAGACCATCAGTCGGGGCTGTCTATGTTAGTGTTTGTGCTTGTCATTTTTTACTTGTTTGTTTTTCAGGATAAAGATGCTGTTGGCAAGCCCAGTATTCACTGTACTAACCCACCCTAACCGCCCATCAGAAAGTGATTGTGAAGCACCTTACTGATCTGCTGCGTTGCTGGTAAAGATGCACTTGTGGGATTTAGGACAGTGTAAAAAGCAGGATATATTTTTAAGTCAGGGTAGTGTAAGGGGATCTGCAGGTAGTGATGTTCCCATGCACCTTGTCCTTACTGGTGGTAGTGTCTATGGTCTCACACGATGCTGTTGGTCACCCTAACTGTAATGTGATGCAAACTGCACCCACTGAGATCTAGAGCAGGAGGGTGTGAACATTGAGAATGATAGATGTTATATCGATCAATTACATTGCTTTGTCTTGCGTGATTTGCTGCTTCTTCAGTGTTGTTGGAGCTGTACAGATCTATGTGTGGTGGGAGTATTCCATCACACAGCTGGTTTGCACTTTGCAGATGGTGGAATGGCTTTGGGGAATCTGGAAGTGAACTATTTACTACAGGACCCTGAGTTCCTGATCAATACTGGCATACAGGGAGAGCTATCTAAGCAGGTACGGGAGGAAACAGAGCATAACAATGGAAAGTTGTTTTTGGACTAGAGGCCTGCTATAGAGCCCGTTAATGTTTGTCATTTATGTAAATAAGTTGGATCAGAATGTAGAAGGAACACATAAGAACATAAGAAGCAGGGGTAGGAGTAGGCCATCTGGCCCATAGAGCCTACTCTGCCTTTCAGTAAGATCATGGCTGATCTGGCCATGGTCACATCTTCACCTACCTTCCTTTGCCCCATAACCCTTAATTCCCCTACTATGCAAAAATCTATATATTTCTATAATATCTCCTCTCATTGGTAAGTTTGGAAATGACACTAAAATTATTGGTATTATAGCCAGTAAAGAATGCTATCAAAAATCACAAGGGGATCCAGATCATCCGGGTAACTGGACCAAGGGACAGCAAATGGTATTCAATCGAGATATATGTGAGATGGGGCACTTTGGGAAGTCAAACCAGGGTAGGACTTCCACACAGAACAGCAAGCCAAGGCTTTGGGGAGAACAGACAGACCAAGAAATACAAGTACGTAACTCTCTGAAAGTGGCATCGCCGCTAGGCATTTGGCACACTGGCTTTCATCAGTCAGGCACTGAGCTTAGGAGATCAGACGTTATGTTACATTGTTGAGACCACACCTAAAGCATTGCGTCCAATTTTACTGCAATGGGAAATAAGTCAACAAGCTGGAAAGAGTGCAAAGAAAATTTACAAGAATGCTGCCAGGACTCGAGGGCCTGATTTATAGGTGGTCAGATTCAGAATTCATTCATTTGTGTATAGGGGAACTGAGAGGGGACCTCATCGAGGTGTGTAAAATCATAAGAGGCATTCACAGTGAGAAGTCAGTCTTTTTCCCAGGGAAGGGGAATCAGAAAACAAAGAGCATAGGTTTAAGCTAAGAGGGGAAATATTTTAAAAGGACCTGTGGAGAAACTTCTTAACACAGAGCGGTGAAATAAATGGAACATTTGGACAAGTACATGAATTCGAATGGGTTTGAGTGACTGTGCCAAATACAGGCAACTAGGGCTAGTTTAGATGGTTGGCATAGATTTGTTTAGGCCAAAGGGCCTGTTTCCCTGCTTTATCACTCTGTGACTCTATGATAACTACTCTTGCTCTCCTGTGAAGTCTTTTAGGCACTGGAGTGAATACAAGTATTGTTCTGCCATTGACATTCATTTATGTGAACTGGTGCATGATGAGAATGAGTTCTGTAATATGTCCCCTCAGAGAAAATCATTTCCTCAGCAGAATCGTCATTTGCTATATCCACTGACTGCTGCTGCATGGATGAAGACCCCCTTACAGAATAAAAGCAAGAATCAGTGACAAGTAAGATTTGTGTAACATCATGGCAAAGATGATCATATTTCACTTGCTGTTGAAATCAAATTAACATGTCCAAGTGCCATATGGAGAGAGTTTGCATTACATATCATACAGTCCCCAAGAAGTTGGAAGGTTTCCATCTCCGATGGCCAGGAAGACCAAAACCCCTCTGACCATTAGTGCTTCCTCCTCCACAGCTGCTAACTGTAAATTCTATGGGGAACTGCCTCCTGTTCTCCGCCAATCATTTTTGTTTTGGGCCTGTCCCTTCTGCTGCAATGGAAACTATTGAGTGACACGGTAGCGTAGTGATTAGCACAAAGCTTTACGGCACAGGCAACCCAGGTTCAGTTCCCGCCTTGGCCAGTAAGCATTTTATATGTTCTCCCTGTGCGTGACTTCTCCCTGTGATTCCTCCCACAGTCCAAAGACCTACTGGTTGGTAGGTTAATAGATCTCCTGATTAGGCTGGGATTAAATTGGGAGGTTGCTGGCCAGCGTGGCTCGAAGGATAATAAGGGCCCGCACTGCATCTCGACATGCATTCGCTGGATCAAAAGTGCAGCTGACAAGGAGGCCATGAAGTAGACTCAGAGTAGGAATGGCTTGCAGTAGTGAATGAATGAATACTGATTTGATTACCTCTGCCATTCTCAAGTTGGATTGTGTACTGGTGTGGCTCAAAGTTTGGTGTTGGAGAAATGGGTTTCAATTCATGTGGCACTGGCACCAGGGAGGCAGGGACCTGTTCCACTGGGATGTGCTTCACTTGAATCAGACTGGGAGAAGAACCTTGGAAGGTTAATTTACGAGACTTAAGAAAGACTTTAAACTAAATGGTTAGGGGAGATTTCTACTGAGAGATTATTTAGAAAATTGAAAGGGCAGGTGGTAGTACAAAATGGGTAATAATAAACAGAATCTGTCAGGAGGGACAGGAGAAATTACATTGAGGAATAAGAAAAAGCCTGAGAAATTAAACAAACATGTAGCACCTGTCTTCGAGGAAGGAAGGAGAAACAGAAAATTTCCTGGAAATAGTGCAGAACAGAGATGAGGAGAAACTTCTTTAGCCTGTTACGTCCGTAGCCCCCTCCTTTGTGAGAATCGCAAGATCACTGTTGGGTTGGGTCAAGGGGCCCAGGAAATGGGAGAAGAGACTTGCAGACTGTCTCGCTTCCCTGGCGATGTAAAGCTACGGGACATGGCCATTGTCTCCGGAAGGCGAAGTCTGGATTGGAGACTATGCTACGTGAACGCCCTCAGGCAAAGTGGGCTGGTTGAGAGAGAGAGAGTGCACACCCCCAACCTGATTGACACCTACGACCCTGCGAGTCAGGATAAAAGAGGGTCTGTAGGAACAGCCCCTCAGACGCACCAGAAGAAACGTTAAGCGACCACGTAACAGCAGGAAGTCATCTGAAGGAGGCCACGTGCGTTCAGTTCCGTTGCTGGAATTGGTGGCTGGAACCACGGGAAACGGCTTTTAGCTAACAATGGGGAACCCACTCCCCCAACTCAATGGATTGGCATCATAAAAGACCTGGGCAAGTTTAAACTGCCTCGCTCTTAAACCCAAAAACGCTGCAGCTTGAACGAACTAACAGTGACTGTTATCTTTCCATCGGACAATACATTATCCCCTAGACAAGGATAGAGCTATTTCTTATTGGTTATTATTATCACTGCGCTTTAGATTTAGTATTGACGATGTATATTATCTGTATGTTAGCATTAATCTTATTTTTGTGCCCTTTATCAATAAATACTTTTAAAAATAGTACCATCAGACTTCAACAGACCTCTCTGTCTTTGCTGGTAAGTGATCCAGTTACGGGATTTCGTAACAAGCCAAAGTGGTAAGTCTGATGAATTTATTGCCACAGATGCCTGTAGAGGCCATGTCATGTAGAGGCCAAGGTTATATTTAAAGTGGAGGTTGATAGGTTCTTAATTAGTAAGGGCATCAAAGGTTACAGGAAGAAGGCAGAAGAAAGGGGCTGAGAGGAAAGATCATATCAGCCATGATCAAATGGCAGAGTAGACTTGATGGGCCAAATGGTCTAATTCTGGTCCAACGTCTTAAGGTCTTAAAACAGTAGACCTACAGTGAATGAGGCAAAGGTAGTTATCTGGCTCCACCATCTCCTCGGGCAGCATGCTTCTGTCAAATAAGTTTCCTCTCAAATCCCTTTTAAAACTTCTTCCTCTTCTATTGAAAATACACTCTGTCGTTCTGATTTTTAAGAAGAGAGTTTTATTCAAATGTACAAAATCCTTACAGGGTATGATGAGGTAGATGAAGATGTTTGCCTGGCTGGAATATCCTAATCCAAAAGATCACAATCTCAGCATAAAGAGGTAGCTACCCAGAAGTGAATTGAGAAAAAACTTTTTGGAATAGTGAATGTGGGGAGGGTCAGTTCTTGAGTGTACTTAAGATATATTATCAATAGATTTTTGGACTTTAGGAGAATCAAGGGATATGGAGTTAGTGGTCCTGAAGTAATCAAAAATTAGCCATGATTTTATTGAGCAAAGGATAAAATGGCAATTGTTTCTTTTGCTTTAATGAAGTGCATGGCAAAGACAGAGTGAGTTTGAGGAATAACGTGAAGGTGTAGAGTAATGCATGAAATGGAAGGTAAGCATTGCAATTGTACTAACATAGGCTCCCCACCCCAGTTAGATTACTATACACCTTTTGCAACAGATCCAGAAATGCAGCCCAATTCCCTGCAGCTGGCTATCTGGCTCGTGTCTGAATATGGTATTATTGTGGCCATTGCCTTTTTCCTCCCTCCAACTCCTCAATGGCTAAACAATCCAATAAAGTCAGTATTACTGAAGTGAAGTGAAGCTTTCTGTACTATACATTGCTACCTTATACAGTTAACAACTCCTTGAAACGCCAGCATTGGCCTGGTTCTATAAAAAGCAGCTTTACCATTGCCTCTGTCATGACAAAACTGCATAATGACATGGCTGTGATAAAATACCGTTGGTGCTGGTGACCTGTTCAGTATTTGCAGAATTTTCTACGATATTTAAGATCTTTGGCATCAACAGTACTTTGCTTTTGTGTGCAAAAATTACGGAAAGACATTTCTTCATCAAATTTGGGAACCTAGCCCAGCCCAGCCCAGCCCAGCTCCCTTGCATTGTGCAATCATTACCAAACCACACACCTCCTGTAATTCTAACACAGCTCAGGTTCTAATTGAATCCATCACCGAATGCTAACCTACACCCTCTACTAGAACAGCATCTGTACAGTCATTAGGTCAGAACAGAAAATGCAGTGTTGCTTTCTGGATCAAATAATCTGCTGACATTCACTATCTAAATATTGACGAAGTTTATATGAGGCATGTGGAACAACAAAAAGCTCTACTTTATAGAATAAATTTATATTCTGTACCATCATTCTTGTCAGCACTTCAATCCTGGCAGAGCTAATAGAGAAAGAGCTAGAAGTGTATTTAAATAATAATTTTGATAGTCATCTGGCAGTACACTACTCAACATAATACCAGTATTGAGAAAATGGATGTTGAGGAATAAATCTACAAATCACTATTGGCATTAATGCCAACTTACTTATGAAAATTTAAATTTCTCCTTGTAACCTTGATTTTGTAACTTACCTGTAAATCTCATTAACGGGACACTTTTCTTATAAAATGTGTTGAAAAGAGCTGCTTTGTATTTTAACTGTCTAAGTGTCAGATATAGATGCACTTTTAAAACTGCATTAAACACAAAGCTAACTTCAGAGAGAAAAAAAATCAGGCAATACCCAAGCAAGGAAAGTATGGCCAAATGTACTTAAGGACATAAAGAGGTAGCAATACTTGATGATGAAATCCCTTGTTGCAATTCACCATCATAAACTGAAATTTGTGGTCATTGTGCTGAATATTACGTAATTAAGGGTCTCCAAAGACCAAAATAATGTACAAAATTATACAATAGGTACTGTTATCGAAGCCAATGAAGGTAAGAGTAATTATGGTTTTGTCATAAAAATTTATTTTTAATGAAGAACCACCCCAATTCTCACTGTGATAATTGTGGCCTTTAAGTAATACATGGATACAGAATTCGTTTTGCACGCGAATAATGTTGTGTTGTAATTAGCATGTACATCAGATTACCATGGATTACAGTGTAACTGTGCCTAATGACTACCTATCAACCACTTTGTGATGCCATGTTTTCTAATGTTAGCAGCAGAATCCAGCATAAAAAAAACAACATGCTGTGTGGCACTTTATGAGCATGCTGCCAGGCTTATCAGAAAATGAGTTATTACTAAATTTTATACAATTTTGAAGTTATTGTGCACAAACAGTATTTTATTGCACATTGAGTACTGTTATTGTTTCATCCCTAGAGCCATAAAGCTTCTGGCCATAAAACACCACAATAAAGGTCCTTGTAATTGTATGAACTGAAACAGTCTATATTTGAGATTTGTAGAGAGAAGTGTATTGTCGTTGAGTTATCTTAAAGATTCTGAAACGTGGTTTCTGATGTTTAATGCAACTCTGAGGTCCCAGAAACCTCACTCTGATACACAGAGCAGATTTTCAGCTTGCTACCTAAGTGTAAAACTAACATTACAGAGCAGGTGCCCAGGGCAGAAACTCAACTGCTTTTCACTTCCATTGAAATCAAAAGAAAATATACTGCAGTGTCTCCACTGTGACTCCTATTCCGATGCCAGGATTATACCCTGACTCCCAGATGATTGCCTAATGACAAGTAAGAACGAGGGATGAGAGCAGAAGGCCATTGTAAGTAGGATTAAAGAAGCTTTCAAAGTTTTCTACACCTGTGTGAAGAACAGGAGGATAGATAGATAGATACTTTATTGATCCCAAAGGAAATTACAGTGTCACAGCAGTATTACAAGTGCACAGATATACAAATATACAAATATTAGAAGAGAAGTAAGAAAGAATAAAAAATAAGTTACCTCAAACAATCTAACAGGAGAGGATCACCACTACAGGTTGATTCATTATAAAGCCTAATGGCCAAGAGTAAGACTAGAGTGAAGGTATGGCCATTGAGGAATGAAAGAAGAAACATCTGGAGTTCGAAGGAGGTAGGTGAGGTCCTTAATAAATACCTTGCTTCAGTATTCACCAGTGAGAGGGACAGCACATGACAGGCTGTTACACTGGAACATGTTGACGTTAAGAAAGTGGATGAGTGGCCGGGTGGGATATCCTCCAGGTTATTATAAGAAGCAAAGGAAAAGATTGCTGCACCCTTGGTGATGATCTTTAAGTCCTCAGTGGCCACATGAGTAGAACCAGAAGACTGGACAGAAGTGCATGCTATTCCTTTGTTCAAGAAAGTTAATAGGGATAAGCCTGGGAATTATAAACAAGTGAATCGTACCCTAGTGAAGTGCAAATTGTTGGAGAAGATTCTTAGAGACAGGATCTCCAAGCATGTGGAGAAGCATAGTCAGATTAATGATAATCAACATGGTTTACTAAGGGCCAGGTCATG
Source organism: Hypanus sabinus (assembly GCF_030144855.1). Taxonomy (NCBI): domain Eukaryota; kingdom Metazoa; phylum Chordata; class Chondrichthyes; order Myliobatiformes; family Dasyatidae; genus Hypanus; species Hypanus sabinus. Next base: position 46,723,056 of record NC_082722.1, read on the forward strand.
CTTTATGAGCATGAATGAATTCTTTGAGGAAGTGACCTAACAAATTGATGAAGCCAGAACAGTGTGAGGTATTGTACATGGATTTTAGAAAAACATTTGACAACTTCCCCAGGGTAGAATCATCCGGAAAGTTATGAGCGTGGGATCCATGGAGACCTGGCTTTGTGGGTTCAGAACTGGCTTGCCCGCAGAAGGCAGATGATGTTAGTGCATGGAGAGGATTCTGTGGAGATCAGTGACATGTGGTGTAGGGCAGGGATCTGTTCTGGAACCCCTGTTTTTTGTGATTTTCATAAATGACTTGGATAGAGAAGTGGAAGAGTAGATTAGTAAATTTGCAGATGGAAGAGAGTTTGGTAGAAAATTGCCATAGGTTATAGGTTACAAAGAGATATAAACAAGATTCTTAATGGCAGGATTCTTAGCAGTGTGGAGGAACAGAGGGATAGTGGGGGTCCAAGCCCATAGATCTCTCAAATTTGTAGCACAAGTTGATAGGGTATCTAAGAAGGCATATGTTGTGTCAGCCTTTATTAATTGGGGGAATGAGTTCAAAATCCACAAAATATTGTTGCAGTTGTATAAAACTCTAGTCAGACCACTCGTGTTAATTTCTGGTCACTTCACTATAGGAAGGATATGGAAGCTTTAGAGGTGGAGCAGAGGAGATTTACTAAAATGCTGCCTGGATTGGAGGGAGATTGAGCAAGCTAGTTCCTTCTCTTAGGAGAATGAGAGGTGATTTAATAGAGGTGTATAATATTATGAGAGGCATAGATAGAGTGGACACCCAGCACCTTTTTCTTAAGACAGTAATGGTCATTATCAGAAGTTATCCATTTAAAGTGAGGGACATTTTAGGCAGATGTCACGAGGTAGTTTAGTTGTACACAGAGTGGTAGGTGCCTGGAATGCATTACCAAGGTCATGTTAGAGGCTGATACAATAGGGACATTTAAGAGATTCATAACTAGGCACATGAATGTAAGTGAAAAGGAGAGGCTTGGGCTGTGTAGGAGGGAAGAGTTCAATTGTTTGTGGAGAAGGTTTATTTAAATCAGCACAACATTGTGAGCTAAAGAGCCCATTGTATGCTGTGTGCTGTATTAGTCTATGTTTGGTGAGAGTTTAGGGGAAGGAAAAACCATGGGTTCATACAGGGCAAAAGACAATCATTTTGTTGGCCTCATTGCTGAAGTAATAGCTCACATGTCAGCTGCTTCAACTTTCAATGCAGAAGGATCAGTGAAGAGGGGCTAAAAGTGAGTACGAGTTGAGTGAATACATCGTTTGTAGGCATTTGATGGTGCAATTTCACGGGAACTAAAGGAGTGAGTCAGCATGCTGGGAAATGGGAGGCGTGATCAACTGCACTAAAACTGAGGGGAAATGAGTGCGGGGAGCAGTAGACATGCATTGTTCTTGAGAACAATCCAATTCATTGTAAACTAATTTGCTGACTCAGAATCTAGTATAGGGGAGGATTCTAATGAGGCTCACAACAAATAGAATGCCAGAGGAACTCAGTCCTGATGAAGGGCTTCAGCCCAAAATGGTGACTGTTAATTTTCCTCCATAGATGTTGCCTAGCCCACCAAGTTTCTCCAGCATTTTGTGTGTATTGCTCCGTTGTCATAAAGCTAACCCACCTAGTTCCTCGTTATAACCCAAATTATTGAGTTCTACCATCCTCTAAAACCCTAATGCAAAGATGCCATTGAGCTACGGATCTTCATAGGGGGATCTCTGCCTGATCCATTAAAATAAAATCAGCTTTTATTGTGTTGGTAAGTGTTACACCTCTCACTGCCCATATTAATTGCTGCTTATCTTTGGACCACTGCAATGGATAGCCAATGGCGGCTGAAGATATTCTTAATTGGTTATCACCATCCCTACTCATGTACTTCTATCACTAATTTTGGGCTACTAGAAGAGCAACACTTTTCAGAGGCAGTGAAATTTAAAAGAATCTGGCAGAGTGGGTCTGAGATTTGACAAAAGCTTGCAAGAACGAGAGAAAGCTCTTTGAGCCTTCAGCCCTCTCTGCCATGCAATTAATTGTTCTGGAGCTCGACTCAATTTACCCACCTTTGCATCAGATCCTTTCACATTCTTACTCACTTTGGTTCTGATTTTTTCTAATGACCAAGTCTCAACTGCACTTTGAGGGAGAGAGTTCATGACAAGTATATCTCGTCTAATAACTCTGTCACACTTTTCATTGGTTCCAAAACCTTTTACTACAGAAATGATTCACTTCAAAATACAAGGAGCAGGCTACAAAGTAAAGCATGGATCTGGGATTAAAAATAAAACTCAATTAATTTCTCTTTGAAATAATGAAAAACAGTCTGCTTCCTACTCCGACAATTATAAATGAAACAGCAGTCACGGGAACTAAATTTGACTTCTGGCAAAGAAAGAGAAGAGAGAAAGATTAAGAAATATGACACATTGATCTGTATGTTATCATGGGGTAAATATTCCAAATTTTACTTATAGATGGTTATCTTCCAAAATACACATTGTTAAGAATGGTAAAATAGTGGTCAAATTACTAAACTAGGAATCTAAAGGTTTTGACTGTTGGATCCAAACGCTTGAGATCTGTTCTAATCATGATGCTGAGGAACTTGATTAATTAAGTAAAAACTTAGTACTAGTAACTATGACCATAAAACAACTGGTTTGTCATGAAAGCTAATCATATCCACGAATGTCCTTTTATGAAAGAAATCTGCCATCTGGTCTTGCTGTAATCTAATATGGCAGTGCAGATACACAGCAATGAAGCTACTGTGTTAAGTCACTTAACTACCCTTTGAATTAAATTAAACCACTTAACTGACCTCTGAAATGGACAAGCAAGCCATTCTGTCTAAATGCAATTTCATGGTATGGCATAGTAACAATATTAACAACATCTAATTATAATGTTGCAAGATCCATCAACTGCACTCACTAAACTTCAAAAAAAAGTTGACAACATCATCTGAAAAAAATGTTAGAGCCAATAACCAAAAACTCATTTGTAGAAGGGGTATTTCTTGTTGGGTGATTATGTGATTCAACTCCAAGAGATTAGATGATGAGAGAAAATAAAATGTTAGGAGCATTTTCAAAACAAGTGAATGGAGTTAGTTGAGTAGAATTTTAAGAAAGGAATCCCAGAATTTGAAACTTTGCAAGGCATGACTATGTGCGTGGAAAAAATTAAATTTGCTTATATTTAAATTCTAAAATTGGAGCTGTGCACATATTTTGGAGGGTTCCAGGAGCTTAATACAGAAGTGTGAGGCCTCAAAGAGATTTGAAAGTTGAGGGTATTTTCAACTCTAGAAATTGCTTTACTGGGAGCCAAACAAGCTTAATGAACTGGACATTATCTGTGTTAGTTTTCACTTTCTGTAGTTTACAAAGCAGAAAGAGCAAAGGTCAAATGATGGATTGGAATAGGCAAGTCAAGCAACAGAGGGAGGGAGAGAATAAGAGTTTCATCTGAGCAGCAGCAGAGTTGGAGACAGTGACAGAATGGATCTCAGGTCCAAATCCCAAGTTGGGATCAGATCAGATTGCGAACAGTCTGATTTATTTTCAGATTGATTTCAGGAACAGAAGTGAAGTTGGTAGCTGGTAAATCTCCATTGTGACTGAAACAAAGCCAATGGCTTCCATCTTACAAATTTTTAATCGGAAGATGTTTCAATTTCAAAAGAAAATCTGATAACTGGAGTTAAAAGGCAGGTGCAGCCAATTATTTCCATCACAAAACAATAGTGTAAACTTTCTAAACAGTAGGGTCCTAGATCGAAACATCTTGAGCCCCTTCCTTGATTACTTCCTTTCAATCATAAGGCAGGAGTGAGGTTGTAGCTGTTAATTCCATAGTGTCCTGCTGCAACTGTAACTTTGCATTTAATGAAGCAGATTATGTCAACATTCAGCAAGATCTGGATAATATTCAGTCATGCACAAGTAACATGCATGCCAGACAAGTATTAGGGACTAATTTTCTCTAACAAAAGTGAGTTTAATAAAAGTTGCATGATCTTCAAAGTCATTATCATCACTGAATCCCTCACCATCAGCACCCAGAGGATCGAGTAATGGAGAAGACAGTAGTTCACCATGTGTCAGAACCTTAGCTGACCCAGTCATAAGAATACTGCAGCCACTAGAACAGGTTAGAGACTGAACATCCAACAGCAAGTGACTCACCTGACGCTGATGCCAGCATTATGTTCAATCCTGTTCATTGTTCCACTCCAAATGAAACAGCCCACACCTGACAACATGATCATTCAGGCATGAACTGATAAGTGCAAATAAAACTTACTCTGCCTCAAAAGTGCCAGGCACGTTTGACTTTTGGCCAACTCCAGCAAGAGAGTCTAATCAACTACCCTTGACATTCAAACTATCCTAACTTGGAAATATTTCACTGTCCTTTGACGTCATTGACCCTTGACACCAGATATTCCTGTTCACGAGCACTTGTCACAATTGCCTATATCTCAAAAATAAATTATTATTAAAAAAAAGGTGCTGACTTCCCCAAAGGCTTTCTGCCACTTTGATGCAATCAGAAATGCGTTTGAATATTCTCCACCTCCCCAATGAGTCTTATTCCAAAGTCACTTGTGGTCAACCCCATCTATGACTAAGCAAGTCAGTGGACTGATATCCTATCCAGCACCCTAAACATTCAGTTCCTCCACTGCCAACGCAGCACGGCTGCAGTGCACAAGATACACTGCATCGATTTGCAAAGGCTTCTTCATCAACACCTCCTATATCTGCAACCTATAGCTGTTTAAAGAACTAGCAAAGCAGACAATGAGAACACCGCTGCAGCAATGTTTCTCTTCCAAACATGTTGTTTTGACCTGGAAATAAATAAGGACTCCTTCAGTATCACTGGATGCAAATCTGGACTTTCCTGTCCAGTTACCTTCTACACAAGGATGGCTATGGTTCAAGATGGTAGCTCACAACTGATGCTTAAAGAAACTCATGGTAGATGCTTCTCTTCTCAATGAAGCGTGGTGTTGTCCCAGAACAGGAACATGTGCACATTTGTCAAGTTTACTTAAAGGTGAGGAGAGTGCTTTTAGAATAATAACGGGGATAAATTTGCACCAGGGGATAAACAATTGTATCTATTTTTGGAAAGGCTAAACATCCTTTCTACCAGAACACAGCTGCAAGCTATGCTATGTAGCTGATCTTAACAGAGAACTTTTTTTTAAGAAACAACACCAAATTGGTCACTTAAAACTTATCTCTATGACTTGTGGCTCACGGCCTTTGCAGTAACCAACACACACAAAATACTAGAACAACTCAGTAGGCCAGGCACTATCTATGAAAAAGAATAAACAGTCGACATTTCAAGCCGATTCTTTATCGGGACTGGAAAGGAATGGGGAAGATGCTGAAGTGAAAAGGTGGAGGAGGGGAAGGAGGGAATGCTAGAAAGTGACAGGTGAAGACAGGTGGGTGGAAAAGGTAAAAGGCTGGAGAAGAAGGAATCTGACAGGAGAAGAGAGTAGGCCATCGGACAAAGGGAAGAAGGAGAGGCATCAGGGGGAGGTGGGTGGCAGGTGAGGAGAAGAGAGAGTGGGGAATAGAAGAGGAGAGAAGGTGAAGGGAACAGAAAAAAGGCAGATACTGTAACCAGGGACTCAGCCATTTCACAGCAAGTAGGTATTTGTTTCTGTTCAGCATTGCACCACAATGAGGCAACATTGTCATGAGTAAATTTCTATGCTATAATGAAAAGAAAAATGTCAGACTTTCCACTGTCATTTAAGATATTTGTCCTTTTCCACATGGACCTAATTTGAGGATTTGGCATTAGTTCAATAGAAAGGAACAGAACATTGTGCAATATCTAAGCTGTAGGGAATTTGAATGAAAATACACTATTTTTTTAATACTATTTGAAAACAATGAAACTTACTAACAAAAACTACTATATGTATCTCAATAATAACTGTAAGGCAGATTAAGACATTTTAAAGTATGTGCTAACCTACTTACAGACAGTATTGCTCCCAAGAGTCCTTATAGCCTTACACCTTCTTTATAGGAAAAGCTGAATAGGTAAATGGGTTACATCAGCCTCAGAAATCAATGTGTATACTCTGTTCTCAGCCACAGAGGAGCTTGTCGAACCCATTTTATCATAGCTCTAGGAGCTGTATTGATCTGACTGTTAACTACTCTAAGGTGGCTAACAATCCAATGAAGATGCGTCCATATGTCCATCCTCAAACAGTCCGCTCTCAAAAGCCCTTTCAGAACATGTGATTGCATGTTAAATTACTTTTGTGTCTTCTTGATCAGACCTGACTACTCTGGGGCCTAAATGCTATTAATTACTGGAGGGTTCAGCACTAATATAGTTACGTGATGTTAAAGTGCAGAATGAATACGCCATTGCTAAATGCATGAATTTACAAACTTAAGTGTGCCTGGAATACCAAATGTAACGTGCTGTTTTGTAAGATTCCTTTCCTTTTTTTTTAATCTATTCTCCTTGCATTCATGTTATACGCAAATAACTATTCCTGCTCAAACTCAGCCATGCGTTTTTTTATTGTATCTTTTTATTGAGATACCGCGCAGATAGGCCTTCCAAGCTGCACCGCCCTGCACTCCCTGGACAACTTACAATGACCAACTAACCTACAAACTGGTGTGTTTTGGACTGTGGGAGGAAATTGGAGCACCCGGAGGAAACCGGAAACTGTCATGGGGAGAGCGTGCAAACTCCTCACAGGCAGTGGCGGGAATTGAACCCGGGTCATCAGTAATTAAAGCATTGCGCTAACGACTGCCCTACCCTGCCACCCATGAAATAAATGTATACAGTATATAAAATAATATTGATTGATTAATCGCCCACAGCAAATTGCTCCTAGTGTCAGTAAGTACAATCTTGGGAAAGCTGGCAGGAATTTGGAAAGAATAAAGAATTGGATTGGTATAAAAGGATGTCTGAAGGTTAGTGCAATTCCGATGGCCTGAAGGGCCAATATCTACCCCTCCCACTGCCATGTGACTGTAAATGCTTATTTTATTTAGCAATACAGCAAGAAGTAGGTTCTTCCGGCCCTTCAAGATACGTTGCTATAGCAACCCCAATTAACCCTTACCTAATTACAAGACAGTTTCCAATAACAAATTAACCTATCCACTACGTCTTTGGACTGTGGTAGTAAACCAGAGGACCCAAAGAAAACCCACACCTTCCACAGAGAAGACATACAAAAGACTCCTTACAGAATGGCATTGGAATTGAAATCCGAAATCCAACACAGCCCAACCTATAATAGCATCACACTGACCTCTTCCCTACCGTGACGCCATAGTCAATGACTATGAAATTTTTTCTAGGCACCTACACGTTAGCTATCAAGTTTACTTCTGCCTATGTGCCTTGTTAGCTCAAAGCAGTTATGATCACATGCATTTAAATACAGACACTCTTATCCAGGACCAATTTTATTTTAGTCACAAATTTAAATGCATTACAGTCCGGTTGCAAAAAGTTTTTAAATATTTTCATGTTACCTTTGCTCAAGAAACAGGATGGCTCTTCTTTCTATTGATACGATAATCTTGAATTCAAATAGTTTATCTGATCACAATTGGGTTCACATTGCACCATTGCCTCCCTCTGGTGCTCCTTCACCATCCCCCCTTTCTCTCCCCTACAGCCGTCTCTCTGTTCCTATTAGATTCCCCTTCTTCAGCCCTGAATCACTTTCACAAATCATCTTCCCTGCTCTTTACTTCACCCCTTCCCCTCCTGGTTTCACATATCACCTTGTATTTCTCTCTCTACTCCCCCGCCTTTTAAATCTACCCCTCATCTTTTTCTCTCTAGTCCTGCTGAAGGGTCTTGGCCCGAAACATTGACCATACTCTTTTCCATAGATGCTACCTGGCCTGCTGAGTTCCTGCTTGAATTTCCAGCATCTGCAGATTTTCACTTTTTGTGAATGGATTTGATATAAGTGATCTTAAAGCACCTTTCTCACCACAGGAGACAGGACAGCAGCTGGTGAAATTATTAAATTTAATCAGGGATGCTCAAGTGGCTAAAATTTTGATATCTAGGATTCTTCAGGCGGGAAGAGAGAAGAGAGATAAGATGAAGTGATATCAAAGTAGGATTCAAAAACAAGGATAAGAATAGCATAATTAAGTTGCCTCTTTATTGGTGTCCAATCTAGGCCACAAGCACAGGGAGATGGTCTGGAATTTTTCAATGACTAGTTTATAGTGTACAGGTTATGAGAAGAATCTATAAAATAGTCAGTTTTAGAGGTAATAATGGTTCCTACCAAGTTTTCCTGCACCCACCCTGTTCTTTTGTTAAAATTGGAGTCACAAGATCCAATGATTCTGATTCTCAAGGTAAAGAGGCTGCAACGTGACTCATGCCAAACACTGTACATGTTAGATATATTGTATCAAGGTAAATTAATTTAAGCAAACTGATATCCTAGCCATATCTGATGACTGACTGGATCCATTAACACAAGGTGTATGCACATATTAACATGGGATCGGCACAATAATAGATGTTGTTCAGGGTGACCTGAATCAATAAAGGTGCTTGGGAATATTAAACCAGGCAGGATTATTTTGGAAGTCAGTATACTACAGGATCTTACTGATGAGGTGGAAACATTAATACCATAAAATTCTGTACTGTGGCCTAAGGAAACAAAGGCAGAACTCCTCAATTTAAAGCTGAGAACATGGAAAATGAAAACAAAAAGCATTTTTCCAAAACTACTAAGCGGTGAAATAAAACCAAAGACTGCACGGCACATTTTACCCTTGGCATTATGGGCAAGAATTACGTCTAGTCACTTTCGTTCCAACTGATCAAGACAATCTACTATTTGTTGGTTAATGTTATTTCAGATCATTGCAATGGGAAAGAACACACCCTGGATGAACTGTGATAGTCAAGATAAGTCTGAAATCAATGTAGCAAATTACAGCTGCCATGAATATAAACAAATGCATAATTTTGTCAAAGACCTTCTTTTTGGTATGAATGAGAATCCCATCTCATCAGTTCTATTGTATTAGACATCAAATCAACAGGCCAGTTTTATGATTCAGAAAGTATAGTTGCTGCTTTTCCACTAAGAGAAAATTTGCCTTTACTTCTCCATGTCCTGCATAACATTGTGCATAAACTGAAATATATACAAAACTGTATTTATACCGTGTAAAATGAAAATTGCACAAAATAGTATTTACATTGTTTTAATCATTTTGTGCAGATTGTTTTTGAATTTTCAATCTTCCCTGGATCACTCTTAAAGAATGGGGTGTTAAAGGAAAAAAAAATTCTTTCCATCTTGTTCCTTTAGTTACCATTCATCTACTCCTATAGTCCTCAGTCTGATAATTCTGTGGTCTGCGAATTGCAGGAGAAAGTATGACACTCTTCCTTTAATGAGTCACATATTGACAGAGGTTCAAACAGAAGAGGCAGCTGAACTTTTGGACCAACTCTCTCAGATTTCCTCTGGATTCCTTGTTTGACAGACAACTTGCATTTTTCTCCATTCCACTTTCTAGGGTGACTCCTGAAATGTTGAAACAACTCCATATGACAATGCTGCTGTTCTACGGGCTTTTGGAGTGGAAAGCCATTGAAAATCAAATCACGACAACTTTGTTTTCACAAATGATAAAGCTGTTGTGGGTAGGGTTATCTGTTCCCGTGCCGAGAGTTGTGAGTCTGATTACCACCCTTGATTGTTGTGTCTGATCTCAAAAGACACAGTTTGCACATTCTCGGCCAAGCTGCTGGATGGGACATTTCTTCTTCAGAGGAGACAGCACATCCTTCCACAAGTGGCATCAGCAGTGGTTCTGAAGAAGACAATTGTGATTTGACTTACCTGATTTTCCCCTGCTGCAGAAGGACAACCATGCGAAGAGATGAGGGCAAAGGATAATTGGTAAAGGGTATCATTTAGAAAAAGCAAATTTACCAACCCCAGTTTACGGCTGAGATGATTGGTTAATTTCCTTTTGACTGTGAATGTTTAAATCTAGACTTTTTTCACAGGTCCCATTCTCCTACCTGCAAAGACTGTTCCTGATAGTCACAGTCAGAGCTAATAATGCAGCAGTCTATGCTATTTTTGAGGAAACTGTTTTTTGAGAATCTCAATGATATTTTTTACCTAATGCGATATTGTGATTTTTGAAACATAAATATATTTTTCAAAATAATAGCACCATGACATAGTGAATTAGGAATGAAGCGCAAATACAAATAATTTTTGAACATATATGAAAATCTGAATCACAGATCTTGTCAGTTCTTAGACTATTTCAGTAACACTTTCTAGCTAAGCTTCTGGAATGTACTGCAGTTTAAAGTAACCTTGGATTAACTTTTTTGCCTAGATTCCTTTCCTGTGCATAAATGAAAGGCTTTACTTGGAATCTTCCCATTGCATCATGAAAGGCGATTTGTTAAATTGAGAATTTCTTCTGTTTCAAATCACAGTCGTGCTCTTTATACTCATGTTTACAGTACCATTTCGAACTGCAAATGAAGTAATAGGCAGAAGCTCATCTTACGTTACATGAAGATAACTCCAAACTCCCATTCCCAGGATAGACACTATTTTTAGAAGCCCACAAGAATGTTTGCATATATTTATTTATTTATTTATTTATTGTGATATAGCATGAAACAAGCCCTTCTGGCCCTTCAAGCCATGCTGCCCAGCAATCCCTCAATTTAATCCTAGTCAAATTATGGGACAAATTACAATGACCTACCAACCAATACATCTTTGAACTGTGGGAGGAAACTGGAGCACCTGGAGGAAGCTCATGTGGTCACGGGGAGAACATACAAACTCCTTACACGCAACATCAGAAACTGAACCCGGGTCACCGGTACTATAAGTGTTGTGCTAACCACTACACTAATTGCTGCCAAAATCATTCAGGGATTAAATCACATTTTTTAAAGAAGTAGAATAATAATATTGAAAAAAAAACATTCAGTACAGATATTCCTTGCTATCATTTTCAATCCACCAGGGGAAAAGGAAAAAGTAAGAATCAATTTCCCTCTGTGTTGTGTAGAATTTACTCCAAAGAAGATGATTCCAGCAACTTACTGAACACACATCATATGCACAACTTATTTCATCCACACATTTTAAAAGTGCAAAACCACGCTGATCGAAAGCTTTCAAACTGGGTCAAACTTTCAAAGTGGTTGTTTAACTTTAGATCTCTTTTACCTGATGTGAGTCTTCTGACAGTGCCCTGTACAAATTAAATTGACATGAAGAGAAGGGATAACAATCAAAGCTTGATTTAATACAGGTGTTTAGATTTACAGGCTGCCACAACTGCCTGGGCAGTGACAGCTGTTGATTTTATCATTAATACTAAGCTATTACAGACTCTGTAGTCTTGGGACAGTGTAGCCTTCCTGTTAGCAACATCTCCATGGCTGATAACATTTGGCTGAACTTTCAGATCTTAACCTCCCTCCTGACGTTTATGGTCAAACCAGTCTAAAATGATCAGAGGAAAATACACACAGTGGGGAGACAAGTAAAATAATATTGACTATACTGTTCACGACTATTAGGAAGAAAGAGCAAGGAAGGGGGAGAGCCCTGCAGCTTGACAGGCTTCAAGATAATCAGGGAGAAATCAAGTCAACACATTCATCCCACAGAAAGCAAGGCTGCTGAGCATTGCAGGTTATTGTATAAAGCAGAAAAATAAAATCAACATAGAGCTATCTTATTAACATTCTTAATTCTGTGTTTTATGCATTTCGTCATCAGATGTTGTCAAGTTTCACAAAAAGAAATTAAAATGATATACGTATGCTTGGATTAAAGTTAATGTCAAGCTGAAAAGAAGCGACAACAGAAGAGCGATTTGTTTTGCACCCTGCCTCTTTTGCCTTTTCTTTGTTCAAAAACATACACCAGCCAACATATAACCCTGGATGCTATTCTTCTCAAATCCATTCTTTGCACTGTGAAGCCATCAAATTTGAAGCCACACAGTCTTTCTGAAACTACACAGTAATTGCATGCTGTGCAATTCCAAACTGGCTGGGAAATGCCGGTGGTATGAGCAAGGAAAAGCTGAACTGGCTGGCCACTCTGCTTTGGGGTTTTCTCAGCTGCGTCCCAACGTCAGACTCCTCTGGTGAAACACTGAGCAAGAACAGCAACCTCATTGATTTAAAACTGTAAACTGAATTTCTTTGCTTTGTATCTGGTCATATTGTCATACATTTACAAGTCCTGCAGTCCATGTGTCCATGTAGCCATCAAGTCCCCTGCGAGAGTATATTAATCTCATTTAAGGTTAGGGGATATATTAAAGATTAGCTTTGTTTATCACATGTACATCAAAACATTGAAACATCTGGGGATGGTAACTAGAAAGCCAGAACAGTTGGTGGAGAGGTTGTGTAGATAGATGTTAGTAAGACCTCGGACAAAGTTAGGAATCAAAACTTTGGGCGTGGTGCGGCTAGTCTCCTGAACTCCATATATTTCAATGCAAGAATTATCATAGGAAAGGCAGATGAACTCAGAATATGGTTCAACAACTGAAATTATGATATTGTAGCCATTAGTGAGACTTGAGGGTCAGGACTGGCAGCTCAATATTCTGGGATTCCATTGTTTTAGACGACAGAGTGGGAGGGATTAAAAGAGAAAAGGTGGCATTACGTCAGGGAAAATGTCACGCAGTGCTGAATCAAGACAAACTGGACAACTCTTCTACTGAGGCAATGTGAGGAAAAATGAGAAATAAGAAAAGTGTGACCACTTTAAAGGGGCTATATTACAGACCACCCAACAGTGAGGGATTTAGACTCTTACAAACAGTCTTACACAGTGAATTGTAGGGCATTGAGGAACATGATAGAACAAAGGGATCTGGGAATAAGTGTTCATAATTCATTGAAGTTGGTGCCACAGGTAGAAAATGTCATAAAGAATAAATCAATCTATTGAGTACAGGAGATGGGGATGTTATATTAAAGTTGTATTAGATGTTGGTGAGGCCTAATTTGGAATGCTGTGCACAGTTTTGGTCAGCTACCTACAGGAAAGATGTAAACAATAATGAAAGAGTGCAGAGAAAATTTACAAGGATGTTGCCAGATCTGAAGGACTTGAGTTATAAGGAAAGATTTAATAAGTTACAACTGTATTCCTTAGAACGTACATCAAATCAGTAGAAAAATGTGACCTGGGATCAGAAGATGCTGAATCCTTGTGAGTTGAGTTAAGAAACTGCTAATGTAAAAGGACATTGATGGCAGTTTTATACAGGCCTCCTAACAGTGGCTGGGAGGTGGCCCACAGATTACAACAGGAAATAGAAAAGGTGAGTCAAAAAGTCAATGTTATGGAAGTCATGGGAGATTTTAACATTGGGAAATTGCGACTGGGAAAACCAGGTTGGTAATGGATCTCAAGAGAATGAGTTTGTTGAATGCCTACAAGATGGCTTTTTAGAGCAGTTTGTCATTGAGCCTACTAGGGAATCAGCTATACTGGATTGGGTGTTATGTAATGAACCAGAGGTGATTAAGGAGATTAAGGTAAAAGAACCTTTAGGAACTAGTGATTGAGCTTAACTTGAAATTTGATCGGGAGAAAGTAAAGTCTGATGTAACAGTATTTCAGTGGAGTAAGGGAAATTACAGTGGCATGAGAGAGGAGTTGGCCAAAGTAAATTGGAAGGAGCTGCTGGCAGGGATATCAGCAGAGCAGCAATGGTGTGTGTTTCTGGGGAAAATGAGGAAGGAAAGGGGATAATGTCACTCAAAAAATTACTTGCCCCATCATTGAAATGTTCCAACAACCTATGGACTCACTTTCACAAATACTTCAGCTCATATTCTCGATATTTATTGACTATGTATTTATTATTATTATTATTATTATTATTATTATTACTTTCTTTTTGTATTTGCACAGTTTGTCGTCTTTTACACACTTGTTGAAAGCCCAAGTTGGTGTGGTCTTTCACTGATTCTATTACGGTTATTATTCTTTTTTGGTATTACTGAGTGTAGCACCAAGAAAATGAATCCTGGAGTTGTATATAGTGACATAAATGTATTTTAATAATAAATTGCTTTTAACTTTGAACTTTGAAATTTGTACCATACTGTGAGATTAAGTTGAATCTATTCCTTGCTTTCTCAGCTATTGAAATCTAACTTACTTTCTCTCTTTCTGAATTCTGATTAAGGATTTCATACCCAGTACATTAACTCTTTAACTTTCCACCGATACAGACTGACCTACTGAGTATTTCTGCATTTTCTGTTTATATTTCTTTCCACGCATGAGGAGATTTAAGATTGGGTCCTGAAAAATTAATGCAGTAACTTGACAGAACTGAAGCTCTGGGAAAAAACTTAGGAACTACAAATTTGTTTATGAACTACCTGAATAGACTGACTCAAGCACTAACTGCTTACGCAATATTGCATTGCAGTTCCAAAGCTCTGAAAATCCTCTGAAGGATGTTACAGAACGGATATATTAACGTCTGAGGAGGTCGACACACTCGGAGTGTGACAAGACCGACTGAGTGAAATCATGTCAGATTTGACTTTCCTGACAAAAGTCCAGAAAGAGAAACTCAGAGGAAAGGAATCATTGATTCAAAGATGGCGGCAGAGAGAAAAAATCTGGAATCTAATGTGAAGCAGAGTGGGAGTTAATGTGCAAGATTGTGTGAAAACAGAGACTCAAAGGGGAACCTTAAGAAGGATCCAAGTAGCAATTGTGGCAATTGAATTCATAGTATCCAATATTGTACTGACATAATGTCCAATTGTAGCTGAACATTGAGATAAATTATTGGGCTCTTGTGTTAAATCTTAAACACTGGTTTAAGATACACACAGGTGACAGTAAAAAAGATGATCTGGAACGTGTGAAATATTCTATTCGAAGTAATGTTGAGGCAGGCCAGATGCAGGAGGCCTCTTGGGAGCAGTGATCTAATGGAGTAGCCAATGCTTGTGGCAAATACTTCAGGGACGTCCAAGTGCAGCTCTGCTGTACTAAGTTAGCAAGGGGAGTAAGAAAGAAATGAGTTCAAAAATTGTTAAATTTATAACTGAATATTAATGTAATTATTTATCTGATTCCACTAAAATAGCTTCACTGATTGTATGGGGTTATGGGATATGTCGGATAACATTTAGTAGTGGGTTGTATCATACACTATGGCTCTAACACATTGATGCACCTGGACTCAGTTGCTCATTTAAAAATTACTGCCTTCAATAAGAAAGTGTTCTGTTCTGGCTTTACTTCAATCTGGTTATCCAGGTTTACAGCAGAGTAAACGTCCTGCACAGACCTTACATAGGTATTGCATATGCTTACAGTGTAATAGAAACATAGAAAACCTACAGCACAATACCGGCCCTTCAGCCCACAAAGTTGTGCCAAACATGTCCCTACCTTAGAAATTACTAGGCTTACCTATAGCCCTCTATTTTTCTAAGCTCCATGTACCTCTCCAAAAGTCTCTTAAAAGACCCTATCATATCCGCCTCCACCACCGTTGCCAGCAGCCCATTTCACGCACTCACCACTCTTGAGTCAAAAACTTATCCCTGACATCTCCTCTATACCTACTCCCCAACACTTCAAACTTGTGTCCTCTTGTGGCAACCATTTCAGCCCTGGGAAAAAAGCCTCTGACATTCCACGTGATCAATGCCTCTCATCATCTTATACACCTTAATCTCTCACTAATGTCAGGCACAAACATATGGCTGGTTCTTTGCTTTCAAAAATCAGGAAGGAACTCCATCACTGTAGGACTTTTCTTCCTGCCTGCGCTGCATAGATTTTACTGAGGATCAGTGCACGTGGATCGATTTCACTCTTTAGGCCAGGGGACGTTCCACAATGGCACAGTGAGCTGCGGCGACCACAGAGCTGTAGGTTGAGTATTGGAACTTTCCTTCTCCTACACAGACTGCCTGGCAAGGCTAAAGATTCCCATCTACCCGGGTTTGGACTCAGGGTTGTCCTACTCCTAGGCTGGCTGCCAACCACGTCTACTGGCCCAGTTATACCGCTGGACACTTAGTCATGCCATGACATAGCAAGAACAGGGACGCCACATGAAGGCACTGTTATGGGCACAGTGCGAGTGAGATCCTGCATGGCAAACCGAACAGTGGTCCCGCGGCGATCACTGCACCCGGAAAGGAAAGGCTATGGGAAGCACTTCACCTTCCTTATGTGTGCAGGCTGTCCAGCCCAGGACTTGCCCTTCCTCAGGCACAAGCACAGTTTACAATTAATATAGTCTGTATACCAATGGTAACTAAAGTCACACATGTAGTTTCCCAACTAGCTAAACTACATCAGGTACTTATTTTCATCAGATAAACAGATTTGTAGTACCTCAAATTGTCCAACAGTTAAAAGAGTTCCAATCATTCTTCAGTAATTGACAGTACATGTGGCCTGTGGTAATTTCCAGCAGGAGGCAAGCAGAGATGCTATTCGTAAACAGTCCTCATTCTACTCTGCATTCTCCCCTGTTGCTGCTATTTTTAAAGTTCAATGTTCCAAGTAAAAATTATTATTAGAGTACATACATGTCACCACATACAACCCTGAGATTCTTTTTCTGTGGGCATACTTATCAAATCCATAGAACAGTAACTTAAAAAGGTATCAATGGATGACAAACTGTACAAATGCAAATATATATAAATAGCAATAAATAATGCGCATGAAATAACAAGATAAAAGGGTCCTTAAATGAGTGTAGTTATCTCCTTTTGTTCAAGAGCCTGATGGTTGAGGGGTAGTAACTGTTCTTGAACCTGGTGGTGCGAGTCCTGAGACAGTTGTACCTTCTACCTGATGGCAACAGTGAGAAAAGAGCATGGCCTGGGTGGTGAGGAACTTTGATGATGAATGCTGCTTTTCTACGGCAACCACTCCGGTTAAACCATACTTGTTTCAGACATCATATGAAATGTATGCTGCCTGCTTACTTTCATGACTTCTTCAACCACTCAACACTAACTGCACTTTTGAATGGCATAGTACATCACCATAGGACCTTCATTTGGAAGTGACAAGTAACAGTGTGGGCTGCTAGCTCATTAAAGTCATCTCACATTTCATTAGGAGTTTGAGGAGGCTTAGTATGTCACCAAAGACTCGCAAATTTGTACAAATGTACCGTGGAGAGCATTCTAGCTGGCTGCATCACTTCTGCTATGGAGGGGTCACTGCACAGGACTGGAAAAAGCTGCAGAGATTGCAAACTCAGCCAGCTCCACCATGGCAACGAGCCTCACCAGCATCAAGGACACCTTCAAAAGACAGTGCTTCAAAAGGGGAGCATCTATCATTAAGGACTCCCATCTCCCAGGACATGCCTTCTTCTCATTGCTACCATCAAGGAAGAGGTAGAGGAGTCTGAATACATAGACTCAACATTTTAAGAACAGCTCTTCCCCTGCATGAGGATTCCTCAGTCCCTTAGCACCTCTGAATTTAGAAAATAGTCTACACTTTTATTTCTTCTACCAATGTAAATGACCATAAACTTCCTGACATGGTATTCCATCTACCACTTCTTTGCTCATTCTCCTAATGTGGTTAAGTCCATCTGTAGTCTCTCGGCTTCCTCGAAACTACCTGCCTCTCCACCTGCTTTTGGATCGTCTGCAAACTTTGCAACAAAGCCACCAATTCCATCATCCAAATCATTGACGTAATAGCTTGTTAAACAGCCTCATGTGTGGCCTTCAGAAAATCCAAGTACACATCAACCAATCCTCCTTTGTCTATCCTGTTTGTTATATCTTCAAAGAATTCCAAAAGATTTGTCAAACCAGGTTCTCCCTTGAGGAAACTATGCTGACCTCTGCCTATTTTATCCTGTGTCTCCAGGTACACTGAGACCTCATCCTTAATAATCAACTCCAACATCTTCCCAACCACTGAGATCAGACTAACTGGTCTATGGTTTTCTTTCTTCTGCCTCTCTCCCTTCTTCAAGAGTTGAATGGCATTTCCAATTTTCCAGCCTCTCCAAATCATTTCAGAACCTAGTGATTCTTGAAAGATCATTACTAATGCCTCCACAATCTCTTCCACCACCTCTTTCAGAATCCTGGGGTGTACATCATCTGGTCCAGGTGACTTATCTACCTTCAGACCTTTCAGTTTCCCAAGAACCTTTCCTCTAGTTATGATAACTTCACACACATCATGTCCCCTGACACCTGGAACTTCCACTGTACTGCTAGTGTCTTCCACAGTGAAGAATGATGCAAAATTCTTATTCAGGTAGTCCACCATTTTGTTGTCCCCCATTACTAAGATAACTGTGTTGCTCCAAAGAGCATTAACATTATTCTTACCCTTGGCCATTAGAGTCCATAACAAGTCAACGTATTGTCAGAGAAGTAATGCACCCTCCTGTTAGACTGTTATTAATTCTGTTTACCAGAACTCTGTTTAAGCTCTGTTTAACTTCATTTAGCACACCCTGCTATTTCAGACACCTGTGCAATATCATTATTATCTGATGAAAATAAGTACCTGATGTAGTTTAGCTAGTTGGGAAACTACATTCTTATCTGAACGGTGTGAATGTGCACCCAAGACTATATAAGATTATGGTAATTCTTGCACTACCATCTTATCGGTGTGATCTTGGAAATCTCGTACATCTTGTAATATTCAATTTGTAAATCTTGTATATCTTATTTTTATTCCTTCTTACTTCTCTTCTAATATTTGTGGAGTTGTGTACTTGTAATGCTACTGTGAAATTGTTATTTCCTTTGGGATCAGTATGAAGTATCTATAAACCTATCTATCTACCTGTCAGCATCGTTTTCCAGTGGTCCAATATCTATCCTTGCCTCTCTTTTACACTTTAGGTATCTGAAGAAATTTTTAGTATCCTCTAGTATTACTGGCTAGCTTACTTTTGAGGTCCACCTTTATCTTCCTAATGACTTTTTTGTTGCTTTCTTTTGGTTTCTAAAAGCTTCCCAATTTTCTAACTTCCCACTAATTTTTGCTCTATTATATGCCCTCCCTTTATGTTGGCTTTTATTTTCTTGTGAGCCATGGTTGTGTTATTTTTCCTTTAGAATACTTAGTCTTCTTTGGGATGTATATATCCTGTGCCTCTGAATTGCTTCCAGAAATTCCAGCCATTGCTAGTCTGTCATAATTCCTGCCAATGTTCTTTCCTAACCAATTCTGGCCAACTCCTCTCTTGTGTCTCTGCAATTCCCTTTACTCCGCTGTAATACTGATACATCTAACTATAGTTTCTCCTCAAATTTGAGGGTGAATTTGATCATATTATGATCACTTTCCCCCAAGGATTCTTTTACCTTAAACTCTCTAATCAATTTTGGTTCATTACACAACGCCTGATCCGGAATAGCTGATCCTCTAGTGGGCTCAACCACAAGCTGCTCTAAAAAGCCATCATGTAGGTACCCTAGAAATTCCCCCTCCTATTCTCCAGCATCAACCTGATCTTCCCAATCTACTTGCACATTAAAATCCTCCATGATTGTTGTAACATTGCCCTTTTGGCATGTTTTCTATCTCCTGTTGTAATTTGTAGGCCATATGCTTAGTACTGTTTGGGGTTTATATACAACTCCCATCAAGTTCTTTTTACCGTTGCAGTTCCTTAGCTCTATCCACAATGATTTAATACCTTCTGACCCTTTATCCCCTCTTCCTCATGATTTGATTTCATTTTTTACCAACAAAGCAACCTCCTGCCTTCCTGCCTGTCCTTTCAATACAATGTGTATCCTTGGACATTAAGCTCCCAGCTATAATCTCATTTCAGCCATGATTCAGTGATACCTACATCATACCTGCCAATCTGTAACTGTGCTGCAAGTTCATCTACCTTACTCTGTATGCTGCGCGCATTCGAATACAACACCTTCGGTCCTGTATTCACCTTTTTCAATTTTGTTGAGTTGCAACTCATCCTGTTGACTACAATTGTGCCTTATCAACTGCCTCCCCTCACTACACATTGCCTCTGCTTGTAAACCAGCTAATTCACATTCAGCACTATCATCCACCTTTCCTACAATACTGTTTGCATTGAAATATACACAGCTCAGGACACTAGTCACACCATGCTCAACCTTTTGATTCCTAACTTTGTCTGAGGTCTCACTAACATCTGCCTCCATAACCTCTCCACTAACTGTTCTGGCACACTGGTTCCCATCCCCCTGGAAATTTAGCTTAAACCCCTCCATGCAGCATTAACAAACCTTCCCATTAGGATATTAGTCCCCCTCCAGTTCAGGTGCAAACCATCACTTCTGTACAGGTCCCACCTTCCCTGTAAGACCATAAGACCATATGACCAGAAGACTCACCTCACCAGTGCTCTACAAAGTCTCAAGAAGAGAGCCCAATGGTCAAAACATCTTATGGCCCTCTGTCTTATAACAACTCCTTAGCCACGTATTAAACTGTATAATCTTCCTAGTTCTGACCTCACCAGCACATGGCATGGGTGGCAGTCCTGAGATCACAACCCTGGAGGTCCTGCCCTTTAACGTAGCACCAAACTCCCTGAACTCCCTATGTAGAACCTTGGCACTCATCTTACCCATGTCATTGGTACCTACATGAAACACGACTTCTGGCTGTTCACTCTCTCACTTAAGAGTGCTGAGAACTCGATCTGAGATATCCTGGACCCTGGTACCATGGAAGCAACATATTATCCGGGAATCTTGTTCTCACCCTCATAATCTCCTGTCCATTGCCCTAACTAACAAATCCCCTATCACCACAGTGTTTCTCTTCTCTCCCCTTCCCTTCTGCGTCACAGAGGCAGATGCAGTGCCAGAGATCCGACCACTGTGACTTTCCGCTGATAAGCCATCCCTCCCGACAGTATCCAAAGCAGTCTACCAGTTGTTGAGGGGGATGGCCACAGGGGTACTCTGCACTGGCTCCTTAACCCTTTTCCCCTTCCTGACTGTCACCCAGTTTCCTGTGTCCTGTACCTTGGGTGTAACTGCCTCTCTATATGTCTTATCTATCAACCCCTCAGCCTCCCAAATGATCCGGAGTTCATCCAGTTCCAGCTCCAACTCCTTAACGCAGATTGTTCGAACCTGCAGCTGGATGTACTTCTCGCAGTTGTAGTCATCAGGGACGCTGGAGGTCTTTCTGCCTTCCCACATACCACAAGAGAAGCATTCAACTATCCTGCCTGGCATCTCTACTATCCTAGCTGAACAGATATACTGAAGGAAAGGAGAAAAAAATAACAACATTTCTTTTCTTTTGCTTTCTCTGACTGAAGCCTCTGTTCACAGAAGCCTTGACAAGCTGAAGCCTCAACATCTCCACTCTGACACTGTCTACTCAGATGATGGCCGATATGCTTGCCCTGACTTCCTTTAATTTGCTCTTGCTAATCAATCCTAAACGCTGGTTAGTCACTGATCAAAGCTCTTTTTTACTTTAACGTCCTGCTGCTGCCTTTTGTACTCGGGCAGTGGACCTGATTGAAGTCCGCTCCTATCAAAACTTCCAGTGTCTGTATTGGCCACTGGCCAAGTGCATCTCAGCATATATACATATACTATATACACAGAACACTATATAATATGGACATCTATAGCTTTGTAAACTTTATGTTTCCCTATTCAGGCCAAAAAATTTAATCTTGTGGGATAACGCCTTTTCTGACAAGGGACATCACTCTGTTTGGCAGGTGAGTATTGTGGCTGTGAATTAATCTCAGTTTCTTGGGCCTCTTACGTGGCGGTTGGAGGAGTTGTCTCGGAGACTACAGACAGCCCTGGACATCTTTATTCTCTAACAATTGACTCTGCTCTCCTCAATTAAGCAATGTGTCATTCCCCAGATGATATCAGACATGTTCTCCATTGTGGAGGAGAATAGTCCAGTGGTCCTTTCCAAGTACCCACTTTTGATCACCCTTGTAGTCCCTTTCCAGGACTGTTTGTCCATGAGTAAAAACATTGAATCTCCTTGTTTGAGGAGCTCTCAATTTGTCTCAGCTGTTTTTTCTGTACATTCCTTCTGAGATTGGGTTTGAGGAGATCCAAGTGTGAACACAAGGTTCAGGAAGAGCATAGCTGGTGAGTTGTTGGATGTGGAGTGTGCCACAATGTGATATGCAAGGAGGAAATTGGCAAAACTCTGATTCCGTGTCAGTTTAGTGTTTTCTGCTGACATTTTTCTTTAGTCTCAGGACAAACCTTCTCACTAAGCCATTTGTAACTGTGTGGTTTGGGGAAATTTCTTATTCCATTCATTTCCTGGAATGACTGAAACTGTTTCACAATAAACTGACACCAATCCTTGAGAAAAGGTTTCTCAACACATCGAAAGTGTGTGAGGCTGTAGTGGAGGCTATTAGGAACATTTCTGGCGATTCTGTAGCTGCATCCACTACTACTAAGAAATTTGTGCCCATGAATGATCCAGCAAATTCCACATGAACCCTGTTCACTGACTCGATGCAATCCTGTAGCTGTTCTCCTGCTTCCCCTGACCATTTCTTTGTTACCCTAACCTTTGGAACTGTGCATAGTTTCTTTTCTGCAACAATAAGGGAATGTGATGCAAAGTCTATGGGGCATTCGCTTCCATGTCTCAAAACTGTACCTATACCATAAGGCAGGGCGTCACAAGCAGCTATGAGCTCCAGAAAGCCATCTCTCTGACAAAGTGGAGATTCCGGACTAGACTGGAATCAATGAGGGATGCTCGACAGCTGTGGCAGGGCTTGAATGCCATAACCCCCTACAAAGTTAAATCTTACAAAGGAGACAGCAGAGCTTCACTTCCACATGAGCTCAATACCTTTTGTGCTCGCTTTGACGACCAAAACAGGGAGGAACCATCGCGCACCCCCATGTCTCCTGATTATCCTTTGCTCTCAGTGTCTGAAGATGACGTGCCTTCAAGACAGTGAATCCAAAGAAAGCATCCGGTCCAGATGGAGCATGTGCCCGAGCAGCGAAGTCCTGTGCAAATACAGTTCCAGGTTGATCTGATGGACTTCCAGATTGAGCTGGTGCTGCTGCAGCAGACTCCAGTCTGACTGTGTGCGTTGTTTGGGTGAGTGTGAGAGTGAGTGAGTGTGAGTGTGAGTGTGAGAAAGGTTTGGCTTGGAGCATCCTTTTGTTCTATTTTAAATTTTGGCTGCTCATATAACTTATGTTTGGTTACCTTACAGGGTCGCGAAGGAATTCTTATCCGGCCAATCACTTGTTTGGGGCGGCCATTTTTCTTTTGCATCTGCATGGGCAGTTTGTTGGCATTGGCAGTAATAGAGGCACTCAGCATGTTTTTCAAAGAAAAAAGGGAACCAACAAATAGAATAATGGCAAGATTGTTGCAGGCCTAACAAGGCAAGACTAAAAGTTGCTTCGCAGTATAGCTTACCAGCAGAGAGAGAGGAGTTTACCGACTTTGTATCAAGAGGCTTCAGTGTGGAGGCACAGTTGAGTAACGGGTAAAACTTTTGTAGTAGTTGAATAAAAAGTCATCAAACTACAACTAATTCAGTAAAGGAAGGAAGATGCAGGATCAGGTAATGTGCTGTAGCCGTATAATGTGGAAGCTGGTGGACCCCATTGTGGTTCCTGGTGACCACATCTGTAGCAAGCGTTGGCTGCTCAAGAAAATCTGAGCTTCAACACTGTAGTACATCAGGGAGGGGGAGAGTTACCTGGACACTCTGTTTCAGGAAGTAGTCACATTCATTAGGTTAGCTGCCTCAAACTTGGTCTGTGATCAAGGACAAGAGGGTGTGACTGCGAGTGAGGTGGATCGTGGGATTCAAGAGACAGTGCAGGAGGAGCCTCAGCCCTCGAGCTGATCCAGCAGGTCTGAGATCCTTGCTCCCTGTGTGGATGAGAGTGGGGGGCTGTAGGAAGGACGAGCAATCTAATTGTGGCACCGCAGTTCAGGAAGCCATTCCAAAGGGGGGAAGAGAAGAAAAATGTAGTGGTAATTGAGGATCATATAGTCAGGGGAATAGACAAAGTCTATTGTTGTATTGTTGTTGTTGTCTTCTGTTGTAGGGACAAAGTCTTCTGTTGTTGTTGCCTGCCTGGTGGCTGGATTTGGGACATCTTACTGACCCGCAGTGGAATTTGCAGTGGGAGAAGAAAGATCCAGTTGCCATGGCCTATGTGGCTATTGGGGAAGGACGGAGCTGTTCTATCAAGTTGGCCTCCACTGAACTGTGGTGGGACCTGGATCCTGGCAAATCACGTAACTAGGGTTGTGGGTAGGGTTTCAAACGAAATAGCAGGGGGCTGGGTTCAACAGATTGGAGGAGCATGGATAGAGTAAAAGAGAAAAGTGTGGAAAAAGATAAAAGCAAAAGTTAAAAAGTAGAAAAGTAAAGGTGACGTGCAGAAAAGTCAAGTGCATAAGAGACAAAGATGACTGGATTTTAAAGGCACAATGAGTGTAAGGTCACTTTATCTGAATACCCATAAAATTCATAATGTCAGATAACTGCTGTAAATCTAGTCAAGAAGAGCTTATGAAAGTTTCAAAAAATCAGGTAATCATAGAGATTTAGAAGATTATGTATAAGGCTAGCAGGAAGGAGTTTAAGAAAGAAATTAGGAGAATCAGAAGGGGCCATGAGAAGGCCTTGGCAGACAGGATTAAGGAAAATCCCAAGGCATTCTACAAGTATGTGAAAAGCAAGAAGATAACTATGGGAGAATAGAACCAATCAAGTGTGACAGTGTGTATTGAACTGGAGGAAGTAGCAAGGTACTCAAAGAATACTTTGCTTCAGTATTCACTACAGAAAAGCATCTTGGCGATTGTAGGGATGAATTACAGTGGACTGAAAAGCATGAGCATATAGATATTAACAAAGAGGATGTGCTGGAGTTTTTGGAAAACATCAAGTTGGATAAGTCACTGGGAGTATATATGGATTTCAGCAAGGCATTTGACAGGGTAGCCCATGCAGAGAAAGTAAGGGTTCCAAGGGAACATTGCTTTGTGGATCCAGAACTAGCTTGCCGACAGAAGACAAAGAGTGGTTGTAGACCATGGAGATCGGTCACCAGTTGAGTACCTCAGGGATCTGCTCTGGGACCCCTACTCTTCATGATTTTTATAAATGACCTGGATGAAGAAGTGGAGGGATAGGTTAGTAAATTTGCTGATGACACAAAAGTTGGGGGTATTGTGGATAGTGTAGAGGGCTGATAGATGTTACAGCAGGACATTGATAGGATGCAAAACTGGGCTGAGAAGTGGCAGGTGGAGTTCAACCCAGATAAGTGTGAGGTGGTTCATTTTAGTAAGTCGAATATGATGGCAGAATATAGTCTTAATGGTAAGACTCTTGGCAGTGTGGAGGATCAGAGGGATCTTGGGGTCCGAGTCTATAGGGCACTCAAAGCTGCTGCGCAGGTTGACTCTGTGGTTCAGAAGGCATACCATGCATTGGCCTTCATCAAATGTAGGATTGAATTTAGGAACTGAGAGGTAATGTTGCAGCTAAATAGGACCCTGGTCAGACTCCACTTGGAGTACTGTGCTTAGTTCTGGTTGCCTCACTACAGGAAGGATGTGGAAACCATAGAACGGGTGCAGAGGAGACTTACAAGGATGTTCCCTGGATTGGGAAGCAATGAGAATAGGTTGAGTGAACTCGGCCTTTTCTCCTTGGAGTGACGGAGAATGAGAGGTGACCTGATAGAGATGTAAAAGATGATGAGAGGCATTGATCGTGTGGCTAGTCAGAAGCTTTTTCCCAGGGCTGAAATGGCTAGCATGAGAGGGCATAGTTTTAAGTTGCTTGGAAGTAGAGGAGATGTCAGGGGTAGTTTTTTTAACGTAGAGAGAGGTGAGTGCGTGGAATGGGCTATCAACAATAGTGGTGGAGGCAGATGTGAAATGGTCTTTTAAGAGAGCTCCTGGACAAGTACATGGAGCTCAGAAAAATAGAAAGCTATGGGTAACACTTGATAATTTCGAAGGTAAGGACATGTTCAGCACAGCTTTATGGGCTGAAGGACCTGTATTGTGCTGTAGGTTTTCTATGTTTCTATGTTCCTAAAAATTTGTGGCACAACTCAGTATAAGGCAGTATGATTCAGTGGCCATTACAGAAAAATGGTTGCAGGGTGGAGAGGATTGCAAATTAATTATCCAAGGATATTAGGTAATACGGAAAGATAGGCAGGAATGTAAGGGAAGTGGGGTAGTGCTCTTAGTTAAGGATGAGATCAAGGCAATAGTGAGAGACGATATAATATCAAAGCAGCACAATGTTGAATCCTTCTGGGTAGAGGTTAGATATAGTAAAGGGGAAAAACCACTGGTAGGAGTTGTCTATAGGCCACCAAATAATAACATTACAGTGGCACAGGCAATAAATTGAGAAATATCTGAGGCATGTAAGAATGGAACAGCAGTTATCAAGGGGAACTTTAACCCTCACATAGATAGGGTAAATCAAGTTGGTCAAAGTAGTCCGGACGAGGACTTCATAGGATGCATATGCGATAGCTTTCTTGAGCAGCATGTTACTGAACCTACAAGGGAACATACTATCCTGCATCTGCTCCTTAAAATGAGACAGGTAAAATTAGTAATCTTGTAGTTAGGGATCCTCTTGGAAAGAATGATCACAGTATGATTGAGTTTCTCATACATTGACTGTAAAAGCTTTTACAGATATGTGAAAAGAAAAAGATTGGTCAAGACAAATGTAGATCCCTCACAGTCAGATACAGGTGAATTGATCATAGGGAACAAAGACATGGCAGACCAATTGAATAACTACTTTGGTTCTGTCTTCACTAAGGAGGACATAAATAGTCTTCCGGAAATAGTAAGGGACCGAGGGTCTAGTGAGATGGAGGAACTGAGGGAAATACATGTTAGTAGGGAAGTGGTGTTAGGTAAATTGAAGGGATTAAGGGCAGATAAATCCCCAGGGCCAGATGGTCTGCATCCCAGAGAGCTTAAGGAAGTGGCCCAAGCAATAGTGGATTCATTAGTGATAATTTTTCAAAACTCCTTAGATTCTGGATTAGTTCCTGAAGATTGGAGGGTGGCTAATGTAATCCCACTTTTTAAAAAAGGAGGGAGAGAAAAACCTGGGAATTATAGACCAGTGAGTCTGACATCGGTGGTGGGGAAAATGCTAGAGTCTCGGTTATCAAAGTTGTGATAACAGCACATTTGGAAAGAGGTGAAATCATCGGACAAAGTCAGCATGGATTTGTGAAAGGAAAATTATGTCTGACGAATCTTATAGAATTTTTTGAAGATGTAACTAGTAGAGTGGATAGGGGAGAGCCAGTGGATGTGGTATATTTAGATTTTCAAAAGGCTTTTGACAAGGTCCCACACAGGAGATTAGTGTGCAAACTTAAAGCACATGGTATTGGGGGTATGATATTGATGTGGATAGAGAATTGGTTGGCAGACAGGAAGCAAAGACTGGAAGTAAACGGGACCTTTTCAGAGTGGCAGGCAGTCACTAGTGGGGTACCGCAAGGCCTAGTGCTGGGACCCCAGTTGTTTACAATATATATTAATGATTTAGACGAGGGAATTAAATGCAGCATCTCCAAGTTTGCAGATGACACGAAGCTGGGCGGCGGTGTTAGTTGTGAGGAGGATGCTAAGAGGATGCAGGGTGACTTGGATAGGTTAGGTGAGTGGGCAAATTCATGGCAGATGCAATTTAATGTGGATAAATATGGTAAATGCACTTTGGTTGCAAGAACAGGAAAACAGATTATTATCTGAATGGTGGCCGATTAGGAAAAGGGGAGGTGCAATGAGACCTGGGTGTCATTGTGTGGTGAACTACAGATACCTGTCTGGACACGCCCCCTGCTGACTGCTCCTGTGGCTCCTCCCACAGACCCCTGTATAAAGGCGATTGAGGCCGGAACCCGGCCTCTCAGTCTCCAGGATGTAGTATGGTGGTCACTCACTGCTTGCTCCTTCTTCCAGTCAATAAAAGCCGATATCTTGTCTTTACATCTCAGAGTGAGTTATTGATGGTGCATCACATTGTACACTGGTCATTGAAGGTGGGCATGCAGGTACAGCAGGCGGTGAAAAAGGCAAATGGTATGTTGGCATTCATAGCAAAAGGATTTGAGTATAGGAGCAGGGAGGTTCTACTGCAGTTGTACAAGGCCTTGGTGAGACCGCACCTAGAGTATTGTGTGCAGTTTTGGTCCCCTAATCTGAGGAAAGACATTCTTTCCACAGGGGGAATACAAAGGTTCACCGGATTGATTCCTGGGATGGCAAGACTTTCATATGAAGAAAGATTGGATCGACTCAGCCTATACTCACCGGAATTTAGAAGATTGAGGGGGGATCTTATTGAAACATATAAAATTCTAAAGGGATTGGACAGGCTAGATGCAGGAAGATTGTTTCCGATGTTGGGGAAGTCCAGAACGAGGGGTCACAGTTTAAGGATAAAGGGGAATCCTTTTAGGACCAAGATGAGGAATCTGTGGAATTCAAGTGGTGAATCTGTGGAATTCTCTGCCACAGGAAACAGTTGAGGCCGGTTCATTGGCTATATTTAAGAGGAAATTAGATATGGCCCTTGTGGCTAAAGGGATCAGGGAGTATGGAGAGAAAGCAGGTACAGGGTTCTGAGTTGGATGATCAGCCATGATCACATTGAATGGCAGTGCAGGCTCAAAGGGCCAAATGGCCTACTCCTGCACTTAGTTTCTATGTTTCGAAATGGAAGGTGTGATAGTCCGATCTAAAACCAATGTATTATGCCTAAACAGTGGAGATTATAACGGTAGGACAGAGGAGTTGGATAGGGCAGACTGGGAACACAGGCTATATGGAGAGATAGTTAAGGAATAGTGGAGACGTTCAAAGAGATTTTTCATGATGCTCAACAAAAGAATATTCTAGTTAAAAGCAAGGACAGTAAGGGTGGGGAGAGCCAGCCTTCGATAAGTAAGGTAATAAAAGAAGGCATCAAACTAAAAGCTTGTGTGTACAAAGTCGCCAAGAGTAGTGGGAAACTGGAAGATTGGGAAATCTTTAGAAAGCATCAAAGAACCACCAAACAAGCAATAAAGGAAGGGAAGATAGGTTATGAAAATAAACTAGTACAAAATATTAAAATGGATAATAAAAGAATTATTATTATATAAAGTGGAAAAGGGTGGCCAAAGTGAATGTAGGTCCTTGAAGGATGAGAAGGGGGAATTGATACTGCGTAATGAAGAAATGGCCGAGGCTTTGGATTTGTGTCAGTTTTCATGGTGGAGGACACATCTAACATGCTGAAGAGAGATGATATGGATGCGATGGGATGTGAGGACCTCGATACAATAGCTATCACTAAAGAGGAAGTACTGAGCAAACTTGCGAGCCTAAAGATAGACAAGTCCCCTTGTCCTGATGGAATGAATTCCAGGGTACTGAAAGAAATGACAGAGATTACAGTTGAAGCTTTGGTGATGATTTACCAAAATTCTTTGGACTCCGGGCAGATCTCGGCAGATTAGAGGAAGGCAAATGTCACATCACCATTCAAAAAAGGATGTCAGCAAAAGGCAGGTAATTATAGGCCAATTATTTAACAAATGTAGTGGAGAAAATACTTGAAGGTATCATTAAAGAAATAGCGAGGCATCTGGAAAGAAATGGATCCATCAGGCAGACGTAACATGCGTTCATCAAAGGCAGGTCCTGCTTGACAAACTTACTGGAGTTCTTTAAGGATTCAACAAGCACAGTGGATGGGGGGGAGCAGATGGACATTATTTACGTGGATTTTCAGAAGGCATTCGATAGGGTGCCACATGAAAGACTTATCCATAAGATAAGGATGCATAGAGTTGGGGCTGATGCACTAGCATGGATATAGAATTTGTTAACTAATAGAAAGCAGAGAGTTGGGAATCATGGGTGTTTCTCTGGTTGGCAATCAGTGGTGAGCAGTGTAATGTAGGAGTCATCTGATAGGCCCGCAACTGTTCATGATATACCTTAACAACCTGTAAGAAGGGACCAAGTGTAGTGTTTATTAGTTTGCAAATGACACTATATTGCATGGAAAGGCAAATTGTGAAGAGGATATGGAGAGTCTGCAGAGAGATATAGACAGGTTAAATGAGTGGGCAAGGGTCTGGCAGATGGAGAAGGTAAATGTGAGGTCATCCACTTTGGAAGGAAAAACAGAAGATCAAATTATTATTTAAATGGTAAAACATTGCAGCATATTGCTGTGCAGAAGGATTTGGGAGTGCTTGTGCATGAATCACAAAAGGTTGGCTTGCAGGTGCAGCAGGCTATCAAGAAGGCAAGTGAAAATTTAAGAGCAGGGAGGTTATGCTGCAACTGTATAGTGTACTGGTGAGGCTGCATCTGGAGTACTGCGTGCAGTTCTGGTCTCCTTACTTGAGGAAGGATATACTGGCTTTGGAGGTGGGGCAGAGGAGGTTCACCAGGTTGATTCCAGAGATGAGGGACTTAGACTATGAGGAGAGATTGAGTCACCTGGAACTGTACTCACTGGAGTTCAGAAGGATGAGAGAAAATCTTATAGAAACATATAAAATTATGAAAGAGATAGATAAGATAAAGATAGGGCAGGTGTTTCCACTGGTAAGTGAGACTGGAACTAGGGTACATTGCCTCAAGATTCTGGAGAGTAAATTTAGGATGGAGATGAGAAGGAATTGCTTTTCCCAAAGAGTGGTGGATCTGTGGAATTCTCTGCCCAATGAAGCAGTGGAGACTACCTCAGTAACTGTATTTAAGACAAGGCTGAATAGATTTTTAAAGTAGGGAAATTAAGAGTTATAGGGAAAAGACAGGTAGGTGCAGATGAGTCCATGGTCAGATCAGCCATGAACTTATTGAACAGTGGAGCAGGCTCAATGGGCCAGATTACCTGAATCTGCTCCTATTTCTTATGTTCTTATGTTATTCTGACCAACTAGCTGGTGCGTTCACGGATATCTTCAACCTCTTGCTCTGGCAGTGTGTGGTACCCACCTGTTTCAAGCAAACTTCAGTTGTACCGATGCCCAAGAAGAGCATGGCAACCTGTCTAAACAATATTCGTCCAGTGGCATTTACATCCACAGTGATGTAAGTGTTTAGAGAAGCTGGTGTTGAAGCATGTTAGCTTGTCTGAGAGGTAACTTGGATCCACTATAAGCAACGATTCTACAGCACGTTATCTCATTGGCTTTTCACACAACCCTGGAACATCTGGACAGCAAAGACACATACATCAAGATGCTCTTTATGGATTACAGCTCAGCATTTAACATCACGATCTCCTCAAAACTTATCAGTAAACTCCAAGTCCTGGCCTCAATATGCTCTTGTGCAATTAGAGGCTGCGCCCTTTAGTTCTGGATACCCCCCCACCATAGGAAACATCCTCTCCACATCCACCCTATCTAGTCCTTTCAACTTTCGGTAGGTTTCAATGAGAACCCCCACATTCTTCTAAACTCCAGTGAGTACAGGCCCAAGTCTGCCAAATGTTCCTCATATGTTAACCCCTTCATTCCTGGAATCATCCCCATGAATCTCCTCTGGACTCTTTCCAATGACAACACATCTTTTCTGAGATATGGGGTCCAAAACTGTTGACAGTACTCTAAGTGTGGCCTGACTAGTGTCTTATTAAGCCTCAGCATTATCCTGTTGCTTTTATATTCCATTCCCCTTGAAATGAATGGCAACATTACATTTGCCTTCTTTTCCGCAGACTTGACCTGTAAATTAACCTTCTGGGAGCCTTGCACAAGCACTCCTAAATCCCTTTGCACCTCTGATGTTTGAACCTTCTCTCCAATTAGATAATAGTCCACATTATTGTTCCTTTACCAAAATGCATTATCATACATTTTCCAACACTGTATTCCATCTGCCACTATTTTGTCCATTCTTCCCATAGTCTAAGTCTTGCTGTAATCACGTTGCATCCTCAGCACTACCTACACCTCCACCTATCTTCATATCATCCGAAAACTTTGCCACAAAGCCATCAATTCCATTTTATCCAAATCATTGACAAACAATGTGAAAAGTAGTGATCCCAATACTGACCCCTGAGGAACACCACTAGTCACCAGCAGTCAAGCAGAAAAGATACCCCTTTCTTCCATGCTGAGTCCTGCTGAAGGGTCTTGGTCTGAAACATCAACTGTACTCTTTTCCAAAGACGCTGCCTGGCCTGCAGAGTTCCTCCAGCATTTTGTGTGTGTTGTTTGGATTTCTAGCATTTGCAGATTTTCTCTTCTTTCACCTTCATTGCCACTCGCTGCCTCCTGCCTGTCAGCCATTCCACTATCTGTGCCAGTATCTTTCCTGAAACACCATAGGATTTTATCTTGTTAAGCAGCCTCATGTGTGACACCTTATCAAATGTCTTCTGAAAATCCAAGTAAATGACATCCACTGCTTCTTCTTCATTCACCCTGCTTGTTGCTTCTCGAAGAACTCTAACAGATTTGTCAGGCAAGATTTCCCTTTACAGAAACCATGCTGACTTTGACTTCTTTTATTATTAGTCTCCAAGTACCCCGAAATCTCACTTTCCCAACCACCGAGGTTAGGCTAACTAGCCTATAATTTCCTTTCTTTCGCCTTCCTCCCTGTACTCTGATAATAAATTTTACTTTGAACTTTGAAGATTCATTGAATGACATGGATCATAATGTGTGAGTACAGTGTCGGATGTCACCATTTTCTTTGCCTTGTGTAAGCTACCTCACACTGCTTTCTCCATTGCCACTTCTTCCAAATCTGTACGTGTGGAGCACAGTAGCAAGATTTGCAGGAACCTGGTAAAATAACTGACAAACGCTAAAAAGGACCTCAACAGTGACACATCCATTGGCCTTGGTGCATCCACTGCTGCTTGCACTTGTGTAAAACTTGTGTGTCAATGGTGTGACCACAGTAAGTGATGCTTGATTTAAAGAATTTACATTTGTCACATTATATTCTGAGCCCATAATCTTCTAATCTTTTTAACACTGTCTTGAGATTTTGGAGATGTTCCATGTCATCCTCACCAGTAACAATAACGTCGTCCAGGTAACACTAAGTATCTGGGCAGCCTTGCAGCACCTGGTCCATACCTTTCTGCTGGAGTGCAGGTGCTACTCCAAAAAGAGGCCTATTATAGCGATAAAACCCTTTGTGAGTGCTTATGGTGAGAACCACTTTGAATTCTTCTTCCATCTCCATCTGTAGATAGGCATCAGCTAAGTCCATTTGGTTGAAATCTTCCCCTTCAGAAAGATTTTGCAAAAATTACTCTGTCCAAGACAGAGAGTATTGATCTACTTTCACTACTTGGTAGATGGTGACAATAAAATCACCACAGATCCTGGCAGACCCATCCTTCTTGGCTACTGGGATAACTGACATTGCCCATCAGAAAGAGTTCTTTCAGCCTCCATGCGATTTAGCTCACTGGCTATTTTATCACGGATAGTATAAGGAACTTTGTAAAGCTTGAGAGTGGCATTTTTATTTAACACTAGTTTATCCTTAATGTGTTTGAGTTTTCCAGCGCCATCCTTGAATACTGCTGTGGAATCAACCTTTACCATTCTTAATTCACTTTCAGTTGACTTTTTTTGCAGAAGATGAGGCATGCAAATTGTGGATGGATCTCCAATCAAGTTGTAGTTGCTTCAGCCAATCATGGCTCCACAGCGCTGGCCCTCCTGTTTTTACCACATACAAGCCCCATGTGGCTTGCTGGTTATTGTTTTTCACTGTTGTGGGAATGTCATTCCCACAAGAATTATCTTTTCTCCAGTATAAGTTCTTAGTTGGATATCTGCAGGCCTCAGTTCAGTATACTTGAAATGCTATTCAAACTCATTTTGTGGAATGACTGAAACAGATGAGTTAGTGTCCAATTCCATTTTAATTAACTTGCCATTCATTTCTTATGTAAGCTATATCACTTGTCTCTTGTTGGTTTTCACATTGTAAGTCGTAAGGCTACACAGCCCTGTGTCACTCTCATCATTATCAGATTTTTCATCAACACATGTCAATCAGTGCTCTTTTTGAAACTTCAGCTTGACTTTTTCTCTTTTCTCTTCCCTGTTCAGTCCATTTATTTTTGGCTGTCCACCATGCTCTTAGTATGTGTCCTAATTTGTTGCATATTCTGTAGCTTTCACTTTTAAACCTGCATTTGTCTGGTGTATGTGAGCCCATACCACAACAGTAACACAATTTGTTTGGCCAGACTGGTTTCTGTTTCATTCCTGTCTGCAGTTCAATTAAGTCACCGGCCGCTGTTTCCATTGATAGAGTGATTTCAACTGCTCTTTTAAATGTGAGTTATGCTTCAGTTCTGAGTCATTTTGAATGTGTTCTTTTAAGATTCCACAAACTAAATGAACTCTCAGTGCAGCATTAAGCCCATCACTGAACAGGCAATAGAACCATAGAACCATTGAACATTACAGCACAGAAACAGGCCTTTTGGCCCTTTTTGGCTATGCCAAACCATTTTTCTGCCTAGTCCCACTGACCCGCACCTGGGCCGTATCCCTCTAAACCCCTCTCATCCATATACCTGTCCAAGTTTTTCTTAAATGTCAAAAGTGAGCTCGCATTCATCACTTCATCTGGCAGCTCATTCCACACTCCCGCCACTCTCTGCATGAAGCCCCCCATGTTCCCTTTAAACTTTTCCCCCTTCACCCTTAACCCATAACCTCTGTTTTATTTTCCTCCCTTGGCCTCAGTGGAAAAAGCCTGCTTGCATTCACTCTATCTACACCCATCATAATTTTATACACCTCTATCAAATCACCCCTCATTCTCCTACGCTCCAGGGAATAAAGTCCTAACCTATTCAACCTTTCTCTGTAACTCAGTTTCTCAAGTCCCGGCAACATCCTTGTAAACCTTCTTTGCACTCTTTCAACCTTATTAATATCCTTCCTGTAATTAGGTGTTCAAAATTGCATACAATACTCCAAATACAGACTCACCAATGTCTTATACAACCTCATCATTACATTCCAACTCTTATACTCAATACTTTGATTTATAAAGGCCAATGTACCAAAAGCTTTCTTTACAACCCTATCTATTTGTGAAGCCTCTTTTAGGGAATTATGTATCTGTACTCCCAGATCCCTCTGTTCTACTGCACTCCTCAGTGCCCTACCATTTACCTTGTATGTTCTACCTTGCTTTGACCTTCCGAAGTGCAATACCTCACACTAGTCCACATTAAACTCCATCTGCCATTTTTCAGCCCATTTCTCCAACTGGTCCAAATCCCTCTGCAAGCTTTGAAAACCTTCCTCACTGTCCACTACACCTCCAATCTTTGTATCATCAGCAAATTTGCTGATCCAATTTACCACATTAT
Source organism: Hypanus sabinus (assembly GCF_030144855.1). Taxonomy (NCBI): domain Eukaryota; kingdom Metazoa; phylum Chordata; class Chondrichthyes; order Myliobatiformes; family Dasyatidae; genus Hypanus; species Hypanus sabinus. The sequence goes on from NC_082722.1 coordinate 46,758,582, forward strand.
CATCCAGATCATTGATATAGATGACAAACAACAATGGACCCAGCACTGATCCCTGTGGCACACCACTTGTCACAGGCCTCCACTCAGAGTAGCAATCCTCCACTACTACTCTCTGACATCTCCCATTGAGCCAATGTCTAATCCAATTTACTACCTCTCCATGTATACCTAGCGACTGAATCTTCCTAACTAACCTCCCATGCGGGACCTTGTCAAAGGTCTTACTGATGTCCATGTATACAACATCCACTGCCTTCCTTTCATCCACTTTCCTGGTAACTTCCTTGAAAAACTCTAATAGATTGGTTAAACATGACCTACCACGCACAAAGCCATGCTGACTTTTTCTAATAAATCCCTGTCTATCCAAATACTTATAGATCCTATCTCTTAGTATTCCTTCCAATAATTTACCTACTACCTATGTCAAACTTACCAGCCTATAATTTCCCGGCTTACTTTTTGAGCCTTTTTTAAACAACAATTAAACAAATTTATCCTCTAATCCTCCGGCACCTGACCCGTGGATATCGACATTTTAAATAATTCTGCCAGGGCCCCTGCAGTTTCAACACTAGACTCCTTCAAGGTCCAAGGGAATACCCTGTCAAGTCCTGTGGATTTATCTACTCTGATTTGCCTCAAGACAGAAAGCACCTCCTCCTCTTTAATCTGTATAAGTTCCATGATCTCCCTACTTGTTTGCCTTGTTTCCATAGACTCCATTCCAGTTTCCTTATTAAACACAGATGCAAAAAACCCTTTTCTTTTGGTTCCATACATAGCCAACCACTCTGAACTTCAAGAGGACCAATTTTATCCCTTACTATCCTTTTGCTCTTAACATACCTATAGAAGCTCTTAGGTATGCTAAGAGCCTAGCAACTCTGCCAAAGCAACCTCATGTCTTCTTTTAGCCCTCCTGATTTATTTCTTAAGTATTTTCTTACTCTTTTTATACTCCTCAATCATCTTATTTCCTCCCTGTTGCCTATACATGTTATACATCTCACTCTTCTTCTTTATCAGAGTTCCAATATCCCTCGCGAACCAAGGTTCCCTATTCTTTTTCATTTTGCCTTTAACCCTGACCGGAACATATAAACTCTGCACTCTCAAAATTTCTCCTTTGAAAGCCTCCCACTTACCAATCACATCCCTGCCAGAGAATAACCTTTCCCAATCTACACTTTTTAAATCCTTTTTCGTTTCTTCAAATTTGGCCTTTTTCCAGTTTAGAACTTCAACCCAAGGACCAGATCTATCTTTATCTGTGATCAAGTTGAAACTAATGGTGTTGTGATCACTGGAACCAAAGTGTTCCCCTACATACACTTCTGTCACCTGCCATAACTCATTTCCTAATAGGAGATCTAATATTGCATCCTCCCTAGTTGGTATGTCTATATATTGATTTAGAAAACTTTCCTGAATACATTTCACAAACTCTAACCCATCTAGACCTTTAATAGTATGGGAGTCCCAATCAATGTGTGGAAATTTAATATCCCCTACAATCACAACTTTCTGTCTCCTGCAGTTGTCTGTTATCTCTATGCATATTTGCTCCTCCAATTCTTGCTGACTATTGGGTGGTCTATAATACAACCCTATTAATGGGGTCATACCTTTCCTTTTTCTCAGCTCCACCCATATGGCCTCAGTAGACAAGCCCTCTAATCTGTCCTGCCTGAGCACTGCTGTAATATTTTCCCTGACTAGCAAAGCCACCCCGCCCCCCCCACCCCCCAACTCTTCATCCCTCTGCCTCTATCACGTCGGAAACATCGGAACCCTAGAACATTGAGCTGCCAGTCCTGCCCCTCCTGTAGCTAAGTTTCAGTAATGGGTATGATGTCATAATTCCACATGTCAATCCAGGCCCTCAGCTCTTCTGCCTTTCCCACAATACTTCTCACATTGAAATATACACACCTCAGAAGATTATTACCACCACACACAACCTTACTATTTGTGACTTTGCATGAACTACTAACATCATTTATTTTTACCCCTGTTCCACTATCTACTCTAACACTCTGGTTCCCATCCCCTGCAAATCTAGTTTAAACCCTCCCCAATAACACTAGCAAACCTCCCTACAAGTATATTGGTCCCCTTGTAGTTCAGGTGTAACCCGTCTCTTTTTAACAGGTCCCACTGTACAAGAGCTCTGTACTCACTCTTCAATGCTAAGACATTTTCTTCAATTCAGCCAAGCACACTGAAATGGTCTTCCCTTCCTTTTGATTCCACTTGTGAGATTTAAGGCATTCTACAATTAATGGTTTCAGTTCTAAGTAGTCCATAATTACTTTCACGATATCAGCAAAGCTACTTTCAGCTGGTTTGGTTGGAGCAGTTAAACTTTTAAGCAAACTGTATGCTTTTCCACCTATGACACTCAGTAATTCTGGCACTTGCTTTGCATTGGCAATTTCATTTGCTTCAAAATACTGCTCAATTCGCTAAGTATACATGTTGAAATTATCTCTTATGTAATCATCTGCCTTTCTGATATAGCCAGCTACTTGTGCTATTTTAGAATTTATTATTATTATTATCAGCCTGTACTTACTGTTTATGAACTCGTGAATTTCATCTATTTTCTGCCCTTTTTTTAACTTGACCATCTCTCTCCTTTTCTGAAGAAACCATGTCCTGCACTTTTTTTTTAAATCTCAACCATCTTGTTACACTTTTTTTTAACTTGAACAACTCGCTGTGGTTCAACAAGTAAGTGGTCTCTTGGGTTCATTTAAAACTTACTCAATGCCACTGTTAAGTTTTATAGCTCCAGGAGAATGTGTATGCTTTGTTCAATCAATAGGTGCATTTAATGTCAGAGAAATGTATACAATATGCATCCTGAAATTCTTTTTCTTCACGGACGTCCACAAAAAGAGTGCCCCAAAGAATCAATGACAGTTCAAGCATTAAAACCTCAAATTCTCCCCAACCCCTCCCACACACAAGTAGCAGCAAGATAACAACACCCAACCCCACCAGCAAAAAGGCATCAGCACCCTCCACTGAGCACTCAAGCATACATCAAAGCATCAGTAAAGACAGACTTGCAGTACCCCAAAAACTACACATTCACCCAATAATTCGACATAATCTCTCTCTCTCCCTAATAAGGGGAAAAGAGATGTCCCCATTTCACAGCGATAGGGGAGACATAACAAACCACTCGCTGGTTTATGATGTTAAGAGTCTGTTGCATCACTTTTTCTGAGCTCTGCACCCAGAGACCCGTCACCAAAAAGGTGCAGCTCTCCAGACACACAACCCCCGGCAGCTAACCCACTGATCCTGATGTTCCGTTTTCTCCCCCAACGCTTCGGTCGAGGTCACCAGCCTGGAATCAGCACGTCTCCAGAGCCAAGAAATCACATTCGTCTTCCAGACCTCGTCCTTAGGATATCAAAAAGCGACCGGTCATGAGGCTCTGAGAGTGGGTCACATTCCCACAAAGGACTGAAGTCAGAGTGTAACTCCAGGTCAGGATCTTCAAAAGAACCTTGAAAAGTAAAAAAAGATAGCAAAGATAGAAATAAAGCTGTTTCCGAAGATGAAAGCAATGGAGTCGCCATTTTGCACTATCTTATCTTCGCCCCGTCTTCTTCCACCTATTACACTTATTAACACTCACTTTGCATTAGAAATTACATTTGCTTCAAAATACTGCTCAGTTTGCTCAGTACCCATGTTTACATATCTCTTATGCAATCAATTACGTCTGTATTTCTGATATACCTACCTATTTGAGCTATTTTAGAATTTATTATTAATATTATCAGCCTGTACTTACTGTTTATCAACTCGTGAATTTCATCCATTTTCTGCCCTTTTTTTAACTTGACTATTTCGCTTTTCTGAAGAAACCACGTCCTGCCCTTTCTTTAAATCTCAACCATCTTGCTACACACTTTCTTAAACTTGACCAACTCTGTTTTTTTAGTTAAACTTGCAGATATGATTCGGTGGTGTAATGATTTATGCCATTTACGTACTTTTACATATAACCTATAATGATTTGTGTAAACAACAAAGAATACTTAATCAAACAATATATTTACAATATTACTCAAATATCACTGAAATATTAAATACACAACAGGAAGTGGAGGAAAAAAGAAAGAGGAAAATTTAAAAAATTAGTGCAAGGAGAAATCAATATTCATGCCATCAGGTTGGAGGCTGCACAGACAGAATATGACATGTCATTCCTCCACCCTTCTCACAGCAGAAGAGAAGGCCAGGCACTGACATGTCAAAACAGAAATGGGGATAAGAATTAAAAGATTGGCCACTGGGAAAGTCCACTTTTAGCAGATGGAGTGGAGGCGCCTGGCAAAGTAGTCCCTCTATTTACGTCAATGTAGAGAAGGCCACATTGGGAGCATACCATAGACAACCCCAGAAGGCTTGAAGGTGAAGTGTTAACTCACCTGGAAGGACTGTTCAGGGCCCTGACTGAAGTGAGGCAGGAGATAAATGCACATGTGTAGCATTTCCGTCACTTGGAAGGATATGTGCCAGGAAGGAGGAACTAACAATGGACACACAGAGGGATGACCCCTGTGGAAGGCGGTGTGGTTGGAGGATGTAAACAACACACACAAAATGCAGGTGGAACACAGCAGGCCAGGCAGCATTTATAGGAAGAAGCACTGTCGACATTTCGGGCTGAGACCCTTCGTCAGGACTAACTGAAAGGAGAGATACTAAGAGATTTGAAAGTAGTGGGGGGAGACGGAAATGCAAAATGATAGGAGAAGACCGGAGGGGGTGGGATGAAGCTAAGAGCTGGAAAGGTGATTGGCGAAAGTGATAGAGAGCTGGAGAAGGGAAAGGATCATGGGACGGGAGGCCTCGGGAGAAAGAAAGGGGGAGAGGGGGAGCACCAGAGGGAGATGGAGAACAGGCAGGGTGATGGGTAGAGAGAGAGAAAAATAACAAACAAGCAAACAACTAAATATGTCAGGGATGGGGTAAGAAGGGGAGGAGGGGCATTAACGGAAGTTAGAGAAGTCAATGTTCATGCCATCAGGTTGGAGGCTACCCAGCTGGTATATAAGGTGTGGTTCCTCCAACCTGAGTGTGGATTCATCTTGACAGTAGAGGAGGCCATGGATAGACATATCAGAATGGGAATGGGATGTGGAATTAAAATGTGTGGCCACTGGGAGATCCTGCTTTCTCTGGCGGACCAAGCGTAGGTGTTCAGTGAAACAGTCTCCCAGTCTGTGTCGGGTCTCACCAATATATAAAAGGCCACACCGGGAGCACCGGACGCAGTATACCACACCAGCCAACTTACGCGTGAAGTGTCGCCTCATCTGGAAGGACTGTCTGGAGCCCTGAATAGTGGTGAGGGAGGAGGTGTAAGGGCAGGTGTAGCACTTGTTCCGTTTACAAGGATAAGTGCCGGGAGGGAGATCGGTGGGAAGGGATGGGGGGGACAAGTGAACAAGGGAGTCGTGCAGGGAGCGATCCCTGCAAAAAGCAGAAGGGGGGGGGGAGGGAAAGATGTGCTTGGTAGTGGGATCCTGTTGGAGGTGGCGGAAGTTACAGAGAATTATACGTTGGACCTGGAGGCTGGTGGGGTGGTAGGTGAGGACAAGGGGAACCCTATCCTGAGTGGGGTGGCAGGCAGATGGGGTGAGGGCAGGTGTGCGGGAAATGGGAAAGATGCATTTGAGAGCAGAGTTGATGGTGGAAGAAGGGAAGCCCCTTTGTTTAAAAAAGGAAGACATCTCCTTCGTCCTGGAATGAAAAGCCTCATTCTGAGAGCAGATGCGGTGGAGACAGAGGAATTGTGAGAAGGGGATAGCATTTTTGCAAGAGACAGGGTGGGAAGAGGAATAGTCCAGGTAGCTGTGAGAGTCTGTAGGCTTATAGTAGATATCAGTAGATAAGCCGTCTCCAGAGATGGAGACAGAAAGATCAAGAAAGGGGAAGGAGGTGTTGGAAATGGACCAGGTAAATTTGAGGGCAGGGTGAAAATTGGAGGCAAAGTTAATGAAGTCAACGAGTTCAGCATGTGTGCAAGAGGCAGTGCCAATGCAGTCATCGATGTAGGGAAGGAAAAGGGGGGGGGACGGATACCCGTATAGACTTGGAACATGGACTGTTCCACAAAGCCAACAAAAAGGCAGGCATAACTGAGACCCATGCGTGTGCCTATGCCTACACCCTTGGTTTGGAGGAAGTGGGAGAAGCCAAAGGAGAAATTATTGAGAGTAAGAACTAATTCCGCTAGCCAAAGGGGGATGTAAAGATGTGTTTGCTGGCAGGATCCCATTGAAGATAGCAGAAGTTTCAGAGAATAACGTGTTATGCTCATGGTCCAAAATATACAGTGGTGGGGTGCGGGTGTGGGGGAGACAGCTGTTGAGGCAACTTGAGTACAACTTAATGACCTAGATGCAGAGCTACAATTTCCTTATTGCCCTACATCCTGAGGGAAGCATCCTAATATGCTGTAGCTTTAAGTCAAGCCGCAGGGTATTTCCTTCTGCAACACTAATTGCTGTAGATTTTTAAAACATAGGAAAGAGTGTATCTTGTATGTTGCCCAACTAATCAAACTGTATAGAAACCTGCAGATAATTCATCATCTCATAAAGTAGCGCAGTCAGGAAAGGGAGAAAACTGGTTCTTGCTCCATTGTTAGCACTAAAGTAGACCTCAAATATGAAATTTTGAGGTGCAATTTAGTGTGAACAGTGCCGGATCAGCATTACACAGTACCAATGTCAAATCTAGATACACAAGAGATGTAGATGCTGTATTCCAAAGAAAAAAAAAAGAAAACAAAGCGTTGGAGAAACCCAGTGAGTCAGACTGCATCTGTGGATGGAAAGGGATAGTCAACATCTTGCATTAGTCCTATTGCAGGGTCTCAGTATGAAGAGGTGAGGGAGAAGGATGAGGGCGGGAGCTAGAAAAGGGTAAGTGTAAATGAAGCAGGGCCTTAACCCTCTATAACCATATACTGGTCATCTGCCTTCTACACTCCTAGTGTTCATGCAGGGTCCAGACAAAAACACTGCAAGACATTTGAAAGAATAACAAAACATGCCAAAAACTATCAACAGACAGACAGCATCTGAGCTCTGAGGTGGAGGTGGAGGGTTGAGAGAGAGGAGGGAGGGAGAGAAGGGGGAGAGAAAGAAATGAGAGAGAGAGAATGAAGGGGGGAAAGAAAGGGGTAATAGAGAGCAAGGAGGAGATTGAGAAAGGAGAGTGGGAGGAGTAGAATGAGAGAGAGAGGTAAAACAGGAGCCAGAAAAAGGGGAAGAGAGAAAGGGTGAGCAAGAGTATGATGGAGAGAGAGAGAGGAGGAGAGAGTAGAGATGGTGAGAGAGAAAGAGAGACAGAGAGAGTGACAAGGAGGTAGAAGGAGAGAGAGAGAGAGAAAGGGGGTGACAGTGAGAAATAGGGGAGAGGGTGAGACACTAGAGTTGAGAAATGGTGAGAAAAGGGAGGTGAAAATGGGGAGAATGTGAGAAAAGAAAGAGGGTGAGAAAGGGGAGAAGGTGAGAAAGGAGAGAGATAAGGGGAAAGATATAGGGAGAAAGTGAGAAAAGATGGAGAGTGAGAGATAAAGGGTGAGAGAGTGAGAGGGGAGAGAGACAAGGAGAGGGAATGAGAGAGAAAGGGGGGATGAGAAAGGAAAGAGAGAAAGAATAGAGGAAGAGAGCATAAGGGAGAAGAGAGAAAGTGAGGGGGAGGGAGAGATTTCAGTATTTCAGTTCTACGACCCTTCATCAGGGCCCAAAAGAGAAAAAGACAATAGATGGAAGAATACAGTTGTGACTTGAAATCCACTGAGATTTCCTGTTCATCATCCCTATCAGAATTCAGGGGTCCTGTCTTTCAGCTTACACTAAGACTTGCTAAAAGTCTTCTCTCCTGACAGCTATTAAAGTCGTAAGTGAAGTGAGCCAATTTATTAGTGGCTGAATCCCCCGAATAAAACTGTCCATAATTCTGTACCAAATGATAATTTAGTTGCCTCATTCAGAAAGGGTAGAAAGATGAGTGAAAGTGAGATTGGAAATTTTACACTGGTACAAAGGCTCTTGATGAGGTAATGTAAAAAGCTATGTACTCTCTAGTTAAATTGCTGAACCTAACCTGCAAATACTGAAATTAAATGCAAACAGTAAAAACATTAAACCCTTAAGAACGGGTACTCTTTGTGTGAACAATGCTAAAAAATATTATGAGAAAGACTTGTAAATCATTTGACATTTATCTTTCTATGTTCTGTTCTAGCACTGGTAGCTTGGTACAAGAAAGTGACTTTCTTTTACCTGGCAGCTTCTATCTATGACACACACAATATAACCAATCAGCCACATTAAATATAACTGTTACAACAAATGGTATAATATTCAGGTTAATATTTAGCTTCATTTTTTAATATTTAGTGGGTTAACTTGACTATACCCACAGGAATTCAAGATTCATTCATTATCAAAGAACGTATAAATTGTACAACCTCGAGAGTTGCTTGACTGCAGGTAGCCTCAAAGCAAGAAACCCGAAAGGAGCCAATTAATGAAAAAAAAGAATAAAAATAAAAATCAAAGTACACTCGATGTGCAAGAGCAAGGGAAAAAAACACATAATACAAACAACTGAACAACAGCATTCAGAGCCAAAACTGAGAGAACTCTGAATTCAGAAGAATCAGAGGCAATCTAATAAAAGTATAAAAATTATGAAAGGGACAGATAAGATAGAGGCAGGGAAATTGTTTCCACTGATAGCTGAGGCTAGAATTACAGTTTATAACCTGAAGATTTGGGGAATAGATTTAGGACGGAGTTGAGGAGAAACTGCTTTTCCCAAAGAGTAGTGAACCTGTGGAATTCTTTGCCCAGGAAAGCAGTAAAGGCTACCTCATTAAATATATTTAAATCAAAGTTAGATGAGTTGTTCCTAGTAAGGGAATTAAGGTTCATATGACAAAGGCGGGTAGGTGGAGCTGAGTCCAGGGTCAGGTCCGCCATGATCTTATTCAATGGTGGAGCAGGCTCGATGGGCCAGATGGCCCACCTGCTCCTATTTCTTATGCTCTTAACCATTTTGCTTGCCTTTGCAAAATTATTTAATCCAGTGATTTATTTTCAACTTGTATTTCTTTATCAGCATAACTGATCTAGGTCAATAGTCTCCAAAAACACATTTGCAGGTTTTTCCAATGCAGCGTTCTTCAGGAATGTATTTCAATGGGCCAGTTGTCCAGGCCACAGCCAGGCTTCATTGACTCTGTTCATACTGAATTATCATGACCATGCAGCTCTCAACACATTAATGACATCACATCAACACTGACCAACACGATGGCTTTCTAGTGGCTTGTGAAATCTACTGGGCTTTCATACTGGTTGTGATCTCAGGGCCCTGCTTTTCTGTAGACAAGATTTGATAAAAGCCCTAACATGCTGTCATGAATACCATAGGACTCTAGAGAGTCCAGCTTAGCAATCAGGATTGTTGTGTTTATAGTAAAAGGGCAGGCAGGACCACTGCTTCCAAATGCATCTATTTCAATGCATGTAGCTGAACAGGTAAGGCGGACAAATTGAGGGCATGGATTGCCTCCATAAATGACATTGTGACCATAACAATTATGGCTGAGAGAAGGGCAGGACTCGTAGCTCAACATTTCAAGATACTGATGCTTTAGGTGTGCTGGAGGAAATAAGTCAGGGTGGAAGGGATGTTGCCTTTTTGAGAAAGGTTGACATAATTAAAAATGCTTAGAGAGGATATTCTTGAAGTGTATTCAAGGCAGTGTCCTCATGCAATGTATAGAGAAGCCCTCTTGGTGTAGCAATACTGGACCTCCTCTTAACAAACAAGGCACTTTATTTTGTAACATAGTGTTTTTTTTTAATGTCTTGCACTATACTGCTGCCACAAACCCACAAATTTCATGACATATGGCAATGATTCTGATTCTGAGTCCAGGAGATGGCTGAAGTTTTTTTTAATATCTATTTCTTTTCAGGACAACATTATGGATGCCAACGAAATATGTGTAATAAATAGTGAGGTCTTAGATCATATGCATATTACAAGGAAGGAGCTACTTGTAGCCTCAAACTGCTTTAAGGTAAGCAAACCCCAGGGCCTGACCAAATTAACTCCCCCTCCTCCCACCCTCCCCATGAGCTTTTTAGGAAGCCAGGAAAGAATTTGTGCAAGCCCCTGTAAAGAGTGTTGTTTTTTCAGTAGATACTGCTAAAGTACCAGAGGACATGAGGGTGGCTAATGTTGTTCCATTGTTCAAGAAGGGTAGCAAGGATAGGACAGGGAGCCTGACTTCATTTGTAGGGACAAAACACAAGGAAGTCTTCAGATGCAGGAAATCCAAACAACACACACGAAATGCTGGAAGAACTTAGCAGCCCAGGCAGTATGGAAAAGAGTAAACAGTAAACATTTCAGGACCAGAAAGGAAGGGGAGAGGTCAGAGTAAGCAGTCGTGGAGAGGGGAGGAAAACATACCAGCTTGCAGGTGACAGGTGAAACTGGGAGAGGGGTAGGGATGAAGTAAATAGCTGGAAATTTAATCAATGAAAGAGATAAATGTCTGGAGAGGATGGGGGGATCTGATAGGAGAGGATAGAAGACCATGAAAGGAAGGGAAGGAGGAGGAGAACCAGAGGAAGGAAATGGGCAGGTAAGGAGATAAAGTGAGAGAGGGAAACAGGAATCACATAGGGGAAAATCCCTGTGGAAAGCAGAAGGTGGGGGGGGGGGGTTGTGAATGATGTGCTTCGTGGTGGGATCCCACTGGAGATAGCAGAAGTTACAGAGAATTATGTGCTGGACACAGAGGCTAGTGGGGTGGTAGGTGAGAACAAGAGGAACCCTATCCCTGGTGTGGCAGCAGGAGGATGGGGTGAGTGCAAACTAGCATAAAATGGAAGAGATGTGGGTGTGAGCAGCATTGATGTTGGAGGAAGGGAAGTCTCTTTCTTTGAAGAAGGAGGACATCTCCTTATTTTTGGAATGAAAAGCCTCATCCTGAGAGCAGATGCAGCAGAAATGGAGGAACTGAGAAGAGGGGATGGCATTTTTACAAGTGCCAGGGTGGGAAGAGGTATAGTCCAGGTAGCTGTGAGAATCAGTGGGTTTATAATAGATATCAGTGGATGGGCTGTCTCCAGAGATGGAAACAGAAAGATTGAGAAAGGGGGTGGAGGTGTTGGAAATAGGTGAAATAAATTTGAGGGCAGGGTGTAAGTTGGAGGCAAAGTTGATGAAGTAGACAAGTTCAAAAAAGGATCTATTGCTTTCCCAGTGTATATGATGAATAAGCTCTGCTCGGGCTTCCAGCCAGGTACAGGTATTGGTTTTAACCGATGTTTCAATGACAAACTCTGCTATCTTCATCAGGGATGATGCTTAGGTAGGTCTAGTCCAGTGGTATATAAACCCCCATCGTCCCTCCTGATTGGTTAGTCCTCAACAGAGGTGCATTTGTCAGGAAGTTACTGGATGGAAATTCAAGGGTCAAGATCTACCATCACTTGGATAGTCAAGGCCTGACTGGGAATAATCAACACAGTTCTGTGGCTGCGAGATCATGTCTGATGAATCTCACAGAATTTTTCAAAGAGGTAACGAAGGGGATGGATGAAAGTAGGGCAATGAATGCGCCTAGATGGCTTTTGACAAGGACTCACACAGCAGGCTGACCTGAAAGGCTAGGCCATACGATATACAGGGACTGCCAGAAAGGTAGCTTCACTTTTTATGCAACCAATGCACATGGCACAGTTGGCAACTTTGTTGATGATACTGAACTAGGGGTCTTGTTGACAGTGAAGCAGGTTCAAATAAATTGAAAAGGGATCATGATCAGTTAGAGGCTGAGGAATGGCAAATGGGTTTCAACTTAAGTAAATGTGACGTGATGCAGAGATTCAAACCAGAATAGGACTTAAACAGCAAAATGCAGAACATTGCAGAGTGTTGGAGAACAGAAAGTGTTGGGAGTACAGGTGCAAGTTCAGTGAAAGTGGCTGTGCAAGTAAACAGGATGGTGAAGAAAGCAGGTAGTATAATGGTCTTCGACAGTCAGGATACAGAGTTCAGAAATCCGGATATTATGTTGTAGTTAGAAGTCATTGATGAGGCTGCACTTGGTGTATTGTGTAAAGTGGTGGTTATCCTGTTATAGGAAAGACATTGTCAAGCTGGAGAGGGCGCAAAACAGATTGATGAGGATGCTGCCTGGACAAGAGGGCCTGAGTTATGGGCGGAGGGAGGACATGCTGCATCCTTATTCCCTGGAGCTTGAGAGAATGAGGTTTATAAAGTAACAAAGGGTATGGATAAGATGGACATGCGTAGTCAAGACTCACTAGTGTCTGAGAGTCCAAGGCTCGACAGCACAGATACAGGATAAAAGAGGAGAGATTAGAAGAGACCTCAGAGGTAACTTCTTTGCACAGATAGTAGTGAGTACCAAAAAAAGGGCAGTAATCTCGGGATTACTGTCATCTGTGCCACACAACAGTGAGAATAGGAATAGAGTGAGGTGAAGCATAAATGCGTGGCTGAGGGATTGGAGCAGGGGGCAGGGATTCAGATTTCTGGATCATTGGGACCTCTTTTGGGGCGGGCGTGACCTGTACAATAAGGATGGGTTGCACTTGAATCGGAGGGGGACCAATACCCTGGCAGGGAGGTTTGCTAAGGCCATTGGGGAGAGTTTAAACTAGAATTGCTGGGGATGGGAACCAAACTGAAGTGATGGAGGAAGGGGCAGTTGGCTCACAAATAGAGAAAGCTTGTAGGCAGTGTGAGAGGGAGGATAGGCAGGTGATAGAGAAGGGACGCACTGAGACCAATGGTTTGAGATGTGTCTATTTTAATACAAGGAGTATCATGCACAAAGCAGATGAGCTTAGAGAGTGGTTCAGTACATGGAGCTATTATGGTCATTACAGAGATTTGGATGGTTCAGGGGCAGGAATGGCTACTCAGATTGCTAGGCAGATGTTTCAGAAAGGACAAGGAAGGAAGCAACAGAGGTGGGGGCTTGGCACTGCTGATCAGAGATAGTGTCACAGCTGCAGAAAAGTAGGAAGTCATGGAGGGATTGTCTACTGAATGCCTGCAGGTGGAAGATAGAAACAGGAAAGGGTCAATAACTCCACTGGGTGCTTTCTTAAAGACCACCCAATAATAACAGGGACATCGAGGAGAAGGTAGGGAGACAGATTCTGGAACAGTGCAATAATAACAGGGAGGTCATGATGGGAGATTTTAATTTCTACAATATTGGTTTGCACCTCCCCAGAGCAAAGGGTTTAGATGGGGTGGAGTTTGTTAGGTGTGTTCAGGAAGGTTTCCTGACACAATATGTAGATAAGCCTACAAGAGGAGAGGCTGTACTTGATTTGGTGTTGGGAAATGAACCTATCAGGTGTCAGGTCTCTCAGTGAAAGAGCATTTTGGAGATAGTGATCACAATTCTATCTCCATTACCATAGCACTGGACAGGGATAGGAACCAACAGGTTAGAAAAGCGTTTAATTAGAGTAAGGGGAAATATGAAGCTATCAGGGATGAATTTGGAAGCATAAACTGGGAGCAGATATTCTCAGGGAAATATACAGCAGAAATGTTGCAAATGTTCAAGGGATATTTGCGTGGTGTTCTGAATAGGTACAATCCAATGAGATGGGGAAAGGATGGTAGGGTACAGGAACTGTGGTGTACAAAGGCTTTTGAAAATCTGGTCAAGAAGAAAAGTAAAGCTTATGAAAGGTTCAAAAAACTAGGGAATGATAGAGATCTAGAAAACTATAAGGCTAGCAGAAAGGAGCTTAAGAATTAAATTAGGAGAGCCAGAAGTGGCCATGAGAAGGCCTTGGCGAGCAGGATTAAGGAAAACCCCAAGGAATTCTACAAGTATGTGAAGAGCAAGAGGATAAGACATGAGAGAATAGGACCAATCAAGTGTGACAGTGGAAAAGTGTGTATGGAACCGGAGGAGGCAGCAGAGGTACTTAATGAATATTTTGCTTCAGTAGTCACTATGGAAAAGGACCTTGGATATTGTAGGGATGACTTACAGTGGACTGAAAAGCTTGAGCATATAGACATTAAGAAAGAGAACGTGCTGGAGCTTTTGGAAAGAATCAAGTTGGATAAGTCACCAGGAATGGACAAGATATACCTCAGGCTACTGTGGGAGGCGAGGGAGGAGATTGCTGAGCCTCTGCCAATATCTTTGCATCATTAATGGGGACAGGAGAGGTTCAGGAGGATTGGAAGGTTGCGATGTTGTTCCCTTATTCAAGGAAGGGAGTAGAGATAGCCCAGGAAATTATAGACCAGTGAGTCTTACTTCAATGGTTGGTAAGCTGATGGAGAAGATCCTGAGATGCAGGATTTATGAACATTTGGAGAGGCATAATATGATTAGGAACAGTCAGCATGGCTTTATCAAAGGCAGGTCATGCCTTACGAGCCTGATTGAATTTTTTGAAGATGTGACTAAACACATTGATGAAGGTAGAGCAGTAGATGTAGTGTATATGGATTTCAGCAAGGCATTTGATAAGGTACCCCATGCAAGGCTTATTGGGAAAGTAAGGAGGCATGGGATCCAAGGGGACATTGCCTTGTGGATCCAGAATTGGCTTGCCCACAAAAGGCAAAGTGTGGTTGTAGACAGGTCATTTTCTGCATGGAGTTTGGTGACCAGTGTTGTGCCTCAAGGATCTGTTCTGGGACCCCTTCTCTTCGTGATTTTTAAAAGTGACCTGGACGAGGAAATGGAGGGATGGGATTGTAAACTTGTTGATGACACAAAGGTTGGAATGTTGTGAATAGTATGGAGGGTTGTGAGAGATTACAGCGGGAAATCAATGGGATTCAAAACTGGGCTGAGAAGTGGCAGATGGAGTTCAACCCAGATAAATGAGAAGTGGTTCATTTTGGTAGGTCAAATATGTTGGCAGAATATTGTATTAATGGTAAGACTTTTGACAGTGTGGAGAATCAGAGGGATTTTGGGCTCTGAGTCCATAGAACACTCAAAGGTTGTCTGTGTGATTAAGAAAGCATATGGTGTATTGGCCTTTATCAACCATGGGATTGAGTTCAAGAGCTGAGAGGTAATGTTGCAGCTATATAGGACCCTGGTCAGACCCCACTTGGAGTACTGTGCTCACTACAGGAAGGATGTGGAAATAATAGAAAGGGTGCAGAGGAGATTTACAAGGATGTTGCCTGGATTGGGGAACATGCTTTATGAGAATAGTTTGAGTGAACTCGGCCTTTTGTCCTTGGAGTGACGGAGGATGAGAGGTGACCTGATAGAGATGTATAAGATGATGTAAGGCATTGATCATGTGGATAGTTAGAGGCTTTATCCCAGGGCTAAAATGGCTAACACAAGAAGGAACAGTCTTAAGGTGCTTGGTAGTAAGTATAAAGGAGATGTCAGGGGTAAGGGTTTGGCGGATAAAATAGGGTCTTTAAGAGACTTTTGGATAGATACATGGAGCTTAGAAAAATAGAGGGCTATGGGTAACCCTAGGTAATTTCTAAAGTAAGTACATGTTCAGCACAGCGTTGTGGGCTGAAGGACCCGTACTATGCTGTCAGTTTTTTATGTTCTATGTTTCTAAATACAGGCAGACCCAGGTTATGAATGAGTTCCGTTCCTGAGTCCATCTTTAAGTTGGCTTTGTACGTAAGTCAGAACAAGTACATCCAGTATTATTTAGTATCAGTTAGTCAAACTTTTGTCTTGGTATATAGTATATATTTTACCTTTCTATGCAAGTGGGGGCGGTGCTGACTGGAAAAGGGGGGAGTCGGGGTTAATCTTACTAAGAAATATTTAAACCAAATACAAAGTTACACACTCAACACAGTGTTAATGGCAATGACTTAAAAATGATGGATGGCGTTCTCCTCCATCTGTTCATAAGTACAAGTTGTTCATAAGTCAGACGTTCGTGACTCGGGGACTGCCTGTACCCAAAGTTTGAAGTTCAAAGTAAAATTTTATCGAAGTACATTAATGTTACCATACATATGCACTTTGAGATTCATTTTCTTGCAGTAATGTACAGGAGTAAAACATAATAGAAATTTCATAATATAAGCAATCACTGAAAACAACAAAAGTGCGAACATGAGAACATAAGAAATAGGAGCAGGAGTGGGCTATCGAGCCCATCGAGCCTGCCCCACCATTCAATAAGATCATGGCTGATCTGTCTATAAATTCAGCTCCATCTACCTGCCTTTTCCTCATAACCATTAAACCCCTTACTATGTAAAAACCTATCTAACTGTTTCTTAAATATATTTAGTGAAGAAGCCTCAACTGTTACCCTGTGCAGAGAATTCCATAGATTCACCACTCTCTGGGAAAAACAGTTTCTCCTCATTTTCATCCTAAATCTTCTCCCCTGAATCTTGAGGCAACGTCCCCTAGTTCTAGTCCCACCTACCAATGGAATCAATTTTACTACTTTTATCTTATCTATCCCTTTCAAAATTTGAGTGTTTCTGTAAGATCTCCTCTCATTCTTCTGAACTCCAGAGAGTATAGTCCCAGGTGACTCAATCTCTCCTCATAGGTTAACCCCTTCATCCCTGGAATCAACCTGGTGAACCTCTTCTGCACTGCCTCCAAAGCCAGTATACCCTTCCTCAAGTATGGAGACCAGAACCACGCACAGTACTCCAAGTGTGGCCTCATCAGTGCCCTGTGTAGTTGCAGCATGACCTCCCTGCTGTTGAATTCAATTCCCCTAGCATTGAAGACCAACATTCTGTTTGCCTTCTTAATAACCTGTTGAACCTGCAAGCCAACTTTTTGTGATTCATGAACAAGCACTCCCAAGTCCCTCTGCACAATAGCATGCTGCAAACTTTCACCATTTAAATAAAAATCTGTTCTTCTATTATTCCTTCCAAAGTGGATGATCTCACATTTACCAACGTTGTATTCCATCTGCCAGACCTTGGCCTACTCACTTAACCTATCTATATCCCTCTACAGACTCTCCACATCCACTGTACAATTTGCTTTTCCACTCAGTTTAGTGTCATCAGCTAATTTTGCTAAGCTACACTCAGTCCCCTCTTCCAAATCATCAATGTAAATGGTAAACAGCTGTGGGCCCAGCACCAACCCCTGCGGCACCCCACTCACCACTGACTGCCAACCAGAGAAACACCCATTTATACCAACTCTCTGCCTTCTATTGGTTGTTATGAATGTGCAGCAACTCTGAGGGGCTGAAGGGTACAAAGTCACCCCCTCCTTTTTGAGAATCACAAGATTGCTATTAATTCGGGTCTGGAACCCAGGAAATGAGAGAGAATCCACAAGGTTTGGAATGTGTCCTAGTCTCAGCGAAACAAAACCATTGATAACGGCTATTGTCTCTTGGAGATGGAATTGTGTATTGAGTACTGTACTATTCATTGAAGATTCTCAGGGGTCAACCAGAGTGGGCTGGTTGAGGGATTGCATCATCCCAACCTGATTGACATCTGAGACACCGTGAGTGAGGATAAAAGAGGGTCTGGGGAACAACCCCTTTAGACGCACCAGGAGAAACGCTAGAAATCCCGTGACAGTGTTTAATAGCAACAGCCAGTGGGGGCTCGTGTGCGTCCATCCCTTGCCTGGGATTGGTGGGCTCACCACGGAAGAACGGCTTAGCTAAAGGAGAGGCCACAAGTGAACGGCCACACCAATGAGACTCCAACGGATCGAAATCATAAAAGGAATCAGCAAGTTTTTCTCCAAATCTCTCTCTCTCTCCAACCATTGCAAACCCAGCGGTCCCCAAAGGCTGCAGCCTGCATGAACTGAGTGACTTTTATATTTCCATCGGACAATACATTATCCCCTAGACAACGATAGAGGTTATTTCTTATTGATTATTATTATACCCGTGCTTTTAGATTTAGTATTGACGATGTATATTATCTGTATATTTGCATTGATATTATTTTTGTGTATTTTTACTAATAAATACTGTTAAAAATAGTATCATCAGACTTCAACGGACCTCTCTATCTTTGCTGGTAAGTGACCCAGTTATGGGGTTCGTAACATGGTTAACCAATCCACTATCCATGCCAATACATTTCCTCCGACTCCATGCATCTGTGTCTTATTTATAAGTCTCTTGTGTGGCACCTTATCAAACGCCTTCTGGAAATCCAAGTATATGACATCCACCTGTTCCCCTCTATCCACTGCACTCATTATTTCCTCAAAGAGCTCCAGTAAGTTTGTCACACAGGACCTGCCCTTTCTGAATCCATGCTGTGTCTGTCTAATAGAACCACTCCTTTCTAAATATTTCGCTATTTCTTCCTTCATGACAGCTTCAAGCATTTTCCTGACTACAGAAGTTAAGCTAATTGGCCTATAGTTGCCTGTCTTTTGCCTACATCCTTTTTTAAAACACCAACACCAATAAAACTGAGAACAAGAATGGTAAAGGTTCCTTAAAAATGAGTTTGTAGGTCTCAGAATCAGTTCAGCAAGGTGGAGATTGAAATTATCGCAATAATTCGTGAGTCTGATGGCTCTAGGGGAATAATTGTTCCTGATACTGATGGTGTGGGACCTAAGGCTTCTGTACCTCCTGATCAATGGTAGTAGTGAGAAGAGTGCATGGGCTGGATGCTATTTGTTTTGATAGGAGAGAGAGAGGGGGTAAGTTGTCATGGTGGGTACAGTTGCAACGTTTTAAGTGACGTGAAGGGGAGGGGCTTGAAGAGGGATGGGCTGAATACAGGCAACTGGAACTCGCTGGAAGGATGCTGTGGACAGCATAGTCCAGATGGGCTGAAGGGTCTGTCTCGTTGTATTTCTCTAAGACTTACAGTATCAGAAGATGAGCTAGAATAGGATCATAAGACTATAAATGAAAAACGCAAGATACTGCAGGTGTGGGAAATCAGAAGCAGAATATGCAGGAAATACTTAACATGTGAGACAGCATGTGCAAAGGAGAAATATTGTTAACAATTCAGACTGAGCACTTTCCATAGGGGCTGAAAAAAATTAAATCACTATCTTTTGTTCCCAGTTCCAAAGGAAGATTATTGACCTGAAACAAAACTCTAAATGACTGATTAACAGCCAACAACTTGAGGACACTTAAGGTGGCAGATCCATTTAAGTACAGATACTACACTAGCTGGCAGGGTGATCTAAAATCAAAAGACAGTTTGAAAATTATCTCTGTATGGTATAACGTTCAGAATTAATTTATTAAATGCAGACCGTGCCACAATGCACATGGGTGTCCTATGCCTTAATTATTGCCAACATCTGCCTAAATTCTCTGGGTTTAGCAAGGTGTGCCCCAGTTGGGAGGGGAGTAAATATCTCTTAAGAGGTAAACCATAATCCAATGTGTAGATTTGTCAGTAATTTGCTTTGAAACTTTAATGCATGCTGAAAATTTGCCAGGGGCTTTCAAGCACTCAGCCAAGCAAGAACGCATTTACCAAACAACATTGAAATAAATACCTATTTTCAAACAAATCATTTTGCTAAAAATTTTAATCTTTATTATAGCAAAATTGCTTTCATTACAAAGTGTATGCTTAATAAAAGAAAAACAATTCATCTGATCTGAGGAAGCATTAGAATTTCAAATAAAAGAACAATATATAAACACCATATTCTAATAATTAACTCAATCTCAATAATGTTCAAAATGTGAAGAGAAACTGTCATTTTCTGTGAACAAGTTCACCACCCATTCCATGTCCACAATAATATTGGCTTCTGTTTCTGTTTTGACAGAGATTTGCTAAAATATTAAAAAGTGAAAAGGAAGATTTTAAATGACACTGTGTTTCGCATCCCTTGCTGGGCATGTTGGAGTGTTTTAAAGTCAATGGAGCATTTTTGGTATGCTCTCTGCTGTAACAAAGAAAACTATTACATTATAAATATTTATTAACTTAACATTTTAACAGTGGTATACGGAATAATAAACCTCTATTGAGAACAGTTGGCAAGTTTGTTCATAAATCAGGTGAATGTGATAGATAAAACACAAAACTTCATTAAAAAACAATTTACAATTGTATTAACAATTAAAACACAGCCAATCATCAACTGTTAAAAGCAGCTTATTAGCACATCATTAATACCCAAGAAGCCAGCACCTGCAGTTTTTTCTAACAGTAAGTATAGTCTTGAAGCAATCAGAATAATTGTTTACTCTTTTATTATATAGGTAAAGGTAGTCAATTATACAATACCTGTCCTTTTACCTCTTCCCACCATCTGGAGATCCTAAAAGACCTTCTAGGTGAAACAGTAATTCACTTGCAGTTCTTCCAATCCAGTGTACTGTACTGGGTGTTGGTAATGTGGTATACTATACATTGGAGAAACCAAGTGCAGATTGTTGACCTGACTTTGACTTCATGGCACTTTAATTCTCCATCCCAGTCCTACTCTGACATATCTCTTGTTGCCTCCTGCGTTGTTAGAATGAAACCCATTGTAAGACTGAAGATCAGCACCTCACTTTCCATTTTGGCACATTTGGACTTTACACTGAATTTGAAAGCTTCAGACTACTTGCTGTTGGTTTGCATCAGAACCATCTAATTCTGCCATAGGTCATGCGTCTGTAATATTAACTCAGTTTTGTCCACAGCTTTAGCAAGGTCTGATCTATTTGACATTCCCAATAGTTCTGCATTTTTTTTTAGCTTCCAAATTCTTTTGTTTGTGTTACCCTTCTCTCTGATAGGCACTAATAATTCATCAACCAGCTGTCATGATGGCAAGCCCACCCTTACCTTATTAGAGATATAAACTTTGTCAAATCCATCCCTTCCCACTCTCTCTGTAGCACAAGGCTAACTTGCTTCTTTTCTTCCCCAGCTTTGACAGAGTCTTCACCCTGAAACATTAACCTTGTTTTTGTTCCTTTCCTCAGATGCTGCCTGTCACATTGAGTGTTTTGGGCATTTCAATTTTTCTTTATTCCAGTTTTTCAGAACCAGTGGATTTTAAAATACAACATATTACAGATAGTGATTTGTTGGATTTCGAAAGACATTGTTCAAATCCTTGAGCCAGCTCTTAAGCCCCTGATGTGGTTATCCCTAAAAAAAACTATGTCTATTTCTATTTTACAGAAGTTTGCTGAACTGATCTTGAATTCATGGTTAGTCAGCAACAAATAAGGTTAATTCCCCTGCAGTGCTGCATCAAATAACCAGATCTCAAACAGAAGTCTCAGCTTACCTTGTCCAGAATAAACTTAGCTTTGCACTGACACCCTAGAACAATATATAAGGAAAAAATAAAATTAGAGCAGTAGTAGGAAGCAGGCCCCACAAGCCTGCCTTGCCATAATGTTCTTGGTTGATCAAGACTGGCCTCAGCTCTCTTCTGTGCCAGTTCCACATTCCTCTAATTCCTCAATCTTTCAAATATTTATCCATCTCCACCTTAAGTACTGCTCTACAACTCTATTATCAAGAGCTGTGGTCCAGGTGTGGATCAATAGGAATAGGCAGAATAACAGTTTTGTACTGACTAGATGGGCTGAATGGCCTGTTTATGTGCTGTAGTGGTCTATGACTCTATTAAGTACTCACTTTCATCTGAGAAAATAAGTTTCTACACATTTCCATTTTAAAACTGCCAGTTTTCAAACCATACTACTTCCAATCACTACCTCCTCCTTTAATTTATGCATCAGTGTGTTATGTGGCACCATATCAAGAGCCTTTTGGAAATCTAAATGCACATCTACAGATTTCCCTCTTTCAAGTCTCCCTGTCAAATGAACTTGAGCAAATTTGTCAAACACGATTTACCTTTCATAAAACTATGCTGACTAGCTTTGATTATATTCAGCAACAAGGGAGCTTCATTGGCTATTTTCCAATTATCTGATACCCTTCCATAATTTACTTCCTTCTGAATTTTTTTCAAGCGATGAGTCTATGATCTTTGCAGCCACATCCTTTAAAATCATTGGGCACAGGCCTTCAGGGCCTAGACTTTCACTCATGAGTTTCACAGGCTCCCCCTATTCTTTGAGCTTAATTCATCTATTAGGAATATTTGTAGCACACTCCATGGTGAAGATTGATGCAAAAAGTTGATTTAAAGTATCTTCCACTTCTTTATTCCTTTTATTAATACACCACCCTCATTCTCTAGAGGTCCAATTCATGACCCTTTTACTAAAATGGCCTGTCCATGGGTAGGTTCTGTAATGATCTTTTCTAAGGAGTTACCCATAATGCTCCCCTCATATTCTTCTATGGTACCTTTACCAGTTTTATTTGTGAAGATTGAAATTTCTGATGACTATTGTAGTCCATTCCAACATGTCTGAGATATTTCCCCATTTGAAAGGTCACACTTTTGGGGTCTTACAGACTACTCCCACCTCTTTCTTCATTCCCCGCTATTCATGAGTTCTACCCAAACTGATTCTGCATTACTATCCATTGTCTTTCCATCACAACTCAACACCTCTGTGATATCATCAATCATTAACAATACTATGCCGCCTCCTTTCTCTTCTTTTTCCTGTTCATTTGCAACATAAGAGCAGGAGTAGGCCATCCAGGCCACTGAGCCTGTCACCATTCAGTAAGATCTTGGCTGATCTGTCCATAAACTCAGCTCCATCTTCCCCATAACCCTTAATTCCCCTATTATGTAAATATCTATCTAATGGTATCTTAAATATATTTAGTGGAGAAGCCTTAAGTGCTTCCCTGGGCAGAGAATTCAACAGATTCACCACTCTCTGGGAAAAACAGTTTCTCTTCATCTCCATCCTAAATCTTCTCCCCTGAATCTTGAGGCAATGTCCCCTAGTTCTAGTCTCACCTACCAATGGAAACAACTTTACTACTATCTTATCTAAACCTTTCTAAATTTTGTATATTTCTATAAGATCCCCTCTCATTCTTCTGAATTCCAGAGAGTATAGTCCCAGGCGACTCAATCTTTCCTCATAGGTTAATCCCTTCATCTCTGGAATCAACCTGGTGAACCTCCTCTGCACTGCCTCCAAAGCCAGTATACCCTTCCTCAAGTAAGGAGACCAGAACCGCGCACAGTACTCCAGGTGTGGCCTCACCAGTACCCTGTATAGTTGCGGCATGACCTCCCTGCTGTTGAATTCAATTCCCCTAGCATTGAAGACCAACATTCTGTTTGCCTTCTTAATAACCTGTTGTACCTGCAAGCCAACTTTTTGCGATTCATGCACAAACACTCCCAAGTCCCTCTGCACAACAGCATGCTGCAATCTTTCACCATTTAAATAATAATCTGCTCTTCTATTATTCCTTCCAAAGTGGATGATCTCACATTTACCAATCTTGTATTCCATCTGCCAGACCTTGGCCCACTCACTTAACCTATCTATATCCCTCTGCAGACTCTCCACATCCTCTGTACAATTTGCTTTTCCACCCAGTTTAGTGTCATCAGCAAGTTTTGCTGCGCTACACTCAGTCCCCTCTTCCAAATCATCAATGTAAATGATAAACAACCGTGGGCTCAGCACCGACCCCTGTGGCACCCCATTCAGCTCTGTAGAACTGAGCACCCAGTCCTGGTTACTCTGCAACTACATCACCGTGATAGCTCTTAGATTATATTCATATGTCTTTAAAGCCTTGTTGTTTTATTATTCTGGATTTGATCTGATCTACATATTCTATTTTTGTTAATATTTTCTACCCCAGCCTGTCACACCATCATTTGCCCCCTCACTTTTCTGTGCCCTTGCTCTCTCATTTACATTTGATCCATTAAACATCTTGTTCTCACAGCTCCCCCCCCCCAACTTTGTTTAAAAGCATGTCTACAAACTTCTGTTGTAATCTATAGATGAAGGACTCACTATAATTGGGTGAAGCTCATCCCAATTGAACATCCCTTTCCTTCCCCAGTACTGATACAGTAGCCCAATTAAAATCAGAACACATTTCTAGCACATCACACTCTGAGTCACAATTTACCTTAATCCTGTTTACCCTTTGTCAATCTGCATGTGGCTCAGGTAGAAATTCAAAGATTGTCATCTTGGTGCTTCTTCTCATTCAGTTTTCATAATCCATCAGTAGAACCTCATTCCCAGTCCTACCTGCATTAATAGTGTCCACATGGAGCATGACAACTCGATCCTCTCCAGCCCAGAAGAGATATCCTTAATCCTTTCACCAGGGGGCAGGTGCCTTTTTTATGGCAGAGAGCTGAGTCTGTTTCCCTAATTATGCTGTCTCCTGTGACTCACTCAAAACCCTGGAGGAACTCAGCAGGCCAGGCAGCATCTATGGAAAAGAGTGAATAGTTGACGTTTCAGGCCAAGACCCTTCTTCAGGACTGGAGAAAAAAGATGAGAAGCCAGAGTAAGAAAGGTGGCAGGAGGGAAGGAAGAAATACAAGTAGGTGACACTGTGAAGGGAAGAGTGCTGGGAAGATGATTGGTGGAAGAGATAAAGGGCTGGAGAAAGGGGCATCTCATAGGAAAGGACAGAAGCCAGCACCACAGGGAGATAATGGGCTTGTAAGCTGACAAGGTGAGAGAGAGAAATAGGAATGTGGAATGGTGAAGGAGAGGGGAGGGGGGCATTACTGGAAGTTCGAGAAATCGATGTTCGTGCCATCATGTTGGCATCTACCCAAATGTGTAGCTGGGAGGTGTGCCCCTCCCAGGATTGTTTGAGGATTGTTTGGTATGTTCTGATTTTAGTCAATAAAATAAAAGGTTTAAATCTGAAAAATTCACATGATTGATTAAAGAAGCTTTTGTTGTCTGAGTAGCATTCTATGTGCAGCATTCCTGTCACTCCCAAGTATCATTTGTTACATAACACTGACTCTGTTTGTAAAGCAAGGGAAATTGAGAGTGGCCTCATCATGGCGGTAGAGGAGGCCATGGACTGTCATGTCGGAATGGGAGGTGGAATTAAAATGGATGGGCAATGGGAGATGTTTTCTGGCGGGACGGAGAGCAAGTTCGCACCTCTTTAATCTGACTTCTCATCTTTTTTCTCCAGTCCTGAAGAAGGGTCTTGGCCCAAAACATCAACTGTTTACTCTTTTCCATAGATGCTGAGTTCCTCCAACATTTTGTGCGTGCTGCTTGGATTTCCAGCATCTGCAGATTTTCTCATGTTTATCGCCCGTAGCTACCAGTGGGTCTTTCCCGCCCCCACTTGAATGGTTCCTTGTGCCTTGGTGCAATGACATCCTCCTTGCTGTTTACTCTGTCCCCAAAGGGACAAAGAAGCTGGTACCTGCTGGACAAGGATAAGCCCTAAGGGATCCTCTGGAACCCCCCTGGACCTCCCTACCTGCAGTATGTTCTTTTTCCTTGATAGATTGAAATGGCTTCTTCATATAAACACGATTACTGTATGGGTACCTTTGTATACATACTTCATTTAGGTCTTTGCGTGTTGTGGTTTAAATTCAGCAGTAGCAAAATGAATAGCCATTTTCAGAATATTGTGTGCATTAGATCTTAGAAAGGCAATAGACTGCCTAAATTACAGTTTGTAATTATTTATGTAGTACAGTCCCAATGAGAGGCAAGAAATGGACCATAATTTGTTTATGTGAATCTAAGCTGACTTTACAGAAACTCTCATTTATTGTATCCCCTACAGTTTCTGCTCAGGGTATGTCCTCAGGCACATTGTGCACATATTTTTTTCTTCTGTTGGCTGTCATCATATTACAAGCTACAATTTGGTCCCAGGTCTGAATGAATTTAGGAAACAAAACAAAATAAGCAGCAGTTTCCTGATTCTGAAATAAAAGCTGAATCAGTTATTGGAAAAATCACACTGCTGATTTACATCAATTACATTTTGTTTCTGCTTATTGAACGTTAATTGTGGCCAATAATATTTTCCACCTAGTACAAGCATCCTGAACTACTCATTGATACATCCCACTTCAGGGGGTTGGAAACTGGGGCTTCACTGATGCCAGCTGGAATCTCTGAAGGAAGGGGCATTTCTGCTGAAGTCAGCCAAGTACACCTGAAAGGAAATAAATTGCCCCAAGGTTCAGAGAGGAAAATAGTGCTTTAGGACACAGTTCTGGAGGGAAGGAGATCCTGTTTCCCCCACCTGGAAAATGCCCCTCCAAGCAGTACCTGGGCTGTGTGAGGGAAGAAGCTGTTAAGAATGTTATTGACAGGAGCTTAACTGCCAAAACTTTGCACCACTGGAGTTGCCAAGTTAAAGCAATGAATACAAATATTTTCTCCTAATTGCTGCATTACAATCAACAAAAAACAAACAATAGCAGAACCTGCATTTTCCACCATCTCAGGGCACCATACCTTACCCTCCTTCTGCATGGTGAAAGCACACCTGGACATCCCTTCAGGTCAGGGGGCAATGTGCCCTGTACCATTTTTACCTTTTTACCCTAACAAGTTTCAGCTAAGGGATTGGCAGCATGAGTGCATTAGAAGATAGACTACAGCAGCAGTCTCCATATGAAGAACAACTGACCACAGGTGCTCAGGAGCAACTCAGGAGGGTTGAATCCTTGATAGATCGACTGTAGAGGTTTCTGATACTGAATAAGTGGACCCAGCCTTCAGGAAAAGACTAATATGGATTCACCAAAAAAAAACCAATTGTTCAGACGAGCCTATTGCAAGCTTCATTCAATGTGTTAGAGCACAGAGGCCAGCTCTAATTTTGCTAATGTAAAATCTTCCAAGAACCAGTGTAATTGTGTAAAGTAACAGCATCTAGTTCCCTTTTTTTGTTATTTTTGCAGGTAAATATTTGAAAGAATCATTGACCTGAAACGATCTCTCTGGAACACTGAGTCACTGAATATTGAACAGCTTTACGTTCCTCGGCATCCACATCACCAAGGATCTCACATGGTCTGTGAATATCAGCTATGAGGTGAAAAAGGCACAACAGCGCCTCTCTCACTTCAGATGGTTGAAGAAGTTTGGTATAGGCTCCCAAATCCTAAGAACTTTCTACAATTGAGAGCATCCTGATTGGCAGCATCACTGCCTGGTATGGGAACTGTACCTCCCTCAATCGCAGGATTCTGCAGAGAGTGGTGCAGACAGCCCAGCACATCTGTAGTTGTGAACTTCCCACTGTTCAGGACATTTACAAAGACAGGTGTATAAAGAGGAACCAAAGGACCATTGGAGACCCGAGTCACCCCAACAACAAACTGTTCCATCTGTTACCATCCGGGAAATCGTACTGCAGCCTAAAAGCTAAGACAAACAGGCTCCAGGACAGCTTCTTCCATCAGGCCATCAAACTGATTAATTCATGCTGATGCAATTGTATTTCTATGTTATATTGACTGTCCTGTTGTAAATACTACTTATTATAAGTTAATATAAATTACATATTTAGATGGAGATTTTTAAAGATTTTTAAGGTAAAGATTTTTACTCCTTATGTATATGAAGGATATAAGTAATGAAGTCAATTCAATTCAATATTCCAGTGTTTGCTGTTTTATTTCAGCTTTTCAGCATCTGCACTATTTTGCTCTACATTAAGATATACTGTATTCCATAATATACTTAAGAGTGATAATCTGGGGAGTTCTATTAATACAGCTGAAAATGATTCTATCAGCAGAATAGAGTTTTCATTAAGATTGTGCTGGCATCCTACCCTAGCCTGACTTAAAATCACGGAAAATAACTTAAACCTGTACTGAGCAGTTTGTAATAAATTCATTGGTGTACCTCAGTCAGCTTCTTGGTAAATTAAATTTCTTTTGATATGAGAAGCTTTCATTGCTTGTTTACTCATAGCATGTTGCTAAGACAGCATGTACACTTTACACAAAGCAGCACAATGAGCAGAATCTCACAATATTGACCCAGAGCGCGGCCATCTTCATTGGTGAACCACAAATTCGAACTTCAAACAGCATAAAAAAAACCAGTATACACAAATATAATTAATCTGGCTTTCCTGTTTCCACTCATAATATTGATATTTCAAGACTAAACAAAAGAAACATCATCTTTGATATTGTCATTCACAGAAAAGCAGAAATTAGATCTAATGGGCTATGATACGAAGGCAGAGACTGATGACGTTAAAATGGTAGCAGTGAGGATTATGGAAGCATTGATGTTTTACCTGAAGCAGTCTTACACAAGCCATGCACTGTGTACTCCTGCACAAAAGCTGCATGTGATAGATACCGCTCTTTTTCCTGTTTTGCATCCTCCACTTCCTGTTGTCCAGAAGAGGTCAAGAGATGGCTTGTTAAAAGATCAAAGTCAAAAAGTATGTGACTCTGTATTTGGATCAACAATTAGGGGCATAGGCAGAGGTTTTACCAAAGGTTCATGTAACTCAATGTCTGCTCAATACATTCTGACAACAGCATGGTTATTTTTGTTTGGGGCCTATGGCTGGGTTCCTGAGAAGAGTTAACTTTGTCTCCTAACAGCGACTCTGATCTATCAGTCTGGCGAGCATAACTTTAGCGCAAAGAATGACACAGTATGAGTGAACCATGAATGGTGCCAGGAAATTGGATAAAAACCCTCAGATCTGCTGCCTATTTATGCAACTAGCTGGACAAAAAGAAACTTTACCAGGATCACTCCACACTACTAATTCTTGTCAAATCACTGGAATTGATTGCCTTTGCCTATTGCTAGTAGGATGATAATGATGCAAAGTTGTTAACAGTGGTGCAGTAAGCTCCATTTTAAATGGGACTGTCTATCCATGCATTCTAGTTGTGGCCAGTGTCAGAAATGGGACCTTTGTAGCTTAAGTAGGTTATGCCAGGATGGAATTCATGAATGCCTAGAAAGCAATTACTCTAATAACTTTAAAAACAGTCAAAAAGAAGAAGCTACTCTGAGGTAAATGTTAAATTACTTTTATGGTTGTGGATGGAATAGGAATATATCTCCATATGCATAAAAAATCTCATCTGTAGCCATTCTTGATAGAAATCTCTGATCTATCAAAAGCTAGACTTAGAAACATAGAAAACCTACAGCATAATACAAGCCCTTCGGCCCACAAAGCTGTGCCTAACATGTCCCTACCTTAGAACTACCTAGGCTTTACCCATAGCCCTCTGTTTTCTAAGCTCCATTTGACCATCCAAGAGTCTATTAAAAGACCCTATCATTTCCGCCTCCACCACTGCTGCCGGCAGCCCATTCCATGCATTCACCACTCTCTGCGTAAAAAAACTTTCCCCTGACATCTCCTCTGTACCTACTTCCTTGGTTCAGGAAATGGCACAGGATGAATCAATCATGAATGGTCCCAGGATATCGGATATGAACCTTCAGATCTGCTGCCCATTCTTGCAAATAGCTCATAATATTCATATCCTACTCAACAAACATATCATTGCCTCTGCTGCTGCAATCCACCTTATAGGATGACAGCCCATGCTAACCATTGCTTCATTCTGGGTCTTCCCAGCTCATGAGCCAAGTTCAGACCAAGACATAGTCTTAAAACCTGGGGGATACTTTCTCAGCAAATTGAATGACCAACATACCAGTCATTCACAATTCAAAACTATCCACACCAAGCCAGCAACATGTGTGAAAAGCTGTATAGGTCAGAATAGTCAGTAAACAGGGGTTGTTTTCTCATCTGCCGTGTCGGTCCACCTAACTCCACCATGGACGGTCCCAAGATCGAGACCATGCGAAAGGAGAAGCTTTCAACCCCATCCCGTAAAAAACCCAGAGCTACAGAAACACCAACAGAAGCTCCAAAGATCTCATCCCAGGGAGAGGAAGGAGAAGATGTGCTACACCTGGGATAGTTTGAAAGAATGGCCTGGGACAGAGGACTCTGATGAGCTGCTGTCGGCACCCTATGCTCCAATAGGGGTGATGGGCTAAGCTATGTCATTGCACCTGACAACAAGAACAGCCACTCAAAAATGTCCCCACCTAAAGTACTTTAAGAGATATAAAACAGGTACTGTAAATACTTAATTACTGCACTTAAAAATATACACTCTGAATCAAAAAAATAAATGACACTACTCCTCCCAATCTAAGTTTAAATTTTGAGATAAATTATGAGAGTACATTAGGGTAACAAATATCAATGCCATGAAATCTCCAAAAAATTGTTCTGCACACTTACGTAATTATTTGATCAAGCATGATGCTCGAGCACATTTTGATCAGTTGTAAATAACACAAAAATATTAAACCAATATGCAGAGGTTATAAAGCGTTTGGCATCACCAGAAAGGAATGAAAATACCAGATTGCAGCAAAGTCTTGAGAGAAAGATTCGTCCATTATCTATGGCTCAAAAAGATTTCACAGAACCCTTGTAATTAACTGCAGCACTGTCAGCACTTTTTGAAAAATTTTGCACATGCAAGGATATATCATGTACACTGTATGTAACTAAAAGCTACTGTAGTGGCTCTTTCATGCATTACAATGCATGTGTCTAACTTCTTAACCAAGCCGCTAATCACACAAATTATTGCAACTAATTACATCTGAAGGTCTAATTAATTCTTTCAGTACCACATCATTTAGTACGCATTCACACTGCAGCACCTGTTTTGAAAATCCTTGTAGCTAATTTGTTTATAAACAAACAATATTTGCATAAAATGCCTAATGAATGGATTAGCAGTTAGCACTCTGGTTCTTAGGCTACCTCCTCATAGTACGATTATTGAGTATGGTCATGATTACATTACAGAATAGATCAGTATTTAGTTGTGGAAATCTGTATTTAAAAGGACTTCACCTCAAGTAAAAGAAAGTACTTGTCAAACGATTTTCAGCATGTTTTCATGTACGTATACTTCCAGTTAAAAATTATTGTGCTTTTGATGTATGGTTTTGTTCAAATGCAGATATAATTGCACAAAAGAAAAGTGGTTTCCCAAATAACTTCTTAGTAATGTATACCTCCCTTAAATAGGAAAATACACACAGTCCAGGTTTGATCATTTACTGTCAAACTGGTAAATGCTTATTTTCTAATGTTGAAAGATAATGAGATATTTCTAAACTTTTTCCCATTGTGATGGGTCAATCACAAAGGACTGGTTTAATAAAATATAATCCATGAGCTGTGTATGAGAAAACAAAGCACAATAATAAGTTGTGAGGCTTTTGAAATTGTAATTACAGTATATAGATGAAATAGATTTCATTCAATATTATAAATTTTAATTGCAGAACCCAGTGCACAATGCTGTGATTTCATAGTAGTAGTGTATTACTGTGTAACTCTCACAGTATGCTTTTTGTTCATTATAAGGATGATCATACAACACAGCTCTTGTTTTAAATCAATTAATTCCATCTACAGGTACTGGCACTGATGTGTACAGGAATTAAAATGGTTATTTAATATGCGATAAATATTTCATTGCCAGTTAAAAGACAGAAAAGAAAAAAGTCTCAGGTACCTGCATGTCAGAAGCACTGACACTGACTTAACTTGACAGGCAAGGCAGGCATAAGACACGTACCAATAAAGGAAAAATCTTAACCCCTCATGCTTTATTTGGAGCCAGCCCAGGTGCTTGTGGTCTCTGAGAAATTAAAGAAACCTGATGATTTTGACCAGACAAGCTGAACAAGTACGTCTGCCCTGTCACTGAAGGGGAAGAGCTGGCAGACAGCTCTGAATGGCTGCTGTTTACACTCTGCTACTTTGTCACAAGCTCCAGTTGAAGCCACTTAGTAAGTGAATACCTTAACTCACTGTTACAACTAGCCAGTATCAAGAAAATACGTTGTCCTAAGTGAATCAATGGCTGTTATGTAGCAGAGTTATACAAACCAGCAGTAGTCAGTGTTGAACCAGCATTCATCTGAAGAATTATCTTTTAAAATTGAATTTAATTTGCATACAAGGAACAGGAGATTTATGATGGCCAACAGTGTGCAGTGCTGCATCTGCCTAGTATCAGTCATAATTTAGATTGTTTGTGACCAATCCTAAATTCAGTGGTATTTGAAGATGAAGTGTTCTGCTGCTATGTTATTGTCAGAAGCCAAAGACTTACAAGAGATTTATTAGTAATCTTATCACAAACATGTCTCAAGTTTTTTCTTTTAATATGTGCCAAGTTCCTCTGAGGAATTTCACTTTGCAATTATATTCCTCAGTGCTCTGGAGCTTAGTTGATTTTCTTTCCAAAAGAAGGCGACCCACAAACCCACTACAGTGGCTGGAGTGCATTTTTTGTACACTGTTTAATAATCAATGTATTCATCATTAAAATCTGAACCCTGAAGCAATGGTTTTTAGCATATTCTAATGACTAGCAGCTTGCAAATTACTTTGACCTTTCATGTACATTCTGTAAGCACCTTGTTCTAATGTGTACTGTATTTATAGTTTGCCAATACAAACTAGCCAAAGATTGGATAATTACTGTAATCTATTAGCTCGATTGCTCTCTGTGCTCATTTGTAGAATGTGTCATATGGGCCATTTTGAAAAGCACTAGGGAAGACAGGATATCCTTCATCTCAATAAGACTTAAAAAAATACTTAGTTTTCAGGAAAACAGCTGTAATATATGGAAACAAATAAAGTCAGTTGTCCTAATGGGCAAAAGAAAGCATCTTCAAATCCAGATGCTTGCTGAGACTGACACAGAACATCGCATAGAACGACTGAGATCTCTGCTGCAGAATATCAAGCAAACCACTTCTACTGCAAAAAAAAACATCACCCTGACCTTCAAGCAATTCTTTAATGGACAATACCACTGTCTTTATTACAAATGGAAGATAAAAGGTGCTACTGTAAGAAGCTGCAAGAAAACAAATTGGCTCTTGAAAGACTGTTTATAGAAAGGGGTGAATGATTATTTTTTAAAAAGAACAGACAAATTTTCTGAGAAAGTGCAGATAACAGCTGCACCCAAAAGAGTGAATCTGCTCTGGGGTCCTCTCCCTGCCCTTACTCTATCCTCATTGACAGTCCGTTTGAGACAGTTATAGATAGATAACATTACAGACACTGGTAATTAAAACAACACTAATTTTGTCTCACTGGCTGCGTTCTGTTGTTTGAAATCATCTATCATGGCCTTCATGCTCCATACAATGAGCAGACATTTGTCTAGTGAAATCTTGCTTGGTCAACACTTTTCTTAATACAGTATCCCAGCGTACCTGTCTATGTTCTACTGATTGAGATAACAAAAATACAGTTTAGTTAACTATGTTTGTGATAATGACTGGCTAAATTTTTTCACAATTACTTTTAATTATTTTCATTTTCTTCAAAATGCCTTAAATGTTTCTCTGACAGGAATTAAGTTAAAACCATTTTTAGCCATCTTCTCCACAATGTAAACAGAGTTGTCACTGTTATTTTTATATAATAGTCAGCATCTTATTCAATACATAATGGTTTGGGAATGACGTGGGATGACTCATTTAATATTTCCAATTAGGTTTAGATTTAGTGAATCATTAAGGGGAGTAGTTAGGCAGGCATACTGCACACTCTTTGGGGCAGCCGTACAATGTCACAAGTAGTGCAAATACTGTAGGCATGATCAATTGCATAGATTGCCTTAGCTATAGGCCTTAAATGTGAAATAGTAGCTTCAGGCATAACTTAATGGTCAAGGGACAATAATCAGATCTGCGATAATATCAAGAGACCAAATTTAAAATATGGTTTGCAAAGTTTTTACCATTAAAATTTAAATAGATACCATGTCTTTGCAAATCACACAGTGTGCCAGGCAAATGTGACTTTAAGTAAAAACTTTGACCTAAAACCTTGGTGAGACATTTTCTCAAATTCAATAGTGATTATACAATCCTTTACCTCAACAGACATCAAGGTACTTTAAAAAATTAGCTCAGAATCCAGCCTTGACTGCTCCCCTAATTGCTCTCTCTGGGAAGTATCAGGCTCTCAGGTACTGACGACACAGATGGAAACTGACTTTCGGCTTGGACCGGGAAGTAGATTTCAGTCTTAATCGGAATTGCCACATTAGATGAAGCCATTGTACGGAACATTAACAGATTATTCTGTATAAAGTCAAGATTTTGTTGACAAATTTAATTTACTGCTGTATTAAAGCAAAATGAAAACTCATCACAAAATTATGGGAAAAAAATCTTTATAAAGAGTAGGGTGCAGGTTATTTCTAAAAATAAGAGCTTCTATATACAAGTCCTATATAATGTGGCAGGGGGATGGGAACAAGTGCAGAGAGACAAAAGGGTGTAAAATGAGGGTAGAAGCAAAACGCAGTAAGGTGAAAAGTAAAAGTGACAGGCAGGCAAATCCAGGGCAAAAAGCAAAAAGGGCCACTTTTCAACATAATTGTATAAGGGCTAAGAGTGTTGTAAAAACAAGCCTGAAGGCTTTGTGTGTCAATGCGAGGAGCATTCGTAACAAGGTGGATGAATTGAATGTGCAGATAGTTATTAATGAATATGATATAGTTGGGATCACAGAGACATGGCTCCAGGGTGACCAAGGATGGGAGCTCAACATCTAGGGATATTCAATATTCAGGAGGGATAGACGGGAAAGAAAAGGAGGTGGGGTAGCATTGCTGGTTAGAGAGGAGATTAACGCAATAGAAAGGAAGAACATTAGCCTGGAGGATGTGGAATCGATATGGGTAGAGCTGCATAACACTAAGGGACAGAAAACACTGGTGGGAGTTGTGTACAGGCCACCTAACAGTAGTAGTGAGGTTGGGGATGGCATTAAACAGGAAATTAGAAATGCGTGCAATAAAGGAACAGTAGTTATAATGGATGACTTCAATCTACATATAGATTGGGTGAACCAAATTGGTAAGGGTGCTGAGGAAGAGGATTTCTTGGAATGTATGCGGGATGGTTTTCTGAACCAACATGTTGAGGAACCAACTAGAGAGCAGGCCATTCTAGATTTGGTATTGAGCAATGAGGAAGGGTTAGTTAGCAATCTTGTTGTGCGAGGCCCCTTGGGTAAGAGTGCCCATAATATGGTGGAATTCTTCATTAAGATGGAGAATGACATAGTTAATTCAGAAACAAAGGTTCTGAACTTAAAGAAGGGTAACTTTGAAGGTATGAGACGTGAATTAGCTAAGATAGACTGGCAAATGATACTTAAAGGGTTGACGGTGGATATGCAATGGCAAGCATTTAAAGATCACATGGATGAACTACAACAATTGTTCATCCCAATTTGGCAAAAGAATAAACCAGGGAAGGTAGCGCACCCGTGGCTGACAAGGGAAATTAGGAATAGTATCAAGTCCAAAGAAGAAACATATAAATTAGCAAAAAAAAGTGGCACACCTGAGGACTGGGAGAAATTCAGAGACCAGCAGAGGAGGACAAAGGGCTTAATTAGGAAAGAGAAAAAAAGATTATGAGAGAAAACTGGCAGGGAACATAAAAACTGACTGTAAAAGCTTTTACAGGTATGTGAAAAGAAAAAGATTGGTCAAGACAAATGTAGGTCCCTTACAGTCAGAAACAGGTGAATTGATCATAGGGAACAAAGATATGGCAGACCAATTGAATAACTACTTTGGTTCTGTCTTCACTAAGGAGGACATAAATAGTCTTCTGGAAATAGTAAGGGACCGAGGGTCCAGTGAGATGGAGGAACTGAGGGAAATACATGTTAGTAGGGAAGTGGTGTTAGGTAAATTGAAGGGATTAAAGGCAGATAAATCCCCAGGGCCAGATGGTCTGCATCCCAAAGTGCTTAAGGAAGTAGCCCAAGAAATAGTGGATGCAATAATGATAATTTTTCAAAACTCCTTAGATTCTGGATTAGTTCCTGAGGATTGGAGGGTGGCTAATGTAACCCCACTTCTTAAAAAAGGAGGGAGAGAGAAACCGGGGAATTATAGACCGGTGAGTCTGACATCAGTGGTGGGGAAAATGCTAGAGTCGGTTATCAAAGATGTTGTAACAGCACATTTGGAAAGAGGTGAAATCATCGGACAAAGTCAGCATGGATTTGTGAAAGGAAAATCATGTCTGACGAATCTTATAGAATTTTTTGAAGATGTAACTAGTAGAGTGGATAGGGGAGAGCCAGTGGATGTGGTATATTTAGATTTTCAAAAGGCTTTTGACAAGGTCCCACACAGGAGATTAGTGTGCAAACTTAAAGCACACGGTATTGGGGGTATGGTATTGATG
The DNA here is from genome assembly GCF_030144855.1 of Hypanus sabinus. Classification (NCBI taxonomy): domain Eukaryota; kingdom Metazoa; phylum Chordata; class Chondrichthyes; order Myliobatiformes; family Dasyatidae; genus Hypanus; species Hypanus sabinus. The sequence goes on from NC_082722.1 coordinate 46,794,806, forward strand.
TGGATAGAGAATTGGTTGGCAGACAGGAAGCAAAGACTGGGAGTAAACGGGACCTTTTCAGAGTGGCAGGCAATGACTAGTGGGGTACCGCAAGGCTCAGTGCTGGGACCCCAGTTGTTTACAATATATATTAATGATTTAGATGAGGGAATTAAATGCACCATCTCCAAGTTTGCGGATGACACAAAGCTGGGCGGCGGTGTTAGCTGTGAGGAGGATGTTAGGAGGATGCAGGGTGACTTGGATAGGTTAGGTGAGTGGGCAAATTCATGGCAGATGCAATTTAATGTGGATAAATGTGGTAAATGCACTTTGGTTGCAAGAACAGGAAAACAGATTATTATCTGAACGGTGGCCGATTAGGAAAAGGGGAGGTGCAACGAGACCTGGGTGTCATTGTACACCAGTCATTGAAGGTGGGCATGCAGGTACAGCAGGTGGTGAAAAAGGCAAATGGTATGTTGTCATTCATAGCAAGAGGATTCGAGTACAGGAGCAGGGAGGTTCTACTGCAGTTGTACAAGGCCTTGGTGAGACCGCACCTAGAATATTGTGTGCAGTTTTGGTCCCCTAATCTGAGGAAAGACATTCTTGCCATAGAGGGAGTACAAAGAAGGTTCACCAAATTGATTCCTGGGATGGCAGGACTTTCATATGAAGAAAGACTGGATTGACTAGGCTTATACTCACTGGAATTTAGAAGATTGAGGGGGGATCTTCTTGAAACATATAAAATTCTAAAGGGATCGGACAGGCTAGATGCAGGAAGATTGTTTCCGATGTTGGGGAAGTCCAGAACGAGGGGTCACAGTTTAAGGATAAAGGGGAAGCCTTTTAGGACCGAGATGAGGAAAAACTTCTTCACACAGAGAGTGGTGAATCTGTGGAATTCTCTGCCACAGGAAACAGTTGAGGCCGGTTCATTGGCTAGATTTAAGAGGAAGTTAGATATGGCCCTTGTGGCTAAACGGATCAGGGGGTATGGAGAGAAAGCAGGTACAGGGTTCTGAGTTGGATGATCAGCCATGATCATACTGAATGGCGGTGCAGGCTCGAAGGGCCGAATGGCTTACTCCTGCACCTATTTTCTATGTTTCTATATAAGTTCAAAAAACAAGAATTATTTGTTATTGTATTTGAAATCTATCAGGTAACAGAGATGGAGCATGAATTTTATTTTATATTTTAAATTTATTTCGAGACATATCACGGAAACAGACCTCATAACTAGAATAGTAAAAGAGCAATTTGTTAAATATAACAATTCATAAACCATTATCAAAAGACAAAACTTAACAATTGTGTATAAACAATCATTATAGACAACTCCTAGATTAACTACTTCTGTGATGAATTTACTCCATGTTCCTATGTTCAGACGAAACAATTAGATAATGTGTACAATGTGAGGAGAGAAATACATTCCAAAACACTTTTCATTTGCTTCTTTTATCAGTTTACAAAAGATTTTTATGTCATATCTATGTACTGAAATAATATGCAAAACTAAATAACAAGACCTGTCCTAATCTGTCCTTTCTGTGTCAGAAATAAACATTATTAAATGTGTTTGGGCTGCAGAAATGATGGTGGAGCTTGAGTTTGAACTAAAACTTCAACACTGCACAAAAGCACCACCCAAAGGCTGACTTTATGCAGGAAATAATCAGAACAGCTTTTTGTCAATTTTTCCCTAACACTTGTCTATAATCTGGAAACGGACTGCAATTGAAGGAGTTATCTCAATGCTTGCATCTGATGAGAAATTATGACAATCCAGACTGAAGCATTTCATGACACACAAATGTACACCAAGTCCATGCTTAATTGAATAGTCCTATTAAATCAACCACATTGTAGATCTGATAAATAATACTTTAAAGATGAAATACAAGAACTAAAATACTTTGTGCTTAAAGTTCATTTATATCAGTTTTTAAAATGGATAGCATACATTTTAGCATATTTACGATAAAATGACTTAACACAAGAAGGCATATGTTAAGAGAAAGGGGTAAGTGATTTAAAGAGATTCAGAGGGTGTATTCATTCAACCCATTGGAATCTGGAATGCACTACTGAAAGAATGGTGGAGGCAAAGACTCAGAGTATTTAAGAAGTATCTAAAGGAATATTTGAATCACCAAGGCATACAAGACAACAAATCAAGGATTGGGAAAATGGGTTTAGTATGGATGTGTATGTACATCATGATCAGCATGGATCTGGTAAGCCAACAAGCTGTCTCTGTGTTGCATGATTCAAGGGCTCTGATGTCACGATAAGCAAAGACATGAACATTTCAAATCATGAAATGAGATGCCAAAAATTAAGTCAGCACTTCTTTTAATTTGGCACATCTGTTTCTCAACTTTTTTCTAAATCTACAGCTCTGGCTTTATGAGCTTTCTCCAAAATTCTTCCTGAAGTGAGAACTTGTTACTAGATCACAAATTAAATATGGACAAGAAAGTCTTCTTTCAGTTCATCCATCAACAGACAGTTATCATTTCTCTCTGTATCTACTTTTGCTTGCAATTTTAATAATTCCGCTACTTTTGTCATCACAAATCAATCCTAAAGTCATTTCTAATTCTTCAACACATCAAATGTGCAGAAAAACTTCCTGAAATAAATCTTAAATGTGCTTTCTTGAGCACTAATAATTTCAATTATCTTTTAATCTTATTATTCATCTCATACACCTTCAGATGATCCCTGTCTTAAATTTTCAGTACTTGAATCCAGAAAGCAGATAATTTGGGTACTGCATATGCTGAATCAGTAGCAATATGGTGCCTGCAACATCCCGAGTCATTTGTAGCATAAATCACGCTGCTGTCTTTCTGAGAAGTGCATTAACAGGCAATAGGCCCGCATAATACCAAACAGTCTGCAGTATGAATTGACACCAATGCTGCAAACTGGGACTCAATATAATGTACTTTCCTTACCCTGTCCAAATGAGTATATAGTATTGTATGGGCATCCGCTAGTCTTGTGAGACCATGGATTTGCGCCTTGGAAGGTTTCCAGGGCGCAGGCCTGGGCAGGGTTGTATGGGAGACCGGCAGTTTCCCAAGCTGTAGGCCTTCCCCTGTCCAAGCCACCGATGTTGTTGGTGGGCACGAAGGGCACTAGGACCCAAGCAGTTTGGCACCGGTGTCGTCGCAGAGCAGCCAATGACCTTCAGATCACTAGACCTGATGTCTTATCCACTAGGCCACATGCCAACACCTAGGTGAGTGCACAGCAGATAAAACAACTTCTACCCCACTGCACCTCAGTTTCTCCTTCAACAGATCCTGCCTGACCTGTTGATTCTTTCCAGCATTTTCATTTTTGTTGGAGAATACCAAATATTCACAACCATCCTCCCTACTCCCCTCCCCCCAGCCAAGTGAAGAACTTCCTCCTTATCGCCAGGACTGATGAAGTATCTTGGCCTGAAACATTGACTGCTTACTCGGTCTTCTACAGATGCTGCCTGGCTTGCTGAGTTCCTCCAGCGTTTTGTGTGTGTTGCTTGGATTTCCAGCATCTGTAGATTTTTGCCAGAGGACAGTTTTGCACTCAGTGGGATACAGCATCAGCAGATGAATTCATTGACTCCAACCTTATAAGTGATATCATTTAAATTCTTGCGACAGTGCATTATTGTCTAGAGACTTAACTCCTGGTATTAAACGCTGAGCATTTCTTCTGCCACTGTCTTTACTGTGCAGCCAGAGGGCATCTCAGCTTGTAAAAACAACACAGCCCAGAAGATGGAGTACAAATCACAATGCTACATGTGCGACATGAATTCATTTCAATAAAAAACAGCATCTTGTACAAGGCATTCAGAAACCAAAAGGGAATTCCATGTTCCACCGTCCTGATGAGGCCAGACATAGATATTGGTGCCCAATGGCATGCAGCATAATTCTGGACGTCACTTCCATGACTTCAGTCCATCACACAGATAAAGGTCTTCCTGGTGCTAATAAAGCCAACTTTGATGTTAGTTGAGCTAGATCAACCTGAGGAGGTTGACACCTCAGGAAGGTCTCCCGAGTAATAAAATTACCCTCCTAAATCTCAACACAACTATGCTTTCAGTCCCACCCACATCCAGTTGCATGTCTCACCTGAATCCTTGACTTCCCAACCTTGTCCAATGTGGACCTTCAACTTCCAGTCTGACCTTAGACTGCAAGCCTTGAATCATGCCGGCCCCCCCACACTGTTGGTACCTTATCCAAACACCTTCCTTACTCACACCGTAATCGTCCCCACTTCACATTAGACCATTTGTTCTCGAGATCTCTTCCCACCACCATCACCGCGTATCATCTACCTGGACTGTGTCTTTATCTTTGGCAAGCATTCAATGACTTTTGATGCACTGCCTGGTTATTAAGCCTTTCCTGATGCCATACTATATCTCTGTTGACATTTTCCTCCTACATCATCTTCCTTTACCCATTTTCAATCTCCTCCTGGCCCCCATATCACCTCAGTCAAAGCTCCATCCAGGAAGGTGCACTAATCAAGAATGCACCAGATTCCTTAACAGATGCTCAATTCAGAAATCTATCACAATACGGGATTACCAGGTGGAGAAGTTTTCAAGGGTAACCACAGAACTTCTGTCTAAATGGAGACATTCCCACCAACTCCAAACAAATCCCTACATTCAAGATAGCACTGAAACTTGACCCCACACATCAGGGGCATGCACAAAGTCCAGGAAAAATGGTGCAAGGACTGACCACCTCCCAACATACCCAACTGCCTGCCCCATTAAGTATCTTCTTTCCCAGTCTGCAGATCCCAATTTGACTTCTTAGCAGTCAGTTCAGAACCTACCAGTCAATTCAGAGGGATACGAACCGAAGGCAGACAAAATGGACCAGCTTAGATAGACATCTTAGTTAACATAGATGAATTCCATAATGTGGTAATATGAACAGAATTAGTGATTTCCCTGTTGCAATAGATATAAAATGGCAGCATATATTGATAATATGGCTGACTTTAAGTTTTATTTTAGGCTCTGGTTACACAAGTAGGCCTGTCTTAGGGGACTTGCTAGAAATCATGAAGTAGTCTTACCTTATATGGAGTTGTCATTTCTTTGTAGGGGAGATAAGGGAGAACCCTGAACAAAATAACAGTAAGGTCTTTTCAAAGCTTCTCCATCAGCTAGCTTGCGATGTGCCTGATAAACTTGAGACCTGTTTATATTTTTTAAAGTGTTGGGGTTCCCCATAGTTAAAGACCAAGTGGTTAAGAGTATGCAAGCGTCGCTGTTAATTGATGATTGCTTATAAGTATTACAATGAATTGCATTGTAACCTTATTCTTGATTTATTAGTGGAGAATCAAGTGAAGAAATCTGAGGTTTATTCGTTTAGTTGAATTATACTAGATTTGTCACTGTAGTTAAAAGTTGAATTCAATCTGTAGTTAAGAATGAAATAAAAATACTTGAGTTACTAAATTCTTTGTTCATTTAGTTAAGAGTGAAATAAAGTTACTTAATCAAACTTCTTGATTTTACAGAAAGTAGTGTATACAGCCCAGTCCATCACGGGTAAAGCACTCTTCACCATTGTGTACATCTACACAGGAAAGCAGCATCCATCATCAGGGAACCCCAGCTCCCAAGTCATACTCTCTTCTCACTGCCATCAAGGCAAAGGTACTGGAGACTCAGGACTCACACCAGCTGATTCAGGAACACTTACTGCCCCTCAAGCATCAGGCTAATGAATCAAAGGGGATAACTTAATTCAACTTCACTTTTCCCATCACTGAAATGTTACCTCAATCTATGGACTCACTTTCAAGGTTTCTTCATCTCATATCTTACATACTTTGTTTATTTATTTATTTATCTATCTATCTATCAATCTATTTATTTATTAATTAATTAATTATTTTGTATTGGTGCAGTTTGTTGTCTTTTGCACATTAGGTGTACAACCAGTTGTACTGTTGTAAAATCCATTGATTTTATTATGGTTATTGGATTTCTTTAGTCTGTCCACAAGAAAATTAATCTCAGGATTGTATGTGGTGACATGTATGTGCTTTGATAATAAATTTAGTTAGAACTTTTTGAACTTTGAACTTTGTGTAGTTGATTTTTCAGTGCTGACTCAGTTGCTTGAGAGGAATTAAAGTAAGTGTAAGCTCTGTTTTGAGACACACAATTGAAATAGAAGTCATTGCTGTTTCCAAGGATCACTTGAACAGAATGGAACACGACATCCCTACTTTTGTATTCAAATTGTTTTATATTCCATCTACCACATTCTTACCAGTTTAGGTAATCTGAAGCCCATCTACATTAGTCCCACAGCCACCTAGCTTTGTAGCGCAGAACAGGAATGCCATTTTTATTCCTACTGTCTGTCCTCAGTCTGTAAAAATTTAAGTCATGACAATGTATTGCCTTAAAGACTCAGAATCAGTTTTATTATCACCAGCATGTGTTGTGAAATGTTAACTTAATAGCAGCAGTTCAACGCAATACATAATATAAAAGAAAATAAATAAATAAATTGCAGTATATGTATATTGAATAGATTCAAAATTGTGTAAAAACAGAGATAATATATTTTAACAAAGTGAGGTGGTGTTCAATGTCCACTTAGGAATTGGATGGCAGAGGGGAAGAATCATACCCTCTAACTTTGATTAATAATCTTTTGAGTGGCATGTTATGGAACACCTTCTGAAAGTCCAAACTTATGACATCCATTGGTTCCCCGTTTTCTATTCCACTAATTACAATTCAAACAAAACCTATGATTTCATCTAGAATAACGAATGTCTCACTGCAGTGTTATGATCCGTGCTGGTGGTCCTGCAAAGAAGGATGTGAGTTATCATTATGTACCATCTGGTACATAATGTGCTCTTGGTTGATTGCAGATGAACTATGTCAATGGGAAGGGTTACAGTGCAGAGAAGGTCACTCTGCCTGGATTGGAGATGATAACTTGGGAAGCTCTCTGAAAGGGAGTCTCCTGTAACCATGCAGTCAATGCCATATTTCACTGCACAGCTGAAGGATTTTGGTGTCATTCTGAGACTTTCCTGCATCATTCAACATTTAGATAGCTGTGCAGCAACAGCTCAGTTATAAAGCCTCTGCACTTTCTGCCTATCACCATAAGATACTCATAGGTGAGGCAGACAACGTAATCACATTTTAAAAGATCAGTGGTACTTCTTAAACTGTTATGGTACTTAGTTTGTTCTTATTGTAGCAGAACACATCGGAAACTTGATGCCAGGAGCCAGGGATGTATAGGATAACCTTTGTCCCAAGATCCATCTGATCAGTGCTGGCTATGACAAATGTATTGCATGGAGCTATAGAGTTGTGCAGCATAGAATTCAGGCCCTTCAGCCCACTACATCCTTGTTGACCATCATGCCTACCTACACAAATTCCACCTGCATGTACTAATGCCATATCTCCCTTATTCAAGTAACTGCCCAGTTGCCTATTAAATGCTGTTACTGTTCTTGCATCCACCACCTCCTCTGGGAGGTCATTCCAGATTCCAACTACTCGTTCAGTGAAAGATTTACCCCTGAGAACCTCTTTAGACGTCCTCCCTCTTAGCTTAATCCTGTGTCCTCTCATTATAGATATCTGTACGGTAGGATACCAACTGTGGTATATAGCCATAGAGCTATATACTTCCATCATTTCACCCTTTAGACTCCTTTGCTCCATGGAAAAGAGACCCAGCCTATCCAACCCTTGAACTCAATGCCTGGGTTAATGAAACAAAGCCTGCCATATGCTCTGTTCACTACCTTGTCTACCCAAATCACCGCTCTCAGGAAACGTTGTACTTGTACCCAAGATGTTTCTGTTCAACAACACTTCTCAGGACATTGTGTATATTCTGCCCTGATTTAACCTCATGAATGTATAGTTTTGCACCTGTCTGAATTAAATTCTACCTACCCACTTTTTGAGATGATCAATGACCCACTGTAACCTTCAGAAGCATCTTCATCCTTGTTGCTAAGGATGAACATTTGTGCTTCCAGAAACATGACCTTCCTATCACAAAAATGCTTCAATGATCCACAATGGTGAGAGAAATGAAATATTTCCTATTAATAAAATGCAACTTTTGTTAAGGGCATAAATGCAGTGAAGGTCTACTTGCACTTGTGTAAAGTCTCCAGAGCCACTCTGTTATAATGTTGTTGCAAAGTCACCAGACAGTCGCAGCTGGTAGATATAAAGTAATTCTTAATTCAACAAGAAAGAGACACAGTGGGCATCATATTGAGAGCCTTTTGGAGAAAGAGGCCTGTTCAACCAAATATTGCATGTCATTCTATATGCTAAAGATCAAAGGACAATTCTATATTTACAATATATCTACAATGCTTCCTTTGAATTACATATTACTTTCACACCTGCTTCTTTTCACCCGCAATCCAGACACCCAAAATGAATGTTAATCAGCATTGTCTGGTTTTTCGATTAACTGGTGATCACAGCTCTGGGAACCAGAGCCGCATTTTAAATTTAATCTAAGTCTAAAGATTGGTTGAATGAGTCCGTTGTTGATGTTAATATGATGCTACACACCCTAAATCCCGAATATGCCCTAACAGGCCCAACGTCAAAGATGCTGCCTGTTCTTCCCTGAGAATCAAATTAGGTTAAATCCACTCAATATTAATATTATGTGAGAGCGGGTTCCCTAATTCAGTGGTAAACACAAAACAGACAGCGACAGTAGAGATCTGTAACAGCCACTTGTAAAGATCCCACAGCAAGGATATTGCTTGCTTACTTGTTTATTTATTTATTTATTGGATTAGAGCACTGAACAGGCCTTTCTGACTCTTTGAGTTGCACTGCCCAGCACCTCTAATTTAATCCCAGTCTAATCACGCGACAATTTACAATGTCTAATTAACCTACTAACTGGTACATCTATGAACTGTGGGACAGAACTAGAGCACCCAGAAAAACCCCAGGTATTCCACGGGAAGGACGTACAAACTCCACACAGGTGACCCTGGGACCGAACTCCGAATTTCAATGCACTGAGCTGTAACAGCGTAACACTAGCCATTACACTAACCACTTCTGTGAGAGAGTGTGCTCTGCATTCTTTGGATATGTTCAATGAGTTCATTAAACTTCATAGTTTCCTTCAATCTCATCCCAACATTTCCACAGTAAATAAGATAAAACGTAGCAGGCACAGGAATTCAGCTCTGCAATATCTACTCTGTTACTTAACAGGACCATGTCTGATCTTCTACCTCAATGTTTCTTTCCTGCACTATTCCTCATCCCTTAATTCCTCAGTCTACTCTAACACACTTCCCACCAGCTGCCTACCACCAGCTCATGCCACTTCGTATGTCGTACTTTTCAATTTACCATAAATTTAACCTCATTCATTAACCACCATTTGTGGCTCTGTCTCATGGAATCTGGTTTTATTTCTTTCTACCTATTTAAGTACTTGTGATTCATAGTTACTGCCATAATATTGGAAACAACAGCTAACTTAGACATTAAAACAGCAAGATGTATTTTGGTTACAACGGCCAAATAATCAATTTTTAAGAATGGCGAATGAAGGCTAAATATTGTCTCAGCCAGCTGCCAGATTTTTTTTTTACGGGACATCAGATGTCAAGTACCTGACCCCTTTCTCCACTGCTGGACTTACTCCTGATACCAGACATGACTGGTGGTTCTGTCATAGCCCCATTTATTTGAATAGATTTTCATTAAAGGGCTAAATGAAAGTTATCTGTAGTTCACTTAAAATATTGGTATTTTCTCAATTAATTTCCAATGGCTTAAGCTGCCTTAATAATGCTTTTATATATACAATAGTAATACTTATCTGCAGAATCAGAGAAAACTGACAATGCTAGAAGCTACTCAGCCCATTATCTCCCTGCTGGTCACCAAGGAGGTACACTGAAACAGTGTACACAGAATGTTATCGGGGGGCCATCAGAATGCCGAACTTTGACCAACTTATCTCCGCTGAACAACATCAGCACCCAACAATAAAACATGGGTCACTTTTGTTGCCTCAGGAGACACCTTTCAGTGAGAGCAGACATTTATTGACGAACTTCATCATTGCTTTCACTGTTCCAGCATTCTTCGCAGCCAGCTGATGAAAAGAAACTTTCAAGATCAAGACCTTACACAAATCTTATGGTGTACCAGGCAGAGACGACCACTACTCTCTGGTACATGTCAAAGTTAAGTAAACTACACACAGTAGTGACTTCAAAGCACAACACTATCTTCACAATTTCCTCTGATAGGATGAACAAACCCACATCAGAGTTCTCTGCCAGGCCAACATCACCAGCATTGAGACTCACTCTCTAAGCCTGGCCAGCTCCAGTGGCTGAGCCATGAGATATGAACACTGGATTCCAGATTGCTCAAACACACGCACTACTCCAATCTTTGACACTAACACTGCATAGGAGGAGAGGACAATCTTCAAAACGTATTGAACTGGAGTAAAAGCATTTCAACCATGACCTTACAGAAGTGCACAAGAAGAAATATAAGAGGAAGAGGACAGTCCCAGGGTCAGGGACTTGACTTGGACAACATCTCATTAAATAATTGGGCTCTATATATCCTTTATAAATTCCTTGGAGGAATTATTATATAAATAGAAAGAAAATAATGAGTATGGAAATTAATGAGATCCAGGGGTCATGAGAGACAATACACTGAAGCTAACAAAATGCTGTTTAACAGTGAATAAAGTAAACTTGCAGTTTCCAGAACAATTTTGAACTGAAAATGAGCTGGTCTGCCATTTTATAAATTATTGGTGTGCTTGCACAGAGAGTACCATGCGTAATTCTAATTACTCCAAGGAGGAAATCTGCTACTATTGTAAGATTACAGGAATAAGCCACAAAAATGATGGAGACATTGAATTATGATAAATGATTACCTTATTTGTTCTCCAACTAGCAGGTCACCAGTCCCCCTCCACCTTGGACAAACAGTTCTTTTTGTTAAGGAAGTTCACATACATTCTTTTGCCAATTTGTCTTTTAAAAATCATTTGCCTAACCTTTTTCTTTCAGAAGATCCTCTGGCTGGAGGTTTGTAAGGAGTGTACCTTATACTTTGATAATTATAAAGCTGTGTGGACCAGACTGCACCCTCTCTTATTGTTCATTGTTGTGTTTTTGGTAAAGAAGTGAACTAGTGCATTTCTGTGGGAACACAGACGTTTTTGTAAATGTTTGTAAGGAATCAAGAGTTATCCAGTTTGCCAGAAATAACTGGTAGTCATGTGTGCAATGCCCTGGTTAAGCTTTTACTATTAATGCTGCAGGGTATTTCATTTGATAGTTTTCTGTAGAGCAGTGTATTCCGCTGGTAGTGATTGGGTCACTGTTAAAGATAAGGGATTGCAATGTTCTGCTTAGGAATTGGGTCAGCCAATCAGAATGGTGGAATTGGGAGAAGGTTCTAGAGAAAACTGGGCAGAGAGGCTTTGTGAAGGACACTAAAGGGGTTGAGGTCCTTGTCAGCGGGAGATAGAGAGAGAAGAAGATCAAGAGAACCAGCAGTAGGATTTGATTCAACCAGAATACATGACTCAATGGTAAGTTCTATTGATGATTGGTGAATGGGAGTTGGCACCGTGAGTACTTGGACACCTCCAGCTTTTAGAAGATCTGACCTCCAACTTTGTGCACATTTGACTCTCTTAATTATAATGAGCCCTTTTCTTTTTTTTTCTTTCTTCTTTAATAACTGTTTGATTAAGTGACATTGATAAATACACCTTTATTTATAATTGTACACAGTGTATGATCTGTTATTTCTTGCCATTGGGTAATTGCAAGTGGGCAACACTTACACGGTATTCGTTCAGTTTGGGGTGTGGGTGATCAAAACATCCCAGCTCTCCCAGTCTGGTGGGACCGAAGTCATATCGACCCTGGATGTATGGAGTTCGAGAAAAGTGGTTTTCTGAGTGCACAGGCTTGTCAGCTAGAGATGCCTGGTAAAAAGGGGATTTGTATAATAAATTAAAAAAACAATAAATAAAATAAAATTTATTAAAGTTTTTTAAAATCCAGTTACTTAAAATAAGACAGCAAGCAGGTTCGACCAACTGAGGTCAGTGTGAGCAAAACATTTCCTGGCAGTACGGCAGCAAAACTTCAAGGATTGCAGAAGCCATGTTTCCATGCAGGTTGAATGTATAGCTCAGGGGCTTACAAAAGAATCTGACCATCTTGAGGGTGACTTGGGCCAACAAAGGAATTGCAAAACATACATAGTGCTGGAAGAACTCAGCAGGTCAGGCAGCATCTATGGAAATGAATAAACAGTCTACTTTTCAGGCAGAGACCCTTCTTCAGGACTAGATAGGAAGGAGGAAGATGCCAAAATAAAAAGGTGGGGGGAAGGGGAAGAAGGAGTAGCTAGAAGATGATGGGTTAAGTCAGGTGGGTGGAAAAGGTAAAGGGCTGGAGAAGGAGGAATTTAATAGGAGAAGAGAATGGACCATGGGAGAAAGGGAAGAAGGAAGAGCACAAGGGGAAGGAGAAAGGTGGGTGAGAAGAAGAGGTAAGAGACCAGAGTGGGGGATAGAAGAAGAGGGAAGAAAGAGGGGAAAGTTAACAAAAAGAAAAATTGACTTACGTGCCATCAGGTTGGAGGGTACCTGGATGAATATGAGGTGTTCTCATCGTAGGTGGCCTCATTGTAGCAAAAGAGGAGGCCAAGGATCAACATGTCAGAATGGGAATGGGGTTAGGAATTAAAATGGTTAGCCACTGGGAAATTCCACTTATGGTGGATGGGGCAAGAGGTGCTTGACACAACGGCCCCTAATTTACGTTGGGTTTCACCACTGCAGAGGAGGCAACATCAGGAGCACCAAATACAATAGATGACCCCAACAGATTTGCAGGTGAAGTGTTGTCTCACCAGGAAGGACGTTTTGGGGGCCTGATTTCAGGTGAATGGACAGGTGTGGCAAGGATAAGGACCAGGAGGGAGATTAGTGGGAAGGGATGAATGGACTGGGCAGGGATGTTATGCAGCACCATAATAGCACATTGTTTCTTACACAGTATAATTCTTATACATAAATAACAGATAAAATCTAGAAATTCATTTGCACAGTTTTTGATGCTAAGTTCTCCATAGGTATCCGCAAATTTACTCATGATACATGATTGGAGAGGTAGAGGTATAATACGATTAGGAGTAGTCAGCATGGCTTTGTCAAGGGCAGATCGTGCCTTACGAGCCTGATTGAATTTTTTGAGGATGTGACTAAACACATTGATGAAGGAAGAGCAGTAGATGTAGTGTATATGGATTTCAGCAAGGCATTTGATAAGGTACCCCATGCAAGACTTATTGAGAAAGTAAGGAGGCATGGGATCCAAGGGGACATTGCTTTGTGGATTCAGAACTGGCTTGCCAACAGAAGGCAAAGAGTGCTTGTAGACAGGTCATATTCTGCATGGAGGTCAGTTACCAGTGGAGTGCCTGTTCTGAGACCCTTACTCTTCATGATTTTTATAAATGACCTGGATGAGGAAGTGGAGGGATGGGTTAGTAAGTTTGCTGATGACACAAAGGTTGGAGATGTTGTGGATAGTGTGGAGGGCTGTCAGAGGTTACAGCGAGACATTGATAAGATGCAAAACTGGGCAGAGAAGTTCAACCCAGAGTTCAACCCAATTAAGTGTGAAGTGGTTCAATTTGGTAGGTCAAATCTGATGGCAGAATATAATATTAATGGTAAGACTCTTGGCAGTGTTGAGGATCAGAGGGACCTTGGGGTCAGAGTCCAAGGGCTCAAAGCAGCTGGGCAGGTTGACTCTGTGGTTAAGAAGGCATATATTGCATTGGCCTTCATCAATCATGGAATTGAATTTAGGAGCCGAGAGGTAATGTTGCAGTTAGATAGGATCCTGGTCAGACCCCACTTGGAGTACTGTGCTCAGTTGTGGTCACGTCACTACAGAAAGGATGTGGAAACCATAGAAAGGGTGCAGGGGAGACTTACAAGGATGTTGCCTGGATTGGGGGGCATGCCTTATGAGAATAGGTTGAGTGAACTCGGCCTTTTCTCCTTAGAACAAAGAAGGATGAGGGGCGACCTAATAGAGTTGTACAAGATGACGAGAGGCATTGATCACGTGGAATGTCAGAGGCTTTTTCCCAGGGCCGAAATGGCTGCCACAAGAGGACACAGGTTTAAGGTCCTGGGGAGTAGCTACAGAGGAGATGTCAGGGGTAAGCCTTTTACTCAGAGAGTGGTGAGTGCGTGGAATGGGCTGCCAGCAAAGGTGGCGGAGGCGAATACGAAAGGGTCTTTTAAGAGGCTTTTGGATAGGTACATGGAGCTTAGTAAAATAGAGGACTATAGGTAAGCCTAGTAATTTCTAAGGTAGGGACATGTTCGGCAAAATTTTGTGGGCCAAAGGGCCTGTATTGTGCTGTAGGTTTTCTATGTTTCTGTGTTTTTATTGGCATGTTATGGTTCACCTTACGGAACGTTGGTATATAATATGATAAATATACAAAACCTTCCACTCTCAGGGATAATGTCCTTCCTTATTGCCGCATTGGTCTGTAAATATACAACAGCTCGGATAATACAGAGGAAATCAGATCTATACTGTGTCTGGTTTCCCCAGCTGCTCTATGTCCTGTCCATTCTTTAAAATTATTTTAAGCAACAGTTTCAGTCAGTGAGCACCTCAGCTTACACTAAGTGTCTTTGTGACTTTAATTGGAACAGGTTACCATCAGCAAGTGCACAAGACTCCTAAAATTATTCCACATTATTGTGGGTTAATATAAAATAAAACAGAGCAATTGTCACAAATTCAAAGCACAATTTTCTGAATTAGATAAACATAAAATATTTCTGTTACGAAAAGAATGGCAATTTTGCTTCATGCATTATTATTTTGATATTTTTTCCAGTGCGTAACATTGCTGACCTTATAGTTTCCTGAGTAACAATGAGAGCTCACCATTAGTTGTAAAGTCATCTCCCTTCATAGCAGATAGATAAATTCCACTGCATTGTTACTGCTGAAAATAGAGAGAGTTTGTGTGATAAGATTTTTTTAATTTTCCTTTTAATCCTTAAAAACAAGCCAGTTCACTTTTGGAATGAAGAAATGATTCAAGAAGTATTATTGAATTATAAGGGCAAACATTTTATATGTGAAACATATAGTTCTGTCATTGAATGAATTATGTTTATTAAATTAAGAGAACGGTGTAGAAAACATCTCAAATAAATATAAAATTGGAGAATTTCATCTAATGTTTTTGATCCTTTAATATAGGTGTGTTTAGTTTTCATTACATGCACAATCACAAAGAACAATTACTGTTAAGAGTTTGAACATTGTACTCTTAAATTGCACAGATCTTGCTGTCCATTCATATCGGTATCTTTCCTATTTATACACTATAATTGTTTATCTTGGAAATAAATGTATTTGATTTAGTGCTACTGGGTAAGAAAAATCATTAAGGCAGGAGCATAAAACAACATAGATTTAAACAATGGAATATGTGATATAAGATGCTTTTTTAAAATATTGCTTCAGCTCCTAAAAAAAATTGTGCCTCAGACTAATAGAGTATAGACTCACGTGTGGTTTTTGATTTTGCCAATATGGTCAAAAAGTGGCAGCAAATGGAAATAAGCTGGTCATCTTCATCACAATGAAAAAAAGTAAAATATTGAGAATGTGGTCACTCTCACACATCCTCCAGGAGAAATGTTACAGCAGTAATGGAAAATGCTGATAAAAGCGGGTTTCTGACGGTCTTTACATCTCCTCAGTAAAAATATAAAAAAATGTGAAAGTGACATGGTAGGTATGAATGAGTTCACATCCAAGCTTAAAGTACAGAATTCTAAAAGAATAGGAATAAGGGGACAAGGAGATGGCATGAAAACTTATTGAGGTCCGACATAAAAGAGAAACTTAAAGTATTTTATAAACTCACACTTGGAAGGCTAAGTTCTGTAGAGGTATTTGACTTCACAAAGCAAGTAGATGCTGTCATTATGACGGGAAAGGAAGTGTCTGGATAAGTGTTAGGTAGGATAAAAAGGAAGCAAAGAGAAAAGTATTCATAAAGGTAACTAAGTTTGATGTTCTAGTCCTTAATTACTAAACGAAGTGTGGAAATAGCAAAGGCTTTGGGTGTGGTAAACTACATATACCTGTCCGGACAGGCCCCCCCCTCCCCCCGCTGACTGCTCCTGTGGCTCCTCCCACAGACCCCGGTATAAAGGCGATTGGAAACACAGTCCCGGCCTCAGTCTCCAGGATGTAGTGTGGTGGTCATTTGCTGCTTGTTCTTTCTTCCAGCCAATAAAAGCCTATATCTCACCTCACGTCTCCGAGAGTTATTAATGGTGCATCAATGGGCACAATCAAGCATTTACATAGAACATAGAACATAGAACATAGAAAAGTACAGCACATTACAGGCCCTTCGGCCCACAACATTGTTCTGACCCTCAAACCCTGCCTCCCTTATAACCCCCCACCTTAAATTCCTCCATATACCTGTCTTGAACTTCACTAATGTATCTGCCTCCACCAATGACTCAGGCAGTGCATTCCATGCACCAACCACTCTCTGAGTGAAAAACCTTCCTCTAATATCCCCCTTGAACTTCCCTCCCCTTACCTTAAAGCCATGTCCTCTTGCACTGAGCAGAGGTCCCTGGGGAAGAGATGCTGTCTGTCCACTCTGTCTATTCCTCTTAATATCTTGTACATCTCTATCATGTCTCCTCTCATCCTCCTTCTCTCCAGAGTAAAGCCCTAATCCCTTAATCTCTGATCATAATCCATACTCTAAACCAGGCAGCATCCTGGTAAATCTCCTCTGTCCCCTTTCCAATGCTTCCACATCCTTCCTATAGTGAGGCGACCAGAAGATGTTTTTGATTGTCGTGAAGATACCATTGGTTTCATTGTATTTGTCATATGCATGAATGTATAAGGAGAAATTTACCTGCAGCAACATCACAAGCACAAAGCAGCATTCATAAGGAAAACATAAATTGTACACCAAGAGTCAACAGTAGGAATCAAAAGAAAATTGAATAGGTGCATGAAGGGGAAAGAAAATGGAAGTCAAATGAGTAAGAGGAAAGAAAGGGTCAATGGGATAGTTCTACTGAATAGCTATCATGTCCACAACATCCTGAATTATCTGCTTCCATCCTATATCATCCTATAATTTCAAAAAGAATGTTATGCAAAGAAATTCAGATGCTCTGTCCTGAATACTGACCAATGGAACAGCTGGCAGCTCATTTATAGAGTTGCAGGTCTCTGATTGAAGGTGATTTTAAATAAAATCTATAATACAGCTATCTTCTTCAATTACCTAGGTTGCGATATTGGGTAACACTTCATTAAATATTTTGATTAGAAACACTCTCCTTGCTGATGCCAAAAGTTCCAGGGAGGAACTATTGTATAAATGGAAAGAAAATAATGTGTATGGGAAATTAATGAGGTCATGATAGACAACAAAGTGAAGTGAATACCAGATTGCTTCATAACAGCTAAAACAAATTGAGAATAATTTTGACCTGAAAGTCAGATGTTGCCACTTCATGCAATAAGCAGTCTGCGGGACGAATTCAGCTAGCAAAGCAGTGTGGGAAGGGAAGGAATTGTTGATGTTTTGAGTCAAAACCTTGCATTAGAGTAGGGTCTGATACAGGATTTCAAAATTAAACAACAATATTTCTTACCCTCCCAAAACCACACAGATTCTACTCAAGCCATTTAGTTCCTCCAGCAGCTTGTCTGTTACTCCAGGCTCCAGCGTCTCTTGCCTCTTACATCTCTGTTGCCATTTTATAACTAATTACAAAGGAAATACTTTAAGAATGTTCTCAAAGTCTCCTAGATAAAGTCTAGCATCCATTTCATAAAATCCCCTACCAGTGTTAAGATCGTCTGGAACTGATGTGATGGAAATATATGGAGCCCAAACAAAACTGCTGAAAGGAGCACATCATTTCACAAATTACCCAGTCAAGCAATTCCAATTACAAACCCCTGATGGATCTCAGTTCAATTTCTGATCCTTAGGGTTCTTCCAGGAGTCAAAAATGGCGAGTAGTCTTAATTCCAGGATTTCAGTTTATTTTAGAATCAGAATCAGATTTATTATCACCGGCATCTGGTGTGAAATTTGTAAACTTAGAAACAGTGGTTCAATGCAATACATAATCTAGCAGAGAGAGAAAAAATAATAATAAATAAAATAAAACAATAATAAATAAACATGTAAATCAATTACATATATTGAATAGATTATTTAAAATATGCAAAAACAGAAATCCAGTATATTAAAAAAATAGTGAGGTAGTGTCTGAAGCTTCAATGTCCATTCAGGTATCAGATGGCAGAGGGGAAGAGGCTGTTCCTGAGTTGCTGAGTGTGTGCCTTCAAGCTTCTGTATCTCCTACCTGATGGCAACAGTGAGAAAAGGGCATGTCCTGGGTGCTGGAGGTCTTTAATAATGGACCCTGCTTTTCTGAGACACCACTCCCTAAAGATATCCTGGATACTTTGTAGGCTAGTGCCCAAGATGGAGCTGACTAGATTTACAACCTTCTGCAACTGCTTTTGGTCCCTCCATACCAGACAGCGATGCAGCCTGTCAGAATGCTGTCCACGGTACAACTATAAAAGCTTTTGAGTGTATTTGTTGACATGCCCAATTGCTTTAAACTCCTAATAAAGTATAGCCACTGTCTTGCCCTCTTTATGAGTACACCAGTGTGTTAGGACCAGGCTAGGTCCTCAGAGATCTTGACACCCAGGAACTTGAAGCTGCTCACTCTCTCCACTTCTGATCCCTCTATGAGGATTGATATGTGTTACTTCGTCTTACCCTTCCTGAAGTCCACAATCAGCTCTTTTGTCTTACATTGAGCGCTAGGTTGTTGCTGTGACACCATTCTACTAGTTGGCATATCTCACTCTTGTACGCCTTCTTGCAATCAGCTGAGACTCAGCCAACAATGGTTGTCTCGTCAGCAAATTTGTAAAAGGTATTTGAGCTATGCCTAGCCACACAGTCATGTATATACATAGAGTAAAAACATATAAGTACTAAACAAACTAAAGAGAGCTTAAAAACAATGCTAAGAGGAGAATTAATGCTAAAAGGTGTAAGTCAAAGGAATAAAAGAAGAGGCCAAGATGGTGCTTCTGAAAAATCTATCACTTTAATAGATAAGATAAAGAAATTCCTGAGATAAAGATAAATTAGTTAATAGGCTACATAATTAAAGCAATTACATCATGTGGATAATGTGCTAATAGACAATGAGGAATGAGAAATGTGATAAACGTTAGTTTACCTGCTATACTGTTTTCTGCCAGTGGGCGTGATAAATACATGAGTTCATTAAGAAGAACAGAACTCATAAAAAGTATTGTTTAAAAAAAGTGATTTCTAACCTCCAGAGAACCCACAAAATAGGAGTGAAAGTAAGTGAAACTTGACAGTGAGGAATTACCTGAGAAGAAGAAAGTTCATAGAATCATCAGAGTTATTCAGCACATATACATGCAGTAGTCAGTCTCAGGGCAGGGGCCTCAACTCAGATAACACTTTGTTAAATATTTGGATCATATGGGGCCTAAATTTCTAAGGAAGAACAGTTGTATGAATATAAAGAAAGTAATGTGTATGAAAAATTAATGAGATCTGAAGGTCATGATAGATATTAAAATGAAGCTAACACAATGCTGCTTAGTGACAGTGACTAAAGCCAAACTGATGTCCTCCTGTCTTAAAAGAACAATTTTGAACTGAATATGAACTAGTCTTGCCATATTATAAATTATTGGTGCATCTTCCCCTAGAATAACATGTACAGTTCAAATCACTACAGTGCAAGGAAGCATTTTACCATTAATATAGTTTAAGAACAAGAATGACTGAGAAGTAGGAGGTACTTAATTTTGATAATTGATTATAAACGTCTCTCCAATCACCTTATTTGACCTCAGTTAACAGCATTTTTCGTAAGACTAGGAAGGAATTTTACTTTTTATGCTATTTTACCTTGCTTATAATCTGCTCTTCTTCTTGGATACCAATGGCCTTACAAAAATTGAAGGTATACTAGGTGACTAATGTCCTGACATAGAGAAGCCTGATTTTACACAAATTCTTCCATACATTTTTCAAACTACTGATGTTTATTAATGCTGGATATAAGTAGTGTATATATTCCATTACTGTTGCTATGGTTAGTTCAGGGTGATTATCAAATGAAACAAAAGAATTATAAGAAGATTATGTAGAGCAATCTGACGTAAGCATAGAAAATGATTGTTTCTGACTTAAGGGAGAAATGAACTTGCCGACAATGCCCATGAGCAAAACCTTTATGTAGCCCAGGGACTGCTCATAGAGGTAAAAATATAAAATTGATTATTTATGGGGAAGACAAAATAAAGCTACAAATCTTTTCTTATTGGTCACTTTTCTATGGTTTTATGAATATGTGGTTTCAGTGGAGAAGTGAACTGAAGTATTCCTGTGATGTAAGGATAGAAGACAAAGTAACTAAGATTCATATACTTTGCCAGCTTCCAAATGGTTCTCAAATAATTAGAAAATATCAAAACCAAATATATTTAATTTTCACGCCAGTAGAGTAGAATATAGATTTTTTTAAAAACCCATTTAAATGAATTTAACACCACAATGTGATCCCACAAGAAAAAAACAAGGTAATTGAGCAACTAGTCTGCTTTTGGTGGCATTGGTTAGGGGATAAATATTCACTTTTTTTTGTTCTATTTTAACTGTGCCATGAAAGCTTTCATGTTCATCTGCTAGGACAAGCAGAGTGCTTGTTGAAAGTAACATCTAACAGAGAATGCCTCAACAATTCAGCACTCTCTCTGAAGTATTAGCTTATCATTCCAATTATTCTTCTCCGCTTCTTTTCATTGTTATATTATTTATTGGTCTATTGAAATTTCCTCATACTTCTTTATCTTCTCCCTTATCCCAGCTATCATTCATAGAGAAACAACTATTCTTCAGAAGGTTACATATAGTCTAAATGGTTTCTTCATACGATCAACTCTTTGGCGTATAAAATTCTACTACTGCATGAAAATTTAACACTGATTTTACACAATTGTTGGATTTTTTATAACCACAAATGTGATAAATATTAAACAGACACCAGAAAGCACAATGGGAATAATGTCAGTATTCAGTGATGTCAAAAACATTTTAAATAAACAGTAAAATATCAACAGAATATTATTAACAAAAAGGCAGCTTTGAACCTAAGTTTATAAAGGGTTTCAGTTCAGAATCACAATTCTTCAGCTTGACTATAATCCAGTCAGATCTGGGCCATGTAACATCTCCTTCATCTAAAATGACAGGACATTTACAGCAAACTCACTTGACAACTCATCACTGCCACATCGCTACCACACTGATTGTCCTTGAAAGCTGACCCTTGTAGCTAGATGGGCCCAGTGGTCATGCCATCTCTGTCTTACTCCCAACTGCTACTGACAGGAGACATGCAGACATCAAAGGCAAGTTCTGGCACCTGAGACACTTTGTGTGACATTATACAGGTAAAACAGAACAAGCAGACTGTGATGCCTTTAGGCCAACAAAGCATGATTTACATTGCAACCATCAGGTTATGCATGAATATACGTTAGAGTTCTTGTGATGACTCCTCTATAAATTAGTGAATTAGAACTGATTACATAGCCTACTTATGCCCTTCCTCTACTTTTCCATTAATTTTGAGTTCTTTAATCAAATGTCAAACAGAATATATCAGATTTACTTTTAATGCTTGAATGGCAAGCTGAACTATTTAGTAAGACAAAATATATTCCAGTGATTGATGTAAAACGGAACAAACGTACAAATAATTTTCAAATTTCACATTTCAGAAATCCTTGCTAGTTGGTCTGCTGAAAGAAATAATAAAGATTCTGTGCAAGATTTTATAAGTAAGACATAAGAGATAAAGCATAGGAGCAGAATTAGGCCATTCAAATCATTGAGTTTGTCGGATTTCTATAGGATATTTCAGAAGTATTATCCACAAGACAGACTTCTTGACTTACCTGAAACCATTTTATAATGACTAAGAGTTCTGAAG
Source organism: Hypanus sabinus (assembly GCF_030144855.1). Taxonomy (NCBI): domain Eukaryota; kingdom Metazoa; phylum Chordata; class Chondrichthyes; order Myliobatiformes; family Dasyatidae; genus Hypanus; species Hypanus sabinus. Next base: position 46,817,050 of record NC_082722.1, read on the forward strand.
TCAGACTCAAAATTAGTTGCTGAAATTTGATTTGCTATACTGAGAAAACATTATTGCTTCTCTATGTTGATGCATTCAAAGTACCAACATATGTGAGGAACATGGTACAATGAAATCATGATCACAATGAAAAAAGATTCACTGATAAATTAATCAACGTATTTGACTTCTTTGATTAAAGAAAACTGCAAATTCAAGTTTTGCTTGTGGAATTTTTTTGAGTTTATTAATTTGTACATCCACTTTTTACATTATAAACTACAATTGACAGACAGACATACTTTATTGATCCCGAGGGAAATTGGGTTTCGTTACAGTCGCACCAATCAAGAATAGTGTAGAAATATAGCAATATAAAACCATAAATAATCAAATAATAATAAGTAAATTATGCCAAGTGGAACTAAGTCCAGGACCAGCCTATTGGCTCAGGGTGTCTGACACTCCGAGGGAGGAGTTGTAAAGTTTGATGGCCACAGGCAGGAATGACTTCCTATGACACTCAGTGTTGCATCTCAGTGGAATGAGTCTCTGGCTGAATGTACTCCTGTGCCTAACCAGTACATTATGAAGTGGATGGGAGACATTGTCCAAGATGGCATGCAACTTGGTCAGCATCCTCTTTTCAGACACCACCGTCAGAGAGTCCAGTTCCAGCCCCACAACATCACTGGCCTTACGAATGAGTTTGTTGAGTACCACATGTACTGCGGTCTGCCAGTCAGGTAATCAATAATCCATGACACCAGGAAAGCATCCACCTGCATCACTGTCAGCTTCTCACCCAGCAGAGCAAGGCGTATGTTGTTGAACGCACTGGAGAAGTCAAAAAGCATGACCCTTACAGTGCTCGCTGGCTTGTCCAGGTGGGCTTGTCCAGACACGATTCAGCAGGTAGACGATGGCATCCTCAACTCCTAGTCGGGGCTGGTAGGCAAACTGGAAGGTGTCTAAGTGTGGCCTAACCATAGGCTGGAGCTGCTCTAGAACAAGTCTCTCCAGGGTTTTCATGATGTGGGAGGTCAATGCAACCGGTCTGTAGTCATTGGAGCCACTGGGGTGCAGCGTCTTCGGTACAGGGGAGAGGCAGGACGTCTTCCACAGCACAGGAACCCTCTGGAGACTCAGGCTCAGGTTGAAGACATGGTGAAGTATTCCACATAGCTGGGGGGCACAGGCTTTGAGCACCCTGGGGCTGACACCATCTGGGCCTGCAGCCTAGCTTGGGTGGAGACATTTCAGCTGTCTTCTCACCTGTTCAGCTGTGAAGCCCACCGTGGTGGTTTCAGGTGTGGGAGGGGTGTAGTCTTGAGAGTAGGGTGGGGGGCTGTAAGGAGGGGTAGGAGGGGAGAGTGGAGTATGTGTTGGTTGGGGGCCGACAGCAGATGAATCATGTGGGGGAAGGGCAGGGGCCACAGTGTAAAATCTGTTGAAGAACAAGTTAAGTTCATTAGCCCTGTCCACACTGCCTTCAGCTCCTCTGTTGCTAGTTTACCGGAACCCAGTGATGGTCTGAATTGTAGTATAGACTGCACTTTCTGAATGAAATTAATCCAAATTGTTTAAAGCAGCAGTTCAATGAAAAAAATAATAGCTCAGGGCATACCAGAGTTCAGATTTCAATTTCAGCACCATCTGTAAGGAGTATGCGTGTCCTCCTCGTGGAAAGCGTGGGTTTTCCCTGGTGTTCTGGTTTCCTCCCACAGTCCAAAGACTACTGGGTAAGTTACTTGGGCATTGTAAGTTGTCACATAACTCAGTAAGGGCAAGTCAGGTTTGTCAGGGGTTGCTGACGCAGTTTGGTTTGAAGGGTCGGAGGGCCTAATCTGCGCTGTATCACAAAATAAAAATAAATAAATAAAACCGCCTTACTTTAATCAGAGGTTATTCTAACCATTGGAATAATCATGGAAATAAAAATATCTTACTCAAAATAATTGACTAACTCTTGGGAATAACATTCACTCTCTTCTGCTGTTTTTGATGCTCCTGCTTTGACTAAATGTGTAAATTTTCAGATACATAACCAGAAAATTTGACATGGATTTTACTTGAGAGGTTTGACTTTCCCGAAGAAATACATCATATGTAAACTAGATCACAGTTTGAAATTAAAATTTCAAATGGCATTTGAAAACTGGAAATCTGATTGTTGCTCTTGTATTTTGAAAATCTAACTTCGATGTTCTAGGGCACTGAGATTAGAGCTTACATTGAGATCTTGAGGATTTTCTATTTAATACCTTAGATTTCACTTGTAGGGAGGATCTCTCACCAAAAAAGGGCTAGCCTAATTTTCCAGCCATTCATTTGATTACCATGAAATCCCTTCAGATTTTGGAACTGAGATGGGATCCTTGTACATTTTTTTTCTACAATCTGTCGAAGCGACAGAGTTTTTCTTCAAAACTCCTGGTTAATTTTCATGTCCAAATGCCTACTGGCTGCAGATTTTGCTCCTAACCTCTTATGACTGGTCGAACTATTGTAAGATTGGAATAGGGTTTCCTTTTCACTATATATTTTTTTCTATTTCTATTTTTCTGGTGGTCATTATTCAAAGTGATTGTAAAGTCATGAAAAATTTACAAGCCTAAAGCAGACTATTCGGCATATCATGCCCATTCCATTCCATCTACTTTAATCTCATTCCAGCACGAAGGTGAGCCAGCAACAGATCACAACTCTTCAGGTGTGCATCCACTTATGATGAGGGCTTCTGCTTCTTTCAGAATTTGAGGCAGTGATTTCCAAACCCCATCACCCTCTAGCTTTAAATCTACGCTCTCTTTTCTAACCATTTTGCTCAGGGAAATGGATCTTACCCATTTAATCCAACTAGCCCCTTAAAATGTTATACACCCTGAGGAAGTCCCCTCTCTGTACTCCCTGTTGCAAACAAAAAAGCTCCGGCTTACTTAGCCTTTCCGCATAGCTATAATTTTCCCATGCAGACAATGCCCTCATAAATCTTCCCTACATCCTCCCCAATGCAGTCATGCCTTTCCAGTGACCAGAACTGTACACAGTACTCAAGGTGTCAGATTTAACTTGACGCCCTTTTTCCAATGACTCATCAGATGTAACTGACTTGTTTTGAGATGTTTAGAAACTAGTTTAAAATATGCCAATATAAGTACGTTTTTTGAATATATTTTGTAATTTTGAATAAGAGCATAGGGCAAAGAACGTCCAAGCATCTTCCCTTTTAATTGCTGCGAAGCACTTGGAGTTTTTTCACGCCCACTGAAAGTGACTGCCAAGATAAAAGTGCAGTCTCAGAACCAAAGCCAGATGATCACATCAAAGCGCTATTGATTCTTTCTTGATATTATTCTATTAACCTGGTTATTTAATAAGGTGGCAAAACTGTACCTTCTAATATGCAGGCACACAAACTTATCTGGTTGCAGAATCTTGGCTGAAAACATCAGTTTTATTCTATGCAAAGGCCAGCTGCCCAGTTTACTGACAACTCTGAATTCCACCGCTGATTGAAAGCTGAGTAACAGCTTCAAAGAAGCTGACAGCATACAAATCAAAAAATATCCCTGGTCATTCAAAACCAACCTGATATCATAACGTGACTTAGTAAATTCAATTCAATTGCATTACATTTGCATTTCAGAATTTATTTGTGAAAACTGAAATTTTTTGGCCTCAAAAAGACATTCTAGAAATAGTAGTTCATAACACGGTCACAACTCAAAGCTGTAGTACATTCAGGCAGCATCTATGGAGAGGAATAAACTGTCAATGTTTCAAGCTGAGACCCTTCATTATGTCTGGAAAGGGTGGAAGAAGAAGCCAGAAAGAAGCCCTACCCCACCTCAGTCCTGATGAAGGCTTTTGGCACAAAAAAATCAATGCTTATCCCTCTCCACGGGTGCTACCTGGCATGCAGAGTTCCTCAAGCACCTGTTCCTCAGGGTTTCCAGCATCTGCAGAATCTCTTGTGTTTATGTGGTACATTCAGGTGCATTGCAGGGGGCGAGGCAGGGAGTTAAGTATTGTTGCAATTACTGACAGGACAGGGCAGAAAGTGTAACAGGCCCTGTCACTGTGACTGAAAAATGAGATAATTCACAGTTCTGTGTCTGCTTAACCAAAAATGAGTCATGGACATGGTACCATAGAAGTCCTGCCATTTCCTAGGACAGACTTTATCAAATGAGCAGAAATGAACGAATCCTAGATTCCTATTTACATTGTTCTACTGCTGGAGATATGACTCTGTGAGACTCCCACCTGCAGTAATATCTCCTGCCATATCACTCATACAAACTCAAGAACATTTGAATACACTAGACTGTTTTGGGAAAAGCTAATAAGCAGAAAGAGTTTGAGTGTTGCTGAGAGAAAGTTAAAATAACTTGCTGTAACAGAAATAGATTCAGGAACAAGAGAAAGTCCAAGATTAAAACAAAAAAAGATATAGTACAATTACAAGCACGAGAAAGTCTACAGATGTGGGAAATCCAAAGCAAAACACACAAAATGCTGGAGGAATTAAGCAGGCCAGACAGTGTCCATTGAAATGAATAGACTGTTAGCATTTCGGGCCAAGACCCTTCTTCAGGCCTGGAAAGGAAGGGGGAAGCCACCAGGATAAATAGTACAATACTTACATATGTTGCCATCAGCATTTATTGTATGCGAGTGCAATGGCCACTGGCGGCATTTGCCCCTAGCACACTTAGCGGTTACTTTTGTTGGATTGGCTAAGGTCATGTTTCTTAAGAGCAATCACAGCATCGCGAGCACGTGATGTGGCAGGACTTTCCAGCTATATCTGATCATGTGAAGTAGAAGGAGAGGATGGACCAGAAAATGCTCCACCAACAAAATCATTGAACTAACCTTGCTAATTAACTAATTGGCTTAGCTCTCATTGCATATGGATGTTTCTGAAGACATTCTAAACAATTCCACAATGAAGAAACATTAAACAAACCAGTAAATATTTTAAAAATCACTCAAATGTAAATGCATCCAAGCAATTTCAAATATCTAAATATGTTAGCACTTAAATCAATCTCCCATAGCCATTCTCCCCCATACTTTCTGTACCAGCTCTACCATGGCACAAGTTAATAAAGCAGTTTCCCCAGTACTAATGCAACACTCACATAATGCTGGAGAAATACATGGCAGAATTTATGGAAAGGAATAAAAAGTCAACGTTTCGGGCTGGGACCCTTCATCGAGACCCTTCAAGAGAACTAATAAGTGGTCTTGCACTAAAATGTCAACTGTTTATCCCTCTCCATACATGCTGCATGACCTGCTGAGATCCTCCAGCGTTTTGTGTGCGCTGCTCTGGATTTGCAGCATCTGAAGAACTTCTTTGTGCTTACCATACCCAGTACTAATGCCACTTTACAGTTCACAGGACTCCAACTTCAGACCACAGACCGGAAATTGCCAGAAACAGCTACCAGAAATCCCTCCTTCAAGCACATATGCACAGGAACCTGGGAATTGTTGGGACTTCCATAGGGAAGCAGATGCTGCTGCACTCAGAACTAAACGCATTTCTCTACAACGCCAAGCTGAGTAAAAACAAAAGTAAAGAGACAAGTACAACCTGCCGCCGATCCTTCTAACGACTCAAGCAACACAAAATGAATTTCATCCACTGCTATACTAGCATAGGATTCTGCTGTCAAAAGTCGATTTCAAGGGAATTGATAGATTTGGATGATATATTCAGTATAAAATAGTTTTAAATGCCATTAAAAATATTAAATACCAGCGCCATTCAGGCCATTGTAAATATTACTTAAGAAGATTGGATAAGCAGGGGTGGGCAGATTTGGGGGGTGGATTTAGCATAAATCAGTTCTGTCCCAAATTTTTCCCTGGCCATGTTACATTATTTTGACAGCTCCTGAGCAAAACAATTTTGGGCTCAAGATCTTTAGAAAAGACACAATTCTATTTAGATGCCTCTGATGACACACCAGGATTGACTTGACATTGAATTAGCCCCATCTGTGAAATTACTTTCTTTCACTGTTGTGGGAATTGTGGCAGCTGCCAGGGATGTGAGCATTCACTTGCTTGATTGGTTGCTGCTGGTCGCAAACAAGCTGCACACTGCGGAAGTGATATCGTTTCCTATCGACTCTGCAGTTGTTAATGAAGGGAGCAGCTTTTAAAACTGTCGTTTTGTTCTCCGGACTTACTTCTGATTTCAATGCAACATCAGGTACCCCTAAATCCTCGTCTTATGACGCAATAGTATGTGAGCTGGAAATGAAGCAAGAAAGGCTGTGTGATTGTGTTCCTGCTGAATCCGATGAAAGGTCAGAGAATCAGCTTTGCAGGAAAGTAGACATAGAAATGAAGATCATATTTTGCCTTTGTCCACCCAATTATTGCCCCCAAATTGAGTGGACTGCCACAGAAAGTGCTAATGAGAATCTTTACAAGCTGGCAGTGAAAAGTGCAATGTTTTAATTTACCAGAGGATGCCTCCCCTTCATCCCATCCCTTCTGTGGTGATACACCTTCACTGCCCTGAATGTGCCCAGCAAGGCACGGACAGGATGTTACAACTGCTTCAGTTCAATGCAAGTGTAGCAGTGTGTATTTTTACTTATGGAATGCAGAACGCAACAGAACAGGAACAGGTCTTTTGGCCCATAATGCCTGTGATGACCATGGTGCCAATTTAAACTGCATTATCTGCCAGCAAGTCTTCTAAATCCTCCGATTCCCTGCATCTCCATTTGCCAGGCTAACAGCCTTTCAAGCATTACTAACATAAGGATTCCCAATCACTTTTTGATATTTTGGAAGTGAAGGGAATACAAGATCCAATATAAATCAGATAACAGCAATTGTAATAAACAAGTTCTCTGGTCTGCAGCAGGATCACACTGATAGCTATACTTGCGGTGAAAAACACCAGGTAGTATTCATTCTATGAGCCCTAAATAATGACCACCACAAACAAGAGAAATGCAGCATTTCCCCAGATGCAACAGCATTATCAGCACCACATGCCCCAACCATTGACAATCTGGAGATCACTGCAATGTAGGTGCTATACTGGACTTTCTAAATCAATACAGAGGCTATAAGAGGAGAGAAAATGTTTGGTGAGGTATGGCCCAAATGCACAGTAATGTGGCTAGCTTAAAGAGGCATCTCGATGCCGTGGATGAGTTGGGTCTAATGTCTCTAAGAGCAGAAATTCTGACCAGACTGGCTAATCTCTGCGTCTTCTCACTTGTCACTCTCTAGGTTGAATCACCCACAGCAATAAACCATCCAGTAGTTTTCTTTAACAATATTTCTGCTAATAAATACCCCTCCCCTCCATTACCAATGCACCTGGTTGTTAATGCTAGAAACAATTGTTAGAATGCAGCATCTCACTGTGGCTCAATACTTCATTTAGGTCTCCACAGTTCAGTTATGTTTCCATCACTGAGAAAGACACAAGCCTGAAAACTTCATTCCATTATCAAGGTTGAATTAGAAAAAATAAATCTGTAGTTGCTGGAAAACTCTGCTAAATCAGACATAAGAGCTGAAATATGTCATCATGCTCCATTATCATGCTGATGTCCCTTTCTCACCCCATTTCTTCAAAATATCTTAATATCTCATCAATGGTCAATTCCTTATTTCCGATCTGTCTCTCTTTATCTCCTTACGGGTTTTTGATTTACACCTCAGCTCCCAGCTCTGCTTTAAAAACTGTAAATTCTCTGTTCTTCCCCAGTTCTGAAGAAAGGTCGCTGACCCAAAACATTGACCGCTTTTTTTGTCCATAACTGCTGCTTGACTGGCTTAGTTCCGGCATTTCTGCTTTTAATCCCTACCTAAAATCATGTGGGGTACCATTACCAGGGGAATTGCAGTGATTCAAGGAAAAGACATTAAAAGCTTTTGGGAATAATTTGGCAAAGGCAATAAATTTCCACCACTGCCCACATTTTAAGATTCAAATAATTAGACAAACCGTGTTACAAGACAGATTAAAAGTCCCATTCAACAAATAGAGTATAGGCAACTACTCAAACCAAAATATCACTTGTAACTGATGTACAGGTATACCTAAAAACAATTTTAAAGCAATCTTGAAAAGGGGGTTTTGATCACAGTGTATATTCAAGCATTTGAGCTTTGAGCTATTATCACATATCTTTAAGTTGTATAATATTCGGTGAGGATACTGGGTACCTTTAAGCAGTAGTTCAATAAAATTAAACAATGTATTTCATACAAAACATGAAACTGTACAGCACGGGAACAGATTTTCAGTCCACGAAGCCTGTGCTGTGGTGCAAATTTATCTAATCCCATCTACCTGCACATCATCTACGTCCCTCTATCCCCTGCCAGTCCGTGAGCCTATCTGTGCAAAAAAAAGCTTAAAGATTAAGAATGGCTTTATTTGTCAATGTACATCAAAACACCGAAACATACAGTGAACACGAGGAAATCTGCAGATGCTGAAAATTCAAGCAACACACACAAAATGCTGGTGGAACATAGCAGGCCAGGCAGCATGTATAGGGAGAAGTTTCAGGCCGAGATCTTTCATCAGGACCCTTTGTCTCGGCCCGAAACGTCGACAGCGCTTCTCCCTATAGATGCTGCCTGGCTTGCTTCGTTCCACCAGCATTTTGTGTGTGAAGCAAACAGTGAGATGTGTCATTTGTGTCAATGACAAGAACAGTCCAAGGATTCTGCTGAGAGCAATCCACAAGTGTCCCCACACTTTCGGGGCCATATGGCGTGCCCATCCCAACATAACCATGCATCCTTGGAATGTGGGAGGAAAACAAAGCAGATGGAGAAAACCCTGGTCACAGGGAGTGCATACAAACTCCTTACAGAGAGCAGGGGGAATTGAATTCCGAATGGAGATCCGATAAAGTTTTGCACTAGTTGCTGTGCTACAGGGGCTACAACATATACAACATTTGTATATCCCCTTTAAACATTCCTTCTTCGCATTAAAGTATTTCACATTCCCAACCTCAGAAAAAGGCTATCTATACCTTTAATAATTAGATATACTTTGATCAGGTCACCTCACACCCTACTTACAATCTAAGCTTGTTAACCTCTCCTTACAGTGAAATCTCTCCAATCCAGGCAACATCCTGATGAACTTTTTCTGCACCTTTACCAAAGCCTCCACATTCATGCTGTTTTATGTGTGCAAAATACTCCTAATATGGCCCAAATGAAGTTTTACCAGTGAAGGAGAGAATGAGTATGCCTTCTGGATCATCCTATCTATTTGTGTTGCCACTTTCAAGGAGCTATGGACTCAAACTCCAACAGCCTTAAGTACGTTAATGGTCCTAAAAGACCTGCCATTTACTGTATACTTCCCTCTTGCATTTGACCTCCCAAAGTGAAACACCACAAACTTCTATAGAATAAACTCTACCTTCCATTTCTCTGTCCACATTTCCAAATCCTATGACAATTTTCCTGACTATTCACAAGTCCACTATACTTACATCTACATCTACATTTTTGTCCAAGTCATTTATGCATTTAACAAACAACAACCCTGATGCTTTCTTCATTTTGTTATTTCATCACTCAAAATGTTCAAACATTTAAGCAGTGAGAAGATTGAGAAACCATCAGTAGCTGAGGACACAGAACATGGAATTTAACTGTTCCTATAAACAACTTTTACCCATACATCTGCTCAGGAAGGCTAAGACTATGACCGAGCTTCAAAATTCTTGGTAATGACCTTAGTATTATGCGGCTTTTATGCTAAACATCCTGGCGCTGTGTTTCTAGAAGTGCAATCATTACAGGAAATGTATGGAAACAATCATTTCAGATCTAAAGAACGTGGAAGTTTAAAGTAATTGTAACTAATAATAATGGATCTGGAATGCACAAATGTCATTTGACCTTTTAGCAGTGCATATAAAATATAATCTCAGCAAACACAATATTTTTAGACATTTATCAAACGTAGTAGTAGGTGGTTATTATTTCAACAGGACTGTTACTGTATGACGGTTGATCACTTAAAGGAATTCTACTTTTAATAAAGGTTATTATATACAAGCATTCAAGAATGTCCTCACTTCAAAAACAAAGTCACATGTTTAATAACATCAAACTTACCACAAGGTGGTGACCTTCCTGGCCCGGCTATCATTTCACAGAATTTCTGACGCTAGGAAAAAGTAATTTAACATTGCATTGGTAAATCTCAGCTTTCAGCACCCTCTGCTGTAGGCTGCAGAAAATGAGGTGAAAATTCATATTCTCATCTACCTCTAACTGCATCAATTTAAGCATACATTCTGCTCCAGTGTATATCTCATAGCATGTTAATTAATACAAAATCACCTTACTATCACCATAAAAGTATTTCTTCAACAGGACTTCATCTTATAATTGTCTTAAGTAGAAAGCAATAATATTATCCAGAATGAAGTTACTTCCAGCTAAACTCAAAATTCATCTGGGTTTTGTATTCTCCCACCGTGTCCATACTTCACTGCTTTAAAATGAACCATGAATAATGCTGCAAATCTGTATTTACTGCTTATTCCTGGTCATAGTGAGATAATGGGAGCTTATTGTCTCCTCAAGCTAATGCATTTTCTATGTTGAAGACCATCCATGTTACGTTCGTTAGATATGGAATTCTCAGATAATAGGATTTATCGCAGGCTGCTATCAGAGGCAAGGGAAGAGACGGCTAGGGCTGAGGTTTTCAAATCCTTGTCGCCACAAGCTATGCACCAGACGATTGAGAACTGCAACTGAGCCCCCTTCCAAGAAAGGGTGCAAGGAGAAACCTGGTAACTATAGAGCCTAACATCAATGGAAGGGAGAGGATTGATGACTATTTGGAAAGGCAGAGACTAATCAGAGACAGTCAACATGGATGGCTTTGTCAAGGGCAAGTCCCACCTAACAAATCTGATTGAATTTTTTAAAGAAATTACAAAGTGTATTGATGAGGGCAGGGCAGTAGGTTTGATTTACATGACTTGAGTAAAGCCTTTGACGAAGTCCAGATGGGAGTTTGTTTTGAATATGAGGGCTCATGCAATCCAGGGCAAGATGGAAAATTGGATAGCAAATTGGCAAATACGTGGAGACAAAGGGTGATGGTAGAGGGTTGTTTCTGTGAATGGATGCCTGTCACAAGGATTGGTGATTGGTTCCTTGCTGTTTGTCATGTAAGTTAATAACTTGGATATGGGAGGCTCGTTTTATAGTTAGCTGATGATACGAATATTGACAGAGTTGTTCATACTGTGGAAGGTAGTCTTAGGCTGCAGAGAGATAGCAATAGGGGTGATTTTTTTTTAATGGTGGTTGGAGTTTAATCAAAATAAGTGTGATGTTATGCATTTTGGAATAGATATACCCCATAAAAAGTAGGGTCTTAGGAAGTATTAAAGACCTCAGAGTATTAATCCATAGATTCTTGAAGATGGAAGTCCAGGTAGGTAATGGGTTTAGGAAGGCTCATGTGATAATGGCTGTCATTAGTTGGAGTGTTGAATGTAAAAAATAGGGAGGTTGAGCTCCAACTTTATAAAACGTTGGTCAGACCTTAGCTGGAGTTCTGGTCATTATGCTTTAGGCTGGATATGATGGCAATGGAGAGGGAGAAGAAATTCGTCAGGATGTCAGCTCTGAGCTTGAGCAGTTCAGTTATGAAAAGAGATAGGAGAAGTTAGTTCTGCTCTACTAGAACCAGAAGGTTAGGAGGGGACATGATGGATGTATATGAAATTATGAGCATTGAAAGGGTAAGTTGCAATAAACTCTTCCCAAAACAGAGGAAGATAAAACTAGAGATCAAAGATTTAGGCTAAGGAGGAGAAGATTTGGAGGGGACTGAGTGGGACGTTTTTCCATCCAGGGAGTGGTTTGCACCTGGAAAGCACTGTCTGAGAAAGTCTTTGAAGCTGGATTGACAGCATTTAAAAAGTGTCTGGATGAGCACAAAAATTGCTTAGACATAGAGGAGTTTGGAGCACATGCTGGGAGAGGGGATTGACACTGAAGGACAACCCAATTACAGGGCTAAATGGCCTCTTTCCATGCTGTACAATTCCATTATTCTTGAATACCCAATTGTGAAACATACATCCAATTTAGTATATGTGTGCAACTTGACGCAACCGTTATCAATTGAACAGGAGTTAATGTCAGAGAAATCTTGGTAATTACCTTCCATGCTTGCTTTAGTACATACTGTACACTTTTCATATTGTAGGCACAGTATCCTGCTGATGGTAGGTGGGGATACCAAGGCTTAGTAGCAATCACTGATCTATCTTTGCATGTACTGAACCAATATGAATTACCAAGGTTATGGAAAACCGTTGAAGAGTCATTCCCTAGGTAGTGAGATAATTAATCTGGGTATTCTTGTGAATATCATTTTTTGCCAACAAAATTTTTTAAGTTGCTCTTGGGGTGTGAATGTATGGAAATGTGGCTTTTGTTGCCTATCCTCAATGCTTTAGAAATGTGACCACAATCCATCTTCTCAATTGTTAGCAGCCTTAGGTTTGGTGCTATGTTAGTATTGGGGAGGGAGCTTTAGAATATTGATCTAACATTGATAAACGAATACAGCTACATCCGTCCAAAAGTTAGGATTTGGAGGGTCATCCTTTGTTCCCATTTAATTTCTACCCATATTTTTCTAGATGGCAAAAGTGGTAGATTTCAGAATTCAGTGGTGCTACAGTGACAGGATTATACATTTGTAGGAACAAGCAAGTTGATGGCCTTATCACTGAAGGTGAAGATTTACTCTGTGTAGTGAAATTATAAACCCTATCATTGAAAGTTACCTGGCACACAAATATAATCGTTCACCAATGTATCAGGAAAATATATTAGATCTCAATTTGAAATATAAATAAATATAGCTCAATATTAATTTATACCTTTCTTGCAGTTTCTTAATGTAGTCCACGTAACATAACATAGGGAAATATCTTCAGGTTGTTTCTAATAAAAACTAATCTGTGGATCTATTCCTTGAAGATTTTTTTTAGGATTAATTTTATAATTACTGTTAGAAATTTTTCACTAAGTGTAACGTAACATACACTGTTATCCAATTCTTTTAAATATATTTTCATAAATGACACACCAGCTATTTAGTATCATTTATATTTGCTTATTTTTCAATTGCACAGCTTGATAAATATTAAACATAAAGATCACAACTGGAATAGTTTGATACTTGGTTTAAATTAAATGATGCACATTTAAAAGATCGTGATACTTTGCTGTGGAGGGAATTTGTTTTGGATTTTTTTTTGTTTAAACTGCCAAAAATAAATGAAGAATGAAATTGCTTGTAACTACTGCAGCCATATTAGCAATTACATTTCTTTAATTATAACACCCAGAAACAAGAAATATGCTCATTAGCTGTGCTGTGCATATGAAATAAAAGCTTACAGCAATTTCCAATGTGCTTTTGATACATTGTTTTTAATAAATGAAATATTATTCATCTTGGTTGAAAAGCTGGAAGATACAATTGCATGGCAATAAAGGAAATGTTTTGGGATTTTTTTGTCTCTGCTTCATATGATGGGCCCATTGCAGTGTAGGTTTGGTTTGGGCTCTATAACAACAAATGTCAAAACACACGGACCACACCATTTATCACGTAATCTACTCTTCGAATGGATGGGCCCTATCAGCAATCTGGTATTGATCTTTGCAGGCTTCTGCTATTGTTCATCTTAGCATCTAGAGTGGCAGCAGGCATTAATGAAAGAAACAAAATGATGCATACCAATCAGAGCCGATAGCAAAGTACGTGAAAAGTCTGTCAAACTTCTTAAAGAAATCATTGGGCAGGTGCTTCTGTGTATTCCGCATGAGCTAATTTGTATGCTAATCTATTAATACATGTGTTTTTAACTGAGTTATAAATAGAATGTTTTTCTACCACTAAATTCTTGTGAGGATCTATTCAGAAGTTCTGAACAATTTCACAGAATCCCTACATTAGTTCATACACAAACCTTAGAGCTATCTACGGTACACAAAACCAAGCAATTATTATAGAATTCATGCAAATCATGTAAGCCGCATGCCACTTTATGAGAGATAGAAGGGGTTTGTGAAATATGCACCAAAATTATTTCAAGAATGTCAGGCTTTAATTAGAAAAAAGGGCTTAATAAACCTGCAAACACGAGGAAATCTGCAGTTGCTGGAAATTCAAACAACAACACACACAAAATGCTGGTGGAACACAGCAGGCCAGGCAGCATCTATAGGGAGAAGCGCTGTCGACGTTTCGGGCCAAGACCCTTTCGTTAATAAACCTTAAGGGTTCCTTTCACAGGAACACAGTGAGTTAAACAGAAATCTAATAGAGATTTTAATATTTTTAATGTTTTGAGAATGTTGTTTCCAATGCATTTGTAACTAAGTGATGTTGACAGAGGATTTATATGGAAAATGTAATATAGGATTATCAAAACATTGAACATTCACAAAGAAATCAAAAGTATTTTATATCAAAATCAAATTTTTATCTGAGTTTTGTCATTGTGTCTTATTATCAATAAAAGAAATTAATTATTTTGTTTATTTTTTATCTTGACAAATGAATCTTCTTATTATTACCCATCAATAATAAGTGAATGAATGGTAATTGAGAAATGAGTACCAGTTCTATGTTTGTGTCTCATCATTAAGTGACATTTTCATATCATTAACAGAATTACAGGTGCAGTGCATGTCTATGCAAATGCAATGCTTTATCAATTATTGTTTTTTTTGTACTAAACTCTGAATAAAATTACTTCCCAAGCAATTTTCATCATGTGCACCTATTTAACTTTGTTGGTAATGATACTAATATCACAATCTTATCATGACTATTCACCAGGGGTTTTCTGTAAAAGCAGATAAATGAAGTGGTAGATGTTTTTATTTATAATTATAATCTTATTTCACAGTTTTGCTTCTTTGCAATTCCCATTGCAGTACCTATACCTTCTAACTTTCCCCATATCTACTGGAAAGCCCGAGGAACAAAAATTAACTGCTCCCTCTTGCTTTGTGCTCTTCCTTTTTTTAACTGTTATCATGAAGACCAGCAGTTTTTGAGCTGCTTTTCTTTCATTATCAGCCAATGAGCATAAAACCAGACCAGCCCATGATTATTTCCAAGTGGTAGACTGCTCCGGCTGTGCTGGGCTTCCTGTCTGCAGGCACCGTGACCTTTACTCTGCTCTGCATTGAACTGAAGCTGAGGTGATGGGCCTGCTCTAGCTGCTCTGGTCTTCATGCCTAAAGACTCACTTTCATTCTTAATGTTCTTTGCTTACTTATATTGTTCGCACAATTTGTTTTTTTTCTCTCTCTCTCTCTACCCATTGGGTGTTTGTTGGTCTTTTAATTTGGATTCCTTTGGGTTCTTTTTATGGCTGCCTGGAAGACAGTAAATCTTGAGGTTTTATAAGGAATATATACTTTGATAATAAATGTACTTTGACTTAGAACTTTGGAGTCAATCTATTAATTTGCAGAAATAGGGCAGATATCTCATGGGATTATCAATTTTAAGCGTAAGGTGAATGTTGTGAATGTGAGATATTGTTATGGATAATACATTCAAAAGAAATTGGTATATTAAAACTCATGGTTTTCCTCCTGTCATTCCTTTATGATACTAGTTCTCAAGCAGAAATGCCAGTTCTGTTATTTTTTATTCATTTATACCATGGAGGTATTGTTAGCGAGACCAGCATTTGTTGCCTATCCTCATTTACCCTTGATAAGGTGAACCACATTTCTGAACCACTACAGACTATCTGGGAATAAAACTCCAACAGATATTTCTTTCTGTTCAGCAGGAAATTTGAGCATTTCAATTCAATGATGAAGGAGGACAGGAGATATATTTCCAAGTTAGGACTGGGTTATGAATTGCTGGGAATCAGGAGTAGTGAGCTTCTAGTTCACCTACTGTCTTTGATGACAGAAGCCATAAGTAAAAAAAGCCCCATTACAATTGGACAGTACAATGTAGCAACAGGCCCTTTGGCCCACAATATTGTGCTGAACTAAATAAATTAGTAATCAAATGTCCACCTAAACTAATCATTTCACCCTACATAATGTCTGCATCCTTCAATTTGCTGCACATTTATGTGCTTATTAAGAGCCTCTTCAACATCTCGATCTTTGCCTCCAGCATCAACATAGGCAGCCCATTCCAGACACCTATCACTCTCTATGAAGTAACTTGTCCCACACAATTCCTTTAAACTGACTCCTTCCCCCCCCCCACCCCCACCACCTCTGGTATTAGACACTTCAACCTGAGAGGCAAATAGTCCCTGTCTACTTTATCTATGCCTCTCATAATCTTAAAAACTTCTGTCAGATCTCCCTTCAGCCTCTGCCACTCCAGAGAAAACAACCCAGGTTTGTCAAACCTCTCCTCAAAGCACATGCCCCCTAATGTAGATGAGATCCTGATAAACTTCTTTTACATATTCTCCAAAGTCTCAACATCCTTTCTGTGCAAGCAAGAAATGTTATACTCCAGATGCAGATGGACTAGAATTTTATAAAGCTGCAATATAACTTCCTGACTCTTGAACTCAATTCTTCAACTCATAACTGCAAGCATGCTATATGACATCTTTACCACCCTATCTACCTGTGCAATTACTTTCAGAAAGCTATGTATTTAGACCCCAAGATCCCTCTGCATATCAACCCTGTTAAGAGTCTTATCATTAACAGGGTACTCTATCCTTACACTTGATATCCCAAGTGTAACACTTCATATTCGACTGAGTTAAGCTCCATCTGTCCATAATTTCATCTGATCTATATCCAACTTTGTCCTTCACCCATTTTCTTTACCATCCACCGCACCACCATGCTTCGTATCATCTACAAACTTACTTATCCGTGCATTTACATCTTCATCTGGGTCCTTCATGTACATTGTATGTATCCTTGCCTAATGCTACTATTCCCAACCCTTCAGCCAGGATGTCTCCTCGACCTCTATCTTCTGTCTTCTATAGAAAAGCTAATTCCTAATCTAAACGACCAATTCATCATTGATCTCATGCATCTTAATTTTTTGGATGATCTTCTTATAGGGGACCTTGTCAAATGCCTTACTGAAAACCATGTTAAAAAGTTATCTATAGCTCTGCCTTCATCAATCACCTTTGCTATCTCCTTGATAAACTCAATCAAGTTCATAAGACACAACCTGCCACCCCTCAAGACCATGGTTAAACTATAGTTTTCCGATTGCTCATAAATCCTATCCCTCAGTTGCTCATAATATTTATTACTCTCTTCTTCAACAGGCAGTGGAAGTAGAACATTTGAATATTTTTAATATAATGGTAGATTGATTCTTAAGTAAGGAAATATAGAAAGGATCTAGTGCTTTCCAGCATGTATGATAAATAAACTCTTCTTGGGTTTCCAGCCGGTTACAGGTATTGATTATAACCTGTGTTTCAATGTCAAATGCCAAAAGCCAAAGTAGTTTTGTGCTGTCTAAATCAATCCTATGGCCATTGCAAATGTAATCTTCTGTTATTGCCGACTTCTCTGGGTAACCAAACGGATACACCTCCTGTGCTCCTTGATTCAGGTTTCCACTGTGCATCCCATCTGGTAAAGGAAGCTATTGAAGTAAAACTAGAGGGAAAAAACTTTTAAAAAGATGAAGGTTTTGCTCTGTGTAAGAGTTTGCATTCAACTGTAAACAAGGTGGAAGAGTAGAAACCTGATTGGATGAGGACAAACCAGTCAGGAGGGATGGACTACGAGGGTATGAATACCACCAGACTAGGCATCATCCCAGATGAAGATGGTAGTTTGTCATTGAAACGTCAGTTGTAGTCACTACCTGTACCTGGTTGGAAGCCTGCAAAGAGTTTATAAGGAAGTAGAAGTTTACTAGGTGAGGCACAAATGCAGAGTTAAGGTTATAACTAGATTGGCCATGACATTATTGATTAACAATGAACCTTAAGGATCTGAAAGATCTTCTCCATCTACTGATTATTTTATTCATATACATGTTCACATCTCCACAGTTTTCTTAAGGAATCTACTCTGAAGTAGCAGAATATTCTCCTCAATGCTTACTTCCCCAACATTTGTCATGTCCCTTGCCTCTAGACTGTTTGCATGATTCAGCCTTGCAAAGAAAAAATGCAGCTACACCACAATCTAATTCTGCAGAAGGAAAATGTCATCAAGTACATGCTATTGGCCCTCTCCCACATAAGTACAGCATACGATAACATGATGATAACATGATGCTTAGATGCACATGAGATTTTTTTGAACTCAGCATCCAATGTCATATTTGGTTGCCTCATAAGAAATGTAATCAGTTCTATCTGGCTGCAAAAGTTTGTGTAAAGTTATCTAACTAAAGGTAGAAAAACTCAAAACATGGACAAAATAACACAGTCAATGAAATTAATTATTGCCCTCTCTACCAGTTAAATATTATCATGATTATAGAAAAATGTAAAAAAAAACAATGATTTAGAATATTATTCCTGAAGTAAATGTTTTAAAAATAATTAGAGCTTGTTATTTGGATTCAAAGACATGGAGAATTATCACAGTTGTTTTCTAAATTCAGAGATTTTAAGTCCTAAGAAAAGAAACATTTTTTCCTCATATCCATGTCACTGTCAAACAATGCTAGGACCAGAAAGGTCAGACATCGCATGGTATGGATGTGTAGTAAATTTTCATCATCCCTGCAATGTGCTTTCACCTTGATCTCAGAGAGGCATTTATTTTTGAATGCTGTATAAATTTCCATGTCTTTATAGTGTTACAGAGAAAGGTTATGAGTTTAATACTAGCTCCTATTTTTGGAGTTGCTATTGTGCACTGATTAATCAAGAGATATTTTAAATTTATTTAAAAATGTAGTTTTAAAGAAGCAATATTCCCTGTTTTAGAGACATGATCTTTTTCCTAAAATTACCGACTGGCAGGGAGAATTTGCAAATACTATATATACTCCCTACAACTCCAGAAAGACTAAAATTTCACTTTAGCATTTTGCACTGGAGCTCAGAAGTTCAAGAATTGAAAATTAAAAATAGTCAACAAACAATGGTGTACAATCTGAGTTGCAGATCTTTACTGCACTGGGAGAGTGAATAAATTATCATCGTGAGTGCAACCAGAATTCAGATGATGTCAATCCCAAACCTCTAATCTGTTGCTACAAGGACCATATGTGGCACTGTGGTAAATGCAGTTCTGTTTGTCTACATTATAAAGAGATAAAAGCAGTTAAAATATTAACTCTCACTGTACAATGCATAATTTATAAAACTGCAAAAACAAATTCCTATAATTAATATCATAGTAAAGCTATCTAGTAATATAATACTATGTACACTGCATTAACATTTTCTACTAACTGATGATGAAATTCACTTCTGTTTTATCTGGCCACATTCCATCATTTGAAAATAGTCTTTTTCTTTCATGAGGCCTTTGTAAGAGTAAATAAATTAAACAACTGCATTTTAAGTATCTGGACAATTTTAAAAGAGTTAGACTCAGTGAAGGTGAGCGCAAAACTACTAGACTGTTGGAATAACTCACTGGATTCACCAACATCCTTCAGAGTAGTAAATACACTGTCTTTATCCGGTCTGGTCTGTGTGCCACTTCAGACTCTCTGAAGTAGTTGACTCGGAAATGTGTCCTCGGTTTGGTGCAATTAGGTTTAGACAATAAATGCTGCAATTGCACATTTCATGAGCACTAAAAAATAAATTTTTTAAGAAGATTTTGAAGGCCAATGCTCACAAAATATAAGAGATGTTAGAATGCAATATATTAGGCAATGCAATGTGTAAATTTTGTTTGACTTCCATTTAGTAAGGAAATCTGTAAAAACATGTCCATAAAATGAACTCAGATAGATTTCTCTTCTTTATTATTAAACCTAAAGCTGTACAAGAACCATTGTGTTTTCTGAAATAAAGTAAGAAATATGTTTTACATTGATATCAAATAATCCTAGGCTTGTGACCTTGACTAGCACGTTACATTGATAGACTGAATATAGCACAAAATAGAAAACTTAAAAGTTAAATAATGTGAATATCGTAAGTCTTTTTTATAAAAGTACAGTGATAGAAGCACTTTGACCCATGGCCTTAAACACAGATGGGTCAAAGTGCTTCTATCACTGTACTTTTATAAAAAAGACTTACGATATTCACATTATTTAACAGTATTCCAAAAAAGCAAAACAGTTCTTTGCTGCATTAGTTTGCCAGATGGAACACAGGGCAGAAGAGCATTATCTTATCAATCCCTCGGGCACTACCAAGCAAATTTTAAAACATTCATTCAGGAACACTGGCATCTCACTGGCGTTGTTGAAAATTCCACCTTACAAAAGAAATTAGACATTCTTCTATAAGTTCTTCTAGGAAATGCTGAGTTTCAAATGCATGTTGGTACTGTTCCTGTTAAATCATGAGCTGGATCTGAGATGCTGGTATAAATGTGCAAATACTTACCATATGTGAGAAAAGTGGATCCGTGTTCTCATTGCCTCTTTGTGAGTACTTAGGCGCTCATTACTTGTTGAAACTGATGATCCAATCATGGATTGAATTCTTGTCTCATCGAGAATCTCATTTACTTGGCCAACCATGATAAAATCCATTCTTACACAGCTGGGAATCCACTGTAACTTTTGGCACAGCTTGACTGAGGCACCTGTAACCCAAAGTGGAAAGAAGCATGATTTACTCCGGATAAAACCGATCTTGGATTATGTGGCACTTAAAAACAACAGGCACGCTGCGTGATCGACAGTCAATTCATGCTTGTGATCATTTCAGGGTGAGATTCTGGCAAGCATGTAATCGGACCAATCACACTCAAGTCAGGATCCATGACTTTTTCCTGGCAACAGGCATGCATTTTATGCAATTAGTATCTACACAATTGTTATTTCCATCCTTACCAGCATAAACTGCCACTGCAATTGTCAAAGGCTTGAGTCAAATTAGGACCGCATTACATTTGCTTGTTGCTTTCCTCCGTATTTAGAAGAACACTGCTGAATCAAAAGATCTACCTCAGTAACTGCAGAAATAGAAAATAGACAACAGGTGCAGGAGTACACCATTTGGCCCTTCGAGCCAGCACCGCCATTTAATATGATCATGGCTGATCATCCACAATCAGTAACCCGTTCCTGCCTTCTCCCCATATCCCTTGACTCTGCAATCTTTAACAGCTCTATCTAACTCTTTCTTGAAAGCATCCAGAGAACTGGCCTCCACTGCCTTCTGAGGCACAGCATTCCATGGATCCACAACTCTCTGGGTGAAAAAGTTTTTCCTGAACTCCGTTCTAAATGGCCTACCCCTTATTTTTAAACTGTGGCCTCTGGCTCTGAACTCCCCCAACATCGGGA
Source organism: Hypanus sabinus (assembly GCF_030144855.1). NCBI lineage: Eukaryota > Metazoa > Chordata > Chondrichthyes > Myliobatiformes > Dasyatidae > Hypanus > Hypanus sabinus. The sequence goes on from NC_082722.1 coordinate 46,838,522, forward strand.
ACATGTTTCCTGCCTCTAGCATGTCTAATCCCTTAATAATCTTATATGTTTCAATCAGATCCCCTCTCATCCTTCTAAATTCCAGTGTATACAAGCACAATTGCTCCAATCTTTCAACGTATGACAGTCCCGCCATCCCGGGAATCAACCTCGTGAACCTACTCTGCACTCCCTCAATAGCAAGAATGTCCTTCTTCAGATTTGGAGACCAAAACTGAACACAATACTCCAGGTGTGGTCTCACCAGGGCCCTGTACAACTGCAGAAGGACCTCTTTGCTCCAGTACTCAACTCCCCTTGTTATGAAGGCCAACACGACATTAGCTTTCTTCACTGCCTGCTGTACCTGCATGCTTTCTTTCAGTGACTGATGAACAAGGACACCTGGATTTCATTGAAATTCCCCTTTTCCTAACTTGACACCATTCAGGTAGTAATCTGCCTTCCTGTTCTTGCTACCAAAGTGGATAACCTCACATGTATCCACATTAAACTGCATCTGCCAAGCTGTATACTGCTTGCACATGTTTCAAAACCAACAGAACGTTCTCCAGCTAAAGGTGAATGTTTTCATCAGCCATCGTCTGTGAGCTACCCACTAATAGATGTCTCAGTAGAGACACCATCAGCAAAACCCTGTTACTAGCTATGGGGATGGTTGACCATTTAACGTGGCGCAGGGACATCAGGTTGGAGGCTCTTCATAAGGAAACCAGTTCCCGGAGCGTATTCAGAGACATCATATTGTACAAGCCTCTCTCTATGTGGCAATGTATTTGCAGCTTCAGATTTTCCCCAGCTGTCACTACGGTGACAAGTGAGAAAATCTTCAATCATGCTTCATGCCTTTAGGTTAAGTTCACATTGAATCTAAACTTTCTTTTGGCAGGATCCAAGTGACTGAAAAGTATCTCTGCCATGTCTCTCAGTTTCCTACCCCCACAGCGTAAGAGAAGTCACCCAGTACTGCATATATACAGAAATTATTTCACCCATTTTGATTTCTGTAAGGATAAGGTAGAATCTCAGATTTGCCGGCTTTGCTAGTTCAGGAAGGTATTGTCTGTACTTCAGGGCTACTATTGAGGACCCAGACCAATTTACCAGCAGGGAAGTCAGTCACACCCTCAATGTGTACGAAACCTGCTGGTTTCCCTGGCTGTGTAAGTCTAGGGAAGACACACTCCAGTCCTGCCAAGCCCGAGAGATTGAGACGACTCTCCCACCCCAAACCCCGGTTTGTGTGGATGCTGTAGTTTGCCACCCTGTTACAACTCAGTGCCAAGAAATAACAGACAGCACACTGTATACAATTAAAGGAATTACATTTATGAATTTTAACTTAACTAAAGGGTTAGTAAAGAAAAGAAAGGAAAAAAAAAACAGAAAGGGCCCATTATAATTAAACAATCAAATGTGCCCAAGTTGGAGCTCAACTCTTCCCAAAGTTCATATTCACTGATCCTCAGTCAATCTCAGCACCTGGCTCCATCAAATCATGGTCCCCCACTGGGTTGAATCCTACGACCAGTTCTCTCCAGTATCTTCCCTCTTAATCTACCCTGAACTAAGGACCCACCTCACATTCCAAAGCACCTGCTATCTCTAACCATAACCCAAACACTGCTTCTACAGAAAGAGCACTAGGATGCAGTGAAAATCTTTCCCAGGGTGTTACATGTAGAACATTATTACTAGAATTTCTCTATGGTAAATGCCAGTTTGCATTTCTCCTTTAACCTGAATGAATTCATATACAGTACTAAGAAGGATGAATCATGAAGGACACAGACCACCTGCAAGTTTATAAGTTCATCATACTCAAGCACTCTCCACTTAGAGAAGCTAAGAAATAAGGTAAGATAATGAAATCCATAGTCATAATGGAAACTGCCAAAGGTGTCTTAGGTGAGATCACCTCACACTAAGCAGATCAGAAGACTGGCTGCAGCATTCAGCACAGGACAACCTTGCCAACCATAGGCTGCAATCAGTGTTAAAGCAGGAGTGGCAAGAAGACCTGAAACTTGGCAGTGAAGAAGCAGGGCTTAGCTTAGCAACAGCCCTGACCTATGTTTCACAGGCTTGACCTAAACTCAGTGGGCACTGTATTAGGTACCCCTGTACACCTTCTCATCAACGTGAATATCTAATCAGATGATCATGTGGCAGCAACTAAATGCATAAAAGCATGCAGACATGGTCAAGAGGATCAGACCAAACATCAGAATGGGGAAGAAATGTGATCTAAGTGACTGACTGTAGAATGAATGTTGGTGCCAGACAGGGTGGTTTGAGTATCACAGAAACTGCTGATCTTCTGGGATTTCGATGTATAACAGTCTGTAGAATTTACAGAGAATGGTTCCCTTAAGAAAAAACTTCATCCATTAAGTGGCAAATCTGTGGGTAAAAATTTCTTGTAATGAGAGAAGTCGGAGGAGAAAAGCCAAAATGGTTCAAGCTGACAGGAAAGAGACAATAACTCAAACAACCACGCGTTACAACATTGGTGCGCAGAAGAGTATCTCTGAATGCACAACGCATCAAACCTTGAAGCAGATGGGCTACAGCAGCAGAAGATTATGAACATACATGCAGGAGGTACCTAACAAACTGGTCACTGAGTGTATGTTCTCTCAATCTTTAATTTCCTTCAGTAATCTGTTAGCCATTAGCTCTGCGAGCATCAACATTACCTCGGCAACTCAGCATCACCACATTTAAAAAATTCTCTTGCTGCTACACACTCTCCCCCATGCTCTCTCCATATTAAAATTAACTCTTTTTCTCATTTTCACCAATTCAGACAAAGAAACTTGCAGCAGAAAAGTTAACTCAGTTTCTCTCTCCACAGATGCTGAGCTTTTTCCAATGTTTTTTTTTTGACATTGTAACACATCTACATCCTCAGAGAGCTAAGGAAATTCTGCATGTGATGACTCTCAGTATTTTTTTACAGAAAGCATCCTATCACAATGCATCGCAGATTAGTATGGCAACTACTCTGCCCAAGACTGCAAGAAACTGGAATTGGAAATGGCTTATTATTGTCACATGTCATGAGGCACAATGAAAAGCTTGACTTGCATACAGTTCCTCCAGATCAATTCATCACACAGTGCAAAGTAAAACAGCAATGGAATGTAGAATAAAGTGTAACAGCTACAGAGGAAGTTGACAATAAAGTGGAAGATCATAATAACAGTCCATCTTATCGTACCATGAAGCCAGAGTAGAAACGGTCCTTTAGCCTAGTGGAACGTGCTTTCAACTTCTGTCCAGTGGGAGAAGGGAGAAGAGAGAATGTTCAAAGAGAGTTGAGCCTTTGATTATGCTGGCTGCTTCACTGAGGCAGTGGGTAGTATATTCAGAGTCCATGGAGGGGAGGCTGGCAAGTGTGATGCTCTGGGTTGTGCCCACAACTCTCTGCAGTTTGCAGAGCAGTTGCTAACTAAGCCATAATGCATTCAGAATGGTCACTATATAAATGCATTGATAAAAATTCTTCCGCATTGATTGGGAAGTGCCAAGATACTTTAGCCTCCTGAGGAAGCAGAGGAGTTGGTGAGTTTTTTCTGCTGTGACAACCAGGACAGGCCACACATGATGTTCGCTCCTAGAAACATGAAGTTCTCAAACTCAGCACCGACGAGCCATGTCTACTACCCCTCCCCTCCTTCCAGAAGTCAGTGACCACTCTCTTGCTTTGCTGACACTAAGGGAGGCAACAAGATAAAACAGTGTTGTTGTGAACTTAAAGCCTTGTTGTTATGACAGAATGGTTCAAGGCTCTCTATCTCTTCTTGTACTTAAGATATGGCCCACTACGGTAGCATTGATAGTGTGCAGTGCTGTGAATGCAGCTCAGTCCATCACACAAACCAGCCTTCCCTCCATTGGCTCTATCTATATTTCCCACTGCCACAGGAAAGCAACCAACATATTAAAGGAACTCTCCCATCTTGTTAATTCTCCCTTCTCTTCTACCCTACACCCACCTATTAGGCAGAAGGTACAAAAGCTCAAGGACAGCTTGTTATGGGATCTCACTGCTACTATCTGTTTGGATGGCATGCAAACTAAACTTTTCACTATATCTTGGTATCTGCAACAATAATAAATGAATTCCAATTCCAATTAGTGAGCTTAATTGGCAGCCCTCTTGTGGCTCCTCTCCCTAGAGGATTGGGATGTTCCTCTCCAGCCTAAGAAGGACCTGAACTCATGAGGACCACCTCCTGGCAGATTGCAACCTTCCCATTCCTGTCAGCCTTATCCTTATTAAAATAGTAATAATTGTTCCATTATCTCCACGTTGGAGCCTGTGTGGGTAGAGAGTAAAATATCAATGGTGGGACTTGAGACAAGAGTGCAAGATGTATGAACAAAGTTGCAGTTTCCTTGGCTTTTCTCCATCCTTGAAGTGGCATTTTAGGTCACTGCTTGCTAGGGTCTTCTATTGGCAGATAACCACTAGTGACCACACCATCTTTCCTCAAACATCTAACCACCACCAAAATGCTCAAGAACTCCCTCCTGGTATGTACTTCAAGAACAAAGACTTCCAAAAAGCTTTCAGAAAATTGAGGTGTTTTCACCCTCTTCCCTACAACCTCTTTCTTCAAGTATAGACGTAATTCAATGTTGTTGCTGTCTGGTTGTATGATGAGTATTATTCTAGGAGACCAGTGTCAACATCTGCTTTCAATTGAATCCAGCACCATTTTACTCCATCTTTCCACCTGTTAATGACCTGTTTTGAATGCCTTTATGGACGTTTTGCAATTTTTTGAAGGGACCCATTTTAGTGATAGCTGGAAAAATTTAGCAGTAAATGCAACATTATTTTAGTGCAGCAAAAATAGATGAAACTCAATCTTCAGGCGTGCTTACACTAAAATAATACAAAACCATGCTCGTCCACAAACCTAAGTGAAAGAAAAAAAGGCTGAAGTCTGTGATGTGATCACACATATCCATCTGCTGATATCACCCAGCAAAATAAAAGATATTTACACTGACAAAGGCTTTACCATTGATGTAACTGCTAATATGAAGTATGCAGATAAAACCGGCTTCATTTTTTTTTCATTGCCAATATTTTGCTGAATAAGTATCGCGTATATCTGGAGCTTAAGATTAGTTTGTAACATTCCAATTGAATTTAAAGATAAATTATAATTTAAGTTTGAGTAATCAAAATCTTTTCAAATAACTAAATATTCTCCACTCTGCATAGGCAGCCAATAGAGCAATATGCAATAAGAGTTTGCAAACCATTGCATTTGAATTAACTTGACTAATTTGGATTGTGTTGATCAGGGAATGTACTTCATTTATTGCCATAAAGAATGCATGTTATTGTGCTCCATTTTAGCACATTAACAAGCAGCATTGCACACATTTCACACTTAAAAACTGAAGGAAATATTGTTGGTTTAGATGCTCAGCTTTTTTCCTTTGTTTCTTACATTATCATGCTTGGCTAGTCCTTGCTCTAGTATCCTATGTAAATGAGTGACCCATTAGAGCCTCCGATAATATATCAGTGTTGAAACTTTACTGCAACCACTTTTATCATGGCATGTCTTGTAGAGACTAGTCTCGTTACAACTGGTTGATTCTGGTAGCTTTGCATTTTGTGTAAAAAAATTTTATGAGTATAGTAAGGCCACTGTTTTAATTATCTTAGAACCTATTAGGTAAACAGTTTTAATTTAACCATTAGAGTGTGATTTTACTTTAATCCAGAAATCATAAATATATATATATATATACTGCTACAATATCCAGTGCACTTCTTACACCACATTTTACTACTAGGAAGCAAGTTAAGACTGTATTTTATTTTAGTTTTCCAGGTTTTAAGGATATTATGTTCATAGTCAACATAATCATTTCCTTGGCTATTTTCCAAAACACACAGTTTCTGAATTTAAATTGGGCATGTTCCATATGTCAATGACTTCAAGCAAATTAACAGAACTCAAATGAGATATTTCTGATAAACTTGGTGGTGGGTAAACTACACAAATATAGCTAGTTTTATACCTCTTCGGTTTCAAAAAATTTTCATAAAATCAACAAGTTCCTATGTTAAGAAAATTGTTCGAAATAGTGGAAATCTGTAGAATCTGTAACATGTTACCCTAAAAAGCTTCTCAAATTGAAGCAGTTATGACACTTAATAGGCATTTACAATATTTTCTGAAGATAATTATAAAATGATATTGGACAAGACAGAATAATGAGTAAATTGTTCCGAAGTGCAAGGAAGACCAGAGAGGAAGAAATAGAATATAATTATAGTACATAACGACATACTGAGCCAAATGGCCTCCACTGCACTGAAAATTCAAATGCTCAATGAGCACCGGTGATTCAGTATCTTATGTGAGATGAAAATATAAGAAAATTTGAAATTATTAGATGCAAGTTTCCAAATGTCCATCGTGCGTATGACACTATGTTATACAGAAAGAAAAAGGAATTCTCCTTGTGTAGACCATGTACAATCCACCTTATCATTTATTTAATCACATAGATGTAAATCGGTTGCTTAACACTTAAATCAAGCATGGAGATTAAATTGTGAAGGAAGAACAATATTATCTTTACAACCAGAATGGAATAAGAGGTAGATCTTTCTAATTAGAGAAGTAAGAATATGGTGAACACATTTGGATTCCAAGGCAACATACATTCTGATGGTTTGTGCAGTGCTGAGGTTCTTAGTGATGTATCTAGAGAACACATTGTGTGTATAGAAAGCTACAAAATGCTTCTAGAAGCACTTAACAGGAATAAAGATCATTTTGCCAGTACGTAATCAACTAGCTACAACAGCTATGGAATCCTGCTTTCTTTAAATGCAGTGCACTTAATAAATACTTGAACCAATAAAATAATTCCAGGATGTCTATCCTCTTATTTATTGATATTGTTAAAAATACACTGTTCATTCACAACGCTTTAGAGTTGGCTCAGGGTTTCAGGAGATCCACACCTGAGAGTGCAGAAAGGATTTAGTTTAATGTCCACCATTTTCTACCCCTGTATTCCTAACTGAGCCTAACCAGCAATATTGTCTCATTCTCCATTCCACTGACTTATTATGGCTATACAGTTTCTTCCAATACCCTGTTGGCTTTATCTACATCTTCTTGGCCCTACTTGTGGACAGTTAGAAGCTCAGGACCGAAAGTCTCACGGTGGATTCCCAACACAATTTTCATCCTCTGCTGAGACCAGATCCTAAGCTGTCCTGCTTGGTTCATTTAATAATTAAAATTAAACTGTGGATACATTTCCAGGAGCCAACTTTATTGAAATAAATTTGCTGGACTCTTAATAGTTTCCAGAAGCACTTTGGAGCTATTTATGAACATCAAAAAGCTAATAAACAAAAGCAGTTTTTTAAAAAATTGTTCATCTTTTAAAGCTCAGTTGTTATAACTAAAACCAAATGTTGCAAATGCACCTAGCACTGCAGAGATGCTAGCTCTGCATGTTTACATTTAAACCTACTGTATCTATTTTGCTGTATGCCCTGAGATAAGGGGAAAACAATCAGCAGCACATCTCTACCACACGTAACCAGCCCACACAGGCTAGTTGTAATTGATGCAAATTATCAGGTCCGAGACCCCCACATTACACTAAGCTAAGAGCAATGTTGCAGTGGAGGCCAAAATGATAAGCAGTTCACAGGAATATGACGGTAAAGGTAACATGATGTGAGGTTTCTAACCAACACAGGGATCAGAACTGATGACAAAAGGGGCAAAAAGCCAAATTCCATTCAGTTCTGTGTTGAAGCAATCAATCTTGGAGGAGAAATTTGGCAACCAAGTTAGGACCTAGATGTTGTTGTTCAGAAATCGCAGCTCCGATGGTGACCAAGTTAATAATTTTGATTAGGAATTCAAGTTCCTTGGGCCTCACATTTCATTCTCTCAAAACAAACCAATGTTAAAGAAAGGCACTAGACCTTTTTGCTTTGACCTATAATAACAGATGATGTACTTCAGATCAGTGCTATTACATAGTATCTGCATTCCAATTCTAGGCTCTGAATATGAGGCACTCTTCATTTAGTCAAGTCATTGATTCATCAGAAGGTGTTTCAACACATGCAAGCTATCTTTTTGTTACTATATTGAGTTACCTCTACCCCAAATATAATAAGACACTTGGATTTCCACTCAGCCTCTGCTGTTCCAGAGAAAACAACCAAAGTTTGTCCAATCTCTCACTACAGCACATGCCCTCTAATCCAGGCAGCATCCTGGTAAACCTCCTCTGCACCCTTTCCAAAGCCTTGACATTCTTCCTATAATGGGGCAACCAAAATTGAATGCAATACTCCAGATGTGGCCTACCTAGAGTTTTACAAAGCTGCAACATAGATTCCTGACTTTTTGAACTCATTTCCTCAATTAATAAAGAAAGGTGTGCCAAATGCTTTCCTAACCACTCCATCAACCTATGTAGTCTCTTTCATGGAGCTAGGTACTTGGACTTTAAGATCCTGCTGCACATCAACACTGACAGGCATTTTACCCTTATCAGTAAAACTGTCTCTTTACATTGCACCTTCCATGGTGCAACCTTTATTTCACATTTGGCCAAGTTAAACTCCATCTGCCAGTTCTCCTCCCTGCAACCGATCTATATTCCCTGTATTCTTTGCCAGTCTTACCTTGGCATCGTTGTCCTAACTACTGACCAGAACATACATGTTCTGCACGCGGTGCAATTGGTCTTTACGTGTTGGATGTGGACTTGTTCAAAACCAGCTTTTCCTAATTAACTCTCCCTGGTCCCTGCCTAATGCTCTTGTAATTTGCCCTACTCCAATTTAATACTCTCCCGCAAAGTCCATACTTATCCTTATCTATAGCAGCAGTACCTTCGAACTTAAGGAGTTGTTATCACTATCCCCTAACTGCTTACCCACTGAAAGGTTGATCAGCTAGCCAGGTTCATTACACAACAGCAGGTCCAGTACAGCCCTTTCTTCTGTTGGACTATCTACATATTGATTTAAGAAACCTTCCTGGATGTACCTAACAAATTCAGCCCAGCAAAACCTCTTGCACTAAGAAGGCCCCAGTTTATATTAGGGAGTTGAAGTCCCCCATGAAAACAACCATATTGTTTTTACACCTTTCCTTAATCTGCCTGCATATCTGTTCTTCGATGTTCCAATGGCTATTGAGGGGTCCATGGTATAATCCCATCAGAGTGATTCCTATTTTTGAGTTCTACCCATATATACTCAGTGGACAAGCCCTCAACTACTGATTAGTAGTTCCCTCTTTTACCTCCCTAACTATCTTTTCTAAAACATCAAAACCCTGGGACATTAAGCACTCATTCCAGTCACTCTCTCAACCAAGTCTCTGTAATGGCCATAATATTACAGTTCCATGTACTGATCCTTGCTCTAATACTCCTTGCAATAAAATGCACAGACTTCAAACTATCCATCCTATCATGTCCATTACTTCGTTGCTGCCTTTTTTTTTACTGTCCCTGATATCTACCTTCATCTCCACCCCTCCGCTTTCTGACCTGGTGCCTTTGTTCCCACCCTTCTGCCGAACTAGCTTTATCTCTCTTGAGTAACACAAGTGAAACTTCCAGCCAGGAGATTGGTCTCCCTCCAGTTTAGCTGCGGCTGATCCCACTTGTCCAGGTCACCCCTGCCCCAGAAAAGGCTCTAATGATCCAAGAACATGAAATCCTGTCCCCTGCACCAAATTATACACAGGGTTTGAGAGTCCTCTCATTATCATATATCTTTCCTTCCCTTAATATAATAAATACAGTCAACAAACAAAAGACAAGAAAGACTTTTAATATCAACAACAGTAGGCTAAGGGGTGAATTATAAATTATCATTAGTCAACAAGAAGAACCCTGCCCTCCAAAATGCATGTTTTTCCTGTTCACAAATTTAACCTACTAATTGGTAATGTGGCTGATACTGGGCTGAAACCTCACCAGTACAGGCCTCTCCTTCCTGCCAGAATGAATGCAAAAGCCAAAGGTCCCAGCACACGCTTATTTGAAGCAGCTGATGAACTGGGATTTAATGGCTTTTGTTCATTCCACCTGATGTGAGACAACGCACAACTAGGCCTCAGCAAAATTTCGCTGAATCCCAATGAAAAAGAAACAACGAATTCAGCATCAACTCCTTCAGAACACAGCTCCTTATTTCATTACCCACTTCCAATTTGTTGTATGATTCAACAGCTCATGTAGAGATTTTAGCCCAGTGCTTAAAAATGGCAGGAACAGCCACTGCAGATAGGTAGTCATAAATTCATCTTCAGCTCTGGTTTAACATTATCCCCAAATAGGAGGAGTGTTTCAGCACCAATTTTTATACTCATGATAGTCTACTTCTGAGGCAGAAAATCACAGCATGGTATGGCAAGAACGGAGATCCATATAGGGAAATCATAAGATCAGTTTGGCAAATCTCTTTTGCATCTGATCATAGTGTGAACAAATATCTAAAGTATTGTGTACATTTACAGAAATCACAATTTCTAACTGTACACAATGTTTCAGATTAAAGGTGACATCTTTGACAAAGTTCATCGTGGTTTAATTGCTCTTGTAAAGCCCATAATTCTGCCCATTTTTAAACCATTTTCTCAGCCTGGTTTCCCACTTCCAATTAACTTTGAGATTTCTCTTTTTTTGTTTCCAGCTTTGAATTATGCCTACCAGTTTTGTATTACTTCCTGTCATTCTTCCTATAATAGTGTTATACATTACATTTTACCTGCCTCTTTTGTGTCATCCTCCCTATCTCTCTGTATGTCCTTGAATGTTATTATCATCCTTCTAACAATTCACTCCACTTGCAAGTTCTTCAAGACCTGCAAATTTGGAAATAGTTCTCCATGCACTGACCCAATGGAACTCTACACTACTCATCCCTCCGATATACAGGAGTCCACACCGGGAGCACCTGATACAATAGATAACCCCAGCAGACTCAGATTCCCCCTTTTCCCCTTCACCTATCAGCTTCCCAGCCCTTTATTTCATCACTGCCCTTCTCACCTATCACCAACCACCTTGTACTTCTTCTTTCCCTCCCCCCTCCTTCTTGATCTAACTTCTCAACTTTTTTCTAATCCTGATGAAGGGTCTCAGCACGAAACATCGAATGCATACTCTTTTCCATAGATGCTGCCTGGACTGCTGAGTTCTTCCAGCATTTTGTGCGTGTTGCTTGAATTTGCAGCATCTGCAGAATTTCTCCTCTAATAATCTGGGTCTTCACAGGTAATGTTGAAAAGTGTTTCCTTGCTTAATCATTGTCTCAAGTGACTGGAAACAATCAAAAACATCTGATAAACATTTCCTTTTACACGGAGCAGCCTTTTTGAGTACATACGTCTTGTTTTTCACAAAGTTTGCAATCCCACAAGATCTCCTCAAATTTATACTACACTTGCAGTTGTGTAGTTGTTTATGAATCTGACAAAGTCTGCAACCATTCTATATAGGTAACAATTCCTATTATTAAACCTGTATAGTTGAATTGTAAGACTGAGCAGGGGCATTCATGCTGCTCAACCATTTAATCAATTCTACAAGTTATTGACTGGAGACAGCAAGGATTGTCAATTTTAGAACACTATCAACTGCAGAAGAAAGCAAAATGAACTTCGGCCTCCATTTAAGAAAATCATTTGCAATAAAAACGTGTTCCATTCTTACCACATGTTCGGTCTATAACTCAATCATTTAACTAATGGAATGTGTAGCCATTTTGTATAGCAAAATACATCAGTGCTTACTTTGACTGTTGGGTACCATTCAGGCTAAAGGCTCCCGTTAAGCACTGCAGTACCTCAATTTCAGCTCATTTTTTTTTTTGGCAAACATTACTACACTACAAAATCTTATGTAAAGTAAGCAAAATCTACTCCTTAGAAAAACCTGCTTAGTCCTCATTGCAAATTTTCAAAATGGTGCTATTTAATTGACCCCAACGTAACTTAAAGCAACATCAGTATCAACTTATCATGAAATAGTCCAACAAGAGCAGTCTCTGTATGCAGCCAGCACGTTTATTACTGTATCAAGTGGCCCTCCCTACTCATGGTGAGATAGTGTTTTTTCCAAGTACAATAGCAACATATTTTAAGTGCAATCGTACTAGTATATAAGGTATCACACATATAAGGCCAATTTAGAACCAAAGGTTATCTGCAGCAAAGTCAAACATAATACAACAAATACATTTCCAAAAGCTACAAGCCTTAGCTTCAGTAGCATCAGAAAGAAAGTGTTTGGAAGATACACAGATGCTCAGAGAAGCAAACGGTGAAAAATAGTGAAAATGATATAAAAGCATAAAATTACAACAATTTAATGTAAAGTTGGAACTTGAAGGAAATATGCATAATTTGAGAAAGGTCTATTCAGTATATTAAAAGTAATAACAAATTTAAAGGATCTGTCAAAATGTACTTTGAATATCAGGTCTCAGTAATTATGTAGACAGCTCTAACTCTGATTTTGTGTTTATGTTGCATCTTTTATACATATATTTTATAGTTTTTGGGTTCTATGCTATAACTATATTTTCAGTGAGTTATTAAACTGGACTGGAGCCAGCAGAATATTTTGGAAGGTATAAAACCTGTTTCTTTTCTTTTTCAACTTCCTTCTTCTTGATTAAACAAGCATTAGTCAAAGATTCGGTTCAGCTTTCCATTTGCAGTTCACGGAAATTCCAATTCAAAAACATTGTTGATCCTATATAATTTCTCAGAAAACTAGTTGGGGAACATGATTATTTTGAAGCAGAATTTTGAATTCAAGCATTCAAAATAATTTTTGTTGTATTTTTATGTGCTTATCAAGGTGAGAGATGCCAGTAGGAATATAACAGAAGCAAATATGAAATACTGTTGTCATCTGTGTTAACTGAACCATACATTTTTCCCTAAATTGCATTTGATTTTACAGTCTATTTGGTCAGATCTAAGAAGAATCACCAAGTTGGCCCGTCAGTGAGTATCTAGTTCAGTAACATTATGGAGTACTAACAGTGTGGATAGCATTCCCTGCAGCCAAGAGTTTCTTCTGCAGTCACGCTTATGATCAGCGAGAACACAGCTTGCATTAAACATTTTGCTGTGTGTTTTTGAAAAAGGCATGCGGTTATTACATTTCATAAATGTACAAATACGATAGCCCCTTCTCTGTCAGGCAATATCACAATCTTTGAATTATCGTTGATGGCTCTATTAAAAAAAATACTTCCTCTCTAATATGCCCTCGACTATAATACACATTTATACAGCTTCCAAAGACAACATTAGACACTCCACTGTGCTCAACACTCAATTATTTTCTACAGCAAAAGTGATATGTTAATACTTTCATGTTTGAGACCAAGAGGTCAGAGTGGTTTGTTATTTGTATTGTACTTGCTGAACCATCACTGGAATCTCTGCATGGTGCACAAGCCTGTGTCTCATTCTTTCAGCTAACCAACCAATTATATTACATTGTAGCGTTTTTGTCTCATCTCCAGAGGCATTTCTCAACAATTAAGGTGAATGTTCTCCCTCATGAGCTATTTTCAGATTGTTCACAAATGATAGACTGGCAAGAAAGCAACTTAAGCCCGTTTTGACCTCCTTTAAAGCAGTTACACAGAAGTAGGTGTATAGAAAACAAGAAAACTGTGATAGTGCATTAGGGATTTTTTTAAAAACAGTCTGCTGAATGTTGAGTTACATAGTGTGGTATCAAATGCAGTTTAATAGCATATTTCTTTCAGGACCATCCTTCCTGTTGACTAATTGGTTACAGTTGAATATTGTGAGCAAAAAACTAAAATTTCCAATATGTCCTTTTCATGGGTGAAGCAATTTAGTAGGATCTACCTTGTTAAATCATTCCCATACTTTGAAATGCTTCTATATCATGTGGTAACTTGATGATATGGTTAGTGATCAGAAATCAAATTTTCTGCTTGTGATTTGAAAAGGCCTAACTAACTAATCTGTCCTCACCAAGGGGTCAGTAGAAAGAGTGAGCAGTTTCAAGTTCCTCGGCATCAACATCTCAGAGGATTTATCCTGGGCCTGACGTATTAATGCAGCCGCAAAGAAAGGTTGTAAACTCAGGCAGTTACAGAGGAAGAAACGCAACATATTGGAGGAACTCAGCATGTCAGGTAGCATCTATGGAGAGGAAAGAACAATCAACGTTTTGGACTGAGACTATCCATCTGGAGTGGAAAGGAAGGTGAAAGAAGCCAGAATAAGAAGATGGGAAGATGGGGGGTGGGGGTGGGGGGGGGGGGGGGGAGGGCGCGGGGTAGGAGTACAAACTGGCAAATGATGAGTGAAGCCAGGTGTGAGGTAAGATGGGCGGGTTGCATGATAAGGAAGCTGGAAGGTGATAGGTGGAAGAGTTAAAGGGCTGTAAAAGAAGGAATCTGATAGGAGAGGAGAGTGGACCATGGAAGAAAGGGGAGGGGGCACCAGGTGAGGAGGTGAGAGGGGGGCCAGAATGAGGAATTGAGAAAGAGATGGGGGAGGGGGGAGAAGTTAGAAAAAGCAATTCTCGCACTGTCAGGTTGGATGCTGTACAAACTCCAGCAGAGGTGTTGTTCCTCCAGCCTGAGCCTGGCCTCATTGTGGCAGTAGAGGAGGCCATGAACTGACATGTCAGAGTAGGAATGCAAAGTGAAATTAAAATGGGTGGCCACTGGGAGAGCCTACCTTTCACTGCAGATAAAGTAAAGGTGCTAAACGGTGCAGTTCTTTACTATTTATAGAGCTTCTGCTGCAGCCTCCTCTACATCAGTGAGACCCAAATGAAATTGTGTATCACTTGCCTATCGATACCCTCTGGTGCCCATCCTCTCTTTCTTGCTCCAGTGGCTCCCTCTTCTCTCCTATCAGATTTCATCTTATTCAGCCCTTTACCTCTTCCATCAAACATCTCACAGTGTCTCACTTCATGCATCTTTCCCACCCACCTGTCTTCCCCATCATGGCAGGTGATAGGTGAAGGTGACATCTGTCTTAAAGGAGCATTACCATCCAGGACATTACTACCATCAGGGAGGACATATAGGAGACTGAAGATGCACAGTCAATATATAGGAACAGCTTCTTTCCCCTCTACCTTAGGATTTCTGGATGGTCTATGAACCCATGAACACTACCTCTGTCTTTGCACCATTTGTTTATTTTTAAAATATATTTCTTTTAGGAACTTATAGCACTGCTACTGCAAAACAACAAATTTCATGATGCATCAGTGATAATAAACCTGATTCTGATTTTGTCTTTCAACTTCCTGACCACTTTCACCTACTTAAAACACACTTAAGCATTTATATTAAGGAACAGCGGAAATACCACAGTATTTTGTTTCCCAAGTCAGAATTACACAATCTACGAGAGTTGATTAGTAAATTAGTTTGGGACTTACAGTCAGCTATTTCACCCAGCGTTCTTGCCAGACAGGAGACTCCAGTTCATTCCACTGAAATGTAGTTAAAAACTTAACTCATGTACCCCACACAGCTGGGCTTAAAACTTAAAGAAAAAAAGCATTATCCCATTGATTTGAATCAGAATCAGGTTTATTATCACCAGAACGTTTTGTGAAATTTGTTAACTCAGCAGCAGCAGCAGTTCAATGCAATACGTAATACAAAAAGGAAAAAAAAAAATAGATAAATAAATGGGGGTGTGTGTGTGTAAAAAAATAGAATAAAAATAGTGCAAAAGCAGAAATAATATACATTTAAAAGGTGAGGTAGTATCCAAAGATTCAATGTCCATTTAGGAATCGGATGGCAGAGGGGAAGAAGCTGTTCCTGAATTGCTGATAGTGTGCCTTCAGGTTTCTGTACCTCCTACCTGATGGTAACAGTGAGAAAAGGGCATGCTTTGGGTGCTGGAGGTCCTAATAATGGATGCTGCCTTTCTGAGGCACTGCTCCTTGAAGATGTCCTGAGTACTTTGTAGGCTAGTACCTAAGATGGAGCCGACTAAATTTACAACCCTCTGCAGCTTCTTTCAGTCCTATTCAGTAGCCTGCAACCTCTTCCCCCACCCCCCCCACCCCATACCAGACAGTGATGCAGCCTGTCAGAATGTTCTCCATGGTACATCTATAGAAGTTTTAGAGTGTTTTTGTTGACATACCAAATCACTTCAAACTCCTAATGAAGTATAGTTGTTGTCTTGCCTTCTTTATAGCTGCATCGGTATGTTGGGACCAGGTTAGATCCTCAGAGATCTTGACACCCAGGAACTTGAAACTGCTCACTCTCTCCACTTCTGATTCCTCTACGAGCATTGGTACATGTTCCTTCGTCTTACCCATCTTGAGGTCCACAATCAGCTCTTTCATCTTACTGACGTTGGTCAGTTGGTTGTTGCTGCGATACCACTTCACTAGATGTTATATCTCACTCCTGTACGCCCTCATGAGATTAGAAGGAATGATGCCACTGAGGTGCTTAAAATAATAAATGCATTTGACTAAATGGTAGTACACACCAAATTTCCAGATGCTGAGTCACTTCAAGCATCTGTCTGAAAATTGACTGTCCATCTGATGGTAGATCTCGTCTCTCAGAAATGTCCTTGCAATTAAAATCAGGCTCACCAGCCTGTGGTCTGTCCTTGCTACATTTTTTGAACAATGGAACAGCATTAGCCACCTTCCAGTTTTGAAAACTTCACCAGTGAAGCAAATATTTCTACAGGGCCTTTGCTATTCCATCCCTGGTATCTCATAAGGTCCAGATTTGCACTTGGTCAGGCAGGCCCCGGAAATTTTCTAACCTTAATACATTTCAAGGCCGCAAATAGGTCCTTCCTTATTAAATGCATATGATCCAATTCCTCACTGCTTATGATCTCACTCCTTTGGCATCCATGACATTCTCTTTGGTAAACACCAAGGAGAAATAGACATTAAAACTCTCAGCCATTTCCTGCTGCTCCACACATAGGTGGGTGGCCCCGATGGCCTTTACGAGGACTTAATCTCTCCCTGCTCACCCTTTTTACTATTAATATAACCAAAGAACAACTTCAGATTTTATTGTTAATACAACCGAAGAGCAAATTTAGATCATCTTTATCCCTATCTGCCAAATCCATCTCACTCCTTCTATTAATCCTCCTGATTTCCCATTTAAGCCTGGCTCAAAATATTTTATATTTGTTGAGCTGTCTAAACGCGATTATTCAACTTACCAGAGCCTCGAAATCTCTCATCAGCCAAGGTTCCCTAAGCTTGGTATATCTACCCTTCACCCTAACAGGAGCATGCTTCCCCTGGACTCTAAATGTGACTTTTTAAAACTCCTCCTGCTTCCCAACTATTTCTTTGTCTTTCATCAGAATCACCCAGTTGACCCCAGCTAGATTCTGCCTGAAATCCCCAAAGCTGGCCCTTCTTCAGCTCAGAACTTTAACTTGTCAACCTGTTCTATCTTTTTCCATAACTATTTTTAAATTAATAGAATTGTGGTCACAGGACCCAAAGAGCTCCCCAATTGCCACTTCAGTTAGTCAGCCTATTTTGTTCCCTAAGAGGAGGTTCAGTATTTCTCAGTCCTGAGTAGATTCCTCTATACTTTGTGGCTGAGACACACTTGGATGATGTCTGCAAGTAAGTTTTCCATTGCATCCGTGTATACATGTCTTTCTGCATATGACAAGAAACTCAACCTCGAATTAGTCACTTTAAGGCTGAAAAAAAAAACAAATTTCCCAACATAACGGTGCAGCTATAAAGAAGGCAAGACAGCAGCTATATTTCATTTGGAGTTTGAGGAGATTTGGTTTGTCACCTAAGACACTCGAAAACTTCTACAGATGTACCGTGGAGAGCATTCTGACAGGCTGCATCACTGTCTGGTATGAGGGCTGCAGGGGGGGAGTGGGGGGCTATTGCGAGGGATCGAAAAAAGCTACAGAAAGTTGTAAAATTAGCAGCTCCATCTTGGGTACTAGCCTTCATAGTCTTCAATGAGCGGTGCTTCAGAAAGGTAGTGTCCATCATTAAGGACCCCCATCACCCAGGACATCAAGAGAACTAGAATATAAAAGCAAGGATATAATGTTGAGACTTTATAAAGCACTGGTGAGTCCTCATTCAAAGTACTGTGAGCAGTTTTGGGCACCTTATCTTAGAAAGGATGTGCTGAAGCTGAAGAGGGTTCAAAGGTGGTTCACAAAAGTGATTGAATGGCTTGTCATATGAAGAGCATTTGATGGTTCTAGGCCTGTATTCAGAAGAATAAGGTGTGACCTCATTGAATTCTATCAAATGGTGAAAGGTTCAGAAAGAGTGGATAGAGAGAGGATGTTTCCTGTGGTAGGAGAGTTTAAAACCTGAAGGCACAGCCTCAGAATAGAGGGGCATCCTTTTAGTATGGAAATGAGAAGGAATTGCTTTAGCCAGAGAGTGGTGAATCTGCGAAATGTGTTGCCATAGGTATCTGTGGAGGCCAAGTCTTTATGTACATTTAAGGTAGAGATTGATAGATTCTTGATTTGTCGGGATTTGTCCCACCGGGATACAGGGAGGAGGTAGGAGATTGGGCTGAGAGGAAAATTGGATCAGCCATGAAGAAATGGCAGAGCAGACTTGATGGGCCAAATGACCTAATTCTCCAACTATATCTGATGGTCTTAAGGACACACCTACTAACCTTTGTTAGCATCAGGAAGGAGGTACAGGGCCTGAAGGCACACACTCAGCAATTCAGGAACAGCTTCTTCCCTGTTGCCATCAGATTCTTAAATGGACATTGAACCCATGAACATTACCTCACTTTTACTACTTCTGTTTTTGCACTATTTTTAATTTAACTATTTAATGTGTACTGTAAGTGATTTACTTACTCTTTTTCCAATATTATCATGTATTGCATTGTACTGCTGCCACTAAGTTAACAAATTTCAGGGCATACGTCGGTGATATTAAACCTGATTCTGAGTCTGTTTCAAGTTTATTGTCATTCAATAATACACACGTATATAGCTAAATGAAACATCATTCCTCAGGCTGAGTTGCAAAACACAGTACATATGCTGTAGTCACACTCAGCATATAGAGTTACGATCTGGCACATACAGCCACAAAGTAATATTAGCTCAAGTCCCTGAGTGGCCTGGCCCAAAGATTGACAGATTGACATAAAGCACGAGGTACATGGTTATGTATCATGTTCCAGCACTATTGCAATGAAGTACACAATTCTGTAATATCCAGGTACTAATACCATGTGTTCAGTTGAATATCACAGTACAAGAGTTGAAAATAAAAGCTTTTTAACAGTATATACATTTGGAAATTTCAATGGTCACAGCTTGCCATGAGGAACAACCTCCAGTCAATCAAGGAAGTGCTGGAAGGGGATGGGGGCATGAAAGAAAGAAATTGAACAAGATGATGTTTTAGACATCATGAAGCCTGCTGGATCTACACAATCTGAACTATTCCCAAGGTCACAGGAGCCAAAACCAAGCATGATGAATCCTTTCAACTCCACAGCCACTTGAAAGGATACTAGATCAGATCAGTCATAACAGCAAGGGTAAAAATAAAATTGGCCAGTTTCAATTGTGTGTTTCTTCACCTTCACCACTTGATTTCGATTTCTTTGTCGAGAGTCCTTGTTCAAACTTGTTTCACTCCCAGCTGGAATCCAATTAGGGAGACAAAGAGCTGATTAACAAATGTAGTAGTTAAAGGGTATGCATTCAACTAGCATTTAACGTGTATGAACTGCCAAATACTGGGGACTGATGAGGTGAAAACTTATTGAAGAACTTTACTAAGCTGCTTGAGGTAGCTGTACTACTTAATATGTAATAAGCTGCACCACTGTAATCAACTCCCATGGTCCTGGCAAACGATTAGCTTTATATGCCTGATGTATAACGATACAACAGTACAGCACAAGAAAGACCCTTCATCCCTCAATGCCTGTGTTGATCATGATGCCAATTTAAACCAATTCTATTAGCCTGTACATGATCCTTTTCTCTCCATTCCTGCATTTTCACGTACATAGCAGGAGGATGGGAACCAGAGTGATAGGGCTGAGAATAGGGCAGTTGGTGTACAAGTAGATGTAATGTGTAGTGAGAATGTGAGAAAAGAAAGGCAGATGATAGGACAGTCAGTGCAATGAGTTAAAGTGTTACAGGGAGCCAACATTTTAAAAAAGGGTGATGAATACAGAATAGAAGGTGTTATATTTGAATATATGCAGTATACGGAATAAGGTAAATGATCTTATAGGGTAGATACATATTGGCAAGTGTGACGTTGAGAGCATCTCCACATAGTGGCTATAAGAAGATCACAATTGGGAGCTCAACAGTTCCCAAGGATACGCATTGTAATGCAAGGATAGGCAGGTAGACAGAGGGGTGATGTGAATCTGTTGGCAAAACATGAAATCAAATTCTTAGAAAGGTGACATAGGATCAGAATATATAGAACCCTTGCAGGTAGAGTTAAGAAACTGCAAGGTTATAAAGACCCTGATGGGAGTTATATACAGGCCTCCAAACAGTAGTTCGGATGTGGACTACAAATTAAAATAGGAGATTTAAAAGGCATGTAAAAAGGACAATGTTGTGACAATTGTCTGGGATTTCAATACACAGGTAGTTTGGGAAAATCCAGTTGGTGCTGGATCCCAAGAGAGGGAAATTGTAGAACGCCTATGCAATGGCTTTTCAGAGCAGCTCTTGGCTGAGTCCACTAGGGAAACACCACTTCTGGATTGGCTGTTGGGTGTTAGGTCAGATGTATCGATATTAGAGTGGAGTAAAGGTAATTACAGAGGCATGAGAATGAAGCTGGCCTTAATTGATTGGAAGGGGACACTAGCAGGGATGACTGCAGAATAACAATGGCTGGAGATTCTGGGAGCAATTCAGAATGCGCAGGAAAGATACTGTACATCCTAAAGATGAAGATGTATTCTAAAGGGAGAATGAGACAACAGTGACTGACAAGGGAATTCAAAGACAGAATACAAGCAAAAGGGAGGGCATACAATACAGCAAACATGAATGGGAAGTTAGAGGATTGGGAAGTTTTAAAAAAACCAACAGAAAGCAAAAAAAAAAAGCCATAAAGAGAGAAAAAATGAAAGGAAGCTAGCCAATAATATAAAAGAGCATACAAAAAGTTTTTTTTCCGATATATAAGGGAGGTGAGAGTGGACATCGAACTGCTGGAAACTGGCGCTGGAGGGGGAGAAATGGGGGGAAAAGAAATGGCAGACGAACTTCCAGCAGAATGCCAGGAGTGCAAGTTTCAGGGGGCAGAGGTGAGTGTCGTTGCTATTACTAAAGAGAAAGCGCTTGGGAAGCTGAAAAGTACGAAAGTACAGGTCACCAGGACCAGATAGTCTACACCCCAGGGTTCTGAAAGAAGTAGCTAAAGAGATCGTGGAGGCATTAGTAATGACCTTTCAGAAATTACTAGATTTTGGAATGGTTCTTGAGGACTGGAAAACTACAAATATCATTTCACTACTGAAGAAGGGAGGGAGGCAGAAGCAAGGGAACTATAGGCCAGTTAGACTGATTTCAGTAATTGGAAAGATGATTGAATCTATTATTAAGGATTAGGCTTCAGAGTGTTTGGAGGCACATGATAAAAAAAGGCCAAATTCAGCATAGTTTTCTAAAGGGGAAATCTTGCCTGACAAATCTGTTGGAATTCTTTGAGGAAACATCAGGCAGGATAGACGAGAGTCAGTGGATGTTGTTTACTTAGATTTTAAGAAGGCCTTTGACAAGATGTCATAGATGAGACTACATAACAAAATAAGAGCCCATGGTAGTACAGGAAAGGTGCTAGAATGGATAGAAGATTGGTTGACAGGCAGGCGGCAAAGGGTGGGAATAAGGAGTGTCTTTTCTAGTTGGCTGCCAGTGACTAGTGGTGTGCCAGAGGGGTCAGAAACGTTATTTGCATGTTGTATGTCAATGATTTGGATGATGGAATTGGTGGCTTTGTGACCAAGTTTGTGGACATTGTGGATAGGTGGACGGGCAAGTAGTGGTGAGGAGGTAGGGTGGCTGCAGGACTTAGGCAAATTGAGGGACTGGGCAATGAAGTGGCAGATGGAATATAGTGTCATGGTCCCTTCTGGCAATCGCCCATTGCTATTTACCTCAGGAATTGGGCCTCAGTCACCTCATTTAGTTCCAGTCATTCCTAGGTTCCACTAACTACAAACACCTGCTTTCCATCAGCAAATGCAGTATAAAGACCTTGTGATCACAACTAGGAGCTGCCAGTTCGTTGGTCGACTCCAGTGTGAGTAACCTTGTTTCAAGATTCTTAGGACTACCAGTTCTAGGTCAAGTGTTGCTCCTGGATACTGACTCCATGCTTGCTATGTTAATAACACCTCCCGACTCTGCCTCCATGCCTGTGTTCTGCACTTGGGTTTGTCCACTGCCACGCTTGTGTAACATATAGTATATGGAAGTACATGAATATGTACGTTGGCAGAAGGAATATAAGTGTGAACTATATTCCAAAGGGGGAGAAAATTCAAATATCAGAGGTGAAGAGGGACTTGGGAGTCCTCATGCAGGATTCCTTAAAGGTTACCTTGCATGGTGCATTGGTAGTAAGGAAGGCACATGAAATTTTAACATTCACTTCAAGAGGACTAGAATACAAAAGCAAGGATGTAATGCTAAGGTCTTAGAAAGCATTGCTCTGCTCAGACTGCACTTGGAGTATTATGAGTAGTTTTCAGCCTCTTTATCTAAGAAAAGATGTGCTGGCAAAGGAGAGAGACCAGAAGAAGTTCATGAGAATGATCCCGGGAATGAAAGGGTTAACATTTGTAGAGCATTTGACGGCTCTGGGCCTGCGCTCACTGGAGTTTAGAACAATATGGGGGGGGGGGGGGAATCTCATTGAAATCTATCGAATATTGAAGCATCTCAATAGAGTGGATGTTGAGGTTGATTCTTCTAGTGGAAAAATCTAGGACCAGAGGTCACAGCCTCAGAAATGAGGGTCATCCATTCAGAACTGAGATGAAATAAGGTTTCTTCAGCCAGAGGGTGGTGAATCTGTGGAATTCCTTGCCACAGAGGGTCATGCAGGCCAAGTCATTGGGTATATTTAAGGTGAGTGTTGATAGCATTTTGATTAATCAGGGCATCAAAAGTTTTGGGAAGAATGCAGGAGAATGGGTTTGAGAGGGCTAATGAGTCAGCCATGATGGAATGGCGGAGCAGACTCGATGGGCTGAATGGCCTAATTCTGCCCATAGGTCTTATAGTCTTGTCAAAGTGCCTCTTAAATATCACTATAATTTCACTAACACCCTCACCCTCAACCCACCGCCATGATTGTGGTAAAGGCAGGAGGGAGAGAATCCAAGCCAGGCTGAAACACAGAGGAATGAAGCCCGCTTTACCCTGCATCTTGTTAGCAAATGTGCCGTCGTAGGAACTGGCAAGATTGCTGTATCAGAGGGAGATGAAAGATTATTCTATTCGACGTCTGAGCAAGACAAGGCTTTCTCTCAGCACGCCAGATACAGCGATTATACTCAAAGACTTCTCATTTTAAGAATGGGCAGAACTGCTGATTCAGAAAAGGCAAAGGGTGGAGGGATATGTTTCATGATAAACGCTCAGTGGTGCTCTGATGTGGCAGTTTTGTCAAACTCGTTTTCCCCTTAAACACCGAACAGTCCTAACAAATGCAGTCCATTCTATTTACCAAGGGAATTCTCCTCCATAATCCTGACCACAGTTTATATACCTCCAGCAGCCAACTACAATCAAGCGCCTGAGATACTGCATAATGTCATCACCAAACACAAAACAGTCCATCCCAACACATTTCAAATCATAGACAAGGATTTCAACCGGGCTTGTTTGAAGTAAACCCTGCCCAATTACCATCAGCATATAACCTGTAGCATCAGAGGTCCCAATACACCAGATCACAGTTATATTAAAATAAGAAAAGCCTTCCATTCCATGCCCAGACTGTCACAATCAGGATTCGGCAGTGCAGCAGATACAGCAATTGCTCTTGTGAATATGCACATGTCAGCTAATTATTATTTATTGTGATAGTATTTAACTCCATACTTGTCATCGTAGTGCTTGTCGAGACTTGGACACAGCACAGCAACACTTCGCTGCCTGTTTGCATTCGGCCTTCCCTGAGAAATTGGACTGTCGAGTCAACTGACTCTGAAGACTAGCGGTATTTGTTTAATTTTTAGTTGTCCTTTTCAGTTGCAGTGTAGGCTTCACTTTCCATTTGAGATTTTTAGTTAATAGCCCTGTTTGGCCTAGTGTTTATTGTCTTCTTCCCCCTTTAACACTGTACACATTAAAGTCTGTGAACTATCGACCCGTTTCAGTGTCTCTCACTCTGCACTTGGGCTGCATCTGAACCTGGCGACACAGACTGCATTTCAGTAAGTCAGATCACTTGACTGTCCTTATCCTACCTGTATCCTGGCAGAGGGTAAAAGAGAAAACCTCCAGCAGAAGGCAGAGGGGCAGCTATGGGATTGCTTTGAGTCGGTTGACTGAGCCATGTTCAAGGACTCATCTGTAGTCCTGAATGAAGACACCATGGTTGTCATGGACCTTATTAAAACAGTTGTAGATGAGTGTGTTCTCAGAAAGTCATTCAGTGTCTTCCCCAATCAGAAGCCATGGATGAACCATGAGTTCCACAACCTGCTGAGGGCCAGATCAGAGGCATTCAGGTCTGATGACCAAGAAAGTTGCACCAGCTATCTCACAGGTTAAGTGGCAATTCCAGAATCAACAAAGGAGGCTTGACAGTTGTAGCAGGGCCTGAATACCGTCAGCTCCTGTAAAGTTAAATCAAGTGACATAGGCGACAACAGCACTTCGTTTCCAGGTGAGCTCAATGCCTTCTATTCTCACTTTGACCACCAAAACATGGAGGAACCTTCACGGCCTCCCGTGATTTCAGTCTCTGAGGCCAACGTGCAAGCAGCCTTCAGGAGGGTGAACCCACGGAAAGCCTCCGGCCCAGAGGTAACTGGTCAAGTACTAAAGACCTGAATTGATCAACTGGCTGGAGTGTTCACTGAGATAACCTCTCACTTCATCAGTCTGAGGTACCCATCTGCTTCAAGCAGGCTTCAATTATATTGGTGC
This sequence comes from Hypanus sabinus, assembly GCF_030144855.1. NCBI lineage: Eukaryota > Metazoa > Chordata > Chondrichthyes > Myliobatiformes > Dasyatidae > Hypanus > Hypanus sabinus. Next base: position 46,863,763 of record NC_082722.1, read on the forward strand.
CTAAGAAGAACATGGTAACCTGTCTCAATGACTATCGTCCTGTAACATTTACATCCACAGTGATGAAGTATTTGGAGAGGTTGGTGATGAAGCACATCAACTCCTGCTTGAGGAGTGATTGGATCCTCTCCAATTTGCCTACTGGAGCACCAGGCCCATAACATATGCCGTATCACCGACTCAACCCTGGAAAATCTGGACAGCAAAGGTGCTTACATCAGGACGCTCTTTAACAACTACACTCAGCATTCGGTAGCATCATGCTCATAAAAATGAACAATAATTTCAAGAAACACAAACACTATACTGGAGGAACTCGGCAGGTCAGGCAGCATCTGTGGAAAAGAGTAGTGTAAACATTTTAGGCCAACATCCTTCATCAGGGTTGCTCCAAAACAATATGATGTCAGACCAGCCATGATCTCAGAATGGCAGTGCAGACTCGAGGGGCCGAATGGTCTACTTCTGCACCTATTGTCTATTGTCACCAACCTGGTTTCTGTTTAGAGCCTTTTTTAAACAGTGGGACTACATTGGCTATTCCCCAATCTTCTAGTACCTCTCCTGTTGCTAAGGATGATTTAAATATCCCTGCTAGGGCCTCCAGGAGTTTCTGTTCTTGCCTCCCGTGGGGTCCAAGGGAAAACCTTATCAGGTCCTGGGGATTTATCCAGCCTGATTTGCCTCAGGATAGCAAATACCTCCTGTTCTGTAAACTATATATAGGATCCATGAAGTTGATGCTACTTTGCCTCACTTCAGTAGATTCTGTGCCAATCTCCAGAATAAATACAGATGCAAAGAATACATTTAAGATCTCCCCCATCAGTTTGGCTCCACACATAGATTACCAGTCTGATCTTTCAGAGGACCAATTTTGTCCATAGCAATGTTTTTGCTCTTAACGTACCTGTAGAATACCTTAGGATTCTCCTTCACTTTGTCTGCTAGAGCAACTTGATCCCTTCTTTTAGCCTTCCTGATTTATTTCTTAAGTTTTCTCTTACGTTTCTAATACTCCATAAACTCCTCATTTGTTTCTACCTGCCTATATCTCCAATGCACCTCCTTTTTGTTCTTAACCAGGACTTCAATATTTCTTGAAAACCAAGGTTCCTTACACTTGTTAACTTTACTTTTTATTCTGACAGGCACATGCAAGCTTTGTACTCTCAAACTCCCATTTTTGAAGGCCTCTCACTTTCCATGTACGCTTTTTCCAGGCAACAGCCTATCCCAATCCATTCTTGCCAGATCACTTCTAATACCATCAAAATTGGCCCTTCTCCAATTAAGAGTTTCAACCCACAGACCAGACCCATTTCTTTGCATATTTACTTTGAAACTAATGGCATTGTGATCACTGGATGCAAGGTGTTCCCCTACACAAACCTGCCCTGTCCTATTCCCTAATAGCAGATCCAGTATCGCATGCTCTCTCGTTGGGACTTCTACATACTGATGAAGGAAACTTTCCTGATCACATTTGACAAACTATTCTATTAGTCCTTTTGCAGCATGGGAGTCCTTGTCAATATGTGGAAAGTTAAAATCACCTAGTATAACAACCCTATGTTTCTTGCAACAGCCTGCGATCTCTTCGCAAGTTTGTTCCTCTAAATCCTGGGGATTGTTGGGTGGTCTGTAATATAGCCCTATTAACGTGGTCATACCTTTCTTATTTCTCAGATCCACCCATAAAGCCTTACTAGATGAGTTCTCCAGTCCATCTTAACAATGCACTGCTAACTAGTAATGCCACCCCTCCATTCTGTCACGTCCAAAACAACAGAACCCTAGAATACTGAGCTTCCAGTCCTGCCCTTCCTACAACATTATGATTCCGCTTGCTGAACCTTGCCCTCAATTCATCTGCCTTTCCTACAATACTCCTTGCGTTGAAATATACGCAGCTTAGAACAGCTCAGTCGTTCTGAGCTCAACTTTTTGTTTCCTGACCCTATCTGAGGTCTTACCAACATCTGTCTCCACAACCTCTTCACTAACTGTTCTAGCTCTCTGGTTCAATCCCACCATGCAGCATTAACAAACCTTCCCGCTAGAATATTATCCCCTTCCAGTTCAGGTGCAAACCGTCTCTTCTGTATGCATCTCAACTTCCCTGGAAGAGAGCCCACTGTATAAGCTTCCTCTTTCTGGCCTGATTAGCGTGTGTCTTAGGTAGCAATCTAGAGATCATAACCCTGGAGGTTCTGCCCTTTAACTTGACAACTAACTCCATGAACTCCCTTTGCAGAACCTTGTTTTACTATTTATTGTTACGTTTATTATTTAGTGTTGCATTTGTTATGTTATGATTGCACTGCTTCTGGGAAACACTGTCTCATTCTGCCCTGCAGAGCTGATGTACGGTTAGAATGACAATAAAAGTTTTGAATCTTGAATCTTGTCACTCTTCCTACCCATGTCACTGGTACCAACATAGACCATAACCTCTGGCTGTTCACCTTTCCACTTAAGAATGCTGAGGAGTCGATCTGAGGAGTCCCGGACCCTGGTACCTGGAAGTCAACATACCATCCTGGAATCTCATTGTCGTCTACAGAACCAACTTTCTGTTCCCCTGACTAATGAATCTCCTATCACCACTGCTTGCCCCTTCTCCCTCCCTTTTCTTCTGAGTCACAGAGCAAGACTCAGTGCCAGAGACTTTCCTCTGCTGTGTCATGCCCTCCAGCAAAATCCAAAGTTGTTGAGGGGGTTGGCCATATGGGTACTCTGCACTGGCTCACGAACCCCTTCCCCTTCCTGACTGTCACCCAGTTTTCTGTGTCCAGCAGCTTGGGTGTAACTACTTCTCTACATGTCTTATCTATCACCCCTACAGCCTCCCAAATTATCTGGATTTCATCCAATTCCATCTCCAGCTTCTTAACATGACTTGTTAGAAGCTGCAGTTAGATTCACCCTTTGCAGTTGTAGTTGTCAGGATCACTGGAGGTCTCCCTGCCTTCCCACATCCTGAAAGAGGAACATTTCACTATCCTGCCTGGCATCTCTAGGGTTCTAACTTATGTGTGGAACTAAACAATAAGAAATGTTGAAACACACTCAAAATGCTGCAGGAACTCAGTAGGCCAGGCAGCATCTATGGAAAAAAGTACATTTGACTTTTCGGGCCTGAAACATCGACTGTACTTTTCCCCATAGCTACTGCCTGGCCTGCTGAGTTCCTCCAGCATTTTCTGCGTGTTGCTCAGATTTCCAGCATCTGCAGATTTTCTCTAGTTTATAATAAGAAAAGTTGGTTAGTTGGTTGGCATCCATCTGTCTCAAAGGACAATGGGTGATGATGATTATCATCATAAACCTGGGCGGAAGGTATGGAGATCCTGAGAAGCCCAGTCATCAAGAACCCCCTCTCAACTTCACCATCACAGTCCAGAGGAAAGCTTAAAAAGCAATACATTTGGCACCAGGAGCTGCTGGAAGGATGTTCAATGACATCCAGCCGCCTTAGGGGCTCCACTCCAGATTTGCTGTCTGGATTTACTCCCGTAGTCTTCATCCCTCCAGAGACTGCCCACATGGCAGTGGGGCTAGTTACCCATAGCTGGGGATCTGGTGTTACATGTACCAGGGCCAGACCTCCTCCCCATCCTTTGTAATTCAGCCTGAGTCCAAAAGGAATAGTTTCCATGTATCACCAGTGAGGAGGCACTACATGAGGCTTGCTCTTGAAGAGGGTATGTACACATTTCAAACATTGGTGAGGCCTAACTTAGAGCATTGTGTGAAGTTTTGGTCACCTATCTACAGAAAAGATGTGAATAAGATTGAAAGAATACAGAGAAAACTGACAAGGATGTTGCTGGGGCTGGAGGACCAAAGTTATAAGGAAAGAGTGAATAGGTTAATACTTTATTCCCTAGAACATAGAAGATTAAGGGGAGAGATTTGAAAGAGGTATACAAAACTATGAGGGGTATAGATAGGGTAAATGCAAGCAGGCTTTATCCACTGAAGTTGTGTGAGATTACAGCCAGAGGTTAAGGATTAAACGTGAGATGTTTAAGGAGAATATGGGGAGAAACTTCGTCACTCAGAGGGTGGTGAGAGTGTGGAACAAGATGCCAGTGCAAGTCGTGGATGCAATTTTGATTTCCGTGTTTATAAGAAGTTTGGATAGGATAAGGATTTTCCCCAAAGAGAATAAAGAAAAATAAATAAATAAAAATAAATTAAATCATGTGAAAATATTGAATAAAGGGTTACCAGACTTGTTCAAAATTAAAGGATGTATCAAATGTCCAGCTTCTAATTTTCTCCAAGCTTAGACATGACATAATGGAGGAGAGCCCATGAAAAACAGTAGGTGGGTTAGATTCTTTCCAGTGTAGCAAAATAGCTCTCCTAGCCAGTAACACTGAAAAAGCTATCACATGTTGGGCGGAAGCAGACACTTTGCTTGCTTCCTCTGGAATAATCCCAAAAATTGCTGTAAGTGGATTAGGTTGAACATCCACATCTATAACTTTAGATAACATTCCAAACACAGCCCTCCAAAAATTGTTTAAACTTACACATGACCAAAACATATGAGTTAGAGTAGCCACTTCTGCATTACATCTGTCACAAATAGGGCTCATATTAGGAAAAATATGTGCCAATTTATCTTTGGACATATGGGCCCTGTTTACTATCTTAAACTGATTTAAGATATGGCGTGCGCAGATAGATGAATTATTGACTAAATAATAAATTTTACTCCATTGATTATCTGAGATGACTGGAAGGATGTTGTTTTTTGTTTTTTTTCTCTCTCTTTTTTTATATTTTATCCTCAATTGGACTGCCCAATCTTTCTTTCTCTTTTTTTTGTTTCAGTTTAGTTAGTGGGTTTTTTTATTTATCAATAAAATTTCCAATCTTTTTTTTATGATTGCTGTGAGGAGTTGTAGTTTTTTTTTGACCATTGTATATATAACAGCATAATATTTTACCTATTTGATTTTGACATTATATACTTTCTGTTTTTATTATTGCTGTTTATATGTCTTTTACATTATCTGTTTGCTAAACTCCTCTGATTTGTATATTCTTTATTTGAAAATCAATAAAAAGATTGAAAAATGAAAATGAATAAGTTTGGATAGGTACATGATTGGGAGAAATACGAAAGTCTATGGTCCACGTGCAGGTCAATGGGACCAGGAAGTTTAAATGGTTCAGCATGGACTAGATGGATCGAAAGGCCTGTTTCTGTGCAGTAGTTATCTATGACACGGTGTACAATTTGATCTGTATGGACTGTATGCAAGACAAGCTTTTCACTGTACGTTAGTACATTATAAACCAACTCCAATTCTATTCACTCCGCATATCTTGCCGCAGATGCTGCCTAACCTACTGAGAACATCCAGCATTTTCTGTTTTCATTTCACTTTTCCAGTGTCATCTCCCCAACAGATGAAACTTTCAGCGATACTTGCAAGACGCAAAAGAAAGGCACGATCCAAAGCAGCAAACTGCTGCCTGCCGAACAACTTCCAAACATAATTTACTCAATTATCTGGAAACTACTACCCAATAGCACTGTCGGAGTACTTTGAAAATAAAGGTTCCATCAGTTCGAGTGGGAAGCCAACATCACGTTATCCAGAGCAATTAAGTATTGTCATTGTTGTGATTCAATTGGATGACCTCAGGTTATTATGGATGTTGAGGGGGAGGGGCTACAGATGAGATGGAACAAGGAAAAAGAAAGAAAATATAAAAATTATTCAAATGAAAGTGAAAAATGGAGAAGAGAGATAAAAAGAGAAACAGAAAAGACCGAAAACTGGAAAAGGATTTGCATTATTTAAATAAACCCATCATCACCAAAAGTTACCCAATGCACTTTGTGAGCAATCAGATACATTTGATGCATTGTGGCTATGTACGAAATACAGTAATTTTGAGCAGAAAAGATTCAATAAAGGCAAACCTATTTGGCTATTGGGGAAGTAAATATATGATAGAACACCAAGAATAACATTGACGTTCTTCAAATTATTCGCCTAAGCATCAGGGGCTCAATTTAGTAACATATTCAAAAGACAACAGCTCTAACTCTGCAAACCCTTTCCATTCTACAGAGGAAATTCAATGTGAATAGTTTTGGAACATGGGGAAACCCCATCCTCCTTCAGTGGTGTATTTAAAGGAACACACATCCCAAAGGGAAGGGACTAAAACTTGCTTTGAGCCTTTGCCGAGACAGGGGGATAAGAAATAAATAGAAAGAATAAACACTAGAGATTCTGCAGATGCTGGAAATCCGGAGTAACAAGTACAAAATTCCAGAGGAACTCAGCAGGTCAGCCAGCATGTACTAAGAGAAACAACCAGTCAATGATTTAGGTTGAGCCCCTTCATCAGAACAGGTCTTGATGAAGTTCTTGGCCCGAAATGTCACCTCTTTGTTCCTCTCAGTAAATGGAGAGATGGCAGATAATGATTGTCTGATACATACCTAGCACACTGTAGACCAGGCTTTCTCAACCAGAGTTCGACAGAACCCTTGGGTACCATGAGAGATCACCAGGGGTTCTGCAAGAGATAGTGATTTAAAAAAAATTGTTTTTTTGAGCTTTGCACAACGTGGGATGCCAGCGCTCACAGTGGTGGGCAGTGACTGAGCAGCCCCACTAGCAATCTTGTTTAAGGTCTCTCAGCGCAGTATTGCAGTGCGCAGCAGGACCGTGTTTATCTGGTTGAGTCCATTCTCAGTTTTTGACGTGAGATGGGGAGGCCGTTGATAATTGGTTAGCACTATATTGCAGGAGGGGAGAATGGTAGGGTGATAATCGGTGAGCTCTGCATTGCACAGAGGGGAGGATGGTAGCTGATGAAGTGCATTTTCCAAGCATTGAATGAACTTGCCAAACTTGGGCTGTGACGTCAGCCTCTCGCTCCCGAATCACCTCCCCCAGCTTCCCCTTACATATTGCCGACCAACTTATGAGTGCAAACAAACTCGACTAGTGTAGTAGATAATTGGAGGGAAATTTTCATTCTAAAGAAGGAACTTATACGTGCCATGACTCAACTACTGGTCTGCTGCTTTGTTTTAAACATTGCAAGTGGTGGATTGTGTAGGTTAGAAGTGAATTGTATTGTGAAGTTTTTGCATTTTTTGCAGTTTTCTTATGTGGCTATTTATTATGCCATTCTGTTTTGTATCTTATTAACCCTTGTGTTTTACACACATATCTGATGGTACAAATTTCTGAGTCATTTCACAGCATGAGTACAACAGATACATGAAAAGCCCTCGTTACAATGAAAGCTACTTATCATGGGTTTTACTTGGGCTGTTGATCCAAGATGCCCACTTCCATTGTGCCTAGTCTTTGGCAAACAATTTAACAAATGTAGCAATGGCTCCAGCAAAATTGAAAAGACACTTATCTCCAAATCACAGCCATGTGGCATGCAAAGTGTTGATGATTTTAAATGGCTATAGGACTCTCAAAACAAACAGAGTAAAGCTTTTGTTAATAAAGTTACAGTCAGTAAAAAGAACAGAAAGCAAGTTATTTAGTGGCAGAGTTTATTACCCATAAAAGGAAACATCACACCTTTGGTGAGAGCCTAATAATGCCAACATGTAAAATTATAGTGGGTAAAATGCTAGGACAGGTTGCGGTACAAGAAATTAAAAAGGTTTTACTCTCAAACAATACTATAAGTTGACATATTGATGACAAGTCACATGCTGCTGAAGAGGTTTTGTGTGATAAACTGAAAAACAACAGCTTCTCTATCCAGGTTAGTGAGTCAACAGATTTCACCAATAAATGTCACGTTGTAGTATTTGTAAGATTTGTAAATGATGGTGAAATTCAAGAAAACTTTTTATGTTGCAAAAAGCTGCATAAAACAAGCAAAGGCCAAGATACATTTAATGTTTTGGATTCATATCTGGAAACAAAAGTTCTGTCTTGGAGGAACTGTGTTGGTAACTGTTGTTTTGGCTTATGGTTTTTAGTAACTTTGCTATTTAACTTTGTCAATAAATTTTCATGTTGTAATTAGCATTAATTAAAATCAATTTACAACCTATATTTAAATTAAATCTACCAAGCCTACCTTTAGAAAAATTAAATCCCATTTTGGTTTAAGCCAGTGATTTAACAGAAGTTAATTATGTTTGCCTTATGAGTTTTTAAAATTTATGAAAAAGAAAGAAAGAGGTTAATTTCAAGAAAGGTAATCAAAGCTTAACTACCCATTTTTTTGTTTCAAGAAAGGTTGGCTAAAAATTCATTCTCTACTCAAAAGAGCATTGACAATTATTTTTAGATTATTATATCTACAACTTATTGATCACCCTAACATACTGTGAGTTATAGATATAATAATTTTTACACAGGGTTTCCCTGAGACCTGAAAATTATTTCAAGGGTTCCTCCAGGGCAGAAAGTATGAGAAAGGCTGTAGACCATGCCCTGAGCCTGTCATGTTATTATACCATATTCATGTGCTGACATGGCTTAATATCACAACTTAACTTTCTTGTACACAGGGTGCAGAGTAGTGGTCTCAATCTGTCTCCACTGTGTTACATTATCAGATCTATAATCAACCAGATAATATTAAATAATACAGATTGTAATTGATGTTATTTTAACTTTTCCTTCCAAATAAAATTTTGTAGCCCACTGAACTAGAAAACTTTAACTTTTTAATTTAGCTGGAAGCATGTCCTTCAGTTTCATTTGAAATTAAAATCAGTACTTTTACCTTGCACTTTGAAATTGTTTCCCTGATCTTCTAACGTTCATCTTGTGTACAGATTACCTTCGGACAGGGTAGTGAACCTGTGGCGTGCATGCTCAAGATGGCACACGCAAACATTTTGTTAGCATGCAGCCCTCAGTGCTGCTCCTCGATTCTTTAACCCCACCCATAATAAAAAGATACACAATGATTATCTTTACTGCCAAATGAAACAGCAAATAATATTTTTCATTCCCAGAGCAGTGAGATATTTTCATATGAAATGTCTTTCATCAGTTTTGCACCAGCTAGATGATTTCTAGGAACTGAATGATAGTTTGAAATTCCTCGCAGACCTATTTGGATAGTAAACCGTTACATTAGTAATACTACTTAGCTATAATGTTAATTTTCAAAAGTAGCATATTAAGATATTTTGAACAAGTTTTCTCAAGTGTTTATTTCAGTTTGTTTCTCTTATACTTCCATTAATAGTAAAACAATGAATACATGTAAATAAGCAACCTGACTCATCCTTATTCCTTAAAAGTACAGAATTATTGTCACTAATTCACTAACTAATTTGGGCACGTGTTCTCAAAATGGTTCAGCACCTCTGCCTTAGGACCAAGATTTTAATTATGGAGGAATTGTACCTACAAATATCTGTGATTCACATCTGCAACAGAACATTTGGGAAGCTATACTGGCTGACAATGGAAATCAAAGACAGCACAAAAGCAAAAGAGAGGTCATATAATATAGCACAAATTAATGGAAGTTAGAGGATTGGGAAGCTTTTAAAAACCAACAGAAGACAACAAATTTGTCATAAGGAGAGAAAAGGTGAAATATGCAGGTAAGCTAGCCAATAATATGAAAGAGGATACAAAAAGCTTATTCAGATATATGAAGAGTAAAAAGAGAGGCAAGAGTAGATATTGGACCGCTGGAAAGTGACTCCGGAGCGGACAAAGAAATGGAAGATGAACTTAATAAGTTTTTTTGCATCAGTCTTCACTGTGGGAGATACTAGCAGTATGCCAGAAATTCATGTGTGTCAGGGCAGAAGTGAGCGTAGTTGCTCTTTGTAAGGAGAAGGTGCTTGGGAAGCTGAAAGGTCTGAACATAGAACAGAGAGGAGTACAGCACAGGAGAGGCCCTTTGGCCCATAATGAAGAGCTGAACCAGCTAAAAAGCAATCAAAAATACCCAAATAGTTATTCCTCCATCTTCCTTATTTCCATGCGCCTATATAAACATCTCTTAAAAGCCTCTAATGCATTTGCTTCTACCACCATACCAGGCAGTACATTCCAGATATCCACAACTCTCTGAATAAAAAACTTAGCCTTCACATCCTTTTTGAATCTACCCCCTCTCACCTTCAAAGCATGTCCTCTGGTATGAGACATCTCTACCCTAGGAAACAGATACTCCATGTCTACTCTATCTATGCCCCTCATCATCTTATAAATCTTTATCAAGTTTCCTGTCAGCCTCCGCTGCTCCAGTGAAAGCTGCCCAAGTTTGTCCAGCCTCCCGTGATAGCACATGTCCTAAACTAGACAGCATCCTGGTAAACCTCTTCTGCACCTTCCGCAAAGCCTCAGTGTTCTTCCTATAGTGGGGTGACCAGAACTGTATGTAGTACTCCAGATGTGCCCAAACCAGAGTTTTATGAAGTTGCAACATAACCTCCTGACTTCTGAACTCAATGGTTCAACTAACAAGAGCAAGCATTCCATAAATCTTCTTAACCACCTTATCAATCTGTGGAGTCACTTTCAAAGAACTATGAACTTGGATCCCAGAATCTCTCTGCTCAGCAACATTGTTAAGAATCTTGCCCTTAATAATGTACTGTCTCCTTACATTTGCTCTACTAAGGTACTATGACTCACATTTATCTGGGTTACTCTCCATCTTCCATTTTTCTTCCCGTATTTGCAGCTGATCTATATCATGCTGTATATTTTGCCAGCCTTCTACACTATCCACAATTCCACCAACCTTGGTATCATCTACAGATATACTAACCGCCCAACTACACTTTCATCCCAATCATTTATATACGTCACACACAGCAGGGTTTCCAGCACAGATCCCTGTAGAACACCACCAATTATAGACCTCTGGCTTAAATAAGTCCTTTCAACCACCACCCTCAGGCTTCTATGTGTAAACCAGTTCTGAATCCAAGCAGTCAAGTTGCCACAGACCCCATGCATCTTAATCTTCTGGATTAACCTCCCATGAGGGACTTTGTCAAACACCTTATTAAAATCCAAATAGGTAACATCCACTACCCTACCCTCATCAATCTCTCTCATCACCCTGTCAAAATACTTGATAAAATTTGTAAGACACAATCTTCCCCAAACAAAGTTATGCTGGCTTTCACTATAATTCACAGGATTTTGCCTTGTTCCCTTCTTAAACAAAGGAACAAAGTTAGCCACTTTGAGATCTTGCCTGTGCCTAGAGAAGACATGAAGATACTGGTCAAGAGCCCAGCAATCTCAGCTCTTGCCTCCTTCAATAATATGGGGTAACTCCTATCAGACCCCAGGGACTCATTAGGAGGCCCAACACTTCCTCCCCCTTGACCACTAAATACCCTAATACATTTATACACTGCACACTGATCTCCTGGTACTGTATATCCTTTTCTTTGGTAAACACTGAAGCAAAGTACTCATTAAGTACCTCACTCATATTCTCTGCATCCAAGCAAACGTCCCCCCCCCCCCCCACCACCACTTTATCCTTGAGTGGTCCTACCCGTTTGCTAGTTATCCTCTTGCTCCTGACGTACATATAGAATGGCTTGAGATTCACCTTACTCCTGCTTGCCAAGGGCTTTTCATGGCACCTCCTGGCTTTCCTAATTCCCTTGAATTCTTTTCTGGCTTGTTTATAATTCTCATGTGCTCTGCTTGATCCTAACCCTTGAAGCTTTCCATACTTTTCCTTTTTCTTCTTGACTAAATTCATCACCTCTCTGAATATCCGAGAATCTCTTTCATTCTAACAGGAACGTACTTTTCCTGTACTCCATGCAATTGATCTTTAAACACCCTCCACATGTCTGATGTGCACTTACCAAAAAAAAAAGGTGTTCCCAATTAACTTTTCTTAATTCCTGTCTAATGCCTGCATAATTTGTCCTTCTCTAATCTACTGAAAAATTCTCCCTCAAAGACCATACTTATCCTTATCTGTAGCTATCCTGAAAGTTAAGGAGTTGTGGTCACTGTTCCCTAACTGATCGACCACTGAAAGGTCAATCACCTGCCCAGGCTCATTATCCAACACCAGGTCAGGTCTAGTACTGCCCCCCCCCCCACCTGTTGGACCGTCCACTTAACAAATACTGCTCCATCAAAACCACCTGCATTAAGAAGGTCCCAGTTTATATTCGGGAAGTTGAAATCCCCTATGACAACAAATTGATTATCTTTAGACATTTCCTTAATCTGATTACATATTTGTTCCTCAATGTCCTGGCGGCTTTGGGTGGGGGGGTGGGTGGTATGTAGTACAATCCCATCAGAGTGATTGCTCTCTTCCCATTCCTGAGTTCCTCCAAAATGGACTGTGTCTGACCCCTCCATTATGTCCCCCGTGTGCAGCTGTGATACTGTCCCTGATTAATAGTGCAACTCCCCCCCTTTTACCTCCTCCTCTATCTTTCCTAAAATTTCGAAAGCCTGGTACATTAATCACTCATTCTTGCCCCTAGCTCAATAAGTTTCAGTAATGGCCACAACATCATACTTCCACGTACTGATACAACTCATCATACTTGTTATTTTGATTTTGAGTTTCAATACTTTCCCTGACATCTACCTTCCAGTCCGATCCTTCCCTTACAGGGGCTCCGGTTCCCAGCCTCCTGCAAAACTAGTTTCAATTCTCCCAAGTTGCATCAGCAAACCTCCTGGCCAAGATATTGGTTCCCCTCCAGTTCAGGTGAAACCCATCCCACTTATACAGGCCATCCCTTCCGCAGTAAAGGTTGCAATGATCCAAGAATTCGAAACCCTGTCCCCTGCACTGTCTCCACAGACACTCATTCATGCATGCTATCACCCTATTCCTATCTGCAGTAGCCCGTGGCATCAGGAGTAGTGCAGAGATGACTGCCTTGGAGGTCTTTCTCTTCATCGTCTTTCCTAACTATATATACCTACTGTTTAGGACCTCTTCCCCATTTCTGCCTATGTCATTGGTTCCAATATGCATCTTGACCTCTGGCTGTTCACTCTCCCTCTTCAGCCGCTCCAATATATCCTGAATCCTAACACCTGGGAGGCAACACACCATCCTGGGGCCTCATTTGAAGGTAGATAAATCACCCGACCCGATGAACAACAGTTCAGAGTTCTTAAAGAGGCAGCTGAAGAGATTGTGAAGTATTGAGTAATGATATTTCCTGAATCGCTAGATTCTGAATGGTTCGGGAAGACTGGAAAATTGCAAATATCTCTCCATTCATTAAGAAGGGAGGGAGGCAGACTGATTATAGACCAATTAGCCTGAATTCACTGGTTGGGAAGATGTTGGAGTTCATCATCAAGGATGAGGTTTTGGGATACTTGGCACATGATAAAATAGGCCAAAGTTAGTATGGTTTCTTTAAGGGGAAATCTTGCCTGACCAATCTGTTGGAATTCTTTGAGAAAATAAAAGCAGGATAAACAAAGGAGAGTCCATGGATGTTGTTTATTTGGATATTCAGAAGGCCTTTGACATGGTGCAGCATATGAAGCTGATTAACAAGATAAGAGCCCGTGGAATTACAATAACAATACTAGTTTTGGATAGAATATTGGCTGACTGACAGGAAATAAAGTGTCAAAAATAAGAGGGGCCTGTTCTGGTTGGCTGCCAGTGGCTAGAGGTATTCCACAGGGGTTGTTGTTGGGACCTCTTCTTTTAACATTATACGTCGATGATTTACATGATGGAATTGATGGCTTTGTGGCCATGTTTGCAGATGATACTAAGAAAGGTGGAGAGGCAAGTAGTGTTGAGGAATACTAGTATTGAGAATCTTAATCAGATTGGAAGAATGGGCAAAGATCTGGCAAATGGAATATAGTGTGGGAAGTGTAAGGTCATGTGCATTAGTAGAAAGAATAAAAGTGCAGACTATTTTCTAAACTGGGGGAAAATTAAAAAATCAGATTTGCCAAGGGGATTGGGAGTCATCGTGCAGGATTCCCTAACAGTTAAATAGCTGACTAAGTTGGTGGTGAGGAAGGCAAATGCAATGTTAGCATTCATTTCAAGAGCTCTAAAATATAAAAGTAAGGATGCAATACTGAGGCTTTATAAAGCATTTGTCAAACTGCACAGAGCAGTGTTGCATTCCTTATCTAATAAAAGATGTGTCAACATTGCAGAGGCTCCAAAGGAGATTCACAATAATGATTCCAAGAATGAAATGTATGATGAGTGTTTGATGGCTCTGGGCTTGAACTTACTGCCGCTTAGAAGAATAAGAGGTATCTCAGTGAAACCTATCAAATATTAAAGGGCCTAGATAGAGTGGATGTAGAGAGAATGTTTCCAATAGTGTGGGAGTCTAGGACCAGATTGCAAAACCACAGAATACAATGACTTCACTTTAGAAAACAGGTGAGGAGAAATTTCTTTAGGTACGGATGGTGAATCTGTGGAATTAATTGCCACAGATGGCTGTGGGGTCTAAGTGATTGGGTATATTTAAAGTGGAGGTGAGTCATGGCTGTCTCAAAGCTGGTATACCAATAAGAGCTGCTCCCACCCCATATCAAATGTACTTGATTAATCAGGACATCAAAGGTTACAGGGAGAAGGATGAGGAATGGGGTTGAGAGGGTTAATAAATCAGCATTGATGGAATGGTGGAGCAGACTCGATACTCCTTTGTTACATCCTATGTCTTATGGTCTTATGAAATCCTAGCACAAGCCTTGCCTACTCATTTGTCGAGAACATTAGTAGAGAATCAAGCTGTAAATCATGTAGCCAAAAGAAACTTGCAATACAATAGTGGTGCAGCGAGTACCCACGGCTCATTGAATGACTTTGGCAAAGATTAAGTGCTTAAAAATTCAGGAACACCAGTCATTTGCAGAAATCTGGCTCTGGCTCTTAAAGGAGGACTGGCCACTGAAGCGTAAGACTGTTCAGAGGTTATGGCACAGCAAGCCATCACAGGATTGAGTCGTTGCTGTCCAGAAGTTGGCAAACCAATAAGAGCTTCTGCCACCCCATTTCACCAATTCCAATCATTTAGAACAAATGGACAACTGCAGGGAACTACTCCATTCCAGATGTACCAGATTGTTTCCTCTACATCCATAAATTCACGGAAGATGAAATGGCATTGCATGGAGGTGACTATATCATTATGCCCCCACGTGCATTAAGAAGATTATTATCATACCAGTGCCAAAGGAGAACAGAGTAATGTACTTAATGACCACCACCCTAGGGCTCTAACATCATCATCATGATGAAGTGCTCTGAAGATCACAACTTCAGACTACTACTTATTGACTGCAACTTCACCTTCCATATCATAATTCCAAACAAACTCAGCTCCAAATTTCAAGATTTGGGAATCAACAGCTCCTTTTGCAAACAGACCATAAACAGTAAATGTATGCAGCAACACCCCCATCGAGATTTTTTAAGACCTGGTGCCTCACAAGGCTGCATTCTCAGCCCCCTACATTAATCTCTTTACACTCACATCTGTGTGGTCAATTCTGCTGAGGCTCCACTGCTGATGTCTCACCCTTGAGAGCTAGATCTCAAATAACGACTGATGAAGTTAAGGAACTGGTGTGCTTTCTTGGTAAAGGCATCAGATACATAAAATGTAAAAGAGAACCAAGAGTGGATACTGTACCAGTGGAAAATGATGCTGCAGAGGTCGTAATGGGGGACAATGAAATGGTGGATGAACTGACTAAGTATTTTTCATTATAATGGAAGGCACTATCAGTATGGTAGAAGTTCCAGGTGTCAGGGGGCATGAAGTGTATGAAGATACCATAACTGGAGAGAAGGTTCTTGGGAAACTGAAGGTAGGTAAGTCACCAGGACCAGATGGTCCCAGACTTCTGAAAGAGGTGGCTGAACAGATCATGGTTGCATTAGTAATGATCTATCAAGAATCACTGGATTCTGGAATTGTTCTGGAAGACTGGAAAGTTGCAAATGCCACTCCACTCTTCAAGAAGGCAAAGAGGCAGAAGAAAATAAACTGTAGGCCAGTTAGTCTGACCTCAGTGGTTGGGAAGATGTTTGAGTTGATTGTTAAGGATGAGATCTCGGAGTACTTGAAGGCACATGATAAAATAAGCCATAGTCAGCTTAGCTTGAAAGCCAAATGCAATGTTAGCACTCATTTCAAGAGCACTAGGATATAAAAGCAAGGTTGTAATGTTGAAACTATATAAAGCACTGGTGAGGCCCCACTTGTATTGTGAGCAGGTTTGGACCCTTTACCCTAGAATGGATGTGCTGAAACTGGCGAGGCTTCAAAGAAGGTTCATAAAAATGATTCCAGGATTGAATGGCTTGTGATATGAAGACTGCTTGATGGCTCTCAGCCTGTATTCACTGGAATTCAGAAGAATGTGTGGTGACCTTATTGAAACTTATCAAATGGTAAAAGGCCTTGATAGAGTGAATGTGGAGAGGATGTTTCCTATGGTGAGAGAGTCTAAGACGGGGGGGCACTGCCTCAGAATAAAGGGGGGTCCTTTTAGAATGGAAATGAGGAGAAATGTCTTTAGCTAGAGAGTGGTGAATCTGTGGAACTCTTTGCCACAGGCAGCTGTGGATGCCAAGTCTTTATTTATATTTAAGGCAGAGGTTGATAGATTCTTGATTGGTCAGGGCATGAAGTGACACGGGGAGAAGGCAGAAGATTGGGGCTGAGAGGAAAATTGGATCAGCCATGATGAAATGGCCTAATTCTACTCCTATGTCTTATCGACATGGTTGGGCCAGGACAAGCTGTTGGCGACGTTTACACTAAGGAACTCAAAGCTGTCAACCAGCTCCACCTCAGCACCATTGACACAAACAGGGAGGTGTGCTCTGCCACACTAGCTGAAGTCATCGGGAGGATAATAAACTTGTTTCATTATGCCCAGTTCTGTTTGTTGCTGTGTGCTAATTAAAAGAACAGTGAGTGACATAAGAACTTAAGAAACAGGAGCAGGAGTAAACTAGTCACTTCCTTCAGCATGCTCCACTATACACTTAGATTGGGGCTGATTCAGTTTTGTCCTCAACACCACTTTTCTGCTCTTTTGTATATGCACTAAATCCTGTGTAGATTAAATATTTGTCTACCTCTGTCTGGAATGTTTTCATGACTCCAACTTTAAATAGTCCTCTGGATTAAAGAAATTCAAAGATTCACACTCACCTGAGAGAGGAATTCATTCTCACCCCCATCTGAAATGGGCACACCTTTACCCTGAAATGATGCCCACTACTTGCAAAGAAAACATCATCTTCACATTCACCTTGTGAATTCTATGTTTCAATAGGATCACCTTTCTTTCCCTCATACTCCAACCAGCCCAATGCTTCTTCATGTTCCCCTTTGTGAGCATCCTATTTGCTTCCTAAATACAAGCTATTCCTGCATAATACTTCACTTATTTTTATAAATTCTACTAATAAAACTAGTCCAGGGCCTATAACTTCCATTAAAACTTGCAACAATCACAAAGGATAAGATGTTTTCTATTCTCAACCCAAATTATGGAGAGTTAAGTAAAGTCTGCAGCACAGGATCACGGACACCATCACCCTACATTGTGTTAGTGTGGTGTATTAGATTATTTAGCAGTCCATCACAGGAGACGTGGTTACAAAATTAACAAGCCTCAAGCAAGATTGGACACTGAAAGATTTTTTTTCCCAAAGAGAAGTGGATTTGTGAAATAGACTTCCAGCAAAAGCAGTTCATAGTGTGTCAATTAATTCCTTATAAGAAAGTGTTGGATAAATACCTGGTGAAGACCGGGATTGAGGCTGCAAGGAGCTTTTTGGGTAGCAAGGATCAAATAATGCATAATATATCTCAGTTACAGTGTAAGTGTGCATACTGCTGAGTTAATTGCTCAGGGATGATTTGAAGTGGTTAATTACTTTAAAAAAAAATAAGGTAATGTGGAAGATTTTGCCTTTGATCAGTTGCCTTCCTTTGGCAATGGATTACATGGGTAGTGATCATCATTCAGCAAATGTAATCACTTTGTTGAGAGGTCAAGCTTAATCGGGCAAATGGCCCTTCTCTCATGAGTCATTTTTGTTAAGTCCTCAAGAATTTTCTCTAACTTTTTAATAATATATTTTGTTAATTGGAAATAAAATATTAATTGTATCAAAAAGAAAATTCAGGAAATTATCAATGTATTAGGTAGCATCTATGATGCTGAGTTAACATCAAATCTTCTTATGAAAAGACATCAGTCCAAAAAGTTGCTTTGAACCCAAAAACTATCCAATTTGACATTTTGATTGTTATTTCAAACTGCTTGAATCTACCATACTGTACTTTTTAAAACTTTGTTTGTTTTTGCTATTACATTTCCTATTTTCTTCTCAGTGCAGTCATGTTCCTTTGAGCTTCTCCCTGATGATAATGGCAAAATATTCAAAATATAAAATGAAATATCTTTAACATACCAATTCTTGTATTATTTTGACTTCAATTATTAGTAGCTTACAGTACAGAAAATTACTTTGCTACCCAACGTTAACTTTCATAATTGAACTTTATAAAGTCATAATCATAAGCAATTTAAACTAGTATCAAATTGCATTTTATCTCAAAACTGGAATTTGAGATCATTTTTGTTTTAATTATTTTGGAATGGGATATTTGCTAATACAATGCAGAATTTATACCAGACTTCTGAGATACTACAATATGTTAATGAGATTTTAAAAAAACTAATGATTTTATTTGATATAATTAAGTAATTAATGCAGAAGATATTTTGTTCTAAATCTGTTTAACATTGTGAAACTTCATTAAAAATAAACCTTACAACAAATAGAAAAGCATTGTATTAGATAACAAAAATTTGCAAACTACTTTCTGTTAAAATTAACTGAGAATGAGTAAGAATCTTCCTGCAGTTCTTGAACATATAGATTTACCTAAACTTATAGATTTATGTGCTTGGAAGGAAGACTGCTTGCTTCAATGAAATAGCATTAAATTAGGAAGATGTCTGTAGTCATGTGAGTTTAAATGACTTGAAAAATTATTGCTTAAAGGAAAAAAACGTAATCCATTATGCTAAAGTTATCTGTAAAAATTAAGAAAGTGGTATAAGTGTCATGGGTGTTCCTTACTTTGTTTATTTGACTTATCGCAATTTCTTTGACACATGATTTTGGCAGACCAATCACAAAAATCTCTACTGTGTCAAAATCATTCAAAGTATTAGGTCCAAGGATTACAAGTATTTTTTCCATTATTCTCAAATGTCTCAAATGGACTCAATTACATTTAAATATGAAAGGAATTATTTCTTTTGATTTCTATTTACAAGCAATATTTTAAATAATTTACAGTATTCACTGTCTCAAGCAATTTCACCTGTACATACTCAAATGCTCAAGGAAATGAGAGTTTAATAGTTATAACACTAGTCCAGAAGCCTGGACAAAAGATCAAAATGCCAACCTGGAAGGTTTGAAATTCAGGTTCACTTAATCAAGTGTTCCCTACTTGCCTCAATGTTTGCAACTTCAAAGACTATATCATACTCTCTCCCTTCCTCTTTGTGCACCTCTTCTCCCTCAAAAGTCCACTGCTCATCCACCCATTCATCATGCTGGCAAAGTGATTGTGATTACAGGGACTGCCACAGGATAAAAGTAATGTGAGTTTACTGGTCATATAGCATTGGCAATGAGGATATATTCACAACTAATCTATACATTCAGAGAATGATAGACTTGATAAAGAGTTCCTGATGCACAAGTCCTACAAGAGGACCACAACCTTGTCGTTGAGTTTGGAGGCTTGCGTGTCACAACAATCTGTTTGGCATGGGAAGCGTCACCCCTGCCAAACATGTCAAAGGGCAGAGGCCAGACTAAGAATGGTTCACCAGTCCTCCAGGCTTGGGGGATCAGCTCAAAGCTAACAACACTGATTGATAAAACAAAATTGTTAAAGAAACAGCAATGAAGAAGCCTTCCACATCTGAGTGTGATGGTATTCCTGAGTCTACACCCAGGATCTGAATGACTGACAGTAGTGAAAACCGAGAGGAAGCTACTGACATGATGGAGGAAGCCCTGAAGACCACCAGAGATGGAGGACCTTCATTGCAGCCCTAAATGCCAGCGGTGTAACAGGCAGTAAGTAAAGTGGATATCCCTTAGTATCCTGGGCCCCTGGGAAACCCCATTCTCTGTGTCCATGTTCCTTGTTGCAATCAAGCATGGCTCCATGATGGAATGGCTACTCAGGCAAAAATGCACATCAATCCCAAACACATTGGTAGGAAAACAGATGAGATCCTGCAAGCCAAAGATTCGAGATTCAAAAACTTTATTGTCATTCTAACCGTACATCAGCTCTGCAGGGCTGAATGAGACAGTGTTTCCCAGGGGCAGTGCAATCATAACATAACAAACGCACCACTAAATAATAAACATAACAATAAATAGTAAAACACATCAGCCAAATGTCAGTTAAAATCAAGTTATAAGTGTCCAGTGCAAAGTAAAAGTGTCCAAAGCAGAGTCAGGTAGAGCAGCTATTTAGCAATCTGACTGCCTGTGGGAGGAAGCTGTTTAGTAGCCTTGTGGTTTTTGTTTTGATGCTCCTGTAACGTTTACCTGATGGCAGAAGAACAAACAGTTCATGGAGAGGGTGTAAGGGGTCTTTAATGATATACCTTGTCTTCTGGAGGCACCGACTCTGAAAGAGGTCTTGGACAGAAGGTAGGGAGACCCCATTAACCTTCTCTGCTCCCCTAACCACCCTCTGTAAGGCTTTTTTGTTGGCAGCACTGCAGCTGGACTACCAGGTTGTGATGCAAAAGGTCAGCACACTCTCAGCAAACGTAAGGAGTTAGGAGTTAAATTACAAAGTTGGACCTCAAAGGCAAGTTACTGTAATTAGCACAGAGCTTGAAATACCGTTCCTCTAGTTTACATTTTGATGCACCCTGGCATCGAAGGAGGCCAAGGACAGACATGTCTGTGTGGTAATGGGGTGGGGAATTAATATGGCTGATAACTGGGCTCTACAGAAAGTTATGGTGGATGGAGCACAGGTGCTTGGAAAAGTGATTACCCAACTTGAGCTTAATAGCACTGATACAGAGAAGGTCACACTGAGAGCGAGGGTGGAGGATATGCATAGGAATGTCTGCCTCGCCTTGAGAGTTGTACAGGGCCACAGATGGAGGTGAGGGATGAGGTTTAGGAAGAGGTGTTACACTTCCTACATTTCAATACATCCAGTGCCATGTGCTAAAGAATGTAGGAACAGAAGAAGACCAGATAAATGTTTCACTCTAGCAGATCGAGAGACTTAGGATTTCAGGACACTGAAAACAGTGGTATAGTTTATCCACAGGCAAAACCAGGACCAATATCCCAGCAGGGACTGATGTTGTTTGCAATGACTTAAGCTAGAATGGCAGGGCTTTGGAATCTAAGTAGTGTGAACGGGGAGAGAGAAATGAAAGGAGGATCAGTACAATAAAGAAGCAGAATACAGGAAAATCAAGGGCAAGAGGCAAATTGAGCCACAGCACAAAATAAAAGTTTAAAAATAGTAAAAACACAGGTAAATGAATCTGATAAGTAAGGAAGGAGGCTAGCATGGTGGCTTGTGAAATGCTTTACAGCACAGATGATCGGCAATAGAAGTTCAATTCTCGTCACTTTCTGCGAGGGGTTTATACCCCCTCCCCATGGTCGTGGGGCTTTATCTGACTGCACCTGAGATGAGTAAATGTCAAGTGAAAATATAAAGAAAATTGCAAATGCTGGAAGTCTGAAATAAAGAACAAAAATTTTGGAAGCACTCATCAAATCAGACTGCTTCCATGGAAAGAGAAATAAGAGTTAATATTTCTTTTCTCAGTGTCTGTTTCTCTTTCCATAGGTTTTCCTAATTTGCCAAATATTTCAGGATGTTCTGTCTGTGTAAGTAACAATTATGTTTGATATTGAAAAATCAGTTTATTTAGTGGTGACCAATTAACCTACTAATTCATATAACTTTTGAATGAGGGAGGAATTGAGAGCATGCCGAGGAAATCCATATAATTACAAGGAGAATGTATAAACTCCTTACAGACAACAGTGAATTTGAACCCAGGCCACTGACACTAAGTTAGCATTACACTAACTTGCTGCCCCATGCTACCATGCCACGCCTTATTAAGCAATAATCTCTATGTGCAACATTGGAGGTTCTTTGCTCCAAATATTTTTCCATTACTTTTTTTTATGGGCAATTTGCCAAAGACCTGCACACAATGTCAAAGGAGATGGAGGAGTCCAACTTTGAAACGTATCAAGAAATTTTGCAGAGCTGCAAGACCATTCCATTAATCAAATGGTCAGTGCTATAAAAATGACAGTCTGCTCACCGTGATGGATCCTCTGCCAGCAGTTCTGACAGCCGCTTTGGCAGCTCACTTTGCTGCCATGGAACTCAGATGTCTGCCAGTTTTTATTTCTGAGGCCTAATTTTGCCAGCAGGATTCAATGCTTTGATGACCATTTAAAGGTTGTAGAACAAGCACGCCACCAACAAATCCCTCTGCCATTTATTTTAGTTTTGTCTAGGTTAAATCATCTGCTTTGTATTACAGAAATTACATTCAATGGCGCTTGAAAGATGTTAAATAAATGTGGAGCCATTTATTTCCATAACTAAAAGTTAGAGATGATCCTGACCAAGAACTATCTGCCGATAAAAAAATTTAGCTAAGTGTTTGCAAGAATTAAGCACCTTTTCTGTAAGGATTTCCACTGCAATTACCATCTACCAAACTGGCACAATGTCACCAAACACTAACTGTAAGGAGCTTTTGAAAGGCTGGCTTTGACTCACATTAGGGAACAACCATTGATGTTCAAGATTTCTTTTAGAAAATCTGTTGGTGTTTCATGAGAAGCAGTAATATGCACTATGAGCTTCACTCCAGAATCACGCAGCTTGATAGTCCCAACCTCCAAGTACCCATATTATATCAGGAACTTCCCCGTGACATTGGTTGCAGCAGCCTGTCTTTCAGCTACTGAAAAATAATTCCTTTAATCTAGAGCTTGGATGCAGATTACACAGTATTCTTTCTTCTCAATGTATTTTTAGTGCCTGTGTGGTCTTAATGAAGCTTCTATTTAACAAATAAAGCAGATTGATAATAAGCACCCCTATTTTAACATAAATCAGATAGATATATCAATATGACAAGGCAGATCTCCACATGTCTACTGCACTTGCAGGAATTAAGCTGAGGTAGCATCATCATCACAGGCCTGTCTATTCCTCTCCACCAAGTATCAGATTTTAAATAAATGCTGTTACCTCTCCTCACACCTCCCTCTTTCTCTCATGCTCTCATGCGCTATTGCAGGACCCTCTAATTATGAGATTCAGAGAAGAAGTCCTCTGCAAATTCAAGTCACAATTTTTCACATTGTGTTGCCTTATGCTAACTAGGTAACAGGTATAATATAATATAAACATATTTTTAAAATATTTTTATTGAATACTTGCTTTTATTGAAATTTTGACTGGTGTATTGGAGAGTATTTATTCCCAGCTGTCTGAAAGACGTATCCACATGACTGATAACAAAGGTACTGCAGTCAATTTGTATGCACTATTTTCAATATAGCAGGCAATAGGTACTTCACTATTTGACTGTATTTTACAGGATTTTCTGATGTTTTTCTGCAGAACAGATATAACTAAGTTTACATTGTCAAAGTTCAATGAAAATTGTCCTCTGGACTGTCCATCCCCTAATGTTTTCATATAATCTAGAAAAAGGTGAAAGCATTCTTCTTCATGCCTTATTGGATAAACAAATTAGAAACAAGCAACATTTTAGAATTGTGCCTTTAGAATTTGGATTGTGGTCAAGATACATTGAGACATTTTCAAATTATAAACAAAACAAAGCACTTCTAAGACTTTTTCTCAAATGCCTTAGAGAAATATTGTAACTATTGTACATCATTATATTTTAGAAACTGCAAGAAATTATCTTTTTAACCACATTATCACTGGATCATTAATCCATTTAATACAAGTGATGCCTAAAATAAGTTTAAATGAATGTGGCCGGGGTTTGGTTTTTGAATAGAACATTAATCGAGCGCTGCAAGCTGAAAATGAAGATTCTTCCAATTTAACATTATCTATATTTTCTTTTATGGCAAGACAGTCGCGAACTGTCAAATTGGTGTCAAGAAAGCATGACATGTGAACTTGGGTTAATCACACTTTTATGATGTCATCTGTAAAGTTAAATATTAATGTTCTGATTTTATTACTTTTTATGCTGGTGATAAATGATAGCCATTGTTTAATTACAATTTTATTGATTGTACAGTTCTTCACAAACATATTGAACTGAAATATTGCCATCTATTCAATTTAGGCAAACAGAAAGAATATTGTTAGACCAATGATACACATTTACTTCAAAACAGTGATTGCACCATCTCAGTTCAGTGTGAATGCAACTGAATTTCAAGCATTTGAAGATATAAAATAATGTTAAGTAAAATCAATCTATAGCTACAAAACTCCATCTTCATTCCTATGAAACATTATTACTATTTCCTTGACAATAAATTTTCTAAAATCTCAAAATACCAAAATATAGATGACTTGACAATAAACTGGTGATAATGGCATTCAATCTCTTCACCCCTTTTTCTTAAATATTGTAATGACTATGGACGTGTGTCCTAGCTGACAATTGCTTTTGCTATTAAGACTGACCAATAACAGAATGAACCTATCACATTGAAGTAAACAGGTTAACCATGTAATTTAATTCAAATATTGCAGAATGTAATCCAGTCTTAAGGTTTCAATATTGGTTGTAGCATGCTCAAGGTTTGCCTTTAGGAATTAATGAACTCAGTCATATGAACCCTGTGGATCAGGATTTTCTTTCCCAAGACAAAGAGTTAAATACCCAGGATAGATATAGAAGAGCACAGTCAGGTATATTTTTGATGCAAAGGGTAATTGAATCATAAAATACTTTGATACTGAAGCAAGTTGCTTAATTGAATTCACAAAGCATTTATAGAGCAATGTTCATAAGGACTTGATGCTGATTTCTAAAATAAGAGGTATGTGTTTATTTGCCTATATGGTGGTAATTTGTTGATGGAACATTTTGTTTATTACTTTTCTTCCTTTCTTCATCATTTAGCTCAAAATGTTTTTGTGCTGCAAACTGTTCAAAGTCTGTAATGAGGGAACTCCCTGAAATGTTTTTGAGTGTGAAATAGATCCAGCAAGATTAATGTAACATGCCACCAGTGTTGAGTGATGTGTCTTTAACAGATTTCTCATATTCAGTTAAGAAAACAATAGGAAAAAGAAAAAAATTATTCTAATTAAAAATCATACTCATTTAAATACACTGATGCACATGGGCAGAAAAGCAAACAGAGCACGTAACCAGATCCCACCATAAATGTGATAGGAAATCCAGTATACCATAGTTCAAATAGTGTCTCTTCATTTATTCCTTACCTAAATACTGTAATGAAGCTCAAAAATAATCTGCAATAACAATCTACATCACAATTAAACTCGACAGCCCTGTGCTGAGGGATTCAACTCAGCTGCACAGTAATCCAGCTGGCCCACTGTCTTCCTTTCCCCCATCTTCAAAAAAGGCCGGCTACTAATATTGTTATAACTATGCACCCCTTGTCAAAGATATTGATCCAACTCTTAAAGATGTCAGTTGACTCAGAGTCAATAACATTCTCCAGTGGTCATATCCACATGTCCATTATCCTGTAGGAGCATTACTTTTCTAATCTCTAACCTTGCTCAAGGTTGTGAATTTTATAATTGTATTAACTACCCGAACCCCTCGAATGGATTTCTGTCTTGTAATCACTCCCAGATATATTTTACTCCCTACATAAACCATCTCAATCCTCAATTAAACTGCTGCCTCATAATCAATCTTTTGATGTTTTATTGTGCGTGACATCAGGTGCTCTAACCACTCAGGAAGACAACTCATCATCACCAGAGAGGAGCACACTCTGCCAAAATGAGTAATTTCTTCATTACCATACTATAGGTTAAATTTTTATTGAGAGTATACTGTGGGCTGTGTCACAAGGCAGCAACATCCCTTGGAGTTGAGAAATGATGCTAGTAAACCACTCAATAACATTTATTCTATGTTATACGTAACCCAAGGCATTTCATGGGTAAGAAGCGGATGCCAGTCATAGAGAATTAGGTAAGGTAACAAAAAGTACATGCACGAGGAACAACTCTACTTATCTGAGATGGGGTTCAGTTCAAAGGAGAAACAAAACATTGTCGAATGCCAGGAATTTGAGATGAGAATTAGGTAATGCTTTTACTGGAAAATGTATCAGCATCTTAGGCAGATCTGTGAACACTGGAAATTAATGAAGACAATCTGAACAGCTAGAACATCAAGTCACAGTTGAGTGTTGTCCAAATGCACTTGGGAACTGATGCCACCTCTTCATGACATGGATAAGAAATGGGAAGATCACAAAAGGGATTTTCTTCTATTCACTTTTACACCAAAAAAATTCAAACCATGATAACTTCCCTTTGATGGTTTCCTAATTCTATGCTTCCTATGAGGTGCAGTTCTGATTATGACTTAGATGGTGTCTATGGTCCAGGATCACTGAATATTTGAGAGATCAGCTTCAGACATTTGCACCTCAGATCCCTGTCAGAGCTGTCGGCCAAACTGGTTTGTTGACACCACGATCCTGATTGAAAGTCAGATAGGTAGTTGTTTGAGATGCCACCATTGCTGTAGAGAGAACATGGCTAGATATGGTGCAGAATGAGAATGCTAGTTTCAAGGTTTATTTTGGCACTGAAAGGGTGTACACCTCAACGTGACAGCCTTTAAAGTATAGCTTAAAACTGTTAATCGTTACTGATGTAAATGAGGAATTATGAGTTATTGAAAACAGTGAAAAATGTGAGGGAGTGTGGGGATGATAGAAGGAATGTTTCATACTAAGGAATGTAAAAGGTAATAGAGGATTGCATTTTTATTACTATTGTTCTGAGATACTTGAGTTTCTTCCTCCACATATTCATTTCAAGGGATGCTGAAGAGCAGCCTCTGGATTGATCAGGTACTCGTGAAAAGTCTCTTCCTGCTTACTGTCGTCACTTGTGTGCCATTGTTACCTCGGATATGATGGACTGAACAGTGGGAGAGAGAGTTCAAAAGAAGTGAGCAGGGGCAGTCGAGGCATTCTGCACACCACATTTCCTGAGGAGACATTGGATTGTGCATAAATAAGCACTTGGCAAGGGCCAATTAAAAGAAGTTGGGTTTAAACAGAGCAGCCATTGTGTGAGTAGACCAGTGGTAGAGTGGAGAGCTCGGGCTTTGGCTCATAGATGCTTTGGTGAGGAGAGGTAAAGGCTGTAAGTTAGGTTTTTCACTTAATTTTTCTCTCTTTCTTTCTTAGTGCACAGTTGATGCTTTGCTGCACGCTTGAGTGCTCAGTAGTGGGATCCAATGTTTTTTTGCTGGTGGGGGGGGGATTGTTGCCTTACTGCTGATTGTGCGTGGGAGGGGGGAGCTGGGGGGTGCTTTGGGGTTCTAATGTTTAACATCTTTGGGGCATTCCTCTGTTTTTGTCGATGTTTACAAAGAAAAAAATTTCAGGATGTGTACTGTATACATTTCTCTGACATTAAACGTACTTATTGAACCTATTGAAATAGGGAGAATGAGCAGCTGGAATCTGCGGTACATATTGGTACCAACGACATAGTAGGAAAAAGGAGGAGGTTCTGAAGAGAGAATAAAGAGAGTTAGGTAAAAAGCTAAAAACCAGAGCCTCCAGAGTTGTAATCTCTGGATTGCTTCCTGTGCCATGCACCAGTGAAGGTAAGAACAGGAAATCTGGCAGATGAATCTGTGGCTGAGGAATTGGTGCAGAGGGCAGGGTTTCAGATTTCAGGATCTTTCGAATCTCTTCTGGGGGATGACCTGTACAAAAAAGGTGAGCTACTCCCGAATCCAAAGGGAATGATATCCTTGTGGGCAGGTTTGATGGAGCTGATGGGAAGAGTTTAGACTTATTTGGCAGGGGGATGGTAACTGGAATAATAGGGCTGAGTGATAGTTGGTATACAAGTAGATGCAAGTGTATAATGAGACTGTGAGGAAGGACAGGCAGATGATAGGGCAAAATTGCAGTCAGCGGAATGAGTTGATATGCAACATGGGAGCAGAAAAGAAAAGGGTGACGAATACAGGACCGAAGGCTTGTATTTGAATGTACATAGTAATTGGAATAAGGTAGATGATCCTGTAGCACAGGTAAAGATTGGCAGGTATGACATTGTGGGCATCACTGTCTGGGCTGAAAGAAAATCATAGTTGGGAGCTTAGCGTGTATTGTATTGAAAGGACAGGCAGTTTGGTGGGCTGTGTGGCTCTGTTGGTAAAAAAAAATGAATTCAAATCTTTAAAAAGAGGGAACGTAGTATCAGAAGATGTAGAATATTTGTGGGTAGAGGTAAGAAACTGCATTGGTAAAAAGACCCTGAGGGGAGTTGTAGTCAGGCCTCCAAATGGTAGCCTGGATGTGGGCTACAAATTACCATGGGAGATAGAAAAGGCATGTAAAAAGGGAAACGCTACAATAGTCATGGAGGATTAAATATGTCGGTAGATTGGAAAAATCAGGTTGGTGCTGGATCCCAAGAGATGGAATTTATAGAATGCCTATGAGATGGCTTTTCAGAGCAGCTCGTGGTTGAGCCAACTAGGGGAAAGGCAATTACAGACTGGGTGTTGTGTAATAAATCAGATTTGATTTGGGTTCTTCAGGTGAAGGAATCCTTAGGATCATAATATGATAGAATGCATTCTAGGGTTTGAAAGGGAGAGATGAAATCAGATGTATCAGTATTACAATGGAGTAAAGGGAATTACAGAGGCACGAGAGAGGAGCTGGCCAAAGTTGATTGGAAGGGGATATTAGCAGGGATGGTGGCAGAACAGCAATGGCCGGAGTTTCTGGGAGCAATTCAAATCGTAGGATAGGTACATCCCAAAGAAGAAGTCTAAAGGAAGGATGAGGCAACTGTGGCTGACTGGGGAAGTTGAAAACAGTTTTGAAAAAAATAGAGGGCATATAATATAGCAAAAAGTAATGGGAAGTTAGAGGATTGGAAAACATTTAAAACAAACAGAAGGTGAAAAAATTGCCACAAGGAAAGAAAAGATGAAGTATAAAGGTAAGCTAGCAAATAATATAAAAGAGGATACCTAAACATTGTTCAGATATATGAAGAGTAAAAGAGAGGCAAGAGTGGATATTGCAATGCTGGAAAATGATGCTGGAGAGACAGATGTGGGAGACAAAGAAATGGTCGATAAAGTTAATAAGTATTTTGCATCAATCTTCACCATGGAAAACACAAGCAAAATGCCAGAAATGCAAGAGTGGCAGGGAGAAAAAGTGAGTGCCTTTGCTATTTTTAAGTGGAAGGTGTTTGGTAACCTGAAGGTCTTAAGGTAGGTAAGTCACCTGGAACAGTTGAATGACACCCCAGGGTTCCAAAAGCGATAGCTGAAGAGATTATGTAAGATTGGTAAAGATCATTCAAGAATCACCAGATTCTGGAATGTTTCTGGAGGAATGGAAAATTGCAAATATGATGCCACTCTTTAAGAAGAGAGGAAAGGGAGCTGGAAGGAAATTATAGGCCAGTTAGCCTGACTTCAACACTTCGGAAGATGTTGCGATCCATTAATATAAGATTGGGGGGCATTTGGAGGCACATAATAAAATAGGCCAAAGTCAGCATGGATGCCTTAAGGGTAAACTTGACTGACAAATCTGTTTGAATTCATTGAAGAAATAACAAGCAGGATAGACAAATGAGAGCAGTGAATGCTGTATTCTTGGATTTTCAGAAGATAAAAGCCCAGTGTATTACAGGAAAGATACTTGCATGGATACTTGGCTGACTAGCGGAGGCAAAGAATGGGAATAAAGGGGGCTTTTCCTGGGTGGCTGCCGGTGGCTAGTGTTGTTCCACAGGAGTCAGTGATGGGACCACTATTTTTCACATTATATGTCAATGATTTCAATATCAGAATTGATAGTTTTGTGGCCAAGTTTGCAGCAATACAAAGATAGGTTGAGGGGCGGGAAGTGTTAAGGAAGGAAGGAGTCTGCAGAAGAACTTAGACTAATTGGGAAAACTGGCAAAAATATGGCAGATGGAATACAGTGTTTGATTACACACTTTGGTAGAAGGAATAAAGGTGGAGGTTATTTTCTAAATGGGAAGAAAATTTAAAAATCAGAGTTGCAAAAATTGTCTTGGGAGTCCTTCTTCAGGTTTCCATAAAGGTTAACTTGCAGGTTGAGTTGGCAGTAAGGAAGGTAAATGCAATGTTAGCATTCATTTCAATAGCACAAGAATATAAGAATAAGACTTATAAGGCACTGGTCAGACTACACTTGGAGTATTGTGAGCAGTTTTGGGCCTCCTATCTAAGAAAATGTGTGTTGGCATTGGAGAAAGTCCAAAGAAGGTTCACGAGAATGATTCCAGAAATGAAAGCACTAACATTTTTGGAGCGTTTGATGACTCTGAGCCAGTATTTGCTAGAGTTTAGAAGAATGAGTGGAGATCTCATTGAAATCTATCAAACATTGAATAGCCTAGATAGAGTGGATGTGGAGAGGATCTTTCCAATAGTGGTGGAGCGTAGGACTAGTGGGCATGCCCTCAGAATAGAGGGACATCCATTTTGACAGAGAAGAGGAGGAATTTCTTTAGCCAGAAGGTAGTATATCTGCAGAATTTATGGCCACAGATGGCTGTGGAGATCGAATCATTGGGTATACTTAAAGTAGAGATTGATAGTTTCTTGATTAGTCTGGGTGTCTAAATTTACAAGTAGAAGGTAGAAGAGTGGGGTTGAGAGAGATAAAAAGTCAGCCATGACGGAATGGCAGAGGAGACTCAATGGGCTGAATGGCCTATGTTTATGGTCTTACTTCCCTGACAACCTTTAGAAAGAGACATGGAAACATCTAGATGATAACTCTTTTCCTCTCTGATGAGTCTGTTTATTATGGCTAGCTCCACCAGATTTCTTCCTCAATACCTAAGAATACCTTGAATGTCTTTTAAATGCCAGTATTAACTTGCAAAATATTAACCTACGTTAATGTTACATTACATGTCCTACTGTATTCTGTAAATTTATGATGATCCCAAATAACAGATACTGTTACTTGGGAAAAAAATTATTATCACTGTAATGTTATTCTCAAGTGACCAGGGTAAGTTATTAATTAAAAGAGCAGGTTTCACTCTCTAAAACCTATGTCCATACTAAACAAAATGAAATGTATAGCCAAGGTGATTATCCGTGCATTCTGTTGCTCGGCAACCGGGAAGAAAGAGAATGGGGTCAGTATCTACAAGTTCAAAACAGTCGTGTATTTTTCCTTTAACCTAAGATTTCAGTAATGAAATTTACATTTTTAATCATGAGGCCAACAACTATAGTGCACACAGTACTGCAGACACAAACTATTTTATCTTGCTGAGGGAGTGATCTACATTTTGATTTTATAGCACAAAATTGCAGTAAGTCCCTGACTCAATTATCATAAATGATTTTATAAATCAGTGAAAACTGAGACACTGAGAACTCAAATGAGAATAATTTCTTTAAAAATAGAAATATCAATAAAATATAATACATAATTTACATTGTGAAGCATATGGGAGCCCCACTCTAACAACAGAATGACACATGTGTTCAGGATGTAATGTAATTTGTCCTTTTTAAATGAGATGTTATTAATTAATGGGTATTGGAGAGAAAAAATCTAATTGGTGATGGGTGGTATTAATTTATTTATATCAAATATGATATTAACAACAGGATGCTAAAATGATGACTGGCACTTAACAAGGAACCTACTGGCAGCAGTCATAAATGGTTCAGAATCTGATTTTACAGTGAGATCTCTAGAGATGATGACACCAAGTCATTTTCTGGTTCAACATAAACATCAGATCCAATACTATAACTTTATGGAATATGTTGTTTCGCATGATATCAGAGCTCAGTCATATGAGGAACATCTTCATTCGGTAAAAGTGCCACAGTTCAGATATGGGAAAGTAAAGTCATAAAAGTAAGGATTGAATCAGGACACAGAAAATGATTGCCACTCAAAGTCTGAAAAAGACGATCAATATACTGTACATGCCACCTAGGATGTTTAAAGAAATTCCTGACAAATTGGGGACTAGATTCAAACTACGAAGGTCAAATAGGAATATCTAGATCCAAAAAGCACTATGGCAACTCAACAAAAATAACGCATATAAAATCCATTCATCAATCACACACAATTGCGTATACTGTGAAGGCTACTTGAATGAAACTTATTGGCCAATTACTGATATGCTTTCTATAAGAATTGATGGCTCATTTACTGCAGTTTATGTGGACATGAAATAAGACATCCAATGAAATTCTGGAAGTAACCATTCATATTAACGATATTATAATAAGAAATTGGCCATTTCTACTTTGTCACCAAACATTATTTCTGCAGCTAGCAATCAAATTAAAATAGCAGAAAGATAATTTTAAAAGGTAACAAATGTTTTAGGGAGTTTTTTATTTGGCAGTCATTTTATAAAATAATTTACTTAATTGCAACAGGAAAAAGCTTAAATATTGTTTAAATATTAAGTATTGTTTCAACTGAAGTTTTTGAAGCAATGGATAGGCCTAAATCAAGAGATTAACCACACAAGTAAATATGCTCAAAACACATGGTGAGACTGTGGTAAATTCAGGATGAGAGGTTGTTACTCCATCTGGAGCCCAAAAGTGCTGAAATTTTCCACAATTAGCATGGAAAATCTGCCTCTGTAGTCCTGCACCAGTTGGACCAGACATAGGATCCATCATTTGAATGGGGATATTCTTGAGAGATCAATAAGTGCAAATTCAATTATTTACTTTTTAACTGATTTAAAAACTTACAGAACTTCAATTTGCATACAATGAAAACAGGTCCATGGTGGACCCTGTCTCTCATGTACAATATTCAGCTCTGGATCAACTTGACAATAAAAATATCTATTTCAGGATGCTATTCATTGACTATGCCTCAGCTTTCAACACCGTAAAACCAAATAAACTCATTTCTGAACTTCTGGGTCCCTGACCAGTGAGGTAGAACTGGACGTAGCATTCATCCATTCTGCTCCTCAGGGTTGAGTGCTCAGACTCCTGCTCTACATCCATGTCTGTTTGGTAACATACAGTACCAACTTGATGTTTCAGTTCACTGGTGATACTTGTTTCATCGTTAGACACTGGTGAAATTTCCAAAGACTGGAATGTGGCTAACGTTATTCTGCTGCTTAAAATGGGTGGTAAGGACAAGCTAGGGAACGACAGGCTGGCCAGCGTGACATCATTTGTAGGAAGGTTAGTGAAGGGAATTCTGAGGAGTAAGAGCTCTCAGCATTTGATCAGACAGAGTCTGATTAGGCTGAGTCAGCATGGTTTTGTGCTTGCAAACCTTTTAGAGTTTTTCCATGAAGTAATCAGAAGGGTATGGATGTGAATGTTGTCTACTTGGACTTTAGCAAAGCTTTTAACAAGTTACCACATGCTAGGCTGGTCTGAAAGGATACGAGGGGTGATTGATAAGTTCGTGGCCTAAGTAGAAGGAGTCAATTTTAGAAAACCTAGCACATTTATTTTTCAACATAGTCCCCTCCTACACTTACACACAGTTCAGCGGTTGTGAAACATACAGATCTTGGAATTCCAGAAAGTGTCCACAGCATGGGTGATTGATAAGTTCGTGGCCTAAGGTAGAAGGAGATGAGTTATACAGCTCTCTTTACGTGAACATGCAGTTCAACTCTGAGTGATTATGCAGAAAGTTTGAAGTTAATAACATCAGGGTGATTGATAAGTTCATGGCCTAAGGTAGAAGGAGATGAGTTACCTTAGGCCACAAACATCAATCGCCCCTCATAGTTCCCATGGAATCTCGAGAGATCTAGTTAAGTAGATTCAAACCCATTCTCCAGCCTTTTCCCCACTACCTTTGACACCCTTACTAATTAAGTACCTGTCAACCTTCGCTTTAAATATACCTAATGAGGTTGGCCTCAATGCTGTCCATGGCAATGAATTCCACAAATTCACCACCATATGGCTGAAGAAATTCCTCATCACCTCTGATCTAAAGGGATGTCCTTCTATTCTGAGGCTGTGCCCTCTGGTCCTAGACTCCACCACTATTAGAAATATCTTCTCCACTTCCACAATATCTAGGCCATTCAAATTTGGTAGGTTTCCTCTCATTCTTTTAAAATCAAGGAAGTATAGGCCCAAAACCATCAAATACTCCCATATATTAACCCTTGAATTCCTAGGATCATTCTCATAAGTCTCATCTGGACCCTCTCCCAATGCCAACACATCCTTTCTTACATAGATATGTAAAAATGCTCACAATAATCCTAATGTGTTCTTCCAAATGCCTAATAAAGCCTCAGCAACCTTCCTTTTATATTCCAGTCCTCACAAGACAGTGCATTAGTCTTCCTTACCACCAATTCGACCTGTTCTTTAACCTTTAAAGAATCATGTACTAGGAATTCTGCAATTCCGATTTCTGAATTCGCTCTCATTTAGAAAATAGACTACATTTTTATTCCTTCTACAAAAATGCATGACCATGCACTTCACCATGCTATATTCCATCTGCCACTGCTTTGCCCATTCTCCAAATTCATCCAATTCTTTCTGCAATCTCCCTGCTTCCTTAGCAGTACCTGCTCCTTTACCTATCTTTGTATCATCCACAAACTTGGCCATTATTTATAAAATGATTTGGATGCCAGGGCACAAGACTTGATCAGAAAATTTGTGGATGACAAAAAATTTTCAATGTGTCGTCGGTAATGAAGAAGGCTATCACAGATTACCATAGGATGTTGTTCAGATGGGTAAATGAGCCAAGGAGAAGCCAATGGATTTTAATACAGATAAGTGTGAGGTGATTCAATGTGGAAAGTCCAGCCAGCACAGTACTTGTCCTATGAATGGCAGGGCACTGAATTGCAACAGAACATAAGGACTTAGGGGTACAAGTGCACAGTTCCATTGAAATCACTGGTAGACCGGGTGGTGGAAAAAAAGCAATTAGCATACAGGTCTTCATCAGTCAGGGCACTGAATACAGGAGAGAGGACATTATGCTGCAGCTCTATAACTTGTTGGTGAGGCTGCACCTGGAGTATTGTACACTGTTTCAGTCACCCTGTTAGAGAAAAGACATGGTCACATTAGAAAGAATTTACAGGAATGTTGTCAATACTACAAGGCTGGATTTATGCACAGAGGTTAGCCAGTAGAATGAGGGGTGACCTTATAGAAATGCTTAAAATTATGAGAGTTTAATGTAAGGTGGTTGGTGACAATCTTTTTTTCCCAGGGTAGGGGAATCCACAATGAAGGGGCATAGATTTAGGATGAGATGGGACTAAATTAAAAGGTTCTTGAGAGGCAACTTCTTCATGCAATGGGTGTGAGGGGATGGAACCAGCTGCCAGAAGAAGTGGTTGAGGCAAGCGCAACAGTATCATTTCAGAAGCACTTGGAAAGGTACATGGAGTGGTGGGGCTTACAGGTATTTGGGCCAAGTGCACAAAATTGGGACCAGCTGGGTGGGCACCGTGGTTAGCCTGACTCATTAGGCTGCTGTTTTGCTCTATGATGTTATAACTCTAACTCGGCCATTCCAACCAGAATGCCTATGCATACTAATTCCTTTTGCCCACTTTAGGCCATATTCCCCTAAAACCTTCTTATCCAAGTACAGTGCACCTCCTCATTAGGGCAGTGTAAGTAATGGAAATCTCCTTTCAGAAGTCAGAAGTTCTTACCAAATGTTTGAGGTACAGAATAAAATATTCTTCTTATGGAGTTTATCTGAGGGGGAAAATAACCCAATGCACAGAAAATGTGAAAGAAACAGCAAGTTTTATCAAGAACTGATATTACTGAAAAATCAGGTTCAGGAACAGTTAATAACCCTCAACCATCAGGCTATTGAACCATTCATTCAGCTTCACTTGCCCCTTTAACTAACTGTTCCCACAACCTATGGACTCACTTTCATGGACTCTTCGTTTCATGTTCTCAATATTCATTGCTTGTTTATTATTATTACTTTTTTTCCTTTTGGATTTACACAGTTTGTAGTCTTTTGCACATTGGTTGTTTGTCCGTCTGGTTGAGTGTGGTTTTTCAATGATTCTATTATGACTCTTGGATTTACTGAGCATGCCCACAAGAAAATGAATTGCAGGGTTGTACATGGTGACACAAATGCAGTTTGATAATAAATTTACTTTGAAATTTGTAATAACAATACAGTTTTCTAGAAATACAACCCACCCATAACATGGGACTGTATTGTACCTGTCCAAATACCTTTTAAATGCTGTAATTGTATCTGCAACTAGTGTCGGGCTGTATTTAAATGGCAGGCTAAACGGAGCTCAATTCACAAAATTTCCTACAAAAGAACCACAAAAATACCCTTAAGAGAAAGATTTAACCAGTAAAATCTGTTTTGAAAATAGACAAAGAAAAGAGTAAGGTTACGCTTGTAATGGTTTATGTGCTACATTGTTTTTTTTAAATCATATGGCAGTGACAAAATATCTTAAGGGAAAAATAATTGATTCCAGAGCCGCACACCCATGTATTCAACCAGACTGCCAAGCCTCAACAAATGATAGGAACCATTGATATACATCAGGTCCCATCCATCATGAAAGATCAGTGGTTAGG
Source organism: Hypanus sabinus (assembly GCF_030144855.1). NCBI lineage: Eukaryota > Metazoa > Chordata > Chondrichthyes > Myliobatiformes > Dasyatidae > Hypanus > Hypanus sabinus. Next base: position 46,900,668 of record NC_082722.1, read on the forward strand.
AAACTGGATAGCTCTGAAAAACATGTGCTGGAATTGCGCGGCATGATTAACATGTGCCAGTTTGACCTGGTGCAGGCCACACATAATATTCAGCCTCCCACCTCATTATCGTGGTTGTAACATGCAGCCGATCCTGTCATTTATCACATCAGCATGTAATTGTGGGGTACAACTTCCAGAGTGGCTGGCTCCAGGGAAAGCTAGTCAGCCCTGTCTCCATCTCCAAAGGGGATGGGCTCTTTGCTTACAATCACTTCTGGAAGCTTTATGTTCCAAACTGTGGGAAACTTTGAAAGCCAGATGAGAGCAAGGCAGATAACAAGCCTGTGATTATTCAGATGAACCTCTTGATGCCTTTGTGGACCATGTGAAGTGAAAAAGATCATCAATGCCCAGGGGCCTAAGAAGCCTTCTGAATCCATCATCACAGCATGTGGGAAGATCCTATCGACATGATCAAAACTGAAATGACTCTCACAATTTACTCACTTCTAACAGGTCTCTCCTCAGCCTCAAGTACTCCAGAAAAAGAAACATTCAACCTCTCCTTAGAGCTAATATTCTCTAATCAAACCTGATGGTCCTCTTCTATCTAATTTCTGAAGTTTCCACATCCTACCTGTAGTGTAGCAATCAGAACTGCACACAATACTTCAAATGTGGTCTAACCAACATTTTATTTAGCTAATAGACTCAATGTCCAGACTGAGAAGGCAAGCATGCTATATGTCTTCTTTCCTGTCAATCTACTTGTGTTTCCACTTTCAGGGAGCTATAGACTTACACTCCAAGATCCCTTAGTATTTAAGCACTCCCAAACATCGTACCATTTATTGTAAACTTTCCTCTTACAGTTGACCATCAGGAGTGCAAATTTAAACCTCTCACACCAGCTTTCTCTCTCTCTCTCTCTCAGTATTTAATCAATGGAATTGTGTGCAAACATGTTTCTTTCAACAAGAAAATTCACCCTCTAATGGTTATTCCTTTCTCAAGTTTCACTTTGCATTTCTTGTCCTTATCATAGGTTACTGTCATTGCCAGGTTAGATGCAGGACCAACAGGAAAGACAGCAACTTTAAGTGCCATATTAATTGAATACCGCAATTAAGGTGATTACTTGCAGGAGACCATATTTAGTACACAAACCACTTTCTTGGAACTATCTTAACAGCTGAAGTGCTCCATAAAAACATTGTAGAACTCTTACAAAATGACAGTCTGCAACTGGAGAAGGACCTCTGCTTTACCAGTGGGCTGAAATCACTACATCCCTTCACCATTATTGCCATTGGATCCTTTCAGTGCTATGGGGTTATTATCCTGAGATAACTCCTACACAGACTCAATATTCAATCCCTTAGAGTTCAGTAACTTGCAACAAGGGATAGCTTCCCTCACATTCACTTCATTATTAACTTTACGGATTTTACCTTTGGGGTACAAAGATACCAACCAGCAACATTCACAAATTGTGTAAAACACCAGGATCCTTATGACTTTGATAGTAGATTTTCCAGCTAAATACAATTTCCTTCATATTAATACTCCTACGCACTTTGAATACACTCTTTTTAAGATGATGGCATAACGGCATCAGCGCTGGACTTTGGGGCAAGAGGTCTTGAGTTCAAATCCAGTCGGCTTCCTTGCACGCTCTCCATTTGTGCCTGGATTGAGTGTCAAGCTAGCAACTCGACCCCATAAAAAATACCTGCAGATAGATGGGCTCTGCCAGGTTTCAGATGCCCAAGACATGCCGTACGATGAGCAATCACCAAAAAGATCAGTGCAAAAAGCTTGTCATGATGGCACCTCGATGCCTCCACCAGGATTTAAGGGTGCACGTACACACACACACACACACACGAGAATGACGAGGTGAAATCGGTAAGTTTTATGGAAGCTGGGAAATGGAACAAGGTGAGTTTAATGAGAGCACGGGTACAGAATCCCAGGTGACTGAGGAAACAGCACAGGAACAGGGCCTGTGTAAGTGGGAAGAGAACTCAGGAAATGGAACCCCATTGAGTTAGAAGGGAATGTGAGAAGCAGAGACTGCTGAGTAGGAAGAGAGTACAGCAAACAATATCTAATAAGTCAGCTGCCAAGCCATCAGGATTTCTGAATCAACATATAGTAAATTATTTAGGGTTACAAATCCAATAATATAAGAGTTGTCTCAAAGCAGTGAACAGGATCTTGCAGCTTACCAGGAACTTTTCATAATGCATTTACTTCATGACATTAAATCTCCAGTCTATGTTTGGTTCTTTAACCAATCTGATGGGATGAATCCTGGGGGAAGAGAAATATTCCTGACTATTACAGCCCTTGACTCCTCTACTCAACCTTATTGCAGTTGAGGAGAAAAGTTATTACCAAAGCCAACAGAGCACTTGAATTATTACTCAGCACATTGGCTCATTGGTGAGTGGTTCAGAGATCTAGGCGGATTAGGCAGATTGACCCAAATGAATGCCAAAATAGTCTCCTACATTTAATTGCGAGCTAAGTTGTTTAAACACCCACCTTACACAATGACCTGCATATGAAGATAATTGATCAACAACAGTGATCATCTAATGAAACCGAAGATGAAGATAAACAGGGGTAGCCACCCCAATATAGAGAAGCAAGAGAAATGTAACTTGCTAGGCATTTCAATGACCTGTTTATTCCACTGCCCTGAAGACTTACATCCAACTCCTCCACATTAACTGTCATTATTATTATCTATCATTACCTTAATTTGTTATCAAAGGATCTGATCAAATTCTAAAGCAATAGCCTTCTGACCTGACATGCTACAAAGCTACATAACAGGCAATAGAAACAAACCTAATAAAGGTGAGGCACTTAAACATCAACCCAACATTTTGTACCTTTTATGAACAGGGGTTTACAGTGCTGCACATTGGGTGAGATGGGAATCAGTCTTAATTATGATGACCCATGCAGCAAGCCAGCGTTCAGTCCTGACTGACATGTGGAGAATGGACCATTGCCAAACTATTGCAGACTGTTAATGAGCTTGAAAGAGTTCCTTGGCAAGAGCGAAAGAGCAAGGGAAAAACTTGAGGAAAGGTATTGGATAAAATCTACTTGAAACACTGACAACTATACACAAAAGTCACGCACTGTTTCCACAATCTAATGCCATTCTATATTTACGTGATCATTATTATCAGCAAATTCATAACAAAATTTTCAGCAATCACATGGCAATTACACATTTCTGTAACAGACTCAGAAAGGGAAATTGGATCACACTGGATTTAGAACAGATCATACCAGTTTGAGCCAGTAGAGGTCATAGGGGAAATTTGAACTTAAACTCTGCCAGAATTTTCAAGTCTGGTTAACGGTAATTGCATGTTGATGGCCTTGGCTCTGATAGGTTCGAGCAAGCTGGCATCAACCAAATATTTAAAGGGATCTATCTTCAGGCTTCAAATGGTGCTGGAGGTCTGTTCACAGATGAGGGAACTCTCCAGCAGAGATGGACCATGGAAGTGAGCTCCGTGATTCTCCAGTTCCAGTCTGGTCAATGAGGTAGGGAGGAGGAGTGATGGCATTTACTTGAATAGGACAGAGGCTGTCAGGGCATACTAGTGAATGACTGAGGAAAGAAGTCATATTGGGAGTGAACATCAGGTGTCAAGCCCAAAGACCCAGCTCAACTACTGGAAGAATAACCTCGCATGCATGGCCTAGGTCAGTGAATATACCCTCATCTTTCAAAAGCAGCTATCAGCCTCAGGTCATTGCTTCATTCTGTTTCACACAACCATCAAATTCATCTTTCAAATATGATTTCTAGTAAATTGCACACTTACAATAATCACTCCTATATCCTGCAGAATGCATTCACTGCAAGCTCAAAAACAAGAGAAAATCTGCAGATGCTGGAAATGCAAACAACACTGTAAGCTATTTACCCATGGCAGGCACACAGGCTTCTCCATCTTAGAGAACAAGACGTCAATTGCCAGTAACAGTGTCTGAGTGACAGGCATCAATTCAATACCCTAGAGGAAAATCTTCTCATTGTTACAATGCATGTCACATTTCCTGAAATGTGTTGCTTCTTCAGATATCTTAGGTGATTATGATAAATTGTTTGAAGGTAAACACAACTATAAGTTCAGAATATTTATATCACATTGGAATTTGGAGAAACAAGAAATTAACTTTTATTGAATATAATGTGTTTTATTGCATAATGGAGCTGACACTTTGCAATAGTTCAGCTAAGCTAAAAATGGTTTGTTGCTGGTTTTCATTTGTATTCTGTATCTGAGGCTTCTCGCTTAAGTGTCCAACAATAATCAGCCAGCATTGATGGATTCCAGTTGCCTCGATACCATTTGTCCATGACCACGTGTCCTAGTGAAACCTGTCACCATACTCATTACTGACAACGTCAAGATCTGCAGATTTGCAGTCTAATTGGGAATGCAGAAAATGAATCTTTAGTGACATATTACACTTCATGGTTTTGTATGCTTGAAGCAAAACAACCAGCTGCAGGTAGGTTGGTACTCTGTAGTTGAAAACAAAAAAATTTCAGCAACACCCCTGAATGCCTTCCATGCAATTTCCTCTGGTCCCACTGGATGTTCTTCAATTTCCCTGTCAATGATGACCTGTTTGATATGTGGACCAACAAGAACTGCTTCCTTAAATCCGTAAGATACACCCAAAATTATTCAGGAAGCAAAATCTTTGATATACAGTGTTATTAGAGCTTCCTTTGCAGAAAGTTTTGCCTTAAATAATGTTGAGAACATACTAAGTGGTGGTTAACTTAGGATGAATCTTTTTTCCTCATATACCACCATCCTTCTCCCTACAGCTTCGTCTAATTTACAAAATGATGTTGGATTGATGTTTTTATTCTTAAGCATTGCAATGTCCTGCTGCTGCAAAACTATAAATGTCATGACATATGCCAGTGATATTAAACTTGATTCTGATTCTGAGTCCCCTCTCACTGCTTTCCCTAACTTCAACGCTTTTTTTACCTCTAGATGGCTGAGTTATCATCTGGTCTAATAGAGCAACATTAACACAGAGAGAGGGAAGAAGGCATTTAAGCATCCAGACTGACTTGATGCAATTAAGATGTTGGCTTAGAAGAAGGAACAGATGTTGTGAGATATGAGTATAAACAGCCAATGTAGAGGAAAACGTAATCCAAGTGTCTGATCCTGGAGGATAAGGTGGAACATGAGCCCTGCACTAAAAGGCTCGGATAAGGACTACGTTTGGGCTAACTCCAGAAGAAGGCTGACATCAGGGGCAGTGGAATTTTTGTTGCATTGACTGCCCTGTCACAAAGTTGTAGTGCAAAATGAGGGACAGGTGGGAGGCCAGGCTCAGCACAGAGCTTTAGACCACAGGACCATAAAAGAGAGGAGCAGAATTAGGCCATTCAGCCCATCGAGTCTACTCCACCATTCCATCATGGCTGATCTCAGATCCCACTCAACCCCATACACCTGCCTTCTTGGCATATTCTTTGATGCCCTGACTGATCAAGAAACAATCAACTTCTGCCTTAAATACACGCATGGACTTGGCCTCCGCCGCAGTCTGTGGCAAAGCATTCCACAGATTTATTACCATCTGGCTAAAAAAATTCCTCCTTACCTACATTCTAAAGGGTCACCCCTCAATTTTGAGGCTGTGTCCTCTAGTTCTGGATACTCCCATCATAGGAAATATCCTCTCCACATCCACACTCTCTAGTTCTTTCAACATTCAGTAGGTTTCAATGAGATCCCCCATGTTCTTCTAAATTCCAGTGACTACAGGCCCAAAGCTGCCAAATCCTCCTCATATGTTAACCCCTTCATTCCCCAAACCATCCTCATGAGCGTCCTCTGGTCTCTCTCCAATGACAATACATCCTTTCTGAGATCTGGGGTTCAGAACTGTTGACAATGCTCCTGACTAGTGCAGCCTGACTAGTGTTCTATAAAGGCTCAGCATTATCTCCCTGCTTTTATATTCTATTCCCATTGAAATAAATGCTAATAGTGCCTTTGCCTTCTCTACCACAGACTCAACCTGTAAATTAACCTTCTAGGTGTCTTGCATGAGGACTCCCAAGTCCCTCGGCAACTCTGATGTTTAAACCTTCTTCCCATTTAGATAACTTTCTGCACTATTGTTCCTTTTACTAAAATGTATTATCATACATTTCCCTACACTGTATTCCATCTGCCACAGTTTTGCCCATTCTTCCAATTTGTCTAAGTCCTGCTGTAATTTCATTGCTTCCTCAGCACTACCTACCCCTCCACCTATCTTCATGTTATCCACAAATTTTGCCACAAAGCCATCAATTCCATTATCAAAATCACTTATAAATAACGTGAAAAGCAGTGGTCCCAATACTGACCACTGAAGAACACCATTAGTCACTGGCAGCCAACCAGAATAGGCCTGTTTTTAATCCCACTCAATGCCTCCTGCCTGTCAGCCATTCCACTATCTATGCCAATATCTTTCCTGTAATTCCATAGGATTTTATCTTCTTAAGCAGCCTCATGTGTGACACCTTATCAAATGCCTTCTGAAAATCCAAGTAAATGGCATCCTCTGCCTCTCCTTTGTCCACTCTTTCTGTTATTTCCTCGAAGAACTCTAACAGATTTGTCAGGCAAGAGTTCCCTTTATAGAAACCATGCTGACTTTGACTTATTTCATTATTAGTCTCCAAGTACCTCGAAACCTCAGTTTTGTCTAGACCTTTAAACCTACTCTTTCCATCATGGAGGCAGTGCCAGTTCCATTTAAAAACTCAGACACCAAATACTTGATTGTCAATATTGCAGTGTCCAATGCAGCAAAGTAGAAGAATTCCACCCCTGAGCGCCGCTGTGTAAGTACTGACTGCTGCCCTCATTGTTCTCTCACCTTTGAACTAATGACCCGACGCAGATTGAGGGACTGCTTCGTCGAGCACCTCCGCTCTGTCCGCCACAACAGACAGGATCCCCCAGTTGCCACCCACTTCAACTCTGCTTCACATTCCCATTCGGATATGTCCATACATGGCCTCCTCTACTGCCATGATGAGGCCAAACTCAGGTTGGAGGAGCAACACCTCATATACCGTCTGGGTAGTCTCCAGCCCTTTGGTATGAACATCGAATTCTCCATCTCCCGGTATTTCCCTCCCTCTCTCTTCCCCATCACACTTTCACTCTGCCTCCTCTTCTAGCTGCCTATCACCTCTCTCATGATTCTGCTTTCTTCTACTACCCATAGTGCTTTTCCCTTACATTCCTTCTTCACCTCTCCGGCCTAACCCCTCCCTGCCTCCCATCCCCCACCCCTTGATCTTTCCTCAGATTGTTTTTTCACCTGCACCTTCCCCCTCTCCCCACCTTCTTTATAGGGCCCCTGCTCCCTCCTTCTTCAGTCCTGACGAAGGGTCTCGGCCCGAAATGTTGACTGCTCCTTTCAACGGATGCTGCCCGACCTGCTGAGTTCTCTCCTACCACAAACTGCTAGGATTTCGTTGTGCAGATTCAGGGCAGCAGAGGGGACTCCAGGGAACCAAACCACGTATCTTGTCTCAGGATGACATCTAGGCCTCTCCAGTAATGCCGTTATTATGTCCTGCCTATCACCCTGCTGGGCCATTTTTGGAAAGGTAGTGCATTCCAAAGGCAAGCCTGGCTCCACTGCATCTCAGTGTGCTTATTTAAGTACATTGATGTTTGATTTCCTGATCAATCCATTGTCGTTTAGTAGAAATTGGAACAAAGTCAATCAGTTTTTCATTGTAACTTCTGTGTTCTTTCGTTAGCACATGTAGTTAACCTAAGAAGTGGCAGGAAACCCACAGAGACAACATGCAAATTTTATACAGAGAAAATGGAGGTCAGTGTTGAACCTGGGGCTGTGAGGTAGCCATGCTGCTGCTGACCCATAGTGCTACTACTGCATTTACTGACTGCTTCCAAAACATTTTCGTTTCGGAGATTTGCCAGCTACACATTTAAGAGCTGCTAGAAAGAACTATAATGCCTTAACCTTCACAGAAGCAGCCATGGAAAATGAAGCAAACTGCCATGCCTTCCAATTTACAGCAACTGTAAATGCCACTTCTGAAACATAAATTGCACAAAGCACAGGTCCCAAACTTATAGTGCTTTTCCTTTCATAGATTACCCTTCTGGCATCAACTTACCTATTCACTACTTCATAAGCTTCAGGAAGGAAACACAGAAGCCTCAGGATTCACACCACCAGGCTCAGGAACAGTCATTACCCATCAACCATCAGGCTCTTGAATGGGGGGATAACATCACTCAACTTCACTCACCCCAACAAGTCTTCTCATACCCTATGAACTCACTTTCAAGGACTCCTCATCTCATGTTCTTGATATTTATTGTGTATTTATTTATTATTATTAGCTTTTATTTTTCTATTTGTACAGTTTGCTGTCTTTTGCACATTGCTTGTTTGTCCATTTGTGGTCTGTGGCCTTTCATTGATTCTGTTCTGTTTCGTTGTATTGACTGTGCATGCGTGAATGCTTGCAAGAAAATGAACCTCAGGATTGTAGATGGTGACAAAGAGTATATGAACTTTGATAAAAAATTTACTTTGAACTTTTGAAAGCACTCATTTGAGAGGCACAAGAAAGCCTGCAGTTGCTGCAAACCTGGAGCAGCACACACAAATTGCTGGAGGAACTCAGCAGGCCAGACAGCAACTTGGTCCGAAACATTGACTGTCGTGATTTGATGGCAATAATCCTTGTGCAGCATAGAGCTGATATTAATCCTACAGTGCTGATTTTGCTAACCATGAAGATCCTTCCCTAGGCCATCAATCCTGCATTATTTAAAAGGATTCTTAAGGACTTGTTCATTCAAGGGTACAAAGCTATATGAAAACTTTTTTTTTACCGGAAGGAGAAATCAATGTTCATGCCATCAGATTGGAGGCTACCTAGTCGGAATAGGAAGTGTTAACAAGGCCCCAACAGTCCTTCCAGGTGAGGCAACACTGCACTTGTGAATCTGTTGGGGGTTATCCATTCTATCCACTGCTCCTGATGCAGCTTCCTCTACATTGGTGAGACCCGAAGTAAATTGGGGGATTGTTTTGTCAAGCACCTATGCTCCATCCACCGAAAGTGGAATTTCCCAGTGACCAACCATTTTGATTCCCATCCCCATTCCTGTTCCGACATGTCAGCCCATGGCCTCCTCTTCTGCCATGATGTCGAAGAGACCTAGGCGAGGATGGTTCGGACCCAAGTGCTGGAGTATCAGAGACAAGAATCGAGACACGATGCAGAACTGAAATGAGGACAAGGTTCTAAGCTTGATGCCAGTCAAGAATTCAAAGTGCAGCTGATGACAGAGCAGCAAACCCCAGTTTATGTGTTCTTTAAATGTTAAATCCCTGGCACTAAAACATGGCCACCAGTTGGCGGGGCAGGCCTGAATCTTCAAAGGGGCTACGCCATCTGTCCATACTCCAGAGGGTCAGAGCATTTAAACCCCAGAAGCTGGCAAGTATTGTAACTACTCTAAGGGTGAGGAGCAACATCTCATATTTCATCCAGGGAGCTTCCAACCGGATGGCATGAGAACTTACTTCTCCTTTTGGTTAAAAAAAAATCCCTCTCCTTTCTCTCTTCCTCTCTTCCCTACTCTGTCTCTTCTCTTCTTCTTAACTCTTCTCCTCTTCTGCCTATCATCTCGCCCTGTACTCTCCTTCTTCTCTTTCTCGCATGATCCATTCTCCTCTCTTATCAGATTTCTTCTTCTCCAGCCCTTTACCTTTCCCACTCATCTGGCTTCACTTTTCACCTTCTAGCTCAGGCATGGGCAAACTACGGCCCGTGGGCCATATGCGGCCCATTAAGCTTTTTAATCCGGCCCGCAGAACTTGATGAAATTATATTAATAAACCTTGTTAATGTTTTTTCCCTGCAATTCTGGCGTTTTCCCAATAGATGACGCACTCTATATACATTGACCTTTGTTGAGGTGCAGTGTATTACTCCACATTTGCGCTTTACTTTGTGACCTTGTGGCGACCCATTTCCTGGCACATCCGAACCGGCTCACAATTATCCAGCATTCCGGCTAAGGGAGTTAGCCTGCGGGGATTTGCGAGCACAGAGCTCCGCATACCGGCGCGCTCTCACTGTTCTGTCATTGTGCGGGTCGTTGTTGAGTTTTGGCATGGGGACAATTGAATAAGAAGGAGCAGGACAAGTAGACCTGCATCTCCTACCGTTTTTGAAATAAAAACAGTCAGGAGGAGAGTGATGATGATAATATCTTGAAGGATAACAGAATTTTCAGTGCTTTAAAATAATAACTGTTACTATTAAAAAAAAGCTGTATCTTATTCATTTAATTTTCAGTATTTTAAAAGTCATTTCAATAAATAGCTAAATACCATGGGACTTCAAAGACAGATATTTTGTTGTAATGCATTTGTTCATTTTCAATTGAAATTAAAGCACGTTTTCTACATATCCCATGATATTTTATTTTCTCTTATGAGGTGTATTACCAAAACACTCCGTCCATCTGCTCCTAGTCCGGCCCCCCTGTCAAATTTTAGAACCCTTTGTGGCCCTCAAGTCAAAAAATTTGCCCACCCCTGTTCTAGCTAGTCTTCCTTCCCCTCCCCCCACCTTTTTATTCTGGCATCTTCCCCCCTCCTTTCCAGTCCTGAAGGGGGGTCTCAGCCCGAAACATCGACTGTTTATACATTTCCATAGACGCTGAGTTGACCTGCTGAGTTCCTCCAGCATTTTGTGTGAGCTACTATGTGCTCCTTGATGGAGCAAATCTAATGCAAAAAGTTAGAGTTGTGCATATCTGTATTTAAAGCTGTTGAGGTCAAACGTAGGAAGAATTTTTCCATAGACAGGTACTTTGAGTTTCACTTCTACTGCTGAGATGGTTCTGATCTGCTTAGTGGCTGTAGATGTACTGGTTGCCTTTGCTCAATATTTGAGTAAATTGTGCTGCTGTTAGGTTAAAACTTCTGTAGATCTATGCTGGGGTGTTTATTGACAGCATCACAAAATACAGCAAGTAGTGGATTCAGCCCAGTCCATTACAGGTGAAGGCTTCTCTATCACTGAACACATCCTGTCACAGGAAAGCAGCATCCATTATGAAGGGCCCCCACCATGCTGGCCATACTCTCTTCTTGCTGCTGCTATCAGAAAGGAGGTACAGGAGCCACAGGACCAACACCACCAGTTTCAGGAAAAGTTATTACTCCTGAAGTATCAGGCTCTTGAATCAAAAGGGATAACTTAACTCAAATTCACTCGCAGTATCACTGAACAGTTCTCACAACCAATGGACTCATTTTCAAGAACTTGTCATTGCATGTTCTTGGTATTTATTGCTTATTCATTTACTATTATTCTTTTCCCTTTCATATTTACACAGTTTGTTGTCCTTTACACATTGTATGTTTGTTCATCCTGTTGAGTGCAGTTTTTTATTGATTCCAATCACAAACAAGAGAAAATCTGCAGACACTGGAAATCTGAGCAGCACACACAAAATGCTGGAGGAACTCAGCAGGCCAGGCAGAATCTATGGAAAAGAGTAAACAGCCAATGTTTCGGGCTGAAACATTGACTGTACTCTTTCCTATAGATGCTGCCTGGCCTGCTCAGTTTCTCCAGCATTTTGTTTGTGTTTTTATTGATTCTATTGTGTTTGTTGGATTTACTGTATGTGCCCGCAAGAAAACAAATCTAATAGTCTTATATGGTGACATATATGTACCCTGATGTCTGGTGCGTGGCGAAGTGGTTAAGGCGTGGGTCTAGTGATCTGAAGGTTGCTAGTTCGAGCCTTAGCTGAGGCAGCATGTTGTGTCCTTGAGCAAGGCACTTAACCACACGTTGCTCTGCGACAACACTGGTGCCAAGCTGTATGGGTCCTAATGCCCTTCCCTTGGACAACATTGGTGGCATGGAGAGGGGAGACTTGCAGCGTGGCCAACTGCAGGACTTCATACAACCTTGCCCAGGCCTCAGTCGTCATCGAAAATTGATGGACAGCCAAAGAGAAAGAGATGTACCCTGATAATAAATTTACTTTGAATGTTTGAAACAAATTGGCCATTTGCTACCATATGCTTGTTCTACTAATCAAAAAAAAATCAATGATTTTCTATTTCACTCACTATTTTTCTGCCCTATCCCTAAATCCTTTGATCTTTTTCCGCAAGTTTTTTTTTATCAATAGGTCAGTTATTAAAATACTTTCTGTCTCTGTTAAGGGTCCTTTTGCCCTCCTCCTGAATCCATCTGCAGCAGGTTTCCCTTTCCCAGAATCAGGCCCTCTCTTCTTTCTCTCCAAACATGAAACTACTGCAAATGGCATTGCCACTAATACACCCACTTTCATTACTGTAAGGTGTCTGAATGCTCCTGTAAAGCACAATTAAACTTCGCAGTATGCAAGGTATGATCTGTCCCAAACCAGAACCTCTCCAAATCAACCCCCCCTCAACAAAGATTCATATGAATTAATTTGTTTTATACATGTGAGGTTAAGAGCAAGGTGAGAGGGGGTAGGTTCAAAGGGGGATGTGAGGGATAAGTTTTTCATTCAAAGAGTGATGGGTGCTTAGCATCTGCTGCCTGGTATGGTGGTGGAGGCAAATACATTAGAGGGTTTTAAGAGACATTTGGATAGGCACATGAATAAAAGGAGGATGGAGGGATATGGACGTGGTGTAGGTAGGAAGGATTAGTGTTTGGGTGTTTTTTGATTTGCTTTTTAGCTGGTTCTGCACAACACTGTGGGCTGAATGGCCTGTTCCCATGCTTTATTCTTCTATATCCTTTGATTTACAGGGGTGTGCTTCCAGCTACTAAATGCCAGTCTGCATGGGCATGACTATCACACAAAGGAAGCCATCAGATAGCAGGTGTGGCAGCAGATTGGAGCATTGACATCACCCACTGGTTTCACTTTATCCAAATTTCCAGACATTGTAAGTCAGTCTAAAAGTGTGTGCTCATTATTCATTCCACATTTCAAAAGTACTTCTGCATTTGGAGGGTCAATAAATGGTTTGGAACTCAATGACTTGCTCCTGATATTTCAAAGATTACTGGAAGTGTGCATTAATTGTGCATGGTTAGCATTCAACAAGTCACACGGAATTGTTACAGAGCTAACTTATGTTCATTACAGCCCTTAATTATTGGTTTAATTGATGATTCTCTACTTGTTAAATGTTTGTAATTAATTCATCGAGCAAACCGGGAGAGGAGTAATAATTGCTCAGGCAGATGTAAAATCCAAAAGAACTATTCTTCATTGACTGTAAAAATACTGCAGCAATTCCACCTATTGATCATTAGCCAGATCCAAAATATTATATACACCTTTTCTTTCTGACTTTCTCTGACTTACAATTTCAAATGCCTCCAAGCACTGGAGATGTCAGTTGAAACCCAAATTCTGAGGGCTTTTATAGTTATTGTCAGTGGGAAGTCTGGGAAGTGTCAATCTTCACTTTGCCATTCTACTGTCACAGTCAGATATTATGATGCAGGAGTTACCATCACATAGCGTTGTGAAATAAAGACTAATTATGTCAGGTGCAACTATGTCAGGGAATCTTGTGATATACTGTCTTGTCACAATGCAATCCTATACATACCTAGACACTTTGCTGGAACAGTAGGTGAGAATACACTGGCTTCCAGAAAATGAATTACACAACACTTCTGAACTGTATTCCAGAAAGACTAGAATGTATGCTTCAAATTTTCACCTTTTCCTTCCAGTGGAAATTTTCCATCTTCTGGTGTATCTCTGTGGTGCCTTCAGCTCTTATTGCATCCTTTACATTTTTTCTTTCATCTTGCTTAATGCTTAATTACATAACACTTCTTTCCTACATTAAATGTTAAGAATTTCTTCTTTCTTTTCTGCTCCTTCATTTGGTAATATGATGCCTTTTGCTTACAAATGAAGTAATGTAGATGATATCACAATATGCCAACAGCCTGAAGAAGACTGGAGCAAGCTCCACAGATGTTCATATCAGCATGCAAGACATTGCAATAACAAACAGGGCATGTTCTGAACATCCTCTTAATAACCTGATCGGCTGAATTCAAGTTCATTTCTATTATATTTATCACTGGATTAGTCTTGCAGGAATAATTATTGGGATTTTTCCACAAAACATTGAGCAAGAAAGCTTGCTTGACCTCTTGATATAATTTGCAACCAAAATATGGATAATGCAGTTTTTGAGCATTTTACACCATATAATCTATATATTATGATCTGTGAGAAGCCTGGAAGATTTCTCTTTCAATTTTCATATTTTTCCATAAAGAAGCACAATGGTTTATACTCATCACTTCTCAGACACAAAATCTAGAATTTTTCAGTTGGCACTTAAGAATCTGTATGCTATTTCAGCCAGCTACATAACTGAAACTGGGAGCACATTAAAAGATTTTTATATTGAATTTCACCCATTACCCTGTTTGCAACTTAACATATAGAAAATATATGGAGGAAACACATATTCATTTAGTTATCTTTTCTAACTTTAATACGTTTGGTGCTGCAGATTTCACATTAAACACAATTTAATCCGATTTATACGCAACAGCCTTCAACGTCAATGAACCTTATTGAAATCTCTAGGACGTAAAGTGTCACCAAAAATATTTGTAGATTTGTCACTTGTTATTAAAATCACTTCCTACTAAATAATGCTTTAAAAATCCCAGCTAAATTATGTAAAATTTAATGTTAATGATTACAAAATTAAGGAAGTATTGTTATCAGAATTATTGCTAATTTTTGTACTCTAACATTATATTTAGTTTAATAGAAAAGACATTATATGTGATAGTTTAAATAGCCAAAAGTTAAAGATCCTGATACTAATTTCCTCTGACAGCAAGAATACGGAGTTTATTCCGTGAGTGTGAAAGACCAGTAACCCAACATCCCTGTAGGGGTTGATATGTTATCAGCCTTTTGCAATGAGTGAAATGGAAAGATTTCTCATCATAGTGACTATCATTTATTCAAAGGCAGATTTTTCATGCACAGACCTTCATGCCAATAAATCTGTACCAACAGAACTGCCCACAAGATTGCAGATTGTGAGAAATGAATAAAAACAAGCAAATCTGACCCTCCCCAAAGAGAGAAGCAGGATATCTTCCAACCCATGATAATGCATAATGCACTAGGCAACTCAGAACAAAATACAATGTCTACAGGCAGGCAAAGTTATTTTTTAATTCTTTGGCTTTCTTCATCAGAATATATAACTAGTGTTGTAAAGGATTTTCCACTGATCACAGCCATCCAGAATTTCTTCTGACATTTTGAAATAAATGTAAAATTGTGGAAGTCTGCATCTAGATAAACAGCTACTGCTGCTTCACTTAATAAATATAGATTTACAGAACTTCATAAACACATGAGCTTATGAAAATGCTGGAAATCTGGAGCAACGCACACAATATGCTGAATAACTCATCAAATCAGGCCGTATATAGGGAGAGGAATAAACAGGCCCAAGACCCTTCACCAGGACCGCAATGGTCTTGATGAAGGGTCTCAGCCCAAAACATCAACTGTTTATTCCTGTTCATAGATGCTGCCTGATTTAACGAGTTCTTCCAACTATTTGTGTGTGGTTTGTAGAACTTCCTTTATTTTATCACAAACTTCCAATGGTTATTTTGAACATATGGCTACTGTAATATAAGTAATTCCAGCTGCTAATTTGGACATAGCAGGTGCCTGCAGGTAGCAAGGGATAAATTATCTATTAATATTGGTTGAGATATAAATGTTGGATAGCATACAAGCAGGAATCACAGTTCCTCCTCTGAATGTTGTGGTAAGCTTCTTTATAAGCATCTAAACACTAAGGTTCAGTTTAACTCCTTATCAGAAAACCTGCACCGCTAACAATGCAGCATGTCCTTGGTACTACACTGAAATGACATGATTATTATGTTCTCAAGTGCTGGAATGGAGATTGAACTCACAATCTTTTGATTCACAAGGAAGAATACAGCTACTGAGCCAAAAGGCAGTCATTTTCAATTTATTTTGAATGATGTGTTTAATAAACCACATTTTATATTGTCAGGGTATATTATCTAAGGCATTTTACACTATTGTAACAGCCATACCAACACATGGTTAGAACAGATAAACTTTTGAAAGTGATGACAATATCTTCAAATTTATTCTAGCATCCAAGAGTCTGACATTATGCTTATCCCTGGTTGAATGAAACATATTGGTGATCCCTTCAAAATTTTGTGTAAATAATGACTTGGGGAAGACTGGAGCTTTTGTAACTGATTATATGTTAAATACTTGTTGATATCTTTTTCAGATCCTTTGCGAAATTATAATTTACCCCTTTAAAAAGATGCCCAGTCCTTAAGAGGTTTAGATATTTCTCCAGATTTTTTATTCATATAAATGCATTCTATGCCCAGCAGTATTTGCACTTAAGAAAGTAGAGTTGAAAAGCTTCCTTGAGCTCCTGCAGTCCATGTGGTGAAGAGGTCCCCGTAGCATTGCTAAGTAATTATTTCTTTAATGGATCAGATTTTGCTGCAGAGAGCCTGCCACCTGCCCTTGCTGCTCCAATGCCCAGCCGACCTGCACTTAGTTGATTTAGATCCTCAAGGCCAAAATTGCTGGCCAAGAGTATCCTGGCTCCAATCAGCAAGACCCTCCATAATGCCAGCGTGTTGCACAATGTAATTGGGATGTATGGATGGGCCAAGAAAAGCCTCACCCACAAAAGTGATGAGGATACTTTTGGAAAGATCAATCCCACAGCCTTGCCATCTGTCAAAGATTTTAAGCTTTTGGAATACTTATAAATATTACTGAGAATGGAAAGCATTGAAAACTTATTAAAAATGAAATAAACAATTGAAATGTATAAAATATTTAAAACATTTAAATAATTAAATTAAAAGAAACAAAAACATTTAAATTACTTTTAAATAATGTAGATTATGATAGCAAATACAAATAATTTTAAGAAATAATTTGTTCTTTCATATCTTTCTTTATCATAGCCATAACATTTCTGTTTGCCTTAATGAGGTAACATTTCCTCCATCAAGTTTCGATCCACACACATATTCATCAGTGGAAGTGCTGGAGAATTTAAGTAGGTTCAGTCTCTTGTCTCAGTATAGTGTGTACTAACAGATATGCCACTGGAACCTGTCAGCACACAAGGGACTTTGGTATTTGAATGCAACATGATGAACTTGCTTGTGTAAATGCTTGCAGTTCGGGCATTTCCAGGCAAGACTTCAGCCATCTGCAGAGAAAGATATAATTTTTTTTTCAGATCAATGATCTATGAACAGAACAAATGGAAGCCTGAAATACTGTATTTCTCCATATTGCCTCCTGGCTTGCTGAGCATCTCGTGCTTTTATTTCAGATTACTAGCATCTGCATGATTTTTGTTTTTGCTTTTCAGGATGAAGCCTACTGTGCTTTGATATAATGGTTTGATACAACTTGCTAAGGAAAGTTTAGAGTAAAATGGATTACTGAGGATTTTATGTTATGCGTAGGCCACCTCAGATAAGAATGGCAACTTTCCTTCCCTGAAATCATCCTGGTAAATTGACAGCCACAGATTTAATCCACATTTATTTAGTTAACAGTTACATTCTCCAGATGTCAAAAGGGAACTCTTGCTTGTGGATCCCAAGACCAATAATTTTATAATTTTCCTGCCACTGTTTAAAACATTTTACCTCAAAGAAAATAAATTAGTTCTTTTGATCATCTTCAAATGGAAGTTAGCATATGTTTGGACATTCTGAGAAAATCAATATTTTTATGTGAATTTCATTATGAATGACTATGGTTATCTGAAGCTGAAATACTGCAGGGAAGATTGAATTTTAGCATTAACCACGAGACATCTCTGAATCAATTTTGGAAGTTATGATTTAAAAGAAATATGTTCCCCTCACTTAACTTTCTGTGCTGGATGGGAAATCATTTTCTGATCGGTGGATGTTGACCAAGGGATGTAGCATAGTTCTATTAATGTGCAAATTAATCTGTTCTCCTTTTCAAAGAGCAGGAAGGGTGATTATTTAAGTAAGAAAATGGCACTTAATTGGTGGAAAATATTATTGGTTTAAACCCAGAAAAATACTTTTTTACCACTGATGGTGTGATGGAAGCTTAAAAAACACCAATGAAATGAAAGGAAGACCATAAGGTATAGGATAGAATTAGCCCATTTGGCCCATCATGACATCCATTTTCTCTCTCAGCTCCAGTCCCATGCCCTGACCAATCAAGAATCTATCAATCTCTGCTTTAAAGATACAAAAAGACTTGGCCTCCTCAGGAAGTATTATTACTCCTATAAAAAGAAAGAAAAGTACACGCTCAAATAAAAATGATGTACTTAATGTGATGTCCTTCTTTGCTGAAAACCAGGTTAATGAAGAGAACTGAGCACTTACATTGCCCTATGTTGTACTGAAATCGAAGAAAAAAAACATCAGGTTACATTTAAATGGAGGAACACCCATCAGGAGAAAATGTTGATCTCATCACACACAAAATTATCAATCCTACTGTATGAAAATCAGTGCGGTGGAGGGGGGTGTTCAGGTCAGAGAATTATGGGGAGAAAAAGGTTACTTGTTACACATGCACTGAAATTATTCATTTTCTGAGAAAACAGTGTAGAATTGATGAAATTATAAATTTAAATTAATTGATATTTGATAGAGTTAAAACTGTTAAACTATATATAGTAATTTTACCAGAGGGATATTATGGTAACGCGATGAAAACACCAAAAAGAATGTTTCAACTCTTCTCCTATCAACACTGACATTCTTTTTAGAAGATAAAAATAATCCTTACTATTCTGAGTTTGTGAAGTATTTACATGTGTCTTCTGCGTATTAATTTGACATATGTGCTATTGAGACTGTTGGACATGAAAATGAATTTGAATCGCGATTTTAGCTATAGATTTTTCAAATTGTGTCAGAGTAAATTTTTCATCACAAATTGCTATGCAATACCAGTCATTTCCATCCCTTTACAGAATAAATGTGCTGCTTTTGAAATATGGCCCAATAAAAAAAGAAAATGTGAACATTTTCAGCTCTTTCCACTTTTCACTGAATATTTGTTTTTTTAACTGAAAAAAAATCTTTCTGCATGCCCTATAATTTGACTATTTATAGCAATTAATTCCAAAATCCATTAAAAGATCAGCTAATTAATAACCTAAATGGATCCTACACACTGACTTCAGGATCCTATTAGAAATTCTGCTGGACCCTTGTGTGGGCATATTGATTAACTTGCAGCAAAGAGATGTATTTCCCCTAAACTGGTGTCAGATATCTCCTCTAAGTCAGGCAATGTGGGTTCAAATATTACCGACTATTTTCCTCAGTGAAAAAATAAATCAGTTTTTCTGTCCAACTAAAGCAGCACAAATTTGTCAAGATTTGGTCCCATTTCTTCAATGCTTGTCAAAGAGTAAAAGGCTTCCCACACCTAATTAGAGCAGGTAGATGGCTCTTTCACAGATTTTAATGGCAGTGCAATAAATATGATCAGTGATTCCAAATATAGAGCTAACTGGACAGTTTAATATAAGTTTAAGAATTTTAAAAAGTTGACGATGGTGTTCCAATAATCCCCTCTAACATGGAATAAATGCTAATACTTTGAATATTCAACATAAATAAATACTAATAGGATTTTCCTTTCTTATCACAAGTACATCATAAACTAAGCTTTTAGAAAAGTGCCTGTGTAATAAATTAGCATTTTAAAAACAAGATTGAAACTACCGATTTTTACATACTTCCTACTATGTTAGTTTCAAAACAAGATGTACCTTTGTAGGATAATCAGCATTGATGGGCTTCTCCATGGAGTCCAGGAGATAGTCATTTGAATGAAATAGATGTGAAGTGGACGCACTCCAGTAACTTCAGGTAGGGGGTTCTTCATGGACGGTAACTAGCAGCCAACAGCATACAGTGAGTTCTCCAATATTCAGGCTGATACACAGCTATTACTTTGGATTTGATTTTTTTTCTGCCAAAATTTACTGCTGATTAACAGAGGATATGGTAAAAAAAAGTCTTCAGGGGCAGTTTCATAAATAGTGCCCGGTTATAAATTGGTGCTTGTAGCTTTCTCTTTTTTTGTCACATTACACTCTCTACTATATTTGGAGATAAAAGAAAATCATAATTAAAGCAGGCAGTCATTTTGATATGTTTACTGAAATAAATCCATACTCTTTTGTAAAACATGAATAAGCAATCGCAGAACTATCAGTCTCTCATCTATCACTTCATATTGGATTTTAGTCTCAAAATATTTGAAACGCCATGTAATTATATTGAAGAATAACACAAAGTTTATAATGAAAAAATTAGTTCTAAACTAAGGTTTAACAGATCAATTTTGAAACAAGTAATTGAGCCAATCAAAAACATTGCATTTAGCAACTAAAACATGAAAAGTACACATGTGGAAAACAAACATCCTATCAGACAAAACCGACTCTCGGTTTCTCTGTCTTCACTATTATTTAAATTACACCAAATTACATCAGGTATTTTGGTTATTTCTTATGGACGTCTCTTTATCTAAACTAATTTATCTTACTTGACTTTCATGCCAGCATTACTGGGTAATTTAGTCACTAATATAGCCAGTGACAGGTTTTCCCATCCCACTAGTTAACAAGGATCTGGAAACCTGAAAACCTCAACAAATGTATTAACAAAAGGGAAATATGATATTTAAAAGCAATCTAACTACCTTTGTGAAGCATAGCTTTTGCATGCACTCTGAGTCCAATCGACACTGATAGTACACAACCCACCATAAAAAAAGTGATGCACTATGTAGAATTTATTTCAATATCACTTCAGTCCACTTGCTAGAAAGAACTGGTGACGGCTTCTTAGACAAAAAAACTTCCATCTTCAAACATGAGCAAAGTAGATTCCTCTTCAGGCTGAGAACTATATAAAATGGTGCATCGAAAGGGTGCAAGTGGGAAGAGTGTGAAATTGGGAGGATTGAATTCATCAGTCTCGCATTCAAGGTAAGCTTAGCCCCAAGTTCCACTGAAAATAGAAACTTGGGTAACTGGAAGAAAAAAAAATGGGTTTTGAGCAGAATGAGATTGTCAACACTAAATTCTGTTATTTCCACCTAGATCACCACTAAAGAAAGCTTGGTACTAGAATTTTAAATTGTCACAAAAAACAGGATGCTTGATACATTCAGGCAAAGGCTTGTTTCTTTGACATGAATGGGAAAATACAAATCATTTTTCTCGTGGAGTTCCCATGAAGAAAGTGATTCTTCAAGGAGCATGCATACATTACAGAATTCTATTGTGATATAATGTGAATATTCCATGTGGAAGAACCATTCATTTACTATTCAGTTACTTCACAATATCGTATACTTAATATTAACACTTTAATTTTAGGATTAATAATGATATTTTTCATCTGAAAAGTTTAAATATAGCAGCCATTAAACTTGCTGCTATATTAAATTTCCTTTTGTACTGAAGGAGAGCCCTGTGCATTAAGGAACTGCCACTCACTCCTGGTTCTCCCTCCTTCCACATGATCCTCTCATACCGTTGACAGGTTTCTTCCCAAGTGCTCATCTTGCCCTATCTCCTCTACCCATTTTTAGTTAGAAGAGTGGTCATATCATTTTGAGAAAATTGCTGCTTTGTTTCAGAATTACCTTCTTACTAGCCCTCTAGCTTTCTGATGCAGCTCTAAGTCCATGTTTAAGCATTGCATTTGCTGCCTCAAAAGATCCACTCTGTGGCTTGGCATTTTTTGCACCTCTTGAAATCAAAGTACATTTATTATCAAAAAAATTAATAGATTATACAACCTTGAGGTTGTTTGCTACAGGTAGCTGCAAAGCAAGAAACCCAAAATAACCCAATTAAAGAAAAAAATAAAAATAAAAGGCCATCACCTGATGTGCAGAAAGAAAAAAAACAATTGCATTACTTACTACCCGGACTCTGAACTTCCTTTTACCCAGCAATATACTGATGACTTGACTCACAGCTTTTAGTGGTGGTTACAGAACTGGATAATATAGGCAATTAACAAAATCTTACAGACAGAAATACAGAATAGTAAAGCAGATATCATAAAATTAGACTCATGAAACCAATTCTTGACTTTTTCTGAAAAGTTCCTGTTTTCAACAGAAAGGAAAATCTTAACGCAAAGTTCAAACAATGAAATATAGGTATGTACCCTCAGAACTCATCCTCATAAAAATATTATTTACTGCACAGATACCACTTTAAAAGACATCTGAGAAGCATTCTGTGTAAAGCTATCATATTGTTTCCTTCAAATACTGTTGAGATGACAGTGCAGGAGGGCCATGTTGTGATGTGTCTCATGATTGACTTTTGGCAGATTGAACAGCAACTGGACCACAGTCCATTGGGAATACGCCAAGCTTCCACCAATCACACATTCAATAGTCATGCAATATATGGGCTTTTATTTGCTCTACTAGGTGCTCTATTATGAAAAACACAAAGTTTCATCTCATTGCTGTGTCCTGTATCAGATGTGCTGGCACATTATGTTCTCTTTAGAACTGTTCCAGCTGCTCAATAGCTTTCTCAGAAAGATAGAAATGCCCCAGGTTTCTTCAAATAATGGCAACAATGTTGGTTAATGGTTTTGTAGTCCTCTTGAGTATTATGCACAGTAAGATTTAGTGCATGTGCAAAATAATGTATATTACAGTAACTATCTTCCAGTGCAGCTTTCCTCATGTTAACACCATTATCTGTAATAATCATCCTGCCTGTCAGGTTATTGGAATGAATCCACTCATTCAACAGGAACTGTAAAAAGTGAAGGATGTTGGCAGCTGTGTTTTCACCCACTAACAGGGCGATCTCTAACAGTGCCAAAGCATGATAATCATTAGTAGAGCACCCAATGGACTGTGGTTGGAAGGTAACTTAGTGTGCAATCAGGGACAAATATTTGTTAGATGTGCAGCTAGTCCATATGTCAGTGGTGAATTGAGCAGGAACTGCCTCTGCATCTTTTATCAGTGAAAGGATTTTATTTTTTATCTAGAGCCTGATTAATACATGAAATAAGTGAACATGAAAGGCAAAATGTAGAAGGAACAGCATAATCTGAGTAACAAATAATTAATCAATTTCTGAAAACTATCTACTCTGCAGCAGAGAGTATTTGGAGGTCAATAGTTATCGTTTCTGCAACCATCTGTGTAATCTTGGTAACAGCAGGATGGTTAACGGAGAAGTTGCTTTCAGACTCGAGAGACGATTGAATGGTCAATTATGATTAAATACTGTTCCTTGGGAGCTTTTGGGTAAAAAATAATGAAATATTGTTTAAAACAAAGTAAAGGTGTGTAGCATTTGAACTTTTGCTAATGTTAATTCCTCTGTCACTGTGAGAAACATTATCTGAAAAGCAGTGACCACTAATTGAAGTTCACTCCCATTTTGTCTTTTTTTTTCATTCCTATTTAGATTCAGTGCAAGACGAAAGTGTCATACTACTGTGTTCATTCCCAAATTAGCTTTAAACTTGCTTCTGCTAATGTGTTTGAAAATGTCAAGAGGCACCTTTCAGTTCATCATCAGGCATTTATTTTTGGATTTAAATCCTAGTAAGGAAATTTCATTCCTCAGTGAATAATACTGACAATTTGAACTTTGTAAGTTATAACATTTTTTTTAAAAAGATGATAGAACACGTTTAGATTTTGGTACAATCAGGAACCATTCAGATGCTACAAGATCCCACACACTGCAATGATTGCCAGGTACATAGGTAATAATAATAATTAAACAATTCGTGCATTATGTCCATTCAGATTGATGCATAGAACAAACCCTTTGCTTTCATTTCAGTCAATTTATTTATTATATTTATACCAGTTTATTCTGATAATTCATAAACAGCAGAAATTCATGGGTGTATTCAGAAAGTATATTGAAAATATTAATCTCGCAAAAAGAAATCAAGACTTGGCATCAGACATATGGGTCATACAATAAAAATATTTGACTGCACTATTTTTTAATTCCAATATTGAAATGCTTTCTAAAATACCTAAACATGGGAACATGTAAAATAGAAGAAATTACACTAAAATATCAATTCCAGTGAATGGAAATTGCTTCTCCCTCCAGAAATGCTACATAGCCCACTAAGTATCTCCAATTTTTGTTGGTTTAATCCCATATATTAGTTTTAACATAAGATCATCAAGTAGATTTTTTTCTCAGTTGGCCTGGCAGAACAGACCATTTGAGTACCAACTTCCATTAACTTGTGGTATACACCAAACATCAAAGCAGAACCTTGGGAAAGACTGCCAACTCTAAGCCATGCCTACCTTGCTGCCCCTCGACTGATGGAAAGGCATGCATGGCTTGGGTTTGATCAAGGATGGGACAGTAGTCTAGTTACCATTTTCTTGGATATCTGGAGTTTTTTTAATTCATATGAGTGCCTGTCTACATGTGATTTAAAATGAGATCCTACCACCAAGCAAATCTTTCCCACTCCCCCCAGTTTCCACTTCCCACAGGGGTCACTCTCTATTTGACTCCCTTGTCCAATTGTCCCTCTCCACTGATCTTCCTCCTGGCACTTATCCTTGCAAGGAGGACAAGTTCTACACCTACCCGTACACCTCTTTCCTCACCGTTATTCAGAGCACTAAATAGCCCTTCCAGATGAGGCAACACTTCACCTGCAAGTCTGCCGGGGTCATCTACTGTATCTTAGTGCGTCTTCCTCTACTTTGGGGTAACACTTCATCAAGCATCTTCATTCCATCCTCCACATGGCAGGATTTCCTGGTTACCACCCATTTCAATTCGACTTCCCATTCCCAGTCTGACATGTTGGTCCACGGTCTTCTCTCTGTCATGAGGAGGCTACATGCAGGTTGGAGGAGCAACACCTTGAAGCTAGGTAGCCTCCAAGCAGATGGCATGTACATTGATTTCTCTAACTTCTAGAAATTTCTCCCCACCTCCTTCCCACTTTTCCATCTCATATTCCAGTTCCATTCTCCCCATTATTCTTTCTCTTTTCCTCATCTGCCCATCACATTCCCCTCCTTCCTTCCCTTCCAAGGTCCACTGTCCTCTCCTATCAGACCTTCATCTTCTGCCCTTTACCTCTTCTATCTATCATCTCCCAGCTTCTAACCACCATCCCCCTTCCCCACACAGCCACCTTTCCCCTCATCTGGTTTCACCTGTCACCTGCCAACTTGTACTCCTTCTCCTCCCCCTACCTTCTTAGTTGGCTTATTCCCCCTTCCTATCAGTCCTGGTAAATGGTCTCGGTCCAAAAGGCCAACTGTTTATTCCTCTCCATTGATGCTGCCTCATTTTCAAGGACTCTTCAAACATGTTCTCAATATTTATTGCTTATTTATTTATTATTTTTATTTCTTTTTTTGTATTTGCACAGTTTGTTGTCTTTTTCACATTGGTTGAACACACAAGTTGGTACGGTCTTTCATTAATTCTGTTATGGTTATTATATTATTAGGGGTTTATTGAGAATACCCACAAGAAAATGAATCTCAGGGTTGTATTTGTTGACATGTATGTACAGTGTTTTGATAATAAATTTTCTTGAACTTGAACCTGCTGAGTTCCTCCAGCATTTGTGTGTGTTAGTCTGGATTCCAGCATCTGCAGAACCTCTTGTGTTTCGTACAGCCAGATTTGGGAACAGCTTCTTTCCAACTGTGATAAGACTGCTAAACGGATCCTGACCCGGATCTGGGCCGTACCTTCCAAATATCTGGACCTGATTTACACTACTTTACTTTCCCTTTTCTATTTTCTAATTATGATTTATAATTTAAATTTCTATTATATTTATTTTGATTTGTACTTCAGGGAGCGCAAAGCACAGAATCAAATATCACTGTGATGATTGTACGCCCTAGTATCAATTGTTTGGTGACAATAAAGTAAAGTTTATGACATATCCTAGCAGTGTACTACATTCGCACATTCGTGGTAAAGCAAACAAGCTCCTAATGACCTGATTCATTCATGGTGCCCTTCAAGCAAATAATCCATCAATCTGCCTCTCGATAATATTATTATTAACAAAATTTGCAAAACAATTACACATTTTTCATGATATTTCTCCTCTTTCCTTCGGTTGCACTTACAGTCCTGGAAATTAATCCCAAATTTTTGGCAATTCCAGATCAGAATTGGAGGAAGGGCAACAAAACTTTGTAATAGTCAAAGTCATTTTATGGAGTACAGAGGAGCTGTCCTAGTATTTCTGGCCCCACAAATGTACCTTTAATTTGCCACTCTTGCCTGTTGACTGCTGGATAAAACAGATACATTCCACAAATGAGACTTATAAAAACAATCAAGGACCTATGTGTGTAATAAAGTGTCAATTTGCCAATTAAAAGGTTTGCCATGGGCATTCTGTTCATCCAAACTAATTCATTACAACAGTGTATTGAGGTAGTACAAGGTAAAACAACAATGGTATGAAAATTAAAGTGTTACATTCACAGAAAGAATGCAGTGCATGAAGACATTAAGTTGCAAGGACATACTAAGGTTGATAGTGAGGTCAAGATTCCATCTTATACCAGGGAGCAGATCAATAGGATTGTAAGAATTGCAGCCTTACTTGAGCACAGTGGCACGTGCATTCTGGCTTTTGTATTTTATGTACAATGGGAGAAGTTAGAAGAGGGATGTCCAGGGTGGGTAGGATTTTAATTATGCTGACTGGTTTATTGAGGTAGTGAAAAATAAGACAAGAGTCCACAGAGGGGAAGCTGGTTTCCATGAAGTGCTGAACTGTGTCCACATCTCTCACCTATGAATATCATGTTATCTATGTCACTAATGGGCTGAAATGTTAAATTCAGTGCTCCGGTTTCCAATGTGTTACCACCCTACATTTACCCAATGGGTGGCCTTATATTCTCCACCTTATTCTATGAAAATTACTAAATCAGAGCCTTAATTATTATTCATAGTTGATTATTTCCATGCTAAATTATCCATGTTTCATAAATCATCTGTATTGTATTTAAACTCCAGCCTCACGGACAACATCAGCTCACTGTAATTCACTGACCACTGGCATCTCCCTGGCCCTACACTCAACTCTGGACAGTAAAGACTCCTATGCCAGACTATTGTCTATCGACTACAGCTCCACCTTCAATACTATAATTCCAAGCAAACTGATCACCAAACTCCGAGACCTGGGACTCAACACTTCCCTTTGTAACTGAATCCTTAATTCCTGACCAACAGACCACAATCAACAAGGATAAACTTTGATCATTCTCAATGCTGGTGCCCCACAAGGCTGGGTGCCCCTCAGATCCTTACTCTTCTTAAATACTCATGACTATATGGACAGATTCTTCTCCAATTCCAACTACAAATTTGCAGATGATACCACCCTAGTGGGCCAATTCTTAAATAACAATAAGTCAGAGTACAGGAAGGAGGCAGAGAACCTAGTGAAATAGCTCCATGTGTGCAAAACAAAAGAGCTGGTCATTGACTTCAGAAAGAGTGCAGTGCCCAATGCTCATGTTTACATCAACAGTGCTGAGGGCAAGAGAATTGAGAGCTTTGTTTCTGGGAGTGATCATCATTAATACCCTGTTCTGGTCCATCCATGCAGAATCCTTTGCCAAGAATGCTCGCTAGTGCCTCTATTTCCTCAGGAGGCTAAAGTACTTTGTTATGTCCCCTTTGACATTCGCCAATATGAATGGATCATAGAAAGCATCCCATCCACTTGCATCAAGTGACATGACCACAGGAAACCAGGAGTTATGGACACAGCATGGCACATCATGAAAACCAGCCTCTCCTTCATGGACTCTGTCTATACTTCTTGCCTCAAGAATGTAAACCAAAAAAATCAAAGATCCCACCCACCCAAACACACTCTTCTCCCCTCACCCGTCGAGCAGAAGATGCAAAAGACTGAAAGCACAAAGTCAGCATTTTTCTCACTGTTATAATGGCTCCCGAGGACAATATGATGGGCTCTTCACCTCACAAACTACCTCCTTATGACCTTGCACTTTATTGTGTACCTGCACTGCACTTTCTGTGTAACTGTAACATTTTATTCTGCATTCTGTTTTTGTTTTACCTTGCACTACCTCGATGAATTGTTGCAAATGAATTGATCCGTATAAAACATTTGCAAAACAAGGTTTTGACTGCGACAATAAGAAATCAATTTACCAATAGTCCATTCAATGTATTAGGGATGTCAATTTGGAAGATAGCTGGAATAAATATTTATGAGTATAGATGTAATAGGTTACAATTCCATTTAAATATGTACATGCAGCTCCTTTAAAGAGTGCATAGGCCATGCAAAATATGTGGTGTATGTGTAAATTGTAATGGTTGCCTTAAGGCTACTACCACTTTATAGATTATGTTTTGTGTCTAAACAGCGTGTATTGAAAGTTGCAGGTCAGTGAAGAGTCCATGAATAAACTATACAGACAGTCAAACTAGACTAATCCAAGTTCAGATTGTTTGAAAATCCCAACTGTCTGGCATATGACCATGAATTAATCTGGAATGTTATCTGGGTGTTCAGTGTGTAAGATCGGTTAGTGGCCAGAGGTGCAGGCCTAGACTGCAATCCAGGAATCTCTGAAAGGGGAACCCTTTATTTTTAGATAGTAACCCCTGGTTCCATTTTTTTATTTATTGAGATACAGCACAGTATAGATCCTTCCAGCCCTCTGAGCCACACTACCCAGCAAACCTCTGGTTTATTCTCGATCATCGTGATCATAGTATGATTGAAATTCACATACAGATGGAGGATGAAATAGTTAGATCTAAAACTAGTGTATTATGCTTGATCAAGGGAGACTACAACAGGATGAGGGAGGAGCTGGCTAATGTGGATTGGGAGCATATGCTATTTGGTAGGACAGTGGAATACTTTCAAAGAGATTTTTCACAGTGCTCAACAAAAGTATATTCCAGTCAAAAGTAAGGACAGTAAGTGTGAGGAGAGCCAGCCTTGGATAACTAAGGAAATAAAAGATAGTTTCAAATTAAAAGCTCATGAGTACAAAGTCGCAAAGAGTAGTGGGAGACTGGAGGATTGGCAAAATTTTAAAAAGTAACAGAGAACAACTAAACAAGAAATAAGGAAAGGGAAGATAGAGTATGAAAGTAAATTAGCACAAAATATAAAAACAGAGAGCAAAAGTTTTTATAAATATATAAAGTGGAAGAAGGTGGCTAAAGTCAACTTAGGTCCCTTGGAAGACGAGAAGGGGAAATAGTTTTGGGTGATAAGGAACTGGCTGAGGCATTGAACGACTATTTTGTGTCAGTCTTCACGGTGGAGGACACGTCTAATATGCCAAAGAAGGATGTTAGGGATGAAATGGGAGGAGAAGACCTTGATAAAATCACTGTCACTAAAGAGATAGTGATGAGCAAACTGAAGGGTCTGGAGGTAGATAAGTCCCTGGTCCTGATGGGATGCATCCCAGGGTGCTGAAGGAATTCGCGGAGGTTATAGTAGACGCGTTGGTAATCATTTATCAAAGCTCTCTAGACTCTGGGCAGATCACGGCAAATTGGAGGACAGCAAATGTCACTCCACTTATTTAAAAAGGATGTAGGCAAAAGATGGGCATCTATAGGTCAGTTAGCTTAATATCTGTAGTTGCGAAAATGCTTGAAGCTGTCATTAAGGAAGAAATAGTGAAACATTTACAAAGGAATGGTTCCATTAGACAGACACAGCATGGATTCAGAAAGGGCAGGTCCTGTTTGACAAACTTACTGGAGTTCTTTGAGGACATAATGAGTGCAGTGGATAGAGGGGAACAGGTGGATGTTGTATACTTGGGTTTCCAGAAGGCGTTCGATAAGGTGCCGCACAAGAGACTTATAAATAGGATACGGATGCATGGAGTCAGAGGAAGTGTATTGGCATAGATAGTGGATTGGTTAACCAATAGAAGGCAGAGAGTTGGCATAAATGGGTGTTTCTCCAGTTGGCAGTCAGTGGTTAATTGGGTGCCGCAGAGGTCGGTGCGGGGCCCACAGCTGTTTACCATTTACATTGATGATTTGGAAGAGGGGACTGAGTGTAGTGTAGCAAAATTTGCTGATGACACTAAACTGAGTGGAAAAGCAAATTGTACAGAGGATGTGGAGAGTCTGCAGAGGGATATAGATAGGTTAAGTGAGTGGGCCAAAGTCTGGCAAATGGAATACAAGATCATCCACTTTGGAAGGAATAATAGAAGATCAGATTATTATTTAAGTGGTGAAAGATTGCAGCATGCTGTTGTGCAGAGGGACTTGGGAGTGCTCATTCCTGAATCGCAAAAGTGGGCTTGCAGGTACAACAGGTTATTAAGAAACAAAACAGAATGTTAGCCTTCATTGCTAGAGGAATTGAATTCAAGAGCAGGGAGGTCACACTGCAACTATACAGGGAACAGGTGAGGCCACACCTGGAGTACTGTGTGCAGTTCTGATCTCCATACTCGAGGAAGGATATATTGGCTTTGGAGGCAGTGCAGAGGAGGTTCACCAGGTTGATTTCAGAGATGAAGGGGTTAACCTATGAGGAGAGAATGAGTTGCCTGGGACTATACTCTCTGGAATTCAGAAGAATGAGAGGGGATCTTATAGAAACATACAAAATTTTGAAAGGGATAAATAAGATAGAAGTAGGAAAATTGTTTCCATTGCTAAGTGAGACTAGAACTAGGGGACATTGCCTTAAGATTCAGGGGAGAAGATTTAGGACGGACATGAAGAGAAAATGTTTTTCCCAGAGAGTGGTGAATCTGTGGAATTCTCTGCCCAGGGAAGCAGTTGAGGCTTCTTCACTAAATATATTTAAGATACAGTGAGATAGGTAGGTTTTTACATAGTGAGGGAATTAAGGGTTATGGGGAAAAGGCAGGTAGATGGAGCTGCATTTACAGACAGATCAGCCATGATCTTATTGAATGGCCTCAATGGGCCAGATGGCCTACTTCTGCTCCTATTTCTTACATTCTTATGTTTATGTTAATCCTAACCTAATTACAGGACAATTTACAATGACCAACTAACCTACCAAATGGTAGGTATTTGGGCTGTGGGAAGAAACCAGAGCACCCAGAGGAAGCCCATGTGGTCACAGGGAGAAGATACAAACTCCTTACAGGCAGTGGTGGGATTTTTTAGCCAAAAAATCTTCTTAAGCCCATAATAATGAGACTGCTTTTCATTCTTCAACTGTAAATTCAAGATGATATAGATCCAGTTTGCATAATCACTCTTCACTGCAAGTGCATCCACTTCAGATAGGGAAGTTGCACAATTTCAGAGCCTTTCAGATGCAGTCCCAGCAAAGTCCTATAAAATTGAAATAAGATATGTCAAAGTCTCCTGCAATAATAGCCAACATACCACTTGCCTTCCTATGATCTCCTTATCCTGCTTGTGAGCTTTCAGTGATTCATAAACAAGGAAACCCAGATCCCTCTGAGTATTAGCAGCTTTCACTCTCTCTCTGCTGAAAAAATGTATCTTTGCATTTTTTCCAACATGATCTCAGATATTTCCAAACTATATTCCATTTATCATGTCCTTGCCCATTTAATTAATCTTTCCTTATCTACCTGGAGCCTTTCTGCATCCTCCACAACCCCACACTGCCACCTAGCTATATTTATCAGCAAACATGGATATATAACTGAGACTGCAGATGCTGGAAACTGGAACAAAAAAAATACAATCTGCCAGATCATCTCAGAGGCTGAGCAGCACCTGTGGGGAAGTATGATTGTCAAATTTCACTAGTTGAGATCCTGCATCAGGAATGTGATTGGAGAGAGAAGATAGCCAGTACAAAGAGGAGATGAGAGTTACTGCCTTCATCCCTTAGACAATCTCTGAGAAAAATTATGAGCAGCTAGGGCTTCAGTACTGATCACTACGTTGCCTGGCTATTCTAAGCCTAACCCCTTTTTTCAACTGTTAATTAATGCAGTCTCATAAGAAATATATTACCTCCACCACTTTTTGTTCTATTTTTATTTAATAATCTGTGGTGTCCCACTTTATTGAAGGGTTTCTGAATGTCCAGATGTACCACACCAACTTGTTTACACCTATCTAAAGCAACTCACAAAAAACTAGAGGAACTCAGTGGGTCTATGGAGGGAAATTTTGCCATTTTGGATCAAGACCCTTCATTAAGACTGGAAAGAGAGAGGGAAGATAGCCAATCTGAAAAGATAGGGGAAGTGGCAAAACGGGAAGTGGCAGGTGATAGACGGATGCGGGTGAGGTGGTGGGGTAATAGGCAGGTAGGGGAGGTACAGGGAAGGAGATGTAAAAAACTGGGAGGGTGATTGGTGGAGGGAAGGAGGTGCAGAGATAAACCAATGGGGGAAATGTGTGGGTGACGGGCAGATTGAGAAGGTGGGAGGGGGGGAAAAGAGATAGGATGAAGTGGCCAGTGAGACAAAGGAATAAAAGGGGGTGAAGAGGGGATTGGTTACCAGAACTCAGAGAAATCGATGTTCATGAAGTAAGGTTGGTAATAGGTAAATAGGTAAGAACTTACCTATTCTGCTAAATAGAACATTAAAAACAGACAGCTCAGACAAACTGCCATTTCATAAATCCATATTTCCTTCCTATAAATCTTGTTATTACATTATAATTCCATTTGTTACCCTTTCCATAAAAGTAGATTTCAGGTTTCTTTTCCCATGTTGTTGATATCAGGCAAACTAGTCGATAGTCCCATTGCAGGTTGATATTCACTGGATTCATCAATCATTCTGGAAACGATGGAATTTTGGAAGATGGCAATCAGAGCATAGTAGTACTTCTCCATAGTACTTCCTTCATAACCTCAGAGTGCACACCATCTTGGTTCTCAAGATCTATTGCTATTCAGCCACATTAATTTTCCCAACATTAATTATTTTGTAATGCTGATTTCTCTACCATTTCCTTATTCCGAAATATATTGCTTCTGTCTCACTCTGTAAGCCATTCACATCAACTTTGCCTGACCATTACCTTCCACCATAAAAGCTTTTATTTTCTGGTGGACTATCCTTGTATTCTACTGTCATTCTCCTTGGTTCTCCCTGGTTCTCCTTTGTGGAAGTCTGAAAATTTCCCAATCGTTGGAGCTTAATGTTTTTCTTGGTAATATTATACACCTTCGCTTTGATTTAATACAATCTTTATCATCCTTTGATAGTCTCAGTTGCAAAACATATTCCTTGTATTAGGATATATATTTCTCGTAAGCTATGTATCAATTCTTTAAATATTAGCCATTGGTTATTTACACTCATATCCTTTTATGTAATTTTTCTATCTACAATAGCTAAATCATACAATATTACATTGCAGTTTGCATTATTCAGATTCAACATCCTAGTTTCAGAATGAATTCAGTCACTTTCAGGTTTTATATATGATGTTATCATTTTGTGATCCCTCTCTTCCTAGTATCCCACTAATCAATTAAGCCTTTCTCATTGGCACATGTAGTAGCTTGTTCCCTCACTGGTTCCTTAAAATGCTAATCTGCAAAACAATCCCTTATCATCTTCATGTGCTTATCATCAACATTTTAACTGTTGATTTGGTTGTTACTCCTGTTGCACTCTGTTCTAATATCCTGATTATCATGTCTCCTGCATCACCACTACTGCTTGTGCCCTATGTTCAACTCCTGTCTATGTTTTCTGCCCACTTCTGTTTCTTAGTTTCACCCAAATCAATTCTATTTCTGGATCTTCCGAGCTAAGGTTCTTTCTCTCTACTGTCTTTATTCCACTCTTTAATATCAGGGCCATCATATACCCTTTCCTATTTTGCCTGCTCCCAAAAACAGTAATTATGCATTTAAAAGGAAACTGAATAAATGTACGACTGAGAAAGGAAGAGAGTGATAGGGTTGAAGGAGGTAAATAATGAGTTTTCTTCTAATAACAGAAGGAGGACGAGGACTGCATGTTAATGTTATGTACAGCATATTGGCTTTCGAAAGGCATTTGATAGAGGATCATTTATTAGGTTCGTTAGCAAGACCGTGATAACAAGGGCAATAGCAGCACAGGTACAAAATTGAAAAACAGGGAAAACAAATGAATGGCCACTTCTTAGACTGGATAAAGCTGTACAGCAGAGCTCTGTGAGGTAGAGTACTGGGACTAGTAATGGTGTTGATACAGATTAATGAATTGGAATTTGAAGCATAGGTCACAAATCTGAACCATACAGATGACCTACAGAAAATTTGGTAGTAAGCATTGAGGAAGACATAAGGGGGCTGCAGAATTGGCAGACATACAGTAGATTAATGAAATTCTAACACAGAGGGTAAGAAGTCAGGTCACAACTTCTTGGCTTGGAATCTTTGGCCATGGTTAACCCATGCTCAAGCTTATCTGATCTGACAAGATATATAAGACCATAAGACACAAGAATAGAATTAGTCAATTTGGCCCATCGAGTCTGCTCTAGCATTCCAGTATGGCCAATTTATTATCCCTTTCAACCCCATTCTCTTGCCTTCTCCCTGACTAACCAAGAACCTATCAACCTCTACTTTAAATATACTCAATGACTTGCCATGCACAGCCATCTGTGGCAATGAAGAAATAAAGAAGTTCCTCCTCATCTCTATTCTAAATGGGCATCCTTCTATTCTGAGGCTGCAATTGCCCCCTGGCCCTAGACTCACTCACTATAGGAAACATACCCTCTATCTGGGCCTTTCAATATTCAATATGTTTCAATGAGATCTTCTCTCATTCTTCTAAACTTCAGCAAAAACTGGCTCAGACTCATCAAATGCTCCAGAACTGTTAGCCCTTTCTATCTTGGAATCATTCTCATGAATCTTCTCTGCACTTTCTATAATAGCAGCACAGTTTTTGTTAGTTAAGGGCGCAAGTCTGCTAACAATACTCCAAGTGCAGTCTGATCAATGACTTATAAAGCCTTAGTATTGCATCCTTGATCTTATATTCTGGTCCTCCTGAAATGAATGCCAACAATGCATTTACCTTCCTTACCACCAATTTAACCAGCAAATTAACATTTAGGGAGTCCCTTTGCACTTCTGATTTTTGAATTTTGTCCTTATTTATGAAATACTCTATGCCTTTACACCTTCTACCGAAGTCCAACACCATACACTTCCTTACACTATATTTCATCTGCTACTTTTTTGCCCATTCTCCCAATCTAAGTCTTTCTGCAGCCTCCCTGCTTCCTCAACACTACCTGCCCCTTCAACTATTTTTTATTATCTGCAAACTTGGCCACAAAGCTAGCAACTCCATCAACTAAAACACATAAGGTGACAAGAAGTGAACCCAACAGCTACACCTGTGGAACACCACTAGTCATCAGCAGCCAACCAGAAAAGGCCCCCTTTATTCCCAGTCTGGGAATATGTTTAGATATCTTGAATAGTGGGAAAGTCTCAAGCAAGAGAACAGGGTTACAAGATAAAGAAGGAGTAATTTAAAATGGAGCTTTAATTCAGCAGATAATGCCGAATCTCTGGAAATCTGTATCCCAGAGCAATATGGAGGCTACGTTATTGGAAATATTTACAGTGTGGAAGGAAGATATTTTGTTGGAAGATCAGGGCATTGAAGGCTATGGGAATCTGGTACAGAAAAGGAGCAAAGGCCAGCATAGATCAGCCTTGATCATCCTGATCGCAGAGCAGGATTGAGGACCACGTTGCCTATTCCTGCTCTGACTTTCTTATGTCCTTGAAGAGGTGTAGTATAAACTTCTGAAAGATTGGGAAGTTGAGAGCTATAGAGAAGAGAAGATAGGCTTGTTGAAGATCAACCATGATTATATTGAACACAAGAAAATAGGGGCAAGCTTGAGGGCAATAGTGAGGAAGCCATTCAGTATGCTTGTCTTCAAAGGGCAAGGTTATGAGTATATAGGTTGAGATGTCATATTTCATTAATCAGATGACACTTGGAGCTCTCCTCCATTGTGGACATCTTTAAAAGGTGCTGATTCAAGAAGATCATTAATGACCATCACCATTCGGGTCATGCCCTCTTCTCATTTGTGATCTCTGTTCCCCAGTATCCCACTAATCAATTAAGCCTTTCTTGTTGACATAATATTAGATCTAAAGTAGCTTGATCTTTCACTGGTTCCCCAAAATGCTAATCTGCATTAACATCTTCATGTGCTTATCATCAATACTTTAACTGTTTCTCCCCAGTCAACATGGAGGTCAGGAGCCTGAAGACAAACACTCAAAAGTTTCTTTCCCTCTGCCATCAGATTTCTGAACCCATGAACCTCGGTAACTTGCTCTATCCTTACACTATATTTTTATATTTCTTATTGTAACTTATAGTATTTTTATGTATTGCACTGAAAGTTTGCACTGTCAAGAAACAACAGATTTTGTGACATTTGTCAGTGATAATAAAATCTGACTCTGATTCTGATTCTGAGTATATTTCTTGTCAGAGGAAGGGTTTATTCTTACTGAAACATAGGAGGCTGAAGGCAAACTTATATAGTTTTAAAGGAATAGGAGGGGAACAGATTGTGGGCCAAAGGGCCTATAATGTGCTGTACTATTCTAACAGATAGAATGGTATTTTTCCTGGGGTGGGAATGTCTAAAACTAGAGGGCTGAGGTTTAAGGTGAAGGGAGGCACTTAAAGGACATTTGAAGGACAAGTTTATCGTACAGATGATAGTATTTATACAGAACAATTAAAGGAAGTGGTAAGCCAAATACAATTCCAACATTTAAACAGATAGGATAAGATGCAAGCTCGGTGCAGGCTACTGGCATTTCAGTAGCTTTGCATCACAGTTGCCAGGATGAGTTGGTCTTTTTCAATGCCATACTTCCTATGATGTTGTAAGTGCTTTAAATTATTATTTGTAAAGCATAAAATGCAGTTAAAACTTTTCAGAGAAAATAAATTGAACTCAACAAATTAGAACCTCTATCTCTTTTTTCTTACATATTCTCATTTAAGAATCCCATTGAAATTAATAAGGTCATTGAATCTGCAGCAGACCTCCAAGCTCAGTAGCTGAGAACTAATTCCCAACTCCTGCTTCTTGACTCCATAGGGACTTCCATATTTGACTAACTAACTACACATTGAAATCATGATGCTGAAGTACATCCTAGGATACACCAGGACACATCGTTAGTGATGTAACCTGAGGTCATTGGGTGTTTTATGTCTTTCAACATCAGAAACTCTTGCTGAGGTGACCCAGCCAGGGTTGATCAGGCCCCGTCTTGTGTCCAGCAGCATTGGTCCAAGGGTTACACCTCTTGAACCATAGCCATCTGGAGGCTTTCTCAGCAGTTTGTTTTCTTTGCAGCCCCCATAATGCAAAGGAGAAAGTAGGTTCTGCAGAGTGACTAGCCACTGAAACCTCTACACCTCACCTCTAAAGGCTCATATTGTGTCCTCCATCCTTGTCTCTGGCACTGGTATTTGGGTTTCTTACACTCAACTGCCTCCTCAATCCGGTCTTCCCAAGGCACAGTCAGATCTACCATTACCACCTGCTTCTGTTCCTGTCAGAATGACCATGTCAGGCCTCAGTAATGATAATCTTTAACTGCTTGCCAAGATCGACTTTCAATTGCAAGTCACATGCCATTAGGAGCAAGCCTACTGGTGATCTGTGCTGAGGCTGTGGTTTGCCTTCAGCTTTGACAAAGTCTTGAGCTTTCTGGGTTGGCGGAGGTGCCTGCTGTTGTTAATGGCCAAGGAGATATTTTCTGCAACTGCTTTAGCACCTGGTCATGGCACCAGCAGTAGTGGCCTTGCCCCAGAAGATCCATCTACTGCCTGAGGCTCTGATGTAGTTGTCACCATCAGGTCATCCATGAAGGTTCTAATTGGTGGCTGCTGCATGCTTATCTTAGTCAGAGAGCCTCTACACACCACTTCGTCTGCCACAACCAGTACATCTATGGTCAGGGAGAAGAGGATCTCCTTCAGTTATAATGTCCTTCTCAAGGCAGTGCCAGCCTGATCTGGTCCTTCCTGAGGAGACTCTCAATCTGAAGCTCCCATCATAATCTAAGATGAGGTCCTTTATCTTCCACAGAACTTGTTGTTGGTTCAGCTTATATGGTATTGACACGTACATATTGCAAGGTCCAGCCATAGTACGATAGTATATGGTCCCTTTCCTTCACACGTCTCTCTGATCAGCCGGGAAACCATGGCTGTGTGTTCCAGGCAGTGCGGCACTCTGGGAATTCCTCCTCTCTGTACAGAGGTACTGGTGTAGGCATTTTGTAGGAGAAGCTCAGTCAGGTGATGGGAAACAAGACTGAAAAACATCTTCCCTTGTGCACTGAGCAGCAAGCTGGATCTAAACCGCTCAAAATGGCAGATAGTGCCATTTCAGTAAGAAAATTAATTGACTTTAGTTCTTACTACTGTGGTTAGGCCACACTTGGAGTACTGTGTCCAGTTCTGATCGCCTCACTATAGGAAGGATGTGGAAGCATTGGAAAGGGTACAGAGGAGATTTACCAGGATGCTGCCTGGTTTAGAGAGTATGGATTATGATCAGAGATTAAGGGAGCTAGGGCTTTACTCTTTGGAGAGAAAGAGGATGAGAGGAGACATGATAGAGGTGTACAAGATATTAAGAGGAATAGCCAGCGCCCCTTCCCCAGGGCACCACTGCTCAATACATGGCTTTAAAGTAAGGGTGGGAAGTTCAAGGGGGATATTAGAGGAAGATTTTTTACTCAGAGAGTTGTTGATGCGTGGAATGCACTGCCTGAGTCAGTGGTGGAGGCAGATACACTAGTGAAGTTTAAGAGACTAGTAAACAGGTATATGGAGGAATTTAAGGTGGGGGGATATATGGGAGGCAAGGTTTGAGGGTTGGCACAACATTGTGGGCCGAAGGGCCTGTAATGTACTGTACTATTCTATGTTCTATGTTCTTACATCCTTCACATACATGAGGAGCAAAAATCTTCATGTGCCATCTTCGTCTAAATGCCAGACATTTAGAACCAACAGCTTATACGCCCAACTTCTGGACTGATATTTAGCAAACAGTGCAATTATAAGAGGCGGCAGACCTGGGAAAGCTTGCGTATAAATCAAGGAGGTAGGTCAGCAAGTTAACCTCAAACAAGAGAAAATCTGCATTTGCTGGAAATCCAGAGCAATACACACAAAACGCTGGAGGAACTCAGCACGCCAGGCAGCATCTATAGAAAAAAGTACAGTAAATGTTTCAGGATGAGACCCTCCAACAGGACTGGAGGAAAAAGCTGAGGAGTAGATTTTAAAAGGTAGGGGAGGGGATAGAGAAACACCAGGTGGTAGGTGAAAACTGGAGGAGGAGGGATGAAGTAAAGAGCTAGGAAGTTGATTGGTGAGATGAAGTGAAAGAGGGAAAAGGGAATGGGAAATTGAGAAGGGGTGGGGAGGGAGGTGTTGGGGGGCATAACCTGAAGTTTGAGAAATCGATGTTCATGTCATCAGGTTGGAGGCTACCCAACAGAATATAAGGTGTTGTTCATCCAACCTAAGTGTGGCCTCATCACAACAGTGGAGGGGGCCATGGATCGACATATCGGAATGGGAATGGGAAGTGGAATTAAAATAGGTGGCCACTGGGAGATCCCGCTTGTTCTGGCAGATGGAGCGTAGATGCTGGGTGAAGTGGTGTCCCAATCTACGTCAGGTCTCACCGAAGTCCAGGATGCCACACTGGGCACACCAAACATAGTAAATAACCCCAAAAGACTCATAGATGAAGTGTCGCCTCACCTGGAAGGACTGTTTAGGGCCCTGGATAATAGTAAGGGAGGAGATGTAGGGGCTGGTGTAGCACTTGTTCCACGCAAGGATAAGTGCCAGGAGAGAGGTCAGTGGGGAGGGATGAATGGACAAGGAAGTCACATAGGGAGAGATCCCTGCGGAAAGCAGAAAGTGAAGAGGAGGAATAAATGTGCTTGGTAGTGGAATGGTAGGTGAGGATATGGCATTGTGGACTTTTAAACAGCATAATTTATTAAAGCTCAGATGCTTGTGAAATTTACATAAAACATTAGTTCCGTTTTGGGAAATGCTTAAACAAAAGCAGGAAGCACTGGAAAAACTCAGCAAGTCAGGCAGCGTACGTGGAAAGAAACAGTCAGCATTTCCGGACTGCTTCCTTTAACTTTTGATCTAGAGACTTAATGAGCAAAGTACCAAGGCTCCAGAAGAAAATGTTTGGGAGATTCCTGTAGGGAAAATGGAAAGAAATAAAAGTGACTTTATTTTGCTCTCCACAGGTTCTACTTGATCTGCAAAATATTTTCAGAATTTTCAGATTCCCAGCATCCACAGTATCTTGTTTGTGTACTGAACCTTTTCAATATATCTATCTGACAAGCCATACTGTAGAAAGTCAACTTTAATTAAATCTAATACCGAAATTTTAAATGCTTTTTCTTGGTTTTCCCCTTTCTGTAATTGATAAATTATATTACAATAACATTCACACAATTAAAATTTTTTACCTTAGTTGTTTTTTTTTCCAGAAAATTCTTATAATAGTCCAGGAATACAATGCTTCTAAACCTGTACCTCAATTAAATGCCCTTATTCCAACAGGACTCTGCTCATTTCTACAAATTCAATGCTCAGATTCACTTTCAATTACCAAACCAGCTCCAATAGACTCTTCTATTCACAGAGAAATAATAATTAGAATTGTCTACTTTTTAGAAGGAAATTTGAGTATAATCCATCACTGTGTACAAGTTGTTATATGACATCGCAAGAAATATAATATACCTCAAGTTATTTTTAATTAAATTAAGGTATCAATCAGTCCTACTACTTGGCATTGAATTCCACCATTGCTACTGTTAAGGTTCTTAAAATTAATTAGGAATAGTTCCTTCCTTCAGCAAACAAACTCAGTAAAGCATCCTCGCCAGCTATGCTGCAGGATATGATTTGAAATGGCAGAGGCTAGTAAAACTGCATTATGAACATCCTCTGGTGAGCATAAATGGGAAAACACTAGGTTAAACTCTGACAGTCAGTAGTGGATGGATTAGCTCTTCCTATAAATAAGCACTGATCACCTCCATTTTATTGAACTCATTTTTCGCCATGCAAGGACCATAAGATGCTTCTCCTGCAAATTTTCCCCTACACTTTGGCAGCACTGATGGTGTCAGCCATGGCAGATTTATTGCCCATTCATTCATGGGAACAAAAAACCCTGCCAGGGCTGGCTGCAGTACACGCAGTAGCAGTTAGTTCAAAAGATAACAGCTGCAATACCTCACTTTCCCATTCACCGTTTACTTTACACATCACCTTCAAGTAATAAATGTTTTGTGTCAGTTTCGGGTCCAATACCAGTGATATAGTAACAGCAAAAATGTTACAGCAAGTACACCAAAAAAGGGGTCAGTTATAAACCCAAAAGCATGCCTCTCAATCAATGATTTTTTTTATTGTATTACTGACCTTGAAGCAGCACCCATAACAACAGCAGTGGTTTAATCTTCGGCAAACTTAATCCTGGTATCTGTAAATGAGTCTAATAAACACAGAATTTAGATCTGATGCTTCAGTGCTACTGCTTCTGATCTAAATATTAACTATTATAATGCTTGCAGTGAAATTTATCTTCTGGGGACTAATCACTAAAATTATCTGATGTGGTTGCTACAACTTCCAAATCCTATTTTAATTACGCACAGTTATGCAAACGTGCAATAAAAACCTTTTTATCATTGTTAAATTACCTACTCCCTGCTGCAAAAGCTTGAGATTTCTTTCGACAAAGAATTACGATCATTTTGCGAATGTTCGCTTTTTCAGTGCCACTTAAGATGACAGATTCTGCCTGAACTTTCAGTCAGATAAATCTAGTTTTAACAAAAACACTTTTCATATAATCTGCTGTCTCCACATTGCAATGCTTTAACTCTATCAAATTTCATAAAATAGTTGTCATTCTCTTGTTTTCATGTACTTAGTGAATATGCATATGTGAGAGTACAAAGATTTTTCTCTTCATTTTCAGGATACAGTTATCACTAACTGTATAGCATATATCATCAAATGTATTCACTAACAAACAAAAATGGAAATTTGAACATATTATCACCTTAAACCAGTAAAATAGTAGTTGATAGAATACTATTTCAACTTCTCTGCATGAACTGGGAAGGAACTTGATCATACATTCAACTGCATTGAACTAATGCAGTTTGTTTTGGTGCCACTTCACAACTATGAATTCTCTTTCCAGCTCACCCTATCAAAATCACACTTCTGGAAGACTTAGCCACAGTCAAGCACTAAAACTGACAAGTATTCTATAGTCATATACTCCCACTCCATTCTGAAGAAAGTATATAATCTGAGAATTGATGACTATAAGGAAATGCTTGGAAGGTCAATCAGAATGTATTGCTATTTACAAGTTGTGTAGATATTCCTGGCCTTATGGCAAAATTTGTTATATCACATGCATTTTTTCAACAAAAAATTGCATGCATGTCATTTTGCCAGATATTCATAATTCTTAAGACAGGACAGCAGTTTTTATTTACTTTCTCTTTCAGGATATTTTCCTTAAAAACATCTTTAAGAAGAAAATTTTAAATGAACGTACACATTAGCTTTATGATAGCCAATGCACTAAAATGCAGGACAGCGAGAAAGCGCAGACACAATGTCAAGAAACATGGTGGAGACAAGTACAAATCCTGCAGAAGAGACTCTACAGAGCTCGCAGGTCATATTTCCCAGCATTGTATTAGTAGTCAGCTCCAAATGTAAACTTTACTTCTAACCATCATGCATCATTGGGTTGTCAGTGCCCCATCTTCCATTGCAACAAAAGCAGGAGCCACTCACTGCTAGTTTAAAATTATACCAGAAATGCGAAGTTGTGTGCATTAGAAGCAGATGGACAGAATGGGCCTGCTTCATTTTGAGATGTGAAAGTTGAGATATATGTTCATAGAGATCTTTAAAACCTTTGATAGAGTTGCTGCAAATTTTTTTCAGGTGAGGAAGGACATAACTTGGGGCCATCATT
This sequence comes from Hypanus sabinus, assembly GCF_030144855.1. Lineage (NCBI taxonomy): Eukaryota > Metazoa > Chordata > Chondrichthyes > Myliobatiformes > Dasyatidae > Hypanus > Hypanus sabinus. The sequence goes on from NC_082722.1 coordinate 46,943,964, forward strand.
GTCAGACAGTCACCTAGAAATCCAACAGGGAATTCAGAAGTAACTTCTTTACTAAGAGAGTGCAGATAATCTGAAAATGACTGTCCAGGAAATCAGAAGTGATTAGCTGTGTTTTAGGCTGGACAGGCACATGAGAGAGAATGATGGAGAGTTATATGGATAGACTTAGATGAAGAATCACTTGAGTATGCTCCAATGAGGCATAAATGCCAGCTTCAACTGGTTAGGTGGCATGGCCTACATTCATATCTTATGTAAACATATGTAAACTTGTTAATACACTTTGCCATAGATGATTCATAAAGCCAACAGAATTACATTCTATTAATGTCATTGAATGCACAATTTGCATCATTTCCATTTCCTTGTCATTTTTTAAAACTTGATGCAAAGCAAGATGAAAAAAAAACATCAGGAGTTGATAAACTGTTCTTAATATGAATATATTATGTATGAAAGAGAATTTAAATCTAATTACACTACAAAAAAGAGTACGCATTTTATTAATCTCGTAATAAATGGTATAAGCATTTAGATAAAATGTCTTTAAATATGACTTTTTAACCATTTATTTCTGAAACTATGTGCAGCTGCATTCCTATATGCATACATATGGTTCATTCCCATTACACTTTAGTCTGCATTACCCATTTCATTGCCCTTGTCTTTTCTAATTAATTTTTCAAATTTCCCCTCACCTGAACCCTGCCTGTAATATTTAGTGTAAAGCTTTATTTATAGTCCCAGTTATACGATTTGTCAAAACATTGTTTCCAACTCCATTCATAGAACAGCTTCCACTTTGGCCAAGACGGAAGCCAGGGTGCCACAGATTGAAACCCATTTCACCCACACCGATCACTGAATTATGTGATCAACAATGTGGTCATAGAATTAACAACATTAACCTTAGTCTCTACCTGCTTTTTACTTTTGAACTCTCTCCCTTTGTATAGTTTATTTTCTAGAAGGTAATCTGATTTGACGGAAACCTTGTTAATAACTTCTTTGATCTGGATGGCAATTGATACCAACAGCTTTTAAGAAGGGGAGGGGGTGTACCTACAATATACACCAATACTTTTTTTTTTACTTTTTCCCTGTTTTAAATCTTTTGGTTTCTGCTACTTTTGGTGTTTCTGATTAATTCAACTCAAGGCATAGATTGAAGCTGGTAGACCAGGTTTCTACTTTTACAGTAGATTTGATCAGTATAAAATACAAGTTTGCCAATTATTAAAAAAGATAGCTTAGATAAACTGGACAGCAGTCCTGCAATCCAGAGAAATTGTAACCAGCGCAGTGCAAACTATTAAGAGAAAAAGTTTAGACTGATGATAAGTCCAAGAACAGTAGATGGAGCCAAAGGGGTCTGTAGACTGCACATAAATGTACACATAAAACATCATTGTGCTCTCTCTGCAGTGAATGAAATGTCTGCACTCTTAATATCTGACTGGATTTTCACTCCATACAAAAATAACCGTAAATAATATCCAAATAGAAATGAAGACCATCTGTGGTTGAATCACATTATCCAAACTGTTGGCTTTCAACTAGGATTAGTACTTGAGGCCAGTGATAATGTATCTCATTCTCACCTAATCCTATCTAGCAGCTGTTAGCATTGTTATTTAATGCACACAGTTGCTTTTGGTAAACTAAAGGAGAGAGTTGATGACATACATAGAAGCATTGCAAACACTGAAAATACATTTGAGAAAGCACTATATATAGATGAGCAAGTGAAATTAAAACCTGTGAGATTAAAGGTGCAGTGGCTATGCAGGAATGAAGGAAATTAAAGTAGAATTATAGTGAATGGTTGCTTTTCTAACTTGAGGAAACTAATTTATGATGGACCTTAGTGTCAGACCACTGCATACCTTCATATATATTAATAAATTTGACCATGGAATACTGGGTATAATCTCAATGTCCTCAGGTGACATGAGATTTGGAAGTAAACCAAATATCACAAGGCATACTAACAAATTTCAGAGAACACAGATAAATTGACAAAATGGTAGATATAGTATATTGCAGACAATATAAAGAAAAAGGAGAGAATGTCAAAGTGAATTATTCTAAAAAAGGAGCAGAAACAGAAATTAAACTTTGATAATAGAAATACGTGCCTAGAAACACTACTGCATGATGCAACAGAATTGAGGGTGGAGCTTTTATCATCTAAAACCTACGAATGCTAAAGATTCACATCTATGCTCAGCCAGAAGTGCTCAGTGAATGATTTATCTCCACTTTCTCTCAAGGTTCTCATATTCAGTTTCAACCAATCTAATTCACTCCACAAATCATCAAGACCATTGGATACAGTATTGGCCTAATGGCCAGAGAGCAGCCAGGCTGCATTACTGAAGACGTGCTCCCAAACAAGCTGTGCTTCTCACAAAGCTGATCCAGCATAGCTGTATCACAGGCATCAACCCACTAATGTGGAAAATTGAAAGGCTATGTCCTTTCACAAAAAGCTCTGCTATCCAGCTAATTGCCAGGAAATTGGACTATTCTCCTCAGCAAATGAGGTAATCTATCTCTGCATCAACAGGACCTGGACAATATTTAGCATGGGTTGTTCAATACCTTTTATGCTCACTTTGACCATCAAAACATGGAGGCAACCTCATGAACTCCCGTAATCCCCAACGACCCTGTGATTTCAGTCGCTGAGGCTGACTTGAGAACATCCTTCAGGAGGGTGAACCCACAGAAAGCATCCAGCTCAAATGGGGTACCTGGCCAGGTACTGAAGACCAGCGCCAATTAATTGCCTGGAGTGTTCACCAATATCTTTAACCTCTTGCTTCAGTAGTCTGAGGTACCCATCTGCTTCAAGCAGGCTCCAATTATACTGGTGCCTAAGAAGAACACAGTAATCTGCCTCAATGACTATCGTCCAGAAGAATTTACATCCACTGCGATGAAGTGCTTTGAGAGGTTGGTGATGAAACACATCAACTCCTGCCTGAGGAGTGACTTGGATCCACTCCAGTTTGCCTACCATCGCAACAGTTCAACAGGAGATGCCATTTCATTGGCTCTTCATTCTATCCTGGAACATTCGGACAGCAAAGATGCATATGTCAGTGTGCTCTTTATTGACTACAACATGGCATTCAATACTATCGTCCCATCAAAACTGATTAGTAAGACCTTTGCCTCAATACCTCCTTGCCTTGTGCTACTGGATTCTCAATTTCCTCTCTTGCAGACCACAGTCAGATTGGCAACAACAATCTGCCAATTGCCAGTCGGATTGGCAACAACATTTTCTCCACAATATCCATCAGCATGGCTGCGTGCTTAGCCTCCTGGTCTACTCACTATATACTTATGACTGTGAGGCTGAGCACAGCTCCAATGTCATATTTAAGTTTCTTCACAACACCACTGCCATAGGCCAAATCAAAGGTGGTGATGAATCAACATGTAGGAAGGAGATTGGAGAACTGACTGGGTGTTATCACAGCAGCAGCCTTTCACTCAATGTCAGCAAGATCAAGGAGCTGATTATTGACTTCAGGAGGAGGAAACCAGAGGTCCATGAGCTAGTTGTCATCAGGGGATCAGAGCCGGAGAGGGTCAGCAACTTTAAATTCCCAGGTGCTATCTTTCAGAGGATCTGTCCTGAGTCCAGCATGTATATAAGGTATTTTACTGTAGGTTTTTTTTGCATTTTTTATAATTAAATACAATTTTATATAATACTTTCGTAGTTTATAAAAATACTTAATCTCATATTGTTTCTCATACTTTGTATTTCAGCGGTTGTAATAGTTTAATAAACTTCTAAAAGTTCACTGGATTGTGCTGCTATGAGTCCTCACTAGTTTAATTTACCCAGATGGGGTCATGCTGAACACAGAAGTAAGTTTCAAAGAGGACCACCTACTTAACCTCCCTGCACTGTGATTCTTTAACTCACTGTTTTTCAAGCATGACACAATTTCAAGACCACAGACAATTAAAGTAATGCAGTTTTCCTATATGTATGAAAGGCACTGATTAGGTCTCGGCTGATCTGCTGAGTTCAATTCCAAGCACTACATGCTGCAAAGTATTTTCCTTTGCACAGCATCTCTCATTATCTTGGATGGTCACAATGTGTTTTACAGCTAATGAAATACTTCTTAAGAGAGGTCACTGTCATAAGACAGGAAATGCAGCAGCCATTTGGTGTATTGCCAGCTCCCACAAAAGGCAACGGCTATAATGATCAAATCATCTGTTATCTTTGTGATGTTGATTGATTGACAAATAATGATCAGAACACTGTGGATAACTTCACTGCTCCTAAATTCAATAAACCTCAAAGATGGAAATTAGGTCTATAAAGCAGGATTAACTCGATTCAGTTGATTGCATTTCAGGAGTACGTCAAGTCTGCTGTTGCTCACTGGAATGATTTCAGCACCCAGCCACCATTTACAGTATTGCTGACTGGCTAGATGCGAAAGCAGAGGGCCAACATCTTCTGCAGTTGGTGCACTTAAGACTCTGATAAAAGCTAGTTTGCATGCCTTAAAAAAAAGAGGTGTGTTGTGGCTAAGGCAGACACTGATTATTCCACAAATATTACAATGAGTGAGAGACCAGCAATGAAGCTTCTTGCACATTGCTTCATGGCAACGGAGGAGGCATGGAGATATCCTGAACCTGCAGATGGGGCAGGAAGTCATCCAGGCATAATCTGAAGATAGTGGGAGCAGGTGCTTGGTGTCAGGGATGAAGTTACAAAGAACCTGGCTGCAGTGTGGCAGACAAATAATCCCCCCATGAGCAGCCATGATCACTGGAAGCATCTCAATAAGCCAAATCCCATGAAATATGTCTCGAGATGGACAATTACATGCACCGAAGCATCCTTATATAATTAACACTTCTGCAAGCCTCAAGACATCATTTCATTGCATTGCTTACACACACTGCAAGCTATTTAAGCACAAAGGCATTTAACAAAACAGACTGCATGATATTCACTGGTACAATTCCCTCACCTTTGCAAGGAATGTGATGCACTTCACATCTGAATGAATATGCCACCGTTGTCACTGACTTCATCAAGCCTTGTGTGGATGAGTGTGTGTCTTCAAGAACATCCCAGACATACCCAAATGAAAAGCTGTGGATAAACCAGGAGATTCGTGGGCTGTTGAAGGCTAGATCTGTGGCATTCAAGACCAGTAATCCAGAAATATACAATGGAAGGCTACTTTAAGTGTGAAAAAACAATTGCAATTGATGTTAGAGATGGAATCAGGTATACATCAGCTCTGGCAGAGTTCACAGGCCATTATTCCCTACAAAGTTAAACCTAACATCATGAATCCTTGTGATGTTTCTTTCCCAGATGAGATCAATGTCTTTTGTGCACATTTTGAAAGGGAAAATAAAATCAAACCTGTGCAAGTCCCTGCAGCACCTAATGAGCCCATGATCCCGTAGGCTGATGTCAGAGGGTAAGCCCTTGCAGGGTGTCAGACCCTTATTGATAATAGCTCAGCACTCAACCCCATCATACCACCAGTACTAATCAACAAGTTCCAAATCATGGGCTTCTGTACCTCCCTCTGCAACTGGATCTTTACCTTCCTCATCAGGAGGCCACAGTCAGTGCAAATCGGAAATAGCATCTCCTCCTTGCTGGCAATCAACACCAGCACATGTACAGGATGTGTGCATAGACCACTGCTCTAGTCTCTCTACACCCATGACTGTGTGGCTGGGTACAGCTCAAACACCATCAATAAATTTACAGATGATACAACTATTGTTAGCAGAATTTTAGATGGTGATGCGGAGGCGTACAGGAGTGAAATAGACTAGCTGTTCGAGTGGTGTCATAACAACCTTGCTCACAACATCGGACCAGGGAATGGATTGTGGACTTCAGGAAGGGGTAGTCGAGGGAACACACACCAGTCCTCATCGAGGGCTCAGCAGTGAAAAGCGTGAGCAGTTCCAACTTCCTGGGTGCTGAAAACTCTGAAGCTCCATGCTGAACTCAACATATTGATGCAATTACAAAGACGGCATAAAAGCGGCTCTATTTCATTAGGCGTTTGAGGAGACTTGGTATGACACCAAAGACTCTTCGCAAATTTCTGCAGATGTAACATGAAGAACCTTCTAACTGGTAGCCTTATTGTCCGGTATGGAGGGGGAACTTTACGGGATCAGAAGAAGCTGCAGAATGTTGCAAACTCAGCCAGCTTTATCATGGGCACTAACCTCCCCACCACTGAGAACATCTTCAAAGGGCGATGCCTCAAAAAGGCGGCATCCATTATTAAGAACCCAGGACATGCTGTAGCAGTGTGCTACATGCAGCGCTGAAATAACGACACGTAGTCGGTGAGCTGCAGTTGCAAAAAAGGTTTATTCAAACTTCGTGGTCTCGCTTTAAAGCCTTCCTGTTCCCGCCCTCCCCGGGCGGGAATGCTATAGTATTCACAGTCCTGTCCCACGCGCGGGCTTTTCCCCTTGCTGGTGAAGCAGGCTTGGCGCCCTCTTTGGGACCAGCCTCAAGGCCGGCGCGCGCCACTTTGTGAGCCAGTTCGAGTGCGCTGGGAAGTGGGTCGCCACATAACCCCCCCACCACAGAACAGGCAATACACCCCCCAATGTCCTCAGTCTGGGTCGGACTCTGTTTGGGAGGTCTGCCTCTGCACCGCAGTGCCTGAATCTCGACCGGCTGTGCCAAGTCCACATGGGCCGGTTTGAGTCAGTCCACTGTGAAAACCTCCTGTTTCCCCCCAATGTCCAGCACGAATGTGGACTCGTTGTTTCTGATCACCGTAAACAGCCCCTCTTAGGGCCACTGTAGCGGTGCCTGATGTCCGTCCCATCGTACAAAAACAAACACAGTTTTAGAAACATAGAAAATAGGTGCAGGAGTAGGCCATTCGGCCCTTCGAGCCTGCACCGCCATTCAGTATGAACATGGCTGATCATCCAACTCAGAACCCTGTACCTGCTTTCTCTCCATTCCCCCGATCCCTTTAGCCACAAGGGCCAAATCTAACTTCATCTTAAATATAGCCAATGAACCGGCCTCAACTGTTTCCTGTGGCAGAGAATTCTACAGATTCACCACTCTCTGTGTGAAGAGGTTTTTCCTCATCTCAGTCCTAAAAGGCTTTCCCTTTATCCTTAAACTGTGACCCCTCGTTCTGGACTTCCCCAACATCGGAAACAATCTTCCTGCATCTAGCCTGTCCAATTCCTTTAGAGTTTTATATGTTTCAATAAGATCCCCCCTCAAACTTCTAAATTCCGGTGAGTATAAGCCTAGTCGATCCAGTCTTTCTTCATATGAAAGTCCTGCCATCCCAGGAATCAATTTGGTGAACCTTCTCTGTACTCTCTCTATGGCAAGAATGTCTTTCCTCAGATTAGGGGACCAAAACTGCACACAATATTATAGGTGAGGTCTCACCAAGGCCTTGTACAACTGCAGTAGAACCTCCCTGCTCCTGTAATCAAATCTTTAGCTATGAATGACAACATACCATTTGCCTTTTTCACCACCTGCTGTACCTGCATGCCCACCTTCAATGACTAGTGTACAATGACGCCCAGGTCTCGTTGCATCTCCCCTTTTCCTAATCGGCCACCGTTCAGGTAATAATCTGTTTTCCTGTTCTTGCAACCAAAGTGGATAACCTCACATTTATCCACATTAAATTGCATCTGCCATGAATTTGCCTACTCACCTAACCTATCCAAGTCACCCTGCATCCTCTTAGCATCCTCCTCACAGCTAATACCGCCACCCAGCATCGTGCCATCCGCAAACTTGGAGATGCTGCATTTAATTCCCTCGTCTAAATCATTAATATGTATTGTAAACAACTGGGGTCCCAGCACTGAGCCTTGCGGTACCCCACTAGTCACTGCCTGCCATTCTGAAAAGGTCCCGTTTATTCCCACTCTTTGCTTCCTGTATGCCAACCAATTCTCTATCCACATCAATATCATACCCCCAATACTGTGTGCTTTAAGTTTGCACACTAATCTTATGTGTGGGACCTTGCCAAAAGCCTTTTGAAAATCTAAATATACCACATCCACTGGCTCTCCCCTATCCACTCTACTAGTTACATCTTCAAAAAATTCTATAAGATTCGTCAGACATGATTTTCCTTTCACAAATCCATGCTGACTTTGTCCGATGATTTCAACTCTTTCCAAATGTGCTGTTATCACATCTTTGATAACCGACTCTAGCATTTTCCCCACCACCGATGTCAGACTAACCGATCTATAATTTCCCAGTTTCTCTCTCCTTCCTTTTTTAAAAAGTGGGGTTACATTAGCCATCCTCCAATCCTCAGGAACTAATCCAGAATCTAAGGAGTTTTGAAAAATGATCACTAATGCATCCACTATTTCTTGGGCTACTTTCTTAAGCACTCTGGGATGCAGACCATCTGGCCCTGGGGATTTATCTGCCTTTAATCCCTTCAATTTACCTAACACCACTTCCCTACTAACATGTATTTCCTTCAGTTCCTCCATCTCACTAGACCCTCGGTCCCTTACTATTTCCGGAAGATTATTTATGTCCTTAGTGAAGACAGAAGCAAAGTAGTTATTCAATTGGTCTGCCATGTCTTTGTTCCCTATGATCAATTCACCTGTTTCTGACTGTAAAGGACCTACATTTGTCTTGACCAATCTTTTTCTTTTCACCTATCTATAAAAGCTTTTACAGTCAGTTTTTATGTTCCCTGCCAGCTTTCTCTCATAATCTTTTTTCCCTTTCCTAATTAAGCCCTTTGTCCTCCTCTGCTGGTCTCTGAATTTCTCCCAGTCCTCAGGTGTGCCACTTTTTTTTGCTAATTTATATGTTTCTTCTTTGGACTTGATACTATCCCTAATTTCCCTTGTCAGCCACGGGTGCACTACCTTCCCTGGTTTATTCTTTTGCCAAACTGGGATGAACAATTGTTGTAGATCATCCATGCGATCTTTAAATGCTTGCCATTGCATATCCACCGTCAACCCTTTAAGTATCATTTGCCAGTCTAACTTAGCTAATTCACGTCTCATACCTCAAAGTTACCCTTCTTTAAGTTCAGAACCTTTGTTTCTGAATTAACTATGCCACTCTCCATCTTAATGAAGAATTCCAGCATATTATGGTCACTCTTACCCAAGGGGCCTCGCACGACAAGATTGTTAACTAACCCTTCCTCATTGCTCAATACCCAATCTAGAATGGCCTGCTCTCTAGTTCGTTCCTCTACATGTTGGTTCAGAAAACCATCCTGCATACTTTCCAAGAAATCCTCTTCCTCAGCACCCTTACCAATTTGGTTCACTCAATCTATATGTAGATTGAAGTCAACCATTATAACTACTGTTCCTTTATTGCACGCATTTCTAATTTCCTGTTTAATGCCATCCCCAACCCCAACCTTTGCAGGTCTTTGGGAACGCAGGTCGGGTTCTGCCCATGCTGTGAAGTGGGTATGGGGGCCAGGTAACCAAGCCTCTCGCGTAGTCTGCCCAGGACTGCTGCGGGTTCTTCCTCTTGGCCCCTTGGGGCTGGTATGAACTCTGCTGGGACGACCAGGGGTGCGCCGCACACCAACTCGGCCGATGAGGTGTGCAGATCCTCTTTGGGTGCCGTGCGGATTCCAAGCAGGACCCAGGGAAACTCATCCACCCAGTTAGGCCTTTTTAGGCAGGCCATGAGAGCCGACTTCAGGTGACGGTGGAAACGCTCCACTAGTCCGTTTGACTGTGGGTGGTAGGCAGTTGTGTGGTGCAGCTGTGTCCTCAAAAGGCTGGCCATAGCTGACCACAGGCTGGAGGTGAACTGGGTGCCTCTGTCGGAGGTGATGTGGGCCGGTACACCAAAGCGAGATACCCAGGTTGCAATCAGTGCTCGAGCGCAAGATTCGGAGGTGTTGTCGGTGAGCGAGACTGCCTCTGGCCATCTTGTGAACAGGTCCACGATAGTCAGGAGGTGCCACACTCCTCGCGACACTGGCAGAGGGCCCACGAAACCCACACGAATGTGGTTGAAACGCCAGCGGGTGGGGTGGAACTGCTGCGGCAGGGCTTTGGTGTGCTGCTGCACCTTGGCTGTCTGGCAGTGCATGCACATTTTGGCCCATTCACTGACCTGCTTGTGGAGTCCATGCCAAACGAACCTGTTGGCTACCATCCAGATGGTTGACCTGATGGAGGGGTGCGCTAAGTTGTGAATGGAGTTGAAAATGCGCCGCCACCCAGTTGCCAGAACGACGGGGCAGGGTTGGCCGGTGGTGAAGTCACAGAGTAGGGTCCTCTCACCTGGGCCTACAGGGAGGTCCTGGAGCCACAAACCGGAGACTGCGGTTCTGTAACTAGGGATCTCCTCGTCTGCCTGCTGTGCCTCCGCCAGCGCTTCATAGTCTACCCCCTGGGACAGGGCTTGGATGTTAGGGTGAGAGAGGTCCGCCACGACATTGTCCTTTCCCGAGACATGCCGGACATCCGTTGTGTATTCGGAGATGTAGGACAGATGTCGCTGCTGGCAGGACGACCAGGGGTCGGATGCTTTAGTGAACGCAAAGGTAAGAGGTCTGTGGTCCATGAACGCGGTGAAGGGCCTGCTTTCTAAGAAGTACTTGAAATGCCAGATTGCCAGGTATAGTGCCAACAGTTCCCGGTCGAAAGCACTGTATTTGAACTCGGGTTGTCATAGGTGTTTGCTGAAAAACGCCAGGGGTTGCCAGCGACCTGAGATGAGTTGCTCCAGTACCCCACCGACTGCCGTGTTAGATGCGTCCACTGTGAGGGCAGTAGGGACGTCCATTCTGGGGTGCACTAGCATCGCGGCGTTTGCCAAGGCTTCTTTGGTTTTAATGAAAGCGGCGGCGGACTCCTTGTCCCAGGTAATGTCCTTGCCCTTACCCGACATCAGGAAGAACAGGGGGCACATGATTCGGGCTGCTGAAGGGAGGAAGCAGTGGTAGAAATTCACCATACCCATGAATTCCTGCAGGCCTTTGATTGTGTTGGGACGGGGGAAATGGCAGACCGCATCCACCTTGGTGGACAGAGGGGTTGCCCGTCTTTAGTAATCCTGTGGCCCAGGAAGTCAATGGTGTCGAGCCCGAACTGGCATTTGGCCGGGTTGATTGTTAGGCTGTATTCACTCAGGCGGGCGTAGAGCTGACGGAGGTGGGACAGATGCTCCTGGCAACTACTGCTGGCTATGAGGATGTCGTCCAAATAGATGAAAGCGAAGTCCAGGTTGCGTCCCACTGCGTCCATTAACTGCTGAAACATCTGTGTGGCATTCTTTAGGCCGAACGGCATGCAGAGGAGCTTGAAAAGGCCGAACGGGGTGATGAGTGCCATTTTGGGGACGTTGTCCGATGCATCGGGATTTGATGGTATCCCTGGACAAGGTCTACCTTGGAGAAGATCCGTACGTCGTGCAGGTTTGCTGCAAAGTCCTGAATGTGCGGCACAGGGAGGTGGTCTGGTGTTGTAGCCTCGTTCAGCCTGTGGTAGTCGCCACATGGTCTCCAGCCCCCTGTTGCTTTCGGCACCATGTGCAGGGGGGAGGCCCATGGGCTGTTGGACCGCCGGATGATCCCCAATTCCTCCATCCTCTTGAACTCCTCCTTCGCCAGTCAGACCTTGTCTGGGGGAAGCCTTCGAGCACGGGCATGGAGGGGTGGTCCTTGTGTCGGGATGTGGTGCTGTACGCCGTGTCTGGGCATGGGTGCCGTGAACTGCGATGCCAGAACCGATGGGAAATCCGCCAGGACTCTGGTGAAGTTGTTGTCGGACAGCGTGATGGAGTCTAGGTGTGGGGCCAGCAACTGGGCTTCACCCAGGGAGAACGTTTGAAAGGTCTCGGCGTGGACCAGTCTCTTCCTTGGCAGGTCGACCAGTAGGCTGTGAGCTCGCAAAAAATCTGCTCCCAGGAGTGGTTGGGCTATGGTGGCCAGTGTGAACTCCCACGTGAACTGGCTGGAACTGAACTGTAGCTGCACCATACGGGTGCCATAGGTCCTTACTGTGCGGCCATTCGCAGCCCTCAGGGCGGGACCCGGTTCTCTGTTGCGGGTGTCGTAACTCATCGGAGGTAAGACGCTGATCTCGGCTCCAGTGTTGACCAAAAAGCGGCGTCCAAAACTGCTTGTCCCAAACATACAGGAGGCTATCCCGATGGCCAGCCACCATAGCCATCAGCGGCGGCTGGCCCTGGCGTTTCCCTGGAACTTGCAGGGTGGGTTACAGCGGCGGGCTTCTGCGCCCCACCACTGGTGGTAGAAGCACCATTGCTCATTGGTCTCCTCACCCCTGCCTCTGGGGTTAGTGGGATCTGCAGTCGGGCCTGGTCCGGTCTGCTGCTGGGAGCGTGGCCTGGTGATCTGTGCAACGGACGCCCCACTCTCCTTCTTGGTTTTCCACAGCACGTCTGCCCGGGCCGCCACCTTCCGGGGGTTGCTGAAATCCGCGATGGACTGCAGCAGGCGTATGTCCTCAGGCAGCTGCACCAGGAATGCCTGCTCAAACATAAGGCAGGACTTGTGTCCTCTGGCCAGGGACCGCATCTTGTTCATCAAAGCCGATGGTGGCCTGACCCCCAAACAGTAAGCGGGGTTTTGGCCCAAAACATCAACTGTACTCTTTTCCATAGATGCTGCCTGGCCTGATGAGTTCCTGCAGCAGTCTTTTTGTGAAGTACTTTGAGGGATTGGTCACGGTCAGAATCAGCTCCTGCTGAAGCAAGAACCTGGACCTTCTGCAATTTGACTTTCACCACAATAGGTGCACAGCAGATGCAATCTCACTAGCTCTCCATTTGGCCTTAGATCACTTGGATAATAGCAATACTTACTTCAGGATGCTGTTTACTAATTACAACTCAGTCTTCAACACCTTCATACCCTCAGTACTTATTAACAAGCTCCAAAACCTGGGCCTCTATCTCCCTCAGCAACTGGATTCTTGACTTCCTCATCGGGTGACCACAGTCAGTGTGGATTGGAAATAACATCTCCTCTTTTCAGGCAATCAACACTGGCACTCCTCAAGGATCTGTGCTCAGCTCACTGCTCTACTCTCTCTAAACCTATGACTCTGTGGCTAGGTACAGCTCAAACACCATCCATAAGTTTGCCAATGACATTAGTGATAATCTCATTACTACCATCAAGGAGGAGGTATAGGAGCTTGAAGACATACACTCAGTGTTTCAGGAACAGCTTCTTCCCTCTTTCATCAGATTTCTGATGGATAACGAAGTGCTTAGGACCTTGTCCTGGTCTGTATGCCCTCACCTAGTCTTCTATGATGACAGCGGGGAAGGTGATGGCGGAGTTATAAGGACAGGAATTTGAAGAACCAAAAGAAGCATGCTGGAGGTCTTGAAACCCTTCTGTGCAATTTAAGTTGTTAATTAAATATGGAATTTTATATAAAAATGTTTGTTGCCTAACTAGAAAAATTATTCTTCAAGGGAAGAAATCTGACATCCTTATCAATCATATCTGCATGGGATTAAAGACCTACATCAATATGGTTAGCCCTTGTTTCAAACCTATATCATTCAAACATAATGGAAATAAAATCAAATCAGCTACTTGTCATCACTCTTGATGTCAAATCCAGCATTAACAAAAACTGTACCTATCCCAGTAAGCCTTGTAAAATCACAAATGCTTGGGGATTGATGTCCAAACTGGAAGAATTGCCCCACACAGTAGTAAACTGAGAAAATCATACTTCACAGACACTGCTCCATCCAACCCCTGACTATGTCCATTCCCAGAGGTATTATGTGATATGTAATTACAAGGGAGTTGATCTTGCAGAAGCATTGAGTTTATGGCATTAACTCTGCACTACAGTTCCTGAGGATAAGTTGAACTGCGAGCTGGTGAAGTTAAGACATTCTGCTCACTACAGTTCCCAAACAGACATTGGATTGTGTAGCAAGAAAGGGAGTTCAAGAGAGACAAGTGGGGACAGTCAAGCCATTTTACGTACCACAGTTCCCAAGGAGATATTAGGCAGTGCATAATTAGGCACTTGGCAAGGGCCAATAAAAAGCAGTTAGATTTAAGCAGAGCAAGATGGTGTGAGTGGGCCAGTGTCAGACTAAGGAGTTAGGTTTTGGCTCGTAGGGGCTTCGGTGAGGAGAGGTGGAGTGGCACGAGCCTTGTGGGCTCTGAGGTGAGCTGTAGAGCACTGGGCTCCCAGGTTTCTGAAGCACTTGTATTTTTTATTTATTGTCTTATCTAGAGTCATTAAGCCCTTGTGCTTTCTGTTTAACCTTGTTGAGCTTATTTTGACTGGCACCGGTTTTCTGCATATTGTGATTGTTTAAAGTGGACTCCCAATTCTTGCTCATCACGGGGTCTTTGCACTGAGAATGATTCACCTCACAGTGTCACTCAGTTGTGCCACTGATGTTCTGTTAAAATTCCTATGAAGAAACGTTTGCTTCCATCTCTACATGGGACTCTCTCATTCCTCCACACCTGAGTTCAGTTGTTGCCGGTGCTCACTGCGACATGGAGGCTATAGGTAGATTTTTTTTCATTTAATTAATGTGAGTTCATGGAGTTAGGTGCTCAGTTAAAGGACAGGACCTTCAGGGTTGTGACCTTAAGATTACTACCTGAGCCACATGCTAGTGAGGCCAGAAATAGGAAGATCATACAGTTTAATACTTGGCTAAGGAGATGTGCAGGAGGGTGGACCTGTACACAAGGGACAGTTTGCACCTAAAGTGGAGGTGAACCAATATCCTTGAGGGAGGGTTTACTAGTTCTGCACTGTGAGTTGGGGGAGGGGGTGGAGTTTAAACAAGAGTTCCAGAGGAATGGGAACTAGAGCACCAGAGCAGATAGTGGTGGGTTGTGGGGAGGGGTTCCTTAAGGCTGTCATAAAGGGAGGGGGAGTAGTGGAGACAAGGTCCCACTATCTATTAAATACTCCCACTGATGTGCTCCTCAAATTGCCTCTGACAACCAATTCTAGCTCCTGACCTACATGTGTGGCTTAGCTGCTAAGCCTGGCAGAATTGTTCCGTTGACATAAGAAGGGGCAAAAGTGGGGTTACTACTGCCTTAAAACCAGTCGCTTTGGGCAGGTGGGGCTTGTCAGCCATGGTTGGCAGTTCACCTAGGAGAAGAAAAACTCTGATCTCAAACCTCCACTACCTTGCCTAGACCCACTCATGGGGAAGGCTTCGGGAGTTAACCTTGAGGAAGACGATCCTACATTGTGTTCAACACTGACTGGCAATGCTTGTGACACTGCTGTGCCAAACTGTATTGGTCTATTCTGTTTCTTTGAAACTGTATTGGTCTATTCTGTTTCTTTGAAACATGGAAAGGCCGAGCCTACTGCATGGGAAATAGCTTTCTTTCCATATCCTGCTGCCCTGGCTTGTGTATTGACTTCAACGTAGACTGATAGGATGTAATGTCAGTGGTTAAACCTGACCAATGGAGGGCCATAATGTGGGGAAAGATGTTGGCAAGCCTACATACAAAGGGAAGATTCAAAAGGTTGAGCAATGTGGGACTAATGCTCTGAGTTGTGTATATTTCAATGTAACGAAAGGCGTATGAGCTCAGGGCATGAATCAGCACGTGGAATTGTGACATTCTAGTCATTAGTGAGACTTGGTTTTAGGAGGTGCAGGACTTTCAGGGCTCCATTGTTTTAGACATGATGGAACGGGAAGAATTAAATGGGGAGGTATGACGTTATTAGTCAGGGAAAACGTCACAGCAGTGCTCAGACAGGGCAGACCGGAGAGCTCATCTATTGAGGCTATATGGGTTAAACTGAGGAATAAGGAAAAGATGACCACATTAATGGGATTATATTATAGACCACATAACAATCCATGGGATTTAGAGGAGTAAATTTGTAGAGAGTTTGCAACTGTTGCAAGAAACATAATGTTATGATAATAGGTGATTTTAACACATTGACTGTGACTCCCATACTGTAAAAGGGCTGCATGGGATAGATTTGCCAAATGTGTTCAGTAAAGTTTCCATAATCAGTACATAGAAGACCCTGCTATTAGGGAATGAGACAAGGCAGCTGACAGAAGTTTGTGTAGGGGAGCATTTTACAACTAGTTATCATAATGCCATTAACTTCAGGATAATTATGGAGAACGATGGATCTGATCCTTGGGGTAAGATTCTAAATTGGAGAAAAGCCAACTTTGATGGTATCAAAAAGGATCTAGCAAGTGTGGATTGGGACAAGCTGTTTTCTGGCAAAGGTGTATTTGATAAGAAGGAGGCATTCAAAAGTGAAATTTTTAGAGTGCATAGTTTGTATGTTACTGTCAAATTAAAAGGCAGAAAACAGGTTTAAAGAAACTTGTTTTTTGAGAGACTTCAAAGTCCTGGTTAAGAAAAAGAAGGAGGTGTATAGTAGGTTTTGGCAGGAAGGGGTAAGTTAAATACTTGAGGAATATAAGAAATGCAAGAGAACATTTAAGAAGGAAATCAAGAAGGATTAAAAGGAGGCATGACTTTGCTCTAGCAGACAAGGTGAAAGAGCATCCCAAATGCTTCTAGATATATTAAGAACAAAAGGATAACAAGGGACAAAATTGGTCTTCTGGAAGATCGGGGTGGTCTTCAGAGTGGAAGACCAGAGTGGCAAGATAGTAAATGGATTTGTGTTGCCCTTAAGGCATTCGTTTAGTTTATTATATTTTCGCTTTAGTAATTTGTTTGTAATTGTTTTCTAGTTAAAGTTAAGGTTGTTGAAAGCATATTCGTTGTCTGTGATATATTGCGGCATGCAACGACGTCACACCCGGTTTCGCTGCGTCTTGTGGGAAAATACCGGTTTGGAGAAACAGGAAGGAGGGGGCTTGTGTGTGCAGGATCAGCGCGAGAAAAGTTTTCTTTCTAGGCACTAGAAACATCATAGAAGCAACGCCATAAGTTCACAAGATAATCGATATGTTGAAGTAAAAATGTTAACACTGATTCTGTTAAAAGTAATGACGGTTGATAAAGTTTATGTTCTTTGGTATATAAAGAGTTGCGGGTAGTTTGTGTTGAAGTATTTAAAGCAATTGATGGCATAGGTAGATTCTGACTGTATGTTGTACTTTAATGTAATATAGTTTGTTGTAGTTTTATTTTTCCAAGTATTTATGATGTAAATGTGATGCCAAGAAGGAAACAAATACTGTATATATTTTGTATTGTTTTATCAACAGTTTTCACCATACGTTAATGTGGAAGAGTGAACAGTAAACGGTTAATCTTACCAGGATTGTGCCTCATTGACTCCGGTTTATACTTAGTGTTTAGTTCAGAGTTTTTACACCTGTGCTAGAACACTACAGGATTTTTTTTTTTGCATCTGTATTTACTCAGGAGATGGACACAGGATCAATAGAAATGAGGCAAAGCAGCAGAGAAAGATCATGGACTGTATACAGATTACAGAGGAGGAGATGTTTGCTGCCTTAAGGCAAATTAGGGTGGATAAATCCTCAGTGCCTGACAAGGTGTTCCTAATGCTGTAGGGTTCTACGACTCTATGACTCAAGGTGAAATACAGAAATTTGCTTCTGATTACCACCTAATATTTTCCCAGTGCTAATGTGTTCTTGAACAATTCTTGATGGAAATATTCAAGTAGGAAGGGCATGGAAACTACTGTGAGCAGTAACACGAATTCATCAGCAAGATAGGCTTGGTATCGCCATCACTAATCCAAGTTGCCAAGTCCTGAAAGACATAGATATTAAATGATGTAGTGAGTAAATCAGCCTGACAAATAAGTCTACTTTACATTTTCTTCACCAGCTACCAAATGCTGATGGACATGTCCATGAACACACTGATAGAACGACAATCAAACAGTCTTTGTGGAGTGAAAGGTAATGAGCATATCCCTCATTCTACCTTTACAATCAAGGAAGGATACCAAAGCTGACTCTAATTGAAGAGCAGAAGGATATGTTAAGTACAGCAATGGGCGTACTGTCAACTTGGCAAAGCTGTAACATAGAAATACGTGTTGAACACCAAAAAAAGCCATAATTAGACATGGTTAAGAAATCCTACAACCAACAGATCTAATCAGAGTCCTGTAGTACTGTCATAACTAATCACAATTATCAGTAGAAAATTAAGTAACTAATGGGAGAGCAGAGACTCCAGGAACTTTACAAGAAATTGAGATACGATCTCCTTAAATCTATCAGAAATGCCAAGAGATAGTACCTGTCCAAAATCGAGGCCAAGCTGACAGGACATCCATTGTTGTGCTTAACATATCCTTCTTCTCTTCTATTAGAGACAGCATTGGTATCCTTCTCTGAATTTACAGGTAAAATAAGGAATATATGCACTATCTTTGTCTCCACAAAGGCCATTTGATTATCGTTCTATCAGTGTGCTCATGGGCATTTCCATCAGCGTTTGGTAGCTTGTGAGGAAAATGTAAAGTCGATTTATGTGTCAGGCTGGTTTACTCACTACAACTTCTAATATCTATGTATTTCATGATTTGGCTACTTGGATTAGAGATGGTGTAACCAAGCCAGTCAATTGTGGCAGGTCCTAACTGGTTCAGCAGGCTACAAAACAAAGTTGGGTAACATCACCAACAAAAGCACATCCCTTCCTAATGAGCTTATTACATTCAGTGCACATTTTGAACAGAAGGGAATTAGTAGGTCCCACCCATCCGGCAGTCTCCAGCACACCTGAACTCACAGTCACAGTGGCAGAAAAAAAGATCACTCTTCCAGAGAGTGAACCCATGAATAGCTTCTAGCCTAGATATTGTCCCTGACTGCATCCTTAGATCCCATGCAGATCAGCTGGATGGAGTATTGCAGACATTTTTTAACCTCTCCCTACTTCAATCTGTGGTTCCCAGCTGCTTTAAGAAAATCACTATCAAACCAGTACTTAAGAAAAACAAGATAACATGCCTCAACAACGACCGTCCTATGGCTCTGAGATATACCATCATGAAGTGCTTCGAGAGGCAATTCAGGGCATGTGTTTACTCCAGCTCCCAGACAACCCCAGCCCACTACAATTCAATGCCAATGGTGGACAGGACGCCATATCCCTGGCCCTACGCACTCATCTCTGGAACATCTGGACAGTAAAGCCACCTACATCAGATTTTTGTTTACTGGCTACAGCTCTGCAATCAATACTTTAATTCCAAGCAAACTCCTCATTATTACCGGACCCTGTGAGTCAATTCTCTCTGCAACTGGATCTTTAACTTACTGACCAATGGACCACAATCAATAAGGATAGGTAGCAACACCTCCACCATGATTATTCTGAACACTGGAACTCCACAAGGTTGCATCCTCAGCCCCCTACTCTAATGCCTGTATGCTAATGGCCAGATTCTCCTCTAACTCCATCAACATGTTTGCAGATGATTCCATCATGGTAGACCATACCTTGAATAACAATGAGTTGGAGTGCAGGAAGGAGCTGAGTAACATGGTGTCATGTCAACAACCTTTCCCTCAACGTCACCAAAACAAAAGACCTGATGATTGACTTCAGGAAGTGGGGCAGTGCACATGCTCCTATCTATATCACAGTTTTGAAGCTGGAGGGTTCAAAGCTTTGAGTGGACATTAACAATAGTCGGTCCTGGTCCAACCATATAAAACCAACAGCCCAGAGAGCTCACCTGTGCCTCTACTTCCTCAGAAGGCAAAATAAATTTGGCATATCCCATTGACCTTTACCAATTTTGATCAATGCACCATCAAAATCATCCTAACTGGATGCAATTGCAGCTTGGTTTGCAACTGCCCTGCACATGACTGCAGGAAACTGCAGAGTTATGGGCACAGCTCAGCACATTACATCAACCAACCTCTCCTCCAAGAGCTCTGCCTACAATTCTCGCTGCCTCAGTAAAAGCGGCCACCATATTCAAAGACCCCACCCAATCCACAAATTGTTTCTTCTCCCCTCTTCCATCGAGCAAAAGACACCAAACCCTGAAAACACGTACCAATGGACTCAAGGACAGCTTCCACCTTGCTACTGAATTGATCCTTAGTTCAATAAGGTGAAATCTTGACCTTACAATCCACCTCACTATTATCGTGCACCTTATGGTTGACCTGCACTGCTCTTTGTCTGTAGCTGTTACACTTTTTTCTGCATTCTGTTATTGTGCTATCTTGTTTTAACTCAATGCGCTGTGTAATGAATTGACCTGCGTGAACAGTATGCAAGACAGGCTTTTCACCATAATTTGGTACATGTGATAATAATAAACCAATTTCAATAACAATATATTAATTCAAATTCCCCATTAGCAGTGAAGCACTCCTAACCACAGTTAGTCATTAGAAGATATGATCCATCTTGGTTTCTTCCTGTGAGCTCCACCATCACAGAAGACACATGCCCCATTAAGAACATTAGATACAATGAAAACCACAGTCTATAATGCTAATGGATTGCAGTGCAGAAGTAGCCACATTATTTCAACACTAGAATTTACCTGATAATGTAGAAAGTTGCCCAAGCAGGCACTCTCCACAAAAGGACAACAAATCCATCCAAGGTAATTGGCACCCCATCAGTTGCTCTCTGCTACTAGCAAGGTGGGGTTTGGGGAAAAGAAGCTTCAAGAGTATTAGCAAGCAGCACTTACCTACCAATTATATTTCTTAATGAAGTACAATTTGGACTCTGCCAAAAACAATCATTCACTTCCAGACCTTAATCCAGTCACTCAAAGAAAGTCTGGGTGATGCTTTTGACATGAAGGCAGCATTTGGCTATGTATGGCATCGAGGAAACTCGGTCAACGGAATTTATTGGACATCAAGGGAGTATATTCCAAAGGCCAAAATCATACCTCACACAAAGCAAAATGGCTTTGGATATTCAAGGTCAATAATCTAGGATCCAACATCTTCAGCTGTTTCATCAATAACACTATTTTCCATCCCAAGTTCTTCAATCAAGATGATCACTGATGAATACACAATGGTGAATTTGAAGCAAGACCTAAACAACATTCAAACACAAGCACATAGCGCACAGGCACATAAATGCGAAGTGATATTCATCCCACATATGTGCTGGGCAATGTCAATCTGTAATAATATAGTCAATCTACAATGAGTAACCACATCCCAGTGACACCATGAGGGAAGCAGGGAAAGAGGGAAATATGGCTTGGCATGGCATGGCATGGCAAATTCTCTGCCCACAATTGCAAGAAACTGCAGAATAAACACAGCTCAACATGGAAGCCAACCTCCCCTCCTGACTCTATCTGGTCTTCCTGTTGCCTCAGCAACAACATCCAGCGTAATCAAAAACATCACCCACCCTGCATTTTCTCTCTTCTCCCCTCTTCCATAGTAGCATATACTAAGACTATTGAATGTTTCCCTAGTATGATAAAATGGATTCCTGACCTTCTAACATACCTTGTTGTGATCCTGCACTTTCTCTATTCTGTAATACTTTATTCTTCACTCTGTTGTTATTCTTCACTCTTCTTTGTACTACCTCAATGTATATTTGTATTGTATTGTATAGACAATTTGCAAAACAAGTTTTTTTACTGTACCTTGGTACAGTGTTGACCTGATGAAAGGATATAAGATTATGAGAGCCATAGATAGGATAGATAGTCAAAATCTTTTTTCTCATGGCAGGGGTATCAAAAATAAGAATAGTTTTAAGATGAGAGGTAGTAGATGGAGAAGGAATCTTAGGGGTCAGATATCTGGAACGTGCTGACAGAGGATGTGATGGAATCAGAAACAATCATGGTGTTTAAGAGGCATTTAGACAAATAGGCGGGACTTAGAAGGATATGGCTCTAAGGCAAGAAAATGAGATCAATGTACATGGCAAAAAGATTGGCATGTACAGTATGTCATGGGCCAAAGGAGCTGTTTCTCTACAGTACAAATCTCTGACTCTATGAAAGAAGGAGAAGCTCAAGAGCAGAATAATGGTTGAAATCTACTAGAAGTCATGAAGTATTGAATCCATGTACTGATGGAGTTGGCTGACAGCAGAAATTGTGGCAATTCTTAAAGTTCAGTACAGGAGAGAAATGCAAGAAGAAATAAGAAATGAACAAGTAGAGTTTAATAGTGAATTTCAAAATTGATGTAGCAAAAAGATCTGTGGTGTCAGGGGTAGTCTTCATAGCAGTTGTCTTGGAGCTGTCAGGCTGGAAAGCTTATGATTCAGCAAAATAGAAAAAATATATAAAAGAGGTAAACAAAAAACATATTGAGTTAAATAAAGCAGTTATGTTTTAAATAATTAGAATTCTTCTTAAAAATGTGCACTTAATCTTATAAAACGCAAAATGCATTTACTGACCAATCAGACGTGGATACAGAAAACCTCTAACTAAGCATATTCCAGCTACCCTTATAGACTAATTAAATATTAAGCTAATTATTTTTTAAAAAGGAACCTTAAGTTATAGTTTGCATTAAATATTTTAGCTAACAAAGAAAATTAATAATTAATAATAGTGTAGATAATATAACTTATTAATAAAACAGGAGTATTTTACCTCAAGGAGGGGAGGGATTTAGCAATTATCAAGGCAACATATTGTTTTGTGGTGTGAGGCTTTGAAGAACCAGAGAACTGACTAAGTTAGCAAAATTGTTATTGAACAAATCTCAAGGAACTAATGCAAAAAGAGAATTGTTGAGCCATAATGTAAACTATTTTGGAAAGCTATAGGTGATGCATGTAGAAAGATGATCATTCACATGCATTGGTGAAATATAATCTGCCTCAGAATCTGTATGAACATAAACAGAATTTGCAGAAAGAAGGGAATCAAAAGTTGCAATGTTAAAAGCAACTCTTTTTATGGATATGATGAGGGACCAGTCAAGATTTTGAGGTGCTCTATTACTCAACTCACACTCTGGAGACTTCAACTTCAAATTAAGTCTAACACTGTTGGACAGTTAAGGAATGCTTTAGTGTTTAACGTGCTGCCTTTCTGATGAGATATTAAAACAAAGTACTGTCTGCTCTCTCAGGGAGAATTAAAAGAAAATAACACCACTCTGAAGAGTGGGGAAATTAAAATTTGTATGCTGACCAATATTTGTTCTTCAACCAACATTCTGAAATAATTAAAAACACAAGAGCTTCTGCAGATGCTGGAAATATGGAGTAACACACACAGAATGCTGGACAAACTCAGCAGGTCAGGCAGCCTCTATGGAGAGGAATAAAGAGTCAACATTTCAGGCAGAGGCCCTTCATCAGGACCGGAAAAGAAGGTGGGGGAGTGGAAAGAATACAAGCTGGTAGATGATTGGTGAAGCCAGGCGAGGGGGAAGATAGGTAGGCAGGAGAGGGGAGGTGAAGTGAGTAGCAGGGGGCTAATAGGTGTGAGAGGTAAGGGACTGAGGAAGGAGTAATCTACTAGGAGAGGTAAGTGGGCCATGGGTAAAAGGAGGGGGGGCACCAGAGGGAGGTGATAGACAGGAGAGGAGAAAGGATAGGAGGGGAGCACAATGGGAAAAGAAAAAGGGGTGTAGGAGAGGGGAAGAAATTGCAGGAATGTGGAGAAATCGATGTTCATGCTGTCAGGTTGGAGACTGCCAAGATGGAACAACAGGTGTTGCTCCTGCCACATGAGAGCGGCTCTATCGTGGCTGTAGAGGAGGCCATGTCGGAATGGGAATGGGGAGTGAAATTGAAATGGTTGGTCACCAGGAAATCCTCACTGTCGCAGACCCCCAATCTACATCAGGTCTTACTGACGCAGAGAAGGCCGCACCGGGAGTTACGGATACAGTAGACAACCCCAACAGACTTGCAGACATGGTGGTGCGGGAGGAGGCGAATGGGCTGGTATAGCACTTGTGCCACTTGTAGGAATGAGTGCCAGGAGCGAGGTAGGGGTATATTCTTTGTGGTAACTCTGGAAGACTCCCAGTCTCCCTGATAACTACATCTGCACAAAGTGCATTGAGTGTGGCTCCTTAGGCACCATATTAAGGAAATGGAGCTGCACCTCACAAGAGAAAATCTGCAGAAGCTGGAAATCCAAGCAACAGACACAAAATGCTAGAACTCAGGGTCCTACCGAAGGGTTTCGGCATAAAATGTCGACTGTACTTTTTTCTATAGGTGCTGCCTGGCCTGCTGAGTCCCTCCAGCATCTTGTGTGTGTCGCTTGGAACTGCATCTCAATGAGCCTCAGCTCATATGGGAAAATGAGGTGGTAATAGATAGGAGCTACAGTGAGGTGGTCACCCCTGTCACAGAGGCAGGTGCCTGGCTAACTGTTAGGACAGAGAAAGGGAATAGGCAGCCAGTGCAGAGTACCCCGTGGCTGTTCCCCTCAATAGTAAGCATACCACTTTGGATACGGTTGGGAGTGGGGAGTGGGGGAAATGACTTACTGGAGGGAAGCTGCAGCAATGGAAGAGAAGGGCAGGAGAAGAGAACAGTAGTAACAGGGCTCCCATAAATAGAGGAGCAGAAAGTAGGTTCTGTAGACAGGAAAAAGATACCTAGATGGTATGTCGCCTCCCAGGTGCCAGGGTCAGCGATGGCTCAGGTCAGATCCATGGCATTCTAAAGAGGAAGAGTGAACAGCTGGAAGTCACCATACATATTGGTACCACCGACATAGGAAGGAAAGGGGAAGAGGTCCTGAAGAGAGAATATAGGGAGTCAGGTTGAAAGCTGAAAAGTAGAACCTCCAGGTTATTAATCTCTGGATTGCTGCCTGTGAGTGTAAGAATAGGATGATTTGGCAGATGAATGTGCAGCTGAAGAATATGTGCATGGCACTGTGCTTCAGGTTTCTGAATCATTGGGATTTGTTCTGGGGAAGGTATGACCTGTAGAAAAAGGACGGGTTACACCTGAACCCAAGGGAGATAAATACCCTTGCAGACAGGTTTGCTAGAGCTATTGGGGATGGTTTAAATTTATTTGTCAGAGGGATGGGAACTGGAGTGATAGGGCTGGGGATGGGTCAGTTGGCATACAACTAGATGCGGTGTGTAGTGAGACTGTGAGAAAGGACAGGCAGATGATATGGCAAAATTGCTGTCAGTGAAATGCATTAGAGTGTAACAGGGGGACAAAATCTAGAAGGACGATGAATACAGGACTGGAAGTGTTGTATTTGAATGCACACAGTACAGTATACAGAATAAAGTAAATGATCTTGTAGAACAGTTAGAGATTGGAAGGTAAGATGTTGCGGGAATCTCTGAGTTGTGACTGAAAGAAGATCATAGTTAGGAGCTTAACATATAGGATACACTTTGTATCAAAAGGACAGGCAGATAAACACACACACACACACACACACACACACACACACACACACACACACACACACACACACACACACACACACACACACACACTCACTCACTCACCCACCCAAAGACATCGACAGGGTCTCTCTCAAGACACTACACACTGCATCTAGTTGTATGCCAACTGACCCATCCTCAGCCCTATCACTCCGGTACCCATCCCCCTAACAAATAAATTTAAACCACCCCCAAAAAACTCTAGCAAACCTGCCTGCAAGGATATTGGGTAGGGTGGCTCTGTTAGTAAAAAATGAAATCAATTCTTTTGAAAGTGGTAATATAGGACTGGAAGGTGTAGAGTCCTTGTGAGTGGAGTTAAGAAACTACAAGGGCAAAAAGACCCTGATGGGAATTATATACAGGCCTTTGAACAGTAGCTAGGATGTGGACTAAAAATTACAACAGAAGATAGAATAGGCACGTAAGAAGGGCAATATTGGATCATGGGGGGTTGTCAATATGCTGGTAAATTGGGAAAATGGCTTGGTCCTAGATCCCAAGAGAAAGAATTTGTAGAATACCTGCAAGATGGCTTTTTAGAGTATCTGGTGACTGACCCCACTAGGGGAATGACAATACTGGTATGGGTGCTATGTAATGACCCAGATTTGATTAGGGATCTTAAGATAAAGGAGTCCTTAGGAGGCAGTGATCCTAATAAAATATTATTCACCCTACAATTTGAGAAAGAGAAGCTAAAATCAGACTCATCAGTATTACAGCAGTGTAAAGGGAATTACAGAGACATGAGAAAGGAGCTGGCCAAAATTGATTGAAAGGGACATTAGCAGGGATGACAGCAGAACAGCAATGGCTGGAGTTTCTGGTGGCAATTCAGAAGGTACAGGATAGATACATCCCAAAAATGAAGAAGTATTCTAAAGGGAGGATGAGGCAACCATGGCTGACAAGTGATGTCAAAGACAGTATAAAAGCTAAAGAGAAGGCATATAATAGAGCAAAAATTAGTGAGAAGGTAGAGGATTGGGAAGCTTTTAAAAACCAACAGAAAGCAACTAAAAAAAGCCGTAAGAAGGGAAAAGATGAAATATGAAGGTAAGCCTGTCAATAATATCTAAAGAGGATACAAAAAGTTTTTTTCAGATACATGAGTAGCAAAAGAGAGATGTGTGGATATCAGATTACTGGAAAACTGCACTGGAGAGGATGAACTTAATAAGTATTTTACATCAGTCTTCATTGTGGAAGACACTAGCAGTATGCCAGAAATCTGAGAGTGTCAGGGGGCAGAGGTGAGTGTAGTTGCTATTATTAAAGAAAAGGTGCTTGGGAAGCTGAAATGTCTGAATGTTGACAAGTCACCTGGACCAGATGGACTGCACCCCAGGGTTCTGAAAGAGGTAGCTGAAGAGATTGTGGAGGCATTAGTAAGATCTTTCAAGAATCACTAGAATTTGGCATGATTCCGGAGGACTGGAAAATTGCAAATGTCATTCCACTCTTTAAGAAGGCAGGGAGCTGAAGAAAGGAAATCATAAGCCAGTTAGCCTGACTTCAGTAGTTGGAAAGATTTTAGAGTCTATTATTAGGGATAAGGTTTCATGTACTTGGAAGGACATGATAAAATAGGCCAAAGTCAGCAAGGTTTTCTAAAGGGGAAATCCTGCCTCACAAAACTGTTGCAATTCTTTGAATAAATAACAGGCAGGAGAGACAAAGGAGAGTCAGTGGATGTTGTTTACTTGGATTTTCAGAAGGCCTTTGTCAAGGTGCTGGCCATGTGGCTGCTTAACAAGATAGGAGCCCATGGTATTACAGGAACAGCACTAGCATGGGTAGAAGATTGGCTGACTGGCAGGAGGCAGATTTAAGGGGACCTATTCTGGTTGGCTGATGGTGTTCTGCAGAGGTTGATTTCAGGACTTTCTCCTTGCCTTACATGTTGATGATTTGGATGAAGGAATTGATACCTAGCTTTGTGGCCAAGTTTACAATGAAACGAAGATAGGTGGAGATAGTGTTGAGGAGGCAAGATGTCTGCAGAAGGGCCAGGACAGATTAGGGGAACGAGTAAAAAGGTGGCATATAATATAGGGAAGTGTATGGTCATGTACTTTGGCATATGGAATAAAGACGTGGACTATTTTCAAAATGTGAAAAAAAATCAAAAATTAAAGGTACAAAGGGACTAAGGGACTTTGACATTCCCTAAAGGTTAACTTGCAGGTTGAGTTGGTGATAAGGAAGGCAAGTGCCACGTTAGCATTCATTTCAAGAGGACTAGAATGCAAAAGCAAGACTGTAATGCTGAGGCTTTATAAGGCATTGGTCAGTCTGCACTTGCTGTACTGTGAACAGTTTTGGGCCCTTTATCCAAGAAAAGATGTTCTGGCATTGGAGAGGGTCCACAGGAGGTTCACAAGAATGATCCGGGAATGAAATGGTTAACATATGAGGACTGTTTGATGACTGCAGGCTTTACTCACTGGAGTTTAGAAGAATAAAGGGGAATCTCATTGAAACCTTTTGAATATTGAAAGGCCTGGATAGTGTGGATATCGAGGGGATGTTTAATATAGTAGGAGAGTCTAGGACCAGAGGGCACTACCTCCGAATTGAGGGGTGACCATTTTGAACAGAAATGCTTTTTTTTAACTAGGGGTAGTGAATTCATTGTGGAACTCATTGCCACAGATGCCTGTGTGGGCTAAGTCATCAGGTATATTTAAGGTGGCATTGATAGTCTCTTGATTAATCATGGTTCATTTGACTGCAATTTTACCCTATTGTCTACCTGTCCTTTCTCACGATTTCCCTATACACTGCCAACCGACCCATCCTCAAAGTTACGGGAAGAAGGCAGGAGGATGGGGTTGAGAGAGATAATAAATCAGACAACATGGAATGGCAGAGCAGACTCGATAGATTGAATAGCCTTATTATACTCCTATTGTAGGTGTGGGTTATGCTCTTACAATCTAATGGGAGATCAGTGAGGAGTGACAAGTGGACAAGGGAACCCAGGCAAGTGTGATCCCTCCAGAAAGCAAAGACTGGGTGGGAAATAAAAATGAACTTGGTGGTAGGATCCCGCTGAGAATGGGGAGAATGATGGTCAATTATGACACAGTCATCTGCAAGACTTGCTGTCCAAAAATCATTTGGCATGTTTCTCACATTGATAAGTACTTCATCAGCTCTAAAGCACATTAGGACATCGTGAAGATGTCAAAAAGGTAGTATAATAACACAAGGTTTTTTTCATTTCTGGGTATTCTTCTGAAATTTTTTTTTATCTCTTTCCAGTAGATGAAATTATGCCATTGATATTAATTCTTTGATTATGAATGCAAAGGACTTTTTTTTCTTTTTAATATAGTTCCTAAGCATGGCCATATATCTTCTGATATTCATAATATGCAGAACTTTCCATCTTCATCCAATCCACAAAACGTTTTTGATTATTTACCAATTTTATGCTTTTCTGCATTCTTCTTCTGAAAACATAAATGATTGCTAAGACATGCTTCCATGAGTACTATCAGTACTTTTTAAATCTTATCGACATGTATGTATAAGCCTTAATAATGAGAATCACACAGCTATTGAGCTTTGTGGAACAAATTAAAACTGAATGAAATACCCTTGTCCAAAATCCATATAAATTCACTTTGCAACAAAGAAATGAGAATCTTGGCTAATCTTCATTCCCTTTAACTTACATCACCTAGATTGATGCTAGTTAATTCAGTATAGACTAAAAATGAAATATTG
This sequence comes from Hypanus sabinus, assembly GCF_030144855.1. Classification (NCBI taxonomy): domain Eukaryota; kingdom Metazoa; phylum Chordata; class Chondrichthyes; order Myliobatiformes; family Dasyatidae; genus Hypanus; species Hypanus sabinus. The sequence continues at coordinate 46,973,080 of NC_082722.1, forward strand.
AATCTTCATGTTTGCACGGCCCAGCAAAGCACTGGACAGTATCTTCCATTCTGAGGCAAGGGTCTTAAGTTTTCCTGTCAGGAACCAAAAACAGAGTTTGACTGCCTTCTCAATACCTTTCTTATGTTAAAAATGACAGATTTTCCCAATGCTCTTCCTATCAATCCACCATATCTGCTGGTGTCTTTCTCAGTTTCAGTGATTGTATTACCCTTAGATGGACTAATAATATGATTTATTTTTAGTTATTTATTTTCTTTAAGTACTGTAATTAAGGGAGACAGGTTAATTTAGGATTCAGCTTAGACTTTGAGAACTCCAACTGAATGAAAATCTGTAGATATTACTGTGCAATAAGAAAAGGATTGGGAAACACTTGACCATGTAATAAAGACGTGGTCTGAAAAGAAAAATATAATAAATTATTCCATTAATTAAAAGTGCAAATTAACGAACGGTGAAACCCCATTTACTTGCTGTCCCTATAGATGCGGCTTGTTAGTCCCTCACTAACAGCCGTCGGAATCTGCGGTGAGAAAACTACCTTTTAACAGACTCTGTACGTCTAGGGTCGATATGACCTGGGTCCCAACAAACTCAGGAGGCTGGGATTTCTCACCCACCTGAACCCCAGTCTGTGTGAATACTTGCAAATTCTGCCCCCATGCAATGAACCATTAGCAAGAAATAACAGCTTGTACCCTCCATGCAACTATAAAGAAAGTATATTTACAAATGTCAGCTTTATCAAATAATTAGTAGGGAAATAAAAAGGGCCCGCTAGTCTAGTTAACTGTCCAAATGTGCAGATAAGTGGAGCTATCCCAAAGTTGTCTTTAACTCACGCGCTGGACCCACAGTCTGCAAAAAAGCACATACCATCTTCTAAATGTCGCTTAAAATCCATCTTGAACAAATGGGCTCCCCACAAGAGTATTGGTCCTTCCTCCTTGAAGCCACTCATCTGCACAAAGCACCTTGTGCACACGATCAGCATCCTCAGCCATCTTCCCTCCTGTGTTCTCCCAGCTCCCACCAAAAAGACCTCAACCCACACCAATGTACATCACAAAAACCTCTCCACCCAGTGTTCTCTAGAACCTGTTCCCAATTCCACCATCGTGATTGGATGACACAACATTCCTAAGTTGAACAACAAAGCCCCTTATCTTATCTCAAGCACAAACAGGCTGAAAACAGAACAGACTGCTCTTATAGAACAGCCAAAATGAAATATCTATAGAATAGCAGTAAAGATCTTAACCAGGGCATTACATCTGTAAAACCAAAACAGATTAAAATAAAATTGACAGCACAGAGATGCCATGAAATTTGTCTCCAGCATGACCATATCATGTCCATTTAGGGTTTTGAAAAGCTTAGTCTTATGCTCTGGCTTCAGCTGCTTCCTGCATTTGTTCTTCAAGTATGTCAGAGTTGAGAAACTGGATACAAGCAAGGCATGAGTTTCCAAACTGCAGCTTTGTTACTCAAGGAAGAGAAATCTTCCTGCTTGAGACAAGGAATACAAAATTGTACCACTGCCTTTGCTTCAGCAAACAACTTTCTGTCTCCAGTAACAAGCATTAATACCATCCTTTCCTCTCAGTCAAGTTAAAACTTGCTGCTTAGTACTAACTGTGGGAGATTATCTCATCTGGCCTCGTGGAGGTAAGATGTTTTTAAGGCTCCATTATTTTCTTGGACTATCTGAAATAACAGATTAGTTAATTATTAGATATATAACATAACAAAAGATTCAACGTCTTTGCTCAGAAAATGGTTATGTGCATTAGTTAGTGATACCTCCCAATGCTTTAGAACAATAATTTTGCAGGTTGATCATGTACCCAAATATGTGAAGCTTTACACTTACATTTGCTGTGAGAATCACCAATCCCTTTAGAAAAGGTAGAAAGTACAGAATGTGTCATATTCTCCCAGTGGCTGTGCAGAATGCCAGAAAAGTCAGGTATGTCATAAAGCCTTGAAGGAGTGTAGGAGAGAAATTACAACAGGCTACTTGACTTGAAGGGAAGATTGTTTCTTGATAGGAGCTTATTTAGTTGTCGTACATGATAAAAAGTATGAATGAGAAGAACTCCTAACAAGAAAGAAGATTTCCTGGTTACTGCTACGCTAGATGCAGAATGTTGTGTGTGAGCAATACGGCTTCACGTGAGTCACGTTAGATTTCTCGCATTATCCATAGGTAGCTCCACAGACAGTACACTTCAACTGCTACTTGTTTAAATCACAGCTCTGAAATTTCCTCTCCTTTTGCTTCCTGAATGGTCATAGAAGCTAAATTCCTCTTCCCCATTCCCTTGACTCACAGATCTTGCAAATATTACTAAATGAGATAGACTTGAAATGTTTGTAGGGTCACTTAAATGAAGAGCCTGTAATTTGCTCCTGACCAGCAGCATCATTGTATGTATGGAAATTGCAAGGCATCTGACCGCACACCTACAAAGGATTGCTGGAACTGACAGGATCATTGGGATCTCTTTTCCATCCAACGAAAAAATATCTATCAGGAGCACTACTTATACAGGGCCCTTAGCAATGTCAGTTATCCCTCCCATCCATCCAACAATCTTTTTGACCCTCTACCTTCAAGCAGGAGCTACCATAGCATTGGGGGAAGAGCTATTAGGATGGGAAACAGCTTCTTTTCCCAGTCCATAAGACTACTGAGCTCCCTGCCACCACCGAGGTCTCAGCATGTTTGAAGCGTTTACTTTTTATCTCATATCATATATGCACTGTATTATTTGTTAATTTATTTGTGGTAATATTACTTTATGTGTTATGTGTGAGAATTATATGTACTGTGTTTGTACCTTGGGCCGGAGGAACTTTGTCTCGTTTGGCAACATACATGTGAATGGTTCGAGGGCAATGAACTTGAATTTGAACTGGAACTTGATTTTCTTTACAACAGCTTTCTTAGTAATAACAAAGCATGTCCTGGATCCTTTTTGCTGCTGTATCATTCAAGAAGTCTATGGAATCTGCTTTCCTAGCTTTTCTTTAACCCAGAAGAGTTTATAAGTGTCTTTAAAAAAGGCCTGATAAGATCATCTCCCAGAGTTTCTTTTGTATTGCTATTTACAGGCTAATAGCTAAATAGCTATGGAAAAATAACTGTGGGAGATCACCTTATCAGGCCTTGTGGAGGTAGGATACTTTTACAGCTCCCTTTTGCCTTGAAATGTCTGAAATAACCTATTAGTTGATTATCAAATATATCAAATATCAAATTATCAAATATATCAAATATCAAAAGGCTCAATATCTTGCCTCAAAACTATAGCCATGTGCATACCATCACCCTACTTGCTCGTTATTTGCATTCCAGCAGGTGGGTTAAAGTTTTGTTGTATCGCCTTTGTAAAACCAGTTGAGCTTTTGAACAGCAACACACTTTAAACAAAGACATAGAATCCCGTTTTAACTTATTTTTCCAGTGTCATAGAACTGCTTGCAAAAGTTTACTGCTCGGTTCTTGAATAAAACTTTGCCACATGCTGTAAACATTTTATTGTCATCTGCCTTTTTTAGCCAATCTGTTACAAAAAAGGCATACTGAGAGCTATTCTAAATTATACATTGCTGTTGTGTACTCTAGAGACTTTTACTATATTTATGCATCATATTCATTGGAAGTAGAGGAATGTTAAATTTATTCGGATCAAAATATTTATTTTGGTGGTTGAACTTCAGTCAATAAAATGGAGCAAAACCTGTACTGTGATTGGCTGCAGAGTTGTTTAAAAATTGCTAATTTCAGAGTAACTAAGAATGGATTCTGAAAAGAATATTCAGATATTTCCTTACAATTCCAATGATGTGACTATTTTTATTCAAAGGCTAATCTGGGATTTAGATTAATCTAATCAAATCCAAAGTATATTTGAGAGCCAAAACCGCGAGGCCTTTGGAGAACTAAGGTGCGAGTTTTTCTAACAGCCAGTGTAGGCCAAGTGGGTTGAGTTTCTCAACAATACTGCCTAATTGCCCGTAAAGGGAAACAATCCGAATCAAATTGGAAACAGATCAAGGTAACATTTTTAAACTGCTGATATTAAAGGAGATGTTCTGTATCTCAATTTTGCATCTAAATTTTAAGCCAAGAAATCTCTGTGATTATGTAAGAGTGTACACATTTCTAATTTCTGGTGAAGAGAATTTGGAAAATATTCCATTATCTATTATCTAGTTTATCTCAATGTATTTCCAGTGCTATTTCCAGATCATAGCTCTCATTGTGAAGCTGTGGCAGTTCCTGGAAATGAATTTCTTCTTTTCACTTAGTACATAGCATTAAGTTCTTCAGCTCCTATATCCACAGATAGCAGGCTTATGGCCACCTCTGGCCTATTAGTGCGGGCAAGAACCTGGTTGCAGGTTTCATAAATCCAAATGGCTACCAACCAGAAAGATCCATTAAAGAACACCATTGTTATCTGGGCCCACCCAGTTAGAAATTTCTTGGATTTTATACTCAATACATTATGAAGATGGTATTTTCTTTTCTAAGCATCAGAAGAAGACCAGCAGAGGGTCAGCTACATAATTTAACAGTAACACATAAAAACAAATCCATGTGTCTCTTATCAAACTCAAGTGTTATTGAAGTAATAACGATATATTCTTTTGAATAACTTATACATATACTGTAGTGAATGACAGGTACTTCAACAATAATATACTCTATCTCCTCATTACCCCCCGTATCGATAGTTTTTCATTCTCTTAGTGACTTTAATCATCACTATACCATAAAAATTACAAAACTATTCTGCTAAGTAATTAATTACCAGTTTATATTTATTCAGCCTGCTCATGTGATCAAAATATAGATTCCATCATACTCTCTGACAAAATTAATTTTACTGCAGTATTTTGTCTCAACTACATATTAAAATTTTCTATTAGCTTTGTTGGATTACAGAGTGTAATGTAACTTTAAAACTTATCCTGACCAGTAAGTTTCTGATCCATATGCATAATTTAATATGAGTTTATTAATATTCATCAATTGCATTTATGATTTGGAAAAGTGAAGTATCTGCTGAACGAATAAGACTTTTTAAATTTAATTGATTAAAAATAAATCTTATACAAAAATAAAACCTGAGAGATTGCTTTGTGCTTTTTTGTTGCTTTTTAATCATACATACTAGTTTTTTGAGCATTCAACCTCATATAAAAACACGTCCTGCATTTAGTTTTACCTTGATCTACAATTAGACATTATTATGATAAACTAAATCTCACTGAGCCTTACAACCAGTAGCATATTACAAACTGAATACTAGCCATGGTTCTTGATTTTTGATATTATCCATGAAATAATGTTACATTGGTAAAACAAATAAAATCGTTACTGGATACTAGGTTGTTGCCTCAGATGGAGGTATCTGAATGCTCCAGAAGGAAGATTAGAACTAAGAGTAGGAATTCCCTACAATGGGAAGTCTGGCTTCCTAAGATGTGCTCAGATCAGATATTCCTCTGTGACAGAGACTGAAAAGGAATCCAACTTTAAATGCCAGAATGACACATTTGTACAACTGTCACTGTGTTCTGAAGCTACCAACACTTCCTGGTTGTATCACCTCTCCTAACTTATCAATATATTCCTCGCTAACACTGAAACTATCTTTAGCAGCCCAACCTAATATTTTTACTGGACTCAAAGCTTTTCAACAGGTCAGTGCATAATCCGTATTATGCACATGTCAGGACTAATAGTGAAGCTGAGATACATCCTAGGATGTGCTGGGACACACCATCAGTAACGTAACCTGGGGTCATCAGGCGTTTCGGGACTTTCTACATCAGACACTCTCATCCTGGTGACCCAGCCAGGGTTGATCGGTGCTGGTTTGTGTCCCACTGGTCCGTGGGTCACACCTCTTGGTCCACAGCCATCTGGAGAATCGCTCAGCAGCCTCTGTAATGGTCCTGTTGGCTCTTTTCTTTGCAGTCCCCATAACGCCAAGGAGCGAGTAGGTTCTGCAGAGTGAGCAGCCAGCAAAACCCCTTTAGGCTCACATTGTGCCCTCCACCCCCCTAACTTTGGCACTGCTCTACCACGTCCTGGCACTTGGCTTTCTTACCCTCAAACGCCTCCTCAATCCAATTTTCCCAAAGAACTGTCAGTTCTACCATGACCACCTGCTTTGGGATTACTGACAGACTGACCATGTCAGGCCTCAGGGATGATAACGCAAGGGTATATTGGCCATCATATGGTTCATCATGTCAGGTCCTTTGCTGGCTTTCTTCTCCACCAGGCCGAGTCTCTCATTAGCAAAGGTGACACAGTCTGGAGTTGTCTATCAGCATCTCCCTTGTCTATTTCCTCACAATAACATCTCCTTTCTGAACCAATATACGAATGTAGATTTCACACTTCTTCACTTCAACAAAGGAATAAAACTCTAAGCCCGAGAAAATCTTCAGATGCCTGAAACCCAATCAACACACACAAAATGCTGGAGGAACTCAGCAGGCTAGGCAGCATCTATGGAAAGAGTAACTAGTCGACATTTCAGGCAGGACTTCGTCAGGACTGGAGAAAATTGATGAGGAGTCGGAGTAAGATGGTGGGTGTTGGGGACAAAGAAGTACAAGGTAGTTGGTGATAGGTGAAACCAGGAGAGGGGGAGGAGTGAAGGAAAGAATTGGGAAGTCAAATGGTTAAGGAGATACAGGGCTGGAGAAGGGGAAATCTGATAGGAGAGGATAGAAGACCATGGAAGAAAGCGAAGGGGAGGAGCACTAGAGGGAGGTGATGGGCAGGTACGGAGATAAGGTGAGAGAGGGAAATGGAAATGGGGAATGTGAGGGGGGGGGTGTCAAACACCAGAAGTTCGAGAAATTGATGTTCATGCCATCAGGTTGGAAGATACCGAGACGAATATGTGTTGCTCTTCCAACCTGAGTGTGACCTCTTCGCAGCAGTAGAGGAGACCACGGAATCACATATCAGAATGGGAAAGGGAAGTAAAATTGAAATGGGTGGCCACCGGGAGATCCCACTTTTTCCTGGTTTATGGAGCTTAGATGCTCAGCCAGGTGGTCTCCCAATCCACATTGGGTCTCACCGATACACAGAAGGCCACATAGGTGACCCCACCAGACTAAAGAGTGAAGTGTTGCCTCAACTGGAATGACTGCTTGGGGGCCCTGAATGGTAGTGAGGGAGGAAGTGTAGGGGCAGGTACAACACTTGTTCCACTTGCAAGGATAAGTGCCAGGAGGTAGATCAGTGAGGCGGGATGAAAGGACAAGGGAGTCACATACAGAGTGATCCCTGTGGAAAGCAGAAATTGGGGGGAGGAGGGAGGGAAAGATGTGGTTTTCATTCCAAAATTCTCTCAATTTCTATATTTCCACTGCATCTGCTCTCAGGATGAGGTTTTTTTTATTCCAGATCTAATGGGATGTCCTCCTTCTTCAAAGAAAGCAGTTTTCCTTCCTCCACCATCAATGCTGCCCTCACCCAAAACTCTTCGATTTCGCACTTGTCTGCCCTCATCCCATTCTCCCGACACCCCACCAGGAAAAGATTTCCTCTTGTCCTCACCTACTACCCCACCAGCCTCTGCGTCCAGAACATAATTCTCTGCAACTTCTGCCATCTCCAACGGGGATCCCACCGCCAGACACATCTTTCCCTTCCCCCACCCCCCACTTCCCAGTTTCCACAGGGATCACTCCCAACACGATTCCTTTGTCCATTTGCCATGTCAGTCCATGGCCTCCTCTACTGCCACACTCAGGCTAGAGAAGCCACACCTTCTGATACATCTGGGTAGCCTCCAACCTGATGCATTAACATCGATTTCTTGAACTCCCAGTAATTGCCTCTCTCCCTCTCCTTCACCATTCCCCATTCTCATTTCTCTCTCTCACCCTTACCCGCCCATCACCTCTCTCTGGTCCTCCACCCACCCCCTTCCCTTTCTTTCATGGCCTTCTTCCACTCGTATCATATTTCCCCTTCTCCAGCCCTTTATCTCTTTCGCCAATCTACGTTCCAGCTCTTTATTTCACACCTCCTCCTCCCAGTTTCACTTATCGCCTACTAGATGGTACTTCTTCCTCCCCTCCCCCACCTTCTTACTCTGACTTCTCATCCCTTGTTTCCAGTCCTGATGAAGCGTCTCAGCCTGAAACATTGACTGTTCACTCCTTTCCATAGATGCTGCTTGGCCCGCTGAGTTTTCCCAGAGAAAAACACCAAGGTTTGCTCAGCTACAATACTCTGACTTCAAAGCCAGAGATTATGATATGGTTGATGTCTCTAGACAATATTCAGAGGGTTCTCATTTTATATTACCACAATTCATTCAACAAATCCAGCCATTGAGACCTGTACAAGATCAGTAACATTTTAATACTGTTCTTACAGTTATTTGGCTATTGCAGAAAGTACGTCTGGAGCTTTTGTACCCATGTTTGCTTTTTCAAAAACTGATTTAATAATCCAAAACAAATGATTTTGAAAGTTTCATCACCAAAATGAATAGAACTATTTGTAATATAAATGTAGTAATTTGTCCAAGGCCTTTTACTGTCAATTATATAGAGTTCCACAATAAAAACTCAGTAATGGATGGCCATGTCTCCTTTTGGCTGTTGCTGGTGTCTGTTATTTTATTGACAATGTAATTTTATAATTACCTTAAACTCCCAGTTGAATTGCATCTATTTTAGACATTGTTAATGCACAGAATGTCATATAGATAAAAACGTTATTGACAATGAAAATAAAATCTACAACTAGAACAAAGGTTATCACTATCCCCAGGATCTAACCCTATGCCTTTTCATTATGGTGCAAGTGGAACATAAAATGCCAACACAAACAGAAAAATCCCAAAATATTGAACTCAAGCAGCAGTTGTATAAAAAGAAAACCAGCGTTAACGTTTCAAATCGATGATCTTTCAGCAGAACAGTCACCTCATATTTTATTTTGCTGCTGTATGAAGCCAGCATTTTGCTCATTAGTTGCACGCATTAATGCTAATATAAACAGCCAACACTTCTTAAAAAGGGAGGTGCGGGTATCTGCAAAATGTGAGGGGCGTTGTTCGTGAACCGAAAAGGTGATTCAAAAGAGTGAAGAATGGCTGAACACAGTACGAGGCTGCCTGCACCAAATTTCTTCAAAACGTATTGGAGGCCGAGGTTCAAAATGTGGAGAGGAGAGATAATCCATATCTGTAGGTGTGAGTAAGGGGGGGGGAGCAGAAACAACAGGAAATACAACCTCAACAAATAGTAGGAAGAAGGAGGGAATTGAAGTATGATAAGTTTATGTAGAAGAAGAGACAATGAATGTTGCAGAATGAAAGATCAAACATGAATCTAGAAACGGTAAGGGATTTCGAGTAACAAATAATGCAAATATTAAGTGTTGGAGTCCGGACCTACATCCCCATTCACAAGATTCAGAAAGTTGTCACTGAATAGAACAACTGAGAAAATCAAATGACAATAATTGTTAATAAAACATTATTTTTGTATTCTTTCATCGGACGTGGGAGTCTCCTGAGAGAGTACCTGTTCACTAATCAGAGAATATTGCAGTCTGTCTTTTGGAACCATTTCAGTATATGCAGTGAAAATACTCCCACAAAGCTAATAGACGAGACTTCCCTGAAGTCTGACTTGGTTTCATTGAAAGAATTATTAAGTTGTTTCTAAGTCAGAATGGAGAGAAAAGCTTGGGATGAAATGCCTCTCTCCTCCAGTGCATTTCATTCTAACTGACAGAGGCCAGGAGTTTAGGGGGATTGTTGATGGCAAATTGCAAAGAGCATTCTGTAGCTGAGATGATTAGAAATGATGTGAGGAATTGTGGATTCAGTTATTGGCATCAGTCATAAAAACCCTGATCACCCTGAAAAGTAACTGAGAGGGGCAATCTGCATTGGTGCCTCCTTTCCTCTTCCTCCTCATGCCTCTGCATTTCAATTTCTTAGGAAATATGTAGCAGCAAGGTGTATTACCTCATAAAGTACAGAATATAGTATAAATGAAAGAATGCTGTTCAAATGAGCTTGGAATAGGTTCCCCCAGACATCAGAGATGTTGTCTGAGGACACTTAGAGTAGGTCTCAAATAAACTCATTGGGACAGCAAGGCTCTCATTGTAACCAAGTGATTGGGTCTCTAGCCGGAGGCATGAACTCTGTTAATAGATTAACCTATAAGGATTGTTAAGAGAGTTGGAGAGTGTGATTATTCATAGGATACCAAATAAACACCTTTCTATGGATTTTTCGTATTATGTTGGTCAAGGTCATCTGAGGAACGTTGGGCCAGGAAGGTTACCTGTTTTCAGTAGTCTGTTAATTAAGGATAATTTGGTTCGGCTCCAGGAGGTTCTGAGGTGTTCTGGGTCTAATATGGAATCCTTACATTGGCACGGGGGGGGCGGGGGGCAGAGCACTGTTACCGCTAAGCTGCGCGAGTGCATGGCCACGCAGTAACCAAAATACTCCCATGCACGTAGCCTTCAGTGTCATGCTGCTGGAAGAAAGAGAGATGGGAAAAAGTTTACGAAACATGACAGATTTTCTTTGTTGAACTGCATTTCATGACACCCTTCAATTAGTAAATAAAATCAAAAGTATGTGATTTTTCAATTTTCATTCTAAATATTCATGGCATGCATATTACAAAAAAAACTTTTAAAATGCCATGCAGTTTTCAAGCCCTGTAAAAAATGTCTAGCCCAAAGCAATGGTTGGTCTACGCAGCTGTAAAAAATATAGAGGAGATGTTGGGCCAGAGGTTCACAGCCCGAAGGGTAAGTCATTTGGAAAGTGCTATGCTACTTCCACTGTTTGCACTGGGCAATTGTATGCTTAAGAAAAATAGAATCACAATTCTCAATGCTCCTTCTCCATCGTAAGTGGTCATCAACCACAAATTCTGAGTCGATTGTGAGGGATCTTATTTTTTTTCATGTATTTCAGAGCATCCTTGAATTATTTCCTGCTGCTGTTTTGTCACTAACTACATCCCGTTCACTGCCTGCTGACCACCGTACCTGATGGAACTTCACCTTCAGCAAGTTCGGAACCATAGAGCTGCAAAACCTAAGTGGCAAATGTGAAGTTCAGGCTGCATCCAATATGATCAAGCCCAATATGCTTGTACTCACTAAACGCTTCACACCCAGGAAGCCTGTTGAGTATGCACATCCCTGTACATCCAAGTATCTTCATTCTGTGAAGTAGGAATAAGATAAATTAAAGAGACAGCAACATATTTAATGTCCCAGTATCCACAAACTGCAAAAAAATTCAGTGACTTGAAAGAAGCCATAAGCATTAACATTAACAATTAAATTCATCTTGAGAGACCATATGACCATAGAAGCAGAATTAAGCCATTTGGCCCATCAAGTATGCTCTGTCATTCCATCATGGCTGATTTGTTATTTCTCTCAACCACAATCTCCTGCCTCCTTCTTTTAACCTTTGACATCCTGACTAATCAAGAACCTATCAACCTCTATCTTAAATATGCTAGATGACTTGGGGGCGTCTGTGGCAATGAATTCCACAGATTCACCACCCACCGGCTAAAGAAATTCCTCTTTATCTCTGTTCTAAATGGAAGCCCCTCTATTCTGAGGCTGTGCCCTCTGGTGCTAAATACCCCCTCTATAGGAAACATCCTCTCCCCACATCCACTTTATCTAGGCCTTTCAATATTCAATAGGCTTCAATTAGATCCCCCCCCCCCCATTCTTCTAAACTCCAGCGAGTATAGGGCCAGATCCATCAAACATGCCTCATATGTTAACCATTTCATTCCTGGAATCATATTTGTGCACCTCCTCTGGAACCTCTCCAATGCCAGCACATCTTTTCTTAGATAAGGGGCTAAAACTGCTCACAATACTCCAAGTATGGTCTGACCAATATCTTATCAAGCCTCAGAATTATTTCCTTGCTCTTATATACTAGTCCTCTCAAAATACATTGTATTTGCCTTCCTTACCACTGACTCAGCCTGCGTTTACCTTTAGACAGTCACAGGTGATGCTACCTCTTCCCTGATTTAAGGCTTCAGTTGTGACAGTTCACTCAGTACCTTTCCTTGTGAGTCTAAAGTACCTCATGCACAGGTGCTTTCTAAAAGTAGAAGAATTATTTCTTGGATCTCTGGGAATTGGCTGAATGCTGTGTGTTTTCTCCCGAGCAACCATTCCCACTCTTCCCTCCCTAGCAACTTGTGCTATTTCCTTTGGCCTCTCCGCTTCCTATTCATTTCTAGGGAAAAACTACAAGCACATCTGTTTTAGTACAATTTCTTATACAACAGGAACAAAACAGACTGTAGAGTTTTTAGTCATCAGCCAAAGAGAGGAAATGTCAAAAAAAGCAAGACAATTTCACAAACCCACAGAAGAGGTAGTCTGCCAATGTACCTCAATATAGTTAATAATACTATTAAAGGACATGTGGGAGAAGTTCACAGACAGAAAGTAAAGGCAAGGGTTTGTTCTTCATTCCACTTAACATCATGACCTGCTGTAAAAATAAAAGATGATATGACCAATATGTGATCCAAAGCTCTAAGAACATTAACATTAGGCAAAAATTGTTAGCATTATTATGTGGATTAAGTTCTCCATTTAAAACATTTCTATTTTTTCCTATGACCAGTTCTACTAAACCTGATTAAATAAAAGAAAATAGCAAAGTCTCCTCAATTTGTTCTGCTTTATTACCCACAATCCTTCAGTTATTTGGAGATCATTCACTTTCAAACATATCAGCTGACAAGCTTCTCTCCAGAGCCTTCAGTAACAAGATTAATAGAAAATCTGATTGTAAAGGTAACATTGCAAGAAGATAAACCAGTCATCCAAACTCTATGTCATGTAATTCACCCTTATGCAGTCAAGCCTAATTCCAGCAAGTTCAAATGCCTAAACTCTCTGTAGACTGATGTCAGTACTTACTTGTATTTGTTAGATGACAATGGCAAAACCAGACAAGCTGACCTCAGAACTATCTCTATTGAATATGACCAATGTGGTTATCATCATGGCAGAATAATCCATGGATTTAACAATTTATTATCTTCAATGCTCAGCTTCCCCACAATGACACCTCGTTAAAATAGAAAAAAAATCCGCTGATGGCTTTCAAATTTCTGCATCATATCAATATTTCAAAAATGATCAACTAATGACAAAGTGTGTGAATAACTATCCAACATAAAAAATAGTAGAAAACAGCAAAACTCAATTACAAAACAAGTCTCGATAAGAAATTACAGTGCTCCCCTAAATGCAAGGTATCATCCTATTGACGCCTAATAATTATCACTGTCAATTCACAGCGATAGCCTGGATCCACTAGAGTAAAGATATTACATTTCTCTATCTCATCTATCTTTACCGATTATGGTCCCAATGTGGTCAGCATGCTGTGAAATAGGTGGACATTTAATTATGAACACATCATAAATGTGCCTGACACTGCAGAAGTAAAACTGACAACCTTGAGGTTAGCACAGATTTTTTTCCCCAACAAATTCTGAGAGGTGTGCACTGTTAATTTAAAGATTGTTTGTCATAGACAAAATTGACTAAGGAATAAAAGAATTAAAATGATAAATCATTAAATATTGCAATTAATTTACCTGTGTTGTCTCCAAGCATGCATATTAAACACATTTGTACTTTTGTTATATTAAAACCAAATCAACTTTCTTATTTATCTGTTTTCACAAGACTATAAAATATTTTATTTCATAAATAATTTAATTGTTCAGCACAGAATGCTTGAAGGGAAGCTTAATAGCACTTTTACTGTCCTAGATTGTAATTCACAATGCAAAGCAGAAAGGGAGGTATTTCATTGAGGCTATAGGATCCCTCTAACCACTACAGCAACTTCACTTTAACAAAATTGCAGGGCGTTTTCCAATTTAGTTTTCATACCTCTGTGCTTAACTGTAGCTAACCGATTTATCATTATTTCCAACATTGTAATTCCAGCAATGTGAATCATATAGTGAGAAATGTTAATAACTATTGGTCAAAAGATTGCAGAAAATACATTGCAGTGCTCAGATCTCAGAAAACAAAGGATGAATTATTAAGAAAATATTGCTAAACACAAAAGCTTGAAGACATTAATCTTCAGGAAGAAAAAAAATCATTCGGTATGCAAAGACTATGGCTGTGTCACAGTGCTGCGTGAATGTCCTCCATAATGCTGAAGTACATGTTTCCATACCTCCCCAACAGACTTGAAATAGAAGAGACAAAGCATATAATAATTAAAGCCTGGCACAATGAAAGAGCTCTGAAGAGAAAGCTGAAAAGTAGCTATCATGTTGGCAGATAAATTCTACACACAATTATTCATTCCTAGCCCCTTGACATGTAGATTAATGAGTTTGATAACCTGGGCTTTCCAAGAAGTAGATTCAATTCTGTTTCAGAGCTTTCTTCCCACCAACCCCCCCCCCCCACCCCTTCTCCAACTGCAAAACACCTCAGCGTTTCAGAAAGCAAAGAAATCAATACATTTACACTGGTCATCAACATTTTTGCAATCGAGGAGCTATGTCAAGTATATTATATCTGCTGTGCAAAAAGACTGCTTACTAGCTTTGTCATAAATACACAAGGGATCATGTGATTGCTGGAGGGAGGGGTTTTGCTTCAATAGTCTGTGATTGTGTACATGGTTCAAAGTATACTGTGCAGGGAAAAATAGCAGCTTTGGTAACAGTAATCACAAGGTACTCATAGAAATGTCTACATTAAATTTTTTTGTTGTGCCCCTCAGGCAAGTGACTTTTATGTTGTTTCCTTGGTTAATGCTGCAGTGATCAAAGTCTATTTCAAGGAAAATTGTAGTACCAGGCTATAAGCTGCTGTAAGCACTACTTCACAAGGGTTCTTTTTCATTAATAATATTTAGACTAGCAAAACCAAATGACATACACTCTGAGACAAAATTACACCATAATGCTTATAAATTATTTTAATTATTAAAACAGAAAGATTCAAAATTTCAAGAATAATCTTGTGGTAATTTATGATAATTGTGAATAATTTTCCACCTTGTACAGCATGACTAGCCTTGGATGACTAATCAAGAAACCAAAATTCAGTGCAAAGCAAGCACAAACCTAACTGGCATGTCAAAATCAATTTACTTTGTATTATTTTCTAACAACTTTATAAAAACTTAATAATTTAGCCTGAAGAAGAAAATACTGTCAGCAAATACCAATCAGAATTTAGGAGATAAAGATGAAAATCTTGTGCCAGTACAATTATTGCTTTTCATTTTAATGTGAATGGTTCCATGTTATAATCAGCTTTGCAAGCTTGTAAAAGCTTTAAGGGAATTAAAATACAGGTACTGTAGATTATATTTGAAATGGAGTCTTTGAAAACCTTACAAAAAGAGTATTATTGTGAGAACATATTATAAAAAGAGCTTTTATTATGGGTTCTCTGTAAGTGGAAAAAACTGTTACATCAAACATGTGATATCATGCATCAAAGAGCGATGTTGCTCAAAGACTGAAAAAAGCTAACCAGATATATTTCAACTCTAACTTCAATAGTTCTAAAACAATAACAGTTGATACATGTAAGAAAACTTAAAAATAATTAACTTTTGAAGTAATATAAAAATGAGCGGCATAAGTCCCAACAGATATTTGGGATTTCACTTAAATCCATTTCTATAACATTGCTAGTTTGGCTAGGCAAAAGAAAAAAATTGAAGAAAGTTTGTGTTGAAAAAAAATGATTTCTGATGCAGAGTTGAAATAGCAAGTGGGATATGTGTTTCAGAGATAAAGGCAATAAAAATGCTTCTCCTCCAATGAGTTAGATTGATTTATGTTTTTTAAAAAGAGTTCAAGTCTGAAATAATAGCAATAGTATCCCTGGAGTACAATTCAAGGCAGAAAATCTGCATGTTTCAGTGGTAAAATGGTACCATTTTATAAAAATGCTAACCTATGTTAGCACTCTTGCTTTATCTTTGAAGATTTAAGAAGCACATATGACTGCTGCACTCCACACAAATATCAAACATGGAGTCCAACTATTTATAGATGAATAATATAGATTTCTACATTCAATTACTTTCTATGTCTAAAGGCGGACCGGAGTGAACTTTATCTTTGGAAAGTTATTCCATTAAAAGAACCTTCAGTAGGGTAATTGTGCATTGATGATGAAAGGAGAACACTTTAGTGAACCATATTAATGTGCTTAATTTTGTGACTTTATGTTGCAGACTGCACATGCACTTTAAATTTCATGCTGATGGGGAACAAACAGTCTTCAACATGCAGTTTTGTTTCAAAGCCATTGATGAAGCAAAGTATAACTTTTATTTAAATCTTATTAAGTCCTAGCCCCTGTCCCAGACAAAACTGCAAAGTCACAAAATGCAATACTTTGGAAAGGCTTGATTGGTGAAGAGAGGAAAAGGAAAATAACTCCAGTAGAATCTTCAATGTCTAACAAAAAACTCACCACCTAAAGAGAAGATGGTGAGTAGAAAGAGCAAAGAGCACAGATGACATCTGTGGATTCTTTAGAATTGCAAAGACCATTCAAGTTAAGCACCCATATGTCCACCCCTTTGACAAGAGCAAAAGTAACTTTATCATGGATAACGACCCATTAGAAATCACCAGGCTGGCAAAGAGGGGATGTTACCTTTTTAATAAAGGATGACATAACAGTAGTACTTAGAGATGCCATTCTAGTGGGAACAAAAGGAAGATCTATGTTGTGACACCGAGGATCCAAATGACACAGTGGAGTAGCAGTTAGTGCAATCACTTTACAGTGCCATCAATCTCTAATTGGGGTTCAATCCCCACTGCTGTCTGTAAGAAAGTTCATACACTTTCGCCGAGACCACATGGAACAGAAATTAGGCCATTCAGCCCATCAAGTCTGCTCTACCATTCAATGATGACTGATTTGTTATCTCTCTCAATCCCATTCTCCTGCCTTCTGCCCATAACCTTTGATGCCCTTACTAATCAAGACTTTAGACATTTTTATGTACATGTGACAAATAAAGCTAATCTTATTTTGTGTCTTGAGCTGCAGATGATGGGTGAAATTTTTGACGAATATTTCTCACCAGTAAACATGCCTCAAAGAATCATGGTTACTCAAGTAGAGATGTTTTGGAGAACATTCATTTTGCTAGGGAGAGGTATTTACAGCGCTTTAATGTGGCTAAATCTTCGGAATCTGACTAAGTGAATCAGACTTTGTGGAAGGCTGAAGAAGAAACTGTGATGGCTCTTGCTTCATCATTAGCCATTTGTGAAAATCCCAAATGCTGGAAGGTGATTATGTTATACCATTGTTTAAGAGGGATAGCAAGGAACTACCAGTCAGTCAGCCTGACATCACTAGTGGGGGAGTTACTGGAGGGAATTCTGAAGACCATGATCTACTGGTATCAGAATAGTCAAAGTCTGATCAGGAATCAACTTTGCTTTATGTGTGAAAAGTCATGTTTGACAAACCTTTTAGAGTTTGTTTTTGAAGAGGTAACGAAAAAGTTAGATGAGGGTAGGGCAGTAGATGCTATCTATTTAAACTTCAGCAAGGCCTTTAACAAGGTCGGTTGGTCTGGAAGGTTAGATCTGGTGGAATCTATAGAGTGGTAGTTAGGTGGATTTAAAATTGATTCGGGGTTAGGCAGGAAGCAAAGAGTGATGGTTAAAAGTTGTTTCTTGGAATGGAGGCTGATGACAAGTGGTGTGTCACAGCAATAAATGCTGACATCTTTGTTATTTGTTATTTAAGTAAGTAACTTAGACACAAATGCATAAGGCTCAATCGATAAGTTTGCTGATGACACAAAATTAGGAATGAGTAAGGTCATTGTAGATTACAGGGGAACATGATTAGTTGGGTAGATGAGCCAATGTGTGGCAAATGGATTTCAATACAGATAGGTGTGAGGTGATGCATACTGGAAAGACAATCCAGCATAGTATTAACACTAATGACTGCAGGCCACTAATGCAACAAAGGGATTTAGGAGTACAAGTGCATAGCTCATTGAAAGCATGTCACAGGTGGACAGGGTGGTGAAAAAGGATGGCCTTCATAACTCAGGAGTTGGGACAATAGGTTGCCTTTGTTTAAGTTGTTTGTGACACCACACCGTGTTCAGTTTTGGTCACCCTTTTCTAGGAAAGTTGGTTAAACTGGAAAGAATAAAGAAAAAAAAATTGAGGATGTTGCCAGGACTAGGAGGCCTGAGTTACAGAGAATGTTTGGCCAGTCCAGGTCATTATTCCTTGGAACATGGGAATATGTGAGGTGGCCATTTAAATTTATGAGAGGCATAGGTAAGGTGGATAGAAACAGTCTCTTATCCCCTGGACTGGAAAGTACCAAACTATTTATGGTGAGAGGGAAGGGACTGGAAGAGGATGGTGGGTATACTGAATGGAATGTGCCAGAAGTGGTTGAGGTAGGTACAATAGTATCACTTATGAAGCACTATGACAGGTACATAGAGGGGCGGGGCTTAGAACGATGTGGACCAAGTGCAAGAAATTGTAACTAGCTAACTCAGCACCAGGTCAGCATGGCCTCATCCCCCATGGTACTTTACTTTAACATGAGTGAACATAACTATATTCCACAGTAAATTATCTTGTCCAGCCTCATAATGACCCTGGACTAACAGATGTTAAAAAGGCCAGATATCAACTGAAAGACAAGGTCCTGGGAGCAGAGGACAACCAGACTGGAACTTAACAAATTTGCAAACACATCTCCCATGCATGGGATGCAAGACAAGTCAGGGAAACCAATCTCAGTGCAGACAGGTGTCAAGTAAAGTTGCACCATCAAATCTTTCTCCCAGCAACTACATCAGGCTTCCCACCTGAGAAGTGTTTATCCATTGGGAAAATGGGAATATTGAGGTCAAATCTATATAGCCTCTCACAGCTTTCTGCACAAAACAGTTAGGAACTGGACACATTGCAATTTGCCTATTGCCACAATAGGTCAACAGCAGACACAATCTCAATGGCTCTCCGCATGGCTTTAGACCAGCTAGACAACACAAACACTTCTGTCAGGATGCTGCTCATTGACTACAGCTCAGAATTTAATACCATCACTCCCACAATCCTGATTGAGAATTTGCAGAACCTGGGCCTCTGTACCCCCCTCTGCAATTGGATCCTCAACTTCCTAACCGGAAGACCACAGTCTGTATGGATTGGTGATAACATATCCCACTCACTGACAATCAACACTGACGCGCCACAGGGGTGTGTGCTTAGCCCACTGCTGTACTCTCTATATATATATGACTGTGTGGCTAGGCATAGCTCAAATACCATCTATAAATTTGCTGATGATACAACCATTGTTGGTAGAATCTCAAGTGCTGACGAGAGGGTTTACAGGAGTGAGGTATGCCAACTAGTGAAAAGGTGCCACACCAACAACCTGGCACTCAGCGTCAGTAAGACGAAGGAGCTGATTGTGGACTTCAAGAAGGGTAAGACTAAGGAACACATACCAATCCTCATAAAGGGATCAGAAGTGGTGAGAGTGAGCAGTTTCAAGTTCCTGGGTGTCAAGATATCTGAGGATCTAACCTGGTCCCAACATATCAATGTAATTATAAAGAGGACAAGACAGCAGCTATACTTTATTAGGAATTTGAAGAGATTTGACATGTCAACAAATACACTCAAAAACTGGAGAGCGTTCTGACAGGCTGCATCACTGTCTGGTGTGGAGGGGCTACTGCTCAAGACCAAAAGAAGCTGCAGAAGGTTGTAAATCTAGTCAGGTCCATCTTGGGCACTAGTCTACAAAGTAGCCAGGACATCTTGAGGGAGTGGTGTCTCAGAAAGGTAGCATCCATTATTAAAGACCTCCAGTGTCCAGGGCATGCCCTTTTCTCACTGTTACCATAAGGAAGGAGGTACAGAAGCCTGAAGACACACACTCAGCAATTCAGGAACAGCTTCTTTCCTTCTGCCATCTGATTTCTGCCTACAAGTATCTGGGAGTTCAGTTAGACGAGAAGCTAGACTGGACTGCCAACACAGATGCCCTGTGCAGGAAAGCACAGAGTCGACTGTACTTCCTCAGAAGGCTGGCGTCATTCGATGTTTGTAGTGAGATGCTGAAGATGTTCTATCGGTCAGCTGTGGAGAGCGCCCTCTTCTTTGTGGTGGCGTGCTGGGGAGGCAGCATTAAGAAGAGGGATGCCTCATGTCTTAATAAGCTGGTAAGGAAGGAGGGCTCTGTCGTGGGCACAGAACTGGAAAGTATGACATTGGTGGCAGAGCGGAGGGTGCTGAGTAAGCTACGGTCAATCATGGAAAACCCTGAACATCCTCTGCACAGCACCATCCAGAGACAGAGAAGCAGCTTCAGTGGCAGGTTGCTGTCAATGCAATGATCCTCAGACAGGATGAAGAGATCATTACTCCCCAACGCCATTCGGCTCTACAATTCAACCAGCAGGGGCAAGACATGTTAAAGTGCCGGGGTTAGGACTGAGCTTAAGTTACCACTCAATGCCCTTCAGTAAACTATTTAAGAACTTTTTAAAAGCTATTTATTAATGCTT
The DNA here is from genome assembly GCF_030144855.1 of Hypanus sabinus. NCBI lineage: Eukaryota > Metazoa > Chordata > Chondrichthyes > Myliobatiformes > Dasyatidae > Hypanus > Hypanus sabinus. The sequence continues at coordinate 46,993,755 of NC_082722.1, forward strand.
TTTGGGAGGGTGATTTTAGATGCATATCATATTTATACTGTTAAATACTGTATGTAATTAGTTTTGCTACAATAAGTGTATGGGACACTGGAAAAATGTTGAATTTCCCCTTGGGGATGAATAAAGTATCTATCTATCTGATTCCTAAATGAACATTGAAACTTTGGACACTACCTCACTTTTCTTTAATATACAGTATTTCTGTTTTTGCACGTTTTTTTAAATCTGTTAAATATATGTAATTTATTTATTATTATGTTTTATTTTATTTACTATTATTTTTTTCTCTCTGCTAGATTATATATTGCATTGAACTGTTGCTGCCAAGTTAACAAATTTCACGTCACATGCCAGTGATAATAAACCTGATTCTGATTCTGAAAAGTAGGTTAGACTGCTAGAGGCCAAAGGAACTGTGTTTAACACTTGTTCTAGAGGAAGTGAAGGATTTTGCAAAAGCTTTGGAGGTGCGGTAGAAGTTGACCATGGCAAAAAAGATTTTTTTTTATCTAGGAGTCAGAGGAGCACTTATATTCCACCAGAATAGCTTTAATAAGAAGTAGACGGGATTAAAATTTTTCCTGTGAAGAATTACATTTCTGATTTCAGACAATTGTTTTCATTATTATGATAGTATCAATGGAAATAAACACCTTTTCTTTATTGACAATGGCTCCTTCACCAAGTTCACTCACATGAACAGTCCGGCATTCTTCTTTTTCACAGCCAAACTGAGCAAATACTAACAATATTGTGCTGCTTGCTGAGACAGGCTGCTAATCTACAGCACACAGCTGGCATAGCTCCACAGTAAGCTCCACAGGAAAGTGCCGTCTTCAAGATACAACATCTAAGTTGCTGTACACTTGAATGAGATGTCAATGCTTTCTGAGTTGGCTTGCTCTGCTTGCATCCATTACATCCACTTCCATATGCCTGTCATCTTGCTCCTCAATGATATTCTCATAGGAAAAGCTCTTATGTTCAAAATGTTTAAAACATTTATAATATTCACTGTAATGTTCTGGATTCCTCCCAGAAGTCTATTTTTTTAAGAGACTCCTGGATTTAAAGCATTGAAGCGTGAAACTACGGCCTCTTCAATTTTCCACTACCTCTGGAGTAGGTGGAATTAGTAACAATCGCTCAGAATTGAGAATAATATGCATCAGATCTGGTGAATCCTCAAATGTCCTAGGAGCCTGATTCTAGATGATTCACCTTTTCCAAATTAATTCTCATTTTGGGTGAGCAGAGTGTATCCAGAAGGCGGCTGTTCACTCACAATTGTAACTACCATACAACTGACATGACGGTCACCACTTATCTTTCATCTATGCACTCATTCTTGGCTGGAGGCCTCCAAGTATCTCTTTTGGGGCAATTGATATATACAAGCATCTCCTCTACAAAACTGCAATGATCCTCAGAAAGGGTAGTGCATTACTTTCTTTCACAATACCTCTTTCTTACGATACTGTTCCATGAGGGTGATATGGTGCTATTTAGTACACTCAGTAGAGGAAGGTTTATATAACCATATAACCATATAACAATCACAGCACGGAAACAGGCCATCTCGGCCCTCCTAGTCCGTGCCGAACTCTTAATCTCACCTAGTCCCACCTACCCGCACTCAGCCCACAACCCTCCACTCCTTTCCTGTCCATATACCTATCCAATTTTACCTTAAATGACACAACTGAACTGGCCTCTACTACTTCTACAGGAAGCTCATTCCACACAGAAATGAGGTACTTTAGGGCAAAATTCTGGCTGACCATCTTAGACCCGAATTAGAATGCTACATTGTCACAGGTTTTCTAGTTAAATATTTTTGAAGCTAGTGGACAAATATCATCTTCCTTAGAAATAACTGTTCCCATTCATCAAAGTTATCCATTATACTTTTTACCTCATTTCAGCATACGCTGGGTAATTTCCTTATGATGGTTTTCATAGAGAAGCATTCAATGATGAAAAAAAATTACTCCAAATCATTTTGCAGCAAATGAGTGTCATGTAAATAAAGAATTATATTGTACTTATATGTTTTTCTTTCACATCCTCAGGACATAATGTAGCACTTTACAACTAATCATCACCCATTTTGTTTGGCAATGTCCAACAAACAGCAAATATAATGAATAATCAGGAGATTTTTTTGCAAGTGTTATTTAAGGAAGAGATGTCGTCCAAGGCATTTGAAAAAAAAATCCTTTGCTTTTTGATGAATATTATGGGATTTGTAATGTTCTGACTATTTTCATTATTTGGCACCTTTATACAGACATTTCCCTCTATTTGGTAAATCTAACAATGCCTCTATGCCCATTTCTTGAGATGGATGTTGCTTTCCATTACATTGATACTATTCTGCTATGTACTGGATCATTACATTAAAGTTCAGGTATCTGTCCTTTAAATTGAAATCTCCAACATTCCAACAATTCCTGCAGTTAAAGCACATTTAGTTAGTTACTGCCCATTACCTGCCTGTCATTTAGGGCAATAATTAAGATGCTCCATGTTTGGCTGTGTTTAGGGCTTCCTCTCAGTTTTCACTAATTGTCAGCCATGCAAATGCCAGGTGGAGACTCGGGAATACCGTCACACAGGGATGTAGAAAGGATTCTTCATTGCTGTTTCCACACAGTTTTGTTTAACCAGTCACGGTTGTTAGCCCTGAGCTGATCCCCTGGAGGATTGGTGGACCACTCTTAGTCTGACCTCTACCCTTTGACCTGTTTACAAGGGTAACCCCTGTCAAGAGCCAAAGCATAAAGCCACTCCAGCCAACACAACTCTCCAAGTCACTGAGACACACAAGCCTTGAAACAACGACAAGGCTATGGTCCACTTGGAGGTTAAACCACATACAGTTCGCATAATCGCACATTGTGGATGGAAATGCACTACCTCAAAGCACCAATTGTCTGATTCCTTAAGTAATTATTTGCCTTGATTATCAAAGTATTTCAATGGCTGTACTGTTAAGTGATCATTAGATTTCAGACTGTGTCCTATCTGCCACTAAATGGCAGATCAATATCTGATTTGATTCAGTTATCCATGACAGGTGCAGAATCATCAGCATCATTAACATGAAAATACGTTTGCATAATTTTGATCTTTTCAGCTCTCTATGATTGGAAATCAAGTACTTCTGAAAAGAAACATGATACCAGCAATTTGTAGTTTGTCTCCAGTAATTTGACTGGGCACTTTTAAGTCTAGTCAGTCTTCCTCAGCTAACACGGTTTCTATATCTTATGCATGAAATCACAGGGAATATTAAACCAAGTGGTCCTGGGAGTGACCATCATTAGAGAATCGGGCTGAGCCAGCTACATTTTCCTTATGCTCTCTAAATGATGACCCTAGTAAAATTTGTACCTTCTGCCATACACCATTCCACACTCTATCAGAACCCCACCCATCAATCCCAAATTTGATCCTGGGATTCAGACCAGATTCATTTATTTTTCACATGCATAGCAAAACAAAGTGAAGTGCATTCTTTGCATTAACAACCAGTAAAACCTAAGGATGCACTGGGGGCAGCCCACAAGCATCACCACACATTGCAGTGCCAACACAGCATACCAAAAATGCTCGGCAGAACAACACAGAACACAACAAGCAACAAACAACAGCAGCAAAACAAGCCCCTTTCCTCCCTCCCACCATCCATGCAGACAGTCCTCAAGGTCGGCATCTGGGACTTCAGTGGAATTGTGGTCAACAGGCCTCCAACTGCCCTGGGGGACTTCAGATTCTTAGACCCAGAGCTTTGGCCAGCGGGCCTCCACTTCTATACTTCCAATTGATCTTCAGACTTTGATCTTTTTATCAATCCCGTACCTGGGCGGTGATGGGACACCAAACTCTAGACTCACTCCGACAGAACTTTGAACTCAAGGCCTTAAACTCTGGGTTCGCCAACTTGTGTACTGGGGGTCACTAGCTCTCATGCCTCTTGCTCACACAGACATGTGATCCTGGGATCCACTACCCCTAGGGGACAAGCTGACCCACTGAACCACCAGCCCTCATCCTCATTTGCTAAATCAATATCATATCCACAACTGATCTTTGTCACACGTCCGCATTGGTGGCATTCAAGTACAGAATGGAGGCCGAGATTCCAGATGTCCTTTGTTACTCATCCATGCTGCTGACCCTGGGACTGAAGCCCCCAGCCCCCTAAAACCTTGAAACCGTGATCCTTGGGCCTCTCACAATCACTGACCCCTGTGGCCCTTTTGAGACTCTCCAATCCATGAATATATGCGCACCTCTCATTCCCTGTCCATCCAAGACCCCTCGAATGTCTCAAACATTCAAGGATCAAAGAACACACACAAAATCCTGGTGGAACGCAGCAGGTCAGGCAGCATTTATAGGGAGAAGTGCTGTCGATGTTTTGCGCCAAGACCCTTCATCAGGAACTCTCCAAGTCAAATCAAGGATCAACGACCTCTCCAATCCTCCGGCTGTCTAAGATCCCACCACTCCTATCCCCAAATGGCACTTCCTATCCTCAAATATCCATTGTCCCTGAAGCCTCAGCCCATGATCACCTTCTTCACACTACATAGTAATTCCAAGAGTCCTTGAGCTCTATTCCTAATTCTACGATCTGCACACAGACTCGCTCCTAACCCTCATCTTCAATCTCAATCCAATGAGAAGATTTCATCCCACCCTGGTCCAGGTCCTAATCATTAGTGAAGCTCCTCCCTATTTTCTGACTCTAGTCCCTAAATTTCCAGAGCAATCTGTCCCCATCAAATAGATTGAGCATTCTCCCTTTCATCCTCTCTTCCTTCTGACTCTGCGGGCTCAGTCTGAATCCCAGGTAACACATTTTCGTAGTAGAAAGTTGCAGAACATTTTCAGGCATTCTCAAAATTTATAACAGAGACTCGCAGTTGAAATGTTTGTTATCGCCCTGCTGTAATAACCAACTAGTGCACTAATTTGTGTACAGTATAACTACATCCAAAAACTAGCTTTTAATACAGTATTTAAAACCATCCATTTTGAATTTATATTAAAATGGCTCTGTAAAAGCCTCTCAGACTGAGAAGGGGAGACCATACAAACCAAAGCAGACAGTCCAATACACTGAAAGAAGCATAAAACCAGTCCAAATTTCAATTTCATTCTTTTGCTCAGTGATACATTTAAAGCCACTGAGGCCAAGAAATATCTTAAGACTATGTACTCAATCTACTTAGATGTGCTGGGGAAATAATGGTAATTCAGGTTGTTGGCTCATTGCGCCTTTCAGTTGTGAATGACATCTGGAACCCAAGAGTTTATCTGCAGAAAACCAGTTCACAGCAACTTATCTTCTCCTCTTGAGAATCTCAGCAGGTGGACCAGAAGTCACCTGGGCTTGCACCTGGGATGGTGGCGATGGATGAATGGTGACCTGAGAGATGAGCATTGATGAGAGGTGACGGAAAAAGACATCGGAGAAAAGTGCCGGTGTTGTGGTGCCAGAAGAAGAATGGGAACAACAATCTGTTAGCTATGGAGGCCAAGACATTGGGTATATTTAAAGTGGAGGTTGACAGATTCTTGATTAATAAGGGTACCAAATGTTACGGAGAGTAAACAGAAGAATAGGATTAACAGGGAAAATAAATCAGTCATGATCAAATGGTGGAGCAGATATGATGGGCTGAATGGCCTAATTCAACTCCTATGTCTTACGGTCTTATTTGGGATAGTTCAGAGGCTGGAAGCTCAAGACAGAGAAGGGGATCAGGAACTAAAAGATGGGCTGCAGGAAGGGTTTGCAAGATAAAGGTGGGATTGGGGTCAAGTGAAATCAGGGTATGGAGCAGATCTTTCAGTAAGAACACCAAAGTTAGCTCACTATATTCTCCTCACCAAGACCATAAGATACACAGGAGCAGAAGTAGGCCATTTGGCCCATTGAGTCTGCTCCACCATTCAATCACAGGCTGATCCAATACTTTCAGTCATCCCCACTCCCTTGCTTTCACCCCATACCCTTTGATGCCCTGGCTAATCAAGAACCTATCTATCTCTGCCTTAAATGCCCCCAATGACCTGGCCTCCACAGCTGCTCATGGCAACAAATTCCACAGATTTACCACTCTCTGACTAAGTAGTTTCTTCACATCTCTGTTCTAAATGGATGTCCTTCAATCCTGAAGCTGTGCCCTTTTGTCCAAGATGCCTAATAATGTACATCCCCAAATCAATTCGAACCACGTTCTTCTGCAGTGCAATGGATGACCGTTGCACATGGAATGCCATTATTTCCTGTCTCCCCAGCTTAGAGATCAGTTTTGACAAGATTTTAGAAGGGGTATGAAAATTGGGAGGTGTTGAAGTTCAGCAAATAAATGGACTGAATGGGTTTAAGGTCTAAAGTGCTTAGCCTGGGAAATGCCCAAAGTGTCTTGAAATGCCGACTCAAGAGAATGCAGATGATGGAATGTGGAGCAAAAAGCAAATTGCTGGAAGAACTTAGCAGGACAAGCAACTCTGTGGTGACAAACAGACCAAAGTGCATTGAAATTGTGCCATTGTGTCAAATTTAGTTGTCACTTGAATGCTGCTTACATTTACAAACCTGTAATTGCAGTATTTTTAATGGCTAAGAGGTGTACGTGCCTTGTGTGAAATTCATGACAGCCATCAGAACCACTACAATGATCTACAATAAATCTATTGTCTCTCTATAAAAAAATCCCTTAGTTTAATCTTCTACCAAAAATCAAAAGATTTTTTTCTCTGATTTTACCCCTTCAATGCCGATTCTATGAACAATTTGTGGAATGCCAAATGTAAAATTTTATGTAATTTTATTTGCTGGTGATTTGCTCTAATATTTCCTTCTTAACATCAATATTAGGTTTTATTTGATATTGCTCCAGTGAAGCACCTTAATATATTTCACTATGTGAAAGCTGTTACATAAATACAAGCTGTTCTTGTTCTTATTTGTCATTGTTGTGGTTTTGTGGCTGGTGTCACATCGTTCACTGAGTTATTTTCTATATTGTAAATTGTCCTGCGACTAGGCTTGGATTAAATCAGGGGATTGCTGGGCAGCATGGCTAAAAAGACCAGAATAACCTATTCTGCACTGTATCCCAATTTCAAAAAATATACCTCTGGCACCAAGCTGCAAAATTACCAGATTTCCGGTGTTGTTTGTGCTCTCCACCAACCGTTTCTCTACATTGCTTTTATTCTGTCAAGGTACTGTCTGACATCCTGAAGTACAGTAGTTTCATTGCTGCCACCAGTCTCTGCTTCTTCACCACTGATGGTGCATAGGTACAGTACAGCTTTTAGAGCTGCCACCTCACAGGTCTAGTAACCTGGGCTCGATCTTGACCTCCAGTGCGGTCCATGTGGAGATTGAACGTTCTCCCTGTGACACTGAGTGCTGCAGTTTCCTGACAATGTGGAGATTACTACGTAAATTAGCTGTTGTAAATTGCTTCTGGTGTGCAGCCGAGTGGTGGAATCCTGGTGTGTGGTGACTGGCAAAATCTTGATCGGACTGTGAGGGAAATAAAATAACTTAAGTGCAGAATTGATGTAAATGTGGCCTTGGTTGTCGGCACAGAACGGCCTGTTTCCATGCTGAATGACTACACCCTGCCACTGAAAAGCAGAAGAATATTCTCAGGTCAGTAATTTCTGAAGGCCTCTTGGTTTGAGAAGACTTGCCTAAAACCTCTTTGTGGAACAGATTCAAATTCTAGGCATTTGTTTCGATGGAAGTTCCTCTTCCTTTGGAAAATTGTGGCAACACATTGTAGTCATCCCTTCCTTAGAGCAGTTAGATCATGGTAGAGGCTTCTGGAAATAATTTTACTTCATTGGTTCATATGTCATGTTTCTCTATATTCTGATACAAGTGGCCTATTTTCTCTAAGTCTGGATTATCACATGGTCACTGGTGCATTATTCTGCACCTTATACAAGTACATTTAACTTCATTATGGCTTTTATGGTCAATGAGAGCAATGACCAGCTCTGACTTGAAGCCAGCTCTTTACAAGCATGCTACAGCACCAGTCTATGGGGATAATTTTATAATTAATCTACTCACTTTATGATTGCTATATCTCAAGCTCAAAAACTAAGACTGTGTCAAATTAGGTTATCACTTGACTTTAGACTCATGCTTGGATTCTAGATCTCCCTTCCTGCCTTTTATTATCTGACTTTTAGCTCCTGGCCTATTTACACTTGAGAAAGGAGGTTGAAGAGATGAAATGAAATAACTTATATAATTCTCCAATGCCCTTTAGAATTTTTTAAATTTCAGAATCAGTAATTGCAGGCATATTTATGCTAAGCAAATAATTAAATTCTTTTTTTTAAAGTCTTGATATTTAAACAGAGCCATTTTGGTTGGAAATGCATAAAATATTTGTAGATTGATACATAAAGTCATCCTCTGGTGTTACTAATTTCATAATACCTTGCAAGAACACAAATCATAGGGGGAGGTGTAAGCCATTTGGCACACAAAGTCTGCTCCACCATTTCATGATATTATAACTAATATGATCTTGGCCTTGGCTCTACTTTCTTGCCTACTGCCCATAACTACCCTTTGGTGGAAAAACCCTCCCCATCTCAGTCCTGAATATAATCAATTACTCCATCTGCACAGCCCTCCAAAGTAGCAAAATCCTTGGATTTGTGCACCTTCAGAGAAGAACCTGCTCTCCCTATTTCTGGATTCCATCACTTTTGGAAATAACCCTTTAAAGTACCCTATAAAGTCCTCTTAGAATATTTTTTGTTTGAGATCTCAAGTCAATCTTGTAGATTCCACCTCGTAAATTAGCACATTCTTACCTCTAATCAATACTCTCACAAATGGAACTACTCTGAACCGTTCTCACTGCAAGAATATCTTTAAATAAGGAAACCAAAACTATATGCAGTCTCCAGATATTGCCTCATCAATGCCTTGTGCAGCTGTAGCAACAATTTACCTTCTTATACACCACAGCTTTCCAAAAATGCAGATATTCCACTTGCATTTCTAACTGCTGTTTTGTCTACATATTAACTTTGTACTTTACACTCACAAGACATCCTGATCTTATTGGACAGCAACAATTGTATTTTGTTTTGCTATTCTTCTTATTAAAATGAATAGTTTGACATTTCTGCACTTTATAATCCATATACCAATTTTTTGTCTTTTCCTTTAATCTAGTTTTGTCTCTGTGCAAATAAAATATTTATATTCTCCTCAAAACTTGATTTCCCATCCATTTGTTTCATCAGTAAGTTTGGTCCATCCATCTAAATCATTAATACAGATTATAATCCTTTTGGAAGTCTAAGTTCCCCACTATATCCTCTTTATCACCTCAACATGTAGTAATAAATTTATCTGATATAATTTCCAATTTATAAAAATGCAAATTCTTCTGGAATTCTTTCAAAAATAAATTTAAAAATTTTTGAAATCTCTGTTACTTGTGACTTAATAATTAATTCAAATGATTATAATTTTTCTGTTACAAGTCTAACATTCCCTTAAATGCAACCAGGCTGTTTGCTTCAACTGCAACATGTGATAAAGAACTTCAAACTTCTCTCTGACTAAAGAACATATCCTAACTTAGAACATAGAATAGTACAGCACAGTACAGGCCCTTTGGCCCACAATGTCGTGTCGACCCTTAAACTCTTCCTCCCATATATCCCCCCACCTTAAATTCCTCCATATACCTGTCTAGTAGTCTATTAAATTTCACTAACGTACCTGCCTCCACCACTGACTCAGATAGTGCATTCCACGCATCAACCACTCTCTGAGTAAAAATCCTTCCTCTAATATCCCCCTTGAACTTTCCACCCCTTAGCTTAAAGCCATGTCCTCTTGTACTGAGCAGTGGTGCCCTGGGGAAGAGGTGCTGGCTGTCCACTCTGTCTATTCCTCTTAATATCTTGTATACCTCTATCATCTCTCCTCTCATCCTCCTTCTCTCCAAAGAGTAAAGCCCTAGTTCTCTTAATCTGTGATCACAATGCATACTCTCTAAACCAGGCAGCATCCTGGTAAGTCTCCTCTGTACCCTTTCCAATGCTTCCACATCCTTCCTATAGTGAGGTGACCAGAACTGGACACAGTACTCCAAGTACGACCTAACTAGAGCTTTATAGAGCTGCATCATTACCTCGCGACTCTTAAACTCTATCCCTCGACTTATGAAAGCTAACACCCCATAAGCTTTCTTAATTACCCTATCTACCTGTGAGGCAACTTTCAAGGATCTGTGGACATGTACCCCCAGATCCCTCTGCTCCTCCACACTACCAAGTATCCTGCTATTTACTTTGTACTCTGCCTTGGAGTTTGTCCTTCCAAAGTGTACCACCTCACACTTCTTGGGGTTGAACTCCACCTGCCACATCTCAGCCCACTTGGCTTTGAACCCCTCACATGGAAATATTCACATTGTTTGCCTGTGCTAGACATGTTTTATACTATTCTGCTTCTGAAATCCATTTAAATTAACTTCAAAGGAAAGAAATTTTTAAAAGTGTGCGAGAAGATGCTACCTCCTCTTTATATGCATTTAGTCCAACTGACTGGTGATGAATTTCAAAGCCATCATCTCCAAAACAAGCCTATCAAACTCCTTTGTAATGTTAAAGATTTCCATTAGGACATCTTTCAGATTTCTTTTTACAGGACAATAGATCCTGAGCCTGTTCAGTCTTTACTGAAAAATGAATATTCTTAGTACTTCTATCCTCCCTGTAACCCACCAAGCATCTTGACATAATTTTATGTCATCGAAACCAGAATAGTGTACAACATGCTAAGTGTACTCTAACTTAGATCCCAACATTAATATAACTTGTTTGCTTTTGAAGTCTGAAATAGAGTTCACAACTTACTTGAATTTTTAAGGTTTACTAAACTGTGTTATCACTTTAAATGAATTGTGTATAGTGCCTGGGTTCCTTTGACCCCTACATGAACCCTCTTATTTTTCAACAAGAAGATAGCCACTTTATGCTTTTTCATAGTGCAATACAACACAATTACTATATTGAAATAGGATACTATATTTTAGCAACTAAAAGCCCGTAAGGGGAGAAAAGATGAAATATGAAGGAAAGACAGTCATTAATACCAGAAGTCTTTTTCAAATAAATAAAGAGTAAAAGAGAGGTGAGAGTAGATATTGGACTGCTGAAAAATTATGCTGGAGAGGTAAAAATGGGGGACAAAGAAATGGTGGACAAACTGAATAACTACTTCTCTGTGGAAGACACTGGCAGTATGCTGGAATTTCAAGAGTGTCAGGAGGCAGAAGTGAGTGTATTTGCTATTACTAAAGAGAAAATGCTTGGGAAGCTGAAAGGTCTGAAGGTAGAAAAGTCCCCTGGACCATATGGACTACATCCCAAAATCTGGAAAGAGATAGCTGAAGAGATTGTGGAGGCGTTAGCAATGATCTTTCAATGATCTTTCTGTCCTGACAAAGGGTCTCGGCCCAAAACATCGACAGTGCTTCTCCCTATAGTTGCTGCCTGGCCTGCTGTGTTCCACCAGCATTTATTGTGTGCACTTGAATTTCCAGCATCTGCAGATTTCCTCGTGTTGTCTTTCAATAACTACTAGATTCTGAAATGGTTCCAGAGGAATGGGAAATTACAAATGTCGCTCCACTCTTTAAGAAGAGAGGGAAGCAGTAAAAAAGAATTATAGGCCAGTTAGCCTGACTTCAGTGGTTAGGAAGATGTTGGAGTCCATTATTAAGGATGAGGTTTTAGTGTACTTGGAGGTGCAGGATAAAGTAGGCTAAAGTCAACATGGTTTCCTGGGAGGGGGGGAGGAGGGAATCTCATTGAAACCTATCAAATACTGAAAGGCCTAGATGGAGTGGATGTGAGGATGATGTTTCCTATAATGGGTGATTCTAGGGCCAGGCACAACCTCAAAATAGAGGGGAGTCCATTTAGAACAGAGATGAGGAGGAATTTCTTTAGCCAGAGTGTGGTGAATCTGTGGAATTCATTGCCACAGACAGGTGTGGAGGCCAAGTTGTGGGGTATATTTAAAGCTGGGGTTGATAAGTTTTTGATTAGTCAGATTGTGAAAGGTTATGGGGCGAAGGCAGGAGAATGGAGCTGAGAGAGATAAAAAATCAGCCATGATGGAATGGCGGATCAGACTCAAAGTGGCCAAGTGCCCTAATTTTGCTCCTATGTCTTATAGTCTTAAGGTAACTAAAAAACTGTAAACTTAAAACGCAACACTCTTCCCAAATCTAGAGGAAATGTAGATCATTTTGAAAGCCTTATTTTTATTTGGTTTATCAGTTACTTATTACTGTCTTCTTAAACTTGAGACAACTCAACTCCTAAATAATTGAATTATGACTTAATTTGCTTTATTTAGCACTAAATCCTAACAGCGTAATATTTAATTTTGCCTGTTTATTTTTATTTAAAAGATTGCAAAAAAGTTGTCAAGCAGAATTAGGTTTTGTAAAACAGCCATATATCAGATGACAATATTAGATATTATATAATTAATCATTAGTTTTAATACACAAATGAACCAGAAGCATTTAACATGGCAAGTGAATTTAGGTTGAGAAGGAAAACAAAGGCAATCTCTTCTGCCACCTTGGATATTTATGGATCATCTTTCCTTCTTCAAGCTGCAAACTTTGTCAACTTACAGCTCAAATGAAACTCTGTATGGTGCCTTCCGTTTTGATAGAATTATCAGAATATATTTGCTTGCGGATAATTACTGTTGCACCCTTGGCAAGAAGTTCTTACTGCTTCTACTGAGTGAACTTCTCATGTGCAAGTTCCTGGCAGAAAAGTACATGATACATGACCTGTTACTATTGCTAAAAACTGCTAAGCAGCATTATTATTTTAAAGTCTATACAAAAATAGTATTCAAAATATCCTTGACTAATTATTTTAAAAGAGCAGCTCCTTTATAAGACCATAAAACCATATGACATAGGAGCAGAATTAGGTCACTCATTTCATCGAGTATGCTCTGCCATTCAATCATGGGTGATACATATTCCTCTCAACCCCATTCTCCTGTCTTCTCTGCATAAGCTTTCACACCCCAACTAATCAAAAACCTATTAACCTCTACCTTAAATATACCCAATGATTTGGCATCTACAGCTGCCTGTAGCAATGAATTCCACAGATTCACCACACACCGGCTAAAGAAATTCCTCCTCATCTCTGTTCTAAGTGGATGCCCCTCTATTCTGAGGATGTACCTTCTGGTCCTAGACTCTCCCACCATAGGAAACGTCCTCTTCACATCCACTCTATCTAGGACTTTCAACATTTGACAGGTTTCAATGCAATCCCCTCTCATTCTTCTAAATTCCAGCAAGTCCCAGAGCTATCAAATGTTCCTCCTACAATAACCCTTTCATTCCTGGAACCATTCTCTTAAACCACCTGTGAACCCTCTCCAATGTCAGCACATCCTTTCTTAAAGATCAAGCCCAAAAATGCTCATAATACTCCAAATGAGACCTCACCAGTGCCTTATAAAGCTTCAGCAATACACACTTGTTTTTATACTCTAATCCACTCGAAATGAATGCTAACATTGCATTCACCTTCCTAATCAACAATTCAATGTGCAAATTGACCTTTAGGGAATTCTGCACGAGGACTCACAAGTCCCTCTGCACCTCAAAATTTTGTATTTCCTCACTATTTAGAAAATAGGATATGCTTTTATTCTTTCTCCCAGAGTACTTCCTGACATTGTACTCTAATTGCCAAACCAACCCCTGCAGAACACCACCAGTCACCAGCAGCCAACCAAAAAAGGCTTCCTTTATGCCCACTCTGCCTCCTGTCAATCAGCCAATGCTCTATACATACTAGTATCTTTCCTGTAATACCATGGGTTCTTAACTTGTTAAGTAGCCACTTATGCAGTACCTTATCAAAGACCTTCTGAAAATCCAAAAACATATCATCCATTGAATCTCCTTTATCTATCCTGCTTGCTATTTCCTCAAAGAATTCTAACAGATTTGTCAGGCAAGATTTTTCCTTAAGGGAATCATACAGACTGGCTTATTTTATCATGTGCCTCCAAGTATCCCAAAACCACAGCCTTAACAATTGACCCCAACATCTTCCCAACCACTGAGTTCAGGCCAATTGGCCTATAATTCCACAGTGAAGATGGGGGGGGGGGGTGGGGGGAATAGTTACTCTGTCAGTCATTTCTTTGTTCGTCCATCTCCTCTCCAGTGCCATTTTCCAATGGTCCAATATCTACCTTCAACTTTGTTTTACTCCTTAAATATTTGAAAAATGTATTGGTATCATCTTTGATATTATTGGGTAGCTTATCTTCATATTTCATCCATTTCTTTCTTAAAGATTTTTTAGTTGTTTTCTGTTGGTTTTTAAAAGATTCCGAATCCTCTAAATTCCCACTAACTTTTGCTATATTATATGTTGCCCTTTCCTTTTACTGTGTACGTATCTATCCTGCGCCTATTGAAATGCCCCCAGAAACTCCAGCCATTGTTGATCTGCCATCATCCCTGCTAGTGTCCTCTTCCAATTACCTTTGGCCATCTCCCCTCCCATGCCTCTGAAATTCCCTATGCTCCACTGTAATACTGATGCTTCTGACTTTATCTTCTCCCTCTCAAACTGCAGGGTGAATTACATCATTTTATGATCACTGCCTCCTGATTGTTCCTTTACCTTAAGCTCCCTAATCAACTCTGGGACATTACATAACACCCATTCCAGAAATGTCATTCCCATAATGGGTTCAGCCACGCTGCTCTAAAAAGCCATCTCATAGGCATTCTACAAATTCCCTCTCTTGGGATCCAGCACCAAGCCAATTTTCCCAATCTACCTGCACATTGAAATCCCCCATGATTATCGCAGCATTGCACTTTTTACATGCCTTACCTATCTCCTCTTGTAACTTGTAGCCTTCATTCTAGCTACTGTTTGGAAGCCGGTATATAACTCCCCTCTTTTTACCCTTGCATTTCCTTAACTCTGTCCACAAGGATTCTATAACTTCCAATTCCATGTCGCTTTTTTCTAACAGAGCCACCTACCCCCTCTGCCAACCTGCCTGCCATTTTGATACAATATGTATCCTTGGATATTAAGCTCCCAACTATGATCTTCTTTCAGCCATGTCTCAGATACCCACATCATATCTACCAATCTCTAACTGTGCTACAAGATCTACCTTATTCTATATGCTGCATATATTCAAATATAACTTTCAGTCCTATATTTATCACCCATTTTGATTTTGTCCCCTTTTGCATTGCAACTCATCCCACTAACTTCAATTTTGCCCTATCATCTGCCTGTCCTTCCTCATTGTCTCACCATACACAGGTATACTACCTGCCACAACCTCAGCCAGTTTCCATACACCTGACAACCCAGTTCAACCCTCCCCAACAGCTCGAGCAAACCTGTCCGCAAGGATGTTGGTTCTCCTTGGGTTCATGTGTAACCTGTGCTTTTTGTACAGATCATACCTCCTGTAGAAAAGATCAGAATCAGGTTCATTATCACCGGCATGTGACGTGAAATTTGTTAACTTAGCAACAGCAGCTCAATGCAATACATAATCTTAGACGTACCTGGATATGCTGGGATATGCCAGGAAGTTACAGCACTCTCACAATGGTACACAGTCACCCCATGTTTCCTTACCTGACTGTCACCCTCTTCCTCTATCCGTCCATGAATATCTGCAAGATGTCCATCGTCAGCCAGATTGTAAGGCTGCAGATCTCTCTTGCAAACATCTTGAACCTCTTCATGCTGACGAAGTTCATCAGCCTCTCATTTTCCTCTGTCCAGAGACCTCTCGCTCCCACCACAAATCCAGAATAGTCCATTGACTCTGCTCCTGTGAGCTCTTTTATTTGCTGGGTGACGTGCTTGTATTTCTCCTTCTTCTCCTTCTAAACATTCTCCAAAGACTGGTGGTTGTCCTTGTATCTGATTGTAACATCTACTACAGTTGCCTTTCCTCTTTTCACAAAAATAAGGTCCGGTTTCCATAGCGATCCATCCTCAGCTCTAATATGAGGCTCGATGTATGATTCCCAGCCTTGCTTACAGACTTTCTGCCTCAGTCTTTCAATGATCTTGTTATGTCTCTTAACAGACACACATCTTCCAGAGATGTGAGCCAGGTTCTCTTTGGCTATTCCACATCTCCTGCAGGTATTCACTTTCTCTTTTACTCCCTTGTTCCTGGTACAATGTATGGGATACTGGCCACATTTTAGCAGCAAAGCATTCACGAACTGGTACCCCTTCCATCCTCTGTGATTCTGTAGCCACCAGTTAGACGGTTCACTATCCCTGAAGTCCTTGATCCCCAACCCTTATTGAGCTAGCTGGGCCCACTTGTCGAACTCGGCTGTCCTCCAGTCTAGCCTGAACTTAGGTGGCCCGCTCTTCTCTTCCACCATCTCCCCCATGTCATCAGGCACCCCCACTGGGGCTTGTGTCTCATCCACTATGTATGCTGAGATGTCAGACTCTTGCTCCCCCATGACTTCCTTCAGCACCTCAAGATTCACCAGACTCTTGAGTGTAGCCTGGTTATCCTCATTGGCCATAGTGACCGAGTCTCTGATAATCCTGTCCTCCAAGTGTTGCAGCGCCGCCCTTTTCCTGATCACGGCAATCGGGATCTGTACCTCCAGTTTCGGCAGGCAGAGTCCTCCATCTCTATTCCGGGCACACAATATCCCATCTGTTCTATCCTGGGGTAGATGGAGGATCTCCTCCAGCCTGTCCTGATCAGCCTGGGGTAGATGGAGGATCTCCTCCAGCCTGTCCTGATCAGCCGGTCCTGATCTTTCGGGGTGTTCTGTGACACTTTGTTGAGCGTCAGATGGTAGTACATTCTAGGAATCCTGAACGTTCTCATGAGCTCTATCTTCTGTATTGGCTTAAGCTTTTCTGCCTTCAGACTTTGAAACCATCGCGTCAGTTTGTTCTTCCAATTTTCATCCAAAACTCTGCACCAGGGGTCAATTTTCGCCCCTAGGTAGTGAATTGTATGCCCTTTCTACCCAGGTTCCATTCTTTCCGCACATTGTACAGGTAGGACTTTTTTTAACTCATGCAGTAAAAACCCCTTGTCTTCTTCACATTGACCTCAAGCCCAGTTGCCTTGCAGAATCCATTCAAGATCTCAAGGTTTTCGACCATCCCTCCATAAGAGCCACTTAGGAATGCCAGTGCTGTGCATTGAATCCTGCTCCCACTTTCACTCCTCTCCCACTTCTTTCCAGCGTGCTTATCAGGAGACCCTAACCTAATCACAAGACAACTTACAATGATCAAGTAACCTAACCAATACACTTTCAGACTGTAGGAGGAAACTTCAGCACCCGAGGAAAACCCACGCATTCCACAGGGAGGACACACAAAGACTCCTTACAGAACAGCACTGGAATTGAACTCTGAACTCCGGAATGCCCTGAGCTGTAGTAGTGTTGTACTAACCACTATGCTACCGTGGGAAGTTCTTGAACTCCCACACTGGGTTTTGACTATCTATCCTTTGTATTATTTGATCTATAATAAAATCACTATGTTGTAATGACATTTTTTATTTCAGATTTCCAGTACTTCCCATTCTTTGATTTTCTTTTTTAATATTTATTTACTTAGTCGTAACCATAAATTTAAGTCACAAATGTGAAAGTTACCCTGAGTGCCACTGGCCTAATGTCTGCCTTACTCTTGGTAAATTCAGGGCTGATATGGTGTTTGTTTTTGCTTTCAAAAAGAACCTTTCACCAGTTTTGACAGGAAATGTGATAATGTCTTGGGAATATGATCTGGATACATAAACTCTTCTCGGCTTCCAGCCAGATACAGGTATCAATTATAACCGACATTTCGATGACAAACTCCACCAACTTCATCAGGGATGATGGCGGATTTTGTCATCGAAACATCAGTTATAATCAATACCTGTACCCGGGTGGAAGCCTGAGAAGAGCTTATTCATCATATATGCTGGGAATGCACTAGATCCTTTTTCATAATATGAATAGGTTTCTAATGCCATCTCAATATTTCCAATAAGTGAGTTCAAAAAGGCTTACTTAATCTTCTATACCTGTTAGCATTCCTATACTAAAACAATTGACTCCATGTTACTTGTAATTCATCTGAAGGGACGAGTATTGCTAGAAATGTTGCTAATAAAATACATGCACCTGTTTTCTCCATTGACATTAATGTGGTTTCCATGCTTATCCTTCATGCAAGAGTTTGTGTGCAGCTTAATTGTGAGTAGCACTGATGTTTGTACTACCCTCCATTAAGCATGAGTAATTTCATGAGTGTAATGCATCTGTTGAAACCATCACTAACCTACCATAATACAAGCATCGCTAGTTGTTGCCAGACACTGAAATGGTACTGTGAGAACACATTATCTTAAATTCTAAACACTTATGTTGGCAATGTTTTGAAGCACAGAGGCCCTGTTTGTGGATGGTGCTAATATTGTGGGATCTTCTAAAACCTCCAAGTCTAACTGTATACCTGAAAACACGAACAAAGAATGATTCAGTTTCTTGATAACTGCCATAATTGTTTTCCTTTTTACTTCTTCTAGTGATCAAGAGTCTGGGCTGCAGTCTTTGATCATCACAGAGGTTGAAAAGTGGCAAACATTGTAGATCATCCCAGGCTGAAGGTGATATGGAGTGCTGGAGAAATTCAGGACATTAACTATAAGAGATTTCTGTTGGTGGACTTGAAGTTCAACCAAAGTTCTGGATTTTCAAAGGGAGTCCAGAGTGGTGCAAGAGTGAAATTTATCATTCCACAAATCTTTAGAAAGCTGTAATCTTGGCAAATCTGTGTGCCATGCAAGGGGAAGGAGAAGATCTTCCCTCCCCATGAGAACAGAGATCCTGAATTGATTATAATGAGCTACAAATGGAGAAATGGGCCATTTGTCAGCTGTCTGGAATGATCCAACAGCTAAGGTTGGCAATGCCCTTAACCTGGCAGGCAGAACAGTCCTGACACAAGAGTATGGCCGGTATTTTAGCCCTGTGGGTGCTTTGCTGTTGGAGAGATATGATGCCAACATACTGTTTCTCACATAAAGTTTGGCATCTGCAGTAGGTACTCCTAGCCTCAACTCTTCTTCCATCCTCCTTCAGGGTCTTTTGGCATGTTGCTCTTCATTTCCAGTCCACCTGCACAGTACTCTTACACCAAGTTTTAAATAATCTCACTCAAACCAAAGTAATAACCTGAAATGGAAACAGTTTCAATAAGTCCTGGTCTCATAGTAAACTTCACCTAACCACCATTCTCCAAAAAAAAAAGAGAGAATTACTGAGCACTTTAGGTACAGGGCTTGTTAAATCCTGCCTTATTTTGCAATAGTCCACACAATACATTAGTTATATGTTATTCAATTTGATGATTGTGTGAAATTATATGTTACTCTGGGATTAATATGACCCAAACACAAAGGTGTGCCATACCTTCTGAAGTGCCTGAAGGAAGTTCTCAAAGTGTGACATGTAAGCTACTTTTTATCGTTTGTGTTTCATGAACAATTTTGTTGACCACTCAGTTGCAGAACATTTTATAAAACATGCACAATGCAATAAAACTTGTCCGTAACTTACACTGATATCAGTAATTGGTTGAAGTAAAGTTTGCACACTATAGTCATTCAACCTTCTCAAATAGTTCAAAATGTTTTAATTAAGTTTGAAGCTATCTATATGACAACACAGTTGTAATGCAAAAGTAAGCTGTTGCCTTCATTTTAAAAATTGTAAAAATTACATAGCAATACTTTCGGTTAAAAACACATCAACTCTTTTAGAAGCCTGCAGTACTTCTCAACCAGTAACTGAAGATCATTTTATTTTGACAACTTGGCAATCTTGGCAGTGTACAAGAAGATTTACTGTAAAATTCACTAAAATATTATATTATTTTTATTCGAGTTTTCAAATTGCATCCAAATGTACAACCATCAACAATTTGTCATAGAAATTCATTGTAATATCAATGTTTTGTTAAAACTGCTGTGGGGTAGTATTTCCTACAACTTAAATCATTAACTCGAATAAGACTTGAATTTTATTAAAATCCTGCACAGAGAAATCTTCTCCACATTATTATTAAGCTGTTCAATTGCATATAATTAAAATTAACAATTAGTTCAAAATGCCGTAGAAGATTATTTGTGGGAAGTCATTAGCAAAAGCAATAGCTGTAGATGCGCCAAATCTGGAAACAAAAACAGAAAAAGTTGCCGTGCTGGCAACATGTGTGAAAGAACAAGTCAGATGTTTCAAATCTAACACCTTTCTTTGGGATTTAACCCTACATCTAGTTATATTTTTATTAGGTGAACACTGATTAAAGATGCCCAGCATAATTTGGTTAAAAAAGTGTGCCATGTCAAACTAACCTAATTATGCTTTCAGACTGTGTGCATTGATGGATTAATGAATATCATTTACTGGCATTTCAGAAAGTATCTAATAAGTTTCCACACAAGAAATTGCTAAAATCACTAGCTAAAATTGATGGAGATAAAATGTCTTTTTCCATAATGGATAAAGAATATCTTGTCAGATGGCTGAAATAAACGGTTGAAATGGCCTAACTTCCTTTCACACATACAAGGTTTGGACATTTAAATGAAGGGGCATGCATTCAAATTAGAACAGAGTATTACAAAAGGACTTACATTAAACAAGTAAACAAAATTATAGTAGACACTGTTTCAAACTGGGTTATATTAAGCCATTTCTCATTTTGCTTACCTGTTTAATCTATGTTCTTTTGGAATATCTAGCTTGCGTCAAAATAAGCTTCAACTTAGATATTGATAAATTTTATTCTTACATCGGACACAGTATATGAAGTACCTCTTTGGACTCAAGAGTAAGATTATAAATGAAAGTGTCAGAGAAAAATGCAGATAAACTTGGGGATCTAGCTACAAAAATCATTTAAAGGCAGTTCATGGAAAACATGAATGAAAAAGAATAATGCATGGCATGGTTTCACTGAGTACTTATTTGGGCTAAAAATTTGATCATGCCCGACTACCGGTTGTAACTTTACCAGCATTGTCTCAGGTTGTATATGGAGCATTTAATGATCTAACCAAAATTCTTAAGGCAATAAACTGATCTCATACTCTGCATTCACAGTAAACACAAGACTGTTGACACCTCTCTCAAGAGTCCCCTCTCTCACTTCCCCATGCATAACACACTGTACTTTCTCCTCATAATCACATGTTCAGCTGGGATTACAAACCTACCTAAACCCATATCAGCTGAGATGCAAAAGCAATGAGCAATTCCATTATGACCATTTATTATCTACTTCTATTCTTGCAGTAATCATTGCCACAAGCACCTTCAGCCTTCTTAAAGAGCGTAAAATATAATTTTCCATACTGGCATACTTGGCCATCACAGCCAGGTGAGGAGTCAAGTCTGTGACATCTTCCTGGATTACTTCATACTTAATCCTCTTGATCTGTTCACTCTAACAGTAGAATCAAGTTTTAATTCAGAAGCTTAAACAGAAAATCATGGCTGACAGTTCAAGGTAATGCTGAGGGAGTGATTCCCTGTTGAAGATGTCATCCTTTGTTACAAGGAGGTCCTCTCAAGGAATCCCACTGTACAGCTATGTAGAAGAATTACTCTCTCATTATTCCAGCAAATATCTCTCAACTACCATTCCAAAAACAGATTCTTTGGATAAACATAAGAAGTTCTGCAGATGCTGTAAATCCAGAGCCACGTACACAAAATGCCGGAGGAACTCAGCAGGTCAGACAGCACCCATGAAAATTCACAAACAGCCACTGTTTCGGGCTGAGATTCTTCTTCAGGACTGGAAAGGAAGGAGGAAGATGCCAGAATAAAAAGGTGCAGGGAGGGGAAGGAGGGTAGCTAGAGGGTGATAGGTGAAGCCAGCATTTCTGCTGTGCAGATTAGCTGCTATGTTTCCAACATCACCACTGTGAATACACTTCAAAAATTACTTTGATAGTCATAAGGCACTTTGTAGTGCCCTGAGGTTCTGAAACAACCCTTATAAAACTAACTTTTTATTTCTTTTTGACACATTCTCTGTGACAAGTTACAGAGGCTTCCAATACATAACAAGGCTATTATGCCATGAGTAGAGTTAAAATTCAAGGTAACCAATAAAAAGCAAAAGAGTGAGACAGTTACAAGAAGAGAATATCTGCAGATGCTGGAAATCCGAGCAACACACACAAAATGCTGGAGGAACTCACAAGACCATCTATGGAAAAGAGTACAGTCAATGTTTCGGGTCGAAACCCTTCTCTTGTTTGTGGTTGGAGAACTTCTTCTCCTTCTTTTAAAGATATTTCCACAACTAATCTGTGTGCGATTGGAGCCTATAGTTTACATTTTGTGTGTTGTTCCTTTCCACGCCTCGTGTTGCATCAGGCAACAACCTTGTCATTTCTTTAGCATTTTTGTCTGTTTTTAAGAGGCTGAGTTGCTAGCTCAACACTCAACCTGGCACAGATGGAAAGCGATCGAGGAACCATTCACCTCGAAGCCCGGTGAGGTTGCCATTACAGTTTTTACTTTTCTGTTAGTTTAAGTAATATATCAGCCAGAATGTGAAATAATGAATAAGCTTCACATTTTACTTACCAAACTCTGTTGGGTAGCAGAATGAGTCAAAACATTTAACCAGAATTTCCTCACTTCATTTGTTGCATACAACTTGGGTGGATATCCCATTTATGTACACAGACCGTTTAGCCTACACATTGGACCACACATCACCTCATTTCTAGAAAAATCAAAATAGAACTGCAGATGCTGTAAATTTAAGATAGAAACAGAAAATGGTGGAAATACTCAGTGGGTCAGGCAGCAGCTTTGACAGGAGTATAGAAATAAAGATTTCAGGATGAATACTCTTCCCACTTGTCACTGTGCCGCTCACTGCTACATCAGAGGTAATCAGGGACTGTTTTCATGAAGAAATTATTTTATCTACTTCATTGCTGAGACCTTTACAGTTCATCATTTATATAAATAATTTGGATGAAGATGTACAAGGCATGATAGTATATGTGCAGCTGGTACTAAAATTGGTGGTATTATAGATAAGGAAGAAAATAATCAAAAATTACAACATATCTTGATCAACTAGGTAAATGAGCCAAAAAATGACTAACTGCATTATACTGTAACCTGTCCCAACATATCAATGCAGCTAAAAAGAAGGCAAGACAGTGGTTAAATTTCATTAGAAGATTGAGGAGATTTGGTTTGTTTCCTAAAGCATTCAAAAACTTCTAAAGATGTACCAGGGATTCTGACAGGTTGCATCACTCCCTAGTATGGGGTTGGGGTGCTACAGCATAGGACTGAAAGAAGCTACAGAAAATTGTGAAATCAGTCAGCTCCATCATGGGCACTAGCCTCCATAGTATCCAAGACATCTTTGAAGAGTGATGCCTCAGAAAGGCAGCGTCCATTATTAAGGACCCCCATCACCCAGGGCATGTCCTCTTCTCATGGTTTCCATCAGGAAGGAGGTACAGACGCCTGTAGGCCCACTCTCTGATTCAGGAAAAAGCTTCTTCCCCTTGGCCATCCGATTCCTAAATGGACATTGAACCTATGAACACTACCTCTCTTTTTATTATTTCTGTTTTTGCACTATTTTAAAATTTAACTACTTAATGTACGTATATATATATATATATATACATGTACATACACACACACACACACACACACACACACATATATATATATTTAATGCAATTTATTTTTTCTATATTTATCATGTATTGCATTGTACTGCCACTAAGTTGATAGATTTCACAACATATGCTGGTGATATTAAACCTGATTCTGGGTTCTGATATATTCAGATAAATGCAAAGAGTTGCAGTTTCAGAAGTCATACTAATCTTAAATTGAATGGTAGCAATCAGGTATTGTGGACAGAGTATACTAGTAGCTAGGAGGGACATAGGTTGTTGAAAATGGTGTCACAGGTAGACAAGGTGGTGAAAAAATTATTGAGCACTTTGGACTTGATCAATAAGGGCATTGAGTAGAAGAGTTGCAAGTTGTTGGAGTTGTACAAGGCATTGATGAAGCTACGCTTGGAGCATTGTGTGTAGTTTTGATCACTCTGTGAGAGGAGAGATGTCATTAAGTTGCAAAGAGTGTAAAGATTTATAAGAATTCTGCCAGGACTCCAGAGCCCAATATATAAGGAGAGGCTGGGTAGGCGAGGACTTTATTCCCTGGAGTGTAGGGGAGTGAGGAGAATCTTACAGAGGTGTAGAAAATAATGAAGCACAGAGAGGGTGAATGCACTGAGACATTTTCCCTGGAAAAGGGAGAAAAAAACTAGAGGAGATAGGCTTAGGGTGAGACGGGAAAGATTTAAAAGGAAGATGAAGGACACCATTACAGAGAGGATGATGTGTTTATGGAATGAGCTGCCAGGGTAAATAGTTTGGGTGGGCACAATAAAGACATTTGAAGGATATTTGAATAAACATATTGACAGGAGAGGATTAGAGGGACAAATTTATATACTTATTTAGTGATGCAGTTGGGAATAGGCCCTTTCAGCCCTTTGAACCACACTGTCCCAGCAACCCTTGATAGACCTAATTACAGGACAACTTACAATGACCTATTAACTACCAGCTGACTTGCCTTTGGACTGTAGGAGGAAACCGAAGCACCTGGGGAAAACCCATGTATTCCACAGGGAGAACATACAAATGCCTTACAGATTGCAGCCAGAAATGAACTCTGAACTCCGGAATGCCCTAAGCTGGAGTAGCATTGTGCTAACTGCAATGCTACAGCTACGCCTCTTATTTTTAGGTGGATGTCTGGTTGGCCCAATTAAGAGGTCATGAGAAGATGAGCAGGCCTGTTTGGATCTTCTGTCCTGGGGGGAAGAAGATGGATTGGCATTTCAGACATCTAATGTACTTGTGAAAAACTGGATAAATCAATAAATGTACCGGACATTTAGCCTACACTGTTGAAGCAAAAATATCACTTCCCGATCATAAAAAAAAGTTCTTGATCAGCCAGGGCATCAAAGGGTATGGGGTGAAAACAGAGGAGTGGGGATGAAGAATTGGATCAGCTCATGATTGAATGGTGGAACAGACTTGATGGGCCAAATGGCCTACTTCTGCTCCTATATCTTATGGTCTTATGGTCTAAAAACACATTCGCAAGCTCTCATATTTCGTGCGTGCATTTTTTGGGATTAAGGCAGACACATGGGGCGTCAGGGTGGTGCAAAATTATTACGACGTGGGGCACCTGCGTTCAGAATTCATTTCTGGTGTCCTCTGGAAAAGGTTTTTTAAGTCCTTTCCGTGTATGTGCGGGTTTCTTTCAGATGCTGTAGTTTCCTTCCACAGTCCAAAGGCATTACCAGTCAGTACATTCACAGGTCATTGTAAGTTTCCTGTGATTAGGCTAGGTTTAAATAGGTGGGTTGCTGGGCTGAGCTCGTTAGGTTGGAAGGGCCTCTTTTCTGATGTATCTCTAAATCAGGGGTTCACAAACAGGGGTCCACAGACCCCTCGGTTAATAGTAGGAGTCCTCGGCATAAAAAAGGTTGGGACCCCCTGCTCTAAATAAAGAAAATAAATAAATATAAAAAATAAAAGCCATTGCTCTTATTCATGAGAATTGTGCAGTTTCTGTCCCACATGCTAATGACTGTCTGGGCTCACCAGCAATTGTTGAAGCAACAGATAACAACATAAAACTTGACCTTTAAATTGGATGTATCCAGCTGTTTCCAACTTGCTCTCAAATTTGCCTCTTCCCTTCCTGGATTCTTCTGTCTCCAGCTCATGGATTAAAGTCTATTACAACCCCACAGAGTCCCACCGCTATCTCGATCATACTTCTGTGACAAGTGTCCTTGATGAGGGTAGTTTGAACCCACGACTGTGCTACAACACACAGCTCGAACCGCATCATCAATTTCACCAATGACACGACTGTGGTGGGTCTCATCAGCAAGAACGACGAGTCAGCATACAGAGAGGAGGTGCAGCAGCTAACAGACTGGTGCAAAGCCAACAACCTGTCTCTGAATATGAATAAAAGAGATGGTTGCTAACTTCAGGAGAGCACAGAGCGACCACTCCCTGCTGAATATCGATGGCTCCTCGGTAGAGATCGTTAAGACCACCAAATTTCTTGGTGTTCACCTGACGGAGAATCTCACCTGGTCCCTCAACACCAGCTCCATAGCAAAGAAAGCTCAGCAGCATCTCTACTTTCTGCGAAGGCTGAGGAAAGTCCATCTCCCACCACCACCCCATCCTCATCACATTCCACAGGGGTTGTATTGAGAGCATCATCCTGGGCAGCTGCATCACTGCCTGGTATGGAAATTGCATCATCTCAGATCGCAAGACCCTGCAGTGGATAATGAGGTCAGCTGAGATCATCGGGGTCTCTCTTCCCGCCATTACGGACACTTACACTACATGCTGCATCCACAAGGCAAACAGCATTGTAAAGGACCACACGCACCCCTCATACAAACTATTCTCCCTCCTGCCCTCTGGGAAAAGGAACCGAAGCATTCGGGCTCTCACAACCAGACTATGTAACAGTTCCTTCCCCCAAGCTATCAGACTCCTCAATACCCAGAGTCTGGACTGACACCAACTTACTGCCCCCTACTGTGCCTATTGTCTTGTCCATTATTTATCGTAATGCCTGCACTGTTTAGTGCACTTTATGCAGTCCTGGGTAGGTCTGTAGTCTAGTGTTGTTTTTTCTGTGTTGTTTTTCATGTAGTTCAATGTAGTTTTTGTACTGTTTCATGTAGTACCATGGTCCTGAAAAACATTGTCTCCTTTTTACTGTGTACTGTACCAGCAGTTATGGTCAAAATGACAATAAAAGTGACTTGACTTGAAATGCTGGAGTATCTGAAGCAAGGATTGAGACTCAGTATCAAACTGGACCTGAGCACAAAACAAATGCTGGATGAGATCACAAGCAGGCTTACAATTGAGCACCGAACCTTAGTGCAGGTGCTCTTTAAATACTCAATTCTCGGTGCCCAGAGAATGATTACCAATTAGCCGTACCATCCTGAACCCTTAGAAGGGTTACACCAGCTATCCATACTCTGGAGAGTTCGAGCGTCTAAATCCCGGAAAATGGCGCCATTGGAAGCATCTCAAAACCGGATCCCTCCCCAGTGGCTGACTCCTGACAGCCCTGGCTGCTTGGAAGGACGGTGACGGTAGTCCAAGTCCACGACGTATTGCTGAACACCCTGAACAGTACGCAAGTCCAAAAGTCTCCTCACCGTGAAGACCTATTCCCCATCAATAAGTATGGGTGGTGACAGGGTGGATGGTGGTGGGGCTAAGGGGCTGGTGCAGACAGGTTTTAATCTAGAGATGTGGAAGGTGGGATTGATCTTCAGGATCTTGGGGAGCTGCAAAGTGTAAGCAAGGTTTACTTTTCCTAGGACTTCGAAGGATCAAATGAACTTTGGTGCCAACTTTCTGGACTCCACGCAGGGAGGCAAATCATAAGTGGACAGCCAGACCTGTTGCCCAGGCTGTAAGGCTGGTCCCTATCTTCTCCTTCAGTTCGTCTTGGTCTCGGGCTTCCGATAGAGGGCAGAAAAATCTCTCTTGCCCTAATCCTATTCACCATTCACCAAGTGTTGTAAGGTGTTGTAGCTGACCTCTGCTCACTTCAAATGATCACACCACTCATCAGGTCTTTCTGAGGCCAGGCATCTTAGAGTAGGTTCTAAATCTTGGTTGGTCTGCTCCATCTGGCCATCGGACTGTGGATGAAACCCCAAGGAAAGGCTTGCTGATGCTCCAATCAGCTTACAGAATGCCCTCCTGAAATGGGATGCAAATTGTGGACCACGATCCAAGACAATGTCCACTGGGAATCCATGGATCCTGAAGACCTGGTCCAGGACAATCTTGGCTGTCTCTGCCACAGATGTTAGCTTCTCCAAGGCAATGAACTTTCAGGCTTTCAAAAAACCAATCGACAATAACCATGATGATAGTCTTCCCCTTGGATGGTGGAAGACCTGTGACAAAGTCCATGGAGACTTGCACACATGGTCTCTGTGGTACAACTAAGGGGTGGAGGAGCCCTTGAGGTTGGGTATGGGGCTCCTTGTTCTGGGTACGCACCTTGCATGTCTGCACATACTACCAAACCTCTTTTGTCATTCCGGGCCACCAGTACCTCCTCTTGATAAACTTGAGGGCCCTGGCAATCCCTGGGTGAGTGGTCGTTCTCGTTGAATGTCCCCTTTGGAGTACCTGGGACCAGACAGAACGTGGGACCCAGAGGACCGTTCTCAGGAATCTCCTCTTGTGTTTGAGCCTTGTGAACAAGAACATCAATTACCCAAAGAATTGGTGCCACCACCCTGGCTTGGGGCAAAATGGTGCTAGGCTGCTCCTCTCAATCCAGTGCATCAGACTGAAGGGATAATGCATCTGGCTTCTCTCCTGAACTAGAGGTTCCCCCTCTCTAATTTCCATGGGGTCCCAGTGTCGAGATTGCACAGTCCCGTTGGCCAGATCCGGCTTGTCTGTCCTTGAGGGCAGGACCAGGTCTCCAGAAGGTCTCAGATTACCTCACACTGAAGGCTGCACCATTACTGGTCTTTGGTCATGGAGAGTCTGGGTGTCAAAACATTACACTGCAAACAAATCCTCTTACAATGACCAGACTAAGCAATGATTCTCCCCTCCCTCCAGTCCGCAGATGGGTTATGCTGGGACAGTCAAGAGTACCCGAGGATCAGGAGTGTGAGTGGAGAGTCAACAATGTCTTCCCATATTCTCATCTGCAACACCACAGTCTGTTTCTGGATCTGCCCGGAACCTAGCGGGTGGCCGTCCAAGACAGTTGCAGGCAAGGACTGGCTTAACTCTCACAACTGTATATCAAACCGACGGGCAGTTCCTAAATCCAGACAATTACCCACTGTTTCCGAATCCACAGAAGCCTTCACCTGGCTCAAGTTCTTAGCCAGGTAAACACCTACAGCATGAAACCAGAATCTATGGGATTGGGAGTAGTGGCTGCTACCATCACAGTCCTCCCAACACTGGATGGTCTAAGCAGTTCTCCCAACAGTTTCTGCCTGGGACATTCAGCTCACAAGTGACCGGCTTCCCCTCGGTAAAAGCAGCTCCCTTGACTCCAACGCAGAGACCTCTCATCGGCAGAGAATCTAGTGCTTGGGTTCGACAGGATCTTGAGCAGGTTTGGGCTGGTCATGGTCCGAGGTTGGGGAGTGGAACTGTGATACTTCGGGACTGGGCTCAGACTGATGAACTGGTCAGTCAGAACCTCTAAGTTCTCTGCAGGCTCTGCCAAGGCAAGGGTATCTTTCAGTTCGCCTCTGAGTCCATGGCAGTATAGAGAGGCCAAGGCCTCCCCATTTCAGCCATGCTTTTGAGCCAAGATCCAAAATCCGATTGCGTAGCCAGCCACTGACTGTCCAGCCTGTCAAATCTTCATCAGGCGGTCTGAGGCTTGGCTGGCTCCAGCGGAGTGATGGAACACCTTTCTCATGGCGACTATGAGTTCCTTTGAATCCGAGCAAATCTTCGACCTGCGTTCCCAACTTGCAATGGCCCAGGCCAGGGCTCTGCTGTTCAGAAGAGAGATCATGAAGGCCATCATTCATGCTCCATCAGGAGCCGGGCTGGCTGGAGTTCAAACACTGACAAACTCTGAGTAAGGAAGCCGCGGCAAGAAACTGAGTCATCGCCAGATCTCTCCAGAATCAGAAGATGGACTGGCTCCGCAGAGTGACTGACAGCCTCACCCAAGTGACTTTGGTTTCCTTCTTGCAATAGATGGTACACGGCAACCTGGAGGTCATGTATCTCCAGGTTCTACCTTGAAATTTTCTTGCAGTGCCTGGCCGCAGCTGACGAAAGGCTCCAATACTCCACTGGATCCATGTTGGCTCAATTGTACTGTGATGAGAGTCCTTGACAAGGATGGTTTGGACCCAAAATGCTGGAAGTATCTGAAGCAAGGAGCAGACACAGTATCAAACTGGATCTGAGCACAAAACAAACACTAAACAGTATCACTAGTAGGCTTATGATCGAACACCAAAACTCCACTCTTTAAGTACTCAGTTCTTGGCACCCAAAACATGATTGCCAACTAGCGGGACTGTCCTGGACCCTTAAAGGGCCCACACTAGCTATTCATACACTGGAGAGTGCAAATGTTTAAATCCCAGAAAAAGGAGCAATTGGGAAGATCTCATAACAACTTTGATTTACCCTGCTTCCTGTAAGTACTTCATTCCATTCTCCAGTTCCTCATTCTCTGTCATTCCTGCTGGTGCCTCTGAGGTATCTTTTTTCTCCAAGGATCCTGAACAATCTGCAAATTGTACAGCTTCCTCTATTTCCCCTATATGAACCATTCCTCTCTTCTACATCTCTATCAAATCTCTCTATCTTCTTTGCCCTAGGAGAAAGGCCCCAACTCTCAAGTCTAACCTTGTAGTTGAATTCTTTAACCCAGGAATCAATATGAATTCAAGGATATATCATATTTTCCTTAAAGTTTGATGACTAAAATTAAAAATAATTCTCCACCTCTGGCTTGACCAGTGTTTTGTGCTTGCTCAACGTAACTTATGCCCTTTTTTAAATGCATGAAGTCCAGAAATCCTACATGCTTTACAAAATACTGTTTAAACTCTTCAGACCACTTCCAAAATGTTTGCACTTATGTTCCAAGGGCCACCTTTTCCTAGGTGTCATTTAGAACTGTGCTTTTTGACCTGTAAAGTTCCTCACTCTTTCTGCCAAAATATATCACTTCACACTTCCCTGCATTCATTTCTTCTGGTACTAATCATCTCATTTTGCCAGACTATTTATATCCTCTTGCACTTAGGTTTCTTACTGCTTACTGCATTTCCTTAAGGTGTACAAGAGAAAAAAATAATCCATGGACTGAGATCATTGGGGAACACTTGAACAATGAACACATTTTCCATTTTCTGCCTATATGTCAGTATCCTATCTGTACTCAAAGAGTTAAAAAAATCTGCTGATGCTGCAAATCACATATAAGAACAGAACGCTAAAAATACCCAGAAGGTCAGGCAGCTTCTCTGGAGATTTAATACCTCAGTTCAATAACCTTCCATCAGAACTATGAAAAGTTAGAAATCAAACACTTTTTATTTGACAATGACGGAGCCGTAGTAAAGGGAACAAATAGATGAGCTGTGATAAAGAGGAGACCACAAGAGAGTGACTGACAGAAACAAAGATAGTGCCAGCTAAGAAGACGGTAGCAAATGCTTGTCAATCACTGATACTCTACTTGTAAATCAGAGGAGACAAATGTAAGCATTTTCTTTGTCCACTTCATGCCTTTTACACAGGGCTGAATCACCCCTTGACAGCTCACACTTCTCACTGTTGTTAAAGCCGTCTTCATTCACTCTTTTTAAAATATATTTGATATTCAGATTAACTTCTACTTAACTCATGTGGAATTAAATGATTAAAGGTAAAATGCATTAAAAATAATGGAGTGAAAATACTTCAATTAAAATCCTAAATATAAAAATCAAAAATTAAAAAAAACATGATTTTCCTAATGATAGACAATTGCCTCCTTGCTTCCTTTCTTCTTTTTTAACCTGCATTGTTATCCAGGAAGCTTTAGCTGTGGAATATCTAATCTTTAAATTTTCCATTAATGTCTGGTAGTATTTGATTCCACATTATCCTATCTAAATCCCAATGAAATCTGCCTATCT
Organism: Hypanus sabinus; assembly: GCF_030144855.1. Lineage (NCBI taxonomy): Eukaryota > Metazoa > Chordata > Chondrichthyes > Myliobatiformes > Dasyatidae > Hypanus > Hypanus sabinus. Next base: position 47,025,705 of record NC_082722.1, read on the forward strand.
CCAACTGAGAGTATTGACTTTAGATTTCTCCTTGGCCTTTCCATTGTTAATCTAAACTTTATGGTCTACTGTTTCCTACTTTCAAAAGTATTCTCCATGAATTCTTGGTTGATTTACTTCATTTCTCAAACCTACACTGAACCATTCCTTGTTGTGCAGGTAACATTCCAATCAAGGATGTTCTCCTGAATACATTTCATAAAGCTGCCCTCTCATTTGCCCTCAATTCTGACATTTTCCCAATCAATAGTGCATTAAGCAAGATCTTCCAATAACAATACTCCATATTTCTTGCATATTTCTGTAATTTTCCCACTTCTCACGTTTGTTGCTAGAGTAACTTCTGTAGCATGTTGGCTCCCCTTTTGATTTTTTTGTTTTTAACAGACGCTGCATTTCATCTCTTAAAAACATTATATATATCAGCATAAAAAATCTTCTTTATTGGTACAGCCATTATCCCATCCCCTTTATCCCTTCCCTCTCTTTTATGAACAACTTTCAGAACCCAGTCCAAACATTTTTGAGCTATGCTTGCATTTCTGCCTCTACACTATAATCTGAAATGGCTATGTGAACATTCAGGTTACCAAACTAATTCACCATCCATTCTACACTTACATTTTAAACATGCTTTACTTTTATTTGTAGTTCACTCTTTTACCTCATAAATCTCTAAAATTTTCTTGTACCTCAAACACTCACACATCCTTGCACATCTTTCCTACTTTAATATATCAGTGCCCATCCCTATGCCAAATTAGTTCAAGCCTTACTCAGCCACACTGATAAGCATTCCCTCTAGGTCCTGTGCTAACGTAGGAAGGATAGATTACACTTCAATGAGACTGGTTCCCATCCTGTCGAAGTTTACCACATCCCTCTTATCTCAGCACGTGTCTCAGCCTGGGCTGGCTGAACAAGGAGATTCTCTGCCATCCCTGAGCAAAATGTTAACACACAACCCTTCTGCTCTATCTACCAGATTAGGCTAATGATCTAGCTCCAACAGAATATACATATTCTTCATTTCAAGACGTACAAAAAAGCTAGATGAACTGAGCAGGTTGGGCAGCATCCGTGGAAAGAAGCAGTCAACATTTTGGGTCTTGTCCCGAAACTTTAGTTGGTACATGACAATTATTTGATTAAAGCACATTCACCTAAACACTTCACTGAAGAAGTCATTGCTGATCCTCCAAACATGTGGATATTGCAAGTGTTTTCTGCATACCTCTATTGATGAATAAGGTTGAAATGACCCTTGTTACAGAGACCTCATGGGTATGGTAGTTTCCACTTTGTACTGTAGATTGGCTCCATACCTGAAAAACCTGTTTGGGCTGCACTGCAGCATTTCAGCGAGAAAGACATAGAAAAATGTTGTAGACTTGACTGATAGCATTCTGCATTGAGATTACTTTCTATTATAGTCTTGGTGGTTAAAGTCATGACACCATGCTGATCATGTCACAGATATGAAATTAAGGTCAATTTGTGAGGGCTATCAAATCTGATAAGGAAATCCCACAATCCCACTCAGATGAGGAAGCAAAAGGCTTTGTGAGGCCAAAAAAAATTGTATAGTGGCTTACATATAGGAACTTGCTGCATTTGGAGTCATTTGGATGTTAATATATCTTGTCCATTGTGCCTCCAGAAAGATGGAATCCACAAATTGATTCAAGGAACAACTCTTTGAAGGAGGTAGTTAAAAATGACTCTTTTATGACCTACTTTCTGATGGTCTGTAGTTAATGCATTTGTATGTATTTCCTTTCATAAAGGTGGTCACTAATACAGAGTCCTCATAACTAAAGTTTAGTTAGAAACTAAAGTTTCTATCTGAAAGCCCAAACAGCCTTCTGCTGTTGTATCCCATCTACTTCAAGGTCTGATGTGTTGTGCATTCAGAGATGTTCTTCTGCATACCACTGTTATAATGGATGGTTATTTGAGTTATTGTTGCGTCCCTGTCAGCTCAAATCAGTCTCCCCATTCTCTTCTGACCTCTCTCATTAACAATGTGTTTTCACCCTCAGAACTTTTACAGACAATTCAGGGAAAAGTCTCACTTTAATGGTACAATAGAGAATAATATCAATTTTAAGTACTGGAAAATATTCGATAATGACGTCAGGTTGAGAGATCTCAAGGTGGATTCAGAGCTGTGGAACTCAGGTTCAAGTTTGTTCCTGGCTGATGGAAGAAGTTGGATTGATACCAGGTATTTTCATTCTCATCCAGCCATAAGGTATCTAACTGAAATCAGTTTGCACAGTGCCAGCCCATTTGCTAATTGGTGTGCGTCCACTTTGCATGCAAATTACCACCAGATTAGTATTCTGACTAAGAGATGCAAGGACAGATCACAGAAAGGAGCACTGTCACAGTAAGGGATGCTCCTCTGAAGTCAGGCCATTTCACAGAACAAAGAACTTTACTTTTTATCTGCCGTGTGTTATAGTTATGTAGCAGAGGTCAGAATATAGACACACACTGAAAAATATACTGCCTCAAAAAAAATCAAAGCACCAAAATTTCTGCTTTTGATATGATGAAGATGGACTAAAATTCTGTTTTAATATGATAAAGGAAAAACATTCAGAGATCTGAACATACCTCTGAATGGACACATGCATTTATGTGCACAAGTAGCTACCAAATATGTATATACAGAAAGATTTACTTTCTCCATGTTTAGCAACCTGATTAATGTACCTGTCTGCATTATTTTAACAATCACTTATCTATTTAAAATGAACCTGTTAACACACATTAGATGATTTAGAAGGAACTTAACATGAGCAGATTTTATTAATCACATATTATCCAATGAAATACTTTCAAGTTACACATAACTTTGTCAAGAATCCAACTCACTCATGATATTTTAATCTATTTATGTTAATCCAGCTGAATCTGGTTTTTCTGCATCAAATTACGACCTGACAAATCAATGTGTGATATGTACTTCAAAATGCCTTTTAATATACAAGACAACAATGCATACTTAACTATAGGATTACACCTTTGACATTGTGCTATTGATAACTTTCCATTCATTGGAAAAACCATTATATTATCACAGTAATATAGACTATACATGTGTGGGAAAGTGTTCCCTTCATGTAATCACAACAGTCATCCAATACCCTACAGTACTTAAAATTCTTCATCATGTAGAGATAAATTAGGGTGTTGGAAGTCATGATGATGACATCATCAAATAAATCATTTTGAATATTTACATTTATTCCATTAAAATATTTTTAGTACTTAAAGTTTAATCAGTAGTTTTAAACTACATGAAGGTTACACGATAGAGGTTATCTAAGATTACAATGGGATTTGGATGAACATCAAAGCAAACTAAGGAATGGCAGATGCATTTCTCTCGTATAGGTGTGAAGGGCTGTATTTTGGTAAGTTAAACCAGGAAAGGGTTTTCATCATAACTGGTAATTCCCTGGGAATTGTAGTAGAACAGAGTGACCTAGGGGCACTGCTACATGGCAACACCGGAGGAAAGGGTAATGAAGAAGGCATTTGGCACATTTGCCTTTGGTAGTCAGGGCATTGAGTAGAGTGCGACTGTACAGGTGGTTAATGAGGCTCACTTGGAGATCTGGGTGCAGTTCCTCCTGCCCAGATATAGAAAGGATGTCATTAAATGCAAAGGGTGCTAAAAAGATACAAAATAATTTTATTGGGGTTAGACCATAAGACCATCCAGCCCATGGAGTCTGCTCTGTCATTCCATCATGGCTGATCCCACTCAACCCCATACAGCTGCCTTCTCGCTATTCCTTTGATGCTCTGACCGATCAGGAAACTATCAAATTCTGCCTTAAATATACCCATATACTTGGCCTCGACTGCAATCTGTGGCAGAGCATTCCACAGATTCACTATTCTTTAGCTAAAAAAATTCCTCTTTACCTCTGTTCTAAAAGGTTACCCCTCAATTTTGAGACTGTGCACTCTAGTTCTGGATACGCCCACCATAGGAAACATCTTCTCCATATCCACACTCTCTGGTTCTTTCAACATTCGGAAAGTTGAGATCACCCCCACATTCTTCTAAATATCAGTGAGTAAAGGGCCAAAGTTGTTAAACACTCCTCATATGTTAACCCCTTCAATGGAGGGGTTAACCCCAAATGCTTGGGTTGGAGGATCTGAGTTACATTGAGGCTAAGACCTTCTCTTTCTTCCCTAGAGCATGGGAGTCCGAGAGGCTTTGAGGTTTATAAAATCATGAAGGGCGTAGATAAGGTGGATGGTCCCCAGTGTAGGGGAGTCAAAAACTAGAGAAAATAGATTCAAGGTGAGAGGAAAGATTTAAAAGGGACCATAAGACCATAAAATATAGGAGCAGAAGTAGACCTTTTGGCCCATCGAGTCTGCTCCACCATTTAGTCATGGGCTGATCCAATTCTTCCAGTCATCCCCACTCCCCTGCCTTCTCCCCATACCCTTTGATGCCCTGGCTAATTAAGAACCTATCTATCTCTGCCTTAAATGCGCCCAGTGACTTGGCCTCCACAGCCGCTCTTGGCAACAAATTCCACAGATTTACCACCCACTGACTAAAATAATTTCTCTACATCTCTGTTCTAAATGGACGTCCTTGAATCCTGAAGTTATGCCCTCTTGTCCTAGACTCCCCTACCATAGGAAATAACTGTCATATCTAATCTGTTCAGGCCTTTTAACATTCAGAATGTTTCTATGAGATCCCCCTCATTCTCCTGAACTCCAGGGAATACAGCCCAAGAGCTGCCAGATGTTCCTCATATGGTAACCCTTTCATTCCTGGAATCATTCTCGTGAATCTTCTCTGAACCCTCTCAAATGTCAGTACATCCTTTCTAAAACAAGGAGCCCAAAACTGCACACAATACTCCAAGTGTGGTCTCATGAGTGCCTAATAAAGCCTCAACATCACATCCCTGCTCTTATATTCTATACCTCTAGAAATGAATGTCAACATCGCATTCACCTTCTTCAACATCGATTCAACATGGAGGTTAACCTTTAGGGAATCCCTCACAAGGACTCCCAAGACCCTTTCCATCTCTGCATTTTGAATTCTCTCCTGACCTAAATAATAGTCTGCCCATTTATTTCTTCCACCGAAGTGCATGACCATACACTTTCCAATATTGTATTTAATTTGCCACTTCTTCACCCATTCACCTAAAATATCTAAGTCTCTCTGCAGGCTTTCAGTTTCCTCAACACTGCCGGCTCTTCCACCTAACTTTGTATCATCGGCAAATTTAGCCACATATCCATTAATCCCATAGTCCAAATCATTGACATATATCGTAAAAAGCAGCGGTCCCAACACCAACCCTGTGGAACTCCACTGGTAACTGGCAGCCAGCCAGAATAGGATCCCTTTATTCCCACTCTCTGTTTTCTGCTGACCAGCCAATGCTCCACCCATGCTAGTAACATCCCTGTAATTCCATGGGCTCTGATCTTGCGAAGCAGCCTTTTGTGCAGCCTCATGTCAAAGGCCTTCTGACATCACGTCTACTGCATCTCCTTTGTCTACCCTGCTTGTAATTTCCTCCAAGTATTGCAGTAGGTTTGTCAGGCAGGATTTTCCTTTCAGGAAACTATGCTGGTTTTGGCCTATCTTATTATGTGCCTCCAAGTACTCAGTAATCTCATTCCTAACTATCAATTCCAACAACTTCCCAACCACTGATGTCAAGCTAACAGGTCTATAGTTTCCTTTCTGCTGCTTCCCACCCTTCTTAAAAAGCAGAGTAACATTTGCAATTTTCCAGTCATCCAGTACAATACCTGAATCTATCGATTCTTGAAAGATCATTGCTAATGCCTCCGCAATCTCTCCAGCTTCTTCCTTCAGAACCCGAGAGTGTACTCCATCAGGTCCAGGAAATTTATCCACCCTCAGATCATTAAGCTTCCTGAGCACCTTCTCAGTCATAATTTTCACTGCACAAACTTCACTTCCCTGACACTCTTGAATGTCCAGTATACTGCAGACATTTTCCACTGTGAAGACCGATGCAAAATATACATTCAGTTCCTCTGCCATCTCTGCGTCTCTCATTACAATATCTCCAGTGTAACTTTCTATTGGTCCTATATCTACTCTCAACTTTTTTTTACACTTTATATATTTCAAAAACGTTTTGGGTATCTTCTTTGATATTTATCGTCAGCTTCCTTTCATAATTCATCTTTTCCTTCCTAATGATCTTCTTAGTTTCCTTCTGCAAGTTTTAAGAAGTTCCCCAATCCTCTATCTTCCCACTAGCTCTGGCTTCCTTGTATGCCCTTTTTATTGCTTTTTGGTTCTGACTTCACTTGTCAGCCACGGTAGTGTCCTTCTTCCATTCGAAAATATCTTATTTCAAATATAGCTGGCTTACACTTCCAGATATCTTTCATAGAAACTCCAGCCATTGCTGTTCTGCTGTTCTTCCTGCTAGTGTCCTTTTCCAGTCAACTTTGTCAGTTCCCCTCTAATGCCATTGTAATTTACAGATTTCCCCCACTATCCGAAAGTAGAGCGTTCCTATGAAACTTTTCGTAAGTTGGAATGGTGTAAAGCGAAAAAGCAATTACCATTAATTTATATAGGAAAACTTTTTGAGCATTCCCAGACCCAAAAATAGCATGCTGCTCTCTACCAGACAGGGTGGATGGGCATCACCGGTCCTCATCCATCTCCTAAATCTCTCACGTGTTGGCTCCAAGCGCCATACCCCGGTAAACCACTTCAGCTGGCAGGCTAAACCACGTGAGGGAGTGGTGTTAACAGGACTTCCATGATGAAGTCACCAGCCAGGGCAGAAAGGTACTCAGATGAACTATAACGGCTACGTGCTCACGACCAAGGAGAGCCACCTAGTTGGAGGAAATCGGCTGTGGTCAAACCTGGCGAGGGACGGGCTCCGCCAGGTTTCAGAGTACGTCACCATGATCCTGTTTAGTACCATATGGCTGATTGAAAGGCTTTGTGGTAGCTGGAGATTTGTGATCACTCCAGCCTGCTCAAACCTGTTCTTGGAGCCATGACATTTATGTGGTATATTGAGTTGTGTTTTTGGCCTCTGCTGAACCTCAATGGGGACAAAAGTCCTAAGTCATTAGATCTCAAAGATAGGCAATAAGATTTCTTTTGTTGGAGGTGATCAATGACTGATACTTCTGTGGTACAAATGTTACTTGTCTAGCTGGCATGAACTGCTTCATTTGCTGAAGAGTTGCAAATGGAATTAAGTATCATTCAATTTTCAGCAAAGATCTTCACTTTGGACTTTATGTTGGAAGAGAGGTCATGGAGGTAGCAGCCCAAGATCTGTGCTTTTAGAAACTGGGAGTGAAGTCCAGGCACTGGGATGTTGGACATTCAATGTTCAAAAACTTCAAAAGTTCACAAAGTTCAAAATTTATTGTCAAAGTGCTTTTTATGTCATCATATACTACTCTGAGAGTCATACACAAAGATGGACTCAAAGTGCAAATTACAGCAAATTGTGCAAGTACAAAAATGAAAAAATAACAATAAATCAATAAACCATTAATATTGATAAAATAAAATGTAGAGTCTTTGAAAGTGGTCAAGGTCATTTTCCTCAATGTAAGGTTTGACTCCACCATTGCATGTTTTCTCCTCATTACCCATCATTTTCAGTTTTATCAAGCCCTTCAAACCTGCTTTGATGTGAATGTTAAACATTCTTGCTTCATGTTCAGCATTCATATTTTTGGTTCATACTTGGATCAAAGTTGTGACAAGATTCTGGATTACAGGTGGGGTGCAGAATCTAATGATCTCAGTCATTTCTTCACTTCAGTTCACTCAGTACCCTGATATATCATTCAGGATCTGAATAGTTCAGTCACTGATGGTGCTACAAACCACTTGTACTGATGGACATTGAAGTCTCTTCACAGAGTAGATCAGAAAGAATAGCTGCCAGCCAGCATCACTGACTTGGTGAATGAGTGAGCAAGTATTCTCTGCACTCCCACCTTTGTTTAGCTCGACCCAGTCCTTGACTGTTGCACCTTGAGTGGGGAAAGGGAGGAGTGTTGAGTGGGGGTAAAGGCAGAGGGGAAGAGAAGGCATGCCCAAATACCATTGTACTGTTCCTATCCATCTTCAGTGGCAGTTGCAAATCCACCCTGACGGTCTCTCAACTGCTCAAGCTCTCCATAAATCAGACATTTGTATCTTGTGGACAATCTGCATGTTGTTTAGAAACTTAAAAATGTAGTTTAAATATTTAACCTAAAATGTTATATTCATCAGTAACAAAAATTGCTGAAACTGGGTTGATGGGGAAAAAAAATCAGACAGTCAAAATAATCAGGATATCTGGAAAGCAAGCTTCATTGGGAGGCATACTCTTTTTTCATCTTAGTCTTTTATTATATTCTTAAAACACTGAAATATTTTGCTGTGAAAGAGTTAGCTGCCAGAAATGAAGCAATCCCTAGTACACTGGAAGGTACTGAGTATATTGTCTTATGGGCACAGCAGAATTACAACAAAATTAATATAATTGCTAATGCTCTTCATTACAACCCAAAAGAAATCTTAAAAACTGTGATTGAAATACTTATCAAATACTGTTAGAATAAACTGAAACCAGGTAGGGTTCAAGACTAACCAGATTTCTAACCAGATATTAATGATTAAGTTGCATCTTTAACCTTGCCAGTCAGATTTATATCAAAATCGATTTTCTGTTTCACAGACAATATCTAAAATATACCACCATTAGCCACATTCTTTAAACCAAGGTGCCCTGCAGAGAGAACTGCATTTGGATAAATGGCTTCTGAAAACCCAGTAAATATTCTTTCACGTCAGTGTCATTACTACCATGAAATGATAATGAAGCATGAAAGGAAGATGATTCCATATTCAGATGACAGCATTAGCCTTCATAAGCAAACTGAAATATTTATTACTTGCCTGCTCAACATCCCTGTCCATAATCTTAAAATAGAGAAAAAAAAAATAATCTTTCATGGAGGTCAAAATGTAAGCAACCTGCTTAGCAATTTGAGGTAAAATGCTCTGAAGCAATTACTTCTATTTTCATATAAGCTGCTCAAATTAAAAAATGCCCTTAGGTTATGTGGTATATAGTTATGATTAAAAACACAAAATTGCAATACTGTATCTAGTTAGCTAAATAATCAAATTCATTAATATTTTTCAAGTTTTCAGTGACTTTTCTTTAATATTGTAATCCAACATGCCATTAAGATGGTACAATTGATCGATTTGAGTTTCTAAAGTGTTGGATTTCTTTAATTTGTTTGCAACCATGCATATTAGCTTGTCACGCATTGAGCCTTTCTTTTCTAATAATCAAAACATCAGAGGACTATTCATTAAGGTGCTCGTGACTTAAATTGTATCTGTTTCTTCATTACATCTTTCAAATGTCAGCAAAAGCATAAAACACAAACATATTTGCTTCTTCAAAGCAGGTTTTTTTTTATCTTCAATGAAGTTTATTCCAAAAAGGAAAAGCTTCAATTGCTTTAAGGAAAAAAAATAGTCACACAATTTGACCTTTATTTCACCTCCTTAACAAGTATGGTCTAAGATCTGAACATAAATAATTAGCAAAATCTTTCTGTTTATGCTCCTAAGACATGCTTTGTGAAAACAATTTTAAAATGGACCGAAAAGGAAAAATAAAACTGATGATGATCAATTCTAAAATACTACATAAAATTAATTATTATTTTGCATCAGAAACATGGTTGCAGATTCCTAGAGTCAGTGCCATTTATCTCCAGCCGTGCGATACACAGAACGATTAGAAAGCCAAATCCACTCCCCCAAGTCTGAGGACTATCGGATGCTTGAAGTAAAAATGATTAACTCCAAATTATTCAAATCATTGTACAACAGCTCCAACATGATGGAAATTTACGGCAACTTGTAGGAACTACAGAGAGGCAGATTTAGGGCTATTTATCAAAATCAAGACTGACTAGGACTGACAGAATCCAGATAGATTATACAGTAATATAGCAGCAGTGCTGTAAGGCTGCTTTGGAGATTTCCAATTTTATCTGCAATTTTTGACTCTTTCTAATTGTGTCCCTGCATTTGCATTTTTATAAAATTGACTTTAAAGGATTTATTTAATTCTTTAGGCTGCACCAATAAAAGAAGGAATGTATTTGAATGATGCCTCTAGAAATCTTCTTGTGCTTTCTCAAGCACCTTTGTATGATTCAAAAAAAAGATATTGTTTTCCATAAAATACTTGATTAGCAATATAGATGGGGGGTTTTTCTGTCATTATGTGTAAAATTGTGAATTTTGTTGGTGTTGCTCCTAGCATGAAATATTATTGGTAATATTATTGGTAAATATCCTGCCATTTCAATGCATTAAACAAACTGCACACATTCATTAAAAAAACACACATTTTGGAAATACAAAGTGCACTTTACTTTAAATCTATAATGAAGCAATTGGAATTTATTTATTTGTTACACGTACTTTGGAGAAGATTATAAGGGTGTCAATTATAAACTAAGTAGGCACAACAACAATCAATGGATTAACAAAGCAAAGTCTTCAAATTGTAAGCAATTGAGCTCCAAAACTAAAACTAAACTGTACATCTCTCTAATCAAAAAATAGATGACAACCAGGCATTTCCAGACGGGTGCAGGAAATACTTACTGGAACGTTTCCAGGCTTAGACTGGAAAAGTTGGGGCTATTCTCTTAGGAGCCTAAAAGAATAAGAGGTGATTCAGCAGAGGTGTACAAGATTCTGATTAAGGAGCTGTTCCCATGAATGGAGGGTTCAAGGTCAAGCGAACCAATTTAAAGTGATGAGCAAAAGCTAAGAGGGGAACATGAAAAAAAACAGCAAGTGGTTATGATCTGGAACTCACTGCCTGTAAGGGTGGTGGAAAGAGAATCAGCCAGTGCTTTCCAAAAGGAATTAGATGGGCACTGAAAGGAAAATAATCCCAGAGGAAAGAGCAGGGGACTGGGATTTACTGGACTGCTTTCCAGAGAGTTGGATCAGAGGGCTGAATGGCCTCCTTCTGTGCCATGGTAATTCTATTAGTCCGTGAGCCATTAGGGTTGGTTGGTACCATCTGAGGGGAATAATGCTCATAGTGATTTTTGGCAAGGTGTACATCTCTAGAGTTAGAAAATATGTGATAGTCTTGCATCAATGGTAGCTTTATGTGTGCTGTCATGCATTTTATAACACTACCCTAAAATAAGCATTTCTGAAAAGTGGCAAATATAAAGTACAACATATATGTTCAACCGAATGGTATTTTGTCATCAGTGATCCCTCAACATTGAAATTCATCACAATAGCTGATTTCAAGCACTTTTCATCAAATGTTGTTATAAAATTCTACATTAAAAACTGTGTCATTGGTGGCACTCACAGTACAGTGCCCTATTTCAGTAGAGTGAATCATTTCATTTGTAGAACTCCCAGTCCCCATCACGAGAGGCGCGCAAAAGCCCAAGTACTACGTTCTCTACCATGTCAATGTATGATATCCAGAACGTGGATAGCTCACCATTGTTGTGATGGAGGTGTTCCAGAAAGTCGTCCACAGGGTTATCAGCACAGCTAAGAGTGGACTTTGCAGCAGATTGTTCAACTTCTGTTGGTTCAAGTCACTGGCCATGTCTTTCACATGGTCTAAGAATGATTTGATCACCCACTCCTTTCTGGAACGTTGTCCTCAACCCACGATGTGAATTCTACCCATGCAAGTCTCATCAGTGCTTCATAGATGTACTTGTGGACTCTGACAGCACGATTGTAGTGTTTCCCATCAAGGACTCCATTGATGGACCCCTGTGCAACAAATCCAGCCTCTATGCATACGTCCTTTAGACCAGCATCCCAAAATGTGCACCTGAGGACCAGTTCTTGATCCTCAGTGGTGCCTGATCTCTGCTTCAGTTTCTCACGAAAGCTACCACCGCTGCAATGTTATCACATATTTTCTAGCACAGGGGGTGTATCCCTTGCCAAAAATCACTATAAGAATTATTCCCCCCAGATGGTGTCAGTGGCCCAAATTTGGGGTTCTGGCTCACGGACTATATGAATCTGTGACTTTTGTTACTTTGTCCACTTACCATACCTGATGCTAGACTTAAATTCATTGTCATGTACATCTTTGAGAATTCTATCTTATAAATGATTGTACTTTTTTAAAACTAAGATACATAAATGTTACTGTCAAATAGAAAACCTTTTGATAATATGCATAAGCTGTTGGAAATAAATTAAATTAGTCTGAGATACTCCATATTGTCAAAATAATGTTCTGTATAAGTGTCTGATAATGTTTGTGATACTGTCACTATTTCAATAAATTTAACTCCACATAGAAACAAAGGTTTTATTTATAATTATTAGTGTAAAAGCCCACTTCGCTTTTGCATCCAGCACTGTATTCTATGCTATTTAATGCTGTTTTCCACCACCCCTTAAATCTGAAGCAAACGAAAACTGAGTGATTACCCCAAAGTGTGCTAGATGAACTGGAAAAAGTCTATTCAAACAAAGCTCATTAGTTTTGATACCTCTAGGGCTATGACAAATTAAGCGGCTGGTGAATATGCTTACAGACAAAAGAATGACGCAAGCACCAGGCTGAGGTGCTGCCTCAGTAGAATTTGCCAGTAAAAAGAAAAGAGAAATGTATATAAAAGAATAAAAGATGTACATACCTTTATTTGTTTCTACCATGCAGTGCATCAGCGATTAAAATCTAAAATACATAAATACAAAAATTTGTCATCAGTACTCTCAGAATTACCTGTATTTATAAATGTACATACATAAATCTGGTCTCAATAGCACATTAGATATCATCCATAAAAGTCATTCACCATCTCATGATTCAACATTCTCTATTATCTTCATTTATATTTACCCAGCTTTCATTTGAATGTTGCTACAGTATATTAGAAATAGTTTGATTTAAAGAAGTAGTGGTCGCTGGCATTAAATGGGTGCCAAAATATTGGTGTGCTCTAATACTAACATTCATATTAACTGCCTTCAATGGAACTAAGTATCGGTATGGGAATAAATAGTATGGGAATAAATAGTAAATAAATACAAATTTTCACCCATAGAATCATAGAACTTGCCACTACAAAATAATTTTCTTGTTATTGTAGTGCACCCCTTTGAACAAGAGTTCAATTTAGGTACTTGCATATGGCTTATAGCGGCCATTTGGAAAAATGACTGAAGTTCCCCAGTTGCATTGAATTCATGACATAGTTTTTCAGGATAGAGCACATCACCAGTGTAAAGAGCTGGATAAGACTCATGGACCAAATGGCTTTCTTCTGATTGTAATGGTTCAGAGATTCTACCTCAGTGCCTTCCCCACAACTCTACAAATTACATGTGCAAATCTATTTCTGAAAATTCTTATGGAATTCCATTTCACCATCCATTCAAAAGGAGTATTCCACACCTTCACAACTCTTAGTGTGAATAATAATTCTGATTTCCCCTCATTTCCTTTGCCAATTATTTTAATGTCAATCTTGGGATTCCTGGTCTGCTAGCTAGAGGAAACATTTTCTCCCTATTTTCTCTTTGAAAGCACCTCCCAAAATTTAAATTCCTCTTCAATTTTTAAATTTGTCTTCAATCTTCCTATATGGTCTGAGTTTAACCAATTTCTCAATTCAAACGAAATCATGTATCCTTGGTAAAAACTCACCACTGTCTCCAAAACCTTTGCTTAAAATGGCAACTGGCATTATATAAACTACACAAGCTGATGGCTGAACCGTTATTCTTAAAGGTTTACCAAGATTTTTGATTTTGTAGTAAATACCCCCATTAACAAAAGCAAGTATTCCATGAGCTGCAATATTTCAGTTATCTTGCCATATTTCACCAATCAGTGAGTAGGCAGGATAGGCCCCTCTCTGCCTGCAACCCTGTGGTTATACTCTGACAAACTCAATCAGCTCTTCAGCCTAGCCTCTCTCGTCACAAGATGTTCTTCTTGTTACAGAAAACAAAACCTCTTTAACTTATTTGTAGAAGACTTTTTTTTTGTTTTCTCTTTTTATACACCTTCCAATATCTTTTTCAGTTTCCTCCTGCACTCTGTATTTTTGTGGTATTTTGACTGCATTATGTACTTGACATCTGGACTTGAAATTACTGTCTCACAATAAACACAATCTAATTTTATTGAGTTATTACTGAAATTTAAGTTGGTCAAAACTACATGAAAGGTTTCCATTGGTCAATTGAAGCTGCTTGCTGAAGGACAAATGACTGAGGAAAGTGCTATTTAAGGCCTGTGGTCCAGCTTGAGTATCTCCTAGTACCCACCTCTGCAAGCTTAGGAAGGCTACAGCTGTCCATTCTACACTACCCAAGGCTGGTGGTGTAAAATCACTTAATGAGCTGAGACAGGTTGTTAGGTCCCAGAGCACCTTTCCCAATTTATTTTCAGTCTGAGAAGTGCATAACCAGATGTTCAACATCTTTGATTTTGTCAATCAAGAGGAATTGTTAAGAATTATCAAATTTAACTGCCCTCAGAAATGCATTTCTTTTCCATATTGGCAATCTACAATTCACACTTGGCAATAGACATTTACTGCCCAAAGCTGGTGGTGATGGGGGGGAGCTTCTTGCTAAGCTCAGCTTTCTAGCCATGAGCTGATGGTTCCAGGGGTCAAAAAGTTGTTTTGAATGTTAAACTTCCAACCAATATTCCTTGCCCAGCCTCTTGTTGTAAAATAGTGAACAACAGGGTCCTCATTGGCCCATAATTTAATCAAGAGAAATCAATGGTGTCCACTTCGGCATATTAAAAAAATGCATTCATCTGCTCTGCAGAATGTAACTGAAAAATATCACATGTGTATGAAGTTGCAAAGTAGCCAAAAAAACATGAATACATGTTAGAGAGCAGTAAGGCTTGTTAGGAACAACAAGGTGATGGGGTGACTAGAATCCATTCCTCTTCCTTTGCTTTCTGAAATAGATGACTTGTTTGTCTGCAATTCATTGATATGTCTTTTTAGCTTAGAGGAATTGTGTGTGTGTTTTTCAAATCCTTATATTATGTTATAGAAATTGTTTGTCATTTGTAAATCTTTTATAAGATAGAAATTCTTTGAGTTTTAAGTGTGTTTTAAGAACTTTATCTAAATTTAAACATATATCACTGAAAAATAAATGAACCATGATTAAAACTATCTTGTTAGCTGAAAGTATCCCCTTCTTGGTAGGGAGGAAGAGGACCCACACTGAAACAGTGGGTATTGTCAACAAAGCTCAGTATAGAAGATAAACAGGGACGTGGTCTAGGCTTGACGAGTAGGTGGCTATAGTATAACCTTCCTTTTGTGAGGGTACCCATAGCCATCTATATTGGATAGGGCTTTAGATCTTCATTTGAATTCAGAACTTTGCCAACATCAATCCCAATACTATCACAATTTCTGACCAATAGTTCCACCAGAGACCAAATCCCAGTCAAACAATTCAATTCTTAACCTTCCACATCGCACTATCACACTTCACCTCCACTCTGATTCCTGCTGTGATGCAGTTAATTTACAAGTTGGAAGAGAAACAGTTCAGCTTCTGTTACCTTTACTCCAGAAGTAAAGTCACTTCAAATTCCATCTTCAAACTGTAGTGTGCAGATATTCATTCTTCCATGCCAGGCTCCAAGGCACCATTGATATGCCAAAGTGAGGTAATCTTTCTGGAGAAAGAAAGGTCTTTCACCAATAGCAACATGGGCCTAAAATAAAACCCTGGAAAAATAATGACCAGATTTCATATTAACAATTTCTACAAAGGCAGATAAAATTCACCTTCATCTTTGCATAGCCTCTTTCCAACAGTGAAGAAGAGTGCTCAAAAACCAAGATCTTGAACCAAATCTAAAGCTCATGGCTGTGATCCATCTTTATGGTATGTATTTAAGATGTGGAGTGGCTACATCTCAAAACAATAGAAACTGCCACCAATGCTGACACAGCAAAATTTTCCAATTCCATCATTTTCGCAATCCCTCCAGGCAAACATCCCTAGTACTAAGGTGTTAACTACACTCAGCCACAACTTGCTCAAAATTTGGCACTCATTTGATGGCTTCATTCAAAAACTAAAGTAAAAATAATGAAAGCAACAGATGGATACAGTACAAGTATTAAGTGAATATTTTGTTCTTGCCTTTAGAGTTGAAAAGGAAAACAGATGGAAACACAAGAAAACAAAATCTGAGGAAACTGTTTTTTTTATTTATAGCAGGCTCACACAAACAGCAATATAAGCGTATAACAATTACAGCACGGAAACAGGCCATCTTGGCCCTTCTAGTCTGTGCTGAAGCTTACACTCACCTAGTCCCACTGGTCCGCACTCAGCCCATAACCCTCCATTCCTTTCCTGTCCATATACCTATCCAATTTTACTTTAAATGACAATACTGAACCTGCTTCGACCACTTCTACTGGAAGCTCATTCCGAGTAAAGAAATTCCCCCTTGTGTAACCCTTAAACTTTTGCCCCCTAACTCTCAAATCATGTCCTCTTGTTTGAATCTCCCCACTCTCAATGGAAAAAGCCTATCCACATCAACTCGATCTATCCCCCTCGTTATTTTAAATACCTCTATCAAGTCCCCCCTCAACCTTCTACACTCCAAAGAATAAAGACCTAAAGTCCTGACGAAGGGTTTCGACCCAAATCGTTGACTGCTCCTTTCAATGGATGCTGCCCGACCTGCTGAGTTCATCCAGCTTTTTTGTACGTCTTGATAAAGACCTAACTTGTTCAACCTTTCCCTGTAACTTAGGTGCTGAAACCCAGGTAACATTCTAGTAAATCTTCTCTGTACTCTCTCTATTTTGTTGATATCTTTCCTATAATTCGGTGACCAGAACTGTACACAATACTCGAAATTCTGCCTTACCAATGCCTTGTACAATTTTAACATTACATCCCAACTCCTATACTCAATGCTCTGATTTATAAAGGACAGCATACCAAAAGCTTTCTTCACCACCCTATCCACATGAGATTCCACCTTCTGGGAACTATGCACCATTATTCCTAGATCACTCTGTTCTACTTCATTCTTCAATGTCCTACCATTTACCATGTATGTCCTATTTGGATTATTTGGATTATTCCAATGTGGAAGTTTCCTGGGCAGTTCTGAAGTGTTAGATGAAGCACAAGTGATAAGCAGGATTCCATGCTGTTCTTAGAAATAACGTTGCAGAAACTCTAAGTCCAGCAAACGAGGCCTATGTTAAACATCTAATCTGACTGATACTAGTTACGATACATTTGCATTCCTTTTGTTTTATGTTGGAGCACATTAGATACGTCGGTTATGACAAAAGAAATAAATGGCAGGAGTCACTTAGTACTTTAGTCCAAGGGTGTTCATTAGGTATATCAAAATCAAACTTACAAAAATTAGTGAAAATATTGAAAAGAAAAATGCCAATTATTACAAAATGATATCTACAAGCAAACACAATAATAGCTCCTTACTTAATCTTGTCCATTGTGAACTCCTGGCAGTCCCCATCTCTCTCTCAAAATGAGAGCAATGAGCTCCTTTTTTTTAAGCCACTAGGACATACCATCTTTAATAACCAACAAAGTTAACTTAATACCAAGCATGAATCAGAATATGATGCATCCCACCATGTAGTTACAGTCATGTTACAAAATAAACAGAAGTATCAATACTAAATATAGTATTCAAACATCATATACACATTTACACATCTCCATTACTAAGGAAATGAAATATTTAGCCGTGTATGGCAGGAAAGGCATCGTAAAGCTAACTCAAGTGGATCAGCTGGGTTTAGAATTAAACTTGGTGTCTGACTCTGAATGCATGTAGCAATGCCAGGGAAAACACTGGGTTAATTATGAGAATATACTGGGGAAGACATTGAAGTTCATGGACTTCTGCAACAACAGCAGAATGAGAAGGCAATGTCTGTGTGTGTAAGGAGTGCCTTACCAAGTGCTCTCTGCCACAGAACACTAGCTTGAATGTTATGCTTAAATCTTTGAAGTGGTACTTGAACTCATACCCCACTAATTCATACATGAAACTGCTCTTAACTAATCTGCAATCAACATTGGCAATATCCCCAAACTGCAAAAAAAATCTTCAATGGAATGCAATGCAAAATTACTAAATCTGTATGAACAGATTCAGAAGTGCTTGGATATTTTAGGTTATTGAACAATCAGAATCATAATTAAATGTTCTCAAATTAAAATTATTGAAGAAACAAGAAATCAAAAGAATGAGATTTTATTTGGGCAGTACTAGTTTAATTGTACTTACTGAAGTGCTTGGCTTCAGTCAGAAAAATAAGTCAAATAAGCCACTCTACTACATTAGGAAAAGACTGGAGTATAAATCAAGGGAATGTGTATTGCTTTATAAGACATTGACAGACCACCCCTACCCCCAACACCACCATCAGCAGTATTATATTCAGCTCTGATCAGTTAATAAAGTGAAGAAAGATGTTATCTGCTTGATAACACTGTTGGCGACTCTCTCCATCACTTGCTGATAATTGGAAGTTGACTGATAGAGTGAAAATTGGACAGGTTGGATTTCTCTTGCTATTTGTAGATTGGACTTATATGGTTAAATGTCCGCTTTGTTGGGTAGATGCTGCTGTGGTAACTGTGCTATTATGCTTTGGTCCAAAATGCAGTTCTTCAGCACTATAGCTGGGACTTTATTTGAGTTTATTAGCTGCAGCCTGAGCACCTCACTGTTTCAGGATGTCGTAGAGAAATAATTCCTTGGACTATCACAAACGCATACATAGAGGCACTCTCAGGAGAAAGCCCAAAAGGTTCATCTATTCATTACATATGGCTGAAGATACAAGTGCTTCACTAAGACGCTACCACTGCAGTTAGACTGTATGAGTTTGCAAAATGTAATAATGAGCCCATCCTCCAATTGCTTCAACACAATTTATTACGGAAATTGTATTATCATCCAATTCACCCATAATAGTTTTTAAATACTATTTAATTTTATGTTTAAGTTAATTTACAATCTACAGAATTAGGCATTCTTTGCATCATTTTTATGTCCACATCTGACGTTACATGATCATATTTGATCACGCAGGTGCTTTGCTCAATTTGATTTATCACACATGATATATTGATTGAAATTGAAGCAACACACACAAATACTGGAGGAACTCAGTGGTCCCGGTGGTATCTATGGAAAAGAGTATACAGTCAACTTTTCAGGCTGAGACTTGAAAGAAGGATGAGAAGTTAGAGCAAGAAGATTGGGGGAGGGGAGGAAAGGTGAAAGGTGAAACCAGGAGATGGGGAGGGGTGAAGTGAAAAGCAGGGAAATTGATAGGTGAAAGAGATAAAGGGCTGGAGAAGGGGGATTCTGATAGGAGAGGGCAGAAGACCTTGGAAGAAAAGGGGAGGAGCACCAGAGGGAGGTGATGGGCAGGTAAAGAGATGGGCTAAGAGAGGGAGATGGTAATGGGAATGGTGAAGGTGGGGGCAATTACTAGAAGATTGATTTCTCACCAATTGATTGAAATTGTCATCCTATCAAATAAAATACCAAACTCAATCCGCAAAGCATTCAGCACAAGCAGGATTCTTTTAAGCAATGTCTTTCCTTTAAATGAAATTTGGAAACAAGCTAACCCAAACTGGATGCTGATCGCCATGCCCCTAGGTCATTTCAGCAGATACACCATCAAGAATTAGTGGCCAGATACATCATAAGAAATAATTCAAAAATTGAAATAATTCCACTTCCATTGGATTTGAAATGAATGAAGTAGAATATTGACAAATTAGATCTCACTAAAAACATTCTCTGCTTAGGTGTACCCTCGAATCAACAGCTAGGAGGACTCTGCTAACACCCTCTGATCACTATAGCATGGACTCATACTTTGAGAGTGTTCTCTGCAGTATCGGGAAGAATTGCTTGCATTGTGGAATGACTGTTTAATGCCGTTTCCTGGGATCAGAGTTGTGAGGAGGTGAGGAAAGATGCTACTAACACAGAAATTTGACTGTTCACTGTTCCTAAAAGAAAGCAACAAAACAAATCTCATGATTTCCTTTGGCAATTTAGAAACACAAATAAGATATTTTTTTTTTTACTTTTCCTTTTGGTGCCTGTTTCTCTCTTCATTCACACTAACTTTTCATTTTTGTTTGTTTGTACCTGATTTGAAAGTGAGCTCATCTACTCAGAAGCTGGACCATGTATTCCTGCTTTAGATCCCAAATATGTGCAGTGATATCCATTTGTGTTCAACACATGCCTGGGCATTTGTCCTGGGATTTCTATCCATAAATTCTTAGTTAATGGATACTAAAGATTCCTATGCAAAAATAAGATTCTGCAGCTTGTGTGAGTCTTGTAGCAAACTCAGTACCTCCCCTATCTCTTAAGTTCCAATCATTTATCTGACAATCACCCTGCATTCCTCCAAGTACCCTCATCTTAATCATCATGTCAACTGTTAAGCCAATACCCTTTCATCTACTCTCTCTCCAACACACTGTTCTTTGGATTTATCCAGAAGCCAAACCACTGACTCTTCAGCAATAATATACCTAAGGTTCCCCACCTATACCTATGCCATTCCCATTTGCTGACAACTCCACTACCTCCACCTCATCAATAATTCCTAGCTGCCAATCCCACCTCTCGATCCCCAATCCTTTCTAAGTTTCCAGGTCTCTCTCCCAGTGCCTCCTTTCACTGTTACTCCTTTGTGTGACTAAGGCCTGCACATACATGACTTCTTTAATGTGCCCCTTAATGGAGCAGGTGAGGGAAATGCACATGATCGAGAAAGTCTGTTCAGCTACAAAAGGCAACATGAGCCTTGCATATTACCAAACTCTTCAGCAACAATCTCACAAACTTGTTAGTTGGTCTTCCATGCACAACTCCATAAATGTACCTTTCTTGGTTTAATTCAATTTCTTGGCCACTCGTATTTATAAACAATTCATTCTCACTCTGTGAGCTGTTATTGTTCTAATCCTTCAATATGTTTTGCTAAGCATATACAATTGCTTTCCTGTTCACTCAGTTGGATTTCCTTGCTATGAAGTTATCAGCTGTGCATTTTCAGCAACTTGCCATAATACAATTTAAAAATTTAAATGTTCAAGAGCAAGTTTAACCAGCAGAAATTCGAACATTCGTTTTATTCAGTTTCAATAAAGGCTTTATGCATTAATTATATCTCCACATATTTACTGTGTTATTAGCATAATTTTAACTGATTCTGTGGATAATTTTCTTTTAGAAAAAAGATGCAATTGTTGCAGCTGACAAAAATCAAGGAATATATTTGTTGTAATGGCAACATAAAAACTAAACATGGTTCACCTTTTGTTCGCCATTAGGAGAAAAGCTATTCAACACTGCTGACTATTTGTGTAGTAAATTGAATGAGATGTTTTTGAATTTTGCTTATATTGTCATTTTTAGCAAATAATGAACTATAAAAATAATAAAGCACAGTTCATGCAAGGAATATGATTCTAACTTTCAACAAGATAATTTCTTATTTTTCAATTTAGTGTAAAACTGAAATCTGATATTATGTATACTTACATACTAGAGTATTTGATTGCTATTTTGAATAGGATATATACTGGAAACCAAAATGAAATAACTACTACTCTCGAGCTTCAAATTCACCTATGCCAGTTCTCGCTTTAAAATACTATAGAAGCATATTTCAAAAAATGACATAACCTAATCATAGAGGAATATCTCATAAACTCTCAATAAAAATACAAGATTTTATGATATCTTGTTTTTACATTTTGCCTTTCACTCAGCAAGTGAGATATTTAAGGATTATTGTGGTACTCAAAACAACAACAAACTCAATCTAAAGCCTTTAACTGTGCTGTATTTTGCTTATTGCTTCTTTGATAATTCCAAGACTTAATGATTAACAGGCAAGTTAAATAGTAAAATGAGGGTGCTCAAAAGTTATGGGATGTCCTCTGTTTAATAAAATTAAATATTGAAATACCAAAAGAAATGTAAAATGTAATCATTTGCGATCAAAGATAGACAAATACTAGAGAGACAATAAAATTG
The DNA here is from genome assembly GCF_030144855.1 of Hypanus sabinus. Classification (NCBI taxonomy): domain Eukaryota; kingdom Metazoa; phylum Chordata; class Chondrichthyes; order Myliobatiformes; family Dasyatidae; genus Hypanus; species Hypanus sabinus. The sequence goes on from NC_082722.1 coordinate 47,047,907, forward strand.
AGGTGAGCTATTTACAAAGTCAGAGCGAATGAGAAATACTAAGAACTTACCATATATCCATGCTTCCAATACATTTAAGAACATTAGAAACTGAAGAAGTAACCCTATTAACACTTGTGCCTGTAGTGTCATTCAGGAAGAAGATCAGCCATCAATCGCTGTGCCACTTCTCTGCACCAATCCCAGATCCTTTAATTCCCGTAATTTATTGAGTAAATGTATTCCCTTGTGTGTTTCACAAAATAATATGACCTATGTTAACTTAGAAGGTGGTAAGAACTTGAATATGCTATTCAATAAATAGGTTGTAAGGTTATTAGCCAAAAAGCAGTTTCAGAAGGCCTACAAATTGCATTTGCATTTGGTTAAATTTCCATTTTCCCAGTTAATTATACAGCTATTTTGCCCGGTAAGCTGTTGGAAATTCACGATCAATATGGAATGGTACACGCTACTCCATTCAAAGTGGACATCTCAAGAAACTTTGTATTTCCTAAACATGCAGAAAGTTGAGAAGTGAACAGCAAAGGGCATGGGGAAGGAAATATTGCCCAGATATTATTCCCTCGTTAGAAAGGGACTGAATTTCAAAAAGTGGAATGCTCAGTCAGTGCTGTAGTAGTACGACAGATCAGGGATACATTTGCAAGTTGTGCAAGGTAGAACATAGTTTAACTGCCAGTAATTCACGGTTAAAATATTTTTGAAAGGGTACTTAGACTGGAAATGATTTAGCTTTCTGTGGTGAGAATACTTCACATTTGCTGTAGATGTGTGGTAACTTCCTGCTGTTCAATGCATTTAAATATTAAGTCAAGGGCATGGAGCCACTTTCACAAAGCTAATATGGAGCTGTGTCTCCCACAAAGACTTTCTGATTTCTCTTAATCATGTACAGTGCAGTGACAATTGCAGTTTGTATTCTTAGCTTTGCCATAATCTTAATGGCAATCTTGGGTTTAATTCACAACTAATCACAAATTTTCATAAGCCTTCCTCTCTTAAAATGTAAACATTCCCAAAGTTTATATTATTAAACTCTTATTATTAGCAATTGAGTTTGCAGGAAACAGACAGCAAGTCTCTTGAACTAGTTGGAAAAAAGCCAGGCAATGCTTCAATCATAGTCATTCTTTTGTATCACAACATGAACACAGTTCATTGTGACAAATTCTCAACCCAACAAAACACCTCAGGGCAAGCTAATTGTACTAATTTTTCTTGACAATTCATGTAAGATATGTGCTGAAACAATGCTATCTGTATTGTGTAGAAATGCTGCTGTCATTATTCAAGATGATGACATTAGAACAATGTATTTTTATGTAACTGTAATCAATCTTTACCCTTGAGCCTTGTCATAAAATACTACAGAAAGTGTTGCGTGACCTGAAAATGAAACAAGTTAGACCATGTAGAAGAATTAACTAATCTGTAGCAAAAGCTAATAGATTGGATTCTTTTACGCGGAAGTCAAAGCATTCAATATGCCTCCCTACCTTCAGTTTGTGCAAAGCTAATCCTCTTGTTTGAAATTATTATTTGACATTTTCCTGGTGTAATGATAACAACAACTGACAAACTGGATCAATATGCAAATTTAACACAGAATAGGTGTTTATCAGATTAATGGGAAAACTTACTCAAAGAAAGTATTTGTCCAAACACCAATTCCTGCCAAACGTGTCACAACACTAGTTCACAGCAATGATAGAATAAAGAGACTTTTTTTTGTCTACCATAGAAAATGTTTTATTAGTTTTCAATGTAATTAAATAATACACCTATCAAATAATGTGTAAGAAGTTTTATTTAGTGTGTTAAATTCTACCCAATTTTAATGACTTTCTATTTGTAAGAAAAAACTGATGAACATATCAGCTTTTAAAATCCACAAAGATTAGGGTTGCATGTATTTAGAACTAATTCAATTACATGAATGTATCAAGGTAGAGAGAATATGAAATGCTGGCTAGCTCTAGTCTTCTTCATTAATTTGTCAATTACATAGATATTGTTCAACCACAAATACAGTGGATTCCAGTTAATTGGGTCATCAATTAATTGTGGCAGCCACATATTTGGGACAACTCCTAAGGAACAAAATCTAATTGAGAAAATAGCAAGGACACCCCTGGGTTTATTTTGGGCACTATCCTACTTAATTGGGATGGGAGACTATTGCCAAAGTTTCTAGATTCAGTCACATGCATTTGTGTGGTCTTTAAACACTGCTTCGAGTGAACAGTTTTTAAATAGTGTCAGTTGTGTGTGTTTGTGTTCAAAAGCAGTAATTTTTGTCACTATTAGTTGGTGAGAAATGAGTAGCAAGTCAATCTGGAACTGTTTTTCTCACTGTGACTTCAATCACGCAGGCTTGGAGAGGTCAGAAATGGCCAGGAGTGAAAATGAAATGATTTCACTACTTCAACAAGTTAGGACCTATGAAGAATTTGAAGGTACTGATAATCATCATGAATGTTACAATAAAAATGAAAATTTGGAAGATACAATTATCAAAAGCATTGTATGAAGGCAGTCCATTATCTGCATTAGGTTGCCTGAGTTGATTTTGTTTGTTTACAATCAACAGGACACAGCAGTGTACACTAGATGAATTCTGCCATAGGTAGTTGAATTAAATTGAATTGACTTTATTTCTTACATCCTCCACACACGAGAAGTAAAAACCTTTACATTACATCTCTGGCTGAATGTGCAATGCGCAAATTATAGTAATTTGTAATAAGTAGTATGTACAGTAAAATATAAAACAGAACAGTCAATATAGCTTAGAAATACAATTGTAACAGTGTGAATTAATCAGTCTGATGGCCTAGTGGGAGAAGCAGTCCCAGAGCCTATTGGTTCTGGCTTTTATGCTGTGGTACCAATTCCTGATGGTAGCACCCGGAACAGTTTGTTGTTGGGGTGACTTGGGTCCCCAATGATCCTTTGGGCCCCTTTTAACTATTAGGAGCCACAGTTTTATAGTGTTGTAGTAGCATTATTAGTGTTTTAATATGTTCTGTATTTCATTTAAATACACATTTTTTTACTCAGTTAAGCTATTTACACTTTTTAACTATTTCCAGGAAACTTTGGCTAATTGGAGCAGCCTCTTAAATAGGCCAAAATGTACTGGTCCTGATGTGCCCCAGTTAACTGAATCTATTGTAATTAAAAAGGCTTGACATATACCATACGTACATTGCACTTAAGGTCAATGTTCACGTTTAAGCAAGAAATGCTTTAATATAATTACTTGAAATTGAGAACTATTCAAAATGGAAATTCAGTTTGATCCTTCACACAAGGGCTTCTTAAAAATGTTTAACTCCCCTAATTCAATCATTTTATAAATAAGTTGTGTATCTTGCTAATAAGAAAACAAAATGAAAAGTCTGTTGCTTTCTAAAATGCAAGAATTGCCATTCACTAACCAAAATTGCATGTGAAGATTAGTAAAAGATGCAACATTCAACAGTAAGTTAATCTCCTTTGTATCACAGAAGCAAATAACAATGAAACAGTCAAAACAAAGAACTCAAAGCATGTTCACATTTTTGACTATTAACTTTGGATTTTTTCCCCATAGGTTTTGGCCACAAATAGCCATCTCAGACTAAACTTAAGGAAAGCCATATAATCAATAATGATGAAGCTAGTGTAATATGAGCATTGTAATTAAAAGTAATTAAAAGTCTGCCTACAATCATTTCATGTTTCATATAATTTTCATAAGTATTTTATTAGAATAAAGACAAAGAATATGTGATACAAACAGCAGATCATTTTGGAGTCTGCAGCTTCTTCATTTTATCAGTTATACTTATTGTAGTCTTTCCTGAGGAGAACCCTGAATTATTTTAGCTAGTACGGTTGATTTCAGTGACATTTAGAAAAACTGACCTAGAAAACACAATTGTGATTTAAAATGGAAATGAAATGTAGGTTTGATAGTTAAACATAATATTAAAAATAATGACTTTTAGAAGTGGTTTCCAAACAGTAATCTCATTTTAGGATTCAAACGTTGATTGTAAACCACTCAAGCTTGCTCTCTCAGTTAATAACATCATCTGATTCCTCAGAGATTACAATCACGCAATAATCACTAACAGGTATCCATTATTCTCTTAAGTATTTATTAAGGCTGCTTGAAAAAATTAATCTAAATAGAGGCAAAAAATTATTTTATTAATGGTTAAAAGAAATCAATACCTAACAGCCTTGCACTTTTATAATACAAACACAAAACACAATAGAACTTAAACCATTCATAAACCAATCAAGACCATTTATTTTGGCTAATACAACCCAAGTATTAGAGTAGTTTAATTTATTGCATCAATTTTTTAAAGTCATTGTAAATGAAATTTTGTGAAATCTCAAGTTAAATGTAGCTTTGTGAGGCTCTAAAATTGGATCTGTAAACTCAAATCAGAGAGTCAATCCGAATTCACAAAGGAATTTGACAGGAAAATGAACAAGTCATTTCCTTACTGCCCCATTCAGCTGCAAAGCAAATCTGATCATTGGTACGCTATCAGGCCACTTCCCTTACTAAATCTGCAAGAATGGGCTGGCAATCACCTGCTGTCATATGGAATATAGAGAAAAACAATGGCACACATATGTGCAAGTGCGTGTAGGAATCGGGGACAGAGTTTTTCTGAACCTTAGGATAAATGAAGCTTGGAAGAGTATGGAAAGAAATATTTCCTTCACGCCATCCTATACTTCATGCACATGAAGAGCCTCATTCCCATCACTCACTATCCTTAAGATGATCTCCCAGCCCCTCATAATGCCAAGAAAGTCTAAAAAGGGAAGCCATATTCTTAAGGGGCTAGGCCTTGTTTTATAGCTTCTCAAAAACCTCACAGATACATTGTATAAGGAGGAAACATAAGGGCTACTTATGCATTGTAATACAAATGATTAAATTAATGGTAAATTATTGCATAAAAAGACATTCCAATTGCATTTACTGTATATATTATAAAGGTAATATATTTTTCAACAGGAATTAAAAACTTACACATCTCAAACATTCTCCAACCTTTTTCAGCTTGATAGCGAAGCCAGTGTAATCTTCCTGTTCAGGGCTAGGCATGATTCCATCCAGATGAACATACAGTATTGAAATAAAGACCTTTTAAATTCCCACAGGTCCTTTTCTTTAAAACTAAGAATGTTGGAAGCCAAACACAAGGGTGGCAGATGGGGCATCCACTCATGTAAGATTAATATCCTACCCAAGTGATAAGGATTTTGGGATGCTCCAGTTTTCCCTGTAGTCAAGTTGCAAGGTTCACCATCAGGGAAAATACATGTTAGATTTTTCAGAACAATCGAATACAATTAAGAGTAAACAAAAAAAAGTTATGTTTACATATTCAACCAATAATATACAAAAACTTTCAATGCATCATTTTTATAGATATATTTTCTCAAAAAAGATCATTGTAATGAAAAATTGGGCATGTCATGAAGTAGAACAAAAGATGAAAAGTAGATCAGATTACTAAATTTTGAAATGCTGAGTTCATGTATTTGACATGATCAAAGACTTTGGACAGGTTTGTCTAGAAATTGGGTTAATGGATACTCATTTTTGCCTTAGTGTTAATGAATAGCTACGAAAAAATGTATAACTAAGGTATATTCTCTTTAAGAAATCATTTGCAAGTTTACTCTTTTTAAGAAATGTTAAAACCGAAAGTGCTTTCACAGACATCAACAGCTTTCTGAGCTCATGGAAAATGAATGCAAACAGATGGAGCAAGGACGACAAACAGAGCCAGAGGGGGAAGGGGATGGGGAGAAATTGGGGCAGAGGTTGGCAAATGGCACAGTCAAGTTGAGCTGCACTGTGTTATGAATTTAGATAATTGGGTGAGGTGGCACCATCATATCAACAGCCCCCATATGATTGCTGGGCAGTGATAGTAAAGCCACTGGATGGTGGGTAACTGCCAATTGTGCTGTATGCATCAGCTGGGCAGCTGAAGCAGCATTCAAGCCACACATGCGGGCATCTGTAGCTAGAAGATCACTGTTCCTTGCCCTGCATTTCAAAAAGGGACAATAGGGGTGAGGCTTGTTGCAGGTGGGGCTTCTGAGCAGAACCTACTGTGGATAAGGCTACAAAAGGTATTTCTGTGTTAGACAGCAGTAATGAGCCAGTTACCAGTGGATGCTGTATCAAATGTTATAAATTAAATGAAAGAGGGAAAGGAAATCAAAATATATGATCCACCAATTATCTGTTCCAAAAACACAGTCTTTAAATTCTCAAGGTAAAACTCCAGGTCCTTCAAATTACAAACAGAAAAGATAAGTGTTTATTTTTCGAAGAGCTGACTCAGAGGGAAAAACGTTCACAGTACCTAACTCAGGAACTGGGCAAATTTCCTGCTTGCCCAGCCTCAGAAGGAAACAGCTTTTGCTGTGTTAGCTACACCCTCAAGTTCAAATCCTGAGAGGAAGGCAGACGCAGGAATGGCAATTCGGAGAAATTTATAGTCCGCTCTGCCTGTAATAGTTCTTTAAAGAGCACTTTCAAATTGCAATCGGTGTTAGCGAAAGGCCTTCCATGCCCAATATCTCATAGATCAGAACACCAGTGTCTGGCATCACCTGGCCACACAGCAGGGGGAGATGACTCCTCACCCAAGTCTTCCATCATGGCTTTCACAGTACTCCTCCAGGTAATTAAGAGTAAACAATGAAGTCACTGGTGACTCATTTGTGGGTACACTGGGGCTAATTTATAGAAAACTGGCATCCTGTATCACTGTGGAACTGCCACCCCCTCCCCAACTCCCCCATCACAAATCCACTTTCGTTTTGGATGCAAGAAGGCTTGTACAATAGGGACCGTTGCCAAACTCTACTGAAGATATTACTGCATGAATGACTCAGTTTATGTTCATTACTCTCAGCAATGAAGTTTCTAATAAAATCACATATTGCTTAAGTGTATATTTTAACTCTAAGTTACCAACAAAATAGTCCAATAATTCCTGAGAATCTCTAGCCCATGTCTGCTCAAAGTGGAGTAGGGGCTTAGGAAATTGAAAACTTCAAACCATACTCTTGGAGCTCACAAAAGCCCTGCGTAAGCAGCAGGAGCACACAGCCGGACAAAATGCACATCCATCTGCCCCGTAGCCACCTCCTGTCCCTTCTGTGGAAAAGTCTGCAGGTCCAATGGCCCAGTTAGCCAGCCAAGAACCTACAAATCCAGAGTGAAAGTTATCTTGCAATCCTAAGGCACTACCTGAGAAGAAGAATATCAAAGGTCCTAAATCAGTCTTGCAACTCACTTCTGTCGATGAGTAACTAATGGGAGCTATGTATGTACTTAAGTATCGAAAGGTCTGTCTGGATGGCATGTAAGCAAAAATTCTTCACTGCATCTCAGTACATGTTACAGAAATAAACCAATTTCCAATTACCAGTGTTGATGATGACATCGCATAGCTAACATATAACAGGAAATAATTTTCCTTTATATTTTCCATTTGGCAGTAATAGAAAAGGAAATGGGAACAAAAATGTGCAAAATGTTCTTCTGCTGGATTTACAAATAAAGAACAGCAGAAACATCATATTTCTAAGCAAATGTTCTTCAACTACAGTCACTGTTGATTGTAATGGTGACACAATGTGCACTGCTGGTACACTCTTTGGTCTCACTGGCATGATGAGAACAGGTAGTAGGACTGACAGGTGCCCATGTTTACTTTCATAGACTATGGTTATGTATCAGTATAGTGAGAAAAGTTCATAGAGTTGTAGAATTCATAGAATCATGGAATCATAGAATCCGACAGCTCAGAAAGAGACCCTTTCATCTACCTCGTCCATGGTGACTCTGATGCCTCGCTGCTCCTATTTGCCTTGCATTAGGCATATATTCCTCTATGCCTTTACTATCTAAATACCATGCAAATGATTCTTAAACACTAATTAACCACAACTTCATCTAAAAGCTCCTTCTGGTACACCACCATCCTCTACATGAAAATATTATACTTCTGATCTTTAAATTTCTCCCCTTTTACCTTGACTATGTACCATCTAATTCTGGACTCCCCTGCCTTGGGAAAAAGATTCCATCTAGCCGTCACAACATTTTACATACTTCTCTGTTGTTACCACTCAGCCTCCTACATTCCACTGAGAATAAACCCTGCCTATCCAATATTTCCTGATAATTACAGCCCTCCATCTGAGACAACATCCTAATGAATATCTTCTGCGCTCTCTATATTGCTACTGCATCCATACTTGTGGAATGGCAATCAGCACTGTACACAATACTCCAAGGGTGGACCATGCAATGGTTCGTACAGCTGCAACATGCCATCCTAATTCTTATACTCAATAGCTTGGCCTGTGAAGGCAAGCAAACCAGACACCTTCTTCAGTACCCTATTTCACCTGGTAGCCATTTTCAGAGAGCTACTAATTTGCATCCCAAGCTCTCTCTGTGTATCAATGTTTTTAAAATCCCTCCCATTTACTTTATGCTTTATCAGAATTTGCACTACTTCACACTTGTCTGGATTAAATTTCATCTACCACCATTCTGCCCAAATTACCAGCTGATCAATGTTCCATTGTGTTCTTAGACAACTTCTTCAATATCCAAAATTCCACCAGTTTTTGTGTCATCTGAAAACTTACTAATCAGACCACCCACATTCTAAACCAATTCATTTAATTCATATATATTACAAATAGCAAAGGTCTCAGCACTGATCACTGTGGGTCACAAGTTAACTACTTCCAGTGAGTGCTTAGTTGAACATCTACACAGCATTCTAAATAAAGCAGTAAATGCACAGGTAATATCATCTTGGGCAATCTATCAGTTTTGTATGAGAGAATAAGGAAAGCATTTGTTATTTGTTAAACCTTTGTCACTTGCTTTATAATTTCTCTCCACATCTGAAATCATAGACTGATTGCAGGAAATGACCTTTCTTTGAAGGCAAATAAAAGTTAAAATCTATCCAACAGAGGCATCTCAGACTTCTAGGAAAAGTGTGCATTGGCATGAAAGTTCTGCTGAATTTGCTGTTCATGATCCTGACTTTCCAATAAGGAAATGTAGTGACCAGCATGCTTGGCTTTAAATATCAGCAACTGGAATTTAACACACACACACATTAGCAAACCAGTTAATGCCATTGAAATCCTTGAAGATAAAAAAGACCTATCATATGTCCATTTAAATATTCAGACAAGACTATTGTTCTGTTTGCGCACTGTTCTACATTTTTGTGCGAGTCAACGTCCCATTCACTTTATCGAATTTTTATTTTACTAACGACATAAAAAATTGATTAAAACAGATAGGCTACTTAAAATGTCAAAAATTCTCTTGGCTTTTGTTTCACATTCAACAGAATGCTTCCTTTCATTGCCAAGATGTGTCATTTTGAATTGATTAAATGTTAGCCTAAAAATAATGCTGGCAGGAATCTGGTGTAACAGGCATGAGAATTCACGGAAAAGATCCTCTATTGGAAAATTTCCCCTTCAATTTTTACTGGTGATGTTTCTCTTTAAATTGACCTTTTGGCTGAGAACTGCAAAAAGCAGAAGTCTTGTCATTAATACAAGAGATTCTGCAGATGCTGGAAATCTAGAACAATGCACAAAATGCTGGAACTCTAGTCAGGCAGCATCTATGAAAATGAATACAAACTGTCGACAATTTGGGCTGAAATCCTTCATCAGAATTGGAAAGGAAGGTGGAAGGTGCCAGAATAAGGAAGAGGTGAGGGGAGGGGAAGGGGAGCAAACTAGAAGGTGAAACAAGTGGGCGAGGGTGATGGGTGAAGTAAGAAGCTGGGAGGTGACTGGTGGAAAAGGCAAAGGGCTGGAGAAGAAGGAATCTGATAGGGAAGGAGAGGCGACCATGTAGACATGTTTGAGAACACAGCTGATATTGTTATATATTCTCAGGTGAGGGAATTTGAATCAAAGTGGGCACTCGCACCATTACAGAAACATCCAAACCAATTGAAACACAGCACGTTTCTTGTTGCTTGGTGTATGCAAACACAGACTTGAATCTATGTAAAAACAATTCCTCTCATACCTCTTCTAATACCATTATTGTATCTATGATAGGCAAAAAATCAACTAGACTTCTCAAGGAACAGCTGGAAAGAATTCCAGAGAACACTCCAGGTTGTGTCTGAAAGATATACAGTACATTGACAATAATAAAGATAGACATAAAATATGTAACTTGCAACAGAAATTCCAAACGATGGAAACATCAGACATCTGGATTACACCACAAATGTTGCTTGTCTCATTGCAAGAAAATGTTCATCCATAGTATAAGATTAGAGCCAATGCAATCGTCGTTGTGCATTTTAAACAGATGAGCAGTGAATGTGGCCATCTGAAGAAGCTATTTTGGACCTATTTAGTTGTGGCTCAGCTTTACTTTGATGCGACTTGCACTGTCTGAAAGGCAGCTTATGGATTAGGAGGTGGGCCACTGATATGTGAATGGGTTGCAGCAGAAACTTGAAGTGAGGGAAAGGTGGGTATTGCCATCAAGAATGGAAATAATCAGGACTTCAGAGCAATTAGTAACAAATTTTCACAACTTACAATAGAAACAAGTTAAAATTTGATTACTAAATTTACAAATTATGCACACAATATTAAAATTATTTTGTATATTCTGATATGTACTTAATTTTTATTATATTTACTTTTATTTAGAGGTTGCAGCACAGTAACAGGTTCTTCCAGCCAATGAGCCCGCACCATCCAATTACACACGTGACCAATTAATTTTCTAATCCACAAGTCTTTGGAACGTGGGAGGAAACTGAAGCAGTGGGCCATGGGAGAACGTGTAAACTCCTGTATTACTGCCAAAAATAAAGCACTCAGAGTTATTGCATTTGTATATTTGAAACTGGTTTGGTTTCTTTTCTAGGAATTCCTTTCTGATACCCACATTCTGATACTGCCATTTACCAACTCTGCAAAATACCAATTGTTGACCTAGCTAGGCTAATGCAACCCTTCAAATCACTGCAGTTCAGCATTCTTGCCGGAGAAGACAAAGATCAGAAAAGCAAGAAAGATGTGCAATGTCTGTAAAGAGTTTATTTAACAACAATAACCTTGAAATCTGTCCCAAACTTCTCATGCTATTTCTCTTGAGATCTTATTGAAGTCATGGGAGATATTGTTGCAACACATATGAAAATTCATGGGCAATATATAGTATCTCAAAATTAAGTATTAATGATTACAATAAAATTTAACTAATAACAATCAACAGAAAGTAAATAATCATGTGCAATTTAAGTAGGATGACAGGAGGTATATTACCATCAACACCTCCATCATCCCATTGATCAACAGAATGATTGGTCTAATGGGAACTATTAGATCTTCAAAAATCCAAAAAAAGCTGGCTCTCTAGTCTGGAAGTCATAAATCCATGTTACACTTTAATTTACTTTAATCTACTTTCAGAGGTGTATTCTTCAGCATCCACAGAGGTTTAGGTTCTAATTTGTCTTTGGAGCTTTGGCTCATAAAACATAGGAGCAGAATTAGGCCATTTGGCCCATCGAATCTGTTCTGCCAATTCATCATGGCTGATCCATTTCCCTCTCAACCCCATTCTCCTCCCTTCACCATGTAATATTTTACACCCAGACTAATCAAGGACTAATCAACCTCTGCTATAAACGCACCCCATTACATGGCCTTCACAACCGTCTGTGGCAATGAATTCCATGGTTTCAACACCTTCTGGCTAAAGAAATACCTCCTCATCTCCATTCTAAATGGACATCCTTCTATTCTAAGTCTGTGCCCTCTGTGTCTTACTCCCCCTCTATAGGTAACATCTTCTCCACATCAATGTTCTCTCTAAGGTATGTGCACACAGTCATCCTTCGCTGCTCGTGCACAAAGGAATTCAAACTGTTCACAAAAGATTGTCACCCTCTACCTTGTTGGCATGTTAAGTATATTTCACAATCATACACAATCATATTTACTTTTCCGGTTTCTGATGCAGACGGTGTTGACAAAGTAGAGTTTGCGATGATTTGTCTGCAGATTTTGGACCTGGCATATTTATACTGTTTTTATTGAAGAAATCTTTGATTCACTATGTTAAATTCCAAATAAGCAAAGGGCACGAAGCACAAATGAACTGCTAGTTCATTTGAAGCGGAATGACTTAATGAAACAGTAGAAATAGCTACACCGAAAACTTGTGAGGTCAGAATATTTATGTACAACACAGAAACTGGTGTTACCTGTGTATATTGTTGCTATGCAAAAGTTGCTGGAGAATTTGCAAGTGGGAAGAAGTGGAATGATATTTGGAAACTTGACACTTTAGAGCATCATTTAGCAAGCAAATCGCAAAGGGATGGTGTGAAGAAGCTCCAGCGAGAAAATCCTTCATTACCCACTATAGGCTGCTACTCATGTTTTGTGAGAGTGCAGATGAATGAGAGTGAAAACGATCAAACCCAAAGGAGATCAAGGTTCTTATCAACTGTTAGCTGTTTACTAGCTGTTAAAATGAACACCTTTATATATAAACTTCAGTGCACATTTGTAGTTGTCAGTGGGCAAAAATTGCACTGCACAAGATTTTTGCACACAATGGTCATTACAGATTAGAGGGATTCGTCATTACAATAGGTTTCAATGAGACACCCTCCCCATTCTTCTAAATTCCAGCGAGTACAGGCCTAAAGCTAGAGTCATATTTTCATTCATTGTTTTCGTAAACCACCTTTGAACCCTCTCCAATGTCAGAACATCCTTTTTTAAGTAAGGGGCCCAAAACTGCTCACAGTACTCCATGTGAAGCTTCACCCGTGTCTTGTAGAGTCTCATCATTACATCCTTTTTATATCCTCGTCATCTTAAAATGAATGCTACCATTGCATTTGCATTCCACACCACCAACTCAACCGGCAACTTAACCTTTAAAGAATCCTGCACGAGGTCGCTCAAGGCACTTTGTACCTTGGATTTTTAAATTTTCTGATCATTTAGAAAATAGTCTAGGCTTTTATTCCTTCTACAAAAGTGGATGATCAAACACCTCCCAACACTGTACTCTATCTAACATTTCTTGGCCCATTCTCCTAATTTGTCTGAGTCCTTCTGCAGCCTTTTTGTTTCCTCAATGCTACATGCCCCTCAACCTATCTTTGTATCATCCATAAAGCCATCAATTCCATCAGCTAAGTCATTGACATATATAAAAAAACAGTTCCAACACCAATCCCTGTGGAACCCTACTATTTACAGACAGCCAATCAGAAAAGGCTCCCTTTATTCCCACTCTTTGCCTCCTGCCAATCAGCCAATGCTCCATCTATGTTAGTATCTTTCCTGTAATACCACCTAAGCACCCCCATGTGCAATACCTTGTCAAAGGTTTTCTGAAAATCCCACAATTTCCCATGCTTCTGCTCAAAACTTCAGCATTTTTACACTTTATTTCAAACATCCAACATTTTCAAATGTTTTGCTTGTCAATTAACAAACAGAGATTGATATCTAAATACGCAAGTCTTCAAGGTTAGAAGGAGTTTGTTCTAATGCTTTGCAGGTCACTTGTGGGCCTTACTGGAATAGTTTGTACAATATTCATCAGGAAAGTTATATGTGGTGGAGAGGATTTGTCCAGGATTGTTTCCAAAGATTAGATTGGGAAAGATAACTGTTTTCTTTAAAAGATAAAGAAGGGATCAAATGAAGATGTTCACTGCATAGTGGGTAACCTACTGTAAAATAGGTAGAACATATGTAGTCCATTAATTTATTAACTACAGGAAGAAGAAAGCAGAGGTCAATGAGTGAGTCCTCATTACAGGATTGGAGATGGATAGGGCTGGTAACATTAAATTCCTTGGCGTTATCATTGGCTCCATTGGCTCCAAAGACAAAGAAGACCCAGCAGTGCCTCTACTTTCTTAGAAGCTTGCGTAGATTCAGCATGTCACCTAAAGCTTTGACAAAATAATATAGATGCACAGTGGAGAGGATCCTGGTGGGTTGCATCATGGCCTGGTATGGAAACAACAATACCCATGAGCGGAAACACCTACAAAAAGCAGTTGATGCAGCTCAGTTCTTCACAGGAAAAGTCATGCACACCATTGAACACATCTACAAGAAGCACTGCCACAAGAAAGCAGTTTCCATCATCAAGGATCCCCACCATTCAGGCCATACTCTCTTCTTGCCACTGCCATTAGGAAGGAGGCACAGGAGCCTTAGGTCCTACAATACCAGGTTCAGGAGGAGTTATTATCCTTCGACATCAGGCTCCTGAGACTGCATGGACAAGTCCACTCACCTCAACACTGAACTGATTCCAGAGCCTATGGATTCACTTTCAAAAACACCACAACCCATATTCTCAGTAGTATTTATTTACTATTTATCATCATCATTATTATTAGATGTTTTTTTGTTTTTGCAGTTTCTCTTCTTTTGCCCATTGATAGTTTGCCAGTATTTGTATGTAGTACTTCATTCATTCTATTGCATTTCTTTGGTTCTAGTGTGAATGCCCTCAAGAAAATGCACATTTAGGTACTTTGATAATAAATTTTCTTTGAACTTTGATCCAGAGGATATAGAGTTAAAATCATCACCTCACTGCCAATCATTTCTGGCACACCTCAGTTGTGGGCTCGGCCCACAACTCTACTCTCTCTGCATTCACAACTGGGTGGCCAGGCACAGCGCAAACGCCATCTATACATTTGCAGATGATACAACCTTGCTGCATAACAAGGAGGCGTACAGGAATGAGGTAGATCAGCTGGTTGAGTGGTGTTGCAACAACAGCCTTGCACTCAATGTCAGTAAGACCAAGGAACTGATGTGGACTTCAGAAATAGGAAGTTGAGGAAACACACACCAGTCCGCATCGAGAGATCAGCAGTGGAAAGGATGAGTAGTTTTAAGTTTCTGGATGTCAACATCTCTGAAGATCTACCTGGATCCGATATATTGATGCAATTACAAAGAAGGCACAACAACCGCTATATTTCATTAGTAGTTTGTGGAACCTTGGTATGTCACCAAAGACCCTCATGAGTTCATGCATATGTACCATGGAGAACATTCTAACTGGTTGCATCATCATCTGCTATGGAGGGGCAACTGCACAGGATCGGAAAAAGCTCAGCCCCCTGCACCATGGCACGAGCCTCCCTAGCATTGAGGACATCTTCAAAAGGCAGCACCTTTCATTAAGGACCCTCATCACCCAGGGCATGCCCTCTCCTCATTGCTATCATCAAGGTGGAGGTACAGGAACCTGAAGACATGCACTCAATGTTTTAGGAACAGCTTCTTCCCCTCCGTCATCAGATTTCTGAAAGGACAATGAACCCATGTACAATACCTTACTTCTTTTTTTAATCTCTTTTTGCACTAATTTAATTTTTTTCCCAAAGTTCAAAGTACATTTATTATCAAAGTATGCATGCAGTATACAACCCTGAGATTCGCCTTCCCCCACAGACAGCCATGAAACAAAGAAGCACCGTGGAACCCACCGGTTCAAAGAAAAACATCAAAACCACACCACTTTCCTCCCCCTCCTGTGCACAAACAAAATCACCAAATAGCAACAAAAAAAGAGTGGAAAAACACAGAATATAAAATACAAACTTTCTTATTAGGGAGGGAGCCTGTGGTATGTCGAATGCCGGGTGAACAGGTAGTCGTTGCGGTACTGCAAGGCTGTGTCTTTGCTGTTGCTTTGCTCATGCTTGAGAGCTTGGTGGGGGGAGGGGGGGATTGTGCTTGCTGTCGCTTACACACGGGATGAAGGGGAGCTGGGGGAGGACTTTGGGTTCTAACATTTAACTATCATTCATCCTTTAGGGGCACTCCTGTTTTTGTGGATGGTTGCGAAGAAAAAGCATTTCAGAATGTATATTGTATACATTTCTCTGACACTGAATGCAGCTTTGAAACTTTTGAAACATAATCAAAAGGCATATTTCATTAATGTTCAGCTCAGTGTTCATTATCTGCATGACAGCCCAATTCAAAAATTGCTCAAAAGTAATAACAAAAAGGAATGACTAGAACTAGAATCTAAAACACTTCATAAAAACTAGAGTTCAAATCTACACTTCACGTCAATTAAACCTTGCTTCAGTCCCATCTGCCAAAAAAATCAAGTGAGGGAGAGAACACTTGAAAACAAGGACCTTCACTCAGGAGCAGACTCCTGCTCCAGCAGCTGTGAGCGAGAGGCTGGTAAACAGTGCTGGACACTCACTTGCCCTCTGTACCTACCTCAATGGATTTAATCTTCCTCGCCATTTTTAATCAGCAAGTTCGGCAAGAGATGGAACCGATCACAGGCTCACAACCCGTCTCCTGGCTTCCTGACATCCATGCTACAGAATTTTGATGCAGCCTAATGGGGAGAGCAAAGCGCCAGATCAACAATCAGCCCAAAATCACCCCTCCAGAAAGTAACAGGCTCTAACAGTAGCAGAACCATTTCTGAAATAAAAATTTCATAATTTTGTAGTTTTTAATCATTTTGTACTTCAATGTACTGCTGCCGCAAAAAACAAATTTCATGACATATGCCAGTGATATTAAACCTGATTCTGATTTGGAAAGTTGTAGGTAGAAGATCACGACATTAATTTTCATCAGCACAGGTGCTCTACAAGTCTGTGTCCTTCGCCCCCTGCTCTAATCACTGTACACTTATGACTGTGTGGCTAAGCACAGCTCCAATGCCATATTCAAGTTTTCGAATCAGCATATAGGAGAGAGACTGAAAATCTGGCTGAGTGGTGCCATAACAACTTCTCACTCAATGTCAGCAAAACCAAAGAACTGACTGTTGACTTTAGGAGAAGGGAACCAGAGGTCCGCGTGCCCGTACTCAGAGGATCAGAGATGGAGAGGGTCAGCAACTTTAAATTCCTCTGTGTTATTATTTCGGAGGACCTGTCCTGGGCCCATCATACAAGTGCCATTACAAAGAAAGCACAGCAGCATCTCTACTTTCTTAGGAGTTTACAAAGATTCAGCATGACATCTAAAACTTTGACAAACTTCTATTGATGTGTAGGGAAGAGTGTATTGACACCAATACCCTTGAATGGAAAATCCTACAATATGTAGTGGAGTTGGCCTAGTCCATCACGGGTAAAGCCCTCCCTACTTATGAGTACATCTACACAAAGGAGTGTCACAGGAATGCAGCATCCATCATCAGGGACCCCCACCACCCAGGACATGGTCTTTTTTCATTGCTGCCATGAGGAAGAAGATACACGAGTCTCAGGACTCACACCACTAGGTTCAACTACAGTTATTACACCTCAACCATCAGGCTCTTGAGCAGAGGGGATAACTTTACTCAACCTTATTGAGTTTGCCCACAAGAAAATGAATCTCAGGTTTGTATATGGTGACATATATGCACTTTGAACTTTCAGGACAGAAGAAGAGCTTGTTTTCCCAGAGAGATTTTGAGATCAGGAAAGACATAATTGAAAAGGAAGTGAAAACGGATTCATTAAATTTTGTAGATAGTTGTACCAGTACTTCAGATTAGGGAATTTACAAAATTATTAATATATAGCTGGAAGTAAGTACAATAGCTCATTCAAAATGCAATAACCAGCTCTTGAGGCTGTGGGAAGCCTTCTTTCTACACCTGCTCTATTCAAGCAGTTCAAGTTTCAATGCGATACCCCATTATTCTTTCATACTCTAGTGAGTATGGGCCTAGAGCCATCAAGTGTTCCTCAGACATTAAACTTTTCATTCCTGGAATAATTTTCGTGAAACTCCTCTGGGCCTCCTGCAATACCAGCACGTCTTTACTCAGTTAAGGGGCCCAAAACTGCTCACAATATTCCAAGAGCTGACTGACCAATGGTCAGTATTACGTCCTTACTTTAATGATCTAGTCCTCTCAAAATGAATGCTAACATTGTGTTTGCCTTCCTTACTGCCAACTCAGCCTGCAAGTTAACCATTAGGGAATCCTGCACGAGGACTTCCAAGTCCCTTTCACTTCCAATTTCAGAATTAGCTCCCCGTTTAGAAAATAGTCTAGACCTTTATTCCTTCTATACAGTGCATGACCATACACTTCCCTGCACTGTCCTCAATCTCCCACTTCTTTGCCTATTCTCCTAATCAGTCCAACTCCTTCTGCATTCTCCATGTTTCCTCAACACTACCTGCCCCCAAACTATATTTGTATCACCCACAAAGCCATCAAATCCATCATCCAAATCACTGATATATAATTTGAAAAGAAGCAGTCTTAACACTGACACCTACAGAACATCACTAACTAACAAACTAACACTTACTAACACCACCACAAAAGACAACCAGAAAATCCCCCTCCCAACCCCTTTATTCTCACTCTGTGATACACTATCAATAACTCCAAAAGACTGGGAGTAAATACTGAAATGCTTTTATTAGCAGTAAAATGGAGCAGGTCCATGCTGGATGACTGCCCTGGACTGTGGGAGAAGCAGTGACACAATCACCTTTATCCAGGGGTCTGTGGGAGGAGCCACAGGAGCAATAAGCAGAGGGGCATGTCCAGACAGATATACATGGTTTACCACACACCGCCTCCTACCAATCATCTGTCCTTTCTAATATTTTTCTTGTGATACCATTGTGATGCAGCCAATCAATATATTCTCCATCGCACATCTACAGAAGTTTGTCAATGTTTTAGAGGGCACTGAGCTCTGTTCCAGAGCTGAGTAAAGAGCCAATGAACTGGCATCTGCTGTTGACCTGTTGTGACAGTAGGCAATTTTGCCTAATTGGATTGGGTAGGCAAACACCCAATCTAGAAATGCCTTTACACAGTGGGCTTAACCACAAACTGCTCTAAAAAAAATGCATCATGTAGGCATTCTACAAATTCCTTCTCCTGGGATCCAGCACCAGCATTTTCCCAAACTACCTGCTTATTGAATCCCCTGTGATCATCATAACATTGCCCATTTCATGCCTTTTCTATCTCCTTTTGTAAATTGTACCCCACCTCCTTCAGAAGACTGTATGCTCCCATCAGGATCTTTTTATTCTTTAAGTTTCTTAACTCTACTCACAAGGATTCTGACGTGTAAGCATGTTACACTAAAAATTGTTATCATACAACCAAATATTTCAGAATGGGTTACTGAAATGATGCTGAGCAATATCTGAGCAACATCAAATGACTGCAGAGTATAGATTCATATCATACCAGCTGGTTCAATGATGAGCTGATTAATTATTTATTTAAATGCCAGTCAATTACTATTTGTAAGTGGCTATTCAATTATAACTTATCAGCACTTCACAAAAATGTAATGCTTAAAAGATACTTTTTTATACAGTAGATACAGAAATACTCACGTATGTGTTGCATTCAAAACTATTAATTATTCAAATATTACTATAGGAAACCCAATTGATTTTATGACATATAATCCATTTTATTTGTCTCACCTTTTTTTTAGAAACCTCACAGCCTTGTATCACACAAATTGCAGATAACTTCCTTGTAATTTTTCACCTTCAACCTCCCAAGTCTCACAGGTGTAACTGCACCTGTGATATCAAGCATCAAGTAGTTTCACTCAGTAAAATCTCTCTAAGAAACAAATATTCATAGTTAACTTTACTATAACTTGTCCATTACAAGCAGTTGTGTTACATTGTAGTTAACATTTGATCTATATATTTCAAAGTGCATTTACTTCTGCTCAATGACCAGTAACTGTACAGGTTGCATTTGGGAGTATAATTTACATTGATATCTTACTTTTTAATTTTTCTGTCCAGGGAAAGCTCTGTGCACAAAAAAATGATATTCATACAAACAGTTTCTCTCACAGTAGTTGAGAATCAAACACTTGGGCAGCATTTTGAATTAAATTCAGGTAAATTTACTAAATGGTTAGGAGATGTAAAGGATAGCTATGTGTTGTTTAAACTCGGTATGACGTTACATTACAATTAAATTCCTCATGGCATTAATCTCAAATCTCTCCAGGAATCCTCATACTGGTTCTTTCTGCCACCTAATCTATGACTTCATTACTGTACAAAACCAAAATCAAAAATTATTTCATAATTTCCCACCTACATTCTGACAGCATTCATAAAAATGTCCAGTATTCATATAATATACATATCACGTGAAGTAAAAATATGCGAATAGCATATGAAAAAAGCTATAGTAATGTGAACTATGAATATTTGCATACAGTTTTGAAATGACAATAGTGCAAGAATATCAGTCCAGTTAAGTTAGCATTTACTTGACTTGCTGCTGTTAGTTCTCGTTTTCTTTGCATTAATGTATAACAAAATTTTAAAAACCTTTACCATTTGTTTAGACATGTAGATCCTTTATAGCATCCACAACACACAAGTTTTTAAATCAGGAAATCAAATAATTTTACTTTGAATTAATCCAGTGTTAGTTCTCAAGGGTTTAAACTTATCTATCATTACAAAACTGCACTTATTTTCATAATTTATCTTCATACTGTGTAAAACTGTGTACTGCACAATAAATTAGTTCATATTGTAATGAATAATACAATTAAATATTTGTGTTTTACTCATTAGAAAATGAAGCATTAAAAATGCATTTAGGGTACAGAAAAAGGAATACAATGCAGACATGATGAAAAATAGAAAATCCTTTAAAAGAAAAGGCACATCCATTTTGGCATTTTTTGTTCTATGTCTGAACTGTCAATGAAACCTTCTCCAATGATATCCAAGTTTTTTTTAAATTTGTGGATTTATTCAAATACATTTTTCCAAGTCATGCTTAACTGCAGCCATTGAGTAATCCAATGCATTGTCATAAAATATTATCCAATATTCCAAGTAACAATATGCATGTAGTATACTGTATCTGAGTAAATACATATGTAAGTGCTTTAACTTGTTTTCAAGTCCATCCATTGCATTAAATCTCATTGGTAAATGTCAACCATAAACTATTTCTTACAATTCCATTTCTCATGGTTGACGTTTTTTAGTGGGAAGAGTTTTCTCAAATGCTATGCTAAATAATATTTATTGTAATTGTATAAATTTACTTAATAAATTTTGCTTGCTAAATGATTGACAATTAGTTATGAAGAAATAATCTTTCATTAAGTTTGTTCTATAACTCTCTAGAAAAACATTTGTTTATCTTTCCTAAAAAAGGAATAAATTAAAAACTGGATAACTGCCTTTCATTCAAATTTTAAAAGGGTGCAAGCAACTTATTTAAATGCTCTAATGAAACCAAATTTTGTTAAAGATTTTGAGACAAAAATATGGTACACTTTCTCAAAGGACTGCAGTGCTCAAAGAGATAGTATTTTGATAAATTGATGGTGATGGAATGCAGGAAAAATCCAGCTGAGACCCAACTAGTATTTTATGATTTTAGCATAACTTTCTTTCTTCTATAATCTATTTCTCTATTGATAAAGCTTTAATATTTTGGAATATTTTCAATTTGGCTGCACATTTAAAGATTTGTATTGACATGTCCTGCCGATCCTGCTTCCCTTTAAAATTGTAGCATTGGCTTTCCTCATTCTCCGTTAAGATGTATCACATCACACCTCAGCGTGAAATTCACATGTGGTGTGTATGAATAGTTTATCAGTTTGACAATGCCCTCTTGAAATCTGTTACAATCCTCTTTATTTCTAAGTTTATGATAGTTCTGAGTGCAATATTATCTGAAAACTTTGAAATAATCTCCTGCATGTACATAACCCAGATTATTAATATATATCAAAAAGAGAAGTGGTCATAATATCAACCCTGGGGGAACACCACCACATATATCCCTTCAGTCTGAGAAAAATCTGCTCACCAGTATTTTCTGACTTGTGTCTTAGCAAATTTTGAATCTGTCCTGCCACTGTTCTCTAACCTTATGGGATTTCATTTTGCTTAAAGATCTATTATGTGATACTTTATTAAGCTCCTTTAAAAAAAAATCATGTACAAAATGCACTCACTAATCCTCATTCGCCATCTCCATAACTTTATCATGGATTTTGATTAATTTAGTTAACACAATCTGTTATCACTAAGTTTTAAGTATCTTTTGTTTACTAGTCAATTGAATTTTCAGGCATTCCAATGCCACTACCTCTTGCGATTCCTGTGTTGTCTGACTTTTTCAGCCTTTCCTGATGAAGAACAATCTACCATTTTCCAGAGCTCTACTACAATTGTGGGTCTGAATGGACATTTCAAGGAATTGTTTACTTTTTACATGCCCTGTTGTGAGACAATTACTCTTAAATTAAGAAATGTATCCATGGTTACATAAGAAATGGAATTCCCACATGATACAGACTGAGTCTTAGATATACCAACATTTTCATAGATTGAACTGATTATGCAGTTGATTCTTTAAAATAGCTAACATATTTTATCCCTCTGTATAAATATTCCATTCTCAGCAAATTCATACTGCATTTTATTTCCCCAAATAACCATCGTGCTGTCTACACAGTACTTCTGTGCAATTAAAGAGAAGGCAATGCAATGCATAAACATAGCTGTGTTATCCTTGCTGTTTACTGTTGCTGGATTCAAATAAGATTTTCTAGAATTGAAGAGAAACTAGGCCCCAGAAGAAAATTTGATTGCTATTATCCTCAACACTTTTACTGGCAACCTGGTGCTTTTCTGATGCATGTGCATTCTGTCCTGTTTCCTGTTTCCATTTTTAAGTTACTTTGAATTTATAGACCATTTAGTTTAAATCAGGCTAATGCTTGTGATTTTAAAAGTAAAATGATTTTCAGCCCAAATAGTCATACTCTATTTTGGTCCTGCAGCAAACTTATAAAATAGTTTCAACCAATACGATTCACACGTTTTCACTGTATGACTATTGGGGGTGGGGGGGGTAATAGTTTTTCTTTTCAAAGAAACGGTTTACTTTCTCACCTAAAGGACCACCTTTAAGAGGTTCTTCCCCCCACCCCTGTCAGCCATGTCTGATCATGTGGCCCTGCCAAAATGCTAAATCAAGTTTCCTCTTTTGAATATCATCTAGTTGATTGAAACAAAGTATCAAAAATACTAGATTCAACAGGGCCAGCTCTCTATTCCAGAAATGTGAATACGCTGTGCTATAAAAATATAAAGCTTTTAACACTGCAAATTGACTTCTAAGGATCATGAATGTACAAGAATCCCATCTAATTTCAAAGAATTGAAATAAAGATTCTGAGCTCTGATCAATATTGCTAGCTAAGGAGCAAAAGAACACAATTAAAGATTCAATTTGCTGATATAACCAACAATATATGAACTAAGAATGGCAGGTACCCCCATCAACATTAAAACTTCCTAATTATGTAAATTAACTTCTGCTGGCTAATTGAAATCCACTACAGATGTGATGAGTTGATCTGAATCGGTGTGCTCTCAGAGTAGTGTGTCTGCAGTTGAGAATCACTCGTCTGAAACTTGTTCACAGTCAAGGCAAAACTTCACTTGCTCCACACATGCCAGGTTCAGGAATCCACAAGGGAAGTTCAGGCCACCCATCACTGACAACCCACATAATAATAAAACTTGTTTCCCATGACTTGTCTCAATGACTGTTCCCTCAGCTTCCCTCAACCAACATCACTCCTACCGCTTGACCTCTCCCCCTGCCGTCCACTGCAGATGAGATCCAGGGGGAAAAACAACCACTAGGTCCTCAACCTGTTGGGATTAGGGCTGTTTGTCACATATCTCAGCCGCTGCTCCTCTGATTCCAGTCATGAAAACGGAGCAATATTTTTCAAGGAGAATTAAGACGAATGGTATGTAGTAATCCTTGATAAAAGAGAATATATTAAAAACTAATACATACAGTAACTGGTAATTTTAGAACATATCACATTAATCTGACACAGAACATGTTTTCTATTGTTTCCTTTGTTGGTCATTTTAAATTAAATGCAAATACACCAAATAGTATTTTTCAGTCTTGCATCATGTTTTGTTATGATATCAGTGATATTGATTTAATTAGCAGTAGCTTAAAACATATGGTTGTAGGAACACAGAAATAGAAAAAGCATTTGGCCATTCAACTCCTCAGGCCATTCAGTGAAATCTACTTAGCAACCATCTTTTAGCTTGATCCCATATATTCCTGATTCTTCTAATATCCAGAAGTGCATTGAACTCAGTTTTGAATGTAATCAATGACATTGACAGAACAGTTCTGAAAATTCAATACGCTTTGAATGAACAATTTTCTCTTTGTTTCAATCCTAAATATCCTATCCCTTGTTTTTGAGACTGAGACTCCTGGTTCCAGGTTTCTATGTTAAGGGAATATTTTCCCCATAAGTTCCTTGCCAAGCTCCATGTCGATTTGGGGTTACTAGACAATTATTTGCACGATTTATTACGCGTGAGTAGAATCCATTTTCCTCATGATAGCCTGCAGTACCTGCAAAGTAAAGTGTAAGCATTCAATGCCATCCTGGACTTTGAGGAAGCCTCCAATACCAGCAAAGCCTTGTGCATGCTCCACCCCAAACGATTCATGGGCAAAAAAGAAACAGATATTGCTCTTCATATAAGTGTATCAATGGCTTCCTTTTATGCAACTATGGATAAAATCTCCAATATAAGAGCTTTGTAAAAGGACCTTTATTAAATATTGAACTGAATACATGCTGGCTGAATTCCAAATGGAATGCATTCAGGCATTCATTTTTAACCAGGTCTCAGATTTATACGCATGCGTTAAATCCAGAATTCACTGAAGGTTTCAAAAGGCTGAATCCATCACTGAACTCTGTTGCTGAGATCCCCATGGAAACCAGCAGTGCATCCAAGTCATACTGGGGCTCCCGAGAGTTACGTTGGGAAATGGCTAAACAGATTCACGTTGCATATTAACCCAATCCCAGCACTGGTATGCCATTATTTTCAATGTGGGTTTGAGGTTTACTGATTACAAGACAAATGGGAGGGGAACAACATTTTCCTCGTTTACTAAGTGATGAAAATGGAGTTTCAGTCCTCCAATTACAATTCTGTTTACGTTTCTATTTTTGGCAGCTGCATAGCTGGGAGAAGGATTGGGCTTTTCCAAAGAGGAGGAAGGAAAAGCTGCCAACTTCTTGCTGTAAAATTTTTCATAAACATGGCTCTTCGGCTGGTATTGCAGAAGTACAACTGCTGCTCCTGAGCTCCAGTGATCCAGAGTCAATTCTGATTTCTGGTGCTATCGGTTTTGATGTTACACATTCTTCTAGTGATTGGGTGGTTTCTCCACTTACTCCAGTTTCCTTCCTCAATGTGTTGGTTCATAGGTTACTTGGCTACTAAAAATCGTAAATACTTTATCCCTACTGTGAGTGGCATGGGGAGGAATGGAGGAATTGATGAGTATGTGAAGGAAAATAATTTACTAGGAATTAAGTGGGAAAAAAGGATTTATGGAATTGCTCTGACAGCTGACATAGGCTTGGTGGGTTAAACATCCTCCTCTTTCATAAAAAAAGATGATCAATACAGAATATGGATTTTAAAAAGAGCCACACTTACCCTCACATTTTAATAAAAAATCATAACAGAAATTCATTACAAGTTTACACCATCTAATCTTGATGGTCCATCAATAAAAATCTACTTAATAGTAAATCCTCTTAATAACTCTAGAACAGTAAGATGCATTGTACTGCATGTTAATTGATTAAAATAATTTGTGACATGATTAATTTTACATCCTACATTGTGCCTTCATAATTCCTCTTACATTGCCCCAGCAGGATAAAGTGTCAAGTAACTGAAAACTTCACAACAAGTTAGATATACTCTTCTATTCTAAATAGGAAAAACATCATTAGCTTAACTACTTATAAAAAATATTGCACTCTGTATTTAAAGTGTAAAACAGAACTGTCAGGCAACAATATACTGCCACCAAATTAATCTTTATACAACAGAATTTCAGAAGTTTTCTTTATATTCCAGTAGCTTATGCTCTGTTTAATCAGCATTCATCAACTTATATAATACCTAAATTAAATGCTGGCAAAAATAATTCTCAATTAATAATGAAAATAAAATAAACCAAGATTAATAAAAATGTATACTGCTGAAATACAAAATAGTTGCTGTATATCCAGCTGCAAAAATCAGACATTTGAGTACATCTTAAAAATAACAGATAATTATCACTAACAATCCCAATGAATGTCAGTACAAATAGCATTTGTCTGCAAAATATATACTTATAGTAAGTACGATAATTTCTATAAACTTGTTTTGAAAAGTATTCAGTCCCATTAAAGCCAAGAAACAATGTGCAATACTATTCCTTATTAAGTTCAATAATCTATTGGAGTCCTCTACTTACTTTAAAGTGTTATTTAAAGTTTCCATTACAGACAATAAATCAAAGTACATTAATTTCTAAGTATTGTAAATGGTCAACCATAATTCAGTTGCATCGCTTTTATTATGACAACAAATTTGAACAGTTCTCTCTTAAAATTTTCAACATAATCTCAGAATAACCATTCTGGAACTTTTATGTCATAGAATATACATCAAAGAATCTGTCCATACAACCCAGCTGCTGCGTGCCAGTGTTTGAACTCCACACACCCTTTTATTCCACCTACGTCACTTAAGCTTTGCTGCATTTCTTTTAGTTCATTTCTTCCATAAATGCACCCAGTTTCCTTTTGAAATGATAAACAATTGTCTAAATGAGTAACATACTAACAACACTTGGGAGTGAAGAATTTTCTCTTCATTTCTTGGCTCAATTTATTAGCAACTAACGTGTATTAGTGAACCCACAACTGGATTCTTCCACAAATGAAGATTCTCTCTATATCTATTCTGTTCAATAATTTTATAATGCTAAAGACCTCTATCAAATCTTATTGAAATATTTTTCCTAAAGGAGAAATCATTATTCTATCTTCCCTCACAGCTGTAATGTCTCTGTTCTGATAACACGCTTGTAAATGTTTTTCATGTTTCCTCCATTGTGTCTGTATTTTTCGTCCTTCCAATAGGTTTCAATAGGTACGTTTATTGTCAGAGGAATGTCTAGAATATACATCCTCAAATTCTTTTTCTTCGCAAACATCCACAAAAACAGAGGAATGCCCCAAAGAATGAATGACAGTTAAATGTTAGAACCCCAAAGCCCCCCAGCTCCCCCCACACACAAGCAGCAGCAAAGCAATGACCCCAGCAGTAAACAAGCATCAGCATCCTCCACCGAGCACTCAAGTGTGCAGCAAAGCATCAATATAGACACAGACTTGCAGTACCCCAAAAACTACTTGCTCACCTGGTGATTCAACATACCACAGGCTCTCTCTCTCCCCCCCCCTACTAAGAGAAGGTTTCCCTCACAGTGAGAGGGGAGACATAACAAACCACTCACTGATTTATGGCGTTAAAAGTCTTTTGCGTCACTTTTTCTGAGCTCTGCGCCCAGAGAGTCGCCACCAGAAAGTTGCAGCTCTCCAGACACACAACCCCCGGCAGCTAACCCGCTGCTCCCGATGTTCCGTGTTCTCTCATGACTCTCCAGTCAGGGGCACCGGCCTAGAATCAGCACATTTCCACAGCCCTGAAGGTGCACTCGTCTTCCAGTCCATGTCCTTGGGATATCAATAAGCGGCCAGTCGTGAGGCCCTGAGAACAGGTCCCATTCCCACAAAGAACCAAAGTCAGGGTCTTCAAAAGCACCTTAAATCATGTGCAATACTCTAATTATGCCTAACAATGTCCTTTGCAAGTATTACCAAATTCTATTCCTTGGGAATTCTATGCTCCCAGAAAAAAAGTACTAATTTATTTTTTTTTCTTCTTAAACCCATCAGCCTTACAGGGGCATAGGCTGCCAACAGCAGCTCATCAGAATCCTCTGTCCAGGGCCAATAGGAGGTTAATCAGCCCCGTGGCTTCTGCTTTCTCCACACAACTTCATATGTCTTCTAGATGAAGATCCTTTCTCTCGCAGGAATGAGGTTCTGTTGGCATTTCTGTACCTCTGGGTTTTTATGGGATAGGGTTGGTAATCCCATGCCCCACCCCACTCCTTTCGCATTTGGGCTTGGGACCATCCATGACAGAGTTCAATACTAATTTATTAGCAATTTTCATTGTTACTCATCTGTGTCTCTAATTTTATTTAACCTTCTACTGCATTTCTTATTTTCCAAAATGTAGTGATGGCTTTGGTATTTGCTAACTCACAGCAATACATGTCATAATACAAGTTTGCCACAAAATACAGAATGCAAATTTTCTACCATTCTCTTGTCATTGGCTGTGATTATAAGACCATAAGATGTAGAAGCAGAATTAGGCTATTTGGCCCATCGAATATGCTCCAACACTTCATCATAGCGGATCCATTTTCCTTCTCAGCCCCAATCTCCTTCCTTCTCTTTATATCCCTTCATGCTCTGATTAATCAAGGATCTTAAATACACACAGTGACTTGGCCTCCACAGTTGCTTGTGGCAATGAATTCCACAGATTTACCACTCCCTGGCTAAAGAAATTCTTCCTCATCTCCGTTCGAAAAAGGACACTCCTCTATTCTGATGCAATGCCCTCTGATCTTAGACTGCCCAACAATAGGAAACATTCTCTCCACATCCATTCTATCAAGGCCTTTCAATATTAGATAGGTTTCAAAGAAGTCAGAATGAAAATCAGCATCAGGTTTATTATCATTGGCACGTGTCATAAAATTTGTTAATTTAGCAGCAGCAGTTCAATGCAATACATAAGACAGAAAAAAATTAAAAATAAATAAATTACAGTATATTTATATTGAATTAATTAAAAGTTGTGCAAAAACAGAAATAATATGTGTTAAAAAAGTGAGGTAGTGTTCATGGGTTCAATGTCCATTTAGGAATGGCAGACAGGAAGAAGCTGTCCTGAATCATTGAGTGTGTGCCTTCAGCTTCTGTACCTCCTACCTGATGGTGACAGTGAGAAAAGGTCATGCCCTGGGTGGGAGGGGTCCTTAATAATGGATGCTGCCTTTCTGAGCCACCACTCCTTGAAGATATCCTAGGTACTTTGTCAGCTAGTACCCAAGATGGAGACAACTAAATTTACAATCCTCTGCATCATCTTTTAGTCCTGTGCAGTAGTTCCCCCCATCCCATATCAGACAGTGAAGCAGCCTGTCAGAATGGTTTCCATCGTACATCTATAGATGTTTTTGAGTGTTTTTGTTGACATACCAGATCCCTTCAAACTCCTAATGAAGTCACTGTCCTGCCTTCTTTATAACTGCATAGTATGTTGGGACCAGGTTAGGTCCTCAGAGATCTGGACACCCAGGAACTTCAAACTGCTCATTCTCTCCACTTCTGATGATCCCTCTATGAAGATAGGTATGTGTTCCTTGTCCTAATCTTCCTGAAGTCCACAATCAGCTCTTTTGTCTTACTGATGTTGAGTGCAAGGTGGTGCTGCAACACCACTCCATAGTTGGCATATCTCACTCCTGTAAGCCCTTTCGTTTCCATCTGAGATTCTACCAGCAATGGTTGTATCATCAGCAAATTATAGATGATATTTGAGATATGCCTAACCACACAGTCATGGGTATAGAGAGAGTAGAGCAGTGGGCTAAGCACACACCTCTGAGGTGCACCAGTGTTGATCGTCAGTGAGGAGGAGATATTATCACTATTCCACACAGATTGTGGCCTTCCAGTCAGGAAGTCAAGGATCCAATTACAGAGGAATGTACAGAAGCCCAGGTTCTATAATTTATCAATCAGGATTATGGGAATGATGGAGTTAAATGCTGAGCTATAGTTGATGACAGAGGTGTTTGTATTGTTCAAGTGGTCTAAGGCCATGTGAAGAGCAACTGAGATTGTGTCTGCTGATGACCTATTGTAGTGATAGGCAAATAGCAGTGGATCCAGGTCTTTGCTGAGGCAGGAGTTCAATCTAGTCATAACCAACCTCTTAAAGCATTTCATCACTGTAGATGTGAGTGCTACTGGGCAATAGTCATTAAAGCAGCTCACGTTATTCTTCTTAGACACTGGTATAATTGTTGCCTTTTTGAAGCAAGTGGGAACTTCCGACTATAGCAGTGAGAGGTTGAAAATGTCCTTGAATACTCCTGCCAGTTGGTTGGCACAAGTTTTCAGACCCTTACCAGGTATTCCATCGGGACCTTCTGCCTTGCAAGGGTTCACCCTCTTTAAAGACAGCCTAACATCGGTCTCCGAGACAGAGATGACAGGGTCACAGGGCGCAGCAGGGATCTTCACAGCTGCAATTGTATTCTCACTTTCGAAGAGGGCATAGAAGGCATTGAGTTCATCTGGTAGTGGAGCATCGCTGCCATTCACACTACTGGGTTTCACTTGTAAGAAGTAATGTTTTGCAAACCCTGCTAGAGTTGTCGTGCATACAATGCTGCCTCCAACCTCATTTGGAATTGTCTCTTTGTCCTTGAAATAGCCCTACTCAAATCATACCTGGTTTTCTGGCACAGACCTGGGTGGCCAGACTTGAATGCCACAGATCTAGCCTTCAGCAGATGACGTACCTCCTGGTTCATCCACGGCTTTTGGTTTGGGAATGTAGGCATACACTCATCCACACAGGTTTTAATGAAGTCAGTAACAACTGCGACATACTCATCCAGATTCAATACAGTCCAGTCCATCATGATTCAAAGCAGTCCTGTAAGCACTCCTGTGCTTCCCTTGCCCATACCTTCTTGGTCCTCACTGCTGGCACTGCAGTCTTCAGTCTCTGTCTGTCCTCAGGGAGTAAAAGTACAGTCAGGTGATCAGACTTCCCGAAGTGAGGGTGTGGAATAGTATGATATGTCAGCCCTCATTCGTCTGAATTCCGGTGAGCAGAGGGACAGAGCCATCAAATGCTCCTCATATGACAAGTCTTTCAATCCCAGAATAATGTTGACTGAGGGTTACACTCATTGCTCAAATACACCATTACGTGGTTCAGGTTTTTAAAATGAACCTTATTACCAGAGAGCCTCTTAAATGCAGCAGTTATTTCCTGCACAATGTTATTAGATTATGCCTATGAACCAGACAAGATTCATCAATAAAACGGCAGAAAACCTTTGATGGACAGCGAAGAAATATATACCCAATTCTGCCTCTGAGATTTTGTACAGTTAAAAAGCTTTGAAGAGTGTAATAAACAATTACTACATAAAATCACAAGAAATTGAAAAATCTACATTTTCAGGGTGCTTGAAAATAAATAAGAATATCTTTGAAATCACAAACAATTTAAAAATATAATATACCTTTCTCATTCTCTTCTCTTCATAGTTGCAAAATCTCCAATAGGTTTGTAAATCCTGCCAGAGATTGAACTTGGCAAAAGATCTGTGAACAGATTTCCCAGTGCTGTTGAGTCTCGGTGAGTTCCTGCTCCACCAATAGATTCCATGCAAAACCCAGTGGCAAGATTCTGTCAGCAAGTTTAAGACTCTCTTAGTTTACCAACACCACCATATTCTGTTGATTCGTGGATTGAAGTGCATTAATAAAATGAGGGTTAATTCACTTTCTGTAAATGATTCACATAATGCGCTAAACAGTCTGCAGATTAATTTCCAGATGCAAATTTTCGTTGCAGTACTTTCACAAGAATAATGTTCATAATACTTATTTTCATATAAACTATTATGGAGGATGGTTCTGTAAGGAAGCATAAGAAGTAATGAGTGAGATGCTTCAACTGCAATTGGAAAGATAGATATAAATATAAATCACAGATGTAAAAGCCATCATGCTGGTAATAATTAAGGAAGTATTACAAAAATAAGTTTCAACAAACTGGTTTCTGTTCATTCTTATACCAAATACTATTCATTTTGAGACAAACAACAAATTAATTTGATTTCCAGTTGAAAGTGCACAACATTAATACTGCAAGTTTTGGGTAGAAGTATTTAGCAGGCCAAGGACACAGATGTGATTCATGAATTATTATTATTATTATTATTATTATTATTATTGTAATACACACATTTTGCCAGCATATTGATTTTGCGGCATATTGAATGTACTGATTTCATATTTTTGGACAGTGAGGTAGCGTGAGTTCACATGTCCGAATGTCTTAACAAAACAGCAGCTTACTGGTGCCGAGGCTTTCCAACTCTATTAGGTAAAATCTGTGATCACATGCCTATATTCCACATTACTTCTGCAGACTATGCTTTATCTGTATCCACACATCCTCAAAATTTTCTTAAGAATGTTTCCTCTTCATAAGTGTAATTATTATTAATGCAGGTTGATAAGAAATCCCTATTTGACTATTAAATGGATAATTACAAATAGTTGTGCCTCATAAATTAATTTATCCCCATCTATTGCTCAAACATGACAATGATTAGTGATTTAAGTACAGTTCATCCTTCACTGTATTGGCTCTCCTTGGGGGGCAAAACTCTCTTTAAGATTTTCTCTTTCAGAATTTTAAAGCATGATTGAATGTTTTGTATCATTGCAGAATTGGAGTTCAGAAGAAATATACTATGTCTCTGCTTCCTCAGAAGTCTAAAGAAATCCGGCATGTCCCTATCAATTCTTACCAATTTTCCTTGATGCAACAGGGAAAGCACTCTGACTGGTTGCATAAAAGCTTGGCATGGCAACTGCGTGGGACTGCAAGAAAGAGCAGAGTTGTGGACATGGAACATCAGAGGGAGCAGCCTCTACCCTATGAACTCTGCCTGTATCTCTCATTACCTCAGCATAATCATATAACCACACTCACCCTGGGTATCCTCCTTTCTCCCCTCTCCCATTGGGCAGAAGATACACAGTACTACACAAAGGTCTTAGGCACCCTCGACTTTTAATATAGTTTTGGAAGGTATGGCCTCCGCAGAGCCCTGATCTCAACATCAAGGCTATCTGGGATTACCTACAGAGAAAGAACTGAATGAGACAACCAAAGTCTGCAGAAGAATTGTGGCGAGTTCTCCAAGATGTTTGGAACAACTTACCTGCTGCATCTCTTATAAAACTGCATGACAGTGTCCCGGAGAGAATTGATGGAGTTTTAAAGGCAAGGGGTGGTCACACCAAATACTGATTTGATTTAGATTTTTTTTTACTGTTTACTGCTCTTTATAGTAATCTTTTTGATATGTAAAAATGTTCATTTTATTTTTTAAAAGCAGTACTATTTTTGCATGTGCCTAAGACTTTTGCACAGTCTTGCAAGAGCCAGAAAGCACATATCACCAGGCTCAAGAACAGCTCTTATTCCAGTGCTATCAGACTTTGAATTGACCTCTTGCACAATAAGTTGGATTCTTGGCCTCACAATCTATCTTGTTATAATTGTGCACTCCCTAGTTTACCTGCTTTACAATTTTTCAGTAACTTTTATAATTTATTCTGCATTGTTGTTGTTTTAGATCAATGCACAGTGCAATAGCTTGATCTGTATAAACACTATGTATAACAAGTTTTTCATTGTATCTTGGTACATGTGGCAATAATAAACCAACACCAATAATCTTTATAGTTATACAGTTGATAATGCTATACACACTGATGCCCTGATTTTCTATTTCTCCTCATTGCAACAATATAGACTTGTACTTCCAAAAACTTGCCATTCAAAAACTTTTTAAAAACTTAAGTATGCAAGCATAAGTCTACTTAATGTCAAAATGTTGTCAAATGTACTGGCCCACCAGATTATGCAGAGAGGTCTGATTTTTTTTTTATTTGACAACAATATAAGAATTACACAGAAGTATATAACCATATAACAATCACAGCACGGAAACAGGCCATTTCGGCCCTCCTAGTCCGTGCCGAACTCTTAATCTCACCTAGTCCCACCTACCCGCACTCAGCCCATAACCCTCCACTCCTTTCCTGTCCATATACCTATCCAATTTTACCTTAAATGACACAACTGAACTGGCCTCTACTACTTCTACAGGAAGCTCATTCCACACAGCTATCACTCTCTGAGTAAAGAAATACCCCCTCGTGTTTCCCTTAAACTTTTGCCCCCTAACTCTCAAATCATGTCCTCTCGTTTGAATCTCCCTGACTCTCAATGGAAACAGCCTATTCACGTAAACTCTATCTATCCCTCTCAAAATTTTAAATACCTCGATCAAAACCCCCCTCAACCTTCTACGCTCCAATGAATAGAGACCTAACTTGTTCAACCTTTCTTTGTAACTTAAGTGCTGAAACCCAGGTAACATCCTAGTAAATCGTCTCTGCACTCTCTCTAATTTATTGATATCTTTGATAATTATGATATTATGAAAGTATGATAATTATGATATTATGAGGGATGATGAGGATGAACAATTGAATGTTATTCATCACCTCAGTAATGACAACTTTCAAGTTATAAATCTGGAAATAATATTGCATCCTGACTTGAAAAGACTGTAAGTAAAACAAGACCAAGATAAAACCCATCATAGTCATTATTATTAGAATCTGTTCAACTATAAAATTAAATTAATTTATTAGTAATTCATCCTGCGACTAGGGTCCAGAAATAATGTGCTGATTACTGCACATAGATGTGTAATACATCTTCACATGATGCTTCTTGGTCTAATATTTTAATCCAGATCTTAGTTTAAAATCAAAGTCTAGAAATTAGAAAACAAAGGGTCTTATTTTTATGCACAAATTGTACATACTGGCTACTTTGTGCTTTTCTTCGCTTCAAAATGCCCATTTTCACTTGAGAACTCACCCACAGCCAAAATGGACCAGGCCCTTCTGGATGCTGCTCACTGATGAAATTCCTGCATCATCACATGCCATGATGACATCATCAATATTGGTAGCAATTATTTACTGACAGAAACAGGAGCACTAATGTGCAAGCTGTGACCATTTTTAAACTTTTACTAAGACAAGGAACAAATCCCACAGCAAATTAGCTTGGAGACTTGCATTAAACAGTCCCAACTGGGATACTGATGTATTGTTATCTGCATATGCCTGCCTGAATTTTCAATGCTATTCAATTTTATTGCATAATTGCTGGGTCTCACAGGGCTTATTGCGGACTTTCAAAATCAAGATAAGCTTTGACTTTGGCCTGAGTAATGAGCTCATACCTTGCAGTGGCATAGAGGCTACTCACGGAACAGGTTGTGGATGGAATTGTGAAATGGATATTCAGGGATTTTATTTATTTCTTTTAATATTAATGCTTTTAATTAAGCTACATTTATAAATTGCATTTTTATGTATCTGAAGCTTTAATTGCTTTAATTAATTTAATATTTAACAGTATTTAATTCTATTTTGGTGGCACTATATCTGATTATCAGATATATTTAAAACATGGGAAGGGTTTCTGAAAGCCTGAACTGTCCAAAAGTATCTGGAACTTTTACGGGGGTGGGGGGGGGTCAGGTTCCAATATCTAAGGTTCAATTATCGTTCATGAACAGCTCCACTTCTTGCGATGGACACAGCAGCAAAGCCTTGCGTTTGATTTAAGTATGTGGGGCTACAAAAAGGCTAACACAGTCCAAGAGGCAAATGCAAGGTTGGGCCAGGTCAGGGACAATCCTCCCCAATATAACCACCACCGCAGCTGTCACTACAATATTGATTAAGGGCATCGATACCAAGGGAGTAATCTTGACAAATCTTGACATCCTTAAACTTCAGATTGTTCAGCTGTTCTCATGGAATTGTATAATGCTAATGTGATAAAAAATTAACAAATCTTGCAACTTAGTCGTTATTGGGGCAATTACTTTTATTAATGAGCCAAATGGTTTCAAATTAACTATTTATGAGACGAACTTTAAATACGTTGTACAGAGATGTAGTTAAAGGATGCAATTATAAAGTGGCCTTGAAGATTGTAAGGAAAATAAATGCATGACTAGAAACCTACAAAATAAATACTTGATGGTTTATGGAAAACAACTGTCAAGAAGAATGAGCAGAGAATCTTATAAGGAAAGTGTCTCACAAACCACTTGATCTACAGATGCATTGTTTGCACAGTACATATTGATTATTACAGCTTTTAAAAGCACTATTTATTGGTACTTGCAGGTGCTTACCTATCCTCCCAAGAAGTGGTATTAGATATCACTACATATATTTCACTAGAAAAATAGAGAATAGATTTTGCAGATGAAATTTTGAAGTAGGGCAACACTATTCAAGTCTTTGTTATCTATTATCTAAATAAAGTTGCCCGACAGGTCTTACAGCTTGCTTCAGAGCTTCAGAAATGTCTTAAGCACTCCACTTAAATGCCATGAATAATAATGTTAAAAGCACATACATCACATCTCAAGAACCCAGTATGGCAGTGTTACAGAGATAGTTTGTGTCATCATCTTTCCAGTCACAGTTAATCTTGGCGTAATTTTGGACAGATTTTCTGCGTGGATCTTATCTTTTGATGTTAATAATATTTAAGTGGTCACTTAGGAAAGCATTAACCACTCAGTATAAATCACTGATCTTTATGTCACACCTATTGCAAAATAATGTATATGAAAACAGCATGAGTGATGTGGCAAAAGAACTCTTTGGCAATTTGATGCAATGTAAAAATCAACCAAACTAATGCCACACAATTGCTTCCAGAGTACTGCTGATTTGTGCTCCTCATACAATTAATTCATACTTTAATAAGGATGATAAACTTGTGAAATAAATTATCAGTAAAGGAGATTAAACCATATAGTATAAATGGAAACAAAACATAATTTCTGCAGAGAGATTAAGAAGTTAGGTGAAAAATGGACCACTTTTGGGAAAAACCTTTTTTTAAGCATTTTGGCAATTTCCTAGCACTTCAAACTTCTTTTATAGCTGTATTTTTTTGCCACTAAAAGAGTCTTAACATGGCTCTGAACTGTGAGTCAAAATATTCTGCCCTTAATTACATCCAAGACCAGAGTCAGTAGTGTCATGTCATTTTAGTAACTGTAGTGCAGATTAAACTTTCCCAAGATTAAGGTGGACCTTAAATATCTCCTGACACAATTATAAGCAAAGCATTTTTTTTTTCAGATGTTCTAGCCACCTTCTTACCCCAGCCATTAACTCTAAAGACACATTTATTCTACAGATTGTGGAACTTTTCTGCTGGCAAGATGGTTGCCTTGTTTGTCTGACTAATTAAAGCCACACTTATTCATCATATGTGAAATGCTGCATTGTGTTTATAACGAAGCTGAGAATGTGCTGAACAAAGACAAGACTACCCTAATATTTTGGATAACCTGTACTTGTTTTCCAAGGAAAGAAACTGAGAAAAACATGTTACTAAATTCCATACCAAATATACACACCAGATGGCTTTATTTTCATACGTGATTGTCAATATGTTGTGTATTAAATATTGTTGAAGATCTGCAAATATTCAAAATAAACCCAAGGTACAACAGAAATCCATTTTTTCATAACATTGTCCACTTCATTAAACCATTTATACAATTGAATTTAAAACATAATATAATATCTCAATATTACTGTTTTGCGAGTAATTTTTGATAGGAAAGTTCATACTGCCTTACAAAGCAAATTGAGTCAGTTTTAAATTATGCAAAATTCAAAACTTCCTGTTCCATTGATGATCCATCTAAACAATGATGGATATTCAGGAAGGAGTTTTACTGATAATAAATCAGTAGTTATTTCTGACTATTTCGTCTGGACAGAATTTTGCCAGTACATGATAAAGAGAAAATAATACAATAATAACATTAAAGGTAACATTGTGATCTTTGGTGTTATAGTAAGGCATTAGGTCAATTTTACTGCTTGAAAGTAAAACATGGATTATTAGCCCTGTTTCTCCCAATGTTCAAAGAAATGCTCATATTTCAAAACAATCCTGTCAATTCCACCCAAAATCCCTCTACCTTTACAAGCTACTGCTTCTTCATCAGGATTAATCTCTATTTCAAAGCCTTTGAATATACTGTTGCCTCCTAAATCCTAAGTGCAAAGCTATTCTTGAATTCCTCCAATCAGATTTGCACTCACTGCACTGCAACCAGAATAATCAAAAATCACGGCTGATATTCATTAATGGCAACCAGAAAAATTCCTCCGAGGACTCCTTCAGGAAATGTAGAGGAGGCTTGACCCAAAAGCAGAGCAGCAGAAATAATTCAGCAGTAAATGATATTTTACGAATAAACTTCAAAATAACAAGCCATGTGGGGGGGGGGGGCACAAATCAAGCGAGAACAGATACCTAACACTAAAAGGTAATGAAAGACCAGGAGCAACTGGTTAAGACTGACTGGCTCAATATGTGAACAAAGGCTGTGGGTGAGCTGGGTTTAAATAGGCTGCAGGTGATGAGTTGGAAACAAGTGACAGTAATTCTTTTTCGTTGACTGGAAACTGGGAGATGCATCAACCAAGCATTCTTATAAGATAAGATGACTCTTGACCTCACAATCTACCTTGTGATGAACTCATGTCCTGCACTGCACTTCCTCTGTAGTTGTTTTACCTTATTCCACCTCAATGCACTGTGTAATGATGTGATCTATATGAATAGTAGGCAAGACAAGCTTTTCACTGTACCTCGGTACATCTGACAACATTAAATTAATTCCATTTTCCAAACAATTCCAATACCTATGTTCTAACTAAGTGAGACTGCCTTTAGTTGCATCAAATTTCATAAAGTATATTTATTATCAAAGTATATATAAGAGACCTTGAGGTTTGCTTTCTTGGTCCCAAGAAAGCTACTGACCCTCTCCACCTTCATTCCCACAATGGGCACTGGCTCATGGACCACTCACTTCTTCCTCCTGTAGTCAATAATCAGCTTTTTGGTTTTGCTGATGTTGAGTGAGAGATTGTTATGGCACCGTGCAATCTGAATTTCAATCTCTCGTCTGCATGCTGGTTCAGCCAGAAAATTTAAATACAGCTTTAGAGCCACAGGATTATAAATATAAAGTGATTAGAACAAGGAGCTAAGCACATAGCACACTTGTGCTGATGGTGAGTATGGGAGAGATGCTATTGCAATCCCATGCTAACTGAGATCTGCCAATGAGGAAATCAAGGACCCAATTGCGCAGGGAGGTACTGAAGCCCAGATCTTAAGCTGAGTAATGAGTTTCAAGGGGATGATAGTGTTGAATGCAGAGTTACCTGTAGTCAATGAAGAACCTGACCTACACACCTTCATTGTCCGACTGTTCCAGAGCGGAGTGAAGAGCTAATGAAATGGCATCTGCTGTTGTCCTGTTGCTGGGGTGGTGGGCAAATTAGAGCAGATCCAGGTCACTCCTCAGACAGGTGTTGATATGTTTCATGACCAACCATTTGGAATCACTTGCCTACCAAAATGATAGGTGCAGAACTTCCAGATATCCCTTTACCTCCTACTTCAGAACTTTACTTACACTTCTGGACTTACCCAAGAGTTCATCCTTGGTGTTCTTCTTTCCTCAAAAGTTGTGCTTTAATGATCTAATCCAAAAATTCATGTCTAAATATTCATAGAGAAGCAGGGCAACTGTGGGATGGTTGACATGGTCAAATAAACTGTCAAGGCCAAGGCTACAGAGGTCCTGCCCTTTCAGTATGTATTTTCTGCTTACCTAATCTAAATGCCTATTCAGGGCAACAGTGAAAGTCCTCCATCTCTCTCTGTCCTTGGTCATCTTCTCTATTGTGCCCCAGGTGTGGTTCAGGGTCATTTCTGCCTCTATGGTACGGTGCCAATTTGTCTTTGGTCTTCCAGGTTTCCTCCACCCTTCAGTGGTCCAATGAAGTGCTGTCTTGATGATGGAGTTGGCCTCCCTTCTCAACACATGCCCAATTCATCTCCAATGTTTCCTCATGATGATTATGGCCATGTCCTCTTGGTGACATTGAAGGGGCAGGGCATGGTTGAAGATCTTTCCTGGCCAAAAAATACATAAGATCATCTGGAGGCTCATGATGTGGAATGACAACAGTTTGTCAAGGTTGTTCTCTATCATGCACCAGCATTCTGACCCATACAAGAGAACAGATAGACACAGCTCTGGTACAACTTCACTTTGGGTGAATGTACTTGGTTGATCTCCATATGTTGCTCAGTGATCTGAAGACGTTACTAGCTTTGATGAGTTTGCAGTGGATGGTGTCCTTGGACTCACCATCCTGCTAAATGATCCTGCCCAGGTAGGTGAAACTGCTAGTGCTGGGTAAGTTGGCATCATATGCCTTGAAGGGAGGAGGAGACACTACATTCAGGGTCACGGTCTCAGTATTTCTCTGGTGACTGAGTACAACCTGTCCACCAAAGGTATACAGATCCTGAGTTTCCTCATGCCTGTGCTGGTCTGTATGTGATAGTAATGCAAGGTCATCCACAAAATCAAGGTCTCCTAAAGTAGAGAATAGAGTCCATCTAATGCCTCTCTGCTTGTCTTTTGTTGTTTGTCATAACCCAGTCAATCATCAGGTTAAATAATATCACTGATATCACACAGCCTTGCTTTACTCCCGTCCAGACTTCGAAGCTCAAATTGCAGTCCCCAACTGTGCAGGTGAAATTAGCATAGAAATTCTGGATAAGCTGGACAGTTTTGGAAGAGATCCTATATGATCTGAGAATTCACCACAGGCTCTCCCTGTGGATGCTATCAAAAGCCTTTTCAAAGTCCATGAAATTCACATGTCATCTCTGCCACTCTGTGCACTCTTCTATATGTTATGTAGTGTCAAGATATGGTCAATACAGCCTGTTTCTCCTGAAGCCAGCTTGCTCTTTCCTCAAGCGCTCATCTACAGCATCTGTAATCCACTGGACAATGACTTTGGCAAGATTCTTGCTGGGCACTGACAAAAGTGTGATGCCACGACAGTTGTTGCAATCATTTAGCTCTTTTTTCTTGGGAATCCTAACACTAACTCCCTTTGTCCAGTTCTTGGGTACTTGTCCCCATTCCCAAATTATAGCAATCAGTACTTGCAGGATGGCTGCTGAAACTTTTGGTTCATCTTTGAACAGTTCAGCATTCAAACTGTCATGTCCTCAAGCTTTTCTGTTCTTTAATGATTGACTTGCAGCAACAATCTCTTCTTTCTTGGGCGGATCTGTGTTGATGTCGAGGTCCTCTGCTGCCTTTTGCAAATCAGGTTCTGCATCTGGTGGTGGCCTATTCAGCAATTCTCTGAAATACTCTGTCCATCATGCTTCTTCTTCTTTCTCAGTTGTCAAAAGCAAACTAATCTTATCTCTCACAGGATCACTGGCTGGCCTGGAACCTACTGCATACCAATTTTGAAATCTTCTAAATATTTCTATGATCACCTTGACTCACTGCTGCTTCATTTTCCTCTGCAAGGTCTTCCATGTAGACTCTCTTATCCTTTCTTACTAGTCTCTTCAGTATATGTTAGCTTTGGTATATGGTATTTGAAATTTCTCCTTAATTTATCTTGAATTTGTGTCTAACACTTTCTTATTAATTCTCTGTCTTTCTCCTAAGGCTGTCCATGTTCCCTGCCATATCCATTCTTTGTATTTCATTCCAGCTCTGTATCCTAGGCAAACTTTGCTGCTCTCCTTGAAGGCCGAGGCATCCATTTCCACACTCTGTTAATCCTGTCTACTGACACATCCTCATCAAGGTTTTGAAAGGCTTGGAATCTGTTCTTATGCTGAATGGTGAAGGCAGATCTCACACTGGTGTCCTTCAGCTTTTCAACGTCAAAACATCTTTGTACAAGTGTACAGGTCCCAGCTTGAGTTTCATCTCTGCTACGATAAGTGATCACTTCCTGTATCTGCTCCTCTCCTCATCTTTACATCCTGCAAGGGTCGTCTCCATGTACCATTGATCAATGGTCAGTCTGGTTCTTGTTGTTCCCACTGGGTGAGCACCATGTCAGTTCTGGATTTCATGGCATGGAAAGAGGAGTCCCCCCCCCCCCATGGTCAAATTGTTCATGGCACAGAATTCCACCAGTCTTTCACCATTGTTTTTCATCATTCCACATCCATACATGTCCATGACCCTAATGAAGTGTGAGCTGTTATATCTCCCATGACAATGATTATGCCTTGCTGTGATGTTAACTCTACCTCCAATTGCAGCTGTTCATAGAAGACATACTTTTCTTCATTGTTACTATTGTTAGTTAGGGCATAGCGCAGGGTCATGTTCACTTGCTTCCCGCTCAGCCTAACTCACAATCAACCCACTGTCGATTGGTTTCCACTCCAGCAAGCACTTCTCAAAGCCTTTCTACAAAATGACAGTGATGTTGACCATCTTCCCTTCTTGAGAATAAAACAGCTTCACCAGTTGTTGGCTTTACTCCGCCAGACCCTGCCCATCTGCTTTCACTGACACCCAGTAGATGTAGGTTGTAATTAGGTATTTCTTCATTATTTGTGCTAGCTTGCCAGTGTTATATATGGTTTATACATTCCAAAAACCATTTTTGGTCTTGGTCTTGGTGGTGTTCAGGCCTTCATTCATTGTGCCAGTAGCTGCCTCTCGGTTATCACCACTGTCAGTCATGTAAATCCCAGGTGCAGACTCAGGAATACCATTGCACACAGATTTAGGATTCTTCATTACTGTTTCCATAAAAATTTAACCAGTCAGACATGCGAGCCCTGAGCTGAACTCCTGAACCTGGAGGACCGATGGACCACTCTTAGACTGTCCTCAGCCCTTTAACCTGTATGGCATGGCTGACCCTCCCAAGAGTTAAAACACAAGACTCCAGCTAACACAGTTCTCTATGTCATCGAGGCAGACAAGCCTCCAAACCCTATGACAAGGTTGTGGTCCTCTTGGAAGAATTTTCTCCTTAGCAGGTGACCAAAGAATTAGCCAGAAAGGATAGGTAGTAGGGGGATATAACAATCGTGGTAACAGTGCCTGATTATCAAAAGAGGCTTTGAATGGGACTAGAGAAAGAAGTAAGCAATCAAGAATACTAGGTGAAATTCTGGATTTCAGAGGCAAAAAATAACATATGTCCCTGCAAAGGTACCAACCCTGCTCCTTATCACCTCCTTGTTCCAATCTTAGGGAGTCAACAGTTTCTACCTGCCTGTCAGTACGGCTGTTCACGACTCCAAGAAACCTTATAGACTAGTGAGCTTTATAACAGCTCTTAACATCACTATTAATTAAATGCCTCACCTCTCACAGAATCATAAACATTACAGCACAAAACAGGCCCTTCAGCCCATCTAGTCCACACTGAACTATTAGTCTACCTAGTCCCATCGACCTACACCCAGATCATAGCCCTCCATACCCCTCCCATTCAGATACCTATCCAAATTTCTCTTAAACATTGCAATCAAACCCACATCTGCCACTTGCAATGACAGCTTGTTTCACACCCTCACCATCCTCTGCATGAAGAAACACCTCATGTTACCCTTAAGCATTTCACCTTTCACCCTGAACCATGACATCTAGTTCTCGTCTCAATCAACTTCAGTGCAAAAAAGGCCTGCTTGCATTTACCCTATCTATACCCCTCATAATTTTGTAACCTATACCTCTAGTAAATCTCCCTTCTTTCTTCTATGCTCTAAGAAATAAATCTAGACCTATTCAATATTTCCCTATACCACTGGTCCTCAACTCCAGGCAACATCCTTGTAAACTTTCTCTGCACCCTTTCAATTTATTGACATCTCTCCTGTAGGGAGATGACCAAAATGGCACAAAATACTCCAAATTAAGCCTCACCAATATTTTACACAACTTTAACATAACATCTCAACTCCTGTATTCAATATTTAGACGTATGAAGGACAACATGCCAAAAGTTCCTTGGCGTCCTTCTGCATGTGACACCACTTTCACGGAATAATGGATCTGTATTCCCAGATCCCTCTATTCTACCCACTCCTCAGTGCCCTACTGCTCACCATATAAGCTCTGCCCTGGTCTGTCCTCCAAAGTACAACACCTCACACTTGTCAGCATTAAATTCCACCTGTCATTTCTCAGCCCATTTTTCCGGCTGGTCTGGATCCCTCTGCAAGCTTTGATACTCTTCTTCACTGTCCACTACTACCCTGGTCTGGTATCACCTACAGACTTGTTGATTCAGACTATCATATTATCATTCAGATCATTGATATAGGTGACAGACAACAATGGACCCAGCACTACTCCCTGAGGCATACCACAAATCACGGACCTCCAGTCACAGAAGCAAACATCTGATACAATTCTCTGCTTTCTCCCAAAAAGCCAAAGTCTAATCCAATTTACTACCACATCTTGAAACCCAAGTGACTGAACCTTCTTGACCACACTCCCATGCCAGACCTTGTGAAAGGCCTTGCTAAAATCCATGTCAACAACACACACAGACTTGCCTTCATCAACTTTCCTGGTTACTTCCTTGAAAAACTATATAAGAGTGGTTAAAAACAACCTACCACACACAAAGCCACCTTGACTATCCCCAATCTGTCCCTGCCTATCCAAATACTAAAATATCTGGTCCGTTGGTATGCCTTCCAATGAATACTGATGTCAGGGTCATCGAACTATAATTTCCTGGTTTGAGTTTGAGCCCCAACCACCTTTAGCAGCTTCTTCAATAAGCTTTCCTCCTAACACAGGGTCAGATGTGGGATATACGTATTGAAGAGTGGCACTTTCAATGCCTAGGTAACAAAGCAATCTCCTTGGCAGCTTAAGATGAGAAGTAGCTGGTAGCACTTGAACACATAAGTATAATGCAATTTATGAGTATCTTGCTCAGCCTCTTTAAGCAACTG
This sequence comes from Hypanus sabinus, assembly GCF_030144855.1. Taxonomy (NCBI): domain Eukaryota; kingdom Metazoa; phylum Chordata; class Chondrichthyes; order Myliobatiformes; family Dasyatidae; genus Hypanus; species Hypanus sabinus. Next base: position 47,092,784 of record NC_082722.1, read on the forward strand.
CATGGTGCAGATTGGAAGACATTGCTAAGGACTGCAACTCCTGCCAAGCATAAGGACCAGTGTGATCATAACAACCACAGGAAATGGTCTGAGAATCCAACCGAGTTGCAGCACTGCCAAAAGTTTAGAGATATTCTCCATGACCATCTCTCTAAGTCACAAATAGTAACCAAATATTTAGCAAGTTCGCTATTGTAATGCAGAAATAAATGGTACTGTGGAGCCTGTTCTATTGACTGTATACAAACCTTTGGGAAAATGCTAACCAGAGTGCACTTGGGTCTTGACTCCTCTCAGAAACTCATCACACTCAAAGCTCATGATACACATCAAGTACATTATTTTACCATTGAAGCAATGACACTGCTCTCTGTTAGATCTGTTGGCTGCCTGCAATAAAGTCTGGAATAATGCCCAATGTAATAGTGTTTTGTTATAAAATTCATAATTTTGTTCTGAAATGGGAACAGCAAGCATATGGGCTTCACCACAATGAAAGACAGGACAGCTAATGAGCGCAGAAAATGGAAGGCTCCTACAAACAACCAAGACTGCTTTTGACAGTCTGCTAATTTAAGACTGGCTCACTTAACTATAGCTGCATCCTTGATTAATAAATGTACAGGTTTCCCCTGCTATCCGAAGGTAGAGCATTTCTATGAAACCGTTTGTAAGCCGAAATGTCGTAAAGCGAAGAAGCAATTACAATTAATTTATATGGGAAAAATTTTTGAGCGTTCCCAGACCCAAAAAATAACCTACCAAATCATACCAAATAACACATAAAACCTAAAATAACACAAACATACAGTAAAAGAGGGAATAATATGATAAATATACAACCTATATAAAGTAGAAATATTGTATGCACAATGTAGTTTCACTTATCAGAATCAAGAAGACAGCAAGCCAAAATCAATTTGGAGAAAAAAAAAATCGGCACGGACACATATGCACACGTACATGCCTACACACATACACAGATACACGCATGCGCACACAACTGCCCACACAAGGCTTCACAGTCATGCTAGTCTTTCTCGGGGTAAACACGTATAAAGCTGGCATCTTTTTTTTGTAAAAGTGAAAATCTTCTTTGGTTAGCAAAAATAGGTACTAATGTAGGTCTTTCATAACAGCGAGCTGTCATAAAGTGACTGCTCAAAAAGCGGGGGCCACCTATATTTGAATCAAACTACCCACCCTCAGATAATCTGCATGTAAGATAGATCAACGTTTGTATTCAATGCAACAATCAAAGCAGGGTTTTAGTTATTACCGAAACAAAAATATCTCAAAGGTTTGTTATCACCACTTCTCACTCTGCTGTTTGCCCATAATACCTAACTGCACATCAACACTAAAATAAACTGCACTGCAGCAGATTGGAAGGCTCTACAACAAGGAGTCAAAACTGCCCTGCGCATCACCAGCACCAGCCTACCCGCCATCAATGACATGTATGTAATGATGTTGTCCTCCATACTCCATATGCCAGAAAAGGTCCAGTAACATCATGTAGATCCCACTCACCCTGCTCATGGACTGTTTGCCCCACTCCCATCAGGGAGGAATCTGCACAGCATCCACACCAGGACCACCAGACTCAAAAACAATTACTTTCCCCAAACAATAAGGCTGATCAAATCCTCCAGCCATTAACCCACCCTTCCACACCCCCAACCACTGTCAGCCACCTTGTGTCCAAACACTGCTTTGCCGAGTGTCACTTTATGGGCATACAATCAATCTATGTCTTTATATTTATTGTGTTTTAGTATTACTAGTGTGTTCTTTATCTTAATGTGTTTTTTGAGATTAATCAGATTCAGATCAACAATTATTTCATTCTCCTTTACACTTGCACACAGGAAATGATAATAAAACATCTTGAATTTGCACAGTTCAATTCCACATGTGCAGCATGTTGCTGTGCTTTGGTCAATGGCTGTTAATTGTTAGAAGCACAGGCCTGGCTGCAGGCTGTTCCTGTTTGATGGGTTATTGGGTCACTGCGTTGTACTTGTTTTCTGGGGAGAAGACATGGATGGTACACTAATGTAGGATGGTACCAAGCTGTATAGACTATGGGTGTGAGAATTCAGGGTAAATTTATCTTGATAGTCTAGGAAATTTGTAAAATAGATTCCTTCTCTTAAAATAGAGTGTTGAAGTAATGCTTTTGGAAATTGCCAACTCAGACACTTCTCTCTGTTGTCTGACTAACTTCACAGGCTGATTTGTGAAGGAGAGGAGGAGGACCTTCTTTTATCTCTTCATTTACACCAAAGGTACTTTCACAAATGAACTGCAGAATGGAGGGCAGCATCACTGTTGTACACTATTTAAGTAACTTACAGTCAGGTTGATATAAGACCAAGAGTACAAACAGTGACTGTTGTGGTTTATGAACCACTCTTTGTCACGCAGACCTTGTTAAAATATACAATGACCTTTCTGTTAACTTAGGACACGCTGAGAGCTAGGGATATGATGTCATGACAGAAACTCAGCTTATACCTTATTATTATTTAATTCAGGGTTTTGTGCTAATTGCACAGCATTTTTTTTTATTTTATTTAAAGATACAGCAGGGTAACAGGCCCCTCCAGCCCAATGAGCTTGCACTGCCTGATTACACCTGTGACTATTTAACCTACTAACCTGTACGTCTCTGGAATGTGAGGGGAAACTGGCACACCCATAGGAAACCCACGGAGTCACGGGGAGAACTTATAAATTCCTTACGGACAGCAGTGGGAATTGAGCCAGATCGCTGGTGCTGTAACAGCACCACTAACTAACTGCTACGCCATCGTGCCCGTTATGAAAAGGAACTGCATGGTGTGATTGTAGGCCTAGTATTTTAAAGGCCTTTCCAAAAATGGAATTTGTAGCAACCTGGGATTGGGAAGGAGAGAAAAATGCTCTCGATATGGAAACAGAACAAAAAACTTACTTGCCTCACGTCATGTGTTGCTGAAGGACATGAGGGGACAGAGGTAAACAGCCTTTTTACTCATGAGAATAAGACACTTGCTGACACAAAGAAATAAAGGCTGCAGGAGGCACAGGAGGTCAAGAGAAGCATTGTGCAATATTCTGGGTCCAGTGCAGCAAGCTGTTTAATGACCAAACCAGGAGAACAAATTATAGCGTCATTGCAGATCCATGCACGTTTTGCTGTTCACCTCACCCCAGTACCTCAGACTACTATCAGCCATACTCAGTGACATCATTCCGCAGATTCACCCACTTTGCTTCTGTACCTGTTCCTTTCTTTCCCATTAGCTTCCTCATAGTTCCACCCAACACTCTCATCCATATTACTTTCTTCCTCCCCAGAAACACCCCACCTCTACTATCCAACATCTATCATCTGCCCCAAGTGATTTGCATCAATCAGTCTGGCCTATGAACCACTGTCATACAGACCTTGCTGAGATATATGCCACAACTCCCATTTCCAGTTTTGTTCTTCCCTAGTTGATGTGAACAATGAGTGAAACATACTCATATTCCAAATGTTGTGAAATTCTTACATTGGATAGACATAAGAGAAGTCAATTCCCCACTCATTTCCTAATTCATTTTGCTAATGTAGGACTCATAACTATCATGCATTAGTAGCTCAGACACAAGTAGTATCAGTTGATTGGACTTTCTCCTGGACAGCCGCACTTCACAATAAGTAAGAGAAAATGATGGTAGAAAAAGACCAGTCAAAGATTGTTCTGCTTTATTTAATAGAAAAGATTCTGCAGATGCTGGAAATCCACAGTAACACAAACAAAACATGAAGGAACTCAGCAGGTCAGACAGCACTTACAGAAAGGAATAAAGAGTTGACGTTTTGAGCCGAGACCTCCCATCAGGAGCAACCTTCTTTGAGCCTTCCATGCGGGATACTGGCCTTCCGAACACATATACTACAAATGAAAGGATCACAGTCCATTACAATGAAGGCCTTCCACACAGACACAACGATCATGAGCCAATATATTTCTGCATAATGAGAGCGTAATCTCTGGGTGCTGATTTATCTGCACACCTTAAGAATTATAACAGGTAGCTCAGCCTCACCCATGTTACAGTGCCTCACTAGTTTGGCCAAATGAGTCAAATGCTAAGAGGTAGTCATGAAATGGAGCAAGGCCTCAAGAGAGATGGTGATGAACAGACTCCATTCAAGGTACAACACCTTTCACCAATTGCTCTTCAGAAGACCCGAATCAGCGTCTGGCATCCTGTCTTATGTCCTACTAACCGATTTGGCCTATACAGGGGTAGGTGAAACAGTCTTTAACAGATTCTTCATGGGTCCCAAATATTTGCTGGCTGCACCGGCAGCTTGTACATGTATTTAGCAGGTTACCTCTCCCAAGGCAATTGTGCACAAGCAGCCTAACAAATGGCAGTCAAGTGCTAAGGTAATCCTCGATTTCATCTGTTGTCCACACCTCTTTCCCAGCAGTGCTCTTGGCTCTTAATTGCTGTTATTATGAAGCTGACTTGCCTACCCACCATTGAGGACACCTTCAAAAGGTGATGCCTCACGAAACAGGATCCTCAACATCCAGGACATGCCCTCTTCTCATTGCTACCATCAGGGAGGAGATACAGGAGCCTGAAGACACACACTCAATGTCTTTGGAGTAGCTTCATACTCTACACCATCAGATTTCTAAATGCACCATGAAAACAACCTCACCTCTTGCTCTCACTGAGCATTATTTATTTTACATTTCTTATTGTAGTTTATAGTATTTTTATGTGTTGCAATATACTGTTGCTGCAAAATAACAAAATTTCACAACATACTTTAGCAATAATAAACCAGATTCTGATTCTATTGCTTTTCTGCACAGTGCTCCAGTGTATTATGTCTAATAGTAAGAGAACAATTGGCATAAAACTGTTCATCCATTCCAAATAATTATCATCTTGACCAGTCAAGACAGCATTGAGCTACAATGTCCATGGAGGTCATGGCTCAGGACTAGTTCATTGTTGTGTATTTTATATTACAATAACATTTGAATAATCTTGTATAAATATTATTTGATTAAGCATTCTTGTTCATTTAAATAATTCATTATGGGTGTTGGCACATGGCCTAGTGAGCAAGGCATCAGACTAGTAACCTGAAGGTCACTGGTTTGAGCCTCAGCTGAGGCTGCATGTTTGTGTCCTTGAGCAAGGCTCTGCAACATCACCGGTGCCAAGCTGCATGGGTCCTAGTGCCCTTCCCTTGGACAACATCGGTGGCGTGGAGAGGGGAGACTTGCAGCTTGGGCAACTGCCGGTCTCCCATACAACCCTGCCCAGGCCTGCGCCCTGGAAACTCCAGGAGCAGATCCATGGTCTCTCAAGACCAACGGATGCCACCACCATGGGTGATATGTATAAATATGTGAATTGCATATGTCTTCACACTATCACGTGATAACAGGGTGCCTTGCTTAAAGTAAAATTGAAGTTAAACCAATTCGGGCTCATGAGCCTTCCTTTGAATTAGTTTAATGTGTTGAAGTTACAAAATGTAACATTCATAGTGATAGTTTTGGGGACAGTACAGAGAGTTAGGGGTCAGGGTAGGGTTTAGGAACAGGAACAAGGAGGAGTTAGAGGTCAGGGCAGTTATTGAAAGTCATGAGCAGGTACTGTTCGCCAAAGTCCAGGCTGGAGAGCTCTGCAGTCGAAGACCAGCAATCCCCATGAACTGAGGTTGAAGGCCAGCAAACATTGAGGATGAAGTCCAGTGGTTAAAGACTGAGGTTAATGGGCCCCATGGATGGAGGCTGATTACCCCTCCAGTTTGGCAAGACCCCTTGGGTCGGCAAGCCCTGGAGTCACAGGACATGTAGGTAGGAGGCATGAGGGATGGTGACACCCCCTCCAGGTTGGTAAGTTCCAGGGTCAAAGGTCTGTGCAAGTCTGAAGTTCGAGGCCTGGAGTTCGAAGTCCATGATTAGCGAGTTCATGGGTTGATTCCGGAGGTCTAAGCCCAAAGGGAGAAGAGGTTGGTGAGTCCGGAGGTCAACGGTCAGTGTTTCTGGAGATTGGAGGCCCAGTGTCCATGAGTCCATGACTCTGGGCCAGGGAGTGGAGCCTGGAGTCCTGGAGGTGGTCTTTCCCTGGGATTGGAGGCCTGTGTGTATGAATGGGTGGGGTGGATTAGAAAGGGGCTTGATTTGCTGTTGTTGTTGTTGCTTGCATTGTGGACATGCTATAGCGGCGGTGGAATGTGTGGTGACACTTGCAGGCTGCCCCCAGCACATCCTTGGGTTGTGTAGTTGTAATGCAAACTACACATTTCACTGTTATGTTCCAAAATAAATCTGAATCTGATTATTGCTCCTGCCTGTTGTCTCTTTAATATTTTGGTAATATTTGAGTAATCTTGTATATATGAAGTTAGACTTACAATTAGGGCTTCAGTGTCTTCCTTTGATATAGTTTAATGTTTTGAAGTTACAAAACACAATTCTGCCAAGCAATCTTGTTTATAAAGTAATTGTGCAATTCTATTCCAGCTAACCATAATATTACTAGTTAAGTTAAAGTTCAAGTTTAAATGAATACCTAAGAATATAGCCAAATGAAACAGTGTTACTCTGGAGCCAAGGGGCAAAACATAGTACCAACAGTCACACACAGCACATATAGTACATATCGTCATCGTGGCTATTTCTCAAGGTCGAGGATGATGGTCTTCGTTCCGTTGATCTATCACAGAGCGAAGACACCTGTGCGAGTATTTGTTTAACCTGTACTTGACATTGCACTCCAAGAAGCACACGATACTTCACAAATTAATCAACTGATTCCAATGGAAACCATGACGATTGGAGCTGATGGATTTGTTGCAGCCTTCATCCGCCTTCACAGCCATTGAGTTTGAAGTAGCTTCGCCTGCCTGTTCCACCGTTGAGGTCTTGGTTGGATTGTTCTTTGTCAGGGACCTCACACTCTACCTTACTGCCGTGGGTGACCCTACCAGGAGCGTAGCTCCAGACAGCATCACTCTTGGGATCTCAGGACCACACAAGCTTCTCCACCACGACAAGGTGACAATCCACAGTGAAGATAGTACATGTAATAGCAAGCACATATTATATCAGTAAGTACACACAAAAAAAATACATAATCCAAGATGCTAAGTCCATAGACGTTGCAGCAGTCTGCAGTCAAACAGAACGCAGCTTGTCATCTGTCCAGAGAACACTGGGAGCAGCACCAACTCCACCTTGAACACCACATGACACCACCTCCGGAGGAGCAAACCAACTCTGAATCTGACACCTCTCTCCTGGGCCATTATAACCAGGTAACACTGCGGCTTACAACCAAAGCCGCGCAGATTCTCTGCGGTACGTCCCTGCCATCCACCATTGAGTGAGTCAATCAGTGAGTCGGACTTCCACCATTCAACATTAACCATATCCAACAGGGTCTTACGATCACAAGAAGAGTGACTAAAGCAATCACACTTTAGTTAAATGTGGAAAGCAACAAGAGAAAACAAATTTAAAACGTGCTGCGCATTTAGTTAAGATACACTTTTCATCCGTATTGATTTTTGTGTCATCAAAAAATGAAAATCATAATTTAACTTTATTGAAAAAGTGTATTATGCAAGGTACGACCATCAAAAATTCAGAAAAAAACAATAGTCGTAAGTGTCTAAATGAACTTTTACGGAGAATAGATTTTGAAAATGAATATTTTCCTTTGTGGCCCTAAGATCTAAACATATTACTATCCCTCCAAGGTCCCCGTACAGCTGGCTGTTTTATACAGCCAGATGGAGGTAGATACATTTCCCAAGTGAACAATTGTTTTCATTCCCCTCCTGTGCCACCAGAAATTATAAGTGGAAACTAAAACGCAACTAAATACCTTCAATCTACTCTTGTGATCAGTGATAAATGCAGCTCTACATGCTAAAGGTCACTGGAAGACTGAGCAACGATCCTCTACAATCTAATCATATCAAAATGTGGTTATACTGCCACCTAGTGTCATAAATAATTTTAGCAAGAAGGCTTTGCAGCAACGGCACACGCAGTCCAAATTTTTTAGTAACCTGCACACAGGTTTTAATAATGGGGAAAAATTTACATCCTTTTTCAAACCACTGCTGATTGTTTGCAAGTATGTAATGTTAGAATATTATTCATCATATATGTGTCTACTATCCAAATGCTGAGCTATAAGTAACCATTTTTAATTTTTTTCTCACTAATTAATCATTAAAATTAAAGATCAAAATTCAATCCTGTCAATAACCCAAAAATGCTTTCTATTGTGGAAAAAAAACAAGATTGCCTACCTTTGTAATTTCACAATCTCATGCATTGAAATCCCAAAATTAATTGGTAGATTGTATTGTGTCCAATATCTCTCTAACCGATTCATTGTTCATATAAATTGAATTATTGCAGATATATTTATAAAATACTATATATATCTGTATTGGACATCTTTGCAAAAGACTGAACAACACCTTAAATACTTATTTAAAAAAGAATTCACCTCGATTTTCAATCCACCTAGACAAATGAGGCGAGGCAACAAAGAATTTGCCAGAGACTCACAGCAAGTCAAGCAGCATCTGTGGGGGAATGAAATTGCGAATGTTTCACCCAAAACGAGGCTAGAGTGTAGCAAAAAAAAAAAACCAGGAAAATCCAGCATCAGGAGCATAAATGGAGAGATTTCTTTTCCTTTTAGCAGAGGTGTCTATAACCAGACAGCAAATGTTTATGCTAAGTATTAGGAAATTTTAAAAGGTTTTGAAAAAGGATTTTTTTCATCCTGAGAGTGATTGAAATATAACACACATATCTTGAGGGAGTGCTGGAGGCAGGTATTATCACAATTTTTAAGATATTTAAATGAGTACTAGAAACAATATAGACCGAACAATGAAAAAATTGGATTAGTTTGGACAGGTACTTTTGGCCAACACAGGAACTGTGGGACGAAGGGTCTGATTCTGTGCTATACAGTATGACTATTACTCTCTGACTCCAACTACTTTTACCAACTGTTCCCATCTTTCTAACTTTAAACACATTTATGTATTCCATCCCAAATATCACTTTTTGGTACCTAATGAAATTAATAACATCAAAATCTGATGTTAGCAATTTCATTGGGTGCTTGATGCAATTTTACATTAGCAGGAAATTTCACACCGTGATCAACTTACAAATGATATTGGCTTCAATATAACATAATTTATAGATTTAAATTTTAAGACCACACGTCTGTTATATACATCAATGTGATTTCCATTTGTTTTGACAATTGAACATCATAATGAGTTGGCCCTTGACTGAGTTCTGGCATTCAAAAAACAGTTGCTTACATATTTCCCATTTACCTTAATTCTCTTAATATCCAAACACCTTTCACTTCTGAGTTCATTGCAACAGCGGTTCTGAGAAAGGGTCACTGACCAGAAATGTCGACTGGTTTCTATTTCCACAGATGCTGTCTGACTGGCCGAGTTCTTCCAGCATTTGTTTCAGATTTCCTGCATCTGTAAGTTTTATTTCTTCTTTCATTTAAGACTGGAGTATTCATGGTGACTCTGTATCCTAAACTCTCTGGTGTAGAAAATTCAAATGACGCGATATCTTTTGAGTTCAGTTTTTCTTATTTCGAAGAGGCACTTATTCTGCAGCTATTCTTATTGCGATGTCCCAATCAAACACCACATCATCCCAGAGTTAATATCAAATTTAATCAATTGATGTTTTTATGTGCTGTGCAAAACATTGACCAAATTTATTCTATGTTTCTTCATAGAACAATCTATAATCCTGTTCAGGAGTCAGTACCACTAAACGATTTATTATACCCCCTCGAAGTCAAATACAGTGGATACTGGTTAATTGAGCTATTGGTTAATCTGGACAGTAACTTATTTGGGGCAAACAAATCTAATCAAGGAAACAGCTAGGAGTTCCTTCATTTATTTGGGACACTATGCCTATTAATTGGGCCAGGGAACAGTCACTGAATAGTTTCTAACTAGTGTCAGTTGCATGGACTTGCGTGGCCATTAGAAATCACACCGAGCTTCAAGCAATGGTTTTAAATAGCACCAGTTGGGTGCATTTGTCTTCAAAAAGCAATCATTTTTGTCACTGATAATTGATGAGAAATAAGCAGTAAGACAATTCAGAACTGTTTTGCTCACTGCAGTTTCAACCATTCAGTCTTGGAAATGTGAGAAACGATGGGGAGTGAAAATGAAATGATTTCACTACCTCAAAAAGTTAGGAATGAAAGAATTTGAAGGTATTGATAATCATATTGAATGTTATAATAAAATGAAGATTTGGAGGATGCAATTGTCAATAGCTTTGTATGAAGACAGTCCATCAGCTGCACTAGATGCTTGTGCTGATTACAGCCAAAAAGATGCGATGTGGATGGATTCCTACATCAGTATTAGGAACTAACACAGTTTTATGGTACTATAGTCATATTGATAGTTTTCTGATTTGTTCTGTACTTCATTTAAATGTATAATTTGTTACTCAGTTTGCCTTTTTTAATATAACTTTTTAACTATTTCCATGAAACTTTTGCTAATTGGGGCAGCTGCTTAATTGGGCCAAAATGTAGTGGTCTTGATGTGTCCCAATTAACCAGAATCCACTGTATATCCTTTCTCATTTAAAGTCAAAAATGTATACAATACCTGGAGTATGGTTAGTAAAATTCACGGATGTCAACAGACATATTATATGGGGATCCCACAGCCTAAAGATTTTCCTCCAAATGACACTCCAACTTGGAAATATAACTGTCAATGTCAATACAATGGTTTGTCTCAGGCACATATGTGTAGCTAGGGAGCCTAAGACTTTTGCACAGTACTGTAGTAATCTTATGCATTGCACAGTACTGCTGCTGCCAAATTTCATGACATACGCGAGTGATGGGAAATATGTGTCTAATGTGCACTGAGAGCAGGAAGAGAAGGTAATCATGGTTGGGAAAAGGGGAAGCGAGAGAGGAGGTAGGAAGCACCAGAAAGATAATCCCAATATCCTTTGCTCCTGCCAGATTTACAAGCTCACTCTCTGCTCCACGTTGACAAACATAGAACTGTTCAAATGTCTTAGGCACCCTAGCTATATACATGTATGTGCCTAAGACTTTTGGACAGTATAGTACTCCCACATCGACATGAAGCACTGTCACAGGAAAGCAGCATCCTTCAGGGACCCCCACCATCTAGGCTATGCTCTCATCTGACTGCAGGAGGTACAGGAGCCTCAAGACCCACACAGCAATTCAATGACAGTTATTACACTTCAATCATCAGAATCTTGAATCAGAGGGGATAACTTCATTCAAATTCACTCAGTGCATCACTGATCTGTTCCCACAACCTAACGACTCACTTTCAAGGACTCTTCATCTCATGCTGTCTCCATTCATTGCTTATTTATTATTTTTTTCTATTTTTGTATTTGCACAGTTTCTTATCTTTTGCTCTTTGGTATTTGTCCATCTTGTTGGGTACAATGTTAGTTTATTGATCACTACAGAATATCCCTCCAGTTTTCCCACTCACTCCCCTCTCCCTGCCCGCTTCCCACTCTCAGTAGATTATAGAGATCCATCTCAGAATCAGATTTACCATTTACCAAGATTTACCAAGGTCATGACTTTGATTTTTTTGTGGCAGCAGTCCGGTGTAATACATAAAATTACTACAATACTTAGGCACCCTAGCATTATATATGTGCCTAAGAATTTTGCACAGTACTGTACCTTCACTAGAGTAACTCATGCTGTTAGGAAAACAGTCCTCTGCTACTTTCCCAAGGGTTATTGGCAGTGAGCACTAGGTGCTGGACTTGCCAGTAATACCTTCATTCCACAAGTAAATATTCAAAAATCAGAAAAATAACACGTCTTCTCAAGGACCCATCACTGCAAGAGACCCATAAACTTAGGCATTAATGCACTACATGACGCTTCCTCCACATGGCCCCTTATTGTAGAGTGTCCAAAGTAAGAAATTTTGTCATGAATCCAGTTCAGAGATTGCTAATGTTTTTTAGAAGACTTCCCTGAGTGGGGGAGGGAGAGGAGCAGGGTGTCAGTTTGAAGGGGAAGCACAAGAAACATAGAAACGTGGAAAACCTACAGCACAAAAAGAGATGCTAGCAATCCAGAGCAACATAAATGCTAGGAGAACTCAGCAAGTCAGGCAGCACCTATGAAAATGAGTAAACAGTCGACATTTTAGGCCAAGACCCTTCAACAGGATTCGTGATGAAAGGAGATGGTGTAGGATAAATCAGCATTATACAGAACCAGCACTGAGGGGTATATTGAGACTGAAATCAGATCCAGAGAGTCAGGAGCCATGACTATATGTATCATATAGTGGATTCAGAGAGAGCTATCACAATAGTTATGCTTTTAACTTGACAGGAATGTTGGTGAGTTGCCAGTTCTTAACTCAGTGGCCTGACATTTACTCAGGCAGCCTCCCTTGGTCTGACTATAAACCAGGCTCTACATGCTGAGAAGGCCTGATTCTGCATGAGTAGGTCACACTGTTCGCAGGTCATGTGCAAATTGGTTAAAAATCACTGAAGAGGTATCTGGTGTGAACTGCAAGCTACTGGATGCCATACTGCATGCCTGAACACATCTTGTGCATTAGCAAATGAAATATATTGGGGTGCAGAAGGAAGAGCATAGAACTCACATTGTACACAATGTCTGTGTTCTTAACATTTCCTTCAAAAATTCAGTTGCATAGCATACATAAATATTCAGTGATGCTCCAGAATTTTTGCCTATATATTTATTCTTATTCTTCAGTCCTCTTTATATAAAAGAATGACATACCTTGCATTGTTGGTTGGTGTAACTAGATGCTAACATCCTCTGATTCATGCTCAAAAACATTAAGTCTCTCAACATCAAAATTTTCCAATCTGTCACCGTTTAAAGAATATTCTACTTTTCACTACCATTGTGGGCAACTTCATTTTTCTTCACATTATATTCTGCCTGTCTCATTCTTGCCTCATCATTTAGTCTGTCTAAGCCTTACATAGTCTTTGCCTCCTTCTGCAGTTTATTTCCCATGAAGCTTTGTATCACAAAGAAATTGTACATGTTCTGAAGTAGAGTTCCAAATCTGAAACCCTAGCTGTCTTTCTTTCCAGATATGCTTCCTGACCTGCTGAGTGTTTTCAAAGTTTCTGTTTTTACTTCAGATTTCCAGCATTTGCAATTCTTTTGATTTTCATTCTTATGCAAGTCTTACCTAATCCTTAATTAAGTCACTGATTGAATTGTAAGTACCTGTGGCACAAGCAATAGTTCTTGCATTCTAAGTATATCACAGAGCTTCCAGTTTCTTCTCCTTAATGTTTGTTTGTCGCATTCATAGAATAAGCAGTCTCGGCTTATTATAGAGACTGTTTTAGCTTCTTCATTCAGAGCAGATGAAAAGCTGCAAGAGCTGCAGCCTCCACAACACAGAGAAGATGAGGCTGAGATGTAGTGAGGGCCGCTGATCGCTTAAGGCCTTAGCCAGCATATTCTCTGCAAAGCATGTGAACTAGGACTGTGTTGCAAAGGCAAATCTACGGAATCACTGTAAGTGATAACTTCCTGGATGCAGAATGTTTATGTCATACAAGAATGCAATACTCAGGCTGTAAAAGCGGATTTCTCCATACCCAAGTGAAAACAGGAAATGCTGCAAATATTCGACAGGATAGGCAGCAGTCCTTCCAATAGATTCTGATTTTATTTCAGATTTTCTGCATCTATAGTTTTTTTGTTGACTTCCTTCCATATTTAGCAGAAATGTTACACAAAATTATCAATACACACGTACAGCTGCTTCATGGTAGTATTTTGAAGCAATGGGGCATGGCGTGTTTTCTGGAAAGCTACACTGCTAAAATAGACCTGGAAGGAAGGGAAAAGCAGAAAGAGTTAGGATCATATCTGAAGCCCAGATAGCTGCAGAAGAACATATCACTAAGTCAAGATATAAATGTAGATTTTTAGATGTGATCATGTCTTGCTGAGTTTGTAAGCTTCTACTGTTTTATAGAATAGTTAAAGACCAATTCAATAACAGCCAATCCTTAAAACAAACAACAACATTTCTAAGCTGGTGAAATGAAAGCTACTCAAAATTTTACATATTCTGTTTTGGAAATCTGAATATATTTTGGCTTAATGTTGTCCTGCAGTAAGTAAATGTAAAAAACAGAATTACAATAGGAGTCAGGAGGAAAGTAAATATAAACATTAACTTAATATATCTTAACCTGCAAGTGACAGTTTCCAATATTAGAGTAAAACGGCAGCATAATATTTTTCTGTCCCCTATCTCTTCATGGATGCATTTGCCAATTGAGATAAGGGGGTGATACTTCCATTAAAAAGTAAAAAGAGGATGATACCTAGACAATCCTACCTTTCAACAACTTAATCTGTTGTAATGGGAACTTATTCCAGTAATAATAGTGATAACTTCTACTTTGTAATTTTGGTTAAAAAATGTGAGATTAGGACAAACAGGAAAGCCAGCCTGTGGGAACAAAATAACACAACCTGAGAAAATTAGACATTAGGAACAGGAGCAGGCCATCAGGTTCTTTAAGCCTTCACTGTTATTCAATATGATCATGGCTGATCTATGTTGACCTCAACTCCTCTTCCTCCATACTTCTCTATTCCTCAATCTATCAGTTATTTGGCCATATCTACTTCAAAAATTTACAGTGATCCAGCTTCCACAACCAGGCAAGAGATTCAGCAAATTCTCTGAGAGGGAATTCCCAAATGCCTCAGCTTTAAATACCAGTCCCTTATCTTGTAGTTATGTCCATTTGTTTGATGCTTTCCATTTAATGAAAATATCCCACCATCTACCCACATAAGCTCATGCATGTTTAAATGTCACCTCTATTCTCCTAGATATTAAGGAACAAAGGCCTAAACTATTTAGTTTCTCTTGGTAAGACAACCCTCTCATCCTTAACACCAAAAGGCCATAAGAGATAGGAGCAGAATTAGGCCATTTGGCCCATCATGCCTGCTCCACCATTTCATCGTGGTAAATCCATTTTCCTTCTAATCCTATTCTCCTGCCTTCTCCCCATAACCTTTCAGGCCCTGACTTATCAAGAACCTAACAACCTCTGCCTTAAATACACCCAGTGAACTGGCCGTCACAGCTGCCTGTGGTAATGAATTACATGGATACATCATCTTCTGGTCCATGAAATTCCTCCTCACCTCCATTCTAAATAGATATCCTGTATTCTGAGGTTATGCTTCTGGTCCTAGACTCCCCCACTTTAGAAAACATCCTCTCCACTTCCACTCTATGCAGATCTTTCAATTTTCATGTATCTCAAGGAGATCCCTCTTCCCCCCCCCCCATTTTTCTAAATCCCAGTGAGTACTGGCCCAGAGCCATCAAACACTCCTCATACAATAATCCTTTCATTCCCAAAAGCATTCTCGTGATTCCCTTCTGAACTCTCTCCAATGTCAGCACATCCTTTCTTAGGTAAAGGGCCCAAAACTGCTCAGAATACTCCAACTGAGGCCTCACCAGTGCCTTATAAAGCCTCAGCATTACATCTTTGCGTTTATATACTAGTTGTCTCAAAATGAATGCTAATATTCCATTTGCCTTCCTCACTACTAACTCAACCTGCAAGTTAACTTTCAGGGAATCTTGCTTGAGGACTCGCAGATCCCTTTGTAATTCCGATTTTTGAATTTTCTACGCATTTAGAAAATCGTTTACGCTTTTGTTCCTTCTACCAAAGTGCATGAACGTAAACTTTCCTGACTCTGTATTCCATCTACTACATCTTTGATCTTTCTCATAATCTGGCCGAGTCCATCTGCAAGCTTCCTGCTTCCTCAACACTACCTATCCTTCCACCTATCTTCGTAACATCTGCAAACTTGGCCACAAAGCCACAAATTCCTTCATCCAAATCATGGACATATTAAGTAAAAAGAAGTGGTTCCAACAGCAACCCCTGTAGAACATTTAGTCACCAGTAGTCAACTAGAAAAGGCTGCATTTATTCCCAACCTTTGCCTTCTGCCAGTCAGCCAATCCTCTATCCATGCTAATATCTTGCCTGTAATACCATGGGCTCTTAACTTGTGAAACAGCCTCAGGTGCAGCACCTTGTCAAGGGCTTTCTGAAAAGCCTGTTATACAACATCAACTGATTCTCCTTTGTCTATCCTGCTTGTTACTTCTTCAAAGAATTCCAACAGATATGCTGGGCAAGATTTTTCTTTGAGGAAACCACACTGACTATAGACTATTTTATCATGTGTCTCTAAGTACTCTGAGACTTCATCCTTAACAATCAACTCCAACATCTTTCCATCCACTGAGGCCACACTAACTGCCCTATAATTTCCTCCTCCTCCCTCCCTTCATGAAGAGTGGAGTGACATTTGCAATTGTCGAGTTTTCTGCAACCATTCCAGAACCTAGTGTTTCTTGAAAGATGTGTCCACAATCTCTTTAGCTACCTCTTTCAGAACCCTGGGGTGTAGTCCATTTGATCCAGGTGACTTATTTACCTTCAGGACTTTCAGCTTCCCGCCCCTTCTCCCTAGTAATAGCAACTGCACTTACTTCTGCCTCTGGACACTCTTGAACTTGAGGCATACTGCTAGTGTCATCCAAAGTGAAGATTGATGATGCAAAATACTTATATAGTCTGCAATTTCCTTGTACCCCATTACTACTTCTCCTGCATCATTTTCAACTGTCCAATATCTATTTCATCTCTCTTTTACTCCTTATACATGTGAAAAAGAACTTTTGGTATCCCCTTTGATATTATTGGCTAGCTTACATTTCATATTTCATCTTTTTCCTTATGTATTTTTTAGTTGCTTTCTGTTGGTTTTTAAAAAGCTTCCCAACCCTCTATCTTCCCACTAATTTTTGCTCTATTATATGCCCTCTCTTTTGCTTTTAAGTTATTGTCTTCCCTTGTCAGCCACGGTTGTGTCATCCTGCCTTTAGAAGACTTCTTCTTTGGGATGTATCTACACGGCACCTTTTGAATTTCTCCCAGAAATTCCAGCAATTGCTGTTCTGCTGTCTTTCCTGCTGGTGTCTTCTTCCAATCAACTTTGGTCAGTTCCTCTCTCATACCTCTATAATTCCCTTTATTCCACTGTAATACTGATACATCTGACTTTAGCTTCTTCTTCTCAAATTGCAGGGTGAAGTCTATCATTTTATGATAATTTCTTCTGAAGGGTTCCTTTATCTTAAGCTCCCTATCAAATCTAGTTCATTACACAACATCCAATCCAGAGTATTCTTTCCCCTAAAAAAGCATCTGGTAAGCATTTTACAAATTCTCTCTTGGAGTGCAAAACCACCCTGATTTTCCCAATTTACTTGCATACTGAGATTCCCCATGACTAACATAGCATTGCCCTTTTGAAACGCATTTTCTATCTCCCATTGTAATTTGGAGCCCACATCCCAGCTACTGTTCAAAGGCCATTTTGACCCCCATCAGGGTCTTTATAGTGATGTTGTTTCTTAACTCTACCCACATCTTCCATTCCTCTGTCACCTCTAAGGATTTTATTTCTTTTTTTTAAACCAACATAACCACACCACCCCTCTGCCTACCTGCCTGTCCTTTCAGATAGTTTCACTGTACATTGCATCTGCCAACTGCTCCATCCTCAGCCAATAATTCCGGTTTTCATCCCCCTGCCACATTAGAGTAACAGCTCTAGCAAACCTGCCCACAAGAATATTGGTCCCCCTTGGGATTAGGTGTAACCCATCTTTTTTGTACTGGTCATACAGTGCCCAGAGGAGATCCAAATGATCCTGAAATCTGAAGCCCTGTCACCTGCACCAGTTCCTCAGCCACACATTCATCTGCCAAATCATCTTATTCTTACCCTCACCGACATGTGGCACAGGCAGCAATCCGTCCAGCGATTACTACCCTGAAGGACTTGTGTATGCCAACGGCCATGTTGCAAAAAAATTTCAAGATGGGGCCCAAGCTGCTGTTCAGCTGCATTTCACCATTTAATCGCTGATAAAGCATCGAGACAGATTGGGACATCGAGGCGAATGCAGAAGCGAGTGAGAGTTTCAGCCTTTTGATCTCTGCCGGAGGAATTTAAGAGCAGTTTATCACTGTGTGGCTCGCTGTGGCAGGTGAGTAGGCCTCTGCCTCGTGATAAATGTCAGTGATATTGTAGGATAGAAGCATGTTTCTGCATTTATGGATTGGACTTACGCTTATGGACTCTGAACTTTTTCCAGTCGTGTGGTTCTATGTTCTGTGCCTTTTTTTTTAAATTGCCCGTTCCTTTTCCATTCTGTTATGCAAGGAGAGGGTGTTTTGGGGTTGATGTTCTGTTAGCTTTTAGTGTGGGGAGGGGTTGTTTTTTTGGGTGGGGGATTTAACTGTTCTGATTTTTGAAGGGGAGGGGAGTTTTGGAGGTTTGATTCTGTATGGGGGGGAGGGGTGTAGGTTTGAAGTTTCTCTCCGAACAACTTTTGTTTTTTCTTGTTTTTTGTGGCCATCTGGAGAATACAAATTTTAAGTTGTATATGGATTCATGTTTTGATAATAAATGAACCTTTGAACCTTTGCTTTACAGCTTTCTACCTACCTCCCTAAACTGTCTCTTCAGGACATCCTCCCTTTTACTACCCATGTCATTGGTGCCAATATGTACCCAGAGTTCTGGCTGCTCACCCTTCCCCTTTAGGATGCCATGGACCAGATCCAAGATATCCCTGACTCTGGTATCTGGGAGGCAAACGTACCATCCGTGTGTTGCTTTGACATCCACAGTATATCATGTCCTCTCTAACCCCTTTCACTAGTGCAGTCCCCTTCTCCCCTCCCTTCTGATTCACAGTGACAGACTCGGTGCCAGGGTCCTGGTCGCTGTGGCTCTCCCCAGTAGATCATTCTCCCCCCCCCCCCACCCATAAATCGACCACCGCAACAGTATCTAAAGCTGAATACTTATTATTGAGGGGAACAGCCACAGGGTTGCTCTGAACTGGCTGCCCACTTCCTTTCCCTCTCTTGACAGTCAGGTACCTGCATCCTGTAAATTAGGGGTGATTACCTCCCTGTAGCTGCTATCTATCATCTCCTCAGTTGCCCTCATGAGCCTAAGGTAATCAAGCTGCACTGAGTTCTTCAACACATTCTCTGAGAAGCTGCAACTTGATGCATCTGATGTAGATGTGGTTATCCGGGAAGCTGGAGGTCTCCCAGAATTTCCACATCTCACACAGTCCCTGGAGCCATTCTCACTGCACTCACTATGCACTAACAGACTTAGAATGAAGAAGAACCCTATCAAAAACTTTCCTCACCCAAGCCTGTTGTCGCTGAAGCCTGCTGAGCCAAAGACTTCCCATACTAATACTGGTCCACTCCAACAATGGCTGCTCCACTTGTCCCTACCTTACTTTTATTTGCCCTTGCCAATAAATTGCAAATCATTATGCTGCTGGAAAAAGCCAAAAGCTCACGAATGCTTCTTTTTAAATCTTTCAACACAACCTTTCTTGACTGGGTTGGACCACCAGAAAAAGCCGAAAGTCCATGAATGCTCCCTTTTAAATCTCTCGCTCTGACCTGTGTGTAGCCTTTTCTCTCAATTCAATTGGGCCACAAGAAAAACTAGCCTGTGAATCTGCGTCCAATGTTACTACATCTTGTTTAAGTATGTAGTATTCCAGTCCAGCCTCACCAACATCCTCAACAATGGCAACATTATCTCTCTATTTTTAAACTCTAATCTCTTTGCAATGAAGGACAAAATGACATTTTCTTTCTTAACTACTTTGTATCAACAGTAAACTTAGAAATCATAGATATTGTTCCTTCCTCCAAGTAAACAATTGTGGATCAAAAATTGATTCCTGCATTAATCCAATAATAAATCCTTCCAGTCTAAATGAGAGTCATTTATTCCAAATGCCTGTATTCTATGAGACAACCAGTTTTTAATCTTTTGTAGCATATTTCCTCCAGTACCAAGCACTTAAAATTTAGACACCAGCCTCTTACATGGTACATTGTCAATAATCTGTCAAAGAGGATCAAGTTAGAATGCTTCTGGTATAACATTCAATCTCCCATCATGAGGGCTTCTACAACCAAGCAGAAGAGGAAAGGTGGAATGCAGACATTGTTTCAGGCACACTAACAGCTAAATTGAGTCCTCCGGTAGGATTCCAACTAAGCAGAATAAACAGGATTCCGACTATGCAAAATCATAACCATGCAATATAGAAAGAAACCATGAGAACACACAGCAAAACTAAAACCCAGCCAATCCACCGCACAATAAAATAGCTTCTACAATGGATAACATCGATTCAATGGACAGTTAAATATTTAAATTAAACAAAAAGGGTTAAACGCAACAGAGAAACTTTCCATCACCAAGACTTTATTTCCGTGAGCTCAAAGCTTTCAATCAATGCTCTGTGAATTTCTGCTCAACACTCTGATGGAAATGTTCCTAAACCTATCAGTATACATGAATCCTGGGGGATTTTAGAAAATACAGCTTTTGCAGCTTAGCCACATACATTTATTAGGATTGACTCAGAAATATAATAACACTGGAAAAAACAAACACATTGGGAAAATGTTGTCATAATACTAAATTATTATATAAATATAAAAGGAACTATATTTGTGAAATATTTGTTTCAGACCATCCCTGGATGATAACTTTACTGTATTGTTCTTATTCCTGAGAGATTCATAACAAAATCAGATACGTCACATCAACACATGAATCAAACTGTAAATGCATGTACATGTCAGAAGCAAAGCTATGTTCCTAGGAAAATGTACTGCAGGATCATAGAGGTGCAGTTTTCACTCATAAGCTGTAATTGGTTGTGTAAATTGTTTTCTGGAAAATAAACATCAAAATTACATTTATTTGATGAGGTTAGCTTTTTATATGTTGTACTTGAAACATTTACTGAGAACTACGATATTTCTATTTCATACTGTGCTGCAGCTTCTATTAGAGGCACTTGGTCAATCTGCATGATTGCTATTAAAGGCAATTAGTAACAAGTCACTATCATGTAAAAAAGCAAAACATTATTTGAAAGGAAATTGCCTGACACCATGATTAACTCTCTTTATTATTTTGGCCACAAATGTTTTTTTCCCTCAAACATAAAACATTTTACTGAATTTTTTGTGTTATTTTATTATTTAGAAGACATTTTTAAATAATCACCCACAATAATAGCATTGGATTTCAATGTAAAATAATTCAATTAACTATGCCCTTATGTGAAACCTTTCGCAAGCTATTTTGAGGAAATGTTCTTGTTAAAACCAAATTGTTATGAAGCAGTTGATATTCCAGATATTGCAAATTTCAATAACTGAAAAAAGTTGTAATTTATTGTAAGTGCATTTTCAATCAATACAAAAGAACACAGTTTTCACATGATTTGACTAATTCAAAGGTCATGTACATTTACAGAGATGTCCTAAAGTTATTGCATATACAGCCAATGATGTATATCAAAGAACTAGAAAATAGTGTCTAACCTATTAAAAGATGTAAGGCAATTTCTCAGAGGAAAGTGACAAATAGGAAAATCACAAACATACTATATGATAAATGTCAGATGTAGCAATACCATAGACATTGTGTATCAAATAATGATGTACTGTACATCATATTTTAGAATTTTGCATACATCAAAGTTCATTAGAAGCAGCAATGACTGAGAATCTGCAGCTCTCTACAGTACCGAATTCTGAGGTTTGACAACCCTTTCTCCTCATTTTCCTCGTACTTCATCCCTAAACCCAAGATGTGGCGTGGGATAGATCAGCTTGTTGTGCACTGTTCAGGATGTCCGTATGTTTGGAAGACTCTAGGAGCAGCACCTCTTCATCAATGGGAATGACCTGCATTGCCCTGGCAGAATATTCAGAACAACTCTGCCAGACTGTTCATGGGCACAAATTGCTTGGTAGTAGTGGATTCAACTACAAAGTGGCCAGAACTGTTCCCAATAGCCTCTACTACAGACTCACACATTGCTGATGTGTTGAGAAGCATTTTCTCAAGGACTGGTGTTCCAGGACACTTAGTCAGTGACAATGGACTACAGTTTGTTGCAGAATAGTTTCAGTCATTCCTGAAAATGACTGGAATAAGACATCTGCACCATGCCGCTCAGCTACAAATGGCATGGTGAAGTTGTTTGTCCAGAGTCTAAGGCACGAACTGCGTGCAGTATCAACGGAACACACTACACTGACAGTGACTCAGAAGCTCACCAAACTCCACCTTGCACATCGCAATGCAACACACTCCACAACAAATATCTCTCTAGCTATGTTGTCCCTGGGTTGACACTTGCGTTCATGCTTGGATCTCCTCAAACCCAATCTCAGAAGGAGCATACAGGACAAAAAGCCGAGACAAATCCAAGGCTCCTCAAACAAGGAGGTTCGATGTTTCACTCCTGGAAAAGCATTCCCGGCAAGGGATTACAGATGTGATCTAAAGCGGGTACTCGGAAAGATTAAGGACAAAACTGGACCACTTTCCTACACACAACGTGGAGATTATGTTTGATATCATCTAGAGACGACACATCGATCATCTGAGGAGACCAGAGTTAATTGTTAGAGAAGAAAGGTGGCCAGAGCTGTCAGAACCACCTACTGCAGTTCAAACTTCATCATTTAATCTGCATTGGTTTGGTATATGTGAGGCCCTGCCAAACGGTAACACAATTTGTTCATCCAGGCCAGTTTCTGTTTAGACATTGTAATTTTGATCTCGCTTACTTTCATTCCTGACTGCAATTCAGTCACGTCTCTGTCTGCTGTTTCCATTGACACTTCCATTTCAACTGCTCTTTTAAATGTAGGTTGTGCTTCAGTTGGAGGCATTTTTGAATGCTTTCTTATAAAAATCAGAATCAAGTTTATTATCACTGACATATGTCATGAAATATGTTGTGTTCCTAAAATGATGAACCTGCATCTTCAGGCGCCTCCACCTCCTCATTGATATTAGTAATTAGAAGAAGGCATGTCTTGGATGGTGAGAGTCCATCATCATGGAGGCTGCCTTCTTGAGCATCATCTTTTGAAAATGTCCTTGATGGTGGCGGGGCTCATGCCTATGACAGAGTTAGATGAGTTTAAAACCCTCTTCAGCTTTTTCTGGTCCTCTGCATTGTGCCTCCGTACCTGACAGTGATGCAACCAATCAGAATGATCTTCACGGTATATCTCTAGAAACCAGTGGGCTTAAAGGTGGCTAAATCCACATACCTGATGAGATGTTTCCCAGGAGTCTTTGGAAGGCAAAGGGGAAAAGTAGTGGTTTTATGACAAAAAGTTTTCAGGTTTTCTCTGATGATAAAACAGATGCCAGATATGTGGAGGACTGTAGATTTTTTGCCCTTTTTAAAGAAGGGCAGCAAGGATAAGCCAGTGAATTATAGGCCAGTGAATCTAATGTCAGTGGAAGGGCAATTACTGGAAAAAATGATTGAGAAAACAGGATTATTTCACTTAGAGAGATTAATTAAGGATAGTCAAAGTGGCTTGGTTAAGGGAGTTCCTGTAGGGAGATTTTGCCATGACATCTAAAGCTGTGATGAACTTCTATAGATATGTAGTGGAGTGTATATTGATAGGAAATATGGAAATACCAATGCCCTTAAATGGCATTTTGCCCTACAAAAGTAGTGGATACAGCCCAGTCTGTCATGGGTAAAGTCCTCCCCACCATTGAGCACATCTACAGGAAACATTGCCACAGAAACACAGCAGCCATCATCAAGTACCATCACCTCCCAGGCTATGCTCTCTTCTCACTGCTGCCATCAGGAAGGTGGTATAGGAGCCTCAGGATTCACACCACCAGGTTCAGGAAGTTATTACCCTTCAACCAAAAGGGATAACTTCACTCACCCTATCATAAAAATGTTCCTGAGTTCTATGGACTCACTTCAAAGGATTCTTTATCACGTGTTCTCAATATTTATTGTTTATTTATTTTTGTTATTGCAGCACTCCAGGTGAAGCATGTTTGACAGCTTGGCTCAGCATCCCTGTCAGCCAGAGCTATTTACTGTTGCTCTTTTAAAATATTTTCATGGGATTATGGTGGGAAGTTCAAGTTCATTCGTTGTTACATTTTAGTTTGGGTTATACATATTTATTCGCTTGCATGTTTATGGGTCACCCGAGGTGTGTAATAATCTCCTCCCTGTATGTGACAGAGTGGGGCCTCTCCCTGGGTCATAATGCTCAGTCTATTTTTGTGCTTATCACAACAAAAATGGCTGTTAAGTTAACCAAGATTTTCTCATCTGTCATCATGGACTCAATGCTTGGCATATTGGGATCAGGAGTGGGATTAGAAATTGATGGCAAGATTGAAGGGCTACGATGTCAGATGGAGCATCTTAAGACCTGAGAGTAAATCAAGAGTCCGAGCAGTATGCCTCCCCTGCATCCATGGGCCAGGATCACAGAGACAGGATGCTGACCCAGACGGAGGATCTGTGAACTGAGAATCGTGCCTTGCCAGGGAACTCTGACAGGGCAATCATACCCAGGCAGAGGAGGAGCCCATGAGACAGGTCTGACCAGCACCTCGCTGGCCCTGTCACCTGCCACAGAATGATCTCTGCTATCAGTGTGGTGAGGCAGGGCACACCAGCACTCGGGACTGCCCTGCACCAGCCACAGCCATCAGTAAACGCTGAGCAGGCAGCAACATCCAAGACCTCCAGCAGAATCCCTTCATTGTCGCCTCTCCAGGTGGGCTGTTTGGGTGAAGCACAAGGCTCAAACGTGGAGTGCATGGTGGAAGGCGTCATATGCCATGCAGTGGTGGACACAGAGCCAACCATCACCATCATCCAGCTGGGTATCCTTCCCAACATGTGCCAGCCATCCCTACCTGGGTGGACAACAGTAGTCCTGCTGGCTACAGTCACTGCTGACTGTGCGGTGATGAGAGGGAAGAGGTGGTGGCGTAAAGCACAATGGATCACAAGACGATGGTGGCGCTTCTGGTGGAAGCCACCGGTGAGGTAGACCTCCCCACCATTGACCATGCAGAGAGCAGGTGAGCAATACACTGCTGGCCCAGGAGAGGGGATGGCTGAGCATGGGACTGGGGCTCAAATGGGCAGATGTCTCTGCCCTGGAACCAGAGACCAAAGCCCTATACTCTCAGTGGGGCACACTGGAGACAGGTAGCTTTTCCAATGGACGTTTTCTGTCATCTCCCGCAGCTGGTGGTCCCCAGGGGCTCCACAGTATGGTGCTGCAGTCGGAGCACGGGCTGGTGGGACTGGAGGGGTTCAGCCATTTTGGAATCGCAAAGACGTTGGGCAAGCTGCGTGAATACTTCGATTGGCCTGGGTACAGGCAGGACGTGGAGCTGTTCATGCAGTGCTACAATGCTTGCATGTCCCAGAGAGGCCAGGCCACCAGTCTAGAGTGTCAGTAGGGTTCTACAGCCCCCCCCCCCCCCAAAGAATGATCTATTCCCCAAAGCTTGAAAGCTGCTGGAAGGGGCCAGGGGAGGTGCTCAGTATACCTGAGCCTGAGCAGCAGAAGGCTGTCATGATACACCTGGGCCAGCTAAAGTGGCACTCCAGGTGCCCCACCTCTTGCCTCACCCAGCAGTGCCTCCCGTGGGGGAGTGTTCATTTATTGTTACATTTCAGCTTGGGTTATACAGTTATTTGCATGTTTGTAGGTCATCCTGACTGTAACCAGGGTGTGTAATAATCACCCTCCCTATCTGTAAGTGACTGAGTGGGTTCTCTGCCCGGCTCATAGCAACCGCTCTGTTTCTGTGTTTCTTGGAACAAAAATGGCTGTTGAGTTAACGGAGCTTTTCTTGTCTGCCTTCATGAAACAAATGTTCACTACATTATTATTATTTCTTTCTTTTTGTATTTGCACACTGAGCACCCAAGTGGGTACAGTCTTTCATTAATCCTATTAGTTATTATTCTATTATGGATTTATTGAATATGTCCACAAGAAAATGATTCTCAGGGTTGTACATGGTGACATATGTACTTTGATACATATCAATTTGATTTTTGATGTAGCCTATTTGGACTTCAGTAAGGCTTTTGACAGGTTTCCACCTGACAGACTGTTCTAAAAGATAAAAAGTGCAGAACAAATGGGCAAATTGCATCTAAAAAAAGTGATTGGAAGCAGAAGTGATGCAAGAAATATGATTGCAATTGGGAGCCTGTGACCAGTAAGTGTTAATGCTAGGAATCTTGGTGATAATATACATCAACATTCTGATCAAGGTGGTAGGAAGTATTACTGATGGTTGCAAGTGACAAGATAACTTGCAATGCTGGCAGTGAAGAGGGTATTCTTTGACTATGTAGGATATTGATAAATTGTAAAATGGAAAGAGCAATAGCAGGTGAAATTTAATCCTCAAAAGTGAGATTTTTTGAAGACTAATTAGGGTCGGATATACAGCACAGATGAAGGATGGGATATTTCCAAGAATCCCTGCAGAGAGCAGCACAAGAAGGCAAGGTGCTTAAGAAGGTGTGACGGATATTTGCCTTCATTGGTCAGGGCATAGACTGAAGGAGCATGGAGATGAGGGCATAGCTATGGAAATCAATAATGAGTCCACCTATGGACTCATGACCAGTTTTAACTGCCACACTACAGATAGATGTGATGCTGATGACAGCATATTCACTAGGGTAGGGATGAAGTTTCTAAGGCTTGGTTTGTTTTCTTTGAAACAAAGAGGGCTGAGAAGGTTCAATAACCAGAATGCATGGGATTAAGATAAATAAGGGGATTCGAAGAATGATGCACATTCTTAACTTCAGTGGTAGAGAAAATCATACTAATAAGAACTTCTGTTAAGAATTTCTCAGTTAAGACAAGCCTAAATCTGTATATAATCATAAAAGCTTAAAGGAATTGCAACAAAGATCCCTTAAAACTTATGTTCTAAACATGACAGTTGTCACAGTCTTTATAAAAATGGTTAAAAACTAATGTGTCGCCAGAAAAATTAAGTCTTCTCCAACCAGAAGTCCTGAATGAACCATGAGGTTCACAATCTGCTGCGGGTCAGATTAGTGCCATTCGAGTCAGGGGATCAAATACAATCGGTTCAGGTACAATCTCCGGAAAGCCATTGCACATGTAATGTGGCAATTCCGAGCCAAACTTGAATCACTGAAGGATGCTCAACAGCTGTGGGAGGGCTTGAATGCTATTGCCTCGAACAAAGAGAACCAAGTGACATAGGTGACAGCAAAGCTTCAGTCCTAGATGAGCACAATGCCTTCTATGCTCACTTCAAACCTTCATGAACCCCCACAGCCCCCAGTGGCCCTGTGATTTCAGTCTCCGAGGCTGATGTGAGAGCATCCTTCAGGAGGATGAACTCATGGAAAGCATCCAGCCCTGATGGGGTACCTGGCCATGTCCAAAAAACCTGTGCTGATCAATTGGCTGGAGAGTTTACCAATATCTTTAACCTCCCACTTCAGCAGACTGAAGAACCTACCTGCTTCAAGCAGGCTTCAATTATACCAGTTGTTATGAACCCCATAACTGGGTCACTTACCAGCAAAGATAGAAAGGTCTGTTGAAATCTGATGGTACTATTTTTAACAGTATTTATTAGTAAAAATACACAAAAATAATATCAATGCAAATATACAGATAATATACATCAATACTAAATCTAAAAGTGCAAGTATAATAATAATCAATAAGAAATAAGATTTGTCGTTGTCTAGGGGATAATGTATTGTCCGATGGAAATATAAAGTTCACTCAGTTCATGCAGGCTGCAGCTGGGGGGAGAGTGGGGGGGGAGGGATTTGGAGAAAAACTTGCCGATTTTCCTTTTATGATTTCGATCCATCAGAGTCTCATTGGTGTGGCCATTCACTTGCAGCCTCTCCTTTAACTAAACCGTTCTTCCGTGATGAGACCTGGCAAGGGAGGACACACACGAGCCCTCACCGGCATTCGCTATAAAACGCTGTCACTGGATTTCAAGCATTTCTCCTGGTGCGTCTGAAGGGGTTGTTCCCCAGACCCTCTTTTATCCTTACTCACGGGGTCTCAGATGTCAATCAGGTTGGGATGATGCAATCCCTCAACCAGCCCACTCTGGTTGTCCCCTGAGGGGTTTCAATGAATAGTACAGTACTCAATACACAATTCCGTCTCCAAGAGACAATGGCCGTTATCAGTGGTTTCGTTTCAGAGGTCAGGACACATTCCAAACCTTGTGTATTCTGGACGTCTCTCTCTCATTTCCTGGGTCCCAGACCCGAATTAATAGCGATCTTGCGATTCTCAAAAAGGAGGGGGCGACTTTGTACCCTTCGGCCCCTCAGAGTTGCTTAACATTCATAACACAGTGCTGAAGAAGAACATCGTAACCTGCCTTAATGACCATCTTCCAGAAGTACTTGCATCCACTATGATAAAGTGTTTTGAGAGGTTGATGATAAAACACATCAACTGAGAAGCAACTTGGATCTGCTCCAATTTGCCTACTGGCACATCAGGTCCACAGCAGATGCTGTTTCATTGGCTCTTCACTCAACCTTGGAACATCTGGACAGCAAAGATGCATTCAAAAAGATGCTCTTTATTGACTACAGCTCAGCATTCAATACCATCATCCCCTTAAAGCTAATCACTATGCTTCAAGACCTTGGCGTCAACACCTTGTGCAATTGGATTTTCAAATTCCTCACTTGCAGACCCCAGTCAGTTCAGATAGGTAACAATATCTCCTCAGTTTTCATCAGCACAAGTGCACCAGAGGGCTGTGTGATTAGTCTACTGCTCTACTCACTTTACAGTTATGACTGAGCCCAAGCACATCTCCAATGCCATTGTTGATACCACTGTTGTTGGCCAAAACAAAGATGGTGATGAATCAGCGCATAAGGACAGAGATTGAAAATCTAGCTGAGTGGTGCCACAACAACATCTCACTCAATTTTACCAAGACCAAGCTGCTGATTATTAACTTTGGAAGGAATGAAATTGGACTGCCAATCCTCATCAGGGGATTAGAGGTAGAGAGGATCAGCAACTTTAAATTCCCTGGTATTATCATTTCTGAGGATCTGTCCTGGGCCCAGCACGCAAGTGCCATTATGATGAAAGCACGGCAGCACCTCTACTTTCTTAGAGATTTGCAAAGATTCTGCATGACATCTAATACTTTGACAAACTTCTTGAGATGGGTGGTGGAGAGAATATGGACTGGTTGCATCACAGCCTGGTATGGAAATACCAATGCCCTTGAATAGAAAATCCTACAAATAGTGGATACAGCTCAGACCGTCATGGGTAAAGCCCTCTGCACTATTGACATGGAGTACTCTCACAGGAAAGCAGCATCCATCATCAAGCACCCCACAACCCAAGGACATGCTCTCTTTTCACTGCTGTCATCAGGAAAAGGTACAGGAGCCTCAGTACCCACACAACCAGGTTCGGGAACAGTATTTGCCACTCAGCCATCAGGCTCTTGAATCAACTTCACTTGCCCCATCACTGAACTGTTTCCACAACCTAAGGACTAACTTTCAAGGACTCTTCATCTCACATTCTTGATACTTACTGCTTATTTTATAATCATTACTATTATTTATTTTTGTTCTTTAGTATTTGCACAGTTTGGAGGGAGTTTTTTGTACACTTTTTGTCCATCTTGTTAAGTACAGTATTTCACTGATTCTGTTATCATTGTCATAGAGAAGTACAGCACAAAAACAGGACCTTCAGCCCATCTAGTCCATACTGGAACCATTTAAACTGCCTCCTCCCATCAACCTGCACCAGGACCATAGCCCTCCATACCACTACCATCCATGTACCTATCCAAACTCCTCTTAAACTTTGAAATCAAGCTTGCTTACACTACTTGTGCTGGCAGCTCATTCCACACTCTCATGACCCTCTGAGTGATGAAGTTTCTCCTTGTGTTCCCCTTAAACTGCTCACTATTCACACTTAACCCATGATCTTTGGTTGAATTCCCACCCAATTTCAGTTTAAAGAGCCTGCCTGTATTTACCCCTTATAATTTTGTATACTGCTATCCAATCTGTTACATTCTGAAGAATACAGTCCAAACCTATTCAATCTTTTCTTACAGCACAGGTCCTTCAGACCCAACAACATCCTTGTAAATTTGCTCTGCACTCCTTCAATCTTGTTTACATTTCTCCTGTAGGAGGGTGACCAAAAGTGCACATATACTGCAAAGTAGGCTTCACCAACATCTTATACAACTTTAACGCTCCATCTCCCGTACTCAATACATCAATTTGTGGAGACCTATGTGCCAAAAGCTTTTGTTTGTTTATGACCCTATCGACCTGTGATGCCACTTTCAACAAACTACGAACCTGTATTCACAGATCCCTTTGTTCTACCACAATCCTCACTGCTCTACCATTCACTTTATAAGACCGACCCTGGTTGGTCCTACCAAAATGCAAAACCTTGCACTTGTCTGTATTAAATTCCATCTGCCATTTTCAACCCATTTTTCCAGCTGATTCAGATCCCTCTGCACGACATGACAGCCTTCCTCATTATCCACTACACCCCCAATCTTGGTGTCATTTGCAAATTTGCTGATCCAGTTAACCACATCATCATCTAGATTATTGATATAGACAACAAATAACAATGGACTGAGCATCAACCCCTGCAGCACTTCACTAGTCACAGGCCTCTATTCAGAGAGGCAACCCTCTACTACCACTCCCCCACCCCCCAGAGCCAATGTCTAATCCAATTTACCACCTCATCAAGCTACTGACCTTTTGTGACCAGCCCCCCATGCAGGACCTTGTCAAATGCCTTAAAGTCCATGTAGACAACATCCAATGCCTTGCCCTTTGTCTACATTCCTGGTAACTTCCTCAAACAACTCTAAGATTGGTTAGACATGACCTACCATGCAGAAACCCATGCTGACTATCCTCACAGTCCTTGTCTATCCAAATACTTGTATATCCAGTTCCTAGAATACCTTCTAATAGCTTTCCCACAAATGATATCAGGCTCACCAGCCTATAATTTCCTGCTTTTTGTTTAGAGCCTTTTTTCAAACATTTGAATAACGTTGACTATTCTCCAATCTTCCTATACCTCCAGTTGCTAAGAATGATTTAAATATCTCTACTAGGGCCCTGGTAGTTTCTGCACTTGCCTCCCAAAGGGTCCGAGGGAATACCTTGTCAGGACCTAGGGATTTATCAGGGTAGCAAACACCTCCTCCTCTGTAAACTGAACAGGGTCCATGAAGTTGATGCTGCTTTGTCTCACTTCTAGATTCTGTGTCCATCTCCAGAGAAAATTTTATGTGTAAAGAATTCACATAAAATCTCCCTCCACACATGGATTACCTTGATGGTCTTCCTGAGGACCATTTTTGTCCTTGCAATCCTTTTGACCTTAACATATCTGTAGAATTCCTTAGGATTCTCCTTCACCTTGCCTGCTGGAGCAACTTCATGCCTTCTTTTAGCCCTCCTAATTTCTTTCTTCATTATTCACGAGCATTTCTTATATTCCATAAGCACCTCATTTGTTCCTGCTTGCCTATACCCGATATGCACCTCCCTTTTGCTCTTAACCAGGGCTTTAGTATCTCTTGAAATGCAAAGTTCCCTGTAAGTTATCTTTACCTTTTATTTTGACAGGCACATACAAGTTTCATACTCTCAAAATTTTGCTTATGAAGGCCTCCCATTTACCAAGCACACCTTTGCTAGAAAACAGCCTGTTCCAAACACTTGCCCAGATCATTTCAGATACCATTGTGTTTCTTTGATTTTCCTGTGTATAGCTACAAGCAAATTTGAGCTGCATATCATGAGATATGTATTTTGATAATAAATTTATTTTGATCTTTACTTTGAAATTTGACTGAATGGCTTTTTTAATTTTGTAAATAATTCTGATATTGGAAAGTTGTAGTAGGCAGCCATTGATCCCAGGGGATCATGGGTTTGCACCTCCAGTTGACTATGTCTTCTCCATGGCACAAACCTGGGTGGGAAGATTTGAAGAACTGGCTGTTGCCCATGTAGTGGGTTCCCCCTCCCCACGTCACTGATGTAGTCCAAGGGAAGGGCAAGCACCAATACAGCTTGGCACCAGTGTCATCGCAGAGGTTGCCAGAGTGAAGTTATAAACAACACCAAACTGTTTTAGAGACCCCAGCTCCAGATTTTTCCCCCTCAGGGTTTACTCCTGAAGCCTTTCCCATGAGTGGGTATGGCCACAAAGCAGCGCAGGTTTGAAATCAGAGCTTTCCTCCTCTTAGGCAGACTGCCGTCCAAGGCTGACGAGCCTCACCTGCCCGAAACAACTGGTTTTGAGGTACCAGTGGTCTGCCTTTGCCCTTTCTCTTGTTGGTAGAAACAGTTCCACCAGGCCTAGTAGCTAAGCCACATGTGAAGGCCAAGAATTGGACTTGGTTTTCAGAGGCCATTAGAATCGCATGCCATTTGGAGCACTTCATAGGTAGCAGAAGCTTACCCTGACTACCACCCACGGCAATGACAACCTTAGGAACGCTCCCCAAACACCCTTTCATTCCTGGAATCATTCTCATGAACCACCTCTGAACCCTCTCCAATGTCAGGCCATCCTTTCTTAAACAATGGATCCAAAACTGCTCACAATACTCCAAGTGAGACCTTACCAGTGCCTTAAAGTCTTAGCATTACACTCTTGCTTTTATTATTTTCTAGTCATCTCAAAATGAGTGCTAACATTGTACTTGCCTTCTTCACCACTGACACAGCCTGCAATTTAACCTTTAGGGAATTCTGCATGTGGACTCCCAATTCTCTTTCTCCTCAGATTTTTAAATTTTCTGACCATTTATGAAACACTCTATGCTTTTATTCCTTCTACCAAAGTAGATGATCATACACTTCCCAATACTGTAAACCATCTGCCATTTCTTTAGACAGATTAGGAGACTGGACAAGTCCTTCTGCAGCCTCCCTGCTTCACCAATATTACCTGGCCCTCAACTTATATTCATAGTGTCTGCAAACTGGGCTACAAAGCCATCAACTCCATCATTCAAATCATTGACATACAACATTAAAACCAGTCCCCTATAGAACACCATTAGTCACTGCCAGCTAATCAGAAAAGCTCCTTTTATTCCCACCCATTACCTCCCATCAATCAACCAATCCTCTATCCATGCTAGAATCTTTCTTGCAATACCACGGGCTCCACACTTGTTAATCAGCCTCATGTGTGGTACCTTGTCAAAAGCTTTCCAAAAATCCAAGTACACAGCATCTAGTGATTCTCCTTTGTTTTGTCTGATTGTTATTTCCTCAAAAAAATTCTTAAATTTGTCAGGAAAGATTTTCCCCTCAAGGAAACAATGCTGACTTTGGCCCATTTTATCATGTGCCTCCAAGTACATTGAAGCCACAGCTTTAACAATCAACTCCAATATTTTCCTGACCAACAAGATCAGGTTAACTGGCCTATAATTTCCTTTCTTCTGCCTTCCTCCCTTCTTGAGTGGAGAGACATTTACAATTTTCTAGTCCTCTGGAACCATTCCAGAATCTAATGATTCTAGAAAGACCATTACAAATGCTTCCACAATCTCTTCAGCTACCTCTTTCAGAACTCTGGGGTGCAGTCCATCTGCTCCAGATGCTTATCTACCTTCAGACTCTTCAGTTTCCCAAGCACCTGTCCCTAGTAATAGCAACGGCACTCACTTCTGCCCCTTGACACTCTCGAACTTTTGGCATACTGTTAAAGTCTTCCATAGTGAAGACTGATGCAAAATACTCATTCAATTCATCCCCCCACTTCCTTTTCCCCCATTACTCTCTCCCCAATGTCATTTTCCATGAGTCCAATATCTACTCTCATCTCTCTTACTCCACGTTTCTGAAGATACTTTGATATCCTCTTGATATTGTTGGTTAGCTTACCTTCATATTTAATCCTCTCTCCTTCAGGCTTTTTTAGTTGCCTTCTGTTGGTTTTTAAAAGCTTCCCAATTCTCTAACATCCAACTAATACTTGCACTATTATATGCCTGCCCTTTTGTTTTTAAGTTGGTTTTGACTTCCCTTGTCAGCCACAGTTCAGCTATTGTGCCTTTGGAATACTTCTTAAGGATGAATCTATCTGCAACTTCTGAAATGTTCCCAAAACTCCAGCCATTGCTACTGTGCCATCATGCCTGCTAGTGTCCCCTTGCAATCAACTTTTCTCATTTCATTTCTTGTCATTTAACCCAGACATCTACAGTATATGTACATTACTGCAGAATACTAACTTGTAGAAATATACAGTAAGAATATAAACCAATCTTTTTCAAACTCCAACCTTTCACCCCAGTTTTTTTGATATTTAGTGTGAAATGCAAAGGAGATATCTTAAAAATGCACAAATAATAAAAAACCAAAACTGATATAATCAACTAAGATGAAAGTTTTCTTTAGGGTTGCACATTAGCACAGTTGTTTGTACTACTGCTTCTGAACTATAAATAAGAAATTACTTATGTATGCTGCACACTACTCTTGTTATTCACATTTCAAGATCTGGACATCACTGGGAAGTCTAACATTTAGAAATACTGACTACTTTATTAGATACTTCCTTTACCTAATAAAGTGACCACTGAGTGTATGTTTGTAGCCCATTCACTTCAATGGTTCACATGTAATGTATTCAGAGATGCTCTTCTGCACACCACTGTTGTAACATGAGGTTATTTGAGTTCTGTCTTCTTCCTGTCAGCTTGAACCAGTCTGGTGATTCTCCTCTGACCTCTCTCAATATCAAGGCATTTTTGTTGACTGGTGAGAGCTGGTTAGGGCAGTTCTAAAAGTTACCAGGAGAATCCAGTAGTTTTTGCAGACATTATTTTCACACTGAATCAATCATTTCCCCCAAATTTCACATTAGCCAAATTTAAATTCTGCACTGAGCATTATGGATTTGAACCCAGAATTCTAAATTGTTGGATCCAAGCTTCTACATAAAGTATCTGATAATTTACCTGCAGCACCATCAACATAACTGATGTATCTTGCGTAAAATTCTATGCAATAAAAACCATTGTCAGCTTACTCTCAAATGCCTTGTGACTGAAATAATCTTGACAGGAGTTCATAATGTTCTCTTCTTCTATAGCATCTTACATTCTTAAATCAAGGGCTTTGAATGCTATCAGTTCAAAACAATTTGATCTTACAAGTATGCCGTCCATTGCTATTTGCTATGCCACTTCTGTGCTGAAAGTTCGGCCCCACAATTCATTCTGATGTTCTGTGCTACCGACATTCCTCAGATCAAATTTACTGAGAGACTGCTCCACATCAGTGTTTCCTGTTACAATCAGTCATTATTTATAAAATCATGTATATAAATGCTCATTGCCACCTGATATACCTACAGCCTTGTAGTCTACATACATTTCTCAAGATCATAGAAACTTAGAAAAACTACGGCACAATACAGGCCCCTCAGCCCACAATGCTGTGCCGAACATGTACTTACTTTAGAGATTACCTAGGGTTACCCATAGCCCTCTATTTTTCTAAGCTCCATGTACCTATCCAGGAGTCTCTTAAAAGACCCTATCATATCTGCTCCACCACCATCAATGGCAGCCCATTCCATGCACTCACCACTCCCTGCATAAAAAGCTTACCCCTGACATCGGCCCTGTACCTACTTCAAAGCATATTTAAACCTGTGTCCTCTTGTGGCAACCATTTCAGCCCTGGGAAAAAGCCTCTGACTACCACACAATCAATGCCTCTCAGCATCTTATAAACCTATCAGGTCACCTCTCATCCTCCGACACTCCAAAGAGAAAAGGCCAGGTTCACTCAACCTATTCTCACAAGGCATGCTCCCCAATCCAGGCAAAGTCCTTGAAAATCTCCTCAGCACTCTTTCTATAGTCTCCACATCCTTCCTGTAGTGAGATGACCAGAACTGAGTACAGTACTCCAAGTGGGGTCTGACCAGAGTCTGGATTAGCTGTAACATTACCTCTCAGCTCTTAAACTCAATCCCCAAGTTGATGAAGGCCAATGCATCATAAGCCTTCATAACCACAGAGTCAATCTGTGCAGCAGCTTTGAGTGTCCTGTGGACTCGGACCCCAAGATCCCTCTGATCCTCCACACTGCCAAGTGTCTTACCATTAATACTATATTCTGCCATCATATTTCATCTACCAAAATGAACCACTTCACACTTATCTGAGTTGAGCTCCATCTGACACTTCTCAGCCCAGTTTTGCATCCTATGGATATCCCACTGTGAGCTCTGACAGTCCTCCACACTACCCACAACAACCCCAACCTTTGTGTTATCAGCAATTTACTAACCCATCCCACCACTTCCACATCCAGGTATTCATAAAAATCATGAAGGGCAGGGGTACCAGAACAGATCTCTGAGACATACCACTGGTCACTGACCTCCATGCAGAATATGAACTATCTACAACCACTCTTTGCCTTCTGTGGGCAAGCCAATCCTGGATCCACAAAGCAAGGTCCCCTTGGATCCCATGCCTCCTTACTTTCTCAATAAGCCTTGTATGAGGTACCTTATCAAATATCTTGCTGAAACCCATATACACTACATCTACTGCTCTACCTTCAATGTGTTTAGTCACATCCTTAAAAAAATTCAATCAGGCTTGTAAGGCATGACCTGCCTTTGATAAAGCCATGCTGATTATTCCTAATCATATTATGCATCTCCAAATGTTCATAAATCCTGCCTCTTAGGATCTTTTCCATCAACTTACCAACCACTGAAGTAAGACTCACTGGTCTATGATTTCCTGGGCTATCTCTACTCCCTTTCTTGAATAAGGGAACAACATCTGCAACCTTCCAATCTCTGGAACCTCTCCTGTCCCCATTGATGATGCAAAGATCATCGGCAGAGGCTCAGTAATCTCCTCCCTTGCTTCCCACAGTAGCCTGGGGTACATCTCATCAGGTCCCAGAGACTTATCCAACTTTATGCTTTCCAAAAGCTCCAGCACATCCTCTTTCTTAATGTCTATATGTTCAATCTTTTCACTCTACTGTAAGTCATCACTACAATTGCCAAGCTCCATTTCCATAGTGAATACTGAAGCAAAGTATTCATTAGGTACCTCTGCTATCTCCTCCAGTTCCATACACACTTTTCCATTGTCCCACTTGATTAATCCTATTCTCTCATATCTTATCCTCCTGCTCTTCACATACTTGTAGAATGCTTTGGGATTTTCCATAATCCTGCTCACCATAATCCTTCTCATGGCCCCTTCTAACCATCCTAATTTTATTCTCAAGATCCTTCCTGCTAATCTTATAATCTTCTAGATCTATCATTACCTAGTTTTTTTTT
Organism: Hypanus sabinus; assembly: GCF_030144855.1. Lineage (NCBI taxonomy): Eukaryota > Metazoa > Chordata > Chondrichthyes > Myliobatiformes > Dasyatidae > Hypanus > Hypanus sabinus. The sequence continues at coordinate 47,130,355 of NC_082722.1, forward strand.
GAACCATTCGTAAGCTTTTCTTTCCTTCTTGACTAGATTTTCAACAGCCTTTGTATACCACAGTTCCTGTACCCTACCATCCTTTCCTGTCCCATTGCAGAACACCACACAAATATCCCCTGAACATTTGCCACATGTTTGCCATATTTTCCTGATAACATCTGTTCCCAATTTATGTTTCCAAGTTCCTGCCCAATAGCTTCATATTTCCCCTTACTCCAATTAAATGCTTTCCTAACTTGTCTGTTCCTATCCCTCTCCAATGCTATGGTAAAGGAGGTAGAATTGTGATCACCATCTCCAAAATGCTCTCCCACTGAGAGACACGACACCTGACCACGTTCATTTCCCAATACCAGATCAAGTACAGTCTCTCCTCTTATAGGCTTATCTACATATTGTCAGGAAACCTTCCTGAACACATCTAACTCCACCCCATCTAAACCTCTTGATCTAGGGAGATGCCAATCAATATTTGGGAAATTAAAAACTCCCACCACAACAACCCTGTTTATTACAGCTTTCCAGAATCCATCTCCCTATCTGCTCCTCGGTGTCCCTGTTACTATTGGGTGGTCTATATTTTTAAAAAAACATCCAGTAGAGTTATTGACCCTTTCCTGTTCCTGACTTCCATCCACAGAAACTCAGTAGACAATTCCTCCATGTCTTCCTTCTTTTCTGCAGCTGTGACACTATCTCTGGTCAGCAGTGACATACTCCCACCTCTTTTGCTTCCCTCCCCATCCTTTCTGAAAGATGTAAAGCCTAGCAGTTGAAGTAGCCATTTCTGCCCCTGAACCATCCAAGTCTCCACAACATCATAGCTCCAAATACTGATTTATGCTCTAAGTTCATTTGCTTTGTTCATAATACTCCTTGGATTAAAACAGACACATTTCAAACCATCAGTCTGAGCGCATCCCTTCTCTATCACCTGCCTATCCTCCCTCTCACACTATCCTTCCTTCATCTCTCCAGTTCAGTTCCCACCCCCCCCCCCAGCAATTCTAGTTTAAACTCTCACCAATAGCCTTAGCAAACCTCTCTACCAAGATATTGATGCCCCTCCGATTCAAGTGCAACCAGTCCTTTTTGTACAGGTCACTCTTGCCCCAAAAGAGGTCCCAATGATCCAGAAATCTGAATCCCTGCCCCTGCTCCAATCCCTCAGCCAAGCATTTATCTTCCACCTCACTCTATTCCTATACTCACTGTTGTGTGGCACAGGCAGTAATCCTGAGATTACTACTTTTGAGGTCCTGCTTCTCAATTTCCTTCCTAACTCCCTGTAGTCTGTTTTCAGGACCCCCTCCCTTTTCCTACCCATGTCGTTGGTACCAATATGTATCACAACCTCTGGCTGTTCACCTTCCCACTTCAGGATATCGTGGACACGATCAGAAACATCCCAGACCCTGGCACCTGTTTCTTTCCATCCAAGTTTCTTTCCTGCATCCACAGAATCACTTGTCTGACCCCCGAACTATAGAGTCCCCTATTACTGCTGCCTTCTTCCTTTCCCTACCCTCCAGCATACTTTATAATAATGCATTTATTATAATGCATGAATAAATAAAATGCAAAGATTTTACTATATGGTCAGCAGCTCTCTGGTGTTTAGTGAAAACCTCAACAGACCACTCATTTTATTTCAAAGGAAACAGCATGTTGAACAAGCATCAGAGCAGCAAGGAAGCACCAAATGGGAATTGCATATGGGAATAATGAATACAAGAGCAAGGAGCAGATGATAAATCTGTAAAATATATTAAAAACATCGTGGTTTTTGGCATCCTTGATAGAAATATTACATCCATAGAAACCCTGCAGTATACAATGCCTTGAGAAAGTATTCATCCCCTTTGTAACTACTACATTAACTTTCCTCAGCTTCAATACTGTATATTACCTCACCAACCCACCCATTTTGTTGATATAGAAAATCGAAGAATCACCTGAATAAATAGGCCTTCTCCAAGGTCCAAAGGTATGGTGGATTTTCAATAGATCAAACCAAAATGAAGACAAAAGAGCAATTCAAGGCAAGTTAGAGCAATGATAATAGAGACGCACACATCTAGGGAAGGGCACAAGACCATGGCAAAGGCACTGAACATACCCATGTCATGAAAAAGTGGGTAAAATATGAAATCGCAGCCACTCTGCCTAGATCAGGCCACTCATTTAAACTTAGTCATCGGAGAAGAATGGCGCTCATAAGAGAGGCAACTGACACCAACAGACACTGAGTGAGCTGCGGAAGTCAGAGGCTGTAAATGAAGAACGTGGCTCCACAATTTCTAACGCCTTCCACTAAAAGGATTATGGAAGAGTGGAAAGGAAGAAACCTAGGATAAAAAAAAAATCCTTGCCCATGAAGACTTTGCAAAGTGTCACTAGAAGACACTAAAGCTGTAGAAGATTATGGTCAGATGAGACCAAAATGAAACTGCACATCAGCCAGGTAACAATATCGCTACTATAAAGTATGCTGGAGGATCATGCTGTGGGGATGCTTTTCATGAGCAGGGACTGGAAATCTGCTCTGGATTTATGAGAAGATAGAAGCTGCTAAATACAGAGAGATCCTAGATAAAAATTAAAGAGCCTCTACCAGAAAGCTTAAACTGGGGAGGAAGTTCTTCTGTCAGAAGGACAACAACCCAAAGCACACTGCCAGAGCAACCATGAGTGGCTTTAAATGAAAAAAAAGATTCCTTGAGTGGCCCAGTCTGAGTCCTGACCTTAATCTGATAAAGCACCTCAGGTGTGAACTCAAGGTCCACTGCCTCTCCCCAACTAACTTGACATAGCTTTAGCAATTTTGCAAGAGGAATGTGTAGATCTTGCTCCACTACACTGTGCAAAGCTAATAGATACTTATCCAAGAAGACAACTGGCTGTAATAGCTGCAAGAGGTAGTTCAACTAAGCACTGAGTGGGGGATAAATACTTTTGACATTTCAGTTTTTGAATTTTTAGTTTTCCATGCTTTACAATTTTCTGTTTTTTCAGTTCTACTATGAAAAAGGAGCATGTGATTTAAAAATAAAAATTCTCAGATAAATTGATCAAAATCGCTGGTTGTAATACTCATTTATGTGAAAAAAGGTTTGGGGGCTGAATAATTTTACAAGGCACTCTAATTCCACTAAAATATTACAAAAGATAAAAAACATTGAATCACTAAAAGAGGAAAGTTTACGTGGAAAATCTAATGCAGATATTCAAAGTTTTGAAGCAATGGCTTAACTGGTTAATAAATAAGTGCAGATTTCAAAATTAATATTTTAAAAACCAACAACTGGAAAGATAAGAACATTTTTCATACATAATGAATCCTGAAAACTAACAACATGATCAGAAACAATTACTTAGGTCAAGTTACCCAATACAGGGTACCACAAACACATTAAAAGAGAATTTTTTTTATATAAAAAGAAAGTGGGCACATAGTAAAAAGTGAGTTGAATGCAGTTAATTCTAACACGCATGAGGATTCTTTAGAAATTGTTTTCAAGCAATTATCTCAGCTTGCAAAAATACATCCATCACAAAAACATAACAAAATTAGTTTCCAATACTCTGAAATTTGAAACCTATACATGTCAAATTTCGAAGCAAGAAAGCTGCTGATGCTGAAAATCAAAACAGAAAGTGTCTGAAATAGTCAGACAGAATCTGTACAGAAAGAAACAATCACCTATAACCCTCCAAAAGGGTTCGGTTGACAGGAGAGATAAAGAGCACACAGGATATATTTGTATTATAGTGAAAGCCAAGGATGTCTAGGCAACAATCGTATTTGATGCTGTTATTTCCAATTACCAATCTTTCCCATTTATGTTGGAGGGGGCCATCTCTGACATAACATCAGCATTTAAATTTTCTCTCCACATATACTGGCTGATCCACTGGATATTTCCAGTACTCTCTTTTGTTCGATGTTTCCAGCAATTGTTGTGCTCTATATCTGACAATTCAAATGTTTTTTTTAAATATTTCTTTACTCTTTCTAACTGCTTGCATTGAAAGTAAAATTAATTGGACAGCCTTGCTCTCCACATTATGAAAGCGGTTTCCTCTGTTCCATTCATTCCTCCCCTTCTCTGCAACTTAAATAATATTCTCACTTCTCCAGGTCTGATGATTATTGACATGAAATATTGATCTTGTTTTTGTCTCCACAGGTGTTATTTATATGTGTTTTGTTTATTTTCTTGTTTTACTTCATCATACAATTTTGTTCCTTATAGCTTAAGTTATAAAATTCTGTTACATCTAGAATTAAAGAATTATTATAACACAGAATGAGGGCACTCAGCACATTGAATCTACAAAATCATTTTAAGACTAATTTAGTCAGTCCTATTCTAAGGCTTTAAAAAATTGTTCTTGCATGATGCACTAGAATAAAATACATATATTTTTAGAATGAGCTGGATACTGTTAGGTTGTTGCCAGGTAGAATTATGTGAAAGGTAATATTAAAAAATCGATATCTAAAAACACAACATCAGAATTATTTGAACCAGTTATATAAACATTATGGATAAAAGATTTAGTCAAAGGTTATATACTCATAACCTGATTTCAATCATCTCCTGATTTCCTAAAGCCTTTTTACCTTTTAGAAGGTAAATGAGGAGTGTTATGCTGAGTGAACACACCTTCAACAAAATAAGGTACAAGTTAAACATTGTCCAGAAGAAAGTAGTCACCAGACTGGTACCTTTCATCACCCTGAAAATTCATTTCCTCTATTACCAGTAACCTCTGGCTATATCAAGACTAAAAATGTTAACTTGTTGATATTTATTCAAAGGAACCTCTCAGATCCTCAATATGCACTACAGAGAAATAGGACACAGAACACGAAAACCCACAAATATCCCTCCAAGTGAAATCCCAGGCTGATTTGGAAACATTTGATCTTTCCTTCATTAGAGTCAATCATATTCCTGGAAATCCCTGCCTAATTGCCCTGCAGAAAAAACATACGCTGCATGACATACTTTACTTCAATATGGCAGCTCAGCAGAATGGGCTTACAGTGTAATGCAGAACTGCAAGGGTGCCCATATTTGGAGGAATAAAAAGAGCAGTGGCATAATCCCTTAACCTTAATTTACTTGTAAAGTAGATAGATAAGTAATAATTCCGAGTCCAGCTGCACAGGTTGATAGGTTTGTTAAGAAGGCATACAGTGCATTGGCCTTCATCAACCATGGGACTGAGTTCAAGAGCCATGAGGTAAAGTTACAGTGATACAAGACCTTGATCAGACCCCACTTGGAGTACTGTGTTCAGTTCTGGTCACCTCACTACAGGATGTGGACACTATAGAAAGAATGCAGACTAGATTCATAGGAATGTTGCCTGTTTTGTGGGGCATTCCTTATGAGAATTGGTTGAGTGAACTTGGCCTTTTCTCCTTACAGCAACAGTGGATGAGGTGACTTGATAGAGGTGTACAAGATGATAAGGGGTATTGATCATGTAGATAGCCAAAGGCTCCCCCCCCCCCAGGGCTGAAATGGCTAACATGAGGGGGCATAGTTTTAAAGTGCTTGGAAATAGATACCAAGGAGATGTCAAGGGCAAGTTTCTCACACAGAGAGTGGTGGTGGTAGGGGTGGATACAATAGGGTCTTTTAAGAGCCTCTTAGATAGGTACATGGAGCTTAGAAAAATAGAGGGCAGTGCAGTAGGGAAATTCTGAGCAGTTTCAAGAGTAGGTTACATGGTCAGCACAACATTGTTGGCCAAAGAACCTGTAATATGCTGTAGATTTCTATGTTCTGTGTAAGGCCTATCACTTGGGGCAGGGCTGGGAAGTCCAGGAAATCTAGAGCTTGAGGCAGGTCTGAAAAAACACAAGGTGGACCTGGAGCTCAAAACATAACATATAACTTGGAAACATAACATGTAAGCACAGCATACAACTTGAAACCATAGCATTTGACTTGGAGGCATAGCAAGATCATATGGTTCAGAAACACTGCATTTCACTTGGAAACATAGCATGATCACATAGGTCTGAAACATTGCATATGACTCAAACTGCATATAACTCAGAGAAAAAATGCACAACATGGGAGATCTTACAAATCCTGTTGACCCAGAGTACCTCAGAAAAAAAAATCTTGAGCATAGACTGGAGAAGCTCAGAACCTCCACTGGGTCCACATGAGTGGGGTCATTCTATCACAGTTCACTCTTGGAGGATTGAACCCAGGTGCAGAGGAACAGCAAGATCCCCAGGAAAAGACAGAAACAAGAGGTCAAGAATCAGAACCTCAGATAAATGACTGAGCAACACCACAAACATTCATCATCTCAGATACAATAGCCCCACTCAGGCTCCAACTAAGCATCCTCTTTAAATAATAAACATGTGTCAGTTATAATTAGCTTGACAAGATTAAACTGAAAACACAAGGGTTTAACAACTCTAGTTAAGATAACATTGTAAATACAGGTGCACCAAAACTTAAGAAGCTCATGACAAGGTCACTGAATTTAATATAAAAGAAGGGAGAAGGGAAGTTATACTTCAATTACAGTAGCCATTGGTGAGACTATATCTGGAGTATAGTACTGCTCTTCTTATTTAAAGGAGGAATGGTGATGCATTAGAAAGTTAATTGGAAGTTTACTAAGCTAATTCCTAGAATAGATCACTAGTCTTATATGGAAAAACAAGACAAATTATTTTTAAGTTTGCTGGAGTTTAGATAAGGAAAAGGAAAGGAGGTTTGACAGGCTGATGAAAAAAGAATGTGTCTGGAATTATGCATCACTATTTAAAAATAAGTGGTTGCCCTAACACAACAAAGGTGAGGTAAAATAATTTCTCTCAGAAGTCTTTGGATCTTTCTTCCACAAAAATCTTTGGAAGCAGAGCCTATGAATATTTTTAGAGACAGAGATTATGGTTATTTGATATACAAGGGAGTAAGAGGTTACCAATGGGAGTCAATGATGTAGAGTTGAGCTTACAATCAGTAGCCATGATCTTATTAAAGAGTGGAGCAAGCTTAAGAGGTCAATTTACCTAGCTTTGCTCCTCCTTTGAATGACAGAATTAATATTTAAAATTGAGGATATAAAAATTCAGTTATATAAAATCAGAATCAGTTTTATTATCACCGGCATATGACATGAAATTCATTAACTTAGCAGCAGCAGTTCAATGCAATAGATAATCTAGCAGAGAGAGAAAAAATAATAATAAAATAAAATATAATAAATAAACAAGCAAATCAATTACATATATTGAATTGATTTAAAATAATGTGCAAAAACTGAAATACTGTATATTAAAAAAGAGAGGTAGTGTCCAATGCTTCAATGTCCATTTAGAAATCGGATGGCAGAGGGGAAGAGGCTGTTCCTGAATCACTGAGTGTGTGCCTTCAGGCTTCTGTATCTCCTACCTGATGGTAACAGTGAGAAAGGGGCATGCCCCAGATGCTGCCTTTCTGAGACACTGCTCCCTAAAGTTGTCCTAGCTACTTTGTAGACTAGTGCCCAAGATGGAGCAGAATAGATTTACAACCTTCTGCAGCTTCTTTCGGTCCTGTGCAGTAGCCCCTCCATACCAGACAGTGATGCAGCCTGTCAGAATGCTCCCCACAGTACACTCACCACAAGAAGTTCTTGAGTGTATTTGTTGACATGCCAAATCTCTTCAAACTCCTAATAAAGTATAGCCACTGTCTTGCCTTCTTTATAACTATATTGATATGTTGGGACCAGGTTAGATCCTCAGAGATCTTGACAGCCAGGAACTTAAAGCTGCTCACTCTCTCCACTTCTTATCCCTCTATGAGGATTGGTATGTGCTCCTTCATCTTACCTTTCCTGAAGTCCACAATCAGCTCTTTCGTCTTACTGACATTGAGTGCCAGGTTGTTGCTGTGGCACCATTCCACTAGTTGGTATATCTCACTCCTGTAAGCCCTCTTGTCACCACCTGAGATTCTACTAACAATGGTTGTATCATCAACAAATTTATAGATGGTATTTGAGCTATGCCTAGCGGCGCCACACGATCATGTGTATACAGAGAGCAGAGCAATGAGCTAAGCAGACACCCCTGAGGTGCGCCAGTGTTGATCGTCAACAAGGATGATATGTTATCACCAATCTGCACAGACTGGGGTCTTCCAGTTAGGAATTTGAGGATCCAATTGCAGAGGGAGGTACAGAGGCCCAGATTCTGCAACTTCTCAATCAGGATTGTGGGAATGATCGTATTAAATGCTGAGCTATAGTCAATGAACAGCATCCTGACGTAGGTGATTGTGTTGTCTAAAGCCGTGTGGAGAGACATTGAGATTGCGTCTGTCATTGACCTATTCTGGCGATAGGCAAATTGCAATGGGTCCAGGTCCTTGCTAAGGCAGGAGTTCAGTCTAGTCATAACCAACCTCTCAAAGAATTTCATCACTGTTGATGTGAGCGCTGCTGGGCAATAGTCATTAAGGCAGCCCACATTATTGTTCTTAGGCACTGGTAAGATTGTTGCCTTTTTGAAGCAAGTGGGAACTTCTGCCCGTAGCAGTGAGAGGTTGAAAATGTCCTTGAATACTCCCGTTAGTTGATAGGCACAGATTTTCAAAGCCTTACCAGGTACTCCATCGAGACCTTCTGCCTTGTGAGGGTTCACTCTCTTTAAAGACAGTCTAACATCGGCCTCTGAGACAGAGATCACAGGATCCTCAGGTGCAGCAGGGATCTTCACAGCTGTAGTTGTGTTCTCCCTTTCAAAGCATGCATAGAAGGCGTTTTAATTTCAATTAGAATTAATCGGGTTTAGTTTAGCTTTAGAAACAAAACCAAAGGACGGTTGCACAAATTTATTTTGTATTCTTTTCTGTTTAGATGATTATTAGGTTATCTGATCAACATGCCTAAAATGAGGAAGGGACTTGGTAAGTTTAATTCTCAAGATACAATTTGCTCTTGTACATAAAGGATGTAATGAGCCCAATATTGAAAACAAGGGAAATCCACCGAGAGTTAAGTCAGAAATTACATTTGCTAAAATACAGGTTTGGACAAATCTGGAACTCTTTCTCAAAAATGTTCTTTGAAACAAAGCAAATTTAAACTTCAAACTGGGATTGATACTTCTTATAGATTGGGGTTTCAGCTATTATAGAATAAAGAAGTGTAAAGAGGGTTTCTTCTTTTTGTTAACTAGCAGGAATGCTAATTTACTGATAACGAGAATGGTATTCCTTTGTAAACCAAATGGGGATTAATGTTCTTTCTTCTGAGTCTGTAAGCTTTTGTTGACGGGCTTTTGGGCAGATCGAGAGAGAGGACGCAATGCTCTAAGCTGGGTGAGGATCGGACCCCAAAGGGGGGTCCGAGGCCGGGAGATTCTCCGGGGGGGGGGGGGGGGGATGAAGCTAGATGTGCTTGGTTGACCACTCGGAGGGTCCTGAGCTGTTTGGAGAGTCGAGGAGTTCGGAGGGTCCTGAGCTGCGAGTCGAGGAGTTCGGAGGGGATCGAATGGTAGCCAGAAGACTTCAGTAATTGAGCTCCAACGGCTGTGCACGAAGTGGTTTGGACTTTGATAAGTTTGGCGCCTTTTCTTTAATTTTCTCTTCATATATACTGTATCATTATTAATCACTTAGTTATAGTAACCTTTATAAATTGTACTCATTTAATCGCATATGGTGTACTGTCTGTTTTTGGGCGAGGCGGGGACATCACACAGCATCCACACCAGCTGATTACCCAGTTTGGCGGGGCTGAAGGCTGCTCCCCCTAGACAGGAACGAGCTGAGCGAGCCTGAGGCGACCCAAGGGGTTACAGAAGGATAAATGGTGTCGATGTATAGATCAGCAAAGATCAATCTGAATAGTGAAACTGGCTCAAAAGCAAGATGACCAATAGCTATTTCTATCAGGCCAGCTTTGCTTTACAGGCTATTTGCTGTGCCATGTTTCAGCAAAAGAATAACACAATATTTTACATTAAGTTAATCTTGTGCTAAATCACATAACAGAAAACCTCAATCCACCCTCCACTTTCTTTCTCTCAGATACTTTGGCAGGCATAAACAAAAAGATTGGATGATAACATGAATTTAACCATAGAAATACAAAAATATCCTAATAAACCAATAATCAAATAATTCAATGGTTTCATTCTTGTTATTAGCCAAGAAGATGAAAAAAGAAATATCATGAACTATACTATCATTAATAAACTATCACAGTTTATTAATTCTTGGTTATTTTTCAATTATTCAAAATCAGTTTTGAAAAATTTATTAGTAAGCAATAGTCTTCAATGGGTAATCTAAAATTAAGCTCAATGTTCCAGTTTTATATACAGAAACACAGAATAATAGCAAAATCTGTAGAATTTACATCTTACCACATAACAGGTCTTTGGAATTTAAAGCACATTTTTCAAGAAAAGCACATTAAAAATAACCCAAGAATAACTGAAAAATTACTTTAATACCTCAATAAAAATAACACAATTCAAAATGTTCTCAGGGAACAGGGTTTTTAGCTCTAGGCAATTGGATAATGGCTAAAGAAAGTATATAGGTTGTCACTTCAGATTAGAGACCTGTGCCTCTGTGTTTCACTTAATGAAAGACTTGTCTGGTAATACCAGGTACAAAACGAAGTTAATAAAAATATAGAATAAGGCATGTGCACATTATATATAATATACTCTGTATATATTCTGAATAAAGCACAAATAGTAATACAGAACAAAAAAAAACATGGCTCAGTTACCACCGTTGTTATTTATTTATTTAGAGACCTGGCATAGAGTAGTGTCTTCCGGCCCTTCAAACTGCACCACCTCACAACCCCAGACAACCCTGATATAATCACCTATATTTTATATTTTAATCATATTCCTGAAGGACTCCTGTACAAAGCAAACCTCTAGGGTATGCAATAATTCCAGTGTAAGAAGCCTGACCATTTGTGCTTTATTTTACATCAAGACAAATTAGCAGTAAAATAAAACTGAAGCACAGCACTCATTTTCCTTTTTCAGTTTTGGATTCTTCATTAAACAAAATTGAAAGTTTTTGTATTCCTTCCTTGCTTTTAATGGCTTCAGTCTTAATGAGTCACCATTAAATTGACTAGTTCCACAATTTCATTGTGAATGCTTTCATAGATTGACAATACTCATTCAAATTGCTCAATAAAATAGTGCAGATCTCATTCTTCACATACCTTAGCTCCTTTTGGAGCCTTGGTAGCATCCATATGACCCCAGTAATGGATTTTAAAGCAATCATTTGAGCTCTATTCAACATGTAAGAATTACAAAAAGTTCTTCTTAGTCAATTAGTTTTCCCCACCCTTTCAATATTTTGAATTTTTGCAGATGACATTATTTTTCCAATAAAAATAAATGATTTCAAAATGCTGCTCTGAACAAAACACCATAAACTGTTTATGACTAACTGTCATGTTCTTAATTAAAACAATAAATCCAGAACACAATATTTGTACAGCTTCTCATTTGATCTTTGCCACTTGCTATCCTCTACGTAAGTTGCTATGTTACCACTGAAAACGAACAGGCACTCAGCAAACTAAGGGCTTCAGTAGCACTCTCAGGTTTTAAAGCTTTTGGAATAGCACTTTAAAAATTACAAAAATATGGCACTATCTTTTTTCGTCATGATTAATTCAGTTTAAATGTTAACAATTGTGAAATAATGTTGATCTAAACAACTGCCTCAGTTATATTTCAATTAAAGAATTTAACACAGATTAATTCGCCTCTGCCAATGGAACATAATTGATAAAATGTCACCTAGAATGAATTGACAACTTATAGCCACAGCATAATTATATGTGATACAAACACATTTATCCAAATGACTGCTATGGGGCTATTCTACAACATCCTAGCTGATAAACAAAGCATTTAAAGGCATTTGTTGGATTTTTTTTAACTATTAGGAAGAAAACGGGCATAATTCCTGGCCACAAGTATTACATCAAACTAAATAAAATGAGATTATTTTACACTTTGGATATATATTGCCATTTTTTGTTAAGTGCAACAATTGCCATATATTATTTTTTGTACTGGAGTTCACTAGATAGTAGTATGTAACATGGACAAACCATATCTGTCCAGAAATTCAACTAGATAAAACTGCTATTTCAGTGTTATGCAGTGAAAATTACTTCATGCCCACCACCTGTCCCTCAACTCACTCTCCAGAGTAAAATGAATTAGTGACTTCTGGTCATTCTCATCACTCCAGAAATTTCACAGCTAAAGAGTTGTCTTTGTGCCCATGCTCTGCAATGGAAATGCATGGGATGACAACACTTCACGTGCATTGTTCTATGATAGGCCAAAATCATGCAGTCCTGGGACAACATTGCCCTCCTAGCACAGCCGAAACTTGACATAGATCATAGAACAGTCAGCACAGGAACAGGTCCTCAGCCACTTCTACCTGAATATGATCCATACCGCACGCTCCTTTCTCTGTACAGTTATGTGCTTATCTAAGAACTTTTTAAATGCCTCTATCTTATCTGCCTCCACCGCCACACATGGTAGCACATTCCAGGCACTCCTCATCACCTCTCCTTAAATGTAGACCCTTTATTATTAGATATACAACTCTAGGAAACAGTAACTAGTTGTCTATGCTATCTAAGACTTACATTATTTTATAAACTTCTGAAAGGTTTCTCCTCAGCATCTGTCACTCCAGAGAAAGCAACCCCAGTTTACTGAACCTCTCCTAATAGCATGTTCCCTTTCATTTAGGCAGCATCCTAGTAAACCTCTTTTGAACGCTTCTTCACAGCCTCCAAGTCCTTCATATATAATGTGTCGCAGCAGTGTAGTGGTTAGCACAGTGCTTTACAGTACCAGCAACCTGGGTTCAATTCCTGCTGCTGCCTGTAAGGAGTTTGTACATTCTCCCTGTGACAGTATGGGTTTCCTCCGGGTGCTCCGGTTTCCTCCCACAGTCCAAAGATGTACCTCTTGGTCATTGTAAATTGTCCCGTGATTAGGCTAGGATTAAATCAGGGGACCGCTGGGCAGTGTGGCTCACAGGGCCAGAAGGACCTACACCGCACTGTATCTCAATAAGTAAATAACTGACTGCAATACTCTAGATACAGCATAACCAGAGTTCTACAAAGCTGCAACATACCTTGCTGACTCTTGAATTCAGTGCCTTGACAAATAAAGGCAAGCATACCACATTCCTTTTCTACCACCCTATCAATTTGCGTGGCCACTTTCAGGGAGATACGGACTTGGATCCCAAGATCCCTCCATATATCAATGCTTTTAAAGGTCTTGCCATTAACTGTGGACTTTCCCTGTACATTTGTTCTCCAATAGTTCAATACCTCACACTTTCCTGATCTAAGCTGTACTTTGTGCTCCCATTCTGCACTGCACCAATCCTCGTGCAAGTGCTGATTCTGAAGCTGGCTACCCAATGTCCACAGTCCCTGACCCTCTGATTGCCAACACTGACATGCCAGAAAGCACAGTTTTAGTTCCAAGAACACATATCCGCTTTGGATACAGTTGGGGGCGGGTGACCTGATAGGGAAAGCCACAGCAACTATGTCTCTGGCAATGTCTGGCTCTGTTCCTCAGAAGAAATCTGGGGTAGAGGGGAGAAGAAGACAGTGGTAGTGATAAGGGATTCAATAGTTCGGGGAACTAACAGAAGATTCTATGGACCAGAAAGGAACTCAGATGATTTATTGCTTCACAGGTGCCAGAGTCAGGAATGTTTCAGATCAGGTCCACAGCATTCTTAAGTGGGATGGTGAGCAGCCAGACAGCATGGTATGCAATGGTACCAACAGCATAGGTAGGAAAAGGGAAGAGGTCCTTAAGATTGAATATAGGGACTTAGACAGGAAGCTAAAATGCAAGACCTCCAAGGTAATAATCTCTGGACTGCTGCTTGTGCCATGCGCCAGTGAGGGTAAGAATAGGATGAGCATTGTGAACAGTTTTGGGCTCCTCATGTAAAAAGGGATGTGCTGGCATTGGAGAGCTTTCAGAGGAGGTTCACGAGGATGATTCCAGGAATGAAAGGGTTATCATACGAGGAAGCTTTGATGGCTCTGGGTCTGTATTTGCTGGAATTCAGAAGGATGAGGGGGAAATCTCATTGAAACCTTTTGAAAGTTGAAAGGCCTAGACAGAGTAGATGTGGAAAGGATGTGGAAAGGACTCCCTGGTGAGGGAGTCTAAGACAAGAAGGGCATTCATTTAAAACAGTAAAGCAGAGAAATTTCTTTAGCCAGAGGGTGGTGAATTGGTGGAATTTATTACCAAAGGCAGCTATGGGGGCAGGTCGTTGGGCATATTTAAGGTAGAGCTTGATCGGTTCTCGATTGGACATGGCATCAAAGGTTATGGGGAGAAGGCCTGAGAGTGGGGCAGAGGAGGGGAGAAAAGGATCAACCATGATTGAATGGTGGAGCAGACTCGAAGGGCAAAATGGCCTAATTCTGCTCCTATATCTTGATATTACAGATGAATGCATGGTTGAAGAATTGGTACAGGGAGCAGGGTTTCAGATTTGTGATTCACTGGGATCTCTTCTGGGTAAGGTATAGCCTGTACAAAAGGGGCACATTACACCTGAATTCAAGAGGGACCAATATCCTTGTGGGTATGTTTGCTAGAGATGTTGGGAAAGGTGTAAAGTAAGAGTTGGCAGGGGGATGGGAATGAGAGTAATAGGTCAGAGGATAGAGTAGATGGTGTAAAGGTCGATGCAACATGTAGAGAGACTTTGAGGAAGAATGGGTAATGGATAGGGCACAAGTGTAATCAGTTGGATGCGTTGCAATGTGAGAAGTATTAGGAACAAGGCTGATGAATTTAGAATGTGGATCAGTACATGAAACTACAACATTGTGGCTATTGACTGCAAAATTGCAAATGTTACTCTGCTGTTTAAGAAGGGTGGGAGGCAGCAAAAAGAAAACTATAGACCTGTTAGCCTGACATCAGTGGTTGGGAAGTTGTTGGAATCGATTGTTAGAGATGAGATTATGGAGTACCTGGAGGCACATGACAAGATAGGCCAAAGCCAGCACGGTTTCCTGAAAGGAAATAAAGGGATCCTATTCTGGCTGGTTGCCAGTTACAGGTGGAGTTCCACAGGAGTCGGTGTTGGGACCACTGCTTTTTACAATGTATGTCAATGATTTGGACTACAGCATTAATGGATTTGTGGTAAATTTGCTGATGATACAAAGATAGGTGGAGGAGTGGGTAGTATTGAGGGAACAGGGAGACATTTAGGGGAATGGGCAAAGAAGTGGCAAATGAAATACAATGTTGGAAAGTGTATGGTCATGCAGTTTGGGGGAAGAATTAAACGGGCAGACTATTATTCAGATGAGGAGAGAATTCAAAATGCAGAGGTGCAAAGGGACTTGGGAGTCCTTGTGCAAGATACCCTAAAGGTTAACCTCCAGGTTGAGTCAGTTGTGAAGAAGGCGAATGCAATGTTGGCATTCATTTCTAGAAGTGTAGAATATAAGAGCAGAGATGTGATGTTGAGGTACGACAAGGAACTTGTGAGACCACACTTGGAGAATATTGTGTGCAGTTTTGGGCTCCTTATTTTAGAAAGGATATACTGACATTGGAGAGGGTTCAGAGAAGATTCACAAGAATGATTCCAGGAATGAAAGGGTTACCGTATGAGGAATATCTGACAGCTATTGGGCTGTATTCCCCTGAGTTCAGAAGAATGAGGAGGGATCTTATAGAAACATACCAAATGTTAAAAGGCCTGGATAGATTTGATATGGCAAAGTTATTTCCCATAGTAGGGGATTCTAGGACAAGAGGGCATGACTTCAGGATTGAAGGATGTCCATTTAGAACAGAGATGAGGAGAAATTACTTTGGTCAGAGGGTGGTAAATCTGTGGAATTTGTTACCACAAGCAGCTATGGAGGCCAAGTCATCGGGTGTATTTAAAGCAGAGATAGATAGGTTCTTGATTAACCAGGGCATCAAAAGGTATGGGTTGAAGGTAGGGGAGTGGGGATGACAGGAAGAATTAGATCAGCCCTGAATAGTGGAGTAGACTCAATGGGCCAAATGGCCTACTTCTGCTCCTATATCTTATGGTCTTATGGTCTAACATGTCAACATTAAGAAAGAGGATATGCTGAGACTTTTGAAAAAATGTTAGGATAGATAAGTCACTGGGGCCAGGAACAAAATTCTTCCTCGTATCATCTCTAAATTACTTATTCCTTACCTTAAAACAGGGGCCAATGAACCAATACCATTAAGTAAGGGGACCTTGACCCCAGGTTGGGAACCCCTGCTTTAAACCTATGGTCATAAATGCCTCTACTAAGAGGAAAGTTTTCTTACTATCTACTCTACCTATGCCCCTCATAATTTTGTATCTATCAGGTTCACTTCTCAGCAACTTCCATTCAAACCAAAACAAATATAGGCTATCAATTCACTCCTCTTAACTGTGATGCACCATCCCTGGCCATAGCCTAGTAAAGCTCATCTTGTCTCCTCTCCTATTGAATTTTATTTTTCCTAGAGCGTGGTGACCAGAAATGCACATAATTTTCCAGCTGTAGCCTTATTAATGTTTTGTATAGTCACATCAAAGCTCCTTGCTCTTATACTCTTTGACCAAGCCAATGAAAGCAAGTATACCACATGCCTTCTTAACTACTTACATGACAGCACTTAATGTTGTTGCTGAACAGCTCCAATGACCTAGGTTTAATCCAGTCACATGGAACTGTCCACGTGAAGCTTGCACGTTCTCCCTGATACCTTCATGGGTTTCCTTTGGATTTTCCCACTTCCTCAGACATCCCAAAGACAAGTGATTACCCCCTGTATAGACATGTGGCAGGAGAATTGGAGGAATTGACGGGCATATGTGAGAGAATATATCACAGGGTAATAAATGGGGGGACAGAACCAATGGAAGTGCTTTGACAACTGGCATAGACTCATTAGCTTCCTTTTGCATTAAAAGAAAATATCTAAATTCACATTATCTATCTGTATGGCAACTTTCAGGGACCTTTAAACTTGTATACCATGATCTATCTGGTCCTCAATACTCCACAGGGCACTACCATTATTAACTCTTCAGTGCATCACTTCATATTAATCAGGATTAAATTCCATTTGCTATTGGTCTGTGTATTTTAACAATACATCAATATTGCCTAAAGCCTAAGACTATCCTTTTCACTATTAACAGCACAACTATTTTCATGTCATCTGTGAACTTAATAATTGTGGTACACCACTGGTCACAGACTTCCACTCATATGACCCAGCACCATCACACTCTGCTTCATATTTCTAAGCCAATTTTGAATCCAATTAGACATATTTCCCTAAATCCTATTGCCTCTGACCTTTTAATTTCCCTTTGCTATACCAATCTAGCCCACTTTTTGGTGTGCTCTAGTAATTCTAGGTAATTCCATATTCAGTAGAACTATTGGCTCCTTTTCAATTGATGAACCAACACAACCATCTTCCATTTGGTTGATAATTTAAGATATTCATGTGATGTTGCTCAAGTCATTTGTATACATTGACATAAAATGTTTCTCCTAGATATAAAGGCATTTGACAGGATGAGATTCAGCAGGATAGAGAGATAAGTCCATGATATGTAAAGTTATTTGACATATTCTACCCATGCTAAGATTTCATCTTCAATAAACTGGAAGTGTTAATTATAAGAAATATGCATCTTTCCATCTTTCTAACTCTACTGACAGCTCCAGAAAATTCTTCAACTCATTTCATCTTGCATTAGTCTCAAGAATCAACATTTTCCCATATCTCAGCTGAACATCAGAAAATGGACAGTAAAAGCTTAACAGATAAAGCGTGATCCAGATGCTTTCCACTGCCAATATTAAATTCTGTATTTGAAAATTTTAGTGAGCTATTAAATCATTTCAGTGTTGAAAATTTAAAAAGTAAGAAATGGTCAATTGACCATGTTAAGTAGTAGCTTGGTGTAAAAATATATATATATTTTCTTTCCACCATACTCTGTGGTTTGGAGATGAACTACTTCTTTTAAATAAATTATATTAAAATGAATGGTACTTCATATTTTAATGCTTTGATCATAAAATAGCCAACTTAAGGTACAATTTATTTCAAAAATTATTATTATAACTATGCCCCTTACTAAGTTGCGAGTTTGAATCCGGCCGGCTCCCTTGCACGCTCTCCATCCGTGCCTGGGTTGAGTGTCGAGCTAGCAACTCAATCTTGTAAAAAAAAACCTGGAGAGGGCTGGGCTCTGCCAGGTTTCAGATGCCCAAGACACACCATACGATGAGCAATCACCAAAAAGATCAGTGCAAAAAGCTTATGACGGTGCCCCAGCAACTCCACCACACACACATACTCTACCTGCCCCCCCACCCCACTTACTAAGCTCCAGATTTACTTGAATTGCTGAACAAGTACTTGTAACTTGACCTACCACATTTCATTTTGGAAAGCAATCCTTGCATTTATTTTCTTCAACTATTTATATCACTTTAACTTCAGGGCCTCATTTCCATGATTCTTATTCATTTGCCTTGCTGAAAATGTAGATGGCTTTGTATTCAATATTTACAAAAGCCCAGACCCCATTTGCTTATGTTATACCTGTACCATGTATCTATCTGCATACTGTATTGGAAGTGTTAATTGAACTTTTTCAATGAAATAGTTAATGTTTCTTTTATTCATCGATAGGTACACTGAAAGTATCACGTGTAGCATTCTCATTCTGAACTCAAATTGTTCCGTTGAATGACTGCAAGATATTCAATTCTATTTGCATTTCCTCAGTACATGAAGCTGACTATGCCTAAATGCAACAATTTTAGATAATATTCAGGCATGGATTGATGAAGTAACAAGACAGATGGACTAAGACCTCCTTCCAATTGGAAACAAGGTGATGACAAATAACCAGAGCCAACGGGTCCTTTCGTGCAATTCCGAAACTACACAGATCATGATATAAGAATGAAAATAAACACATACAAAATAGGGAGTACTCCCAGTTTATGGGAATAATTTGTGAAGTACAGGATCAGTTCTCCTCAAAGAAGAAGAAGCATTCTAACGGGAGGCTGAGGCAACTGCAGCTGACAAGGGAAGTCAAAGACAGCATAAAAGTCAAAGAAAATGCAATCAATATAGCAAAAATTAGTGGGAAGCTTTTAATAAGTAAAAGAGAGGTAAAAGTGAATATCAGAGTCAGAGAGCAGAAATGAGTGTAGTTGCTATTACTAAGGAAAGCTGATAGCTGTAAGTTTGAAAGTAATTATGTCACTTGGACCAGATGGATTAAACTCCAGCGTTCTGAAAGAATAGCTGAAGAGATTGTGCAGGCATTAATAGTGATCTTACAAGAATCACTTGATTCTAGAATGGTTCAAAAAGACCAGAAATTTGCAAATATCACTCCAGTCTTTAAGAAGGGAGGGAGGCAAAAGCCAGGAAATAAAAGTCCACTTAGCCTGGCTTCAGTAGTTGGCAGGATGTTTGAGTCCATTATTAAGGATGAGATTTCGGGGTACTTAAAGGCACATGATTAAACAGCATGGTCTCCTCAAGGGGAAATCTTGCCTGACAAATATTTTGGAATTCTGTAAGGAAATAATAGTCAAAATAGACAAAAGAGAGTGAGTGGATGTTGTTTACTTGGATTTTCAGAAGGTCTTTGACAAGGTGTAACACGAGGTGAACAGGATAAGAACCCATGGTATTACAGGAGAAATACTAGTATGGACAGAAGATTGACAGGATGCAAAACTTGGGAAAAAGGGGACCTTTTCTAGTTAGCTCTCGGTGACCAGTAGTACTCCATAGGAGTCGATGTTAAGACCACTTCTTTTCATGTTATATGTCAATGATCAAGATTACGGAATTAATGGCCTTGTGGCCAGTTTTTCAGATTATACAAAGATAGGTGGAGAGGCAGGCACTGTGGAGGAAGTGGGGAGTCTAAAAAAGATTTGAACATTTTAGGAGAATGGCAAAGAAGTGGCTGATAGAAACAGTGTAGGGAAGAGTAGGTCAGCACGTTGGTAAATAGAATAAAGGTAAAGACTATTCTCTAAACAGAGCAAATTCAGAGCAATAGACACAATATGCTGGAGGAACCAAGGAGGTCAGACAACATCTATAGAAATGAATAAACAGTTGATATTTTGGGTTGAAACCCTTCATCAGGACTGGAAAGGAAGGGGGAATACGCCAGAATAAAAAGGTGGGGAGAGGGAAAGGAGCACAAGCTAGAAGATGATAGATGAAGCCAGGTGGGTTGGAAATGCAAAGGGCTGGAGACGATGGAATGTGATAGGAGAGGAGAGTGGACCATGGGAGAAAAGGAAGAAGAAGGAGATAAGCAAGTGAAGAGAAGAAGCAAGAGGTCAGAGAGGGAAATAAAAGAAGAGAGAATGGGGTTGGGAAAAGAAAATATACTGGAAGGAGAAATCAATATTTATGCCTTCATATTGAAGGCTACCTAGAAGGAATATAAGGTGTTGCTCCTACCCCTTCATAATGGCAAAAGAGGAACCCATGGACTGACATGTTGGAACAGGAATGGGGATAGGAACAAAATGATTGACCACCAGAAAATTCCACTTTTGGCAGATGGAGTGGAAGTGCTCAATAAAGTGACAAAGCAAATTTAGAAATCAGATGTTCAAAAGGAATTGGGAGTCCTTGTGCAGGATTCCCTAAAGGTTAACTTGCAGGTTTCGTCAATATAAGGAAGGCAAATGCAATGTTAGCATTCATTTTGAGAGGACTAGAATATAAAAGCAAGGATGTAATGTGGAGGCTTTATATTTAGAGTATTGTGAGCAGTTTTGGGCCCCCTTATCTAAGAAAGAATGTGCTGGCATTGGAGAGTTCCAGAGGAGTTTTATGGAGGTTCTGGGAATGAAAGGGTTAACCCAGGAGGAACATTTGATGGCTCTGGCTCTGAATTCGCTGATGTTTAAAAGATTGAGGGGGATCTCATTGAAACCTATCGAACCTTTAAAGGCCTAGACACAGTGAACACAAAAAGAATGTTACCAATAGCGGGAGGTCTAGGGTCAGATGGTACAGCCTCAGAACATAAGGATGTCCCTTTAGAACAGAGATGAAGAGGAATTTCTTTAGGTGGGTATGAGTTGAACAACCAAAGATGAGGTTATATGGTTTGTACTTACCCAATTTCTAACATATTTATTCACTTCCAAAACATCAAGTGAAGTGGAAAGTTTGGCATTTTGAGTAAACTACCAGCTTTGTGTAAAGTTATAAATTCTGTAATTGGTAAGGGTAGTACTGACAATTCATCCTTTGACATTGTGTATAATGACTAATAATCAAATCTCCTTGTTGCATCTTCAATATTTCCAGTCTTGTTTTCATACGATAAAAAACAAATTCTTTAAACCCATTTTCGCCCAAAATGCTCTTTCTCTTTGTCACCTGCAAATATCAGTTTCTGACCTAAAGGAGTGAAAATATCAAACTTTGGCCCAGTAAAGGTAATTGGATGCTTAAATACTCTAAATTTAAAATCCTATTTTGTGTTTCCATTACATTATTGCATAATGTGATAATAATAGAACATAGGTCTACTGGAACCTCTGGCATTCGATTTGTCATAACCAAACCCTAAATACAATTTACCCTGCTGTCACAATCCCTCAAATTTTGCTGAGTTTGCAGAATTAACAAACTGGGAACAGGATCACCACAAGGAAGGAAGAGGACAAAGCTTCCCCATGGAATTGTTATTTGAACTAATGATCTGCAGGGTTGGGGGGAAGGGTGTGTGGTCAGCTGAATACTTGCAGGATGAGAGAATCTATAGCGAGTTTGCAAAGAAAAAAATTCATAAACAATCTATTTAAAATCATTATAATCCCTCAACAGTACCAGTGAGCAAAAGGGCTGATGCTCAGAAAATCCCAAGAGGCACTATGCAAACTTGCCTCCCTTTAAATGGTGAATTAACTAAACCCTAGGGAACTCTTGCTTTGGAGACACAATGCAAATCCCTGTATGGTTCAAAATCAACCCATAATAATATTCTAATTAAGTAATTGACTGTACTAATTACCAAGACAACCACCCCAATAGTCGTATGCCTTCCTGTAAGCAGATTACTCAAAAACTGCTGGGGAAGGTAACAGCTTAAAGGCAGCTTACTATTATTTTTCAAACTTCTCTGGCTTTTACTCCTCACCTGTCCCAAAATCACGTGCTCCTGGGGTTGAAATTATTGTTTTTGGTTCCACGTATTTTACATAAAAAGCAAATGATTCCCTTGTCTTTAAACAGAATGTGTTCATCATACACCCCATTTAAATCTGTATCATTTAGTTACATTGTCTCTCTTCATTTATTCTACCAATATAAATAAATTCACATGATAAATGTCAACAAATAGTCGACAATCCATCTAAAAGTTAACAAAAATTGTTTTGAAAATAATCAAAACCTTTCTCAGATTGGAAGTTTCATCTATAGCTTTATTACAATGTCAAAACATAGCTAATTTACAGATCAGCTAATTATTTTCAATTTTCTCTAATGCAGTGACAGTATGACCAAAGTCCTGCCTTTCAGAAATTTACCCCCTTCTTCAAACTGAGGACACTATACATTATATGTAGCAGTACTGCCATGCTAAACAATGTAGATTCGGAACTGATCAAGTACTTTAAAACTGGGCATCTCTAAGTGCTCTAGGCCATTGGCAACAACAAAATTGTATTCTAACATAATCTGTAAATTCACAGCACAACTCTTGCTCCAACAAAACCACAAGGCGAGTCCATCAATTCTGCTCCAACAGGAAGTATAGAATACACATCAGGAGAAGCACCTTAAAAAGGAATGCTAACTTTGTGAAACTATAATGTTCAAAGTAAATTTATTAACAAAGTACATATTATATGTCATCATATTATATATCACTGATTCATTTTCTTGCAGGCATACTCAACAAATCCAAGAACCATAATAGAATCAGTGAAAGACTGCACCCAACAGGGCAGACTAATAACCAATGTACAAATGACAAAAAAGTATGCAGATACAAAAGAGAAATAAATAAATAAACAAACAAATAATAAGTATCAAGAACATGAGATGAATAATCCTTGAAAGTGAGTCCATAGTTTATGGAAAGAGTTCAGTAACGGGGTGAGTGAAGTTATCCCCACTGGTTCAAGAGCCCGATTAAGGGTTAAGGGATAATAACTGTTCCTGAACCTGGTGGTGTGAGTACTGAGGCTCCTGTACCACCTTCCTGATGGCAACAGCAAGAAGACAGCATGACCTGGGTGGTGGGGGCCCCTGATGATGAATGTTGCTTTCCTGCCTCAGCACTATAAATGGAGAAAAAAAAAAAAATATATATATATATATCATCATTTACTAACCTGAAATTCATGCTATATTTTCATGCTATAGGCAGAGGATATAAGCAAAGATAAGTGATCTCACAACTATCAGCAGATTACAGATTGCTTGTGGTGTAGGTTTACACAGGTCAGCTACAACATTGCGGCCCTGTTACAACACTGTTAGCAGAATCTAACAGACCTATTCTCCAACCAGTGTTGGAGATGGAGGCATACAGCATGGAAACAGGCCGTTTAGCACATCACATCCAGGGCAACTACTGGGCACCTATCCATGTTAATCCTGCCCTCTGCCACCCGGCACTTGACATATGGCCTCAATGCTCAGGCAGTTCAAGTGCTCATCCAGACAGCTTTTAAATATGATTACCGACTCTGCTCTCTCCATTCTTTCCAGCAGGTAGTATCAAACGTCTAGTGGAAAAATTCTCCCTCAGATCCCCTATAATATTTTTAACCCCTACACTTAACCTATGTCCTTTAGTTTTATTTAATTCTGAATAAAACTATCTATACCCCTCATGGTTTTATATTCCTTAACTATATTCCCTCTTAACTTCCTCCACTCAGGGAAAATCTACCTGGCCTCCCCAGTTTCTCCCCATAAAGGCACTGCCCTCTCCAGTTTCTCTTCACTTCTTTCCTATAGTGTGGTGACCAGAAGTGCATGCAGTTACTCCAGCTCAGGTCTGGCCAATACTGTATAAATTGGAACATAATCTCCCTGATTGTGTATTCATTGCCTGGATTAATATAGTCCAGCATCACAGTGCCACCTTCATCCATATACAAATTATTCACGGATCTTACAAGCAGCAAGGCTTCCAGCACTGGCCCCTGTGCAATACCACTAATCATAGAATCAGAATCAGAATCAGAATCAGACTTTAATCGCCAAGTACCTGTACAAATACAAGGAATTTACTTCCGGCAGATGTTGTCTCTCTGCTCATAACAATAATAATGATAACTATAAATGAAAATATAGATTATACATACAAGTAGTGCAATCTAAGTAATAGTTAGCCGACAGTTAACCGGCAGTTAACTGTTCAGCAAAGTGACAGCAGTAGGGAAAAAACTTCTCCAGTGGCTATTAGTCTTAGTCTGGAGGGATCTGAAGTGCCTACCAGACGGAAGCAGTTCAAACAGTCCGTGCGCAGGATGGAAGGAGTCCTTTATGATGTTCCCCGCCCTCTCCTTCAACCTGGAAGAGTACAGGTCCACAATAGAGGTCAGGGAGGCTCCAATGATGCGCTCGGCAGTCCTCAATCCTGCTTGGTGGTGGCTCCAAACCACACAGTGATGGAGGTGCACAGAACAGACTCAATGACTGCAGTGTAGAACTGCAGCAGCAATTCCTGAGGCAGACCATATTTCCTCAAGAGCCGCAGGAAGTACATCCGCTGCTGGGCCTTCTTCATCCAAGTCCAATCCAAGTCGTCATTTTTTATTGTCATTTCGGCCATAACTGCTGGCACAGTACACAGTAATAATGAGACATTTTTTCAGGACCATGGTGCTACATGAACAATACAAAAACTACACTGAACTACGTAAACCAACACAAAAACTACACCAGACTACAAGCCTACCCCGGACTGCATAAAGTACACAGAACAGTGCAGGCATTACAATAAATAATAAACAAGACAATAGGCACAGCACAGGGCAGTAGGTTGGTAGTCCGATGGCTTGGGGGAAAATCTGTTAAATAAACAAACAGCTGAATGGCGACGTCTGGGGTTCCGTCCATTTCTGTACTCCCGCCGAGTATTTCGTTGCCACAGATGTAGTCCAATCTACTGTCCATTGGAGAGCAGAATTGACAGGAGAGCTGGCCGGCTAGGGCTTGCTTTTTTCCTGGCACGAACTCGTGCCCGCTCACCTCACTTCCACTTCCTCACACACCGCTTACGACGTCCCCACCTCCAGCCACCGGCATCAGGCAACTCCGAGGACTGCAGGCCCGATTCCCTCAGCAAGCAGACATTGGAGAGCAGAATGGACGGGAGAGCCGGCCAGGGGCTTGCTTTTTTCCTGACACGGACTCCTGCCCACTCGCCTCACTTCCGCTTCCTCACACACCGCTTACAACATCCCCAACTCCGGCCACCGGGCTCAGGTGACTCCGAGGACTCCAGGCCCGATTCCCTCAGCAAGCTGAGGTCACACAATCTAACCAGCAGATTTTCATGAAGGTCTGTTTTTGGGCGATCTCTGTATTGTAGCAGTATCTGGCGATGGTAGATAGTCGCTCTGTTATCCATTGCCCTAAACCCTAATTGTGCCTTAAAATTAAATTAAAAAACTAAATTAAAGTAGCACCAGATCCGAAATAATCCAATCAATAAAATGAGTCTCTACCACCATCCTTTGCCTCCTCTTATCAAGCCAGTTTGGCCTGGATCTCTGGGCCTTAACCTTTTAGACCTGTTAGATGGCAAGCGTGAAGAAATTTTTAAAACAGTAATATCAGACAAACAGTGCAGAAGGTAATA
Organism: Hypanus sabinus; assembly: GCF_030144855.1. Lineage (NCBI taxonomy): Eukaryota > Metazoa > Chordata > Chondrichthyes > Myliobatiformes > Dasyatidae > Hypanus > Hypanus sabinus. The sequence continues at coordinate 47,156,343 of NC_082722.1, forward strand.
CTGCAGCCTCACAGCACCAACCGTCCAGATTTGAAGCTAATCTTCAATACAGTCAATTTGCACATTCTCCCTGTGAATGCTGGGGCTGCCCCAGTCTTCTGCTTTCTTTCCACACTCCTGTCATGTTGGATATCAAGTTAGTTGGCTCCTGCAAATTACCCCACTGTAGGTGAGTGTTAGAACAATCATGGTGGGGTTGCTGAGTGATGCACCATCAATAACTCTCGGAGATGGGAGGCGAACGATAGGCTTTTATTAGCTTCAAGAGACCATGATTAGCAGCAAGAGACCACCACACAATATCCTGGAGACTGAGGGAGGAGCAGTGCCTCCAATCGCCTTTATACAAGGGGCTGTGGGAGGAGCCACAGGAGCAGTCAGCAGAGGGGCGTGTCCAGACAGGTATATGTAGTTCACCACATTCACCCCCCCCCCTTTGTTTTAAAAGAGAGTCCCTATGGGGCAAAGTTTCTTACAAGTATACTTACAGGTTAAGTCTATCAGGCGGTCGAATCTGTCGCTGCGATCTATGTAGCACCGGTGGTGATTGCACCAGTGATGGTGGTTGTGCTGGTTCCAGCCTGACTTGAGGTGTCAGCCCACTAGGCATCAGTGATCCCTTATGCGTGTGTGTGACGCCCAGTATGGGAGTGTCGTGAGGAGTCTGTGCAGGGCTTGGAGTCTGCGGTGTCTTGTGGGTATACACCTCAGTGGGTAGGGGGTTAAAAGTCACCGTGGAGTGTTTGGGGTAGTGGTCTGCTGCTCCTGCGGGCGCCAGGTCGCGGATGGAGACCGTGTCCTCCCGCCCATCAGGTAAGACCACATAGGCATACTGGGGGTTCGCATGAAGTAGGTGAACCCTCTCAACCATCGGGGAGTATTTATTGCTCCTCGCATGTTTCCGGAGCAGCACTGGCCCTGGGGACGTCAGCCAAGCTGGTAGGGTGGTCCCAGTGGCAGACTTCCTGGGAAAAGAAAAGAGTCGCTCATGAGGGGTGGCATTGGTGGACGTACATAACAGGGAGCGGATGGAGTGGAGCGCCTCGGGGAAGACCTCCTGCCAGCGAGAGACCGGCAATCCCTTTGACTTAAGGGCTAAGAGTGTGACATTCTCCCTCTCCACCTGTCCATTTCCCCAGGGATTATAGCTCGTGGTCCTACTAGTAGCAATACCTCTAGCTAGCAGGTACTGGCGCAGCTTGTCACTCATAAAGGAGGACCCTCTATCTCTGTGGATATAGCAGGGATATCCGAACAGAGTGAAGAGCTGGCACAGGGCTTTTATGACAGACGTGGCAGTGGTATCGGGGCAGGGGATGGCAAAGGGGAAACGCGAGTACTCGTCAATTATGTTGAGAAAGTAGACATTGCAGTCGGTGGAGGGAAGGGGGCCCTTAAAGTCGACACTCAGTTGCTCAAAGGGGCAGGTGGCCTTGATAAGTTGTGCCTTTTCAGGATGGTAGAAGTGTGGTTTGCACTCAGCACAGACTTGACAGTCCCTGGTCATCGTCCTGATGTCCTCAAGGGAGTAAGGCAGGTTCCGGGCTTTCACTAAATGGTAAAGTTGGGTGACCCCTGGGTGACAAAGATCTGCATGGAGGGCGTATAGCCGGTCGAGCTGCGTGCTGGCACACGCTCCCCGGGATAGGGCATCAGGGGGCTCATTGAGCCTTCCAGGCCGGTACAGGATATCATAGTTGTAGGTGGAGAATTCCATTCTCCACCGCAAAATTTTATCATTTTTGATTTTGCCCCGCTGTTGGTTGCTAAACATGAACGCAACTGAGCGCTGGTCGGTCAGCAAGGTGAACCTTTTGCCGGCGAGTAGTGTCTCCAGTGCCTAATAGCTTCCACTATGGCCTGGGCTTCTTTCTCCACCGTGGAGTGCCGAATTTCAGGGCCTTGAAGGGTACGAGAGAAGAATGCTACCGGCCTTCCTGCCTGATTGAGGGTAGCAGCCAGCGCAAAGTCGGAGGCGTCACTCTCTACTTGGAAGGGAATGGTCTTGTCCACCGCATGCATCGTTGCTTTGGCAATGTCCCCTTTAATGTGGCTGAAGGCCATGCGGGCCTCGGCTGAGAGGGGAAATGCAGTGGACTTGACCAGGGGGCAGGCCTTGTTTGCGTAGTGAGGGACCCATTGGGCGTAATAGCAAAAGAAGCCCAGGCACCGTTTGAGGACTCTGAGGTTGGTGGGAAGAGGGAGTTCCAACAGGGGGCGCATACAGTCGGGGTCAGGGCCAATGACCCCGGTCGCCACGACATACCCAAGAATAGCAAGTCAGGTGGTTCCCAACACACACTTGTCCCTGTTATAGGTAAGGTTAAGAGCTTTGGCTGCTTGGAAAAATCGTTGGAGGTTAGTGTGATCCTGCCAGTCGTGACCACAGATGATGATGTAATCCAGATATGGGAAAGTGGCCTTCAGTTGGCACGGGTCCACCATCTGGTCCATTTCCCTCTGGAAGACAGAGAAACCATTCGTGACACTGAAGGGGACACGCAGGAAGTGATAGGCCGCCTGCCTCAAAGGCGGTGTAGGGGCGGTCCTCCAGGCGGATGGGGAGCTGATGGTAAGCGGATTTCATGTCTATGGTCGAGTACACTTTGTACTGAGCTATCTGATTGACCATATCCACAATGCGGGGTAGGGGGTACACGTCAAGCTGCGTGAACCTATTGATGGTCTGGCTATAGTCCACAACCATCCTATTTTTCTGCCCTGTCCGAACAACGACCACCTGGGCCCTCCAAGGACTTGTGCTTGGCTCAATGATCCCCTCCCTGAGCAGCTGCTGCACTTCTGACTTAATGAAGGCCTTGTCCCCCACGCTGTACCTCCTGCTTTTAGTTGCCACAGGTTTACAGTCAGGGGTCAGGTTGGCAAACAGCGGTGGAGGAGGGATCTTGAGGGTGGAGAGGCTGCAAGTAGTGTCAGTAGCACAGCTGTTGGCATGGTGCTGGGTGGGATGTGCGGGTCGGTGTGTGTGTGTGGTCAGTAGCGGGGTATATGACGAAGCCCCACAAAACTGAGGATTTCTGACAGTGATTGGTGGGAGGGGCCCATCAAACTCCATTGTCACACTTTTCTGGTGGCTCTGGAAGTCGAGCCCCAATAGCACAGGGGTATAGCTACCATTTCCTCAATTTGGAATATTGATTTACAACCCCATTTTATTACTGCAATTTTTGGTATACCAAATGAAGATGATAGTCGATTCTCCCCTTCAATTAGACAAATGATTGCCTTTGTAACATTAATGGCCAGGAGATCTATATTACAAAATTGGAAAGAAGTAAATCCTCCTACCACATTTCAGTGGTTCTCTCAAACTATTTCTTGTTTAAGTTTAGAAAAAATTAGAAGTACTATTTTTGATTCATCAATTAAATTTGAAGAAACTTGGGGACCGTTCATTCGACACTTTCATATGAATTAATTTGACTTCTTCCAGACCTTTACTCTTATTATTCTTGTTCTGGTATGGAGTTCCGGAGTTTTTGACACTATCATATACATATAAACTATTATTACTGCCCATGTTAGTTTAGGTTTATTTTTTTTTATTATTTCCTTAAATATACATTTTTTCTTATATTTTATACTTTTTTTTCTGTTGATGATTATTTTTAATCTTTTCATGTATAATCAATATAGATTAGATTGATTATTGTATGATCCTTTTTCGCTGATAGTTTAATAAGATATTGTTATCTTGTTACTAATTTAATTTCAAATCTATTGTATTCATAACCTATTTAATATAATATTATGTTATGTTTTTTTTTAAAAAAACTAATAAAAAGATTGAAAAAGAAAATAGCACAGGGGTACACAGTTGAGGCATGACCAGTAACGGAAAGTTCCGATATTCTGTGCCCTGCATCACCAATGTCGCAACACAACCCCCCCCCCCTCCCCCCGGATGTCTGTGGGATACAATCCAGAAGCCATGGTGACCCTCTGGCTTACTGCTGTGTCATGAGTCCGCAGCGTTGCACCGTGTCCGGGTGAATAAAACTCTCAGTGCTGCCCGTGTCAAACAGGCAGCTAGTCCTGTGCCCCTCCACCAGGATGTCCATCATTGCCCTTGCAAGCTGGTGTGAAGTGCTTTGGTCGAGGCCAGAGTTGAATCACCGTCTTGGTGCCCGGTAAGCACCCATGGGTCGGAGGCAGGGTGAGGTGGCGCCAACAAAGATGGCCGCCCCCATGCCTCGCACGCGGCGCTGCTCGACCCCGCTCGTGTTTTAGACTTACAGGCCTTGGCAAAGTGGCCCTTCTTTCCGTAGCTGGAGCAGATAGCTTCTCAGGCCAGGCAGCATTTTCAGGGGTGCTTTTCGAGTCCGCAGAAGTAACACTGCGCGGACTTGCGACTGGCAGCAGCCGTGGTCGATTTGCCCGAGGGTTGCGGGGAGTTCACGGACTCGCAAGTGGCAGCAGCTGTGGTCGATTGGCTGGCGGGTGGTGGGGTCTGCAGCATCCATGGGACCGGCAGTAGATCGCGTGGCTGGACAGCGTCAGCATTGTGCAGAGCAGCCTCCAGCATGTCGGCCAGCTCAATCACCGACTGTAAGGTAAGATCGGCGTTTTCCAGCAGCCACTGGCGCACGCACACTGACCTGATCCTAGTAATGAAGGCATCTCATACCAGGAGCTCCACATGCTGATCCGCCGTCAGTCCCCTGCAGTCGTAGGCCCGCACGAGTATCTGTAGGGCTCGGAGAAACACCCCGCTAGACTCTCCAGCCCACTGCCGCCATGTTGCTAAGCGATGTCTTGCATAGACGGTGTTCACCGGCCGCAGGTACTGTCCTTTGAGGGCGTCCAGTGCCCTTTGGTAGGTCGGCAGGTCCCTGATTAGGGAGTATACCCACGGACTGACTCTGGAGAGGAGAACTCTGTGCATGGTAGCAGGCTCAGTCAAGTGAATCTCTTCCAGGTACGATTGGAAGCATGCAAGCCAGAGGTCAAAGGCAATGGCTGCTTCGGGAGATTGGGGATCAATGTCCAATTTATCCGGTCGTAAAATGCTCTCCATGTTTTAAAATTGCAGCTAATAAAATTGACGCACCATCAATAACTCTTGGAGATGGGAGGCGAACGATCGGCTTTTATTAGCTGCAAGAGACCACCACACAACAGCCTGGAGACTGAGGGAGGAGCATTGCCTCCAACCGCCTTTATACAGGGGTCTGTGGGAGGAGCTACAGGAGCAGTCAGCAGAGGGGCGTGTCCAGACAGGTATACATAGTTCACCACACTGGGCATATGAAAAAATAAATTACTGGAAAGTAAGTGAGGAAAGGGACAAATGGGATAGCTCTCGGAGCTAGCTTATGCTCAATAGACCAAAAACCTTTCTAAGGAAGAAAAATTGTACTGTATGGCAACAAAGAGTGTTAATACATTATGCTGACTCAATATTTTTAAAAGGTTGGCTGTTCTTGAGCCATTAAATGCTTGCATGTGTCCTAACCTTTATCTTTTCTCTAATGTATTTTGAATGTTAACGACGGTCCATGATGGCGGATGCTGCTCTCCTGCAACACCGTTCAATGTAGATGTGCCCATGGACTGGGCTATATCCACTACCCTTTCCATTCAAGGGCATTGGTGCTTCTATACCAGGCAGTGATGCAACCAGTCAATATAATCTCCACCTCACACCTATAGAAGTTTGTCAAAGTATTAGATGTCATACCAAATCTTTGCAAACTTCTAAGCTAACGAAGTAGATGCACTGCCGTGCTTTCTTCATAATTGCACTTATGTGCTGGGCCCAGGACAGGTTCTCTAAAATGATAACAGTGAGGAATTTAAAGTTACTGACCCTCTCCGCCTTTGATCCCCCAATGAGGACTGACTCAAGGACTTCCAGTTTCCTCCTCCTGAAGTCAATAACCAGCTCCTACCACTACCCAGCACCCAGGTCATGATCTCTTCTCTGCTGCCATCGGGAAGAAGATTCAGGAGCTTCAGGACTCACACCCCCCACCAGGTTCAGGAACAGTTCTCCTTTTCAAACATTAGGGTCTTGAACCAGTGGGGATAACTTCATTCAACTTCACACACCTCATCACTGAACTGTTCCCACAATCTGTGGACTCATTTTCAAGGACTCTTCATTTCATGTTTTGATATTTCCTGTTTACTTATTTATTATTATAATCAATTTTTTCTCTTTTGTATTTGCACAGTTTATTGTTTTTTTGCACATTCGTTGTTTGTGCACCCTGTTAGATGTGGTCTTTTAGTGATTCTATTATGTATTTACTGAGTATAACCACAAGAAAACAAATCAGACTGTTGAATATGGTGACATATACATGTACTTTGATAATAAACTCACTTTAAACTTTGAACTTTAATTGTCCTTTTAAATTCCTGGTCAGTTATCTCGCCAGCCAGTTAAAAGACATCACCTCTTACAACTGATGCTTAACATTAATCATGTCAGAAAAGAGGAAGACAAGTCACTGATCTGTAAGGTGTGGTTTCTTGAATGACAGAAGTGAGCTTGGTTACTTCACAGCTAACCATGAAATCCAAGCCTTCATTCTTTCCTCAGGTCAATATATTTAAAAGAAATATACTGTAGTATCAGGTTCATTTCTGAAATGCATTTTAAGTTGTACAGAAGGGGAAAATGGTTTCCACATTGGAAAAAAAACCTCAGAAATTTATGGATGGAAGCCAATTCATCTATCCTAATTCTTTACTGTATCTCCACTGCATTGTCAACTTCCTGAAACCCTATTTCAAATCCATGTCCATTTTCCTTGTTAAAGATGCTATGGATTTCTACCTCAAATATTCCCTTTGGCAAAGGATTCCAGTATCTAATAATTTCTATTTAATAAAATACTTCTCCTTTAGGTATGTGGTGTATTATATCTCATCACTGATGCCTTAACTTTTCAAGCACAGTCTTCCTACTGGGAATGTACGGATTACAAAATTTACCTTACATAATTGTCCTGAATTATTTTGCAAAATGTGTCAAATATAGAATTCTGGGCCATTCTGAAAAGTATTTATTGAAGACATTTCAATGGCAGTCCAGTTCCTCATGAAATTCAGTAGTGTAGCACCTAATTCCTGCAGATCCCCAGCAATTACAAATGGTTGTCTCTCTATTGAATGTGTTGTAAGCTAAACCTGGCATAGAATCAGCAATTCTTTAATTTCAGTGGGGAATTCTGGCTGTGAGAAAGATGGGTAAATTTCAGATAATTTACATTTACTTGAATTAATTGAGCTTACTTAAATCCATACAATGATTTTAAGAATTTGTTTATTTGTTTAAGAATCAGTGACATTAAATTTTAAATTTTTTAATACTTGCGAATGTAGGAGACGTTCATAAACACTCAAACTAGCAAAACCTGGAAGCCTGATTAGTTGGCTTTCAAAGTTTTTTAAAACACTTTTTTGAAAATGGCTTGTGACATTGGTAATGGTGCTAGAAGGTCCTCAGCTAGTTTGTGAAGGAGACTGTCAGTCAAAGATCTGATGAAGGAAAGGATGGACTAAACAGACAAATAGGCAACAAACCAGGATGGCTACTGCCACTAGGAAATTCTCAGCCATTTCTGAACTGCCAAAATAATTCAAAGAATATCTTATTCTTCATCACCCCTATTGAGGCATAGACTGCCAACAGCAGCTCACCAGAGTTCTCTGTCCTGGGCTAATTTTCAAGTTATCTCCAGGTGTAGCCCATCTTTGAAGATCTTTCCTCTCCCAAGGTTGAGATCTTTGGAGCTTCCGTTGGCTTTTCAGTAGGACTAAGTTTTTACAGGACGGGGTTGCAAGCCTCATGCCCAATTCTCCTTCTTTCGCAGCTGGCCTTGGAACCATCTATGGCAGAGTTCAAAGAATATTCAAAAGATTCATAATGTTATCCATCATGTGGAGTACAAAAACTCAGAAAAATGTGAAAAATAGGACAAAATGAAGATACTGCAAACTTATAAAATATAAAATGCAAGGAACACAAAACTGTTAGAAATTAAGATATTTCATAAAAAGACAATGAGCTAGTTCATACAAACTCTCTCAAACTATGGATGTTTTCCTTTTTTTGTTTACTTCCAGACTTTTCCATTTTTGGTTCAAGCACCAAAAGGTAAATAGCAGGTGACAACAAAAGAGACACTATAATGTATTTGAGATATGTGACACAAAATGAACATAACTTATGGGAGAGATCTGGTGACATTCCAGCTGATATCAAAGCAATCTTTCCAAGAACATAAACTTTATCAGTTCTCCACTCAACAGTAACAACTTTTCCCATGATAATGGCTGTTCAGTGAAATATCTTGTGGTCACTTTCACTAAGAAAATGTTTCTTAATGGGGATAAAAATAAACATAATGAACTCTACACAAGCTCTTTTATACACATCTTTGTGTTTGGCTCTGAATAATAGAATACTTGCTTTAGAAAAAAATGTAGGGAAGAATACAGCATTATCTCCTACACTCCTGCAAACTGCAATTTTTTTATGAAATAAGAGCAAGGTAATTTAGTGTTGCAAGATGTTTTATTGTTTATGTTGGATAGCATTATAGTTAAATAACATATTTCTATATATTACTGACAATTGCATTGAGAACAACAAACACATAAGCTTCATTTTTTTTTCCAGGAATGTGTTTTACTGGTGCATTATCGGGTATAGAAAGCAATTGGACATGCTGACATTTGCAATCTGAAGAAGAACTCTCATGGATTTAATCAGAATAATTAATTATAGGTAATACAGGGATTTCTCAATTCCATTATTTATATATAATTTATTCAAAGTGTAATGTGAGAAAACATTGTCCACTGAACAAAAGCCTGAAGTTTGGATTTCACTGCCTCTAATCCCAAAGAGATCAAGCATTTTAGATTTTGAGTCCTGTTCAATGTCTTCAGAATTGTGGCAACCCCTTCTATCATTCCAGCAGCTGCACACATAACTACTTAGACTATAAATAACTATTTCATGTAGAAGTTCATGAACATTTAGAAAACGCAATTTGACATCACAATAACCTGTACACTACTTTTTGCATTACATAATCCAATTCTTTTTAAGTAAAGTTTATGTATTGTAGAAAATACAGCACTAATTAATGTAAAATGTAATTATTGTATGTCATGTTTTAGTGATTTAAAAAATAGATAGCAGGTTTATGAGATGACAATTAAACCTTAATGTTATGGTGATGTTAAAGTTAACAGACTTATTTCTGGGCAATTGATAATTTCATCAGCATAGCCTTTTTTGTGTATGGCTGACATCCATTAAGATATGACCCAGATGAATATTTCTACTAAACCTTCCTTACCTCGATGACAAACTGAAGGCTACAAAATACTGTGAAAGATTTTTTTTAGTTTATATATCTGCTTTGCCACTAGATGGAGACTGTGAATCAAACTGCCTGCAGACTGAGGTTTTGAGCAACACACACAAAATGCTGGAGGAACTCAGTAGGTCAGGCGGCATCTATGGAAATGAATAAACTTTCGATGTTCCGGGCCAAGACCTTTCTTCAGGACTAGAAAGGAAGAGGGAAGATACCAGAATTAAAAGGTGGAGTGAGGAAGGAGGACCAGAAGGTGATAAATAAAGAGGGCTGCAGAGGCCTCAGAGGGGGAGCAGTGAAAAAGTGTCTCACTGAACTCCAGATGAAGAGAAGATTTAAGCTTCCTCAGGGTAGGCATCCCTCTAAGAGACTTCGCAGTGGAGCAGCAAATCATTAACATAACAGATTCTGCAGTTGCTAGAAACCCAGGGCAGCATTGAGATGTTGCTTTTTTTTACAACACATCACCCAATCCCTGTATAACTATTCCTGTATAACTACTGTATGCTGTCAGAGTTCTAGTCATTGTACTTCAAGGGAATCACTCAGGTTGAGGGAAGGCAAGGATGGAGGGGATTGGCCAGACTACTCTTAATTAAATAGCATATTTGATTGCAGACTTTTTTGCTCCAAAGCATTGATTAACCGACACAGGTCTGATAGCAGAGTTTTTAATGTACACAGCACTATTCCAGATGGTTACATCTTCCTTGACTTTCCTTAAAACATCAACCTCGCACCCCTCCAATTTTCTACATTTCATTTATCACTGCACCTGTGGTGCCTTATCAATCATTCTGTCTCAGGGTAGATTATTGAATTTCCACCCTTAATCCCATGAGCTCTCAGCCCCTTTAATTCTTTAAAAATCTTCCAATTCGCTACTTTCATTATACTAAAAGATTCCAAGGTTTTGGGTTAACACTCTCAATCTCTGTTATTGGTTCCCAGCCCACTATTTTCTTGCAGCTCTGATTGTTTCTCTGTATACTGTACATGATTGTCTTTATGTTTAAAATGATGCAATGTGTCTGCATTTTAGTTGATGCAATTTATACATTATTCAAGAGACTACAAATTTATACATTCTAAAATAATTATGCAAAAGGAAAAGGATGGGTCTGATCATAAGATTCTGGACTGGGGAAGGCCTTTTCAAGAACTCCAGACACAACCTCCATAAAGCTGTCAGGGATGCTAAATGACAGTACCAGTCCAAAATCGTCCCAGACCAGCCATCAGTTGTGGCATTGCTGACAGCACAGCTGTCTCTGCCCCATGCTCTGATATCTATGATTATATGGTGAAGTACAGCTCCAATGCTATATTTAAGTTTGCTGAAGACACCACTGTTGTTTGCCAAATACAAGGTGGTGACGAATCAGCATTTAGGAGGGAGATTGAAAATCTGGTTGAATACCCAGTCCATCACAGGCAATGCCCTTCCCCCTTTTGAGCACATTTACATGGAGCACTTCGACAAGAAAGCATCAACAAGGACTCCCATCATCCAGGCCATGTTCTCTTGTCTCTACTACCATCACACAGGAAGTACAGAAGTAGAGAACTTTAGATCCCATACAACCAGGCTCAGGAACAGTTATTACCCTACAACCATCAGCCTCCTGAACCGGCATGGATAACTTCACTCATCATAACTCTGAACTAATTCCACAACCTACAGATTCATTTTCAAGGACTCTACAATTCATGCTGTCAGTTTCTTTATCTACACAGTCTTCTTTTGTACATTGCTTATGTATATGCATATGTATATTGTATAGTTTTTCATATTTAATTTTCTATAAATGCCTGCAAGAATATAATCTCAAGTTAGTATATGATGACATTATTCATGTTTTGATAACAAATTAACCTTGACTTTGACAAAAGCACATCTTATTCTGATGAACTCAGTTTACCTTCATCATCTTCCTCTAGAGCTCCTCCTCATTTACTTTTTTCCATGGCCTTCGGTCCTCTCCTACCATATACCTTTCTCCAGCCCTGTATCACTTTCACCAATCAAATTCCCAGCTCTTTACTTCACCCCTCCTGCCCCCCCCCCCAAAGTTTCACCTATCACCTTGTGTTTCTTCCTCCCCTAACCCCCACCTTCTTACTCTGGTTTTTCTTTTCTCCAGTCTTGATGAAGGGTCTTGGCCCGAAACATCAACTGTACTCTTTCCATAAATGCTGCCTAGCTTGCTGACTTCCCCCAGCATTTTGTGTGTGTTGTTTAACACATTCCATGCACATTCTGAACAAAACAGAATTGGTATGTCACCACACCTCTTGACAGTCTTCCATTTGCTGAACCCATTGTTACCGTTGCGGACTTAAGATCAGTTCTCTGAGACAAAACCTAGAGAAAGCATCTAGCCTGAAAGGTACTCTGACAGATCAGCTTGTGGGAGTATTTGCAGACATTTTTAGCCTCTTCCTGCTTCAACCCTCCTGCTTTAAAAAGACCACTATCATCCCAGTAGCTAAGGAAGATAAGATAATGTGCCTTAACAACTACTGCCCAGAGGCTGTGACATTTACCATCATGAAGTGCTTCGAGAGGCTGAACATAATATGCAGCTATTCCAACCTTGACCCACTGCAATTCACCTACCATTGAAACAGGTCAGTGGCAGATGCCATCTCTCTGGTCCTACACTCATCTCTGGAGCATAAAGACGGTAGTTTATTGACTACAACTCTGGCTCCAATACAATTATTCTGAACATCTCATCACCAAAGTCAGGACCATGGGAGTCAATGCCTCCCTCTACAAATGGATCCTTGACTTCCTAACCAACAGACTGCAATCAGTAAATTATAGACAGCAGCAGCTCCACCACAATTATTCTAAACACAAGGTTGCATTCTCACACTCCTACTCCGTTTATGTCTGTACGGCCAGATTCTTTTCTAACTCCTTCTACAAGTTTGCAGGTGATACCACCAAAGTGAGTGCTATCAAGTAACAATGAGTTGGAGTACAGGAAGGAGACAGAGAACTCAATAACATGGGTTCATGACCACAGCCTTTCCCTCAATGTTAACAATGACTTTGCTCATCATTGACTTCAGGAAGCACATGTTCCTGTCTACATCAACAGTGTTGAGGTTGAGAGCTTCATGTTTTCCTAGGAGTGAACATCATCAATAGCTGTTCCTGGTCCAATCATGTGGTCACCAAGGCCAAATTTCACTATCACCTCTACTTACTCAAGAAGCTAAAGAAATTTGGTCTGCCTACTCTTCATGCTGCCTCAGTAAAACCTCAGTAAAGCAGTCAACATAATCAAACACTCCTCCCCCCAACCCCACACCCCTGGACATTCTCTCATCTTTCTCTTCCATTGGACAGAAGATACAAAAGCCTGAAAATACATACCACTAGGCTCAAGAGCTGTTTTTACTCCACTGTTACTAGACTATTAAATGGTTCCCTAGTACGATAAGGTAGACTATTGCTCTCACAGTCTACCTCATTATGATCTTGCAGCTTACTGTTTACCTGCCCTGCACTTTATCTGTAGCTGCTGCACTTTATTCTGCATTGTTATTGTTTCACTCTGTTCTACTTCAATGCATTGAGTAATGAATTAGCAAAGAGCCACTGCTCTTACACATCTGGAGAAGAAGGATGCTTAGGTGGGAATGCTGTTCTTGGACTACAGTTCAGCATTCAACACCATAATTCCATCCAGGCTTGACAGGAAGCTCAGAGACCTCCACCTTGACCCTGCCTTGTGCTGCTGGATCCTGGACTTCCTGTCAGATTGCCAGTAGGTGGTAAGAGTGGGCTCCCTCACCTCCACCCCTCTCTCAACATAGGAGCCCCTCAGAGCTGTGTACTAAGTTTCCTCCTTTACTCCCTGTATACCCAAGACTGTGTCGCCATCCACAACTGTAATCTGCTAGTTATATTTGCCAACACATTTCACTGTTTGGCCTAATCTAAATCAATAACGAGGTGGCCTATAGGGAAGAAGTTATCTTTCTGACACAGTGGTGTCAAGAAAACAACCTCTTCCTCAATGTCGCAAAAACAAAGGAGCTGGTTGTGGATGACAGGGGGAATAGAGATGGGCTAACCCTTATTTACATCAATGGATCTGGGGTTGAGAGGGTGAACAGTTTTAAGCTCCTCGGCATCCACATCACCGAGGACCTCACATGGTCTGTACACACCAGCTGTGTGGTGAAAAAGGCACAACAGCGCCTCTTTCACCTCAGACAGTTGAGGAAGTTTAGTATGGTCCCCCAAATCCTAAGAACTTTCTAAAGGAGCACCATTGAGAGTGTCTTGACTGGATGCATCACTGCCTGGTATGGAAACAGAACCTCCCTTAATGACAGGATTGTACACATAGTGGAGCAGACAGCCCAGCGCATCTGTAGTTGTGAATTTCCCATGACTCAGGACATTTACAAAGACAAGTGTGAAAAAAGGGCCCAAAAGATCTTTGGGGACCCAAGTCACCCCAACCACAATCTATTCCAGCTGCTACCATCTGGGAAATGGTACCGTAACATAAAAGCCAGGACCAACAGACTCTGGGACAGCTTCTTCCACCAGGCCATCAGACTGATAAACTCATGCTGATTTGAGTGTATTTCTATGTTACATTGACTGTTCTATTTATTATAAATTACTATGATTGCACAATGCACATTTAGATGGAGACATAACGTAAAGATTTTTACTCCTCATGTACATGAAGGATTTAAGAAATAAAGTCAATTCAATTCAATTGATCTGCATGAACAGTTCAAGTTCAAGTTGAAGCTTAATTTAACCATATATGAATATAGCTAAACAAACAGCGTTCTTCCACTGCCAAGCTGCAGAACACATTTCCAACAGCACACAGCACACCTCACATAGTACAAATAGCACATATGGTTAAGATTTCAGAAAAATATAGTCACAAAGAAAGCAAATAGAGCCCAAGCCCATGAGTAGCATGACTGTAGAATTGATGGTAAATTGTCCTGGTCCAGGTTGTTCTTCCACCAAATGAACACAGGACAGCAGCACTGACAGGAGGGGCCAGCCCCCAATCCAAGTATGAACTCCAGACCACCCTGCAGGGGCTCTCCCACACCTCCTCGGAATCACCTCTGCTGGTCAGCTGCAACAGGTGACCCCACATACTCAGCCTAGTCTTTGCCACAACTGATGGAATGCTGCTGCCCCCACCATCAGTCTCACCAATGAACCAGTGAACTGAACTTGCAGTTTCTACATTACCAATGTCCAGCAGGGTCTTGCGATCACAATAAAAAGATAATCACTCACACTGCACACTGTCCAAAGGTACATGACAAGTCCAGGCGACCATACAGCTATAGTACACATAGGTCTAGCTCCATCACTATTGAGCAACTCGTTGATGGGATAGTCCTGCAGAAATTTGTGTTTTTAGTATCTGGTGACTTGTGATCATAAAAAAGAAATATAGTACAACAGGATGAACAAATACACCTTTGATAGAACCTACAGTGGCCGCTGCATCTGAGCGTTCCATCGTCTTACCATCTTGTATACAAGACAAGCTTTTCGCCATATTGTAGTATATGTGACCATAATAAGCCAATAGTAAATCAACTCCGTTTCCAACTTCAGTATCACTAGATATGTCCTAGCTGCCTACATGTATAACTGACGTGTTGTGGTGAACTACATATACCTGTCTGGACACGCCCCTTGCTGACTGCTCCTGTGGCTCCTCCCACAGACCCCTGTATAAAGGCGATTGAGGCCTGAGCCCGGCCTCTCAGTCTCCAGGATGTAGTATGGTGGTCACTCACTGCTTGTTCCTTCTTCCAGTCAATAAAAGCCAATATCTCGCCTTTACATCTCAGAGTGAGTTATTGATGGTGCATCACGTGTGGGAGCCTTTTACATGTGAAATAGTGAGAGTTTAGTGCCAACTAAATCCACAAGACTAAAAAGTGAAGGGTGAAACAGTAAATTCAGAGAACCCTGGATGTCAAGGGATCAAGAGTTTCATTAAGAAAGGATGGAATGCACATGGCAGATTTTGAGTACAGAAAACAGTTCAAGAACTTAGAAAATGTAAAGGGGTCCTTAAGAAAAAAATTAAGAAGACAAACAGAAGCCATGAAATGTCATTCATATATAAAATTAAAGAAAATCCTAAAGCAAAAGAAAGAAGGTAGCCAGCAAAGAGTGGGGCTTATTAGGGACAAGGGTGCAGTCATATGAGTGGGAAAGGCCTGAAATGAATACTTATTTCTATTTTCTTAAGAGAAAGATATTGTATCTGGAGATTTCAGGTAGGGAGATGATATTTTAGAATATATTATTTCAATAGAGGTGATATTAAGTATCTTAGCACACAGAGGTGAATAAATGCCCTTGGCCTGATGAGATGTATCCCAGGATGCTACAGATGCAAGGGTTGAGTTTTGCTGGGGTTACAACAGTGATCTTTAAAATCTTCATTGATCACTAATAAGATTTCAATGGGAAGGAGGGCAGCAATTCTGTTTCCTTTATTCAAGAAGGGTACTAGGGATAAGTCAAGAAATTAAAGCTTGTGAATCTTACATCAGCGATAAGAAAATAAATTGTGAGGGACGGGATCAATTCACACTTAGAAAGCTAGAGACTGATCAGCATAGCTTTTTGCTGGAAGATCTTCTCTGACTATTTTTTGATTGAGTTTTTCAATGATGTAACAACTTATATTTGATTATGATTGTTCTGGAGAACTTTTAGCGGAGCTACAACAAGATTTTGGCTGGGATGGAGAATTGCAATTATGAGAAAAACATTTACTCCAATTGTTTTTCTTGGAGTTTAGAAAGCAGAGGAAAATCTGATAAAGATATATAAAATTATGAGGGAAACAGATGAATATAATAATAAACTTTTTCTCTGTAGAGGAGATTTCTGTATTCAGAGAGGATAAGTTTAAGATGAGGTTTAGAAGGAATATAAGAAAGACTTTTTCCACCCAAAAGGTTGTTGGAATTTGAAATACACTGACTGAGTAGGTAGTAGATATAGTCTCACAAAATTTAATGAAATATCAAGAAGAGTACATGAACTACCCAAGGCATAGAAGGTATAAATCAAATGCTTGTCAATAGGATTTAGTATGGATCAGCATTTAGTACAAGGGTTCCTAATCATCTTTATGTCATGACCAATGCCATTAAGCAAGGGGTCCATGGACCCAGGTGGAGAACCCCTGATTTAGTGGCTGGCATGGACACATTGAACTGAAAGGCTTGTTTCTGTGCTATATAATTCTAAAAGTTTTGCTTAAATTAAGATACTATTGAATACTCCATCTGCTTCTTTTTAACAGCAACTGTGCTCTCTGGATGTCAAAGAGAGGAATCAATGGTCATGCACAGTATTAAAGAAAGTCAACCAACACGGTATTGATATCAGGCTCAGTCGGATCATGTGTAAAGATTTAAGACAAAGTATACAGAAATTTAATATTATAAAGCTAAAAAGAAACAATACTGGTTAGATTAGTTATATAGCATCATAAAATCTCTCCGGCAGCTGCAATCTCTGTGTGTTTTGTGGTGTTTTTGTCCTACTCATATGATGAACTAAGATGGCTAATATGAGTAGGCTTGGGCCTACTCTGGCTGCTCCAGCGAGTGGATCTAAGGACTCAATCTGATGCAGAACGCTGTCGCTTGCTTCTATTAATTGCAATGTGAGGATATTTTCCTCTTTTTTTTAAATTGGGTTCTTCAAGTTTCTTGCTTAGTGGATGTCTGTAAACAAACAAATCACCAGGTGTATAATTTATACATTCTTTGATAATAAATGTACTTGAATCTTGAATACAGCAATTTAATATTATATATCTAAAAAGAAAAAACTCTTGTTAGAATTGTTATATGGCATCATAAAATATGCGAAATTAAATAAAAATTCATTCAACTTGTTACTGTAACTTTACTATAAATTCTGATGTTTGATTGATGATGTTATGCTGAATCTGACATATTAATACTGAACAGTATAGTATATAGTTTCTTAAAGTATAAATCAATATTTTAGTCATAACAAACCAGACTATCTTGCAGTATATTTCACTCCTTTGAACTCATAATGCAGATCCTAGACAAGATAGTTCTGCAGTTTTGCAGAAAACAAAGTCCACTTTTGGGAATTATGATTAAATTATAGAGAGCAATCGGCTTTACAAAAACCTATACTTGAAACACATCACGCAAACTAAATAAGGAATGAAACAGTTTAAATTGTGAACAGGCTCATGGCTTTGGATACTTTATCAAGCCTTCACACTGTAGTAAGTCAACAGATTTTAATGCTGAAAGTCAGGTGGTAAGAGAATATAATTGGCAACAAGTTCTAACAAATTCTCTAACAGCTGCCTCATTCCCTTCTTCAGTTACATTCCAATTTATTAACTGTCATATTTCAGTTTGTCAGAGCAAGTCAATATCTTTTTTTAGTTTACTCCTCTTCTCCTTTCAGAGACAATGCTTTTAGTCATCTCACATATTACAGTGAACAGAAAGGTAGATTAAATCCTAGTGAAAACTTGAAAAGGAAAATAAAATTACAGTTCAATTTATATCTCCAATAAATAAAGAAAAAATTACTTAAATTGCTATGAACAACTATGGTTTGAGCTGCTGTATGTTTGCTTGTAGCAGCCAAAACCATGGGTAATTTTGACTTTTGGGGTACTTTTTAGAGTTTTTGGTGATCAGTTTAAGCGATGAGATTGAAAAGTTCAATATGTTTCCAAATATTATTTAACATCTAAATATACCTGTTAGTAAGTGTTCTGAAACACATACACATTTAAAGAATTATAAAATAATGACAGTATAATTGTTGAAATTTTCTATCAACATATTTACATCAAATCAATTTTGTACAATATTGTTCTAGCCCTAAGCTGAAGTATATAGACCAAAGCATGTAAATGTTGAAAAATTGCCAAACCATAAATTCCAGTCCCAAAAATCTGGGAAATGCAAATTCAATAGTTAATTTGGGATCACATTCATGACTGCATTCCAGCACTAGCCAAACAAACTCTGTGTAGTCAATTCCATGGTAACCCATTGCATAGAATAAGCATCTGAGAAGATGCTAATTTCAGCGCAAGTACCCCTCCCTTTACCACAGTCATTTTAATCTTCTTTTTTGAAGATATTTACTTTACCAGAACTCATTAAGTGGAGTTGCAAAGAAGCAGTATGTCTCTCAACATACTGATCTACAGTGACATCAAATGTCCCTTCCAAACTAAATTACCTGAAACATTAACTTTATTCAACACCCACCAATGCTGCTATAACTGTGTAATGCTTCCAGCATTTTCCACTTTATTTCAGATTTCCAGAATCCATTATGTCATTATTTGCAAAGAGGGAACACCCAGCAGAAGGCAAGCATTTCTAGTGGCTTTCTTCCATTGGTAAAGTGACATTGACAATTAGATATGGCCATGTTATCAAATGAGGCACATCAGTCAGTGATTTCACAAAACACTGATATTACTGTCATTTTGCTTGCTAAGAATTAGTGCTGTATACATAAACAATACCAAAAATAACAAGCAAATCATCCATCAAGTTTGACCAAGGAAGCTATGTTTTGAGTTCTACACTGTCATTTAACTTGCACACATGAAAACTCAGCTTTAACTTTTCAATTTTTTTCAAAAATAAGGAGTATTTACACTTCAAATAACACAGAAAATTATAGCTCATACTTTTAAAAAGTACCTTTGTGATGATGACAGAGCTTATGCAAAACAAATTTGCTTACCTTCGTCCAAATAGGACCACAAATGAGGTATTTCATTTCTGTTTTCTTGGAGATTTAAAAAAAAATGAAGTTAAAAATTATTTCCTTTCTGTTGCCATCACAACTTGAATTTAAAAAGCTCCCTTAAATACAGCAACATGGCCAAAAGTGCTTTGCAAGAGCATGTAAATCAAAATTAATAGCAAACTAAGTTATAAAAGAGGTAGTGTAGGTTTTAAGAGCAAGTGGTTTAATGAGAAAATTCTAGAGCTTTCACCATGGCAACTGACACCACAGCCACTTATGGTAAAGTGGTTAAAAAGGATGTTAAATACATGAGGGTTAGAAGAACAGAGCTATATATTTAGAAACAGAATTGCAATCTGAAGAGGCAAAACACAGAAAGATGCCTCTTCCATATTTTAATTTACACTTGGAGAAAAAGAGAAATAATTTTCTGATATCAAGCAGAAGAACACTATCTCATTTAATAATGAATCCAATAGTTTCTTTATGAAAAAGAGCCTTCCATTTAGTGTCCTTCAGACTCGAATCTTGCACATAGGAGAGAAATTGAAAATCTGGTTGAATGGTGCCACAACAACAACCTCTCACTCAACATCAGAAAAACCAAAGAGCAAATTATTAGCTACAAGTGGAGGAAGCTAGAGGTCCGTGAGCCAATTTCATTAGGGAATTTGAGGCAGTGAGGGTCAGTAATTTTAAATTTCTGGCCGTGATCATTTCAAAGGATCTGTCCTAGGACCGGCAGATAAGTGCCCTTTCAAAGAAGGCATAGCAGTGTCTCAAATTTCTCAGGAGTTAGTGCAGATTCAGGATGTCATGGAAAATATTGACATATTTCTATAGGTGCAGAGTGGAGAGCATCCTGATGAGTTGTATCTTGCCCTGGTATGGAAACACCAATTCCCAAGAACAAAAAAGGCTACAAAAAGTCATGAATACTGCCCAGTCCATCACAGGAATCGCACTTCCCACCATTGAACGCATCTGCAAGAAGCGCTGCTACAGGAAAGCAGCATCCATTATCAAGGACTCCCACCATCCAGGGCATGCTTTCTTCTCACTGCTGCAATCAGAAAGGAGGAGCCTTTGGTACCACACCATAATGGTCAGGAACCAGTGTGGATAACTTCACTCTCCTCAACACTGAACTGATTTAGACTATAAGACCATAAGACATAAGAGCAAAATTAGGCTACTTGCCCATCGAGTTTGCTCCGCCAGTCAGTCATGGCTGATCCTTTTTTCCCCTCCTCAGCCACATTCACCAGCCTTCTCCCAGCAATCTTTGATGCCATGTCCAATCAAGAACCTAACAAGCTCTGCGTAAATACTCCCAACAACCTGGCATCTACAGCTGCCTGTGGTAACAAATTCACCACCCTCTGGCTAAAGAAATTTCTCCACATCTCTGTTTTAAATGGACTCTCTCTGTCCTGAGGCTGTGCCTTCTTGTTCTAGACTCCCTCCCCACAGAAAACATTCTTTCCACATCTATTCTGTCTAGGTCTTTCAAAATTTGAAAGGTTTCAATGAGATTCCCCCTCATCCTTCCAAATTCCAGCAAGTACAGACCCAGAGCTATCAAACATTCCTCATATGATAACCCTTACATTCCCAGAATCATCATTGTGAACCGCCTCTGGACCCTCTCCAATGCCAGCACATCTTTTCATAGATGAGAAACCCAAAACTGCCTCACCATAAAGCTTCTGCATCGTATCACTGCTCTTGTAATTAAGACCTCTTGAAATGAATCCTAACATTGCATTTACCTTCCTCATCACCAATTCAACCTGCAAGTTAACACTTTAGGGTGTTCTGCACAAGGTCTCCCAAGTCCCATTGCATCACCGATTTTTGGATTTTCTTCCATTTAGAAAATAGTCTGCACATTTATTTCTACTACCAAAGTGCATGACCATGTATTATCCAAAATTGAATTTCATTTGCCACTTTCCTGCTCATTCTCCTAATCTGTCTAAGCCAATACTGGGTGTCAGACTTGTTGATGCCAAGAGCAAGGCATTATCCAGATAGGCATCAGTCAATCTTGTTCTCAAATGGTTCTTGGTGTGCTTCATTTTTGAAAATAATTGCTCACACAGATAAGTGCTGCCAAACAATGATGCCATCTTTTTTGAATGGTCCACTAAGTTAGGATACTTCCCACTTGAATGAAAATATTTTCTATAGAAGTCAATCACTGACACATCTTCAGAATGAAATTTCGATCGCAATATGTCATCACACTGCATCTCAATCAATTCCATTTGAAAAATTTCTGATGCAGTGTCCACTTCCACATCAAATGGAGTAGCAAACAGCTTAAACTCATTCGTATGCAAGCGAAAATCAGCAAAACGAGATGAAAACTCTTTTTCAATTCTTGCACTATATTCACAAAAATGCCTGGATCTTGTGTTTTACTTTTTTGAAAAGTGGGAAAATGTGCACAATTTCCTTTTTGAAGCTGGTACTCCCACAATTGCAGCTTTCTTTCAAAGGCCACAATATGACCATGTATCAGCTGATTTTTTTTCCCCTGAAGTTGTAAATTCAAATTATTTAAATGAGATGTAACGTCCACAAGAAATGCCAAGATTGCAAGCCAATCAGGATCACGAAAGTGTGAAGCATCCTCATTTTTGCTTTTAAGGAATATTGCCACCTCTTCATGCAATGCAAATACTCTTTCCGGCATTGACCCTCGGCTAAGCCAGCGTACATTGCAGAAATAAGCCAGGTCCCCATATTCTGCCTCCGTATCCAACAAAGACTGCTGAAACCGGCGATGATTCAATCCACAAGATAGGATCAGATTCACTGCCTTCACAACAATGTCCATAACATCCTTTAATTTCAAAGACTTGACACAAAATACCTCTTGATGGATAATGCAATGAATTTGAACCAGTTTCTGTGCAATTCCAAGGTTTTCCATTTGTCATTGCAGTAATACGATGATGCCTTTTTTCTGTCCCACCGTTGCTGGTGCCCCATCAGTTGTGATGCCAATTAGCTTCGACACATTAAGTTTCATTTCTGACATCAATTTCAAAAAAGCTTCAGAAATGTCTGCTCCAGTAACTGCGTCCTTCACAGGAATTAATTGAATAAGCTCTTCAAAAATTTGAAAAGTTGAGGTCACTCCTTGCATAAACACTGCAAGTTGAGCAGTGTCTCTCAGGTCTGTGCTCTCATCAAGCGCAATTGAAAAAAATTGCAATTCGTTGCAGGCATCCCTTAAACAACTTTTAACATCTGCTGACATTTCTTCTACTTGCCGTGCGATCGCTCTTGCTGACAGGGTAATAGATGCAAGTAAAGACTTCTTTTCGGGACAAACAATATCCACCACTGCCAGTAAACATACTTTGACAAACTCCCCATCTGGAAAAGGCTTCATCTTTTCTGCAATATGTTTTGAGATTTTGTAGCTGGCATGGGTATTTCCTTCATTTTCACTGCTTTTCTTGGCAAAAAATGACGTTTGTTTTCCGAAACTAGCCTTCATTCACTCAACTTCATCTTCCTTGCTTGCCCTGTAAACTGTTAAAATTTCCACTATGGCAGATCTCATAATGTCACCTGATATTTGCCACCTTCTTCACAGCAACATTTCGGCACTCAGTGTCTACCTTCCTGTGTTTTGCATTCATTGCCATTGGAATTTTTTTCTTCGATTTTATTTCAAAGCGCGAGTTATTCAACAAGTATCATGGCACATGTAAATATCTAGATACTTAGTGTGGATTTCTTGTTAAAACACAGTGACACTGTTTCTGTTTACAAATTTGAACGATCCCATCTGAAAACCAGCACGTGCATGGAGAGAATCTAATATATATTAATAAGTTAGTCTGCCTTCCTGTCATTCATATATACCAGTGTTTGGTTTAGAACAAAACAGAACCTGGAACCAGTGCAACAAGATACCATGCATGTCCACCAGTGTGGTTGCATGAAACACTCAGAAAAGGAAAAATCATTCGTGGCCCAGATAAGCATAGTGTCCCAATATTTGCTCGTGGGCCGGTCAAAATACCTTTGTGGGCCGGATCTGGCCCACAGGCCATAGGTCACCTACCCCTGATCTAAATCATTGCTATACAGCTGAAAAAGAAGCGGTTAAGACACCGACTCCTGCAGAACACCAATAAATACTGGCAACCAGACAAGGATCCTTTTATTCCCACTTGCTGCCTCCTACCAATCAGCCAGTACTCTAACCATGCTAACAACTTTCCTATAATACTATGGGCTCTTAACTTGGTAAGCAGCGTCATGTCTGGCACGTGTCAAAGGTCGTCTGAAAGTCCAAATATGCAACATCCACTGCATCCCATTTATCTATCCTATTTGGAATCTCCTCAAACAATTCCAAAAAGTTCGTCAGGCAACATTTTCCCTTAAGGAAAGCATGCTGACTTTGTCCTATCTTGTCCTGTTTCACCAAGTACCCCATAATCTCTTCCTTAACAATTTACTCAAACATCTTCCCAACCACTGTGGTCAGGTAACTGGTCTATAATTTCCTTTCTGCTACCTTCCTCCTTTCTGAAAAAGTGGAGTGACATTTGCAATTTCACAACCTATGGACTCACTTTCAAGAACTCTACAACTCATGTTCTCAATATTATTTATTTATTTATTATTTGGGTCTTTTTGTATTTACACAGTTTATCTTTTGCACATTAGTTGTTTGTCAGTCTTTGTGTGTAGCTTTTCACTGATTCTATTATATATCTTTGCTCAACTGTGATAGCCCATAAGAAAATGAATCTTGGGGTATTTTATGGTGACATATACATACATGAATAATAAATTTACTTTGAATTTTGGAGTCTCTTTGAAGTGAGGTCATTGTTGTAAAGTAAGAAATACAACAGCAAATTGTACACACGTAGTTCTTATAATCAATAATTAAGAAATGACTGGATTATGTTTCACTGACATAGGTAGTCATAGTACAAGATACAATAGTAGTAGGAAATACTGTATACTTGATGCACTGTCAATAACTCTGAGACATGGGTTAAGGTAGGCTTTTATTGGCTGGAAGAAAGCACAAGCAGCAAGTGACCATCACACAGCATCCTGGAGACTGAGGAAGGGTCTGTGTCTCCAATCGCCTTTATACCGGGGTCTGTGGGAGGAGCCACAGGAGCAGTCAACGGGGAGTGGGTGGGGGGGGGGGGCGTGTCCAGACAGGTATATGTAGTTCACCACAATACTAACACTTAACACACACTAAATGCTGTTGGGTAGCCTCCACCTGATGGCATGAAAATTCACTTCTCTAACTTCCGTTAATGCCTGTCCTCCCCTTCTTACCCCATCCCTGACATATTTAGTTGTTTGTTTTTTTTCTCTCTCTTTGCCCGTCACCCTGCCTGTTCTCCATCTCCCTCTGGTGCTCCCCCCTCCCCCTTTCTTTCTCCCGAGGCCTCCCGTCCCATGATCCTTTCCCTTCTCCAGCTCTGTATCACTTTCCCCAATCATCTTTCCAGCTCTTAGCTTCATCCCACCCCCTCCGGTCTTCTCCTATCATTTCGCATTTCCCTCTCCCCCCACTACTTTCAAATCTCTTAGTATCTCTCCTTCCAGTTAGTCCTGACGAAGGGTCTCGGCCCGAAACGTCGACAGTGCTTCTCCTTATAGATGCTGCCTGGCCTGCTGTGTTCCACCAGCATTTTGTGTGTGTTGTTTGAATTTCCAGCATCTGCAGATTTCCTCATGTTTACTAACACTTAAAAAAATTTTATCATCACGGGCCTCCATCACAGCATCAACCCTCCCCACCTTCGAAGACACTTTCAAATGGCCGTGCCTCAAGACGGTGACATCTATCTTCAGGGCCCTCACCATCCAGGACATTCCACTTTCCCATTACTACCATCAAGGAGAATGTGCTGTAGCCTGAAGATCCACACTCAATGTTTTAAGAACAGCTTCTTTCCCTTCACCATCAGATTTCTGAATGACCCATGAACCTTTGAACACTAGTCTTTCGCTGTCATGTAGTCATTTTTATGTCTTATACTGTACTGCTGACACAAAACAACAAATTTCATGACATATGTCAGTGATAATAAACCCAATTCTGATTCTGGAAGGAATCTAATCATATTTATATAAAAATTAAATGTTGTTTAATCAAAAGCAAAATATCACAAAGTTACTGTAAATCCAGAATAAAAATTGAAAATGCTGGAAATAGTCTGGTCAGGCAACATCTCTGGTAAGAGTATCAGGCTTAAGTTTTAACACTCATTAACCTATAACATTAATTGTTTTCCTCGTCACAGCTCCTCCTAAGCTTCTAAGTATTCCTGGCACCTTCTATTTCTCTTCAGGAATTAATCAATAGTATTTATGAAAGGCAGTATATTTTCAATTGAACAACATTAATAAAATAAAATCTCCCAGCCATTAAAAATAGTTGAATTATTCAAATCATTCAGTGCTGTAGCATTGGTTGTATAAGTACAAAAGAAGCAGATGTGAAAGAATAATTGTGGATTTAAGATTGATACCTCTAATTACAGTGTAAGGTAGTCAAGGGCTCTTTATGTTACAACATTACTTGTGAAAGCTTCTGAAATCAGCCTGGAGGAGCCATTGGAATAAAGTGATGTATCTTTGAGCTTCTAAGTCCTGCTAAGATTGTTCAATGCTTAAAATGATAGTCAGAAAACATACCACATACAAAATTGAGATAGAAAACAGCCAATAAACAAGTACATTAGCAGTAGAACAAGCTGGAAAACAAATTCACAGATCAGATCACAACCTTTATGGAATTTTCTAGCCTGCTTGTCTTGCTTACACAGCGTAGCTTAATGGCTGTGATACACTTCTGATGATTAACACTTTCTTTAATAAGAACAAAATCGCTTTAGAAGCCAGGCAGTATCCGGGCAGGAACATTGGGCTGTGATGCGAGGCAAAAGCTAATTGTGGTTATTTTCATATCATTGCTTAATTTATGTTTTGAATCTTCTCAGAGAAACAACAGAATAAAAGAACTCTAATTAGGCAGGGAGGCAACAACTGTAACTTGACTTTTATTACAAACACAAGAAGATCTGCAGAGGCCAGAAATCCAAAGTAACACACTCAAAATGCTGGAGGAACTCAGTAGGCCAGGTGGCATCTATGGAAAAGAGTAAGTAATCGACAGTTCAGGCCTCTTTCTTTCCAGACCTGGAAAATGACTTTTCAGAAGTGACTTTTATTATGTGCCATAATACTCAATAATGCTCTTTCTAACAATCTAGGACATCACCTCTAAATGTAAAGATAACAACTAAGTCACATTCTGGTTTGTTCTGGTCCTGTAGTTTCAAGGTAGCCACTGATGAATAAACTCCATCAAAGGCATCAGGATAGCAGAGGTGGAAAGAGTCAGTAATTTCAATTATTCGGCACTACTATTTCAGAGGATCTGTCCTGGGTTCAGCACATAAGTGCCATTACTAAGAAGGCATAGCAGAGCCTCTACTTTCTTAGAAGTTTGCGAAGATTCAACATGTCACCTAAAACTTTGACAAACTTCTATAGGTGCACAGTGGAGAGTATACTGAATGGCTGTATCACAGCCTGGTATGGAAACATCAATGCCCTTGAATTGAAAAGTCCACAGAAGGTAGTGAACTCAGCCCAGTCTATCACAGGTAAAGCCCTCCCCACCGCTGAGTACATCTACAAGCAGCACTGTCACAGGAAAGCAGCATCCATCATCAAGATCCCCCATCATCGAGGCTATGGTCTCTTCCCACTGTTGCCATCAGAAAGGAAGTACAGGAGCCTTAGATCCCATACCACCAGGTTCAGGAACTGTTATTACCCTTCAACCATCAGGCTCTTGAACCAGTGAGGATAACTTCACTCACTCTAACACTGAACTAATTCAACAACCTATGGGCTCTACAACCTATATTCTCATTATTGATTGCTTATTTATTTATTACTATTCTGTTTTTCTACCATTTTGTAATTGAACAATCCATTGTCTTTTGCACATTAATTGTTTGTCCATCTTTGTTGTGTGCAATTTTTCATTGACATCCTTTTGTGTTTTTTTTAATTTACTGTGAATGCCTGAAAAAAATTGAACCTCAAGGTAGTAATAGGTGATATATATCTACTTTGATAATAAACTTCCTTTGAACAACAAAAAAATTTTGCACCCATGAAACAAAGGGATTTTTATTAAGATTCCCAGAACACAGAACTAGACTTCACTGTGATAGGGTAGGATTTTATATCACTGGAAAACTTGTCTAAGTGGGGCTATCTTTCTAACAAAGCAACACAGCTGGTAGAACTGCTGCTTCACAACTCCAGTAACTTGGCTTCAACCCTGACTACTAGTGCTGTCTGTGTCGAGTTTGCATATTCTCCCTCTGACAGCTGACTTCTTCTCACATCACAAAGGCGTGCAGGTGAGTTATAGAAACTAGGAGAGATTTGAGTAGAATATGAGAACAATAGAAATGGGTTCGTGTTAGGTACATTTTAAGCCTAAACCTTTGACGGCATTATTTGGTATTTTTAGAGGAAAAGACTTTATTTTGGAGACACCTGATTTGCATATTTTGGCTTTTACTTCTCTTATAGCTAGGAGGGTGCTTTTGCTTAAATGGAAGGATGCTGTTCCGCTTATTCATGCTCAAACGTTACAGGATGTTATGTCATGCTTAAATTTAGAGAAGATCCGATGTTCAATTTTTGAATCTAGACAAGACTTTTATACATTGTGGAGACCATTTTTGAGTCACTTATTTGTTGTAAAAGTACAGATGGTGGCTAATATTTTATTATATGATAAGGGTTTTTCCCCTCTTTTCTTGCTTTTCCTAATAGCTCTGACTTTGGTAACTCAGATTTTCTTTCTGTATAACAAAATTATTATACTTCAATATTATTATTTAATTTAATTTTTATGAACACAGGGTTTTGTGATTGTAACTGTATTTTAATACGATGTATTTGGTACTATTTTATTCTTTTGACTTACAATACATATCTTCTGTATTCCTCTATGCAGAAACTAACAAAAATATTGAAAGAGGGAATAATCAATATAATTATTGGTGCTTGGGACTATTTGGACAGAAGGGTGTGTGTTCTGTGTCAAGCTTGTGTGATTCCATCTCTAACTACATAGAAATCTCAGAAAAAAATTGGGAAGCCCAGCAGGTGCGGCAAGACCTTTCACTTAGAGAGCGGGCACCTGAACCAACTGCGAAAAACGTTGCGTTATGTAGAACTTGTTTCATGGGTCAAATACCTGGACCAGGTGGGAGCCTAGCATCCAGGAAGCCGCACTCGGTCCGAGATGATGGTAACTGACCAACCCCATCCTCCCACACGACGCCCCGCCACCGATGCGTTACCAAGACAACTTCCCCACCTACTCCGCGCTCCGTGACGTGTACCGGGGCACGTGCCGAACGCGATATCGCGAGATTCGAGGCTGGTGCATGCGCGCATGAGACAAGTGGTGGCATTTTGTTGAAAAGTGACGCGAGCGTGGAGTTGGAGATAGGGATGTTCAGGTAAAGGAAAAGATCACCTTCTGTCTTAGGCATTGCGACAGTAGGGCATCACCCTTACAGTGCATGAGAGGATAACCCCCGCAATCCCCTCGCCCACCCTGCACGGGGCACAGGGACCCTCGTACCACTGATCGTGACCGCGGCCTTTGGGTAGAAAGTGATTGACGTGCAGTGTGTGGGGGTGGGAGAGTGGCAGGGTCGGCAGTGCACAGGACGCTTACATGCCACCGTATCAACAGCAAACTTTAAAGAAATTATAAATGAGTAGCAATGTGAATGTGGTCGGATCCTTGTACTACACGATTTTCCTTTTGAAGTTTACTTTTAATGGGGTTGGTTTACCTCAAGTTTGATAGCAGCGTAATTTTAGCGTGCTGGTAGCCAGGAAACATTCATTGAGCGCGTATCCTGTAAGAGAGGTGGAAATCATAAATTTACGGATGCTAGCTCAGTGTATTTACTTTTGAAAATAAAACTAAGTCCAGTGTTCCTGTTGGGAGGAAACAGTTTAGGGGATCATTTTTGGCTTAGCCTTTGAGTAAGAAGATTAAAGTCAAACTCTCGAAACCCGAGCACCGTGTCGGCTTATCCTTTGATGTAGTGCTACGCGTTATGGATGTCAAAATTCATATTAAACTTTCAACATAAGACCCTTCTGTTTTCTGAGTCTTTGTAAAAGGATCAATGATAACATGCTTTTTCAGAAAAATAGAGAAACAAAACGGTCATTTGTTTTGAAAGAATATTGGAAATTATTATTAAAGAGATAGGAATAACAACATAGAATATCTTATGGCAGAGCTGAAAAATATTTTATGCATGTAAAAAATCATGTTCGACATAAGAAATAGGAGTTAATAGCGTTCGGTCTGATATTTAATCATAGCTGATCGTCTATCTTAAATTCAGTTTTATTGCTTTATTAGCATATCTTTATCTAGAAATATAGCACGGTTTTGAATGCAGTTTAGACAATTACAAAGATTCATCACTTTCTGAGAGAATAAATTTATCCTCAATTCAATCCTAAATTGACTACCTTTACTTTCAAACTGTAACCTCTGAAATATTTCTGGTGCCAGGCCTTGGAGCCCTCTCAATACAGATGGGTAATGGTGTGTCACTTGGAGTATTAGTGGGCACAGGTATGCCACGCCATACTGGTGGGTACCAATCTGACGAGGTGCATAGGAATACTGGAGATATGGGGAGGAATCGGCAGGGTACAGTAACTGTTGCAGCAAGGTGGCAGCAAAGCTGTATGGAGCATCAGTAAGTAATCTAGATTGTTAATCTGGTCTACTTCACAGTATTGTGCATTACTAAAATAAAAGCACGAGTTTGTTCATTGTTTTGCTATCTGAAACAATGAACAGGTGGAAGAGAATCTGTGAAGGAAGAAACCATGTTAAGTGAGTGGGCTAGAAGTAACAGCTGGAGCAAACTGAGAGATGCGTGCTTATTTTGGAAGGTGGAAAAGAAGTCTGTTTTGATGTGGTGAGAATGGTGAACAGTGAAATCAGCATGCTGTCGCACAAAGCATGAAGTTAGCGTGCAGGCTCAGCAAGTCATTACTGGGCAAATAATAATGGGCCTCTTAAAGAATATTAAGGTGAAATGTACTCAGGACCTGATGAGATAGACCCCAGGTTATTGAGAAAGGCAAGAGATAAGATCACTGGGGCCTTCACCAATAACAGTATATTTTCTAGCCATGTACAAGATCCTAGAGGGCTGGCAAATAGCTAATGTTCTTCCAGTTTTCAAGAAGGGAAATGGGGATAATTCTGGAAACTGGACCAATGAGCATCAAGTCACTGGTAAGGAAGTTACTGGAGAGGGATTTTAGGGATATGATTTATAAGCAATTGAAAAACCATGGCCTAATCATGGCTTTGTGCTGGGCAAGTCATGTCTTTCTAACTTGATTGAATTTTTCAAGGAATTGATAAAGGTAATTGAGGAAGATAGAACAGTGAATTTTATCTACATAGATTTTAGTAAAGCATTTGGCTGGGTCCCTCATGGGAGGCTCATCAAGAAAATTAAGATGTATCGGATCTACAGTGAATTGGCCTTTAGATTCAGAATTGGGTTGCCCATAGAAAATAGGGGGCCAAAGACACTTAATCCAGCTGGAGGTCTCTTACTAATGGTGTTCTGCAAGGAATTGTACTGGCACCTGTGCTGTTTATGATACATAACCACATATATATCATAAATATGATATATAATTTTTATCAAAGGATTCAGCAGAATATGGATCAGTTGCAGATATTGGCAGGGTGATGTCAGGTGGAGTTTAACCCAGCTGAATGTGAAGTGTTGCACCGTGGGAGATCAAATCAATAAAAACAAAGCACGATTAATGGCAAGATCCTTAAGTGTTGATGCACAGATTGATCTTGGGTTCCAAGTCGATAGTTTCCTGAAAGTAGCTACATGGGTTGATAGGGTGGTAAAGAAGGGCATATGGCATCCTTGCCTTTACTGGCCGAGGAACTGAGTTCAACAGTCAGGAAGTTATGTTGTCACATTGGAGAACTGTATTTAGGCTGCATCTGGAATATTGCATTCATTTTTGATTGGCACATGAAAAGGATGTGGAGGCAGAAACTTCAACCAGGAGAATAAGATTTCATTGATGCTGGAAATCTTGATCAACATGCAAAAAATGCTGCAGGAACTCTGCAGGCCAGGCAACATCCATGGAGGGAAATAAACAGTCGATGTTTTGGGCCGAGATGTTTCATCAGGACTGCAAAGTAAGAGGGCAGAAGCCAGAATAAGAAGGTGAAGGGGAAGGAGAACAAGGTGAGACCTGGTGAGGGGAAAGGTAGGTGGGTGGGGGGGGGGGTGACATAAGAAACTGAAAGAGGATGGTGCAAGAAGTAAAGAGCCAAGAAAGAAAAAAATCTAATAGAAGAGGACAGTGGACAATGGAAGACTGGGGGGAGTGAGAGCCAGAGGAAGTAGATGAGGAGAAGAGAAGAAATGGAAGGGTAACCGGAATTGATAAATAGTAAAAGAGAGGGGTGGGGAAAAATTACCAGAAGTTAGAGAAATCAATGTTTATGCTATCAGGCTGGAGGCTTTTGCTTCTCCTGTCTGAGTTTGGCCTCATCATGGCAGTAAGGGAAACCATGTACAGACATGTCAGAATATGAATGAGAAGTCAAATTGAAATGGGTAGGCATGGGGTGATCCTACCTTTAGCGATGAACAGAGCAAAAATGCCCAATCTGAATCGAGTGAGTGATGGTGCTCCAAGTCTGAGTTGGGTCTCACCGATGTAGAGGAAGCCGCACTAGGAACATCAGATACATTGGATGAACCTGACAGACTGGAATGTGAAGTGTCACCTCACCTGGAAGAACTGTTTGGGGCTCTGAATGATAGTGAGGGAGGAGGTATGGGTGCAGGTGAAGCACCTGTCCAGTTTGCTGTTCATTTCTTGTGTCTCTGCCACATTAGTGCTCAGCATGAGGCTTTCCATTTTGGAACATCTGAGATGTCCTCTTTTTTGCAGAGAATGGGGTTTCCCTTCCACCACCATCAATGCTGTACTCACACTTATCCCCTCCATATTCTGCACATCTGCTCTCATCCCATCCTCCTGATGACATAACCGGAATAGGGTTCCCTTTGTCCTTAACTACTATCTCATGTGCCTCTGTATCCAGCACATCAAACTCCATAACTTCTGCCATCTCCAGTAGGATTCCACCACAAAGTACATCTTCCTCTTCCCCCTCCACTTTTCTTAATCTAACTTCTTCCCCCTTTTATTCCCCCCCCCCCCACTATTTAATAAGATGTGGGCATATTTGAGGACAGGAAGGCCTGTTTCTCTGCTTTATTGTTCTGTTTTATGATACTTTGGCTTTATTGCATGGTAATTGGTAGATAAGAGTAAGAATGGTTTAATGAATTCCTGACGAAGGGTCTCGGCCCAAATCATCGACTGCACTTCTTCCTATAGATGCTACCTGGCTTGCTGTGTTCCAGCAGCATTTTGTGTGTGTTGTAAGAATGGTTTGCTGCTTTTGTATCAGTTTGATGGACCTGAAATGGAGTGTAGTTGTAATTTAAGTATTTTAGTAAAGGTGTATAGTGGATTCTGGTTAATGGGGACACATCAGGACCAGTACATTTCATCCAATGAAGCGGCTGTCCCAATTAACCAAAGTTTCATGGAAATAATTTAAAAGGTATTAAAAAAAGACAATCTACTCTTTAACTGAGTAACATTATGTATTTAAATAAAATACAGAACAAATTGGAACACTACCAATGTTATGACAATATAAAATTGTGCATTAGTTCCTAATAGTAATCGATAAGAGGATTTCATCCAGTGTATCCTGCTATGTATGGGGTGCCCATGGAGGGTAACACCTCTGTTAAAGTGGCTTGTTTGGTCCATTCTGGGGCAGCTCACTCACCTTTGGTTCCCACCGGATACTCAGCTGTCAGCTGTGTATGGCTCCAAGTAGCTGTTTGCATGCGACACCAGCCATACCCTGGTACATTACTTCGACAGTGGGCTAAACCAGATAAGGGTAACCGATGGGCCTCATGCCATGGTGAAGTAGGGGCATATGTATGTGAAGTCAGATCCGGCGAAGAAGTCAGTACAGTAACACTTAATGGAGAGTGAAGAGCATTACAAGGCACAGAAGCCATGGTTATCCACTACATTCAAGCAAGTCACCAGTTTATGACAACTACTCGTACCACTGTACCTGGACTTTAGAGGTCAAAAAAGTGGAACTATCACAGTGCAATGGATTTTCCACTTTAAAAGCCCTCCCACACAGGTTTCACTGTCATTGTCGGATATGATGAACAACCAACACGCTGCTGTGTTCTTTTGATTGACGGTAAATAAACAATTAGCACAGGCACCGAGTGTAGATAATGGACTGCTTTCATGCTTACAATGATTTCTTCCTCCAAGTCTTTATTTTCATTGTAACATTTAAGATGATTGTCAATGTCTTCAAATTCTTTATAGATCCTAATTTGCTGAAGTAGTGAAATCATTTCATTTTCACTACCGTTAGTTTCTGGTATCCCCAAGACTCAGTGCTTGAAACAGCAGTGAGCAAAACAATTCTAAATTGTCTTACCTCTTATTTGTCACCAACTATCAATGACAAAAATCACTTTTTCAAAGACACACACAACTGATACTATTTAAAAATTTCACTCTAAGCATGCTGTAGTGTCCAATGGACAGACAAATTCACACAGCCGGCACTAGTTAGGAACTGTCTGGCAACGGTCTCCTGTCCAAATTAAGTGGCATAGTGTTCCAAATAAACAAAGAACATCCCAACTATTTTCTCAATCTTTGGTAGCTGTCCCAAATAAGCAGCTGCCAAATTAGCCTCAATTAACCGGAATCCACTGTATTTAATTTGGAGGCATGGTGTAGATTCCCCAAGTTGCTGCCCAAGGCTTGAGTTGCTGGATGACATTTCCAATAACTGGAGAGAGCAGAAGTACAGCACATAGTGTTGGGAAGAAAAGTTGGCCATTTCACATGGAGGAATGATTTCTTTTATATGATTGTGAAATCTTAAGTGGTTACAAGATTGGAAAAGGTAGAGTTGTTCTTGGAGAAGGGAGAGTTGAAAAGATTGAAACTAGTTCTGCTGAATTGTCACCAGGTTTGGCTGGAAAGGGAAACCTTATTGACGGATGGTTCAAGGATGTAAAGTGATAGGCAAAAAAAATGTACAAGAGATGAAAGGAACATCTTCTTTTGTCCAAAGAGTGGTTATCATCTGCAAATCAACACATGAATGGATGGTGAAAATAAATGCAGAACTTCCAAAATCCTGATGAGCACCCAAAAAGGAAAATAATTCTCAACTCTTTGGGAAAAGAGCAAGGGAATGCTGGATTTCTCTCAAGGAGTTTTTGAATATTTATTGGACCAAATGGCCATCATCTTTCCTGTGGTAGTCTGTGTTTGAAGCTAACATCAGTAGATTTTTGGACACATGGGAACCTACATGTAATAAGTAAAGGAATCTGACAGCTGCTGGAGAATGATGTGGGAGTACAGCTGATATGCAAAGAAGGTGATAGTCGGAACAATGAAGGAAGGATAGCATGGATTATAATGTAGGTTCTTTATAATCTGGAACTTCATGTATCTGACCACCTCTGAATGGAGGGACTGCTGAGAGTTACCATTGGGCCTAATGCTCTTACTAATTCTTATGTTGTAGAGGTTCCACAGTAGTATTTTGAAGGTCACTAAGGGAGTTGCCTCCTGGTTAATATTTATAGCTCTGTTAATATTAGAGAATAAATGATTAGTCACTTATCAGTTTGCTGTTTGTGGAAGCCAGCTGTGAATTGGCTGTTGCTTTTCCTGCACAACACAATTACAATCCAAAAGTACTTAATTGGCTATAAAGTACTTCAGCATTTCCTGAGAGGCACTACAAGTGCAAGTCATTTTTCTTTAATTTTCCTGCTGCAGTCCCAAGCTTGACTACCTCCAGATAAACTTACAGGTTCTTTTGCATCTGTTGAGTATCTCACATGGAGCTCAGAGAAAAATTCCAACCAGCTAACTAGTCTTGT
Organism: Hypanus sabinus; assembly: GCF_030144855.1. Taxonomy (NCBI): domain Eukaryota; kingdom Metazoa; phylum Chordata; class Chondrichthyes; order Myliobatiformes; family Dasyatidae; genus Hypanus; species Hypanus sabinus. The sequence goes on from NC_082722.1 coordinate 47,191,682, forward strand.
TACATTTCTACTGTCTGTTGGAAGTTGATCCTGCTAATTTGTTTCAGTTTAACTGACCCAGTCAATTAGCTGTCACAACTCCTCTCTGTGACCCCTCAAAAATATTGCATCTGGGTCAATATAGTCTTTTGTACGGTGGAATTATGATGAAGAAACTTAGTATTAGACATTGCATTCCAACAAAACTAATTCTTGTGTCTGGTGGGCCATGCATTTTTGTCAGTGGTAGTTTTAGATTTCTAGTATCTATAGTGTTTTGATTTTGGATTTTTGCACTTGTTTTTTTTTAGCATTCCCAGAGTATGGACATCAGTAGTGTCCTGATGACTATCCATCATCACCCTGAACAGCTGCTATCCTTCCTTCATGGTTCCCACTATCACCTTCTTTGCATATCAGCTGTACTCCAGTATCATCCAGCAGCTGTCGGATTCCTTTATTTATTGCATGTAGGTTGAAACATGCAGTGAAATACATCATTTGCTTTAACAAACAACACACCCAAGGATGTTCTTGGGGCAGCTTGCAAGTGTCCACACATTCTGGCGCCAACATAGCATGCCCACAATGCTCAGAACAATACAAGTAACTACAGCAACAACAGCAGAACAATAGCATCAAAACAGCAATAGCAAACCAAGCCCCTTTCCTCTCTCTCCTCTCTCTCCCACACATTTTCTGTGTGTCCAAATGGGTAGTCCTCTAAATTCAGGGCAAGCTACCTACACCCTCCCCTCTGCCCACCTAGTGTCAATTACATTATTTTTCTCTCCTCCTACCTATCATTGACTGCCCCTGTCTCCAACCTTATCCCTCCTTTCTATTCCCAACCCTTAACCTGGCTCCATCTGCCTGTTGTCTTTCACCCCTTCTCAGTCCACCTATTACCCAATAGCCCTTCTCTCATTCTGACTATCTTCTCTCTCCATTTTGGGTACTACTGTAGGGTCTTGATCTGAAACCTCAGCAGTCCTCTCCCACCACCATTGGTGCTGTTTGACCCATTGAGTTTCTCCAGCAGTCTTGATTTTTGCTCTGCTAGACTGGCAACAGGGATGATAAAGAGGAAGGCCTTACCACAAAAGTTTCAAATTATCTGTTTGACCACAAATGAGAAAATCTGATCATGCTAGAAATCCAAGCAACATGCAGAATACTGGAAGAACTCAGCAGGCCTGGCAGCATCTATGGAAAAGAATAAATAGTCAACATTTCAGGCCGAGACCTTTCATCAGTTCTGATGCTGCCTGGCCTGCTGATTTCCTCCACCATTTTGTGTGTGTTACACAGATACTTGTTTGGATTTTCTTGAGGTCAGCAGTAAAAGTGAGAGAAGTATACAAAATTATGAGGGGTATAGATAGGGAAAATGCCTGCAGGCTTTTCCCACTGAGGTTGGGTAGAACTACAATTAGAGATCATTGATTAAGAGTGAACAGTGAAAAGTTTAAGGGAACATGAAGGGAAGCTTCTTCACTCAATGGGTCATGAGATTGTGGAACAAGCTGTGGCATAAGTAGTGCATGTGAGCTCAGTTTCAAAGTTGAAGAGAAGTTTGGATAGTAGGTGTAGGGAGGGCTATGCTCCTGATACAGGTCGATTGAAGTATGTAGTTCAGTAGTTCAGCGTGGGCTAGATAGGCCAAATGACTTGTTTCTGTGCTGTACCTTTTGATGACTAACTTACTAATTATTTTGTCTCTTGCAGCCATTCCTCTCCAGTAAAATTGATATAGACACTTGGTGTAGATTCTGCTGCTGAATTTCCCAGTAAAATTGCAGGTATATATTACTTCTTTTGGATTCCTTAGGAGCCCAACAGAGTTGGGTAACCAGAATGACAAAGGTGCATGCCTGTATGGAAATCTTGAACTTGCCAGCTATTCCATTAAAATTAGGGCAAAATGTTGTTATTGTAGACCTCTTTCTCCCAAAACCTATTTCTCCCCTCAACATGAAAAGTAATTGTGAGGGGCTTATGTCGTCAAGCAGACCATTTGTTCACCTTACCTGTACAATTAACCCATCATTTCCCGTCCCACTAAACTTCCCATTGTTTCTGTTGCCTTTCTCCTGTTTACTCCAAGACCCTTTTTGATTTCATCTTCCCCTTGAGATTACCCTCTTGCTCTTTTAAACCTAATCCTACTACATTGTTGATCACCCATCTTCCAGTTTTGACTCACAAGCTAAGTGACCATGTAATTTGTTCTCCTTGTACGTTCTTCCTGTTTCAAAACTGTCATCACATCTTCCTCTCTCTCCAATATCAGCACATCCTTTCTAAAATAAGGAGCCTAAAACTACACACAATACTCTAAGTGTGGTGTCACAAGTGCCTTATAGAGCTTCAACATCACATCCCTGCTCTTATATTCTGTACCTCTAGAAATGAATGCGAACATTGCATTCACTTTCACCACCACCAGCTCAACTTGAAGGTTATTTTTTAGGGTATCCTGCACAAGGAATCCCAAGTCACTTTGCATCTCTGCATTTTGAATTCTTTCCCCATCTAAATAATAGTCTGTCCATTTATTTTTTCCACAAAAGTGCATGACCATATACTTTACAACATTGTATTTCATTTGGCACTTCTTTGCCCATTCTCCTCAACCATCTAAGTTTCTCCGCAGGCTCTCTGTTTCCTCAGTACTACCCACTCCTCCAGCTATCTTTGTATCATCGGTAAATTTAGCCACAGATCCATTAATCCCGTAGTCTAAATCCTTGACATACATCATAAAAAGCACTGGTCCCAACACTGACCCCTGTGGAACTCCATTGGTAACTGGCAGTCAGCCAGAATAGGATCTCTTTATTCCCACTCTATGTTTTCTGCCAATCAGCCGATGTTCCACCCACGCTAGTAATTCCCCTGTAATTCCATTAAGCAGCCTCATGTGCAGCATCTTGTCAAAGGCCATCTGAAAATCCAAGTACACCATATCCACTGCATCTGCTTTGTCTACCCTGCTTGTAATTTCCTCCAAAAAATTGCAGCATGTTAGTCAGGCAGGATTTTCTTTATAGGAAACCATGCTGGCTTTGGCCTATCTTGTCATGTGCCTCCAGGTAGTCCATAATCTCATCCCTAACAATTGATTCCAACAACTTCCAAAGCACTGATTTCAGGCTAACAGGTTTATAGTTTCTTTTCTGCTGCCACCCACCCTTCTTAAATAGCGCAAATGAAATCATCTGCAATAAGCCTGGAACTTCACCATACTTTGCCTCTTTTTCCATATCTTCTGTATAGCCACTGTCCTAACAAATGCTCCTAACTGATTGTTAGTTGAGCTTGCTTTCTTCTGCCCATGGTCTATAATACATGTATTTTGATTTTGTATTAGTTTCATATATTCTATAATAATTGAGTAAATAATAGCAATTACAATTTTATATCTTGATAGACTCTGATATAGTTAATTTTAGATCATAGCTGCTGTCTGTTTATAACTTTTTCTGTGCATCTTCTTGTGTATTATGTACAAAACTTTGAATCTCTGTCCTGTGTTGCTTGAGCTATGGATTGTTCAGCTTCTGTTTATCCAATATGATTTTGTTATATCTCCTCTTGACATTTAGATGTAAAAATCCAGTGCTACCAACACCTTAACTCATCGAAGAAAAATGGACTAAAGGGGTCAAGAGGAAAAAGAATGACATAGTCTATTGTATAAGTAAAAATATTTCAAAATATTTTCTACAAATTTTTTTCAGGAGTAACTCATGTTTTCTGTCCTCTCAGTAGAAGGCTCTTAAAAGAATTGGCTAAAACAACCTATTAATTGGAAACTTGAAAATAAAAATAAAAGGTACTATTTCAGTTTTAGGGACACATTGTAGTGCAATTATAGTTTCTCCCAATATTTTAGTTTTTAAGTGGAATTTCAGAAGCGAAGATTATGTTATAAATAGAAAATGCGGGAAATACTCAACATGTCAGACACAACATGTCGAGAGACAATCAACTAACATTTTAGTTTGACAATTCTTGAACATCACATTAAGCATTTCCTGAATGTTCCCTTTTTTTGGATTTCCTTATGCAGTATTTTAAAATTGGTCTGTATTTGCTGTCTACCGTTGCTGCATGACCTGTTTCCAGCATTTTCAAAGTAGCTTTGGCTTTCTAGTATCTATAGTGTTTTGATTTCAGATTTTTGCATTTGTTATTTTTTTTTAAGCATTCCCAGAGTATGGACATCAGTAGTGTCCTGATGACTATCCATCATCACCCTGAACAGCTGCTATCCTTCCTTCATGGTTCCCACTATCACCTTCTTTGCATATCAGCTGTACTCCCATATCATCCAGCAGCTGTCAGATTCCTTTTATTTATTACATGTGCATTGAAGCATACAGTGAAAGACGTCATTTGCATTAACCTACCAAGCATGTGCTGGGGGGAGTTTGCAAGTGTTGCCATATGTTCTGGTGCCAATATAGCATACCCACAATGTTCAGAACAACAGAAACAACTACAACAGCAACAACAAAACTATTCCCATTCCTCCCTCTCTCCCATACATTACCCACTTGCACACAAATAGTCCTCTAAGCCCAGGACAAGCCACCTTCAGCCCTCCAGTAGACTTGCAGACTCACGGACATTGGGGGTCCACCTACACCCTCCCCTCTGTCCACATAGTATTAGCTACGTTCTTTTTCTCTCCTTCCACTCATTATTAACCTGCACCTGTCTCCAACCTCATTCCTCCTATCTATTCCCAACCCCTAACCTGGCTCTATCTGCCTGTTATCTTTCACCCCTTCTCAGTCTACCTGTGACCCATTAGCCCATGTCTCACTCCTCACCCACTCTTTATACCGGCTACCTTCTATCTCCATTCTGAGCACTGATGCAGGGTCTTGATCTGAAACCTTAGCAGTCCTCTGCCTGCCTCTTCTCTCTCCGCAGCACCCCCCCCCCCCCCCACCATTGGTGTTGCTTGGCTCATTGAGTTTCTCCAGCAGTTTGATTTTTGCTCTGCGAAACACATCTGATGGCAACAGAGATGATAAAGAGGAAGTCCTTGTCACAAAAGTTACAAGATAGTTGGGTTTTCCTGAGGTCGGCAGCAAGATTCCACATTGACCACAAATACAATGTACTATTTCCGTCTTCTAGGCATATTTAAAATCTTGGTCAGAAAGGAATCTGTGGCGCACAAATATTTGCACAGGAAACTCACCCGTTACCAATGCAATTTATGCAAATTCAATTCATTGACAGTGCAAGCCTGTATTCTTGCCTGTAAAGTTTTGGACTTGATGAAATGGTAATTTTTTTTTTTACTTGCCAGCATTTTAAAAACTGTTTTTAATGATAGGTAATGTTATTAAGAATGTTAAGTAATTTTTGTATGAACTTTTAAACATGGATTTTTTCGACTTTGTAGGTATAATGAAAAAACACAATAATACTGCACTGGACTGGACAATATGATATCAGATGCCATAACAGAAACTGAGGCCCAAAGCCATGGCTATACAACAAATTATAAGTGTGATGAGCATCTCTTGAAGCAGATAGCAATTCATTCATTTGTGGACACTAAAATTGTTTCGAAAATGGAAAAACCAGGTTCATTGATTCAAGTTATTGAAAAATTGAGCAAGATAGTGGAGAAGGGAGGATCAAAGCAGTGTTCTTTGACTGGTCAAAAGAGGTCTTATATTAGTACTTCTGATACAAACAGTGCAATAATTGAGCAGACAGACAGCTTTGAGAGCACAGCCAAAAAAGTTATTAACCAGGAAAAGGATAACATCTCAATTAGGCAAACTTATTTTAAAACAGAAGATCTGCCTCAGAGTTGTAATGGCCTTGATCTGAGCACCCTTGATTCTGCAGATAAATCAAAAGCTTCAAAGAGCTTCTGTTGTACCCTGTGTAACTTTGTAACTGTTGTGCCATCTGTATATTATATACATATACGTAGCCATAACAACATTGAAAGCTACTCATGTGATCAGTGCAACTTTGCAACTACAGATTCTAAAGACTTTGTGGCGCACAAATATTTGCACAGGAAACTCACCCGTTACCAATGCAATTTATGCAAATTCAATTCATTGACTTTTTCACAGTTAAAAGAGCACTTTGAACTACATGGAAAATCAGGTGAAGTGGTATTGATGTGCTCTGTGTGTTGTTTTGTTTCCAAACAACAAGAGGAACTTGAAGCTCATATGTGGATGCACCTTGAGGATGCCCAGATACAAAGAAAGCAGCAATTAAGGCCAAATGCCATAGATAGTGTGGACAGCAACAATGCAAAATCAAGAAATATTGGTTTTGACACTGAACCAGGCCCAAGAAAGTGGTACACTTATGACCAGTATGGCATGTATAGATGTTTGATTTGCAGTTATGCTTGTGACCGTCAGAGGATGTTAAAAACCCATGCATGGAAACATGCTGGTGAAGTAGATTGTTCTTATCCAATTTTTGAGGAATGTGAGACAGCTACCTCAGTAGTTCCTTCCACAGGTCTCACAGCTCCTGAGGATGAATCAATAATTGTTTTCTCACCAGCTATCAAATCAGAAAGTGTACACTGTGTTGGATCAAATCCACTGCAGTTTTGTACTCCTCCCTCAATCAATCTAATGGACACAGTGGACTGCAAAGCTTCACTGTCTGACACTGCTGTAAAAAATTCAGGCCTTACCCAGTCAAAGGCACCTGCTGATACTGTAGTAGAAATTGTTGAGGAGGGACCTCTGTTGCTTGATTGTGAGCAAGAAAGTATAGTCTCTGATAGCCTTCTTTCCTCTGCACAGAAGATCATCAATTGCAATTCTAACAAGGCAGGACATGTCAATGTCATTGTAGAGCGTGTCCCAGGAGCTGGGGAGAGTGTTCCAGAAAAGCACTTTCTGATGACACCAGATATTGAAGCTGAAAAGAGGCTTATCTCTGAAAAATCTCACATGATCTATTGTGAGGATTCTTCAGATTTATATCAACAAGCTACCAATGCAGCTGAACTGGAAACAGCTGTTTTAAGATGGAATCCAGAAGAAAGTAATGATACTTTAAAATCTACTGAACCTGCAGCAGTTGATGAAAATGTACCCCCATCTAGAAGGAGAACCAATTCTGAATCTTTGAGGCTTCATTCATTGGCCGCTGAAGCTCTTGTTGCAATGCCAATGAGAGCACCAGAATTTACTCGAGCAAGTGTCAAAAATCCTGAGTCTGATGCAGAACAAAGAAGCATGGAAGTCAATTCTTCAGTTCCTCAACCTCACAATTACTCTGATGATCATACTAGTAATAACTTGCAACTTGATGAGACTAAGTCGGGTTTTTCTGAAGTACCAATCAGAATGGGCATCAGCATGTCACTACTCACTGTGATTGAAAAACTGAGAGAAAGAACAGACCAAAATGCTTCTGATGAAGATATCCTAAAAGAGTTGCAGGATAATGCACAGTGCCAACCTTCAAGTGACCTGAGTTCACCAGGCAACTTAGTGGAGTATATACCAAACACAGAACGGCCTTACCGTTGTCGCTTGTGTCATTACAGCAGTGGCAATAAGGGTTACATCAAACAGCATTTAAGAGTTCATCGGCAAAGGCAGCCTTACCAGTGTCCAATCTGTGATCACATAGCCACTGATAGTAATAATCTGGAGAGTCATATGATAAACCATTGCAAGACTCGGATGTATCACTGCAAAAGATGCAATGCAGCATTTTATTATAAGGTAAACATTCAGTGCAAAATTACTACTATTTAAACATAATGTACTTCTGTGCAGAAACTAAAATAAATAAACACTTGTTAAAATAGCTTTGCACATTATATTACTGCAATATAATATGTTCTGAAATATATAAATCTGTAAAGTTCAGTTTATATTCTAATCATTTGTAAATTTGGGAGAAAATGTAAAGGTCACTATTGTTTGAAGAATGACCATAATAAGCAGAATTTAGGATATTTTTGAATTAACTGGCTTAATCAAGCTTTCTGAAAGCAATCTTGTTGACTGTTATGTAGAGAATTGTGGATTTAATCAGCACTGTAAAGTTGCTACAAGGTTTTTTGAACTTAAGTCTTTAAGGTTTGCTGATTAAGAATTTTAGTTTTCATTTGAACTAAAAATTTTAAGCACCTTGCTGATGATTCCTTACATTCTGGCCAAATGCATGCATTTCAAGACATTTTCTGTGTCTTCTGATAATAAACCATTGTAATACCTTCAGAGTTACTAAAATGCTTGAGTGTAGTGATGGATTACCACTTTTAGTTTTGTTGCCTTGTCAGATATTGTTGGATTTCTCTTACACGTATGCTTCATTGTAATTTTTCCATTCTGATCAACTTCTTAACAGAGTCAATTGCGGAATCACGAACGTGAACAACATAGTCTTTCTGACATTTCCTCAACAAATGATGAAAACGCTGACTTTAGTAGAGAACAAAAAACAGGAAACACACAAGAAGGTAATGTGAATATTTGCATTCTTCTCTTTAATTTGAAAAATATAATGAACTTAATCATGATTAAGTTAATCATGCTTAAAAATGTTACTCTGTGTATACCATAGAGTTAGTATGCTGAAACAGATTTTATTTTGAAATTAGATTTGTATTTTAGAGTCTAGACCAGAAAGTTATTTTTAATAAACAACTTACATAGAATGAATATCAAATTAGTATAGCAGTACACTGTTCCTGTCTCAAAGTGTTCCACACAGAGGTGCAAATTAGCATAGGTGATTTTGTTTCGCTTGAACCAGACAGTGAATTAACAGGCTTTATTTTGGAAGACAACAGGCCTAATTTCAAATCCTTTCTGTGAACAATGAATACTTAAAAGCTACAAATATTTGAAATGGAAGATAACAGGTTATGAGTGCAAATTTCTTAGAACCATAGAACATTACAGCACAGAAACAGGCCTTTTGGCCCTTCTTGGCTGTGCTGAACCATTTTTCAGCCTAGTCCCACTGGCCTGCATCTGGACCATATCTCTCCATACACCTCTCATCCATGTACCTCTGGCCAAGTTTTTCTTAAATGTTAAAAGTGAGCCTGCATTTACCACTTCATCTGGCAGCTCATTCCACACTCCCACCACCCTCTGTGTGAAGAAGCCCCCCCCCCATGTTTCCTTTAAACGTTCCCTCCTTAATCCATGTCCTCTGTTTTTTTTTTCTCCCCTAGCCTCAGTGGAAAAGCCTGCTTGCATTCACTCTATCTATACCCATCATAATTTTATCAAATCTCCCCTCATTCTTCTACGCTCCAGGGAATAAGTCATAGCCTATTCAACCTTTCTCTGTAACTCAGTTTCTGAAGTCCTGGCAACATACTTGTAAACCTTCTCTGCACTCTTTCACCCTCCTTAATATCCCTATAATTCAGGGACCAAAACTGCACACAGTACTCCAAATTCGGCCTCACCATAACATTCCAATTCTTCTACTCAATACTTTGATTTATAAAGGCCAATGTACCAAAAGCTCTCTTTACGATTCATTCTACCTGTGATGCCACTTTCAGGGAATTTTGTATCTGTATTCCCAGATCCCTCTGTTCTACTGCACTCCTCAGTGCCCAACCATTTACCTTGTATGTTCTACCTTGGTTTGACCTTTCAAAGTGCAATACCTCACACTTATCTGCATTAAACTCCATCTGCCATTTTTCAGCCTGATTTTCCAGCTGATTCAAATCCCTCTGCAAGCTTTGAAAACCTTTCTCACTGTCCACTACACCTCCAATCTTTGTATTATCAGCAAATTTGCTGATCCAATTTACCACATTATCATCCAGATCATTGATATAGATGACAAATAACAATGGACCCAGCACTGATCCCTGTGGCACACCACTAGTCACAGGCCTCCACTCAGAGAAGCAATCCTCCACTACCCCTCTCTGGCTTCTCCCAATAAGCCAATGTCTAATCCAGTTTACTACCTCACCATGTATACCTAGCAACTGAATCTTCCTAACTAACGTCCCATGTGGGATCTTGTCGAAGGTCTTACTGAAGTCTATGTAGACAACATCCACTGCCTTCCCTACATCCACTTTCCTGGTAACCTCCTCGAAAAACTCTTAATAGATTTGTTAAACATGACCTACCATGCACAAAGCCATGTACACTCTCCCTAATAAGTCCCTGTCTATCCAAATACTTGTAGATCCTATCTCTTAGTATTCCTTCCAATAATTTACCTACTACCGACGTCAAACTTACCGACCTATAATTTCCCAGCTTACTTTTAGGCCTTTTTTAAACAACGTAAAACATGAGCTATCCTCCAATCCTCCGGCACCTCACCCATAGATACCGACATTTTAAATAAATCTGCCAGGGCCCCTGCAATTTCAACACTAGTCTCCTTCAAGTTCCTGGGGATTTATCTACTCTGATTTGCCTCAAGATAGCAAGCACCTCATCTTCAATCTGTATAGGTTTCACGACCTCACTACTTGTTTGCCTTATTTCCATTGACTCCATGCCAGTTTCCTTAGTAAACACAGATGCAAAAAACCCATTTAAGATCTCCTCCATTTCTTTTAGTTCCATACATAGCCAACCACTCTGATCTTCAAGAGGACCAATTTTATCCCTTACTGTCCTTTTGCTTTTAATATACCTGTAGAAGCTCTTTGGATTATCTTTCACCTTGACTGCCAAAGCAACCTCATGTCTTCTTTTATCCCTCCTGATTTCTTTCTTAAGTATTTTTTGCACTTTTTATACTCCTCAAGCACCTTATTTGCTCCTTGTTTCCTATACATGTCATACATCTCTCTCTTCTTTAACAGAGTTCCAATATCTCTTGAGAACCAAGGTTCCTTATTCTTGTTCACTGTGCCTTTAATCCTGACAAGAATATACAAACACTGCACTCTCAAAATTTCTCCTTTGAAGGCCTCCCACTTATCAATCACATCCTTGCCAGAGAACAACCTGTCCCAATCCATGGTTTTTAGATCCTTTCTCGTTTCTTCAAATTTGGCCTTCTTCCAGTTTAGAACCTCAACCCAAGGACTAGATCTATCTTTATCCATGATCAAGTTGAAACTAATGGTGTTATGATCATTGGAACCAAAGTGTTCCCCTACGCACATTTCCGTCACCTGTCCTAACTCGTTTCCTAATAGAAGATCTTATCTGATTGTGTTTAAAATATTGTCAGACTTCTATAATTTTTTTCAACCTGCTCTTTCCCTTTTGCAATTAACTTTCATCAGGATGTATTGTCCAGATATCTGTCTACCAAAACCAGTGGGGGATATTTTAACACTTGGACATTGGTTGGAGGGGTGAACTTTCATCAGGGTTGTCAATGCAGGAAAAACTGACAGCTAGCCAAGCAGGGAGCTGCCACAACTAATGATAAAACACCTTAATAGCATTCCTTATGATTCAGAAGAATCAAAGTGTTTACCCAACTCATCCCCTCAAATAAGGCTTTAACACGTTTCTGTTTTCATCCCATGCATTTGACTAGTGCCCTCTAAGCTTCCCTGCCCAAGTACAATGGAACAATTAGTGGACCATCTCTCCAGCTTTGCAGTCAGCACTCTCACCATCAACCAACTGCCCCCAATAAGGTCTCCAGTTTTTAATCCATAACCTCCAAGTTCCAGATGCAATTTCAGATTCTGACAATTGTCATTTGTAGCATTAAAGACAAAGAAAGTTTGCTACAATAATTTCTGTACTCTAGTGTTTATTATCTTCAGAATAATTGACTAGTTGCCAACTAATATTAAATTCTCTTTTGACTTCATGCACTGTTGAGTACATTTAAAAATTATCAAATTCCATATTGACTACACTTGGTGGTATAGTATTGAGCTCATCTTTTCAAAACATAAGAATTTTTTAACGTTAGCATATTTGAGAGAGCAAAGTGCCTTACTATTCTTGTAAGATACAGGAAGCAGGGTGGACTACATGCCCCTGTTGATATTAATGGTGCTGAGGTTTTGATGGCTAAGATCTTCAAGTGCCTAGATGTAAATATCACAAACAATTTGTCCTGGTTCTGCCAGATTGACATGATGGCCAAAAAAAACACCAGTGCCTGTATCTCCTCAGAAGGCTAAGGAAGTACAACATGTCCCCAATGACTCTTACCAGTTGTTTTACAGGTATACTATACTTTCCCCCCCCCCCCCCCCCCAGCTTGGTGTAGTAACAAGTCTGCCCAAAGACATCAAGATACTGCAGTGTGTGTGAATGCTTCCTCAATTACCTCTGTTTAGACTTTGTGCTGCCTTAGTAAAACAGCAATTGTATACAAGGAACCCTCCCACCTTCTTTTGCTCTTCTCCCTACTCCATCTGTCAGAAGATATAAAAGCTTGAGAATGTGTGCCATCAAGCTCAAAGATGGCTTCTATCGCGCTGTTATAGACTCATTAACAGACTTCGTATACAATGAAGGTGAATTCTTGATCTCAGTCAGAATCGGAAGTTTAATATCACCAGCATATGTCGTGAAATTTGTTAACCCAGCAGCAACAATACAATGCAATACATGATAAATATAAGGACATTTTTAAATAAATAAATTGTAAATATATATGTATATTAAATAAATTAAAAATAATGCAAAAGCAAAAAATAAGTGAGGTAGTGTTCATAGGTTCAATGTCCATTTAGAAATCAGATGGCGGAGAGAAGAAGCTGTTCCTAAATCACTCAGTGTGAGCCTTCAGGCTTTTATACCTCCTTCCTGAGAGTAAAGAGAAAAGGTCATGTCCTGTGTGATGGGGGTCCTTAATTATTGGACGCCACCTTTCTGCGGCACCGCTCCTTGAAGATGCCTGGAATACTACGGAGGCTAGTATCCATGATGGAGCTAATTAATTTTACAACTTTCTGTAGATTCCTGATGCAACCTGTCAGAATTCTCTCCACGGTACATCTGTAGAAGTTTTCGAGTGTTTTAGGTGACAAACCAAATCTCCTCAAACTCCTAATGAAATATAGCCACAGACTTGTCACCTTTATGTTGGGAACCAGTTAGATCCTCAAAGATATTGACATTCAGGAGCTTGAAATTTTTCACTCTCTCCACTTCTGATTGGTTCATGATCCCTCTTCTTATTCTTCCTGGTCTACAATCAGCTCTTTCATCTTACTGACATAGACTGCAAGGTTGTTGCTCTGACACCCTCAACTAGGTGGTATATCTCGCTCCTGTACGCCCTTTCATCTCCATCTGAGATTCTGCCAACAATGGTTGTATCATCAGCAAATTTATAGATGGCCTTTGAGCTGTGCCTAGTTACACAGTCATGAGTATAGAGAGAGAGTAAGCACACATCCCTGAGGTGCGCCAGTGTTGATCATCAGTGAGGAGGAGATGTTCTTACCAATCTGCATAGATTGTGACCTCCTACCTGTCACAGCCTGATTTTATTTGTCTACTTGTACTGCACTTCCTCTGCAACTGTACCATTATGTTCTGCATTTTTTTTGTTTTTTCCCCTTTTGTGCTTTGATGTGGTTACATATCGAACGATCTGTCTGGATTGCATGCAGGCAAACACTTTTTCCATTGTATCTTGGTACATATGACAACAATAAACCAATTACCAATTAAGTATCCTTTGAAATGAATACCCAGTTCAAGGACAGATGAGGATGAGCTACCTTTGCCAGTTGTAATCATGTTCTGAAAATAAAGTGAATAAGTAATCAGAAGCAATGAAGAATGCTTCAAAATGAATGTCTGCTTTGCATATCAAAATACTATATCAATACTGCTCCAGACAAATAGGTAACAGTGAATTACAGCCACAGAGGGAGCAGTGACTTCAGTATTTTGACAATCTAATGATAAACCCATCTCTATTTACATAAATAGAATTAGAACCCTGTTCAGGTAATCTGAAAGGGTGTTGGTTTAATGGGATTCTGCAATATATTTGGCTTTTATTGACTCGTGTTTAAAGGTTTCACTGAGATTGTTCAGTGTATGAATCATTAAAGTTTTGTCTTGTGTTGATTGTTTTCTGTATTTCCTCCATGTAGTTTGTCTAAATGTTGGAAAAGACACCATGCATTTGATTTTATGACAAAGGGTTGAGATATTTTATACCAACAATTAAAGTTCACAAAATCAACAAGCATATGCAGTTTTAATTTGTTTTCTACTGCTTGCCAATGAGTCCCTACCATTGAAGATGTGAAGGTAGATATGCTTGCTGCCATGAACACAAAGTTGTAACACAAATGTACTTTGCCATTGAGAAGCACTAATGGTTCACAGCTAATTTTATGGAGGGGGCTAGATAATTACCCAAAATAGCTTCTCATTGCCAGTAATACGAACACAGAAGTCTCAAACTTGCTGCAAAGTCTGTTGGCATTGTTTGGAATAAAGTCCATCATTGGATTCTTCATGGAATCCAAAAGTGGTACAATTTCCAAGGGTCTCTTAGGAGTTACATTGAGACATCTCTGGCTGAACCCACGCCAAGTTAAGCTTGCACAGTTTCAACTACTGCAATCATTTCAATGGAAAGTAAAGGCTCTATAAGTAGAAAAAAATTATATTTTTACCAGATAAGGCGGTATAAATTTACTTGATTTTGAATGTTGTTGTACTTCAAAAAATTTTTGGCAGTATAATTACTACATAATGGGCTTTGAATGTTTGTGAGTAGCAGAATTCATAGCTTGTGATTTTAACAGTTTTAACTGATTAACTACAGGCAGGTTCTTTTTTTAGTATGAATATAGTAATCATAAGCTGACTTCAAGGACTGAGTTACCATACAGACTGAAGCAGGTTGGACAGAACTACAGAGATCGGCTAACTCTTATGTACCCAATGCAGCTTTGTATTAGCACCTAGTTCTCCATAAAATGGTGCACAGGCAATAACTGTGTCTCATTTGTTATTTCTGTTGTATTTATAATGGATAACTAAAATACCTACATCAAGTTCTAGCAAATGTGAGGTAATATCCTTAATAATTACTGATGCTAATGTTCTCTAACTCCTTCTGTCTAGAATTACATTCACCTCAGAAATTGTATAAGTGCGATATGTGTGACTACACAAGTTCAACGTATGTTGGTGTGCGAAACCACAGAAGAATCCACAACACAGATAAGCCCTACAGGTGTGTGTACTCTGGAAATCTACATATGAATTTTTTAAAATTGTAAATGTTAATCAGACTCTTTTCAAGCTAAATTTTCAAAAAATGTTGCAACATGTTAAGGAGAACTTACAGTTCACTGAATCTGTACAAGCTGTTTGGTAGAGCAAGCTAATAATTTCACTCAACTCCTCTTTACAGCCCAATTTTCTTCCTTTCAAGTCGTTATTTAATTCTTTTTAGAAGCTAATCATTGTATTCCCATTCTCTTTATGCACCATTTTGAGGATCTCAACAAATCTGCTATGTAAAGATAAAAGCTTAGTCATCTTATCTGTAGTTCTTCAATCTGTGTCCTCTAATTACTGACAATTCTCCTACTTGGAAAGGTAAACCTGTTTCTTTCTAATATAGTAGTTCATGATTCAAATCTCTGAATCCTTTCTGCTGTAGGGTGCACCAATAACCAGATTACAGGAAGGATGTGATAGCCCTGAAGGGGTTCAGGGGAGATTCAAAGTTCTACAAAGCTGGGGAATTTTGTTTTCTAGGTTCTAGGCCTGTACTTGCTGGAGTTTAGGAGAATTGTTTGGGCAACAAAGATTCAGGTCCAGTGCAGATATAGGAAATAAACTCACAAATACACAGAAAGAAAACTCAAAAGCGGAATTGTACCTAATGATGTATTAAGCCAGAATCTTTCATAAAAAGATTTAAGAGAAGGCAAAAATTGCTGATATCAGATACCTTCCTACTCCCTCTCAATTTCAGCCAACTTCATCTGGGTAAAATCAGGAATGAAGTATACCCTGAGAAGGATGAACACTTTCACTTAGTTACTGTATTGGTCTGCTGTTAAAGAAGATACTAAAATAGTTTTTATAGATATTTAACTATTGTCTGTTGATCTATATCAAGCTTAGTAAACTTCGTCGTGTGCTTCACAAACATAAATGCAGTGACCATCGTAAATACATATATTTTATAGTATAGAAACAATGCATTATAGGGGGGAAGAGTTTGCTAAAGGATCCATGAAATAATATTTTTTGGACTGCCAATCAGCTTGCAAATCAGATCACAAAACTTAAGAATATGTCTATGTATTTCAATAATAAGAGAATTTAGATGAAATTCGTGTCAGACTTTCTTAGTAAATTATTGATCTGTCAACTTAGATATGTTTTCTTTCTAAATTGTGATTAACTAGAAAACAAAAAAAAATCAACTTGTCCTTTACTGATAAAATATGAAAATCAGATAACTTAATTATCATGTATCCACAGAGTCCATTGACAAGAATAATGAAATTTTTAATAGTGTTTGATGTCAGGATGCTTGTATGTTGAAAACTCTGAGATTTCTGAGTGTAAAATAAATTGTCTATCATGGAGTAAGACCAATATGCTATTTACTTATTGCACCTACATCCTAACTTCTTGTGCTTCATGCACAAAAATATTTTGATCCCTAACTCTAGTCATTTGCAATCTCTCTCCATTTAGATAATTTTATGCTTTTTGATTCCTCCTTGTAAAGTGCACAATGACATTTTTTCAACATCTGCATGATCATCAAATACCTATCTATTCTAATCCCAGTTATCAGACCATGGCTTGAATCTTTCCATGCCTTGAATATTCATGTGCTTATCTAGGTACTTGAATTTTGTGAGAGTGCCCGCCCCTATCTCTGCCTCCCCCTTGGGTAGTGCACTTCAGGTTCTAACAAATTGGTGAAAAAGTTCATCCTTCGATCTTCTCAAAACTCTTTACCTTAAACATATGTTCTCTGGATATAGACGCCTTTTCAAAGTTTCCCACTATCCTATCTGTGGCATTTGTGACTGTTAGGTCTCCCCTTAGCTTTTGCTCCAAGGGAAAGAAACCAGTTCTATCCAATCTCTCCTTATAAATGAAATGCACCAATCCAGGTGACATCCTGTTAAATTCTCTCTTCATGCTCTCCAATACAATTACATTATTCTAGCTGTGTGATGACCAGAACACCACACAGTATTTCAGAAGTAGCCAAACCATGTTTTACAATTTTTTTTATATAAAAATCTCCTCATTGTGAAAATGATATACTGGTTGATGAAGGTAATTATCTATATGGCTTCTTCAATGCATTATCTACCTGTGTTGATACCTTAAGATATCTTTGAACTCTCAAAACCCCCTGTCCTCAATATTCACTACTGTGATTTTGCTGTTTATTGGGCATATCCTAGTCTTATTAGTTCTCCCAGAATCTAAGCCTGTCATGAATAAGTTCCATTTGCAATTTATCTGCTGCCCTAACAATACATCAGTGTCACCCTGTATCCTAAGATCACCCTTCTCAGTGTCACTACTGAATAGTATAGCACAGAAACAGGCCCTTCGGCCCATCTAGTCCATGCCAAAACGATTTAAAGGGCCTACTCCCAATGACCTGTAGCAGGATCATAGCCCTCCATACTTATATGATCCATGTACTTATCCAGACTTCTCTTAAACATTGAAATTCAGCTCACATAGACCACTTGTGCTGGCTGCTCATTCTACACTCTCACGAACCTCTGAGTAAAGAAGTATACCTCATGTGTCCCTGAAATTTCTTACCTTTTGCCCTTAATCCATGACCACTGGTTGTAGTCCCATCCAAACCCAGTGGGAAAATGCCTGCTTGCATTTACCCTTTCTATACACCTCCACCAATTGCCATCAATTTTCATGCTACTTTGAAGCTTAAGATCACAAGACACGGGAGCAGAACTAGGCCATTTGGCCCATCTAGTCTGCTCTGCTATTCAATCATGGCTGATCCCTTTTTTCCTTCTCAGCCCTTTCCCTGGGCTTCTCCCCATAATCTTTGATGCCATGGGCAATCAAGAACCTATCAATTTCTGCCTTAAATAGACACAATGATCTGGCCTCCATGGCTGCCTGTGCTAACAAATTCTACAAATTCACCACACTCTGGCTAAAGTATTTTCTTGGCATCTCTGTTTTAACTGGGCACCCCTCTATCATGAGGCTGTGCCCTCTTGTCTTAGACTCCCCCACCATGGGAAACATCTTTTCCACATCTACTCTGTCTAGGCCAGGGGTCGGCAACCTTTACCACTGAAAGAGCGATTTGGACCCGTTTCCCACAGAAAAGAAAACACTGGGAGCCACAAAACCCATTTGACATTTAAAATGAAATAATACTGCATACAATGTTTTTTTTGCCTTTGTGCTATGTATAAACAAACTATAATGTGTTGCATTTATGAAATAGATTAACTCCTGCAGAGAAAACGAAATTACATTTCTGCATGCAACAAAAACATTTTGAACTCCGAAAAAAAGACGTTGGGTTGAAGGTTACTTTTAAGTAAAATACTCAATGTCTATTTGAGTCCTTCTTGTATTTATGAAAAACGCCGAATTTAAATTTTCCGCCAGCAGCAAACCAAAAATAACATCAGCCAGCTGTCAACCTGAAAAATAAAAGGACTATTTCACTGAACAAAGAAAAAATATGAATATACGTAAAATAATAGGCAATTAAAATATTTATCATACATGGTTAATGGGATTTCTGCTCCTGGACCTCAGCGCACAGCGTCTGCACATCAGGGCTGTATGACGTCACCTTCATCTTTACACAGGATCGCAAGCTGTCATCTGTGAGGCGTGCGCGATGTTTGTTTTTAATAAAGTTCATGTTGGAGAACACCTGCTCACATACATATGTGGATCCAAAGATCAACAGGACTCCAAGCGCATACTTTTTAATGTTTACATAAATGTCGCCGATAGCATGTTTCGAACACGTTTGTCTGGTTTTGGGAGGTTTTCAATATCACTCCATTTGTGATTCTGAGCAAGAACGGCCTTCTGACGGGCAACATCTTCAAGGTCTGCTGTCAAGCGTCTAAACTTGGACACCCATATTTCTTTGTCGGCTATGTCGGCCAGTTCCATCTCAAGATCAGGTTGACTCACACCTGCCAATGCAGTCGTATTCAGTAGGGATGGATCGATGCTTAGGGGAGTGACCGGGAAGGATAATGTGTTTTTTCCCTCTCTGAACTCACAGAAGCGTTTCCCAAACGATGTTTGCATTGCGATGATTGCAGAATGTAAATACTCCGAATTTATCATGTCGTGACCTTGTTTGAACTCTCTCAAATTGGGGAAGTGAGACAATGTGCCTTTCTGTAAATCTCTGGCAAGCACTGTCAACTTGCACTCGAATGCCAAAACATCCTCCAATATGTGCAAGGCTGTGCGTCCTTTCCCCTGAAGAGCTGTGTTCAGCGTGTTCAGGTGCGCTGTCGTGTCTACCATGAAGTGTAGCTTTTCCAGCCACTCTGGCTGTTCCAGCTCAGGAAAGGTGAGCCCTTTGCTGCCCAGGAAAGTTTTCACTTCTTCCAGACACGCAACAAAGCGTTTCAGCACCTCCCCTCTGGACAGCCACTGGACTTTGTTGTGCAGCAGGAGATCAGAATATGCGCTTTCCAGCTCGTCCAGTAACAAACGGAATTGACGGTGATTTAAAATTTTGCCATTATTTTATTGACAATCTGAATGACAACATCCATTACTTCTGTGTATTCCGGAGGAAATGTTTGAGCGCACAGTGCCTCTTGGTGCAAGATGCAGTGAAAAGTCAGCAGCTTTCTGTCCAGCGACTTCTGCAGTAAAGCCACAAATCCCTTGTGCGCTCCTGTCATACTTGGTGCCCCATCAGTAGCTACTGACACCAGGTGGGTGGTCTTTATTCCTTTGGCTCTTAAACAATTCAAGACAGCCTCACAGATGTCCTCCCCCCGTGTTTGGTCTTTTAGAGATATCAACTCAATCAGTTCTTCCTGTGGCCCGGCAGAGTTTACATACCGGCAGAACAGCACTATTTGTTCAATATCACCTTTGTCTTTAGACTGGTCACAGGCAATCGAGTAGGCCACAGCTGAATTGATGTCTTTAATTTGCTGTCTTGTGATGTCTTCTGCCATTTTTATGGTTCTGTCTTTGACAGTCTTTGCAGAGAGGGGCATATCCCTGATTTTCTGCACCATTTCACTCTTGTTTTTAAAGTCCGTGAATAGATGTTCTGAAATCTTAATGAAAGATTCTTTTATATATTCACCATCTGTAAACTGCTTCCCGTTCCTGACTATTTCCTGAGCGGCAACATAACTAGCATATGTAGTTGATTTTCCAGACTTCATCCATTTCTTGAAATGATTTTTGCTCAGATCAACCTTCCGCATCAGTTCCGAAACGGCTTTTTTTCTCTCATCTCCATCCGGATATTTTTGAGCAAAGGCTGCGTGTTTATTCTAGAAATGTCTTGCGACATTTGACTTTTTGTTGTTTGCTAGTTTCTCATTGCATACTAAGCATACCAGTAAACCAGTCTCGTCAACAGTGAAAGCAAATGAATCTGTCCACATATCATTAAACATTCTGTTTTCTTCAGTCACTTTTCTTTTTTTAGAATTCTCCATAGTTAGCCTACCTTGGATCGAAAAATTAAAGAAATCGCGTACTGGCGGGTGTCAGGCATTGGCAGTGGTGACGTATATTAATAGCGATAAAAACACGTTGTAGCGGTGTGCTACACGCAGTCGGTAAACTGCAGTCAAAGATAACTTTATTCGAACTAAACAGCCTTGCTTTTACGCCTCCCTCAACCCGCCCCCCCCCATGGGCGCGGATGCTCCAAAAGACACGTACTCACAAACCCCCGTAGGCTATCTCCCTTAGCCTGAACGCTGGCTAATTGTGAGCCGGTTCGGACGTGCCAGGAAATGGGTCGCCGCAACGTTTTATTTAGATTGTACAAGATCACCATAATCTTCAAATTTAGAATTACATTTCAAAAACTAACAAACTAACATAAAATACATTTTAATTAAATACTCACCATTTATTTTCCAAAGCCACAGGGAGCCGCAGGTTGCCAACCCCCGGTCTAGGCCTTCCAGCATTTGAGAGGTTTAATGAGATTCCCCCTCGTCTTTCTAAATTCCAACGAGTACAGGTCCAGAGCTATCAAAAGTGTCTCATATGATAACTCTTTCATTCACAGAATCATCCTTGTGAACCGCCACTGGACCCTCTCCAATGCCAGCATATCTTTTCTTAGATGAGGAGCCCAAAACTACCTCACCAGTGCCTTATAAAGCCTCAGTATCTCATCCTTGCTCTTGTATTCAAGACCTCTTGAAATGAATGCTAACATTGCATTTGCCTTCCTCACTGCCAACTCAACCTGCAAGTTACCCTTTAGAGTGTTCTGCACAAGGACTCCCAAATCCCTTTGTATCTCCGATTTTTGGATTTTCTCCCCATTTAGAAAATAGTCTGCACATTTATTTCCACTACCAAAGTGCATGACCATGCATTTTCCAACATTGTATTTTATTTGCCATTCTCTTGCCCATCCTCCTAATCTGTCAAAGTCCTTCTTGGTCTTCTTGTTTTCTCAACACTCCCTGCCCCTCCACCAATCTTTGTATTATCTGAAAATGTGGCAACAAAACCATCTATTCCATCATCTAATTCTTTGATATAAGCATAAATAGAAGCGGTCCCAGCACCAACTCCTGCAGAACACCACTTGTCACTGGCAGCCAATCAGAAAAGGATTGTTTTATTCCCACTCACTACCTCCTACCAATCAGCCAAAGTCTATCCATGCTAGTAACTTTCCTCTAAAACTTTGGGCTCTTATCTTGATAAGCAACCTCTTGTCAAAGGCCCTCTGAAAATCCAAATATTAGACATTTGCTGCATCCCCTTTAAGTAGTCCTACTTTCAACCAGTTCATCAGGCAAGATTTCCCTTAAGGAAAGCCATGCTGCCTTTGTCCTATCTTGTCCTGTGTCACCATGTACTCCATAACCTCATCCTTAACAATTGACTCCAACATCTTCCCGATCACTGAGGTCAGGCTAACTGGTCTATAGTTTCATTTCTGCTGCCTCCCTCCTTTCTTAAAGAGTGGAGTGACATTTGCAATTTTCCAGTCCTCTGGAACCATTCCAAGTTCAAAGATTTTTGAAAGATCATTACTGATGCATCAACAATCTCTACTGCTACCTCTTTCAGAACCATAGGGTGTAGTTCATCTGGTCCAGGTGACTTTCAGCTTCTTGAGCACCTTCTCCCTTATAATAGCAACTGTACTCACTTCTGTTCCTTCAACACCTGGCACACTGCTAGTGTCTTCCACAGTGAAGACTGATGCAAAATACACTTTTAGTTCATCTGCCATCTCCTTGTCCCCTGTTATTATTTCTCCGGCCTCATTTTCTAGCGGTCCTATATCCACTTTCATCTCTTATATTTTATATACTTGAAAAAACTTATACTATTCACCTTAATATTGTCTGCTAGCTTGCTTTCATATTTCATCTCTTCCCTCCTAATGATTCCTTTAGTTGCCTTCTGTAGGTTTTTAAAAGCTTCCCAATCCTCTAACTTGCTAGCTCCTACACTCATATCGATATGTAACAAACAGTATGAGTCCCAGTGCAATCACTGCACATTACTATCTATCTCCTATTACAAGCCAATTTTGGATCCAGTCATACAGCATAGAAACAGGACATTCAGCTCACCATGCTCAGGCTGACCAGTTAGAGCACATCTGTATTAATACTAACTTCCAGCACCTTCATAGCCTACACAATTCAAATGCTCACTTAGGCTCTTGAATTGTGTAAGCTGTATTTACTACTCTCTCTGGCAGTGTCTTCAGGTACTTACCGCTCTGGGTAAAATATGTCTCTCATAGAAGAAAGAAAGAGAAATCTCTTACCCCATACCCTAAATCTCCTATAGTTTTATTTATCTCTGATGAGGGATAAAATTCCCTCATCAGAGATGAGTTATTCCTACCCTGTATATATTCCTAATATTTATTTTTATATATCTCAGTCATGTCTCCTTATAACCACCTCCTCCCAGAGAAAACAGACCTGGCTTCTACAGTCTGTCCTCTTAACTGAAACATTTGAACATTGGCTTGGCAATAGCAGACAAAGGATGGTAATAGGCAGTTGCTTTTGTGATTGTAAGCCTGAATATTCTGGTCCCTGCTAGGTCCCTTATTATTTGTGATATATATCAGACAGCATTCTTGTAAATTTTCCTGAAATCCTTTACAGTACTATCTTGTCTTTCCTCTATTGTGGAAACCAGAACTGCATGCAGTCCTTCAGCTGATGTCTGAGCAACATTTTATAAAGGGAGACACAAGATACTGCAGATTCTTGGATCCGGATCAACAAACAAATCTGCAAAAAACATCTCCTGACAGATGATGCTGGACCCACTGAATTCATATAGCAGGTTATTTGCTGCTCCAATATTTTATACCCCGTTGTTGTATTCAGTGCCACTTCTAATGAAAGCCAGCATGCCATATGCATTCTTCTACCATCATCTACCTGCACTGCCACCTTTCATAGCAGGTCGTTCTTACCAGATCTTACCATACGTGTTGTATGCCACAAATTCACTGGTACTCCCAAAATGTATTTCCTCAAATGTACTTAGATTGAACTCCATCTGCCATTTCTCAGCCCATTTTGCCAACAGATGAAGATCAACCTCTAACTACCCTCTGCACCGTCACCAACCTTCACATCATCTGTGATCAATCTAATCGTTCCTCCTACATCCACATCCAAATCGTTCATCTATAATCAGAAACAGCAAGGGATCCAGCACCAATCCCTGGCTCATCATGAGTCACAGGCATACAATGACAAAAGCAACTTTATACTATCATCCTCTGTCTTCTATTGCAGAGCCAGTTTGCCAATTTATCCTGGATCGCATGGGCTCTGACCTTTGGACCAGTATCCCATGTAGGACCTTTTGACAGCTTCCTGAAGGCTAACCTTGTCAATAAATTTGTTACCTCCTCAAAATCTGAATTTGGGTTGGTCAGACAAGATTGCTTTTGATAAAGCAATGCTGCCATCTCTGATTAGTTGCTGTCTTTCCAGGTAATTATTAATACTATCCTTTAGGTATTTTTCCAGTAACTTCCCTGTTATTGATATTAAACTCACAGACTTATGATTACTAGGCTTTCCCTTACTTCCCTTCTTCAAAAGCAAGATCATCGTCTGCTGTCCTCTAGTCATCTGGTACTTCATTTGTGGCCAGCAAAGATATAAAAATCTCAGCCAGAACTCCAGCTGTGATTTCCTTTGCCTTGAATTTAAATCTCACTTGGGCCTGGGGATTTATCCACCTTTAAGGCATTGCATATATCTTTTTTGTATTCATGAAGATTTGCACTAGTAGCTCACCTGCCCTTTACTAAGTTCTCTAACTATAGAGACTTTGAATATTGATGAAAAGGATTTGCTTAAGACCTCGCCTATACCTCCTAGCTCTACTCTCAGATTGCTCCTGTTATCTCTTATGAGTCCTGCTCTTTCCCTGGTTATTTGTTCCTTGATTTATGTGTTTGGATTTACATCAATCTCTGTCTGCTGGTGATATTTTGCAACATTCATTGCCATCCTAATTTCCTTTTTAAGCATCCTGGTACACTTTTGATGTGTCTTCCTTGTCATTAGTTCCCCACTTCTACAAGTGTACTTTTTCTCTTCAGAATCAGATATTATTGTCACTAACATAAGTCATGAATTTTTTTTTTGTGGCAACAGTACAGTGAAAACAAACAGATTACTATCTGTACTAATAAATAAATAGTGCAAAAGGGGAATAGGGAGCTAGTGTTCATAACTTCATGGACTGTTCAGAAACCTGATAGCAGATGGGAAGAAACTGTTCCTTAACCATTGAGTAGTGATTTTGAGTCTTCTGAATCTCCTCCCTGTTGGTAGTGATGAGAAGAGGGTGTGCCCTGGATAGTGAGGATCCTTCATGATGAACGCTGCCTTCCTGAGGCATTGCCTTTTGAAGATTTCCTCAGTGGTAGAGAGGCTTGTTCCCAAGATGAAGTTGGCGGAGACTACAGCCTTCTGAAACTTTTTACTACCCTGTGCAATGGTGCCTCCATACCAGACAGTGATGCAACCAATCAGAATGCTCATCATGGTACATCTGTTGAAATTAGCTGGAGTCTTTAGTGACATAACACATCTCCTCAGACTCTAATGACATACCTTCACCATGATTGCATCAATATGTTGGGCCAAGTCAGATCTTCTGAGACTTTGGTGCCAGGAACATGAAACTGCTCACCTTTTTCATAGCTGAGCCCTCAAGAACTGATGGATGTTCTCCCAACTTCCTCTTCCCGAAGTCTACAATCAGTTCTTTGGTCTTGCTGAAGTTGAGTGCAAGCATTTATCCAAACTTCAATCTAACCCTCAATATCTCTTCACAGAACATTACAGCACAGTACACCACAATGTTGTGCTTTCCTTTTTGGCTACTCTAAGATCAATCCAACCCTTTCCTCCCACATAGCACTCCATGTACTTGTTACCTTTTCGCTTTCACTCTTCCAGGAACATAGTGGTTCCTTTGAACACTTCTCCCCGTACAGATGTAGACTTAACTGTGAGGAGATTACCTCAGTCTGTCATTGCCAGCTACTGTTGTGTTTCAATAAAATTTGCCTTCCTCCAATGTAATCCTGTTACAACCAACTCTTTTTCCTTAATCATTTTCTAATATACTACCTGTCAGCTACATTCCCCTAGATTGGCACCTCCAGTGCTCCGTCCATCTTTGGTCTACTTACATATTCTGAGAGCTCTCATGAGCACACCCTAAAGGTTCTGCCTTCCTGAGCCTTTTACACTAAAGCAATCCTGTCAACATTTGGGAACCTGAAGTTCCCTAGTATTATAACCCTCTTTTTTATCACATAACCCTGCTGATTGTTGTGATATCTGTTCCTCTATCTCCTGTAACTGTTAGATTTCGAATACACCACCTATTAAGTGAAGACATTCCTTTAGTTCCTAATCACTAGCCGTGTGAAGAAGGATCTAGTGCTTTACCAGCATGTATGATGAATAAACTCTTCTCAGGCTTCCAGCCAGGTACAGGTTTCAACTTTAACCAACGTTTCGATGACAAACTCTACCATCTTCATCAGGGATGATGCATAGGCATGTCTACTCAGTGGTATATGTACTCCCAGCGTCAGTCCACGTTTCTGCTGTCCCACCTTGTTTATAATCGCATTCTGGTTCCTAATTAGAAAGACCTTCATCTTTGTTAAAATTATTTTTCTCTAGGTTTATTTCAATAGCTTCCTTCATCAAGCAGTCCCAAAGACCATTGGCGCAGCACAGTAGTTTTGTGTTGTCAAAGTCAATCCTATGGCCATTGTAAATGCAGTGTTCTGCTAACACTAATTTCTCCAGGTAACCCAAGTGGATACACCTCCTATGCTTCTTAATGCGGATTTCCACCGTGTGCCCCGTCTAGCCGATATGTGTTGCGCTGCATCCACAGGGAATCCCGTAAACCTTAGGCATCCTGAGTCCCAGGTCATCTTTGACTTGTATAAACTGGGATATGAGCTTCCTGACGGGTTTGAGAATGGTATTAATCCAATATTCAAGATCCTGGCACATTAAGCCTGCATTGAGGAGGAAAAAAGATAAAAAGAATTTTAACAAAGATGAAGGTATCGCACTAATTTAGAACTGGAATTCAATTGTAAACAAGGTGAGACAGCGGAAGCCTAATTGTTTGAGGACTAACTAATCAGGAGGGACAGATGACAGAGGTATATTTACCACTGGGCTAGACATGCCAAGGCATCAACCGTGATGAATATGGCAGAATTTGTCATTGAAACATCAGTTAAGATTGGTACCTGTACCCAGCTGGAACTTGAAAAGAGTTTATTCCTCTACCCACATGGCCTCATTCGAGAAGCCCTGTAGGATATCCTCCCACAATAGTGAACTAAAGTCATCTTTGACTAATAATGCAATGCTTGTGCTTCCTTTACACTCCTTCCTCTTACATGAAAATTCTGTACCCCAGGGTATAAGTTGCCAGTCCCTGTCTGTCTTTAAGCAGTGCTTCAGTGATGGTAGTCCAACATGTTAATTTAAGCTTTCAGTTCATCTCCTAACTAGTTAAGAGTCTTTGAATTAAACTACAGTATATGCAATTTAGTTTTGTTTTCCCCTTACATTTATTTACTCTCCTGCTTTGCCTACTGTCCTTGTGAATTTTTCTCCTATAGGTGACTGTATTTCTTCACTGGAAAACCTACTCTGAGCCCCATTCCCCTGCCAATTCAGTTTGAACTTTACCCAATAGTACTAGCATATCTCAAGATGAGGACCTTTCTGGTTTCTGTGCAACCTGTCGCTCTTGTAACGGTTCCGCTTTCCCCTGAAACAGTTCCAGTGATCCAACAACACTGATTTACTCTTTATGTGTCCTGCTAGTTACATCTTCAAAACACAAGTATGCTTTTGATGCCTCCTGAATCAGCATATGGGAGGGAGATTGAAAATCTGGCTGAGTGGCACCACATCTACAACCTCTCACTCAACGACAGCAAAACCAAAGAGCTGATTACTGACTGCAGGAGGAGGAAACAGGAGATCCATGAGCTAATCCTCGTCAGAGGTGGAGAGGGTCAGTAACTTTAAATTCCTCGGCATTATCATTTCAGAGCTTATGTCCCTGGTCCAGCACATAAGTGTCATTAACAAAAAAGGCACAGCAGCGTCTCTGCTTTCTTAAAAGTTTATGATGATTTGGCATGTCATCTAAAACTTTAACAAGCCTCTGTAGATGCACAGTGGAGAGTATACTGACTTTTTACATCATGGCCTGGTATGGAAACACCAATGCCCTTGATTGGAAAAGCCTACAAGAAATAGAGGATACAGCCCAGTCCATCACAGTTAAAGCCCACCACACCATTAAGCACACTTAGGAGTGCTCTCACAGGAAAGGAATATCCATCATCAAAAACCCCAGCATCCAGGTCATGCTCTATTCTTGCTGCTGCTGTCAAAAATGAGGGTACAGGAGCCTTGGGTCCCAAACCACCAAGTTCAGAAACAGTTATTACCCTTTAACCATCAAACTTCTGAATTACAATGTATAATTTCACTCACCCCAATACTGAACTGATTTCATGACCTATGAACTTACTTTCAAGAACTTTACAACTTGTGTTGTCAACATTATTTATTTATTTTTCTTTGTGTACTTGCACAATTTGTCATTTTTTGCTCTTTGGTTGTTTGTCCATCTTTGCCTGTAGTTTTTCATTGATTCTACTGTTTTTCCTGCAAGAAAATGAATCTCAGGGCAGCATATGGTAACATGTATATACTTTGATAATAAGATTACTTTGAACTTTGATGTCTCCACAGTGATGTTTTAAGAACTTTGAGCTGAAGGCTGTCTGATTCAGAGAATCTATTGAATTTTAGTTCCCATAGGTTCTCCAGAATTTTATTTGTTAGTTCAGTAAAATTGCTTCAATAAAATTAGACCCTTGGTTCTCCTCCATTTTTGGCTACATTTATTGCATCTTCTTAATAGAAACAATCAAAGAAGTGGATGCCTATATAAGGGTATTTAAAATCATGAGGGGCATAGATGAGGTGAATGGTCACATTTTTCCAGGGTTGGTGAAGCTAAAACTGCAGGGCATAAGTTTAAGATGCAAGAGGAAAAAAATTAAAGTTCTGAGGGAGCAAGTTTTTCACACGTAGGTTAGAGGGTATATGGAATGAATTGCCAGAAGAAATGATAGAGCTGGCTACAGTTAAATCATTTAAAATGCATTAACACAGGTACATGGATGAGAAAGGTTCAGCGGGAAATGGACAAATACAGTCAAATAATACTAGCTCAGGCAAGCCATTTGGTTGAATTGACGAGTTGGTCTGAAGGATCTGTTTCTGTCCTGTATAACTCAATGACTAAAATATTGTTTAATATCTCAGCCATTTTTAGCTCTTAGGATTTCTGCTGTTTTTGGCTCCAGAGTATCCACATTATTGATGCTCTCTTTTGTAGAATTGTACAATCACTTACACTTCTCAAAAATATTTTGGTAGTTTACTTAAATTATTGACCTTTTTTTTCTGTATCAAACTTTAATTATTCATTACTGCTTATTAAAACTTTCATATTCTTCAAATATACTGCAACTTTTTGGTAAGATTGCAAGTCTTTTCTATTAATCTTAATTCATTTTACTACGTTAATTACGTACCTTTCTGCTGAATCTCATAGTTTTTAAAGGAAGTGTATTTATATTTTTGAAAATACTTAAATGATTGCCATGTCCATATTCTAATAAACACTTTAACTTATTTTATCCAATTCACACTTTGTACCAATATGATTGCATTTATTTTTTTCAGCATTCTAGTTTATAATTTATATATCCATCAATCTACAAAAAATCATATTTCATTATCCTTTACTGTGTAATTAAAGATTAGCACTGTTTCATCCACAGAAGACAAGGTATAAAATAGATAGTTCCCTTCCTGATTCCATGATGCATTGTTTCAGCAAAGTACTGTGAGTGGATTTTGAGATTGGTCTCCAAACTACTTTTACTTAACAAGATTGCCAAATCTATATACAGGCATCCGTTCATCTCATGAGACCATGGATTTGCGCCTTGGAAGGTTTCCAGGGCGCAGGCCTGGGCAGAGTTGTATGGGAGATTGGCAGTTGTCCAAGCTGCAAGCCTTCCCCTCTCCACGCCACCGATGTTGTCCAAGGGAAAGGCACTAGGACCCAAGCAGCTTGGCACTGGTGTCGTTGCAGAGCAATGTGTTGTTAAGTGCCTTGCTTAAGGACACAACGCGCTGCCTTAGCTGAGGCTCGAACCAGTGACCTTCAGATCACTAGACCAATGCCTTATCCACTAGTTGTCCACATGCCAACACCAAATCTATATAATTATATATAGTCCTCTTGCAACACTTGTTTCTTGATTAATTCTTGTCTAGTGATGTTGTTAGGAAGTCAGTGATAAAAACCAAAACATGTTTTTCATCTTACTGTCACCCAAACTGATTTGTGTTCTTCCAGACATGATTGTTATTGCCTTTATCTCATTTGACATTATCAGGGCCCCATCTTTTTCCATTTGTGTATACTTTCTGAGCATCAAAAACCATGGAATATTTAATTCAAAACTTAGATTAACAATGACACTATGGTAGTTAGAGGTAACTCATTTGCCCCTTTTTTATGTCATCAATTTTGTTTAATCCAAGCATATCCTTTTAACTTTCTTGAATTTACCTTGTTTACTGATATAGATCTACTTTTAAAGTTCTTTGATTATCCTTCTTTATCATTTGATCAGACACTTTGCTAATCTGTAACTAAATTACTGTCCAATCTTTTCCTCACCTGAATCTTTATAAATAACTCTTTAATACCTACCCCCCCCACCCCCCCCCCCCCCACCACCACCACTATTTGTTGTAGTCCTTGCTGTCCCATTTGTCAGCATAAGTACAGTGTGGTACAGTTACAGTGAGATCTTGGCTTGTAGCAGCCTTACAAGTTTGTAGGTACAGACACACACAGAATATAAATTATATATAAATTCTGCAAGACATCGAGGAGAGAAAAAATATTGCAAAACAAGACATTCATACAAAAGAAAACAGAAGTCCATAATAGTGCAAGAGGTGGTGCATAGAGTTCCTTTGCTAGGGTTAGCATTATGCAAGCCATTTCAAGAACCTGGTTGGTGCAGGAAAGAGCTATTCCTGATCCTGGTGGTATGGAACTGTATGTACCTCTTGTTTGACAATTTAAGTGAGAAGAGTGCATCATCCAGATGGTGGGGATCCTTGACAGATTCTGTGTTCTGGAGGCAGCACCTTCTGTAGATGCTGTCAAAAGTGGGAAGTGTTATGCCTCATAATGGACTAGGCCATGATTCAACCACCTTAAGGGCAGTTGGGGGTTGACAGTAAATACCAGCTTACTATTAAGACACAGACCTCTGACATAAATAAAAATTAAAGGGTGTCTACATTCTGGATCTCCATACATGTGATTCTTCTGCCACTCACCTGTGCCAAATCCAGACTATTAGAATATCTTAGGGGTTTGACTATCTCCAGGATCAAACTAGCCCGGTGCAACTCATTCTTCAACTCTTCAGGCTCTAGCAATCTGCCAGGTCTCCTACATGGTGCCTCTGCATTACATTACATCACTTCCTGCCACCTCTAACATTTTACTACTCGATTTAATAATGCTTAGCCTATTTTTTAAAGGAGCTCCTATTTTTCTCCCTTTTCTAAGGAAACATATTGTAAATTGGACAAGCAGGTAGGCAGAGGGGTTAGGGAGGCTCAGTTGGTTAAAAAAGTGAAATCAAATCCTTAGAAAGAGGTGACATAGGATCAGAAGATGTAGAATCCTTGTGAGTAAAGTTAAGAAATTGAAAGTGTATATCGAAGTGGGAATTATTTACAGCACTGAACAATTGTTATGACTCAATATGTATGTAGATTGGGGAAAATCAGGTTGGTACTGGATCCCAAGCGAGGGGGTTTGTAGAATGTGTTTTTATGGGTTTTTAGAGCAGCTTATGATTGAGACCAGTAGGGAAAAGGTATTTCAGGATTGGGTGTTTTGTAATGAACCTGATTTGATTAGGGTGCCTGGGGTAAGGAAACCATTAGGAGGTAATGATCATAATATGATAATAATACAATTTGAGAGGGAGAAGCTAAAGTCAAATGTATCAGTGTTACAGCTATTGGAATTACATAGGCATGAGAAAGGAGCTGGCCAAAGTTGATTGGAAGAGGACACTAGCAGAGGTGATGGCAGTGGCTAAAGTTTCTGGGAGCAATTCAGAAGGTGCAAGATACATATGACCCAAGGATAATGAAATCTAAAATGAGAATGACACATCCTTGGCTGATGAGAGAGATCAAAGAAAGTATAAAAGCAAAAGAGAAGGCATACAATAGATCAAAAATTAGTGGAAAATTAGAGGATTGGGAAACTTCTAATAAAACCATTGGAAGGTGAAACGTTGACTGCTTCTTTCAACGGATGCTGCCCGACCTGCTGAGTTCATCCAGCATTTTTGTACGCTTTAACTAAAAAAGTCATAAGGAGAGAAAAAATGAAATATGAAGGTAAACTAACCAGTGTTACGAATGCCGTAACTGGGTCACTTACCAGCAAAGATAGAGAGGTCCATTGAAGTCTGATGATACTATTTTAACAGTATTTATTAGTAAAAACACACAAAAATAATATCAGTGCAAATATACAGATAATATACGTCGTCAATACTAAATCTAAAAGTGCGGGTATAATAATAATCAATAAGAAATAAGCTCTTTCATTGTCTAGGGGATAATGTATTGTCCGATGGAAATATAAAAGTCACTCAGTTCATGCAGGCTGCAGCCTTTGGGGACCTCTGGATTTGCAGTGGTTGGAGAGAGAGAGAGAGAGATTTTTTTGGGAGAAAAACTTGCCGGCTTTCCTTTTATGATTTCGATCCGTCGGAGTCTCATTAATGTGGCCGATCACTTGTGGCCTCTTCGTTAGCTAAGCCGTTCTTCTGTGGTGAGCCTGCCAATCCCAGGCAAGGGATGGACACACACGAGCCCCCACCGGCTGTTGCTATTAAATGCTGTCACGGGATTTCTAGCGTTTCTCCTGGTGCATCTAAAGGGGTTGTTCCCCAGACCCTCTTTTATCCTTACTCACGGGGTCTCAGATGTCAATCAGGTTGGAATGATGCAATCCCTCAACCAGCCCACTCTGGTCGTCCCCTGAGGGGCTTCAATGAATAGTACAGTACTCAATACACAATTCCATCTCCAAGAGACAATAGCCGTTATCAGTGGTTTTGTTTCTCTGAGGCCAGGACACATTCCAAACCTTGTGGATTCTCTCTCATTTCCTGGGTCCCAAACCCAAATTAATAGCGATCTTGCGAATCTCAAAAAGGAGGGGGCGACTTTGTACCCTTCGGCCCCTCAGAGTTGCTGCACATTCATATCACCAATCATGTAAAAGAGTACACCAAAAGATTTTCCAGATATGTAAAGAGTAAAAGAGCGGCTAAAGCAGATATCATAAAATTTAAATTGATGCTGGAGAGGTAGTAATGGGGTACACAGACGTGAGTATTTTGCATCAGTCTTCACTGTGGAAGACATTAGCAGAATGCCAGAAGTTCAAGAGTGTGAGGGACAGAAGTAAGTGTAGTTGATGTTACTAAGGAGAAAGTGTTTGGGAAGCTGAAAGGTCTGACGGTAGATAAATCACCTGGACCTGATAGACTACACCAAAGAATTCCAAAGGAGGAAGCTTAAAGGGATTGTGGAGGCATTAGTAGTGATCTTTCAAGAATCACTAGATTCTGGAATGGTTCCAGAAGACTAGAAATGCTACTCCACTCTTTAAGAAGGATTAGAATAAAAAGAAAGGAAATTGTTAGCCTGATTTCAGTGGTTGGGAAGATGTTGGAGTCCATTAATAAGGATGAGGTTTCAGTGTACTTGGAGGCATGTAACAAAATAGGTCAAAGTCAGCATGGTTTCCTTGAGATAAAATGTTGCCTGACAAATTTGTTGGAATTCATTTGAAGAAATAACAAGCAGCGTGGACACAGAATTGGTGGATTTGTTCACTTGGATTTTGTGTGGCATCTTGTGACAAGACGTGACTGCTAAACAAGAGCCCATGGTATTACAGACAAGATACTAACATGGATTGAAGACAAGCAAGAGAGATGCTGGAAATCCAAGCAGCACACACAAAATGCTGGAAGAGCTCAGCAAGCCAGGCTGCTGAAGGGTCTCGGCCCAAAACGTCGGCTGTACTCTTCCGTAGATGCTGAGTTCCTCCAGCATTTTGTGTGTGCAGCTTGGATTGAGTTTTTGAGGCCAAGTCATTGGAGGTATATTTAAAGCAGAGGTTGATAGGTTTTTAATTAGTCAAAGTATCAAAGGTTACTTTTGAGTGGGTGGAGGTTAGGAACAGGAAGGGGTCAATAACTTTACTGGGTATTTTTTATAGGCCACCCAATAGTAACAGGGATATTGAGGAGCAGATAGGGAAACAGATCCTGGAAGGTGAATAATAACAGGGTTGTCGTGATGGGAGATTTTAATTTCCGAAATATCGATTGGCATCTCCATAAAGCAAGGGGTTCAGATGGGGTGGAGATTGTTAGGTGTGTTCAGGAAGGTTTCTTGACACAATATGTAGATAAGCCGACAAGAGGAGAGGCTGTACTTGATTTGGTATTAGGAAATGAACCTGGTCAGATGTCCGATCTCAGTGGGAGAGCATTTTGGAGGTAGTGATCATAATTCTGTCTCCTTTACAATAGCATTGGAGAGAGATAGGAACAGACAGGTTAGAAAAGTTTTTAATTGGAGAAAAGGGAATTATGAGGCTATCAGGCAGGAAATTGGAAGCTTAAATTGGAAACAGATGTTCTCAGGGAAAAGCACATAAGAAATGTGGCAAATATTCATGGGATATTTGTGCAGAGTTCTGTACAGGTACGTTCCAATGAGATGGAAGTTATGATAGGGTACAGGAACCATGGTGTAGAAAGGCTATAATAAATCTAGTCAAGAGGAAAAGAAAAGCTTACAAAAGGTTCAGAGAGCTAGGTTATGTTAGAGATCTAGAAGATTATAAGGCTAATAGGAAGGAGCTTAAGAAAATTAGGAGAGCGAGAAGGGGCCATGAGAAGGCCTTGGCAGGCAGGATTAAGGAAAACCCCCAAGGCATTCTACAAGTATAAGAGCAAGAGGATAAGACATGAAAGAACAGAACCTTTCATGCGTGAGTGGGGAAGTGTGTATGGAAATAGCAGAGGTACTTATTGAATACTTTACTTCATTATTCACCATGAAAAAGGATCTTGGTGATTGTAGTGATGACTTGCAGCAGACTGAAAAGCTTGAGCATGTAGATATTAAGAAAGAGGATGTGCTGGAGTGGATAAGT
Organism: Hypanus sabinus; assembly: GCF_030144855.1. NCBI lineage: Eukaryota > Metazoa > Chordata > Chondrichthyes > Myliobatiformes > Dasyatidae > Hypanus > Hypanus sabinus. The sequence goes on from NC_082722.1 coordinate 47,226,736, forward strand.
CACCAGGACTGAATGAGATGTACCCCAAGCTACTGTGGGAGGCAAGGGAGCAGATTGCTGAGCCTCTGGCGATGATCTTTGCATCATCAATGGAGATGGGAGAAGTTCTGGAGGATTGGAGGGTTGCAGATGTTGTTCCTTTATTCAAGAAAGGGAGTAGAGATAGCCCAGGAAATTATAGACCGGTGAGTCTTACCTCAGTGGTTGGTAAGTTGATGGAGAAGATCCTGAGAGGCAGGATTTATGAATATTTGGAGAGGTTTAATATGATTAGGAGTAGTCAGCATGGCTTTATCAAGGGCAGGTTGTGCTTTACGGGCATGATTGAATTTTTTGAGAATGTGACTAAACACATTGATGAAGGAAGAGCAGTAGATGTAGTGTATATGGACTTCAGCAAGGCATTTGATAAGGTACCCCATGCAAGGCTTATTGAGAAAGTAAGGAGGACATTGCTTTGCAGATCCAGAACTGGCTTGCCCACAGAAGGTGAAGAGTGGTTGTAGACGGTTCATATTCTGCATGGAGGTCAGTCACCAGTGGGGTGCCTCAGGGATCTGTTCTGCGACCCTTACTCTTCGTGATTTTTATAAGTAACCTGGATGAGGAAGTGGAAGGATGGGTTAGTAAGTTTGCTGTTGACACAAAGGTTGGAGGTGTTGTGAATAGTGTGGAGGGCTGTTGGAGATTACAGTGGGACATTGATAGGATGCAAAACTAGGCTGAGAAGTGGCAGATGGAGTTCAACCCAGGTAAGTGTGAAGTGGTTCAATTTGGTAGGTCAAATATGATGGCAGAATATAGCATTAATGTTAAGACTCTTGACAGTGTGGAGAATCAGAGGGATCTTGGGGTCCAAGTCTATAGGACACTCAAAGCAGCTGCGCAGGTTAACTCTGTAGTTAGGAAGGTATACGGTGTATTGGCCTTCATCGATCGTGGAATTGAATTTAGGAGCCGAGAGGTAATGTTGCAGCTATATAGGACCCTGATCAGACCCCACTTGGAGTACTGTGCTCAGTTCTGGTCAGATGTGGAAAGGAAGGATATGGAAGCCATAGAAAGGGTGCGGAGGAGATTTACAAGGATGTTGCCTGGATTGGGGAGCATGCCTTATGAGAATATGTTAAGTGAACTCAGCCTTTTCTCCTTGGAGCGACGGAGGATGAGAGGTGTATAAGGTGATGAGAAGCATTGATCGTGTGGATAGTCAGAGCCTTTTTCCCAGGGCTGAAATGGTTGCCACAAGACACAAGTTTAAGGTGCCGGGGAGTAGGTACAGAGGAGAGGTCAGGGGTAAGTTTTTTGCTCAGTCGAAAGTAGTGAGTGCGTGGAATGGGCTGCCAGCAACGGTGGTAGAGGCGGTTACAACAGGGTCTCTTAAGAAACTTTTGGATAGGTACATGGAGATTAGTAAAATAGAGGGCTATAGGTAAGCCTAGTAATTTCTAAGGTAGGGACTTGTTCGGCACAACTTCATGGACCGAAGGGCCTGTATTGTGCTGTAGATTTTCTATGTTCTATGTTACAAGGAGCAGGAAAATGGAGTTGAAAGGGATAATTAATCAGCTATGATGTAATGGTAGAGCAGACTCGTTGAGCTGAATGGTCTAAGTCTACTCTTATATCTCATGGTCTTAAATAACCGATTTTTGCATTTATTTCAATTGGGGCTATTATGCTTGTTTAGCTTGAACAGGCTCAGTGGGAATGTTTCCAGCTGGAGAAGTGGGAAGCCTGCAGAGGAACAAGCTGCTCCATTAAACAGCACAGGCAGCAGCAGCTGATGACAACAGGTTGAGTACTCCCCTACAAAATTAGGCCAATGCTACAGTTGGAAAGAGTGAGCTCCTGCGAGATGCCTGTGTTGGTCACTGGTTGAGGAAGAGTTAAAGATCTACCCACAATGTGACAATGCAGAATGAAGGATGTTAAATTTAGAATGGTATTTGCAGATAATTGCATCCACCATTTACTCTGTAGGTGTTCATCCCTTGTAGTCATGCCCTGAGATCAAACTGAAATTGTCCAAATAGGATAAAGCAAAGCTGGTCTTGCAGAGCAGCATAACATAGAATTCCTTTATAGAATTATTAAGATTATTATTCATGGGGTGTCCAGACCTGAAACATTTGCTCTGTTTCCCTTTCCACAAATGCTACTTGTCCTACTGAGTTTCAAGCACTTATGGTTTCATTTTGGATTTCTAGCATCTATACTTTAAAAAGAAATTACTTAAATTATTTTGTGTTTGCTGTTGATCTGTGAAAATAGTATCCCTTTATTCCTTCATGAATTAGACTGTTGTCCTCTCGAAAATGTCATCCTCTTTGATATTTTGACCTTTATCAAACCAAGGTACTTTTTTGGGAATATCAGCTGATGATTGGTTTCACTTCGGCAACATTTTGATCATTAACACTTCCAAAGACTTTGATGTTGAATGCAGATTTGCTGGTAGACCAGTGGTAGACAATTCCTAAGGATTTGGAAGTCTTGTGGACAGAGCGTGATCACAAGGATTCAGAGAAGGAAATAGGCAGTTAATTTCCTTCATCTACTAGCCTGTTTAAAAAGTTTGTCAGCCCCTTGATTCTCACAGCATGCCGATCAACATGTTAGTCACTGTTGATTTATCATAAAGTTGAATATGTTCTTATACCAGTTTGACTGTAGCACATGGATGCAGTTTGTACTGGACAAAATGAACAAACTAAGAACAACTTTGTACCAGCTGTTGTTCTTTGTCTTCCTTATCTTACTTAAGCCTAACTTCTGTGGTAGGTAAGTTACTAGGGGAGATTCTGAGAGATAAGATATACAAGCACAGATGTTTATGTTTTTTACCTTCCACGGATAAATATGTTACTTTGATTGCTTTTACATATTGTTGTCTACAGCACAATCCTAACATGACTTCCTTTTGCGATAATCAGATAAGCTCTTCACAATTTTTTCCATCGGTTGAATAAAACCATTGAGAGTTACGTGGACTTCTTTTGTAATGGAATTCCAATTCATGTGCATGAAATGTATTAAAGTTTGGACTCCTGTTGCTATTGCAGGAATTTATCAGTGGTTCTTCCTGTCTCTTATTTTTAAGCTGAATTGAACACCTAGTATGATATCAGAAGTTTTTTGAAATGTCAACAGGAGAGGATAAAATATTGTCAAGTTCCAAATTGAAAGAAGAATCAGGAGGGAGATTATTCAAATATAACTAAAGTTTGGAGTTCTAGCTGCCTAACATTCAAAAAAACTGCTCTGAAACTGCAATGGATGCTGCATATGCTCATGGAATCATAAAACACAAAAACATCTCAGCTCAACTGGTCCGTACTGAGCAAGATTTTCATTTGTCTGCATTTAGCCCATATCTCTCTCAACCATTTACCTGAACAAGTACCTTTTGAAATGTTGTTATTGTACCTGCTTCAATCTCATCATCTGGTAGCTCATTCCATATACTGTACTGACCGTCCTTCAGCCCATTTACCCAGCTGATTAAATCCTGATAACCATCTTCATTGATAATCCCAAATGGGCAGCATAACAGTTAGCACAACACTTTACAACGCCAGCGAACAGCGATTGGGGTTCATTTCCCGCAACTGACTATAAACAGTGTGCATGTTCTCCCTGTAGTCGCTTGGGTTTCCTCCCAAATTCCAAAGACGTATGAGTTAGGGTTAGTAAATTGTGGGTATGCTAGAAGGATCGTGACACTTGTGGGCTGCCCCAAGCACATTGTCAGACTGTGGTGGTCATTTCTCTGTAAATTTCAGAGCACATGTGAGAAAAACAGCTAAATTAATCTAATCTAACTCTATCTTTCCAAATGCTTGTATATCTTGCCCTTCAGAATCTCCCCTAGTAACTTAACTACCACAAATGTTAGGTTTATGGCTCTGTAGTTCTCGGGTCTTTCTTTGCAATCCTTTTTAAATAAAGGCACAATGTTTGCCACCCTCCAGTTCTGTAGAGCATGGAGGTAACTTTGCAATAATGAGCTGCTGCTTTTAGAAGAGTGGAGGGTGGATTTTTGGAGCACTGAATATGATGGAGATTTTATAAAGTGTGAATCTAAGCTAGAATCAATTTAAGTTAACGAGGTGGGTGCTAAAATGAAAACATCTTAGTAAGGATGTGATGAAGATCAGACAGAAAAAATATTTAGATGAATTAGACAAAAAAGACACATTGATTCAGAGAGAAATCAACATTTCTGAATGTTTGAGGTAAGGATTAAGCAGTATAAAGAGAAGGTTAAGAATGTAGATCCTGAAATAGGGAACTCATACAGACATTGGGAGCTAAAAACGAAAATTGAAGGAAACACTGAGCAGATCAGAGAGCATTTGTGGAGATAAGGTCAACATTTTTAAATTAGGACCTTTGATTCAGAGAGTTATACAGCATAGAACTAATCTTTTATGCCTGACATCCATGCTGATAATATGCTTATCTACACTAATCACTTTTGGCAACATTTGGCCCTTACCCTTCCGAGCCTTTCCTATCAATCTGCCTGTTCAAATATCCTTTAAGTGTTGTCATTTTACCTACCTCTATAATGTCACCCCACATCCTCCTTCTCTCCAGCAAAAACAGTCCCAGTTGATCTGATCTGGCCTTATAACTCAAACCTCCCGGTCCAGACAACATGTGTTGTCTAGAAAGGTTCTGTAAACCTTTTCTACACCCCTTCTAGTTCAGTCACATTTTCCTGCAGTGTGGCAACCATAACTCCACATGATACTGCAAGTGCACACTGATCAGTAATTTATACCATTAATATGATAGCCCAATTCCAATAAAGACAAGCATACCATATACCTTCTTCATTTCTCTGTCTGCTTTTAGCAAATTATATATTTATACCCAATATCTCACTTGCAGTAACATTCCTCACTTTCAATTACGCAGTATACATCCTAGTTTGGTTTAACTTAACAAATTCATCACTTAACACTGTTAAATTCCATCTGTTATTCCCTTACCCACTTTCCAAGTTGATCAAGGTCCCATTGTAACCTTGTTAAACTTTCTTCACCATCTACTATACAACCAATTTTGGTATCATCAGTAAACTTACTAGTCACACCATCTACATCCTTCATCAATATATATGAGAAACAGTGAAGGACCAAGCATGGATCCCTGCAGTGCATCAATGATTACAGGATTCCAACTGCAAAGCAAGCCTTTGCCTCCTACCATCTGAGCAGGCTAAACTCACTGTAAACTTTTCTTCATGAAACACAATTTAACAGAATGTTTAAAAGTACTGTTCAGGTTTTTCCTCTGGAGTAGAATATAATCACATGTACAATGTTATAAGTAGATATTTTCCTGCACAAGTTAAGAATTCTTATCAAGCATTTACTTTTTGAAAGTTGTGTATAGAGTCATACAAAAGTACAGGCCATTCAGCTCATCTAGTCTGCGCCAAACCACTTAAACTACCTACTTCCATCAACCTGTGCCAGGGCCATAGCCCTATCATCCATATACCTATCCAAATTTCTATCAAATGTTGAAATCTAGCTCACATGCACCACTTGCTCTGACAGCTCATTCCACACTCACTATCCCCCTCAGTGGAGTATTTATTTATTATGCTTAAGAACATGAAGGTAATGAGTAATTCAAATTATTTTGTTTAATTGAGATCCTATGCCTTGTAAAAACTGGAATATCTTTACCTCAATTCTGGCTTCCTCGCCTTGATGAATGCAGATTATATGTGTTCCCTTTACATTATACAGACTAATTACATTCCTGAGAGAACTGTTATGGAGGTTTAGTAAATCTCATTTCTTTAGTTTGTAAAATATTACAATGAGGATCAGTATTACAATTACATTACAAATTTAAAAATGCCTGCTTATATTCAGTCCTTCATCAATTTACAGATGCAGCAGCTGTGATTTTGCAACAACAAATATAAACAGCTTGAAGTGTCATATGAAGCGTCATCCACAGGAGCAGCAGACCATTCAGCTGCTGGAACAGTACAAGTAAGTAAATGGCAGACCACCTGTTTAGTAGTTGCTCGTGAATGAATTACAATGAAATAATTAGTTATTTTCTCTATGAAGAGAAAGTATGTTTATATGAGAAAGTTAAATTTACTATATTGAATATAATTAAAATGTATTCATTCACTTAGACAGCCTAGTAACAGCACGAGAGTTTTGTTTTAATATGTTTTCTCATGGAGCAGATCTGCTTACAGGTTGAGGGAGGGGAAATTACCCATTCCTAGCATCATTTCTTCACCTATGTTTGTATCAGGATTCAGAATCTATCTCAAAATTTCAGCTGTTTGCAGATTTAATGATGATATCCATTCATGATACTAATCTGCTGATACTCATTTCAGCTTTTGAACTGAGGCAAAGCATCAGAGCAATAGTAAACAGTACTACCATTGGCATGGATAGATCTAAAAGGTTGAAGTACTTTTTTATGTGTACTTCATACAGTTCAAATTTAATCTAAACCAGTGCCTTAATATTATTGTGATTTTTCATTTCAATACAAGTCTAAAGAATATTGTTACCTTACAGAATGAGTTTAAACCCCTGTCCCCTCCTCCCCCCGTCACTTATTTCATTTTCATTATTGCTTTTTTGTCTTTGATGACTAGCTGTCCATCCTGCCCAAAAACATGAAATTTAACTAGTTGCTGAGGAGCTCAGCAGGTCAGACAACATCAGTGGAAGGGAATAAATGAAGGTCTTGACCTGTCTCCGTAGATGCTGCCTGACTTGCTGAGTTCCTCCAGGATTTTGTGTGCGTTGCTCAAGTTTTCTAGCATCTGCAGAATCTCTTGTGCTTATGAAATGCAGGTAGATTCTACACTCTTGCCTAACTTTTAAGCAAGATTGTAAATCAGAGTTTTATCTCATAATTAAATGTGTTGTTGTTTTAACTCTATTTTTAAGAATTTTTACCAAGATAAAAATAAAGTGTGAACTGGTTTGTATGATTTTGTGTCTTGATAGGTGTTCTCTTTGTGGCTATGAGTGTAGCCATCCACCCTCATTGAAGTCACATATGTGGAAACATGCAAGTGACCAAAATTATAACTATGAGCAAGTGAATAAGGCCATTAATGAAGCTATTTCTCAAAGCAGCAGGTGAGATACAATACATGTGGTAGTTCAGTTTCTCATGGACACTTTATGGTGAGAATTATTTTTATTCACTCAAGGGATATGGGCATTGTAGGCTGAGCCATCAGTTAATTGCCCTTCTCTAAGGGTGATGGAGAGCTGCTGCCTTGAACCCCTGTAGTCCTGATGTGGGGTATACCCACAATACTATTATTGAGGAGATTCCACAATTTTGACCCAGTGACAGTGAAAGAATGGAAATATATTTCAAAGTCAGAATGCTTGGAGAGCAACTTTCAGATGCCAGTGTTCCCCTCACTCATCTACCTAATAGAAGTCTTGGGTTTGCAAGGTGTATCAAAGAAATGTCAGTGAGTTACTGCCTTGTATCCTGTAGATGGTATATACTGTTTCTATGGTGTTTCAGTGGCTGTGGATGAGATGTCTGTCAAGCTGGTTACTATGTCTTGTGTGGTGTCAAGCTTCTTGTGTGGTGCTGGAGCTGCACTCAACTGGACAAGTAGAGGGTATTCCATCACACTCCTAACTTTAGGATTGTAGATGACGCAAAGACTTGAGGGAGTTAAGAGATGAGTTACTCACCATGGGATTCTGAGCCTCTGGCGTAGTCTTGTAGCCATACTATATACAGTGGCATGCAAAAGTTTGGGCCTCTCTGGTAAAAATTTCTGTTACTGTGAATAGCTGAGCAAGTAAAAGATGAACTGATCTCCAGAAGTCATAAAGTTAAAGATGAAACATTCTTTTCAACATTTTAAGCAAGATTAATATTATTTTTGTTTTGTACTATCTTAGAGTGAAAGAAAGGAGAAGAGCACCATGCAAAAGTTTGGGCACCCCAAGAGATTTGAACTCTCAGACAACTTTTACCAAGGTCTCAGACCTTAATTAGCTTATTAGGGGTATGGCTTGTTCACAGGCATCGTTAGGAAAGGCCAGGTGATGCAAATTTCAAAGCTTTATAAATAACCTGACTCCTCAAACCTTGTCCCAACAATCAGCAGCCATGGGTTCCTCTAAGCAGCTACCTAGCACTCTGAAAATTAAAATAAATGATGCCCACAAAGCAGGAGAAGGGTATAAGAAGATAGCAAAGCATTTTCAGGTCGATGTTTCCTCAGTTAGTAATGTAATTAAGAAATGGTAGTTAACAGGAACGGTGGAGGTCAAGTTGAGGTCTGGAAGACCAAGAAAACTTTCCAAGAGAACTGCTTGCAGGATTGCTAGAAAGGCAAATCAAAACCCCTGTTTGACAGCAAAAGACCTTCAGGAAGATTTAGCAGACTCTGGAGTGGTGGTGCACTGTTCTACTGCGCAGCAACACCTACACAAATATGACCTTCCTGTGTACTCACCACAAAATTCAGCGTCAGAAGTTTGCAAAGGAACATCTAAACAAGCCTGACGCATTTTGGAAACAAGTCCTGTGGACTGATGAAGTTAAAATAGAACTTTTTGGCCGCAATGAGCAAAGGTATGTTTGGAGAAAAAAAGGGTGCAGAATTTCATGAAAAAAACACCTCTCCAACTGTTAAGCACAGGGGTGGATCAATCATGGTTTGGGCTTGTGTTGCAGCCAGTGGCACGGCGAACATTTCACTAGTAGAGGGAAGAATGATTCAATTAAATACCAGCAAATTCTGGAAGCAAACATCACACCATCTGTAAAGAAAAAGCTGAAGATGAAAAGAGGATGGCTTCTGCAACAAGATAATGATCCTAAACACACCTCAAAATCCGCAGTGGACTACCTCAGGAGGTGCAAGCTGAAGGTTTTGCCATCGCCCTCAAACTAAAACATCATCGAAAATCTATGGATAGACCTCAAAAGAGCAGTTCATGCAAGGCGGCACAAGAATCTCACAGAACTAGAAGCCTTTTGCAAGGAAGAATGGGCGAAAATATCCCAAACAAGAATTGAAAGACTCTTCGCTGGCTACAGAAAACGTTTACAAGCTGTGATACTTGCCAAAGAGGGTGTTACTAAGTACTGACCATGCAGAGTGCCCAAACGGGCCCTTTTCCTTTTTGTTATTTTGAAACTCTGTAAGATAGAAATAAAAAAAGTAATCTTGCTTAAAATATTAAATGTGTCACCTATAACTATGCCTTTTTGAAATCAGGTCATTTTTTAGTCGCTTAGCTACTCACAGTAACAGAAATTTTGACCAGGGATGATTAAACTTTTGCATGCCACTGTATATAGCTACACCTGTTCAGTTTCTGGTCACTGCTATCCCTTGGATAGTAATTGTGGTAGATTCAGTGACAGTAATGCCATTGAATTTCAGAGGATGATTGCTGGATTTTGTCTTCTTGGTTATCAGCATTGCCTGGGACTGGCTACCTCAGTCCAGGCCTGGATATTGTCCAGGTCTCACTGTATTTGGTTGCAAACTGCCTCAATAACTGAGAAGCCACAAGTAGCACTAAACTTTGTCCAGTCATCAGCAGACATCCCTACTTCTGATTTTATGATGAACGAAGGTAATTTATGAAGCAGCTGAAGATGATTGGGCCTAGGATGCTATCCTGAGGAACTTCTGCAGATGTGTTCTGTGGCTATGATGATTGTCCCTCAATCACAGCAACAGTTTTTTGTGCTGGGTATGATTTCAACTCGTGGAGTGATTCTTCTTAATCATCATTGACTTCAGATTAGCCGATTTTCCTTGATGCCATATAATCAAATGCTATTCCAAGGACTTCATGCTCTCTTTTTGCCTCTTGAGTTCGGCTCTTTTGTTCATGTTTGGACTAGGGGGTATAATGAGATCAGAGCAGTGTGACTGTCGCAGAAGCCAAACTGAGCTTCTTGAATCAGGTTATGGCAAAACAAGTGCCACTTGATAGCACTATCGATTATGCCTTGCCTTCACCACTTTTCTGATGATCAAGAGAGAAGAAGATGGTGCCAGTGAACAGTGCAACCAAAGGTGACATCCTTCAGATGGTTCACGAAGCAAAGAAGTAGTTTCTTCTTCCAAATATGATTCTACTACCAGGCTTTTAGATGCAATTGGAACCTGTGATTGACATTTTGGTGGTGTCCTTTCAGGCCAATTGGGCAATCTGGCACTTTGCTGTCTCTGAGGAGGTTTGGTGAGGTTTCAAGCAGATTGCGCAGCCTAGAGGCCAAGAAGCCTGGAGACGGGCATGAGCCCATGATCGACTCCATTTCTTGCCGACCTCACCATTAACATGAAGAGCAAGATTGAAATCAACAAGGACGAAGTCAGAAGACGAATGCATGTTCAGCACTGTCTGCGTGCACTTGACCAGTCTCTCTCTCTCTCTCTCTCTCTCTCTCTCTCTCTCTCTCTCTCTCTCTCTCTCTCTCTCCTCTTCCTCCTCCCCTCCCCCCTCTCTCTCACACACACACTGTGCTCCCAGACAAAGCTGCCTGCATTGATCAGTCCCCCTCCCCCCAACTTCTTCCTCCTTCCCCACTTTTCCATTCCCCCCCCCCCCCCAATTGGAGGATGATGTCAGAGTCTTGTTTCTTGAGAAAGGTTTAATTGATGCGGTTTGTCGATTGCACTCTGCTGTTCATGTTATATGTGTTTCTGGTTACCCACTTTTTACTACTGTTTTGATCAGGACAGACTGGCTGTGCGGCGTGCGGCCTGCAGGCAACAAACAACACAGGGCTAAATAGAACTAAACTGAATATTCCTAGACTGTTTCAATGACTGTGGTATGATGGGATCTCTTTTGCTCGTTTTTTACCATTTACATGATTTATAACCATTAAACAATTACGGCATGGAAACAGGCCATCTCGGCCCTTCTAGTCCATGCCGAACGCTTACTCTCACCTAATCCCACTGACCTACACTGCTGGTTTGGTAACCCGGTCATGGGGTACCCTTCATTCCTTTCCTGTCTATATACCTATCCAATTTTGCTTTAAATGACAATACCGAACCTGCCTCTACCACTTCTGCTGGAAGCTCATTCCACACAGCTACCACTTTCTGAGTAAAGAAATTCCCCCTCATGTTACCCTTAAACTTTTGCCCATGTCTCATGTCCTCTTGTTTGAATCTCCCCTACTCTCAATGGAAAAAGCCTAACCACGTCAACTCAATCTATCCCCCTCATAATTTTAAATACCTCTATTAGGTCACCCCCCCCCCCCCCAAACCTTCTACGCTCCAAAGAATAAAGACCTAACATGTTCAATCTTTCCCTGTAACTTAGGTGCTGAAACCCAGGTAACATTCTAGTAAATCTTCTCTGTACTCTTTATTTTGTTGACATCTTTCCTAAAATTCGGTGACCAGAACTGTACACAATACTCCAAATTCAGCTTTACCAATGCCTTGTACAATTTTAACATTACATCCAAACTCCTTTACTCAATGCTCTGATTTATAAAGGCCAACATACAAAAAGCTTTCTTCACCACCCTATCCACATGAGATTCCACCTTATGCACCATTATTCCTAGATCACTATGTTCTACTGCATTCTTCAATGCCCTACCATTTACCATGTATGTCCTATTTGGATTATTCCTACCAAAATGGAGCACCTCACATTTATCAGCATTAAACTCCCATCTGCCATCACTCAGCCCACTCTTCTAACTGGCCTAAATCTGCAAACTTTGAAAACCTACTTCATTATCTACAACGCCACCTACCTTAGTATCATCTGCAAACTTACTAATCCAATTTACCACCCCATCATTCAGATCATTAATGTATATGACAAACGATATTGGACCCAATACAGATCCCTGAGGCACACCACTAATCACCGGCCTCCAACCTGACAAACAGTTATCCACCACTACTCTCTGGCATCTCCCATCCAGCCACTGTTGAATCCATTTTACTACTTCAATATTAATACCTAACGATTGAACCTTCCTAACTAACCTTCTGTTCAGAACCTTGTCAAAGACCTTACTGAAGTCCATATAGACAACATCCACTGTTTTACCCTCGTCAACTTTCCTTATAACTTCTTCAAAAAATTTAATAAGATTTGTCAAACATGACCTTCCACGCACAAATCCATGTTGACTGTTCCTAATCAGACCCTGTCTATCCAGATAATTATATATACCATCTCTAAGAATATTTTCCATTAACTTACCCACCACTGACATCAAACTGACAGGCCTATAATTGCTAGGTTTACTCTTAGAACCCTTTTTAAACAATGGAACCACATGAGCAATATGCCAATCCTCCGGCACCATCCCCATTTCTAATGACATTTGAAATATTTCTGTCAGAGCCCCTGCTATTTCTACACTAACCTCCCTCAAGGTCCTAGGGCAGGCATGGGCAAACTACGGCCCGCGGGCCATATGCGGCCCGTTAAGCTTTTTAATCCGGCCTGCAGAACTTGATGAAATTATATTAATAAACCTTGTTAACGTTTTTTCCCCGCAATTCTGGCATTTTCCCAATAGATGACGCACTCTATATACATTGACCTTTGTTGAGGTGCAGCGTATTACTCCACGTTTGTGCTTTACTCTTTGTTCGGCTCAACCTATTTGTGTGAACAGGCGTTCAGCGTCATGAACATCAACAAAGCCAGCCACAGATCCAAGTTAACTGACCAACACCTCAGATCCATCCTGAGAATCGCCACAACAAAACTAAATCCAGACTTTGATGCGCTGGCTAAAAAGGGAGACCAACAACACTGTTCCCACTGAAATTAAAAATAAGTTTCTTCGTTGTGTTATGTAAAAAATGCATTTGAAAATATTTTTTTCAATAAGCCTTACATGTTACATGTCATTTCTGTTAAGTGATGGACATGAGTAGTGCGCAGGTGCACGTACGTTCTCAAAATAAAAAATGCGCTCCAGATCAAATAACGCGCTCCGCATACTGGCGCACTGTCACTGTTCTGTCTTTGTGCTGGTCGTTGTTGAGTTTTGGCACAGGGGACAATTGAATAAGAAGGAGCAGGACAAGTAGACCTGCATCTCCTACCGTTTTTGAAATAAAGACAGTCAGGAGGAGAGAGATGATGATAATATCTTGAAGGATAACAGAATTTTCAGTGCTTTAAAATAATAACTGTTACTATTAAAAAAAGCTGTATTTTATTCATTTAATTTTCAGTGTTTTAAAAGTCATTTCAATAAATAGCTAAATACCATGGGACTTCAAAGACAGATATTTTGTTATAATGCATTTGTTCATTTTCAATTGAAATTAAAGCACATGTTTTCTACATATCCCATGATATTTTATTTTCTCTTATGAGGTGTATTACCAAAACACTCCGTCCATCTGCTCCTGGTCCGGCCCCCCTGTCAAATTTTAGAACCCTTTGTGGCCCACAAGTCAAAAAGTTTGCCCACCCCTGTCCAAGGGAATATCCTTTCAGGACCCAGAGATTTATCCACTTTTATATTCCTTAAAAGTGCCAGTACTTCCTCCTCTTTAATCGTCATAGTTTCCATAACTTCCCTACTTGTTTCCCTTACACAATTCAATATCCCTTCTCCTTAGTGAATACCGAAGAAAAGAAATTTGTTCCTTTATTTGTGCTTTAGAGTGCTTGAACGGGTCCATTGTTTTCTTTGTTCCATGGCTGTCTGTGGGAAGACAAATTTCAGTGTTGCATTCTGCATACACACTTTGATAATAAATGTACTTTGAACCTTTGAAGAGTACACCAATTAAGTTATATGACCATGTTGGATTTGTCCTGCTTGTTGTGAACTGGATATTATCATGTAGATGCTAATGATGTAGCTGTACTGGATCAGCTTGACCAAGTGCACAGTAAGGTCTGGGGCAAAATACTTGAGTACTATTGTCAGGGCCCATTAACCCTGCTGAATGCAGTACCTTTGGCTGCTTCTTAATATCACATGGCTGAAGATTGGCATCTATTGACCTTGAGACCACTGGAGCAGGCTGAGATAGATCAACCACTTGGCAATTCTGACTGGAGATTGTTCAGCTTTCTCTTTTGCACTGGTGCACCCGGCTGCAGCTTCAATGAGAATGGAGATATTTGTGCAGCCTCCTTCTCCAGTCAGTTGTTTTACTGTCCACCTTTTTAACTGGATGTGGCAGGGCTGCAGGGCTTAGATCTGATCTGCTTGTACTGAGATTGCTCCTAGCTATTGCATGCCGTTTATGCTGTTTGGCTTGAAATAGTGCTGCTCCTGCCATATTCTATGCCTTTGCCACTCTCAATGCTTCCCCCAAGTGGTGTTCGATATAGAACATTATTGATACATCGGCCAAAGGGAAATGATACATGGTAACCAGTAGATGGTTTCCTTGCCTCCGTTTAACCTGATATCATGAGATTGATAGGTCAGTAATTATTTTAAATCTTCATAGTGCTTGGTTATAGTATATTTGTACAAGGATCCAATTTTGATTATAAAACTAAGATATTTTTTCTGAGGGATGTGCCATATTTTTCTTGTTGGTTAGATTATAATTCAACTTTATAATCTCAGCTTTTTAATTATGGGTAGGTACAGTAAAGCTCTAATAAAGCATTACCTAACTATTCAGAAATCTAATAGTTTAGATAGTCTCACAGTGTCATAAGGCAGTCATATTCAGAAATGGAAATGACACGCAATTTCTGGTACAAATAATGTGGAACAAAGTTATGAGTGAATTGGTGTGGGGAAGTACTATTTTAGTAAACTTATTTACTCTCTGTTTATTGTAACAAATACTTAAACTGTTTTAGGTCTCAGGAGCCCCAAAGAAAACTTTCAGCTGAAGAAGTTGAAGAAATATCACCACCACCATCCATTCATCCTCCGATCAATTCTGATAAACTTGTGACAGCTCCAGAAACTGGTGAAACCAGGAGCCCTGAAAAATATCAGAAGTTAAATTCAGATGTAAATGTGAACAATTCAGCAGGGAAAAGTGAAAGTCAGACTCGTTCTGGCACAGAGTACTGTGTCTTACTATTCTGTTGCTGTATCTGTGGATTTGAATCCACCAGTAAAGAGCTGTTGATGGATCATATGAAGGAACACGAAGGCGAGATTATCAACATCATCCTTAACAAGGACCACTGTTCTCAGTCGGAGTAGGGCAGATTGAACTAAAAAACTTGGAAAATCTACATTTTATTCTTTGTAGATGAAGGCATAAAGTAAGCTTGTTTTAGTGTGTACAGAAAGTGAACGTTAACATTTCAAAGAATGATTTTTGTCATTTTTAAACTGTTGTCAGCATTGCAGTTTTCACACTCACAAAAGTAGTGCAAGTAATTATTAATAACCTAAAAGCAAGCAAAATACTCAAGGATCATTTTAATGTTTCAATTTCTCTCCACTTCTCCACCTCATGTTCTTAATACTGACATTTTTGATACAGATTGTACTTCTGTATTTATTTAACTTTTTTAAAATATTTATGCATGTAGTTTTAGCTGTAGCGAAGAGTGAGTTGTTATAAGGCAGTCAAGTTGTATTTACAATGCACTTTGGTCATGGTGCTATTTTATAATTGTATCATTGAACAGATCTTTTAAGAGCAACAGTAGGGGAGGGAGATGTTGATGAAATCTTTCTCCTTGTTAGTAGCAATATAAATATGGATGGAATAAAGGTTTTATTTAAAGATTTGCTTATTTATGTCTACCCAGGGAACTATTCTTGTCTAAGTCAATACAGGGTTTTACTACCAGATTACAGCATACAGCTCATAGACTTCACAGTTCACTGTGAATAGAAGGGTGGCGGGATAAAATTTTCATCTGTGTAATTTGTCTTTTAATACCATTTTTGTACATCTTTGAAATGGAAGTCATGCTTTCATCTACTTGCTTTTTTCTCTCAAATACATTTTACTGCAGACAAATTACCTTTGAAATTCCATACTGACTTATTTCAAAGGGATTGAAAGATCATCTTTGGTTCAGCCATAAAATACACATGACATTTTAAAAGAAGCTGTTTTAGGAATTGGTATTTGCTAACTTATTGTATTTAGTTCAGACCAGTATTTAATGTTTGGTTACATTCATGAAGCTTAAGTGCTTCAATCTGAAAATATTGAGATCTATATGAAAAGTGAGTTTCAGGGTCTGCATATTGGTATGTTTTTTTATCATGAGTAAAAGTTAAAAGTAATCTTAAAATGATTAATATTTATAGAACCATTACCTCCTCAGAAATTTGTCCTAGGCTTCTGTTGTCACAATAGTTTCTGGCAACAAAGAATTTCCATTAATATTATAAAGAAAATTAACATTTGATTTGTAATGAGTCCGTGAGAAGTTGCAATGTTTGATTTTACTGTTTAAAGTAATGATGGCCTTCATTTTGTAAAAAATATTGCACTGAATCCTAAGAGCTGTTATTCAACTTAAGGCTAATGAAATAGTCCATTTGAGACAGGAATGCACCTAAAATTTGGAACTGCAGGTATAACAACTTGAAATTTATGGTGGATTTACATTCAACAGTTAAAAGAAAAATTTGCTGTCAATTTATAAGCTATGTTTTACTTTACATGCAGTTACTGTGATTAAATAATCATTATGTTCTGATGGTTTTACCTTTTGAATTGTTCATTTATGAACTATATTGTTCAGTTTTGAAAACATTGAAATTTCAGATATTTGGTTTGGGCAGATCTTATGAAAATGAATTAAATGTTCACAATCTATGTAAATTCCTAATAATTATCAAGATGTAGACCCAGTAATAGCCAGTGTAAAGATATGGTTTATGACAAATATGAAAACAGTTTTGGCTTCAGCAAATATTGGGATTAAAGTAACAGCAAAACAGACGATGAATCATTTCAATTCATGCTCTTATCATGCTACTTGTTTTTCAACAGATGAGTTGAGATTTGCTGAACATTTTCACTTGAATTTGGTGTCTCTTTAAAATGTGAAGATTGTGTTTGAGCGAGAACATCCTTGCCCATTGCAAGGTAAATTTGTACTGTATACTTAGTGGCAAATGCATTTACTCATGCCAGAGAAACTTGCTCCAAGTGTTGAACATGGATCACTTTGTTTTTTTAAAACGAAATGCAACATTTCTTGTGTTGAACTTTGACTGCCTTTTCATCTTTTCATAGCATTGAGTATTAACCACTGCTTATCCCCATGGATTGTGGAAGTATGCGAGTCACTTAGTAAATATGAGCTTGTGCCAATTTCCATTGCTTAAAATGGGTAAAAGCAAGGCTTGGGTTATAATAACCATATAAGTTAACATTCTGTAAAGGAGTATAATTGGAACCTATTTAGGCCGGTTTGAATGTTCACTTGAAAGTCAGCTGTTCAATCTAATCTTTTAAAAGTTTGAAGTAATCAAGCAGTTAGTTGAAAAGCGCAAGAATTCAGCATGTGATTCTCTTCAAATAGACTCTTGAAACTTACCTCTCCTATGATACCATGTATTGTCCTTAAATTTACCAAGTATTCACATTAGCATTCTGGATCTGTGGCTGTTGGAAATACGAAAAAATAAGGCTCTTACAGACCTAGAGTGTTAACTCAAAAGTTAACCGTTATTTTACTTTGCTGTTTACTTACATAAATTTTCTGGCAGTCATTTATTAGATATGTATAACAAATTAAAAAAAACTCAGCATCTGATTTTAGGGGCTTCATAGAAAATGTTAAAGCGCTTAAAGCTAAAATTGCCAATTCAAAATACTATCTTCAGTAAAGTATTTGCCATGACATACATCTGGACTTGCAACAAAGACAATTGTACATTTTATTCAAAGCAATGTTTTTAGAGAGCAAAGTAAACGGAAGCTATAAAATAAATTGCTCCCTATAAAAGTTATTTCTGTTGAAATAACTGCAGTAAGTGGGTCATTATTGTACACAGATTATGTGCATAAAATCAGTCTCAGTCACTCACAGCAGCATAGTAATTGGACATGATTGCCATTGTGGGAAAAAATCACCCAATAACCTGCACACTAGCTGAAAATAGAATTGCTCTCAGCCAGAGTGATAAAACAGCTTCTTCCCCTCATATTAATGGCAGAAATAAAACATTAAAAATAAAATTATATTTGTTATTGTCATTTGTTAATAACCATCAGGAGCAGACCATTTGGCCCATTGAGTCTGCTCCACCATTCAATCATGTCTGATTTGTCATCCCTCTCAAACCTGCTCTCTACCTTCTCCACATAACTTTTGATGCCTTTACTAATCAAGAACCTACCAAGCCACACTTTAAATATATCCAGTGACTGGGATAAGGTGGTGAAAACTGATTCTTTGAATATTTCTAAGGCAGAGATAGGTGGATACTTGATACACAAGTGGGATGAAAGGTTATCACAAATAGAAGGCAGTGTATGTTGTGGTTAAGATCTGTGATGTTATAAAATGACATAGCAAGTTTGAGAAGCCAGGTAACCTACTTCTACTCTTTAGTTTTTGGGGGATCTCAAACACCATTGAATACCATGCAAGTCCTCCAACATGGAAATGAAGCTGGTAAAAGGGTCAGTAAGGTTGTATACACAGATGCAAACAATGAAGTCCCAAAATTTTGCTGTCACTTTCCAGGGAAATATTGAGAGTTTCAGATGGAACTGCTTGCATTTTCCTGCAAATTATGACCCCTCACTTGTTGAAAACTAATCTTTTCAATTGCAATTAACCAAAGTGACAGGAGTTTGTTCTTCTGCCAATCAATTTTATAAAGTCAATAAACCATAGAAGCCTTGTTTATTTTTTGTAGTGGTTCTCAACTTATTTATAAAACTTTTACACAATAACAAAATTACATGCATCATGAATACTACTTTCTTAACTTCCACCCACCCCTATTTGCCACTGGCCAAATGTGACACTTCTATTTCCTGCTGTATTTGTCAAAGCACAATGTTTGTTGCAGTGTAAACTGTATTTATTTACACAGTTTTGAAGGTCTTCTGAAGGTTTTGTATGGCTTTTATTAATTTTTCTGGTTGGATTATGGTTTTATGGTTTAATTAACTAAATTATCAAAACCAAACCTTGACATTGCTCAAATTAGTTGCTTCTTGCCACTCTGCAGTTCCATAACTCAATTTCTCGGGACGAATCAGGATGGTGAACTTCAGTATGGGGAAACACCACTCGTTCAGTTTGCATATGTAGAAGACTTGTCAGATTAAGTCCTCTAAGATAGGAGCCTAGCAGATGGTAAGGAGCAAAGACAGACACAAATCAGCAGATGTTAATGAGGAGATACTGTATTACAAATACTCAATAAGCTAATCCAATGATATTGATCTCACTGAAAATATATCAAGTACAAATGGGTTGAGTAAAATGCACCTTTATTTTTGTGGACAGCTTCTTTTGTTGTATTATATTTATTTACAGTACAAACAATTTATAAAGACTATTTCCCAGTGTGCAAGATACTGTTCCTGTATGAAAAGCCCCTCTCTTGGGAATGAATTAATTCAGTTTATGATAATTCAAATAAGTATAAGGGAACAGTTTATATATAAGGGAACCCTTATATATCTCCTAAAATTTAGCAATAGTTGGAAAGTCAATGTGATGTCTTAATGGGCTAGCTGGTATTTGAAAGGTACTAGAAAAAAATATCAATATAAATGAAAAGATTTGCTTGAGTAGGCTGCTAACATACCAACTGCTGGTACTTGGCAGCTCATAACTGCCTGTTCAAACTGTTTTAAGAGGTGAGTCACAGTGTCATATAGCACAGAAACAGGCCCTTCAGCCCACCAGATCCATGCTAGCCATGCAGTAAACCCATTTACCAGCACTGGTTCAATAGCCCTCTGTGTCATGGCAGTTCAAGTGGTCCTCTCAATGCTTTTAAATATTGTTAGAGTACCTGTATCCAGGCAACATTTTCCAGATTTCAATCACTCCCTGGAGTACCTTTTCCTAAAACTAAGTTCAGACAGTTTGTCCATCTGGAAAAAATGTGTTTCTAACCATCCTACCTATGCCCATCATCATTTTGTATGCTTCTATTTTGTACAGCTCAGCCTACTCTACTCTGAAAATACCCTACCTGTACCTAAATCTGTCAGCTGTGTAAATTAATATCAACAGTTAAATGTCTAATTCAATGAATCACAAGGAAGGGTGCATGCATGTTTATTTGCAATTCAAATCAACATTGATTTGTTTTAAATTGAAATATAAATGGGACTAAGATTTTGTGAAATTAATTCCTGCTTTATAGTGCACTTACATGGAAGAAAATTTCCTATTCATTAAAATTGCATTCAGTGTGGTAGAGTCTCAAATTCTTGCAGTTTCTACACCAGACAGCCAACATTAACCTGCTTTACAATCAACCATCAACAATAAGTCTAATGCTAAGGTAGGGGACATTCTGTGATGAGGGTATTTTTTTTAATAGTTATAGTCTTTTAAAATCGTTATTGGCAGTGAAAGGATAGCTGTAATTGATGGATGTCAATGTTTGAAGGAATTTTCTTTATGCTACATGTGTGCTACATTTTAAGTTTGTGTGATCTTACAAGTTCACTGAATCCAGAATCATGAAGTAGACAGTAATATATTGGATTAACTATGTGTACACTGCATCACTTGTAGAGAGAAGCTGTGAACCTACACAAATGTGATATGGATCAACATTCCTCACCAACATGATTTGTGCCAATTTGGTTTACAGGACATCATTGGAAGATTTAACCTGAAACCTTCAGGTCCTACATGCTTTATTTAATGACCTGTTCACAGCAGAGCCTACATTTCATATTTTATTGTTACATGCTTGCACTTTCAGTAATGGCAATATTAAATAAATTCAATTCATGAAAATATTAAAGAAAAGCCTAATCAAATATCCCATCTATATTCTAAGGTTTTTTGAAAGCACTTAGTCAATAATATACCTTTGTCAATGAGCTGTAATTGTACAGTAAAAAATTAAACTTTGATATAAGGTGATTGTTGTAACTTTATAAGTAATGTAACATAGAAGTTATTTGATATTGAAGAATTATTTTGGATACATATAATTTTCTTCACAAATATCACAACACTAAAACATATTGTTCACCAAAGCACAGCTTTCAGAAAAGCTGACGTGGGAGTGTGTGTGGTTTTTTCCAGTGTGGAAATGTATGTTTAAGTTCAGTCCATGTATTGAGCTCCTTGCCTTAGTGCCAAAACCTCTGTGGATTATTTATGTGTATGGATCATCAAGTTTTTATGTAAATTAAAATAGACTTGTAGTACTCTTGTAATTATTGTATGTCTCATTGAAATGTCTTGTAATACAATAACTTATTTGTAATATTTGGCTTTTGTTATATTTTATTCAGTATACCAGTTGAAAGTTGGAATAAACTTTTGTCTTTTACAAAAAAAAAGCAAGGCACATTTGATGTAATAGATAACCTTTTTTTTCATTTTAGCCTTTCCTCAAATGTAATTTTACCTTCAGTCAAGGAACAATACTGTACTCTAAGTTTCTGACTTGTGCCAAAATGATATATAGCGTCACAGTAAAAGAGCATATGTTCAGGTCTCGTCAACCCACATTAATGTCTATTTTGGATGAATAATGTTCCTAATCTCATTTGCCTGCTCAATTTTCATATTTCTTTATATAATCTCCTTTAACCACCAACCTAGCCTAGTCCAAAATGTTGACATGTGAGGTAAACTTCTTTATAACACTTTATAGTTTTGTTGTGCAAAGATATGATCCTTGCTCTTAATAAGCTTGAGACTTCCTTTTCAGCTTACAGTGAAGGGAGGAATTGCAACCATGTTTGAATATTTTACTGTTATCAACATTAGCATACCCTTGACAGGTGTAGAATGTGAATCTTAAAATTTTCATTGATAAAAATGGAAGTTAATATTTACTGCAATTTCTGAACAATGTTTGTTAATGCTTAACCTCTTAACTCTTTCCACTGAAGACTCTTTTAATGGATGTAGTGCTGTTAAAAGTTTATGACTTCAAGCTTTATTATAAGCCTTCAAATGACATGTACCACCCAAAATTTTCTTTCCTACTGCCAGTTTCAGCCAGGACCTATGTAATTACATGTACATAATGCTTATGTTACTGTAAAGTTTATATTCATCTCACAGCCTACAGACACTACAGGCATATCACCCAAACACTGATACTTAAGCAGGGCCAGATGAGATCTAATCACAAGCAGCAGCTGATTAGTAGGTCTGGAACACAACTGCAAGACTTCCATGGACTTCTACTTGCCATAATTGAGGCAACCATTACTGAATTTGTGGCAAACAATGAAAGGAAAACCATTGGAGTAAGCCTGTAATCTTATTCCAAATCCTCACCTTTGCATTCCATTACCCTTCATTTTACCAATGCAATTGTATACATCTTAGTGTATCTTCTTGCTCTCGACTATCAATCCCTTCTCAATATCACAACTATTGTACGTTTCTGCTTTTGGAAATGCTAGAACTTAAACTTCACCAGGCAATGCTCTATCAAGGTGAAGGCATTTTTGAACCCATTACTATTACTTCCTAGTGCCCTAGCAATTAGCTATCAGTCAGAAAACCCAGAAAAGTACACCTGTTCAGAGTTGGCATGCTGACAAAGTAGCCCTGAAATCTATCCTCCAATTAGATTGTTGATAGCATAAACCTGCTTTCTCACAAAGACTGTACCTACAGCTACTTATTCTGAAAAGGTACTGTATATTCTGGTGATTACCTTCTGTGCCCATAAGTACTCAAGGTGTCCTACAGGAGACCTAGGCAAATCTTGATTTAATCTCAGGATATGTACAGAGCAGCCCACACATCAGCTGATATTTCAGCATACAGATAGTCCAGTGTAATGCAGTATGACATTAAATGTGTGCCCCTGCACAGAAGTGCTGAAGTTGCACATGGTTCAGAGTCATCCTTAATTATGATTTATAGTGGCCAGGTATGTATAGAAGGTGCAGTGGCCTGTAGCAGAATAAAAGCATCGGTTTCTTGTGGAAGATGGAAAGTCTCTGGAACTTCCCACCTCAGTGCTCTATGACTAAAAAGTTGAGTGAGATCAGTAGCAGCGAAATGAGAAAGTGGATTTTTTTTTTCCATTTGTGGTTCAACATGTTAATATCTGCTCTCAAGTTAATATACCTTCAAAATCACCAGAGTGTGATCAGTGTCACCCTCCACTGGAAGATGTGCTGCAAAGCTTGTTCTGCCTGCTGCTATCTGATGGGGAGAATAAAATGTACTGTGTTAACTTTGAATTCAGTGTAGTAATGATCTCTGGGTAGCAGTGGAAGGTGAATTGTGAGATGTTGCCAAATGGGAGGATCCCAAATAAAAATTCATAGCCACAGTCACTGACTGAGACTGTGTGATTGGAACTGATGTTGCATTCATTGGAACCAACACCCAAATGACGAAAGTAAGGATTTTTGTAGCTTCTCATAAATTGATTCTCATAAAAAGGTATGAAAATATTTTGTAAATTTTGTTTTCTATTTATATAAATAAGGAATACATCAAAATAGTATCAATAACAGAGATAAGAAATGTTTTAAGAAAGATAGCTGTGTTTTATCAACACAATTCTATAAAGGCACTGATAACAGTTGAATTTCCTGTATCAAAATAGCCTGGTTTTCCATCCTTAGCAGGATGTCCCATTTAAGTCATTTTCCTGCAATTGTTTGTAAGCAGTATTTAAAAATCTCGACATATAGTTCAAATAGATAGTTCAAATGGCAAGAAACACATTGTAGCTGTGAAAAGTAAAGGTGTGACAGAGATGATATTAGAATCTTGGGAATTGTTGATACTTCTAATACAGTGTATTGTAAAGTACACAGCTATGCTTTCTTTACGTCAAAAAGCTGAGATGCTAATGAGAAGTACTGCATTGATTGATGGGTAAGTAGATTAATTATATAAAGCCTGAATATCATACTTTGCTTTACTGTTTTATTCACTACATTCAAAAAAATTCTATAATGTCTTCAAACTTGTATAAACTAATGGAAATTTTCATCTTTGGATTCAGTAGATTAATGCTACAGATCAGTATTTTTTTCAGGCTTGTATGCGCTGAATTTTATTGATGGTTCCACGTAGTAGTTATGGCTATTATAGTATGCATGGGCATACTTGATACTGTACATTCACATCTCTGTACTGACACTGAGAATGTCAAATGTGGTGTGTGAGAGTTTTTGCCACTCCCTGCACCAGCCATAAATTCAAGGATGGTTCTGTAAGGTACTGAATTGAGAGGCTAGTACAGCTTGTATCTAACACATATTAATGTTTTATTACCTTTACTGTTTCCTCTAGTTGAATGTTTTAAATAAACGTTTTGTTTTAATGAAGTATTTAATGTATTTCAACTCTTTTGGAATACCTTTGACACCATATTCATTTAGACATAGTGGAAAAGGGCTTCTGACAACATGAGGTATCAAGGAACTATTGGAATGGTGCAGGGCAGGGCTTCAGCTTCTGTTAGACTCGGCCATTCCCTGCAGTACAGCCACCTTCTGAAATGCCTGCAATAAATTGTTCCTGGAGGATGCTGGAAGCTACCTGGCTCCAAATGGCATCATGTTTGAGTTTCAAACAAAGGCAGTTTAATTCCATAATGTTGGCTGAATATTCAAACATTAATCCTGTCTTTTAAAGAAAAAGAATAGCCTTACTTGGCACACGTGCATCGAAACATAGTGAACTGTGTCGTTTACATCAAATCAGCGAGGATTGTGTTGGGGCAGTCAGTAAGTGTCACCATGTTTCCGGCAGCAACGTAACATGCTTATAATTTACTAACCTTCTTGTCCTTGGAATGTGGGAGGAAAGCGGAACTCCTGGAGGAAACCCACATTGACGTGGAGACCATAGAAACTCCTTACAGACAGTAGCGGGAATTGAACCCCAATCTTACAGCAGGTGCTGTTACAGCTCTGCTGCTGCAACACGGTATATGTTGCTTTAAGAATTACTTTGAGACTTCGTTGCACAAGCCATCAAATTCACTCTGTAGATCAAAGTACTTGTCCAGATCAAGGAAATAAGCTATTTTCTTCCATTTCAAATATCACAGAGTGACTATGGATGGGGTGATAGCATGAATTGTCCTACATTAACAATAATGCCAATAGTTCTCAGTATCTTTGTAGTAAGATTTCTGCCTGCATTTATTTGAAGTGGCCTAATCCTACCGAAATGGCCTGTCGTCGGCAGAATTGTGGCTATTGAAATGTCACAATGTTTAAAAGTATGAAACACAGAATGTCAATACCAGTGTTTTTGCTCGATGTGAGTTTTTTCCCCTCATTCTTCTTCTTACCCCATCAACATTCTTATTGCTACTTCGTGTTTATCTAGATTTCCCGTTAAGTGCATGTTCTCGTGGTTCCATTGCATTTTCCACTAGATGTTTTAATGAATAAATAGTTACTTCGCCTGATTCCCACCTCACTCTGAAATGGAAACCTCTTCTTTCCATGTTTCCTATATAATCCTTCATATTTTTAATGAGCTTTTTGCAGAGAAATGCACCACAGCCTATTGAATATTTTGAGTACAGTACTGTGCAAAAGTCTTAGGCACGTGTAAGGAAGTTATATAAAGTGAAGATGTTTTCAAAAATAATGAAATGAAAAGTTTCTAAATATTTAAAAAATTACTATAAAAAGCAGTAACAGTAAAAAAGCTAACACAAATCAATACTTGGTGCGACCAACCTTTGCCTTTATAATTGCATCAAGAAAATCTGCTGGTAGGTTGTTCCAAGCATCTTGAAGAACTTGCCACAGTTCCTCTGCAGACTTAGGCTATCCCACTTCTGTCTCTCCAGGTAATCCCAGACAGCCTCAGTGATGTTGAGATCAGGGCTCTATGGAGGCCATACCATCTATTGCAGAACTCTTTGATCTTCTTTTCGCTGAAGATAGTTCTTTATGTCTTTGGCCATGAGTTTGAGGTCATTGTCCTGCTGCAAAATAAAGTTGGGACTGATCAGATGCCTCCCTGATGGTTTTGTGTGAAGGATGCGAATCTGCTTGTACTTCTCAGCTGTGAAGATTCCAGTAATTCTGACCAGATCACCAACTCCATTTGCAGAAACGCAGCATCAAACCTGTAGGGAATCTGCACTGTGGTTCACTGCTGGCTGCAGACACTCATGCATGTAGTGTTTTCCAGCTCTTCTATGAACAAACTGCCTCCTGTTTGAGCTGAAAATTTCAAAGTTTTCAAATTCCAGAGCACTTGCTGCCATTGTTCCACACCCAATCATTGTATTTTTGTGCATAGGTGAATCTCTTGGCTTTGTTCCCACTTTGGCAGAATGGCTTCTTGGCAACCAGTGCTCTAGGCTGATGAGTCAACATTTGAAATTTTTGTTAAGAGTAAATGGAATCCTCAATGTTGAGAAATACAGGCAAGTTCTCATCCATCAAGCAACATCATCAGGGAGGCATCTGATTGGTCCCAACTTCATTCTGCAGCAGGACAATGGCCCCAAACACATTTCCAAGGATATAAAGAACTACCTTCAGTGAAAAGAAGGTCAAGGAGTTCTGCAACAGTTGGCATGACCTCCACAAAGCCTTGATCTCAACATCATTGAGGCTACCTGGGATTATCTGGAGAGGTAGAAGAAAGAGAGACAGCCAAAGTCTGCAGAAGAACTGTGGCAAGTTCTCCAAGATGTTTGGAACAACCTACCAGCAGATTTTCTTATAAAACTGCATGATGGTATACCTAAGAGAATTGATGCAAGTTTAAAGGCAAAGGGTGGTCACATCAAATACTGATTTGATTTTTTTTTACTATTTATTGTTCTTTAAAGTAATTTTGATTCTTTTAATGCAACTTTTCATTATGCTTGAAAGCTTTTTCACTTCAGTGAATTTCTGACACGTGTCTTTTGCACAGTACTGTGGGTACAGTATAACCAATCTGATCTATTATCATTCTAGCTTGCATTTTTGCAACTTCTTTGGTGCTTGTATGTTTGTTTTTTTTAAAATATAAAACAAGAACAAATCACAGAATTCCAAACAGCACCTACAAATTGTTGGAGGAACTCTACAGGCAGCATCCATGGAAAAGAGTAAACAGTCGACATTTTGGGCCAAGACCACTCATCAGGACTAGAGAAAGAAGATGAGGTCAGAGTAAGTGAGGAAGAAGTACAATGTAGTAAGTGATAGGTGAAGCCAGGAGAGTGGGAGATGTGTAGTAAAGAGCTGGGAAGTCAATTGGTGAAAGGGATAAAGGGCTGGAGAAGGGGGAATCTGATGGGAGAAGACAGAAGGCCATGGAAGAAAGGGAAGGGGAAGGAGCACCAGAGGAAGGTGATTGGCAAGCAAGTTATATTCCAAATATAGTATAACTGAGATTTATATTTAAGTTACAGCATAACTTATTTTCCTTTCAATTTTTTTCTGAAAAATTATTCTTATGGCATTACTAATCTGTCATTTTTTTTGTGATGTGTGTACCCATTAATGCAGTTGTCTCAGATCCTGTCCTTTTTACAAAGAGTTTGTGAACTTCTGCCCAGTCAAAATATATAACTTCATACCAGTGTACACTGAAGTGCATAAATGCATTTGCATATCCATGTCCATTCGGGAAGGGCCATTTGTTTCATGTGAGAGAGAGAAAACAGTCTGTGTAATTACTGTAATATAGGTTGTAATAATTTACCCATTTACCCATTCTTTGTTTTTTAATTTTTGGTCTCATAGAATACATAGGATTTACATACTACAATCAGGTACTTTTCAGAAAACCAGGTTGCAACTACAATAGATATTGGTTTGTAAGAGCTGCAAAATCTGCAGGAATAGTTGGTAATGCCAAAAACCAACTAAAACCAAAAATGTAATTTTGGAGTTCAGAGATCCTCCATCAGAACTGGAAAAGAGTTGGGGGGGGGGTGCGGTGGACGAGGTGGGAGAAAATTTTCAAGTTCAGTGTGGTTGGGGAGAAATTGTAGAGTGGAGGTAACATCTCTGATAGCAAGAAGCCAAGTTGTGATAATGATGGGATGTGGCAGTTAGCACAATGCTATTTCAGCTCGGAGCATTGGAGTTCAGTTCCGGTGTACTCTGTAAGAAAATATGTACATTCATCCTGTAAGCACTTGGGTTTCCTGTGGGTGTGCCCCAGTTTCTTCCCACAGTCCAAGGATGTACTGATTAGTTGGTCAATTGGCCATTGCAAATTGTCCTGTGAATAGGCTGTGATTGAATGTGTCGGTTGCTGGGTAGTGCAGTTTGTTGGGCCGGAAGGGTCTGTTCACACCATATCTCTGAAATAAAAATAAGCTGCTGATGAGCAATATGCTTGAAGGTGTTTGGAAAGAAAGAAATCAAACAAATCAACATTGAAAAAAACTGTAACAAGCAATCTGCTGGAGGAACTGAGTTAGCATTACAGCAGCAGTTCTAATACAATCACAGGCAGGTTATCTGAAATTGTTCAATACATCATTGAGTCCAGAAGATAGAAACATACTTAGATGGAAGAACAGATACTGTCCCTTAAATATATGTTGACATCTTCAGTGTATCAGGCGCATAACTCAGTCAAGGAAGTAAATGGTATCACTCCATCCTCTTCCTCACCTTTACTCTCCCTACTAACATTACCTGACCTGCTGCTTAGTCTTCACTCTGTCTCATTAACCTACTAACCAGATGGCTTCTTCAATCCCTTATCACCATGGCAACTACAGTCTCACTCTAAAGGAGTGTCCTCTCCAACTCCAACCTTCCCTATCCCCTCCTTAACTTAAGACTACTGGAAAATGATTTGTATGGGAATTCTTTCCATGTTTCTCTTTTAATCCATAGCCTTGTACATACATCTACTGATGCCTCTGGACACATCTTCAGTGATGTTCCTGGAATCATCGGGTGTTTCAAGTCTTTCAACATCATACACCCTCCTCCAGGCGACCCAGCCAGGGCTGATCAGTCCCTAGCTTGTGTCCAGATGACTAGCTACACATGACTCCATGGCTCCCCTCTCTTGAGCCACAGCCACCTTGAGGCCCTCTGTGCCGCATCGGTGGTACTGTGGATGGCTCTCCTCTTCCTCTCTCCCTCAATGCCCAAATTGCTGAATGCTCTGCCTAACGAACGAGCTGCAAATCCCCTACAACCAACCTCCACTCATACAATGATTTTTGTCATGGCTCATAGCTTCCTATCAACCGTATGTATATAAGAATTCAGTAACTTTTTAAAAATATTAACTTTCCTTATTTCAGGCACAATGACCTGCCATGGCAGCTAAGGAAGAGAGTACACAATGATCTTTCTGCAGTTGACCTTAGGACCTGGAATGTTACTCAGACCAACATTGAAAAGCTCCAGGCTGGTTTGGTTGGTGCTCAGGTACTCTTTACCCTGTTCTCATTCTCACCTCCTGGCTCTTCTGTGCCTAATTTATGCTTATAGAGTGGGAAATTAATTACAAAATAACCTATGCCTTTAATTAGGACCAAATATTGAAACCTAGATACAGAGCTTCATTATAAATCAGGCCTTTAATTCTTAATTCTTTAGAAATTTCCTACATATAAAAGGAAAAGCTTAAACACAAAAGATTCTGCAGATGCCGAAAATCTTGAGTAACACACACAAAATTCTGGAGGAACTCAGCAAATCAGGCAGCATATTTGGAGGGGAATAAACAGTTGGCTGAGACCCTTCATCAGGACTGGAAAGGAAAGGGAAAATTCCAGAATAAGATGGTGTGGGAGGGGAAGGAATACAGGCTGGCAGGTATTAAATTGAGAGAAGGTTGGTGGGTGGGGAGGGGATAGGTTGAAGAGATAAACAGCTTAAGAAGGAATCTGATAAGAGAGGACAGTGGACCATGAGAGAGAGGGAAGGAGAGGGGCACCAGAAGAGGGTGATGGACAGGTGAGGAGAAGAGAAGAGGGCAGCCAGAGTGGGGAATGGGAAAAGAGAGAAGGGGAAAGAGGAGAAATTACCAGAAGTTAGATAAATTGATGTTCATGTCAGCATGTTGGAAGCTACCCAGATGGAATATGTCCTGTTGCTTCGCCAAGCTGAGGATGACTTCATAGTGACCATTGAGGAGTCCACGTACCGACATGTCGGAATGGGAATGAGAAGTAGAATTAAACTAGGGGGGCCACAAGGAAATCCTAACTTTTGTGGCAGACAGAGAGAAGGTGCTTGACGAAGTGGTTCCCCTGTCTACTTTGAGTTTCCCTAATTTGGTGTTGCATGTGAAGTATTCCCTTACCTGGAATGGATTTTTGGGACCTTAAATGATGGTAATGGAGGAAAAAGGGACAAGTGGTAAAGGGAATCGCGTAGAGAACAAACTCTACAGAAAGCGGGGGGGGGGGGGGGGTGCAAAGGGAGACATATTTAGTGGTAGGATCCCATTGAAGGTGCTAGGAATTTGTCGTTGTTGAAGTAATAATATATGTTGAAGTCCTTTGCTTCCTTTCAGAGGCTGAAAACTATGTAGGTGCACAAGAAAAGAAAATGACAATACGAATGAAATACCATTCCTATCCTGCTGTGAAACTTCCTACATTTTACATGAAGTCTAAAGATAGTCCCATAAAGCTATTCAAGTCAAGTCAAGTCAAGTCAAATCAAGTCAAGTCCTGACAAAGGGTCTCGGCCTGAAATGTCGACAGTGCTTCTCCCTATACATGCTGCCTGACCTGTTGCGTTCCACCAGCATTTTGTGTGTGTTGCTTGAATTTCCAGCATCTGCAGATTTCCTCATGTTTAGTTTTAAAAGTCAAGTCAAGTCACTTTTATTGTCATTTTGACCATAACTGCTGGTACAGCACATAGTAAAAATGAGACAACATTTTTCAAGACCATGGTGTTACATGACACAGTACAAAAACTAGACTGAACTACGTAAAAAACAACACAGAAAAAAGCTACACTAGACGACAAACCTACCCAGGACTGCATAAAGTACACAAAACAGTGCAGGCATTACAATAAATAATAAACAAGACAATAGGGCAGTAAGGTGTCAGTCCAGCCTCTGGGTATTGAGGAGTCTTATAGCTTGGGAAAAGAAACTGTTACATAGTCTGGCCGTGAGAGCCCGAATGCTTTGGTGCGTTTTTCCAGACGGCAGGAAGAAGAAGAGATTTTAATAAGGGGTGCATGGGGTCCTTTACAATGCTGTTTGCTTTGCGGATGCAGCGTGTAGTGTAAATGTCCATAATAGCGGGAAAAGAGACCCCGATGGTCTTCTCAGCTGACCTCACTATCTGCTGCAGGGTCTTGCGATTCCGAGATGGTGCAATTTCTGTACCAGGCAGTGATGCAGCTGCTCAGGATGCTCTCAATACAACCCCTGTGAAATGTGATGAGGATGGGAGGTGGGAGATGGACTTTCCTCAGCCTTCGCAGAAAGTAGAGATGCTGCTGGGCTTTCTTTGCTATGGAGCTGGTGTTGAGGGACCAGGTGAGATTCTCCGCCAGATGAACACCATGAAATTTGGTGCTCTTTACGATCTCTACCGAGGAGCCATCGATATTCAGAAGGGAGTGGTCACTCTGTGCTCTCCTGAAGTCAACAACCATCTCTTTTGTTCACATTCAGAGACAGGTTGTTGGCTCTGCACCAATCTGTTAGCCGTTGCACCTCCTCTCTGTAAGCTGACTCGTCGTTCTTGCTGATGAGACCCACCACGGTGGTCTCATCGGCGAACTTGATGATGTGGTTCGAGCTGTGTGTTTGGTCAGCAGAGTGAACAGCAGTGGACTGAGCACGCAACCCTGGGGGCCTCTGTGCTAAGTGTGATGGCGTTGGATGGTGTTCCTGGAGTTAGCCTAATAACTGATGAGGGAGCATCAATATATTTCCAACTTATAATAGTCTAATTCCTCTTTCTTTGTGTTGGTTGTCTCGAATTTATGATCCGCTACGAATTTTCTTTCATGGTCCTGACTTTAGATGATAGAAAGGCTTTGGTGTCTGGTGGGTCACATTGCAGGATATCCAGTTTTTGACATGCTGTTGTCGTCATAATGTTTATGTGGTCAGTGATAACCTGCAGGATGTTGACGGTGAGGGCGCAATGGAAGTACCATTGAAGATTAATCAAATTACCAAGACTGATGATGAGTGGTAATGTTATCTAAGAGTTAAGTGAGTTAATTGAAAGCTCTTCCCTCTTACTTGCATGTCCACCACTTACTGCTGCAAAGTTGGGATTTTAAGGGCTACACTGTAATTTCAAGGGACTCCAGTAGATTATATGCCTTTTACACATTATGTAAGCCAATTGCTATCCTGTTGATCATGTAGCTGAGTTTCTTTTAGTAATCAGCTCAAGCACATTTCTCTCCTGACATTTTGTGGAAATGAGATGTGGCAAATCCTCTTGTGGGACTTATAACAATGAATTATATCAAACCGGATGCTATGTAATTATGCTTAACACAGCAATTTCATCCATCAGATGTCCTTCAGCCTTATTAATGTTCCAAGAATCTAACAAAAGTAAGTTATATTGCCAGCTGTTGATTTATATATTTCTAAATGGATTGAAACATGGCTGAATGGTGGAGGATGAAGCCACCAATAATTTAGTATTTTAGATTGATTAGCTAGTTCAGTTTCATGTAGGTTTCTGTTTCATTGTGTTAGTTCTGGGTTGCTTATGTGCCTTGCAATGCACAGAACAAAGATGCAGTCCGTCATACCTTGGAACAAATAGATGTCATAAAAAGGATGATAGACATGTTTCCGGAAGATTTCCAACAGGCAACAACAGCTGATGGTATGTGAACTAAAAATGCTTTTTATCCTTGGATAATCAAATTTATTTAGAGTATTTAAAAAATGATGCAATGCATCCACTTTGCTTATAATCTAAGGAGGGTGATGGGAAAAAATTTGACCATTAGTTGAATTGTAGAACTGTGTGAAATAATAGAAGGCAGACTGCCCACCTTTCAAATAACAATCACTTAGACTGAATCAATATTTTTCCTTGCAATATTTTTTCTTCAAGAATTTATTATTTCCATTTTGAAGGCTGCTTGTGAAATAGTACCGATCGTTCTGACAGACAAATGTCATTTAATCCTGCAGAAAAGGTTTTTTCTCTCTCTATTGTTCCTTTTCTGATCAAATTAAATTTCCACCCTTGCCACTCAAGCAAGTTATTTGATTTAATCTACTGAAGGTACCAATTACGATTTGAACCACCTCACCATTTTTTCTCTAGGTAAATTGAACCTCCCTTTTAAACATCTTCATTGCTCACACATTGCCTACTCACTGTGACCATTCAAATAAATCTATTCTATATCTTTTCCCAAGTCCTCACATCCATCATAGAGTGTGGAGATAAGATCCGGCCATAATACTCCAGTTCCACCATACTTGAGCTAGTGTTTTGCTTACCAGTTTGTGTACCAGTTCTGTGTACGAACGTTACTAAGTCTCTCTATTCTTATGATATTAGCATGTTTATCTTCTGATTTTCCTGATAAAGTGTATCATCTCAAATTTCACTGTGTTGGCTTCCACCTGCTAACAGTCTTTACCCTCATGAACTTTATTCAGATCTTCTTTAAAAGTTTTTTGTCATCAGTAAATTCCAGTTATAACCCCCCAGTCCATTGACATTTATCAAACTCAACTGAGGTGAGCGTGGAAAACTTCCCTCCTCACCATCTTTTGGTCCGAAAAACAGCCATTCACCACAAGTCCTTATTTTCTGCCTCATAATCAATTTTGTTACTGCTGCTTTCAAATTTATTAATAAGTCTAGCAGGAGAACAAATGAAGACAGGATTTGAGATTTTGGAAAGAGAATTAAGTAAATCTTTGATCTTGATGCTGGATAAAAATGATTATACCGTCAAAGAAAATGTCCATATCATATATATATATATCCAAAATCCCAAAACTTGACTATGAAATGTAATGATGTTTATTCATTTCATTGAAGAAATCAGGCAAGCATTTAATAGTAGTAAAATAGCCAGCCTCATTGGCGTGGAAGGTGGACATGGAGTTGACAGCAGTCTAGCAGCTTTGAGAATGTTCTATGACCTTGGAGTACGTTACCTGACATTAACACACGTCTGTAATACACCGTGGTAAGAATATGTTTAATTGAATATAAGTTATAACTATTCATAACTATGTTTCCTCTGAGATAGTAATTGTGAGAGCAGCTCATGTAAAGGTCTCATTTATTTTCACGTTCCTCATTTTGCAGGGCAGATACCAGCAGAGTGGACAGTGGCCTTGTGAAGCCTGGTGTCAAAGGATTGTCTGATTTTGGAAAAGTTAGTAAATTTTATTTAAAGCTATGAAATGCTGTTTTCTTTTTTACTTCATGTACTCTAATGGTCTCTTGCATGACAATATTTGTGAGACTTTAGATCAAAGGTTATTGTTGCAATGTGCATATGCAATGGAACTTTTGTTGTGATGTACTGCATCTTATGAAGCTCTCAAACTGTTTTGAAGATTTGCCATTAAAATGTAAAGACTATCTGAGCAGGAGATTTAGAATTATTTATTCATGAAAGCAATAGTTCAGTCCTTTGTATATATCAATGATGCCAGACAACTGCAGATTCATATTTTATCATTTTTGTTTAAAAAATGAAAGAAATAAATCTGACAAATATTATTCCAATTTAAATTGTAGAAATACTACTCTAAAGATGATTGTCAACATTTAAAATTAATTCTCACACAGAGGTAGCCAACAGCGATTTGTTGAAGTCAAGCAAACCTGAATAATTAATAAAGTTAGGTTGATAAAAGTAGTACAATAAGTGTTGTATATCTGGATTTTTTAAGTCATTTGATAAAGTACACCATAATAAATTAGAAAATAGGAGCATGCATTTTAAAGGGTGCATAAATAGTAGGAATTAAACAAGTGGTGAATATACGATTTTTTTGCATTTGAACAATTGTTCTTGTTATAGTAAGAAAATTGTTGTCAGCATTTTTCAAGCGGGCACTCTAAAATCAGGGCTAGCAGGGTGGAGGTACGTCTCTGCCAAAGGAGGTGGAAGGCGCTCCTTCCCTCCACTAGCCTACAGGTCAAGGTGCAGCACCTTCTTAGCCCCCGATCAGAGTCACATGAAGCCATAGGAGCAGGTGGTGGATGGTCATATAAGCAGTTGGTGCATATCACGAGTCCTGGTTGTGTGACTACTGATGCCAGGTAGACGATATCTCAGGTGGCTCAGGTGACCCATCTTGTAATGACACAGCCTAGAAGAAGGGCAGAGAAAACCAAGCTGATGAGAAACAGTGAAGAGCCAATCACAACAAAAATCACATTCGGTAGACAAGAACTAGAGGCTGTCAAACGGTTCGAGTATTTTGGCACCATCATCAGCCAAGAAAGATCAAAGCCTGAAGCCCTTGCAAGGACAGCCCAAACAACAGTGACTCTGGCTAAACTACAACCAATCTGGAGAGACAATAACATCGCTCTCAGATCCAAGTTGAAACTCCTGCATACATTTAAGGTCTCCATCATCTTCTATGTATGCGAATCACAGACTTTGACAGCAGAACTGCAAGAGAAGATCCAGGCAGTAGAAACAAGAAGCTTCTGAAGGGTTCTTGGCATCTCCTATACAGACCATGTCTCAAATGATGAAGTATGAAGAACCATCACCCAGCAAATGAGACACTATGAAGATCTGCTGTCCACAGAAAAGGAAAGAAAACTAAGATGGTTTGGCCATATAACAAGATCAAGTAGATTCCCAAAGATCATTCTTCAGGGAATGGTGCAGGGGAAAAGAAAAAAGGGTCAGACAGAGGAAGAAATGGACAGACGGCATTGCAGAGTGGACCAGAAAGAGCTTTACTGCAACCCATGTACTCACCAACAACCGTGAGAGATACAGGGAACTGGTGCAGCACTCGCTCTGCACTGTGGCCCTGTGACCCAAGCAGATTGCAGGATCTGCAACCATAACTGTAAGGCCTCATGCCACAATGTCAGGAGGGGTGACGCTGAAAGCAGTGTGGCACGGCATCTGTGTTGAATTGGGGGCAGACACCTCTAGTGTATGCTGTCTGTCAATTCTTAAATTCCACTCTATCAAAGCCCAGGCCACTTGAGTTCTGTAGTGTGGCCAATGTTGGACTTGACAGAGGCCAGTTAACAAGATATGCTGGTTAATAAAGAGTCCCTCCTTCAGCCCGGCTGCTTTGAGTGAGTTTGTTTGTTATGTGCCGTGTCGTATGACGTGGGCAGTCACGGTCTTTACATGATCATGATTGTTCTTGGCAAATTTCTACAGAAGTGGTTTGCCATTGCCACCTTCTAGGCTGTGTCATTACAAGATGGGTGACCTGAGCCATTATCAATACATGTCAGAGACTGTCTACCTGGCATCAGTAGTCACACAACCAGGACTCGTGATATGCACCTGTGGTGAACTACGTGTGCCTGTCTGGACACGCCCCCTGCTGACTGCTCCTGTGGCTCCTCCCACAGGCCCCTGTATAAAGGCGATCTGAGGCCTGATGCTCGGCCTCAGTCTCCAGGACGTAGTATGATGGTCACTCACTCCTGGTTCCTTCTTCCAGTCAATAAAAGCCGATATCTCGCCTTACGTCTCAGAGTGAGTTATTGATGGTTCATCAATTTTCACCCCCCCCCCCCCCTTGTTTAAAAGAGTCCCCATGTGGCGAAGTTTCTTACAAGTCAAGTCTATCAGGTGATCGAATCTGTCGCTGCGATCTACGTAGCACCGGCTGTGATTGCATGGATACCGGTGACATTGATGATTGCACAGGAGACGGAGGTTGTGCTTGTTCCAGCCCACTAGGCGCCAGTGATCCCTCACGCATGTGCGAGGCACCTGGTATAAATGCGTACGCAACGCCCAGTATATAAGTGTCGTGAGGAGTCTGTGTAGGGCCTGGTGAGCTATAAGTGTCGTGAGGAGTCTGTGTAGGGCCTGGTGAGCACGGTGTCACCTCAGGTGCAGGGTTCATAGCTACCGGAGAGTCTTCAGGGTAGTGGTCTGCTGCTCCTGCGGGTGCCAGGTCGTGGATGGAGACCGTGTCCTCCTGCCCATCAGGTAAGACCACGTAGGCATACTGGGGGTTCGCATGTAGAAGGTGAACCCTCTCGACCAGCGGAGAGTATTTATTGCTCCTCACATGTTTCCGGAGCAGCACTGGCCCCGGGGACGTCAGCCAAACTGGTAGGGTGGTCCCAGTGACAGACTTCCTGGGAAAAGAGAATAGGCATTCGTGAGGGGTGGCATTGGTGGACGTACATAACAGAGAGCGGATAGCGTGGAGTGCCTCAGGGAGGACCTCCTGCCATCAAGAGACCGGCAACCCTTTTGACTTAAGGGCTAAAAGTGTGGCCTTCCACACCGCGGCATTCTCCCGCTCCACCTGTCCATTACCCCGGGGATTATAACTCGTGGTCCGACTAGTAACAATGCCCCTAGCTAGCAGGTACTGGCGCAGCTCGTCACTCATAAAGGAGGACCCTCTATCACTGTGGATATAGCAGGGATACCCGAACAGAGTGAAGAGCTGATGCAGTGCCTTTATGACGGACGTGGCAGTGGTGTCGGGGCAGGGAATGGCAAAGGGGAACCGTGAGTACTCGTCGATAACATTGAGAAAATAGACATTGCGGTCAGTGGAGGGAAGGGGGCCCTTAAAGTCAACACTCAGTCGCTCAAAAGGGCGGGTGGCCTTGACAAGTTGCGCCGTGTCAGGACGGTAGAAGTGCGGTTTGCACTCAGCGCAAATTTGGCAGTCCCTGGTCATCGTCCTGATGTCCTCCAGGGAGTACGGCAGGTTCCGAGCTTTCACAAAATGATAAAATTGGGTGACCCCCGGATGGCAAAGTTGTGCATGAAGGGTGTACAGCTGGTCGAGCTGTGTGCTAGCACATGTTTCCCGGGATAGGGCATCAGGGGGCTCATTGAGTCTGCCAGGCTGGTACAGGATATCATAGTTGTAGGTGGAGAGTTCTATTCTCCACCGCAAAATCTTATCATTTTTGATTTTGCTCCGCTGTTGGTTGCTGAACAGGAACGCAACCGAGCGCTGGTCGGTCAGCAAGGGGCATCAGTAGTCACACAACCAGGACTCGTGATATGCACCAACTGCTTATATGACCATCCACCACCTGCTCCCATGGCTTCATGTGACTCTGATCGGGGGCTAAGAAGGTGCTGCACCTTGACCTATAGGCTAGAGGAGGGAAGGAGCGCCTTACACCTCCTTTGGCAGAGACGTACCTCCACCCTGCTAGCCCTGATTTTCGAGTGCCCGATTGAAAAATACTGACAACTATTTTCTTACTATAACAAAAACAATGGTTCAAATGTAAAAAAAGGAGGCAGCCTTGTCAAACTCTAGCTGATGTGTGGAACCACTCTCCAACTATGCCTTGAATAAGTACCGCACTGCTAGCTTTGATGTAGAGATGCTACTGGATTGGATCAGCTTCCGGACCACACCCTAACAAATGCCTTCTTGAAGCCTACGAACACATGGACAATATCCTATTGATGTATTTCTCGCACAGTACTTGCTGGTTGAATATCTGTTCTGTTGTACTTCTTCCACTTCTGAATCCAGCCTGCTCATCAGTGATTACTTGTTCTGCGTGCGGTTTCAATCTCTTCAGGATGACTTTCAACATCACTTTGCTTGCATGGCCGATAAGACTTATGGTCCTGTAATTGTGGCACCTCTGTAAGTTGCCTTTCCTGGGGAGAGTGATGATGAGTGATTTCGTCCAGGGTGTTGGCCATTCCCCAGTCTGCCATATTTTGTTGCAGATTTTAGTGAGGATTTCTATCACTGTCTCTCCTCCATGTTTCTTTAGCTCAGCCAGGATGTTGTCTATTCCTGATGAGTCTTGATGAAGGGTCTTGGTCTGAAATGTGACTCTACTCTTTTCCATATTTTCTCCAGCATTTTGTGTACGTTGCTTGGATTTCCAATCTCTGCAAATTTTCTCTTATTTGTTGTCCATTCTTGCAGCTTTGCCATTCTTCAGCAACCTTATGGCTACTTCTACTTCTTCCCGCAGAATCGGAAAGTCTTCATCATTTGACCTGAGGCCTGGTCCTCGCTATAATCAAACCATGCAGCTCGCGTGCCATCAGTCTCAGCAGTAAACCAGTGAACTGGACTTGCAGTATTCTACGTTACCAATGCCCAGCAGGGACTTGCGATCACAATAAAAACATCCAAGACAATCACTCAGTGTTAAACTGCACACTGCCTTTGCGCACCAACTCTTCACGCCTTTCTGAAGCGGGCAGCAACATGGCCCGCACCAAGTCCAGCTCCTCTGCTAACAAGCAACTGGCTGACTGGGCAGACCCTGCAGTACTTGAGGTTCTTAATGTCCAGAAGTGTCTTGCGACCATAAAGAGATGTTTAAAAAGACAAAAACACCTCTGGTTGGCACTGGAGAGGCCGCTGCATCTGAACGCGCCAGCATCTTACCGGAAAAGTAAG
The DNA here is from genome assembly GCF_030144855.1 of Hypanus sabinus. Classification (NCBI taxonomy): domain Eukaryota; kingdom Metazoa; phylum Chordata; class Chondrichthyes; order Myliobatiformes; family Dasyatidae; genus Hypanus; species Hypanus sabinus. Next base: position 47,266,332 of record NC_082722.1, read on the forward strand.
AATCATTTGGGTTCAGCTAAAGTGAAATGTGCACATCTGGGCACCACATGTTAAGGGGATAAAGAGCGCACAGAGGGTTTCTAAGGACACAGTCAGTTTATGAATGTACATATTACCACTACTGAAGTGTCTTAAGTGACTTCTTTAATTTGAGGCCATCTCCTTCACCATATTTCAGATACATTAGCCAATAAACAACTCATTATATTTATTTGTTTGTTTATTTATTTAGAGATATGGCACAACGAGGCCCTTCTGGCCCTTCAAGCCATGTCACCCTGCAATCCCCGATTAACCCTAACCTAACCACATCACAATTTACAATGACCAATTAAACTACTAACTGGGACGTCGTTAGACTGTAGGAGGAACCGGGATCACTTGGAGAAACCCAAGCATTCCATAGGGAGGACATAGATCCATTACGTAGGACGCCAGGATTGAATTCTCCGAGCTAAATTAGCATCGCACTCACCGTTCCGCTACTGTGGCGCCCAATGGGAGATGTAATTGTCTCACCCCCCCGTGTGCAATCTCCTACATTGCTTTGGCAGCTAGAGACTCTGGGAAAAGCACAGAATCTGCCTTCAGGATCCACCTGATGAAATATACTTGCCTAAATGAGTCCAGTGAACTCCAGAGGTTCTCTTGCATCAATCTACCTGTGTCTCTCAAACCCAACCCTTGCTTCCTGCACAGCAAAGATCAGAGCAAGACCAAGAGCGAGACCACTGGAGAGGCCTGTCCAAGCCTGTTGTCACCTTGTTGTTGATATTGGCAGGTGATGCAACTGAGGACCCTAGGGGCCTAGCCAAAGAAGCATTCATGACCAAACTTAGCCCGATATTAATAATGTTCAGATTTAGCTAATGTGCAGCAAGTTGTTGTTACCTAGCAATGAATCATCTCCAATAAAAGGAAGTTTGACCAACATTGAGAAATTCCAGGACCATTTCCATTTGGCTGAATGGTTGTGCTGCCACCACTGATCATTTAGTCCTTCTGCTACATCACCTTCAAAGATGGGAATGGAGGAGTTTACAGCATTGAATGAACATCATGATTCTGTGAATTTAATTATGTTTGATTGTTAATTAAGTAGTGTCAAATTGACCAAGCTCCCAGAGGTTAGTGAGGAGGAATGTTCAGAGTTGACAGGAAATGGTATGTCTGTGTCATGCTCGTGTCAATTACCGGTGGTCTGATATTCCTGCTGATTTTGGTAGTTCTTCACAAAGTCATTTCTGAAGGCTACTAAGGGTCACTTTCTCTGCAGTAGGTCTGGAGTAAAATAAGTCAGATAATTAAGAACAGCAGATTATCTGCTTGAAAGGATATTAATAAACAAACAATATGGTTGTTTCACAACTCGCTTTTATTCAAGATTTTATTTTACAGTTTTAATTACCCAGCTACTGCAATGCGATTTGAACTTGCTTCTCATGATTGTTTCTCCATTCACATAGCCTCTACCCATAGATGAGCTTCCAAATGTTTCTATATTCATATTAATATCTGTAGTCTTTTATGATTTGCCAATTTTAACTGAAGAAACTTTGGTCTGATTTCCATCTCCCGTTCCTGCCATTCTCTTTCAAAATTTATTTCATCTGGCTGCATTGTCCCTTATTACAAGTGAACTTTTGACCAGCCATTTTCTTTAATGGTCCTTCATCCAGTTGTCTTTGTAAATAGTTCCTCTTACACCCACATATTCAGAAATTCACAAACCATCTCTTTGATTGTCCGATCTCTAATTTCCTGTTTCATTTGCCACCAATTCCTCACACCCTCGTAATTCCATTCCTAACCTCCTCCAACTCACTTTCTCCCACTCCTTACATCCTTTTTCATCAAAGTCTTAGTTTCTCTCTCTGAATCTTGTATATGACTGATGATGGTGGCCTAAGTATTAATTTACACTTCTGCAAAAGATCTTAAGATGTTTTTCCTCCATTAAATGTGATACATAAATGCAAGTAATTATTTTTCATGCTGAAAAGCAATGTAAAACTAGACATATCAAATATTTGCACTGTTTGCCTTTCAGAAAATTGTGAAAGAAATGAATCGTCTGGGAATGTTGATTGACCTCTCTCATGTCTCCAAAGATACAATGCTGGCTGCACTTGAAGCATCAGTTGCTCCTGTCATTTTCAGTCATTCCTCTGCATTTGCTCTGTGCCAGAACTACAGAAATGTCCAGGATAATGTTCTTCGTAAACTGGTATGAGTAAGCACATGAATGTTTTAAACATGTTACCATCTAAAATAAAGAAAAAAATAAAGAACTAGCTAGAAAAGATTATTTCAAATAAATAAATATCAACCATTATAAATGTAAAAATCATTCAGCAACATATGTCAAATGTCCCCATGATTCTGTTCTGCATTCAATGACTTCAGAGTTGATCTGATCTTGGGCTTCAGTTCTGATTTCCTGTCCAGTTCCCATAAACCCTTGATTCGTCATATGGTTCAGATTTCTCTGCCTTGAATATGCTTAATCTAGGTAAAGATAAATGAACGTTTACATTATTTGAGAGAAGATATTTCTCTCCATTTTAGTTTTAAATGGAAAGCCCTTAACCTAAGACCATGACCCCTACTTCTGGATTTCATCTGTGGAAACATCTTTGCAATATCTAGTCTGCAGGTCCCTTAAAATCTTATGCTTCAGTGAAAATATCTTCTATCCTTCAGAAAGAGGCTCTGTGCTCAACCTTTTTACATCCCAATCATCAATCTAATAAGCCTACAGTGCTGCGAAGTCAAATATTTGATAAGGAGACCAAAACTCTGGGGGTTTTATCTCCAGAGAGTAACAAGACTTCCTTACTTTCTTACAGCATTCCGTTCTGTGATTAAAGTACAATGTTCAATTTAACTTGTACTGTAGTTACTTGCTTTACCTGCATGCAACTTCTTCTTGAGCAAACCATTTCTAATCTTCCTGACAAGGTATGCAATCTCAACTTGCATTACCACACAAGTCAATTTTTTGCATATTTATTATATCTGTGTATATATCTGTGCAGTCTCTTTATGTTCCTCTCATGACCTTCATCTAACTTAAAGGATAAAGAGATACATTGAGTTGTGGTTATTTATGTTTTTGCATGATTGGCTTTATAAATGAAGCATTTTACTTTTGTTTTCCCATTATTTCTACTTAACTTTCCCCATAATTGTCACAGAAATATGTATTATGATAGGTTTATAAATACCCTACTAACTGTGTGATTGATAGAACATAGAAATCTACAGCACTTTACAGGTCCTTCTGCCCACAATGAGTTAATAACTCAGGGTGATTGATAAGTTTGTGGCCTGAGGTAGAAGGCGAAGAGTTACTAACTTCAAACTTCCTGCATAATCACTCAAAGAATTGACCTGCATGTGCATGTAACGAGAGCTGTATAATTCATCTCCTTTTACCTGAGGCTACAAACTTATCAATCACCTATCTGTGGACACTTCCTGGAGGTCCAAGATCCGTATGCTCCATGGCCGCTGGACTAAGTGTGTAAATTTAGGAGGGGACTATGTTGAAAAATAAATGTGCTAGGTTTTCTAAAATTGACTCCTTCTACCTTAGGCCACAAACTTATCAATCACTCCTCGTATGTCCTACAGAGGAAAAAAATTCTCAAATGACGGGGTTATGCAACCATGGCTGACAAAGGAAGTTAAGAACTGCATAGAAGTCAAGGAAAGGGCAACAGTGAGTGGGTGAATGGGAAGTTTTTAAAATCCAACAGAAGGCAACTAAAAAAGCTGTAAGAAGGGAGAAGATGAAATATGAGGGGAGACTAGCCAATAATATTAAGATGCCAAACATTTTTTCAGTTACATACAGAGTAAAAGGGAAGTGAGAGTTGATATTGGATCATTGGAAAATGATGCTGGTGAGATAGAAATGTGGTCAAAGAAATGGCAGATGAACATAGTAAGTCAGGGGATCAAAGGATATGGTGAGAAGGCAGGTGTATGGGGTTGAGTGGGATCTAGGAGCAGACTCGATGGGCTTTGTGGCCTACTTCTGCTCCTATGTCTTATGGTCTTAATATTAAGAAAGTTAAAATCACTCCATCACATCAACCCTATTATTCTTGCACTACAGTATTCCAGAACCTGCTTCCCTATCTGCTCTTCAATGTTTCTGTTACTATTGGGGAGGGTCTATTAAAAAACACCCAGTAGAGTTATTGCCCCCTTCCTGTTTTTGACTTCCACCCACACTGACTCAGTAGACAATCCCTCCATGACTTCCTTCTTTTCTGCAGCCATGATACTATCCCTAATTAGCAATGCCATGTGCCCACATCATTCTCCTCCCTCCCTGTACATCTAAAGCCCAGCACACTCAGCAGCCATTCCTGCCCGAGTCAACCAAGTCTCTGAAATGGCCACAGCATCATAGTTCTGCATATTAATCCATGCTATAAGTTCATCTGAATTGCTTATGATACTCCTTGCATTAAAATAGACATACCTCAAACCAACTAGCTTGAGTGCCTCTTTGTTCTATTATCTGCCTATCCTTCCTCACAAACTCCTAATGAGCTGTCTCTACTTGTGCACCAAACATCCAATCCTCTGCCTCTTCATTTCAGTTCCCAACCCCCTCCAAATCTAGTTTAAACCCTCCCTAATAGCATTAGCAAACCTCCCTCCCAGGATATTGGTACCCCTCCAGTTCAGGTGCAACTATCCCACTTGTACAAGTCACCCTTTCAATATTCAGTAGGTTTCAGTGAGATCCTTCCTCATAATTTAAAAATCTGTTGATCAGTCTCCAGCTATACTGCAGCAAAAAAATTGTTTATATTCATGAAGCAATATGATAATAAATTGTTTCCTGCAGACCAATAATATACTGTTGTGTGTTCTTGTCTGGCCACTCTTTATTCTTACTTGTTTGTATACTTATTCTTTTAGTGTAACATCTAGGTCATGAACTCTTCTCACTGCTGCCATCAGGAAGAAGGTACAGAAGCCTCAGGACTCACACTTCCAAGTTCAGGAACAGTTATTACCCCTCAACTATCAGCCTCTTGAACCAGTGGGGATAACTTCATTCAATTTCACTTGCCTCATCACTGAACTATTCCCACAACCTATGGACTTACTTTTGAGGACCCTTGATGCTTTTGATAATTATTGCTTTGTTTTTGTCTTGTATTTGCACAGTTTGTTGTCTTTTGCACATTGGTTGTTTGTTAGTCCCAATGAGCGCAGTCTTTCACTGATTCTTTCATGGTTCTTGGATTAACTGAATATGCCCACAAGAAAACAAACCCGAGGGTTGTATATGGTGACGTATATGAGCTTTGATAATAAATTTACTTTGAAGTTTTGACTTAAACAAGTAGTTCCTTACCAGGAAGAATACTTAGACAATGTGCTTTCAGACTGGCCCAGCTTCCAGTAACATTAACCATGATTTTCCATTAGGACAATTAGCTCCACATAAACAAACAGCTAACCTTCATATACCTCATCACTTTGATGTTACACAAAGTATTAGGATGTTATGTTGTGCAAAGTTCTCCAAGGTGTGGTTCACACCAGAAAAAAAAATCTTCCACCTGGTATCCTATGGCTTTCTGTTCACATAGGTTAATTGGACCAATTGCTTTGTTTTTCAGACAAACAATTCAGGGATTGTGATGGTGAATTTTTATCCCAACTTTATTTCCTGTAGAGAAACTGCAACATTATCCCAAGTTGCAGGTTAGTATGGCAAAAAGCCATTTGAATAAAAGGCCTGTTATAATTCTGTGTGCGTTCTCTAAACTTCTTGTTGTTGTAATTTTAGACCACCTTGACCATATTAGAGATGTCGCTGGTGCAGATCATGTGGGCATCGGCAGTGACTTTGATGGTTTTGAAAGGTACATAACTGGCAGTTGTTTTTGATTTCTCATCATAGCTTCTCATTCATTTGTTGAATCAATAATGCCCTTTATTTGCTTCTTAAAGGGGACCCACTGGTTTGGAAGATGTTTCAAAATTTCCTGATTTGATCGCTGAGCTTCTTTGGCGTAACTGGACTGAAAATGAAATTAAAAAGCTGCTTGGTTTAAACATTTTACGAGTCCTTAAGAAAGCTGAAGAAGTGAGTAACTTATTACAAACATTTTAACAACATTGAGCTTCATAATCACATAAGGATATACATAATCTCTAACTTCAGTAGAAATTTAAAGTATACTAAATTGTTAATCAGTGATATATTACTATATTTACATTATTTTTACCTCACACTCAAACCATAGTCTGTATGCTGCTTTACAAATAAGTGTTTACTTAAGGTCATTTAGTTCTTTTTAGTGAAGTTTAGGCTATTTTAAAGGGTAGTTTCCACTTATTTCACTCTGTTGAGGCCCTGGCATAGGATTTGGCATGAAAGATTGCAATTTGTTTTCAATTATTCACAAGGATGTACATAATAGCCTCATACTGTGGTACACTGTGATGTTCTTTTATGTCTACCTTTCCTCTGTTCTGTGCCTGCTTAAAAGTTGTAACATAGCTAACTTCTACCATTTCTTATTTAATAACATCATCAACCTTTGACATGAACCCTTGTTTGTCTCTCTATGGGTACTGTTGGATGTGTTGATCTTACTACAGATTTCACTCATTCACTCATTGTGGAGGCATTAGTAATGATCTTTCAAGAATCAATAAACTCTGGAATGGTTCCAGGGGACTGGAAAATTGCAAATGTCACTCCAAGAAGGGAGAGAGGCAGAAGAAAGGAAACTATAGGCAATTAGTCTTACCTCAGTGGCTGAGAAGATGTTGGAGTTGATTATTAAGGATGAGGTTGCAGGGTACTTGAAGGCACATGACAAAATAGGCTGCGGTCAGCAAGGTTTCACTGATGGGCCAAATGGCCTAATTCTGCTCCTATATGCTATGGTATTATGGTCTAATGAATAATAACATTCTATTAGCATGCCTAATTACTTGCTGCACTGTAGAAGAATTTTCAAGACCATGTACTAGATCACCAAGATCTGTCTATATCTCAGAGCTCTATCTCATCTCTTACATATCAAGATGGAAAAATGGCATCATGATGGCAGTAGTAGAAATGGTGGAAAATGATCACTTAAGTAAAAGTTTCCTCTGATTTTTACCTGAAATTTCTTATAGAAGAACTATGCTTTGCACCACATCGATTATAAACGCATGAGAGGAAATGGTAAACTAGGCCCATTTAAACATAACTCTTATCAAGGTAACTATCTGTGATTGCTTAACATTTCACAAATATTATAATACCTATATGTTAACAATAAATCATCTTTTTAAAATAATTGTTCATATAAGCAACAAAAGACAAAAAAAAGTGACTACCAATTATTTTTCAGCTTCAGTCAAACTGCTTTACAACTGGGTCAACTGTTTTGACCAAAGGTTATTACAATCGATATGAGCTTTCTCTTTGCACTTTTAGTGTGTTGATTATAAGAGAAAATTTATTTTGACTGGTATTACTTCAAGTAGTCTTGTTTATCTTCGGCTGGAAAATACCATAAAAATACAAGGTAGAGTAATGTAAATGGTATGTTTTTCAGCTAATAGCAGTGCTTAACATCAGTGGCTCAAAATTTTCTGGAATGGGGAATCTCAAGTGTGACTTGTAATTTATCTCACCCTCTAATTTGAAGCTTTTTTTTGAAAATAAAATGATGAAGCATTAGCAAATGCTCAGCAATGCACCAAGCGCTTCCTTAGCAAATGAGATTTAAAGATTGTGAAACAGAGGAAGTATCAACAAGAAGTGTGAATCAGAGTGGCTAAATTCAAACTCAGATCAGATACTAAAGGGAAATGAAAGGGGAATATTGGATTGAGAGGGTAGAGAAGAGAAAAACGTCAAAGCGAGGAAGTAAAATTCAGTCTTTTAAATCTCCAAAATTGACTATAACCTGAAAGAAGTGAGACATAGCCTTATGGAGCAGAGATTGATTAATAGCCATAAATAAATGATATGTTTTGAAGCATGTGACAGGTTTTAAAGTACAGTGCAACAACAATGAAGCTCACAGTGCATCTCATCTTTCTCATAGAAGTAGCAATGGAAGCTGAAAATCAGACAGTAACATGGGCCGTTTATCAGGATATCTCCTTTGGCTGCAAGATGCTTATTGATTTCTATGTTAATAATATTACCCATGTGTTTGTGGTTAATAACGGATAAGATTTACTAGACTGTTACTTAGAATGGACAGGTTATCATATGAGGGAAGGTTGGACAGGCTATGGTTATATTCCAAGAGTGTTTAAGAGTAAAAAGTAACACACAAGTTTCTGAGGTCTTAACAGAGTGGAGTGAAGAGGAAATTTGTCTTATGGGAGAATCTACAACCCTTCATTATCTCCTTGCATCTCTTTTATGCAAAGTATTTTCTCTCAAGAGTTTATGAATATTTGAAACTTTCATCCTGTAAGAATGATGGACGCATTTATTTTGCTTTTGAATTAATATTGAAAACTTTATTTTTTTCTTTAACTGCCTGTATTTTTTTTACTCAACCAATTTGATTTCTTACTCCCTTAATTTAGTTGCTCAAGAAGAAGTTCTGTTATTGGACTCAGTACCAACTCCATGATGAGGGGAATGATGGAAACAATAAGGGCTCTTGAACTGAAACCTGGTCTCTTTGGAAATGCTCAAAAATGAACTACAAATATTATTGTGGAAGGGGAATTAACATTACAGTATAATGATGTAGTGTGATGATGCTTTTCCCCAAAAATTTTTGTCCAATTGCACTTTAGATCCTATTAAATTAAATATTATTACAATGGCATCCATGAGGTTAACTAGGTACAATTCTGCTTTTCAGGTAAGCCAGCAGCTTCAGAAAACCAAGACACCATCAAATGATGTCATTTCTCAGGATCAGGTGCAGAGTGCATGCAGGACATTTCTTGGCTATCCATCGGCAGCTCCTCCCCATCTCTGCACTCTTCATATTCTCAGCACGGTCATGTTCATTGCTTCCTTAATAGTTAAACTTATTAATTAAATGCAACATTAAGAATAGATTAATAGCACTTAATGTACAGAGATCACACCTAAAGAAGATTAATGCAATAGTAGAGTTGGGCAAAAAATAAATTTACTCTGAATATATGTCTTTGTAATTATAGACTCTAAGTGTCTGTACATTAACTAGCCAATCCATACTTTGGTGGAAAATCTCTTTAATGCCTAAAGGTATCTTTTTGAGACTGCTGTGTACACCTTGATTGAGCTTAGATCTTATAATCGGGTAGATCTTGAGGTTAGCAGCAAAATGATAACATTTATTATGCTGGGTGATTCTGGAATCCAGCAAGAGCAGCCAATAAAATGAGAACAAAAAGGAGTTTTTAAACTTTCAGTCTGTGAGATCAACGCAAAAAATTAAGAAAATGTGCAAGTTAATTTTAAAAACATGAAATTTTAAAATATTCTGATTCATCTGCAAAAGTTAGTTTTTGTGGTTTAAAGGTGTTCAGTGGTGAATGAAGAATTCAAGAGTGATCTCTGCTACAGATAATGAATGAATCCTAAGTGACTCAGTTACCTAATCCAGTGTGCAGAAAAAGTAGTGAGGAAAATCCTTTTTGCTAAGAAAGAAAATGTATTCAAAGACACAATTTACATTATTCATTTTCTGCCACGGAAATACTGCAGAATTGTTAGAGAGTAAAAACAATTTCTCCGAAGACATTGACTTAAAGGAGGATGAACTAGATAGGGAAGGGTCAAACTCAAAGGTCAGGTTTTGTTGTCAATCATTTTCACATATTATAAAAAGAGAGGTATGGGGCAAAGCTGGGCAACAGATAGATGAGGTTAATTTGTACAAATGGGAACCAACACCAGACTGAGTTGCATCCAGAATCAGGTTAAAGTCAATTACACGTAAATTGAACTTACAGCTAAAAGTTGTGAAGAACATTAAAAGCAGCAGGACAAGATTCTTTATTAATATATGTAACATTTTCTTGTCAAACCCCTACATCATATAATTCTTTTATAATTGTAATAATCTTGTTATACTCTGTAATTATTCTTCATTTAATTAGTTATAGTGTTACCTAATTTCAATAAACCTTTTAAAAGTATTCTGTGTGCTACTCTACCAATTTTGGTTAGCTTTATCCCATCCAGATGGATTCAGTGCCAAACACCAGACATCAAGCATTAGGAGAAACTACATAGAGGATGGAGGAGTTGGGCATCTCTACAAACTGTCCAGTTCAGTGCACAGCTGGAGATTAAGCAACTACAAACTCTGCAATCCCAACATCGGATTATGCAGAAATTCCACCTGTCCTCGAGCACTGACATCATTATAGGTCATCCCCAGGTTATGGCAGGATTCTGTACTTGTGAACTGTTCATAACTCGAACAGTCAGCAAGTCTGAAATGTGGCCACAAATTAAATCCGTGCTGTCAGTCTCCCAAATGCTCACTTACATGTATGTGTCTGTACATTGATGGACATACATGAACTGTGTCTGCAGGATCTGTACTATCTTTAAGAGTAGAGACAAGTTGTTATGTTGACTTTAATAAGGTGTTTCCCTGCTTTCTAGCACAGTGAAAATTCTCACTTGAAATCTTCTGAATTATTTATTCCCTCTGGTAAATGAAGACCTCCTAGCACTTCACTGTACTTTTAGATCATATTGTGGAATAACTGACAGCATAATAACATTTTTTCTTACGAAATAGAAAGAGGTCATTGAGCCCAGAGTCTCATTGGCCCAGCTGTCTTCATTACCTGCAACAGCATGTCTTTTCACTGACCTGACAAGTTCCTTTGAACCTGTAATTTGCAAGACCTTAGGGAAGTTATTGGTGTATTTTGGCCCAATTTCTGACCATTTACTATCAAAACAGAAGGAAGTTATCACTTCAATTTATTTAGTAGGAATTTACATTTAATAATATTCTGACCAGAATGTCATTATTTAATATTCTAGCCTGGATAAACAGTATATTGTTATTCTGGCAACACACACAAAATGCTGGTGGAACGCAGCAGGCCAGGCAGCATCTATAGGGAGAAGTGCTGTCGATGGTTTGGACCAAGACCCTTCGTCAGGACTAAGTGAAAGGAAAATAGTAAGAGATTTGAAAGTAGGAGGGGGAGGGGAAAATGCGAAATGATAGAAGGCCGGAGGGGGTGGGATGAAGCTAAGAGCTAGAAAGGTGATTGGCAACAGGGATACAGAGCTAGAGAAGGGAAAGGATCATGGGACGGGAGGCCTAGGGAGAAAGAAAGGGGGAGGGGAGCCCCAGAGGGAGATGGAGAACAGGCAGAATGATGGGCAGAGAGAGAAAAAAAACAACTAAATATATCAGGGATGGGGTAAGAAGGGGAGGGGCATTAACAGAAGTTAGAGAAGTCAAAGTTCATGCCATCAGGTTGGAGGCTACCCAGCCGGTATATAAGGTATTGTTCCTCCAACCTGAGTTCCTCCATCTTGACAGTAGAGGAGGCCATGGATAGACATATCAGAATGGGAATGGGACGTGGAATTAAAATGTGTGGCCACTGGGAGATCCTGCTTTCTCTGGCGGAAAGAGCATAGGTGTTCAGCGAAACGGTCTCCCAGTCTGAGTCGAGTCTCACCAAGATATAAAAGGCCACACTGGGAGCACCGGACGCAGTATACCACACCAGCTGACTCACAGGTGAAGTGTCGCCTCACCTGGAAGGACTGTCTGGGGCCCTGAATAGTGGTGAGGGAGGAAGTGTAAGGGCAGGTGTAGCACTTGTTCTGCTTGCAAGGATAAGTGCCAGAAGGGAGATTGGTGGGAAGGGATGGGGGGATCAATGGGCAAGGGAGTCGCTTAGGGAGTGATCCCTGCGAAAAACAGAAAGGGGGGGAGGGAAAGATGTGCTTGATAGTGGGATCCTGTTGGAGGTGGCGGAAGTTAACATAATCATTAATATACACAGAACAACAGCTACTGGGATTAGCATGAATGCAAAACATGCAAGTTCATTCTTTTTAATATATGTATTTAAATGCAACAGCCATTCACCACCTTCATGAGCAGTAAAGATTCTGAATATTCTGATTTTGAGTTTTGGAAGATTAGGTTCGGATGGTGTGCTACTACTGAGGTATAAACTATTCTAATAAGTTACTTTTACCCAAATGTCTTTGCTGTCTGACTTATTGGCCAGATTTTCCTGAAGCAGGACATCTTGTTGCTTGCCCTGTTGATCCAGCTTGTTCATGTAATATTTTTTTTAAATCCCCACAAGGTCACTAGAAATGTGAGCAGACATCAACAGAGTGAGAGCAACAAGGTTTCCTGATGAAGTGCACATCTACATTGTGTCCACTTAAATTTAACTTATTTTGAGATACAGCATGGTAACTGGACCTTCCTGCCAAACGAGCCCGCACTGTCCAATACACCCATGTGACCAATTAACCTACTAACCTGTACGTCTTTGGAATATGGGAAGAAACTGGAGCACCCAGAGGAAAGATCACCTGGTTTCAGACAGAACATACAAATTCCTTACGGATAGTGGTGGAATTGAACCCGTGTCTCCAGCACCGTAATGGCATTATGTTAGCCACCAGGCTATTGTGCCACCTAAAGGTGTTGATCTCACTTAATGACTGAGATAAACTCATTGATATGCCAATAGTAAAGAGGGCAGGTTAAAGTGTCAAATCAGGAAAAATAGATGGGAAATAAAAGACTAGATAGTTTGTTATTTTCTCTTTTTTTTTGAAAATTTAAAGCAAATTTACTCAAAGTTCTGTATCTACAGATTGACAACCTGACGGATCCAAGATGCCACATTCATCTATTAGGCAACAGAAGTTGATTTTATAATTACTAACAATTATCAAGTCATTAAAAAGACACAATTATTAGGCCTAATTCCTTGTGCCAAATTTAATGAACAATAAAATGCAAGCTTTTTAAGAAAAAATGCAAAGGTTAAAACCAAGAACTCTTCTTATGAAAACATTGCAGAAATCGAAGTCAATTCCCAAATCATGAAATCTCTCTTCTGTGTTATAAGTTGCTGACTGATTTGTACATTACAACAAGCAGGTGTAATTCAGACATATATTGTCTCAGCAGAATCATAATTAGCTGTTATTTTACTTTGGGAAATGCTGAAGATGCCTCAGAAAATAGGCTTTCAACATCTATAATTTGGCAAAGTAACCAGCATTTAATGAAATACTGCTCATACACTCCGATGGTTCAACAAGTAGTGATCAGCTTGAAAAGGTCAAATTATTAAAAAGTTTTAAAAAATCTTCTACTTACTTCAAAACAATCCATTTCAGAAAATAAGAACTCTGGCCAATTTCATAGCCTGAAACTATCTGGAACAAATCTATTCTGAAATTTTCAAAATCATAGTTTCAATTTATGTCAATTCTCAAATGCCAGTATTCTGGATAATGTGTTCCATATCTCTGTTTCCTGGATTTAGTTATTTATGTGTACACAAATTTTGAAAATTTATAAGATTTTGATAATTATCTATCATGTTGCATTCATATTAATATATATACCACCAGACAAAGAAAACAAATACTTTCATATGTTGAATTAAGCACCATTTTAATGACAGTAGTATTCAGTGAGTTCTTTGATTGCTGTAAGAGAACCCTTTGTCAGTCCCAAGTAGCAAAGCAATGCACTTTCCATTGTCGACTGAATAAAAGGACTTTGATATTTTAGAGAATCCAAACCCAGTCTGAAGAATAAGCTTCGGGTTTCAAAATAGTCACGTTTATTTTCTTCATCAAAATTATGTTTTTTTTCCTTCAGTTTCATTGGCCTAAATTGAAAAAATTAGAACTAGTTTTAAACCCTAATTAAATGCTCCCAACCCTCTTAACTCAAGCTGATAATTTCCATAAATGGACAAACATTGAAAGTAATACAGCAATTAATCATATTTGTGATCAAAATAAGGAAGAAATACAGGATTGTAAAATAGTTACAGCAAAGGAGCAGGGCATTGAGTCTGCATTGATCCTTTGTATGAGCTAACAGGCTAGTGTCATATCCATATCTTTTCCGTGTTGGCCAGAAAGATTATTCCTCTCAGATACTTATCTAAATCTGGTTTGAAGGTGTGATTTAGGTTGTGGCAGCACAATTCAGATTCTAAACACCCCCAGCACTGAAACTGTGTAATATTTGTTTCTCTTGCTATTCATTCTTTGATCCATAACTCTTACACCATCACCCACTAATCTGAACAGTTTCTCATCTCATCAGATCCCCTTGTAGCCTTCTTTGTTCCAAGAAGAACAAACCCATCTTCTCCATTCCATGCACATAACAATAATCCCTTTTCCCTAAAATTATTTTGTTAACTCTCTTCTGCACCCCTGCTATATTCCTTTAAGTCATTTTCAGAACCAGTTGTGTCCTGTGTTTTATAAAAAGTTAAAGTTTGTCCCGAGCCTTATAGACTCATCAGGCCGGTGCTTATGCTGGTTTCCATGGAGCAACTGAGAGTACGAGACTTGCTGTGCAATTTTTTCCCTAGGGGCAACAATGTGTGGACTGTATTTTATATATGCAGATATTCATTTTAACAGCTAGCAAAACACTCAATAAGAGCTTTAATTTCCTCCAGGTTTGATCGCTTTTGCTCCCGTTGATCTCCACTCTCACAAAACATACATAGCAGGCCCATCATGGATAATGAAAGACTTTCTTGCCAGAGCTTTTCCACACTGTCCATATGTGATTTGCTTGCTAAATGACTTTTTTTAAAGTTTCCAAATATCACTCCACTTCTTCCCATTTGCAAATTATCCAGCAACTTTTGCATTGCAACAATACATGGAGGTAACACCAGTTTCTGTATTGTATATAAAAATTTCTCGTAGTTGCCCATTCCTGACCTCACGAGTTTTCGGTATTGCAGTTTCTACTGTTTCATTAAGCCATTCTTTAAATGAACTAGCAGCTCTTTTGTGCTTCCTGCCCTTTGCTTTTTGGAATTCAGCCCAGTGAATCAATCATTTCTTAAAGACAGTATAAATCAGCCAGTTTTTAAATCTACAAAGCATTGCAAATTCCACATTGTCAACACCATCCACATCAGAAACCAGAAAAGGAAATGTGATTGTGAACAATCGTGAAATGTACATAACATGCCAACGAGGGAGAGGGTGACAACCTTTCGTGCATAGTTTAATTTCCTTCGTGCGCTAGTAGCAGAAGATGTGTGTGTGCGCACACGTACACAGCTTAGAGGGAACATTGCACAGAGAGCTTCAACAAAATTATGTGTTTTGTTTCTTCTGTGTTATTGTCCTAAGTTAAAAGATTTAGAACTAGTTTAAACCCTATTGGATTGTTTAGCATATTACATTTGGGGCTTCTCCCAACCATCCTACCATAGCTGATGGTGTTGATAAATGGCATTAATATAGATGGTTGCCATGAACAGGGAAGGCCAAAGAGCCTCCTCTGCGTTCTTTAAATCTATTGATTTGTAGCAACACAAAAATTACAAAATCTAAATATCATGAGAGAACTTAAATTGCCAGATTTGAATAATTTCAGGCATAGTAAGTGAAGCTTTAACTTGGAGCCAATTCATTGAAAAATTAGCTGAAGAAATAGGCATTAGGAAAGCCAGAAATAAGAGAAAGGAAGGAATATACATGGAGCCCAGCAGTTAAAAAAAATATTTGCCCTTCCTGGAGGAAAAGATGGGATAAACACACAATGGCAACATTCAGTGTTATAGAGTACTTACTTGTAACTGAAGGAGTTAGATATATATAGGAATTTGTGCACCCATGATGTAACTTACGAATGAAAATGAATGAATGAGTAGAATTTGGTAAAGGATGACATGCAGTCAGCAAAGTTTTGGATCCATTGATGTTTACAGAGAAAAAGGGAAGTTGGCTATGTAAATGACTCTGTGTTGCACAGCTACAAGAAAATGGGAGAGGAGGTGGTATTAGGCTGATGGGATTGCTCTGCTCGGAGCTTGCAAGGATACAATGGGTCACGTAGTTTCCCTTTGTGTTGTTATTAGTAAGAAAGTAGGTGGGTGGATAAGAAGTTGGCTAGGAAAGGTTTGGAGTGGTTTCAGTGATAGCTAAGGCAGGGCATAAAGTGTTATGGTTGAAATAAGTAGTTACTTTGATAGACACTGAGAGGACAAGAGTTCATCTTGGGTTCAGATTAGATGCCCAATTTATCAAAGATGATGCCCAGAATGAGAGATGAAGTTGATAGTAAGCATAAGATTTTTTTTAAGACCTCAGATTTAAAGATGTTTAACCAGAAATTATTACCCATCTAGGAGCGAGTGGATGAGGAGCAAGTGATTTGAAAACTAATGCAGTGGAATGCAGAGGGCCCTGATAAAACTGAGTGTAATGGTTCTATTGGAGAAACTAACTCAATGCTATGGGTGATATTGTCAAGAAGCATAATGTAGGTAACAAAGAGAGGTAGGGGCAGAGGAAAGATCCTCAAGAGACTGCAAGGGTGCAAAGGTAGAAAAGAAAATTAATTCTGGAAATTCGTGAGATTGTGGCGACCCCCTTCGTAGCGCATTCAAACCGGCTCACAAATAGCCAGCGCGCCGGCACAAAGGCCAGTCCCAAAAGGGCACCAGGTCTGCTTCACCGACAAAGGGAAAAGCCTGCGGGGGATTGTGAGTACGTGCCCCTACAGCATCCGCCCCCCGGGGAGGGAGGGATCAGGGAGGCTTTAAAGCAAGGCTGTGAAGTTCAAATAAAATCTTTCTTTAACTGCAGTTTACCAACTCCGTGTCATTATTTTAGCTCTGCGTGTAGCACACCGCTACAATTGATGACCCCGATGGTCCAAATGATTTTTGGACTGGAGATGAACGACGCCGCATCTGTTCATGCAGTTTGGTCGAAGCTGCCAAGCTTCTGGACGCTGCGACCTCACCTATGGTTCCAACAAGCAGAAGCCCAATTCCACGTTCGTGCTGGACGTTGGGGGAAGAGAGGAGGTTGTCACGGTGGACCAACTCAAACCGGCCCATGTGGACTTGGTGCAACCGGTCGAGTTTCCGGCACCACAGCGCAGAGGCCGACCTCCCAAACAGGGTCCGGCCCAGACTGTGGACATTGTGGGGTGTTTCGCCGGTTCTGGGGGGCTGTTATGTGGTGACCCACTTCCTAGCGCACTCGAACCAGCTCACAAATAGGCAGCGTGCCGACACAAAGGCCAGTCCCAAAAGGGCGCCAGGTCTGCTTCACCAACAAAGGGAAAAGCCTGCGGGGGATTGTGAGTACGTGCCCCCTACAGCATCCGCGCCCGGGGAGGGTGGGATCAGGGAGGCTTTAAAGCAAGGCTGTGAAGTTCGAGTAAAATCTTTCTTTAACTGCAGTTTACCAACTCCAGTTCGTTATTTTAGCGCTGCGTGTAGCACACCGCTACAAGATGACATTATGGGAAGAATCAAGGGACATTTGGTAGTGGAGAATAAGTGACAAGAAGGATGTGATTATGTTTACCGTCACAAAAATAGTTGTTATTTTGGTTAAAAAGTGAAATTTTACAGATGTTCAAATTGTGAAATAAAAAAACACAGGAAATACTCAGCAAGCACTCTGCTTGTTGAAATACTCAGATCAAGTGACTGCAGTGTTGAGGGAAATGGCGGCAACATTGGAAGATTGAGGGGGGATCTTATTGAAACGTATAAAATTCTAAAGGGATTGGACAGGCTAGATGCAGGAAGATTGTTTCCGATGTTGGAGAAGTCCAGAACGAGGGGTCACAGTTTAAGGACAATGGGGAAGCCTTTTAGGACCAAGAGGAGGAAAAACAGAGAGTGGTGAATCTGTGGAATTCTCTGCCACAGGAAACAGTTGAGGCCAGTTCATTGGCTATATTTAAGAGGAAGTTAGATATGGCCCTTGTGGCTAAAGGAATCAGGGGGTATGGAGAGAAAGCAGGTACAGGGTTCTGTGTTGGATGATCAGCCATGATCATACTGAATGGCGGTGCAGGCTCGAAGGGCCGAATGGCCTACTCCTGCACCTATTTTCTATGTTTCTATGTTTTTATTTCAGATCAAATTATCTTACAACTGAACTGAAAAAAGAAACATGCTTTAAGTTTTAAGGAAGAGAGAGCAGTGCAAATATGAAAAGGAACTTCCCTGATAGATTGAAAACCAGGAAAAAAACTTGCCACTGTCTGTAAGAAAATTGTACGTTCTCCCCACGAACATGCAGGTTTCCTCCAGGAGTGGGGTTCCTCCCACATTCCACATACGTGTTGGTAGGTTGATAGGTGCCATGGGTATAGATTGGTGGCATGGGCTCATGAGGCCATAAGACCTGTTACCATGCTATGGAGGAGGATTGGTTGTCCACCTTACCCGATGATGACAGTTAGGTTTGTGAGTTTGTAGCTGGCTGCTGAGTCCAAGTTGTGAGTGACATAGATGTCCACAATAAGGACATGAAAACTGTGCTGGATCTGCGAGTGGAGCTGCTTTCGTTCTTTGTCAGGCAGCAACTAGTACTGCTCGGCTTCTCTCCTTCAGGGTACATGAGCAGTTCTAACCAGTCTCGTGCATTCTGTTCCTGCTGTTTTGGTACAAGCCCAGCAGGTGCAATGTTAGCTTTGATGCAGCCTTTTACAGGGCCTGCCTCGACTCCTCTTGCCCAGCAAAAGCTCACCATATAGTAGCTGCCTGAGGATTCAGGACCCCTTCATTCTAATGACATCCCCTGCCTACCAAGGCTGTGCTTTTACAATTATGGCCTCAACACTCATGGTGTCTGCCCTGTCAAGGACCTCTAGGCTTGTGACTCAGTCTTGCCAACAGATGCCAAAGATCAACCTCAGACTATGCATATGGAATCCCTCTAACAGTTTGAGATGTCTCCTGTGTGCTGTCCACATCTCACATACAGGGGACTGCTGAGGATAACAGCTTTGTACAACTTCAGTTTTGTGGACAGGCGGATGTTGTGCTGGTTCTCCACACCCAGTCGCAGTCGACCAAGGCTCTGGCTGGCCTGGCAAATCCTGGTACTGATTTCTCTGTCCAGTGAGCCATCACTACAAATGACACTGCCAGGGTACTTGAACGCTTCCACTTTTCTAAATCTTGTCCCCTCAATAGTGATAGAGGAAGTGATAGCAGCTGATCCAGGAGCAGGTTGAAATAGGACTTGGGTCTTGCTTAGGCTGATGGTAAGACCAAAGAGATACGAGGCTTTAGCAAACTTATTGACAATATTCTTAAGGTCAGACTCAATGTGAACCATCAGAGCACAGCCATTGACAATGGGGGCTTCAAGGGTGAGTTCTTGAATGTCTTTGTTCTGGCACTCAGATGACGCAGGTCGAAGACTGATCCAACAAATCTGTACTTCAGGTAGACACCACAGCATTTCTCTCCTGTCAGTAGCCAGGAATTTCTGGCTCATGTAATCCTCAACTGCCTCGTTACCAACATGTCAGAAAAGAACATTGGGGTCACAGCACCATCAACATGATCTTTTCTGTTCACCAAGTCCAAGAAAAATAATTTGAGCAGAACCCTACTCCTGTACATTGTCCTTGTAGATCTAACTAAAGCATTTTATACAGTAATCAGTGAGGCACTTTGGACAATCCTGTCAAAACTGGGATGTCCACGCAAATTTGCTAACCTCATCCACCTTTTTCATGACAATATGACTGGCAAAGTCCTCGCAAACAGCAACACCTCAGAACCATTCAATATTTCAAAGAGAGTGAAGCAAAGGTAAATGCTAGCCCCCGCTGTTCAACCTTTCCTTCACATATGTGCTGAAACATGCAATCAAAGACCTCAAATGTGGTGTCTTCCTGAAGTATGGACTATGCCGTAGCTCTAAATAAAAGTAGAAGTACACGTGTGGTCTAACAAGAGAGAATTGTTGGAAGAGGACCAAAGATAGTGGAGATGTGGGTCCAGATCAATGGTTACAGATGGGTTTGTGCATGATTGGAAATATCATAGTCACAGTTATGTAAGGAGTTTTAGGAATGAAAAGTCATAAGAATAGAGGTGAGGGGAAGCTGTGATGTAGGGTTAAAACACCAGATATTATCTTGGAAAGGAAATTGATGTTAATATACTGATAAGGATATAATAATTTTAAGGGAGAAAGAGAAGCAGAACAAATGAGAGAGCCAGATGTAGGTCTCATCACCATCTGGGCGAGGTAAAACATAGCCAGGTAGAAAGGCTTCAATAAGTGCTGTTACGAAGGTGGAGCAACTCTGAGGGGCCGAAGGGTACAAAGTCGCCCCCTCCTTTTTGAGAATCGCAAGATCGCTATTATTTCTGGTCTGAGACCCAGGAAATGAGAGAGAGACTCTCAGAATACACAAGGTTTGGAATGTCTCCTGACATAAGTGGAACGGAACCACTGACTACTGCTATTGTCTCTTGGAGAAGGAATTGTGTATTGAGTACTGTACTATTCATTGAAACCCCTCAGGGGACAACCAGAGTGGGCTGGTTGAGGGATTGCATCATCCCAACCTGATTGACATCTGAGACCCCGTGAATGAGGAAAAAAGACGGGTCTGGGGAACACCCCTTAGACACACCAGGAGAAATGCTAGAGATTCAGGGACAGCATTTTATAACAAAAGCCAGTGAGAGTTCGTGTGTGTCCTCCCTTGCCTGGGTGGCTGGGTGAGCCCATGGAAGAACGGTTTAGCTAAAGAAGAGGTCTCTCTCTCTCTCTCTCTCTCTCTCTCTCTCTCTCTCTCTCTCTCTCTCTCTCTCTCTCTCTCTCTCTCTCTCTCTCTCTCTCTCTCTCTCTCTCTCTCTCTCTCTCTCTCTCTCTCTCTCTCTCCCTCTCCCTCTCTCCCTCCCTCTCCCTCTCCCTCTCCCTCCCTCCCTCCAACCAAAAAGGGCGGCTGCCTGTGTGAACTGAAACTAACTGTATATTTCCATCGGACAATTCATTATCCCCTAGACAACAATAGAGCTTATTTCTTATTGATTATTATTATACCCGCCCTGTTAGGTTTAGTTTTGATGATGTATATTATCTGTATATTTGTATTGATTTTTTTTGTGTATTTTTACTAATAAATACTGTTAAAAATAGTACCATCAGACTTCAACGGACGTCTCTATCTTTGCTGGTAAGTGACGCAGTTACAGGGTTCGTAACAGTGCCAAGACATTTCCATCCCTGAGTCAAGTTAATTAAAGACACTATGACAATAGTTCACAATTAGATTTGTTAAGACAATGGCCTTGCTTACAAATCAACACACCATGAAGCAGAATGATCCTGATTTGTTTTTGCACTGGGACCATTCTGGAGGAGGACCTGCACCCAAAACCTACAGGTGCAATCATTTCCAAAATGTTATGGTTTTGTTTCAGAATTGTGTATCTATTGATTTTTCTCATTAGGCTAGCCATGAAACAGAAGCAGACGAATATCCTATCCCAGAAGTTGATACGAAAACCCTGTCAATTATTAATTCTTCAGTGAATACACAATACAGAAATATTCTGCTGCATGATGCAAGATCAAACTTTGAAACAGAATATAGTGTTACCTGGTCTCATTTCTTTTGCTCCCAGTTGAGAGTCTGTCTCGCTTATCAGTATTGATTCTGTCTCTCTTGTTCCTTGGGATAAAAGGAATTCTATAAATGGTTTGAAGGAATATATGAACAAACAGCATTCTTCAATGTGGTTGTAAAATCATGACTAGTAAATCAAGCTGGCATTTAAGTACATTTTAAGCCAGTTATCTAATGTGATCAAGTTGATTTCCTCACCAATTTTTCAGTTGTTCCGTAAGAAGGTCTGGAATCATTCTGTTCCATAAAAGAGAGAATTGACAGTTAATTTACTAGCACCTATAGAATCCACCACACAGATACTGGTTATTCTGTTCAAAAGCAGTATTCAGCTCCAACAGATCTCCTTTTTCTAACACTGCCTCCTTCCTCGATGCTCCCCGTCCTATTGAACACAGTCATGTTTTATATCCTTCTGTATTTTGAATTGTTTTTTTTAATATATTTGTGTAACATTAGAAACATAGAAAACCTATGGCACAGTGTGGGCTCTTGGCCCAAAATGCTGTGCCAAATATGTCCCTACCTTAGAAATTACCTAGGGTTACCCATAGCCCACAATATTTCCAAGATCCATGTACCTATCCAAGAGTCTCTTAAATGACCCTATCAAATCTGCCTCCACCACTGTCACCAGAAGCCTATTCCACACACTCACCACTCTTTGCATAAAAAACTTACCCCTGACATCCCCTCTGTGCCTACTTCCACGCACCTTAAAGCTCTGCCCTCCTGAGCTAGCCATTTCAGCCCTGGGGAAAAGCCTCGACTATCCACACGATCAATGCCTCTCATTATCTTGTACACCTCTATCAAGTCACCTCTCCTCCTCCGTCTCTCCAAGGAGAAAAGGCCAAGTTCACTCAACCTATTCTCATAAGGCATGCTCCCCAATCCAGGCAACATCTTTGTAAATCTGCTCTGCACCCTTTCTATGGTTTCCACATCCTTCCTATAGTGAGGTGACCGGAACTAAGCACAGTACTCCGTGGGGTAATTTGGGGTACCAGGGTCCTTAGTAGCTGCAACATTACCTTTCAGTTCCTAAACTCAATGATTGATGAAGGCCAATGCACTGTATGCCTTCTTAACCACACTGAGTCAACCAGTGCAGCAGCTTTGAGTGTCCTGTGGACTTGGACCCCAAGATCTCTCTGATCATCCACACTGCCAAGAGTCTTACCACTAATGCTATATTCTGCCATCATATTTGACCTACCAAAATGAACCACCTCTCACTAATCTGGATTGAACGCCATCTGCCACTTCTCATCCCAGTTTTACATCCTATCAATGTCCCTCTGACAGTCCTCCACACTATCCATAACTCCCTCAACATTGTGTAAGTATGTTCAAGTCTTCATATTCCAGTGCTGATGTTTAGTACTTTACAGAAAAAAGTAGGGATTTTTATTTATTCATAGCCAAGGTGTGCATTGATTGCCCATTCCCAATTGCCAAAGTGTCATGTTAAGTCAACTTCTTTAAACTCCATAGTCAGTGTTCTGAAAGTGTCCCGACATTGTCATTAGATGTGGAGTTCCAGAATTTAGAACCAATAAAACTGAATGAATAATGATGTATTTCTACAACAGGGCAGTGATTGATTTGGAGTGGAACTTTCTTTGGTACCATTGCCACATGCATGCTGCTGTTGGAATAATGATGTTTGTGTGCAAATGCTGCGTAATGATTTGGCAAACGTGTGGGAGGTACTGTAGTGATATATTTAAGACTGTATATCTTGCAGACTGCAGGGTACACACCCTGTATTGAAGGAGGTGTTGAAAAAGGTATGAATAAGGCAGGCTATACTGCTCTGTATGATGGTTGGCTTCTTCCATATTGTAAGTGCAGCAGTCATGTCAAAAGTTTTTCATCACGTTCCTTACACACCATTTAGAAAGGTGCTGGAGAGTCAAGAAGTAAGCCACGTTCTACAGAATACCAATCCCCCTGTACAAGTGTTATACAAACCAATGATATACAAAATAGAAATATTTTTTTCTCATATTCAAACAATATCAGACCAAAAAAGGAGATTTACTAGAACGTTACCTGGGTTTCAGCACCTAAGTTACAGAGAAAGGTTGAACAAGTTAGGTCTTTATTCTTTGGAGCATAGAAGGTTGAGGGGGGACTTGATAGAAGTATTTAAAATTATGAGGGGGATAGATAGTTGACGTAGATAGGCTTTTTCCATTGAGAGTACAAACAAGAGGACATGAGTTGAGAGTTAAGGAGCAAAATATTAGGGGTAACACGAGGGGAAACTTCTTTACTCAGAGAGTGGTAGCTGTGTGGAACGAGCTTCCAGTAGAAGTGGTTGAGGCAGGTTCGATATTGTCATTTAAAGTAAAATTGGATAGGTATATGGATAGGAAAGGAATGGAGGGTTATGGGCTGAGTGCAGGTTGGTGGGACTAGGTGAGAGTAAGCGTTCGGCACGGACTAGAAGGGCCGAGATGGCCTGTTTCCGTGCTGTAATTGTTATATTTGTTATATGGTTAAAAAGCCAATGTATTATCAATGGACTCTGGGAAATATGGGAGTCTTGGCAAAAGACACATTTGAGGAAAATATTACTTATACAGTACTGTGCAAAAAAGCCTTAGCTAGGGTACCTAAGTCTTTTGCACAATACTATAGTCATTATATATATTGCACTGTACTGCTGCCCCCCAAAAAATAACATGTGGGTGATGATAAACCTGATTCTGATTTGGCTCTCTGTGGTGGACTGAGAGTGGAGAGGGGGCAGGGAGAGTGGAATCAAGGGTGGGAAAGGGGGAAGGGAGAGCAAGGGAATGGGAAGCACTCAAGAGGCATTCTGTAATGATCAGAAACCTATTGTTTGGAATCAAATGACCTTGCCAAAAACATTTGGCTAATAGAGAGAGAGAGAGAGAGAGTGTGTGTGTAAGGAATAATGAAGTATTACTCAATGATTTATAGATCATTCAGAAATCTGATGGCTGAGGGGAAGAAGCTCTTTCAGAATCATTGGTATGGGTCTTCCCTTGTACCTCCTCCCTGAGGATAGCAACGAGAAGAGGGGTTTTAATGATGGCTGCTGCCTTCTTGAGGCACCACCTCTTGAAGATATCTTGAAGGTGGTCATGGTTGTGACAATGATGGAACTGGCCGCAGCCTTTTGCAATGTTGCTTATTGGAACCTTCATACCAAACTGCAACGCCACTAGTCAGAATGCTCTCCACTGCACATCTATAGAAATTTGCAAGTGTCTCTGGTGTGTTATGAATGTGAAGCAACTCTGAGGGGCCGAAGGGTACAAAGTTGCCCCCTCCTTTTTGAGAATCGCAAGATCGCTATTATTTCGGGTCTGGGACCCAGGAAAAGAGAGAGAATCCACAAGGTTTGGAATGTGTCCTGGCCTCAGCGAAACAAAACCATTGATAATGGCTATTGTCTCTTGGAGATGAAATTGTGTATTGAGTACCGTACTATTCATTGAAACCCCTCAGGGGACAACCAGAGTGGGCTGGTTGAGGGATTGCATCATCCCAACCTGATTGACATCTGAGACACCGTGAATAAGGATAAGAGAGGGTCTGGGGAATAACCCCTTTAGATGCACCAGGAGAAACGCTGGAAATCCAGTGACAGCATTTTATAGTGAATGCCGGTGAGGGCTCATGTGCGTCCTCCCTTGCCAGGGTGGCGGGCTCACCACGGAAGAACGGTTTAGCTAAAGGAGAGGCCACGACAACGGGACTCCTGACGGATTGAAATCATAAAAGGAAAGTCGGCAAGTTTTTCACAAAATACCTCTCTCTCTCTCTCTCTCCAACCATTGCAACACAGCGGTCCCCAAAGGCTGCAGCCTGCATGAACTGAGTGAACTTTATATTTCCATCGGACAATACATTATCCCCTAGACAACAACAGAGCTTATTTCTTATTGATTATTATTATACCCGCACTTTTAGATTTAGTATTGACGACGTATATTATCTGTATATTTGCATTGATATTATTTTTGTGTATTTTTACTAATAATACTGTTAAAAATAGTATCATTAGACTTCAATGGACCACTCCATCTTTGCTGGTAAGTGACCCAGTTACAGGGTTCGTAACAGGTGGCATATCAAATCTCCTTGAACTCATAAAGTAGAGCTACTGGCATCTATTTTTCGTGACTGCTTCAATATGTTGGCCCGTCATAGATCTTCTAAGACATTGACACCCAGGAACTCAAAACTGCTCACCCTTTCCACTTCTGATGTCTCATTGGGGACTGGTGTGTGCTCTCCCAAACTTCCAAAGTCCACAATCAATTCCTTGGCTTTGCTGATGTTGAATGAAGGAGCATATATGCTTGAGGGACTCTTGTGTTAATTGTCAGTGAGGAGGAAATCTTATTTGTTCTGACTGTGGCCTCCAGATGAGGAAGCTGAGGATGCAGTTGCACAGTGTAAAATGTACAAGATTCAGCAAAATCAAATTTTGTCTCCTTTTTCTCTATTGAAAGAAGACATGTTCTTTACCCAACTTTTCTTTATACTTAGCTTCAACATATATGATGTGTATGCTGGGATGTAATAAAATTCCATACTTACCGATCCATTTTATACGAAATATGTGGTTCAACTATCTTATTAGCTGTAAGTCGACTCTTGTATTCATAATGAATACAAGTCAAGGGCTGTAAGAGCAAGAATGACAATAAAAAGATAAATATGATATAATGAATTTAAAATCATGCTCAAGCTAATAGTCTATAGGATTACTTCATAAAAGGAAGGTTTCTCATGACGAATACAAGATTCATCAACGTTAACAGGTAATTCTAAAATTCAGAATATAATCCAATGTGTACGCCACTCTAAACCAAACATTATGAAGGAGAATTTGCTACTGAAGGGGAATTTTTTTGGGATGGTACAAAAGGGACCGTGGTTGACAAGAGATGTGTAAGAATAAAGCTTATTTAAGGCTTAGGAAGTCAGGATCAGACAGGGTTCTAGAGAGTTACAGGGTAGACAAGAAGGAGCTGAAGAATGGACCAAGGAGAGCTAGAACAGACACGTGATGGCCTTGGCCAATAGGATTCACTCCAAGGCATTTGACAATACACGTATGTGAAGAACAGGAGGACATCCAGAGTGAGGGTAGAAAAGATCAGGGATAGTAGATGAAGCGCATGCCTGGAGTTGGGGGAGGTAGGGGAGGTTCTTAATGAACACGTTGCTTCAGTACTTACCAGTGAGAGAAACATTGATAATTGTGAGAACAGAGTCAAAAACAGGTTGAAATGTTTGAACATGCCAATGTTAAGAAAAAAGACATGCTAGAACAATTGAAAAATATTTAGGTAAGGATATCCACAGGGCCAGACGGGATATAATCCAGATTACCACAAAAGGGAAGGAAGAGATTGCTGTGCCCTAAGTGATAATCTTTGCATCCTCACTGGCCACAGGAGTGGTACTATACAACAGGAGGGTGGGAAGTGTTATTCCTTTGTTCTAGAAAAGAATAGGAATAACCCTGGGAATTATAGGGCAGTGAGTCTTACTTCAGTGGTGGGCAAATTATTGGAGAGGATACTTATGAGAGACATGATTTATGAGTACTTGGAGAAGTATAGTCTGATTAGGAATAGGCAGCGTGGCTTTGTGAGGGACAGGTCATGCCTCACAAGCCTGAATGAAGCCTTTGAGGATGTAACAATGCACATGGATGATAGAAAAATTGCGGGTTGTGTCAGAGCGAAGGTTTAAATTGATCTTAGAGTGGGTTAAAATGTTGAAACAAGATTCTAGGCCAAAAGACCTGAACTGTGCTGGCTATCTACAGTCTATCTACAGTCCAAGTTCCTTAAGAACTGTTATTGTAGCTGAACTGTAAAACAGGTAGAGTCCACCATGCAAAAATCTAAATCTCCAGTGTAAAATTTATAATATGCAACATTTTTAATTTTTGAGTACCACTGGCAAGACTACATTTAATATCCCACTGGCTTTTGAGAAGGACGTGAGCTTCTAGTGGAAATACACTCAGAATGTTACTTAATAAAAAAAAACAGGATTTTAGCTTAGAGGCCATGAGGGAGCAGCTCTATTTTTTTTCAAGACAGAATAGGGTGTAATCTGGAGGGCTACCACATCTACAGGCAATAACGTGCCTTTGCAATTGCTTACCATTCTGTACTGCTTTATGCTTTAAAATTTTTTGCATAATGAGATGACCTTTACATGATGCAAGTATACTGCCAATCTTTTAACTCCATTGAAAGATGCATCTTTGACATGATTATAACTGTAAAGATTCTTTCCTATGCAAGTTTCAGTTGGATTGCAGAACTTAATAAAGCTATAAACCTAATTGCCAGCATGTTCTTTGTTACCTTCATCTTCAGTCATTAGTTTGAGATATAGAATTACCTAAAATGCATATTTATGAAAGGAGAAATGAATTGTGTCTAGCTAAAAAATGTTATTAAAATTTTCTGAAATTATTACTGTCAACTTGTCATGAAATTCTCAATAATTAATGGAAGTGAGATTCAATGTTTAATATATAATAGCTTTCTTAAAATAAATCAACAATATTTAAAATTAACAGTCACTAAGAATCAGTTTGAGAACTGTCTAGGAATATATTTTTTAATAAGCCATTTTATTTAAATTTTACTGTGGTGTTCGCAGCCACATTACAAACTTTAGTTGTATCTAATCCTGTAATACACATTACAAGCTGCGGCTAG
Source organism: Hypanus sabinus (assembly GCF_030144855.1). Classification (NCBI taxonomy): domain Eukaryota; kingdom Metazoa; phylum Chordata; class Chondrichthyes; order Myliobatiformes; family Dasyatidae; genus Hypanus; species Hypanus sabinus. The sequence goes on from NC_082722.1 coordinate 47,294,695, forward strand.
AATTTCAGAGACTAGATGGAGCTGACCACTACAGAATTTCTAATTTGATTGTGAGTTTCCTGAAGCTGATCGGCTCCTATAGATTTTACTTTTCTTTGAAATATTTAAAAGCCCCTCAAATTTAAAGCTTGGTTTCCTGCAGATTTCTTCCACAGGAATTAATACGGAAAATACAACCTTTGGACTCCCATGATTCACATGGCTGTCAGCCCTGCAGACGTATTGCGCAAACACATCCTTCTCAATCAGACATAACCAGTTGATGGAAATAGACAGAATTGCAGGAGTTTTGTTATGAATGAACACCAAGAATAAACCAAGAATGAACCAAGAGGTGATTGTCAACATCATGACTTTCCACCACCAAATCACATCTTTTTCTTTTATATTATAGTATCTTCACTTCTACAGTAAATGTTGTGAAACAACAATGTGGATTACTCTTCAAAGGTTCCATTTCTTTTTTAACGACATATTGTCACAAACAACAGTATAAACCATTTACAAATGCTTACACCCATACCTTATTGAAATTCAAGTTAGTTGTGTTTTAACTTGATGATTTGCAACTTATATTTAATCAAGGGCAGACGTTGATAACAGTGAAAGGTATGGAGGATATGCATTGCTATTCAGGACCAACTTCTCACTATTAGATTGCGTAGCCAGAAACATCTCACCCCCATCGTGCTCTTCGAAAATAAAATTGGCTAAGTTAGAATAAAGTAAGGGGAGTTATCTTTAAACCCCGACCACTCCTCCTGACTTTACCACTAATGGTAGGTTATATTTACAGATACTTTTAAAACTTTAAATACATCAAGAGTTAATTTTAACTTATCATGTTTAATTGAAAATCTATCTTGTATCCACATTTACTGTATCTATCTAATATTAATCTCATTCTTCAACTCAAATTTGTACTAAATAAAAAGTGTTGTACTGCCAATGGTGTAATCTCATGTGTGAAAAATTAGTTGCAACTATCCACTTCATCACCTGCTCAATGCTTGTGCAAAGGTCTACATAGATTTTGTAAGTTTCTCGTTTGGTCCTAAAGGTAAAATGAATGTTATTCTTGACTGTAGAACAGCAATCATAGTATAGTTTTCATGTCAAATTAATCATTTCCATTTTTTTCTCTATGAGTCGACAATTTAGTTATAAACATACGTGCAAACTTACCTGAGCTAACAGATTTTTTAATTCATTTCTATCCAGATATGGTGACAACGTTCCCCATTTGTCTTTTATTTTTGTACTTCTGTAGATGAGCAGAGAAAAAGTTAATTACTGTATATGAATAACAAGAGTATATATAGGACCAATCAAGTGTGATAGTGGAAAAGTGTGTGTGGAACCAGAGGAGATAGTAGAGGTACTTAATGAATACTTTGCTTCAGTATTCACTATGGAAAAAAGGATCTTGGCAATTTTAGGGATGACTTACAGAGGACTGAAAAGCTTGAGCATGTCGATATTAAGAAAGAGGACGTACTGGAGCTTTTGGAAAGCCTCAAGTTGGATAAGTCACCAGGACCAAATGAGATGTACCGCAGGCTACTGTGGGAGGTGAGGGAGGAGATTGCTGAACATCTGGCGATGATCTTTGCATCACCAATGGGGACGGGACAGGTTCCGGAGGATTGGAAGGTTGCAGATGTTGCTCCCTTATTCAAAAGAGGGTCGTGCCTTATGAACCTGATTGAATTCTTTGAGGATGTGACTAAATACATTGATGAAGGTAGAGCAGTAGATGTAGTGCAAATGGATTTCAGCAAGGCATTTTGACAAGGCACTCCATGCAAGACTTATTGAGAAAGTAAGGAGGTATGGGATCCAACGGGACATTGCTTTGTGGATCCAGAACTGGCTTGCCCACAGAAGACAAAGAATGGTTGTATGCGGGTCATATTCTGCATGGAGGTCGTCACCAATGGTGTGCCTCAGGGATCGGTTCTGGGACCCCTACTCTTCATGATTCTTTATAAATGACCTGGCTGAGGAAGTGGAGGGATGAGTTAGTAAATTTGCTGCTGACACAAAGGTTGGGGGTGTTGTGGATAATGTAGAGGGCTGGCAGAGGTTACAGCGGGACATTGATAGGATGCAAAACAGGGCTGAGAAGTGGCAGATGGAGTTCAACCCACAGAAGTGTGAGGTGGTTCATTTTGGTAGGTCAAGTATGATGGCAGAATATAATATTAATGGTAAGACTCTTGGCAGTGCGGAGGCAGGGGGATCCTGGGGTTCAAATCCACAGGACACTCAAAGCAGCTGCGCAGGTTGACTCGGTGGTTAAGAAGGCATACGGTGCATTGGCCTTCATTAATCATGGGATTGAGTTTAGGAGCCAAGAGGTTATTTTGCAGCTATATAGGATCCTGGTCAGACCCCATTTGGAGTACTGTGCTCAGTTTTGGTCACCTCACTATAGGAAGGAGGTGGAAACCATAAAAAGGGTGCAGAGGAGATTTACAAAGATGTTGCCTGGATTGGGGAGCGTGCCTTATGAGAATAGGCTGAGTGAAATCAGCCTTTTTTCCTTGGAGCAATGAAGGATCAGAGATGGCCTGATAGAGGTGTATAAGATGAGGAGCATTGATCGTGTGGATAGTTAGAGGCTTTTTCCCAGGGCTGAAATGGCTAGCACAAGAGGGCAGAGTTTTAAGGTGCTTGGAAGTAGGTACAGAGGAGATGTCAGGGGTAGATCTTTTACACAGAGAGTGGTGAGTGCATGGAAAAGGCTGCAGGCGATGGTGGTGGAGGTGTGTGTGTGTGTGTGTGTGTGTGTGTGTGTGTGTGTGTGTGTGTGTATACAGATATACAATAGAGTTCCATTCCTTGATGTATCCCCTCATTTTACCATTCAAAAATATAGGTGAATCATGGGACACACAATATATACACACAGAAAGACTGGCAACTGAAATCATCTTCCCAGCATTAGAAACAATAGATGAGCAGCAGCTTTGGGTACTGAGAAATCAGGGCAGAAAGAACAGCCTGCCTACTGTTATCTTATTGATGGAATTCCTGTTGCACTTGTTGAAAACCATCGTTCTGGCACTGGCAACATACAATACAGGAAATTCCAGATGTACAAAAGTGAAACAGTAACTAGTGTTGAATATAGTATGAACTTAATTTAGGAACTTGTTGTCAAAGAAGTCATAATGATTGATCCTTTGAAAAGACCAATTTTGGAATAATTGTTGAATACCCCAAAATAGATTTGCAATTGCAAGTAATGAATTCTTGTTTTCCATTACTGCTGGGCACCAAACAAAAGGATAAAGGGTTTGATAGAAATGCTGATGAATTACTTGAACTGCCATAACAAACTAAGTTTAAAAACATTGTTTTATTGTTATTTTCGCTTCAAAGTTCAAAGTAGAGTTATTCTCAAAGTACACAAATGAAACCATATACAACCCTGAGATTCATTTTCTTGGGGGCATTCATAGTGAATCCAAGAAACACAATAGAATTAATGAAAGATCACAACAAACAAGATGACCGATAACTAATGTGCAGAAGACAACAAACTGTGCAAATATGATGATGATGATAATAATAATAATTTTAATAAATAATCATGAAGATGTTTTTGTCAATTCAAACTGATTAGGGTTTGCTAGTGTGGAAATCAAGAATCCAGTTGCACAAGGAGGTATTGAGGCCAATGTCTTGAAGTTTATTAATTATTTTTGAGGGGATTTTAGTATTGAATGCAGAACTGAAGTCGATGACAAGTATCCTGATGTATGCATTTTCATTGTCACTAACAACAATTACGATTAAAGATTTGTGACTATCCCAACCTCCTCATTCTTGAAAGTCTTATGCATTCAACTCAGATAAAGGTTAGAAAAGAAATGTAGCTAATATTGCTCATATATATACCTCTGAGGTCTATGTGTACTTGTGGGGCTGTTTTTAATACATTGAGATTTCAGCCACTGCATTGGGTTAAGTGCTGATCATCTTCAATAAAGGCCATTTAGTTGTCATTTTGCTCTATTAACCAGCAATATAGAACTCATTATACTTGTTATAAATTTAACGTGGAAATCAATCATAAAGCATATATAAATATTCACATTACCCACCTTTTGTGTTGTTTTGAATGAATTCCAAATGAAGTTGCTCTATCTGTCTCAGCTTTTGGCTTTGGTAATTCTTTGACCTTTACTGAAGCTGGTTTCATAGATGCTGGTTTCACTGAAGGTAAGTTATGAGGTTCTGCACGATAAATATGCAAATTCATTGAAGACTAACGAGGAGTAGACCTCTAGGAACCTAAGGAACTATTCAGTCATTTAAGATTGCTCTATCAGTTAAATCTATCAGGTCGATCTTTGTTTCAACATACTTCCATGCCTTTGCTCCATATTTGTTGATATCCAAAATTATTAAAAATTTGGCATTTCATATTTTGAGAGATCTAATTGTCTCGGGAGTATATTGTCTTCTCATGTGCAGAGGAAATTTCTGATTGCGTGAATAATTTACAAGGTATCGGCTCGGTTGTGCAGTGGACATGGGCAGAGAAAGTGGCAATGGGAGATTGAAAGCCTTAACTGTTAGAAATGAATCATTTGGACTTTGCTGCTGCTTTTTAACAGCTTAGCATGATTTCTGATTCACATTTGATATATTAGTTATCTTGACTTAATTTCAGAACACAATGAAATATGAACATCTAAATTATGTAATGAGAACTAAGTGGTCATGGTTTTACATTGCCATTGCTGATTTATATCTATCTCCATCTACCAAGCTTCAGAAATAAAAAAAAATCATTTGTGGAATTTCCAGAGAAGAGTAAGTTCCTTCTCTGAGTCCAGTAACAAAGGCATATAGCAAGTATGCCAAGTACCATTATGAAGCAGCATTAAGAAGAGGGACGCCTCACGTCTTAATAAGCTGCTAAGGAAGGCGGGCTCTGTCGTGGGCACAGAACTGGAGAGTATGACATCGGTGGCAGAGCGGAGGGCGCTGAGTAGGCTACGGTCAATCATGGAAAACCCTGAACATCCTCTGCACAGCACCATCCAGAGACAGAGAAGCAGCTTCAGCGGCAGGTTGCTGTCAATGCAATGCTCCTCAGACAGGATGAAGAGATTATTACTTCCCAACGCCATTCGGCTCTACAATTCAACCACCAGGGGCAAGACATGTTAAAGTGCCGGGATTAGGACTGAGCTTAAGTTACCACTCAATGCACTTTAGTAAACTATTTAAGAACTTTTTTAAAGCTATTTATTAATGCTTTTTGGGAGGGTGATTTTAGATGCATATCATATTTATACTGAGTTAAATACTGTATGTAATTAGTTTTGCTATAATAAGTGTATGGACACTGGAAAAATGTTGAATTTCCCCTTGGGGATGAATAAAGTATCTATCTATCTATCTATCTATTTATATCTGAGCTGTCAGCTGATGGTATTAGTTCACAGGTGAATATAAGAAGATTCTAACTGCAGGGTCAGCAATAGAAAGACCAGGTCGGGGGTGGGGGGTATAATCCACTTCAAGATAAGGGTAGGCACAAACTAAACCCCAGAAGCGTTGATAAAAAAAACAGAAAATGTACATGATTTACAGCAGCAGAGAAGAAGTAGGATAAAACTCTTCTAGTGAACTTCAATCAAGACAATAAAATTGGTCTGTGATCAAGAATGCAAAACTGTCTGCCATCTTAAGCAACTTGCCAGATGCCTTCCTTGCTGCTTAATGAAGACATCATTAACTGCAGCACTGCTGCCAAGCAGAATTTGGAGTGATGTTCCGCTGACTTAAGAGAGGAATTAAGATAAAATAACAAACTCTGTCTTGCATATGTCAAGTAAGAGCCATGTCATGTAAAAGCAAAGCAACACAAAAATATTGCACTTTCTTATATTGTAAAAATTGTTCATATGGATATTAGTTGAAATGTTATATTCTGTTTTCTATCTTTTTAATATCCCAAAGTAAATCACTACATGCAGACAGAAATTATAAGAATTGTGGCAAGTCTCTGTTGCAAATATTATAAGTAGATTACAAGAGATACCTAATTACTTTAAAAATAACCAACTGTCAGATTTTACCAAAAACCTTTAGTAATTTATTACTAAGTCAAGGCTTTTAATAACTTTGAAGGAGTATGAAAGTTATTAGCAGCAGAAATAGTGGGTGATCTGTAATAGAAGGCACCTTTAAAGGATAGATAAAGGCCAGATTTAAAATTCAAAAGTAAATTTATTATCAAAGTACACAAATTAATCTATATACAACCCTGAGATTAATTTTCTTGGGGGCATTCACAGTAAATCCAAGAATCACAATAGAATCAATTAAGGACCATGCTGAACATGACAGACAAACACCCGATGTGCAAAGGACAACAAACTGCAAATACAAAAATAGAGAAAAAGTAAGTAATAAGTATCGAGAACCTGAGATGAAGATTTCTTGAAAGTGAGTCCATGGGTTGTAGGAACATTTCAGTGATGGGGTGAGTAAAAGTGATTGAAGTTCAAGAGCCTGATGGTTAGGGGGCAATAAATGTTCTTATTATTACTATTAATATAGATTATTGCTATTTTTTCACTGAGAACTTACCAATAATAATCAAATATTAACACTGATATCAGCAGTCATGTCCTTCTTCAGCTGAATTTAAGCTCAGAATATCAAAAGAAAAGTTTAATACCTTAACAAATTTCATTGTTTTATCCTGATGAACACAGTTATAATTTAATGTTTACTCAGCACATTGGTTGATCACAACACACCTGTTTTGTTGAAATTGCAAGTCGCCCCTTCAAAACCTTCTGTATCTTCTTTGTTTTTTCCTCTTTTTCCCTTTCCCTTTGAACCATATATTTGCTTGATTATAGCCATTTCTTGTTTAATGCTGGTTTTTACAGAAGACTTACGCTTGTGACTTGATGTTTTATTCCCTCTGGACTTTCCATGCTTTTTTTCCTGGAACAAAGCACTTTCTTTTACATAATTATTTTCTTGCCTTTGTATATCTCTATTTCCAGTAGAATCGCTGTTTACTGCTGTGGCTTCCACACCCTTTTACATTTGTTTGATTTTTGTTCAGCATTCTCTTTCTGCAGAGAGTGCAGACTAAGTACTGACAAATAACCATAAAATGGTTCCAAATACACTTACATATCATACCAATTTTTTCCTTCCTTCATAAAGTTCTCAAGAACCATCTCATTTACAGTAAATATTGGAAGGACACATAAAAATCGATTAACAAATTAAAGACATAAGCAGTAGTGTGCTCAAAAACATCTTTTTAGCAACTTGCTCCTGTTTGTTTGATTTTGAAATAAAGAAGTTAGATTTGAGATATGATATTCAGAAGCTCAAGGATAGAAATTCTCTCTGGTAATGTACATTTTAATATACAAATCAAGTGAATTCTATCATAAGCAAACAATCACTAATGCAATTGATAATTTTTGCACTGGCAGCCAAGTTTTGATATCTTAAGTATTCCATATCATAGCTCAGAAATAAATTAAACCCACACTGAAAAACAGACTTGCTTTCAATAAAAAGAATGAATTTGAATTGCCCTGATCCAAAGTCTGAAGCCAGGCAAGCACCCTGTGGAATTACACAACTCAAATCTGAATCCTTCATTAGAATTTGCACCAGCTCAATCTCATCCTGACACTATCAATTTATTTAATAATTGGTCAAGTAGTGAGGCTCTATCTAATGGCTCCCTTCTATGATTTGATGTGAGCACAACCCTGCTGGCATCCATTTTCTTCCAGGTGGATATTCTGTTTCCTCTCATCCTTGGTAATCACACAGACCAATTACAGTGTGGCCTTTATATCCATCCACTTCCTCACCCTAAACTTCATTTGACACCCCAACCTTGATGAATGTGACATTGGTGCATGAGTTCCTTGGGTAAAGGTTCTGGATCAAGTCTTCATACTGAATATGAGACATAGTATGCATTAGAAACTACTCCAAGAAAACGGTCATAACATCAAACCACAGAATGAATCCATTTGACCACTATAACCCTTGCCAGATTTGTATAAGTATTCCAATTAGTTGCTTCATCAAGGACTTGACTTTCTCTATCCTCATAATTCAAATCTCTCATTCCAGAATCATTCCAAAATATTTATGAGAGTCAACTAATATTGATGAATAACAGAACTGGAAATACATAAATAAATGTTATATAAATGTGTCAATTGTGCAGTGTTGTTGCAAAGATGTTTAAGTAATGAAAAACAATGCTGTGAATTGCACTGTATCATTACTAGGCTTGGGACATTGAATCACATTCCTTCCCAACTCCTTCCAGTTTGCAAATGATGAAGTATGGATGTTGAAGTGAATATCTCAACCAACCAAAGCCCTACAAGTGAGGGTACCTGCTATAATCCTTGCAGCTGTGGATGCTATGAGAGTGAGAGAAACAGAGAAAACGAGACATACTGAGACAAAAAAGAGACAGAGGGTGAGAGAATGAATGAGACGGAGGGGGTGATCAGGGTGGAGAATGAGCAAAGGGTAAAATAGAAGACAGGAGTGTGAAAAGGGGGAAAGGGTCCAAGATGAAAGGAGACAGAAAGAGGGGAGGAAGAGAAAGAGATGTAGGAGGAAGCATGGAATGAAGAAAGAAGTGATGGGACTATTGGGAGAGGAAAGTGGAGAGCAGGTGATATAGATTCAGATAAGAGAGCTACAAAGGGATGTGTAGCAGAGAGAAAGAGCTGTTTTGTATATCAAAGTCATTTCTGAACCCATGCTGCTTTTTTATTTGTGTTGGCTCCAAGTTCCCCTCCAGACACTGGCACTTGTGTTGGTTTTTTATTGTCACGTGTACTGATGCACATGAAAAAGCATAGTTTTGCAAGCCATCCATACAAATCAGTTCTAAAACATAGGTACTTTGAGGAAAAAGCAATTTCAGAATGCAGAATATAGTTTTATGGTTACAGTTACAGAGGAAGTGCAGTTCAAGTAAACAATAAGGTCAAGAGGAATGACAAGATGGATTGTGAGGTCGAGTTCATCTTCAAAGCACGATTGGTCTATTTAAGAGTCTTAAGACAGCCAGAATTCATTTCTGAAAATATCCCTTCATTTCGTCACAGAATCAAAATTTTTGGTACTGTTCTCTCTCCCCCATTGTTCTAAAAGCCTGTTCACCCCAATTTTATAAAGGGAAGTTATGAACGGACAATAAATGCTGGCCCATCCTGTAAGAAAATATAAAAATCTCTACATTGTATTTACCTGCCAGTCTGAGGTTCTTGTTTCACTGATATCTAATTCATTTTCACAAGAAGCTCCATGTGTTTGATTGCAGTATTTTTCTAGCATTTCATTAAAATTAGATAATGTAACTTGGTCCTGATTACTATCATCCTCCTTTTCTTCCAAGTCTACTTCATCATCAAATATTCTTTTAACACTTTCAAGCATACTGCTGCATTCATTTTTTTTTTCGTGGGACTCACCACTAGCCTCATCCTTTTCAATAGAATTTGTTTTACATCTGTTTATGTTTGTACAATAATCTTTCAGTATGCCTTCTAATTTAGGGAGGATGCTTTGTTGCCAATTGGTAAACTGTGCTTTGTTTTCATCAGAATCCATTTTGCCTCCAAATATTTTATAGTAGATCTCCAAAAGTTTAAAAAATTTTTGTATTGTGCTGTGATATTGACCTTCTTCGTCTTCTGTGCACATGCTGAAATGAGGTGCTGTTTCTTCAGGTGCATTGCCATTTGAGAAATCTTCAGCCTCATTCAAGCTTCTTACATCTTCTGCTGATGATGTCTTGGCGCTGGCTGATAAAACATCTGTTTCTGAACTTTCACTCACTTTTGGTGAGTGTACATCATCTGTAATTGTATGGTTTTCTGCCATTTCCAATCTGATTTCTTGTCTCAACGGCACCCTTATTCCAAGTTTAGTTCCTTTCCCCTTACACTGCAGGTTATAAGATGACAAAATAATTATGGGTAAGGAAGGAGGTATGGCCCATCATTTTCCATTCATATAGAAAAATCCACAGATTCCCTATTCTGCCCCCCCCCCCCCCGCATTGGAGCAAACAATTATTTCCTTAAAGATTCTCACATTTTTTTTATCATTATTACTTTGTAATGGAATTCAATTCCAAACATTGCCTGAACTAGAATAAAAATCAATATCTATCTTGAATTTATCCAAGCAGTAAAACTTAAGCTTCTTCAGATTTTCTTCACAACTCCTACCCTTGACTCTAGGTTTCTTCTGTGTACTGCTTCTAGAACTTCAATGTTTTTCTCTAACTAGCTATACAATACTCAAGATGCTTTCTGATTAAACACAATACACTATGATTTTAATTTCCTCAGATTTATATTCTGTTGCTTTGGCTAAAAAAGTACAACTGATTTTGTTGATTATTACATTCCAGTATTTGGACAAATGGAATACTCGTAGCTCTGGCCAGTGGTTCACCAGTGTTCAGACAATTCCACTGAAGTAAGTCTGACTTACATGTAGCAGCTGTAGTTTCAAGAGTTAGTAAGTGACATATTGTGCCTTACCCATCATTATGCTCTGCGTGGATCCAGTGGTGGAGTCTAGTCCTGCTAGTATTCCCCAGTAACTCTGATAAGGATCAAGAAACCTATTCACTTCACAAGAGATTCTTAGCCTGTGAACTCTGAACCAAAGGGCATGGCAATTATATTGTATACTATTTTACCTTTATTGTGCTTGAATGATTTTAATTATTTGTTTTAATGTGTTTAAAGTTTCTTCATTTCTTGTTAATGTAGTAATTGGAAATTTATTTACATCCATCAAACAAAATAATGTTTCTGAATGATAGAAACATCTCAAAATTGATTATATAACTTAAAGGCTTTCACAGAACTAAAGCCCCGTTCCAAGCTTTGTACTTTTTGTCAGAGCACTTTTTGGAGTGTGTTGCAGTACTCTCCTGCTTGAGACCTAGTTACAGCTGCGACCTTTCACTGGGTTCAGTTATGAAGGGAGGCCACCAAGGTCAGCTTTCCATATCCAGGATAGGTGGGAACAAATGGGAACTCTGGGCTGCGAGCAAGGCCAACATAATCAAGCCCAATGAAGATCAGGTCAACCAGAACCAATACTTTATTCAACTTAATTATTAACTATATCAGTGCCACCTGTGAAACACTTGAAAATTCGACTTTCTGAATCTGCCAATAAAGGAGAAAGAATATTGATCTAAGCATAAATGAAAATCAAAGGGAAGTGTAGGGTGTTTGAAAGTGAAGCAAAAAGAAAGCTTTGGAAACAGCTTGGCAGTGTTCTCAGAAATAAATATACTGTAGTCCTATCAGAGATAATTCCTTTATCCTTTGCATCCTTCTCCCCACCTTCTTGGCAACTTTTCTCCTTTTCCCAGCTCTGACAAAGTTCTGTCAGAACTGAAATGGTTTCTCATTCCACAGATGATATTTGAGCCGCTAAGCATTTCCAGGATTTACCAGTTTTGGTTCTGATTCAACAGTGGTCTTTGGTTTATCCTGCACATGATTTTAGAACACATGTTCACTGAATGCGATCATTTAAATGTATTTTTGTGTGGGACTTTAAAAATGTATTTTGAATGTTTAAATATTCCATATTCTGGAATTTAACAGAACCATTTCTTCAAAGATCTGTTGGCAAGGTCTTTTCTTTCCGAACCTCCAGTGACTTTATTTACGATGCCAAGATAACCTTCAAATGTCTTTCAGAAAGTTGATTCCATTTCATGCAATTTAGAATTATGAAAATATTAATTTCAGAATTCAAGACACTTTATAGAGTTGGGAATAATAAAGTTAGGAAGGGAATACAAATACACTATAAGGGATGACCTGTTGCCAATGAGATGACAAAAAAAACACACTAAGCCTTGGGTGCAAAGTCCTCAAGTGCCTAGGTGTGAGAACAAAGGGCTGCATTAGCTTAAACACTTACCCTCATCTTATCAGAGTATATATGCTGCACATTAATCCTATTCTGAATGGTTCCCAATGAAAGCATTATTTTTTAACTTAAGGTATTCTATGTAATTGTTACTAGTATATAAAAATACCTTCACATTTGCTTTAATATAACAGGTGCCCCATTTTCACCTATTGTCAATAACTCGGAGAAAGTCTGTGACAATAAAATATTCCAACAACCATTCATTAACACATTTCAATCAATACCCACCTCCAGTATTATTTTAGTTCTAACAATAATCCTGACAAATGCCTCATATTTTATATACAGTCACAGATCTCATCTTCCCTAGGCCTGCTGTAAAATAATCAATTATTTTCTGAGGCCATTTCATTCTTACTGTCTTTGGAAAATATTCATCTTCATATCACACTACTTAATGTCTTCCAATATCAATCTTATTGGTTCTTCTTATAAACTGAAGTACTTATGTCATAAAGGACTTTAATCTCCCTAATCTGGAACATAGCACATACATACACAGTCTGAAGTAGAAATCTTGTTCAAAAGATATCAATATAATTCACTAGAGTCTTCAGGCAGTTGATGGTTTTGTGTTCAGAACCCCACTTTTTGTTTTTGTGTATTTTTCTACCCAGAAATCAAAATTAGTTTCAATAATCCAAGTCTATGGCAACATATTAAAGACCTAGCATATTACCTCCTTTTATTTGTCCTTAAAGTCCTTGGTATGACACCCTAAAATTGCATTTGCCTTTTTAAATTGTTTCCTGATACTGTCATAATAGGTTACTTATGTAAATGTGATGTAGCATGTGATGACTTAAAATCAATTTCAAAAAATATCAAATGCAAAATGTACACTGATATGATTTATATTATATTGACAAAGGAGTCTTCCATGATATTTTTTGAACTCAGTTTATAGATAAAGTATAGAATATTATTTCCTCTATATGATAATAACACTTTAATTCTGAACAACTTGTAAGACACCTTTGGCCACACTGTCCACATTTTAAAAATGAAGCACATAAAAGCCTGAAATAGAAATCCTGCTAAAAAGTATATGAAAATAATCTTCATGATGTTCATGTTAATTTCAGATCAGTTTATTCCTGTTTCCAAGTTAATCACTCCATGTGGTTGTGTGATTTAGATGGTTATACTTTAACTTTGGATTGTATGCCTAAGCACATGAATTCTTAAACATATCAGTTCACTGTATGCGGCTTAATCCTGATCTACACTCAATAGCCACTTTATTAGGTAAACTTGTACATCTACTTGTTAATTCAAATATCTAATTGTTCAATTATGTGGCAGCAACTCAATGCATAAAAGCATGCAGACATGGTCAAAAGGTTCAATTGTTGTTCAGACCAAATGTCAGAATGGGGAAGAAATGTCATCAAAGTGACTTTAACCATTGAATTATTGTTGGTGCTAGATGGGGTGGTTTGAGTATCTCGAAACTGCTGATCTCCCTGGGATTTTCATGCACAACAATTTCTAAAGGGTACAGAGAATGGTGCAAAAAAACAAAAAAAAATCCAATGTGTAGCAGTTCTCTAGGTGAAAATGTCTTGTTAATGAGAGATTCCAGAGGAGAATGGTTAGATTGGTTCCAAGCTGACAGGAAGGTGACAGTAACTCAAACAACCACTCATTACAACAGTGGTGTGAGGAAGAGCATCTCTGAATGCACAACACATTGAACCTTGAAGTGGATGGGCTACAGCAGAAGACCACGAACATATATTCACAGCCACTTTATTACGCATAGGAGGTATCTAATAAAGTGGCCACCGAGTGTATATTTCTCCTAGACAAAGCTTTGCACTGTAGGCTGCATTGTAAAATCCACACCATTTCATTTTCCCTTTCTAGTGGAAAAACTATTAGGAAATAAATTATAAAGTGCAATTATGCGAGAGCCGATGGTAATGTTTTCAGTTAAGGACCGGCGCTAAGCAGTGATCTGTGTAATTATTACAGCTGCTGGTTATTCCCTTCCTTCAGTCAATATTTATATTTTTGCATTTTACCTTCACCTGGGGTGGGTTTGGAGGAGATAATATAGATGGGGAGGGGCAGGGGAATGTTTGTGTGTGAATAAGTGTTGATAATCGGTTAAAGGTAACAGGGTTTGAACGGAAGGGGTGGTGTGAGAGTGGAAAAGTTGGGGGAGAGGAAGTAATGGGGTGGAATTGATGGAAGAGGATACAGGAGTTCTTTCTGAAAACTATGGAGACGAATGAAGGGAGTAGGGGGAAATGACTGGTGAAGGGATAAAAATCTCAAGGCCAAAGAATCAGGGTTACTCGGTGTTGTGGAAAGAGAGGAAGTAGTAGAGAAAAGTGGGGTTAGAGAAGAGCATGGTATAAAAAAGTTAGAGAGATGGGAGCAGTGATGTGAAAAACAAAAGGGTGATGTTGTAGGGGAGGACAGGGATGGCAGTTAACAGGAGGAATAAGGTTTTTGGGTAGGATAAACTGGCAACGTAAATTCTTTCACAAGAAGTCATTACCAGGGAACTGAGATATTAAGTGTTGTCAAAGCTTTTTGAAAATAAGTTTCCCCTCCAACTCCTGGGAATTCTCAGTCTATTACCACTGAAAGTAGAGAAGGGGCGTTATAACATCAAATCCCTTCAGGAGCACAACACTCAACAAAATCCAGAGTAGCTCAGCATATTCTGCTCTGTCTGTCAGGGTTGTCAAGCACTCATATCCTTGTTGCCCCGATCAGCCACTTTTGAACCCAGAGGAGTCAAGTAGAAGCAAGTTATTCTTGATTCCAAGAGACTGTCATGGAAGAATATCAAGATGTAAGATACTCTTGGTATACACTTGAGCGAAACCCAGGACCTTAGCAATCTCTTTACTTCACCATTTGCGTCGGAGCCCTGCGACCTTTCCCCTCCACCTGCCCTGGGTACACGCAGTTCCACTCCCCCCCCCCCCCCAACTCCCCTCTGTTCACCCTTCCCACAAAGTCCCTTGACCTTCCCCATCCCTCCATCAATCCTAAATTCCCATTTCTATATTCTCCTCTCACTCCTCCAGTCTGCCCCTTCCATGAGTTGCCCTATTCGTCTCCTCCACAGCCTGGCCCATCATTCCGACCCTGGGTCTCCCACCGCCAAGCTCCCGTCACCATGGAAACGGCAAACAGCCCCTCCCCCGACCCGGAAACAGAAAGCAGCAACATTGATTTCTCAAGATGTCGCTGATGGGATTGGTGTTGGTGGAGAATCTGCTGCTTGCGATCGCTTTTCTGCGGTAGATCTCAGCGGTGCAAAGGGACTTGCAGTATTTGTGTCTTCCGGAGGCCGACGGTCGCTGTTGCTTTGCGGTGCGTAGCGCTCGGCTCTTGGTAGCGGTTTGGTTTCAGGTTAGGATGCGGGGCTAGGGGAAAGGTGTCGGTGGAGGGCACGTTAACAGGGCCCGCTCTATATTCACCCTCGAGCATTTCCGAGCGGTCCTACCGCCCACGCTATTACACCTGTCTGATTTATCCATGTTACTGAAGTTGGTATATTGGCCGAAATCCTGGATTTCTGTCACTACCGTTAATTCCGCTGAAGCAAATCGTATCTCTGCTTTGGGCTCATGAACAGGCAACTAAACGCAATGGTTACATTCAAACTAATTGGAATTTAATCGATATAAACTTGAAATTGAAGATCTTTTGCAATTCAATTTTTGTTTGTAATGATTGTTTGCAGGGATTGAGAGTTTCTGAGCAGCTGTGCAAAATAAAACATGAACATTTTGAAACGAAGAAAGGCTACAAAAGGCATTGAAGAACGTCCAACACAACACGAGGATGATGAACTCAAAGAAAAGTCCAGAAATGGTAGGCTTTCCAGACACAGCTTGTGTTACGGTTGGAATGAGATTTTATTAACTTTTGTTTGCTATGTCAGATATTAAAATGGAAAATCAATCGTTAACTACTGTCTTTATTGATACCACAGAGCTATTGTCATCTAGTTTACATTGTGCTGGGTCAGGGAAAAAAATAAGGGATGAAGAAGCCAAGAAAAGGTCAAACAATACATTATTTTTTTATTACGTCAGTATCAAGAGCCACAGTCCATGGCAATTGAAATAAAAATAGCCAAGTAGAATTATGTGGTAGACAACTGAAGACTAGGTAGCATGAAACGTTTTAGAAAATCAGACAAAGCTAACCTGTGTAATATCTAGTCAGTTTAAAAATTGTGGTGGAGAAAATCTGGAAATCTGAAAGTCATTTTTGAATGTCATTTACTGTCATTTCACATCAGATCAACAAACCCAGCAGAGACTCTTAATTGTTCTAGATCAAAGACAGATATTAGATCAAATCTAAGAGATTGTGATGGATAGTTTTAAACATGGGTTGATGAATACTTAGATGACACTTTTAGAGTTGATGATTGAAGGGATATAGAGCAGGGTAGGTGTATGGGATTAAGACTACAATTCATAATTATTAAAGAAGTATTAAAGAACATTTTGTGGTTCTTGTTTGAAAGATGTGCAGATAACCTAGTTCCTTTACTTTCTCATCCCACACCCACCCTACAGTTTTGTAAATGTCCAGTTCCCCTTTGAAACTATTACAATTGAATCTGCTTCAGCTACACTTTTAAGACTGTGCATTCTAGATCAAAAACACTACAATTAAAATGTTTTGTGTCGCCTTCCTCATATTGAAAATAAACATGAGAGTGATTGAGCTAGGTAGTATATTTCAAACCTGTAGTTTTACATCAACATATTGTCAGTTTTACATGTATTTTGCTTGACATAATTCTGTTATTTAAGCTCTGCCTTGCCGTATTACGTCACCTCAGTTTTGGAAGCCCATGCAGTCAAGCAGTGAAGGTACAAATTCCACACAGCATGAGAAATCAGTAGACCATGTTTAAAGAGGTTGGTCAGAATTTAAATAACACTGTCAGCACTTCTGGCAGGGACCCAAGATTGTCTTTGTCATGACCCAAGATTCTCTACATACATATCTATTACCATATATACATAGCTGGTGTTTAATTTTGAATCTTCATTTTGAAATATTATTTCAGATTCAAAATTAAACACCAGCTATGTGTATATGAATACAGTGGATTACTACAGTTAATTGGGCAGCTGCTTATTTGGGACAACTTGATTGAGAAAATAGCCATGCTTTCCTTCATTTATTTGGGATGCTCTGCCGCTTAATTAGGACAGGAGACTGTTGTCGAACAGTTTCTGGCTAGCATCAGTTCTGTGAACTTGTGTGACCATTAGACACTACACCGCGCTTAGAGTGAACAGTGAAATAGTAGTTTGGCTTTTTTATACTTTTTTACTATTTCCATGAAACTTCACCCAATTGTGGCAGCTGTTTAATTAGGCCAAAATGCACAGGTCCTGATGTGTTCCAGTTAACTGGAATCCACTGTATATGCAATATTAGGAAACTTACATTCATTTTCTTGAAAGAATATTCAAGATACTTGATGTAAGTATAATTGAATAAATATCAATTTAAAATCAAGTAAGCGGAAATAAGGTAAATTTCAATTTTATGAAATAGTTGAAAAACTGAGCTGCAGTTATATTTTCTCATTGTATCATTTCAATCAACTGGAAGCGTTTCCATACATCAGAAGTTTGTAATCACGATTGTAAATAAGCAACAATGCAATAACATCATGTTAATTGAAGGATAACTATTGAGTAGGACATCATAGATAACTTACTTTTTCTTATTGTTTAATTGTTTGAGGATCTTTTGTTTCTATTTAAAAGAGCAGAGAGGGCATTTTATCCTAAATATAGCATGTCTGGAAGTATAATGCTCTTAGAATTCTCAAGTCTGGCAGAATATTAGCCTAGATAAAAAGCATAGACGTACTTAAGGAACAGCTGGGTAAACTAGAAAGCATCATCTGATGTTTGATTTAGATGAAGTAGTATGGGTGAAAGCTCGTGTGGAGCAAGAATACCAGCATAAAACATATCTGTTCAATAACTTGATTTTGAGCTGCAGTTTTAAGTGCATGTACAGTTGTACATCCACGCACTGATATGTGTGCAGTAGTTTGCATGCATTTCCCAGTTATATGTGTTTACTTTGATTCAGATTCCATTGTATCACAGTTACCAGGTCACTTCCAGGGCTGGTTTTCATGTTTGCCCAAATGTTTACTTTATTGTTATTTATTATCTTAGTATTTAGTGGTTTTAGGTTTTGAACTTAGTGGTGCCTTTAACACCATTTTTTGGATACCTCTGTACATGATTTGTACAGAATTATTATATCACAGTCCATGCGGATGCTTTTCCCCTGACAGTTTTGCTTTGCGTGTATTCATAGGATTTAAACTAATTGGTGATGTGGAGTTTTCTTATTTATTATTGGTGATTTTATTTTGCATGAATAATAAAGCATAAAACAGTTTAAAAATAACCTACCAATGTAGTTATTAATGTCAGAATTTAGATTAGCATTTCATGTATATTCCAACATAATGATCTTGTTCAGAGTATCAAATTATTTCTATGCCTATACAGAAATAACTTTTGACAGAAAAAAGTTGAACATAATTATTTTACTTTTCTTAATCTAGCATGCAGCTCCATAGGTCCAGGAGCAATAAAGTACGCAACCTTCCTAGTTGGTGGATTTATGGGAATTTTCTTAGGACTTTTCACCTCAGTTTATGTTGCAACTTTGCACGAAAATGATCTGTGGTTTTCAGCTATCCAGGTAAGAGTCAAATCTGTTAATACTAATATTCATTCAGAAGACAGAAAATATTCAGATAGTTGGTCATTATTTAAAAGCTAACATGTTAACTTTGAATTACCAGTGGTTGGTGTGATAGTACTTTTTAAAAACTATTTGCGTTATTAGTGATTAGTTTACATATTGTATTGATATTAAGAGCATAGAACAGTATGGTATAGGAACAGGAACTTATGATGCTATGCTGAATTGATTATACTAGTAATGAATTGCTTAACTAAACTAATCCCTTCTGCCTACACAAGGTCCGTATCCCTACATTCTCTGCACATTCATGCGCCTTTCTAACCTCTGTTGTATTTCCCTCCATGACCAGCCCTGGCAATGCATTCGAGGCATCCATCATTCTCTGTGGTCGAAACAAAAGCAAATATAAGACCCTCAGATCGCGTTTGAATGCCTCGTGTCATCTTAAACACATGCCCCTTAGTATTAGACACTTCAACTCAGCGAAAAAGTTGTCAGCTATCTACTCTGTGCCTGTCATAACTTTATAAACTTCTGTCAAATTTCCTTACAACCTCCACAAATCAAAGGAAAACAGCCCAAGTTCGTCCTACCTATCCTTATAGCACGTGCTCTCTAACTTAGCCAGCGTCCTGATAAAGCTCTTCAGCACACTCTCCAGTGCTTCCACATCCCTCCTATAAAGGGGCAACCAGAAATGAATGCAGTACTCCAACTGTGAACTAGCTAGAGTTTTATAAAGCTGCAACATAACTTTCTGATCATGAACTCAGCGTCTTGACTAGTAAAGGCAGGCATGCCATACGCTGCCATCACCAATCTATCAACTTGCAGGATCTATCTTCCTGAAATAGTTGGCATAGTAAGTGGATTTCACTACTTCAACATGTTAAGAATGACAAAGGTATTGACAATTATCTTGAATGTTACAATGAAAATGAATATTTGGAGGATGCAATCTTCTAAAGAATTGTATGAAGGCAGTCCATTATCTGCACTAGGTGTCTGTGCTGATTTTGTTAATATACAGTCGATCAAAAGAGAACAGCAGATGAATTCCTCCGCCAATAACTATTAGGAACTAATACACAATTTTATAGTGCTGTAGAAATACTGGTAGTGCTCTAATTTGTCCTGTATTTTTTCAAAATATGTAAATTGTTACTCAATTAAATGGTAGTTTCTTCCTGGCTGTTGAAAATCAAATGATAGTTGAATTTTCAGGATCTATCTTCCTGAAATAGTTGGCATAGTAAGTGGATCCAAGTGATAGAATCAATGTTCAAACTTCCGAACTGTTTGATTACAGTCAATCTTTACTGTTCAGAATGAATATTGTGTCTCTTTATAGAGAATACATTGGCATTAAGAAAATTATAATCATTCTGAATTATAATATTCTAGGACAAAATCTTTAAGATTAAGGCTCAGAAGTGATGCTTGGCATCGAAAAGAATGAGTTCAGATTGCATTATCTTGTTCTATAAGAGATTGTATTGAAGTGTTTTTTATTATTTTGTGATGAGACACCAAACCAAGGCTTAATGTGTCCCTTAGATAAGTGTAAGAGTTCCCAAGGCATTATTTCAGAGAAAAACAGGTTATTACAAGTGCTCATTGTCATTCAACCATACACATGTATACAGCTAAACAAAACATCGTTCCTCAGGGGCCAGGGTGCAAAACACAGTACATATAGTCGCACACAGCACTTATAGTTACAATCCAGCACGTGTTAGCACAAGTCCCTCAGAGGCATGCCTGAAAAATGAACAGGTTAGAAGTGTGAGGTGCATGCTTATTATGTAAGATAGTATAATATTACTGACATTATTATAATAAAGAAGTAGTATAAATATGTGAAACAGCAGTAACAAAAGATGGAAAAAATGAGCAGTTAATTGGTGACCAGGCCATTCAGACTGGGTGTACATGTCTGCTGGGTGGCAGCAAGGTGCTAAGAAGTCTAACAGCCTGGGGAAAGAAGCTGTTAACCAGACTATAGTTGTAGTTCTTATGCTGCGGTATCTCCTACATGATAGCAAAAGGTCAAAGAGACATCTGTCTTTTTGTTGAATATCTATCTTTTATTCATCAGTATTGAAACACTTTTTATGTTTCTGTTGTGCATCCTCGCTCTGTGCGGCACTACTGCTGAAAGTACATTTATTATCAAAGTGTGTACGCTATATATAACCCTGAGATTCGTCTTCCCACAGAGAGTCAAACACAAAGAAACACCGTGGAACCCTTTCAAAGAAAGCATCAAACACCCATTGCACAAAAAAACCCCAAATTGCATAAACAGCGAAATACACAGAATATAAAACATCAAACTACAGTGCAATTGAAACAATCTAGGAATGTTCAGTTTAGTTTAGATAAGTTCAGTTCAATTTAGCGCTATGTGTGACTGTAGGCCGCAGATCCAGTCCGCCATGATCAAAATCACACAAAATAGCAATAAAAAAGGAGAACCATACACCAGAAACACGTCATAACATGAACTAGTCCAATTCACAAACTGCGTCAATTAAACCTTGCCCAAAAGCCAGGCTGCAGCAGCATTGAGCAAGAGGGAGAGAGGGACCAGTCAAATGCAGGCATCTTCCAGCCGCAGCGAGTGAGAGGGAGAGAGAGTGGTCGAAAGCAGGGATACTGTGCTGAACTTATGCTCTCGTCCTTATTGATTTCATTCTTGCTCAGCACTTTAATCACCAAGAAATGGAGTTGATCATGGGCTCCAGGCTTCTCAGCCCCCAGGCCACACACTTCGCTCAAAACCTCACCAAACTCCCTTGGAGACAGCAAAGCGCAAGATTGTCCAATCAGCCCAAGAACACACTGTCAAAATGTAAATCACAGGTTCCAATTGTGGCAGAATCATTTGAAAGAAGTAGTAGTAAAAGAAATAATTTTGTGATATGTCTAAAGGACATTGCCTTTGGTCATCGTTATGCATGTCAGTGACTTAATCCTTCCAGATTGTGGTAGGGGAGCTGATCTCCTTGATTTGTGTTTCACTGTGAGGCAACTTCACAGGCTTATTTGAAATATTTGACATAAGTATTTGTTTATGTTGTTAGGTTGGAGGTTATCCAGATGAAATTTAAAGTGTTGCTCCTCCAACCTGAGAGTGGCCTCATTGTGGCAGTACTGGTGTCATGGACAGACATATCGGAATGGGAATTGGAACACTTCATATTTTGTCTGAGTACGCCTCCAACATGATTGTATAAACATCAGTTCCTCTATCTTCTGGTAATTTGTCCTCCTCCCCCTCCCTCTGTCATTTTCCATTTCACATTTCCCAGTCTGGCTCCCCTCTTATCCCTTCTCTTCTCCTCACCTGTCTTATCAGCTCCTTCTGGTGCTCCTCCTCTCTCCCATGGTCTACTCTCTCTTCTATCTGATTTCTTCTTTTTCAGCCCTTTCCTTTTTCCACATATCATCTCCCAACTTCTCTCTTCATCTTCCCACCCCACTCCAACCCCCCCACGCCTACCTACCTTCTCTCTCACCTGGTTTTACCCATCACCTTCTAGCTTGTATTCCTTTCCCTCACCCACCAACTTATTCTGGCTTCTTCCCTTTCCTGTCTAGTCCTGATGAAGCATCTCAACCTAAAACATCGGCTCTTTCTTCCTCTCCAGAGATATTCCCTGAGCTACTGAGTTTGTCCAATATTTTGTACAATTACTCTGGATTTTCAGCATCTGCAGAATCTCTTGTGTTTATTGTTGAAGAGTCTGATTACAGTAGAATAGAAGCTGTCCTTGGAACTTAGTGGTGTGTGGTATCCTGCTCTGGTATCCTCTGCCCAATGGAAGACAGTATTTAATTTCCCAGTTTAAAACATTTGTATAAATTGTAAACGGTGATCTCTGCTCTGATCCTTGACAAGTAACATCTATCCATTCTGCTGCTTTTCTTTTCCCTGGCCCATCATGATTTAGTTGTAATTTCATAAAGCAGTAATTGTTATATCAAAGACTCTTCAAAAAGTATGATATAATTGACATAGCAATAGTTACTTTCAGTTACTTTTTTTCAAATCTCATGGAAATCCTCTTCATTATACTTTAATTTATTTTGCCCATTGCATCTTTGAGTAAGAATTCATTGTTTTCCAGGCTATCAAATTGGTCTCCAGTTAGTGATAGATGGAAAAGTAGACAGCCAAATTTGTTAATGCTGACAAGATGCTTATCTACCTTAATACTGTTTTCCTGCACTTGACCCATATCTCTCGATTCTTTTCATATTCGGATACCTGTCCAAATGGTTTTTATACACTGATTGCATCTGCCTTTACTAAATATTCTGGGAATTTTCCATATACCTACACTCTCTATGTTGAAAAATTTGCCACTTAGATCTTTGTTCAATGTTTCTCCTCTCACCTTAAACTTATGTCCTTGAATTTTAGATTCCCCTACCCTTAGAAAAGGACTGTGACTGTTTACCCTATTTGTGCCCCTCATAATTTTAGAAATCTCTATGAGGCCATGCTTCAGCCTCCTGTGGTTCAGTGAAAGCAATCATAGAATATATAATCTCTCCTTGTAATTAAAGTCCTCCAAACTAGGCAACGTCTTATTGAAACTAGTGTAACTGTTCAGCACATCTTTGGTGTTTGTTTCTTACCTTTTTGATCTTTTAAATATGTGAATACAATCTAATCTGATGGTGGTTTTATCCTCTCTCCCAGTCTGCCTTTCAATTTTAATTATATTGATATTTGTTTTGATTTTCTTTTGCCCTTTGTATTACTTCCTGGGCAGTTGTGAGGCAAAAGAATTGTTTAATAATTCTGGCAATTTCTTGTCATCTTTGCATTATATTCAGATTTCACTTAATCAACTCTTTGAAATCCTGATTGTGCAGAAACTTCATTGGGCTGCATTTATAAACAACATGTGAGCTTATCTAAATGTTTGGTCTCTTAAGCATTGTGTCATCATGCAAAACATTAGCTGGAGAGTAATATTTTGACCTTGCCTGCAAGAAAATAATTCAAACTCTTGAAGGCAAATAACACTTATTCCATCACCCTTTTGACTTGTAGAGACTCTGAGGAGTTGATGGTGAGTTAATTTGTACAGAATATCCAAACACTATTCCCACTGTTAGTAGAGAACACTTGAATTGTCACTCACAAATTCAGTGAAAAAATAACATCTATATGTGTTTAAAGGTGAAACGCACTTCACATCTTTGGGCTAGGTGGACATGCTGCTATTAAGCTTCCATGTTCAAACGACATAGCAAAAGGCTTATATTTTAGAATTCTGAAAGGTGTGGCATTTCCTTTCATCATTTTTTAATCTCATCAACAATGAATTTTAACAGGATTTCTTTTTTATAACTGACTTCCAAAATTTAATTAGAGTACTTTGGCTTGTATTATGTCACATTTTGTTGTGTTAAGCCTTTAGGCTTGTTAGAGTTTCTGCCTAGCAGGCAAATAACACTTATTCCACCACCCTTTTGACTTGTAGAGACTCTGAGGAATTGATGGGTGAGTCACTTTGTGCAGAATATCCAAACATTGACCTTCTCTTGTAGATACAATATGTTTCTGGTCCAGTGAATTTTCTGGTATATGATGACCAGGATGCTATTTGATGGGATTATGGTGATAGTTAAGGTTCATTTATTATTAGCAAATTATACAACTCTAAGATTCTTCTTCTCCAGATACCTATGAAACCAAGAAAAAAAAGATCAGAAACCCCCAAATCCCCTAGCCCCACACACAATTCCACAAGAACATCAACTCCCAAAACCCCTTTCCTGCACAAAAAAATGAGAAAGAACAGGCAAAAACACGGAATATGAAAAAAGCTATCAGACTGGAAAAGAAAGTCCGTAGTCCATAATCCAAATCCATATCCAAAATACAGAAAACCTTGGTAACACCCTCCGGGCACAGTGGCAGGCCACTCAGGGTCCCCTCTCCGTCAGCAGAGTGAGCCCACCAGCGATCAGAAGGCAGGCAGTCAGTGCTCACCTTCTGCATTTGCCTCGATGTTTCAATCTCCCATCAGCTCCATTTCCTCCTTGCCTTGATGCTTGCGCTTGCTACCCTCTGGAATCCTCTTGGAGACAGCAAAGTGATAGATCGCCCTAATAATCTCCAAACAGCAAACCCCAGGCTCCACCATTTCAAAAAAACTGGCATAAAGGACATAAAAGAAGTGAAATAAATAGTTTTGTGGTCTATCCTGAAGGTGTCAACCATGGGAGCATTGTATGCAGGTGCCATCTTGACTGAGGAAAGAAATAATAATATGGAATGTCAAGGGTAGGTGGCTCTATCTTTTGGAATAGAAAAACAGAAACTTCTGTGAATATTCAGCTGGTCAAGCACCATATCTGGAGAGAGAGACAAGGTCAACATTTAGAGACATTAGAACTGAAAACGAGAGAAAAATAGCATGCAGTCTAGGGAGGTGGAAAGAACAAAGAGATTATCTGGTGGGGTGGAGACTAAGGCTATTCAAGTGACACAATTGCTTTTGAAGCCATCTGGGGCAGAAACAAATTAATGTGGCATGGCTGATGGAGTGTAAATTGAGAGATATGAATGAGGGAAAATAAGTTCAAATTGGAATTGTGAAATACATAACATTGTTAATTTCAGAAATCTGAAATAAAAGAGAAAGCTAGAAATACTCAGCAGGTCAGGTAGCATCTGTGAAGAGAGAAAAGCTGTGTTAATGTTACAGGTAGCCAGTTCCATCATTGACAGAGGAGTGTGGTTATCCAAAATTGTTGATATCAGCATTGGGTCCCGAAGGCTGCAAAGTTCTATGATACGCTGTAGTTCCTCAAGCTTCTACTGTTCTAGTGAAGCCCAACATAAGAACCAAAAGCAGAGTGGGAATGGGGTAATGAATTAAAGTGACAGGTGATGAGTTGTAAGTGTATTATAAGGTAGTTAAACAATCTGTGCTTGGTTTCCACAATGATGTTGTGAGTACCAAGTCCAATACACTAAATTGGAAATACAAGTGAATTACTGCTTCATGTAGAAGAACTGTTTTGGGCCCTGAATGGAGGGATTTGATGAAGTAAAATAAAATGCCTTTCTTGTTGAAGATTGTCATTGCTTGACACTTGTGTAGTATGAATGTTACTTGCTGTTTATCAGCCCTAATGGGATTGTTGTGTTGGTCTTAATGTATACAGGCATGTCAACTTCCTTTTCTAAGGAGTTACAAATTTACATTGAACAGTCCTGCACAGGAAAGGCCCTTTGGCCCACAATGTTGTACTGAACCAATTAAATCTGACTCCAAATGGCCAACTAAGCTAATTCCTTGTGCCTGCGAAATGCCCATATACTTCTATTTCCCTCACAGTTATGTGCCTGTATAAAGTCTCTTAAAAATTCCTAATGTATCTGCCTCTACCACCTACGCAGAATATTGTCATCATGGCCCATGCACCTGATTATCTACCTGCACTTTTTCTTGAACTGTAACATATAAAGCATTTTTTGTCAGAGCTACAGCATGGTACCCAGCTCTTCTGGCCCAGTGAACCAGCACCACCGAATTTCACCCATGTGACCAGTTAATCTACTGTTGCTTTTCCTTCATACTGCCTCAATGTACTTGTGTTTTGAATAGATTTGTGTTGATGGCTTAAAAAACTAAGCTTTTCATTGTATCTCGATACCTGTAACAATAATAAAGTAATACCAATATAAACTTGGCTGTAATAAATTTTGTAACTGAGTAATTGGGGCAAGACCCAAACATTTAATGAATAGATGTCTCTTGATAGCACATTCAAAGATATCTTCCATCATTTTATTAACTGAAAGTAAACTCATAAGATAACACGTGGTTGAATTACAATAGCCATACCCTTTGTGGACAGGGCATCATGGACAATTTTTAGCATTATTCAATAAACACTAGTGACGTAACTAAACCAGGCAATCTAGCTAGAGGGGATCCTAGTTCTAAAGTTAAGTCTGCCACATCACAGCAAGGTTATTTTCTGTTTCTATGATTTTTGATTAATCTAGTCCTCCTGGGCATCTTTAAATATGTAAAATGAATCATTTTGGGTCAGAGCCAGTTTCTGTGATGGTGGACACCCAAGAAGCAAGCTGAGACATCAGTCTAACTGAAAATGATTGCAAATGGTTTGACCCTTTCTTTGTTCACCTGCTGGGTTGTTTTGTTGATAACAGGGATGTTTCAGGAGCTTTCTTCCCTCTGTTTGATTTTATACCATTAACACAATTGTTAGTGACTTTTCTGAACAGTTCATTATGAGGTTGCTGTATCTGGTTATTCTGTGATTTAATATTTAAGTAACAAAAACAGTGGATTGGTAATCAAAAATATGTATCTTTAATTTTTTTTAATTCATAGTAAATATGTATATGTTGAGAAAGGAATTTCTTGCAGGATTTCTTTTAGAAGGAGAGTGTTTGAAGATTAATATTTTGGAAGCTACGGTTGCAAGAAAAAGTTTGTGAACCCTTTGCAGTTACCCGGTTTTCTATAATTACTCATAAAATGTGATCTGATCTTCATCTAAATCATAATAATAGACAAATGCAATCTGCCTAAACTAATATGAGGAGCATTTGGCAGCTTTGGGCCTGTACTCACTGGAATTTAGAAGAATGCAGGGGGATCTCATTGAAACCTATCAAATGTTGAAAAAAACTAGATATGGTGGATTTGGAGATGACGTTTCCTATGGTGGGGGTGTCCAGAACTAGAGGCACAGCCTAAAAATTGAGGGCAACCTTTTACAACAGAGGTAAAGAGGAATTTTTTTTTAGCCGAAGAGTAGTGAATCTGTGGAATCCTCTGCCACAGACAGCTCTGGAGGCAAAGACCATGGATCTATTTAAAGCGAAAATTGATAGTTTCCAGATTGGTTGGGGCATCAAAGGTTATGGCAAGAAGGCAGGTGTATGGGGTTTTGTGGGATCCAGGATCAGCCATGATGGAATGGCAGAGCAGGCTCAATGGGCGGAATGGCCTAATTCTGTTCCTATATCTTAAGATCTTGTGGGACAGTGTTCTGTGAACAGTTAAGATAAAAGTTGAACTTTGTTAGAAATGCACACTGCTTTGTTTGGAGGAAAAGGGCACTGCACACCAACACCAAAACCTTATCTCAACTGTGAAGCGTGATGGAAGGAACACCAGGATTTGGGGCTGCTTTGCTGCTTCAGTGCTTGGGCAGCTTGTAATCATTGAAGGAACAATTCAAAATTGTAGCAGGACATTTTACAGGAGAACGTCAGAGTAGTGGTTCGTCACCTGAAGCTTAATAGAAGTTGGATGATGCAACATGACAATGATCCAAGAGTAAATCAACAACAGAATGTTTTAAGAAGGAGAAAATTTGTGTTTAGGAATGGTCAAGTCAGAGTCCGGACCTTAACCCAAAAAGAAGGCTTTTCATGCAAGGTATCCCAGAAATATTGATGAACTAAAATCTTTTGTATGGAGGAATGATCTAAAGTTCCACCTCGCCGTTGTACAAGTCTGATCAGCAGCTACAGGAAATGTTTGGCGGAGGTTATTGCTGCCAAAGGAGGTTCTACCAGTTATTAAATACAAGGGTTCATGTACTTCTCCAGCCTGGAATGTGAATGGTTAAACAATGTGTTCAATATAGACATGAAAAGTACAATTGTTTGTGTGTTATTAGTTGAGGCAGATTGTGTTTGTCTGTATTATTGTGACTTAGATGAAGATCAGACCACATTTTATGAGTAACTAATGCAGAAAACCAGGTAATTGCAAAGGGTTCACAAACTTTTTTCTTGCAATTGTATGTTTTGGCATAGCATTTCCTACCTGTTAAATATTCTCTTTTTGAAGCTTTACAAATGGGTGAAAGCCACTCATTACAAAGCATCCATTACCATTTGGTGGATGTTTAGTTGGATATAGTGTTGGCCTAGTTTAAATCTCCATCACACTAAGCTTTTGCACAAACATACCAGTGTCTGTTATAGATCTAGCTTGACTGTATCCTGGATGGAAATGTTAAATTACACCAGTAAGAACAGTCTATGTTCTTAAAAATATTTGGGATGGAAAGCAATTGGGAGGTTTTCCATTATTAAATCTTGCTGTTTATTTTGGATACACGAGTCAGCAGTTACATAGCTTGGAAGGGAAATATATTTAAAAAGTTTTCCTTTCCTGAGTACTATGTAGACTGACCTCGCATTTGGCATGCTTCTACAAAGCAGGCAATCATTCTAAACATAAAATGTTTTTTTTTTGTGTATCCTGTCTGAGCTGAGATTTGATATTCTATCCAGGATGTAGCCTAGCTGGATAAATCACAGATTATAGTACTGTATTTGTGTAAAGGCTTGAAGTTCATTATTTAAGCTAAGTAACAGCTGTATCCAACCAAAAATGTTGGATCGAAAGTGAATTAGTGCTCAAGGTTGTGATTTTAAGTAACTGCTTGCCAAGCAGTGAAAGTGCAGTTTGGTAAGCAGTTACATTGCCTGGTTATATCTTTCCTTGTATTTATTTTAGCTTGATTGCATTAGGTTTAAAAATACAATTAGGTGTTCAAAATCAAACCAAATATGCTGGAGTTCAGAACCATTGCAAATGTATTGAATATTTTCTTCTGCTTTGGATGAATTGAAATTTGATTGAGGAGGATATTTATCCAAAGTGAGATAATGGTCCAGACTTAATCCTAGACAATCATTAAAATTAATGATTTATTGCAACCCAGAAGATGAATGACTCATAACTGCCTGTCGATGTCTTAGATTTTTGATGACGCCATCAGTTATATGATATTTGGTAGTGTGCTGGTTATTTGCAGTCTTCAGCAAACCAGAAGACTATAGTTTCATTTTAGCAGGAGCGTATTATGACAATAAGAAAAAGGAAGAAGCGATATGTAATTGTCAGTGATCCGTCACTGTATAGCTTGGAAAGCAACCCAGAACAGCCTGATGATTGTGCTGTTGGTCGTGGAAATAATAATACCACTTTTCATAAAGTTGCAGTAATTGAAATCTGGTCAACTTTATGGAGAACTGAAACTGTCCTACTGCTTGCTCTCTCAGTGGGCCTAATACTGGGATGCTTTCACGCCTGGTATGTTCAATCACTGCATGAGAACTTCTTGTGGTTTTCAAATTTACAGGTGAGTGTTTTGCAATTATCTCACAGTGGAAGAAGTACACAAAAATAATACCCGTATTTTAATTTCAGATACTAAAAGTGTGTAATATTTTCATCCCACAAAGTAAATGAGATGCATTGAACATTCTTATTTAGTTTTCTTAATTAAAATATAGTGTTTTGGAATATCATGCTATGGTTAATTAAATAAGTTTTAAGCTTGGAAATGCAAACAATAGCCTTGAAACATTTTTTTTGTGGAATACATAGAACTTTTTAGTGATTAATGTAGTCTCTGTTTTTGTTTATCAGAATCAGCTTGTTTTGTTACTAGACCTGTTATTCCAGGAAATGTTCAAAGTAAAAATATTCAAGCATAATACTGAAACTTATCTTTCCTTAACAACACAAGAAGCAGGAGCAAGACTAGATCAGTTAGCCAAATGAGCCTACTTCACCTTTCTATATAATGTAGAAAATATTATATAATTTTGGCTTCAATACTATCCTTATTGGTCTCTACCTAGACTCCTTGACTCCTTTGTAATTTAAATGTATGTCATTTTCTGCCATGGATATATTTCGTGACTCTACTGCTCTGAGATAAACAATTCCAAAGATCCATTGCTTTGGCAAAGGGGTTCCTCCTCATCCCTAACTAAAATGGAACTTATTCTGTAAATATATCTCTGACTTATGGATACTCCATTATGCAAACTCTTTTCTCAGATTCCAACCTGTCAGTTCCCCTTGGAATCTTACATAAGATCACTTCTCCCCATAACCTTTGATGCCTTTACCAATTAAGAATCTATAAACCTTCACTTTAAATTTATCCAATGACGTAGCTCCCACAGCCATCTGTGGCGATGTTTCCACAAATTCACCACTCTCTGGCTAAAGGCATTTCTCCTCATCTGACTTCTAATGGGATGTCTTTCTATTCTGAGGCTGTGTCCTCTGGTCCAAGATACTTCCACGGTTGAAAACATCCTCTCTACATCCACTCTATTTAGGCATTTTAACATTTGGTAGGTTTCATTGAGAATGCCACTCATTCTTCTAAACTCCAGCAAATACAGTCTCAGATTGATCATATGCCCCTCATAGAGAAACCCTTTCATTCCTGGGATCATTCTTGTACACTTGTTCTTGTCCTTCTCCAATGTCAGCTCATAATTTCTTTGATATGGGCAGAAAACTGCTCACACTTTATATATGGGGCTCAAAACTGTGCACACTATATTATTAGTTCCTTGTCCTAATGTTCTAATAGCATTATAAAATACTTTGATCATACATGTCTTAATCTGTTTATTTTAAATGCACTGAACACAGTTGCTTTCTGTGTGATATGCAGGAGGTTGAACAGGAAATCTCCTTCAGGACAGAATGTGGTCTGTACTATTCATATTACAAGCAGATGATTCAAGCCCCAACCATTAACCAAGGTGATTACATGTTCCAAAGCTTTAAATTGTGAATTATATTTAATGGTAGAAATATTAGAATAGCTTTTGCATGTCTACAGCTGCTTCCACTGTATTTCAGATATATTACTGGCACGCTGCCAGCAAAATAAATTTACTGTACCAGATAAGATCTTTGAGAATATACAGTTACAGTAATCAGATTGGTTTTTTTGTACAAGTGGAAGTGTTATTTATGGGAACAATAATTTTAGTATTACATTTATATTCTTCTGTATTTTTGTGGATACTGCAAAAGATACAGCAATAGTTAATATTTTGACAGTATGGTCAAAATACACTTGAAAATACACAAAATACAGCACTTGAAATTCTAAATCCCTTTTTCTGGAGGACACAGCTACTAATTTCTGGGTTTAGTGAATGCACAATTTATTTGTGTAATATTGAAACTCAAATAATTGAAAACTGTTGAAAGCAAGTAAGCCTCATGTTATTTTCCATTTCTAAACCTCAAAATAGAAGTGGATTTTAAAACTAATTTATTCTTGGTTGTCAACTAGTGCTTTAACAACTATTTCTTTAAACCCACACTTGGAATCTAAGTACAGGTTACAGAAGTGTTCCGTTCTGGTGAACTGTTTATAACTTGAATAGTTCATAGTGGAAGTGCGACTGCAAACCGACTTCCTAGGCAGCAGAAAATGCCTGCAGCTCTTCAGCCCCCAGCAAATCCATACGGTCCTTCTCCTAAATACTCGCTCAGGTGTGATAGGTTATACAATTGGTGGCATATGTGGAATGGTCAGAAGCTGAGAAAGAATTGTCCTTAGTTCATTAAATAGCTAAGGAAGCTTGTAGAATAGAAGTAGTCTTTTATCTTTTATTTCAGAATGCCATCTATGGTATTTTGTGTGGCAAGTATGTAGAGTATTCTAACAATTCTAAAATATCTTTTGTGTTGGAAGTAATGCAGGAGATGTGTAGTTCAGGTGGTTGGTGGTTAGGTTGAAGTGTTCTTCGATCTTGGCAATTTACTTGCTAACTGATTTTATTCATGTTTATCTTTGGAATCCACTTTTTAATTACGTTGTGTTCTCCTTTGTGAAGGAATTAACGAGCTCTTGTATGACAATAAAACTGAATCTAGGAGGACAATAAACCTCCTTAAGCGGATGAACATTTACCAGGAAGTTGTCCTAAGCATTTTATATAGAATTTTATCTCTTCAGGTAAAAATACCAGCTTTTTCAATTGTATGAATGTTCTTTTATGCTTTACTGGTTTATGTTGTGGTAAAGGGTTCTAAAGAGAGTAATTTGCGTCATTTGTTTTCAGAATTACTTGGCACCAGTTTTCTTCTACATATACACAGTATTTGGACTTCAGGCTCTCTATGTTATTTCGCTGTATGTTACCAGTTGGTTATTAAGTGGTACCTGGATATCAGGGGCACTGGGAGCTATTTGGTACATCCTAAACAGGTAGGCATTACCACTTTGTGGTGCAAAGAAATTGCATGTTATCTGTGCATTAAAGGATCAGAACCAAAGGATTGCCAGATGTTGACATCCTACATGTACCTTTTTTTATGAATTGCACATCTTTTTTGATAAGTTTTTGCTGTCAGATTCTAGACCATGACAGAAATATTTGTTTTCTTTTGGATCCTGAAGAATTAATGTTATTAATACAGTGGATTCCAGTTAGTTGGGACACATCGGGACCGGTCCATTTTGACCCAATTAAGTGGCTGCCCCAATTAATCAAAGTTTCAATGAAATAGTTAAAAAGATATTAAAAAAAGACAAACTACCATTTAACTGAGCGAGAAATTATATATTTAAAATAAAAAATAAAGAACAAAATAGAACACGACAAATACTACTATAGTGCTATAAAACCGTGTATTAGTTCCTAACACTTACTGACCAAGTTTTGCTGCCAAGTTTTTTTGATTGAATGTAAATGAACAAAATCAGCACAGACACCTAGTGCAGATAATAGACTGCCTCCATATAATCCTTTTGACGATTGCATCCTCCAACTCTGTTTTTTGTAACATTCATGATGATTGTTCACACCTTCAAATTCTTTGTAGTTCCTAGCTTGTTGAAATAGTGAAATCATTTCATTTTCACTCCTGGCCATTTCTGGCATCTCCATGCCTGAACGCTTGAAACTGCAGTGAGCAATACAGTTCCAAATTGCCTTACTGCTTATTTATCACCGATTATCAGTGACATAAATCACTGCTTTTTGAACACTACCACATGCAACTGATACTATTTTAAAACTGTTCACTCAAACTATGGTTTAGTGTCTAACAGCTACCTAAGTGCATGCGACTGATGTTAATTAGAATCTCTGGCAACAATCTCCTGCCCCAGTTAAGTGGCATAGTATCCCAAATAAATTAAGCGAATCCTGGTTATTTTCTCAATTAGTTTTTGTTCTTTAGGAGTTATCCCAAATAAGCAGCTGTCCGATTAACTGATTGCCCAATTAACCAGAATCCTTTGTATTTCAGCCTATTTGAATTTGCATGTACAATCTAACTGGATATCAATTTCTTGTAATTTGATCCCATTTTCTTTCATGTATTTTGCACAGTAATATATGTAGAGAAATTTTCAGGTAATTGTACATATAAAGTGTGATTCATTTTTATAGAATTGATACAACAAGAGTGGAGTTCACTATTCCTTTGAGGGAGAATTGGTCACTTCCCTTTTTTGCACTGCAAATAATGGCGATTACATATTACCTCAGACCACAGATTAGACCGCTTCAGCAAGTGAGTAAGCAAATACATTCCTGCCTATCCCCTCCCTGCTTCCCCTCTCCCACCCCTTGATCCTTCCTCTTACTGGTTTTTCACCTGGCACCTACCAGCCTTCTCCTTCCCACCCTCCCTCCACCTTTTTAGGGCCCCTGCCCCCTCCAGTCCTGACGAAGGGTCTCAGCCAGAAAGGTTAACTGCTAGTTTCCATGAATGCTGCCCGACCTGCTGAGTTCCTCTAGTGTGTTGTGCGTGTTACTTTGACCCCAGCATCTGCAGTGTACTTTGTGTTTACATTATTATAAAATGGGTGACGCTTACTCAGTCTGAAGCAATGCATTATAATTGTGGTAATGCTGCTAATGTAATATATAGGACCCAATGGAAATAGAGATTAAAATAGCAAAGACACCTTTTGAGCAGTGCAATTATAAAGTGAATTCATCTTGATATTGGTCAGTGGATCTAAGCAGAATGTGCCAGGATTCATATTTCATCTCTCACAACACCAGTCAGTGGTTTACTTGTTACTCAGATCTTTGTGGAATAATCTCATCAAATGCCATTCAATAGCGAATATCCTATTGAGATTGAAGTGTTTCCATATAATTGATTCTTAAACCAAGGAATTGTGCTTTGTAGTGCCTTTTCTCCTTAAGGACCAAAACTGGTTCTGTATCTATTTTGAAAGACATTTGCTGAAACCAAGCACAGTGTAGGTGACCAGCTTGTGGGAAGCCTTATCTGAACCGCAAGAGTGATCTTGACCTTCCAGTTGTCTCTAGCCTTAATTCTCTATCCCATTACTATTCTGAACACTCTGTCTTTGGCTTCATATGCCATTCCAATGAAATTTTCAACATAAACTTGTGAAATAGTGCCTTATCTTCTAATTAGGTGTCATCGGTTTTTGGACGGTACTGAAGTCAGCAATCACCGACATTTAGCAAGTCCAGCCTTCTACCTCACATTTGCAAAATTTAATCTTTTTTTCTGTTATCTCATCTAGTAATTTCACATTTCTTTTGTGGTTTACTGATTTTTATCTCCCAAATACATCTAATTATCAAGTGGTCCTCACCACCCTCTGTGTGATTCAATTCTTTTGGTTTACATCTCATCATAGACCTTCTCTTTTATTTCCTTTCCCTTCCGAACATCTGCAATTTAAAATATTTTAGCTCCATGCTTCCTTTCTAATGAAAGGTCATTGACTTAAATGATAGCCATTCCATTTTGTACAGATGCTGTCTGATATATTGAAAATTTCCGTCATATTCTGGGTTTATGTAAGACTGAGGAACTGAATGGGGTAGATACTGAGAGTTGTTTCTACAGATAGAGGCATTTCCATATGCAAAAAATGAATTAAAATAAATTCTTTATCAAGAGGAGTTTAAATTTTTGGAATTCTCCACCCTAGATAGTTGAGAAGACTGAGTCACTAGATTCAAGGCAAAAAGGGATTTTTTTTTTTGAGACATTGGGTTACCAGGAACAGACTTTAAGTTCAGTCCAAAATCAGATCATCTTCATTTTACTGACTAGGGGACTGAGCTCAAGGAGCCAAAATGATCTGGCTGATTGTAGCGTTTTGGATGTGTTAACATATTTAAGCATATTAAAGTGAATTTGCATTATGCAAAGATTAATAGTTATAACTGTGGCACAGCTGCAAACCAAGTATATTGGCTTTATAATTCACTTTGAAATCTGTTCTGTGTAATAATGCCTACAAAATAGAGCAATAAATATAATTATTGAAGTAGAATCTAATGTTATTTAATTGTACTTGTGTAGCATACTGTTGTACTTAGACCATGAGAACTAAGTGTAGGCATATTTCACAAATAATGCGTTTAGGTTATCAGAATCTTCCTTGTTACATGGAAATTGACTAATGAAGAGAACAGAATTACTTAATGAGTGTTCTACTGCTGTATACATTAAAAGCAGATTTATTTCCTAGTTTATGTCACATAATTAACTTTTTTTTCCCTTTTACTTTAAGCGGCTGTCACTCACTTTGATCATGGCTTCAACATTTCTCTTCTGCGTTACCTGGCAGTTTAACCAGTTTATCTTATTAATTCAAGCTGTGGCTCTCTTTTCATTGGATTGCTTAGATATGGTGCCAACATCTAAGGTAATGTGACATTGTTAACCTTGTTCAGCTGTGAGTTGATTTGGAAATGCAATATATAATGGTCTGTGAAATATAACATGAACTTGTTAATTTGTCAGATCGTTATTCCTGCAATACTGATCTCAGACAGAAATATTCTTGCATTATGTATAGAAATTAAGAGATAATGGGTCTGGATTAATTTTTCAAAGAGGATTAAGAAGACTAAGTTGGGTAAGTCCTCACTTTGGAGATACAAGA
The DNA here is from genome assembly GCF_030144855.1 of Hypanus sabinus. Lineage (NCBI taxonomy): Eukaryota > Metazoa > Chordata > Chondrichthyes > Myliobatiformes > Dasyatidae > Hypanus > Hypanus sabinus. Next base: position 47,331,184 of record NC_082722.1, read on the forward strand.
GACTGCAGATGCTGGAATCTGGACCAAAAAAAATCATTTTAGGAAGAACTCAGTGAGTCAGGCAGCATTTGTAGAGGGAAATGGATCATTGCTGTTTGGGTCAAGACCCTTCATCTAGATTGGATGGTGTCTCGAGATGAAGGGTCTCAGTTTAAAATGTCGACTACCCATTTTCCTCCACAAATGTTGCTTGATCTGCTGAGTTCCTCTTAACTTTCTTGGGTGATACATTGCAGAAACTGCTGTGAATAAAGAAAATCAAGATACATTTTCTAAGTTAGAACAGACGTCAAACAATGGGTAAGTAAGGTATGTATATGATGTATAATGAATAAAGTAACAATTTTAATAAACACACAAACACAAGAAAATCTGCAGATGCTGGAAATTCAAGCAACACACCAAATACTGGTGGAACACAGCAGGCCAGGCAGCATCTGTAGGAAGAAGTACAATCGACGTTTCAGGTCGAGACACTTCATCAGGAATAACAGAAAAAAGAGATAGTAAGGGATTTGAAAATGGGAGGGGAAGCTTCATTCCCACCCTGTTACTTGTTAAACTATTCCTCTTCTCACCCTGTTACTTGTAAAAATACCATCCCCTTCTCTCAATTCCTCCATCTCCGCCGTATCTGCTCTCAGAATGAGGCTTTTCATCCCATGATAAAGGAGATGTATCTTCCTTTTTTAAAGAAAGGGGCTTCCCTTCCTCCACCATCGTTTGCCCTCAAATACATCTCTCCCATTTCCTACACATCTGCTTTCATCCCATCCTCCCGTCACCCCACTAGGGATAGGGTTCCTCTTGTCCTCATCTACCACCCCACCAGCCTCTGTGTCCAACGTATAATTTTCTGTAATTTCCATCATCTCCAACGGGATCCCACCACTAAGCTCATCTTTCCCTCCCCCCCACCATTTTCTGCTTTCCGCAGGGATCGCTCCCTACGCGACTCCCCTGTCCATTCATCCACCCCCCCCCCCCCCCATCCCTTTCCACTGAACCCTTTCCCTTCTGGCACTTACCCTTGTAAGCGGAACAAGCGCTACACCTGCCCTTACACTTCCTCCCTCATCACCATTCAGGACCCCAGATAGTCCTTCCGGGTGAGGTGACACTTCACCTGTGAGTCTGCTGGTGTGATATACTACGTCCGGTGGTCCCAGTGTGGCCTTCTATATATTGGTGAGATCCGATGCAGACTGGGAGACTTGTTTTGCTGAACACCTACGCTCTGTCTGCCAGAGGAAGCAGGATCTCCCAGTGGCCACACATTTTAATTCCACGTCCCTTTCCCATTCTGGTATGTCAGTCTATGGCCTCCTCTACTGTCGAGATGAAGCTACACTCAGGTTGGAGGAATAACAGTTTGTATTCCGCCTGGGTAGCCTCCAGCCTGATAGCATGAACATTGAGTTCTCTAACTTCCGTTAATGCCCCTCCGCCCCTTCTTACCCTATCCCTAATTTTTAATAATTATATATTTTTTCTCTCTCTTTCCCTCTCACAGTAAGTCCTTGCCTGTTTTCCATCTTCCTCTGGTGCTGCCCTCCCCCTTTCTTTCTTCCAAGGCCTTCCGTCCTATGATACTCCCCCTTCTCCAAACTTTTATCCCTTTTGCCAATCAACTTCCCAGTTCTAGGCTTCATCCCTCCCCCTCCTGTCTTCTCCTATCATTTCCGGTCTCCCCCTCCCACTTTCAAATCCCTTACTATCTCTTTTTTCCATTAGTCCTGACAAGGGTCTCGACCCAGAACGTCAACTATACTTGTTACTATAGATGCTGCCTGGCCTGCTGCATTCCACCAGCATTTTGTGTGTGTTGTACTATTATCATGAATTCTGTAGTGACTCTTATTTACTGCTTCAAAGGGAACTAACTCCCAGCTACAATGTATGGTGGTAATAATAAGTTTAATCAATCTCCTTCATGTCAGCATGAAGTAAATCATAAGCAAACTACGCAACACACACAACTGCTGGAGGAACTCAGCAGGCCAGACAGTATTTATGGAAGGAAAAAGTATAGTCGACGTTTTGGACCGAGACCCTTTGGCAGGACTGCCTGGCCTGCTGAGTTCTTGCAGCATTTTGTGTGTGTTGCTTGGATTTCAAGCATCTGCAGATTTTCTCTTGTTTATCATAAGCAAACTATGCCCAGTTTGGCAAGCTCAGACATACAAACTGAAACATTAAGGTCATTCATTGAACTTCCATTATTGCCAGTTGGAAGAGTACAAATTCCTGAAAAATTCAGGTTAAATTTAAAATAGCCTTTTTATTTGGGATTGAGAATTACAGGTACTCAATACTGATTAGGTGAAGTATGGTAAACTGCTTTTGTTTTTAAACTTTTGTTTGACCCCTGGCTACAGTCATAATTACCATCAGTTCCTGTGATGTCTTTGGAGTTTCCTATAGAAACATAGAAAATCTACAGCACAATACAGGCCCTTCAGCCCACAAAGATGTGCTGAACATGTCCTTACCTTAGAAATTACCTAGGGTTACCCATAGCCCTCTATTTTTCTGAGTTCCATGTACCTGTCCAAGAGACTCTTAAAGGACCCTGTCATATCCGCCTCCATCACCGTCACCAGCAGCCCATTCCATGCACTCACCACTCTCTGCGTTTTAAAAAAAAACTTATCCCTGACATCTCTGTATCTACTTGCAAGCGCCTTAAAACTGTGCCCTCTCGTGCTAGCCATTCCAGCCCTGGGAAAAAGCCTCTGACTATCCACATGATCAATTGAAGGAACAATATTTAGAAAATTGTCATCTAAAATCATTAAACTATTTCCAATTAAAATCATTATGTGGAATCTTAAAAATAATTTTGGATGATTGGAATTAGTTTTTTTTACAGTTGACAAACAATCAAAAAGTTGATTTTTGTGCATTGTTTATTTTCTCTGTTTCAGTAGGCTTTATTGGTATGGCATTTATTTTGTTACAGGTTACATCATTATACTTTGTACATGTTGTTTCTTTGCTTTTGGTATGGATCCTACAATTTAACAATTCTATGCTCCTGGGCTCACTGGTTCTGAGTTTCATCCTGGCTGCTTTAGTAGTACGGTACTTTCAGGTAAAAATGGAATGTTCTTTATCTTTAAAAATAATTGTAATGCAAACAATACCATGTAAAAATTCTGTAAAGTCAATTGGGAAATAAAATAAATTATGAAGAGTGTAGTGGGTGAAGTCTTTTGCTACAGGAATCGTCAGTCCAGGTTAACTTGCACTTCTTTATGTTACAGACAAATTATTACATAGGGACCAGCTGCTTTTTATAAAATAGTTATTGTGCGCAGTCAGCTCTTTCTGAGACTTTTTAACTGCACACATAAAAAGCTTGATATCATTAATGTTATTGTCATGTAATTACAGCCTGTACTACTCAGTTAGTTGCATCTGTGATAATATGAGCAACGAATAAATGACTATGCAATGAAAAAATTAATATTGCCATTTTTTCTTCTTTTTATAGAGGAATTTAAAATCTGGCACGTTTGCTGTAAGAGTTGTGAAACTATTGCTACATCTGATTGTTATATTCAGCTTAACATTCCTAACAAATAATATAATCAAGGTATGTAAATGGAGCTGTTAAAATACTTCTTTGTGAAGTTTTGATGAATACCTCTGAAATGAGTTATCCACAAGTGAAAATTATTTTTGATAATGTTAAAGAATGTGTCTACTTGTTTATTTTGGACCTACATTTAAAAAGTATGAGAGTAAACAGACAATGACAATATTTACACAAGAAAAGTGGTAAAATGTTTACTTTGTTTTTGTAACCTAATTTTCAAATTTCCCATTTTTCATTTGTTAGATTAAATAAAAAACAGGAAGTCTGAGAATTGGGAAATTTTCAGAATTCAGTAAAGAAACAAGACCTTGACAGGAAAGGAGAAAATTATCTTGGAAAAAGCTTACAAATAAACTCTAAAAGGTTATGCAAATATGTAGAGAAATTTAGCAAAGGTTAAAGTGGATCCCAGTTAGACTGAGAAAGAGGCAATTATACTAGGTAATTAGGAAATGGTAGAGTTTGTTTGTTGTTTCTCTTCAGTGAAGAATACACTGAAAATGTTGCAGAAATAATGGAACACCACAGATCTAGAATGAATGAAGAGCTGGAAAAAATATGATTAGCAAAAATTGGATTGGAAAAATTAACAGGGCCCTCCCCAAACTTTTGAAAGTGCTGGCAACAGGAATTGAAGATGTGTTGGTCATCATCTTTACTAATTCTATAGATTCCAGAATGGTTATGACTCTGCCATAGTTGGATGCATCAGCAAGGGAGATGAGGCGGAGTACAGGGCTATGGTGGGAAACTTTGTCACATGGTGTGAGCAGAGTCATCTGCAGATTAACGTGAAAAAGACTAAGGAGCTGGTGGTGGACCTGAGGAGGGCTAAGGCACTGGTGACCCCTGTTTCCATCCAAGGGGTCAGTGTGGACATGGTGGAGGATTACAGATACCTGGGGATACGAATTGACAATAAACTGGACCGGTCAAAGAACACTGAGGTTGTCAACAAGAAGGGTCAGAGCTGTCTCTATTTCCTGAGGATACTGAGGTCCTTTAACATCTGCTGGACAATGCTGAGGATGTTCTACGAGTCTGTGGTGGCCAGTGCTGTCATGTTTACTGTTATGTGTCGGGGCAGCAGGCTGAGGGTAGCAGATACCAACAGAATCAACAAACTCATTCGTAAGGCCAGTGATGTTGTGGGGGTGGAACTGGACTCTCTGACGGTGGTGTCTGAAAAGAGGATGTTGTCCAAGTTGCATGCCATCTTGGACAATGTCTCCCATCCACTCCATAATGTACTGGTTAGGCACAGGAGTACGTTCAGCCAGAGACTCATTCCACCGAGATGCAACACTGAGCGTCGTAGGAAGTCATTCCTGCCTGTGGCCATCAAACTTTACAACTCCTCCCTCAGAGTGTCAGACACCCTGAGCCAATAGGCTGGTCCTGGACTTATTTCCACTTGGAATAATTTACTTATTATTATTTAATTATTTATGGTTTTATATTGCTATACTTCTACACTATTCTTGGTTGGTGTGACTGTAACGAATCCTGATTTCCCTCGGGATCAATAAAGTATGTCTGTCTCACAACTGGGAAAGGAACAAATGGAACCCCACTATTAAGAAAGAAAAGGGGGGAATGGATGACTACAGATCTGTTAACCTAATGTCTGTAGTGGAATAATAGTCAGGTAGTAGTTAAACGAAATGAAAGCATATGCATTTGCAGATAATATATTGATGTGAATTAAAGAATGGTTAAGAGACAAAAAACAGAGACTAGGAATAAATTATATCAGATGGGGAGCTTGAGGCAAGTGGCCTGTCACAGGAGCCAGTTGACATAATGATTTAACTGACAGACCCAAGTTTAAAATAATTCAGATTTGCTGATGATACCAAGTTAGGAAGCAGCGTAAGCTGTGAGCTTCATCCAGGGAGGCTTCCGGAAAGTACAGATAAGTTAAATGAATGGGCAAGGTCAGGGAATATAATGTGAAGAAAGAAGTGGAATACTAAAAGGGAATGCAAAGTATTTTTCGAATAGTGAGAGATTACAGCGTACTGATATTCAAAAGGACCTTGCTGATCTTCCATATAAATTGCTGAAATTTACCATTCTGGTTCAACCTACGATTAGGAAGGCCAACTGTATGTTCAAGAAGATGTGACACTTTGAGAAATTTTGAGACATCACATGGAATCTCATCTACAGGTCTGGTCTCCCTTCTTAAAGGGGAAATAATTTAAATAAATGGACTGCATCCAAGTTTCACCAGTTTAATTCTGCAATGGCAAACTTGTTTTGTGAAGTGACATTTAATACACTGAGTGGCCACTTTATTAGGAACACCTGTACACATCGTTAATGCAAATATCCTATCAGCCAATCATGTGGTAGCAACTCAATGCATTAAAAAATATACAGGCAAGATGAAGAGGTTCAGTTGATGTTCAAATCAAACTTCAGAATGGGGAAGAATTGTGATCAAAGTGAAATCTACCATGGAATTATTATTAGTGCCAGACAAGGGTGGTTTGAGTATCTTAGAAACTGCTGATCTTCTGGAATTGTCAAGCACAACAGTCTCTAGCGTTTACAGAGAATGGAGCTACAACCAAAATCAATGTCCAGTGAGCCAGTGCCCGATTAATGAGAGAGGTCAGACGGGTTCAAGTTGACAGGAAGGCAACAATAGTTCAAATAACCACGCGTTACAACAGTGGTGAGCAGAAGTGTATCTGAACGTACAACACATTGATCCTTGAAGCAGATGGGCTACAGCAGCAGAAGACCGTGAACACATGAAAATGCACTCAGTGGTCATTTTACTAGGTACCTCCTTCATAAGTATGAGAGGTAATGTTCAGTATAGCACAAGCACGGGGCTTGACAGGATTGTTCCAGGAATAATATCTCTTCTCTTTCCAAGTGACCTGTGGTGGCTTTTTGTTGTGTATATTCAGAATCAAGAACCAGACTTAATATCACAGGCAAATGTGAAATTAGTTGTTTTGCAGCAGCAGTATAGTGCAATATATTGTTGAAAATAGACACATTTTGGAGTATTAAAATAGAATTGATGTTTATGGGCTCATTGTAGGAAAGTTGTTGTAAAGTGGAATGAGTTAATCCTGTTTCTATTTTTTCTAACTGGTGAGTAATAAGAGCCCTCATCATAATTTAGTAGATATGCTCTGAAATAATGGAGAGCACATTTGCAAATATCTGACTTGTTTAAATGTATTTGAAAGGAAAAAGAATGTTGTTAGGAGTTTTGCACAAGCTAGTTTGCAGTGATCAGTAATATGCTATAGGATTACACAATTTAAAAGAAGTATAGCTTTGGCTGGCAAAAATATTGATTTCTTTATTTTGCTTTTTCATTCTGTGCAATTTTGGAGATAACATAATTAAGTGACTTTTGACAAAAATACTAGTAATTCTTATTTAAATAATTTCTATTTATAAATTTCTGTTTTGATCTCATGATTGTGTTCCTTTTTGTGGCAGAGAATTTTAGGACTAGAATCTGATGAACATATTTTTAAATTCCTTAAGGCAAAGTTTGGATTTGGGGCAACAAGGTAAAGTTTTAATTATTTTTTTTAATCACAAAACTAAATGTTTGTTGCAGGGAAAACAGTGCTGTCCATTGAACAGACCAGTATATACCTTTTAATGGATTGTACAGATACTGCCTGAAAATAAAATGGCCGAGAATTTCCAAAGCCATCCATGCTTACTGCTGATTTGTTCATTGTGTCTGCACTTTAATAAACCTTCCTCGTATGAAGATTCATTTGCTTAGAGCCATGAACGTGATCATTCATGATCTTGAAAGCCAACTAAGCCATTCCCTGTCAACACATACATAATGCAGGAGGAACTCAGCAGGCCAGGCTGTATCGATGGAAAAGAGTAAACAGCCGATGTTTTGGGCCGAGACCCTTCATCAGGACTGGAAAGGAATGGTGAAGGAGTCAGATTAAGAAGCTGATTGGAGGGGGGGAATAAGTACAAGGTAGCAGGTGACAGATGAAACCAAGAAAAGGGGAGGGGTTGAAGTAAAGAGCTGGGAAGTTGATTGGTGTGGTGAACTACCTATACCTGTCTGGACATGCCCCCTGCTGACTGCTCCTGTGGCTCCTCCCACAGACCCCTGTATAAAGGTGATGGAGGTCTGAGCCCGGCCTCTCTGTCTCCAGGATGTAGTATAGTGGTCACTCACTGCTTGTTCCTTCTTCCAGTCAATAAAAGCCAATACCTCGCTTTTACGTCTCAGAGTGAGTTATTGATGGTGCATCAATTGGTGAAAGAGATAAAGGCTGGAAAAGAGGGAATCGTGGAAGAAAGGGAAGGGGGAGGAGTACCAGAGGGAGGTGATGGGCAGGTAAGGAGATAGGTGAGAAAGGGAAACAGGAAATGGGGAATGGTGAAGTTCGAGAAACTGATGATCCTGCCATCAAATTAGAGGCTACTTAGATGGAACATAAGGTGTTGCTCCTCCAACCTGATTGTAACCTCATCGTGACAGTAGAGGAGGCCATGGACTGACATGTCCGAATGGGAATAGTGAAATTGAAATGGTGGCCACCAGGAGATCCCGCTTTTTGTGGCAGGTGAAACACTCTCACCAATATAAAGGAGGCCTCCTGTGTATTGGTAAGACCCGATGTGGATTGGAGCCTGCTGTATATCAGTAAGACCACTTTAAGGTTGGAGGAGCAACACCTTATATTGGGTTGTTTTGAGGTGACAGACTGGCAGGCACTCTGTGAGCCACATGGAGAGGACATTGATGGGTTCACAGAGTGCATCATTGGTTACATCAACTTCTGTGTGCACTGCAATGCTCCGGCAAGAACTGTCCTTTGTTATTCAAATAACAAGCCATGGGTAACAAAGGACATCAAGGACATCCTGAACACTAAAAAGAGGGCATTTAGAGATGGAAATAGGGAGGAGATGAGGCCAATACAGAGGGACCTGAAAAGCCAAGATCAAGGAGGTTAAAGACAGGTATAGGAGGAAGCTTAAGTGGAAACTCCAGCAGAACAACATGAAAGAGGTCTGGAGTGGGATGAGGACCATCACTGGGTTCCGGCAAACTAGCAACAGAGGAGCTGAAGGCAGTGTGGACAGGGCCAACAAACTTAACCTGTTCTTCAACAGATTTGACACTGTGGCCCCTGCCCATCCCCCACATGATTCATCTGTTGTCGGCCCCCAACCAACACATACTCCACTCTCCCCTCCTACCCCTCCTCACAGACCCCCACCCTGCTCTCATGACTACACCCCTCCCCCACTTGAAACCACCACGGTGGGACTTCACAGCTGAACAGGTGAGAAGACAGCTGAAAGGTCTCCACCCAAGCTAGGCTGCAGGTCCAGATGGTGTCAGCCCCAGGGTGCTCAAAGCCTGTGCCCCCCAGCTATGTGGAATACTTCACCATGTCTTCAACCTGAGCCTGAGTCTCCAGAGGGTTCCTGTGCTGTGGAAGACGTCCTGCCTCGCCCCTGTACCGAAGACGCCGCGCCCCAGTGGCTCCAATGACTACAGACCGGTGGCATTGACCTCCCACATCATGAAGACCCTGGAGAGACTTGTTCTAGAGCAGCTCTGGCCTATGGTTAGGCCACACTTAGACCCCCTCCAGGTCGCCTACCAGCCCCGACTAGGAGTTGAGGATGCCATCGTCCGCCTGCTGAACCGTGTCTACACCCACCTGGACAAGCTGGTGAGCACTGTGAGGGTCATGTTTTTTTACTTCTCCAGTGCATTCAAAACCATCCGCCCTGCTCTGCTGGGTGAGAAGCTGACAGTCATGCAGGTGGATGCTTTCCTGATTACCTGACTGGCAGACCACAGTACGTGCGCTTGCAACACTGTGTGTCAGCAGCACTGGGGCTCCACAGGGGACTGTCCTGTCTCCCTTTCTCTTCACCATCCACTCCTCAGACTTCAACTGCTACACAGAGTCTTGCCACCTTCAGAAGTTTTCTGATGACTCTGCCATAGTTGGATGCATCAGCAAGGGAGATAAGGCTGAGTACAGGGCAACAGTGGGAAACTTTGTCATATGGTGTGAGCAGAATCATCTGCAGCTTAATGCGAAAAAGACTAAGGAGCTGGTGGTGGACCTGAGGAGGGCTAAGGCACTGGTGACCCCTGTTTCCATCCAAGGGGAGGATGATGGAGGATTACAGATACCTGGGGATACGAATTGACAATAAACTGGACCGGTCAAGGAACAATGAGGCTGCCTACAAGAAGGGTCTGAGCTGTCTCTATTTCCTGAGGATACTGAGGTCCTTTAACATCTGCCGGACAATGCTGAGGATGTTCTACGCGTCTGTGGTGGCCAGTGCTATCATGTTTGCTGTTGTGTGTCGGGGCAGCAGGCTGAGGGTAGCAGATACCAACAGAATCAACAAACTCATTCGTAAGGCCAATGATGTTGTGGGGGTGGAACTGGACTCTCTGACGGTGGTGTCTGAAAAGAGGGTGCTGTCCAAGTTGCATGCCATCTTGGACAATGTTTCCCATCCACTCCATGATGTACTGGTTAGGCACAGGAGTACGTTCAGCCAGAGACTCATTCCACCAAGAAGCAACACTGAGCGCCATAGGAAGTCATTCCTGCCTGTGGCCATCAAACTTTACAACTCCTCCCTCAGTGTCAGACATCCTGAGCCAATAGGCTGCTCCTGGGCTTATCTCCACTTGGAATAATTTACTTATTATTATTTAATTATTTATGGTTTTATATTGCTATATTTCTACACTATTCTTGGTTGGTGCAACTGTAACAAAACCCGATTTCCCTCGGGATCAATAAAGTATGTCTGTCTGTCTGGGTAGCCTCTAAACTGTAGGCATGAACATTGATCTCTTGAACTTTTGGTAATTAGATAGGTACATGGAGCCTAGAAAAATAGAGGGCTATGCTGTAGGGAAATTCTAGACAGCTTCTAGAATAGATTACATGGTTGGCTCAACATAGTAGGCCAAAAGGCCTGTAATATGCTGTAGATTTTCTATGTTTTTTTTCTAATTGAACCCCTCCCCACCATTCCCCATTCCTGTTTTCCCCCTCTCACCTTATCTTCTTACCTGCCTATCACCTCCCTCTGGTACTCCTCCTTCCCTTTCTTCCATGGCCTTCTGTCCTTTCCTATCAGATTCCCCCTTCTCCAGCACTTTATCTCTTTCACCAATCAACTTTCTAGCTCCTTACTTCACCCCTCCCCCTCTCCCAGCTTCACCTATCACCTTCCATCTTGTACTTCCTCCCCTCCTCCCCCCCCCCCCCCACTTTCTTAGTCTGACTCCTTCCCCCTTCCTTTCCAGCAGTCCTGATGAAGGGTCTCGTCCTGAAACAACTGTTTACTCTTTTCCATAGATGCTGCCTGGCCTGCTGAGTTCCTCCAGCATTTTGTGTGTGTTGCGAATTTTCTTGTGTTTGTAAGCCTTTCCCTGGCCTGGCTGTGTATCAAATGTTGATACTTGAAAGGTTTTGAATGTTGCTGACATTCAGAAATATTTACAAACATTTAAAAATGATCAAATTCTAGCACTTTTTAAAACTTTAATAAACTAGAAATATTAAGATGAAACATTACAAATCTTAGTGACTGATTACTGTACTTAACCTTAGTCCTTCCCAGTATGTCGTCTCCAATAAAATCAGTATGTATGCCTTTCCAACATCAGATCTAATCCAGTGTAGGGTTTAGTGTTAGCATTAGAAGCCACAGAAATCTAGTGATAATTGTATACTCAAAATGACAATGGTGAACAGCTGTCAGAAGGTTTGAGATTTCCAAGTGGATGCCCATGTAGAAATCTCAAACTTGTTGATTCTTGTTATGAGATTCAACATGGAAGCGCTGGCAATTTTCATGAAATCCAGATGAGTTATAGTTCTTTACCCTCACATGCTTGACTCTCATAACTAAGTGCAAACTATTTTGTTTAATAAGTCAGGCAGCTTTCATGGAAAGGAATAAACATTTGACATTTCGAGCCAAAACCCTTCATCAAGTCTTGTCCCATAGCGTCACTTGTTTATTCCTTTCCATGGATTCTGCTTGAGCTGCTGAGTTCCTCCAACATTTTGTTTACATAACTCTGGATTTCCAGCATCCATGGAACCTCTTGTGTTTATTCTGTTTAATAAGTATTTGCTTGTAAGTAATCCCAGAATTATTTCAGACCAGAAAGAGGCCTTTCAACTCCATGTGTTCTCTATAGAGCAGCTCAGCTAGTGTCCATGGTTTCCCTATTGCAATGCAATTTTACTTTTTTTTTACAATTTGCTCTGAAAGCCTTGATTGATTATTTTGTTTCTGCCATCCTTACAGTTTTTCTGAGTTCCTGACTACTCCGTCCAATGAGGAAATACTTGCTGTGTCCTCTCTGCTGCTTTTGTCACCTCACTTTGAGTCCATGCCACTCCCTGGGCCCTTTAGTCATCAGCTAATCGGAATTTCACTTGCTAAACCAGTCATGGTACCCACCCATTAAAACTTCAGTTTTCTTTTTTTCCAAGGAGTAGAACAACTTCACTCTAACCTCAGTAGATGAAATCTCTGGAACCACCTAGTTAATTTTTTGTGCCTCTCTGAACTGTTCACTTTTTTTTGGAAGTGTAATAGTGGATGGATGAACTTCAATTGTGTCTTAATCAGTGTTTTATGAAGTTTAAAATTATTCTCCATTTTTGGGTATTCATAATCCGATATTCTTTACCAAATTACTTTCTTGACATGTTCTTCCACCATGGAACAACTGTTCATGTATACACCCAGGCCTTTTACACTACTACCCCTTGAAAACTGTGCTATTTAGTGTCTGTTGTCAGCCTTGTCTTTTTCCCAAATATATTACTTTAGTCTCTATTAAATTACCTACACAAAGTGCTGGCTTTTCTATAGATTTTCTGACTTGCCTTCTCACCTTTTAGCATTCTTTCAAATTTGGTGTTATCCACTGATCCATTGTATATACCATCTTCCAGCAAGCTCCAATGGTAAGATAAAAGTATAGAATCTCATTGCAGTAAAACAGACCGTTCGGATTATCAAACCTGCACTGTACTTGGAAAGAGCCATTGCTCATCATCCCACAACCATCTCTTCCCTAATAACCGAGCAAGTAATCTTCATATATTTTATGTCCAATTGTTTTTAAGCATCCCTTAAATTTAAGTCTCCCACCCTTCGCAGTTAAATGCTTTCTAAGTAACAGCAAATTCTGCTTAAAAAAATTGCATCTCATTTCCCCTGTGGTGTCAATTTTAATGCCAATAGAATTAGTTTGGACCACTTACTAAAGCTGCTCATAGTTTTGACTTTAACGGTTTCTGAACTTGGATATGCTTAGGTTGTTCTTCTAATTTCTCCACATATCAGAACACCCACATGCCAGTTATTTCTTTTAAACATCTTCTTAATCCCTTTACTGAGGATAGGGCCGGTACTTTGTAGGAGTTTGATACTGATCCGTAGCAAAGGGTAACTTCAGACTTATCACCATGGTGAAGCTGTGAGCATGGACAGCTCACCACTGGCAGGAAATTCTGGGCTCATGTGTACTTGGTTTTAATAGTCCTACAAGTGAAAATAATTCAGACCAGTTATTATTCTTATGATTACTTTAAATTAATAATCTCTACCTATTTACTGCTCAATAAAATTATTTCTTACCAAAAAACTTAATTTTGATGTGTCATATTACTGCATTAATATATACTATTAACACATTATCTTTTAATTCTTAGTTAAATTGTATGTATTTCAGCTTCTTATTTCTAACTGCAACATGAATTCTCTGTAGCATTCTACCGCCTTCTATATGCCCCTATATCTCTTCCAAATTAGAGTACATGTAAACGACTTTCTGTGCTCCCCAAGTATAGATAAGTTATTGTTATATGCAACCTTGCTGTGTATTGCTGAAAAGAGGGTAGAGAAATATTTGGGTGTGGTCAGGAGTTGAGAATGAAGGACAGAGGACCATTGGAAAAGACAGGGGTTGGGGCATTGCTTTTCAGTTCAGGAAAGGAAACAGGACTGAGCACAGAATGAAGGGGGTGATGGAATGTAAAAGTTGAGAGGAGGGATTTTGAGGCAAGATCAGGAGCTGAAGAGATCACTGAAGAAAAAGAAATAGAGACTGGGAGACTCTAGGGTGAGAAGGGTTAGGGGAGGTTGTGGCAGGGAGGAGGCAGTAAGCAAAGACATCTGTGCCAGGGCCCACCTGGCTGTGCATTCAATCCCCTACAACAGTGTCTGCCACTGAAGGAAGATCTTGCTCTGTAGCATTGACAAGGTAGCTGGTGTTTTATTGTTACTTCATGTTTAAAGAAATCGCACCTTTATGATTTGCACACCTTAGCACAAATTTTGGGACCTGAAACATCAGGGCTTTTGTGAACAACTCCCAACAGGACAGGTCTGAACAGCATTCAGCTCTCACACACGAAATGCTGGAGGAACTCAGCAAGCCAGACAGCGTTGATGGGGAAAAAAAAGTACAGTCAATGTACTTTTTTACAGCATATTGTGTGTGTTGCTCAGATTTCCAGCATCTGCAGATTTTCTTTTGTTTGTGAGCATTCAGCTATAATGGTCTGGGAACTCAGATGCTTTGAGCTACCATCCGAAGGTCGTGACATCAATGTCAAAGAACCAGGCAATGGTTACACCTTCTGAAAGGGAAAGCTGGAAGAGAAATACCATCTTCATGGAGGTCAAGAATGACCTAATCTGGCATCTCAGTAACCTCCCCTGGTATAGGTGTACTTCTCATGACTTTCCAGCTTCCTCTGCATTGAGCCAGCACTTATCAGTCATCGCTGCTTTTACTTTTGGAAGTTACAGGTGAAGCCAAGAAAGATTTCTACTCTAACCTTGGAGGAAAAAAAAAACTGACCCACATTGCAGAGGCAGGCACTGTTCTTTCTGGATGACTTTAATGCCAGGCCAGAAGTGATGCAATCCTCTGACAAGAGATGTGTAGGAAAAGTTAATTATACTGGTGCTTTCCTCCTGGTGGAATGTTTGCAGGTTAGGTTTGTCATAAACAACACTATTTTGCCCCATAGATGTGCACAACCTCATGGTAATACTCTTAAACCAGAAACTAGAACCTGTCGGATTTTATCATAATCTGAAATGGGACCACAAAGATGGTCATGTCATCTGCACGATAATGGTTATAAGTAACTATTGGACTGACTTGCATCTATCTCCTCTGTTAATGTAACCAACATGATCTAAACAAAAGCATTGCCTCAAGAAAGTCAGCATTGAAGCCCCCAATATAAAAATGCCCTATTTAGTTGCTCATGAGAACCCGACTATTGTCAACAATCAGGAGCCACAGAATATCCCCAGTGTCTGGACTGTGCTGAAGCCCATCATAATTCTTACTTATGAAAAGACTCTTAGTTTCCCTACCTGGAAACACTAGGACTGGTTTAATGAGAATGATTAGGAGATTCAGGAGCTAATAAACCTTCTTCACTTAGAAACTCAACTATGCCCGAAGGGAAGCAGTTCCACAGGCAATTGAAAGCCAAAGTCCAACCAGAAAACTGACCAAAGCAAGGATAGAATAAATAAAGGTGGCCCAGCTGTTGTTTGAGGGATTGACAAAATTGAGGGGCATGGACACGGTGAGTTTAAAAAAAAAAGAGGGAGCGAGCAAGCACAAGAAGTTTAGAGGGGATCTGAGAAAAGATTTTAACACCTGGAGTGTGGTTAGATTCTCAGATGTGCTGTCTGTGTGGGTGATGGAATGTATACACTCATAACATAACAGCTAAGTAGTATCCAGGCAAGCACTTGAATCTCCCAGACATGACAAGTTATGGACTAGTAAATCGGAGTAGTATAGATAAGTATTTGGCTTCTGTTCTGTGCTGTATGACTGTAGGATCTCTGCCCTTAGTTTTCTGTTCCCTGGTTGATCACATGGCTGCATTACCTTCAAAATTATGTTCTTTTGTTTTCTAACAAGACTTGATTAATTTAAATTTCCTTTACATTCCTATTAATTTTATGATCTGTGATTTCTCTTTATTCTTGCTATCCAGACTTTAAATGACTGCATTGTTAATTTATTTTCATACGTATCTAGAAGTACCTATCACATAGTTTGAGTTCGGGTTCTTTTCTTATGGTGTCAGCAGTATTGCAATTAAACTTTAACATTAAAACAATTTTCTATTTTGCATTGCATTGCGAATGACTACAAGCATAATTATATTTTTTAATCATGTTTGGAAAGTCATAAGTTATACAACATTGAAATAGTCTGTTTGGTCCTTCTTGTCCATGCCAACCAAGGTGTCTTGCTGAGCTAGTCCAATTTGCCTCCATTGAAACCGGGGGTAGCAAATCCTTTTGAGAAGATATGCCCAAA
This sequence comes from Hypanus sabinus, assembly GCF_030144855.1. Taxonomy (NCBI): domain Eukaryota; kingdom Metazoa; phylum Chordata; class Chondrichthyes; order Myliobatiformes; family Dasyatidae; genus Hypanus; species Hypanus sabinus. The sequence continues at coordinate 47,347,179 of NC_082722.1, forward strand.
TTAGCAATAATTCTCTAAAAAATTTTCACATGTCATGGTAATTTTGAGCAGAGATTATCATTGATTAATGATTTATTAACAATAATTATGGGCTTTTTAAAAGGAAAAAGGATGTTTTTTGTTGCTTATTTACATGTATTCATTGTTTTACTATTAATAAAAGCATAATGTTTGAAATAAATGAAGCATTTTAGAAAACCTATTCAGAAATTAATATTTATCTTTTAAAGAGACATTTGAAAAATAACATTCCTAAATATATTATTGTACATCATATATAACATAAGAAATGTGAATATGAGATCATAAGTTTTGTTACATATTCGTAAAAGACCAATGAAAGGAAAATAAACTTTGAAGTGAGAGCAAACAAGAGGAAATCTGCAGATGCTGGAAATTCAAACAACAGCACACACAAAATGCTGGTGCAACGCAACAGGTCAGGCAGCATCTATAGGGAGAAGTGCTGTTGACATTTTGGGCCAAGACCCTTCGTCAGGACTTTGAAGTAAGACTTTTGTTGCGCACAAACCAGCATTAGGTATTTCTGGTGGAAAAAATCTCACTGCTGTCGGCTTGTAAAAAAAACCATTTACTGCTTCATTTGGCAGTAAAGATGATCATTGTGTGTTTTTTTTTATTATGGGTGGAGTTTAAAGAATCGAGGGTGCCATGTGCCAAAGCATGCTGTGTGCCCAGCAGCATTTTTGCACGTGCCATAGGCTTGCCATCTCTGCTCTCTTTCTTATCAATGAATCTATCCAAATATATTTTTAAACATTCAAATTGTACCGTATTGCACTTGCAAATTAAATGACTACTGTTGAAAACTATCACAATCATTATATGTATAGATGGCATCTCAGAGCTTTAACTGAGCTTTTGGAGAAGGCTCCACATTTAAGTTGAATGTTATGTTTGCTAAGATTCACTGAATCTAATTAGTGCCAAGTTTGTAGTAATGAAGTTAGTAATTAATCTTATGCAAGATTAAAGTAACCAGATCAGCATGAATACTCTAAAATTAAGCATTTCAGGACCTCATATATATAATAACAGATATGTTTAATTACATTTTTTTGCTTAATCTTTAGGGATTTTGATGCTAAATTATACCTATGTGAAGAAGCCTTTGGCCTCCTGCCTCATGATACCTTCCAAAGACTTTTGAACACATTGATTTTACCTTCATATCTTTTAGTTTTGGTTATTACAATGATCATCGCTCTAATTGTTGCTATTCGGAATCTCAGGTATGTTAAAAATGTCAGTAGTTAAAATGAGGGTGATTAGAAGAGGATGGTTTTTTGAGCTGTACTGACAATTTGCTAGATTTACACAAGTTTAAATTTAGTTTTAAGTGGATGCATTGTCATGGGGACAAATAGAATCTTTGATCAGATTCTATCACAGAGTGATCATTTGTCAAATCTACCTTTGAATATTTGTTATAGTTTGTGCCTGAGGTCAGAGCTATTAATTTGTATGGAAATGTGTTAATTGGCTGCTGTAATTCATCCCAACTCTGGTTGGTTGCAGAGGAATTAGGGAACATTTATGTGAGAGAGAATAAAGTTACAGTCAGGACTGCTCCTGATGGGAATGGTTTGAGAATCAATATAGACTTAAGGGCCTGAACTGCTTCCTTCCGTGTTGTAATAAAGTATTGGATATTGGAAGCATGAGAAAGAAAACCAGATTCTTTTCAAAGTCTATTTATATATATTTTTTGGGCAAAACAATGAAATCATTTAAATGTAAAACACTACCAATGCTCAAAGTCTCAAATGGAACAAAGGAAAAATGCTGGAAATACTTGTCAGGTTGGGCAGCATTTGTGAAAGAGAAACTGAGTTATTGTGGGATGGAAGGTTATCAAATTGAAATGTTAACTCTGTTTCTCTTGCCACAGATGCTGCCTGACCTGCTGAATATTTGTAGTTTTTTTTGTTTCATATCAAAATTTTAAAGCCTTTTGTTTTCATTTTATAAAAACCTAGTGAAATGTAGGAGTATTTGATGGAGGGAACAGATAATACAGTAAGGCCTCGGAAAATAAAAACATTGGTGAGATTGGATCTGGGTGCAAAGAATGAAGGAAGGAGGGGATAAATAAAGTAGCTGACAGTATGTACAAGCAATTAAAACTATTTCTAAAGCTAAATTTAAACAACTGATGAATCTAAAACATGAACTCAGAAATATGCAGTGAATTATTTCTCCTGGAACATGTAAATTTTGAGCAACAGATAGTGACTTGAAAAAATAATTTTATCCTAGATGAAACCAATTCACTTTGTGCAAACTTAAACTTGAGAAGAAATAGAATAATCTTTAAACATTAGAGAGGAGGATGTGTTGTTTTCTTTTGAGAATTTAAGAGAGATTTTTACAGGTGGGGCAAGATGTAGGGGAAAAAGAAAGGGACCACCTGGGAGATGAGGAAAAACAATAAGAATGTAATAATATTAGTATCCGTAATTTTATGGCTATACCCTAGGCTTTCAGCAAGGAAAACTAGGGCTTTGGGAAATAATTTTAAATAAAGGTTGACAGCTGAACAAACAACTGAGAGTAGGTGAATTCATGTTGTGTGATGAGGTGAAAATCTGATTTTTTTATTTTTGCTTCATCCCTAAACAACAAAGGGATTCATTGGGAAATTGCTTAATTGCAGATGAATTAATTAATCTCTTATTCCGCTTGAATTTCAGAGCAGATACCAACCTGCCTCAGCTATCTTCTATTATCACCAAATTCAAGTGATTATTTTCCCTCCTATCTCTTGAGCCTTCTGAGTGAGGTTCCAGTCCTGTGTTGACCAGCAGGAAGTACTGTATACATATTTTCATAGCTCAATATCTTTTTATATTGATAATAGTGTCAAATCAATATGTTGTTAACTGTATCAGGGGTTAAAAAAAAGAGCTGAGTTTCCATAAGTTGACTTTAAACTTTTGTGAGTTGGGTATTTGCACTTCTCTAGTCCAGAAACACAGATCTCATACAGTTGGTGTCCAAGGACCCTCAAGTCTCATTGCACCTCCTCCTTTCCAAATCAATACCAGTGGCAATGGGATAAAAAATTTTACTTAGGGGATGTTGGATAGATTTTTGAAATAAATTTTTTGGACTGAACAGTCTTTTTCAATCCTTTGGTTTACCATTTTTCTGCACTTATCTATTTTGTTCATTGCTGTGGTGAGCTTTATGGAATATTTATATTATACCACATTGTGTTCAGCTACTTTGCATTTCATTGATATATGCTGAACAAATCTTTTGATTTTTAATACGAAGATATTGTCAAATTACAATAAATTATCAGTATTTTGAAAACTTCAAATTAGAATGCTTAATAAAAAAACTTCACTTGTAGGTATAATTATTTCTTTCTTTCTCTCTCCAACTGCAGTAGCTGTTCCAATCTATTCCAGAGTTCAACCGTTAAAGACGAGAACATGACACTGCTCAGACCAGACATGGCGTACAATCTAATACATAATGTGTTATTTGGTCTGCTGGCTTTGAGTACAATGAGGTAATCCATTGCACTACTAACTCCATTGAGCTTCCACAAAGAATATGCTGAAGGTTAATATAGTACACATAAACTATTAGAACACTTGTTGAGAAAATTTATTTTTTTTTAAATTGGCTTGATCCTTCATTCCAAGCATAAATGCAATCCCAAATTAAAATAATATGTCCTAGATTTTGTAATATAACTGGAAGATGAGTCCATTACATTTATTAAATTTTATGTGTTATTGTGTGGCCATTAGATTCACATCCTTCACCTATCATCTGATTGTGGACATCAGTTTTTCACATTACCAAAGTCAACTTGGTTTCAGTTTGCAGATAATGACTTTAATATGTGTTCTGTCATATCATCTTCTCCGGTCCTATTTATTATTGTCTACTTTCATTCTTTCAGGTTTTACATGATATTGGAATCTTTAAGGAGTATTTCATGTTTCTTTTCTGACACTTTTCACTCTTAATTAATTAGTTTTTCCCCAATTCTCCTCTTATCTTCAGAATAAACATTGATCATACCTACTCTATTTCCTTGGCAGTCCTGGTTGGTCCTCTTACTTTTTTAATCCTTCATTCTGATTACTCAATTATCAAAATTATTGTCTTGATATTCTGATATCATTTTTCACTACCAGAATTTCATTGTCAAAATAAAAGTTTAAATAAAAACAATTTATGCAAGAGTAACTACAACTAAGAGGCAACATTGTATTAAGTTATGTTTTTTTAAATTTTTAATCCTGAATTGCTAACAGTCTTCTATTCTGATAAATAATTCATTAGTGTACATAATTTTGAGGCAAAATTCTATTGTGTTCATAATATCCCTTTCAAAATATACTTCCATGATAAATTAAATAGATCTTGATTTACACAATAATGTATAGATCTTTTAGTCCATTTTTTTTCTTCTTCCAGGATGAAATATTTGTGGACATCCCATATGTGTATTTTTACATCAGCAGCAATTTGCAGCAGTCATTTTTGGAATCTAACTCTCAAAGCACTTCGGCTTTTTTCTCCCCTGTGGGTTCGTATTACACTTTACTTTGCACACATTTCTCTTAAGTTATTGTTGCAAGCATACTCTCAGTGGCCACTTTATTATATACACCTATGCACCTTGTTAATACAAATATCGAATCGGCCAATAATGTGGCAGCAACTCAATGCATAAAAAGCGTGCAGGCATGTTCAAAAGGTTCACTTGTTGTTCAAACCAAACATCAGAATGGGGAAGAGATGCAATTAAGTGAAGTTTCCTCTGAAATGATTGGTGCCAGAAGGGGTGGTTTGAGTATCTCAGAAACTGCTGATTTTCTGGAATTTTCATATACAACGTTCTCTGGAGTGAACAGAGAGTTGAGTCAAAAGCAAAAAAAAAATCCAGTAAGTGGTGGTTCTGCAGTTACTGAGGGAGGTCAGACTGGTTCAAAAGTTTGGGGGTAACACGAGGGGGAACTTCTTTACTCAGACAGTGGTAGCTGTGTGGAATGAGCTTCCAGTAGAAGTGGTAAAGGCAGGTTTGATTTTGTCATTTAAAAAAAAATGGATAGGTATATGGACAGGAAAGGAGTGGAGGGTTATGGGCTGAGTGCAGGTAGGTGGGACTAGGTGAGAATAAGCGTTCAGCACAGACTAGAAGGGCCGAGATGGCCTGTTTCCGTGCTGTAGTTGTTATATGGTTATGTAGTTCAACCAAAGTGATGCCAAGTATAGCCTCAATCTGTGATCTGAGTCCCAATGTATTTTAGCTACTGGTATAATGCAAATAATAATTGCTGCACCAGGATTTTAGATTGCATTATGTCAATATGTACATACAATCAAGATTAACCTAAATAGTTAATGTCTTTTATCTTAAATTATCTTCAGTGCATATCAAAACAATCATTCAAAGCAATCATTCTGCTTTTTGCATTTAAGTAGTATTACAGCTTACCACCAGGTGGCAGTACAGTTTCAGGTGATCGGTTTCTTAAAAAAGCAGTCTGATTTTTCTGTGCCTAAGTAATGATGAAATAACAGTTTGTTTCACATTATGTCCATGATGTAGATAGCCCATTATTGTTTTAATTGTATTTTTCATATGAAATACAAAATTACCCCTATAGCAACTGCTATATGTTTAATATTTAATAATGTTAATATTGGAAAACTAATTTTACTTCGTCAAACAACTTAGCTATAAAACGCCTACCATTCTATATTATAATAAAACTATGGCCAACCACATAATTCGGTCCTTTGCAGTTTACCTAAATTGAAATTGTATATCAGCGGTTTTAAAAATGTACATAATTTCAATTCGGTTTGAATATAAAATTATCTCCAATCAAGTTATTGTGAGATTGAAAATAAAACATCCCTGTACAGCAGTCTGACCCGTTGTGTGACTGATGAGATCAATGGAGTCCTTGGTGATACAAATATTCAAGTTTAGCATTCAGTGCAGGTATGATGTTTGAATAAGAAAGCTTTTTATTAAAACTGCACAGTTGGAAATTTATTTCATGTTGGTCAGAAATCCTCATCGTGTTCAGAACTCAACATTATGTAGAATGATACTATTTGGGAAATCATTCAAATCATTGTGTATGTGCTGAATCTTCAGTAAATACAATCCTGCTTTGCTGTTTTGGTTAGTGTAATAACATGTTAACTATTTTCCTTGAGTTATTAAAGCTGCATGACATTCAGCTCAAACTTATGTATTATGCTCTGAAATATGTTTCGAATAAAGCCATTAATGTGGCCACACACGTGAGGTGTGGCATATTCTGTTTTAAAGCATGTAATGAATATGAAAGGAACAGCTTAAAAATGGGGGAAGATGTCTGTATTTCAGTTATTTAAGATTTGTTTCATTGTTCATCACAAAGTTATTGCGGTGTCACATTTTGTCCAGTAATGTTACTTTTTACTTTTTTATCCTTAATTTAAAAAGAATGCAGAAAAAATATTGATTAAGAATGAAATGTATTATTCTTTAATCATTAAAATATATAAAGGCAAATATAATGTAAAACTTTGTTTGAATGTCAAATAAATTTCAGCTTTGTATTTTAGCAGTTTTGATGAGGATTCTATTTTAAGTAGAGCTAGAAAAAGCCTATTATTCATCCTCTATGAAGGCCTATCAACACAGCATCCACCTATTCATGTAGAGAGTCACCATTATTATTCATCTATTTATTTTGTAATATTACTTCTTATTTTTATAAGTGGTTCATGAGAATGGACTACCTTGTTTGTTCTTGTTATCTGCAAATTTTACTTGAATTCTTAAATTGAATGCATTTACACTGATGGAAATTAAAAACTAATGAATCTGTACTGATCCTTGAAATGCTACTTCCCAACATACTTACTTCAAAATGTGCCTGTTTAAAATGTTTCCATTTTTAATATTTAACAGTAGTTTTGTATAGCCATGGGCTTAATTCTTAGACTTTCCTGAAGACTCTGTCAGTGCCTCTTAGGAATCAAGCTTCATTAAGCTGTAAACTTGTCACGGTACAGTTGAATAACATGTCAGTTAAGAAGCCAACTAGATTCCTCTGTTGTGTTCTAGGTTATATTTAAATATAACAAATATTGCTGCTAGTAATCAGGACTATCTCTTTAAACTACACTGCAATAGCTCCAGTGTTACTGCTTTTTTTTCCTTTGAACCATTTTAACTGGTACTAATATTATATATTTTGTGTTTGTTTTCACAGGTCCGTGTGGTGAGGTTTGCAGTTCCTATATCAATTTGTATTTATCTTTGTTATGAGGTAAGTCGTAATGTTTGAGTTATATATGGCATCTCTGAAAGTAGAAAGGTATCAAGTCCATATTGACCATAAAACAGTAAAGCACAAGAACAGGTCCTCTAGCCTGTGATGTCTGTGCCAACCATGATGTCAAATTAAACTAATCCTATCTGCCTGCATATATCCCTCCATTCTCTGTATGTTTCTGTGAATATCCAAATACCTCTTAAACACCACTGTTGTATCTACCCTCTTGGCTGTACCTTCCAGTTATCCTCAGATAACTCCTTTAAACATTCCTACCCTATCCCTTAAAGCTATACCCTTTGGTACATTACGTTTCAACTCAACAAGAAGATTCTGATAGCTACCTCTCATAATTTTCTAAACTTTTATCATGTCTCCCTGCAGCCTTCATTTCTCCAGTAAAAACAATCCAAATTTAGTCCGGCCTCTCCTTATTGCTAATACTCTCTAATCCAGGCTGCATCCTGGTGAATGCTTTCTGCACCCTCTTCAATATGACTTTCAAACTATGATGTTCAACATCCTGACCAATAAAGTTTGTAATGGTCTATGTAGCCCTTACCACCTTATCTTTTTATGTTGCCACTTCTACAGAGCTATGGACTTACACCCAAGATTCTTCAGTATATCAGTATTCCGAAGGGTCTTGCCATTTATATTACTATATACTTTCCATTTATATTGGACTTCAAAAGTGCAGCACTCACTCTTGCCCAGATTAAACATCTGCCACTCCTCCGCCCATATCTCAGACTAATCTGTATCCTGCTGTATCCTTTGAAAATTTTCACTTTCCACAACTCCACCAGTTTTTTGTATCATCTTTAAACTTACAATTACCCTGTCTACATTTTGTTCAAATCAATATATATCACAAACAAGAGGTCCTAGCACAGATCCCTGCAGAACATCACTGGACAAAGATACACCCCTCTACCATTACTCTATATCTTCCATGGCCAAGATCATTTCATTCCAGTCTACCAAGTCCCAATGTATCTTAATCTTCTGGATCAGTCTTGTAAGAGAGACCTTGTCTTATACTTTACTAAAGTCTAAACAGTGTTGCTTCTAAACAGTCAAAGATTAAAATAGAAGGGTACAAGAATAAAGCATAATTGTAGCATCAGGGTACTAATACTTTTTGAAAAAAACAATTTAGTCAAATGTTACAGATTTTTTTTAATGAAATTTGTATCCAGAGATGTTAAAGCCAGCAATCATTGTCATGGACTGAACATTTAAGCTCTTTCTGAAGACATAGGAAACATTACAATGAGAGAGAAAAATTTCAAGGGAAAGACCCACCATCTGCGTTAAACTAAAAATGTTAAATGATACTATTGTTAAAGCAAAAGTATATAATTGCACAAAAATAGATGGTTGTTCCAAATAATGGAGAGAATATGAATTAAACAACTAATAAGTAAAAGTTTAATCAGGAACAATTTAGATTTCAAGTTAAAGCTAGGCTGAAATGCAAAACACATTATAAATTTCTACAAAAGAGTTTTTAAACAATGAACATTGGTGCTTTAAAAATAAGTCTGGTGAATTGCAGATGAAATGAACAGGTATTTTGCATTGGACTTCATTATCGATGATCAGAATAACATTTAGCTGGCACCCACACTTTCTGTTATAAATGCTAGTACTTTTCTCAGCTTTAAACTTAGAGTACAAGCAAATAATAAATTATTCTCAGAATTGTTGTACATTTCCTAGATAAACATGCATTAGGTGGCATTTTCTTAATTGTATATCTCTAATTAAAGATATTTTGAAAATTCACTTCTGGTACTATATGTGTACTAAATGTTTTATTTGCTTTGGCCTTAGCAAATGGCAAATGGCTGCTAGGCCATTGAAACAATAGCCAGCAAAGAAATCTGGAGAAAAAATTTTAGTGATTTATTCATCTTATCAAGGGATTACCACTCCTCATTCCCTTCAGCATCCTTAATCCATTCACCCTGCTGGAAAATAGTATGCCAGAGATAGTGGAGTGTTTCCTTGGTTACCATTTCCAGTGTTTTCTGGCCGGCTTTAGACCATTGAAGGATGTTACTTCCGTGTTGGCTCTGCCAGCAGAGAGAGTGTGAATCTAGGGATAAGCATACTTTCCCCAGACATCTGCCTGTGTTAATTGTGCTTTGTCTTGGACAACTCTGGTGGGAGTGATAGGTCCACAATGGATGCAAACTCTCTGGCTCTCCACTCGGCCTTGGATCACCTGGACAATAGCAATTCCTATGTCAGCCTGCTGTCTATTGACTACAGCTCAATATTCAACACAATCGTAACCCTCAGTTATAATCAACAAGCTCCAAAACATGCGCTTCTGTACCCCCTTCTGCAACTGGATCCTTGACTTCCTCACCAGGAGACCACAGTCTGTGCAGATGGGAAATAACATCCTTGCTGACAATCATGGAACAAGATAGATTAGCTGGTTGAATGGCGACACAGCAATAACCTTGCACTCAACTTCAGCAAGGTCAAGGATCTGATTGTGGACTTCGGGAATGGGAAGTCGAGGGAACACACTCCAGTCCTCGTCGAGGTTTCAGCAGTGGATAGGGTTAGCAGTTTCAACTTCATGGCTGTTAGTATCTCTGAGGATCTATACTGGGCCTAACATATTGATGCAATTATAGAGAAGGCATGACAGTGGCTATATTTCATTAGAAGGTAGAGGAGACTTAGAGTGTCACCAAAGACACTCACAAATTTCTACAGATGCACCGTGGAGAGCATTCTAACTGGTTGCATCACGAACTGTTAAAGAGGGGCCTCTGCACAGTTTTGGGAAAAGCTGTAGAAGCTTGTAAACTCTGGACATCCAGGACTTCTTCAAAAGGTGGTGCCTCAAAAAGGCGGCATCCATCATTAATGACCCCCATCACCCAGGACATGCCCTCTTCTCATTGCCACCATCAAAGTGGAAGTACAGGACCCTGAAGACGCATACTAAAACGTTTCAGGAACAGCTTCTTCCCCTTCACCATCAAATTTCTGAATGGTCAATGGACCCATGAAGACTACCTCAGTAGTTTTTTCCTCTCTTTTTGCACTTCTTATTTAATTACATTTTCTTGTTATATATATTTACTGTAATTTATAGTTTTTTTTATTATTATGTATTGCAATGTACTGCTGCCACAAAACAACAAATTTCACACCATATGCCAGTGATATTAAACTAGATTTTGATACTTAGTTTTTCAGAAAGTGAAGTCATTACTTCATACTGAGGACACCTCATTTTGTTGTGTACCAAGATAATTGTTATAAATTGTATCAGAACAAATCTGGAAGTTCGCGTTTGGCTATTATGAAATATAGCAAAAACAGTGTTTTAGTGATCTCACAGATGGTGATGGTCATTACTGATACTATTTGCATGTATAAATGGACGAGGAGGCTCCAAGGACATGCCCTACTTACTAGGCTGTATCATGTGTGTGCTAGAAATGAGGTTGAAGCATCTGTTTTCATCTCATCTAGAAGTACTAAGTACCATCTCAGTTTCCTCCTTGTATTCTCACCCACACAGAGGTCTTCAGCCAAGTTGATTCAAGCATAGATTAACAAGAAATAGTTGAGAGTACTTGTTACAGAAAAGGCTATTAAAATACAAGCTCGAAAGCTAACCGTACATTTAGCCAAGCTGTTCTAGTACAGTAATGCTCTAGAATTTGCCTGATAATGTGAAAGATTGTCCAGATGTGTCATGTTCACAAAAAAATACAGGGCAAATGTCCATATAAAATGCTAGAGGAACTCAACTCAACAGGTCAGACAGCATCTATGGAGGGAAATAAACAGTTGATGTTTCAAGCTAAGACTCTTCATCTGAACTGCCTGCAGTATTTGCCAACCACAAAATGAAACCCATTTGGTCACCTAGGGAGCTCTATTAACACCTCTCAAACCCATTATCTCTACCAGCAAGAAAGAGTAAGATTTCATGTGCAGAGAAGCACAATTACCTGCACGTTCCCCTCTAAGCTGCACAATATCATAACTTGGCAAGGTATTGCAATTGCCTTATTATCGCTGGACCAAAGCCTGAAACTCCTGCTCAACAAGGCTTTAGGTGATTTATCAGTAGAAGGACTGCAACAGTTTGAGTTTGTGAATTTGTTTACCTATTGTTTACCTGTTCTGGACTTCTCTGTAGCAGTTAGATGTTATTTTGCATTTATAATTGTTTTACCTTTTTTCATCAAAATGTATTGTGCTATGAATTGATCTGGATGAACACTAAACAAGTCAAGCTTTTCACTCTTTCTTGGTAGTTGTGACAGTAATAAACCAATTCCAATGTTATGTCCTGTTAAAAAGAATAATAGAAAGGATAGAACCATTGGACTTGTTCATCGTGTATTTTTTCCCTTTATTTCTAGTTCTGGCCAAAGTTAATGGCTGAACTGTCAGATTTAAGGGAATTTTATGACCCTGATACTGTTGAATTAATGAACTGGATCAAGTAAGTTAAACTACTTTCACGTAAAATTTACATTGAAATTTTACTAAATTTCTTGTCCCTAACAGATTGAAATGTGTTTTTAATTTTGAATGGCACGCTCATTGGTGTGACTGCAACAAATTAGGATAGCAGTTCCTGGAATTCCATTTAGGACACTGAAAGAAGAAGAACAACCAATGCGATATACAGCTTTAGATGCACCTGTGAGGATTTTTCCACAGCATAGGAACATAATATGGATATCAGAAATAGAGATTTCTTATCAACTGAGTTTGAATGTTTTTTTTGTGAGAAGGGGAAGTTTCTATATTGCACAAGAAGGCAGAAAGGAATACACAGGGTAACAGATTTACCAAGTAAGTTGAAGATTATAAAATGGGTACACTTTTAGAAAAAACCTCATTTATTCAAGACAGTTGAAAAAGCTCATAAAATCCTTATCTCTGTCCACTTTATTAGATTTTTAGCTGGAAAAGCTTTGAAGAAGAAATAATGGATAGAATTTCAAAAGATATTTGATGAGCTAACTCTGGTAAATTAAATGCATTATATTAGAGGTAACATAGCAGCAACCTGTAGCAGTTCAGATAATGATGTATAAAGAGAATATTGGACAGGCAAATGTAAAACAAAATCTTGTTATTAAGGAATTAATGTATAAAAAGGGCAAAATTTCAAAATGTTCCATCTTTTTTGAACGTTCCTGTCAAAAATATTGAACAACAAAGCAACAAGCATTTCACCTTTTACTGCATTACTAATTTTAATTTATTTATCTTTCTCTCACCACTTTCCTCTACAAGATTAAAAACTCCTAAAGATGCAGTATTTGCTGGAAGTATGCAGTTACTGGCAGGAATCAAACTGTGTACTGGAAGAACGATAACCAATCACCCTCATTATGAAGATAAAAAGTTAAGGGATAGAACTAAACAGGTAGGACACCAGTAAATCAAACAATTCTTTCATTGTCAGAGGATTAGTTCCTGGAGTGAGATGTGTTTTCTTAATTTGAATCTACCTTTTGACTTCTATTACATTTGGAAAAAAAAGTAGGCTGATAATCAAATGTTGCAATTCTGTGAATAAAAAAAGTTACCTGATTTTAACTATATTGTTGTTTGCAGCAACTAGTTGTGTGTATATTTCTTGATTTACAACAGTGATTTCATATATTCTGACTGGGCTTTGTTGGATAAAGAAGCATTTTGGGTTACCGTGAGATTGTAGAAGACACTATGTAAATGTATCTTTTAATCTACCTTTTCCAGCAACAGTGGTTTTGGAACAGCACGAGTGGCTGTGGTAATATATCAAGAACACAAATGCGTAATTGGTATTCTTTAGTCCTTAATAATCCAGTATAGTGGTTAAGTCCTTACTGCCTTACATAGGAGGAACTGTATGTTGCATGCATTTATCTAGAAGAGTCAAAAAGCCTTTTTATGCATTTAGTATTGATGTTATTTGTTTTATCTTTCCCTGAAGATCTATCAGATTTATTCCAAACATTCTCCTGAAGAAGTATACAGAATCCTGCGATTGTATGGAACAAACTATATTGTACTTGAGGACAGTATCTGTTATGAAAGAAGACATAGAAGAGGCTGTCGTTTGAGAGACTTGATTGATATAGCAAATGGTCATGTAAGAAAGATTTTTTTCTTCAATTATTTGGTCATAAAGAAGTGCATTTTATGAAAAAATAATTATTTTATGTATAGGCTTTGACTTTAAAATAGTAGCTGGCAAGGTTTAAGATTCAATGATCAACTTTATGATGGTGGATCAACTTGGCAGTCATGATGAAGTTTTCTGCTTTTGGGGTTTTGATTCTAAAGTTTACAAGGAGCAATTGTAATTAAGTGTGTGGTTTGAAAACAAAAGAGATTGCAGATGCTGTAATCTGCTATAAAGACCAGATTGCAGAAAGAACTCAATGGGTCCAGCAACATCTCTGTAGAGAATAGGTGTCGATTGACATTTCAGGTTAATTCACTGCATCAGGACCGAGCGAGGAGGAAAGATTGCCTTGCCAGTACATAGTAGTGTTAGAGAATGATAGTAGATATGGTGATGCTAGAAAGTTTGTGAACCCTGTAGAATTTTCTCTTATTTCTGCATAAATATGAACTAAAATGTGATCAGATCTTCACATAGGTCCTAAAACTAGATAAAGCAAACCCAATTAAATAAATAACACAAAGAACATAATACTTTGTTCATTTATTTATTGAGGAAAATGATCTAATATTACATGTATTGATTGAAAAATTATGTGAACCTTTGCTTTCAGCAACTGGTGTGACTCCCTTGTATAGCAGTAACTTCAACCAATCTGGTAACTGTTGATCAGTCCTGAACATCGGCTTGGATGAATTTTGGGCAATTCCTCCTTACAAAACTGCTTCAACTCTGTGATGTTGGTGGGCTTCCTTCAGGTCCTTCCACAACATTTCTATAGGATTAAGTCAGGACTTTCTCTTGGCTATTCTAAAACAAGAATGTTTTTTTAAACAATTCTGTTGTTGATTTACTCCTGTCTTTTGGATCATTGTCTTGTACCATTATACAACTTCTGTTAAGCTTCAGGTGATGGACTGCGACCCTGACATTCTCCTGTAAAATGCCTTGATACAATTTTGAATTAATTGTTCCCTCAGTGGTTGCAAGCCGCCCAAGCCTTGAGACAGCAAAGCAGTCCTAAACTATGATGCTCCTTCCACCATGCTTCACAGTTGGAATGGGGTTTTGGTGTTGGTGTACAGTGCCCTTTTTCCTCCAAACAGCAATGTTCATTTCTGCCAAAAAGTTCAGCTTTTGTGTAACGTGCTGTAAGATTTCACTGCTAACATAATAGTCTCTCTGTAATGTTTCACTGCTAAGGTAATGGTTTCTCTATAGCAGCAATGTTTGGGTTATGACTAGAGATAACGGGGGCTTTGGTATGTATGCTAGCCAATGAGAAGCATGTTCTTCTTTCCTTTGAGTCTGGGAGCAGGGATTTTGCGGACTTTTGTCGGCAAAAGATGAAGAGAGAAGATGCGAGTGGAGAGAGTTAGTAGGCTGCCGTATGGAGTAAACTAGGAGCGAAGGTTGGAAGGTCAGCGACGCTCAGAGGAGGTCAATGGGAGACGAAGGGACGTATCCGTGAGCTGCAACGTGCACATTAGACTGTTTAGTTAAAAGGGGCCCTTTTTCTTTTTTAAACAACACACACAAATTGCTGGTGGAACACAGCAGGCCAGGCAGCATCTATAAGGAGAAGCACTTGAAGGGTCTTGGCCCGAAACGTCGACAGTGCTTCTCCTTATAGATGCTGCCTGGCCAGCTGTGTTCCACCAGCATTTTGTGTGTTGCTTGAATTTCCAGCATCTGCAGATTTCCTCGTGTTTGCTCTTTTTCTTTTATATTTCTTTTACTAACCTTATAGTCAGATTGGGATATATAAAGTTCAGTCATTTAATTGCACTTGGTGTATTGTCTGAAATTTTCTGTTCGGATTTGTAACTGGGCAGCATATCACACAGCATCCACACAAACGAGATTTCTCAGTTTGGCTGGGCCAGAGGCTGTCTTACCTACCCTAGATAAACTTATGCTGGCTGAACCTAAGGGTTACATTTGTTTCATCTGTCTTCAGAACAGATGAGAAGCGTTGTAGAACATGCAGGTGTTCTTTTGCAAACTTGAGTCGTGCAGCAATGTTTTTTTTAGAGCAGTGGTTTCCTCCATGGCGTCATTCCAGGAACACTATTCTTGTTCAGAGTTTTTCTTGCAGTGGACACATGAACAGAGAAGTTAGCAAGTCCTAGAGATTTCTGCAGGTCTTTTTCTGTTATCCTTGGGTTCTTTTTCACCTCCTTCAACAATGCACGTTGTGCTCTTGGTGTGATCTTCACAGGATTCCCACTCCTATGGAGAGTAGCAATAGTACTGAGTTTCCCCCATTTGTAGAGAATTTCTCTGACTGGACTGATGAACACTCAGATCTTTAGGAATGCTGTTGTAGCCTTCTCCAGCTTCGTGCATCGCTACAATTCTTGTAAGGTTCACTGAAAGTTGTTTTGATCAAGGCATTGTGCACATAAGCAGATCTTTCTTGAGAAGAGCAGGCTCTGTCAGTAACGTAACTTTGTGTGTCTTTTTTATAGGACAGGACACCTCTACAACCTACACCTCCAATCTCATCTTATTGATTGGAACACCTGACTCCAAATAGCTTTTGTAGAAGGCATTACCCCTGAGGTTCACATACTTTTTCCAACAAATACATGTAATATTGGATCATTTTTCTCTCTATTTAAAAAAATAATTTTTTTGCATTATTTATTTAATTGGGTTCTTTTTTGGGTTTTAGGACTTGCGTGAAGATCTGATCACATTTTAGGTAATTTTTATGCAGAAATGGAGAAAATTATATCTGGTTCATAACCTTTCTAGCACCACTGTACGGAGGGGGATCATGGACAGAATGGGGACAGGGATGGGAAAGGTGGACAAAAAGAGAAGAAGATTAGATGAGTAACTGGAATCGTTTGGTAACCTTTCCTCTCCTTGTCAGTCTGTTACATTGTCTTCACCCAGAGTGTTGACTTGCGCCTTTTGTCTCCAAAAATACGGCATAACCTACTGACCCATTCCAGCACTGTGCTTTTTGATGCTGGAAGTATTTGCATCTAATATATTTAACATTTCTTTAATTATTATCCCTACCATTTCCAGTAATTTAGTTGTCATATTGTCATCAGTTATAGAACTGACTACTTTGATACTAAAAGTTAAGAAATATTCGGTTATAATCCAGATGACCTGAAAATTATTTATACCAAGTGGTTTTCAGTAATCCATTAGTTCATTTACTTATCAAAACAATATTAGGTCACTTACAGTTTTGCTCCCATTGTTTTTTGAGGGTGTAACAAGGATGTTAGACGAGGGTAAGCCAGTAGATGTTGTGTACCTAGATTTTCAGAAGGCATTCGATAAGGTGCCACATAGGAGATTGGTGAGTAAAATCAGAGCTCATGGCATTGGGGGCAGGGTTTCAACATGGATAGAAAACTGGTTGGCAGATAGAAAGCAAAGGGTAGCAGTGAATGGGTGTTTCTCAGACTGGCTGGAGGTGACTAGTGGGGTACCACAGGGCACTGTATTGGGACCACAGCTCTTTACGATTTATGTCAATGATTTAGATGAGGGCATTGAAAACTATATCAGCAAGTTTGCTGACGATACTAAACTGGGTGGCAGTGTGACATGCGAAGAGGACGTTAGGAGAATACAGGGAGACTTGGATAGGCTGAGTGAGTGGGCAGGTACTTGGCAGATGTCATTCAATGTGAATAAATGTGAAGTTATCCACTTTGGAAGCTGGAACAAGAGGGCAGAGTATTGTCTGAACGGTGTCGAGTTAGGTAAGGGAGAAATGCAAAGAGACCTAGGAGTCCTAGTTCACCAGTCAATGAAGGTGAATGAGCAAGTGCAACAGGCAGTGAAGAGGGCAAATGGAATGTTGGCCTTTGTTACAAGGGGAATTGAAAACAAGAGCAAGGATGTTCTTTTGCATTTGTACAGGGCCCTGGTGAGACCACACCTGGAATATTGTGTACAGTTTTGGTCTCCAGGTTTAAGGAAGGACATTCTGGCAATTGAGGAAGTGCAGCGTAGATTCACTAGGTTGATTTCTGGGATGGCAGGGCTGTCTTACGCAGAGAGATTGGAGAGATTGGGCTTGTACACGCTGGAATTGAGGAGATTGAGAGGGGATCTGATTGAAACGTTTAAGATAATTAAAGGATTTGATAGGATTGAGGCAGGAAATATGTTCCAGATGTTGGGAGAGTCCAGTACCAGAGGGCATGGATTGAGAATAAGAGGTCAGTTATTTAAAACAGAGTTGAGGAAGAGCTTCTTCTCCCAGAGAGTTGTGGAGGTGTGGAATGCACTGCCTCGGAAGACGGTGGAGGCCAATTCTCTGGATGCTTTCAAGAAGGAGCTGGATAGATATCTGATGGATAGGGGAATCAAGGGATATGGGGACAAGGCAGGGACTGGGTATTGATAGTGAATGATCAGCCATGATCTCAGAATGGTGGTGCAGACTCGAGGGGCCGAATGGTCTACTTCTGCATCTATTGTCTATTGTACTGAACTTTTGTACCATTTTTAAGAAAGAAAGTTGTACAACCAAAATCCAAAAATCACACACCTACTGAAATTACAAAGTGTAACAGAAGTCAGTTGCATGATGTGTGTGTTCGAGTTTGCTATGTGGAGAGAGGTGAAGTGCACTGGAATGATAGCTGAGAAGATTCTTCAGGGTGTTTGAGGCTTCCACATCAGCATGAGAGACTCTTGAAAGTGTTTAGGATTGATTGTGTGGCTTCCACCATCAAAGATGTTGTGTAGCATTAAATTAAGTGAAATTCTAATATCAGGATTGGCTATGTCTATTTAATATTGACTACATGCACATTAACATGATTTGGAGTCTCACCAGTAGGTAATAATTCGGATTGGAACAACTTATTTTGAGCACTCAATGCATTTATTCTGAAACCTTTAATGTTTTTTCTATTGCAAAAATAATAACCTTGTAACTAGAAATAAAAATCAAAATCCTCTATTTTTCAGGTGATGGACGGTCCTGGAGAAAACGATCCAGATTTAGAGACTTCTCCTCATCCACGCTTCTGTGATGAAATCAAATCTAATGCACCTCTGTATTCTTCCTATTTCACTCGTGTATTTAAAAACAAAACTTTTCATGTCTACAAGCTAAAGAAAAAGAAGGCCCAACCTTAGTGGAAGTAAAATTTTGTAACTTTTCAATATTACATAGCAGATTATAGATACTGGTTTTGACAAAGGTAAAGCCAAGTCAAATTTATATAAGAATCTAACCTTGTATCTAAGGTTGTAAGCTCTGTTCCTTCAGAGAATTGCAATTAATGCTTATTGCTTCTTATTTCGGTACAAAATGTAATATTCAATATCAGTGAAACCTTTTGCTTGAACTAGTTCTCTGTTGCATTTATTTATATTTCACTTACTATATTGGAGCAAGAATTTTACTAGACACTGTTTCTCATTTGTATTATATTCCATAAATTGTTATTTATTTGCAAGGCACTATTGCATAATTTCTGTTACTCAAAAGTGTTAGCATCATCATCATGCATTTATTTGAATTCTTAGATATTCTTAACAGCATTAATTTTTAATAGCTTTTCTCTACACATTCATGCATGAAGGGATCACTTAGATTGTTACTACATTATTTTTTACATTTATTCCTGTAGATGAAATTGAGGATTTAGTTACTGATAATGTTTAGTAGATTATTTATAGTGTAAATTATGAAAAATTGTACTTAAGTAGTAGCAAATGATTAAATTTGTTGGTTGGTAATGAACTGTAAGAAGTTTTATTATACTGTTGCTCCTCAGTTATATTTTGAATATTTTAAAGTTATTAAACATTCTCACTGATAACTAGCAAAATCAAGCTCAAGACCTTTGATTCATACTAGTTCACAGCAAGGATCTTATGCATTACTTACATTCCGAATTGATATTGGTCAAAAAGTGATAATAATAAGCACTGTGTTTTTAATTAGGATGAATGTAAAATCGTACAGAATTTTCTGCAATAGAATTTTGTAATACAGTAATTGTAATCTTTGACAAAGGTTATTGCATGTATGAAAAACTGATTAGTCACATGTTTGATGTTCTAGATACTAGGTAATTTTCTCCTTTCTTTGACAGTAACCTTCAGTCATCTCTTCTAACTAATCGTTTAACCTCTGGTCCATTGTTTCAGCAGAGTAGTCTGCAGTTTTAAACTGTTGGTATTGTATCTGTTTTCACGCCAGATCAGAGCCATACTGAAGGATAAGAGCAATTTTGTTTATATTGTTCTACACTAATTTTTCTAAAGTTACACATATGCCACACAATTACTTAGGTTATTCTATCAGTTTAGCTCTTTGTATGAAAAATGCTAACAATTTAACTTTTTATTAAATGACAATTATTAAGAGAACTAATTGAGTTTCAGCACTGATACTTGAATTTAACAATGCCATTATGATCAACTACAGAATACTGTACTCTATAAATGTTGCTTGCTTTAATCACATTGTATATCAAATATGAATTTTGAAATAGAAACTGACTTTAGTAAATTCAAACCACAGCATTGTTTCATGCAAACTTTTAGGAAATTATAGATACATTCTAATAGATGTTCTTTGTCACAAGATGTATATCTTTGGTTATAAATGCCTTGGACAATTATCTAAAAAGGGAAGTGTAAAGATGAGTCAATGTTTAAACTTATAAATTCTGTGATCTCTTTAAAACAAATGTTTGTGAATCTTTCATATTGTGTTCACAGTGTTTAATAGCTGCAAAATATAAATGGACTGAGAAATTAGTTTTCTTTTTAAGTCTTTTATACTAAGGAATATAATGTATTAATAGTATTCACTCAGTGGCCACTTCATTAGGTACACCTGTATACCTG
This sequence comes from Hypanus sabinus, assembly GCF_030144855.1. Lineage (NCBI taxonomy): Eukaryota > Metazoa > Chordata > Chondrichthyes > Myliobatiformes > Dasyatidae > Hypanus > Hypanus sabinus. The sequence continues at coordinate 47,367,531 of NC_082722.1, forward strand.
CTCCTTAATGCTAATATCTAATCAGCCAATCGTGGCGGCAGTTCAATATATAAAAAGCATGCATATATGGTCAAGAGTTTCAGTTGTGATTCAGACCAAACATCAGAATGGGAACGAAATGTGATCTAAGCAGCTTTGACTGTAGAATGATTGTTGGTGCCAGATGGGATGGTCTGAATATCTCAGAAACTGTTGATCTTCTGGGATTTTCACGCACAACATTTTCAGAAAATGGTGTGAAAAACAAAAAGAAAACAGTCAGTGGCATTTCTGTGGGCAAAATGCCTTGTTAATGAGAGGTCAGAGGAGAATGGCCAGACTGGTTCAAGCCAACATGAAGGCAACAGTAACTCAAATAACCACGTTTTGCAACAGTGGTTTGCAGAAGAATAACTTTGAATGCACAACACGTCGAATCTTGAATTGTATGGGTCACAACAGCAGAAGACCATGAACATACACTCAGTGACTACTTTATTAGATATAGGAGTTACATAATAAAGTGGCCACATAGTGTACTAATCCATTGAAGGTTTCCCATATCGTAACCAGCTTGCTCTTGTGCCACATTCAGACTGCTGTTGTGATGTACCCTTCAGCCGTAAGGAAATGCTCATCCTGAATGAGTGGGACAAGGGAAGAGATGGGGAGAGGAGCAGAAATTAGCTTGTCCTAATGTGAGGAAGAGCAAAGTAAAGCATTTAGATTAACTTAATGGACTAAATCTGCTATAGAAATCAGTACTTATTTAAAGTTGAAACCAAACAAACTGATCCTTGTTGGGCATTATCTCATCTTTGGCAAAAACAGAATACAGAAAGTTCTGCAGCTGGTGTATGAAGGGGGAAGAAGCGTCTAATATTTCAGTGACAAATGCGTTTTCCATATGATGCTGTATCCTTAAAGGCCCAGTTGTTACTGTTAGTAGACAGCATTTACTAATGCATTAAAGAGGAGAGAGAGGCATTACATTTTTGAACTGCAATAGTTGAAAGATGCCACTTAAAAAAAGCAGTATTTGTATTAATAAGCAACATAGGTAGAGCTGATAAGCTTCCACAGAATTACCACTAGTCTTGCTATGACATCATGATAATTGAGATTTATAATTTATACATAGGATTGCAGATTTATCAAATAGTTTGCACTCTACTGCATAAAAGCAGTAAATACACACTCCTCTGGCATTGAAATAATGTTTGTTTTGCAGAAAAAGACATTATTTGAACATTGTTTTTGCCTGAAATAGTTGGATTGAGACAGGAGAAACATCTTAATCATTAAATTTTCAATTTTAAATTCTAGTATTACTATTCTTTATAGTTGGAACAACTTTTTTTTAATCTTTTCTCCTCTACCTCTACTCTTTTTCTTCATTTGCTTCCATAAGACTTTTTTGCGGCACCTTTTAACAATTTGCTTAAGATTTCCAGCATAGAGACCGGAGTGTAAAAAGTGCCCTGTATGATTGCAGTGGGCCTGCTGCTAGGAACTTTAGTGGTGCCTAAGGTGCAAAGTCAATATGGTATTGGGATGGGCCCAGTCAGCGTGGCAGAAGTGGAGTGAATGGCTGTGACCTTGTTTGGGGGAGCGATAAGTGATGGGAGTGTTGGTCAAGACTTGAGAATTGAGAATCAGGTAATGAAATTGAAAGCTGCAGTGTGGGGTGGTGAGTGAGCAAGGACCTGTCTTAATGGATACACTGGTCTGGTCATTAACAGTTTACACACACAGAAATCCTGGGCCCAGAATAACAGGGATATTCCATCTAGTTCTATCTATCCCATTCTTAACCCTTCTGCAATTTAACTTATTAATGTTTACTTAGTTCCTCTTTCCACATATGATGCCCGACTGCTTAATGTTTCTAGCATTTTCTGTTCTTTCAGATTTTTATTTATGTCTTGCACAGTAGTACAACTGGTACTCAGCTTAAACAACCCAGGTTCAATCGCGAACTCCAGTGCTGTCATGTGGCGTTTGCATTTTCTCCTGAATATGTGTGTTTACTCTGGCTTCCTCCCACTTCTCAGAGGTGTTCACGTCGTTTATTAGCCTCTGTAAATTGCCTTGAGTGGTGGGATCTGAAGGAATGTGGTTGGAATGAAATGGGATTAGTGTGGTTTTTTTTTTCATTTTCAGTGCAGAAGAATCATTTTGTATGCTGTTTGATTCTGACTCTAAGCTGGGGCGTGCTGCCCTCTGGTGCGAAGGCTCAAGCTGTTTCTTGATTAATTTTGAAGTGAATTGAGATGGTGTTGGAAACTTTGTTCAGCTTCATGAAACATCTTTGCAATTCTGTATTGTGATCCATCAGAAAGACAGTTTGCAAATATACTTTTTGAAAGTAAAAAGGACATTCGCCCAGAAGACCTAAAATTTACGCAGGATTTTGGTGAGAATCATTTTCTTTTATATATGTTTTATTGACACCTACAAAACTTGATTTGCTTTAGATTTTGTCTTGTAATTATTGTTTACAAATACTGTCTATTCATTTACAGTGTCCTATCCTATCTTCTGCCACCCCTTCCTTATGTTTTATTTCTGACTTCAATGATGTTTTGTATATGTAACTTCATTGGAGAAGAAGTGCTACCTCAGCTCATCAAGCTTTCCTGTATCAACGCCGACAACCTATAGCTCTCTCTGATACCTTCTCCGACTACCCTAGTTTCTTTTAATAAACCACAGATTTCCTGCTGCCCCCACCACCATTCAGCTCTAACTATCAATTATCAATTTTAATCTCTATGTTTATTAATTAGATGGCTCAGTTTAGATGGCTTAGATAGCATTGAGTAAGAAAGTTATGGATTCAGATCCCATTCTACTGGCCTGGAATCTAGGGTTCCAAAGGATTTAAGTGCAGTGAGGAGGAGGACGGGGGAAAGTGGAAGTGAGGTAAATCAGTCATGAATTTTTGGAATTTCAGAGCATGCATATTTTGAATTATTACATTGCTAGTAAAACCTACATCTCTAATTCTTACTGAAGCCATATTCCAAGAAGCACTCAGATGCAGAAAGTTTAATCATAACATCTGTAAGCCACAATTTGAACTGACCGTTCAGCAAAGACTACAGGACTGCAGTGATTGAAAGAAGTGATTTTTTGTGGAAGGTGTCTCCAGTTGGTAAATGGATCGGGTTGCTGTCTATTCTACATTAGATTTTACTGTTCCTACAATCTTGGCTGGTAATTTAAAAATTAAAGAAGCAGAACTGGTCAAGAACAGGTCAGTCGGTTCTAGGTGTAATGCTGAATGGCAGGAAGGGAAACCAGAAGTACATGGTGCTGATTATACATGTGTAGGAAAACTTAGAAGCAGAGGAGGGATTTGCAATAGTAGGTCTCTAGTGGAGGGGCCTCATTTGGATGATGTAGTCAACTACAACAAAGGCTACAGAAAGGTTGAAAAGATTTGCAAAGGATTGTGCACCAGCACAGTAGGAAGATGTCATTCATCACTTTTATTAATACTTTATCAGGCCTGTGGTAAGGTAACAGCTGTTTGCTGCAATACCTGGTTAACTATTTTTTTACCTAGAACAAGTAGCCTACATACACGTGTATCTTTTTGTGGCAAGCATTTACTTGAAAGCAGTGCAAATTACATCTATATCAGTGCAAGCTTAGCCCATGTTGCTCTGTTTGATGTTGTGATTTCAGAACTAAATCTATAACAATTCCCTCAATCGCAGGACTCTGCAGGGAGTGGTGTGGACAGCCCTGCGCATCTGTAGGTGTGAACTTCCCACTATTCAGGACATTTACAGAGACAGGTACGTAGAAAGGGCACAAAGGATCATTGGAGACCTGAGTTACCCCAACCACAAACTGTTCCAGCTGCTACCATCTGGAAAACGGTACCGCAGCATTAAAACCAGGCCAACAGGCTCCAGGACGGCTTCTTCCACCAGGCCATCAAATTGATTAATTCATGCCGATACAATTGTATTTCTATGCTATATTGACTGTCCTGTTGTACATAATTATTTATTACAAATTACTATAAATTGCACATTTAGATGGAGATGTAAAGATTTTTTACTTGTATGTGAAGAATGTAAGAAATAAAATCAATTTAAGAAGAAATCATTACAACTAATTTGGTTAAATTTAAACTATGTTTTGTTTCTCTTCCTGCATTCAGCGTTACATCTGGAATGTACCAATGATCTGTTCATGCCCACCTGTCTTCAGTTACAGGTTCTCCTTTGCAGAGTTTGAGTCAGTTTGTAAGTAGCAGGATTTTACATGAATTTTGATTTGTGTAGTGGGAGAGACCTGCCAAAAAAAAATCACTGGAATAGTCAAGTATAATGTAGTAAAGGTAACCCTGGGTATATTTATTTACAATACCATCTATACAGCTTCAAATGAAAGTAACTTTAGTGTTAAATGCTTCAAACATCTGTTTAGATGTGTCTGGGGATCCTTAAATTCTACACAGAATATTGAGATTGATTGAAACTTTAAAGAAATCAATTTATCTCAAGTGATTTTCAAACATCTTTCCTAACTGTGTTGTGATTGAATCACTTGTAAATTGAAACTAATTTATGAATATTGTAATTAAAACAAATTTCTTCCCTGTTATATGTGTAAAAATTCAAATATCTGCTGTCTGTGCTCCTAATGCATGGACTCAAGATTTTCACTATCATTCTGAAAATGACTTTGCACTTTGATTGTGGAACCAGAGATTTCCAAATGTCTGTAGGGATTAATTGGAATTGGTTTATTATTGTCACATGTACCAAGATACAGTGAAAACCTTACCTTGCATACTGTTCATACATATCAGACCATTACACCATTCATTGAGGTAGTACAAGTTAGAACAAAGGTAATGCAAAATAAAAGTGTAGCAGGTACAGAGAAAGTGCAATGCAGTTAAGGTCATAATGAGGTAGATTGTGTGATCCATCTTGTGCAAGAGGTAATGTATATCAGAGAGAACAAGCCCTTATACTCTGTCAGCATGTAACTTAGAGCTTGGGTGGCCAATGCAATTTCTTTTCCGTCCCATTGCCCCACTGATCTGCCCATCTGCTTTAATCACTGCCGGGATAAGGGTCAATGCAAATAGCAAAATATTCACCAAGCACCTCTGACCTAGTCTCACCACGTTCCCTTTCCTCTCTTGAGCCATTAGACATAAGATCTCCCCTCTCTGCCCTTAGTCCAGATCACTGTTCTGTCTAAGCTGCACAGACGCGTGGCCGCACAGTAACTGAAATGCTCCCGTGCACATAGCCTTTGTGGCCATGCAGCTGAAATTTCCTTTGATATAATAATATCATTTTGAAATCTGTTAATATTGACAATAAGTGGAACTTTTGGATGATCTAATGAGGATTAAGACATATCCTTCATCTGGATGCAAAATTAATAAGGACTGTTTATAAACAATGTTTTTGTAATAAAGACAGATGTGAAAAAGTTTATGAAACATGCAATAATTTCTTTATTGTATGTTTCATTATATCTTTCAATTAATAAATAAAATCAAAAGTATATGATTTTTAAGTGCCCCATAGTTTTCAGGCTGTGTAAAACTGGGAAAATTGATGGTCCTTGCAGCTGTAAAAAAAAATTAGAGGGAATGTTGGTCTTGATAAAATATTGACAATTCTTCTCGCACTGCGCTCCCAGATGCTGGTTGAGCTGCTGAGTTCATCCAGCAAATTGTTGGCTATTTAATGGTTTGGATGATGATTTAATTATATAGGTCCCCCCCCCCACTTTACAAAGGTAGATTGTTCCTATGAAACCTTTCTTAAGCCAAAATGGCATAAAGCAAAGAACCATTAATTTGTATGGGAAAAATTTTTATAAAAGCGAAAATCCTCTTTGTGATGTGAAAACTGGTTACTAATGTAGGTCTTTTGTAAAAGCGAAGTAGCGTGAAGTGAAATTCGTAAAGCAGGGGACACCTGTATACAGAATACTGAGACTGCTGATCTATCCTGACCAAATTGTGTAAGCAGTTTCTCAAGTGTATGTTTCTGAATGAACTGTCTTGTGATTGAATCACATGGAAATTGAATTTAAATTTGTAGTAATATTGTAATCACTATGAAAGCTAATATTCTCCCTGCTAAATGTAAAATTTGTAATAAAACCTTAGATATAAGGAGCAGAATTAGGCCTTTCTCCCACTCCTTCATGGTTGATCCCTCACAACCCCATCCTCCTGCCTCTCTCTGTAACCTTTGATGCTCTGATTCATCAAAGATCTATTAATCTCCGCCTTAAATATACCAAATGACTTGGACACCATAGCTATCTGTGGCAATGAATTCTACAAATTCATCATCCTCTGGCTAAAGAAACTTTTCCTCATCTCTGTTGTAAATGGATGTCCTTTGACTCTGAGGCTGTGCCCTCTGGTGTTAGACTCCTCCACTGTAGGAAACATCCTCTCCATATCCACTTTATCTAGGCCTTTCAATATTCGATACATTTCAATGAGATCCTGTGTCATTCTTCTAAACTCCAGTAAGTACAGGCCCAGAGGCATCAAACGGTCTTCATGTGTTAACCCTTTCCTTCCTGGGATTATTCTCATGAACCCCCTCTGGACTCTCCCAAATGCCAGCTCATCCTTTCTTAGGTAAGTGGCTCAAAACTGCTCACAATACTCCAAGTGTGGTCTGACCAATGCCAACATTGTATTTGCCTTCCCTACCACTGACTAAACTTACAAGATAACCTTTCGGGAATCCAGCACAAGAACTGCCCTTTGCAACTTGAATTTTTGAATTTTCTCCTTATTTAGAAAATTGTACATGTCTTTATTGCTTCTGCCAAAGTGTAGGACCATGCACTTCACTACACTATATTCTTTCTGCCACTTCCTTGCCCATTCCCCAATCAGTCTTAGTCCTTCTACAGACATCCTGCTTCCTCAAAAATACCTCTTTCCAACTACCGAAGTCAGGCTAACTCGCCTATAATTTCCTTTCTTCTGCTTCCCTTCCTTAAAGAGTTGAGTAACATTTGCAGTTCCCCAGTCCTCCGGAACCATTCCAGCATCTAGTGGATTTTGAAAGATCATTACTAATTCCTCCACATTCTCTTATACTACCCCTATCAGGATTTAGGGGTGTAGTCCATCTGGTCAAGGTGACTTACCTACCTTAAGAATTTTCAGCTTCCAAAGCACTTTCTCAGTAATAGCAACACTCACTTCTGCCCCTGACACTCTAGTACTTTTGGCATTTTGCAAGTGTCTTCCACAGTGAAGACTTTTGCAAAATATTTATTAAGTTCATCACTAATTCTTTATCCCCCATTACTATCTCTCCAGTGTCATTTTTCAGCGGTCTGATATCTGTTCTCATCCTTCTTTAACACTTTATATATCTGGAAAAAATGTTTTGTATCCTCTTATATTATTGACTAGCTTACCTTCATATTTAAACTTTTCTTTGGCTTTTTAGTTGCCTTCTGTTGGTTTTTAAAGGCTTCCCTATACAGCTGCAACATTACCTTTAGTCTCTTAAACTCAATCCCACGATTGATGAAAGCCAATGCACCGTATGCCTTCTTAACCACAGAGTCAACCTGTGCAGCAGCTTTGTGTGTCCTATTGACTCAGACCCCAAGATCCCGCTGATCCTCCACATTGCCAAGCTAAAAAGCCATCTCACAGGCATTCTACAAATTCCACCTCTTGGGATCCAGTATCAATCTGATTTTCCCAACCTACTTGCATATTGAAATCCCATGATTGCAGCAACATTGTTCCTTTTTCATTCCCTTTCTATTTCCCATTGTAATTTGTAGTCTACATCCTGGCTACTGTTTGAAAGCCTGTGTATAACTCTCATCAGGGTCTTTTTACCCTTGCAATTTCTTAACTCTACCCGCAAGGATTCTATATCTTCTGATCCCATGTCACCTCTAAGGGTTTGATTTCATTTTTTTAATCAACAGATCCACCCCATCCCTGCTGCCTACTTGTCTGTCCTTTTTAATACAATGTTTATCTTTGGATGTTAAGCTTCCAACTCTGATCTTCTTTCAGCCATGACTCAGAAATGCTCACAATGTCACCTGCCAATCTCTAACTGTGCTACAAGATCATTTACCTTATTCTGTGTATTCAAATATAATACCTGGGTTCATCACCTTTTTTGATTTTGTCCCCCTGTTACACTTTAACTCATTCCACTGCCTGCAATTTTGCCTTATTATTTGCCTGTCCTTCCTCACAGTCACAACTGTGTCTAGTGGTATACCAACTGACACATCCTCAGCCCTCTCACTGTGATTCCCATCCCTGTGCCAACTTAGTTTCAACCCTCTCCAATGGCTTTAGTATACCTGCCTGCAAGGATATTGGTCCCACTCTGGTTCGGGTGTACCCCATCCTTTTTGTATAGGTCACACCTTCCTCAAAAGTGATCCCAATGATCCAGAAATCCGAAACGCTGCTCTGCCCATATTCTTCAGCCACACATTCATCTGCTAAATCATCCTATTCTTGCACTTACTGGCACACGGCACAGGCAGCAATCCAGAGATTACTATCTTGGAGATCCCGCTTTTCAGCTTTCTACTTAACTCCATATATTCTCTTCAGGGCCTCCTCCCTTTTCCTACATATGTTGTTACGACCAATATGTACCTTGAGTTCCAGCTGTTGACCCTCTGGATTGCTGTGGACCCGATCTGAGGCATCCCTGATCCAGGCACGTGGGAGACTACATACAGTATCTGCTTTCTGCTCCTCTAATTATGGAATCCCCTATCACTAGTACACTTCTCTCTTGCACCCCACCCCCAGCACACCTTCCTTCTGAGCCACATTCAATGCACTGAACATTTTGTTGTTTCAGTAGGGCTTGTGTGTTTTCCTGATGCATAGGCTCAGAATTCTCCCACAATTCTAAATGTTCCTTTCCACTTTGAGTTTTCATGGGTCAGAGATTCCCAATTATCTGTGGGCCTGGTGCATTTTTTAAAAACAAGGCTCCTGGCTCATCCTCGAATTGTTTTCTCTATCTTCTTGGTAATTTCTTCTCTGATTGTATAAAATGCCGGTTTTGGGGAGCAAGGCTTTGGGTATGTGAATTCTAGCTACTTAATAAAGAACTGACTGTATACAAGGCTTAATTCTTATGAGTATTGGTCTGGGGAGTGCACTGATTGATTGATTTATTTATTTGATTATGCTTTCAGTGAATTTGGAAGATTTGTAGAGAAGTTCTTGTTGTTTTTCCCCCCTCTAAATGTTTTAAGGTGTCTACTGTAGGTATCCAACTCTAGGACAGGACAGATCATTGGTGCATGATAAACTAAGTTTTGTGTTAGGTGTAAGGTTGTGCTAGAACACTGCAGGTGATAGTGAAATGCATCATTAATGTCTAACTTGATATCGCCTCTGACTCCTCTGTTATCTGTGACACAAGAGATTCTGTAGCTGCTGGAACTTTTGAGCAACAAACATGTCCTCTGAGTCTTGCTGAAGGGTCTGAACCCAATATGTGACTGTTTATTTTCATCCGTGGATGCTGCTTGACTTGCTGAATTCTTCCAGTACTTTGTGTGTGTTACTCTTATGATATTTCATTGTCCACGTCTTATACAATCTTGCTGTGAACCTTCATTGACAAAGGCCAATATTCTACACCTTGGCTAAATATCTAAATGGTATTTGACTTACAGATGTTGAGTACAAGGCCTATCCTTTCAGGCTTCAGTGAATTCTATTTCTGTATAGTTTTTCATTAATTCAGTTGTATTTTTTGTTCTACTGTGAATGTCTGCAAGAGAGTGAATCTCAGGCTATAATGGTGACGTACTGTATATGTGTGTTGATAATAAGTTTACTTCAAACCTTGAACAAGTTAATGGTGGCTCACAATGTGGCTTGCAACCATGCAACAAAAGGAGTTGGCTCCATTTGGCAGTTGAGTTTTCTTGCCCTTAATTCAGGATATGCATCACAGTAGGCTCATAGTTCAAAGGAAATTTATTATCAGTGTTCGTACGTATCACCAGATACTACACACAAACATTGACAAGCAACCAATCCACAAAAGACGACAAATGGCAGATACCGAAAAATACATTCAGAACAGCTTCTTCCCCTCTGCCATCTATTTTCTAAATGGACATTGAAACCATGAACACTACGTCACTACTTTTTTAATTTATGTTATTTTGACATATTTATTTTAACTTAACTATTTAATAGACATGAACAGCAAATATATTTAATATACTTGATGTAACTCAGCTTTTTTCACTATATTTCCCACGTATTTCATTACCTCCTTCTCGATTGAAGTTTCCTACTAGCTTAGAAGATTAGATTTAGTTCCTCAGTACTGAGTGATCTTTACTGTGTAACATTACACAGTAAAGACACCCTGCTTGCATACCGCTGTCCAAGTATTTTATCCGCATTTTATGCCTGCATCATTGTGGCATGCATGCTATTATTTCAAAGTTCAATGTAAATTTATCTGAGTCCCATATACAACCCTGGAATTCGTTTCTTTGCGGACAAACTCAGTCAATCCAAATATCATAATCGAATCAATGAAAGACCGAACCCAACAGGGCGGACAAACAACGAATGTACTTAAGACAACAAGCTGTGCACATACATAACAAAATAATAATAATAATAATAATAATAAATAAATGAGCAATAAATATCGAGAACATATTATTAAGCTATGCAATTGTCTATAGCATAGTCGGGCGTTACAGACAAAACACGATAGTACTGGCAGCGAAAGCTGAGGACGCAGCCGCTGCAGACTGAGGACAGTAGCCGCTAGGGGCGGTGTTGGCGGAGGTTTGTCCGACGTGGGCTCGGTGGCTGCTGACAGCGGGCAGTAGCCGCTAGGGGCGGTGCTGGCGGAGAGCGCACTCTGGCTGGTGCCTGCTTGGAGTCCTGAGCTTTTCAGGTTTTCTTGGGGATTCGAGTCCGTTCGCGATGGAGGATCAGGAGCTGGAGGCGATCCGGCGCCAGAGATTGGCTGAGTTGCGTGCTCAGCGCGGGGTAAGGCCGTGAACACTAGCTTTATCCATTTCACCTGGAACTGGGCCTGGTGGAGACCAGGCTGCTTAATTTGCCTGGTCTGCACAGCCGGGGCCCAACATGGGGGCGAGGGAAACGGGACGCACATGTGCACTTCATGCAGCTGTTGCATATTTATATATAATGTCAATAAAATCCTATAAGATGTAAAGGCCAATATTCACTGCCCGGAATCTGCCTATTTCCGATCCCCCCACCCCCATTCTCACCGGACAGTTGAAGATCAGGAATGAATGAGCTGCTGCTTCACGTAGCAGAGAAATTAGTTGCAACTTTTTGCACCTCTTTGGAAATACAGAAGATTAAACGCGTCTAGGGTGCCGAAACTGCATGTGGTCTGGGAGCCAGTGAATGTACTTAGGAATTTATAGGGTGGAATTCATCACAAAACTTCCCCCGCCTCCTGGTAAAACAACTCCAAAAGAATTCTCTGCTCAAAATAGCAACATTAGGTTTAATCACTGGCTTATGTTTTGAAGTTTGTTGTTTTACAGCAGCAGTACAACTAAGTTACAGTAAGTATATATAAAACAAATAAGTAGTGCAAAGGAGACAAGAAACAGAGCAACTGTTCTTGGGTTCATCATCCATTCAGAAATCTGATGGCAGAGGGGAAGAAGGTGTTTCTGAAACATTGAGTGTGCATCTTTAGGTACCTGTACCTTCTCCTTGATGGCATCTCCTGGATAATGGGGGTTCTTAATGATGGATATCCCCTTTTTGAGGCGTCATCTTTTGAAGGTGACCAGTGTGTTGGGAAGGCTAGTGCCCATGATGGAGCTGGCTGAGCTCAGAACTTTCTGCAGCTTTTTCTAATCTTGTGCAGAGGCCTCTCCATACCAGATGGTGATGCAAACAGAATGTTCCCCTTGGTACATCGTGAGAGTAAAAGTTCCTCAAAAAAAAATTAAAACAGAAAATGGTGGAAACGCCTAGGATCAATTAGGGTAAAATGACTTTTCATTATAAAAAGATTTGGAGGTGATTTGCAGAGAAGGGGCAGGAGTGAAGAGAACAATATCTGAAAGAGTCTAAACCAGTGGTTCCCAGATATTGCTGCTCCCGGGGGGAGGGCAGTGCGGGGTGCTCAATAGCAAGGGGGGCAGCTGAGGGATTACAGGCTTCATTTAAGAAATTACTTATAAGCATTTGATATTCTACCTCATAATTGATTACAATGGTCACATAATTGCCTCATCTCTTGCTAACCCACTGTTTTCTTAGACTTTGTTTGAAGTGCATTATAGTTGTTGAAAGGAAATGTGATACTTGTGTATTTGGCATATGAGCAATCCGGACTGAAAAATAGTCTTTTTCTGTGCTCCACATTATTGCTGTTCACTACTGTAGTACAGTGTTAGCTAGTACAATTCCCATATAATTACCCTGTGGCGCAATTCCTGAGAATTTAGGATATGACGCACAATGGGATAAAGTTCAGGATCTGCCCTTTTGATTCTCTAGCCCACGGTCCAACTGAGATGATGTTGTCCTACTTCATGTACCTTCAGGCAGAGTCAGGTTTTGCCTGAGCTATGATGATGTCATAATTAACCCTTTATTGATTGCAGCATTTGTGGTTGGACTTAAAAGGTGATTGACCGTGGTTGCTAATTGGCAATGGCAGAAGCAGACCAAATGAAAAAGAAGAGTAGACAGTGTAGTGTAGAGTATCTGAAAAGTTGGCTTATACCAGCACCAAGCAACCAACAGCAGCCTGTTGTAAGGAAAAAGTTTATTTTCCAAATGAAACATTGAAACCATCAAGGTTACTTGAACATTTGAAGAGAATACTTTCTGATAAAGCAAACACAAAATTGTCTTATTTTTCAGTTACTTAGTGAAAACTGTCAGAAATGGAGAACATTTCAAAACATGTTTGCGAGCACTTCACAACAAAACAGTGATGTACATGCTTCATGCAACATTTTATCGCTCATTGCTGATCTAGAAAGCTCCATACAAATAGAGAACTGATTCTGCCAGCTGTAAGAGAGGTTCTGAATACAGTTTTACATAAGTCACCGGTCTAAATAATTAAAGCAATTGCACACAGTGACAACTCTGTTCAAAGACGAATAGATGAAATGTCTGAGAATGTGGAAGACATATTGCCCAACATACTTGGGACAACAGAATCTGCTTTGCAGTTGAATGAGTCAACAAGTATCAGGCAATAAATCTTTGCTTTGTTATGGTTGCTTCATAAAGGATAAAAGCATAATTCAGGAGCTGTTCTTTGCAAGGAGAGTAGAAACAGACATGAAATGGGAGTCAATATTTGAAATTTTTCAAAGAGAAAGATATTTTGCTCACCAACATTCTTGCTTGTGCAACAGATGGGGCACCATCAATACCAGCATGCCACTGGTTATTACTGTCCTGAAAAAAGCTGTATTTAACATACTTACCATTCATTGTAATTCACAGACAACATCTTGTTGCAAAATCTTTTCCACAATTCATTAAATACTGCTATCACAGCAGTAAATAAAATTGAGTCTCGCATTTTCACTTCTCGACTATTTAGAGAGCTTTGCATTGAGAATGATGAACAGTTTGAATGCTTGCTGTTGCACACAGACCTCAGGTGGCTCTCAAAAGGAAACTGCCCGAGACACTTTTATGCATTTCTTTGAAACTGTGTGAACATTGTTTGAGGACATGAATGTTTAATTCATTGATTAACTCAAGAATATTTATTTATCAGAATTATTTGGAAAGTTTAATGAAATCAATCTTCAATTGCAAGAAAATTATGAAAATCTTAGTAAATTCTGTCCAAGTTAACCTTGTTTAAGTGCAACATTGTTCAATACTACCTTTTCCAATTTTTGAACCTCTGAGAAAAAATACTGGATGATTATCTGCAAGTATACTAGGCCCAACAGGTTGGGCTGTATAAAGATATATCAGAGAGATTTCAGGATCATCTATCGATCCAAGTTACAGACTGGGTATTCCGAAGACTTGTAACAAGGAATTAACAGGAAAGATGGAGGAAGAACTGACTTCACTACAAAATGAGCTGAAGCTGAGGTTCAAAATACAGCAAGGCATTTGGTTGTAGAAAGAAATCTCTGAAAGTACCCTGCACTGTGAAAAAAGGTGTGAGGCTCTCTATTGCTTTTCCAATATCGTATTTACTGGAGCATGGTTTCAGTGCAGTTGCCCAACTTCTTTGAAAACAATGAAACAGACTGCAAGTTACTGCACATGGGGATCTGAGGCTCCTTCTGAGTGATGTTGAGAAGCTGATATCACTGCACCAAGCCCATCCATCTCATTGAAAGGTGAAAAACTAATGAAGTCGTGAATAGTTGGACTACTAATATACACTAAAACTGTTGATGAAAATTGCTTTTACTGTAATTAAATAATTGTATTTGTAGTTTTAAATAGATTTGAATAATTTTTGCAGTTTGTCACTACTTTGAATTTGCAGTTCCTGTTTTATTTCACTGTGCATCGTAAATCTAAGTCCTTTATAGTTTTTACATATTGGCTGGAAATGGAGAAGGGGACAGTGGGAATGTGGTCTGAAAGCCAAGGGGGCAGTAACCCAAAAAAAGTTTGGGAACCACTGGTCTGAACCAAGAGAAGCTGAACAACACAAAGGCTGGTAAGGATAGTGAAATCTTGTTAATTGCAGCTGATCTTTCTAGAGGTGTAAATAAGAAACAAATGAGAACTGGAGAGAGAGTAAAATGCCAGAGCTTTGAGATACAAAATAGCAGTTTTTGGAAATCTGAAATAAAAGTACTCATATTTGCAGAGAGGAAAACTGAGTCAGCATTCCAGAATATTCTGTTAGACTGCAGGAGAGGAAGCAGAAATTTTGCTCTGTTTTCACCCAATTTGGTCATCCAACCAATGATATCAATCACTTTGTTGGCATCCAACTCTGTAGAAGATTAGAGTGTTTTCTCTCATCTTAGGGATACGCATGAACATGGCACACTCATAGTAATAGGAAGAGGAAGCAGTTTTCAAGAAGAAGTCTCCTAGCTGAGGGTGGAGGGGATCTGTTGAAATTCAACATGGGAGAAACATGGACGTACCAAAGTTCTGACTGTACAAAACTAGTCCTGACTCATGAGAAGGAAAATAATAGCAAAGACATGTCTGGATTAGACACTCAAATCTTTTAGAAACATCTGAGTATTTTCAAAACTATAGCCATCTGAAACTCTTAGCTGTATTTCTCATAGCCGTTTTCTGAAGTGTTGGCTTCGTGGATGCATTTAGCACAAGTTCCCTCTCCTTTGCTGAACTCAGTGTTGAGTCCATACTCCATTGCTTTATGGCACATTGCAGAGATTACTTCTGGATTTCCTGGCTATATACATGTGCAGAGAAATCAAAGTTGCTGCTGTTATGAAGGGCATGTCTGTGAGGTATGAGTTAGTGTTCTACTGGCCAGTAAATGCAGAGCTTAAGTAACACAAATGTCTTTCAAGTTAATGTACAGTTTTATATTAGACCAGAAGTTTTCCATGACTGCTTGATGTATAAGATCATCTGATCCTAAGACCCCAAGACAGAAACAGGATTAGGGCATTTGGACATTGAGTCCACTGCCATTCCATCATTGCTTATTTATTATTCCTCTCATCCCCATTTTCCTACCTTATCCCCAAAACCTTTGACACTCTTATTAAGCAAGAACATGTTAACCTCCACTTTAAATATTCCCAGTAACTTAGCCTCCAGAACCATCTGTTGCAATGAATTCCACAGATCCACTACTCTCTGGCTAAAGAAATTGCTGCTCGTCTCTTCTAAAGGGACATCCCCCTATTTTGAGGCTGTGCCCTCTGGTCTCAGGCTCCTCAACATAGGGAACATCCTCTCCATATCCACTCTGTCGAGGCCTTTCAAAATTTGATAGGTTTCAATGAGGTCCTCCCTCATTCATCTAAGCTCCTGTGAGTAGAGGTCCAGAGCCATCAAACACTCCTCATTTGTTAACCCTTTCATTCCCAGACTCATTCTTGAAAAACAACCTCTGGCCCTCACCAATGCCAGCACACCTTTTCTTAGTTAAGGGGCCAAAAACTGCTCACAATACTCCAAGTGCCGTCCGACCATTGCCTTATAAAGCCTCAGCATTACATCCTTGCCCTTATATTTTACTCTTCTCAAAATCAATGCTAATTGTATTTGGCTTCCTTACCACTGACTCAGCCTGTAAGTCAACCTGTGGGGAATCCTGCATCCTGCTCTCTTTGCATCTCTGATTTTTAAAATTTTCTCCCCATTTAGAAAATAGTGTTGCCTTTATTCCTCCTTCTAAAGTGCATGACCATACATACACTTAACTACACTATATCCCATCCTAATCTGTCTGCAGATTTCCTACTTTCTCAAAACTAGCTACCTTTGTATTGTTTGCCAACTTGGCCACAAAGAGAAAAGAGGCAATCCCAAAGCCAGCCCCTGTAGAACACCACTAATCACTGGAAGCCAACCAGAAAACATCCCCTGTATTCTCACTCTTTGCTTCCTGCCAGTCAGCCATTCTTCCATTCGTGCTATTATCATTCCTGTAATATTATCTTGTTTAGCAGCCTCGGGAGCGGTCTATCCTGCTTTTTATTTCCTCGAATAATTCTAACAGATTTGTCAGGCAAGATTTCCCCTTAGGGAAACCATGCTGATTTTGACATATTATATCATGTCCCTCCAAGTACCCCAAAACCTCATCTTAATAATGGAATCCCCACACCTTCCCAACCACTGAGGTCAGGCTAACTGGTCTAGAATTTCCTTTCTTTTTACCTCCTTTGCTTCTTAAAGAGTGGAATGAATTTGCACATTTCCAATCTTCTGGAACCATTGTAGAATCGTGATTCTTGAAAGATTATTACAAATGCCTCCACAATCTTTTCAGCCACCTCTTTCAGAACATCGGAATGCAGTCCATCTGGTCCAGGTGTTTTATCTACCTTCAGACCTTTTCAGAATTTGGATTCAGGATTCAGAATTAGCTATCCACTGTCTTTTACTACATATAGTACTGTGTAAAAGTTTTAGGCATCCTAGATTTTTTGATATAAATTTAGATGTTTATGTTTTGTCTTCTGCATTAGTATGTCAGCAGAAAAGAGCAAATTTTGGTTTTCCAGACATTGTTATCAAAAAAAAGTAGAGATTTGTTTATATTTCATTAAGGAAAGCAATGTATTAATTAATGGAATAATTTTCAAATAAAAACTTTGTAGGTATATAGCCCAGTGTATGATTAAACAAAGATAATAAACAGGTGCTAATGATCAATGACATAATGAGTTGAGCAAACTAAACTGATTAACTGAAACAAACAGGTGTAGAAGGAATCAAACAGGGTGAAGGACAACCAAACTAAAAGGTGAGGGTGAAGCAAATGTGACAGTTTAATCTTCAAAATCATCAATTCTTACACCGTGGCAAGAGTGAGCATTGCAACAAGACACTAGGTGGTCATCCTGCATCAGCAAGGTTTCTTCTAAGCTGAAATTTTGTGGCAGACGGGAGTTTCAAGATGTGCTGTCCAAGCTCTTCTGAAGAAGCATAAAGAAACGCAGTGGTTGTCCATGGAAACTGAATGCAGCAGATGAGAGCTACTTAAACTGATGTCCCTTCTAAATCAGAAGTTATCTAGCACTGCTATCAATTCTGAACTCACAGAAACCACTGGAACTCAAGTACACCCTCTAGAGTCCAGAGAAATCTTGTCAGAAGTGGTCTTCATGGAAGAGCTGTTTCTAAAAAGCCATTCCTCCAATGTGAATAAAAAGCCAAGAGACTCACCTAATGCACAAAACACATAAAGAAGAATGGTAACAAGTGCTCTGGACTGACGAGTCAAAATTTGACTTTTCTGGCTCAGCATGTAATTTGTCTGAAGAAGAGCTGGAGAGTGCTAAATGGATGAATGTGCACCAAGAGTGAAGCATGGCAGAGGTTCCCTGCAGGTTTGGAGCTGCATTTCTCAAGTGGAGTTGGTAATTTTATCAGAAGTAATGGGATCCTCAATGCTGATAAGTACAAGTAGATTCTAATCAATCACACTATACCATCAGGGAGGAGTCTGATCGGTCTCAACTTCATTGCAGCAGCACAATGACTCCAAATACATGGTCAAGGTCATAAAGCACTGTCTTTAGCAAAAAAAGAACAATGAGTTCTACAATAGATAAAATATCATTGTGGCTCTCTGGGATTACATGGAGAGGCAGAAGCAAGTGAGACAGCCGAAGTCTGCAGAAGAACTATAGCAAGTTCTCTAAGATGTTTGGAACAACATCCCAGCCAATTTTCTTATAAACCTGCACAACCATGTACCTAAGACATTGGAGGCAATTTTAAAGGCAAAGGGTAGACAAACCAAATATGATTTAATTTTTTACTGTATACTGCACTTTATAGTAATTTTTTTGATATTTAGAAACTTTTCATTTTTAAAACCTGCTTCATTTTACAGAATTTTTTTTACATGTGCCTAAGACTTTTGCACAAATACTGTAATACATGTAAAAAGTGGTGCTCCGATTATTTTATTTTCCGGAGATTGCAGCTCTTTTATCACTTATATCAGTTGTTGACTGTGGTCATTATATATGATGTGTCAATTCTTTAAAATATTTTGTGAATTATATAAAATATCACTGTGCAACAGTACAGGATTCTTCAGTAAATGTCACATTTACATGATATGTGATTTGCTTTTATTTAAAAATTAGGATTTTTTAAGAACCTTCTAACCTTTCTAGTGTACCTATTTTTGCACAGGATGCACCAGATGATCAGCAAAGCCAGCAAGAGGCTAAACAACGGTAAGGATGCCATTTGCTTTAAATACAACTTTTTAACTACATTACTTACAATTAGCTCTATGTTTTACAATTAGTTCTATGTTTTCCATCTGGTAGTGTACAAGTGCCTGTTGGTGGCAAAAGGAAGGTTTGTAAGATTCACATTTGTAAGAACGACCTGCTCTTCACTTTTATCTCTTTTTCTCCCTGAAAAAAAGTACGTAGCCCAATCAGATTTGTTTGTATGAATGTGCTTTATTCTAGAGCAATTGTACCATTGTTTTAAAGCCATAAGAGATAGGAGCAGAATTAAGCCATTTGGTCCATCGAGTCTGCTCTGCTATTTCATTATGGTTGATCCATCACAGCTCAACCCCATTTGCCTGCCTTCTCCCCGTAACCTTTTACACCACGACTGAGTAAGAACCTATCAACTTCTGTCTTAAATCCATCCACTGACTTGGCTTCCACAGCCGCCTTTTGCAACGAATTCCACAGATTCACCACCCTCTGGCGTATGAAATTCCTCCCTATTCTTGTAAGTTTCAGTGAATATAGGCCCAGAACCATCAACTGCTCCTCATACGTTAACTCTTTCATTCTCAGAATCATTCTGGTGAACCTCCTCTGAACCCTCTCCAGTATCAATTCATTCTTTCTTAAATAAATGGCCCAAACTGTTCACAATACTCCCAAGTGAGGCCTCATCAGTACATTATAAAGCCTCAGTATTACATCCTTGCTTTTATATGCTTGTCCTCCTGAAATGAATGTCAACATTGCATTTGCCTTCCTCACCACTGACTCAACCTGCAGGTTAATTTTTAGGGAATCCTGCACAAGGACTCTCAAGTCCCTTTGCACCTCAGATTTTTGAAATTTTTGCCTGTTTAGAAAATAGTCAATGCTTTTGTTCCCTTTACTGAAGTACATGGCCATACACTTCTCAACATTGTATTCCAACTGGCATTTCTTTGCCCATTCTCCTAATATGTTTAAGTCCTTCTCCAGCCTCCCTACTTCTTCACCACCACCTGAACCTCCACCTATCTTCATAACATCCACAAACTTGGCCACAAAGCTATCAATTTCGTCATCCAAAACTCCAACGTAAAAAGAAATGATCCCAACACCAACCCCTGCTGAACACCTTTAGTCACTGGCAATCAACCTAAAAAGGCTCCTTTTATTCCCACTCTTTGCTTCCTGTGAATCAGCTAGTCTTCTAGTTTCTTTCCTATAATACCATTGGCGTGTAAGCAACCTCACAAATGGCACCTTGTCAACGGCCTTCTGAAAATCCAAGTACACAACATTCACTGATTCTCCTTTGTCTATCCGGCTTATTATTTCTTCAATGAGTTCCAATGGATTTGTCAGGTAAGGTTTCCTTTTAAGGAAACAATGCTGACTTTGGCTGTTCTCATCACGTGCCTCCAAGTACCCTGAGACCTCATCCTTAATAATTAACTCCAACATCTTCCCAACCACTGAGGTCAGACTAACTGGCCTATAGTTTCCTTTCTTCTGCCTCTCTTCCTTCTTGAAGAATGGAGTGACATTTGCTAATTTCCAGTTTTCCAGAACCATTCCAGAATCTAGTAATTCTTGAAAGTTCATTGCTAATTCTGTCATAGTCTCTTCAGCTATTTCTTTCAGAACTTTGGAGTGTACACCATGTGGTCCAGATGACTAATCTCCCTTCAGACCTTTCAGTTTCCTAAAACCTCTCTCTAGCTATGGTAACTCACACACTTAATGCTCCCAAGACACCTGGAACTTCGACCACACTGCTAGTGTCCTCCACAGTGAAGACGTAAAATACTTAATCAGTTCGTCCACTAATTCATTGTTCCCCCATTATTACCTCTCCAGCATCATTTTCTAAAGGTCCAATATCCACTTTAGCCTCTCTTTTACACTTTATGCATTGGAAGAAACTTTTGGTAACTCTTTAGTATTATTAGCTAGCTTACTTTTGTATTCCATCTTACCTTAATTACTTTTTTAGTTGCCTTCTGTTGGTTTTTAAAAACTTCCCAGTCCTCTAACTTCCCACTAAATTTTGTTCTCTTAAGCTTTTATGTTGGCTTTGACTTCTCTTGTTAGCCATGGTTGCTGTAGCCTCACTAGCACATTGACATGGGCAGCAGTCCTAAGATCACAACCCTGGAGGTCCTGCCCTTTAACTTAGCATTTAACTTAGCATTTAACTTCCTGAACTCCCTCTGCATTACCTCATCACTTGGCTTGCCCATGTCATTGGTACCTATATGGACCACAACTTCTGGCTGATCACACTCCCACTTAAGAATGCTGAGGACTCTATCTGAGATAGCCTGGGCCCTGGCACCTGGGAGGCAACATACCTTGTGGGAATCTTGTTCTCGCCCACATAACCTCCTGTCCATTTCCCTAAATGCCCTCTCACCACAGTGTGCCTCTTCTTCCCCCTTCCTGCCTGAGACACAGAAGCAGACTCAGTGCCAGAGATGCAAACACTGTGACTCTCCCCCCACCCACCCTGACAATATCCAATAAGCTGTTGTTGAGGGGGATGGCCACTGGCTCCTTAACCCCTTACCCCATCTTGGCTGTCACCCAGTTTCTTGCACTTTGGGTGTAACTACCTCTCTATATGTCCTATCTATCACCCCTTCAGCCTCCCGGATGATCCGGAGTTCATCCAGTTTCAGCTCCATCTCCTTAACTCAGATTGTTAGAAGCTGCAGCTGGACTCATTTCTCACAGTTGTAATAGTCAGCGATACTGGAGGTCGCCCTGCCTACCCACATCCCGCACTCACTTCTACCCCCGACACTCTAGCTTCCGGTACTTGGCTAGTGTCTTCCAGAGTGAAAATGGATGCAAATTACATATTCAGTTTGTCTGCCATTTCCTTGTCCTCCATTACTGCCTTCAGCATCTTTTTCCTGCAGTCCCATATTTACTTTGGCCTCTCTTCACTGTTTACATATCTGAAAAATCTTCTGATTTTATTAACTAACTTACCTTCATATTTCAACTTTTCTCTCCTCTTGATATTTTAGTTGCCTTCTGTTTTTATATTCCACAATGCTCTAACTCCCCTTTATATTTTGCTGTATTATATACTCTATTTTGCATTTATGTTTTTTTTTACTTCCTTCATCAGCCACAGCTGTCATTCAGTCTTTAGAATACTTCTTCTTTGGAATGTATTTACCTGTGCTTTCTAAATTGCTGCCAAAAACTCCAGTAATTGCTGTTTTGCCATCATCTCTGCTGGTGTCCCCTTCCAGTCTACATTGGCCAGCTCCTCTCTCATACCTCTGCAATTACCTATACTCCACTGTAATACTGACTTCTGATCTTCTCCCTCTCAACTTGCCAAGTGAAGTCTATCATACTATGATCACTGACTTCTAAGGATCCTTTTACCTTAAGCTTCCTAATCAAACCCAGTTCCTTACACGACACCCAATCCAGCATACTCTTTCCCCTAGTGGGCTCAACCACAAGCTGCTCTAAAAAGACATCTAGTAGGCATTCTACAAATTCTCTCTTGGGATCCAGCACCAACCTGATTTTCCCAATCTCCCTGCATATTGAATTCCCCCATGAATTGTAACGTTGCCCTTATGACATGCATGTTCTTCGTTTTATTGTATTTTTCTTTATCAAAATTTATAGTAGAAGATACCATTTTTTTAAAAATTCTGAATTGTAGTCCTCATTTTGCTTCTGGTGCAGAAATGTAGTTGCACTTTTCAATGTAATCCAGTGTTTTTATTTTCTTGATTTTGTTCAGAAGCAATGCAATACTGTTCTTATTCATGCCTCCTTAATATGAACAAATTATGATTGCAGGGAGACAGAAATGAGGAACAGTATTCTTGCTCAGGTTTTAGATCAGTCTGCTCGTGCCAGATGTAAGTAACAGAAATCTCTACCGTATAATTTGAATGGAAAAAATGTTGAACGGTCAAGTAGATTGTGTCAATCATCGGTTTAAAGATTATATGGTTAACATGTAGTGATCAGTTTTATATTGTCTAAAGTCAGCTAGAAGCAGGTCAACAAATATAGAGCAGATTAGACACGGTCTTGACCCTTTTGTCGACTTCTGAGATTGTCAAGAAATGTGAATTTTAATTAATAGATCAAATATGTCCTTTAGATTTAGAGACTTTTCAGAAACTATTTAAAAGGAAATTTTAAAATTAGCTAAATATTTTAAAACTAACATTATCCAAGACCTCCTATAATACATACATAACAATAAAGGAAATAGGAGAAAAAAAGCAAGCAATAATGTGAGTAAGACTGGGCTCCTATAGAGTCCAGATTGGCAAATTAGGAATACCAAATCTGTTACTAAGACCAAATATGTGCAAATTTCTTTTCAAATGAATGCTCTTCCAAATGTTTTAATATTGCATCCTTCCTTCAACACTTGCACATAGCAGACTTTATCCTCAGTGACTTCAATCTCCACTGCGTGCCTTTTCTGACTTCACTGTTCTCCTATCATGCTTGAAGTTTTCTTTATTCATTTTTTCAATATGGGAGTGTTGCTGATGAGACCAGCATTTATTCCCCTCACTAATTGCCTTTGAGGAGGTCGTAATGTGCTACCTTCTTGAGCTTCTGCAGCTCTGCTGTTGAGGGTACTCATGCTAAAGACTAGCATCTGTTATAGTAAGGATCTTGGGAAGAAATGGAGATGGACCATTCTCTCAGAACATCTATTAGAACACAGCTGTGAATGCTCAGCCTTGTCTTTTTGCGTATATGTCTGGCCTTGCTGTTGGTGAGGATGGGATGTTCTTGGAGCCAGCCCCTCTGTTAGCCCTTTAAATATCCCACCACTATTCATAACCTCACAGACAGGACTGCAGAGCTTTGATGTGACCTATTAGTGGGAGATTGCATGGCTACGTCCTTTGGGCTTTATTTTCATTGTGTAACATGCATGTGTTGTAGCTTCATTGGGCTGACAATTCACTTTTGGATGTGCTTGATGCAACCTCCTTTATAGGTTTTACTATATATTCATGCCAGTCCTTTTGACCATGTCACTTATAGTGTCTTTCTATTATTTTTGCTTTTCATTATCAGTAATACTTCCCTTCCTGCTTTCAACCCCACATTTTTCTGCATCTTATTTCTGGAAACTGTTCCCTAGCTACTTCATCTTACTTCAGTATACCGGCTGTTAATTTTTGTCAGTGCATTCATCACAGTAATTAAGAATTTGACTGATGCCCATGTATTCAGCACACTCTTACTGTCTGCCTTGGCTACATAGTGATTGGCTATACTATTCCTCAGCTAGAGCTGCCCACTTCTGCACGATCCTAGAATGCAAAGGTACAATCAAACAACTATTCTGACATTGCAGTTTCTCTTACTGACCTCCTTTCAAATCAGCCTTTAAATAACAACTTTAACCTTTCTATTCTCCTAAGCTGCTGACCCATGATAAAACCCTCCACCTCACAAAATGTTACATATGTTGCCCTTTATTTGAACTCTTCTAGCATCTTGCACCTTTTAGTTTTTCCAATCAGATTTCTGTACTTGCTACAGTATTAATTAGATGATATCCTCTGAAGTGGTGCATTATTCTGTTATACTCAAATCTTTTTGTTGCCTTTGGCAGGGTTGATCACACCTGTAGTCTCTGTAGTCTGTTATTCTCCTCTACAGTGGTACCTCGGGAGTTCCCTATATAAGCCCTCTTTATCTACAGACTTTCCTTTGGCCACATTATCCAGACAAAGGGACAGTTTCTCGTGTGCTGCAAGCACCCATTTTTGCCTCTCAACCAATTCCTAAGAAACATTTTATGGCTCTGCATTGTTATGCTGCAAATACAGATGAGTTAGGGAATAGGGATGCCTGTATCACTGCACCTGTCTTTGGCAGCTGGCTAAGTCAGAGTTGTGATTTACCAGCTGTTTAAAGCATTTTCGTGCTTCCATCTGGAGGGGTGGTGTGGGACGGGTGTCAGTAATGCATTATTTAAATACTATGTCAAATATTTAAATACGGATTATGTGTCGTGTATTTCTTGCCAATGTTGTAATCTAACCCCACGAACCAAGACGGCTGTAGGGTGGTTACCTTTACCTCACTGACAGTGCCAGGAAACAAATAGGTATGATGCTAAAAAGCTGAAGTACTGTTTAATCTACTGCTATCAACCATGTGATGCCTGTACTGTTGTAATTAAAAAGACCAGATCTGCAGTGTTATAAAAGGAGCATATTACTGTCAATGTTTTACATCTACAGTTGTAAGTACAAGTGTATTTCTGGTATTAGCTATGTAAATAAGTTTTGTAAGACTTGCTCATTTAAATTTAAGAACAAACTTAAAAGTTAACATGTTTATTAACAGGCAAGTTCAGACTGTTTGCTAAATAGTGTTTTGGACATTGTCAACTCTAGTTTTCTGCTTCTCATGCAACAAGTGAACTATAAAAGTAAAACATAGGCATTGAAGTAAAACAGTGAATTGAAAAATTAAATATAGTGGTACAGTAATCTTTTAATCTCAGAAAACTTGAATCAGTTCACAAACCTGAGCATTAACTGTATCAGAGTATTTTGTTTTTAAGTCCTATGTGATTTTATTTTTGTTTCATTCTCAGTGAGTAATTTGGCTCTTGTAAAACCTGAGAAAGCCAAGTCGGTGGAGAATTACTTGATACAGATGGCAAAATTCGGGCAGCTTGGTGGAAAAGTAAGACAATCAATCTGAATATAACTTAAGTTATATTAACTTAAGTTAATTCGTTTAATTAGATAAATAGCTTTGAGAAACATGTTCATGTATTTGTTTAATACAAAAAATATCACTTTCAGACAGAATAGTTTTTAAACTCGCAAGTTTGGGAATCCAGCATTTGCTTTTTCAGCTCCCCTACCCAGGAAAGGGGAAGGGATGAGACAGGGACTTCTGTTCTGTGCTCCCAATTCTGATACAAAGTCTTGACCGCACTTGTCAACATTTCCTTTCTCTGCATAGATGCTGCTTGACCAGCTGAGTTCCTCCAGCAGACTTGTTTCATATTCCACCATCTGCATTTTCATAAATGTGCCACCTGTCTACTTTGTGGCCTCATGCCCACACTTTCATGGTACACTATGGTTAACAGTTTCACAAATGTAAGGCAAAATCCTGTATTTATCAATCAATGGGAAAGAATTTTAACTTGGAGGCATTTAAGGAACTGGTTTTTGATGTTCTGATTCTAAATAACTAGTGGTGAGGTAGTTTGCGTATTTTTGTATCATCCAATGGCTGATGCTTAAGGGGAAATGTTTTTCTGATTACAGATCTAAGTTTGTCTTGTCAGTTTTGGAAAGCATGAGATGCTATAAGGGTTCCAGAAAGGGAGTGGAGAAAAATTCAACAATTGAAATAATTTTGTGTTTTGAAATGCATTTCTACTAATTTTTAAAAAGTGATATCACTCTTCTGCAGAAGTGAATGAATCCAGCTGCATTCAAATATATCAAACTTCACCTGTCTTTTTAACTGTTTTTAGATTTCAGAATCAGGTTTAATTGAAATCCTTGAGAAAGCTAACCAACAGATGGGAAAGCAAACAATGGTCAAGGTAATTGCAGTTATTTGTAGTTGCTTTTATTTAGTTTGACATTCCTTTGATTTATTTTACCCAACAGGTTTAAAACTTTTCTTGCTATTTCTTTGGCAATCCCAATGACAATTCCATTAAAAACCACATCTGATTTTATCATAATGGCATTGCAGAGATGTGCATCAAAAATGAGTATAATACATCCTTTAAAATATATTTGGTGAATTTGAAGGAAACGTTCAGCTTTTATTATAAAGAAATAGATGTCAAATACAGTCAAAAGTAGGGTGATCATGAACAGGAATCAAAAGTGCATTAGGCATAGGGTCAAAATAATACAGCAAGGACGCACACCCTTCTCTCCAAGTCATCTGTACTGCCTGTTTGAATTATAACATTTGGGCCCATATTCCTTTAAACCTTTATCACCTGTGTACCTGTCCAAATGTCTTTTAAATTAAATTATTTGTACTTGCCCTAATCACTTTCTTTGGCAGCTTATTTTAGATACACTCTGAAGTTGACACCCTTTAGGTCTTTAAATCTTTTCTTGTTGATTCCCCTTGTCTAGAAAAAGACTCTGCTATCACCTTTTTTATGCTCTTACACTGCTGTAAGGTCATCCCTCCGTCTCCTGCATCAAGGAATAAAATTCTAGCCTGCCCAATTGCTCATTATGGCCGAGGCCTTTGAGTCCTGGCAACATTTATAAATTTTCTTTGCATTCTTTTCAGCGTAATGATATGCTTCCTATTGTAGAATAGCCAAAACTGTACATAAGCACAGCCTCATCAACATATTGTACAACTGCAACACAACTTTTATACTCATTGTCTTGACTGATGAAGGCTAGTGTGCTAAATGCCTTTTTAACCACCTATGATACTGCTTTTAGGGAATAATGTGCTTCTACTTCTAGGTTCCTCTGATCAACAATTCACTCCAGGGCTCTACCATTCACTAAGAAAGTAATTCTCTGGTTTGACTTCCCAGAATTTAACAATTCACAGTTATTTGAGTTGAACACCATTTGCCGCTCTCAGCCCACTTACATAGCTGATCAAGATCCCCCTGTAACTTCTAGTAAATAGCCTTTAATGTCTACACCATCACCTATTTTAGTGTCATCTGCCTACTCACTAACCATGCCTTCTACATTTCTGTTCAAATTATTTATATAAATGACACATAATATTGGGCCCAGCACCAATCCCTGTGGAATACTACCAGACATCAGACCTCCTGTCTGATGAAGAACCTCCTACGTTACCATTAAGCCAATTATGTATCCGTTTAACTAGTTTTTCCTGATACTCATGCGATTTATCCAGGCCTTTCAGTATCTAGTAGGTTTCAATGAGATTCACCTCTAATCTTTTTTAACTCCATTGCATGCAGGTCCAGAGAGATCAAACACTCCTCATAATTCAATGCTTTCAATCCTGTGATTCTTATAAACCTCCTCCAAGCTCTTTACAGCCAGTATATCTTTTCTTGGATATCAGGCCCAAAAATTCATATTCCAAATAAAGTCTGACCAATGCATTATAAAACCTCAGCCTTACATCCTAACATAAAATGTTCTAGTCCTCATGAAATTACTATTAATATCTTTACTACCAACTTAATCTGCAAGTCCTGAACTAGGACTCAAAATCCTTTTGCCCCTGATTTCTGAATTCTCTCCCAGTTGGGAAATGGCCAACACTTTATTTTTCTGACCAAAATGCATAACCCCATAGTCCCTTATGCTGTATTCCATCTGAACTTTGCCCAATCTCCCAACCTGTGTCCTTCTGCAGAACCCTGCTTTCACTTTACTCCCTCCACCTATCTTGTATTGTCTGCAAACTTGTACAATCAATCTTTTCAGCCAGATCATTATGTATAAAGTGAAAAGTTGTGATCCCAACGCTGATCCTTGTGAAACTACTTGTCACTGGAAGAGGATCCCTTCATCACCACTCTGTCTTCTGCCAGGCAGTCTTCTATCCATGCTAGTACCTTGCCTCTTACTACCATGAGCTCTGATATGAGATCTTGTCAACTGACTTGCTGAAGTCCATACAGAATATTCACTACCCTTCCCTCATCAATCCTCTGTTACCTCTTCAAAAAACACAAGATTTGTGAGACATGATTATATTGAGATTTTCAAAATTCCTTTGGTAGTATGTTCATTATCCAGTGCTGATATAAATTTAATTGTAGGTATTAAATGTTGAGAGAAAAATGCTTCAAAGAGCTCAGATTGTACTCGAGTTATGTTTGTATCAGGTTCAAGTATTGAATGGTCAGAGAAATCAAAAATAAAAAAACTATGCTATGTATAATTCAATTTTTTTTGTAGTGCTGTTCTTGGTACATTTGAAGTCAACAGAACATTCAAGGCAATACTGCGGTGTTTAACCACTCCTAAATGGCATCTGTAAAGAAAACAGTTGAGGTTTTCTAATGTTAACAGAATTGTCTCCTCAGGTCATCTTAAATTTTGAATTTTGGAGCTGTAACTTTGTTCTCTGAGCGGTAAAATAGAAAGAAAAGTTTGAACCAGGAATTATATAATTGTAGAATACTTGGAAATATTTTTGGTGTAACTTACTTTCATATCTTGTAAATTTCAGTTCAACAGAAGAAAAGTAATGGATTCAGATGAAGAGGATGATTACTGAATTCTGAGCATGAGCCTAATTTATATATAACAAGGAAAATTGAAGCTAGAACAGCGATTGAATGGATTTATTATTTTTCCCCTTGTTTGCAGGAAGAATTCTTTACAGTTCTGTATCGCACAACTATGTGGTGGTTCTAAACACAGTTTATAGTGTATGAATGGAACCACAACAGTTATTTGTGGAGATGTGCTCCAAGATGGAATTTTTTAAAAATGCTTTGAGAACTCTGAATCAATTTGATTTAAAATGCATTGTGGAATATCAGAATAATTGAGTTCTACAATGTGGATATTATAGAAATAAGTGGTTTACAACTTATTTTGCACTCCTGTAATATGGTTTTGTCTAACATTAGTTTTCTGTGCTAATCTCAGGTTGCTGAGAAAGTGTTCCCTCCAGTCCAGTGGGAAAGCCAGCACAAAGCATTTTTTCCCCTCAAATCATCTGGTCACAGTGTGCTTCTCGCTGTGAATACAAAATGAACCATTTTTATTGGAGTTTGTAATATACCTATTATCAGTAATTTCAATTTAAATAAATATTATTACTTTGCTTTCAGGAAAGAAACATCCCTAAAATTAATCCAAACCTCATTGCCAGTAATAACATGTGCCAGTTATATTGTGTTCTCTCTGAAATATTGTTCCCTTGCATCCTGAAGTTACCCTTTAATACTTCATTACCTTTGATTTTGCAACTGCTGGCATTTACCATTTATGAGAGAACCTAGAAATAAATCATTACAACATTCTTCACTGCCTCCTTTTCAATTATCTCTATAAATAAACAGATTAAGTAACATAAGAAATAGAGAGTAGGTCATCTGAGACGGTTACTTCATGGCTGAACTTCCACAGGAGTACCATTTTCAAACACCAAGGGGAAATGTCCAGAAAGCTATTGATCTTTTTTGACAATACAGTAACAGATCCTCAGCTTCCTGGGGCAAAAATTTCTAAGAGAAATTTCTCCTCTGCAGCCAGAAGTGATTAGCCTCAAGTGTTTTAAGTTTTGACAAGGTCTTTTAAAGAAAACTATACCAGTACCTTTAAATCACTTGCATAGTAAATCCAGCATTCCCAGAGACTGCAGATGCTGGAGGCTGAAGCAAAAACATTGCTGAAAGAGCTCAGTGCGTTGAACATCTGGGAGTGGTGTATAGACAAATAACATTGTTGACAATCTGGGCTAAGATACTAATCCTAATGCAGAGTCCCAACCAGAAACCTTTTTCTTTCCCTTACCCTCGCCCCTCCCCCCATTTCTGACCCTCAGCTGATCAACCTGCTGAGTTCCTATAGCAGTGTATTTTCTGCTCCCCCTCCCCCATCATTCCTGGAACCAATTTAATGATTAAGTCAGCCTACAAAGCACCCCCTTTATTGCAAGTACATCCTCTCTCAGGTAAAGTTTCACAGGCCCTTTACCATGCAATATCTCTTCCTTAGCCTTAAAAGCTCACCCTCTTATGATAAAGTCCACCTTACCATGCATATCCCAGACTGCTACTGCAGCCACAGGTGGCTTTCCATGACTTGGGTAGAAGCACACCTACATTATTTGGCCAGTGACACTAGAGTCTCTCACCATTTAACATCTTTAATGTTATACAGTCTTTATACAGAAAGCAAGATTGGTCAGAAAAAAGATAGTCGACAGGTGTCGAGTATGTTTCTACTTGACATCTCCCAAGATTTGGATTCTGTTAATATCAACAAAGAATTAGACAGTAGAAAAATAATATGGGATAAAAATAAATTTAATAGACTGGCAAAGTGGAAAAAAAAAGATCTCCTGATCCGAATAGGGTGCAAACAGTAGTACTTTTAAAGAGTTTCTAATTGCAACTCTTCAATCCTTCTATGGGATCAGTCAGAACAAAGTTTGTATATTTTGTATCCTGTTATATGAAAGAATAACAAACTGTTGCCAGATTTAATCAGCCTACCATCGATGATGTGAAAATAGAAATTTCTCACTTGCAAAAATATAGGTTAATAAAGCCTGATCTCATTTAACTAATTTTGTTTAATTATTTACAATAAGGAATGTTCAATGTACTATAATTGATAAGGTGAAGGTACCCTTTAAGAGTACTTTTATAGATGAATAAACTCTCCTCAGGTTTTCAGCCAGGTACAGTTATCAATTTTAACCAATGTTTTGGTGACACAAACTGCTGTCTTCATCACAGACTATGCCTAGTCTGGTGGCATATATACCCCATTGTCCATCCCTTCTGATTGGCTAGTCCTCATCCAATCAGGTTTCCGCTGGTCCACCTTGTTTACAATGGCATTGCAGTTCTTACTTGGAGCAAGACCTTCATCTTTATTGAAATTCTTTTTCTCTAGTTTTATTTCAGTGGCTTCCTTCACCAGGCGGTCCCAAAAGCCATTGGCACAGCACAGTAGTTTTGTGCTATCAAAGTCAATCCCATGGCTATTAAGAATACAATGTTCTGCCGCCGCCGATTGTGCCGGGTAACCCAAATGGCTACACTTCCTGTGCTCCTTGATGCAGATTACCACCATGCGCCCCATCTAGCCGATATACACTGCTCTGCATTCTCAGGGGATCCTGTAAACGTCAGGTGTCCTGAGCCCCAGGTCACTTTTGACCCACTTAAACTGTGATTTGAGCTTCCTTATGGGTTTGTGGATGGTATTATTCTGGTATTTCTTCAGGAGCCTGGTGATCCTTCCAGAAACCATGGAAGTTTAGGGAAGATGGGCAGCAGCAACAGGTTCCTCGAAAGGAAACTTCTCATAAGGAAGCTCAAATCATAGCTTATGCAGGTCACCCAGATAAATCAGCAGTAGCAGAACATTGCATTCACAATGACCATAGGATTGACTTCAAGGGCACAGAACAACTACTGTGCCAATTATTTTTGGCTCGCCCGATGAAGGAGCAATTTTAACAGACGTAGGTTTCGCTCCAAGTAAGAACTGGAATTTGACTGTAAACAAAGTGGGACAGCAGAAACCTGATTGGTTGGTCCTCAACCATTCGGGAAGGACAGACGACAAGGGCTCATACCACCAGACCAGACGTGCTTTGGCATCATCTCTGATGAAGATGGCAGAGTTTATCACTGAAACATAAGCTGAAATGAATACCTGGACCTGACTGGTAGGCTGAGATGAGTTTATTTATCATATATGTCAGGAAAGCACTTGATACTTTTTTACTTTTACAGATGTTAACAAAATTAAAGTCCAAACTATTAAAGTAGTCGTAACATGCATTTAAAATTGGCTAAGCAAAACACTAAATGATTTTTTTCCCCCCATTCTGGAGGGTATTGTCAGTGGATGTACTGTTCAAATACTAATGCTTTGGGCAACAAGTACTCACTGTGATACTAATGGCTTGAACTTGGATATGAACAGCACAATTACAAAGTTTGCAGATGCAATGATACTAAAATTAGAAAATAGTAACAGACAGGGACAGCACAAGTTTGATGAACAGGAAAAGCAAATGGTGAAAGCAGTTTAATACAGAGAAATGTTGCATTTTGAAAGGAAGATTGACAACCTTTCATTTTATAAGTTCCCAAAATGCTTTGCAGATTTCTAATAATCCCATAAACAAAAATACTTTCTCAATTGTTCCATTTCATTTTGAGCATCGCCATGTTCAGGGTTTTTCCCCCATAACTTATTTGTAGATACCAACGAGATCTTTGGGTATCCCAGCTAATTAAGCAATAATGATTGCTTAAAGGTAATCATTACCTTTGTTGCTAATTGGAAGATATTAAAATAATTTTAGATTGTTGTCTACATTTTATAATTTCTGAATGATATTAGGATTTTCTTAAACATTCAGCACAAAAGAAATTATAAAGGCTCTACCCCTTTAAAAACAATGCATTTCCTTTCATTGTTTTTAAAAACTAAAGTGAACAATCTTATTACAATTTTAAAAGTGAAATCTTGTACATTGAGATATTTACAAATGTACCTTGATACACGCCAGTAACGTGAAAGATTGTATAAAGCTAGTTTGAATTTATCTATAGATATATATCGATAAAACTGTTTTGATAAAGTGAGTCATTAGCTTTTACCATTTAAAGAGTCAAAACAAATGGGTCTATAGAGAAGTGACCTGAATTTATGATTCAGGGACACCTATCAATAGATTAATCTTGACTTGGACTGTCTATCCTTAAAACCTCACTGAAGGGGGGGGTGGTGAAGTAAAAAATTAAATTTTATTTTGAATATGTATTTTTTCAGTCACATTGCTTCCACATATTTATAAATTAAATATAAGGCACATATAGTTATAGAAAGTTCCCTTCAAAAACAGACACAAGAGAAACAACCTTTACAGGAAGATTGGCAAGAGTTTAAAAATACACTTTTGATATGTTTAAGTCTTAAAGTTAAAAACACTATCAATAATTGGGAGTGAATCGTTTTTATATACATATGCACAATACAGATAGCATGGAATACTACATAGCAGCTTATTGATGAAGCTCCATTTCCCTATTCAAGTGCAAAATAAAATATTGCTGCTGCAATACCTTTACCCTTTTGGTCTGAAGTGCTTTTCCCTTTGTGACCTCAGTGGAAGTGTTTTTCCTCGAATTGTGTTCATCTTTATCCAAGGCTTCAGTTTTGAAGTGTTTAGAAGGTTAAACAAGGTGCATTCTTTCTGAATACTGCTGAAATCCACATTAGTTGTCTTATGTTTCTTTTCTGAAGCACCTCTTATTTTTTAATTTCAGGAAAACTTGAATTGTTGTGGTTGTCTATCTTTGCATCTTGAGTCATTTCAAAATCTTCTGAGTGATTACAAAATTCTCCAAGTTTTCCCACAAATTTATTGTTGCCATTAACATCATCCACTTTATCAGATAAACTTGTGTGTCTCTTGCTTGGGTAGTCAGTTTTGCCAATAGTTGTAGTTAGCCTTTCTCTCTCAGTTTCATGTTCAGCTTCGGAAATACAAAGTGATGATCCACTGTGATCTTCCGTTTCAATTTGTTTTAATGTTGTTTTGTCAAAAGTCTTGATCGCCAACTGTTAGAAGAAAAACAGAGTCTACACGAATTAGTTAGAAAATTAATGATTCATTAAAATATATTTATGTTCTTAAGTCATTTTGCTTCATTTTAAAATTACACCAAATCCAAGTTGGCAATAAAGGCAAATGCGAAAGTATCGTTAAAAGATTGGTGTTGAGGTCACAGTAGCTCCACTGTTTCACTAAACAATTTGGGTGCGGCTCACACAGAAATTATTAGATCAGAACATCGCTAAGCATCATCCATTGTATAATGCTCAAGAAGGTGGATTCATAAGGTTTTGATACATGATGGTGGACCAAAATCTGCAGGTTTGGACAATGGTAATTGTGAAAGGCAAAACTGGTCTGGCTAATCACAACCAAAATAGTCGAAGAGACTTAAATTAGAGGTGGGATGGGATTGAAGCGGGGGCACATTCAAATCTAAGAGTCTGGAGCAATTTGTAAGAGTGCAAAAGGAAGAGACAGTTATCAATGAATGATGTCAACTCTTTGGGGGGGGGGGGGTGAAACATTAAAAAAGAAAAATTGGGATTGTTTTACCTAAAAGTGTGAAGCATTTGAAGCACAATTAATAAATGAATGGTGCAAAGAGACACGATTAGTTTTAATAACAATTACACATATGATTGGTTTCCGAAGTCTGAACCAAAATATACTGGGATAGTTCGTTTTAAAATGACACAGGAAAAGACAGCAGTTCTGAAAACAGTCTAATAACTGAGAGCAACGATAATCTCTCAAACAAGACAGAAACAGCATGGATATAGGCAAGACAAATATAAAAGCACAAGAGATTCTACAGATGCTGGAAATCTAAAGGAACAAACAAGATGCTAAACTCATCAGGTCAGGTAGCATCTATGGGAGAAGAATGTTTCGGGCTAAGACCCTTCAGGATCAAGGCATAAACCTGTTGGAAATAGATAACTGCCCCCAACAGCAGGTGTATTGATTAAGGTGGACAGTACATTGATTAAGATAATGAAGGAGAGATCTGTAATTAAAGTGCTATATGAAAGGAAGTTATGGCTATTGAAATTCATAGACTGGACAGATGAATCTGGAAAGCTGAATTAATAAAGTAACTATTTCCTATTACATTCAAAATCAAACATGTAAAGCTACTTTCAGTCATGTCTTAATAGTCTCAGAGGAATCACTAAATAGGAAGTGTGATTGTAATGGTTGTATTTAAATACATTACTCATAAATTCAAACTTATGATAAGAGTTGACACTGATTAAACAGATATAAAGGTAATTACAGTTCTGTGAAATATAGTTTAAAATATATCATTAAATCAGAGATACCTAGCATTTATAAATTATGAGAATTATAACTTAATGAAAGGGAAATAGTGTAAAATAAATATAATAATCACTTTACAATATAGCTGCTGTAGATAGAAGATTCAAAATGGATTCAATAAGATGCCAAACAAGATTACCATTTGAGTTGGAGGTTTAATATTAGCTTAGTTAGAGTATTAACTCGGGAGAAAAAGCAAATCAGCTAAATGGATTTATTTCAGGTGTGAGGACTATTACTGGGGTCTCACCATCAGGATCAGTACTGAGGTTTCAAGATATAAAATATATTAATGATTTGGATGAGGAGTTAAGTGGGACAGATTCAGAATTTTGTTTTTATATACGAAGTATATAAGTGGACAGAAAGCCATTGAAAGAGTGTAAAGGGCCTGCAAAAATGTGGACATGTTAATTGTGTAAGCAAAAGAGCTGGCAGACAGAATGACGTGGGGAAGGAAGAACAGCATAGCACATCAATTTTTAAAAGCGTTTAGAAGACAAGCACATTGTTTGGTTTTACTACAATTCAAGGTTAATGAAGACTAATTTGATGTTCTTGATTTTGCTTTTACTGTTAAAAACAAGAGAGGCAACACGAGTGAATCTGCAGATGCTGGAAATAATTAAAAACACAAAATGCTGGCAGAACTCAGCAGGCCAGACAGCATCTATGGGAGGAGGTAGTGACGACATTTTGGGCCGAAACCCTTCATCAGGGATTGTTTCTTCCCTTTCAACAGCTGCTGTCTGACCTACTAAGTACTTGAGCATTTTCTATCTTTATCTTTAATGTCCAGCATCATAAGATTTCTGTTTTCCAATAAATATAGTTTCCTTAGAGGCAGTTCACAAGATTCCTGGGACATAATAGTTAAACTAATGAGAAATTGTATAAGAATAAATGATGCACCATGGACATTATGATATATTACAGTGGCATGAAGAAGTTTGGGCACCCCGGTCAAAATTTCTGTTACTGTGAATAGCTAAGTGAGTAAAAAATGACCTGATTTCCAGAAGGCATAAAATTAAAGGTGACACATTTCTTTAATATTTTAAGCAAGATAACTCTTTTATTTCCATCTTTTACAGTTTCAAAATAACAAAAAAGGAAAAGGGCCCAAAGCAAAAGTTTGGGCATCCTGCATGGTCAGTACTTATTAACACCTCCTTTGGCAAGTATCAACAGCTTGTAAACTATTTCTGTAGCCAGCTAAGGATCTTTCAATTCTTGATTGGGAGAATTTCTGCCCACTCTTCCTTGCAAAAGGCTTCTAGTTCTGTGAGATTCTTGGGCTGTCTTGCATGCACTGCTCTTCTGAGGTGTATCCACAGATTTCAATGATGTTTAGGTTGGGGGACTTTGAGGGCCATGGCAAAACCTTAAGCTTGTGCCTCTTGAGGTAGTCCATTGTGGATTTTGAGGTGTGTTTAGAATCATTATCCTGTTGTAGAAGCCATCCTCTTTTCATCTTCAGCTTTTTTACAGACGGTGTGATGTTTGCTTCCAGAATTTGCTGGTATTTAACTGAATTCATTCTTCCCTCTACCAGTGAAATGTTCCCCATGCCACTGGTTGCAACACAAGCCCGAAGCATGATCGATCCACCCCTGTGCTTAACAGTTGGAGAGGTGTTCTTTTCATGAAATTCTACACTCTTTTTTCTCCAAACATACTTTTGCTCATTGCAGCCAAAATTCAGCATCAGAAGTTTGCAAAGGAACATCTAAACAAGCCTGATGTATTTTGGAAACAAGTCCTGTGGACTGATGAAGTTAAAATAGAACTTTTTGGCTGAAATGAGCAAAGGTATGTTTTGATGAAAAAGGGTGCAGAATTTCATGAAAAATACACCTCTCCAACTGTTAAGCACGGGGGTGGATCGATCATGCTTTGGGCTTGCGTTGCAGCCACTGGCACAGGGAACATATCACTGGTAGAAGGAAGAATGAATTTTATTAAATACCAGCAAATTCTGGAAGCAAACATCACATCATCTGTAAAAAAGCTGAAGATGAAAAGAGTAAAAACACAAAATGCTGGCAGAACTCAGCAGGCCAGACAGCATCTATGGGAGGAGGTAGTGACAACGTTTTGGGCCGAAACCCTTCATCAGGAGGGTGATGAAGGGTGTTGTCTGGCCTGCTGAGTTCTGCCAGCATTTTGTGTTTTTATTTATTTCCAGTATCTGCAGATTCACTCGTGTTGCCCTTGAAGATGAAAAGAGGATGGCTTCTACAACAGGACAATGATCCTAAACAGACCTCAAAATCCACAATGGACTAACTCACAAGGCGCAAGCTTAAGGTTTTGTCATGGTCCTCAAAGTCCCCCGACCTAAACGTCATTGAGAATCTGGGATAGACCTCAAAAGAGCAGTGCATGCAAGACGGCCCAAGAATCTCACTGAACTAGAAGCCTTTTGTAAGGAAAAATTGGCAAAAATTCCCCAAACAAGAATTGAAAGACTCTTAGCTGGTTACAAAAAGCATTTACAAGCTGTGATACTTGCCAGAGAGGGTGTTACTAAGTACTGACCATGCAGGGTGCCCAAACTTTTGCTTCAGGCCCTTTTCCTTTTTTGTTATTTTGAAACTGTAAATGACGGAAATAAAAAAGTAATCTTGCTTAAAATATTGAAGAAATGTGTCATCTTTAACTTTATGCCTTTTGGAAATCAGGTCATCTTTTACTCGTTTAGCTATTCACAGTAGCAGAAATTTTGACCGGGTACCCAACTTTTGCATGTCACTGTATTTGGTTTCTTGTTTACAAGGTTTCTTACCTGCTGGATTAATTGTTCATCAAATTTAGGGATACTTCTATCTCTTGTAATAGTCTTCCTTAAATTCCTGGATCTAAAAGAAGATTACTTTTGTAGTTTAAAAAGTCATGTGCAGAACAAAACAGAAACACTTAATCGGAAAAAGTTCTCATTCTGACAAAACAATATGTGGACACACATTATGTAAATTAGGGAACACAACACATTATCACAGTTGGATTTTTTACTGCAGAGTATTTTCCCCAAGTTCTTCATCTGGGATCACTCCAGGAAGCTCAACTTTGCACCTTATGGTGTGAAATATACAGTATACTTAAATCCACAGTGTGGAGAGGTTAGAAAATCCTACCTTCTCCAGTGCATTTCAAGCTCCTTGTAAAACGAGTGCAGTGAGACCACTACGCACTAATGGAGTGATTGATTGAAAGCACTGAAGTGAGTGAATGTTTGCCACAATGCTACTTAATGAAACCAAGATGACCGAAGTTTGCCCATTATAATTTAAATCCAAGTATCTAATCAAATGGAGATTCCTATCAGACATAATTTACAAACAAATTCCACCAGGTAGATTGCATTTAAACTTTAATTTCTGCCTTTGTTAAAATGACAAATGAGAGGCATTTTTCAAGAGGAGGCAATGTTCAGTCACCATCAAGAGGGCAGTAAACCTCTTCACTATTATGTTTCAGGGAAATAATAAACTGCAAGAATGCAGAGATTTAGGCATTAAACAGAAAGAATGTAGCTTCAAGATCAACGAAGATTTGGATAAACAGCCTACATCAGACATGTTGTCTTGCTTTCATTAATTTCAGTCAGTTAAATCCAATTAACTATTAGCTTTTCTGGCAAGTGCATCTCACTGTCCTCATTTTGCTGTGAATGGGTGTGTAAAGTAATTATTGATTATGGCTGTAATTTCATATTACCATTGTCAGCCATCAAGAGAACACTTGGTCTTCACCACTTCCTACTTCTTCATACATTTATAGTTCTGTGTGATATCCTTTTCATTGTGTTTCTGGCAGTTTTAGCAACAGTCTTCTTTCCACATCCCTCCCATTTGCCAAGATCTGCAGTGGTCTGTGACTTTCCATGCAAGACTTTTTTTGTTCTTTATATCCTAGCTGTTTGTAGCTTAGTTCTGGAAAGAAGATCACTTTTCCTCAGGGACACAGACTAGTACCCTACAATGTTAAATTCTGGCTGTTGTTTTGAAAACTTCTTGTTAGATTTTCCTAGTAATCTCTGACTACTTCTGTCACATGCCACTGAAGTCAATTTTACCATGATTTAGTCGCTTCGCATTTCTCTCTTAAAACACCATTTCTAATTCAGTTTATATGTTTGCTGCCCCAGAAATGTTTGCATAGCATTAGATGGTTAACTAAATATGACTCATCGCTAAGTTTAATAATTTTGCTTCTCAGTTACATTGTTATTAAACATTCAAGGAATTTACTAATTCAATGACTCAAGATAATCTACTTACACCAGACATTCTGGATGTTAACATTCCACATTAACGTTCTCCATTTTTGCTTTGCACTATTAAATCTCTGCATTCATATTTTATACCACTTGTAAGCTGCTACTAAGAAACAACTTCCACAATATCATTGTGTTTTTGTCATTACAGTACAAAATCTAACCACAACCTCCCCCCACTGACTGCATCTCTCTCTACATCCTCTATCATTGAATTAATTTCATCCTTAATCCATGGTTTCTTAACTACCTCAAACATTTTAACTGTTGCTAATTGACCGTATGTGTTTTGTATTGCATTTCAGTGCCAAAAGTTCATTTAAAATGATAGCAAATTAATCTCAATACTCTGAAACAAATTTGATTGAATTAGTAATAAACTGCAGATGATCTAAGGTGTTTTCTCTGTTACATGTAGATGTATAAACAGGACGTAAAGATAAGGTTGAGTATGCACCTAAATTATGTGCTGAATCGCCAATTGAAAATCAATTGGATTTTATCTCTTTTAAACAGAATGGACACTGCTGAAATTTGGTGGTGTTGCAACAAGATCTGCATATTTCCAAACAAACACTATTTTAATTGGCTTAACATTACAATTTTGATCGTAATTATAATTTGGGATAAAATGAGCCTACTAACTCAGGAACCAGTCAAGTAAGAATAAGTAAAGACAGCGATCACTGATTTGGACTGCTTCATTTCAAGCTGTAGTGGTTTCCCTCTACGTTTGAATTGGCCAATCCATATCCTCCATTTGAAATACATCCTTAAGTTTAGGCTTTACACTTAAAAAAACATCTTGAAAATGATCAATATCACTCAGTCCTAATTTACTGTATATTTCTTATATTTGCATTTTACCTACTTGTCAAATTGATGTATGGATTGTGTGAGCTGTATTCTTTTACTCTCTGATTCATCAGCTGCTTCTAGCTTCTTGAGTTTATCAGCTGAAAAGAAAAAGAAATAATTTTTTTTAACTATATCAGACAAACAAATAAGTTCTGCCCACCCCCACCCCTACTGAATCTTTTTGGAGTACAGTCCAACTCAGCTTGATAAGGCAGTAACAAGTGAGAACCTCTTGCCTTGGAAACCTCTGTAATTCTTTCAGTAGTTCATACAGGGATACAACTGCCATTATTAACATCAGTAACAAGCCTACACAAGTCAACAAGTGACTTAATAAAATCTACAAGCTAAGCTGCTGCCTAGGACAAATTATCTGATTAACGATGAGAAACAGCTTACATTTCTTTTTGACATTTGCAAGCACTGGTTTCCGAACAGCATTTACTCCATATACATTGTCTACTTCCGTTACTTGAGTGGGTACAGTTTCGAGAATCTTCAGAATCTCCACACTCTGAACAAGTGAAAGAGAATACAAAATGAAATGCATTTCCTTTGGCATTCTGTATTATTACTGTGTACTCACATTAGCCTCCATTTACTCTTGTTTTAGCCATTTTAAATGTAACTAATTTGGGTTCCCACAATAGCAGCAGCTGTACATCTTTATAGTAGTTAAGTGAGTTAAAGATAAAGATGTGAATCAATCCTTGTGTCAGGTATTCAGATTTGTTTCTCAACTACGCTCTGCATCCATTAGTGTTCATATATTAGACTAATCTGTTGGCCTCCAATGTTAACTTAGCTGAAATATGGGATGATTCTTTTCAGAGAAGAATTTTTCTAGATTTCCACTAATCCATGAATTTAGTGCTTCCTGGTTTCACTCAGTCTGTGCTTCTTCCTCTGCATATCTTGCAGGAGATTTCATATCAAGGGAATACAAGCAAATCATTACAATGCAAAATATTAACCACTTTCATAAAAAATAACTTGGAACTTCTAGAACCACTGATGTGGTAAAAGTCTCCAGGCCACTTCAAAGGAAGGTTATTAGATAATCAGATTATTACGCGGTCTCATCAGATCATTAGAAGAGATGATACAAACTAGGTATGGTTTTACTTTGGTACATCTTTACAGTATTTCAGCATGAATAAGCTCCCAAGTTCTGTGTCCAGAACTGAATGGAGTCTTTTTATTACCCTGATTATTTTATATAATCCAGGGGAACACAAATAGTTATATCCCATGTAAGACCACTTGCTGTAGGCACCAAGTGTTTTATTTTTCAATTACTTATTAACTGTTGCCAAAGACAGAAAATATGACTGCCATTCTGTTAGACTACATGATATACAGTGCCTATAGAAAGTATTCACCCCCCTCTCCCCAGAAGTTTTCATGATTTATAACTTTGAATCAAAGTGGATTTAATTTGGCTTTTTATTGACACCGATCAACAGAAAAAGACTCATGTCAAAGTGAGATCTCTACAAAGTGATCAAAAAAAATTACAAATATAAAACACAAAAAAATTGATTGTATAAGTATTCGCCCCCTTCAAGTCAGTATTTAGTAGAAGCACCTTTGGCAGCAATTACAGCCACAATTCTGTGTGGATAGCCTCTACTGGCTTTGCACATCTAGACACTGCATGAGAATGGGAAAAATTGATAATCAGTGAGTTAGAAATTTTCTTGTATCCATCTCCTGACTTCTGCTTTTGGATAACCTCTTTACGGAGTTGCTTGGAGTGTTCTTTTGTCTTTATGGTGTAGCTTTTGCTGGGACACTGACTCACAGGCAGTTGGACCTTCCAGATACAGGTGTATTTTTACTACATCGAAATGAAACACCTTGACTGAACACGGTGTCATATTAAGGGGGCAGGGCAGTGAAAACTAATGCAATCAATTATTTTGTGTTTTATAGTTGTAATTAGTTTAGATCACTTTGTACAAATCTGTTCTCACTTTGACACAAAACTGCCTTTTTCTGTTGATCAGTGTCAAAAAAGCCAAATTAAATCCACTGTGATTCAATGTTGTAAAACAATAAAGACTTTCAAAGGGGGTAAATACTTTTTACGGGCACTGTAGCAGCAGAATTAGGCTATCTGGCCTATCAAGAATGTTCCGTCATTTCATCTTGACTGATCCAATTTTTCTCTCAGCCCCAATCTCCTGCCTTCTCCCAGTATCCCTTCATGCACTGACCAGTCAAGAATCTATCAACCATTACCTTAAATATACATAAAGACTTGATCTCCACAGCCACCTGTGCCAAAGAATTCCACAGATTCACCATTCTCTGGCTAAAGAAATTCCTTCTCAAATCAATTCTAAAAGGATGCCCCTCTATTCTGAGGCTGTGTCGTCTGGTCTTAGACTCATCCTCTCCACATCCACTCAAGGCCTTTAACCTTTCAATAGGTTTCAATGAGGTCATCTGTCATTCTTCTGAATATTCGTGAATACAGTCCCAGAGCATGAAGGGATACTGGGAGAAGGCAGGAGCTCTTCATATGACAAGCTATTCAATCGTCAAATCATTTTCATGACCCTCCTTTGAACCCTTGCACTTTCAGCACATCCTTTCTCGCATAAGGGGC
Organism: Hypanus sabinus; assembly: GCF_030144855.1. Taxonomy (NCBI): domain Eukaryota; kingdom Metazoa; phylum Chordata; class Chondrichthyes; order Myliobatiformes; family Dasyatidae; genus Hypanus; species Hypanus sabinus. The sequence goes on from NC_082722.1 coordinate 47,410,772, forward strand.
CCAAACCTACTCACAGTGCTTTATAAAGTCTCAACATTACATCCTGGCTTTTACATTTGAGTCCTCATGAAATGAATGCTAACATCACATCTGCCTTACTCACCACAGACTCAACCTGCAAATTAATCTTTAGGGAATCATGCACAAAATTTCCGAAGTCCAGCTGCACCTCATTTAGAAAATAGTCTGTACACTTACTTCTTCTACCAAAGAACATGACCATGCATTTTTCAAGATTGTATTTAATCTGCCACTTTCTTGCTCATTCTACTAACCTTAAGCCCTTCTTCATCCTTTCTGTTTCCTCAACACTACCTGCCCCTCCACCAATCTTCATATCATCCGCAAACTTGGCAACAAAACCAAGTCCCAACAGTGACCCCTGCAGAACATCACTAGTCACTGGCAATCAACTCGCTGTCCCCTACCAATCAACCAATGCTCTAACCATGCTAGTAACCTTCCTGTAATACATGGGCTCTTCACTTGGTAAGCAGCCTCATGTGTGGTGCCTTGTCAAAGGCCTTTTGAAAGTCCAAATATACAATATCCACTCCATCCCCTTTGCCTATCCTACATGTAATCTCCTCAAAGAATTCTTACGGGTTCATCAGGCAAGATTTTCCCTTAAGGAAACCATGTTGACTTTGTCCAATCTTGTCCTGTGTCTCCAAGTACTTCATAACCTTATCCTTAACAATCGACTCCAACATCTTCCCAGCCAGTGAAGTCAGGCTAAATGGTCCATAATTTCCTTTCTGCTGCTTTCCTCCTTTCTTGACATTTGCAATTTTCCAGTTCTCTGAAACCATGGCAGAGTCCAATGATTCTTGAAAGATCATTGCTAATGTTTCCACAATCTCTAACGCTACCTCTTTCAGAACCCTAGGGTACAGTTCATCTGGTCCAGATGACTTATGTACCTTTAGGTCTTTCAGCTTTTTGAGCACCTTCTCACTTGTAATAGTAACTGAACTTACTTCTCTTTCCTCACAGTCTTCAACATCTGGCACACCGCTAATGTCTTCCATAGTGAAGACTAATGCAAAATACTCATTTAGTTCATCTGCCATCTCCTCGTCCCGTTATTTCTCCAGCTTCATTTTCTAATGATCCTGTATCTACTCTCAGCTCTCTTTTATTTTTTAATATATTGAAAAAGCTTTTTCTATCCATCTTGACACTGTTTGCTAGCTTGCTTTCATGTTTCATCTTTCCCCCCAATGATTCTTTCAGTAACTTTCTGTAGGTTTTTTATAGTTTCCCAATCCTCTATCTTCCAGTTGAATTTTGCTTTGTTTTATGCCCTCTCTTTTGTTTTTAACATTAGCTTTGTATTCCCTTGTCAGCCACAGTTGTACTATTTTGCCATTTCAGTACTTCTGTTTGTTGAATACATCTATCCTGCAACTTTCTAATTTTCCCCAGAACTCAAGCCATTGCTGCTCTGCTGTCATCCCTGCCAGCAGCTCCTTCCAATTTACTTTGGCCAACTCCTCTCACACCACTATAAATTCCTTTACTCCACTGAAATACTGCTACGTCAGACTTTATTTTTTCCCTATCAAATCTCAAGTTGAACTCAATCATATTGTGACACTACCTCCTAAGGGTTCCTTTGCCTTGCTCCCTAATCATCTCCAGTTCATTACATAACACCCATTCCAGTATAGCCGAGTGGGCTCGAGTACAAGCTGCTCTAAAAAGCCATCTTGTCGGCATTCAACAAATTCACCCTTTTGAAATCCATTGCCAACCTGATTCTCCCAATGTACCTGCATGTTAAAATCTCCCATGTTTATGGTAACATTCCCTTTTTTAACACACTTTTTCTATTTCCTGTTGCAAACTGTAGTCCACATCCCAGCTACTGTTTGGAGGCCTGTATATAACTGCTATCTGGGTTCTTTTACCCAGCAGTTTCTTAACTCAACATCATCTGATGCAAGTCACATCTTTCTAATAATTTAATGCCATTCTTTACAGCAAAGCCACTCCACCCCCTCTAACTACCTTCCTATCCCTCCAATACAATGTTTAACCTTGGACATTCACCTTCCAACTACAACCATCGTTCAGCCATGATTCAGTGATGGCCACATCATACCCCACAATCTGTAAAAGTGCAACAAGATCATCCACCTTATTTCTTATACTTTGTGTCTTGAGATAAAACACCGAGTACAGTATTTGCTTCCCCTTTTAATTTACATCCTAAAGCACTGATAATCGTCCTACTGGCTGCAATTCTGTCCTATCATCTGCCTGCCCTTCCTGACAGTATGAATGGATGCTATTGTTGCTTTTTTACCATCCATCCAATCCTGAGTCCCTTCACTCCTGTTTCCATTCCCCTGCCAAATTAGTTTAAACCATCCCCAACATCTTCTAACAAACCTGCCCATGAGAATATTGGTTCCCCTCAGGTTCGGATGCAACCTGTCACTTTTGTACAGGTCATACCTCCCCCGGAAGAGATCCTAATGATCCGAGAACCTGACCCCAGATGCTTAGTTGACCTGAGCCACAAAGAAATAATGAAAAGTTGTGCACTGAGTTTCTGTGGGAGGCCAAGTACAATTTAAACCAGTTAGGGGATTCAGACAAAGAAAGTTTTGTGAGATATCAAAGAAATGCTTTAGGTACTATAACAGAAGCCATTTGCAACAATCAAGGAATGAACAGGAAAAACTTATTAATCTACTTTGACATAACATTCAGAGACAAAACATAATTGCCCTGGACACAACATCATTAGGCATTGTTTCAAAACTTGATTTGGGGAAAACACCCTTTAAATTCGACAGATTCCAACATGTAACATTCCTTGGAGACTGGAAAGGAAAACAAAAGTCTACATCATCATCAATATTGTCTGGGATGAATTTTCAATGGCTCACCAAGGAGCCATTGAAGCATTAGACTGATCTTTGCAAGATGCAATATACAATATTAATGGGAGGTGTTACTTTAGTGCTAGCATCAAATGCTAACAGTAATTCCACTAGATATTGAAGTAGATGAACTGAAAGCCTGTATGAACTATCATATAATTGTGAAAATGTTCAACAATTACATTTGAAAAAATATGCAAAGACATTTGACAGATGATCCACCTGTGAGTGTGCTTCAACTTTACTCAAATTATGAAATGGAGGAAACAACTGACATGGAATGAAATGTTTAAAATTGAAAGTAAATGTTATCAAAGTACATGTATATCGCCATATACAACCCTGAAATTCATTTTCTTGGAGGCATGTTCAGTAATTCCAAAGAACATTATAGAATCAAAGAAAGACTGCACCCAACAGGGCAGACAAACCAATGTGCAAAAGACAACAAACTTTGCAAATAAGATACAAATAATAATAAATAAATAAGCAATAAATAAGGCAAACATGAGATAAAGAATCCTTGGAAGTGATTGTGGGAACAGTTCAGTGAAAGGGCAAGTGAAGTTATCAACCCTGGTTCAAGAGTCTGATGGTTGAAGGTAATAACTGCTCCGGAACTTGGTGGTGAGTGTCCTGTGGCTCCTGTACCTTCTTCCTGATGACAGCAGCAAGAGGACAGTATGGCCTGAGTGGTGGGGGTCCTTGATGATGGATGCTTATTTCCTGTGACAGTGCTCCATGTAGATATGCTCAATGGTTTGGAGGCTCTTTACCCATGATGGACTGGGCCACATCCACTGCTTTTTGTAGGACTTTCTGTTGAAGAGCTTTGGTGTTTCCATCTGAGGCAGTGATGCAACCAGTCAAAATACTCTCCGCCACATATCTATAGAAGTTAGTCAAAAGTTTCGGGTGTCATGCCAAATCTTCAACAACTTCTGAGGAAGTAGAAGTACTGTTGCGCTCCATTCGTAACTACACTTACATGCTGGGCCCAGGACAGATCCTCCAAAATGATAAAACCGAAAAATTTAAAGTTGCTGAGCCTCAACAGCTCTGATCCTGTGATGAGAACTGGCTCATGGACCTCTGGTTTCCTCCTCCTGAAGTCAATAATCAGTTCCTTGGTCTTGCTGAAATTAAGTGAGAGGTTGTTGTTGTAACACTACTCAGCCAGATTTTCAATCTCCCTCCTTTATGCTGTTTCATTATCATCTTTGATTCGGCCAACGACAGCAAACTTAAACATGGCATTGAGCTTTAATTATAAAGCAAGTACAGCAGGATGTTAAACACACAGCCTTGTGATGTACCTGTGCTGATGGAGACTGTAAATACCATGTTGGCCAGTACTATAACCCAAGTAACACCATGTATAATAGATATTTTATAACTACACACACACACACACACACACACACACACACACACACACACACACATATACGGCAAGAATCACTTGCCTTTCATAGGAAATTATTTCATTAATGATGTAAACTAGCTAAATGATTTTTTTGGTGAATAGGTATTCTGGTTTCGACATTGACTAGATAGGCTGAAGGACCTGGTTCTGTACTGTACTTTTCTTTGACTATGCTTAAGTTCAAGCGAAATTCTGCCCAACTGATATTTTCTTTGCTTTAATGATGACTAAATTCTTCCAACAACAGCATTGAAACTTTTCATAGAATTGAACTTCATGAAATATCAATGAACACTGCTGTGGGATTTCTCTGATACAAATATATTGACCACCAATCCTTTCTGTATCATCTTAAATTAATGTCAAATGACAATTTCAGAAACATTTTACACAAAGTTAAATTAAAACAAAAATTGGTGCAAATACCTTGCAGGCCAGGCTGGACATCACAAACAAGAGGGGGTTTTTTTGTACTTTTAAACTGGGTGTTAACAGAAAGTAAGGTTCAGATCTGAATTAATTAATTTATTCACCAAATTTCTGAAATTCTCCTTCGACTTGCCATTTTAAACACGGATTAACATTACTTTCTGAAAATGCAAAATGATGCATGTTATGGCTGTATGAGTAAAGAATGGATTATCCTTTTTTGTTTGAAAATAACTTTGCAATTACACATAATTAGGCTCATTAGAGACTCCAAAAATATTTACAGGGTATTAGGAAAAAAGAGGGGCGTGAAAATAACTGGACTGATAGTTCCAGTTGCAAATTGCTTTCTTCTGTATTAAATACTGTTCAGACATATCCTAGTATATGAATCGCAGTACATTAACAGCTAGGTAAGGCAGAGCTAGATAATTGTGTGGGCAAATAGAAAGCTGGCCTTTAACTCTAGAAATTGTCAGCAGGGGCTAGTTACAATTCCACAAGGCTTTGTAGATCACATCTGAAGTACTTAATACAATTTTCACTTTTTTTAAACCTCAGAAAGCGAACATCTGTCTTGTAGGCATCAAAAGATTTATACATTGATTCCAGGGACGAGAAGACTGTTTTAACGAAGGTGGGTTGAATAAAGTGGACCTATATTCTCTGAAGTTTAGAAGGACAAAATGTGATCAAGGTGAAGCACATGAAGTTCTAAGGAAGCTGAAAGGATGTCTGCAATGTGACCATGACCCTTGATCAGTGATCCAGGTATAAGGGGTCGTAGTTTTAGGGAACGGGTTTGGCTACCTAGCGACTATCAGGAAGATACGTTCCATCTAGACAGTTGTGAAACTTCATGATGGCATCAGAGGACAATGACTGTTCCATAACAAGCTGCCAGTTTCAAGCTTTTACCTTCCCACAGACTGCTTCTGCAAAGTCCACTGGTGTACACTGTTGTTTATTTCTCAAACTGACTGATGCTCCATTGCACACAAGAAGATGGACAAGAGCTTCATACTGTCCCTTTACAGCCTCATGCAGAGCAGTGTTTCCTTGGTTGTTGGCAACATTAACAGAGGCGCCGTGCTGAGGATTTGGAAAGTAAAACAACATTAGCACAAGTCTGAGCCAGCACACATTTACATAAAAAAGACAAAAAAAAATTGTCAAATACGTCAGTTATTCCTTTACTGCAGGATATAAACAAAAACTGTTGTACGCAAAATTATAATGCTTAGTTCAACTGCACAGAAACAAGTGAAATTTAAATGGAAAGAAATATTGCAAAGCAGCTGAGAATGTGTTCCATGTCTCTCTAGGAGATCAGGGAGAACTGAAGAGGATACATGTACTTATAACAAGATAATATAGTTCAAACAAACCTAGATCTCATTAGTTAAATGCCTTTCACATCCTCAGAACTGAATAAAAACACAAGAATCTGAGCAGTTATTTGGCACCTCATGCCTGTCCAGTCATTCACCGAGATCGTAACTTATCATTTGTCTCACCCCCACTTTCCTGTACGAGCCCTCCAAAAATATCTTTGTTTTGAAAATGCTCAGTGATTAAACCACCATAATCCTACTGTACGAAGAGTTTACTACTCTCTGAACGAAGAAACCTCATCTCACCTCAGTTCTTAAACGCTGATCCCTAATTTTCAGAGCATGAACCTTGGCTGTAAGTTTTCCAGCCAAGGGCAACGTCATTCTACCATCTACTTTATCAAACCCAGTAATAATTTTGTTTCAATGGGATTATCTGCCACTTCTCTGAAATGCAGATTATTCAATAGTCAAGGGACCCTTAGAGAGAAATAATCATAATATGGTGGAGCTGTATGCAAAAATTGGAAGTGGTTTCATTGAATTCAAAATAAGTTTCCTTAACTGGAATAAAGGCATGAAGCAAGAGCCAAGTATGATAGACAGGAAAATAACATTAAAAGGCAAGATACTAAATGAGCAATCACCACTATTCTAAGAACCTCCTCCGATTCCCAAATAGAGTCGGCCCTCCTTATCCGCGGGGGATTGGTTTCCGGGACCCCCCTCCACCCCCCCACCCCACGTGGATACCAAGAAACACAGATGCTCAAGTCCTCATTTAATCTGTCTCAATATGGTGGTCTTTAGGACCCAGTGGAATCCTGGACCTAATTTGACCTGTCTCAGTGCGGTGGACTTTAGGACCCGGCGCAGCTCTGAATCTGCAGTGTTTCTGTTCACAAAAATAATCACGATTGAAAATAAAGTGGAAGTAATAAAGCGATCGGAAAGAGGTGAAACGCCATCAGTCATTGACAAAGCGTTAGACTACAATTGGTCAACAATCGGAACAATTTTAATGGAGCATTTGAAAGGCTCTGCCCCAATGAAAGCTACAATTATTACTAAACAACTCAGTGGATTAATTATTGAAATACATATGTTTCTTAAGTGTTTTATATGCATAGAAAGGTAAAATATATACTATATACTAAGACAAACATTTGACTAACTGACACTAAATAATACCGGCTGTACCTGTTCTGACTTCAAATCCGACTTAAAGACTGACTCAGGAGCGGAACTTGTTCATAACTCGGGGACTGCCTGTACTTTTAAATCAATAGACAATAGCTGCAGGAGTAGGCCATTCAGCCCTTTGAGCCAGTACCACCATTCACTGTGATCATGGCTGATCATCCACAATCAGTACCCCTTTCCTGCCTTCTCCCCATATCCCTCGACTCTGCTATCTTTAAGAGCTCTATCTAACTCTTTCTTGAAAGCATCCAGAGAATTGGCCTCCACTGCCTTCTGAGGCAGAAATCATCTCTAAATTACCTATAATACCTAATACAATGTAAATGCTATGTAAATAGTTGCTATACTGTATTGTTTAGGGAATAATGACAAGAAAAAAAACAGTCTGTACATGCTCAAACACCAAGTGTTGGAGAGAGAACTTCCGGGTTTTCCCGATCCTGATCCGGGTTTGGTTGAATCTGCGCATGCAGAACCCGTGGACAAGGAGGGGCGACTGTATTGAAAGACAGCATATCCAGTCCCACAATTCGAGAAAGGCAAAAGAAGAAATGGAACCATAGATCTGTTAATCTGAAATTAGCAATACAAAAACCACTGGGGGTGCTCTTTGCATATAGAGCCATATATTCAATCCAGCTGAGGGCCAAACAAGCACTGAGAACTTTTGCTATTCAGAGGTCCCTCTCTATTTGCACTGTACTGACACACTAGATTGTGCTGAAGTCTCTGGAGTGGGATTTGAAATACAACTTTCTTATCTAGTGATGAATGCCAGCAAAAATATCGAACTGTACAAATAAATTAGTATGCTTTAACCATAGAGTTTAAAGTGCTAGAGAAAAAAAGACAAAAATTAGACCACCAGAATTAGAAGCAATATCTTAACTATAAAAACAAAATTGACAAAGTGATGTCCCTACCTCCAGCAGCAACTCAGCTATTTCCAAGTAGCCTCGAAGACAGGCATGCAGCAATGGCGTATTACCATACAAATCTTTCTTATTCAATTTTGCATTATAATTCAGCAAGTACTTTACTATCTGTTTAAAACAAAATAAAAAGCTCTTAGATTAAAATATTTCAATGGTAGCCCCATAAGAAAAAAAAATTCAAATGAAATAGGTCCTAAAGGGCAAGACTTAATGGGGTTTCAGATAGAGCACAAAGGACAATGAGGATTCTAAACTTCATACATGCGCTATATAGAGTGAAAGAATGACAAGTTTGCACAAGACAATAACAATGTGAGTATTACATGCTAATTTGCCCATCTCATTACATGCAAATTGGAGTGCAGTTAAAAACTATAGGAAACTAATTCCAAATGTTATAGTTCTACTAGCTTGAAAAGTCAGGCCCTTCTGTCCATTGAATAAGGGAAAATTAAAGTAAAAGCTTATAAAATGTTTCCAAAATCAAGCTTTCGGAGATGGTAAGATTTGAAAGAAAGGAACAGATCACTCAGCCTGATATGTGCTAGCACTCACCATCTACTCACAAGCTGTGGACAATGACTCCACTCACAAACACCAGGCAATCATCTCCCATACTGTCACAGATCTCATTACATCAGGAGATCTCATGCACAGGCTCTAACCTGATGGTGTTACAATCCTGCACTTCCCATTTCTATTCCTTGCCCAAGATCCACAAACAGGACTGTCCTAGGAGACCCAATGTTTCTGCATGTTGATGCTTCACTGAACATTTCTCAGGTCAGACCTCCACTCCATCCTGCATTGCCTTCTCCATTCCCTTCCCACCCATGTCCGGACAAGTCATATTTCATCTGCCATTTAGACAACTTCAGATTCTCTGGCCCCCATTGTGGCATCTTCAGTATGGATGTTCAGTCTTTCCACTTGCCCACCCCCATCAGAAAGGCATTAAAATCCCTCCGCTTCTTCCTACAAAGATCCACCCAGTTCCCCTCAACCAATACTCACATCTACCCGGCTGAGCTTGTTCTTACCTTATATAACAACTTCTCTTTTGTCAATTCTCATTTTCTACAAATCAAAGGTACGGCCGTAGACATTCACGTAGGGCCCAGGTATATACTGGTTACATGGAAAGTCCCCATTTCAAAGCAGCTCTGATTGCACTCCCTAACTCCTTCTCTGTTACGCTGACAACTGAATTAGTGCTGCTTCTTTAACACGTGCAGAACTCAATCTCATCACCTATGCCACTGACTTTCAACCACCAATTCACATGGATGATTCAGGACACTTCTCTCTTTTTTCTTGATCATTCAGTCTGCATCTTAGGAAACAAACTATCTACTGATACTTGCCATAAATCTACCAAACCCATCAGCTACTTAAACTTCATCTCTCTGGTACTAAAAAAAGAGACTACCCTGTCTCTTGTAAGGATGCCATACTTTTTCTCCCTGCTCCTCCATCTCTGCACATCATCCTTAATCATTCCATCAACTACAACGAGATGCCATCACCTCCAACATCTTCTGCTCCGTCCCTTTCCCCCTTCTGAAGGGACAACTCCATCTGTGACTCCCTAGTCCACTCAGTCCTCCACTCCCATTCCCCCTGACCCGTCGCATTTCCTCCTGCGACTATAGTAAATGTACACTTGTCCATACACCCTTCCCTCACCACCATCCCAGGACCTAAAGAGTCCTTCCAAATGAGACAAAGGTTCAACTGCATCTCTCCCAACCTTGTCTACTGCATTCGGTGCTCCTGAAGTGGCCTCCTCTACAACGGGAACATCATGCAGAGATTTTGTGACTGTTTCATATGCTCAGTCTGTAATAGCCATCACGGACTCCCAGTTGCTGACAATTTCAACTCCCCTCCACATTGCCGCACAGATCTGCCCACCTTTGGCCCTCTCTACTGCCAGAATGAAGACTGACACAAATTGGAGGAAGCAACATTTAATACTCTACCCGTTTTTTTGTTTAAAAACACTCTGAAAGTGGTGGGTGGATGAAACACATTGCCAGGGGTGCTGGTGGAGGGAGATACAATAGGGACATTGAACAGACTCTCAATATAGGCACAAAGATGAAAGAAAAATGGGGGATTCAGGGGAGAGGAGGATTAAGTTAGCCTTAGTTAAAATGCTAGCACATCATTTGTCCCGTTTATTATTTATTGTAATGCCTGCACTGTTTTTGTGCACTTTATGCAGTCCTGTGTAGGTCTGGTGTAGCTTTCTCTGTGTTGTTTTTTTTAAACGAAGTTCAGTCTAGTTTTTGTACTGTGTCATGTAACATCATGGTCCTGAAAAACATTGTCTCATTTTTACTATGTACTGTACCAGCAGTTATGGTCAAAATTACAATAGAAGAGACTTGACTTGACTTGATCACAGGCTGAAGAGCCTATACTGTGCTGTGCCGTCTGTGCTATGTTTACCATTCTCTCACAGAGGGAAACGTCCCGGCGGAACGGAGAAAGGGACGGGGAGCAGAAGACATTGGTGGTGATGTCTTCTCATTGCAGTGGATGGATTGAGGCGGGACTGGCCCAAAACATCAACAATTTCTTTCTTCTCACAGATGCTGCATGACCCACTGAGGTTATGAATCATATTAGTATGGTCATTGTAAATATCTGTGAAGGAGGAAAGTCGGTCCAAAAGTGTCTACGATCTTAAAGCAGGATAACAAGGGTCCGAGGGTAATTCATGGATCCTGCTGCCACACAGGATCACTTCTGATGATCCATTTGATTTGCAGATATGCGATTCGATTTTTGGTTAAATTCCATTGGAATAATAACAATGAATTTCTCCAGGAAAAATGAAATTAGACAAGAGGGAACTATTAATTAACTACACACACCTGCTACATAATTGTATTTGAATGTTAATGAATTATTTTATACTATATGGTAGGTACATACAATAATTATATTATAGTAATTATACATATTGATGTGTTGATACAATGAGATGAAATATTAATAGTAATTTTTACATATAGTAATTGCATTTGGCAGTTAATGAGTTGAATTTTTCCCCGCTACATGGTAGAGACAGAGTTACAACATTTCAGGAGCATCAATATGTACACTTGAATACCAATATACAAAATGCTATGAGGTTAATATAGATAGATAGCTGATTATCAACCTCCAAGCAAAGAAATTTATCCTCATTCGGTTCTAAACTGCCCAGTCCCTCCTTTTGAGATTGGAAGCTCTAATTCTAGAATCCTTGGCCAGGGCGAAAGTGCTCTCCATATCTACTTACACCCCTCAAGGATTGACTCACAATTCTCCAGATGCTGCAGAAGAGGCCAAATTTACTTTATTATGCTTCTAATAGGAGGCCTGTCATCTCAGAAACCATGCTGGTGAGTCTTCTCTGGAATAAATATATCCTTTTTCAGGCACTGGAATTTTAACTATTCACTATACTCCAGCTGTGATCTGAGTAGCATCATTTTATGACCTCCTTCAAACCTGTTCTTCTTATCATCACAATCATAGCTAATCCTCACATCATGACAATGCTCCTTTCAAAATGCATTGCTCTATATTCCCTTACGAAAGGCTGTTACAATTTGTAACTTACTATTACTCCCCTTTTCTGGATTTAACTAATTTATTACTATGTTTACTCTATGTTAATATATTTGGAATATTTTAGGCCTCTTCTTTCAACCTAATACCATCCATTTTTCTTCCGTTAATAATGGGTGAGCCATGGTTGGACAGTTTTCCTTTTGTTTAATTATTTGGGAGAATTTGCACTAGCGCAAAATTCAGAATTTTTTTTTAAAATGCTCCTCAACCACTGTAATTTTAATATAATTCCTTAAATAAAGATAGCCTTCTAACCTATGTATCAATATAATTGGTTCAACTTAAGACCGTAATTTTATTTTTAATTACAATGTTCTCAAACTCAAAGAAAAATTCCCTTAATCTAAAATCACCCTTCCTTAGTGGATTCCCCCTATTAAGTACTAATTAACTAATTCAGACCATCTTCTTATACAATACTAAATGTGAAATAAAGGGGCCATAACCATTACCTCAACATATTGTTTTTGTTCCAGCTATTGATACTACTTGCATTTCCCTGATCTAAAACCCTATAGAATGAACAGAATCACAGTGGAAACCCCTTATTTGGAGTTTTGACCTTGACAACCCTGAGAATATAGCTGGCAAATGAGAAACACTTTTTCTTAGATACAAAAGCAAAGGATGTACTACTGCAAGGCCCAGGAGTACTCTTTTTAAAGAATAATCATTGTCAGGAAACTGAGATCCAGTATAATGCACATACAATATACAACTAATTTTCTTTCCTTACCTGCACGTCGTTGTATTGACAAGCCAGGTGGAGTGGGGTTGAATTATTGGAATTCTTCAAGTTTACATTGGCGCCGTGGCACAGCAGTAGTGAAACCAATTCAAAGTGCCCGTGTAGAGCTGCCACATGCAATGGAGTAAACCCATCCTGGTTGGCAGAATTCACACTCAATCCATTTGTAGTAATACTGGAAAGTTTCTATAGAAATTACAATAATGATTAGTCTGAGAATTAACATGATGCACAACAAACCTCAATTGTAACATAACAACGCTAGTTCCAAAAGAGGTGGAACACATTAAATAAGATATAATAAATTGTGATTATTTATTCCGAGGTTGATATTACAGTTAAGTTAAAATAGCCAAATATACATTCTCTTTAATTTCAAGTGTAGAAAGCTTCATTGACCTTAGTAGAGAAAGGCTTTTATACCATAAGATACAGGAACAAAATTAGGCCAGTTAATCCACCAAGTCTGCTCCCCATTCTATCGTAACTAATTTATTAACCCTCTCAACCCCATTCTCCTGCCTTCTGCCCGTAACCTTTGACTTCCTGACTAATCAAGACCCTATGAATCTCCATTTTAAATATACTCAATGACTTGACTTCCACAGCCATCTATGGCAATGAATTCCACAGATTCACCACACTCTGGCTAAACAAATCCCTTCTCGTCTCTGTTCTAACAGACATTCTTCTATTCAGAGTCTGTGCCTTCTGGTCCTAGACACACCCACTGCAGGAAACATCCTCCCCACATCCACTCTATCCAGACCTTTCAATATTCAATAGGTTTCAATAAGATTCCCCATCATTCTTCTAAACTCCAGCCTCAGAGTCATAAAATGCTCCTCATTTGTTAACACTTTCATTCCCAGAATCATTCTTGTGAACCTCCTCTGGACCCTCTCCAATGCCAGTATATCCTTTCTTAGATAAAGAGCCCGGAACTGCTCACAGTACTCCAAGTGTGGTCTGACCAATGCCTTTTTAAGCATCAGCATCACATCCTTGCCCTTATATTCTAGTCATTTTGAAATGAATGCTAACATTACATTTACCTTCGTTACATTTACCTTCGTTACCATCACCGAACCTACAAATCAACCTTTAGTGAATTCTGCACAAGGGCTCCCAAATCCCCTTGTGCCTCTGATTTCTGAATTTTCTCCCCATTTAGAAAATATTTTACATCTATATTCCTCCTAAAGTGCATGACCATATACTTCTCTACACAATTTTCCATCTGCCATTTCTTTGCCCAATCAGCCAATCTGTCCAACTCCTTCTGCAGACTTCCTGCTTCCTCAATACTAGCTGCCCCTCTACCTATCTTTGTATCGTCCGCAACCCTGGCCACAAAGCCATCAATTCTGTCATGCATATTGATAACGTATAACATGAAAAGAAGCGGTCCTAATACCGATTCCTATGGAACACCAATAGTCACCAGCAAACAAACAGAATAGGCCCCTTTTAGTGTGACTCTTTGCCTCCTGCCAGTCAGCCAATATTCTATCCATGGTGGCATCTTTCCTCTAATACCCTGGGCTCTTATCTTGTTAAGCAGCCTCATGTGCAGTACCTTGTCAAGGGCCTACTGAAATCCAAGTAAACAACATCCACTGTCTCTTTGTCTATCCTGCCTCTTACTTTCTCAAAGAATTCCAATAGATTGTTCAGGCAAGGTTTTCCCTGAAGGAAACCATGCTTACTTTGGCCTACTTCATCACACATCTCATAGGAGTAGCATTTGTTATGAGTGATGACAATGGGGTGCAGAGTTAACCATTCCCAACCCCCCCTCCCCGAGAACTACGAACTATTGCTGTTGTTATGTTACTATTGAGAGAGAGAGATAAAGCCCAGACAAGAACATTTGCTACAGATAAGAGGGGGGAGAGAGAATGTTGATTTACTGTATTATGACTTCTACAAGGATTATTTACCTTCTACTACTTTGCTTGTTAACATTCCTCAGGAGATAGCAGGAGTGGCCTGATTTGATAGACACAGTCATTCAGAGTTGATGGATAGCTGAGACCCCGTGAGTGGGGATAAAAAGGCAGGTCTGGAGAGACACCCTTCAGACACACCAGTGGACACTGACTGAGTGTTGGGAACCCACAGAAAGGTGGGGGCTTCAAAGACCCAACCAGGAGATCGGTCAGTAAAGCTCACAATGTTACAGCAGGGCCGGTGGGGACGTGCGTGTGTGTGTGTGTGTGTCCACTCATGCCAGAGTGACGAGTCCACCACAGAAGAACGGTCTAGCTGAAGACCAGAGGGGTCATAACTGAATGACCACAACGATACGACGGATTAAGAAAACAAAGGAAGGTTTGGCTGCTGTAGCTGTTACCTCTCGCTCGCTGACTCTCTCTCTCTCTCTCCAATTACAACACAACAACCATAATTACCTCAGCATGCATGAACTGAACTGAACTTTATACTTTTCTATGACATTTCATTTATCCCTAGACATCGATAGAGCTTGTTTATTATTATTATTATTCCTACACTTTTAGGTTTATTACTGCTAACTTGTTTTATACATATATTTGCATTTTTGATATTGTATTGTGTAGTTCACTAATAAACACCTTTAGTTTGGTACCACCAGACTCCAACGGATACTTCTGTCTTTGCTGGTCTGACACTCAGTTACAGGGTACGTAACACATTCTAATGCCTGAGCTACCATTCTGCCTACAACTTGTTATGCCTCTAACTTCTCAAACTTAACTTCTAGCCCGTGCCTTTTCTCACCCCCAAGCCTGATGAGCCAAAAGCTCTAACACTGACTCATTCATACAATGGCCGTTCCACTTACACCTCCCTTATTTTTTTATTGGCCCCTTGCTAGGTTACGATTAACCCAGGCAACCTCCCACTCTGCAGCAAATGCCAACAGGCTTTGCTCATTTTTTAAAAACTGGCATGTAAAGTCCACAATGAACTGCCTCCAACTCACTCCGTAATTTTCGCCTCGCAGACAAGCCCTGACAGGTCCCAGTTGCTTTTTAAAACTGGCACGTAAAGGCCACATGGATCTGTGTCCAACTCATTTGTGATCCACTGTTCGGCAAACAAGTTCCAATAACTCTTGGGTAAATATTACCTACAGTTCTGAAAATACTCATTTGCTGTGATTATTGTTGTAGAAACTACAACCCTGCATGAATAAACAGCTAGCAGCAGGTAAAGCTACAAAAATACCTTCTGTGCAGGTTCACACTTTGGACACCGACACAAAGGGTGGCAGAATTCTGGTTTCAACACAAGTCCATCTTCCTCCTCTAGATCTTCATCCACCCATTCTAACAGATATCGTACCTGCAGAATATAGCACAGTGGAAAGTTATACTGCAAACAGAAGGGACAGTATACTGGATGAAAAATGCATTAATTAAAACAAAAACTTCATGCCATCTTAAGTTTCTTTGCCCGAGCAATTAATCTGACCAGCCATTCTAGTTAGCTATCCCCACTGTTCTTCCTCTCAATGCCTCGTGGCACATCGGGCAGAACCTTGCTGTTTCTTTAGCAATTGACTGTTTTGTTTTTACAAGGCCGAGTTGCTAGCTCAATGCTCAACCCAGCACAGATGGAAACCGTGCAAACAGCTGACTAGATACGAACCCAAGACCACTCACCTCAAAGTCTGGTGTTGATGCCACTAAAGCACCGGCCTGCTTAAACCATCCCCACCCCTCTATCTATTACCTCAGTCACTGTATACACCTTAAACCATTTTTATAATGCTGTTTACAGTGTAAATACATGATGGCATTTATGCACATTTTATTCCATATCCATATTTTAATCTCCAAGTTTATTTTATACAATCCTTTATCCTTACAATAGTTGAATGTTGTTGTCTTTTTGTTGAATGTCATGCCAACACAGAATGCTGCCACAGAACATACCTAATGCATGTAAATGTATAGGTGAATAAAGTTAATCCTTGTAATTTTTCTCAGGAGGAAAATAATCTCCCAAACAGAAAAATGAACATTTGCTCTATACTTGTACCTATACAGAACACTTGCAACTACCTGCATGTAAACAGGCATTCATAAAATGTATTTAATTGTATGATGTATAAGAGGTACTCAACTTGAAAACTGCTATATATTGTTGGTAACCTACATTCTAAGGATGTGCTACAATGCTTATACTTGTAAACTACTTATTTTTTGCTCATTTTTCTTTCAAAGAATCAACAAATGGCATCTGCGTAATTGTACAGCTCATCATATGTTTTTTTTCTCTGTGATATTATGTTGTCTGTGTAATGAGCTACAAGGAAGAACCAATTCCAAAGTCTTTAAAGAATTAAGAAAATTTACGGTTCATCATTTTATTTATCTTAGAATTTTAAATCACAGTAAACAAAACTGATGCTTGATGCTATGAAAATACTTGAGCTTTTCTATAGCAGCTTCTAAAAATGAGTCATTGCAACACACACAAAACTGTAAAGTTTAATTAATTGCTGAACTCACACAAAAAAATCTTAAGTTAGTCAAGTCAAGTTTATTGTCATTTCCACCATAAACTGCTGGTACAGTACACAGTAAAAATGAAACAACATTCCTCCAGGACCCTGGTTAGTTTCAGAAATGGGGGGAAATTATGGTAAATGAATTATTCAAGAACCTATTTTCAATTTTTTAAAATTTCTATCTCAAACTTCCTGAAGATGGTAGTGAACAGCCTTCATAAACTTCTTTATCCTTTGCAAAATTGGAGTTCTAACACACACACACACACACACAGTTGATAGTAGAGATCCCAGGTTTAAGAGGTACTTTAGCAGCTCCTTGGGCAGTTTTGTATTTGGTATGCACTGATGAAGGTCGCAAGAATTTAAGGTGGTAGGTAGAATGCCAGCTCTGATGGGTTGGTTTAATTAGGGAACGTTAAGTGTTATTGCTATTGGACTACACACATTCTGGTATGTGAAGGGCTTGTCCCTCTTGGATGGCAGACAGACAAGTTATCCACAGCTGGAAACTCCTCATCTCAATCACTCTTGTAGCCACAGTATTTAGGCCCAGCTAGGTTTGTAGTTAATGTGAAGCTTCAAGATAGGGATTACAACAGTTGTAACCCATTTAAGTGGCAAAGTGCCATTGTTACACTCTTTCGCTTAGCATTTGGCTAGTGTGTATAAAATATTATTTTTCAGATCATGCCCTAAAGATCGTGGAACATACAGCTTTATCTGAAAACTTGCACAGGTATAGCCAACAGTAAACATCCCCACTTTTAGCCTCACAGATAGAATGAAGCAAATGGATGAAGCAGCTAAAGACAGCTGGGCCTTGCACACTGCTCTAAGAAACTTCCGCAATCATCCTGGGACTGAGATAACTGACTACCAAGATGGCTCCTGCATACAATGCTCCCATGGTCGGCATCTTCTGGATAAACAATAAAACCATTTATTTCACTTCTTTTATGTCTTTAACGTCTGTTTTTCATCTTGAACGTGTTTCTGGAATTGTTGGAGCCTGTGATTTGCAATTTGGAGATCGTTTGTGTGATACAATGCTTTACTGTCTCCAAGAGAATTCTGGGAGGTAACAAGCGCAGGCCTTGTGGCCAGAAGACTGCAAGGGCACAAGCCAATGCTTAACTCCATTTTGCCTATTAAAGCGATGAGGGAGATTGAAACAGCGAGGCGAATATGGACAGTGAACGCTGGCTGCCTTCTGATCGCTGGTGGGATCGCTCTGCTGCTGCAGACTGTGTGGCCTGCTGAGAACATTACCGAGGTTTTCTGCAGTTATGGATATGGATATGGTTTTTGGACTATGAACACTTTTTTTCAGTCTTATGGTTTTTTTTATATTCTGTTTTTCTTGGCCATTCTTTCTCTCTTTTTTGTGTGGAGGAGGGGAATTTGGATCTGATGTTCTTGCGGCATTTTGTGCAGGGAAGGGGGAGTTGATGATCATGCTATTGTTCTCTTTTTTCTTGGTTTTGTGGCTATCTGGAAAAGAAGAATCTCAGAGTTGTATGCTGTGGTAATAAACAAACCTTTGACTCCTTTGAATTTCTTTCGCTTTTCATAATGACCTAACCAGTTTACACAGAATAAAATCATAAATCCGATCATAATCAAATAAAAAGAAAAATATCTAATGTAATCATGTAGCATTCTTAACCATTTTATATGCTCTTTCTCTACGACATTTTATGCTAATACAACAAATCCCTCACTCACAGCCTACACGACTGATCCAGATTCTCAAGCATCTGTACCACAAGAATAAAATATTATCTAACCAACAGTCAATTTAAGCTACTGCCCTTCTGCTGCAGCAGAAAAAGACCAAGAGGATTAAACGTTAATTGATCTGACCTAATGCTGATGAATTTTCAATTAGTTTATGGAAGGACAGTGATTAGCAGTTGAGTGAGGCTAAGTTCTGCAGAAATCATAAATTGGTTTAGAATGTATTTGTTTTTTCATTTCTGTATTGTAATACCATTCCTCGTACTTTCAGACCTCCTCCCCAACCAACTATATAGTTTGGCTGTACTGTTTTAAGGGAGGTTTTTCTTTGGGTCTGTGTTAATGCTTGCAAAGATACTTACCACACAAAAAAAGTTACTGCACATTGTGCATTTGCACCACTAGAGGGAATTCCATGCCAATATATGTTTGCATTATTTAATTTGTAAATAGATTTACACAAAGGGTCTGTTTATATTTTACATTTCTGAAGAGATACTGGGATATGGTCACTTTGGTGAACTATACATTAGGGAGGGAATCAACTTCCAACTTGGACATGCTGAGTTATAAATGGACCATGTAAAGCTCCACTTTTCCTATCACGCTAAATTCAATTCTTTAATCAGTGATTTGCCATGACTGCAAGACCAGAGAGTTTAAATTTCAGGATATTTGCTTCTGCTTATTAAAACTGATGGAATAAAAATGTGTACAAATATAATCTGCAAAACATGGCTTAATGGTATAAATGTTTAAATTAGGCTAGTTGTATGGATTGAGTATGTAACTCCTATAAAGTTAAATGTTGTAAAACAAAAGCATTAATGCCAAGTCAAACCTAACAATTTTCCAAGTTGCTAACCTCTACCCTTGCTCAAAAGGTGTAAGCTCATTACGTTAATTATAGGGCAGAGGAGCCGGAGGATACAGAGTTACCTTTCATGAAATAGTAATTAACTTCTCTCTGATCAGTCAACACTGTTCTTCCCCCACCCTATTTTAAACTCCAAATGATTACCTTAAAGTGGATACCTTAGATCATGGCTTGGTTAATACAGGTCTGAGCCATGTTACATCGGATACCTGCTGTTCTTATTCTAAACTGAGATAGCTAGTAATTATAACTAATGGAAACCAACCATTCAAGCAACACTGGGCATGTTACCCTTCACTAGACTCTACTTAGAGATTGGAATAAACTAAATTATCTGCTTACATTCACATTAGTCACATGACATGTATGATTATACCCAGTGATACACAAGACAATTATGAAATTAATAACAAGTAAATTAAATAATTTTAATAACCCACATCAGGCTGACAACCCAAAATGTCAGAGTTCTATTCATTAAGATTAAAAATTTTCAATTTTAGGTTTATGAAGAATGGTACAATGAAAGTTGTGCTCCATTAGCCTAACTACATTGAATTTATGTTTGAATTCTCTGATATTTTCAGAAATAGGATTGGTAAAGAATGACATAATAAGAGAACAGATGTTTCTAACTTACTGCCTAGCATTTCCACGATGGCCAGCAGCTGTTGTCTGGTCATGGCTTTGCTGTCATTGCCTTCACTGCAACCTTTCATTGCACCAGAAGCTTGACAAGGCAGTTGACAATCTGCCACTCTATCCAGAGGGGATCCAGATGGCCTGACTGGGTTATACTGTGGCTGGGAGAACCAAGTGAACAGGAGCCTGGTGGCAACAGGTGATCACCAAGGAAGCAGTAAGGAAATCAAAGGCCAGTACTAACAGTCTTGCAAGATAGAGATAGGGACGGCAGTTGGTAATGAAACATCAGGAACATGAGGAATCGCTTGGGAGGAGGAAGGTCATTCTAGGGATGTGTCTATAGTGTTGGATACTCAGGGAGGACTAGGTTTGGAGGAGAGGAGATACTGATTACAAAGATATTTTTTTGTTTCAGATGCTCCAAAAGGAACGTTGCAATGAAAATTATATCATGCTGTGCAACTTAACCAACACAATACTCCCAATGCATGTAGATTTAATGAAGATTTGACAAGTTATAAATGGACAAAATAATGGAAAAAAAGGATTATTTTTAAGGAATTGTGTCACTACTCTCAGATAAGAGATGCAGTTCACTAACGGAATACTTGGGGGAATTATTACTGGAACTTGCATTTATTTATATCCTTTCGCAACCTCAGGATACTCCAAAATGTTTAATAGGTGAAGAAATACATTGTAAGAGTATCTTACAGCATTTTTCACATTGCAATATCCCTCAAAGAAAAATGTAATATTGACTTTCTAATCTATTTTAATATGATGGTTAAGGGACAAATATTAACAAGACACCAAAAATAACTCCCCTGTTGCTTTCTAGAATTCTGTCTCGGGATCTGTTGTCAAGTTCAACCATACATGGATACCCATGAATACAGCCAAACAAAACAGCTTTACTCCAGGGTCAAAGAGCAAAACACAGTACCAACAGTCACAAACAGCACAAGGCACATAAAAGATAGCCAGCACATACAGTCGGAACAAAAAAATATAGTCCTGGACTCTGAGTCCATGAATGTTGTAGTAGTCTGCAGTTGAACAGAATACATCTTGTCGTCTACTGAGCAAACACTGGGGGGAGGGCAACGCCAACTCCAGTTTGGACTCCATGCCCTACTACCCCGGTGGAGTGTGCCAACTCCAACGCTTCTCTCTGGGAGGCTGTGAACAGGTGACACTGTGGCTTGAGGCTAGTCCTTGCTACGACCTAGACCATGGAGCTTCCCCGCTGGGTCGCCCCTTTCCTCTCCACCAGTAAATCAGAGAATTGAACTTGCAGCATTCCACATTACGAATATCCAACAGGATCTTGCGATCACAAGAAAAGCGGTCAAGACAATCACTCACTGTTATAGACTGCACATTGCCTTCTCGTACCGACTCTTCTGACGCAGGCAGCAACATCATCCACACCGTTTCCAGGTCGTTTGGTTTTTCAGCCAATAAACAACTCGCTGGTGGGGTAGACTTGCCGTACTTAAGTTTTTAAATGTGCAGCAGAGTCTTGCCATTGTAACAAGTATGTTTGAAAAAGACACTAACACCTTTGGTTGACCCTGTAGAAGCCGCCGTAATCAAATGCACTACCATCTTACCAGAAACCATGACTTTGAAAGAAGATAGAATTTAATGTTTGAAAAGAATGGCACTGCATGCCAAGCCTAACTGTGTTCTTAAATTTTCTAGAGTGAGATACGAGCCTTCAGTACCACTGAATCAAAGCTAACACCAAATTAATTCCCTGACTGGGAAGTAAAAATGATCAGTGCATAGTGTAGACAACACCATGGTGCAAATACCTCACAGCTTCAAAGAACTCCGGCGCTATCTGTGCAGTTTTCATGTCCTCACTACAACCACCGATTTTCCTCTAGATGCACGGGCCTCCACCTCATACCCAAAAGCATGTTGGAAGACTAACTGGCTGCAGTAAGTCACACACTGTTGCAAGTTAATGGATAAAAGAATGAAAGGGGAATTGATGGGAGTGTGAGAGAAACAGAACCAGTTGCAGGGGGTAAAAGGAAGGAAGGAAGGAAGGAAGGAAGGAATGGGTCTAATCTCCCCTGGGTTCCTTTAGCGTTGTGAAAACGATACTAAATCCTAAACACTTGTTAACCACGTGGGTTCAAAGAGTATTTTTCAGCAATCTTTATTTATGATACTCCTCCACTTCCACTCAAACAACATTATTAGACATGATTTCTTTGCCGAAACCAAATATTAATCCTAGAAAATGTATAATGTGCACAACTTGACTTTTGCTATCAACTATCAGTTTTTGAAAGCACTAGTGTGGATTTACATATTAACACAAAGAAAACCAGAGAAAATCCCAAATTACTCTTCCAAATAATATACAGATCCGGCTTCAAGACTGACAAAATTGTACTTACCATTTCTACATCTCCATCCGCTACAGCTCGCAATAACTTTTCCACCTATAAAACAAGTAAAAACAATATACTAAGCTCCTTCTCCTAAAATAAGAACTGAAAATTAGTGATCTGGTTTAGAACAATTCCTTCCAGTTTATCTGGTCAGCAAGAGTTCAAAATAAATTTTTTATCACTGTACACATGTCTTGTGATTTGTTTTCTTGCAGGCATACTTAATAAGTCCAATAACTATAATAGAATCAATGAAAGACTATACCCAACAGGGCAGACAACCAGTTTGCAAATACATAAGAAAAAAGAAATAATAATAATAATAATAATAAATAAGCAATAAATATCAAGAACATGCAATGAAGAGACCTTGAAAGTGAATCCATCGGTTATGGGAACAGTTCAGAGATGGGCCAGTCAAATTAAAGCTAATGATTTGTTCAGTCTTAAAATAAAAAGCACAACTCTAAATAGGAACAGAAGATTGATTTGGTTTGGAATACAGCTTTAAGTAGTTTAAATGCATCAGGTTAATAGTACTTGAGGATTTGAAGACATCTGTAATAAATCGAAGTTAATTCATCTTTTGTTTTGCTAATCATACTTTTCTGTATTACTTTAACTCAAAAAGTGAAGATCATTTATCACAATTTAAATAAAGCAATTTAATTTTGCACTGTTATTCAGGCTGACCAATAAAATGGAGATAAAAGGATATTGTGTTGTTACATATCTTTTACTTTCTACAGAAGTTTCAATTGCTTTTTCAATTGCCAAGTTTAGCCTTCCAATATTGCCATCACAGTATAAAAATCTCCACCTCACAGAGATAGGTGTTCCATGAGCTTCTAAACAATAAGACTTTAATTTTACATCTGTACCAATCTGAATTTACAGATTACTTGTAGTTCATGTTTTTCATAACAACAGTATTAAAGTTTGCCAAATGCACTCAAAATAAAAATGAACTTCCCTGCCATCCACTATTAATGGGATACAATTTTATGTTGGCATTTATATTGATTGTGGGTAGATATTCATTAGCTCTTTTATGTCACTAGTTACAAAAACAAAATTTTATTTCATTGCAACAATAATATGAAATGACATTCTTACTTGGGGAAATGGTCTGTTCAAATGATTTAAGATCCATTAAAATTCCTTTCTTCCTCCTCCTTGTACGTATATATAATTATACATTTCATAGGAATATAAATTATATGATTATTCATAATTTTGGTTCACTCTCATGATGTGGAAATTGCTGCAAAGGCTTGAACATACTGTCTCTCTATCAATACCCTTGAAGTCAGCTACTTACAAAGGAATGTTAAAGGAATGTCATTCCACCAGAGTTTGATTTCAGATTGTTTATTCAATTAAATCTCAATTTATCAGCTGCTGTTGATTGCAAACTATATTTTCAACCCTTACTCTTGCCTTTATTGCTTGTTAATCCAATAATTTTACAATAATTCTGGTCTACAGAAGAACATGATAACGATTTCTAAGAAACACTGACTCAGGTGATTCATGGACAGCAGTGTTTCAGAAACAGAATTGTGCTCCATTCACCTTCACACCCCTGGATCTTATTACAAATGGTTATAACATACCTGACCAAGAAACACACTGGTAGATAATAAGATTAATTTGGTTTAGTCCACTAGATTAGGCTTTTTTTAAAAAAAAAATTATTGAATTTTCAAATAGGTTACAGAAAGAAAAAAAATTATCAACCCTTACCCCCCCTCCCCCTAACATATCCCGGAAGGGAGAGAGGGAGAGAGGGAGAGAGGGAGAGAGGGAGAGAGGGAGAGAGGGAGAGAGGGAGAGAGGGAGAGAGGGAGAGAGGGAGAGAGGGAGAGAGGGAGAGAGGGAGAGAGGGAGAGAGGGAGAGAGGGAGAGAGGGAGAGAGGGAGAGAGGGAGAGAGGGAGAGAGGGAGAGAGGGAGAGAAAGAGAGAAAGAGAGAAAGAAAGAATGAATGAATGCCTGGATATCGGAAGTCCCCACATGCTCCATGGAGTTCATAATAGCTTTAATATGTATATTTATTTCTTTCCCCAAATAACCAATAATTTTATCTTCGGAGCACCTATATACTTAATCCCATTTTTTTTTGTAAATAAGGGCTCCAAATTTTCAGAAATATTTCATATTTATCTCTTAAATTATAAGTAAATTTTTCAAGTGGAATGCAGCTAAAAATTTCATTCTTCCATCGATCTATACTTAAGTATGAATCCGATTTCCAAGTAACTGCAATAGCCTTTTTGGCTACCGCCAATGCAATTTTTATGAATTCTTTCTGATATTTATTCAATTTGGATTTCGATTTTATCCCTTCAATATCGCCTAGTAAAAATAATGTTGGATTATGTGGAAGTTGTATTCCAATAATTTGTTCCAGTAAAACTCTTAAATTTGTATAGTCAGGGGGGCGGATAGGAGATTTTGTGGGGAAGATCGGGAGTCTCGGATGGTATGTTGCTTCCCTGGTGCCGGGGTCCGAGACATCCCAGATCGGGTGCAGGTTATTCTCAAGAGGGAAGGCAGGAATCCAGATGTTGTGGTCCATGTAGGGACCAATGACGTGGGTAGGATGAGTGAGGGGGTCCTGCATAGGTAGTTCAGGGAGTTAGGTGTGAAGCTGAAGAGCAGGACTTCCAGGGTAACAATCTCAGGATTGCTACCTGTGCCACGTGCGAGTGAGGAAAGGAATAGAAAGATTATACAGATTAATACGTGGCTGAGAGGATGGTGCAGGAGGGAGGGCTTCAGGTTTTTAGATAATTGGGCTTTGTTCCAGGGAAGGTGGGAGCTGTTCCGAAGGGACAGTTTATACCTGAACTGGAGCGGTACTAACATTCTTGCAGGGAAGTTTGCTAGTGCTTCTTGGGGGGGTTTAAACTAAATTTGCAGGGGGCGGGGACCACACGGTTCCGGTCTATGAAGTGCGTAGTAGAGAAAGGTGAGGCGGAACAAGTGATAAGGAGGACACATGTACAGAGGGATGGTCTGACGGAACATGGAGTTAAATGTGCAGAAAGAATAAGTAAATTTAGGAAGGACAACAAAATTCTAGGGGCGTATAGCCCGATGGGAGTTCGGGGAGCTGGGTTAAGCACAATAGGCAGCGATTCAAACAGAGAGAGGGGAAATGGGCTAAAAATTCTATATCTGAATGCACAAAGTGTCAGAAATAAGGTGGATGAGCATGAAGCTCAGGTGCAAATGGGTAACTATGATGTTGTTGGGATAACGGAGACATGGCTGCAGGGAGATCAGACCTGGGAAATGAACGTACAAGGGTATACGTGCTATCGTAGGGAAGAAATGTGGGCAGAGGGGGTGGGGTAGCCCTGTTGGTGAGGAATGATATTCAGTCCTTTGCAAGGGGGGGACATAGGATCAGGAGAAGTGGAGTCTGTGTGGATAGAACTGAGGAACAGCAAGGGCAAAAGGACCCTAGTGGGTGTTGTCTACAGGCCACCAAACAGTAGCATGGCTATTGGGTGCAAGTTGAATAGGGAGTTAACATTGACATGTGGCAAAGGTAATGTCACAGTAGGTTTGGGGGATTTCAACATGCAGGTGAATTGGGAGAATCAGGTTGGTGCTGGACCACAGGATAGGGAGTTTGTAGAGTGCCTACGGGATGCATTCTTGGAACAGCTTGTACGAGAGCCAACCAGGGACAAGGCTATTCTGGATTTAGTGTTATGTAATGAACAGGACTTGATAAGCGATCTCGCAGTAAAGGAGCCATTAGGAGGTAGTGATCATAATATGATAAGTTTTTATCTGCAATTTGATAAGGATAAGGGCAGCTCGGAGGTGTCAGTGTTGCAGTTGAACAGGGGAAACTATGGAGCCATGAGGGAGGAGCTGGCCAAAGTTAACTGGACGGATATCCTAGCAGAAAAGACAGTGGAACAGCAATGGCAGGTATTCTTGGGAATAATGCACAAGGTGCAAAATCAGTTCATCCCCCGGAGAAGGAAGGATTCAAAGGGGGGGGAAGGGGCCACAGTGGTTGACAAAGGAAGTCAGAGATTGCAAAGCATTAAAAAAAAAGTAAGTATGACAGAGATAAGGTGAGTGGGAGGACAGATGATTGGGAAATTTTTAAGGAACAACAGAACTTAACTAAAAAGGCAATACGGGGAGAAAAAATGAGGTACGGACGCAAGCTAGCCAGGAATATAAAGGAGGATAGCAAAAGCTTTTTTTTTTATAAAGGTATGTGAAGAGAAAGAAGATAGCTAAGAACAATGTTGGGCCCTTGAAGAATGAATTGGGTGAAATTGTTATGGGAAACAGAGATATTTTTAGATCTGTCTTCACTAAGGAAGACACTAGCAATCTCCCAGATGTATGGATGGGCCAAGGACATAGGGTAACAGAGGAAATGAAACAGACTGACATTAGGAAGGAAATGGTGATGAGTAGACTGATGAGACTGAAGGCTGACAAATCCCCAGGTCCGGATGGTCTGCATCCTAGGGTACTAAAGGAGGTGGCCCTTGAAATTGTGGATGCATTGGTAATCATTATCCAATGTTCCTTAGATTCAGGATCAGTTCCTGAGGATTGGAGAATGGCTAATGTTATCCCACTTTTTAAGAAAGGAGGGAGGGAGAAAACAGAGAATTATCGACCTGTCAGCCTGACATCAGTAGTGGGGAAGATGCTAGAGTCCATTATTAAAGATGAAATAGTGGCATATCTAGATAGCAGTGTTAGGATTGGGCCGAGCCAGCATGGATTTACCAAGAATAAATCATGCTTGACTAATCTATTGGAGTTTTTCGAGGATGTAATCAGGAAGTTAGACAAGCGAGATTCAGTGGATGTAGAGTATCTCGATTTTCAGAAGGCATTTGATAAGGTCCTACATGGGAGATTGGTGGGTAAAATCAAAGCTCATGGCATTGGGGGGAAGACATTGTCATGGGTAGAAAACTGGTTGGCAGATAGAAAGCAAAGGGTAGCGGTGAATGGGTGTTACTCGGAATGGCAGGTGGTGACTAGTGGGGTGCCACAGGGCTCGGTATTGGGACCACAGCTGTTTATGATTTACGTCAACGATTTAGATTATGGCATTGAGAATAACATCAGCAAGTTTGCTGATGATACTAAGCTGGGTGGCAGTGTGACATATGATGAGGATGTTAGGAGAATTCAGGGTGACTTGGATAGGCTGGGTGAGTGGGCAGATACTTGGCAGATGACGTTTAATGTGAATAAGTGTGAGGTTCTCCACTTTGGGAGTAAGAACAGGAAGGCAGATTATTATCTGAACGGTGCAAAGTTAGGTAAGGGAGAAATACAAAGTGATCTAGGAGTCCTTGTTCATCAGTCACTGAAGGTGAATGAGCAAGTGCAGCAGGCAGTGAAGAAGGCCAATGGAATGTTGGCCTTTATTACAAAGGGAATTGAGTACAAGAGCAAGGAAATCCTCTTGCATTTGTACAGGGCCCTGGTGAGACCACACCTGGAGTATTGTGTACAGTTTTGGTCTCCAGGATTAAGGAAGGACATCCTGGCTGTAGAGGAAGTGCAGCATAGATTCACGAGGTTAATCCCTGGGATGTCTGGACTGTCTTACGCAGAGAGGTTGGAGAGACTGGGCTTGTACACGCTGGAATTAAGGAGATTGAGAGGGGATCTGATTGCAACATATAAGATTATTAAGGGATTGGACAAGATAGAGGCAGGAAATATGTTCCAGATGTTGGGAGAGTCCAGTACCAGAGGGCATGGTTTGAGAATAAGGGGTAGGTCATTTAGGACAGAGTTAAGGAAAAACTTCTTCTCCCAGAGAGTTGTGGGGGTCTGGAATGCACTGCCTCGGAAGGCAGTGGAGGCCAATTCTCTGGATGCTTTCAAGAAGGAGCTAGATAGGTATATTATGGATAGGGAATTCAAGGGATATGGGGACAAGGCAGGAACCAGGTATTGATTGTAGATGATCAGCCATGATCTCAAAATGGCGGTGCAGGCTCAAAGGGCCGAATGGTCTACTTCTGCACCTATTGTCTATTGTCTATTAAATAAGCCCTTAATTGGAAATAACAGAAAAGAGTGTTATTTGATATTTTATATTTATTCTTTAATTGGTCAAATGACATTAATATACCTCCTTCAAAACAGTCTCCTATATATCTAATCCCTTTGTGAAACCAGTTATATAAAAGTTGATTATCCATTGGAAAAGGGATAAGTTTATTTTGAATTAAAGGTCTCTTTGCTAATAAAGATTTCTTTATCTCATCATCAACATTTATCTTATTCCATAAAATCAATCAGATGTTTTAGTATAGGAGATTCTTTCTTTTCCCGTATCCATTTAGATTCTCATTTATATATTAAATCTTCTGGTATATTTTCTCCTCTTTTGTCTAATTCTATTCCAATCCATGCCGGTTTATTTTCATCAAAAAAAGATGCAATAAATCTAAGTTGATTTGCTTTGTAATGATTCTTAAAATTTGGTAATTGTAACCCTCCTAGGTCAAATTTCCATGTCAATTTTTCCAACAATATTCTTGACATCTTACCTTTCGAAAGGAATTTCCTCACACATTTATTTAACTCTTGAAAAAATTTCTGCGGTAATTGTATTGGTAGTGTTTGGAATAAATATTGTAATCTAGGGAATATATTCATTTTTACAACATTTACTCTACCTATTAATGTTATTGGTAACATCATCCATTTATCAAGATCTTGAATTTTTTTCAATAATGGCAAATAATTTAGTTTATATAAATTCTTTATATCATTATCAACTCTTATACCTAAATACTTTATACCATTTATTGGCCATCTAAATTGAGTTATTAATCGACATTGACTATAATCTCCTTTAGTAAGGGGTAGAATTTCACTTTTGTCCCAATTTATTTTGTACCCTGATATTTTCCCATATTCTTCCAAACTAGAAGATAATTTACGCAATGAATGCAATGGGTTAGTTAGGTAAATCAGAACATCATCAGCAAATAAGTTAATATTATATTCCTCTTGATTAACTCTGAAACCCATAATATCTGAGTCAGTTCTAATTAATTCAGCTAATGGTTCTATCGCCAACACAAATAAAGCAGGTAATAATGGACAACCTTGTCTAGTTGACCTTGTTAACGGAAATGATGTTGAAATTTGGCCATTTGTCACCATTTTAGCTTTGGGGTTAGTATTTAAGGTTTTAATCCATTTTATAAAAGATACTCCTAATCCATATTTTTCCAATACCTTAAATAAAAAATCCCATTCCAATCTATCAAACACTTTTTCTGCATCCAAAGCAACTGCCACACTCACTTCTTCCCTCTTTTGTGCCAAATGAATTATGCTAAGTAACCAAGTTACATTATCTGCCAATTGTCTTATTTTTAATAAATCCTGTTTGGTCCATGTGTATTAATTTTGCTAAGTATTTAGATAATCTATTAGATAAAATCTCTGCTATTACTTCATAGTCTGTGTTCAACAAAGAAATAGGTCTATATGATGTTGGCTTTAAAAGATCTGTCTTTTTTTGGCAATACTATTAAAATAGCTGTCGAAAAAGATTCTGGAAGTTTATGCATTCTTTCCGCTTGGTGTATTAGCTCCATAAAAGGAAGAATTAATAAATCTTTAAACTTTTTGTAAAATTCAGGAGGAAAACCATCTTCTCCTGGAGATTTATTACTCTGAAGTGATCCTAGATCTTCTTCGACCTCTTTTAATGTAAAAGGCACATCTAATCCCTTCTGTTCTTCTGAATTCAATTTTGGGAGAGTTATTTGTGATAAAAACCTTTCTATCTCAACAATATCATTTTGTGATTCTGATTGATACAGTTCAGAATAAAAAATGTTTAAAGTTTTATTGACTTCTAAAGGTTTATAAGTAATTTTATTTACACTTGTTCTAATTGCGTTTATCGTTTTGGAAGCCTGGTCTGTTTTTAACTGCCAAGCAAGAATCTTCTGTGATCTTTCACCTAGTTAATAATATCTCTGTTTAGTTCCCATAATTGCTTTTTCTGTTCGGTATGTCTGAAGTGTATTATATTTCTTATTATTGCTTCTTATTAACAAGTTGTCTTTGTTTTTCTTCTGTCATATATCTTTGAGATTCTTTTACTAATTTTGTAGTCTCTTTTTCCAATTGATCTATTTCTACCATATATTCCTTCTTAATTTTAGAAGTATAACTTATTATCTGGCCTCTCAAATATGCCTTCATCGCTTCCCATAATATAAATTTATCATCAACTGAATGTGAGTTTGTATCCAAAAAAAACTGAATCTGTTTTTTCATAAAATCACAAAAATTTTGACGTTTTAATAATACTGAATTAAATCTCCATCTGTAAATCAATTCCTCCTTATCCATCATTATCTTTGCCATTATCAAGGGGGAATGATCTGACAATATTCTTGCTTTATATTCCATATTTTTCACTCTGTCTTGAATATTCGCTGATAGTAGAAAAAAATCTATCCTTGAATAAGTTTTATGTCTATTTGAATAAAATGAATAATCTCTTTCTCTTGGGTTAATTCTTCTCCATATATCAATCAAATTTAAATCTTTCATCAATGATAAAGTTAATTTTGCTACTTTTGGTTTTGTAACAACCTTTATTGACCTATCTAAAACTAGGTCTAGACAAAAGTTAAAGTCTCCACCTATTAATATTTTATCATGTGCGTCAGCCAAATTCAAAAAAACCTTTTGTATAAATATTACATCGTTTTCATTTGGTGCAATAAATATTCATAAGAGTCCATCATTCTGAAAAGATTTGACAACGTATAATTACATATCTTCCTGCAGAATCAATTAATACATTTTATATTTTAATTGGTAAAGTTTTGTTGACCAAAATTGCAACTCCCCTTGCTTCTGAAGCTGCTATAACATTTCCGACCCAATCTCTCTTTAATTTCTGATGTTCTATTTCTGTTAAATGTGTTTCTTGTATAAAAGCTATATTTTTACTTTCTTAATGTATGTTAAAATTCTTTTTCTTTTCACTGGTCCATTAAGCCCATTAACATTAAAATTTAAAAAATTCAGTAAATTAGTCATTATTTTTAACGGGGTTACTCCAGTCTATAATACTACATAATATTTCAACTCTCATAGTACCTTGGGGAATTATTTTAAAATTCTCCATGTTGCTATGTGTCTCCCCTCCGATCATCCAGGCAAAGTAAGAAAGATAAAAGAAAAATAGATTATAAAGAAAAAAAAACAAAAAACCCCCCTGCTAATGTTGTGAATGAAAAAAAACACATTACCCCCCCTCCATTGTGCGGGTCACAGAAAACGCCATGATTACACACGTGAATCCCGTAGCGATCGATCCAAAGTTCCCCCAGCTCCCCCGTAACATGAAAAAAAAATCACTACTCTCGATTAATAT
Organism: Hypanus sabinus; assembly: GCF_030144855.1. Taxonomy (NCBI): domain Eukaryota; kingdom Metazoa; phylum Chordata; class Chondrichthyes; order Myliobatiformes; family Dasyatidae; genus Hypanus; species Hypanus sabinus. The sequence continues at coordinate 47,442,970 of NC_082722.1, forward strand.
TTCTCAAATTTTTACCTTTCTCCCCCGTATCATATAATTAAAAGTATATTTAAATATTCTTCTGTCCTTAATGTCCATCAACTCACTTCAGTGTCTCCGTCTTCATCTTTAATCTGTTTCACTTTTAAATCTTTACTGTGTCCAGCGAATATTTGGGAGTTCTTGTGTAAACTCCTCTTTATCCCGATGATCAGTAAAAAATCTTCTTTTTCCGCCATCCAAAAAAATTATCAGTGTTGCTGGGTGGTGCAATATAAATTTATAACCCTTTTCTCATAAAACTTTTTTCGCTGGGTTAAATTCCTTCTTTCTCTTCAAAAGGTCATAACTTATATCAGGATAGAAAAGAACTGCTTTCCCTTCTATCATCAATGGCTCATTTCTCTTTCTGGCACATTCGGCAGCCGCCTTCAGGATCTTTTCTTTATCTTGATATCTTAAGCATTTTATCAAGATTGGTCATGGGTTTTGATCAGGTTGAGGTTTTGCTCTGTGAACCCTTTCGATTTCAATCAACTGGGTTCCCTCTTCCATTTCCAAATTTTTCAGGATCCATTTTTGAAAAAATTTTATTGGATCCTCTCCCTCTATCCCTTCTTCAAGACCAACAATTTTAATATTATTTCATCTACTAAAATTTTCAAGCACGCCTATTTTTTCCAACAGTCGTTTTCTTTCTGATGTCCAGGCAAGAATATTATCTTCCATTTTATTCACTCTATCAATAGTGTCTCCCGTTATTTGTTGATGTTGCTGCCGATTTCTGTTCTGTGTTGCCGGAGGTAAGATGCACTTGAGTCCGAGGCTGCTTCATGGTGGCCGGCTCAGCTTGTACTGTCTTCAAAGTAGAAGTTTTCTTCTTTGCCTGTTTAGGAGGCATATCTAAGGAAAATCCTGAGTAGTTTAGACGTAGTTTTTAGAAAATATTTACTAACTTTTCTTCACTTAAACATTAATTTATTAGTTTTTTTTTACGGGAGAGCTGGATTTCCACGTCTCGATCCTACGTCATCACGCGACAACCCCTTAGATTAGGCTTGAAGTCTTTAAAAGATTATGCTTGTTGCTTAGTGGATTTTTTGACTTGAAAACTAGAGACATAAAATTGTCAGACATCATATGAAAGAAAAACTGCTTTCACCTCTTTGTACTTTCCTTTCTCTTCCTCTTGCTTCATTTCAACTGATATGGATGATGTAGTGGAGGTAGTTGATTTCTGACTACCAACATCAGTGGAAGATTGAGGAGATCTGCTAATAGACTAAATTTCCATTTTTATAAGTTACTTTCGATTCGTATAATTTTCAGATGTTACTAATTGAAACCTCACTCCACTAGAGTTTGATTTCAGATTGTTTATTCAATAAAATTTCAATTTATCAGCTGCTGTTGATTGCAAACTATATTTTCAACCCTTACTCTTGCCTTTATTGCTTGTTAATCCAATAATTTTACAATAATTCTGGTCTACAGAATAACATGATAACTATTTCTAAGAAACACTGACTCAGGTGATTCATGGACAGCAGTGTTTCAGAAACAGAATTGTGCTCCATTCACCTTCACACCTCTGGATCTTATTACAAATGGTTATAACATACCTGACCAAGAAACACACTGGTAGATAATAAGATTAATTTGGTTTAGTCCACTAGATTAGGCTTGAAGTCTTTAAAAGATTATGCATGTTGCTTAATGGATTTTTTGACTTGAAAGCTAGAGACTTAAAATTGTCAGACATCATATGAAAGAAAAACTGCTTTCACCTCTTTGTACTTTCCTTTCTCTTCCTCTGGCTTCATTACAACTGATATGGATGATGTAGTGGAGATAGTTGATTTCTGACTACCAACATCAGTGGAAGATTGAGGAGATCTGCTAATAGACTAAATTTCCATTTTTATAAGTTACTTTCAATTCGTATAATTGTCAGATGTTACTAATTGAAACTTTAAGTTTAAACTTAACTTTCTTCATTAAAATTAAAGGGATTTACCTCTTGATTGCTCTGTTGCCTGTCAGCATTAATGAAGGTAATTTCCAGCAAATCTAATATCTATAAAGGTAGATAACAAATTTAATAAAAGCACATCTATTAGCAAAACAGTGCAATTAGAATGGATTATTAATGTAAAAAAAAATCAACATCTTATACTTAACACACAGAAAATGCTGGAGGAACTCAGCAGGCCAGCAGGATCTGTGGAAAAAAGTACAGTTGACTTTTTGGGCCGAGACACTTCAGCAAGCTCTTTTCCACAGATGCTGCCTGGCCTGCTGAGTTCCTCCAGCGTTATGTATGTGTTGCTTGAATTTCTAGCATCTGCAGATTGTCTCTTGTTTGTGATCTTGTACTTAAAGCATTTTACTGCACAAGAAAGGCCAAAACTAAACATGAACCAACTGGACAATATTATACAATGTTCCTTCTAGCCACATGCTTCAATTTCCTTTGTTTTACTTTTTTTAAAACATTTTTAATCTTTGAACATATTACTTTTTTAAAAACATGTTTCGAATCTTAGCAAGGCTGTGCACATCCCATGGCAGTTGAAATTTCTTGCTGACCAACTGCCTTATAATTATAGTCTCTTCCAGCAAGGAAGGAACACTGGCAAACAATCTTAATTTAAACTACTGTGGGGATATGCCAAGTCTTCTGATTATAATCTCACAGAAAGCAATCCCAAAGAACAAAATAATCAAATCCCACAAATTAATATTTTCCTGTTAGTACTTCATATTCAAGGTTTTACTTTGAAATTCTGATTAATATCTGTAATAGTTTTCTCTAGGACTTTGAGATTAGAATTTTGGATGCATGAATACACAACCCTCAACTGAAATACTACTCAATGATAAATGAAGTTGACTTCCTGTCAAAATTTTAGTTTAATCAATTTTATTGAAACTCCAACACATTCAAACTACTTCATCCTTCCCCTTTGTCTTTGATGACAGATTTAATCAAATGAACAAGTTTCAATCAGTCTTTGTGCCCAAAATATATAACTACTAATTGGAATGTTTTAACAGTGAATCACTGTGCTTGTAGCACAATGAATGAATTTGGAGAAACAAAAAGTACAGACTTACTAAAATAACCACAATAATACCTCTCACAACATTGATATAGGTTCTGCAACACAGTAACTTAAATAACTCACATTTATTGATCTATATTAATGACTTTTTCTCCTAAATAGTATTGCCAAATGATGTGATCTCTATAAAAGCACCTTCAGGATAAAGCTCTAAGTAGATCAATGTAAGCCTCTAGCTACCTTAGAATTGAGTGCACAATGCAGTGGAGTTTCTTTCATCTTGTTCTGTATTTCAGTATTAGCTCCATTCTCCAGTAGAACCTGAATGATACCATCATAACCCCATCGAGCTGCAATGTGGAGAGGTGTATCACCCTTGTCATTTGTCATGTTTAAGTTACAGGTATATAATTGGTAATATACCAGGGCTTTGACACACTGCAAATAATAAACATAAAACTATTAAATTTCATTGAAAGAGTGACTTTCTATATTTAAATCTTTGCTTATAAGTTTTATCATTCAAATTACAATCAAAAGGGAATTTTAAAGCTGAACATGCAGAACAAACGATATATGCTTGTAAACTGTTTCAGTAAAATTCACTTATATTCAACTTCCTTCATCACGAAATACTTGTGACAAAGATATTGATGAATTTCGATTACATTGCATTAGGTTTACAAAATAGTACAGCTGTACCCCTCCCCCCCTTTATAAAGGTAGAGCGTTCCTATGAAACCTTTCTTAAGCTGAAATGGCATAAAGCGAAGGACCATTAATTTATATGGGAAGAATTCTCATGAAAGCATAAATCCTTTTTGTAATGTGAAGACAGGTTACTAATGTAGGTCTTTTGTAAAAGCAAAGTGGTGTAAAGCGAACATTCATAAAGTGGGGGACCTGTAATAGAAAATTTCAGAACCTAGGCCTCTATACCTCCCTCCGTAACTGGATCCTCAACTTCCTAATCTGATGACCACAATCAGTGTGGATTGGTAATAACAGCCCACCTCACTGACAATCAACACTGGTGCACCTCAGGGGTGTGTGCTTAGCCTACTGCTCTACTCTCTCTATACCCGTGACTGTGTGGCTATGCACAGTTCAAATGCTATCTGTAAATTTGCTGATGATACCACTATTGTTGTCTGAATCTCTGATGGTGACGAGAGGGTGTACAGGAGCGAAATATACCAGCAAGTTGAGTAGTGCTGCAGAAACAATCTTGCACTCAACGTCAGTAAGACCAAAGAACTGATTGTGGACTTCAGAAAGACTAAGATGAAGGAATATACATCAGTCCTCAGAGAGGAATCGGAAGTAGAAAGAGTGAGCAATTTCAAGTTCTGAGGTATCATCTCTGAGGACCTAACTTGTCTCAATACATCGACGCAGCTCTAAAGAATGCAGGACAGTGGCTACATTTCATTAGGAGATTTGGTATGTCACCAAAAATACTCGCAAATTTCTAGCGAGACCGTGGATGGCATTCTAACTGGCTGTGTCACTGTCTGGTATGGGGCAGAGGGGGCGGTGCTACTGCACAGGATCTAAGTAAGCTTCAGAGAGTTGTAAAATTAGTCAGTTTCATCATGGGCACTGGCTTCAAAAAGACGGCATCTGTCATTAAGGACCCTCATCACCCAGGACATGGCTTCTTCTCATTGCTACCATCAGGAAGGAGGTACAGAAGCCTGAGGGTACACACTCAACAATTCACAAACAGCTTCTGCCTCTCTGCCATCTGATTTCTGAATGCACATTGAGCCCAAAAATTCTCTAACTTCAGGTAATATCCTTTTGAGGAACAGCAAGAAATATCCGTAGTCACATTTATTATCTACCAACATCTAAATTAGATGATCTAGTCAGTTACATCATTGTTAATTGTAAGAATAATACACTGTATGCAAATTGATTTGTGTTAGCAGATCTCCTTTGGCAAGACCACTGCACAAGTCAGGAAATTTCATACAGTCACAGAGCATTACAGCACAGAAAAAGGCCCTTCAGCCCATTCAGTCTGTGCCAAACTATTACTCTGCCGAGTCCCATCAACCTGAACCTGGGCTAAACCCTTCCATTCTTCTCCCATCTTATCCAAATTTTTCTTAATGCTCAAACCAAACCCATATCCACCACTTCTGCTGGCAGCTCATCCCACACACTCATCATCCTGATTGAAGCTCCCCCTCATTTTGCCCTTGCATCCTTAACCCACGACCTTTAGTTCTAGTCTCACTTAACCTCAGTGAAAAAAGCCGACTTGCTTTTACCCTATCTGTACCCCTCAATTTTATATAGCTCTATTAAATCTCTTCATTCTCCTTTGTTTCAGGAAATAAAGACCCAAACGATTCAACCTTTCCCTATAAATCAAGTTCTCAATTCCCGGCAACATCCATGTAAAGTTTATCTGCACTCTTTCAATCTTATGGATATCTTGCCCTGATTGTACTGGGTTTTCTGATTTCTTCTAGGATAGTTGTAGGGAGTCACCATCATTAATTTGAATCTCCATTTTTGCTTTCTAACACTATTATTAAGGGGGCTGAGAGAAATCTTATTTTGACACTACATGGTACTTTTAAATGCCACTTTAGTTATATTGCAATTAATTACCAGTCAAATTCAGAAGACCAACTATATCTTTTCCTCATGGTATTTTAAACTTGACAAACAAATCAAACTCTATAAAATCATATGCAGTTTCCTTCCCAGTCAGAAACCCATTTTTGTAATGTCTGCTGATTAATTAAATGTAGTTAATTATAATTCTGGCACTGACTCAAATCAATTATTCTGTACTTAATTAAGTTTTAGATCAAGACCTACAATGGGGGAAGGAGAAACAATTTACCACATGGATCAAACTTGATGTGTCAAATCTTACATCAGTATTTGCTATGCTTAGTTGAAAATGTGTGTGATATTTGGTGCTTACAGGAAGTCAAGAGCACAAGCCACTGATACTGGATTAATAATGTTCAGAAAAGGTAAAAATCTACAAAAGAGAACTAGTGAATTAGAGTTGAGGAAAAGCAGAATACTTCAATCTCATATCAAATGTTTCGGCCATACCCAGCTCCTACTTTGTAATTAGTTTTCATAAATGCAGTGGATTCTGGTTAATTGGACTGCCACATATTTGGGACAGCTCTTAAAAGAACAAAAAAAACAAAAAACAAAATTGAGAAAATAGCTGGGATTGACTTCAATAATTTGAGACACTATGCCACTTAATTGGGCAGGAATCTGTTGCCGAACAGATTTGAGCTAGCGTTAGTCACATGGATTTGCGTGGTCATCGGGTACAACACAGTGCTTAGATCAATTAATTCCTAATTAGCATCAGTTGTTTGTGTTTGTGTTCAAAAAGCAGCAATTTTTAATCACTGATAGTTGAGGAGAAATAAGCAGTACAAGCATTCAGAACTGTTTTGCTCACAGTGGTTTCAGGAATTCAAGCTTGGAGATGCCAGAGACGGCAGGGAGTGAAAAAGAAATGATTCACTATTTCAACAAGTTAGAAATTCTAAAGAATTTTAAGGTAATGACAATCATCTTGAATGGTACAATGAAAATGAAGATTTGAAGGATACAATCGTCAACAGCATTGTAAGAAGCCAGTCTATTATCTGCATCAGGTGTCCCAGTGATTTTGTTCATTTACAGTCAAAAGGACAAGATGTGGATGAATTCCTTTGTTGGTAAGTTTTAAGAACTAATACACTGTTTATGGTACTGCAGTAGTATTGGTAGTGTTTAATTTATTCTGTATTTCACGTAAAACATTGTTTTTTTCAGTTTGTCTTTTTTATACCTTTTTAAACTCATCATTATATGCTGTGTCTCTTCAGAGATTGTCTGCCTGGTGTCACATAACCAGCAATTGTGATATGCACCATCTGCTCATCAAACCTGTAGACTAAGGGGTGCTGTCGTAGTGTGCTGGACTGACCTCTACCTTGCTGAGGCCAGGCTGCAGCTTTTAGAGGCCTCCTCCTACCTATCCCTTGAAGAGAACCCCACTCCTGACCATCAGAAAACTGTCTCCGATGCCATCACTCACCTCATCAAATCTAGAGAACTCCCATCAATTGCTACCAATCTCATAGTCCCCTTACTGCACACTGCTCACTTCTACCTCCAACCCAAGGTCCACAAACCTGACTGTGATTGTCTCTGCTCCTGCTTCACCAAACTCGTGTCCTCATACCTCGACGCCATTCTATCCCCCTTGGTTCAGTCCCTTCGCACCTATGTCCACGATGCTTCTCATGCTCTCGATCTCCTCAGTAACTTTTAATTCTCTGGCCCCAACTGCTTCAATTTCACCATGGAGATCAAGTCCCTATACACTTCAATCCCCATCAAGAAAACATTGTCACTCCGCTTCTTCCTCAATAAAACAATCAACTAGTACCCATCCACCACCCCACTCCGTTGTCTGGCAGAACTGGTCCTCACCCTCAACAACTTTTCCTTCAGCTCCTCCAACTTTCTCCAGACTCGAGAGGTAGCTATGGGCACCTGCATAGGCCCTAGCTATGCCTGCCTCTTTGTCGGCTATGTAGAACAGTCCATGTTCAAAACCTTTCCCAAAAATGCTCCCCAACTCCTTCTGCGATAACTTGACCACTGTACTGAGGCTACCTCATGCACCCATGCTGAGCTCACCAATTTCATCAAAATTGCCTTCAACTTCCACTCTGCCCTTAAATTCACTTGGTCCAGTTCTGACACCTCCCTCCCCTTCCTCAATCTCTCTCTCCATCTCTGGAGAGAAACTGTCACTGGCCTACCAATTCCCATTATACCTCTTCCCACCCAGTCTGCTGTAAAAATGCTAATCCCTTTCCTCAGTTCTTTCATCTCCACCACACCTGCTCCCAGGATATGACTTTCCTTTCTGAGACATCTTCAAAGAACAGGGTTTCCCTTCCTATGCTTTTGTTGCTGCCTTCGCCTGCAACTTCTCCGTTTCCTGAATACCCACGCTCACCCCATCTTACCACCACCTTAACAGTGATAGAGCCTCTTGTCCTTACGTCCCGCCCCATGAGCCTCCGCATCCAAAATGTCATTCTCCACAACTTCTGCCATCTCCAAAAGGATCCTACCACCAGATCTTTACCCCCCCCTCCCACCACTCTCTACTTTCCATAGGAATCGTATGTGATTCCCTTGTCCATTTGTCCCTCCCCATTAATTTCCGTCCTGGCACCTATCCCTTCAAGTGGTGTAAGTGCTACATCTGCCCATTAACCTCCTCCCTTATCATTATTCAGGGCCCCAAACAGTCTTTCAGGTTGAGACAAAATTTCACCCGCAAATCTATTGGGGTCATCTATTGTGTTCCATCTGGGTAGCCTCCAACCTGATGACATGAATATCGATTTTTCCTTCTGGTAAAAAAAAATCCCTCCCCCTTCCCCTCATCTCCTACTTCCAACTCTGGCCTCTCACTTGCCTGTGCTGTCCCCCTTCCCTTTCTCCTACGGTCTACTCTCTCTCTCTCCAATCAGATTCTTTCCTCTGCAGCCATTTCTTTCCTACCCACCCGACTTCACCTATGACCTTTCAGCTACGCTCCTTCCCCTCACTTTACTGGTGCCTTCCCCCTTCCTTTCCAGTCCTGAAGGGTCTGGGCCCGAAGCGTCGACTGTTCATTTCCAGAGATACTGCCTGACCAACATTTTGTGCATGTTGCTTTGGACTTCCAGCATCTGCAGACTTTCTCATGTTTACCATTCATCACCTGCTTGCATGGCTTCAAGTGACCCTGCTTGGGGGGGGGGGGGGGGGGGGGCTAAAAAAGGCACACCTTGCCCAAGGATGACCTACAGACTAGCAGAGGGAAGGAGTGCCTTGCACTTCCTTGGGTAAAGATGTATCTCCAACCTGCCACCCTCCTTTTAACTACTTCCATGAAACTTCTGCTAACTGGGCCAAAATGTGCATGTCCTCATATGTCCCAGTGAACCAGAATCCACTGCTGTACATTATGCTCAACACAGAGCAGTCTTTCAGTCCTAGCACTTCAGAGTTTATGTTAAACTATGCTAAAATCCTCAGTAGTTGAGAATGAGACAGAGGTACGATTCTGACTGAGAAAGCATCATTGCTGATGAGCTTGGATGTTCTTAACAACATTTAGGACAGAATGGAGACCAGACCAAAAAATTTAACAGAGTGAAGCAAAAGTGGACGACAAAGACAAATGTGACAGCGGACAGTGATGCACAAGGCAGAGGTGGGGGAAAGTATGTGGAAAATTGTAATGACTGAAATTTGAAAAAGAAAGGATATCCTGGCCAAGTTAAAAATTTGGAGACAATTCCTTATCATTCTCATGTTTAAATCTCTTCACGATTTCAACTTTCCTAAAAATTGACACTGAAGAGGTGTCCATCAACATTTCCTTTCCTTCTTTAAAAACTGCCATAAAACCCTGTCACCTTGTCAAAACTGCTGATAAACCAACTTTTAATTAATCACCTACTTTTGATCCCCAGCCTGTGAAATGCTTAGAAATGTTTTTCTATGTTAAGGTATTTTATAAATGCAAGCTTTGTTGATGTTGTCACTGATATCTTTAAATATGAGTGTAAGGAGTGATTATTCAAACACCACAAAATCAAATGCTTAACCTATGGGAGCTGGAGGTAGAGAGAGTGAAAGTGGGAAGGGAGAAGAAGATGTATAGAAGGAAAGAAGCAAGTGGGGGAGGCTGAAAAAGAGACAGAGCTAAACAGTGGAAAATTACAGAAGGGGAAAAAAGAAATGAAGTCAAATAACCAAATATCAATTTCCTATGTAGAAACTAGAACTATTATGTACATCACCAACAAACTGAATAATAGACTTTTGTTAAAACTTACATCTTCATGACCATGCATGCAAGCCAAATGAAGTGCTGTATTTCCATTATTATCTTGTATCTCAGTGCTGGCCTTGTAATCTAGCAGCAGCAACTATATAGTAAAAGAAAAATAATTAAAACTGTTGTGTATTAATTGATTAAAATAAAAATAATACAGTTTTACTTTAAATTAGAATTGAAGTTATATTGTTGAAGACTGAAAATGTTGGGAAAACTCAAATCAGTTAATATTTCAGTTCTAACAGAAGGATTATCAATCCGAAACATTAATCTGGTGCCTTTTTCCAGATGCTGCTTGACCTACTGAATATTTTCAAAATTTTCAGGTTTTCCAGCATCTGGAGTGTTTAATTTTGAAAAGAAATGTTATATAAACCAAAATATTCTGGGGTGAATTTCTTACTGCTGTATGTGGATTGGAGACAGTGGGCAATATTATATCACTATTTCTCCAATTACAACTCTCGCATACTTTTCTTTGTTTACATCCAGTGCATTACACACTTATTAGAGTGTCTTCATGGTTAAATAATTTTCCTGTCAAAAACACAATAGAAATATGAGGTATTTTGCTTTACTACATTTACTTAAAATGGAAATACTAACAATAGTTTTTAGGCATGTCTTGAAAATCTTAGTCAAATTTACTTACAGTGACATTTTGATACCCCTTCTGACAAGATAGGTGAAGTGGGGTGGACCCATGATAGTCTGTAGCATTAACAGCACCTCCTTTTGACACCAACACATCAATCATCATTGGTTGACCTTGAGGATAAAGCTCATTATTAAAAGACCATTCCAAACAAAACTATTGTCCATCAAAGCCAAGTTAACAATGTGCTATGTATATGGCCTAATACATAATATTATGCTTAAATTTAATGTTCAGTTTCAAATTTTAAAAGCATTTTAAAATGTAAGGATTAAAAATGTAGTAGAAGTTTGCTAAACATAGATGTCTGATCACAGTAACAAATGCTTACCACAGAAAGCAGCTACATGCAATGGTGTGTAACCCCGGTCATCTCGGGAAGATGGAGTGACAATAGATGGATCATTCATCCTACTACAAAATAGAAAGTTTATCAGGCCAGCTTTCCCACTAACCAATTATTTAAAACTGAAATTTATATAAGTAAATACAGAAACCTAATAAATGGGTCACCAGTATGATGTTTCTGGTAAGGGAGATTCTCAATCAGAAATTCAGTAATAGGCACATTCAATGTTAGTACTAAAAGTGATATCGTGAACATGACAACAATGGGTTCTGGAATCAGGAGTATAACATGTTCATTCAACCAGGACTTAAAACCCATGGTCCCTTCATGATCTCTTCCCCTTCTTTACAGTGTTACACTGCCACTTATTCACCTCTCTAGTTCCTAAATCAATTCTTTATTAACCTCCATTTCCTAGTTTCCTGCTGTCTTCATAGACTTCAGTTAGTTCAGAGCAATTATTTGTATTTTTCTTGCCACTGTCTGAAGCAACCATCGTTACAAGAAAGAACACCACTCTCCTCCTTCCACACTCATTCCCATTCCCTCTTCAATCCTCTCACAAACCAAACACAGTGTTCACTGGAAATTATACCAATGGCTTTCACTTGTGGTATATTTAAGCACTGGCAGGTAACTTGGGTCTTGGCACCAACCATCAGATTCAGTAGTTTCAGGCAAGAGATCTCAATTGCAATATATAAAATAAGGCATGTCATTGTCCTGCTTGATGTTATCAATGAAATAGAAAAGAGTCACCAAAGTGCATTGCACCAGTACCAAATGACTGGATTCACCCTTTGTAAATGGACACCTGTGCCTATTAAGCTTAATTCTACAAAATAAACCCCCGATGGGTCAATACAGCAGTCAAAGCTAAATGAATGCATTTGCTCTTTCCTCTACAGAATATAACTTTCATCACAACTGATAGGTCCATGATAGTCTTGACTGACATATTGCAGTTGCAAAAGACATGGACTGTATATGAACACCTAGAGTCAGCAGTCTAGAGACCTCCCTTGACATCAGTCTCTATTACGCTTCCAGAATATCCTACAGGAATACAAGAGTTGGTCACTTAGTCTTCTAGTCTACTCTGCTATTCCATAAGATAACTGTTCATCTGATAGTAACGTTAATTTTGAACTCCGGCCAACCCTTTCACACACCTGCTAATAAAACATATATCTACCTCTACATTAAAATATTCAAAGACTCTGCTCCTATGACCTTTGTATAAAGTTACACACACACAGTTACTTTATTACCAGCTTACCCTGACACAATCTTTTCACAGCTATCACAGAAGCAGAGGGGATGGCACATCTTTTGAACACTGTCTTCACTGGGTTCACCTTCACTCAACAGTGTTTCCACTTCTGCCTGATTACCAGCTGCAATGTGCTACACGAAACAAGTAGGAGATTAAATTATACAAAACATTTATAAAAAAGATCATATTATAACATAGTATAACTATTTTTGATTTTTTTAGTTTATCATCTCTTTTGCCCATGGTGTCTCACACACACACACACACACACCCCCCCCCACCAAAAAAAAAGGGCAAAGCAATTCAGATCAGTGCTGCTTTCTCCTGTAGCTCAAGATGAATGCAGACTGTTAAGGTCAAAGGATCACATGGTGGCTGAACCTTCCTGAAAAAGGGTCTCGACCCCAAACGTTGACTGCTTCTTTCAATGGATGCTGCCCGACCTGCTGAGTTCATCCAGCTAATTTATTTGTCTTCTGGTGGCTGACTTGCTATCCAACTGCAAGGGGCCATCAGTACCTCCTCCGCCACTTCAATTCTATCACAACATGTGAAGTCATATGACCAGCGGCACACAATGACACCAGAGTGCAGGAATTATCCACCTCTACCGTAAAAGCTTATTAAACAGAAGCAGTGCCTGACACCTGAAACTTCAGAAACTCCTTATGCGTCACAGAAATAACTAGATGTACAGGATTATATACTATTACAGTCAGTTACTTGTGATCTCTAACTAACAGATTGACTTAACAATTCAGAATTAAGATTTAATTTAACTCTTTATTTCAGCCAGTATAAGAAACAGAAACATGATTAGACAGAATATAAGATAGTAACTGAATTGTGATCAGTTTCCAATACTGCCAGGAGTCCCTAAGACCAGAAGGTCATAACAACTAGGAGCAGAATTAGGCCATTCAGCCCATTGAGTCCACTCCACAGTTCTATCACGGCCAATTTATAACCCCTCTCAAACTATTTTTCATTCCTTCTCCCTGTAACCCTTGATGCAATAACCAATCAAGAACCTCTCACCTCCACATTAAATATACCTAATGACTTGGCCTGCATAGCCTTCTGTGCAATGAATTCTAAAGTTTCACCACCCTCTGGCTAAAGAAATTTTTCCTCATCTCTATTATAAATGGATGTTGCTCTATTCTGAGGCAGTGACCACTGGTCCTAGACTCTCTTAATACAGGAAACTTCCTCCTTACATCCACTCTATCAAAGCTTTTCAATATTTGATAGGTTTCAATGAGATCCCCCTTTCTTTCTTCTAAACTCCACAAAGTACAGACCCAAAGCCATCAAATGCTCCTCATATGTTAACCCATTTATTCATGGGATTATTCTTGAGAACCTTCTCTGGATCTTCTCCAGTACCAGCAGAGCCTTTGATAGAATTGGGGGGGGCACATTTGTTCACAATACTCCAAGTGCAGTCTCACAAATGTCTTATAAGGGTTCAGCATTACATCCTTCCTTTTGTATTCTCGTCCTCTCAAAATAAATGCTAACATTACATATACATTCCTTACGACTAACTCAACCTTCAAGTTAACTCTCAAGTCCCTTTGCACATCTGATTTTAGAAAATAGTCCATGTCTTTATTCGTTCTACCAAAGTGCATGGCCATGCACTTTCATACACTATATTCCATACGCCAATCCTTTGCCCATTCTCCCAATGTGTCCAAGTCCTTTTGCAGGCACCCAGCTTCCTCAACACTACCTACCTCTTAATCCACCTTCATATCATCTGCAAACTTGGCCACAAAGCCATCAATTCCATCATCCAAATCATTGACATATAACATAAAAAGAAGTGGTCTCAACAGAGACCCCCATGGAACACCAGTAGTCAGTCACTGGCAGCCAACCAAAATAAGTCCCTTTATTCCCATTCTTTGCCTCCTGCCAGTCAGCCAATCTTCACTCCATGCTCTTAACTTTCTTATAATAACATGGGCTTTGATGTTGTTTAGTAGCCTCATGAGAAGCACCTGTCAAAGGCCTTCTCAAAATCAAAGTAATCAACATCCACTGACTCTCCTTTGTCTCTGCTGCATATTATTTCCTCAAAGAATGCCAATAAAATGGTCAGGCAAGATTTCCCCTCAAGGAAACCATGCTGACTTTGGCCTATTTTGTCATGTGCCTCCAAGTCCCCTGAAACTTCATCCTTAATAATGGACTACAACATCTTTCCAACCACTGAAGTCAGGCTAACTGGCCTACCATTTCCTTTCTTCTTCCCCACCCTCCCTTCTTGAAGAGTGGAGAGACATTTGCAATGCTCCAGACCTCTGAAAACATTCCAGGATCTAGTGATTCTTGAACGATCATTACTAATGCCTCCACAATCTCTTCAGCTACCTCTTTCTGAACCCTGGTCTATAGTCCATATGGTCCAGGTGACTTATCTACCTTCAGAATTTTCAGCTTCCCAAGCATTTTCTCCTTAGTAATAGCAATGACATTAACTTTTGCCCCTTAATACTCTCGCATATCTGGTATTCTGCTAGTGTCTTACACAGTGAAGACTGACACAAAATACTTGATAAATTTGTCCACCATTTCATGGTCTCATTGCAATTACTACATCTTAGTCCTGCTGAAGGGTCTGAGCCCGAAAGATCGACTGTACTCTTTTACTCAGACGCTGCCTGGCCTGCTGAGTTCCTCCAGCATTTTGTGTGTACTACATCTCCAGTGTCGTTTTCCACCAGTCTGATATCTCTTTTACTCTTTATGTATTCAATTTTTTTTTATCCCTTTTTATATTATTGGCTAGCTTCCCTTCATATTTCATCTTTTTTCTCTGGCTTTTTTTTTTAAGTTACCTTCTGTTAAAAGCTTCCCAATCTTCTACCTTCCTTCTAATTCTTGCTACATCTCCTCTCTTTTGCCTTTATGCTAGGTTTGACTTTCCTTCTCAGTCACAGTTGCCTCTTTCTCCCTTTAGAATACTTCATCACTGGGATGCACTTTTCTGTGCCTTCTAAATTGTTCCCCAAAACTAGCCATTGTTGTTCTGCTGTAATCCCTGCTAGTGCCCCCTTCCAATCAACTTTGGCCAGCTCCTCTCTCATGCCCGTGTAATTCCCTTTACTTCACTGTAATATCAATACATCAGATTTTAGCTTCTCCTTCTCAAACCACAGGGTGAATTCTATCATATTATGATCACTGCTTTCTAAGGGCTTCCTTTACCTTCCCCTCCTTAATCAAATCTGTGTCATTACATAAAAACCAATCCAGAATTGCCATATCCTTAGTGGGCTCAGCCACACTACTCTAAAAAGCAAATTCCCTCTCTTGGGTTCCAGCATCAACCTAATCTTCCCAGTCTACGTGCATACTGACTATCACAACATTGCTCTTTTTACATGCCTTTTCTACCCCATTGCAATTTGTAACTCACATCCTGGCTACTGTTCAGAGGCTTGTGTATGACTCCCATTAGGATCTTCTTGCCCTTGCAGTTTTTTAACTCTACCCACAAGGATTTTACATCTTCCAATCCAACGTCATCTCTAAGGACTGGATTTGTTCTTCTCTTAACCAAGAGCCACCCCACCCCCCTCTGCATACCTGTCTATCCTTTTGATACAATATGCATCCTTGAATATTATGCAGCTATGATCGTGTTTCAGCCAACACTCAGCGATGCCGACAATGTCACACCTGCCAATCTCTAACAGCGCTACAAGATCAGCAACCTTCTTCCGTTTTCTGTGTGCATTCAAATATAACACCTTCAGGCCTGCATTCGTCACCCTTTTCAACTCTGGCACCCTGTTACACTTCCATGGTCCACCAGTGTGTTATCTTGTTACATCACTTCAGTCACATGAATATGCTTCAATAATTCTAAATATTATACAATAAGTTTCTTAAAATTCAGTTTATTGAAACCAGACAGTGAATCAAAGCTGTTGCACTTTAAGATACAGTGCATAATACTTCCTGTGGTCTGAATCGAGTTACCGCATCATTAGTATGCTTGAAAGGTTTAGGAGTACAACATTTATCACTATTCTATTTTTGTGATAAATAATGAAAACTTATTTTAAATATTTATGTAATATGACAGCATTTTAGAAAGGGTTTTTAGAATAGGAACAGAACATTTGACTTGAGGCATTTACTAGGAGAGTCATGGAAATGAGAAGCGTGACATCTTGTATAACACAAATATTAACAGCACAGTGTGAATGCTGATGTTCCAGGTTCAATATTCAAAGCTGCCAGATGGTTAATCAGCAGCACACTCGTATGCATTTTGCCCAGAGATTAATGGGTGCTACTGATGACTCCAATTTACATGCTCTTCTGATACGTTGCATTAATTTAAGTAACTACTGAGGAGGGCACATGAGGGAAGTTTAAATTCAATATAAAACTATAACCCAAAATGTAAAGAACTCTCATTTATAAAGAGCCAGGTCTTAATTTTACTACAGGCTTCCTAAATACTCCTCCCACCAACTCTTCTACCAAACCACAAACCCAATTCCTTCACAGGTTCATGCTCATTCAAGAGCCTCCTACCTTTCAGTAGATTGGATATGTGGAGAAATCTTGGCAGACCCTGGGTTAGTGCTAACAAGGCTACCCACAAGTGCAAAGGCTGGGAGATATTAGCTCCAGCTGTTTTATCAATGGACCAGACAATGAGAAGGTCAGCAATTCAGCAGTCGTCTAGTAACCCCACAACTGGACCATCCTCAGAATGAAAGCAAATATCTATACTGACAGCGGTAACCACTAGTCAGTGGGCCATACATTCCAGCCCATTCTTAGAAAACCAGTGCAAATTCCTTCCCCATTACTTTATAATTAACATTAAGAAAATTACTATATTAATTTATAATTCCATTAAGTTCACTCATTTTAATCACATGTAATAAAGATGATTAACTGCCATGCCAAATATTGATCAGTTGAAGAACAAGGCAGAGCACAATGAAAGTACATATCAAACATTTTAAGCAAATACCAGAATTGATTTGTATCATAAATAATTCACACTCACCTCAAACAAAATATCAATTGGGGTTGATGACGGCTGATACAGCAAGTTCATTCTTTCTCTAAAAAATGTTTTATCATTTAGTTCTCCCGATCCCTGTAAATGAAAAAGAGCTTTTAAAAAGTTTAGTTCATAACAATGCAACCTTATTATCTACACAATCTGATTTTTGGTGTAATACATGTGAATTATTAGGTATACTCAACCCTTAAATACAAATCACAGGCCATCTCATATGCAGCATCAAATCATAATCCAATATTGCAAAAATTACTAAGTAAAAATAAACAATACATTTTCCAAATGATATGGGGAAGTACATCAACATTCACAAAAATAAATGCTTTTTTTCTGCTATCATCACTGAAAAAAAACTGTGGATTGAATAGCAACAAAAAGGAACAGGGGGATATTAAGATTTTTTTCCCCCAACAAGACTGAGTAATTTCATGATAACATCTTGCCATAATGGTGCTCTGAGTAGCATGCATGTTTCTGGAATCTGGTGTTCAGCACACAGATGATCAAGCTAGCTGTAGTTGAAGGCTTGAATGCAGTTTATGTTGGCATCATAGAAGATACAGATTTAAATTCACTTACGCAGCCAGGCCATTAAAAAAATTTCAGAGGTATCATTAGTAGTACCTCTCCAGTGCATGTGGATCACCAAATAAATCTCTGAAGCATGCCATTGCTACCCATGAGTTTTGTATCTGAAGTAATGATCTTTTATGTTGCCAAAGGCTGACGTTCTCTGAGGCAATGCTGAATGTCATCACTGACATGTGCTTCAAAGATGACAGAAAGTGGTCATGTTTTCCAGTCTCATGACAGTTTATTGACCCAGAAGGGGAAAAACAGGTTGAACACCCACTGGAAGATGCACTTTGAAAAATTCCTCAACTGAAACAATCCTCGATGTGAGTATCCTCAACTCCAGAACACATGAAATAATGCCATCTAAGTCATCGTCACCCCAGAATGACAACTCAAAAAGCCCACAAATCAACTGAAAATAATTGGCAGAGAGGAACTTCTGTCACTACTTAACAACCTTCAAAGCTCAAAGTAAATTTATTATCGAATTATGTATATATTACCATATACTAACTTGAGACTGATTTTCCTGCGGGCATTTTCAGGGAAAAAGGAAATACAATAGAACTTATGAAAAACTATACATAAACAAAGATTGACAAACACCAAAGTGCAGAAGAAAAAAACCTCTACAAGTAAAAATGATAACAAGAACATGAGTTGTAAAGAGTCCTTGAAAAGGAGTCTGTAGTTTAGAGTAGTGATGAATGAAGTTATTCATGCTGGTTCAGGAGTCTAGTGGTTGGAGTATATTAACTGTACCTGAATGTGGTGACATGGGACCTAAGGCTTCTCAACATCATGCCCCATGGTAGTTGCAAAAAAAAAAGGACAGGTTGGGGTCTTTGATGATGGTTGCTGCTTTTTTATGGTTGTGTTCTTTGTAAATGTACTCAGTGCTGAGGAGGGCTTTGACTCTGATGGACTGGACTATATTCACATCTCTAAGCAGCCTTTTTCCTTCCTGGGTATTGATGTTTCCATACCAGGCTGTGATGCAACCAGTTAGGATACTTAGCTCACAGAAAACTTTGTTTCTTCCAAGAGGCTGTAATTGTGACTACCTTAAAGAAAGGAGATAAATGCAACAGTGGTAACAACAAAAAGAATCTCCTTGTTGTTTAACACAGGGGAACTTATCACAAAGGTCCTCCTCAACCAAATCCTCTGATTGGCACTGAATCATATTGTAATTCTCACCCATTTAGAGAGACAATAGATGTGATCTACTCTGGTTGAAGACACCTAAATAGACATTAAGCAAAGCTGTTTTGTATACTTTGCTTTTGACACTACTAATCCTATTATTTAAAACAATTTTGTTGATAAGATTGCTAAATTGAGACAAATGGTTAACCACAAAAGGTTACTTTCCAGACTTCTTTGAAGGCAGATGTCCCCCTCCACCCCCGCAACAGCAACCAAGAACAGGTGGTGATTTCTTAAGTATATAAAAGCTATAGGTATGATTAAAACACAAAGGCTTTAGAATTCCACTCCTGACTATCCTGCTAGTGAAAGTACTGTCTCTGGAAAGTAAAATTGAAGACTTCGGAGCTTAATTGCTGTACCAGAGGGACATCAGGAACTAGTGTGTACTTTGCATCATGGAAACATGGCTATTCCACAGCACTTTTGGCCATAGTACTGCAGCTCAATGGCTTCACCATTCTCTGCAAAAACAGGATAGCTCAGTCTTCTAAAGGCAGAGAGACTGGACTATGCTTTATGATTAACTTAGCATGGTGCACATAGTGGTTCTGTCTCAGTCCTGCTTATTTTTAATCTGCTGAGGGAGTTTCCACCATCATCCTGGTAGCAGTGTACATTCCACCTCATGCAAATGTCAGGCAGGCACTAAAAGAGCTAAGCAACATAATCAGCAAGCATGAAACTGCACAACTTGAAGACTTCCCTATCATTGCAGTAGATTTCAATCAGACCAGCACGAAGAGGTCCCTGAACAACTACCACCAACATATCACCTGTAGAACCAGAGCAGCCAACACACTGGACTTGTTATACCACCAAGAACACTTACCATGCCATCCCACTTCCTCACTTTGGGAAGTTCAATCACCTGGCTGTACTTCTAATCCAAGTGTAAAGACAGAAACAAAAGACCACAGCATCAGTGGTAAGGACCAAGAAGAGATGGTTAAGGGAGGCAGAGGAGTGCTTATAGGACTGCCTTGAGTCAATGGACTGGTCCATATTCAGGAATTCATCTTCAAGTCTGAATGAACGTGCCACAGTTGTCGCTGACTTCATCAAGACGTGTCTGGATAATGCGTGCCTTTGAGAATATACCGATCATACCCAAACCAAAAGCCGTGGATGAAGAAGGAGGTTCATGCTGAGGGTTAGATCTGTGATTCAGAACTATACAAATAGTCTAGTCCAAGGATGACCTACCGAAGGCTATTTTAAGGCTGAGAAAATAAATCTGATTGAGGTTAGAGACAGAATTGGGTGCACGTCAGCTCTGACAGGGTTTGCAGGCCATTACTTTCTACAAAGCGAAACCTCACATCATGAATAAATGTGATGCTTCACTCCCAGATGAGCTCAACACTTTATATGCACACTTCAAAAGGGAGAATAAAACTACATCTGTGCTAATCCCTGTAGCATCTGAGGATGATCACCCTGTGATCTCTGTCTTGGAGGCTGACATCAGAACATCGTACAAGAGGGTGAATCCTTGCAAGGCGTCAGGCCCTGGTCAGACTCTAAAAATCGGTACCAACCAACTGGCAGGAATGTTCAAGGACATCTTCAATCTCTCACTGCTGCCTATAAAGTTGGAGGTTCCCACCTGCTTCAACAGTCATATCAGTGTGCAAAAAGAGCCAGTGAGATGCTTCAACAACTATGGCCCAGTGGCACTCACTTCTACTGTGATGAAGAGCTTTGAGAAGTTGGTCATTGCCAGCATCAACTTCTACTTAAGGAAGGACCTGAACCTACTATAATTTGCCTGTCACCACAATAGGTCTACAGTAGATACAATCTCACTTGTTCTCCCTTCGGCCTTGGCTCACCTGAACTATAGTAATACCCATGTCAGGCTGCTGTGCATTGATTACATTCAGCTTTCAACACAATCATACCCTCAGTTCTAATCAACAAGTGCCAAAACTTGGGCCTCTGTTCCTTCCTCTGCAAATGGATCTTTGACTTCCTCACCAAGAGACCACAGTCTGTGTAGATCAGAAATAACACTTCCTCCTCACAATCAGCACTGGCACATTTCAAGAATGTGTGCCGAGCCCATTGCTCTACTCTCTCCACAGTCTCAATTGTGTGGGTAGGCACAGCTGAAACATCATCTACAAATTTGACAATAACACAACAATGGAGAAGAATTTCAGATGGTAACGAGGAGGAAAACAGGAGTGAGATAGATCACGTAAACACGAGGAAATCTGCAGATGCTGGAAATTCAAGCAACACACACAAAATGCTAGTGGAACACAGCTGGCCAGGCAGCATCTATAGGAAGAAGTACAGTCGACGATTCAGGCCGAGACCCTTCGTCAGGCTGCGTTCCACCAGCATTTTGTGTGTGTTGCGTGAGATAGATCAGTTGCTTCAGTGGTGTCACAGCAACAGCCTTGCACAAATGTCAGTAAGACCAAGGAATTGATTGTGGACTTCAGGAAGGGGAAATCCAGGGAACATACACCAGTCCTCACTGAGGGATAAGAAATGGAAAGGGTGAGCAGATTCAAGTTCCTAGGTGTCAACATCTTTGAGGTTCTACCCTGAGCCCAATGGCATGGTAGCATAGTGGTTAGGCACAACACTTTACAATACAGGCGACCTGGGTTCAATTCCTGCCGCTGTCTGTAAGGGGTTTGTACATTCTCCCCATGACCTCCTGGGCTTCCTCCAGGTACTCCAGTTTCCTCCCACAGTCCAAAAATTAATTGATTATTGTAAACTGTCCCATAATTAGGCTCAGATGAAATTGCTAAATGGCATGGCTTGAAGGGCTGGAAGGCCTATTCCGCGCTGTATCGCAAAAAAAGATTACAAAGAAGACATGGCAGTAGCTATATTTCATGAGGAGTTTGAGGCGAATTGGTTTGTCACCAAAAGCACTCAATTTCTACAGATGTACTGTGGAGAGCATTTTAACTGGCTGCATTGCAGTCAGATCTGGAGGGGCCACTGCACAGGATTGGAAAAAGCAGCAGTAAATTGTAAACTCAGCCAACTCCATCATGGGCACTAGCCTCCCCAGCATTCAGGATGACATCTTCAAAAGGCAATGTCTCAAAAAGGTGGCACCCATCATCAGGGACTCCCCATCATGTGCCCTCTTCTCATTGCTACTATCAAGGAGGTGGTACAGGAGGCTGAAGGCATACACTCAAAGTTTCAGGAACAGCTTCTTCCCCTCCACCATCAGTTTTCTGAATATGAACACAACCTTAGCTTTTCTCCCACTTTTTTTTTGCACAAATTTATTTATTTATTTATTTTTAAAAACACTGTAATTCATTCATTTCTACAGCACAGGACCGAAAGAAGCTACAGAAGGTTGTAAATTTAGTCGGCTCCATCTTGGGTACTTGCCTACAAAGTACCCAGGGCATCTTCAAGGAGTGGTGTCTCAGAAAGGCAGCGTCCATTACTAAGGACCTCCAGCACCCAGGGCATGACCTTTTCTCACTGTTACCATCAGGTATGAGGTACAGAAGTCTGAAGGCACACACTCAGCCATTCAGGAACAGCTTCTTCCCCTCTACCATCCGATTCCTAAATGGACATTGAACTCATGAACACCACCTCACTTTTAAATATATATTATTTCTGCTTCTGCATAATTTTTAATCTATTCAGTATACATATACTGTAATTGATTTACTTATTGTTATTATTATTAATATCATGTATTGCATTAAACTACTGCTGCTAAGTTAAGAAATTTCATGACACATGCCGGTGATAATAAACCTAATTCTGATCAAGATTTTTTTATTATTTTGTATTGCAATGTACTGCTGCCACAAAACAACAGATTTCACTACATATGCCAATGATATTAAACTTGATCCTCATTTAAATGTGACACAAAATTCCAGGAAGCTTCGAAACAAATGGACTGGATCATCCTTGAGCAGCCCACCACCCAGACTCGATAGCATGGTCTCCACTCATTCATTTTTATTTGCCAGATTCACATAACCAAGCAGACCCTCTGCACCAACGGGGCCCATGCAAGACTAAATAATCTTCAATTAGCAACTTATTATTAAAAATCTAAGACATTCTTCAACTAGCTATAAATGGATTATTTATAAACTCTTAGAATGTAACTGATAAGCAAGGACATTTTAAAAACTATTCAAGAAGGTATTTTTAAAAAGAGTTAAACAATAAAACTAAAATTTAGTTAAAATGCATTAAAGCTTTCAGAGAAAATTTCAAGTGATAACTTGTAAGTACTTTTCTTTAAGATGGCAAACCTATTAAAATGAAAAGGGCCCATCATTCACATGCTAGCCCTCCTTGGGGTAGAACTGAGGGCCAGATACAAGGTGTATCCTAACCCAGTCTTCAGCAAGTTACTGCTGTATCACTAGACTCAATGGGCAGTTCGAGAACAAAGCAGACGGTCAGAGGTATTGGCCTTTGACCTCCAGCTTATTTTGAATTTCCACTTTCAAATACATAAAACCAAGATTTGCTGAACCCCCCCGTCAAAAGTCAACAGTCCCTTTGGAGTCTCCAGCTTTTACTCAATTTAAGTTGCCCCAAGGATCCTGGGAGGAAATAAAAGATGAAAACAGTGCTAAAATATTCACCTTTAGTATTCATCAAAGCAAATAATTAAAAATGTCTGTTCTTAACAGATAATCACTACATAACTTGCAAAAATATTAATCTGAATTTCATTCAATGAAAGAGAGAAGGGATTATAAGGTGAAATAACCCAAGCTTTAATCTTTGGATATTCACTGAAGTTCATAAACTTTGAATATTAAAATCTACAACCACCTTATTTGTACATTGGTGTTAATTGCAAAATCAACTAGATGTACAATTTATGCTTCTTAGCACATTCTGGCAAGATTTAGAAAACTGACATTTAAATTATAGTTACTATTCTATAGATTTGCTGAGTATACCCATAGGAAAATGAATCTCAGGGTTGTATGTAGTGACAACATGGTGCTCCGATAATGAAATCTACTTTGACTTTAACTAAAAATTCTGTTAATATGAACACTTCCCTCCTATAATACTGAACATTTCTGTTCCCAATACACCTGGCACTAAACTTACCAATCATCCACTTACTTCTGATCAAGTGCAATATTCTTGAGTTTTGTATGTGGGAAGTACCATTGTTTTCTTACTTACCCACTAAACCATTCAGTGCACTTTAAGAAACTGCTTTTCATTCCAACAACCAATATGGGCAACTAAAAATCAAGCTTTCAGTTCACTTCTATTTGCTCTGTTCCTGCTGCTCCTTCCACCCCATTCCATCAGATGCCTGCCCCCATTCCCTTTTGCTACCAACTGAATTCAGCTTGCATCCATGATGAGCCTAGTTCCTTCTACTTCTTCCCGTCCCATTCTGTAAAGATTTACCACCTCCAGCCACAACTCCACCACATCATCAATCACACAATTTTTATTACAATGTCTACAGCTCCACTGCTGGTTCTTCCATGTGCAATCCCTCATATTATTAGTGGAAGGCCTTGTAAAACTCCAACACACCAAATCTAACAACCATCCAATCATACCAGCAAATTACACAGCAAACTCTAATGCAGGCCAGTGGTAATGAACACTAACATGCAGAGCTACTTCTCTTCGCACCGTGAACCACTAACCTTCCAAAACTCCCAGAGAATTCAAACCAACACCATTCCACGCACTCCCAATCTGTGTATTCCCCACTACAATGTAGGACTGCTTTCCTAATACTACCACCTCAGCTTGCTCTGCAATTTACCTTCATTCTATTATTTTCCCTTATCTATAAGCTAATTCTTCAGTATTCAGGGTGTTGTTTAATTTTTACTTAAGGCATTGCTTCTTCACAAAGTGCAAGAAAACCAAGATTTAAACCTGAGATTATCACTCATTCTAATGAAATTGATTAGAGCCACTCAATCACTCAGCTCCTATTTTGAGTTAACATTCACACAAAAAAGAAATCCATTGAAATTAACAGATTGTTCAATAATGTAGAAGTGTTCTTACAGGCCGACCAAGAGTCAGGTTGCCCTGATGAATATAATCTACTGCGGCCTCAAAGGAAGTTAAACAGTATCCGAGTTCATCCTTGACTGGACTGCAAAATCGAAAGTTCTTGATATAACTGAGATTAGCCATCCTGTAATAAGAAAAATAAGTTATATAAACATTTCATGAATAGAGTTTTTAAACCACACACATTAATCATGTGCTTCAATTCATGCAACTACTTTCACTGTAGCTCTGTAGCTCTATATTGGATATTGCAAAATACCCCCATCATAAAAGCAGAGCTCAGAGCAGTTGCAGTCAATATCGCCAGGCAAGAGGGCAGGACTGATGTACAGACTTTAATATTTCAAAATTCTTCCTTATCACAGCTATTCTGCAAATTAAAGTGTCAATTAGTACAGTTGTGAATGACCATATTTTAGGCAAAGCTGTTTGGGTTACAAACTTACTCAATATTCTACTGAAATCTTGAAATCATGGGTGTACAAAGTACTGATGTAAACCTTGTGGTTGAGACTGCATTCTTTTAATATTTTGACTGAATCTTTAAGCTACATTTTGCAATGTTTCCAACAATGTGACTTCACTTCACAAGCCAAAGGCACAATAGTGAGCGAAGCTGATATGTACAATTCAATTTACTTTTTTCGGATAATAAAACATCCACAAATTTAAAAGCAGATAGAAACCAACTGCAAGTCCTCCAAGTCAGCGCACTCAAAACCAATAAACAAACCAGTATTAGTTCTGATTCTGAACTAATATTCCTTCCTGAATTATTTTCTTTCCATGGTGAAAATTTCAGCTCATTTCCTGTCTACAAGTTTTTTCATGCATCTCAGCAACATTCCTCCACTTTTTTAATAAAAAAATAATCATCTATTGTGTTATTTAAGTTGAAAAAACAAATTGATCTTCAAAGCACATGAAATACAAGAGCTATAGATGGGAAACAGGCTAACGTCATTCTATTTTCAGGAAGAATAAAGTCGAAACTGATCTAAAAGTTCTAGTATTTTATTTATAATCGTTAGCAAAAAACAAACTAATGAGCTACAGCTTACAATTGTTCCCATTTTACTAAACTGTTATTAGTATTCCATTTATTTATACTAGGCCATCAGCCTGATTAACTTATGCTGATTTGAGTGCATTTCTAGGTTACACTGACTGATCTATTTATTAGAAATTACTATGATTGCACATTTAGATGGAGACATAACGTAAAGATTTTTACTCATGTATGTGAAGGATGTAAAAAATAAAGTCAATTCAATTCAATATTGAGAATATTGAGAATCAATATAGTTTACTTTAGCTACATGCATCAGAAGAGTAGCTAAGTAAAATAGCATTAGTGACAGAATTCACAATTTTTGTTATCTGGCAAAAAAGTATATTTCAACATTGTTTGGTTGTCCTAGCATAAATTACAATCTGGTTTGGTCTAACATAGAAAATCTACATCAAATGCAGGCCCTTCAGTCTTCAAAGCTGTGCCGAACACGTCCTTAACTTAGAAATTACCTAGGGTTATCCACAGCCCTCTATCCCAGATGATGTTAGTTTACTTCCTGATGGTAAATTCCGTGTTCAATAAATCTACCATATCATCCTTCATCTTTGGGACCAGCTGCAACAAGAGCCCACCACTAGCCACATCTTCCCCTTCACACTCCTCTCGTCTTCCACAGGAATCACTCCCTCCAACGACTCCCTGATCCAAATATCTCTCCCCATCCAGCCCCCAGATCATTAGCACTTTCCCCCTCTGAAGGATGTGCAACATTTATCTATACATCGTCTTCCTCACCACCATCCAGGACATAAAATCCCTTTTCAGGTGAGGCATGTACTCATGTGCACCTCCATCAACCTCTTTTCCCAACGTGGTCTCCTCTACATTGGCAGGATCAAGTGCAAACTAGGGATCATATACAGAGCATGTGCACTGTCTGCAGTGGTCATCCTCAGCTCCCAACTGCACGCTATTCCAATTCCCCTTCGCGGTCCTACAATTTCCTTGCCATCCACGGCCTCATCCACTGTCAGGGTGAAGCCCAACGTAAACTAGAGGAACATTTCACATTCCACTTGGATATTCTACAACACTGAACTTTCCAATCACAGATACAGTAACCCTCACCTCTGTTCCCAGCACCAATCACCAGTCCTTCTCTGGAGCACTTTGCCATTCTCCACCACCAAACACCAAACCCAAGTCATGAATCAATCCACCACTCCCATACATTTCAGCCATCGTATTTTTCCCCTGCCCTTCTGGTTCTGGCTCCTCTGTCTCTCACATCTTCCATAATAGTTCTCAGATGGCATCTTCCTTACTCATCACATTCCAGCACCGATAGCTTTTGTGTTTCCACTTACTACTCTACAGCCAGTCTTCAGCTTCACCCTCCCCACATCCTCCTGGCTTCATCATCTATTTTTTGTCTGCCTCATCTATCAGGTCTTCTACCTCCACTTCTTTCCTTCCCTTACCATTTTTCTAAAGAGGAGAGATAGAATGGTGAGACTGAGGGCAGAGGTGATTGGTAAACTGACAGAGGACTTGGTCCAAGTCCCCTGGCAGTTTACCAATCACCTCTGCCCTCAGTCTCACCATTCTATCTCTCCTCTTTATAGCAACTATTTCCCCTCTGCATTCTTAGTCTTAATGCAGAGTTCTGACTGAAAACATCGAGAATGTCTACTCTTCACTTTGCCCCAAATGCTGTTGCTCAACCCGTTCAGTTCTACGTGCAAAATTAACCAGGGAATACATCTGTCATCCACCTGGTGAATGTTTATAATCCTCTGCAAGCAGAAATGCCGAAGGGTTTCGGCCCAAAACATCAACTGTACCTTTTTTCCATAAATGCTGCCTGCCTGCTGAGTTCCAGCAGCATTTTGTGTCTGCAAGCATTGTTGGATTATTAGTGAATGCAAGAAATTAAGACCCTTTCTCATCTTTCAGACATTGTTCAAGCTTCTCAATTGTCAGAGTATGCAAACTAGGAACAGGAATATGTCAATTGTACTTTGAGCAGCTCCGCTGTTCAACATGACAGCCAATATTCTAGCTCATTGCCATCTGCCTGCCCTATCCCTTAATTCCCTTAAATGTTTCTATCTATTTAAATTAATTCAGTCAGTCTCCACAGTTTTCTGGAGTAGAGAATTCAAATGTTTCACTACACTTTAATAAAGAAATTTCTCCTCATCTCAATCATAATATCCCTTATTCTGAGACACTGACCCCTAGTTCTAGACTCCTTGGCCATGCAGAACATCCTCCCTGCATCTATCTTGACAAACATTGCCAGAATCTTTTAAACACTAGAAAAAACAGGTCTAGTCTATTCAATCTCTCCTCATACAGCAATAGAAGCAGCAGGAAATCAGTTTAATGAATCTGTGTTGCACTTTCTCTGTAGGAGGACATCAATTTTTAAGTAAGGGCACCAAAACTGTTTCCTTATTTTCTGCGAAGTTGATGACCTCACATTTTTCTACATTACATTCTATATGCATGAGCTGCCCACTCCATTAACCTACTTGTAACCTCAACAAACCTCTTTACATTCTCTTCATTATTCACAAGCCTGCCTTGCTTTCTATTATCAGAAAACTTAAAAATGCATATCTTGTCCCTTCATGTAACTTCAAGTTCCACTAGTTAACAAATAATAAGGTACATTTGCAGCACAAGTTAAAAATTAAACAATACTAATGGAGCTTCATGCACAGGGCCTGGGTGGCAGATGGGCACTGGGGGAAGAAGCTGTTACCCACACTAACAGTTCTTGTCCAAGTGCTATGGCACCTCCTGCCTGATGGTAGGGGGTCAAAGAGATTGTTGTATGGACAGGAGGGTTCACCGACAATGCTAAGGGCCCCGAGTAAGCAGCGGTCCTGATAAATATCTCTGATGGATGGAAAGAGACCCCACTGATCCTCTCAGTAGTCCTCACAATCCTTCGTAGGGATTTGCTGTTAGACTTACAATCCCCATACCAGATTATGATGATACTGCTGGTCAAGAAGATGCTCCTGTTAGAATAGGAGGGAAAGGGGTGGCTGGAGCCTCACTCACCCTGAACTCTTCAGGAAATGGAGATGCTGCTCTACTTTCTTAACCAAAGAGTTGGTGTTGAGGCACCAGATGAGATGAACAGTTAAGTGCACTCCCAGAAACTTGTTGCTCCTAACTATCGCCGTGGAGGAGCAGTCGATGTGCAGCCAGGACCTTTCTCAAGTCCACGATCATCTCTTTGGTCTTGTTCACATTGAGACTCAAGATGTGCTCATACCATACTACCAGCCACTCTACCTCCTCTTTTTATGCCTTCTCAACATTGTTGCTGATGAGGCCAACCACTGCTGTGTCATCAGTGAACTTGATGATTTGGTTTGAACTCTATTTAACAGTGCAGTTATGTGTCAACAATGTCAACAGCAGCAAGCTGAGCACACAGCCCTGGGTGCGGGGGCGGGGGCGGGGGCGGGGGGGGGGGGGGTTGATGGTGGAGCTAGAGGTGTTTCTGGCAAAATGGACTGATTGTGGCTTTTCTATCAAGTTGTCCAGGATCCAGTTACAGAGACAGATGTTGAGACCCAATGATGACAGTTCACCCACCAGCTTCTGAGGGATGATCACAATAAACGCAGAGTTGAAGTCGATAAACAGCATCCTAGCATATGAGGCACCATTTTCCAGGTGGAACAGGACAGAGTAAGCAAACTGGAAAGGGGCCAATGAAACAGGAAGATGAGATTGAATGCAATACCTAACCAGCCTCTCACAGCACTTCAACATTTTGGAGGTCAGTGTCACTGGATGGTAGTCATTGAGGCCAGTTACTGTCGCCCTCTTGGGCACCAGGATAACAGTGGCCATTTTGAAGTCAAAGGGGCCAATGGATTGCTCCAGAGAGATGTTGCAGATGTTTACTAGAACCTCTGTCATCTGAGCTGCACAGTCCCTTGGCACCTGGCCAGTACACTATCAGGCCCCACAGCTTTACGTGGGTTAACCCTGGCTAGGATCTTCCTCACATCAGCTGCGGCTAGACAGAGTGGCTGCTCCTCGGGGCAAGGGTTTCCTCACTGGCACACCATTCTGTGCATTAAATTGAGCGTAAAATATATTCAGCTTATGAGGAAGAGAAGCATTGCTGTCACTGGCACCCAGGCTGGACTCGTAGTCCATTATGGACTGAATGCCCTGCCACGTGTTCCTCATACCTCTGGTGCCACAGAAATAGTTGTATATTCTCTGTAAATAATCGTGCATTGCTTTCTTGATAGTGCAGGAAAGTGCACCCCTGTTGACCTGAGTGCGTTCTTATCCCCCAATTTGAAGGGAGCCTCCCAATTTCTCAGCTGTGTACAACCTGCGGCTGTCAACCATGGCTTCTGATTTACCCTCACACAGATGTGTTTAATAACAGTGACGTCCTCAATGTACAGATCTTGCATATTTATCAATGTTAATGAGATTGCCGTAAGTAGCCATCTCCCTGAACATGTTCCAGTTTGTGTTTTCAAAACAGATGCAAATTATTGATATAGGTTGTGAATAGCTAGAAGCCAATCACTAATCTCTGTAATAACCCACTTGGTACAGCCTGCTAACTCGAGAAAGATCCTCTTATTTTTATTTCCTGTGTTCCAACCTTGATCTGTGTAGGGTCATATAGACAGCCTTCTGAAGTTCTAAATACACAACATCCACACCTACTAATTACATCTTCAAATAATTCCAATAGATTTCCATTTCATAAGCTTCTGTTCAACTATTTTACACAGTAGATGTTACGTACTTCATTTCATTTCTATCATTTTTCCTACTACTGATTTTAGACTAATAGTTTCAGAGTTCCTGTTTATACTCACCTTAAACGGTGGGGTCAGATTAGATGCTCTCTGATCTACTTATGTTTTGAAATTATCTGTATAAGTGGCATTCAAAACAATGTTTTTCACTGTATTTCAGTACGTGACAATAATGAACCAATTACATAACCATTCTAGAAATTTATATAAATTTTTTAAATAATCAATTCTATTGTCAACTCTTTCAAAACACTAGGATGTAGATCATGAGGTCTCTAATTTTTACCAATATTCAGTCTCCTCAACTTCCCTAGATCTCTACTTTCACTAATATTAGTTTCTTTTAGTTCCTCAATCTGATTAGACTTGGTTCTATTAATAATTCAGGTAGTTTTTTTGTGTTCTGTGAAGACAGACAGGAAACATTTGTTTAACTACTATATAATTTCCTTAATCTCCATTATAAGGTCCCCCATCTGTTTGCAAATGAATCATACCCTCCATGAGAACCACTGTCAAATTTACTATTTTACTTCCTCGTTTTATAAAATTTAACATATATTGAAGTGTGATTTTTTTGAGTTAACCTACAAAAACATTGTGCATCATGTCAAATCAAAAATTCTAAAACCTGTCAACAATTTACTAAAAATTAAAAACTAAAATTGTGAGGATGCAAAAGTATTCATCCCCATTGTAATTATGTTAACTTTCCTCAGGTGCAATACTGTATGTTACCTTACAAATTTGTTGATATAGAAAATTGAAGGATCACCTGTTTTCAATGAATTCATAAGAATGAATAACCCCTCTTTCTATAATGGATTTTCAAAATGCAAATGGATTGTGAAAATCAGGCTGGCAATGGATCTCAAGAGAGTGAGTTTGTTGAATGCCTATGAGATGGCTTTTTAGAGCAGTTTGTCATTGAGTCTACTAGGGGATCAGATATACTGGATTGGATGCCATGTAATGAACCAAAGGTGATGAGGGAGCTTAAGGTAAATGAACCTTTAGGAGAGAGTAATCACAATATGATTGAATTCAACTTGCAATTTGATAGGGAGATAGTCTTACGTAGCAATATTTCCGTGGAGTAAAGGAAATTATAGTAGTATGAGAGAGGAGTTGGCCAAAGTAAATTGGAAGGAGATGGTGGCAGGGATGACAGCAGAACAGAAATGGCATGAGTTTCTGGGAATAATGAGGAAGGTGAAGGATAGATGTATTCCAAAAACAAAGAAATACTCAAATGGCAAAACAGTACAACTGTGGTTGACAATGGAAGTCAAAGTTAATGTAAAAGCAAAAGAGACAGTATACAACAAAGCAAAAATTAACAAGAATGTAGAGGATTGGGAAACTTTTTAAAAACCTACAGAGAGCAACTAAAAGAATCATGAGGAGGGAAAAGATGAAATATGGAAGTAACCTAGCAAACAATATCAAAGTGGATACCTCTTTTTCAAATATGTAAAAAAATAAAAGAGTGGATATAGGACCACTAGAAAAAGAGGCTGGAGAAATAATAATGGGGGACAAGGAGAAGGCTGATGAACTAAATGAGTATCTTGCATCAGACATCACTGTGGAACACACTAGCAGGGTGCCAGATGTTGAAGGATGTGCATTTCTATTAAAGAGCAAAGATACTCAAAAAGCTGAAAGACCCAACAGTACACAAGTCACCTGAACCAGATGAACTGCACCCCAGGGTATTGAAAGAGGTAGCGAGAGATTGTAGTGGCATTAGTAATGATCTTTCAAGAATCATTGGACTCTGGCATGGTGCCAGATAATTGGAAAATTGCAAATGTCACTCCACTCTTTAAGAAACAAGGAAGACAGCAGAATGGAAATTATAGACCAGTTAGCCTGACCTCAGTGGTTGGGAAAACATCAGAGTTAATTGTTAAGCATAAGTTTATTGAGTACAGTTGTCCCCCCCCCACTTTACAAAGGCAGAGTGTTCCTATGAAACCTTTCTTAAGTTGAAACGTCATAAAGCAAAGAACCACTCATTTATATGGGAAAAATTTTCGTAAAAGCGAAAATCCTCTTTGCAATGCGAAAACAGGTGACTAATGTAGGTCTTTTGTAAAAGTGAAGTGGCGTAAAATGAACATTCGTAAAGCGGGGGACCTGTACTTGGTGACACAGGACATGATAGGACAAAGTCAGCATAGTTTCTTCAAGGGAAAATCTTGCCTGATGAACCTGTTTGAACTCTCTGAGGAGATTACACATAGGATAGATAAAGGGGATGTTACATATTTTGATTTTCAGAAGGTCTTCGACAACACTCCACACATGAGACTGCTTACCAAGAGCCCACTGTATCACAGAAAAGTTACTGGCATGGTTAGAGCATTAGCTGATTGGTAGGAGGCAGCAAGTAGGAATAAAAGTATCCTCTTCTGATTGGCTACCAGTGACTAGTGGTGTTCCGCAGGGGTTGGTGTTGGGACCACTATTTTTAGGCTGTAGATCAATGATTTAGATGGTGGAATAGGCTTTGTTCCCAATTTGCAGATTTTACATTGATTTGTGGAGGAGCAGATAGTGTTGAGGAAATAGGCAGGATGCAGAAGGACTTAGACAGATTAAGAGAATGGGCAAAAAGTGGCAAATGAAATATAATCTTGGAAAATGCATGGTCATGCACTTTGACAATAGACAACAGGTGCAGAAGTAGACCATTTGGCCCTTCGAGCCTACACCGCCATTTTGAGATCATGGCTGATCATCTACTATTAATACCCGGTTCCTGCCTTGTCCCCATATCCCTTGATTCTCCTGTCCATAAGATACCTAACTAGCTCCTTCTTAAAAGCATCCAGAGAATTGGCCTCCACTGCCTTTTGAGGCAGTGCATTCCAGATCCCCACAACTCTCTGGGAGAAGAAGTTTTTCCTTAACTCTGTCCTAAATGATCTACCCCTTATTCTCAAACCATGCCCTCTGGTATTGGACTCTCCCAGCATCTGGAACATATTTCCTGCCTCTATCTTGTCCAATCCCTTAATAATCTTGTATGTTGCAATCAGATCCCCTCTCAATCTCCTTAATTCCAGCGTGTACAAGCCCAGTCTCTCTAACCTCTCTGCGTAAGACAGTCCGGACATCCCAGGAATTAACCTCGTGAATCTACGCTGCACCTCCTCTACCGCTAGGATGTCCTTCCTTAACCCTGGAGACCAAAACTGTACACAATACTCCAGGTGTGGTCTCACCAGGGCTCTGGATTTCCTTGCTCTTGTACTCAATTCCCTTTGTAATAAAGGCCAACATTCCATTGGCCTTCTTCACTGCCTGCTGCACTTGCTCATTCACCTTCAGTGACTGATGAACAAGGACTCCTAAATCACTTTGTATTTCTCCCTTACCTAACTTTGCACCATTCAGATAATAATCTGCCTTCCTGTTCTTACTCCCAAAGTGGAGAACCTCACACTTATTCACATTAAACGTCATCTGCCAAGTATCTGCCCACTCACCCAGCCTATCCAAGTCACCCTGAATTCTCCTAACATCCTCATCACATGTCACACTGCCTCCCAGCTTAGTATCATCAGCAAACTTGCTGATGTTATTCTCAATGCCATAATCTAAATCGTTGACGTAAATCATAAACAGCTGTGGTCCCAATACCGAGGCCTGTGGCACCCCACTAGTCACCACCTGCACCATTCACCGCTACCCTTTGCTTTCTACCTGCCAACCAGTTTTCTATCCATGTCAATGTCTTTCCCCCAATGCCATGAGCTTTGATTTTACCCACCAATCTCCTATGTGGGACCTTATCAAATGCCTTCTGAAAATCGAGGTACACATCATCTACTGGATCTCCCTTGTCTAACTTCCTGGTTACATCCTCGAAAAACTCCAATAGATTAGTCAAGCATGATTTACCCTTGGTAAATCCATGCTGGCTCGGCCCAATCCTATCACTGCTATCTAGATATGCCACTATTTCATCTTTAATAATGGACTCTAGCATCTTCCCCACTACTGATGTTAGGCTGACAGGTCGATAGTTCTCTATTTTCTCCTTCCCTCCTTTCTTAAAAAGTGGGATAACATTAGCCATTCTCCAATCCTCAGGAACTGATCCTGAATCTAAGGAACATTGGAAAATGATTACCAATGCATCCGCAATTTCCAGGGCCACCTCCTTTAGTACCCTAGGATGCAGACCATCTGGACCTGGGGATTTGTCAGCCTTCAGTCCCATCAGTCTACTCATCACCGTTTCCTTCCTAATGTCAATCTGTTTCATTTCCTCTGTTACCCTATGTCCTTGGCCCATCCATACATCTGGGAGATTGCTTGTGTCTTCCTTAGTGAAGACAGATCTAAAGTACTTATTAAATTCTTCTTCCATTTCTCTGTTTCCCATAACAATTTCACCCAATTCATTCTTCAAGGGCCCAACATTGTTCTTAACTATCTTCTTTCTCTTCACATACCTAAAAAAGCTTTTGCTATCCTCCTTTATATTCCTGGCTAGCTTGCGTCCGTACTTCATTTTTTCTCCCCGTATTGCCTTTTTAGTTAAGTTCTGTTGTTCCTTAAATACTTCCCAATCATTTGTCCTCCCACTCACCTTAGCTTTGTCATACTTCCTTTTTTTTAATGCATGCAATCTCTGACTTCCTTTGTCAACCACTGAGGCCCCTTTCCCCCCTTTGAATCCTTCCTTCTCCAGGGGATGAACTGATTTTGCACCTTGTGCATTATTCCCAAGAATACCTGCCATTGCTGTTCCACTGTCTTTTCTGCTAGGATATCTGTCCAGTTAACTTTGGCCAGCTCCTCCCTCATGGCCCCACAGTTTCCCCTGTTCAACTGCAACACTGACACCTCCGAGCTGCCCTTATCCTTCTCAAATTGCAAATAAAAACTTATCATATTACGATCACTACCTCTTAATGGCTCCTTTACTTCAAGATTGCTTATCAAATCCTGTTCATTACATAACACTAAATCCAGAATAGCCTTGTCCCTGGTCGGCTCTCGTACAAGCTGTTCCAAGAATGCATCCCGTAGGCACCCTACAAACTCCCTATCCTGTGGTCCAGCACCAACCTGACTCTCCAATTCACTTGCATGTTGAAATCCCCCAAACCTACTGTGACATTACCTTTGCCACATGCCAATGTTAACTCCCTATTCAACTTGCACCCAATAGCCATGCTACTGTTTGCTGGCCTGTAGACAACACCCATTAGGGTCCTTTTGCCCTTACTGTTCCTCAATTCTATCCACACAGATTCCACTTCTCCTGACCCTGTGTCCCCTCTTGCAAAGGACTGAATCTCATTCCTCACCAACAGGGCCACCCCACCCCCTCTGCCAACATTTCTGTCCCTACGATAGCACGTATACCCTTGTACATTCATTTCCCAGGTCTAATCTCCCTGCAGCCATGTCTCGGATATCCCAACAACATCATAGTTACCCATTCGCACCTGAGCTTCAAGCTCATCCACCTTATTTCTGACACTTTGTGCATTTAGATATAGAATTTTTAGCCCATTTCTCCTCTCTCTGTTTGAATCGCTGCCTAGCTCCCCAAACTCCCATCGGGCTATACGCCCCTAGAATTTTGTTGTCCTTCCTAAATTTACTTATTCTTTCTGCACATTTAACTCCATGTTCCATCAGACAATCCCTCTGTACATGTGTCCTCCTTATGACTTGTTCCACCTCACCTTTCTCTATTACACACTTAATATTCTGGAACCGTGTCGTCCCCACCTGTCCTTTATTCTTCATCTCGCTATCCTCTCTCACATTCTGGATCCCTGACCCCTGCAAATTTAGTTTAAACCCCCCCCCACCCCCGCCCCAAGAAGCACTAGCAAACTTCCCTGCAAGAATGTTAGTACCGCTCCAGTTCAGGTGTAATCCGTCCCTTCGGAACAGATCCCACCTTCCCTGGAACAAAGCCCAATTATCTAAAAACCTGAAGCCCTCTCTCACTTTGGTGGTAGAATTAAATGTGCAGACTATTTTCTGAATGGGGAGAAAATCCAAAAATCTGAGATGCAAAGGGACTTGTGGGTCCTTGTGCAGAACTCCCTAAATGTTAACTTGCAGGTCAAGTCAGTGGTGAGGATGGCAAATGCAATGTTAGCATTCATTTCAAGAGGTCTAGAATACAAGAACAGGGATGTGATGCTGAGGCTTTATAAGGCACTGGTGAGGCCTCACCTTGAGTATTGTGAACAGTTTTGGGCTCCTCATCAGAAAAGATGTGCTGGCATTGGAGAGGGTTCAGAGGAGGTTCACAAGGATAATTCTGAGAATGAAAGGGTTATCGTACAAGGAACATTTAGTAGCTCTGGGTCTATACTCGCTGGAATATAGAAGGATGGGGTGGGAAAGGGTAATCTCATTAAAACCTTTCAAATGCTTTAAGGCCTAGATAGAGTAGATGTGGAAAGGGTGTTTCCCATGGTGGGGAGTCTTGGACAACAGTGCACAGCCTCAGGTTACAGGGAGTCCATTTAAAACAGAGATATGGAGAAGTTTCTTTAGCCAGAGGTTGGTAACTTTGAATTTGTTACCACACACAGCTGTGAAGGCCAAGTCATTAGGTGTATTTAGGGCAGGGCTTGATGGGTTCTTGATTGGACATGGCTGGGGAGTGGGGCTGAGGAGAGGGAAAAAAGACCAATCATGCCTGAATGACGGAGTAAACTCGATGGGCCAAATGACCTAATTCTGCTCCTATGTCTTATGGTTTTATTATGATCAAACCAAAATGAGGTAAAAGAGCATTCAAATCAAATCAGAGATTTCAGGAAGAGTACAAGACCATCTCTAAGGCACTGAACATACCTCGGAGCTCAGTGCAGTGCATTGTGAAAACATGGAAAAAATATGAAACCACCGCCACATTGCCTAGGTCAGGACACCCCTCTAAAATTACTCTCCAAAGAATGGCACTTGTAAAAGACTACTTTAACACCAATAGTCAGAAGTCAGTGGCTGCAAATGAAGTTCATGGCTTGACAATCTCTAAGGCCTTGCGCAAAAAGGGTATTTAAGAAAGAGTGACAAGGAAGAAACGCCTTGGCTTAAAAAAAAGCATATCCTTGTCTGTAATGACTTAGTAAAGCCTCACTTAGAAGACACGCTAAAGATGTGGAAAGAAGTCTTGTGGTTGGATGAGACTAAAATGGAACTTTTTGGCTTCAACACTAAGCAATATGTGTAGTGCAAATCTAATACTGTGCATCAGCCAGGTAACACCATCCTTACTGTAAAATATGGTGGAGTTAACACCATGCTGTGGGGATTGTTTCCAGCAGCAGGGACTGGAAATCTGGTCAGGATTGATGAGAAAGTGAATGCTGCTAAATACAGAGAGATCCTGGATAAAAACCTGCAAGCCTCTGCCAGAAAGCTTAAACTGGGAGGAAGTTCGTCTTTCAGCAGGACAACAATCCAAAGCACACTGTCAAAGCGACCATGGGGTGGCTTCAAATGAAAAAAACTGATGTTCTTGAGTGGCCCAGTCAAAGACCTGACCTTAATCCAATTGAATATCCCTGGTAGGACCTCAAGATTGCTGTCATTGTCACTCCCCAACTAATCTGGCACAGCTTGATCAATTTTGCAAGGTGGAATAGGCAAATCTTGCTCCATCACATTGTGCAAAGCTAACAGAGTCTTATTCAAAAAGACTACTGGCTGCAATAGCTATGAGAGGTGGTCCAGCTAAGTACTGAGCAAAAGTGTGGGGGGGGAATACTTTTGAACTGCTGAAATTTCAATGTTTGAACTTTATAGTATAGGGTACTGTATAGGGTGCCTCAGAAAAAAACTATATGTAACTATATTAAAAAACTCAGTGAACGGCAATGGATATTCTTTCACTATTGTAAGTTTTATTTTTGGGATTTTCAAAACCTGAGACACAATGGGCGAATTTAGCAAGATTCAATCCTTGCCTATTTTATAGTACAAAATAAAACAGCCAGACTTTTAAAGAGCGTAAGAAAAATATTTTCTATAACAGTACTACCTTTGGTTCTTAACACAAAATGAAAAAAAGTTGCTGATGCAGGTCAATCAGCATTAATGATTATTGTGCATGTGGCACCGACAAAATAAATATACAAGGGTTATCACAGGGGAGAGACAGAAAAAGCTACATCATTCTGGATAAAGACTACAATTTTACTTGCAATATATTGATAATTCACAGTACAAGAATGAAACAGTCTGTCAAGAAACATGCAGTTAACTTCGAGTAATCGTATTTAATTTGAATATTCGTACACTTACCAGTTTGGGATTTCTGTTTTAACCAGTAAATAAAGCAAAACAGGTAGCAGATCATCAGCTGACATAAAATGTTTGTTAACTGAAAACAGAAAACAAAACAAATTAGACAAGAAATTGTACGATCATGATGGTTAAGTATACTGCAGTAATGCAAGGAAGATTCCTAGGAAGTTCTGGGCATAAGTGCTACTAAAATGGCCTGAGCACACTGTAGGTTTCATTTTGAAGTGCAAAACATAATAGCATAAGTCAGTGATTCCACAATTTCCTCAAAACTTCAAACTGGTCCTTAACTTCCCGCTCCAAAACTATTATTAATTGATATAACTTGCAACCTCCACAATGGTGATCATGAATTTGCTCAATTTGTCGTTGTGATGAATAATGTCAGTTAAAAATAAAAACCCTTATTACTTTGATATAAAATCACACAGAAATGCTAGCTAATTAGCATATGCAAATACTATTTGCTCATGGTAAGGTGGATGAACTGAGGGGATGGACTCAGCTTCTACTGAATGAAATACTGAGTCTATATCAGAAACGTGGCTGAGAGAAGGCAACTCAATATTCCAAGATACCAATGCTTTAGTTGTGACATTGGAACAAGTAACAGTACAGGGCTTGTTGCCTTTTCGATTAGGGAGGTCATAACAGCAGATGATATTCTCGAGGCATTACCTAATGAGCCCTTTCAGTAGAAATAAGAAAGCAATTAGCAGGGCTCTACTATAGAGTTGCCTATAGTTGGTGGATACTTGAGGAACAGATATGTTGAGATATTGCATGTAGTTGTGAGAATAGCAGGATAGTACTTGTGGGAGATTTCAAATCTCTTGGGATCATTTGGGCCACCCAAAGTGCAAAGGGGATCCGGACGGGGCAGAATTTATGCAGTGCATTCAAGATAGTTCCCTCACCTAGTACAAGAAAGGATTTCCTTGGGAAAATGCAATACTAGACCTCTTCTTAGGGAACAAGATGGGCCAAGTAACTGAAGGGGCAGCCGGGGAGCAAATGAGTCCAATGACCACAATTCTATTAGTTTCAAAACGACGATGGAAAAAGATAGAATAGGCCTGAAGTGATACAGAGTCAACTTTGAGGGCAATAGGTTGGATCTATCTGGAGTTAAATAGGCAAAGGAACAATTGGCAAGAGGGAGGGCTTTTTATAAGAAAAAGTCCAGAGCAGCAAGTTCCTGTTAGGGTGAAAAGTAGACATAATTAAGGTGAGCTAACCTGGCTGATGAGACATAGAGGCTCTGGAAAGGAGAAAGGATGCCTTACTTGCTTTTCAACTGCTGAGTACAAATTAATCCCTCAATTTACATAAAAAGTTCAAAAGCGTGTTTAAGAGGGAAATCAGGAAGGCAAATCGAGGGGATGAAATGGTTTCTGCCAGGTTAAAGATAATCTCTTCTTCAGTTGTAATACCAGGAGATGAGATTTTTAATGTCTGTTTCTCTATTTATTAAGGAGAATAATCATGTATGCCAAAAAAATTAGGGTAATAAGTGGAGAGGTCTTGGAACAAATGTATGTTTTGAGAAGGAGGGATGTGCAGCCTTTAATTGCATTAAGGTGCCCAAATCTCCAGGACTTAACCAAGTGCATCCCTTGATCATTTGTGTGAGGACATAAAAGAAATTACAGAGGCTTTTTTTTAAAAAGCTATTTGCTTCATTGTTAGCCAATTGTAAAATTCCAAAAGACCGGAAGATGACTAATGTTGTTCCATTCTTCGAGAAGGGTAGCAAGGACAAGCCAGTGAGCCTGTCTTCATTTGTAGGGAAATTACTGGAGGAATTTCTGAAGGATAAGATCTATCATCACTTGAGTAGGCAGTATGATTCTGTGAGTGGGAGATCATATCTGATGAACCTTTTGGAGTTTTTCGAGAGGTAACTAAGGGAATAGATGAAGGTAGGGCAGTGTTTGTTGTCTATACAGATTTTGTTAAAGCCTTTGACAAGGTCATGCATAGCAAGCTGATTAGGTAGGTTAGATCACATGGGATTCTGGAGGAGCTACCGAGATGGGATTCAGAACTAGTTTAATGATGAGAAGCAGCGGGGGTGAGTTCAGGTTGTTTCTCTGGCTGGAGGCCTGTGACTTGTGGAAACCCCCAGGAGTCAGTTTGGGGGCCCCAGGTGTCTGTTATTCATTATTTATGTAAATGATTTGAATGTGAATATACATGGCATGATTTGTGGATCCCACTGATAGTGAAGCAGATTAAAATCAATAGCTAAGAGATCTTGATTGTTCAAGGAGATGAGCTGGTGCTCAGACTTTGTGGCATGAATGTTACTAGCCATCTCCAACCAGAGAGTTCAAGCACTACCCTTTATATTCAACAGTGATACAATTGCTAACTCCCCCATCATTAACATCTTGTTAATGATCTTGTAGAGCTGGGATTTACCAATGGTCAGAAACTCAATTGGACAAGCCATATAAATACTGTAGCTGCAGGAACAAGTTAGAGTCTAGTATTCTGTGTCAAGTGATTCACCCACATTATCAAATCCTTTCCACCCTTTGCAATGCACATGTGTGGAACGTGAAAGAATACCCTACACCTGTCAGGATCCACGCAGTTCAAACATCATAGAACTATCCCTGACAAGGCAGCCGATGTGATTAGTATCCCATTTACTACCCGAAACATTTCTTCTACGTACCACTGGGTGTACACTGCAGTCAGTGTTCTTATACAAGATACAACAATTATTCACCAAGGCTACTGCAACAGCACCTGGCACCCCTGCGATCTCTGCCAATAGGAGATGTTGTCAACAAGTTCACAGGAAGACCACTATCAGGAGCTGATTGATTTTTCAAATCATTTAAATTGGAGCTGCATCATTCTTTCTTCATCTTTGCTGGATCTAAATACTGGAACTACCTTCTCTCCCACAACATTCTCTCCAACCTTCATCAGACAGACTGCAGTGACTCAAGGTAGCCACTCACAGTCAATTAACAATAAAAATGCTGGCCCTGCCAACAATGCCCAGATCACTTCAAATGATATTTTTAAAAATGTATCATTGTTTCTCTTTGTTGCCCTTCACCTTCAAAATAAATTAAGTAGATTCCTTGAATATGTGCGGGTACTACAGTAAGTTGGTATTCCATCACTGGATTCTGTGAGGATTACAATATTGGAGAGTACACAGTAAAACTCCAGCTAGGGGCTAAAATATTTAGGATATATTGGCACAGTAATCCTGAACTTATGACAAAAATGGCAGAAATTGAGCACAGAACAGCTTGCAATTCACAGTAAGTTTGGCTCATCTATAATCCTTATTATAGACCTTGTGAGTTTATATTTCAAAGTAATTGTAACATACTATTCTAATATGGAGAACAAAACTAAAGCAAAACAGGAACAGTACTCACAGCTTTCTTCAACCATTGCTGAAATACTGACCTCTTTGACTTGGGGCCTGCATGATCATATGTATTACATTTCGTAAGCAGATCAGTTTGTGTTGTGGACTAGTACACTGGTTCAGATGACTCAACTCCCGTTTGGCACGAGGTATATTTATACTAAAACATTAAATAAAGTCATTAGGTTAGAACATTATTCATTTACATAACTACACTATTGCAAAAATAGGGTCAAAATTATACTGCTGCAAATGACATTACAAAAATTATATTGGATTTCAAATTTGGCTGGCATTTAGAACATACTACTTAGCAGTGAATTTACAATCATCAGTATTCTGCAGGTCATACTACATCAGTGTAACAAAAATTCACGTTACATATGTGTTCCAATCTGACATATATCATAATGCAAAGTCTTGGCCCAAAACACTGACTGTTTATTCCCCTCCATAGATACTGTCTGAATTGCTGAGTTTCTTCAGCAATTTGTGTATGCAATGCAGTTATTTCCACTCAAAAATTTCTTACCATGGCATTGAAGGTGAGAGTTAATTAAACTTACCATTTACCAAACAAATCACAATCTCTTAATCAGAGCCAAAAAAATACTTCCTCCTAAGATCCACTCTCATCTCCTATTGGATTCCTTCTTCTCCAACACTTTGCTTTTTCCACTTGTCACTTCCCAGCTTCTTACTTCATCCCTCCTCACCCACACTTCTGGCTTCACCCATCACCTTCTAGCTTGTCCTCCTCCTCCCCTACCTTTTTTATTTTGGTTTCTTCCCCTTTCCTTTCCAGTTCTTTCCAGGCGTGGTGTGATGACACGCGAATGACATAAAAGAAAATATAGGTAATTAAATGGAATACAAAAGGAATTCCAGTTGCATACTTTACAGTATCCAACACAGGTCTGTGTGATTAAAATAACCAAAGCTCAGGGTTTAGATTTATAATGAAAATCTACCTGAATTGTGACTTGATTCCTAAATCTTTCAGCTGAAGATCTTGTAGACTTCGGGTAGTTTTATTAAAAGCTGCATCCTTTAAGTAACCAGACAACACAAACCAGTCAAGAGTGATATCATGCTTTACTCTAAAATGTAGTTACTACAAATATCCACCTACATTCAATTTATTGAAAGATTGTAACAATGATACAAAAAGCTTAAAAAATTGGATTCAAGTTTAGATCACAACTTTATCACATTTTACTTTTAATAAAACAGATTTTATGTTAAAAACAAACGTTATACCTGACTGGCCTCAATAGTTCCCACACTCTTAAAAATCTGATCATGGATACCATGTAGTACATACATCTGCAAAATTAATTAATGAAAGTAATGGAGAATTAATTCCACTATTAACAAATGTGAAAATTGGT
This sequence comes from Hypanus sabinus, assembly GCF_030144855.1. Classification (NCBI taxonomy): domain Eukaryota; kingdom Metazoa; phylum Chordata; class Chondrichthyes; order Myliobatiformes; family Dasyatidae; genus Hypanus; species Hypanus sabinus. Next base: position 47,486,984 of record NC_082722.1, read on the forward strand.
TTTCAATGTGAATTTTAAAATGCTTACATACTTCAACAGCTTGTTTCAGCAAGGCCATTTGCACTTCCTGCTTGATCAAGATTTTCTTAATCCCGAGAAAGAAAAATACAATTACTGACGAACAACTTAAACCACTTTATCTAATGTAATTTAACCTCAAGACTACAAGAAGTTCAATAGGATAGACTAATAACTCACCAATTTTGAGTCTCTCAGAAGATACTGAAGGCATTTTGTATAGAGTGCATTTACTTCATCCTGTTTTTTTCCCCCAAAAAATAAAACACAAACTTCAGGATTTCAGCTTTTACAGTCCAATTTTCAAAGCCTTAGCACCAAATGGGAGTTCAACTAACTTGCAACAATATATGAGGAGCTCAACAGGTTCAGGGCTTTCAAACTGGAGTCTAAACCCAAGTACTACTTTGTTCATACTTTTTCCACCTTGCAAAAGAGGTCCCAGAATGCTTTTCTCGTAATGCTCAGTTCTAGAATTTTGTCCCAGTTCCAAAATTAACTGAGAACGTATCTCTACCACTTACTGTTGCTGGCTGGCAAAATTTGATTTATATATTTGTGATGAAAACCAAAATGCACATTTTGTAAAGCATTTGGCCAAATTTAAAAAAAAAACAGATTTGAGGATGTGATTTTCTGCAATTAACTATAGATTATTTACAATAAAATCTACATTAAAATTGGGATATCCAAATACCTTTTTGCTTACACGGTCTTATTTTGATGAGTTACACAAAAACATTTTTAAAGAAAAGCACTTCACAGAGATATTCATTAATTTTCAAAATCTAAGGCCAAAAAAAAGAAGCTGGAAAAACTACAGCAAATCACCCAGCATCTGAGTAGGTAAAGGGATAGTTGGTGCTTTGTGTCAAAATTTCAGTTCTGATGCAAGGCCACAATCGAAAACAATGACCACTCATTTACCTCCATAGATGTCGCTTGACCCAGCAAGTTCTTACATTAATTTTTTTAACTCCCGATTCACGCACCTGCAGTTTCTTATCTCCATTTTAAAATTTATCCTTCTATCACCATTAGAGATAGTTAAGCAGAAATACCTCTTTAAAAATATTTATTTAAAAAGAAAGGATAACTTTAAATTTAGCATTATGCTTCCAGTCACAAGATGAAAGACAAAGAAAATGATAAGATTAAATTATAAGTAATAACAGAATAAAGTAATTGAAGGGAATAATCTAATCTAAGATTTGAAATGACATGCTTAACAATTTTAGCTTTACTTCCATGGTCTAAGTCATCTGAACTCCTAAATTAGATTATAGTTGTATAGCGACAAAAAAAAATCAGGGCATTAAGCCATAACTTTAGAAATTGCTGTCAGTTATAAATGTCAAGCTCTCTGAATGGGCACAGGCCCACTAATACAGAGCATCTGCTGAGGCATAAGGTTTGACGGCACTAGTTTACAGCTTCTGTGGTAACAGCAAATAGTGAATGCATTCTCTGAGGAGGTCTTAATCATCTGTATATGACTTACTTACAATACTTGTGACCAACTGTCATTGATCTAAATGCTGACATTTTCAAACTCTATGTGAAACAGTTACAAAATCAGTCTTTTCTGTGATACTTTATATAACATTCCTATCACTGCTCTGTACGGAAGTCAAGTTAGATATCATCACACAACCACAAACACAAGAGATCCTGCAGATGCTGGAAATCCAGAGCTACATTCAAAATGCTAGCGAAACTTAACGGGTCAGGCAGCATCTACAGAGGGGAACAGTCGATGCTTTGGGTCAAGACCCTTTATTAGGGCTGGAAAGGAAGGGGGGAAGAAGCTAGAATAAAAAGGGAGAGGGGAGGAGGACAAGCTAGAAAGTGATTGGAGAAGCCAAGTGGGAGGGGGATGAAGTAGGAAGCTGGGTAGAGTTGAGTTGAAAAGACAAAGGGTTGGAGATTTGATAGGAGAGGAGAGCACATCATGGGTGAAAAGGAAGGAGAAGGTGATAGCCAGGTAAGAAGAGGCAAGAGGCCAGAGTGGAAATGAAGAAGAAAGGAGATGGGAAAGAAATCACCAGATGTTCATACCATCAGGTTGGAGGCTACCCAGATGGAATACAAGGTGTTGTTGCTTCAACCTTACAGTGGTCTCATTGTGACAGCAGAGGAGGTCATGGACTGGCTTGTCAGAACAGAAATGGGAATAGGACATGAAATCGTTGGTCACTGGGAAATACTCCTTTTTGCGGATGGAGCCGAGGTGCTCGACAAAGTGGTTCCCCCGATCTACATTGGGTCTCATCAATGTAGAGCAGGTCCCACTGGGAGCACCTCAACAGATTCACATGTGAAGTGTTGCCTCACCTGGATCAATTGTCTGGAACCCTGAATGGAAGTGAGGGAAGAGGTCATCACACTGTGTCTTTCTCTGGCTCAGTTTCTCAGCTTTTCTAAAAATATTTTGGCTAATCACATGCTCAAAGTTATAGTCCAGCTAGCATTAAAATAATTGTCAGAAATGTAAAATTTTAAATAATAGTCTTTATTAGATTATTATGATGTGATAAAGAGACTGGTATACCCTCAGCTTAAGGAATCATTCTAACATTGTTTTGATTGATAATTTCCCACCTTTTCAGTATGGATTTTTGGTTTGCTCAAATCAATCACGTGGGCAAGTAAGGGATACTTTACAAATGCTTACATATTAACTTTAACAGTTGCAAAACAAACACAAAATTCTATAATGAGGGACTTTAATTGTAATATTGTGATACATATTCACTTCCAGTGCTAGGGGCATCTTCGTTTTTGCAAAGTTCGGCTTTCTAAAGATGTTAGCTGATGCTTCTGAGGATAAAAGGTTTGTTTTTGAGTAAGATAAACTTCCAACTAATATCTTTTTATTCACCTTCTTGTCAGAAATGGGAATCTGCCTTCTGTTTTTAATGTAAATGGCTAGGAATAATCAGTTTGAAGTTGGAAGGGCAGCTTTGCAAACAGACACATTATCTATAGAAAGCAGGAGGCTGGGTCACTGCACCTGGCTTATTGCTGCTCAAGAGGCACAGTATATGATTGTTTCAAACAGAACAACTCTGGCCAAGTTATTTAGTTCAAGGAAGCCTGCACACCAGATGAAGACAATCACTTAGCACATCAATGACTGATCTATTAATAAGTTGGACGGTTTATGTACTCAGAGAAGTTAGCTTCACAGCATTAACTGTGGGTAACTGGGAGCTGCATCTCACAGAAGCTTTTAGAGTGTTTACGTAAAAAAGAGATATTTGAAGAAATATGGTATACATGTGAAGTCATCCAAGTGGCAGAAAAAATATATATAAATGGAGGGAACAGTTCACGCTTATTAGGAATGGGGTAAGGAACATAAAGCAGCATGAAAGAAACACGGGGTGAACCAGAGACCATTCCCATGGCTGATTTCTGTGATGGGCGATTTGTTCGTCTGCATCATTGGATGTCCTTTTAGCTCATAGGAATTGTACCTGTGTTTTGGAAATCTTGTTTGTTTAAGAAATTGTTTGTAATTTGGAATATTTTTTTTAAAAAGACAGAAAATTCGCCAAACGTTTTAAATTAAGAGTTTTTTTCTGGATTTAAACATGTATCACAAAAAACTTCTTTGTAGCTGGAAATCTCTTCCTTGGTGTCACAACCATGGATTCGGCAGCGCAGTAGATACGACAATTGCGATTGTGAATTTTCAAGTGTCAGTTAATTATTATTTAATCGCGATAGTATTTAACTCCATACTTGTCGTAGTGCTTGTCTAGACTTGGACAGAGCACAGCAACGTTTCGCTACATGTTTGCTTTTGGCCTTCCCTGAGAGAATTGGACTTTTGAGTCAACTGACTCTGAAGACGAGTGGTATTCGTTAACGTTTACATTTTCTTTTCAGCTGCCATGTAGGCTTCGTTTGTCATTTGAGAGTTTTTAAGTTAACGGCCCTGTTTGGCTTAGCGTTTATTGTTTTATTTTCCCTTTAACACTGTTTGCATTAAAGTTTGTGAACCATTGACCTGCTTCAGTGTCTCTCACTCTGCACTTGGGCCATATCTAAACCGGGTAACACTTGGGAGGAAAGGGGGACCCACTGTTCAAATAGGTGCACTAGAAATGAAATGAATTCACCATTCAACTGTAATAATGCAATTACAAGAGAAATTACAACTTATAGAACAAGAACCAGTTACTCACTATATGATGCCGTAGACTTTTTATTTTAAGGTCTTTAAAGGAGTTTCGGAAAGCATCGATGTACTTATCAACTTTGAATAATTGTCGACCCAAAAATTCTTTAGCATCCTCAAAGTTTTTCAGACAGTAGGAATCGAAAGTGGAGGGATTTTCTTCTAGAAAATATTATAACAGGCATAGACATATAAAAGATCTACCACATGGACCACTACTTTCAGTCCTCAATGGTGTGCCATACTTTTAATCTATTCTAAGATCAATCTAACACTTCCCCACCCATATAGACCTGCATTTTTCTTTCATCCACATGTCAGTTAAGTGTTCTTAATGTATTTGCCTCTACCGTCACCCCAGGCAGTGCATCTACAGATTCACCACTCTGTGTAAAAAAAACACTTAACTCTGACATTCCCTCGTATACTTTCCCTTGTACTAGCCATCTCTAACCTGGGAAAAGGTTGCCAGCTGTCCACTGTATCTGTGCCTTTTATCATAATATAAACCTTTATCAACCTAGCTCTCATCCTCCTTTGCTCCAAACAGAAAAGCCCTAACTCACCCAACTATCCTCATAAGGCATGCTCTCTAATCCATGCAGCATCCTCTTAAATCTCCTCTGCATGCAACACCCGGGACATGCTCTCTTCTCATTGTTACTGTCAGAAAGGGGATGCAGAAGCCTGAAGGCAATCACTCAGCAATTCAGGAATAGCTTCTTCCCCTCTTCCATCCAATTTCTGAATGCACATTGAACCCACAAACACTACCTCACCACTCTTTATTTTATTTATTTTTGGTTCTGCACTACTTATTTTAAATTAACTATTTAATATACATACCTATACTTGCTGTAATTCAGTTCTTTTCTACGTTTACCATGTGCTGCATTGAACTGCTGCAACAAAGTTAACAAATTTCACAACATATGCTGGTAATATGAAACCCAATTCTTTTTCTAAAGCTTCCACATTCCTCCTTTAATGAGGCAGTCAGGACTGAACACAACATTCCAAGTGTGGTCTAACCAGAGTTTTATACAGTAGCAACATTACTTCATAGCTCTTGAATGCAATTCCCCCAACTAATGAAGGCCAACCCACCATACACCTTCTCAACTACCCCATCAACTTGCGCGGAACTTTGAGGGATCTATGGATGTAGACCACAAGAACCCTCTGTTCCTCCACGCTGCCAAGAACCCTGCCTTTAACCCTGTACTCTGCCTTCAAGTTCAACCTTTGAAGGTGTATTACTTCATACTTTCCCAGGTTGAACTTCATCTGCTACTTGTCAGCCCAGCTCTGCTTCCTACTAATGTCCTGTTGTAAACTATACCAGTCTTCTACACAATCCACATTTGCAAACTTACCACACCAAACTTCTACTTCCTCATCCAGGTCATTTATAAAAACCACAAAGGGCACATCTCCAAAAACAGATGCTTACAAAACATCACTGGTCACAGACCTTCGGGCAGAATAAACTCCATCTACTACACCCCTCTGCTTTCTGTGGGCAAGCCAATTCTGAAGCCAAGTTTCCCTGGATGCCATGCCTCCTGACTTTCCGAATGAAAATACCATGAGAGCCTTATTAAATGCCTTACTAAAATCTATATACACTTTATCCACTGCTCCAGCTTCATCAATTTGTTTTGTCACTTCTTTGCAGAATTCAATTCAGTTTGTGAGACATGAACTACCCCTCACAAAGCCAAGCTGACAATTCCTAATGTACTGCATATGTTAATCAAAATGGCTTCTTTGTTTGTTAAAAGTAAAACTTCTTCTTTGTTATGCTAACTGTTGAGGGAGTGTTTTTCTTGCAGAGCATTCTCGAAGCTTGTTTAGGTTAAAGTTGCTGATAACGGGGATTGTATTCATTTGTTAACCAATTGGGTTGGATGTTATTTTCTCTTGTGGGTCTGGGAGCTGGGATTGCACGGTCTTTTTCAGGAGTCGGGAAGAAGATGGTGAGGAAGACGGACAGGTGCGGCACTGATGGTCAATCACCGAGGGTGGTCCCAAGTGCGCAGGTTGTGGATGTCAGAGAAGAGAGAAGAATGGTTGGAGGGTTGATGATTGAGCTCCAACGATGTGCACAAATTGACTGAACTCTGATAAGTTTTGGCACATTTTCTTTCCCTTCATATATATTGTATTGTTATTAATCATTTAGTTCTAGTAAGATTTATAAAGTGTATTCTGTAACCGTACCTGGTGTGAGCTTGATATTGTGCGTGCGACTTTGTACTAGCGTGTATTCCACAGCATCCACGTATATGGGAGGCAGGGTTTGGCGGGTGGCTGGAATTTTCCCCTAGACATACACCAGCCTGTCGCGTAAGCGTTACACTAATCAGACTATGCTTCTCCAATTACTCATAAATCCTGTCTCTAAGAATCCTTTCAATAGTTTGCCTACTACTGATGTGAGACTCTGGTCTATAATTTCCAATATTATTCCAATTATCTTTGTTGAGCAAAGGAGTAATACTTGCCAATCTCCAACGTTCTGGTACTACTCCTATGGCCAGTGAGGACACAAAAATCATTGCCAAAGGTGCTGCAATCTCTTCTCTGGCTTTCTGTAGTAACCTGGGGTATATCCCTTCTGGCCCCAGGGAGTTAGCTATTCTAATGTTTTTCAAAAGTTCCAGCACATCCTCATTCTTAAAGTTGACATACTCCAGCACATAGGCATGTTTTAAGCCATCCTCACATTCATCAAAGTCCCTCTTAGTGGTGAATAATGAAGTAAAGAATTTATTAAGGACCTCCCTTACCTACTCTCAGGTACATTGATCCCTGTTCAGTCCTACTCTCAATCTGGTCATCCTCCTGTTCTTCACATATGTATTGAATGCTTTGGGATTTTCCTCAGTCTTACTTACAACAGCTTTTCCATGTCCCTTTCTAGTTCTCCTAGGTTCCTTCTTAAGCACCTTCCTGGTGGCCTTATAACTCTCTAGAGCCCCATCTGATCTTTATTTCCTAAACCTTAAGTATGCATTTTTCTTCCTCTTTATTAGATGTTCCACATCTCTTGTCAGCCATGGTTCCTTCATCCTACCACCCTTTACTGGCCTCAATGAGCGAAACCTATCTAGAATACTAGGCAAGTGCTACCTAAACAACCTTCACATTCCCCGAGTACATTTTTCCCCAATTCATGCTCACAAGTTCCTGCCTAATAGCATCAGAATTCGTCCTATCCCAATTAAATACTTCCCAATACCATCTACTCCTTTCCCTGTCCAAGGCTACAGTAAAGGTCAGAGCTGTGTTCATCACCTTCCGAATGCTCATCCACCGACAGATCTATTACCTGACTAGGTTCATTGTCTAGTATTAGATTAGTATGCCCCACCTCAAGTCATCTGGCTAGTCCAACAGATAAACAAAAGAATACTGTACTATCATGCATTAATTGAGTATTGATTTATGAACAGTATACATATATGGAAAAATAAACAAGGCACCAAGGTATGATGATGGTTCATTAACAATAATGTAATGAACAACAAATAATTCAAATATAATGGCAGAATAACTTATTGCCAGCTGAATGAGCCACCTACAAATCGATGAGAACAATATGCCAGCAGTTGTTCAAATTCCACAAGTTTCTTGATTATCAGATAGTAATAATCTCACTTCCTGAAAACATTTGCCACCTTTGAAAAACTGTGGTTGCCTTTATCTTAGCAACCACTCCACTGGTATCATTCACTTTCACTGCAATCAGTCTCTCCTTTACCACTGTTTTCATCGTGCCCATACTACAATCATGTCCCTCACTGCCACGTCAGTTTCTGCACAAATCTGGAAGTTCACGCATAATGATTATGTTGTCCACCAGCACTCAAAAATACAAGTTCTTGCAAAATACTCAACTTCACAACATGCAGCAGAATTCCATATTTTTCAATCAAAAGATGAAGACTAATCAGTCAAGAACTCCAAATATTCCCAACACGTGAGATAACAAAAGGCCGTGGTAACTCAACACACATCACACACGAGGTCATAAACAGAGAACAACATACCACAATTGGTGGAACACGAATAGGACCAGATATGGTAGAGTAGTCCACTGACCCAAGAAACTGGAGATTCTTGTGTGAGATAAATAGTGTACATTTATTCTTGATGGTCTGTTTTCATTTAGTTTACCATTATTAATGGAGAAATAAAACAAACGTATGATATGTAACATTGGTTTAGTGCTATGCCATGTGGCATCTGCTCTGCGACAACAATAGTGTTTACGGAAGCTCCAGAAAAAAAAGTTACATTGCAATGTCCTGGCTCTAATTTGTAGATTTTAAAACCCCAGATAAATTAGCTTTATTTTTACCCAACGTTACAAGCCACAACCAAAGCACCTCATTATCTTCTGATTTCCATCATCTATTTCTGTAATCTCTCCTCATAATTTAACTTTAGAAAATCACAATAATGCTAGGAGAGCTATACTGAAACCACTCCAAGTCCTGTGTATCCTTCCTAAGCTATGGTGGTCAGAATGTTTACAGTACATCATATGTAACCTAAACAGAAATTGAAAGAGTAAAAACATGCCAACTGTTGAAAATCTGAAGTAAAACAGCAACTGCTGGAAATACTCATCAGATTAGTCTCGTCACATTAATCCTTTCACTTCCTTTTTCAGGCACAATTTAGCAGCAATAGTCTTTGCAACTACCAATTTATTTGAAACAGATGGTGCCCATCTGATACCACCAGAAAAGTTTATCATTCAAATTAAAGTAGGTTAAGATAGCTAAAAGAAAGAATCAATGATGTAAAATGCAAGTCATCTTCTCACTTATATCATTCCATCTTATTCAATACAAACCTTTTCCAAGTTGTCCTGTCCTAATGCGGTACTTACAAAAATTGCTGTATGTTTAACATATACACAAGTTCCTTTCATTTATTATCAAGATAGGCTGCAGTAGCAGGTAAAATGCAAAGTTTCTAATTCACTAACCTGAATAGGAATTCTTTTCCAATGGTCGGGCAATACATAGAATGCTAAAACTTTCTTCTTTCTCATTGTAGAAAGTTTCTTCGAAAAGAATACGTATTGTGCATGGTGAGCTAAATCCAACACCCAGACTAATTAGGTTTCCTCTGATGGTGACTTCCTGGAAATTCAGATAGTATACAGTGAAGGGGGAAAATAATATCTAAACAAGAAATTAAAATCTGGATGCATCTGAAAAATTGACAATATACAAATCATTAGAGCACAATTAGTGTCACTTAATTTCATAATTTTAAATCAAATGTGTAAATCAGAGGGAATTTTCTTTTGCAAATATTTTGCATAATTAATAATTCTGTATTTTATGCTTATAAGCAATAGAAATAAAGGCATTGCAAATTTTAAAATCTCCCAGTAGATATTTAAAATAAGATTGCACACAATGAAAAAACAAACTCAATATATTAGTACACCACTTACTTTTCCATTTAATGTCTGGTAACTGCTACCAGCTTCATCCACAGGATACAAGACATAAGATTCAAAGTGGGCAGCAGCCAGGCTGCCTCTTGACAAGCTGGCTTTGCATGGCACCAATACCTAAATGTGTAAAATAACAGTTAACATACATGACAAGGGTCTTAATAACCAAAGGAAATGAAGACTTTAAGACAAATGTGTAAAATGAATTACTGAAAACATTCTTTTTAAAATATGCATCTTATACAGCAGAGAACCAGATAAAATACAATATTGCATCTTATACCATACTGTGCAAAAGTCTTAGGCACATATATATTGCTAGGATGCCTAAAGCTTTTGTACAGTACTGTAGTAATTTTATGTATTGAACTTTTTGCTGCCCAAAAACAACAAGCTTCATGACAGATGTGAGTGATGATAAACCTGATTCTGATATGGGCCTCTACTGTAGACTGAGCGTAGGAATGAGTCAGGGAGAGGGGAGAGAGCAGGAAGTACTCATATCCAGTCCAGGCCAATGTAAACAGACAGGGTCCTTGGTCCTTTAGATGAATCCAGCTATATTCAGCCTGTTATTTTTCTGTCCATTGTGCTGTAGAAAGGGCTGTCCATGTATTCTTGGAAATAATATGTCGTAGGAAGCTGTTTCCAACACAGAATTTATCTACAGATCTACCCATTCACCAGAAGGCTCCAATTAAGTTAGTACTTTTTAATTATTCTGCTGCTTACATTGTGGCCTGTATATTATTATTACTTAATTCTAAAGAACAGTTTTTCTTCTGATTTATGTTATGACTTTCATTGTTACTTATACGAATTCTGCTAGGTATTAAATTCAAGATGCTGCACAAAACAACTCAGAAATGAATGCTATCAGATCATTTGTAATTGCAAATTTGAATTGTCCACTTTCAGTAAGGATCTTCACTAACCTTTATTTGAGTAAATACTCTGGTCAATCTCTTTCTTGAAGCCATTCTCAACTAATATTGCTTCTTAGCTATAAGCTCACTATACACATTTAATACATGGCTCTTCTGTGTAATTCACTTTTTATAATTAATGTTGCACATGATGAAAAGGTCAGGCTTTTGATACAAATAAACATGATGATGACGATAGATCTTATATTTTTCAGATTTCTTTATAACATAAATGGACATTTTGCATTTCAAGTCTATCACAGCTTTCAGAGCAACTCCATCAATTTCATTTCATTTCAATTTCATTTCTCCCAGCATAATTCCCATGACCTATTCTCTCTCACATGCTCATTAACACCGTTCCAATTCTCCTACAATCAACTACACTAGGGGTTATTTACAGTAGCTAATTCACCAGCACGTCTTCAAGTTATGTGGCAAAGCACCCAGGGAAAACACTCATGGTCACATGGAAAATGTGCAAAATCTTTTCAGACAGCAACCGAGACTAGAATCAAACCCCACTTTATAGCATTAAAAAGATAGATTTTAACTATTATTTTTAGCTTTGAGAAATAAGCATAACATTACGTTAAAATATTAAGGATTGGTTCAGCCTAATCATACAAGTTCCTTATACAGTGGACCTCGTGCTTTCAAAATGCACAAGCAGAGAATGATTTTTTTTGCTTTTTGGAACAATTTGCTGAGGTAACTGGGCAAGTCCATAATTGCATCATCAGAAGGAACTTAAAGTTCCTTAAAGGATTCCAGGAAAAGTGAACATACTTCTTGTTTGTTGAGTTTAAGAATAACTATCAGCAGTCTTAAACTCTCTCCAGTTGGTAGTGGTTGCTTGATACTCTAAAAAAAACTATGTAATATTTCTTCGAAATTGGCAACAGAGTTCACAACTATTTTTGCTTTTCTCAGTAGGGTCCACCTATTTTTAGAGGTAAGAGAACTTAGGTTATAACAAAATTACAATTCCAATTTCATGGGTACATTGACTTTCCCCTGATCTTTTTATTTATTTGCTCATTTCTCTGCAAATGCGTATAAATTAAGCTCATACTGACAGAATCAAAGGTTACAATATATATGGAGGGAGAGTAGAGAGGAGCATGGCCATGGGCACAGATCTCTGCAAAGCTGGGAAATGCAGACCTTGTAACAGATTTAGTATCAGAACCTCAGTAAAATATTCCACTTCTTCTCTTGGCTATTACCTAGCCAAAATGACAGAATGGATCAGAGAATGATCAGGGAAGTTGTACTGAGTTAAATACGTTGAACTCTGCTGTCACCTTATCTGACCTAAATCCTACTGCCATAAATACATTAGCATATGGCTAAACTCTAAATCTCCTATGACCCTTTCCTACCTATTGTGGCAGCTGAGCAGGGAGGTAAAGAAATTTAGAATCTGGAAAACTTGTATTCACTAAAAGTGAAACCAAGTTTAAATAAAATGAAAACAGTAACAACAACTGATATTAAGTGAGAGATTTAGGGCAAAAATACCAAAAAGAAGTTGGAAATTCATTGATGCTGAAGGCCATGAAACACAATACAGGATAAAACCTGAAGAGAAGAGATACGTTTGACCTCCAAATGCTGACTTTAATATCAGCGGAAAAACTGAAATGATTCCATTCCGAACTAGAAAATCTTCCTTTGTGTAGGCAAGTCTCTTCAGACTTTGTTACATGAATGAATAGATTACTCACAATTCCATGTAGTTCTGCTACACGGTTGGCGGCATCAGGTTTCTGCTTCTGAAGGGCTAAATAGAAAGGGTTTCTCGAAATATCTTCATCATACATAGCCATGGACACCAAACACTGTGCACTAAATTTCAACTGTGCAAGAAATGAAAAGTTGTAATTTATTTACAAGGTGCAATATCAATACAACATTTTGTAGCATTATAACAACAGAAAAAAAAAGAGGTTTATGATAGAAAAATGGCAAAATATTAAGGGAGTTTAATTAGGTAACACCTGAAATAGCAGCATTAAAAAAGAAATCCAGGAAGAGTTCAAGTCCCACAAGGTATGCCCAACAGATCAAGTGTATCTACACAAGGAACAATGGAACAATAATGAATGCAATAGGTTTTATGACTACAGTTTCTACTTTTACTTTCATACATTTAGCATAAAAAATATTTTACTGCTTGATTCCCTGTCATCTTATCACCAATTCTACATTCCCTTGAATAACAAACCTAGAAGCAAATAATACTGAATTTAAGGGGCACTTAATAGTCAGAAATCACAAATTTTAATACTGCAATAATTTACTTTGGAAATAATACCAATGATCTCACAGCTCCAGGGACCCAAGTTCCCCTATGAACAATCCCAAGCCCGAAAGTGAAAGGACATGAGGCTAGCAACACTATCCTGTTAAAAACCCAGAGCTACAGAAGTTCCAAAGACCTCATCCCTGGGAGAGGAAGAATCTTCACCTTGCCAACGCATGATGTTATGTGGTGAAAGCAGCAAGCCCATGGAAGCCGCAGGGCCGATCAACTTTCTATCATTCAGGAAAAGTGGCCGCAGGACACCTAGCAATGTGACCTTGAAGCTGACACCAAGAAGTTGGACTACACCTGCAGACAACTCGAAAGGCTGACCCAGGGCAAAGCACTCTGGTGAGCTGCTGTTGGCGGCCCATGCCTCAGTGATTTGCTTAACTAACTAATGCTAGGGTCGCAGGTTCGATTCAAACCTTGGATGCTGTCTGTGTGGCTTTCACATTCTTTCAGTGAACAAATGGGTTTCTGTTAGGTGCTTTGGTTTCCTCCAACATCCTAAAGAAGTACTGGTAAGTTAACTAACTTCTTGTTTATTACAGGTTAAAATAATCAAAGTGAAGAAGTTTTTAGAAATCTCAGGAAGAATTATTTGCAGGGCTACAGAGACATGAGGAGGGAATTGTATTCATGGAAATTACTGTGCTGGGAGCTGGCATAAACTTAATGAGGTTAATGGCTACCTTCTGCATCATAACAAGGAGGTGGATTGATGCAGTCAACAGGGAAATGAACAGTGTGAGCATTTTATAAATATGATAGGAATAGCTAATCTGAAAAATTAATTTTTAGATTATGACTGGAATAACTGCCATTCTCTTCTGAGCATTATAAATAAACTAACAAAGGATTCTTAAATACATATGCTAAAACACTGTGTCCTAAAATGATTCAGGAAGAAGATTACAAAATTACAGTCAAAACAAAAAAACAGGAAAACTTTAAAAGGCTTCTAAACAGATCACACTGAAAAATCTCAATAAACATACATCGCTCTCAGCTGTTGTTTATCCAAATGCTCTAGCTTGTTGCATTCAATATAATGAAAAACCTTTGAATAATCATATGGACATCTAAATTCTTAATGACATTTCTAATTTTTGCCACTAAACGAAAGAAAACATGGTATTGAAAAATTAGTCACTTCTAGCTTGAATTAATTAATTTCCCGAAAACAGAACGTCACACTGTTATAACAAACACTACAGGTGAAAAGGCAAGTAAGTGGGTGGATAGCTGGTTAAAAAGAAACATGCTTACATAGTAGCACATCACAAACACAATTAATATGTAATGGGATCCCACTACTAAAAACATTTTTCCCTCCCCCCTCTTCTGATTTTCGCAGGGATCGCTCCCTACGCGACTCCCTTGTCCATTCATCCCCTCCATCCCTTCCCACCGATCTCCCTCCTGGCACTTATCCTTGTAAACGGAACAAGTGCTACACCTGCCCTTACACTTCCTCCCTCACCACCATTCAGGGCCCCAGACAGTCCTTCCAGGTGTGGCGACACTTCACCTGTGAGTCGGCTGGTGTGGTATACTGCGTCTGGTGCTCCCGGTGTGGCCTTTTATATATTGGTGAGACCCAATGCAGACTGGGAGACTGTTTCGCTGAACACCTACGCTCAGTCTGCCAGAAAAAGCAGGATCTCCCAGTGGCCTCACATTTTAATTCCACGTCCCATTCCCATTCTGATATGTCTATCCATGGCCTCCTCTACTGTCAAGATGAATCCACACTCAGGTTGGAGGAACAACACCTTATATACTGCTGGGTAGCCTCCAACCTGATGGCATGAACATTGACTTCTCTCATTTCTGTTAATGCCCCTCCTCCCCTTCTTACCCCATCCCTGACATATTTAGTTGTTTGCCTGTTCTCCATCTCCCTCTGGTGCTCCCCCACCCCTCCTTTCTTTCTCCTGAGGCCTCCTGTCCCATGATCCTTTCCCTTCTCCAGCTCTGTATCACTTTCGCCAATCACCTTTCTAGCTCTTAACTTCATCCCACCCTCTCCGGTCTACTCCTATCATTTTGCATTTCCCCCTCCCCCTCTACTTTCAAATCTCTTACTATCTTTCCTTTCGGTTAGTCCTGATGAAGGGTCTCGGCCCGAAACGTCAACATCGCTTCTCCCTGTGGATGCTGCCTGGCCTGCTGTGTTCTACCAGCATTTTGTGTGTGTTGTAATATGTAAAGTACAACATTTGGTTAATTTGAAAATCTTCATTTCTGTACTGCGATTGTAGGCATTGTTATCGTATTGTGTGCATCATGAACAAACTGTAACCAAAAATGCTTCTAATGTACATTTTATAAATAGGCTGTATTGGTACAATGGGAACACTATCAAGCTCTACTTCTAGGGGATGGGAGGAAGAGGAGGGTTGGGAAAGCAGCCTAGCAGATAATAAGTTAAAGAAATTGGAGAAGCTATGGAGTGTAGCATCTTCATTCTGCATCATTCAGAAAACAAGATGAGGAGTGAGATAGGGAATTTAAGTGACAGGTAATGGGAATCTTGGGGTCACCTTCATGGACTGAATGCAAGTAGTTCTTAATTGTTGAGCTTTGGACAACAACAACTGGTACTGATTTTACAAAAGCCATTACAAAGGGATAAATTAGGAAGCTACACAAGGACGTTCAGCCCTGACACAGTAAGGTCCCACGTGTGAACTAGAACATGGCTCAACTTGCCCAGTGAATCCCTGTTTGAAGCACAGATATTCTTCTTCCAATCACTCCCTTAATCTGTTAGGTATAAGAGAACCAAGCCGTGGTATAAAACAACTTAGATGTCCAGACAATATGCACAAAATGCTGGAGGAAGTCAGCAGGCCAGGCCTGAGTTCCTCCAGCATTTTTGTGTACATTGCTTAGATTTCCAGCATCTGCAGATTTCCTCTTGTTTGTGATTAGATTTCTAGATATGTTCTTAATACTTAAGGATAAGAGATTTTTTTACGAATCCAATTAGACTAATACATTACTGCGAGATATGCGAATGTCAGAAAATGCTAACACAAAGAATAAATTTCTATTTTTATAACATATTTTGCATAACACCTTTCATGACCAGGAGATCTCCATGCACTTTGCAACCAATGAAGTACTTTTGAGAAGTAATTAGATGTTCTATCGGAAAACATGACTGCAAATACACATATAACAAGATCCCACAATATTGATATTCAATTAGTGATAAATATCAAGCAAAATCCTGCCCATCCCCAAACAGGATTTTTCAAATCAACCGATGAGAACAGAAAAGGTGTTCATTTGAAGTTTATTTCAAAGCACCCCCCAAATGGTGCAGTACAGCCCCCGAATTTATCAAGATTAAGTGCTTACATGTTTGGTGGGGTTCAGGAACCAAGCTCTTGATTTAGATAATAGTAAAGATTGACGTCCCAAAAACAACTGTTCACTGAGAGAAAATTCAGTGATATATTCTTTAGCTGTATCATTTTCTGTAACAATACCAACATGACGTCTATGCATGTTCTGATTCCCAGAGTCAGCTTCTTCTGACATCATATGATCTCTTTTCTAGAAACAGCTCGCAAAACTATTGTAGTTAATTGCGACTCGACGGTCAATATAGTTTGTTAATAATATTAGCAATTAAGTTCAACTGTGGGCCTATTCGTTTCCTTAACGAGCGTTGCAACACACTTCCTCATACATCCAGTTTAAAACGTCAGATACGTCTAACCGAAATCTAGATTTCCCTGAAACATTATCTGACATAAAATTATGTTTTCGTATTTAAATATTAAAACAATATAACCATACCTAGCTGGTGATGCCGCTATCTTCAGTGTGTTCATTGAACGTAGCCAGGCCCGTCAACGAGTCGAACTTAACCCCAGAAAATCCTGGCCATCACTTGAACCCCCCCCCCCCCCACAAACACACACACACACACACACACACACAGAGCCTCTCCTTGATGTTCCGTTTCAAATTCCGACACAACACACATCACTTACCAAATAGTAGTACACTGAATCATTTCACCCTCACTTCGGGTTTAACTTTCCAGCACTGTTTCGTTTTCTTGACAGCGGAAACAATGTTGCTAGCCTTGTGACTGACAGTCCTATTAACCAGTCAAGTGTCGACGTGGAGAAAAAAGTTGCAATCTCCCCCAATGGCCCCTCAACCAACTGGCGCCCCCGTGAGACAGCGCTCTGACTACCAGCTACAGAGAATAGAAACATTCGGCGACAGGTTTCACTTCCTGGTTTAGAGAGCACATGATACGGTGCTGGTATTTAGTGACGATTGAAGCCGACGAAGCTATGTATTGGTTCATGCAGGAATTGCGGCTCATTGTTTCTGTTGTCATTATACGCAGCTATTTATCTGAAATCAAGATATTGTCATGAATCTTGCATGCTACAATAACTTAGAAAGCTGACGTAAAATAGTCAAAAGGCGAGAAAAATCACGATTAACCCGATATGCAATTGGATAAATGGCTAACGGTGGTAAGATTATTGGATCTAGGATAATTACGCAGTTTGAGTTCGAATGCGTATTTTAGAACTATTATCAAAACATCGCACTAATATATTTTGTAGTGATATTATAAACGAATCTGAAAGGATCGTGGCTGGGTATTAAAATGGTGAACGATGAATGTAAAACACTTTTGGATGCCCTAAACAAAGTGTCAGCTTGCTATCGGCATTTGGTTATCTGTGCCGGTGGGACATCCGATTCGCAAAATTTACGAGAAGAATTAAAGAAAACCAGACGAAAAGCACAGGTGCTTGCAGTTGCTAACAGAAACAAGCTAATAACTGTTTTAAAGGACAAAAGTATAAGCAAAAATGATCGGGCTGAATTCGAACGGCTCTGGGTGCTGTTTTCAACGTGTATGGAAGTCTTAGAAGTCGACATGAGAAGGGCTTTGGAACTGGGTCAAGAGTTTCCACTGAATGTTCCCACAAAACATCTGATTCAAACGGGGATGATTGGCGGGACATCTGCTGTAGCCGCCCGTGCTATGAATATTCAGAACATGAACTACGAAGAGGGAAACAACATAGACACAGTCGATCTAAACGATCTGGAGCAAGAGATCTATGAAGTCGGGGAAATGATACACGAAATGGAGATGAAAGTGAACGTCCTTCAGTGGACAGTGGAAGCAAAGCAAGGCCCCGGTTCTGAACTGAAATCAACCGCTAGTGCTGGTGTATCATCACTAGCTGTCATGTCCGTGAGCGGAGATGGCGATAAACTATGCGACACCAGTAAGGTCTTTGCCGGAGCGATGTTCAGCGCTGTATTAATAATTGCCATTGTTTTAGCTGTTTGTATTGTAAAATTTGCTTAACATTACTGTGTTCATTTCTATTTTGTGTAGGAGGAACTTAATTTGGACTCTTTTGACCATGTGAGGTACGATTTGCCTGTGGGAGAAATAGTGTTACAAAAAGTGTGTACGTCGCTGCTGTTAATGCTACAGAGAATAGCATAACGTAAATTTTCGTGTATATCATCTAACATGAATTGTGGCAATACTTAATGTTATTAACATTCAGTAGCAAACGCCACGTTTCATTGTACCTACCCTTAGAGTCGAGTGTTGTTATAATAAATATTTATTTTGATAAAATAGCCACTTACGACAGGTTAAAAATTCGTTCCCTTCAGCTCAGTATTTGCAAAATGTCTTTGGTCCTGGTCACTTGGCGTGATTTGTTCTATGTGTATATGGTAGCGCAAAGAATTTAAAAACGAACTTCACTTGCTGTAGCTAATAGATCAGAAACTGTCTCGACTTGTAGTCAAAGACATAACACATAATTGTTTGGCAAAAGTAACGTATTTTTCCTTAAAGATGTTTTCAACAAGCAGGGTATTTTGTAGATTTTTCAATGTACAAACTTATTTTAAAGTGAAGTTTATATGAGATTTCCATTGAGGAGACCAGCATTGTCTGCTGATTTATCATGGAAAATTGGGAAGAAAAATAACCACGGAATGGAAAGCTAACTGTTAGAGAGCGGTTGGGATAAAATTAACATTTTATGTGATCAAGTAAGCACAAAGCAAAAGGAACCCGTCAAAGTGAGAATGGGAAGAGACTCATGGAACGTACCCGTTGGCTACGCCATAAACATTTTTAAACCCCGGTGAATGGGAAATATAGTGGTTATCTAGATAAATATTAATTTAGGAGCAACGGATCGCTTCTAGGTTTGGACATTCTCTTAAAAAGATCTGAAGACAAATACAATAGCACATTTAATTTGCAAGAATAAAATTGTGAGCTATTCAATATTATTTCCTATATGTTGTTCCTTTTATTTTAAATAAAGTACAACCTAGTCCCTAAGCCTCTCTAATATTGAATACATATTTTACACCTTCCTACATACAAACACACAAGATAATTTTATCAGTGAGATGAGACTTCAGTTTAATCCCATTCTCTATAGCACAACCTACCTAGACACCATTGACAGTGTGAATGGTTCACAAACTGAGTTTCGTTAAAATCCTTGACACGTTATGCTTGCTATCTTCCGCCAACTTCCACTTGTGTTGACTATGTGCTTTCATACAATTCCCTATATCGTTGTTCTACCGCTGAAGCATTTCTAGTTACAGATAATTAGTAACCAATGAACTATGTTCAATTTCAAACAGTCAGATAACTACCAGTGCCACATGTCCAACTAAGTGTTATCATCTATTGCCTTGTTTTCACCTCTGTCTAGCCAATCATAACCAGAGAAACAATTGAAATTACTTCGTTAACACTGACCCTTCATGGTATCTCTGCACCATTCTTTTTCTTAACTTAAGTGCTTATTTTAAAGGTATCACTCAAAGAATTCTACGTGTGAATTGAAAACAATCAGTTATGTTTCCGTTACTTTGATCCCTACTGCTGACTTTGGTCTTTGAAATGCCTTCCATCATTGGTCGCTACACAAAATCTCTCCAGAGATTTCGGCCTCCTCCCCCCATTCTGCCATTTTCTCTTCCTCTGGTAGTTTCTAAACTGTCGATTGTTTCTAGTAGAAATTTTAAAAGTATTTTGGACCCTTTTCCCAAAATAAAAGCCTAAAATAATGCAAGTTTATGTCAAAAGCATTTCACACGTCCCCGTCTATTAATACAGCTGAGCAGCTTTAACAGCCGCAGATCAAAATTCATTATGTCAAAAGCAACTCCAGCCAAAACCTCAGATTAAGCCTCAGAAAAGGCCCTCAATACGATTAAAAACTAATACGGTGTTTCCAATTCAGGACGATGTGGATAATATCTATTGTTTATACCGTTGCGTGGAATTTCCACCGTTTTGTTTTTTTAAGATGCTAGGATACTTGTTTTTCATGGTGTTATGAACGTCAATCCCATGCCAAATGTGATTCTGGAGCAGTAGCGCTTTGGTATAATCTACAAATAGTGTTCTAATTGGATAATATTTGCGACTGTGAACAATTTAGATAAGTACATTACCTCTAAATTAAGATTCCCATCAACTTAGAATGCTGCTGTTCCTGCATATGCAAAACACAACAGTGACGATCGAATAAATTCTGCGCCGCTAGCATTTGGAGTACTGGTAAATTAATTCTCGAAATAAATGAGCTTCGAATGATTCAGAACTTCTTTTCATTCATAGAACATTTCATAATTCTACGTAAAGTATTTAATATTGCAATTTAAATTACAAATTATGATTTGGCTTCAATGATGCCAAGGATCTTTATGGAGGAATTAAAACATCAGCATTAGTTTCCCGTACATTTAAGTTACGTACTGTATTTGTGCTGAATTCGATTTCGCGAATTCAAATATTCAGATTTAAGACGAGTATTTGGCTAAAGTCAACCACGCCATCAAGTGTATAACTAAATCCTATATTTTTGCTTGTTACATACATCTGTTAAGGTGCATTGTCCAGATACCTTATGAGGTAACCGTAGCCTTCAGCCAGGAGCAGATGTCATCAGGTGGTTCCCAACCTTCACAGAGTGTTTTGACCCTTAACCACGACACTCTCCAGTTGTTGGACCAGCACTGGTAGCCAAATCACTGCCCATCTGCTCCTGGCTTCCAGCTTCCCTCCTCTTGCCTACTCTAAATCCAACAAGAGGCTCGTTCGGCCTCTTCGCCCATCCTATAAGCTGCTTGATTTTGCTCCTTTTGTTCAGGCCCAGAGCTGACAACAACCGCCATGCTGATTTGGCTGGGAAACCTCTGCAGCCGATCTCCACAGGGAACAACTATGCCTGCCATCCCTTGTCTTTGCAATCCTGAACTAAGGCCTGGTACTTCAAGGTCTTTCTCTCGTGGGCCTCTTCCCATCCCTCCTAGCACGGCACCGTCAGCTCAACCAGAATTATTTTCCGATCTTCAGTTGACCACAATACAATGTCCGAGCAGAGGGTTGTGTGCACCACCTCCAGGAACTGCAGCCTCCTTCCCACATCGATACATATATACATATTACATGAATGCATATAATATTTAATGCAATACACGCACTTATTCACACATCCATCTCATACATCCAATTTTACACAACAGCGCAATGAAATTGCATACAAAAGAAACTCTCCTTTGTCTGTGACCTATAACTTTATCAGATATATCATCTATAGGCATTTCGAGGGAACGCTGACATTGGATAAATTCCAAAGCACGAAGTATAGTTCCTGTCACGTAAGGACCTCGTAGTCTGAAACAATTTTAAATCACGGGCCAGAAAAGATCGCAGGAGATAAACAGTGGGCCAGAGGTAGCTGCAAAGTTGGAAATTACTCATATAATGCGGCTGACCGGGTTCAGTCTGCGAAGGGTGACCTTCTCAGTGCCTGCCTCTTTAATTTTCCATCCTACTCTCCACTCTGATTTATTGGTTGGTTGTATTTCCGCTCCGTTACAATGACATCCTATGTAAGCTTGTGGAGGTGCATTTCACCTTCCATTTGAGCACGTTGCAGCATTCTAATCTCAATATTGAATTCTACTTCAGATAACCTACTTTCCATGTCTGCATAAGAATTCAACTGTGATTTTGAATCGGCTTATTTAACACCCCCCCCCCCCACCTGTTTTCCTCTGGAAGTGAGGGGCATGTCCAGGCTCACCTGCCAGTCATATCTTCTGCTTCTGTAATTCACAATTCCTACATTCTTTTGTGCATGTTCTTTTATCTATGTCCTGGCTCTCAGACTACTCCTCTTCACTCATTGACAGTAATATTGTTTACAGTCCATCCCTACGCTTCCCATGCTTTTAACCTTGCAGCATCTTATCCCTCCTCCACCCTCCTTGTATCTTAATTGGTTGCAGAAACTTCTTCGTATTTCATTTTGGTGCTGAGAAAAGGTCTTTGACCTAAACCATTAACTCTTTCACTTCCCATTGTTTAGTATTTCTAGCATTCTTGTCTTTATTTGAACATTCAGTGTTTGATTATTGTAACACCAAATATGGAAATGGATTTCTAAATCCAAATCTTGCAGAAATGTTTGTGAAATAGCAGATAACATAGAAGGCTGCCGCAAGTTACAGCAGGACATTGAAAAGTTGGACCCAGAAATGGCAGATGGAGTTCAGTCCAGACAAGTGTGAAGTGATACACTTTGTAAGGTTGAATGTGAAGCAGAGTACAAGGTTACTTGTAGGATTCTTAGCAGTGTAGAGGGATCTAGGGCCTGCAAACACAGATCCCTCAAAGTTGCGTACACTTTGGTTGGATGGTTAAAAAGCACTTATTAGTCAAGGGATTGTGTTCAAGACCACGAGGTAGTGTTGCAGCTCTATAAAGTTCTGGTTAGACCACACCTAGAATGTTGTGTCCAGTTCTGGTAGCTTCATTAGAGGAAGAATATGGTAACTTCAGAGAGGGTGCAAAGGAGATTTACCATGATAAAACCTGTTTTAGAAAGCCTGGTTTATGTGGAAAGTTTGAGTGAGCTGGGGCTTTTCTCCTTAGAATGAAAGAGGATCAGAGGTAATTTGATACAGGTATAGAACATGATAAGGTGCATAAATAGAGTGGACAGTCAGGGAGGCAATGGTTAAAATAAAAGGGCATAATTTTAAGGAAGATTAAAGAGGTAGGCTTTTACACAGGGAATGGTGGATGTGTAGAACGCACTTCCAGGGATGGTGGCAGAGGCAGATACATTAGGAACATATAAGAGGTCTTAAGTACAAGGATGAAAGAAAAATGGAGAGCTCTATGGAAGGGAAGGATTATGTTGACTTGGAGTAAGTAGGGTAGAAGAATGGCATAGCATTGTGGACTGCTACTATTTTATGTTCTATTGTTATGAAGATAGTTAATGGGACCTGCAGTGATTTATTAAATATAAATAGTTCAAACTCACAAGAAATGAGTTATAATTGAAGTTCGATTTGTTACAATCTATTTGTTGTAAAGATCACAATTCATTATGGGTACAGTAGAAACAC
The DNA here is from genome assembly GCF_030144855.1 of Hypanus sabinus. NCBI lineage: Eukaryota > Metazoa > Chordata > Chondrichthyes > Myliobatiformes > Dasyatidae > Hypanus > Hypanus sabinus. Next base: position 47,510,380 of record NC_082722.1, read on the forward strand.
ACTGACCATTAATGGGCGTGAGTAGTTACAAACTATTATCTACAATGTGGCTGAACATACATTTGAGAAAGAGAGAACATGTGAAGTGCCCCTGAGGTCAGTGTTACAATCTGTTATTCATTATTTATGTACATATTTTGGATATGAATCTACACGACATGTTTAGCAGATTTGCTGATGACACTAAATTAGTGGCATTCTCATTACCCCAGGGTTAAAGAGTCTAAAATTAAAGACAACTAAGAACATAGAGTAGCACAGCACAGTACAGGCCCTTCAGCCCACAATGTTGTGCCGACCCTTAAACCCTGCCTTCCATATATCCCCCCACCTTAAATTCCTCCATATACCTGTCTAGTAGTCTCTTAAATTTCACTAGTGTATCTGCCTCCACCACAGACTCTGGCAGTGCATTCCACGCACCTGAGTAAAAAAACCTTCCTCTAATATCCCCCTTGAACTTCCCACCCTTACTTTAAAGCCATGTCCTCTTGTATTGAGCAGTGGTGCCCTGGGGAAGAGGCGCTGGCTGTCCACTCTGTCTATTCCTCTTAATATCTTGTACACCTCTATCATGTCTCCTCTCATCCTCCTTCTCTCCAAAGAGTAAAGCCCTAGCTCCCTTAATCTCTGATCATAATCCATACTCTCTAATCCTGGTAAATCTCCTCTGTACCCTTTCCAGTGCTTCCACATCCTTCCTATAGTGAGGCGACCAGAACTGGACACAGTACTCCAAGTGTGGCCTAACCAGAGTTTTACAGAGCTATATCATTGCATTGCGACTCTTAAACTCTATCCCTCGACTTATGAAAACTAACACCCCATAAGTTTTCTTAATTACCCTCTCTACCTGTGAGGCAATTTTCAGGGATCTGTGGACATGTACTCCCAAATCCTTCTGCTCCTCCACACTACCAAGTATCCTGCCATTTACTTTGTACTCTGCCTTGAAGTTTGTCCTTCCAAGGTGTACCACCTCACACTCCTCCGGGTTGAACGCCATCTGCTACTTCTCAGCCCACTCCTGCATCCTATCAATGTCTCTCTGCAATCTTTGACAATCCTCTACACTATCCATAACACCACCAACCTTTGTGTCATCTGCAAACTTGCCAACCCACCCTTCTACCCTCACATCCAGGTCATTAATAAAAATCACAAAAAGTAGGGGTCCCAGAACCGATCCTTGTGGGACACCACTAGTCACAACCCTCCAATCTGAATGTAATCCCTCCACCACAACCCTCTGCTTTCTGCAGGCAAGCCAATTCTGAATCCACCTGTCCAAACTTCCCTGGATCCCATGCCTTCTGACTTTCTGAATAAGCCTACCATGTGGAACTTTATCAAATGCCTTACTAAAATCCATGTCGATCACATCCACTGCAGAAACAAACCTTAAACCTACAATTGACTGATTTTGTCACAGGACCTAGCATAATTGATAAAATTTGAATGGCACAAACGTATATTTTTCTGTTCCAATTATAAATATAGGAATGTGTAAAGAGCTGTAACAACTTAAATTCTATTAAGCATTTTAGTTATTTATTACCTCTTATTTGATTCTAGGTTGCAATTCAAAGCTTCAAAGCTAATCTGTTTTGTACATAAATATCTTATTGATGATGTATAATAAAGATGTAATTAACTTTCTTTCTATTACTGAATGTCTTATGAAATTATGTACTCAAGCAGTCCAAATTATTTGTAAAGATTATAATTTATGTCCAGAACATTTGCTTTTGATTTTCACTACTTGCATCATTGCCATGTAAATATATACATTAATTGTCAGTACCTCCAGTCGAACTCTGTCTTTTTGTGAGTTTCGCCCTAGCCATCATTCTGTTTTAGTAATGCCATGTGCTTCTGTCCCTGCCCCGCTCCACTCCAGCCCCTGTATCACTAATTACTCCTCTCTCACCTGTTTCTCATTATTATCTGTATTGCTGCCACCTGTATCTCATTGTATCTCAATCATCTGCCTCTTGGTTTATTGCTCCGTTTATTTTAGTCCTGTGTTTTCACCTACGTTTTGCCAGATTGTGCTAGTGAGTTTTCTGGGCATTCATATCTAAACTCTGTCTTTCCAAGTACTGACCCTGCCTTCACCTACTTATCTTGATTGTTCTGGTTTTTGACACTGCCTGTTTCCTGTTTCTGATTTTTGGATTTCTCTGGATTTTTTTGATCTCTGTCTTAACTTTGATGCTGACTTTGTTGCCCCTCTGGATTTATTGCTCTATAAATATCAGTGTGCACAGTACTTGGTCTGCAATTGAGTCCTTGCTCCAGCACCCTGACAATTAATAGTATAATTTTCTGTGTGAAACTATGAATTTATGCCTATAGTTAATAACCCTACATAATTTGAGGTATCACTTTGAAAACAGATTCCAAAATTGAATTTTGGAAAGTTATGATGTTGCTTGAAGCATTTCTCAAAACATACCATTCAAGCAGTAGACATAACATCTGTGGAAATTATTTAAGTCTGAGGACAAAGGCAATTAATCAATGTCAAAATATTCATATTAGAGTTTTTGGAGCTAATTAAACTTTAGCCTTAAACAAATTTAGTGTATATTTTTATAATATGTTTTTGTAGATGATAATTCATTGCACTTGTATTAAAGTTGCAGATTGGTCAATTGAAAAATTACAGATCAATAACAAAATGTGGAAGTGTTGCAATTTACCATTGTCACATCCACTTACAAGACAGCAAAATGTCTGGAAATCTTTTCAAGTTATATTAAACAAATAACATTTTAATACAATTTCATTAGTAAGTTTCAACCATACAAATTGACTCCATTCATTTTGGACTTTACTTTTATCATATTATACCAACATAAATTACTGAAGGCTACACTCAAACTTCAAAGTAAATTTTATTATCAAAGTACCTAGATGTCACCATATACAACCTGGGGATTAATTTTCTTGTTGGCATTCTCAGTAAATCCAGAGAATAGTAACTATAACAGGATCAATGAAAGAGCAACCAGAATGCAGAAGACAAATGTAAATATAAATACATAGAATTAAATAGTGAGACTTTGAAATAATGAGATAAAGATTCCTTGAAATTGTTATAATTTGTTATGGTAACATTTCAATGAAGGGGCAAATTGAAAGTAAGTGTAGTTATCCTGTTTATTCAAGAGTCTGATGGTTGAGTGGTAGCAACTGTACTTGAACCTGGTGATGTGAGTCCTGAGGCCCTTGTACCTTCTACCTAATGAGAACAGCAAGAAGAGAGCATAGCCTGGATGGTGGGATCTCTGATTATGGATGCCGCTTTCCTACGACAGTATTTCATGTAGATGTGCTCAAAGGCTGGGAGGACTTTACCCATGATGTACTGGACCGAATCCACTACTTATCGGAGGATTTTCCATTCAAAGGCATTGGTGTTTGCAGCCATGTTATGATGTAGCCAGTCAATATACTCTCCATTACACACCTATAGATGTTTGTCAAAGTTTCAGATGTCATGCCAAATCTCCACATACTCCTAAGGAAGTCATGCCTCATCCTCACCCTGCAGTACTTAATACTCAAGAGACAGTGAACAGCGGCATATGATATCAGTAGGGCCACACAGGCATAACAGATGATAAACACTTTGTGCATTTAAAGGAGGACAATCGTATCAGTACGTTATTTGTTCTTCACATGGGCTAGTTTCTCCACTGCAAGTCATCTTTCTTTCTCTTTAATGTTCCTATAAAAGAACATTCTCATATTGTCAAACAGGTTTCTCTGTATTTCACTTCTTTATCTTCTACAAATGTAATTGGCTTATTATTATTTTGTTCTGCTGTATTGTGTATTGCATTGAACTGCTACTGCTAAGTTAACAAATATCATGACACATGCCAGTGATAATAAATCTGATTCTGAAATGAAGTAAAAGGCTTGATACAATAGCTCCTTTTGTGATCTTTAAAAAATCTCATCAAGAGTGCTATCAATCACTTGATCCCAACCTTGATCTAAACATGACAAAGAGCTAAATTCCAGAGTTGAAGAGATAATTCCTTCCCTTGATATAAAAATAACAATGGACTAAAATCTGTTAGAACTAAAATCAGTGGGCATCATTGCAAAACATTATCTGAGGTCAATCATCATGGATTAGGAAATCACTGGAGTTCCTTGGCACATCCAGCTGCTTCATCAATAATCTTTCTTCTATTGAAAGGTCAGAGAAGAAGATGTTTGCTGATAATTCCAAACACACATTCCCAGCAAATGAAGCAGTCCCATCTCTGAGTGCGGTAAAACCTAATGGCTTTCAAGGTTGGGCAAATATGGAGTTAATGAGACTGCAATGACCATCTCCATCCAGCAATGGTCTAATGTCCTTGACTTTCAGTGGTATCATAGAAACATAGAACATAGAAAAGCTACAGCACAATACGGGCCCTTCGGCCCATGATGCTGCGCTGAACATGTACTTATTTAGAAATTACTTAGGATTACCCATAGCCCTCTATTATTTTGAAGCTCCATGTACCTATCCAGGAGTCTCTTAAAAGACCCAATTGTATCCACCTTCACCACCGTCACTGGCAGCCCATTCCATGCACTCACCGCTCTCTGTGTAAAAAACTTATCCCTGACATCTCCTCTGTACCTACTTCCAAGCAACTTAAAACTGTGCCCTCTTGTGTTAGCTATTTTAGCCCTGGGAAAAAGCCTCCGACTATCCACACGATCAATGTTTCTCATCAGCACATGCCCAAAACTGCACAAAATCTCAGTTTAACTAGTTAAGTAGGTCAGAGGCTCATTTACTCCCATCCCATACCCTCACCATAAAGCACTGCCAGGAGCATGTTAGAATTTACTACACCCCACTTTATTTGGGGGGGAAGGGTTTGTGTTCCTAGAAAACTATCTAATTTGCGATTTTCCATAACAACATTCAAAAGTTGACATTTGTTTGTTCCTGTTGCATTTTGTGTTTATTTTTCTTTTCTGCACATAAATCATTTCATATCTCAGATTTTTAGTAGTGATTAGTGAATTTCATACTTCCAGCTATCATAAACAGGCATACATTGTACTATCCTTTTTCCTGGGTGAGTGTTGCTCCAATAAAACACAAGCAGCTTGACATAATGCAGCTCACAATTGAAATCCCACTCACCACTGGCTTACCCAGGATGCCATGAATGTTATCTACAAAACATATTCCGGGTACTTATCTAGGTTATTCCTACAGCACCTTCTGAAACCCATGATCCTTGTCACTAAGGACAGCAGGAATATAGGAAAAGTAGAAACCTACTGTGTTTTCCTCCAAATCACACATCATACTGTGCCTTGCAACCATATCAAAATTCTTTCATTATCACCAGATCCAAACACAGGAATTCCCTACCCAATAGCACTTTGGGAGTACCTTCATTTCCTCTAGGCATTCCCTTGAGATGAAAACAACTTTCTTCCCATGTAGATCAGTTATACCACACAGAAATAGAAAACTTCAGTTCACCAGTTCATGCTAAGATCAAGCACCTACTTATAGCAAACTAAATTCTCTCTTTTTCTCCTGTATCCCAGTCAACCCCACCATTGTAACTCCAACCAGCTACCGCAGACACTGAGGACAATTTAGAAACTCTGTTATCTCTTCTAATCTGCACATCTTTGAAATGTGGAATAAAAGAACCATAATCCTTGGTGGAAACCCATGTATACAGAGGAAGAATGTGCAAATCCTACACAGACAATACTGCAGGTCAGGACTGACGCAAGCCCCCTGGAACTCTAATGCAACAGCAGTTCTATTGACTGAACTTCTATATCACCCCAAAGTTCTGTGGGTCATTAGCTGGCTGGTAAGATACACAGATTCGGCCACTGGTAGGATTGGGGCAGGCTTGCTGAGGTGGTTGGGCAGGTGGTTTGACAGATGGTGTTATGGCCCAGTCTGTGAAAAAAAAACCTTGAATTGTTTGTCCCCTTCCTTTGGTAATCTGTTGTTAAGATGGAGCTCAGATTGTCTACTTTGAAAGTTTGGAATTGGGCTAATGGACATCGTGGCATACATCAAGCTTACATGAATAAAATTAGGGTCTCACTGCGACGCGTTGGCTTTGATAACAATCATATTGCTTCACATCCTGCTTCGATGTACCTTTAACAGAAGAACTACAACAGTTACTGAAGACCAATAAATAAATGCTGGTTTTGTCTCCTACACTCACATCTGCAAAATGTGGATAAATAAACAAAACCATTGTACGAGAATTGCATGCCAGAAACCAGGGATGCAATAACTTAAATGTCTTATCTTTACGTTTGAATCATTAACGCGTCGGCCACTTTCTCGCCGACACCCCTATTTGAGCCGGAAAAACGTTTTCTGAAAGACAGAAATCTTTTATCATAAACATGAAGCACCTGACAGAAGAAGTGCTTCGATCAACAAGTATGTAGAGACACGGAACCAGCAGTCGGGTTGGCGTGAATGGCCTTATTTTCCCAATCAATATGAACATAGTTTGACTGCACACGACTGAATTAAACCGCAGGGTTGGTTACCTGGCATCGAGCGGAGAGGCCCCCTAGAGCTGGCCGAGGCGCCTTTAAGAAACTGCGCGTGCGCGTCGGGAGAGCAGGCGAAGAAGGCGCAAAGAGAACGAGATGGTGCAGTAATACTTTGGGTGGGTATCGTTGGATGAAGAAGTAGTGCGAGGTGTTTATCACGAGAGTGTGTCTTTATTGTTAACTTTTCTCTTGTGAGGCTCAGCAGGTGCTGTCGTCCGCGGGGTCATTAGAAGAGTGGCGAGGCCTGAGGGGTGGAGGCACTGAGAAAGCCCGGTAACTTCAAAGTTACTTTTCTCCGACGCTGTATGAAGCATATCGCACTGAGGTTATGTTCATTTTTTTTTAGGAAAGAGGAAACTCTCTATTGGTCTTATTTCGTGTGGAGAATGAGTTCAAATTCTGAATTCTGTTTTTATGGAATGTCTCCTAGGATATTGCCGTAATAAAAGAAAACATTGACTTGAAATGCAAAAAACTCAACCGGAGAAGTAAAATAACGTGTAGTGTGTAAAGGTGAGGAATGGAGAGCTCATGTCCAGGTGAAAATGCTTCCAGTTTAGAGCAGAATAGAACGATTTGGCCCATTGAGTTTGTTCTGCCATTTTATTATGGCTAATCTATTTTCCCTCTTAGCCCCAATCTCCTGCCTTCTTCTCGTATTCCTTCATGCCCTGACTAATCAAGAAACTATCCACCTCTGCCTTAAGTATACCAAGTGACTTGGCCTTGGCAGCTGCCTGTGCCAACAAATTCCACAGATTCTTCTCACTCTGGCAAAAAAAAATCCTCGTCATTCTAAAAGAAACTCTTTCTGTTCTGAGGCTGTCCTCTTGTGTCTCTGGCTCCCCATTATAGGAAACATCCTTTCTATCCAGGCCTTTCACCATTCGATAGGATTCAATAAGGTCACCTGCCATTCTTCTGAATTCCAGTGAGTAAAGGCCCAGAGCCATCAAGCAGTCTTCATATAACAAGCCTTTCAGTCCTGGAATCATTTTCTCAAAACTCCTTTTAACCCTTTCCAATGTTAGCACATCCTTTCTTACATGGGGGTCCAGAACTGCTCAGAATGCTCCCAGTGAGGGTCAACATTACATTAACATTACATCTTTGCTTTTATATTCTAGTTGTCTTGAAATGACTGCCAATATCACATTTGCTTTCCTCACCACTGATTCAACCTGCATATTTACCTTTAGGGAATCCTACTTGAGAACTCCCAAGTCCCCATGCATCTCAGATATTTGAATTTCTCTCCTTTTAGAAAAGAATCTACTCTTTGATTTCTTCTACCAAAGACCATACCCTTCTCAACACTATTCCATCTGCCACTTCTTTACACATTCTCCTAATCTTCTTATGACATTTTGTAACCTCTACTTCCTCAAAACTACCTGCCCCTCCACCTATCTTGGTAACATCCACAAATTTGGCCACAAAGACATCAATTCCGTCATCCAAATCACTGACATACAACATTTTTTAAAAAAGTGGTCCCAAAGCAGACCCCTGTAGAACACAACAGAAAAGGCTCCTTTTATTTCTACTCTTTGCCAATCAACCAATGCACTTCCCATTCTTTCTTCTGCCTCTCTCCCTTCTTGAAGAATGGAGTGAAATTTGTAATTTCCCATTCCTCTGGAACCATGCCAGAATCAATCGATTCTTGAAAGGTCATTACATTACTCATGCATCCAGTATCTCTTCAGCCACCTCTTTCAGAACCCTGTGGTGTATTCCATCTGGTCCAGGTGACCTATCTTTTTTCAGACCTTTCAATTTCCCAAGAATCTTCTCCCTAGTAATGACAACTTAACATACTTCTGCCCCCTGACACTATCGACTTTCTGATATACTGCTCATGTCTTCCACAGTGAAAAATGATGCAAAATACCTATTTAGTTCATCTGCCATTTCCTTGTCCCCCATTATACCACTCCAACATAATTTTCCAGTGGTCTGATATCTACTCTCGCTGCTCTATTGCTCTCTATATAGCTGAAGAAAATGTTGGTATCCTCTTTAATATTATTGGCTAGCTTACATTCATATTCCATCTTTTCCTTCTTTATGACTTTTTTAGTTGCCTTGGTTTTTAAAAGCTTCCCAATCCTCTACCTTCCCACTAATTTTACTCTATTATATGTCCTCTCTTTGGTTATTTTGTTGATTTTGACTTGTCAGCCACAGTTGTGCCATCCTATCTTTAGAATACTTCCTCATCTTTAAGATGTATATATCCTGTGCCTTCTGAATTACTCCCAGAAATTTCAGCCATTGCCGTTCTGCCATCATCCTTGCTAGTGTTCCTTTCAATCAGTTTTGGCCAGCTCCTTTCTCATGCCTGAGTAATTCCCTTTACTCCACTGTAGTACTGATATGTCTGACTTTAGCTTCTTCTCAAATTGCAGGGTGAATTCTATCAGATTATGATCACTTGTCCTTAAGGGTTCCTTTACCTTAAGCTCCTAAACAATTCTGATTCATTGAAAAACACCCAATCACGAACTACTCTAAAAAGCCATCTCATAGACATTCTAGAAATTCCGCCCTTTGGATCCAGCACCAACCTGATTTTACCATTCTACCTGCATACTGAAATCCCCCATGACTATCATAATATTGCCCTTTTGACATGCATTTTTTATCCCCCATTGTAATTTATAGACTACATCTTGACTACTGTTTAGGGGTCTGTATATAACCCATCAGGTTTTTTTTTCCCTTGCAGTTGCCATGCAGTTCCTGAGCACTGCCCACAATGATTCAATGCCTTTGGATCCTATGTCACCTCTTTCTAATGATTTGATTACATTTTTTACCAATGGAGCCACACCACCCCTTCTGCCTACCTGCCTGTCCTATTGATACAATATGCATCATTGGACATATAGGTCCCAGGTATGATCTTCTTTCAGCCATGATTCAGTGATCCCCAGAACGTCAGACATGCCACTCTGTAACTGTGTTACAAGTTCGTCTACCTTGTTCTGTGTAATGCATATGTTCAAATAGAACACCTTCAGTCCTGTGTTTACTCTTTTTGATTGTAACTTATCCTGTTGACTGCAAGTTTGTCCTATCATCAGCCCCTCTTTGCTTCTCACTGCACACTGTCTCTGGTTATAAACCAACAAACTTCATCCTCAGCACTATCACTCCGGTTCCCATCCCCTAGCCAAATTAATTTAAATCCTCCCAGACAGCTATAGCAAACCTGCCCACAAGGATATTGGTCCCCCTTGTGTTCAGGTGTAACCTGTTCCTTTTGTACAGATTGTACCTTCCTCAGAAGAGATCCCAATGATCCATAAATCCAAACCCCTGCCCCAGCACCTGTTCCTCAGCCATGCATTCATCTGTATTTTCATAGACTCCCTTTTCATATTTTCTATACTAAAGTAAAACAATGTGGATTTGAAAAGCATAGCTGACTGAAGTTTAAAATGTATACAATGTGAATTGAGGAACAGGGTAGGTTGATGACATACAATCATTGGTGGCAAGATTGTACCTTAAATGTAGATTTTGAAGTTTGTTACCTTTATAATGAATTGACCATTGGTGTGTTCTGTTTTCCTGTTGCTTTGTTAGTGCTACTTTAGACTCCGCTCAGACCTACAGCATAAGTTAATGTTTCTCCGTTATGTCAGTTTGACTTTACCTGATGATACAAGCAGATTACAATGATGATAATAAATCAAAGTCAAGTTTATTGTCACATGTACAAAATGCAATGAAAACTTGTAAACTGGAGTGCTACAGGCATGTAGCATTGTTTAAGCAGCATTCACAAGAAAAACAAATTAAACATGTTATGTATAATTTTTATAATGAACACATTAAGAGCAAATGAGCAGCCATTTTAATGCCAAGTCATCAAAATGGTTATAGTGTTGCTAGACTGTAATGATTGAGGTTTTGCTCATTGGTTCAAGAACTGAATGCTTGAAGGGAAGTATCTGTTCTTGAGCCTCGTGGTGTGGGACATCAGGGTTCTGTATATCCTGTGCAGCAGCAGTTGTGAAGAAATGACATGGCGTAGGTGGTGGGGATCTTTAAATGCTGCTTTGTTGAAGCAGCACCTTCAGTTGACACTACCAATAGTGGAAAGGGATGTGACCATGATATTCAAATAACATGCTATTTCACTTATTTACTTAATATTTAATTTAATGCAATTGCAATATATACAGTGTAATTAGAGATTAAACTGCAACACCATTTCCATCATAATTCCAGATCAATTTGAATATTAGGTTTATTATCACTGTCATGCTGTGAAATTTGTTAATTGCAGCTTCAATACAGTGAAATATGTTAAAAATTAAGTTGCAATAAGAGATACTAAAGAATAAATAAGTGCAGAAAGTAAACAAAATAGTAAGGTAATGTTCAGCATTCATGGACCTTTCAGAGAGCTGATGGTACTGGGGAAAAAACTGTTCCTAAAATGTTGAATGTGTGTCTTCAGGCTCCTGTGCCACCACTCTAAAGGTAGTAATGAAAAAGGGTCAAGAGGCTTTTTAATGTTGTGTGCCATATTCTTGAGGCATTGCCTTTTGAAGACGTCCTCAATGGTGGTGGTGAGTTGGCTGAGTTTACATCTCTGCAGCCTTTTCCAATCCTCTGCAATGGCACCTCCATACCAGATGATGCAACCAGTCATAATGCTCTTCACAGTACACTTGAAGTCTGATGGTACTATTTTTAACAGTATTTATTGATAAAAATACACAAAAATAATATCAATGCAAACATACAGATAATATACGTTGTCAATACTAAATCTAAAAGCGTGGGTATAATAATAATAAGAAATAGCTCTATCGTTGTCTAGGGGATAATGTATTGTCCAATGGAAATATAAAAGTCACTTTAGTTCATTCAGGCTGCAGCCTTTGGTTGGAGAGAGAGAGAGAGACGATGTTTTTAGAACTTGCCCGTTTTCCTATTTATGATGTTGATCCTTCGAAATGTCGTCGGTGGTGATCTCTTCTTTAGCTAAGCCGTCTTCCGTGGTAAGGCTTCAATCCCGGGCAATGGGAAAGGACACATGTGGGTCTTCCACTGGCTGTCACTATTAAACACTGTCACGGGATTTCCAGTGTTTCTCCTGGTGCATCTAAAGGGGCTGTTCCCCAGACCCTCTTTTATCCTGACTCAGGGTCTCAGATGTCAATCAGGTTGGGATGATGCAATCCCTCCACCAACCCCCTCTGTTCATTGCCTGCGGGCTTCAATGAATAGTACAGTACTCAATACACAATTCTGTCTCCAAGAGATAATGGCCGTTATCCATGGCTTTGTCTCTTGCAGGCCCAGGACACATTCCAAACCTTGAGGAATCTGCGTGTCTCTCTCTCATTTTCTGGGTCCCAGACCCGAATTAATAGTGATCTTGTGATTCTCAAAAAGGAGGGGGCTACGTTGTACCCTTCGGCCCCTCAGAGTTGGGGCACAGGCGTAACACCAGAGAGCGGCAGCATTATCTTCTGGCTCTTCAATTCACTCCCCCAACTAAAGAAGGCAACCACCTGATCAACTTGTGTGGCAACTATCTGTGGAATTGGATCTCAAGATCCCTCTGTTCCTTTACACTGCTAAGAATCCTGGCATTAATTTTGTACTCTACTTTCAAGTTAAATCTATCAAATTGCATTACTTCACACTTTCCTAGATTAAACTCCATCTACCACTTTTCAACCCAGCTATGCATGCAGTCTCTGTTGTAACCTGCAATAACATTCTATGCTATCTACAACACCATGTTGTGTCATCTTGAAGAACGTACCCTTCCATTTTTCTCATCCAAATCATTTATAAAATTCACAAGGAGCAAAGATCCCAGGTCAAATTCCTGTGGAACACCACTAGTCACCAATCTAGGCAGAATGTGCTCCACCTACTCCCACACTCTTTATACTGTGTTAAAGAGACAGTGATAATAAATCTGATTCTGAATATGCTCATAAGGTAATGTGAGGTTAGTAGTGTTCTGACAAACTTGTGTCTGTATACTAAATGCCATGTAACATCACTAAGAAATTTATCAACGTTCATCTCTAATTCTTGACCATTTGTCATGGCAGTGGTTTTAAAACAAGATAGTCTTCCCTTACCTTACCTTCTACATGAACATCAAATTTTGATTTGGTTGGCTGCACTTCCTAAACTGTGTACAGTATGGTAATCACACAACAGAAAAAAATACGGTTGCAGTAGAGGAAAAGCAGAAAAGATTCACCAGAAAGTGGCCCCTATAGGGCTGTAGTTATAAAGAGAGATTAGAAAGCAGGTTTTGTTCTCACTTTAATGTAGAAAGCTGAAGGGTGACCCTTAGGTTTATTATACTGAGGAAGATAAAGAGGATAGATAATCAGTCTTATTCTCAGAGAATGGGAGCTTAGAACTGGAGGTGAAAGGAGAGAAATTCAAATGAGATCTGAGGGGTAAGCTTTACACACACACTTAAGTGATGGTTACCTGGATTGAGCTGCTTGAAGAATTGGTGAAGGTAGATACAATTGCAAAATTTAAAATATACTTGGACAGATACTAGGCATCTAGACAGGATACTAGGATACTAGACAGATAAAGGCATAGAGAGAAATGGACTTAATGCTGGCAAATACGATTAGCTTGGTTAGGCATCACAGCTGGCTTGGATAAGTTGGTCCAAAAGGATACGCTTCGACATTGTATAATTTTATGAAACAAAATGAGATACTACATGGCAGCTGCATCACAAATCATGATACAACACAGTTCACAAGAATGATATCCTTTCATTTCTCTATTGCCATGTGCTTTACATGAATAATTGGGAGTTTTATATATTGCATGTTTGATGGGTTTGCCTAAATCTAAATTGAATAGTTGTAAATGGAATTGTATGACCACACATAGGTGTTATTACTCGTATGGGATATTTGATTTATTATGTCCAAATGGGTTCTTTCTGAGGCAATCCACTCATTCCCATTCTCATAATCATTCCTTTTAGCTCTACAAATTGTTTTCTTTCAAGTGGGGATCAAATTCTCTTCAAAAAAGTTTGACTGTTTGTATCACTCCATGAGCAAGGAATTCCAGAACACACCTACTCCTTTAAACTTAATAAATCTTGTGTTATCCATTCTTACATCAGGTTACAACCATAAACTCTGCGAGATTGTCAAAATCAGCCAGTTCACTGCTGTACTGTATGAAAGGCAGTCTATTTCATTAGCAACTTCATTGCTTATCAGGTTCCAGCACAGGTAGTCATTGTTTTCCTGTTTTTCCACACACCAGCAGCTGTCTCTCCCCTTTCATTTTCCTCCACCCACAACAGTGACAACTGCCTTTATTTTTTTTCTGCCTTTATGATCTATCAGAATCGGGTTTATTATCACCGGCATATGACATGAAATTTGTTAACTTCGCAGCAACTGTCCAATGCAATACATAATATAGAAGAGAAAATAATAATAAATAAAATTAAAAATAGTAAATAAATAAATCAATTACAGTATATGCATATATGCAATAGATTAAAAAAGTACAAAAACAAATGCTGTATATCAAAAAAAAAGTGAGGTAGTGTCCAAGGGTTCAATGTCCATTTAGGAATCGGATGGCAGAGGGGAAGAAGCTGCTTCTGAATCGCTGTGTGTGTACCTTTAGGCTTCTGTACCTACTACCTGATGTTAACAGTGAGAAAAGCGTGCTGGAGGTCTTTAATAATGGATGCTGCCTTTCTGAGACACCGCTCCCTGAAGATGTCCTGGGTACTTTGTAGGCAAGTACCCAAGATGGAGCTGACTAGATTTATAACCCTCTGCAGCTTCTTTCGGTCCTGTGCAGTAGCCTCCCCCCCCACCCCAAACACACCTGAGATGCACCAGTGTTAATTGTTAGCAAGGAGGATATGGTATCACCAATCCACACAGACTGTGGTCCTCCAGTTGGGAAGTCGAGGATCCAATTGCAGAGGGAGGTACAGAGGCCCAGGTTCTGCAACTTCTCAATCAGGATTGTGGGAATGATGGTATTAAATGCTGAGCTATAGTTGATGAGCAGCATCCTTACATAGGTGTTTGTGTTGTCCACGTGGTCTACTGGCGTGCGGAGAGCCATTGAGATTGCGTCTGCCATTGACCTATCGTGGCGGTAGGCAAATTGCAATGGGTCCAGGTCCTTGCTGAGGCAGGAGTTCAGTCAAGTCATGACCAACCTCTCAAAGCATTTCATCACTGTTGATGTGAATGCTACCAGGTGATAGTCATTAAGGAAGCTCACATTTTTCTTCTTAGGCACTGGTATAATTGTTGCCTTTTTAAAGCAAATGGGAACTTCTGCCCATAGTGGTGAGAGGTTGAAAATCTACCTTCCTGAATCTCGGGTTCAGCCCTCTCTCTCCCTTATCATGCCTCAATCTGCCCATCATCCTTCAGCACTACCATGGTCCAGTGTCTGATTCCAGCATCTGCAGTCTCTTGTGAACCTGTTGTATTTGCCTACTGTGGCCCTTACAGACACTGCTTTATGCCCTTGAGGCAATACTCTATTTCTAGGACCTATGCCTCAAAAGCGAATGAAAAAGGGGCTTTAAAAATAGAAATGCAAGATAACGTTAAATAGCTAAGTATTTAAATAATACTCTGCAGTCTAATTACAGTTGAGTTGGTAATATGGCAGTGAGTTGCTTGGACCACTCTTTCAGGTCATAAATTTATCTCAACACCATTTTTCTTCAGCTATCCACTTGTATAGAAAACTTCCAAAAGATCTTTGCAAGACCAAGCAAGTATTATCTTCATCATTCCTGTATACCTTCACCAGCTAGGAGTCATACTTTGTCATGTTTATTCATTTGTGTACCATTTGATGTCCATTCACACATAAGTGTCAGCTTGTTAAAATGTTTAATCAGGAGCAATGAGAAACAGATGAAGAACATGTCAATTGTAACAGTGATAGATTAACCTGCAGTGATGAGTTAGCATTCTGTAACATGAAGCTTCTTACAAGGAGAAAAGAAACCATTTACAAGATGTCACCTTAAACAATTAAATGCACTTATGAGTTTTATTTTCCTTCTGTGTGATATGGGTTTGTTCTCCATTCCCTCATTGAGTCTGTCTAAACTTTTTGGTTACTGAGCCCTTGGATCCCAAACTACATTCCCACTGCCCACCCCATCCATTACATAAAAACTAAAAAAATTTTGATTTATGATGCTCAGTGAAAGACAGTATGAACTGCAAATTCAAAGCAATGACAGATAATTTCAGGAATCATTCATATCTATTTAAAGCTACAGTTACGTACCCCGTAACTGGGTCACTTACCAGCAAAGATAGAGAGGTCCGTTGAAGTCCGATGGTACTATTTTTAACAGTATTTATTGATGAAATACACAAAAAATAAGATCAATGCAAACATACAGATAATATACGTCGTCAATACTAAATCTAAAAGCACGGGTATAATAATAATCAATAAGAAATAGCTCTATCATTGTCTAGGGGATAATGTATTGTCCGATGGAAATATAAAAGTCACTCAAGTTCATTCAAGCTGCAGCTTTTGGTTGGAGAGAGAGACGGAGGTTTAGAACTTGCCCGGTTTTCCGTTTTATGATGACGATCCTTCGAAATGGCGTCGGTGGTGATCTCTTCTTTAGCTACGCCGCTTTCCGTGGTAGGGCCTCAATCCCAGAGCAACGGGAAAGGACACACATGGGCCCTCCACCGGCTATCGCTATTAAACGCTGTCGCGGAACTTCCAGCGTTTCTCCTGGTACGTGTCAAGGGCTGTTCCCCAGACCCTCTTTTATCCCCACTCACAGGGTCTCAGATGTCAATTAGGGTGGAATGATGCCATCCCCCAACCAGCCCACATTGACTGAGGGCTTCCATGAAGTGCAGTACTCAATACACAATTCTGTCTCCAAGAGACAATGACCTGTTCCGTGGCTTTGTATCGCTGGGGCCAGGACATTCCAAGCGTCTCTCTTTCATTTCCTGGGTCTCCTGACCTGACTTAATAGCGATCTTGCGATTCTCAAAAATGAATGGGGGGGGGGTGGCACAGGCATAGCACTACAAATAAAAGTATTTCTTTAATTAAAGTAAAAACAATTTTCATCAACAGTTTTTAGTGTGTACATTAGTGGTCCATCTATTCACAACTTCATTGCTTTTTCATCTTTCAATGAGTGATATCGGCTTGGTGCAGTGATATCAGCTTCTCAACATTGGGTTGTATGTCACTCAGAGGGAGTCTCAGATTCCCATATTAAATAATTTGCAGTCTGTTCATTGCTTTGAAAGAAGTTGGATGACTGCACTGGAATCATGCTCACTAAACATAAAGTTGGAAAGGCAATAGAGAACTTCTTTGTCTTTACCACAGTGCAGGATAGCATTCCGAGATTTCTTTCTGCAACCAAAGTCTTGATATGATTTTTTTTTAAATCTCACCTTCAACTCGAGGTCATTCTGTAGCAAACTCAGTTTTTCTTCTATCCTCCCTGTTAATTCCTCCATTATAAGTGTTCAGGAATGGATTTATTACCCAGTCTGGAATTTGGATAAGAGAAGATGTTGAAATCTCTCTGACATGTCTGTAAGCAGCTCTCCCATTTGGGCACAGTATATTTGAAAATCATCATCAGGTATTCTCTTCCATTTCAATTTCAATTCTTGCAAATTGGAAAAGCTTACAACGGCCATTGTTGCACTTAAATAGGGTTTACTTGGACAGAAATGTGGAGATAATGTTTGACTTTGATGAAGTTCAATCATTTCCTTGCAATTGAAGACTGATTTCATTAAACTTGGAGCATAATTCTGGCAAATGAGCAATGTTATGCCTAATATTCTTGAGTTGATTGATTAATGGAACATTTGTGTCTTCATTAATATTTTATCATGGTTTCAAAAAGTACATTAAAAACATCTTGGGCAGTTTCCTTTTGGGAGGCATCTGACTTCTGTGTGGAACAGCAAGTGTTCAAACTGTTCATTCTTAATACAAAGCTCTCAAAATAGTCAAGGATCAATAGCATGGGGTGTGATTTTATTTACTGCTCATAACAATATTAAATGAATTGTGCAGCTGATCACTTGAATTTCTTTTTAACAAGATTTCTGTCAATTATATAGTGAGTGGTAAATATAAGGTACAACTTTTTTCAGGAAAGTAATAACCCCGCGGTGGTGTCCTGTCATTAATGGTGCCCTATCTAGTGCACAGTAAAAATGTTGGTGAGAAAAATTAATCAACAATTAAAAATACTGACTCCCCCTTCATACCTGTTTCTAGTCCTCTTGCAAATAGCAACTCTTGAACTGTGCTTCCATCTTCTACGAGGCAAACATAACAAAGAAGCAAAGATTCGTTGCCTAGCAAACTTGACTCATACAACTGCAGAGCAAATTTTGTTGTCCTAAGTATGTAGTACAATGTGTCTTCCCCATTTAAAGATGTTTCAAATATTTGTTTATGAACAGAGTTGTCGGTGGATATAATTGCTGTAATTACATCCTGGTTAACAATTTTACTGCTATGCTGTAGATATTTCATTTTAACAGTTCCGTAAGAGCAGTCTGTTCTGCTTTCAGCCTATTTGGGTTACCATTGTTTAGGAATGTGTGTCATCCAGATAGTGGAACTGGAAGAAAGTTCCAGAGAATGCTGGGGAGAGAGGTTTTGTGAGGGGCACAAAGGTTGGTCTTGGTTCAGTGGGAGATGAAGAGAGAAGATGCTGGAGAGAACCTGTCGTAAGATTCGATCCAGTGGGGACAATGATTCGATGGAGCCAAGGTGCAGAGTCTACTGGGGATCGGTGAATATAACCTTTGGAAGATTTGAGCTCCAACCTGTGCACATTTGACTGTTTAATTATAAAGGGCCCTTTTTGTCTTTTTCTTTCTTCTCTCTACTAACTCTTTAGTTAAGTTAATATTCAGAAGTATACTTCTTTCCATTGTTTGCCATGTGCAATCTGTTATTTCCTGCTACGAGCTGTAACAGGACAACAGTCACAAAGCATTCACACAATCCGGGGCTTTGGTGGGTGAGACAGCCCGATCCCATGGTTTTGCTGTGACTGGAGACTAGACACACGAGGCCAGAGAAAGATGGGTTTCTCAGCACTGCGTTGAGCAACTGCCAGTGAGGGCTAACGAGCCATTTACTGAGGTGCCCAGAAAGAAAGGGGGTTTCCTTTGGTCTGGTAACTTATGCAAAACCATACTCAGAACCTTACTTCCTGCTAGCAGAATTAGTTCTTTTCCAATTGTATGGGGCTTTCCAGATTTAACAATGAGCATTGCAATATTGTATGAAGCACACAAACCATCACAGTTTTGTTGAGAAGTTCTGGCGAATATATTTTGTAGCGTTTTCTCTTTTTGAAACTTTCCATGAAATGACTGAAAATAAGTCAAGTTCTTGTTTGCTTTATCAGTGTATTCTGTTCAAATGCTCGAGAACTGTTTCATTCCCTCATTTGAAATTTTTTTTCCATACAACAGGCGCATTGGCTGCTGTTGGTTGCTCAGTGCTAGTATAAATCCATATTTCAGATACTCCACACTATATCATCTACACTTTTTTGTTTGCCATTTTCATTATGGATTAATGATCGTGGTCAATTGCCTGATAAGTCCAAGCTTAAGTTCTGCAAATAATAAAGAGTAAAGTTATGGCGTCAACAGAGCTCAGGCAAAACATGACTCTCTGCTTGAAGGTACATAAATTGGAGCAGTAATACCTTGGTTGGGCTGTGGGCTAGAGAAATGGGGTCAACACATTCAAAAAAGCACATTCTGAATTTTACACCATTGAAAGCCATGCCCTATTTTCTCATGATAAGCCAAATGCAGAAGTGTAGCGCACTTCAAGCAAAGTCTTAAAGGAATGGTGGATTAGCAAGAGTTGAGATGGTTATAATCAATTATGAGGCACTGAGGATCAAATGCTTATAATAAGTAATTAATATCTTAAGTTAAACTTGTAATTCCTCAGCTGCCCCCTTGCTACTGACTACCCTTCATCAACCCCGTTATTTTTATCATCCCCTTACAAACTCTCACTGCCCCTGGGAGGTGGGATGGGGGTACAATACTGCCCACTTTAGAAACCACTTGTCAAGAAAAATGGCTGAGTTTGAACAAGCAGAATTTTCCTGATGAAGGGTCTCAACTCGAAACATTGACTGTTTACTCTTTTCCACAGATGCTATCTGGCCTGCTGAGTTTCTCCAGCATTTTGTGTGTTGCCTAGACTGCCCTAGGTACATTTTTTGGTCCGACATCATAGTTACTTGAGTTCTGCATGATAAATTTGGCAAGTATTTCTTTAACTATTACTTGGAGACTGCAAAGTAGATTTTGTGGACTGACTGGCCTATTATCTTATGGTCTTATTCTAATTTTAAGAAGCTTTGGAGTGTCTCTATCTGATTTTTCTTACATATATTGAAAATACTCATGCAAATGCAGGGTCTCTCTGTTTTAATTTGTGATGTGCCCTGTTTCAGAAAAATTACTACACTGTGGCGGCTCATTTCCTAGCGTATGCGAACCGACTCACAATTAGATAGCCTACGGGGGTTTGCGAGCACAGAGCTTTGGAGCCTCTTCGCCATGGGGGGCCGGTTGACAGAGGCTTAAAAGTGAGGCTGAAGTTTTCGAATAAAGTTTTTCCTTCGACTGCAGTTACCGACTCCGTGTCGTAATTTTAGCGCTGCTTGTAGCACACCGCTACAATTGGTGACCCCGACGGTCCAAACGATTTTTGGACCAGAAATGACCGACGCCGCCTCTGTTCATGCGGTTTCGTTGAAACTGCCGGGTTTCTGGACACAGCGCCCGGACCTATGGTTCCAGCAAGCCGAAGCCCAATTCCACGTTCGCCGGATCACCTCAGAGGACACCCGCTACTACTACGTGGTGAGCTCCCTCGACCAGGACACAGCTGCCCAGGTCGCGGAGTTCGTACAGTCGCCCCCGGCAGACGGCAAGTACACGGAATTCAAAGCCCTGCTCCTCAGGACTTTCGGACTCTCACGGCGCGAGCGGGCTGCCCGTTTACTGCACCTGGATGGCTTGGGCGACAGACCTCCATCGGCTTTAATGAACGAGATGTTGTCTCTGGCCGAGGGACACACAGGCCTCATGTTTGAGCAGGCATTCCTGGAGCAGCTGCCCGAGGACATACGCCTGCTGCTGTCCGACGCGGATTTCAGTGACCCCCGGAAGGTGGCAGCCCGGGCGGACATGCTGTGGAACGCCAAAAAGGTGAGCGGGGCGTCCATCGCACAGATCTCCCAGCCACGCTCCCGGCAGCAAACCAGTCCAGGCCCGGCCGCAGAGCCCACTAACCCCCACTACAGCGGCTGGCCATCGGGATAGCCTCCTGTATGTGTGGGATAGAAGGTCGGGACGCCGGTTTTTGGTCGATACTGGGGCTGAGATCAGCGTTTTACCTCCGACAAGTTACGACACCCGCAGCAGGGCACCGGGTCCCCCCCTGAGGGCCGTGAATGGCAGCACAGTAAGGACCTATGGCACCCGTCAGGTGCAGCTACTGTTCGGCCCCAGCCAGTTCACGTGGGACTTCACACTGGCCGCCGTAGCCCAACCGCTTCTGGGTGCGGATTTTTTGCGAGCTCACAGCCTGCTGGTTGACCTGCCCAGGAAGAGACTGGTACACGCCGAGACCTTTCAGACGTTCTCCCTGGGCGCGGCCCAGTTGCCAGCCCCTCACCTCGGCTCCATCACGCTGTCCGACAACGACTTCACCAGGGTCCTGGCGGAGTTCCCATCGGTTCTGGCACCGCAGTTCACAGCGGCCATGCCCAGGCACGGCGTACAGCACCACATCCCGACACAGGGACCACCCCTCCATGCCCGTGCTCGGCGGCTTCCCCCGGACAAGCTCCGACTGGCGAAGGAGGAGTTCCAGAGAATGGAGGAATTGGGGATCATCCGGCGGTCCGACAGCCCCTGGGCTTCCCCCCTGCACATGGTGCCCAAAGCGACGGGGGGCTGGAGACCGTGCGGCGACTACCGCAGGCTGAACGAGGCTACCACACCGGACCGCTACCCTGTGCCGCACATTCAGGACTTTGCGGCAAACCTGCACGGCGCCCGGATCTTCTCCAAGGTCGACCTTGTCTGAGGGTACCATCAAATCCCGATGCATCCTGACGACGTCCCCAAGACGGCTCTCATCACCCCGTTTGGCCTCTTCGAGTTCCTCCGCATGCCGTTCGGCCTGAAGAATGCCGCACAGACGTTCCAGCGGTTAATGGACGCGGTGGGACGGGACCTGGACTTCGCGTTCATCTATTTGGATGACATCCTCATAGCCAGCGGCAGTCGTCAGGAGCATCTGTCCCACCTCCGTCAACTCTGCGCCCGACTGAGTGAGTACGGTCTTACAATCAACCCTGCCAAATGCCAGTTCGGACTTGATACCATTGACTTCCTGGGCCACAGGATTACTAAAGACGGGGCAACCCCTCTGCCCGCTAAGGTAGATGCGGTCCGCCACTTCCCCCGACCCACCACGATCAAAGGCCTTCAGGAATTCGTAGGTATGGTCAATTTCTACCGCCGCTTCCTCCCTTCAGCTGCCCGGATCATGCGCCCCCTGTTCGCCCTGATGTCGGGTCCGAGCAAGGACATTACCTGGGACGAGGAGTCCGCCGCCGCTTTCGTTCAAACGAAGGAAGCTTTGGCTGACGCCGCAATGCTAATACATCCCAGAATGGACACCCCTACCGCCCTCACAGTGGACGCATCAAACACGGCAGTCGGTGGGGTGCTGGAGCAGCTCATCGCAGGTCGCTGGCAACCCCTGGCGTTTTTCAGCAAACACCTGCGGCCACCCGAGCTCAAGTACAGTGCTTTTGACCGGGAACTGTTGGCGCTCTACCTGGCAATCCGGCATTTCAGGTACTTCCTAGAAGGTCGGCCCTTCACCGCGTTCACGGACCACAAACCGCTTACCTTTGCGTTTACGAAAGCATCCGACCCCTGGTCATCCCGCCAGCAACGCCACCTGTCCTACATCTCTGAATACACAACGGATGTCCGGCACGTCTCGGGTAAGGACAATGTCGTGGCGGATGCGCTCTCTCGCCCTACCGTTCATGCCCTTTCCCAAGGGGTAGACTTTGAGGCACTGGCAGAGGCACAGCAGGTAGATGAGGAGATTCCGAGTTACAGGACTGCAGTCTCTGGTTTGCAGCTCCAGGACCTCCCCGTGGGCCCAGGTGAGAGGACCCTACTCTGTGACGTCGCCACCAGCCAGCCCCGTCCGGTCGTCCCCGCAGCCTGGCGGCGACGTGTTTTCGACTCCATTCATAACTTGGCGCATCCCTCCATCCGGACAACTGTCCGGATGGTTTCCAGCAGGTTCGTTTGGCACGGACTCCGCAAACAGGTCAGTGAATGGGCCAGGACGTGCATGCACTGCCAGACGGCCAAGGTTCAGCGGCACACCAAAGCCCCACCGCAGCAGTTCCATCCCGCCCACCGGCGTTTCGACCACATTCATGTGGATATCGTGGGCCCCCTGCCAGTGTCGCGCGGAGCGCGTTACCTCCTGACTATCGTGGACCGGTTCACAAGATGGCCAGAGGCGGTCCCGCTCACCGACACCACCTCCGAATCTTGCGCCCGAGCCCTGATCGCCACCTGGATATCCCGCTTTGGTGTACCAGCCCACATTACCTCCGACAGAGGCGCCCAGTTCACCTCCAGCCTGTGGTCAGCTATGGCCAGCCTTTTGGGGACTCAGCTGCACCACACCACTGCCTACCACCCACAGTCGAACGGGCTAGTGGAGCGTTTCCACCGTCACCTGAAGTCGGCCCTCATGGCCCGCCTGCGAGGAGCCAACTGGGCGGACGAGCTTCCCTGGGTCCTTCTCGGCATCCGCACAGCGCCCAAGGACGACCTGCACGCCTCGTCGGCCGAGTTGGTATACGGCGCGCCCCTGGCCGTCCCCGGGGAGTTCCTACCAGCCCCGAGGGGGCAAGAGGAAGAACCCGCTGCAGTCCTGGGCAGACTTCGCGAGAAGCTCGGTAACCTGGCCCCCATACCCACTTCACAGCATGGGCGGCACCCGACCTGCGTACCCAAAGACCTACGGAACTGTAAGTTTGTGTTTGTACGAAGGGGCGGGCATCGGCCACCGCTGCAGCGGCCATACGAGGGGCCGTTTACGGTGCTCCGGAACAACGGGTCCACGTTCGTGCTGGACGTTGGGGGGAAGGAGGAGGTTTTCACGGTGGACCGCCTCAAGCCGGCCCATGTGGACCTGGCGCAACCGGCCGAGTTTCCGGCGCCTCGGCGCAGAGGCCGACCTCCCAAGCAGGCTGTGGACATTGGGGGGTGTATCGCCGGTTCTGGGGGGGGGTTATGTGGCGGCTCATTTCCTAGCGTATGCGAACCGACTCACAATTAGATAGCCTACGGGGGTTTGCGAGCACAGAGCTTTGGAGCCTCTTCGCCATGGGGGGCCGGTTGACAGAGGCTTAAAAGTGAGGCTGAAGTTTTCGAATAAAGTTTTTCCTTCGACTGCAGTTACCGACTCCGTGTCGTAATTTTAGCGCTGCTTGTAGCACACCGCTACAACACTTCAATTGAGACTAAACATGCATCTAAGTTTACAGATTTGTGTACAGACTTGTGCAAGTCTTTCCTAACCTTTTTGAGTTGAAAAATGAACTCAAATTTCAAGTAACTGATTAGAGTTTCATCTTATCTTTACACTAGTGATCCCCTTGGAGTCTAGACCTTCCTTGTATAAGGCACAGAAAAATGTTATTTTACCTGTCTCTGCCTCTTTGTGGAAAATGTTATCGCTCAGGTTGTGATTAAATCTTTTGCAACTCATCTTAAGCCAACATGCTCTATTTCTTTAATCCCCGACCATGAGTAAAAGGCTGTAAAAGGCCTATTTATGCCCTAATGATTTTTACAACTCTTTTAGATTAGTTCTGAATCTTCTGTGCTCCAGGGAATAAAGTCCTACTCTGTCCAACGGCTCCCTGTAACTGTGTGTTGTATCCTGGCAACATCCTTCAAAAATCGTTCTGTGCACTTTCCAGCTTTATTATAGCAAGTGACCATAACTGAACACACTTCTTCAAGTACAGCCTCACCAATGTCTTGTACAACTGAAATATAACATCCAGTTTCTGTACTTATTGTTGTGATTGATGACGCTTAGTGTGACAAAAGCCCTTTTCATCACCTTGTCAACCTGAGACACCACTTTCAGGGAACTGTGGACCTATGTCCTTTGAGAGCATTCTGACTGGTTGTATCACTGCCTAGTACGGGAACTACAACCTTGATCGCTGGACACTGCGGAGAGTGGTACGGATAGCCCAGCACATCTGTGGATTGGAGCTTCCCTCCATTGAGAACATTTATGGGAGCAGGTGCAGAAAGAAGGTCTGGGAGAACACTGGGGACACTAGTCAACCCCACCATTAACTGTTTTAGTTGCTTCTGTCTGGCAAATGGTACTACAGCATTAAAGCCAGGACCATCTGGCTACAAGACAGCTTCTTTCTACAAGCCATTAGACTTATAAATTCTCATGTCTATACATTGCAACGGAATCACAATGCAAAGGTTTTTACTCCCTCATGTTGCGGAATGGGTGTAAGATTTAAATAAATTCAATTCAATTCAAGTCCCTCTGTTCAACAACACTCCCCTGGGCTCTACTGTTCACTCATTACCATTTGTCACCTCAGTTACCCAGCTTACGATCTTACTGTAATTCTTGATAATCTTCTTTACAGTTTAGGGATGTTACGTACCCTGTAACTGGGTCACTTACCAGCAAAGGTAGAGAGGTCCATTGAAGTCTGATGGTACTATTTTTAACAGTATTTATTGATAAAAATACACAAAAATAATATCAATGCAAACATACAGATAATATACGTCATCAATACTAAATCTAAAAAGCGCGGGTATAATAATACTCAATAAGAAATAGCTCTATCGTTGTCTAGGGGATAATGTATTGTCCGATGGAAATATAAAAGTCACTTTAGTTCCTTCAAGCTGCAGGCTGCAGCCTTTTGTTGGAGTCAAGAGAGAGAGTTCAAAACTTGCCCATTCCTTTTATGATGTCGATCCTTTGAGAGTCATTGGGGCTGATTTCTCCTTTGTGTCAGCTAAAGCCGTTCTTCCTTGGTAAGGCCCACCAATTCCGAGGCAAATGGAAAAGGACGCACGTGGGCTTTCCACCGGCTTTCGCTATTACGCTGTTACAGGAGTTCTAGCGTTTCTTCTGGTGCATCTGAAGGGGCCGTTCCCCAGACCCTCTTTTATCCTGACTCACAGGGTCTCAGATGTCAATCAGGGTGGAGGGATGCCTCCCCTCAACCAGCCCACTTTTGGTCATTCCCTGAGGGCTTCAAATAAATAGCACAGTATTCAACACACAATTCCATCTCCAAGAGACAATGGCAGTTTCCCGCCGCTTTGTATCGCTGAGGGGCCAGGACATGCCAAACGTCTCTCTCTCTCATTTCCTGGGTCTCCTGACCTGACTGAATAGCGTTCTTGCGATTCTCAAAAAGGAGGGGGCTACTTTGGGACCCTTCGGCCCCTCAGAGTTGGGCACAAGCGTAACACCCTCTTTCTTCAACGAGTTTTTACCATCAGTAAAAACGAAGTAATACAGAGTCTTACAAGATTTTAGAATCTAACACCATACAAAAGGGTTTTTTTCCACTACAGAGTAATACAGTTATACATTCAATTCAGCATTTAAACAGTTAACGATTACATTGTCACTTCCTTTAATATCTTAACATCTTGTACCTTACTAAAGTCTTGTAGCATCAGACTCCAATTTAATAACCTCCTATTTTTAGGTCTTATTTTTCTTTAGCAAACAAAAACTAAAGAGTTGTGATCTTAGCTTACGGGTATAGTACAAAAGTTCATGCAAATACTAATCTTTATGTTGCTTTCAAACTTAACAGGCAGGCTTCCATGGGGTTGTCTTTTATTATTCACATGCTTTATCGAAATCCCTTAAAACCGGCTTCTGCTATTTAAAAATGGCGTCCCCATTAATCCTCGCCTCTTTTTCGGTTAATTCCCACATGGGCAGCTTGTGCACCCTGGCAAAATAGGCTTTCGTCTGCTCCTTTCATAGGAGTTATTTTATCAACAATGTGTTCCAAACTTAGACCATCTTCCAAATTTCCACCCAGTTCTTTAATTTTACGCAAGTTGCTAATTTTCTCTTCAGGACCCTTCAGGCTATTAGTTTTCAGTTTAAACTCTTTGTTCAAATGGCATTTCAAACTCTGCCTTTTCACACCCCACTCTGGAATAACAATAGCATGTGGGGCCCCTTTACCTTCCAATTCAACCTGTAATTGATTCACAGGCTTTCTGGTACCAAGCCATTGTCTCTGTAGCCTGGTTGTTGCTTCTGATATCAGTCCAGCCTTTAAATTTTCTTCATTCAATTTGGGAACTACATATTTCCCTTTTCCTTCAATAATAATATTCATCTCCCCACCTTTGATCTCCTCACTAACTTTTAACACACCTTCGAGCACAAACACCTGGGAACTCTCATTTCCTACTATTACCAAGGTTAACCCTTTTTTCACTGAACCAAGTCCATCTGACCCACAAGGACTGCATTCCTTTTTAACTGAATCAAATACCTCAGACTTTTTCTGAGCTCCATTACTAGGTTCAGTACCATGTGCATCCCCATCTTGGACACACTCAAACGGGACATTTGCCTCTTCCAGGCTTTCAATACCCGTACCCTCTTTAAATTCACAATTCCCCTGATCCTCCCAGCGACTCTCTGGGCAACTCCCTTCCGGAGTAAACTCAACCCCACGGGCTGAAACAACCTCATCTGCCAACCCAGCAGACTTCTTCGAGGTAATGGCATCCTTTTCATCTAGGACTGCCCTCATTTCATTATCGGGAACACCTTTAGAATTTTCAACTTCTTTAAACAGTTCTGCCAAACCAGACAGATCATCCATGCCCAACTCTGGACCTTTTAACAGCTTTTTCTGTTTCTCATCTTTATTTCGTGCCTCTAGAACTTTTCTCCTCGCTAAGGGCAGGTCTACCTCCTCTCCCTTACTCTTTTTCACTTTACTACTCTTTTCTTTTTCAATCTTTTTATTGAGTTTCATATATAAAGAAAAATAACATAACATAATATTGAATAGGATGTACATACATTAGGCTTGAAATTGAATTAGTAATAAGATATTAAATATCTTATTAAAATATCAGAAAAAAAACATCATATGATAATCAGTCAAACCTATATTGATTATACATGAAAAAGGATAATCACTAAAAGAAAAAAAATAAAAAAAATACAAGAAAAAATATATATTAGAAAAAAAAATAAACCTAGACTAACATGGGCAATAATAATAGTTTATATGTACATGATAGTGTCAAGAACTCTGGAACTCCATACCAGAACAAGGATAAAAAGAGAAAAGGTCCGGAAAAGGCCAAATTAACTCATATGAAAGTGTCGGATAAACGGTCCCCAGGTTTCTTCAAATTTAATTGATGGATCAAAAATAGTACTTCTAATTTTTTCTAAGCTCAAACAAGAAATAGTTTGAGAGAACCACTGAAATGTGGTAGGAGGGTTTACTTCTTTCCAATTTTGTAATATAGACCTTCTTGCCATTAGGGTTGCAAAGGCGATCATTCGTCTAATTGAAGGGGAAAGTCGACTATCATCTTCATTTGGTATACCAAAAATTGCAGTAATAAAATGGGGTTGTAAATCAATATTCCAAACTGAGGAAATGATAGCAAATATGTCCTTCCAATAGTTATATAAGGTGGGACATGACCAAAACATGTGGGTCAATGAAGCAACTTCTGAGGGACATCTGTCACATTGAGGGTTAATATGGGAGTAGAATCGAGCAAGCTTATCTTTAGACATGTGAGCTCTATGTACCACCTTAAATTGTATTAAAGCATGTTTAGCACATATAGAAGAAGAATTAAACAATTGTAGAATTTTTTCCCATTTTTCTGTTGATATAGTATATTGAAGCTCTTTTTCCCAGTCTTGTTTAATTCTGCCTGACATTTCTGGTTGTATCTTCATAATCATATTATAAATAAGAGCCACTAATCCCTTTTGACAAGGATTCAAGGTAAAAATCATATCTAAAAAATCTATCGGAGTTGAATTGGGAAAGGATGGCAAAACTTTATATAAAAAGTTTCTGATTTGTAAATATCTAAAAAAAATAAGATTTAGGTAATTTAAATTTGTTAGAAAGTTGGTCAAAAGACATCAAACTACCTTCAAAAAAAGATCACGAAAACATATTATACCTTTCCTTTTCCATACGCTAAAGGCTTGATCTATTAAAGAGGGTTTTAAAAAAAAAAGTTAAATAAGATAGGGCTATCAAGAACAAAATTTCTCAAGGTAAAAAACTTACGAAATTGAAACCAAATTCGTAATGTGTGTTTAACAGTAGGGTTAGATATCTGTTTATTGAATTTGACTAAATCAATGGGAAGAGAAGAACCAGGAACGGAGAATAAAGAATATCCTTGTGCATCATTACATTCCAAATTTACCCACTGTGGGCATAATGGTGAATCCAAATCTTGTTTCCAGTATATTAAGTTTCCAATATTATTCGCCCAATAGTAAAATCTAAAGTTAGGTAAAGCTAAACCACCATCTTTTTTAGGTTTCTGTAACTGTTTTTTTACTTAACCTAGGGTTTTTATTTTGCCACACAAATGAGGAAATTTTTGAATCTATGTTGTCAAAAGATTTAGCTATAAAAATTGGTAAAGCTTGAAATAAATATAAAAATTTTGGTAAAACCATCATTTTAATAGCATTAATCGGACCAACCAATAAGGATAAGGGAGACCATCTAGTAGTAAGTTGTTGAATTTGATGAAGCAAAGGTAAAAAATTCAATCTGAATAAATCTTTGTTTCTTAGTAATTTTTATACCTAGATAAGTAAAGTTATCAGTAACAACTTTAAATGGTACCCTGTCATTCAATAAAGTTTGCGCATTTAAAGGGAACAATTCACTCTTATCCAAATTTAATTTATAACCAGAAAAACTACCAAATTGAGCCAACAAGGTTAGAATAGCGGGAATAGACCTATCAGGATCAGAAATATATAACAAGTCATCAGCATATAGTGATAACTTATATAACTTCTCATTGCGGGTAATACCAAAAATATTAGGTGATTCACGAATAGCAATGGCTAAAGGTTCTAATGCAATATTAAATAATAAAGGACTTGACTTAAAGGACAACCTTGTCTCGTACCACGAGATAATTGAAAAAAAGAGGATCTATGATTATTTATAAGAACAGAAGCAACAGGATTATAATATATTAGTTTAATCCATGATATAAAATTAGAACTAAAATTAAATTTTTTTGACGCATTAAATAAGTAAGTCCATTCAACTCTATCAAAAGCTTTTTCAGCATCTAATGAAATGACACATTCTGGGGTTCTAGATGAACAGGTATAAATTATATTAATCAATTTTCTACATTGAAAAAGGAGTACCGGTTCTTAATAAAACCAGTTTGATCTTCTGAAATAATCTGTGATAGTATCTTTTCTAATCTAATAGTTAGAATTTTTTTAAGAATCTTAGAGTCTACATTTAGTAGTGATATAGGACGATAGGATGCACATAAGGTAGGATCCTTATCTTTTTTAAGAATTAGAGAGATAGTAGCTTCATAAAAAGACTGGGGTAATCTCTTCTTAGTAAATGCATCATTGACAATTTCACGTAACCATGGGGAAAGCAAAGAAGAAAAAGTTTTTAAAAATTCCATAATATGACCATCAGGGCCAGGAGCTTTCCCTGAATTCATTGATGAAATAGCCTCTCCTACTTCGGCCATAGAAATAGGACATCAAACAAACTCTGATCTTCATCTGTCAGTTTGGGAATATTCAAATTATTTGAAAAATTATCCATCATGGACAGAGCGCCATCAGATTCTGATTGATATAAAGATTTATAAAAATCTTGGAAAGTATTATTAATTTCTTTATGATCAGTAGTCAAATTACCATCTTGTTTACAAATTTTAATAATTTGTCGCTTAGTCGAAATAGCTTTTAATTGGTTAGCTAATAATTTACCAGTTTGATCACTATGAATATAAAATTGAGCCCTGGTCTTAATTAGTTGATTCTCAATTGAAGAAGATAATAATAAGCTATGTTCCATTTGAAGCTCAACTCTCTTCTTATAAAGTTCTTTGGTAGGAGTCACGGAATAAATCTTATCAATTTCTTTAATTTTATCCACCATCATAGCTATATCAAGATACCTTTGTTTTCTTTTACCAGCAGAATATGAGATAATTTGTCCACGGATAAAAGCCTTAAAAGAATCCCAGAGTATTCCTCTGTCAATCTCTTCGATATAATTTGATGAAAAAAACAAGTCAATTTGCTGTTCTATGAAGGTGATAAATTCTGGATCTTGAAGCAAAGTAGCGTTGAGTCTCCAAGATCTAGTATTAATGGAGGAATCCGATACCTTAATAGACAACTTCAAAGGAGCGTAATCCGAAATGGCAATAGAATCGTATTTACAATCAATAACATCTGTTAATAAATGGTGATCAATAAGAGAATAATCAATTCTAGAATAACTATGATAAACATGTGAAAAAAACGAAAATTCTTTGTCTTTAGGGTTCAAAAACCGCCATATTTCAGTAATTCCCGAATCAACCATAAAGGAATTAATAAGTGAGGCTGATCTATTCGGAAGAGTTCGAATAGGTTTAGATCTATCCATCACAGGGTTCAAACAACAATTGAAATCTCCACCCATTATCAACATATGTTCATTTAAATTAGGAAGAGAAGTAAATAATCATTAAAAAAATTCAGGGCAGTCAAAGTTTGGAGCATAAATATTTACTAGAGCCACTTTTCGATTAAAAAGTGAACCAGTAATCAACAAAAATCTGCCCTGTGGGTCAGAAATAATTTCATGATGTGTAAACGAAATTGAGGCGTCTATAAAAATAGACACACCCCTAATTTTGGCGGTAAAATTCGAAATTGTTGACCCAGAACCTAAAAAAGCGTTGATTATCCTCCCTCCTAATATGGGTCTCCTGTGCAAAGATAATATTAGCATTCAGTCTATGGAATACTTTAAATATTTTTTTATGTTTAATCGGATGGTTTAAACCATTTGTATTCCAAGAGATAAAATTAATAGACTTATCCATCATGCCAATATTAGTTGTATATATCATAAAAGGTTAAAAAGACACATAACCCATAATTCAGGAAGAAGGAAAAAAGATTCAGGAGCAACCGGAGAGCATGACACCTCAACAATATTAATAATTTAAAGTCAGCCCATAAACTAAAAGCAAAAAAAAAAGCAAAAGCATGAAAAAAGATCCCTACCCCCTCCCCCAAACCCTTGGAAAAAAAGCCAAGCGGCAGGCGCACGAACTAATACTAATATTACCCCCATTTCAAGATGGCAACTCCACGAAAAGGTAAAAAGAGACCATATAACACCCAGGTTTAGATAAAGGGTTGATAAAAAAATATATATCAATCCAAAAGAGGAAAGAGAAAGTAATATAATAAAACAAAAGATCATTAATAAAAAAAGAATAAACATTAGAGTTTAAAAAAAGTGTAATATGCCTTTAAAAAAAATTCCATATTCAAATACAAGTAGATGACATGTTCCAAAGGCAAAGACTTATGGGAAGAAGAAACGACATTTTGAAAAAACCATATTACAAAATATAAATGTAAATTCACCAATCTATTAAAAGAATTTAAAAAAAAAGTCATCAAAATAAAATAGAAAAAGGATTCAATAATCACTACAATATAAAAAAGGTCTAAAAATCTAAAACATTCGTCCCATGTTCAAGTACAAGCAAACAAATAAACGATCACGGAAAGCAAAGTCTTATGGGAAGAAGAAACGACATCTTAAAAAAAAATTAAATCTTATTACAAAGTATAGATGTGTGTATCCAATTCAGAGAAAAAAAATTAAGAAAAAAGACGTTATAGTAAAATTAAAAGAGCGTCTATAACCATGATAGTAAAAAAAAACCAGGTCTACAGACCAAAGTAAGAAGCTATAACGCGGCTTCATGAGTTAAAGCCCAAAACGAAATGGCATCTTCTCTCCAAAAATTCTTCAACATAACACATAGTTCAACTTATGGTAGAAGCTCGATATTCTTCGACGAATTTCTTCGCGTCTGTTGGAGTTTTAAAGAAGCGCTGGCTGTTGTCACCCAAAGTAACTCTGAGATTCGCTGGGTATCTCAAAGCTTGCTTAAGTCCAATCGAATAAATCTCTGCCATCACTGGTTTAAAGGCGATTCTTTCTCTCATCACTTCAAACAAATAATCTTCAACAATGCGAAACTTGTTGTTTCTGTGGAAGATCATACCTTTCTGACGAGCTAATTGGATTAAAAGCTCTTTCTGCCGAGGATAATGGAGGCGAACAATCACAGCCCGTGGCTTGTCGCTCGAGACCGAGAATCTCGAAACTCTGTGGGCGCGATCAATAGTAGGTTTAACTTGCAAAGCTTCAGCACCAAAAACTTCCCACAGAAAGTTAGAGAAAAATTCGGTTAAGTCACCAGACTCAACATTTTCGGGAAGCCCAATGATTCGCAAGTTCTGTCTGCGAGATCGGTGATTTTAAACTTATAATGCTCTACTATTTGAGCAGTCGACAGTACCTTTTTCTCCAATGTTTCAAGTGTACGTATTTTTTCACAAATTAAGTTTGCAAGAGCGTGATCTTAACTTCATGCCGTTGAATATCTGATGCCTGCGATTGAAGCTTGGTATCAAGCGATCTAACAACTTCTTCGAGCTCAGACATTTTCGCGGTAAGCTTATTCTCCAAACTTGCCGTTTTACTTTCCAAACTTGCAAGTTTAGTATCCAGAAGATTAGAAATTGCCTCGAGGGATAAAGGCTCTTTAGACGATTTCTTAGTTGTAGCCATTTTAAGTTTGAAAAGATTAGATCAAGTATTGTTTTAGAAAAAAGTAAGTCGTAAGTATCAACCCATATGATTAAGTACGGAAAGATTTGATTAAAGGGTGATTATAGTTTAAAAAATGAAGAGCGCCTAAAAGGCAGATGTCTATGTCGCCATCTTGAAACTCCGCCCCCACTTTACTACTCTTAGTTTTACCACCCTCTAAACCCTCGTGGTACAGGGTTGGTTAAAAACGTCTCGGCCAAATCGACACTGGCCGGATTTAAACTGCTCTCGTTCCCAGCTGCCTTTCTCGACATGCTGCGAGTGATCGCGCATGCAGGATAGATCTTGGAATCTAAGGGCGGAGCCTCCGCCGGCTGTCTCATCAGCTTCATTGCTGACCAAACCTTACCACCGGCTAAATCATTACCCAGAAGGATGTCCACGTCAGTTCTCGGGAATTCTGATCGCACCCCCATTTCATCTGGTCCAGATACCAGCTCACAATCCGTAATGATCCTATGCAAGGGCACCATTTCCGTCCCTTTTCCTATTCCTTTCACAGCTACCATTCCGGTCCTGCAACCAAAATCAGGTACCTTACTGCTAATCAATGATACTTCAGCCCCCGTGTCTCTGCAGATCCGTACTGGAACTGGTGTGTCTCCCTCCCTCACAGACACGGTTCCGTTTGACATACAAGTCTCAGACCCTTCTTGTACTCTGTCTACCCGGGGCTCCCTTGTCGATTTACCGATTACCACGGCACATCCTATAGGGACTGCTGCTTTCCCTTTTCCTGTCTCCTTCCTCGGAGCAGAGTACCTAGATGCAATAAGCCCCCCCTTTCCACAATTAAAACAGGTCAAGCCCGGAAAACTCTGGCCGTCTTGCCTTTCCCCCTCAATCTTACCACTAGCTCCCGGCGGGACCTCTGCCTCAGCCGGTGGGCTTTCTCTATTGTTCCCACGATCTCTCTGGGAACCTTTTTCGAGGAAAACTTTGTCTTGTGGGTTAGGGCATATTCATCTGTGAACCTAGCAAATTTGGAGATGGACTTATTCGGCTTCTCATGCAAATACATCCGGATATCCTCCGAAACACAACCTTTAAATTCCTCAATCAAAATTAACTCCCTGAGACGCCAAAAATCCTCTTCCACTAGTTCTGCTGTACACCAACGGTCCAAGAGCACACCCTTCTCATAGGCAAACTCGGTATACGTCTGATTCCACCCTTTCTTTAAATTTCTGAACTTTTGTCTATACGCTTCAGGTACTAATTCATAAGTCCAGAGAATGGCCGCTTTTACTTTGTCATAACTCTCCGCCTCTTTCTCCTCCATGGACAACGCCGTATATGCTCGTTGTGCCTTCCCTTTTAACACACTTTGTAACAATGCCACCCACTGCTCTTTGGGCCACTTCTGATTCACTGCCACCTTTTCAAAAAGCAAGAAGTAACTATCAACATCCGTCTCCTTGAACGGAGGTACTAACCTGAACTCCCGACTAACATTAAACCACTCCTCTCGGTCTGACCCTTGAGCTCTTTGCTCTTGCCTTAACTTTTCCATCTCCAAGTCATGTTTCCTTTGTTTCTCTGCCTCCCTCTCCTTCTCGGCTCTTTCCTTTCCTTTCTCAGCTCTCTCCCTCTCCTTCTTGGCTCTCTCTCTTCTTTTCAGCTTCTTCCAGCTGTTTTAACTGAATTTCATGCTCCCTTTGTTTCTCAGCCCTTTCTTTCTCTTTCTCTCTCTCGGCTCTTTCTTTCTCCTTCTCAGCTGCTTCCAGCTGCTTTAACTTAATTTCATGTTCCAACCTTAATTTCTCCAACTCTAACTGAGCCGTCCCACTAGCTGGTACCTTTTCAGGGATATTTTCCAATACCTCAGCTGCAAACACATTCTTCTCAATATAATATTGAGTTATGGCCCTTCGCACCTCCCGCTTTTTCATTGACAACCTCACCTCTGCGAGGTTTAGCCCCTTCGCCATATTTATCAAGTCTGATTTGGTGGCCGCCTCTAGAGTCGGGTTTTCTATAAATTCATCCATGTCCATCTTAGCTGGTTTCCCATCTGGCTACCCACGTAACCAGATCCAAGTTTGGACTTACAAGCCCGATTCACCGGCCTCCCAATTTGGTGTCATATCCCGGATGAGCCCCCAATTGTTACGTACCCCGTAACTGGGTCACTTACCAGCAAAGGTAGAGAGGTCCGTTGAAGTCTGATGGTACTATTTTTAACAGTATTTATTGATAAAAATACACAAAAGTAATATCAATGCAAACATACAGATAATATACATCGTCAATACTAAATCTAAAAAGTGCGGGTATAATAATACTCAATAAGAAATAGCTCTATCATTGTCTAGGGGATAATGTATTGTCCGATGGAAATATAAAAGTCACTTTAGTTCCTTCAAGCTGCAGGCTGCAGCCTTTTGTTGGAGTCAAGAGAGAGAGTTCAAAACTTGCCCATTCCTTTTATGATGTCAATCCTTCGAGAGTCGTTGGGGCTGATTTCTCCTTTGGGTTAGCTAAAGCCATTCTTCCGTGGTAAGGCCCACCAATTCCGAGGCAAATGGAAAAGGACGCAAGTGGGCTTTCCACCGGCTTTCGCTATTACGCTGTTACAGGAGTTCTAGCGTTTCTTCTGGTGCGTCTGAAGGGGCCGTTCCCCAGACCCTCTTTTATCCTGACTCACAGGGTCTCAGATGTCAATCAGGGTGGAGGGATGCCTCCCCTCAACCAGCCCACTTTTGGTCATTCCCTGAGGGCTTCAAATAAATAGCACAGTATTCAACACACAATTCCGTCTCCAAGAGACAATGGCAGTTTCCCGTCGCTTTGTATCGCTGAGGGGCCAGGACATTCCAAACGTCTCTCTCTCATTTCCTGGGTCTCCTGACCTGACTTAATAGCGATCTTGCGATTCTCGAAAAGGAGGGGGCTACTTTGGGACCCTTCGGCCCCTCAGAGTTGGGTACAGGCATAACAGGGATACCATCTATTTTAGTGTCATCTGCAAGTTTATGCCTTGTATATTCTCATCCATATCATTGATATAGTTACAAACAACAATGGATCCGACCCCTGAGGCACACCACTAGTCACAGGCCTTTGCTTCCTACCGTCAAGCTAATTCTGTATCCAGTTCGCTTGTTTCCCTGGATCCCATTTGATCTAATTTTCCAGAGCTTACAAATCCCTGCAGACTATCAGTAATCAATCTCAGTTCTTACGTTTTTTAGAATCCCCTACAATACCTACCACCGATATTAATCTTACTGGTTTTGCAGGTTCTTCTATGTAGCCTTACTTAAAGGCACAACATTAGCTACTCTCAATTCTTCTGATACCTAATCTATTATTTATGATAATACTTAGCCAGGACTCCTACAATTTTGTCTCAATCTTCCCACAGTGTACTTAAATGTACATGATCACGTGTTGGATATTTACCTACCTTGAGCTCCAACCAATCAACATGAGGAAGTGAGTAAATAGAGCTACCTTTTCAATCAGGTTCACAATCAAGATTTAGGTTGCAGGAGACAGGTAACCGGGTGACTGTCAGGAGAAGGAAGGGAAATGCTCAGCCAGTGCAGAGTACACCTGTGACAGTTCCTCTCAATAATAAGATACACCTTTAGATACTGTTGAGGGGGCACCCTATTGGAGGGAGCCACAGTGACCAGGCACTGAGTCTGGTGCTGTGGCTCAGAAGAGCAGAGAGGTGAATAGGACTACAGTGCTGATAGATTCAACAGTCAGAGGAGTGGAGATTCTGTGGGTGTGATAGAGACACACAGATGGTATGTTGCCTCTCAGGTGGCATGGTCAGAAATGTCTTGGATCAGGTCCTTGGCATTCTCAAAAGCGAGGGTGAATAGCCATATTGGCATCAATGACATTGATAGTCAAGGTGAGACAGTTCTGAAGAGAGATTTTGGGGAGCTAGGTAGAAAGCTGAAAAAAGGGACATCCAGGGTAGTGATCTGGCTTGCTGCCTGTACCATGTGCCAGTGAGGGTAAGAATAGGATGATCTGGTAGGTGAATGTATGGCTGAGGAACTGGTGCAGAGGCCAGGGGTTCAGATTTATGGATCATTGGGATCTCTTCTGGAGAAGGTCTGACCTGTATAAAACGGACAGGTTACACCTGAACCTAAAGGGGACCAATATCCTTGCAGGCAGGTTGGCTAGAGTTGTTCAGTAGGCTTTAAACTAATTTGGCAGGGGAATGGGAGTGACAGTGCTTAGGGTGAGATAGTTGGTTTACAAATAAAGGCAATGTGTTGTGAGGCACCTAGCAAGGAGAGGCTGATGATTGGGTAAAATTGCAGTCAACAGGATGAGTTACAATGTAAAAGGCAGTCAAAATAGAAAGGATGAATACAGGATTGAAGGTGTTATATTTGAATGCGTGTAGTATATAGAATAAGGTAGATGAACTTGTAGCACAGATTCAGATTGCCATGTACGATGATGTAGGCATTACTGAATCATGGTTGAAAGAAGATTATAGCTGGGAGCTTAAAGATCAAGGATACACATTGTATAAAAAGGGTAAGCAGGTAGGTAGAGGTGGTGGCATGGCTCTGCTGGTTAAAAAATTAAATCAAATCATTAGAAAGAGGTGACATAGGGTCGGAAGGTATTGTATCGTTGTGGGTAGAGCTAAGAAACCACAAGGGTAAAAAAAAACCCTGATGGGAGTTGTATACAGACCCCTAAACAGTAGCAAGGACATGGTCTATAAATTACAATGGGAGATGGAGAATGCATGCCAAAAGGGCAATATTACAATAATCGTGGGGGATTTCAATATGCAGGTAGATTGGGAAAATTAGGTTGGTATTGGACCCCATGAGCGGGAATTTCTAGAATGCCTATGAGATGGCTTTTCAGATCAACTTGTGATTGAGCCCTCTCGGGAATGAGTTATTGTGGTGGTTTGGGTATTGTGCAATGAACCAGAATTGATTAGGAATTTAAGGTAAAATAACCCTTTGTGGCAAATGATCATAATATGATAGAATTCATCCTGAAATTTGAGAAGCTAAATCAGATGTATCAATTATAGTGGAGTAAAGGGAATTACAGAAGCAGGAAAGAAGAGTTAGCTGAAAATGATTGGAAAAGAATACTGGCAGATATAACTGAAGAGTTGCATTAGCTGGAATTTCAGGAAGCAATTCAGAAAACGCAGGACATGTACGTGTCCTGACATGACATGACATGTAAGAGGAGGAAGTATTTTAAAGGCAGGGCGATGCAACCATAGCTGACGAGAAGTCAAAGCCAACATAAAAGCTAAAGAGAGGGCATATAATAGAGCAAAAAATTAGTGGGAAGTTAAGGAAACAGAATCTAGGACCAGAGAACACAGCTACAGTATAGAGGGACATCCCTGTAGAACAGAAGAAGAAAGCCCTTAACTCCGAGCGGAGTCAGCGGGATGCTGTCGTGATGACGTTATTTTAGAAGGCTTTCTTGTTTTTATGATGCCAAGTTGCTAGCTCAACGCTCAACCCAGCATGCAAGGGAGCCAGCTGGATTCAGACTCTGGAGCTTTGCTCCAGAGTCCGGCGCTGATGCCACTACACCACCAGCCAGCCCTGTAGACCAAAGGTGAGGGGGAATTTTATTAGCCAGTGAGTGGTGAATCTTAAGGAATTCATTGCCACAGGTGGCTTTGGAGACCATGTCTTTATGTTTATTTAAGGCAGAGGTTGATGGATTCTTGATTGAACAGGGCATGAAGGGATATGGAGAGAAGGCAGGAGATTGAGCTGAGAGGAAAAATGGATCAGCCATGATGAAATGGTGGAGCAGACTCAATCGACCAAATGGCCTAATTCTGCTCCTATATCTTGTAGTCTTCAGAAGTGTCCAGTACATCCCCTGCTGTAATGTGAGCTATCCTCAATATATCCCCATTAACCTTCACTAGACTTCATGACTTCCTTTACAGTAAACAGAACAGAAGTCTTCATTAAAGACTTGGCCCATTTCCTGCAACTCTACAGTAGATGTCCATTTAAGTCTTTGAGAAGTCCTATTCTCTCCCGTTACATTTTTTTCCTTCAGTATACATAAAAGGTCTTTGAATTCCCCTTAATATTTGTTGTCAAAGCTATCATATTCCTCCTCTTTGTCCTTGTGATTTCCTTCCAGAGTATACCACTGCATTCCCTGAACAGAGATTTCTTTGATTCCAGCTCCCTGTACGTGCACCTAACCGTGCCTCTTATTTTCTGACTAGAACCTTAATGTCGCTTTATAATCCAGGTTTCTCTACTCCTGCCAGCCTTGCCCTTCAGAGCAGAATCATACAGACCTCTTGCTGCCTTACTTTTAAAAGCTTCCCACTTGCCATGGTCTCTTCTTGCTGCTGCCACAAGGAAAGAGGTGCAGGAGTCTCAAGTCCCACACCACCAGTTTCAGGAACAGTTATTACCCCTCATCCATGAGGCTCTTGAACCAGAGAGTATAAATTCACTCACCCCCAACGCTGAACTAATTCCACAACATATAGACACTTTTGAACACTACAGCAGTTTTCGATTTTTATTGCATGCTTCTCTCTGTGTAAGTTGTGCATGTGTGGGTTTTC
Source organism: Hypanus sabinus (assembly GCF_030144855.1). Taxonomy (NCBI): domain Eukaryota; kingdom Metazoa; phylum Chordata; class Chondrichthyes; order Myliobatiformes; family Dasyatidae; genus Hypanus; species Hypanus sabinus. Next base: position 47,550,648 of record NC_082722.1, read on the forward strand.
ATTGATTCTGTTGTGTTTCTTTGTATTTACTGTGAACACCTGCAAGAAAATGAATCTCAGAATAGTATATGGTGACATATATGTACTTTGATAATAAATTTGCTTTGAACTTTGGGGTCTTGCTTGCACATAGTTAACTCCAATCAACTTTTGCAAGTTTTATCTAATGCTGTATAATTAGTCCTGTCCCAAATTAAAATTATAAATTGTTGACTAATTCTATTCTTTTCCATAACAGTGTTTAAAATCTAATGGAACTATGGTCATAGGACCCAGTTTTCCCCTACTGGCTTCTCAGTCACTTGCTCTGATGTATATCTGAAGAGTAGGTCAAATCTTTCCCTCTCCCAAAGTAGAGTTCTTAGTTTATTTCCAGAAGGAACTTTCTTAAATGCACTTTACAAATTCTGCTCCCACTAAAGCCCTTAGTACTATGGCAGTACCAGTCTATATTAGGAATGTCAATGTTTCCTCCTTTTGACAACCCTATTAACTTTACAAAACACAAGAGGCTGGAAAAACTCAGTGGACCATGCAGTATCTATGGGCAGAAGTGAACGGTCAACATTTTGGGTTGAGACCCATCAACTGCATGTGTTTGTTCATCGAATGACTGTTGACTATAATAAGATCATCCTTTGCTTATTTCTCACATACACACATAAAACCTCATTGGATGATCCCTCAAGAATTTAATCTCTGACTTACTGCCATGATGTTCTCCTCAATCAAAAATGCATTTCCCTTTCATTTCTTTCCTTGAATTCTATCTTGTCTACAGCAGCTCTACTCTGGAATGTTAAGCTGCCAATCTTTTTCTCTCTCTTAGCCATGTTTCTGTAAAAGCCCAGTTTATATTAGGAATGTTAATGTTTCCTCCTTTTGCCAACTGTGTTATTTTTGCAGGACACAAGATGCTGGAAGAACTCAGTCAGCCAGGCAGCATCTATGGGCAGAGGTGAAAGGTCAACATTTTGTATTGAGATCCTTCATCTGTGCAGGTCCAGTTGAATGGTCTCAACTCTCCATAGAGTTTCACAAGCATCTTGTGTACTTCATCTGCAGTCTTGTTTCTCTATTAGCCCAGTACCATAGATCTAGCCATGACTGAGTTTGTCCTCTTTTATAAATTCCCTTTTTACAATTCAGCTCCTAAATGAGTGATAGCTCTTGGTTTATCTTGGTCAGAAGAAAGGCTGGCAGTAATTGTATTACTGCACCACAAACGTTGGTATGAAAATTTCCAGATAATGCTTTGCAGATTCAAATCCCATTTCTGAAGTCACCTCACCAGCTAGATGGAATTGTTCCATATATCATAAATTGGTTGCTCTTGGTAAGGTTTATTAGGACATATTATTTTAAGAAAAAAGCCTTGGTGCAACTCTCAAAATGGTAGCCTATTTCTTTTAGTCACAGCACAGGAGAATGCACATTTTCACTTGAACTGTTTTATTGCTTCTCTAACATTTTTAAGAGGTAAGATTAATGTATTGTATTTCTTTTGTTCTCAAAACAGGTTTATTTTTCTTGAAGCATTTGAGATATTGTACTGCTGTACAGAAGATGATTGAAATTATCATTATAAAGGTAACAGTAATTATTGAGTATATTTCAGCCATGCCACCTGTTTAGGAAGATCTGAATTCATCTGATCAGACTGAAATTTCTTCTTGAACTGAGTTTTTTACTTCTGTGAAAGATGCTGTAACAGATATATTTGAACCCTTGTAAAAACAGATGGTACTTGCTATTATGATAAAAGTATATATATTTCTCCATTGTTAATGTGATGTTTGTAAAAACATCCCATTGTGATGTCCGTAAAAATAAACAGTTTCCAAATATTTAAATAAATTTACCAAATGTATGTCAAATTGATAAGTATGGATAAGCAAGTACAATTTGGCCATGATACCATGCATTTGTATATTTTCTACTTAAAATTTAAAAGTAATGGATAATATATTAATTTTAAAACTAAAAATGATTTATCATTCTGATTCTCTGAGGATCATGAAGTGCTGAGCAGTGGAAATAATTGGAAAGGGCCTTCAAAGCACAACATCTCTTTTTAAAAACTTCATTCAGGCCTTGACGCCCAGAAGTCTTACCCATTTTATGAGGAGGATGTGTTCATGGAAAGTATTTCATCAACCAGATTTTTGTATATTGAGAGGGTTAGTGTATTCTTATGGGTGGACAGCACTCTGCTATTCGTTAGAAAGAAAAATGAATCAGTGGTGTGTAATCAAGCAGGGAATGACATGTTATCAAATGTTTAAGGTTGAGTGTCCATGCATATCATAAAGTTGCACTACTTGGGCATCTACAGATGGTCATCTGTACACTTTATTTGTATGTAATGGAGGATTATAATGTGTGTCATTCATCTTCAAGATTTGATGCCAGGCCACATGAGATACTAAAACAAAAATTGTTCAGTTAGTAGGTTTTTAAATATTTCAAGGAAATCCCTTAAAAAGCAAAGAGAATTCAAGGCAGGTAAGTTGTATCTTGGCAGTTAGGTACAAATTTGCCTTTTGTGTGAGTAATTATAAATACATACACAATTGGAGACATGTTGACATCTCAAGAGGGTTGTAGAAATGACAAACATTATTCAGATGTGGATCTGGCAATGCAGGGATACGAAAGCAAGAATGAGAGTTCTGAAGTTGATGCACAACTCATATATAAGCAATAGAGATTGAAAACAGGTTAACATACTATTTACCTTCACTGGCTGTTCGCATACATCTGTATCTTGTCTATCACATCATCAATATTTATTATTTATTTACTAAAATTATTTCTCAGTTTTTAAGCAACATACATAATGTTATATTTTTCCAAGATGTACAATTACCACCTTGCCTGCTCATTTAATGTTTTTATTTTCCTTTGCAGGCTTCAAACATCCTCCTCTCCACTTGCTTTCCCAATTAGCTTGGTACTATCTGCAAGCGAGAATGCTCTGTCTTTTCATATAAATCATTAATGTAAATTATGAATAACTGAAGTCCCAATATGGATCATTCTAATGTGCCACTCCAGTGTCTTGCCATTTCTGCAGCAAATGACACCACTTAACATCTCATATCTTTTCACCATCTTCAAGCACAAGTCAGGATTACTCACTTGGATAAATGCACCTCCAATTCCATTCAGAACTTGATAGTATTCAGGACAAAGCAACCAACTTGTTTATCACTGCCATTCACTATGCCAAATATTCATCCCTTTAAGCTTTGGCACACTTTGGCTGCAGTTGGCAACATCTACAAAATGCAATGCCTAGGTGACTCCAACAGCATTTCACAAACTTGGGGTGTTTACCATCTAGAAGCAGTGTAGTGGTTTTACATCTATTGCATTCACCTTGGCTACTATTCTTAAAATATGTAATTTTAGATGATTATCATTAATGGACATTATTTCTGCAACCATTTCTTTTAAAATTCATTGTTGCAGACAGATGGCTCTGAAGATTTCTGATTTTTTTTTGAATCCCCTTTATTTTCCCAGTATTTGCTATTCAGTTACAATATTGTAAATAGTTCTTAATGTCTTTAGATCCTTCTCCTCACCCCCCTCCCAGCACTTCTATCTCTTTGTAGAGTAAAAATATATAGAATGGTTGGGGTATTAAACAGTTATTTTCTTATTTCCTTTTTGAATTGTCACAATTTTGAGGCTCTATGTACACTGGATATTGGTTGAAAATTAATGTGAGCATTCTGGGCACATTATAATAACTCCCGAATTACTTAATAAAAATTGTTTGAAATGTATATTCATCTTTGCTCCCTACATCATCCTTCTCTATTCCATTGCTGCAATGCTATAACATATGTAAATAGAATGACAGCTCTCCACACAGATTGTGACACAGCAACAGTAAATAACTTTGTTAAACTGGACTAATAAAACTGGAAAAAAAACATTCTTTACTCTTGATTAACATAAACTACCAAGATTGCGATATTGATCCAAACAGTTTCTTCATTTCTTCTGTTTGAAGTTGATATCGAAGGGCCTGTAATGTGCTGTACTATTCTATGTTCTTTAACGTCCATTAACAATTAAACCCAAAAGACTGTTTTTGTGTTTACTTAGGTGGAGGATTCGGGCATTTTCTGGGGAAGAATAAAAAAGGGATTCAATGATGTGGCTGAAAATGAAAATCAATATGAAAGATTGGAGGAACAGATGAACCACTTATATCAGCAGAATAGTGAGGAGCTAGAAGAAATTAAACTTTCTGTTCTGGAACAAGGCCAGGTAATAATTACTTAAAAATATTAGAAAGAGAATTCCATGTTATTCCTATATCAACTCAGTTCCCGTAGTTGCATGAGACCATGTGTCCTGGACATTTTGCTGCTGCAGCTGTCCCTCAAAGTGTAGTCTAGGGCAGCAGATCTAAGGGCCTGGAATGCTTTTGCTTTCTGACAGCTATTTAGCGATTTGAACTGCTTCTAGATGTCTCTGATAAGAAAGATTAAATGCTTAATATTTAGATGATAAATGTAATGCATTTCCTTTGTGCTATAAACTGATTATAAAGGGAGAATCCTTTGATAAAGGATAAGATCAGAGGTGTCAGAATCTGAGCTCCAGACCCCTCTGGTGCTATATGGCAAGGAAATCAGAGCAGCTGAGTTGTAAGGAACATCTCTAAGGCTTTGAAATTCTAACCAGTGACTGAAGGTTAGAATCTATGTGTTGTTTCAGGGATTGCTTGGACGATGTAAAACCTTTGTGAATAATCTTCAATGGTTAATTGTGTTCAAAATCCAATAAGCCTCTTGTCACATTTTTAATTCTGACAATTTTAATGTCTAGCCAGCTGAACAACTAAACAAAATGATAGTATTCAAACTGATATAATTGAGTAATGACTTTTTTTGCAGATCTGTGTTATTTATTGCCATGAACTTCATTGCTGGTGCAGGGCAGTACTGGAATCAATTATATCAAGTGGAATCAGTTACCTTGCAAAGTGTTTCCTAGTTGACTATGCCAAGCACATTTTGGTGAAAGCAAAAGAGTAAGAATTTAACTCTATCCATTTCGAGTTACTAGCAGTTTTGATGTACAAGTATTTAAATGAAATATCCTACTACAAATTGTATTGGTATTGTGTGCCCTTGACACCACACTTGAACACATTGACGAGGGAGGAGATGGTGAAGTGGTGATTTCCAAAGATTAAATGATGATCTTGAGGCTTTAATAAAATTTAATCTAACATAATTATAATACTGGCAAATAGCTGCCCTGCCCATGGGGAAAGAACACGTTTTAAAGTACATGAATAAGTGGGGCATTGATTTTTCAGGTGGAAAGCTTTAGAAATGAGATAGCCAGCATGTTCCTGTTGGAAAGTAGGGCACACCTGGTGAGATTAGAAAACATAGATTGACAAGGGATATTGAGATTGTGGTCAAAAAGAAAAAAGGCAAATGACAGACTAGAGTTAGCTGGGAACAAGTTTGAGGAGTATAATGGATGTAGAAGTACACGTGAGAGTGCAATTAGCAGGGCAGAAAGAGAGCATGAGACATCCTTGGCAGATGAGGGGAAGGAGAATCTCAAGAGATTCTATAAGTGTATGAAGAGCTAAATAGTAAGAATATGTTCCCTTGAGAACATATTTCCCAGTAAGAATATGGGCAAGAATATGTTCCCTTGAGAATCAAAGTGTTCATCTATGCATGGAGTCACAGGAAATCAGTGAAGAAGAATTTGGAAGCTCAGGAATTCATGGAAGAGAAAAATTATGTCATAAAATGTAATGACTTTACATAGAATAGTGCTGGAGGTCTTAAAGCACATAAATGTGAATAAATCCCCAGATTTGATCAAGTGTAACCTAGGACATTGTGGGAAGCCAAGGAAGAAATTGCTGGGGCTCTGGTAGAGATATTTGTATCGTCATCATTAGCTTTAAGCCTGTACTAGAAGATTGATGGGTGGCTAATATTATGCCTTTAATTAAGAAGGCTGCAAGAATAAGTCAGGAGCTACAAGCCTGTGAGCCTAACATTAGTGGTGGGAAAGTTTCTGGAGGAGATTCTGAGAGACAGGATCTATCTGCATTTGGAAAATCAATGACTGATTAGAGATAGTCAGCATAGTTTTGTATGTGGGGAATCGTAACAAATTCATTTAGGTTTTTTGAAGAGGTGTCCAAGCAGATTGACAAGGACAGGTTCAGTAAAGGTCACCTCTGGAACTTTAGCAAGATCTTTGACAAGGTCTCACATGGTAGACTGTCAGGAAGGTTGGATCACAGAGGATCCAGAGCGAGTTGTTCAATTAGATGCAAGATTGGTTTGTTGTTAGAAGTCAAAGGGTTGTAGTGAAGTGTTTTATATTGGTAACCTGTGATCAATGGTGTGCCCCTGGGATCTGTACTGTATCCCCTGTTGTTTGGCATCTATATTAACAATTTGGACATGAATGTAGTTAGCATGTAGTAAACTTGCAGGTGTAGTGTACATTGAAGAAGATCGCCTAAGGCTACAATGGGATCTGGTTCAAATGAGAAAGTGGGCCAAGGAATGCAAATGAAATTTTTAACTCAATTGCAGATTGGTGCATTTGGTAAGTTAAAACAGGGCAGGATGCACACAGCGAATACCAGGGCACTGGAGAGTGCAACATATACAGATCTAGGTGTACAAGTTCTCTGAGAGTGATGTTACAGATAGACAGGTTGGTAAAGAAGGCACCCAGCACACATTGGTCAAGTCATTAAGCACAGGAGTTTGAATATTATGTTGCAGCTATACAAAATGTTGGTGAGATTACATTTGCTGTATTGTGTACAATGCTGGTCACCTTGCCTTAGGAAGGTTGTCATTAAACTTGAAAGGGAACAGAAAAGATTCACAAGGATGTTACTAGAATGCTTGAGTTATAAGGGGAGAGTCTAGATAGGCTGTATTTTTTATTCCTCTTTTTTCTTGTTCCGGGCTGGGGTAGAGCAACAAACTTGGAATGGGGACACTGGAATTCTTTTTAGAGAAAGAAAGTTGAGAGGCAACACTGTTTTTTGGGATGGATGGAACTAATTAATCATACAAATTTTCTGTGTATATGCAATTTAAATTCAGTAGTATATTTGAATAAAACACTGAGACCAATGCACAAGAAACATTGGTAAAGGGCCACATTATTCTGTATGCCTCATGGCCCAGCAAAACCATCCAGATAAGTATTCAGAAAGTTAGGTGCTCCAGAAGTCCATAGTCTACATTCATCCTAAACGTCTGGTACTGTTTAGTGTGTACAATATTATTACACAGCTCATGTTTATTATTGTGATTTATAAAATTAGAGTAATTGAGAGAAAGCTATAGCAATTACAATTTTGCTCTTTTTAATTGAAATATTTAAAATTATAATTGATTTAGAGAGGGTTGAGAGAACCTATTTTTGTTGGTGGATGGTTCAGTGACCTCTATAAAAGTCACTCCTTAGTCTCCTATTCTCCAGGGGGAGAAAATAATCCATCCAGCTGCTCCTTATAGCTCAGGCCTTCCAAACCCAGTACCATCCTTGGTAGATGGTTCATTGTATTCAAAATAGGTAAAAGATGGGGCATGAATAGGGCCATGTGAGGAAAATCCTTTCAGAACAAATTTCATCTGAACTTCCTATCTGTAAGGATGGTCAAGCCTTTCAAAAAGAAATAGGATAGACACTTGAAGGAAATAATTTGCTTAATAATGGAGAAAGACTCTTGGAAGGGCACTGATTAGATTACTGAATTAAAAAGCCAGCATTGATGATGGCCGCTCCCTGTGTTGTAACAATTTGTTACATTTTAATTTGGCTCTAAAAGTTCAATATAAAATTTATTATCAGAGTACATACATGTCACCGCATACAATCTTGAGATTCTTTTTCTGTGGGCATACTTAGCAAATCTATAGAACAGTAACTGTAAACAGGATCAATGGATGATAATCTGTGGAAATGAAAATATAAATAAATAACAATAAATAACAAGCATGAAATAACATGATAAAGAGTGCTAAAAGTGAGACCATCGGTTGTGAAAATGCCAGGAATAGAATGAGTGTAGTTATCCCTTTTTGTTCCAACATTATTTGTTTCAACATTAATGGTTGAAGTATAATAACTGTTCTTGAACCTGGTGGTGTAAGTCCTGAGACACTGGTACTTTCTACCTGATGACAGCAGTTCTCTCTGGGTGCATGGCCTGGGTCATGAGGATCTTTGATGATGGATGCTGCTTTTCTGTAGCAATGTTTCATGTAGATGTGCTCAACGGTTGGCAGGGTTTTACTCATGATGTACCAGACTGAATCCATTATTTTTTTGTATGATTTTCCGCTCAATGGCATTGGTGTTCCCATACCTGACCGTAATGCAGCCAGTCAGCATTCTTCTCACCACACACCTCTAGAAGTTTGCCAATTATTTAACCAAATAATTACATATAATCCAGAAAAATATCCTCTAGAGTTAAATATTCTCTAGGAAAACATCATTGGTTGCTTTGAATAAGCAAAAGAGTTAAGTTATGAATTTTGATTTTCATAAATGCAGTTTGAAGCTGACACCTATTCTGTGTTTTGGTGAATCCATAATGAATTAAATTGTGCACTCCATGACCTTGATCTCTCCTCAAAGCTGCATGCACAAGAACACAAAATAGAAGTAGCTGTAGGCCACCTGGCTCCTCAAGCCTGCTCCATCATTCAATATATTGAGCTCAAAGCTTCCCTTCAATCTGAATATCCCAATCTTTCTACATCTTTAAATACCTCCGAATGACCTGGTCTCCATATATCTCCAAACATTACCTATCCTCTGTGGTACAAAATTCCTGGGCTCCTCAATGTTTTAAAAGATATTCTTCCCTTTGCTTGAGACTGTCCCAGAGTGGAAACATCATATATCTACTTTGTCACACTGCCCAAAGAGCAGTCTCTCAAATGTTGATACTGAGACAATACTAACTGGAGTGAGTTATGAGCATAATCTTATGAAGAAGTAAAGATTAAGGTTGTCCACAATTTTGCGCATTTTCTTGGGAATATATATTTATAATGATAATTTTCCTTATTAATTCCTCTTTAAAGCCACCATTTTATTTGCTTTAAATTATCATGTTACTGTTGTATTTCTGATTCCAATTCTTTCCATTGCCATGATATTCAATGTTTCTGTTTAGTGTTCGAAAGGCAGTTGATACTTTTTGGAAGTTACCATATCGAGCAAAAAAGTTCACATTATTTGGTATACAGCCAGTTACATTGAATATTAATGTTTGTGAGGAGAAAGCAATAATTGGGTAAGTGTGAATGTTCCAAAATGTTAATTATATTTTTATATAATGTTAAGATAAACTTTGATTATGTGATCAAATCTGACTTCAAATGTAAACATCTAGCAGAAATCTAGATGCAATCGGTTAATTAGCCCCTTTAAGCCATCTTTTTTGTAAGTCAGTTGATCTTTACTATCAGAATGTATTCATTTAAAGTGTTAATTTTTAAGCTTAAAATAGCTGCTATGAGTCTTGCTTTAAGGTAGTGTCGGATCTGGAATGTGGACTTCCAAAGTTCAAGGTAAATTTATGATCATAGTATCTGTATCTCACCATATATAACCCTGAGATTTATTTTCTTATGGGTATACTCATCAAGTCCTTAGAATAATAATCATAACAGAATCAGTGAAAGACTGCTCCAATTTGGGCATTTAGCCAGTGTGCAGAAGACAGTAAACTGTGCAAATACAAAAAGAAAGAAAGAAAATTCAATAAGCTATAAATATCGAGAACATGAGATGAAGAGTCCTTGAAAGTGACTCCAAAGGTTGTGGGAGCATTTCATTGATGGGGCAGGTGAAGTTGCCCCCTTTGGTTCAAGAGCCTGATGTTTGAGGGATAATAACTATTCCTGAGTGATTATTATCATACTTCCCTAATGGCAATAGCGAGAAGGGAGCGCGTTCTGGGTGGTGCAGTCCATGCTGATGGATGCTGCTTTCCTGCGACAGCATTTCATGTAGATGTACTTAGTGGTGGGGGTGGGGGGGATCTTTACTGTGATAGACTGGGCCATATTCACTACTTTTTGTAGGGATTTTCCATTCAAGGGCATTAGTGTTTCCATACCAGGCCATGATTAGGCAGTTAATATACTCTCCGTTATACACCTATAGAAGTTTGTAAACTTTTAGATGTCATGCCGAATCTTTGCAAACTCTTGAAGAAGTGGAGGCACTACCATGCTTTCTTCATTATAACACTTATCTGCTGGGCTCAAGCCAGGTCCTCTGAAATTGTCAAATCAAACTAGAGTTTCTAGAAAGTATTGGGACCTAGAGGCAAAAGAAAATAAAATTTAAAAGTAATAGCAAGAATCCACTGGTAGACTGGATAGAACCCACTGCCTGAGTGCTGCTTCTGTCTGGAACATTGGGGGGACCCGCAGTATCACAGTGGCAGTCCGGAAGCAGCGTTGGAATCTGAGGTAAGATGCTGAACTTTAAATAACTTGAGAGACTGTTTCATGGAAAAGAGCACTGCTGTCACTGCGTTTGGGTTAGCGCTAGCTTTGTCACGGGGTTCATTGTGTGCAGGCGCTTCTGGGAAATGACACAAGGTTTAAGAAGAGCTCGGGAACCTTCAGGAGGGTTCACCCGGTTTGAAAACATAACGGTCTATTAGGGAACGGACACTGTGCAGAAATCCATCTACAAAGTCCAGAGAGGCAATCAGTTTTTTCACCTAATGACTAATGGTTGATGAAACTATCAAACTGCCACACTTGTGAAAAATAAAAGAAGGGAAAAGGAAAAGTTGTTTGGTCATTGAATGGAATCCAGTTAAAAACCTTTGGGGTAGTGTTATGTGTGAAGCCAAGCAGAGCTGCAGAACAGATGCTGCTAAGGAGAGAGAGACACATAATTCAGTATTTTGGTGTCTGCTGTGATACTGCTACGGACATTTGCTTTGAACCTGAAATGCTCATTAACACTCCTGCTGAGACAACAGGAAGTGGTGAAGTTTGATGGACAGGTGATACTCCATCCGGGGTGGGGGGGGGGTGATAAAATAGCGGGTTTGCTAAGACACAGGCAGACATGCCATGAAACCCTGGAGAGAGCATTGTGCCCTCACAAGTTGGTGGGAGTTTGGAGGACCGATTCAGGGGAATCAGCCAGAGGCTCACAGGGTGTAAAGGTACGACCAGTGGGGACCTGTTGTGTGTCCACCCTTGGCTGGGTGACGGGTTCACCACAGAAGAATGGTCGCATCTGGAACGGAGGGGGTCACAGTCGGTGACCACAACGGGACAAGAAGACAATGGAAGGTTTGCCTGAAATTTCAACTGTCCCTCTCTCCCCCTCTCCCCCTCTCACTACACTAAACTGAACTGAACTCTGCTTCACTTGAAGACTGATCATTTACCCCTAGACTTCGATAGAGCTTGGCTGATTCCTATTCCCATATTTCTGTGTATATCATCGTTGCTAACCTGTTATGTTTATATCCTTGCATTTAGTGTACTGTATTACTTAATTTACTAATAAACTTTATTAGTTTCTAGTAATTACAGACTCCAATGAGTGTTCCATTTCTGCTGGTTTGCAACCCAGTTACGGGGTACATAACATAAGTGGAGGCTCGTCTGGGATTTTGAACGCCAAAAATTGGCACTGGTTGAAGTGATTGGGTTAAATTCCCATATCTGATTTGGTTGTGGAAAAAAAAAGCAAACTGCAGAAATGGAGATTGAGGAATTTCTAAAGGCGCCAACCTTGGAGGCGTTAAAGGATGCCAAGAAATCAGACTTGGTGAATTTTGCAAAACGGTTGAATCTTTTGAAGGGGAAGCAGGCAATGAGGAGATCGGAGATACAAGGAACCATCATTGAGTATTATGTATCTAAGAATGTGTTTCACGAAGGGGACCTGGAGGTAGTGTCTGAGAGCAAACCTGGTGGGGCTGCGATTCAGCTGCAGATGGAAAAATTAAGGCTTGAGCATGAGTTACAAGTAAAGGAGCTAGAAAGGGAGGGGAGAGAAAAGGAGCGCGAAAGGGAGTTTGAGCTGGAGAAGTTAAAGATAATGCAAGGGGGAGCCGAATGCCGGACCAAGGTGGAGGGTTCAAGGCGACCCAGGAGGTTAAGTTGGTTCCCCCATTTGAGGAGACAAATGTTGATCGGTACTTTCTACATTTCGAAAAAGTCGTTGTAAGTCAGGACTGGCCAAGGGATAAGTGGGCTGTTTTACTGCAGAGTGTGCTTAAGGGGAAGGCTCAGCAAGCTTACTCAGTGTTGTCAACAGAAGATGCAAAGAAATATGTGGTAAAAGAGGCTACACTCAGGATCTATGAGGTGGTCCCGGAGGCATACCGGCAAAGGTTCCAGAATGTGAGGAAGCAGTGGAACCGCACATATTTAGAGTTTGCCCGTGAGATGCAAATGTATTGTGAGCGTTGGTGCACCTCGAAAGGGGTCACTGGGGATTATAACAAACTGCTACAGCTAATGTTGATTGAGCAGCTTAAAGGTTGTGTCCCTGAAGGTATGCGGACCTATCTAGATGAGAAAGAGGCAGAAACCTTAGCTGTGACCGCTAAGTTAGCGGATGAGTACGCGTTAACACACAAAGCAAAGTTTACCTCGAGTAAGAGCTACCAGAAGGGTAGTAGAGAGGGCGGAGGAAGTCCGCCGGCTAAGCCAGAAAGTAAGCCGGGGACTAGTGAGAAGGGTAAGGAAGACAGGAAACAGTCTGGCAGGTGTTCTCTTAGTTCTGTGTGCTTTAAATGCGGGAAAGACGGTCATATTGCATCTAGGTGCTTTGCTCTGAAGGAGACAGGGAAAGGAAAGGCGACCGTGCCGACGGGCTGTGTTAATCCGGTTGAAATGCCATTTAAAGAGGAGGAGCTAAAAAAAGTTCAGGGGGGATGTGAGAAATTCCTTTCAACTGGGTTGTTATCTGTGAAGGAGGGGTCACCCCCAGTGCCAGTAAGAATCTGGAGAGACACTGGGGCTTTTCAGTCCTTAGTCCTAAACATAGTGTTGGAATTCAATAGTGAGACAGATACTGGTGATGTGAACATGATAGAGGGGGTTGGAAAAGGGACTGAGGCCGTACCGTTACATAAAGTATTTTTGACGTGTGATTTGGTATCCAGACCAGTCACGATAAGGGTATGGCCTGCACTCCCGATACCCGATGTAGATGTCTTACTCGGGAACGACCTGGCTGGTGGGGATGTGTACCCAGCAGTGAAGCTGACTAGCAAGCCTGCCAGGACTGAGGACCCGCCCATAGTTTCTGAAGTTAATCCGGTCTGCACAGTAACTCGAAGCATGGCCAGAAAAGCGACAGAGACAGGCGCCAGTTTAAATGAGTCCAGCGTTGATTTAGCTGAGATGTTTTTACCAGCCCTGTACCAAGAGGGGTTAGAGGGTGGTTAAAAGGAGAATAGTGGAGCTAAGGAAAGTAAGAGAGACGAGGCAAATTTAGATTTGTCAAGGAACAAGATTTTGAACCTTACCCATAAGCTACCCCTAGGTGGACATTTTGGAGTGAGGAAGGAATTTATGGAGGCACAGAGCTGTTTGCAGTTGAAGAACTTAAGTGTGTTCCCAATGATGTGAGGACAGTCCTAGATGAAAAGGATGCCGTTACCTTGAGGGAGTCTGCTGGGTTAGCAGACAAGGTTGTCTTAACCCGCAAGGTTGAGTTCACTCCGGAGGGGAGTTGCCCAGAGAGTACCTGGGAGGATCAGGGGAACTTGGAATTTGAAAGGGGCACTGGTATTGAAAGCCTAGGAGAGGCAGATGTCCCGTTGGCCTGTGTGCAGGTTGAGGAAGTACCTGTGGATGCACAGGGTACTGAACCTAGTGTTGAAGCTCAGGAAAAGTTTGAGGGGGTCTGACTTAGTTGGAAAGGAATGCAGTCATTTTGGGTCAGATGGACTTGGTTCAGTGAAGAAAGGGTTAACCCTGGCACCAGTAGAAAGTGAGGATTCCCAGTCACTTGTGTTAAAAGTTAGTGATGAGATTTAAGCTTGTGAGATGGATATTATTGAAGATATTGAGGGAAAAAGTGTTACTGGACTTTTGAATAAAGTAAATTTAAAGTCTGGTTTGGTTCCAGGACTGTTGATCAAAGTGAAGGGACCGTTAACTAAACAATGGTTTGTTAACAAGATGCCTGCTAGTCAATTACAGTTTATTTTGAAAAATAAGGATAAACGACGTGGTGATGTTGTTCAAGTATGTGATTTGGAGAGGAAAAACTTGAAGTGTTGTTTTGACCCGGAGAGACTATCTGCTAGTGTCATTAAGGAAACTAATCAAATTAAAGATCCTGAAGATAAATTTAATAACTTGCTTGAAATTAATGAGTTGTTTGGAAGTTCAGCAAATGGGCTTAGTCTGGACAACATTGGTGATAAGCTAACACCTGTGAAGGGAGTCTCTGAAAGCCGTATCCAGGCTGATAAGCTAGCTGACCACGCAAGGGTTAAATGTTCTGTTTCAGAGTGGGGAAAAAAGGCCAGGGATGAGCAAACACCATTTTTGAATAACAGGATCTGATTTTGCAGGAATTTGACTTTTTTTTGTTTGTAACAAAGCATGTGAAAGATAAAAGCATCATGGAAGATTGGCTGTTAGAATTAGGTTTAAAAGTAAACTGGAGATTAGAGTTTGCATACTCTTCTGTAATGTACCACATTATAATCACACATGTATTGGTTCACACTTTGTAATATACACCTAAGCTAAGAATTAACTCCACTGTAGGAAAAGAATTACTATCACTTATTCGGGTGTTACAACATTTTGAGCTTCATATTTGTCCGGCACGGAAGCCACTGATAGTTTACATGGATCACAATCCATTAGTGTTTTGACCACCATGAAGGATAAAAACAAACACTTGTTAAGTTGGAGTCTGATATTATAGGAATTTGGTATAAAGATAAAACATGTAAAAGGAACCGAAAATGTGATTGCTGATTGTCTATCCAGGTGTTAAATTTAAAGTTCTCTGTATTAGCCAAATAGCTGATGACTACCTGTATATTAGTGTGTATTTTGTAATGTGCATTCGTGTCCTTAATTTTTACCCCTAGTAAAAATTCTTTTCAGGGTGGGGGGTGTTATGTGTGAAGCCAAACAGAGCTGCAGAACAGATGCTGCTAATGAGAGAGAGATGAGGGAGAGTCATTCAAAATGCTAATAAGAGAGAGATAACGAGAGAGAGAGACACATAATTCAGTATTTTGGTGTCTGCAGTGATACTGCCATGGACATTTGCTTTGAACCTAAAATGCTCGTTAACACTCCTGCTGAGACAACAGGAAGTGGTGGTTTGATGGACAGGTGATACCCCATTGGGGAGAATAAAATAGTGGGTTTGCTAAGACACAGGCAGACACGCCACGAGACCCTGGAGAGAGCATTGTGCCCCCACAAGTTGGTGGGAGTTTGGAGGACCGATTCACGGGAATCGGCCAGAGGCTCACAGGGTGTACAGGTACGACTGGTGGGAATCTGTTGTGTGTCCACCCTTGGCTGGGTGACGGGTTCACCACGGAAGAACGGTCGCATCTGGAACGGAGGGGGTCACAGTTGGTGACCACAACGGGACAAGAAGACAATGGAAGGTTTGCCTGAAATTTCAGCTGTATCTCTCACTCCCTCTCTCTCCCCATTGGTACCACAGCAACTACCTTGAACTACACTAAACTGAACTCTGCTTCACTTGAGGACTGATCATTTACCCCTAGACTTCGATAGAGCTTGGTTGATTCTTCTTCCCATATTTCTGTGTATATGTGTATATCATCATTGCTAACCTGTTACGTTTATATCCTTGCATTTAGTGTACTGTATTACTTAATTTACTAATAAACTTTATTAGTTTCTAGTAATTACAGACTCCAACGAGTGTTCCATTCTGCTAGATTGACAACCCAATTACGGGGTACGTAACAGTAGACACATTCAATCTCTTTCAAGTGAGGAAGCTGCGCATGTTCAAAGAAGAAAAAGAAATCCAACTTGACAGTGAAAAAACTGGTTGACCGGGAAACTGGAGGACCAGAAAACAGAAATCTGGGAGTTTTTGAGCTGGAACAGCAGGATCAATAACCTGGAATCCTGAAGAAGAAATAAAATCAAGTTAAGATAAAACAACATCAAAGCATCATTAAAAAGTTGTACTTACCTTCTCACCTGTGAACAGCCTGCAAAGGAAGTCAAACATGGCTGATCAAGCTATTGCAAAATCAGTTGAGCAACTCAAGGTAGAGCGAATGACAGCAAAAAGATTATTTTCTCGTCTAGCCAACAGTATTACCAGGACCTATGAAGACATGTCTGAAGAGGAGCTCAGAATCAGTTTCAATAAACTCACAATAAAAGCCGAGAAAGTCATGGAAGCCAATGATAATGTGGAGGCTGGACTCATTGCAGAATGGGAGGCGGAGCTGAACACAGACGAAGTAGCTGTGTTAACTGAACAGCAAAAAGCCGACCTGGCAAAGACGGCAAATGAGTGAGTTGAAACTAAAGGAGGTGAGAAGCCTAATCCAGAAGACTCTTTGGACCAACTTTGGAAATGTTGAATTGTTCACAGCACTACAAGTTAGAAGAGGATGAATGTAAAAATGTCATTGCTGTACATCCCGATGGCAACCAGGAGGCATATGACTTCATGCTTAACCACCTGCAAGGACTGTTAAAGACAGCGAAGGAGGTCGGTGGAAACAATGGATCCCGCCAGGGGATCAGAAGGACCTTCAGAGTCACCTAAAGGGGCTCAAACTTCACCTCCCCAAGTTGGTTTCCAAGAAGGCCCACTACATACAGGCAAGAGAAAGGAGGATGCTGAAAGACTTAACACCTTAAATTTTCCTCCAATTTTCCCATGCCAGCCATCAGATTGAAACCGACAGCCCTTTCCAAGTTTACTGGCAGTAAATGGGAATTTCACAGGTGGAGAAAGGACTGGGAAGCACTCCAGAGGCAGGGAGAGCCGACCGGTTCAAGAGAGGTGAAAAAGGTTCAACTACTGGACAGTCTTGATGACAAAATCAGAAGAAACCTTCGCCTTACTACTTATAACACTGCAGATGATATCTTCCGTGTTCTAGAAAACCGCATGGAAATCAAACGTGCATTGCTATTGAAATAGTGGAAGAGTTACAGAAAATGCCAGCTGTCAGAAATCATCAGCCATGGAAAATAGTGGAATTAATTCAAGCTGTAGAGAAGGCACTTCAAGATTTGAGTGACCTTGGAGACACAGGTGCTATCAAAAATCCGCTGGTGACAAAATCAATTGAAAGTAAACTTCCAGAAACTCGAAAAGGAATGACTGGTATATGTCGCTGACAGGAGAAATGCTGTGGCACCAGATAATCGGTTTGACAGTCTCTTAGAATTCCTCAAAGGGCAAGAGAGCACATATGAGCAGCTCGAGCAACTGAGGGATATAGAAGAGAAGTCAAGGCTGAGACAAGACATGCCAGAACCAAGTCTACCAAGTCATGTGACAACCATGCAGGGTGTGTAGTCTGCAGTGATGGAAAGCATAAAAGGAAGCTGTACTTTTGCAAACAGTTTCAAGCGCTAAGGCTACCAGAGACAAAGGCTGCAGTAAGAAAGTTGGGGGCATGCAAGAGGTGTCTCGAGGTTCATGGTGATAGTTCATACTGGAAACCCGCCTATCTGTAAAAACCAAGACTGCAAGGATGTGCGTACTCCTGAGCATCATTACTATCTATGCCCCCAATGCTGAAATAAAGAAAAGCAGCACAGCTCAGAAAAAGAGCAGATTTGGTCCAGAGGAAGATAAAGGCAGGAAGAGACATACAGAGGATCAAGAGGAGTTCTTCAGCAAACTTTCAACAGAACTGGCCAAACAATGTCGTGATCTATTTTCAAACACTACATCCAGAGCCTTCAGCACTGTGAAAGATAAACCGAGCCTTCTGGTGGAAAGTGGATTGCAGGAGCTGCCAGTGATTACGATGCTTCTCGAGGTCACAACTAATGCTGGACAAAAAATCGGGACGTTAATTGACTTGGCTTCAGACACCAATTATATAACCCACAAGGCTGCAAGTGAGGAAATCACTCTCATTGTCCATGGATTTGGGGGGGGGGGTGGGGAAATGAAGGTTCAGGTGGAGGCAAAGCAGTACCTTCTAAATAAGAGTAAACACTCCCAAGGGCACTCTCAAATCACACCAATTGGTTTGTTATGGACTAGACAGCATTGCAAATGTCCACAAACATGTGACACCAAAGCAACTGCAGAAGTTCTTCCCAGACATACTGCTTGATGAACTTGTAAGACCCAGAGAAATAAATTTACTCATAAGCCATAGAGAAGGTCAGCTAGTGGCTCAGAGAACCAGAGCTGTTGGAGACCTCGTGCTGTGGGACGGACCACTGGGGAAAACGATTGGAGAAGCATAACCTGATCCCTTTAAGGAGTTCTCTGTGTCAGCCCACATGTTCAAGACACAGTTTGCAAGGTCAATGAGAGCGGCTGCTGAAAAGTACAAGGATTTCACCAGCAGAGTCCCAGAGCAATTTCTACCAGACAGACAGAATGGCTTCAAGCTCCAGGAGTCAGGTACTTCAACCACCAACCGGGACTTCCTAGAGTGGTGGAAGTCAGATAGTATTGGCGCAGCATGTGAGCCAAAATGCTGGGGTTGCTGCTGCTGAAACTGCCAGCCGGGCAGCAAAGGAATGACTCTTGCTGAAGAGAGGGAACTTGAAGTTGTAAGAAGAGGCCTCACCTATGTCATAGGTGACCACCACAGCAAAGAACCACATTGGCATGCCAGATATCTTTGGTTAGGAGATCCAGCTTCCTTGCCAAACAATAAAAGAACAGTTGAGGCTATATTTCTCAGGACAGAAAAGCAACAAGCCAAAGAACCCGAGTGGAAAGCTACCTACACTGCTCAAGTGCATGACATACATGGCCGATAAAAAGGCTGCAATGAAATTGTCCAAAGACACAGTCATCAGCTGGAGTGGACCAATCTAGTACGTGAGTCACATTATTGCTCTGAACCCGCACTCTGTCACGACCCCAGTGAGACTCGTGTGGAACATCAGCCAAAAGTTCAGAGGCATGAGCTTGAACGACCTGCTAGTGAAAGGTCCAGATGTCCTCAACCAGATTCGCACTGTCCTACTCAGATTCAGGGGTGGAGTATACGCTGCCCTGGGTGACATAAAAAAGATGTACAGTTCAGTTTGGTTGAACGACAGAGAAGTACACCTGCATAGATTCCTCTGGCGAGACTCCGAGGACGAAGAGCTGGGGGAAGATGCAATCACAAGAGTGAACATCAGAGGTAAACCAGCAGGGTGCATTGCGCAGCTAGCAATGCGTGAAACTGCTAACCTCCCTCCTTTCACCCACCTCAAAGAGGAGCAGTAGGTGCTCCAACACGACAGCTATGTTGATGACATTCTCGCATCCCACAACCTTGACCAGCTGAAATCCATAACAGCAAATGTGGAGCAGATCCTGAAGGGTGGAGGTTTCGAGCTCAAGCCTTTGTTCTTTTCTGGGCAAAGTGGGAGGAAGGAGTGCAATGACAAGTTGGAGAAGTCCAAGGCAGAAACCATGGTCTTGCCAAACCAAATGTGTGATGATGACAACAAGGCACTTGGCCTGGGCTACATAGTAGAAGAGGACAAGCTCCATGTCATGATTGCCATCAATTTCTCGAAGAGAAAGAAAAAGAAGAAACTTGGCCAAGACCTTCCACAAGAGCAAATCAGAGACCAGACACATTCAATCTCTTTCAAGTGGGGAAGCTGCACATGTTCAAAGAAGAAAAAGAAATCCAACTTGACAGAAATAATAATACTGAGGAATTTAAAGTTGCTGACCCTCTCTACCTCTGATCCTCTGAGTACTGGCTCATGGACCCTGGTTTTCTTCTCCTGAAGTCAATCAGCTCCTTGGTCTTGCTGACATTAAGTAAGAGATTGTTGTTATGGCAATCTCCCTCCTATAATTAAACTCATCAGAGCTTAAAATTGTATTATGTACAATTGGAAATTGCACTTGACGATGGCTAGGGAAATCTCATTATGTAGTCCGTGTAAATATGGAGTTTACAAATAGGCAAGAAGTAACTGAATGGAATAAAAAGAAAAAAAGGCTAAATACCTCAAATATAATCAAAACTATCTGAAGCTAGATAAATCAAATCAGCATTTGTAAAGAGGAAAGGACTTGAGTTAGGGTACCCAAACATTAATTGACTAGAGAAACACTCAGAGATTGACTTGTGTGCAATATTCTAAGTTGCATGTGATAGAATTGGCCATCATTTGTGATCTATTGCCATTATGCCAAAAGTGAGATGGGGAGAATATTGTATATGGGTGGGAAAGAGGGTGGAGGCTGTCAAATGGAAAATTATGAGAAAGGTTGCAAGCAAGTAGAGAAGGTAATGCTGATGATCAGGTAAGTGATTAAGGATGGTCATGGGTGAGTATGGGATAGTGTCAGACAGAACAGGTAAGAAAAAGATGATTGCAAGAGTCAACCGTCATCAGGTATGCGTACTTTAGTTTGGGTATGTGCGTGTATTTGTGGGAAGAGAGAAAAGAGGCTTGGCTATAATCAGTACTGGAAGTTAAAAGTAGTGCTCTCCTGAAGGAAGATGAATGCCTTATAATCTCTGGCATTAGCCAAATTAGTTGGTACCCATTATGGCTAAATCAAGCCTTAATCATGTGGTTAAGACCCCCTACCAGTGAGAAATTCTTGGATCTTCTACAGGCATTTTTTTTTTACATAGCCTATCTATAAGACCATAAGAATTAGGCTGTTTGGCTCATTGAGTCTGCTCTGCCATTCTATCATGGCTGATTTATAATCCCTCTCATATAAAACCAGAAGCATCTCATTGAGTATTGTTTATTATTATGATCAGCATCTTCCATGTGTATACGTAGTATGGGGTTTAATTTATTAAGAGATGACAGCATATGAAAACTCATGAAAGCAGAAATAATGTTTCATTGTCAAGAAAGTAGTCCAAAGGAATTGCATCTTTAGAAAGATTATGCTGACTGTTGATCTAATTGCTGGGGTAACAAATGATGTTGTTAATCATACCATTTTTGTGAAAATGAATAAAAATGCCCCTCGTCAATGCAAAATCAAATACTCTGTACTGGTGAATTGGATTTTCCATGTCTTCTTGAAGATGGTTGTTGATATGCTGAGTGTATCTGTTAATTTAGATTTTTTTGCATCATTTAATCTTTTTCAAGAATCTGTACTATTACACCAAAATGTTTTTAATGTAAACTATTTTGTGTTTTCTTTTTGGTAAAATGTGTCCAAAATAAAAAAAAGTAAATTACCTACTACTTAAAACCTTTTATTCACCTCTCTTTATTTTAATACTTTTATTATAAAAAGTTAAGCACTGCTTCTTTTCCCCCTAAATTTACAGTCCAGCAGTAAGATGGGATAGGGCTGCAATACAGTATTTCCAAAAAATGGCTCAAGGTATGTTGTTTTTGATTCCTTATTGATTTAAGACTCACAAAACATCAGCATGTATTACAGTTGAGTATTCAACTAAATGTTGGTGATTCATGCAAACAAACTTTGTATTCATGTTATGTTGTATTTTAAATAATCTTTTATCTACTCTTTGTGAATCCTACCCCTGCTCTTTGTGATTTTTATAAATGACCTGGATGGGAAGTGGAGAGATGACACAAAGGTTGAGGGTGTTGTGGATAGTGTGGAGGGCTGTCAGAGGTTACAATGGAACATTGATAGGATGCAAAACTGGGCTGAGTAGTGGCAGATGGAGTTTAACCCAGATAAGTGTGAGGTGGTTCATTTTGGTAGGTCAAATATGATGGCGGAGTATAGCATTAGTGGTAAGACTCTTGGCAGCACGGAGGATCAGAGGGATCTTGGAATCGAAGTCCATAGGATATTCAAAGCTGCTATGCAGGTTGACTCTGTGGTTAAGGGAAATGGTGCATTGGCCTTCATCAATCGTGGGATTGAGTTTAAGAGCTGAGGGTTAATGTTGCAGCTATATAGGACCCTGGTCAGACCCCACTTGGAGTACTGTGCTCAATTCTGGTTGCCTTACTGCAGGAAGGATGTGGAAACCATAGAAAGTGTGCAAAAGAGATTTACAAGGATGTTGCCTGGATTGGGGAGCATGCCTTATGAGAATTGGTTGAGTGAACTCGGCCTTTTCTCCTAGGAATGAAGGAGGACGAGAGGTGACCTGACAGAGGTGTATAAGATGATGAGAGGCATTGATTGTGTGGATAGTCAGAGGCTTTTCCCCAGGGCAGAAATGGCTAGCATGAGAGGGCATAGTTTTAAGGTGCTTGGACGTAGGTATAGAGGAGATATCAGGGGTAAATTTTTTATGCAGAGAGTGGTGAGTGCATGGAATGGGCTGCCGGCGGTGGCGGTGGAGGCGGAAACAATAGGGTCTTTTAAGAGACTCCTGGATGGATACATGGAGCTTAGAAAAATGGAGGGCTATGAGTAAAGCCTAGGTAGTTCTAAGGTAGGGACATGTTCGGCACAGCTTTGTGGGCCAAAGGGCCTGTATTGCGCTGTAGGTTTTCTTTGTTTCTATGTTTCTATAATTATTTCCAAATGGCACATTTTCCAGTTATTGTATCAGTCAATAGAACTAGATATTTTTTGCAGCTTTGTATAGTATAATAGCTAGTATTTTGCAAATGAAAGGAAGCTTAATAATAAATTTAGTTTTAAAAAATGTTTTGGTTTAGTCTGTCACAGATTATGCATAAATTTTAAACTGAGACTGTCATCCTGTGGGATTCCTGGTATGATTTATTTTATTGTCTGTAACAACAGAATCTCAGACTGCTGAGGCAAAATTAAAAGGTATTGCTGGGGATACTATTGCAGTTCAGCTATATCTCACTTTGAAGGATGGAAAGGTAAACTCTTCACTTACTCATCTATTTCTATATGTTTTAAAAAATTTAAAATACAAATATCTTTTAAATCAATAAAGCACTCTTCCCAGCCATTACATTTTTCATTATAAAGTGAGCCAGTTTGATTGCATGTATTCTTTTAATGATTTCATGAAATCAGAAAGGCACAGCCTCGAATTAGAGGGATATTCATTTAGAACAGAGATGAGGAGGAATTTCTTTAGCCAGAGGGTGGTCCACAGGCAACTGCGGAGGGCACGTCACTGGGTACATTCAAGGCAGAGATTGATAGGTTCTTGATTAGTCAGGGTGTGAAAGCTTATGGGGAGAAGGCAGAAGAATTGGGTTAAGAGGGAAGTGGATCTGTCATAATGATGGGCTGAATGGCCTAGCTATGCTTCCATGTCTTATGGTCTTATGAGGACTGTATTGGATAGAGCAAAGGCATTTTGTCTGAATCTGAAGAATTTTTGCCCAGAACTAGTTGCATCTCTACACAAGATGCACTAAGAAAGCTGCAGCACTGATATCTGCCTATTAATGTAGAAAATTGTTGTCCACTGTTTAAAAGACCAAGATAGAAGCATATCCTCCAAAGCAAGACACTGTGGTCATACATAGGAGAAATTCAATTTGATTACGACCAGGACCTCATTATTTATAGCTTTGGTCCAAACTAGATTTTTTTTTTAAAAACTTGAATTTCTGATGTGAGAACAAATACTTTGATATCAAAGCAATTTTGGTCAAGTGTGGATGGAATCAACCGAAAAACATTGAGGGAAAACTCCACTGGCTGGAGTCAAATGCAGCATGGAGTGTCATGATTGTGAATGAAGACTCAGTTTATAACAGTAATAAATTCCAAGGACAGCAAAATGGCACAACACCAAATCCTCGCACTGCCAAAGACCCAGGGTCTGGCTTGATCCCACCACTGATATCTTGAAAAGTAAGGGCATGCAATGAAATGCAGGCCCTGATGAAGCACAGTCCCACAAATGAATCAAGTATTCTGCTGAGATCATCTGAGTATGTCTATTTTACTTTTTGGCACAAAGATCATAGCAATAAATATTAAATATTAGCAAAATGTGGTTTATTTGGGGTCAGACCACAGTAAGATATCTGAATTATTTGCTCAAGCCACCCTTTTTAGGAGGCTGCTGATAGAGACGCTATTGTTCTACTTATTGCGGACAGTTTCAGATGTATCATGATTGCTGAGAATTATTGACAAAGAGCATCCAAAATCTTGAACATTGAGTTTTTGTTTATGACAATGTTCAATTTCCTTTCTGTAGGTGTGTTTGAATGATGATTTAGTTGCAAAAATGTTTGCACGTTACATTTCGCCAAAGAATCAAAACCTTGTAAAAAGCCCAAATTCATCAACATTGTGCATGAAGAATGAATCACCAGTTAAGAAAGCAGTTGGTCATAAACCTTTAGCCCTTTGGTCTGAAGTTTTAGAAATGTCGACAATAACAGAACAAAACCAAGGTGAGATACAGCTCTTGTTCAAATAATTGTTCATAATTTCTGGAATGGGTGCAGGAAATTTTAAATAGTATGAAAATTAGAATGTAAGTTATTTCTAAAGCTGCAAATTGTACAAGCTTGGTAATCAAATTGTCTTCACTAGTCATTTGGCCCCTATCTCTCAGCAGTACTCTGATACTTTGGATTTCCGAACTGTTCTATAGGTTTTTCAGACCAGGAATCAGTTGTCCAATGTTTAAAGGACGAAGATAAAAATGCATCCCCCAAATACGTCAGCAAGATACCCTCATCATTACATAGGAGAAATTCAGTAGAGCCACTCCAATCACTTTTTCTCTCAAAAATGCAATCAGATGAAAATTCGAGGTATGTGATGTGTCTATATATTTATAAATATCCAATTTCTGTCCTTGACAATATAATGATTTCACTGGTGCAAGCTGTTTAAGGTATTTTTCCATAATATTTGTTGGATTGTCATTGTGATGGGCTCTGAAATTGGACAAATGTTATATACTTATATCTGCAAGTTTCCAAGTAGAGAACCTAAAATGTTATACACAAATTTGCACATACCCATGTAGAGAACCTAAACTTGTTGGTACTTGCAAATAGCAATGTTGACAGGTACATATAGAACTACCAGTATTTTCCCATAAAATCTTGCAAAATTATGTCTGATAATCGCTTCCCTATGTATAGCAATTTCTTTGTTTTAGCTCTATAATCTGTTAGAAATCCTTAAATTTAACACCTACAAAATCTCTTGCTGTGCATCACAGTGGCATTATTATATTTCTTAATTGACATAGCCTCTATTCCCATCTTGGCACCGTGCAGTTCCCATCTGCAACTCTGACAAGATCCTTTCTCTTCCCTTCTTTCTCCTTAGTCATTCTGCATTCCCAAACTAGTGACCACAATGTCCAGGCTGCATGTGTATTTACATATTTATATGCCAATTTCCACTCAGAGCTGTTGGCTATTAAAATGTTTCTATTTTTCTGCTGTTAATAAAACATGGTTAATTGAATAACTAACCTTTTCTTCTATAGCATCCTACAATTTAAAAGTAGCCTACATTTCTGGAAAATACTTTATGAAGCAAAAAAGCCAAGACAAATTGCATTATCAGCATTTTGGCACAGTGAGCTATTTGCTATAGAAGAAATAGCTTTGTAAATTGAAGAGGTGCACCAGTAAGAGTTAATGATGTAAAAGTGAGAATCCGTTATTTTTGTAAATATAATACAGTGTTGATAGTATTACAGAAAATTGCCGGCTCCAGTATGCGCTTGATGTTCTCAAGATATTTGCACTTGCATTCTACAGTGCAGGAAAGTGAAACTCACATCTGACCACCTTTCTCTAGCACTCATCTGTGACATTCTCTAACATTCCTGGAAATAATGCTGCACTACAAGGTTGGTAATTGTGTGGTGTAAATGCATTGTACATCTGAGGAGCTTGCACAGTGGGAGAGTTGGTTTGTGTAAGTGATCTCATAGTTGAGTGGATCTAGTCAGCTATGATCCAGTCTATTATCTCAATTTCTTTTCATTTTTACAAGGTGAATTATCAATTTTACTTCCTGTTTGGTCCTTTATATCCCATGGCTGCTCCCCTCAATAACAAGTTTTTTTTGATATTGTTGGGGGAGGGTGGTAATCAAGCAGAGTGAAAATCACAGCAGTTGGGTCTCTGGTACTAAGTCTGGTTCTGTGGCTCAGAGGAGAAGGGAGGAGAATAGGCGAACAATAGTGTTAAGGAATTCACTGGTCAGTGGGGCAGACAGGAGATTCTGTGGATGAGAACAAGATTCCCAAATAGTATGTTGCCCACCAGGTGCCAGGGTCAGAGTTCTCAAGGATCAAGTCCATATCATTTCTTAAGCTGAGCAGACAGAGGTTATGGTCCACATCAGAACCAATGATATAAGCAGGAAGAGTGATAAGATCGTTAAAATTGAGTTTGGGGAGTTAAGTGCCAAGTTAAAGTACAGACCTTCCAGAGTGTTGACCTCCAGATTGGTATCTGTGCCATATGTCAGGGAGGCCACAAATGGGAAGATAATACAGTTTAACATATGGCTAAGGAGATCATGCAGGAGCGGTTAGCACAGGTTTTTATATCATTAGGCTGTCTTCTAGGGAAGGTTGGAACTATACAAGTGAGGCAATTTGCACCTGAATTGGAGAGTGACTAGTATCCTAGTCAGAAGCCTGTTCAGGGCAGGCATGGGGTAGAAGGGTTTAAACTAGAGCTACAGAGGGCAAGAACCAGAGCGGCTGAGGTGGGTGGGGTAAGTAGATATTAAATCTACATGTCAGGACGGGAATGGAAAGGCAGAGTATGGTGTAACTAATGGTTTGAGTTGCATAAGTTTCAGTGCAAGGAGTATTGTAAATAAGATGCATAAGATGAGCATGGGAAAGTGCATGAAACCTTGTTTTTTGTGGGATAATGAGGGTCCAGTTAAGAAAAAGGAGGTGCATGTCAGATATATGTGGTTAGGATTAAATGAGGCACCTGAGGAGTAGAAGAATTGCAAGAGAACACTAATGAGGAAAATCAGCAAGCCTAAAAGAGTACATGAGTTTGGTCTGGCGGACAAGGTGAACAAGAATTCCAGATATATATTAAAAGCAAAGGGTAAAATTGTTCATCCTGAAGAATAGTGTGGTCATTTATGCTTGGAGCTAAAAGAGATCGGGGGATCTTAAATGAATTTTTTGCATCTGTATTTACTTGGGAGACAGGTACAGGATCTATAGAACTGAGGCAAAAGAGTAGCGAGGTCATGGTCTGTATCCAGATTACAAAAGACGTGGTGCTTGCTGTCTTGAGGCAAATTTGGCTGAATAGATCTCAGGGCTGACGAGGTGTCCCCTCAGACCTTTTGGA
Source organism: Hypanus sabinus (assembly GCF_030144855.1). Taxonomy (NCBI): domain Eukaryota; kingdom Metazoa; phylum Chordata; class Chondrichthyes; order Myliobatiformes; family Dasyatidae; genus Hypanus; species Hypanus sabinus. The sequence continues at coordinate 47,578,073 of NC_082722.1, forward strand.
AGGCTAATGCAGAAATTGCAGAAATTACCAGAGATATATAAAATGTCTTTAGCCTCAAATGAGGTGATGGAGGATTGAAGGAGAGCAAATGTTGGACTGTTGTTCAAGAAAGGCTCTAGAAGTAAGTCAGGAATTTATAATACAGTGAGCCTGACTTCTGTTATGGTTTAATTATTGAAAGGTATTATAAGGTTCCGTATATACAAGTATTTTGATCGAGGGAGCCTGATTAAAGATAGTCAACGTGGCTTTGTGCATGGTGGATCATGTATATCAAATCTTGTGTTTTCACTGTTACGAAAAAAGGCAGCGCGCAAAAAAGGTAGTGCAGGAAAAAAGGCAGCGCACACGCCGAGCAACCAAGCTCCTCTGCCCGGAACTGCATTCTAGCTGGCGTTGCTTAAACACGTGCCTGTGAGCATCTGTGCTTTATGTCGATTTATTTTGTGCATCCGTTAGCAAAATGAGTTCTAAGGTATCGGAAAAGCCTAAAAGAGCACGTAAGGGTGTTACACTTAGTGTAAAACCAGACATAATAAAGCATTTCGATCATGGTGAACGAAGTAAAGATATACTGAGTTTGTCTAAGGGTTTGTGGAAGTTGACAAAGATGATGTTGAAGAGGTTTTGGCATCCCATGACCAAGAACTGAGAGATGAAGAGCTGATGAAGAGGAAAGGATAACAATTGAAACCAAATGCGGTAGCGAACAGCCTGAAAGAGAAGTCATCCAGGAACTGAACGGGAAGCAATTGCATGAGATTTTTGCTGTGATTGACAATGCTACAATGATTGAAGAAAAGTATGACTTTAATTTTGAAAGGGTATGTAGATTTAGGGCATATTTTCAGGATGGCTTGAGTGCTTACAAAGAACTATATGATAGAAAAATGCGCAAGGCTAAGCAGTCAAGCATACTGTTTTTTTAAGCCTTCCACATCAGCCACAGCAGACAACGAAACTCGACCTTTGACATCGAGGCAGGCAGACACAGAAGAAGGTGACCTGCCTGCCCTGATGGAAACAGACAGCGATGAGAGGACACCCCAGTCTCCTCTACCTACAACCACCCCAACCTCTGACAACTCAGCCTAGCATATCATCATCAGTGTGCTCACTGTCTTCCCAATTCCGGTAAGTGAAACTACACTGTACATACATTATTTCTACTTTATATAGGCTGTGTATTTTTATGTGTTACTTGGTAGCTTCATAGCTTAAAGGTTACTGGAAAGAGTGCTTCTGCCGGGAGCGCTTGCGTCTTGTGTTTCTGCCGGGAGCACTTGCGCCTTGTGTTTCTGCCGGGAGCGCTTGCGCCTTGTGTTTCTGCCGGAAGCGCTTGCGTCTTGTGTTTTTGCCGTGAGTGCTGTCGAGAGCACTTGCGTAAGATTTTTGCTGCAGTGGACAGTGCTGCAATAATTGCAGAAAAGTATTCCTACATTATATAGGCTGTGTATTTTCAGATCATTCCTGCTTTTACTATATGTTACTGTTATTTTATGTTTTACGTGTTATTTGGCATGATTTGGTAGGTTATTTCTTGGGTCCGCGAATACTCAAAAACTTTTCCCATATAAGTAAATGGTAATTGCTTCTTCACTTTACGACATTCCGGTTTACGAACCATTTCATAGGAATGCTCTACCTTTGAATAGCAGGGTAAACCTGTATACTGCCGATGGTCTGTTTTGGTTTCTGCTAAAAGATGAGGGGCTTTGATGTTCAACTTAGAAATTTTGTGTTGGTCAATCAGGATGGTGGAATTGGGAGAAGGTTCTAGAGAGAACTGGGCAGAGTGAGATTTGTGACAGACAGTGTGGTTCACGGATCCTTTATTTGGGGAGCTGCGGAGAGAGCAGGAGGAAAGATGGCTGAGGAGGCCATGGGAAGGAGTGTCCCCCTTGCACAAAGTGCTTTGTGCAGATGAATACCTCCAAGGAGGAGGGCCAATACTCCCAAGAGAACATCCTTTTATTCGAGATGGATTTCGAGCAATGTTTGGAATGTTGTTTGTGCTTTCACGCAGACTGTGGGTTCCCCACATGTGTAAAATGACATTCAAGATGAGCTCCAACTTTATATGCATATTTGGACTGGGTTAACTGAAATAGGCCCTTTTATTTTTATTTTCTTTTGTTTTTCATACTAACTGTTCGATAAAGCTGAAATTTGTAAATATACTTTCTTGTGTTACGAACCCTGTAACTGGGTCACTTACCAGCAAAGATAGAGAGGTCCGTTGAAGTCTGATGATACTATTTTTAACAGTATTTATTAATAAAAAGACACAAAAATAATATCAATGCAAACATACAGATAATATACATCATCAATACTAAATCTAAAAGTGCGGGTATAATAATAATCAGTAAGAAATAAGCTCTATCGTTGTCTAGGGGATAATGAATTGTCCGATGGAAATATAAAGTTTGTTTCAGTTCACACAGGCTACAGCCTTTTGTCGATTGCTAGTGAGATGGTTGGAGAGAGAGAGAAATAGAAAAACTTGCCGGCTTTCCTTGTTACAATCTTTATCCGTATACGTCCTTTAGCGAAGCCGTTTCGTGGAGGACTTGTCATCCAGGCAAGGATGGACACACACACAAGCCCCCACCAGTCTCCTACATTTCTCCTGGTGTGTCTAAAGGGGTTGTTCCCCAGACCCTCTTTTATCCTTACTCACGGGGTCTCAGATGTCAATCAGGTTGGGATGATGCAATCCCTCAACCAGCCCACTCTGGTCATCCTCTGAGCAGTACAGTACTCAATACACAATTCCATCTCCAAGAGACAATAGCCATTATCAGGAGTTTTGTTTTCGCTGAGGCCAGGACACATTCCAAAACCTTGTGGATTCTCTCTCATTTCCTGGGTCCCAGACCCGAATTAATAGCGATCTTGCGATTCTCAAAAAGGAGGGGGCGACTTTGTACCCTTCAGCCCCTCAGAGTTGTGGGACATTCGTAACACTTTACAATTTTATGCAGTGTGCAATCTGTTATTTCTTGCCGACTGACAATTGTGTATGGGCAGTATTTACATAGTACTCGCTCAAATCAAGGTTTGTACACTACATCCACAATTTTCTCGATTTTCCTTTCTCCATCCTGCTTATTATTTCTTCAAAGAATTCCAACAGATCAGTCAAGGAAGATTTTCCCCTGAGGAAACCATGTTGGCTGAGGCCTATTTTATCATGTGCCTCCAGCTACCCTGAAACCACATCCTTAACAATCAACTCCAACATCTTAACAACCACAGAGTTCAGACTAACTGGCCTAGAACTAGACTAACTTCTTGGAGTGATATTTACAATTTTCTTGTCTTCCAGAACCATGCCAGAGTCTATTGATTCTTGAAAGATTATTAATAATGTATCCACAATCTGTTCAGCCACCCCTTTCAGAACCCTGGGGCGTAGTCCATCTGGTCCAGGTGGTTTATCAAACTTCAGACCTTTCAATTTCCCAACCACTTTCTCCCTAGTAATGGCAACATCAGTCACTTCTGCCCCCGATATTCTTGAACTTTCAACATACTTTTAGTGTCTTCCACAGTGAAGACTGATGCAAAATACTTCTTCAGTTCTCCACCATTTTCTTCTCTCCCATTACTACATCTCTAGTGGTCTGAATTTTACGCTCACTTCTCTTTTTACTCTTTATACGTCTGAAGAAACCTTCGATCTTAATATTATTGGCTAGCTTACCTTCATATTCTATTTTTTCTCTCTTGTGTATGTGGTCTGGTTACACAACAATGCTATTAATAAAAACACTGGAGAGGGGAGCTAAGTTTCATGGTTCTTTACTGGCAGAATCCGAACTCTCCACACATGAACAGATCAATATGTGCCTAATAGCGCTTGCTTAATATGTGCTTAATAGATTCCAACATAAAGTAGTCCCTTATTATACTGTTGGCTATATAGTACACTCCTCCCCTTTTATTAGTGTATCAACTGTTTGTTTTACTGGGGCACTATGCTAAACAAATATGTTTACCCTGAACAGACAAATGCCTACCATTTGTTTATTTAGTAACGTAATAATATCAAATTATAACAAGCCTTTTATTTTACTTTCGGTCTAAGACCCATTTATAACTCAAGTATCTGGTGGGGTCTTCTCTGCCTCTCCGGGTAATATCTGTCAATAAATTTGTTTGTTTTAATACAGATTTCCATATAAAAGCCATGAAAAGTTGACCTCTGAGCATAGGGAGTTAAAAAGATGTGCGCCTCCAACTTGTTAAGAGTTCTAGGCAGCAGATCAACTCCATATAATGAAGACTCCTCTGTGCAGCTGTCCTAGATATATATGCATCTTTGCACTATCACTTGTCTTCCTTACCCATATCCCATTTGTTCCAGCTGAGTTAATTACACAGCCAATCTTTGTGTTCTCCTTAGATTCCAAATAGGTAGCCTGATCTTTATGATGCCATTTCTTATCGTAATGTAACTTTCCACCTTCTTTTTGTGCTTCATATCTTTGTGCTGGTGATTCAGCAGGAGTGCTGGGAAAATGCTCAGGAGAAGACGGAGATGCTGATCTTTTTGGAGATTTAAGCTTATTGAGAGTTCACAGATCTTCTATTATCTGTTCATCTGTTAAGTAATTTAACTGCGCAGGTGCAGGTTTTCGTCTTTTGTCTATTGAGACTTAATGAACAGGGTCATTAATTCTCCTCAATTTCCTAGTCATTATTGGCTTTACCTCCATAGTGAGTTCCATTGTTAGCCTATCATTCTCAATCATCTTTTTCTTCTAACTCAATCTTTTTATCTTCAGATTCCTTCACTATTGCTTTCTTCTCATCAATATAATTCCTTTCCACTTGTTCAGTCTCCAGTTGCAGAAAAAGCTCTGCGTTTTGTATTCTTTCCTTATATTGTTGATCTAGTTTCTTCATCCTTTTCTAATACTCCTGCAAAGTGCCTTCTTGTAACTGCTGTAGCTGTCTTTTGAGAGATGGCAATTTTTCCTGGTATATCTGCTGTTTTACTTCCAGGTAGTCTTCATCATCCTGCTTATTGGCAATATCTGTCTCCTTCACATCCTCTGTATCTTCATCTGAGTCGCAGCTACAGATACTGCGTTCGTCCTCATCGTCGACGCTGTCTAGCGCCTCCTCGTCGTCGTAATAGTTGACAATGGGTGAAAGGAGAGCTGCAGACATCTTCCCTGCCGAGCTGCTCTCCTTTGTTGACACATCTAGTGCCTTGATGATGTGCCAATCCAACTGGATTTTCCTGAGCCATTCATGTCCTAGCAACGGTGATCCTCCATCTTTCAGTACATAGAGGTTCAGCTGCTGTGTTTTGTCTCCGTAGGTCACTGTCACTTTAATTTTACCTTTGGTATGCACTTTCTGTCCTGTGTAAGTCTTCAGCAGTAGTTTAGTTCATTTCAGAGGTATGTGAGAAAACAGTTGTTTGTAGTTGTGTACAGAGATCACTGTTAAAGTTGAGCCTGTGTCCAGTTCCATTTTCAGTCTCACGCCTGCCACTTGTGGAGTGATCCTTATTACTCTTCGATCATCTGTCTCTTTCATGCTGTGAAATTGCAGACAAGACATTACACTTTTGTCTGAGTCGTTTTCATCACAACTGTTTTCTTACATTTTGTATACATTGTTGGGTTTTCCTTTCTGGGGTTTCTTGTTTCTCTGTATTTTGTCCTTTTTCTGCTGTTTACTAGCTTTGCATACTCTGCCAGTACGGCCCTGTTTGCCACAGTTCCTGTATTCTTTCTCTTTAAACCAACAGTCATCAGGGACATGTGACATGTTCCCACAATGGTTACATTTCTTTCCTTCATTTCTGTTCAGTGACATTTTATTGGTAGCATATTCCAGAGATTTTTGTTGTATCTCTGAAGCACCCCGTGCTGCTGTTTCAGTTGATATTGCAATGTTTAGTGCTTTCTCGAATACAAGGTCTCTTTGACACAGAAGCTACTTCTGTGTGGTTTCACAGTGCATGCCACACACTAACCTGTTCCTCAATGCGTCCAGTAGACCAGCTCCCGATGTTCTCAGCACAGTATTCAGAAATACTTTCATTTTTGCTCTGATTCTGTTTGTGAAATTTAAATCTTTCAGAAATGACCAGTGGTTTGGGGTTTAAATGCTGTTGGAGAGTGTCTACTATTCACTTGAACGTTTTGTCAGCTGGCTTTTCAGGGGTTAACAAGCTCTGCAGAAGCCCGTATGTTTTTGCTCCCATAATACTGAGTAAGACGCTGGCTTTCTTGTCATCATTAATATGGTTAGCCTCACAATATAACTCCACTCTCTCAATGTAAGTTGCCCAGTCTACAATGCCACTATCAAATGCTGTAATGGTTCCAATCATCACCATCTTTGTTATGTTAATTTAGCCCTGTTTTCCCCTTGTTTTCTTTTTGACTCACGTGTCCTTCTTACTAGCGCCATGAGCACACTCCCTCTAGATGTGTGTGTCACTCCATTTTATTTCCCTTCTGGGGCAGGCAGACCCTCAGCCCCTGGGGGTCCATGCCAGCTATGGTCTCGCCTAGACATGCTGCAGCTCTGACTGTGTCTCTTGGTCTTCTGTGCTCCTGCTTCCTTTCAGACTCGCGGCCTCGATCTGCCTCCTTCTCCCACTCCTTGGCTCGTTCCTTGCGCTCTTCCTCTGAGTGTCGTTATCAACGAAAACCCGGCATTCTGATAAGATGTAGGGTCATTAACCTGGTCATCAATTTGTTGTGTATGTGGCCTGGTTACACAACAATGCTATTAACAAAAACACTGGAGATGGGAGCTAAGTTTCATGGTTCTTCACTGACAGAATCCAAATTCGAAACACACTTACAGATGAATACGTGCCTAATAGTGCATGCTTTGTATACAGCTTATAGCGCATTCAACGACGTGTTACTAATGCATAAAGTAGTCCCTTATTATACTGTAGGCTATATGGTACATCTCTTTATGACTTTTTAGTTGCCTTCTGTTGGTTTTTAAAAGCTTATCAATCTTCAAACTTCCCACTAATTTTTCCTGTATTATATGTCCTCTTTTTGGCTTTTATGTTGACTTTGACTTCCCTTGTCAGCTGCAGTTGTGTTTTCCTGCGGGAGGATAGGCGGGTGACAGGGGACGCGCTCAGACCAAAGGCTTGAGATGTGTCAATTTTAATGAGTGTTGTGAACAAAGCGGATGAGCTTAGAGTGTGGATCAGTACTTGGAGATATGATGTGTTGGCCATTACAGAGACTTGGATGGCTCAGGGACTGGATTAGTTACTACTTAGTGCCAGGTTTCAGATGTTTCAGAAAGGACAGGGAGGGAGGTAAAAGAGGTTGGGGTATGGCACGGTTGATCAGAGATAGTGTCACAGCTGCATAAAAGGTGGGCACCATGGAGGGATTGTCTACTGAGTCTCTGTGGGTGGAGGTTAGGAACAGGAAGGGGTCAATAACTTGGTGTTTTTTATAGGCTGCCCAATAGTAACAGAGATATCAAGGAGCAGATGGGGAAACAGATCCTGGAAAGGTGTAATAATAACAGAGTTTTTGTGATAGGAGATTTTAATTTCCCAAATATCGATTAGCATCTCCCTAGAGCAAGGGGTTCAGATGGGGTGGAGTTTGTTAGGTGTGTTCAGGAAGTAGATGACACAGTATGTAGATAAGCCTGCAAGAGGAGAGACTGTACTTGATTTGGTACTGGGAAATGAATCTGGTCAGATGTCAAATCTCTCAGTGGGAGAGCATTTTGGAGATAGTGATTATAATTCTATCTCCTTTACAATAGCATTGGAGAGAGATAGGAAAAGAAAGTTAGAAAAGTGTTTAATTGGAGTAAGGGGAATTTTGAGGCTATCAGGCAGGAAATTGCAGGCTTAAATTGGAAACAGATGTTCTCAGGGGAAAGAACATAAGAAATGTGGCAAATATTGAGGTGATATTTGTGCAGAGTTCTGTACAGGCACATTCCAATGAGACAGGGAAGTTATGGTAGGGTAAAGGAACCATGGTGTACACAGGCTGTAATAAATCTAATCAAGAAGAAAAGAAAAGCCTACAAAAGGTTCAGAGAGCTAGGTAACGTTAGAGATCTAGAAGATTATAAGGCTGCTTGGAAGGAGCTTAAGAAGGAAATTAGGAGAGCCAGAAGGGGCCATGAGAAGACCTTGGCAGGCAAAATTAAGGAAAATCCCAAGGCATACTACAAGTTTGTGAAGAGCAAGAGGATAAGACATGAAAGAATAGGACCTATCAGGTGTGGTAGTGGGAAAGCGGGTATGGAACCGGAGGACATAACAGAGGTGCTTAATGAATACTTCAGTATTCACTATGGAAAAGGATCTTACTGATTGTAGTGATGACTTGCAGCAGACTGAAAAGCTTGAGCATGTAGATATTCAGAAAGAGGATGTGCTGGAGCTTTTGGAAAGCATCAAGTTGAATAAGTCGCTGGGGCCGGATGAAATGTACCCCAGGCTACTCTGGGAGGCAAGGGAGGAGATTGCTCAGCCTCAGGTGATGATCTTTGCATCATCAGTAGGGACTGGAGAGGTTCCGGAGGAATGGAGGGTTGCGGATGTTGTTCCTTTATTCAAGGAAGGTAATAGAGATAGCCCAGGAAGTTATAGACCAGTGAGTCTTACCTCAATGGTTGGTAAGTTGATGGAGAAAAACCTGAGAGGCAGGATTTATGTACATTTGGAGAGGTATATTATGATTATGAGAGTTCAACATGGCTTTGTAAGGGGTAGATTGTGCCTTACGAGTCTGATTGAATTTTTTGAGAATGTGACTGAACACATTGATGAAGGAAGAGCAGTAGATGTAGTATGGATTTCAGCAAGGCATTTGATAAGGTACCCCATGCAAGGCTTATTGAGAAAGTAAGGAGGCATGGGATCCAAGGGGACATTGCTTTGTGGATCCAGAACTGGCTTGCCCACAGAAGGCAAAGAGTGGTTGTAGACGGGTCATTTTCTGCATGGAGGTGGGTCACCAGTGGAGTGCCTCAGGGATCTGTTCTGGGACTGTTACTCTTCATGATTTTTATAAATGACCTGGATGATGAAGTGGAGGGATGGGTTAGTAAGTTTGCTGATGACACAAAGGTTGGAGGTGTTGTGGATAGTGTGGAGTGCTGTCAGAGGTTACAGCAGGACATTGATAAGATACAAAACTGGGCTGAGAAGTGGCAGATGGAGTTCAATCCAGATAAGGGTGATGGTTTATTTTGGTAAGTCAAATATAATGGCAGAATATAGTATTAATTGTAAGACTCTTGTAGAATGGAGGATCAGAGGGATCTTGGGGTCTGAGTCCATAGGACTCTCAAAGCAGCTGCACGATTTGACTCTGTGGTTAAGAAGGTGTATGGTGTGTTGGCCTTCATGAATTGTGGAATTGAATTTAGGAGCCACGAGGTAATGTTGCAGCTGGTCAGACCCCACTTGGAGTACTGTGCTCAGTTCTGGTCGCCTCACTACAGGAAGGATGTGGAAGCCAAAAGGGTGCAGCGGAGATTTACAAGGATGTTGCATGGATTGAGGAGCATGCCTTATGAGAATAGGTGGAGTGAACTTGGCCTTTTCTCTTTGGAGCGAAGGAGGATGGGAGTTGACCTGATAGAGGTGTATAAGATGATGAGAGGCATTGATCATGTGGATAGTCAGAGGTTTTTTCCCAGGGCTGAAATGGTTTCCACAAGAGGACACAGGTTTAAGGTGCTGGGGAGTAGGTACAGAGATGTCGGGTAAGTTTTTTACTCAGAGTGGTGAGTTCATAGAATTGGCTGCCGGCAACAGTGGTGGAGGCGGATACGATGGGGTCTTTTAAGAGGCTTTTAGATAGGTACGTGGTGCTTAGTAAAATAGAGGGCTATAAGTAAGCCTAGTAATTTCTGAGGTAGTGACATGTTCGGCACAACTTTGTGGACCAAAGGACCTGTGTTGTGCTGTAGGTTTGTTATATTTCTATGTTTCTAGGACAAGCCCATGAATGGTAGGGCACTGGGGAGTGTGGTAGAACAAAGGGATCTGGGAATACAAATCCTTTAACGAGGCATCACAGGTAGATTGGGTTATAAAGTGACCTTTTGAAACATTGGCCTTCATAATTCAGAATATTGAGTATAGGAGTTGGGATGTTATTTTGAAGTTGTGCAAGACATTTGTGAAGCTGAATTTGGAGCATTGTGTGCAGTTCTGTTCACCTACCTTCAGCTTGGAAGAGTACAGAGAAAATTTACAAGAATGTTGCTGAGACATGAGGACCTGAGCTCTGGTGAAGGATGAATAATATCAAAGAAGATACTAAAAGCTTTTTTAAGTATATAAAGAGTGAAAGAGAAGGGGGTAGATATAGGACCAATACAAAATGACTCTAGAGATATTGTAATGAGAGATGCAGAGATGACAGAGGAACCGAATGTGTAATTTGCATCAGTCTTCACAGTGGAAGATGTCTGCAGTATACCAGACATTCAAGAGTGTCAGGGAGGTGAAGTCTGTGCAGTGAAAGTTATGACTGAGAAGGTGGTCAGGAAACTTAATGATCTGAGGGTGGATAAATCTCCTGGACCTGATAGAATGCACCCTCGTGTTCTGAAGGAAGTAGCTAGAGAGATTACAGAGGCATTAATGATGATCTTTCAAGTATCGATAGATTCTGGCATTGTACTGGATGGCTGGAAAATTGCAAGTGTTTACTCCACCATTTAAGAAGGGTGGGAGACAGCAGAAAGGAAACTATAGACATGTTAGCCTGACATCAGTGGTTGGTAAGTTGTTGGAATTGATTGTTAGGGATGAGATTATGGAGTACCTGAAGGCACATGACAAGATAGGCCAAAGCCAGCATGGGCTCCTGAAAGGGAGATCCTGTCTGACAAAACTGCTGCAATTCTTGGAGGAAATTATAAGCAGGGTAGACAAAGGAGATGTAGTAAATGTGGTGTACTTGGATTTTCAGAAGGCCTTTGACGAGGTGTCGCACATGAGGCTGCTTAGCCAGATAAGAGCCCATAGAATTACAGGGAAATTACTAGCATGGGTGGAACATTGGCTGGTCAGCAGAAAACAGGGATTGGGAATAAAGGGATCCTATTCTGGCTGGCTGCTGGTTGCTAGTGGAGTTCCACAGGGGTCAGTGTTGGGACTGCTGCTTTTTACGATGTATGTCAATGATTTGGAATATGAGATTAATGGATTTGTGGCTAAATTTGCTGATGGTGCAAAGATAGGTGGAGGAGTGGGTATTGTTGAGGAAACAAAGAAACTTAGATAGTTTGGGGAATGGGCAAAGAAGTGGCAAATGAAATACAATGCTGGAAAGTGTATGGTCGTGTACTTTGGTGAAAGAAATAAACGGGAAGACTTATTTAGATGGGGAGAGAATTCAAAATGCAGAGATGCAAAGGAACTTGGGAGTCCTTGTGCAAAATACCCTAAAGGTTAACCTCTAGGCTGAGTTGGTTGTGAAGAAGGTGAATGCAATGTTGGCATTTGTTTCTTGAGGTATAGAATATAAGAGCAGGGATGTGATGTTGAGCCTCTATAAGGCACTCATGAGACCACACTTGGAGTATTGTGTGCAGTTTTGGGCTCCTTATTTTAGAAAGTATTTACTGACTTTGGAAAGGCTTCAGAGAAGATTCACGAGAATGATTCCAGGAATGAAAAGGTTACCATATGAGGAATGTCTGGCAGCTCATGGACTGTATTACCTGGAGTTCAGGAGAATGAGTGGGGATCTCATAAAAACATTTTAAATGTTAAAAGGCCTGAACAGATCAGATATAGAAAAGTTATTTCCAATAGTAGGGGATTCTAGGACAAGAGAGCATGACTTCAGGATTGAAGGACCTCCACTTAGAACAGAGATGTGGAGAAATTACTTCAGTCAGAGGGTGGTAAATGTGTGGAGTTTGTTGCCATAAGCTGCTGTGGAGGTCAAGTCATTGGGTGTATTTAAGGCAGAGATAGATAGGTTCTTGATTAGCCAGGGCATCAAAGGGTATGAGATGAAAGCAGGGGAGTGGGGATAACTGGAAGAATTGGATCAGCCTGTGACTGAATGGTGGAGCAGACTTGATGGGCTGAGTGGCCTACTTCTGCTCCTATATTTTATAGTCTAAGTTGTGTCTTTATTCTCTGGAGCGTAGAAGAATGAGGGCGGATTGGATAGAGGTATACAAAATCAAGAGTGGTATAAATAAGGTAAGGGCAAGCATGTTTATTCTATTGAGCTTGGCTGAAACTAGAACTAGAGGCCTTAGGATAAGGATGAAAGGTGAAATATTTACGGGTAACCTGAGGGGGAAGTTCACTCATAGGAACAAAATGCCAACTAAAGTGATAGATGCATGTTCAGTGGCAATATGTAGGTACATAGCTGAGAAAAGTGTGATGGGCTGTGGTCTGGGTGATAAGATTAGGCAGAAAAGCACGTTGGCATGGACTAGAAGGGCCAAAAGGGTATGTTTCTGTGCTGTAGTGGTCTATGACTCTATTAGTGCCTTGATGACCTTTTTTCATTAAGACATATGCAAAGAGGAGTATCATAAGAAATTCAGCACATGTGTCTGATTGTTTGTAAAGCCAGGTTAAAAACTGGAAATTCTGGAATTATGTTTTTGTATCATTCAAAATTTTTCTATTCAAAACTAATATTAATTTTAGTTTTTCTTCTCTTACTTTCAATGTTTTCCTACATTTTGGAAACAAAAGCTACTCTTAGTTTTTATTTAGTACTGATTTTTAAGGTACTAGTCTCAAGTCGATATTTCAATAACCTGTTGATTACTCTTCCAACACTCCAAATAATTTTCAATATCTCCTTTCAAATCTGTTACAGAAAATGATCCACTAGCTTTCATCATTTCCTCTCAATAAAGTTTTTCACCAGTTTTTCACTCTTTCTGGCATTCCTAAATGAAAGAAACACAAGCTGTCTTTAATATTCCACTTCATGTTTAGTGAATAATTTTGTAGATTGTGTTATTTTGTTTTATTTTCATTGTAGTATTGACCTCCGTAATGACACGTATAAAAGCCAGATCCCATCCACATCAACTCAGATGAGCAATGAAAAGTCAGCATCTACAAGTTAAGTATTTGCTATTGTAATATAATTTTATTGAAAATCTTGTAAAATAGACTTCATTTTGAATGTTCTTCTGTTGAGTTTTAAGGAGTTCTGAGCTCTAAATTGCAAGTCGTAAATTTATCCTTGCTACAAGGTAAATGCATTAGCACAACAGGAACATTGAGTACCACAGAATTAGAGTGGGGAAAATTAATTGGGGTTTTGGCTCCTAAAAGTACTACTGCAGTCGACTTTGAAAATAACCACATGTCAAAATTGTGCTCTGTAATGATTTTAAAAAAGAGATTAAGCTTGCTATAAGACATAGGAGCAGAATTAGGTCATTTGGCCTGTTGAGTCTGCTCCGCCATTCAATCCTGACTGATCCTTTTTCTCCCCTCCTCAGCCCCATTCCCTGGCCTTCTCCCCGTAATGTTTGATGCCGTGTCCAATCAAGAACCTATCAAGCTCTGCCTTAAATACACCCAATGACCTGTCCTCCACAGCTGCCTGTAGCAATAAATCCCTCGTTCACCACCTTCTGGCTAAAGAAATTTCTCAGCATCTCTATTTTAAATGGATGCCCCTCTATCTTGAGGCTGTGCCCTCTTGTCCACGTCACTACCATGGGGAACATCCTTTTCACATGTACTCTGTCTTGGTCTTTCAACATTCGTAAGGTTTCAATGCGTTCCCCACTCATCCTTCTAAATTCCAGCTAGCTCACACCCAGAGCCATCAAATGTTCATCGCACCGTTTCATTCCCGGAATCATCCTTGTGAACCTCATCTGAACCCTCTGCAGTGCCAGTGCATCTTTACTTAGATGATCCCAAAGCTGATCACAGTACTCAAGGTAAGATGTCACCACTGCCTTATCAAGCCACAGCATCAAATCCCTGCTCTTATGTTCTAGATCTCTTGAAATGAATGCTAACATTGCATTTGCCTTCCTCACCAACAACTCCACCTGCAAGTTGATCTTTAGGGCTTCCTGTACAAGGAGCCCCAAGTCCCTTTGCAACTCAGATTTTTGGATTTTCTCCCCATTTAGAAAATAGTCTGCACATTTATTACTGCTACCAAAGTGCATGGCTATGCTTTTTCCAACATTGTATTTCAAATGCCACTCTCTTGCCCATTCTCCTAATCTACCCAAGACCTTCTGCAGCCTACATGTTTCCTCAACACTACCCGCCCCTCCACTAATCTTCATATCACCTGCAAACTTGGCAACAAAGCTATCTAGTCCACCACCTAAATCATTGAAATACAGCATAAAAAGAAGTGGTCCCAACACCGACCCCTGCGGAACACCACTAGTTACTGGTAGCCAACTAGAAAAGGATTCTTTTATTCCCACTTGCTGCCAATCACCCATTGCCCTAACCATGCCAGCAGCTTTCCTGTAATCCCATGGGCTCTTAACTTGGCAAGCAGCCTCATGTATGGCACCTTGTCAAAGAACTTCTGAAAGTCCAAATATACAATATCCACTGCATCCATTTTATCCCTCCAACTTGTAGTCTCTTCAAAGAGTACCAACAGTTTTGTCAGGCAAGATTTTCCCTTAAGGAAGCCATGCTGACTTTGTACTATCTTGTCCTGTATCACCAAGTACTACATAACCTCATCCTTAATTGACTCCAATATCTTCGCAACTTCTGAGATCAAGATAACTGGTCTATAATTTCCTTTCTGCTGCCATCCCCCTTTCTTAAAGAGTGTAGTGATATTTGCAATTTTCCAGTCCTCTGGCACCTAGCCAGAGTCCATTTATTTTTATAATATCGTTAATAATGTCTCCACTATTTCTACTGCTACCTCTTTCATAACCCGAGGGTGCAGTTCATCTGGTCTGGGTGACTTATGTACCCTTGGGTCTTTCAACGTTTTGAGCACTTTCTCCCTTGTAATAGTGTACGCTCACTTCTCTTCCCTCACACCCTTCAACATCTGGCACACTGTTAGTGTCTTCCACAGTGAAGACAAATGCAAAATACTTATTTAGTTTATCTGCCATCTCTTTGGCACCCGTTATTATTTCTCTGGCCTCATTTTCTAGCGGGCCTATATACACTCTCTACTCTCTTTTATTACAAGTATTCTACATACTTGTAAAAGCTTTTTCTATCCACTTTGATATTCTTTACCAGCTTGCTTTCATATTTTATTTTTTCCCTCCTCCTGATTCTTTCAGTTGTACTCTCTTTAGGGTTTTAAAAGCTTCCCAATCCTTTTTCTTCCCACTATTTTTTGATTTGTTTTATGCCCTCTCTTCTGACTTCCCTTGTCAGCCACTGTTGTACTATTTTGCAATTTGAGTACTACTTTGTTTTTGGAATACATCTATCCTGCACCTTTCTTATTTTTCCCAGACCTCAAGCTATTACTGCTCTTCTGTCATCCCTGCCAGCATCTCCTTCCAATTTACTTTCACCAATTGCTCTCTCATACCACCGTAAATTCCTTTACTCCACTGAAATACTGCTACGTCAGGCTTTACTTCTCCCTATCAAGTTTCAAGTTGAACTCAAATCATATTGTGATCACAGCCTTTTAAGGGTTTTTTTACTTTAAGCTTCCTAATTACCTCCGGTTCATTACATAACACCCAATCCAGTATAGCTGATCCCCTTAGTAGGTTCAATGACGAACTGCTCTAAAAAGCCATCTCGTAGGCATTCAACAAACTCACTCTCCTGAGATCTATTTCCAACCTGATTTTTCCTATCGAACTACATGTTGAAATCTCCCATGACTATCATAACATAGCCCTTTTGACGTGCCTTTTTTATTTCCTGTTGTAATCTGTTGTCCACATCCCAGCCATTGTTGGGAGGCCTGTATATAACTGCCATCAGGATCCTTTTATCCTTGCAATTTCTTAACTCAACCCACAAGGGTTCAAGATCTTCCAATCTTACCAACAGAGCCATGCCACCCCCTCTGCCTACCTTCCTGTCCTTCCAATACAGCATGTAACCTTGAATATTTAGCTCCCAATTACAACTGTCCTTTAGCCACAATTCAATGATGCCACAACATTAAACCTGGTAATCTGTAATAGTGCAACAAGATCATCCACCTTATTTCTTATACTCAGTGCACTGAGATATAACACTTTGAGTACTGTATTTGCTACCCTTTTTGATTCTGCAGCCCTACTGCACTGATACTCTGCTGACTGCAATTTTGTCAAAGACCTTCTGAAAGTCCAAATATGCAACATCCTCTGTATCGCTTTTATCTCTCCAATTTGTAGTCTCCTCAAAGAGTTCCAACAAGTTTGTAAGACAAAATTTTCTCTTAAGGAAACCATGCTGACTTTGTCCTATCTTGTCTTGTGTCACCAAGTATTCCATAACCTCATCCTTAACAATTGAATCCAACATCTTCCCAATCACTGAGGTCAAGCTAACTGATCTATAATATCCTTTCTGCTGCCTTCCCCCTTTCCTAAAGAGTGGAGTGACATTTACCTGTACTTTACTCACCCAATCTCCATATTTATATTCCCCCCTCTCCTGATGAAATCAAAAATGTATCTCCAAATGGATAGTCATGCCACAGGATGGACTAAGATATTTGAGTAACCATTACACTTTTGTTGTATGCTTCTTAGACAAGAGGAAACAAGGAAGTGAATTGGTTTGAGATTTGGGTTGGGGTTAGGGAAATGGGTCTTGTCATTATTTGCTACTGTTTTATTTAAAACAGTATGCTGAAATATTATAAGTACATTGGTTATATTAACAACAACACACACAAAATGCTGGTGGAACACAGCCGGCCAGGCAGCATCTATAGGGAGAAGCGCTGTTGACGTTTCGAGCCGAGACCCTTCGTCAGAACATTGGTTATATTCTCTATTCATGCATCTATTATTTTTGATTAAAAGAAATAAATACAGAGATTTTATAAAAGTGTGTGAAAAATATTAAATATGTTCATTTTGTTGCATAAATGCATTAAAATTTAATGTATCATTCTTGTAAATTCTCTATTTTCTATATATGCTAATAAAATAACTAAAATAAAAGGGATGGAATCATTAACCTTTACTCTCCAAAGGTGTTGCCTGGTGTGATTCTACTTCATTGTTTTCATATCTATTCTTCCCATTATCAGCATGTATACAATTGTTTTACAGACTTTTACAGTTTCTGAACCCAGATCCATTGAACACAGAAGTACTTCATCCACAACAGGTAACCTAATTATCCACATTCACTAAAATTTTATTTTATTAAATTTATTGAGATATTTGGTAAGCATGTGTCATGTAGTGGAGTACTAATGTGATGTCAGTGTTCAAGGATAATGATTATAACCTGGTAAGTTGAATATTCATAACTGAATATTAAAATCATGTTTGTATGTTGTTTGAAGGAGAATTTTTTTCTTTATCCTCTCTTGTCTCACCCTTCTCACCTACTACTTTAAAATTCTGCATATATGTTTTGTGTAATCTCAAGACTGTCATAGCAACATTTCTTTCAGGGAATAAACTGTTTAAATGGATGTTTCTGTTTTGAGGCCTGATTCCTTTGGCTAGTTTATGTTTGTGACATAGTTATAATGAGTTAACAATGTTTTTTCATACTGGATTAACTTGTATAATGCAACATTAAAGCAAGGTTGTGTCTATTCTCGCAGTTTGATGTAATAAATATCAGTAGGATTTATTGCATTGAAGGGCAGGAGCTTTCCTGTGTGTCTGTTCAGTATTTTCTCATTACTCATTATTACTGAAACATATTATCTTGCCATCGCTTTTTATGGAGCCTAGTGTGTATAAAGTGTATTTCCTGCATTATAACATTGACAATATTTCCAGAGTACACGGGACACCTTGAAAAATTAGTTTTCCTTCTCCAGTAATGATTACAACCAAGGTCATCAGTGCCCTTGGTTGCCAATACCTTCGGCTGTAAAATTACTGCCTGAAAATACTTCCTTCCTGTCTTTCCTCATTTAAGACACAATAAAATTTGCCAGGTCTGTGCCCTCGTCTTAGTGTAGATGGATTAAATTTACTGGACAACACTTGTGTGAAGCATCTTGGAAACTTTTGTTAAGTTAGGAGCACTTAGTAAATACCATGGATCAGTTTTCTAAAGAAAATCGATTGCTCTTTTTCGTTTAACAATTTTTGTGTTGGACGAACATGTTTTTTGTGTTGGCCATTGATTTTCTTTTTAAAGTTTTAGTAGTTAAGTATAAGTAAAACCCTGGTCATGCTAAATTCTGTATTCTGTTTTCCAGCCAACCTTGACAAATGCTTTTGACCATAGCAATGGACTCCTGGTGCATTCAGTTATCAAACTGACCCCATGTACCAGAATGGAAATGGCACCAATTTCTCTGAATTTAAAAAAGGTAGTTTTCTTTTTTAACACATGTTTATAGCTCACTGAAATTGAGACAAAGTTCAGTTGTAAGCTTATTAACAAAACATTTAACATACACAGCAAGTCCTTTGGTTGTCTCCAACATTCTTGTTTATTTCTATTAGTTTAGATCTTAAGTTGCTTAACCATAAGACATAGTAGCAGAATTAGGCCCTTCGGCCTTTTGAGCCTGCTCTGCCACTCCATCATGGCTGATTTATTATCCTTCTCAACCCCATTCTCTTGCCTTCTCCCCATAACCTTTGACACTCTGACTAATCAAGAACCTATCAACCTCCACTTTAAATACACCTCCGTGGCTGTCTGTGGCAATGAATTCCACAGATTCATTCCTCTGTAGCTCATGAAATTCCTCCTCATCTCTGTTTTAAATGGACATCCCTCTAACTCTGAGGCTGTGCTCTCTGGTCCTAGACTGTAGAAAACATCCTCCCCATATCTACTCTATCTAGGCCTTTCTATATTCAATAGATTTCAATGTGATCCCCTCTCATTCTTCTAAACACCAGTGAGTACAGGTCCAGACCTCCTTGTATGTTGACCATTTCATACCAGAATCATTCTTGTGAAACTCCTTGGACCCTCTCCAATGCCAGCACATCTTTTTTGTGATAGGGATCCAATACTGCTTGTAATATTCCAATTGCGGTCTGACCAATGTCTTATAAAGCCTCAGCATTGCATGCTTGCTCTTATGTTCTAGTCCTCGAAATGAAATGAATGCTAGCACTCCATTTGCCTTCCTTATCACCAACTCAACCTGCAAATTAATCCTTAGGGAATCCTGCACAAGAACTCCCAAGTCCCTTTGCACCTCAGATTTTGGAATTTCTCTCCGTTTAGAAAATACTCTACGCCTTTAATCCATCTACCAAAGTGCATGACCATAAACTTCCCTACTCTGCATTCCATCCGCCATGACTTTGCCCATCTGTCTAACTCTTTCTGCAGACTCCCTGCTTCCTCAACACTAGCTGCCCCTCCACTTTTCTTTGAATCGTTCACAAAGTGTGGCACAAAGCCATCAATTCCATTATTCAAATAATTAACATATAACTTGAAAAGAAGCAGTCCCAATACAGATCCCAATGGGACACTGTTAATCACTTGCAGCCAACCAACCAGATAAAGCCTCTTTTATTCCCATTCTCTGCCTCCTGCCAATCAGCCAAGGTTCTATCCATGTTAATACATTTCTTGTAATACCATGGGATTTTGTTAAGCAACCTTACGTGCATCACCTTGTTAAAGGCCTTCTGAGAATCTAAGTAAACAACATCAAGTTACTCTCCTTTGTCTCTCCTGTTTGTTATTTCCTCAAAGAATTTCAAAAGATTTGTCAGGCAAGATTTCCCTTTGAGCAAACCATGCTCCCTGGTTTACCGTGCCTCCAAGTACCTTGAAACATAATCTTTAATAATGGATGCCAACATCATCCCAACCACTAAAGTCAGGCTAACTGGCCTATAATTTCCTTCTTCCTTCCTCTCTTCAGTGACATTTGGATAAAAATCACGCAGCAGTACATTGTATAAACTTCACAGATGTAATGTAGAAGCACATTAACTCATGGGCTGTTGTTTCCTTATGTATTACCTGCCTTGTTTTACCTGAAGGAATTGTGCTGTAAAAGTACTGATTGACTTCTCATGCTAGCTTACTGCTGTTCAATCACAGACCATGGTTAGAATTTATTTGCAGTTTAGCAAATTTCATATTACTACCTATAAATATATTTATTTTGTGCAACGCAACTTTGGCAATGTTTAGACTAAATTTTAATTCAGTATTATATCTTAAATGGTATTAATTTATTACTGTCACATGTACCAAGATGCAGTGAAAAAGCTTGTCTTGCATATTGTTTATAAAGATCAAATAATTTCAACATGCATTGAGCTGGAAAAAGGTTAAAACAATATCAGTGCAGATTAACATGTTAAAAAATACAGAAAAAAATGTAATTATACAATAAAGTGTAAGATCATAACGAGGTACATTGTGAGGACAAGAGGGCATCTTATCATACAAGAGGTGTGTTCAAGAGTCTAATAACAGGGATAGCAGCTGTTCTTGAAAATGGTGGTATGTGTTTTTTGGCTTTGGTATCTTCTCAAACACAAGATAGTCTGCAGGTGCTGGAAATCCAAAGCAACACACACAAAATGCTGGAGGAACTCAACAGGTCAGGCAGCATTTATGGAAACAATAAACAGTCAATGTTTTGGACTGAGACCTTTCTTTAGGACAGAGAAGGAAGGTGGAAGATGCCTGAAGTTAAAAGGAAGGGGAAGGGCAAAGAGAGACTAGTTGGAAGGTGATAGGTGAAGCCAGGTGGGTGGGCAAAGTCAAGGGCTGGAGAAGAAAGAATCTAATAGGAGAAGAGAGTGGACAATAGGAGAAGCGAAGGAAGAGGGGGCCCAGTGGGAAGTAATTGGCAGGTGAGAAGTATCTTCTACCTGAGGGAAGAAGGGAGAATGGAATGAATGGTGTTTGTGATTATGTTGATTGCTTTACTGAAACAGTGAGAAATTCAGACAGAGTACATAGAGCAGAGGCTGGTTTCTGTGATGTGATGTGCTGTGTCTGCAACTCTCCACAGTTTATTGTGACCACGTGTAGAACAGTTGGCATACCAAGTCATTTTGCATCCAGACAATGCTTTCTATGGTGAATCGATAGAAATTGATTAGAGTTGCCTCCCGAGGAACTAGAGATGTTAGTGACCTTTCTTGGCCATGACATCAACATAGTTGGATAAGGGCAGGTTATTAGTGATGTTTGTACCTAGGATCTTAAAGCGCTCAACCTCAATGCTATTGTTGTAAACAGCAGCAAGTGCACTGAATCCCCTCCTCCGCTGTTCTGAAGTCAATGAACAGCTCTTTAACTTGGATAATATTTAGGAAAGGTTATTGTCATGACATGTCATTAGCTCTATCTTCTTCCTTTAATCGAACTCATTATTATTTAAGATGCATCCCACTACAGTGACATCATCTATAAATTTGTAAATGGAGTTGCAGCAGAATTTAGCCACACAGTCAAAAGTGTACAAGGAAGTAGAGTGAGAGGCTGTGGACAGAATCTAGTGTTTAGAATTGTCATGGCGGAGATGTTGCTGCCTTTCCTTACTGATTAGAGTCTATTGGTCAGAAAGTCAAGGATCCAGTTGCAGAGGGATACATTCACTCATGGGGTCTGGAGTTTGGTGATGAAATTACTTGGAATAATAGTATCAAAGGCAGGAATGTGGTCAATAAACAGTACCTGATGTAGGTGTCTTTACTGTCCAGATGCTCCAGAGGCGAGTGCAGGACCAGGGAGATGGTGTCTGCTGTAGACTTGTTTCAACTGGAGGCAGATTGCAGTGGGCTGAGGTTGACTGAAATGGGTAGCCACTGGGAGAATCTGCCTTTTGCGGCAGACAGAGCAAAGCTGCTTGTTACGAAAATGCAATATAAGACTGTGCATTTTAAAATAAAAATAATAGTCTCTCTTAGTGTTACGATATTTCCTTTTATATTTATGAAAAATATATTTCCTTAATTGCCAGTATTAATCTGTTGTTAGCCTTGCATTTCTTGGGAAATGATCATACTGCAGTATATTGTTTAAAATTCACAGATGATACACTGAATTATTGTTTTCTAAACACCTTAATTCATGAATGCAGTTCTTTTATACATCATCTGGCTTGTTTTATCTGAAGGAACTGAGCAAGAAAAAGATTGATCTTGATATCATCCAAGCTTACTGCTGGCCACCCATAGGCCGTGGTTGTGATTTAGTTGCAGTATCACAGAAAGGAGATAATCCTCTTTTGTACCTCCCTCCATTGTTGACATTTCTACAGTTGCCATCTGTGTACAGTTTCCAACCCAAGCGAAATTTGGTAAGGGCCTAAGTAGATTTTTTTTTGATATTATAATGGAAGCACAAACTTTGGTGTGTAAGTGATGCACTGAAATGTCAACTATTTGTTGCACCATAGATAAAATACAAGCTTCTTAAGAGTTACAGCTTCTGGTATTTAGCAGGATTAATAAAGATCATTCTCTTTGCTTTTGTCCATCCTCAAGTATATTTTTAGTCTTACCAACTGTTGCTTAACTTTCAGAAATAAGTACAGAAAATTCTGAAATACTCAGCAGGTTAAACAGCAACTTTGTTGAGAGAAACAGAATTAATATTTCAGCTTATTGTCCTTTCACCAAAAATAAGTATCATTGGAGGTTTAAAAAAGTTTTTAAATTGCAGAAGAAGTTTATGGGAAATGAAGGAAGTCCATAGCACTGGTGGAACCAGCTGAAGGAGGATAGTAAAGGATGATGAGTTGGAAAGGGTGTGTCTGGGATGAATGTTTCCGAGAGGGGATTTGTGTGTTGTTACCAGAATCAGAAGGTGTTGGAGGAGGAGCGTGGAGTTGTGGAAGTTGGATGTTGAGATGAGGAGTAAAAGGCTGGAGTGGCTGATTCTCTGAAATTTCTGAATTCAGTCTGGCACCCCGAAGGCTGTAATGTGTCAGAATTTGAGAAGTTATTCATTGAAACCATGTAAGCTTTGTGAGAACATAGTAGGAGGCCAAAAACAGAATGAGACCGGTTTTCAAAGCCAGTTAATGTTATAAAGCATTCTTTTCATTATTTTGCTTTTGGAATTGTTAAAGCAGCATATTTAAATTCATTTTAATTGAAGATTTGGTATTTTTAGCATAAGAGAATTATAAATCAGTTACTGCCCTTAATTATTTCCCTTAATTTATTATGTAAAATAGAATAGATTCCTGTAAATGAGTTAGCACAAGGAAATAGCATGTACACCACCTAGCCCCTCAAGTCTGCCCTGCCTTTCAACCTGATCCAGTTTAAGCTACTCTGCCTTAAGATCATCCACTCTGCCAGTTCCCCAAAATCCTGAATTCCCCATACTTTAAAAAACGTATCTGCCTTCATCTTAAATACATGTAATCATCTACTATCACAACCCAATGCGGTTGTAAAATCCAGAGATTTAATATACTTTGCTCAAAAGAAATTTCTGCACAGCTGTTTTAATTAACTTGGTCTTAGCTTGTTTTTCCCTTAATATACAAATTGGTGAAATGCAGCCAGTAACTAAAATGTCCTACAAAACTCTGGTGTGAATATTTCATTACAAGGGTAAATTTTTATTTGTGGATTTCATTGTGTAAAATTGTTCAGTTTAGTTCTTCTGAAATACTTGTTCAGGAGCTGACTTGGTTAACATAATCACATCCTCAACTTCATACAAGGACCTTTACTTTATGACTTTAATAAAATGTCCAAGACTGGTTATTCTTCAGTGGAAATTTTCCACATAGTGCCAAATGTAGTCAAATGCATTTTTATGTTCATATAGGTCCTACAATTCTGATTAGTGGACTTCACTTCCCAAGTTCTCATAGACCCTTCTGTAACCTTCTTTGGTTCTTATTAACAGTCAATATTTGCAGAGAACACTTTTTTCCATAAATAGTTTTTTTCCTTTATTTTTCACAAAATATAATATAGCCATTAATATCCACAAGTATTTCAAAGTTCAAAGTGAATGTATTGTCAAGTACATATGTCACCATATACAACCCTGAGATTCATTTTTGTAGGCATACTCAATATATCTATTGAACAATAACCATAACAGTATTGGTGAAAGATTGCTCAACTTTGGTGTTCAGAGTGCAGAAGACAACAAACTGTGCAAATAAAAAAGAAAGAAATAATAATAAATAAGTAAACAATAAATATTGAGAACCTGAGATGAAGAGTTCCTGAAAGTGAATCCATTGAGTGTGTGAGTATTTCAATGATGGAGCAAGTGAAGTTATCAAGAGCTTGATGGTTGAGTGTATGACTCTTGAGGCTCACCAAATGCTTGCTGCTTCCACAGGACTAGTGAGTAATCATTAATTTAAACAAATAATCATTTACATGTACAGGTTAAAATGTTGTAACCGCTATTGGACACAATGGTTATTATTTTTGCCTCATATATGCAGCCATCTCTATCCAAATTACTGCAGGTCTCTAATGATGGAATATTAAAGTATCCAAGTTAAGACTAGGTTTACTCTTCTAATGGTACGTGGTCATTCCTTTCCACTCAACCTTTTGCAGTAGGTTACTACGGTTAATATTTGAAGTTGGTGCCTAATAGGTTAAGCTTCTGTTGTATTTTTTGCAAGTATAACTAGCAATCTCACCAGTAAACTATTCCAGATATTTGAAAGTGCGGGTAAGTGAAAGGTCAAACATTTAGAAATGAACCTCGACAGTGGACACATTTTGGAGATGTCCAGGAAATTACACTTAAATACTGTAATGGTTTTATTGATTAATTTTAATTCCTCTCCACGACGGACAAATAATTAGATTTTAATACCTAGATTGAAGTAGTCATGATCCTTTTTCGCTGATAGTTTAATAAGATATTGTTATCTTGTTACTAATTTAATTTCAAATCTATTGTATTCATAACCTATTTAATATAATATTATGTTATGGTTTTTTTTAAAAAAAACTAATAAAAAGATTGAAAAAGAAAGATAGATTGAAGTAGTCATCAGTTGCTTTACTTTGTTTTTGAATATCTAATTTTACATGTTATATTAATAATTAGCCTGTATTTGTTTTCATTTGAACAATAGCCAGTAGCAATAATTGTGTGCCCTGGACAACAGAAAGCCCATTTTGTATGCCAGGAATTAATTGATTTGACGAAGTTTTCACGGCCACTTAATCTGTCATTGCTTTTGGGTGGACAAGATCCAGAAGAGAGTAAGAAAATCAAACTTGCCAGAGGTTGTAAGTATATCATTTTTAATTTCTAGCAGAATTGTTCCTGATTAGTGCTGAAAAAAAATAGCATGTGGATTTTAATGAACTCTGCTCAGTTCATATTTACTTAGTCTCGTAGAGTGGCATTAATTCATATGAAGCAAAAATGTAGTTGATTGGAACAAATATATTTTCATGTGCTTTGGCCAATCTTTCTAATTATAAGAGAAAACCAAAAAAAACAGCAGATGCTGGAAATATGAATTAAAACAAAATATGACTGGAAGCATTCAGCAAATCAGTCAGCATCTGTGAAAAGGGAAATGGTTAATTTTTTGGATCCAGAATATGGAAAGAGTGTAAAAGCAAGATAATTTTCAGATGGAGAGAAGATGGGTGGAGGGAGGTGGGAGAAGCGGTTGAGTAGACTAATTGGAATATCTCTGGCAGGGCAGGTCCAAATTGGGTAATGGCAACATTAATTTTCTTTGTGTCATATGTTGCAAATGGCAAATTTCTGGGATGCACACTTCAGATAGCAATAAATATTTTTTAAACAGTTAAATGATAAGTAAAAATCACATTCTGATCCAGAGCAAAAGGAAGTATGAAGTACCTTAAGAATTTGATACTGAATCCAGTGTTTTCTGACAGAGGGTAACATGTTGCAAGCTGGGCGTTCCAAGCATGCTGGAGGCCACTGTCAGAAAGGTCAGAGTAAATAATGAATTAAGTAAGAGCCAATCTGAAGCTCAAATCACATGTGTTCCACAAACTGATTGTCTATTTAGTCAATTGTATGGTTTTTCCAGTATAAAGAAGACCACACTGTGAACCACAAATGTAATTCACTAGACTAGAAGAAATGCTACTGAGTTAATTAGAAAAATTTTTGAGCAACTGGGTGACATGAAGAAAAAAGGACTGAAATGATGTAATGCAGTGTATAGGACCATAAAACATAGGAGCAGAATTAAGCCATTTTGCCCATTGAATCTACTATGCTATTTCATCATTTTCCCCTCGCCCCTAATCTTCTGCTATCTCCCCATATCCTTTCATATTCTGACCAAACAAGAATCTATCAAACTCAGTTTTAAATATACATAAAGACTTGGTCTCCACAGCAGTCTGTGGCAAAGAATTCCACAGAATGTTTGCACTTGAAGAAATCCTACTATGTTCCCACAGCCATTCAGCCTGTTCCTGAGTTGAAGATGAAATAGATGTAGTCTGTTATTCTTGAGTGTAAAATTTCCGTGATCATTGCAGCAGAAAGCAGACTACTGTGAAAAATGGACGAGAACAGCTGCAGCAAGAGATAGGTTTGATGTGAGTGCAACCATGGAGATCTCCATGGGCAAAGCAGTCCAGATATATCCATGGTTTCACTGGAAGTGGTGTCAATAAAACATCCTTTTAGTAAATAATAAGCATCATTTTTCAAATGATTAAGGTTGAAAAATAATTTTAGGTGTTGAGTTCTGGGTGGAAATGTCTTGACATAATATTGGGTAGGTTTATAAAATCATATAATTGTAGAATAGAAAGAGGCCATTTGGCCAACCTAGTAGGTGGCAACTCTTAGAGCAACCCTGTCATTTCTTTCTCAAACAATAGCAGAGATCTAGGGAAGATTGTCCAATTCTAATTGCTTTTCCAATTCCTTTTAAAATGACTCCTGTTCTGTGTTAGTATTCTAATCCGTTTCAGGTCCTCGTTCTGCTATTGATTTTGGAAATTATCCTTCACAATCTCTTTCTTTGTCTTCTCCAAAATTATTTATTTATTTATTTACTTTTACTTACACACACACACACCTACCTTCTAGTCCTTAAACGATTTCTTCATGGGGACAACTTTAATCTATTTATCTTATCTAAACCCATTTGATCATGTGCACCTTTATCAGATCACTCCTTGGTCATTTTTGTTTCAAGATAATAATCCCAACTTCATTCATATAACTCAAAGTACTGTCATTGGCAATGAAGTCTAGTTTGCCATTCAATCACAACTGATTCGGAAGAAGAAGGCAGCGAGAGAGCACCTAAGAATTTCCAGCGGAAAGACATTTTGAGTTCTCGGTGGAAGAGAGAGGCCAGACGTCACAGGCGCATGACATCAGCCAGTTGAGTGCAAACAGTTTAAAAAGAAGGCAACCATATCCAGCAGGCAGCGGAGAGAGAGGCAGCAGAGTGAAAGGGCTTTGGCTCCACAGGCTTCGGCGGTAACAGGAGGAGATGAGGCAGTTGTTGACTGCAATAGGAGGTAGTATGTGTGTGGGGCCAGTTTACTGTGGTCGGTGTCAGATGTGGGGAGTCCTGGAGTCTCACGGTATCCCGGACGGCCACATCTGCACCCAGTACATCGAGATGCAACTCCTAAGGGACTGTGTTAGGGAACTGGAACTGCAGCTCGATGACCTTCGTCTGGTCAGGGAGAGTGAGGAGGTGAGAAGAGAGGAGTTATAGGCAGGTGGTCACTCCAGGGCCACGAGAGACAGACAAGTGGGTCACAGTCAGGAGAGGGAAGGGGAAGAGTCAAGTACTGGAGAGTACACCTGTGGCTGTACCCCTTGACAATAAGTACTCCTGTTTGAGTGCTGTTGGGGGGGAGGGGGAGACAGCCTACCCGGGGGAAGCAACAGTGGCCATGCCTCTGGCACAGAGTCTGGCCCTGTGACTCAGAAGGGTAGGGAAAGGAAGAGGAAGGCAGTAGTGATAGGGAACTCTATAGTCAAGGGTTCAGACAGGCGATTCTGTGGACGCAGGAAAGAAACTCGGATGGTAGTTTGCCTCCCAAGTGCCAGGATCCGGGATGTTTCTGATCACGTCCAAGATATCCTGCGGTGGGAGGGAGAACAGCCAGAGGTTGTGGTACATATTGGTACCAATGACATAGGCAGGAAAAGGGAAGAGGTCCTGAAAGAAGACTACAGGGAGTTGGGAAGGAAGTTGAAAAGCAGGACCACAAAGGTAGTAATCTCCGGATTAATGCCTGTGCCACGCGACAGTGAGTATAGGAATAGAATGTGGTGGAGGATAAATGCGTGGCTGAGGATTTGGAACAGGGGGCAGGGATTCAGATTTCTGGATCATTGGGACCTCTTTTGGGGCGGGTATGACCTGTACAAAAAGGATGGGTTGCACTTGAATCCCAGTGGGACCAATATCCTGGCAGGCAGGTTTGATAGAGCCATTGGGGAGGGTTTAAACTAGTTTGGCAGGGGGGTGGGAATCAGAATGTGAGTGCAGGGATTAAGGTAGAAGGACAAGGGCATGATGCTAAGAGTTCTGAGTTGATGAGGAAGGACAGGCAGGGGACAGAACATAATTGTAGCCAGTTAAAGGGGTTGAAATGTGTCTATTTCAATGCTAGGAGTATTAGGAACAAGGAGGATGAACTTAGAGCATGGGTTAGTGCATGGAATTACGATGTTGTGGCCATTACTGAAACTTGGTTGGAGGAGGGGCAGGATTGGATGATGCAGGTCCCGGGGTTTAGGTGTTTTAAAAGGAATAGGATGGGAGGTAGAAAAGGGGGGGGGGGGGTTGGCATTGCTGGTCAGGGATAGTATCACAACTATAGAAAGGGAGGATGCTGCAGAAGGAGTGTCCATGGAGTCAGTCTGTGTGGAAGTCAGAAATAGGAAGGGATCAATCTCTGTGCTGGGAGTAGTCTATAGGCCCCCAAATAGCCCTCGGGACACCGAGGAGCAGATAAGCAGGCAGATTTTAGAATGGTGCAGGAAATACAGAGTAGTAGATTTCAACTTCCCTCATATTGACTGGCACCTCCTGAGTGCAAGGGGGATAGATGGGGCTGAATTTGTCAGGTGTGTTCAAGAAGGATTCCTGACACAGTATGTGGACCGGCCAACGAGAGGTGAGGCTATACTGGATCTAGTTCTGGGTAATGAACCTGGTCAGGTGACAGACCTCTTGGTGGGGGATCATTTTGGTGAGAGTGACCACAACTCCCTTAGCTTCAGCAAAGCTTGACTGGGGAAGGGCTAACTTTGAAGGGTTGAGGCAGGAGCTAGCAAGAGTAAATTAGAAACATATGTTCAAAGGGGAAAGCACAGAAGTAATGTGGGAGAAGTTTAGGGACCACTTGAGCTGGGTTCAGGATAGTTTTGTCCCACTGAGGCAAGGAAAAAATGGTAGGAAAAGGGAACCGTGGCTGACGAAACATGTGAGGCAACTCGTCAAGAGGAAAAAGGAAGCGTATGTTATATATAAGAAGCAGGTAGGAGGGGCTTATGAGAAATATAGGGTAGCCAGGAAGGAGCTAAAGAAAGGACTTGAGAGAGTTCGAAGGGAGCATGAGAAGGCCTTGGCATGCAGAATTAAGGAGAACCCCAAGGCGTTCTATGCGTATGTGAAGAATAGGAGGATGACGAGAATAAAGAGGCCTGGAGGCGGAGGCGGTTGGGGAGGTCCTAAATGAATACTTCAGTATTCGCAAGTGAAAAGGATCTTGATCAGGATGAAGTTGAAGTAGAGCGGGCCTGTGTGCTGGACAATGTGGAGATTAAGGAAGAAGTAATGTTGGATCTTCTTAAAAACATTAAGATTGATAAATCCCCAGGGCCAGATATGATACACCCCAGATTGTTGTGGGAATTGAGAGAAGAGATCGCAGGAGCATTAGTTATGATCTTTGAATAATCTTTGGCTGCAGGGGAAGTGCCGGAGGACTGGAGAATGGCAAATGTGGTTCCCTTGTTTAAAAAAGGTAATAGGGAGAAACCTGGGAACTATAGACCGGTGAGTCTTACGTCGGTGGTCTGCAAATTACTGGAAAGGATTCTTAAGGATAGGATCTACAAGCATTTGGAGAAGTACAGTCTACTCATGGATAGTCAACATGGCTTTGTGAAGAGAAGATCATGCCTCATGAGCCTGATTGAGTTTTTTGAAGAGGTAACAAAAGAAATTGATGAGGGTAGGGCAGTGGATGTGGTCTACATGAACTTTATCAAAGCATTTGACAAGGTCCCTCATGAGAGACTCATCCAGAAAGTCATGAGGCATGGGATAAGTGGAGCCTTGGCTGTTTGGATAAAAAAATTGGTTTAAAGGAAGAAAGCAGAGGGTAGTTGTGGAAGGAAAGTATTCTGCCTGGAGGTCGGTGACTAGTAGAGTGCCGCAGGGATCTGTCCTGGGACCCCTGCTATTTGTGATTTTTTTATAAATGACCTGGATGTAGGGGCGGAAGGATGGGTGAGTAAGTTTGCGGATGACACAAAGATTAGAGTTGTGCATGGAGCTGTAGGTGGTCGAAGGTTACAAGAGGATATAGACAGGCTGCAGAGTTGGACAGAAAAATGGCAGATGGAGTTCAATCCAGACAAGCGTGAGATGATGCGTTTTGGAAGGACGAACTGGAAGACTGAGTACGGGATTAATGGTCAGTTACTTAAGAGTGTGGTTGAACAAAGGGACCTTGGGGTTCAAATCCATACATCCCTCAAGGTCACTGCACAGGTTGATAGGGTAGTTAAGAAGGCCTGTGGGTTGCTAGGCTTCATTAACAGGAGGATTGAGTTCAAGAGTAGAGAGGTCATGTTGCAGCTCTACAAATCTCTGGTGAAACCGCACTTAGGGTATTGTGTTCAATTCTGGTCACCTCATTATAGGAAGGATATGGATGCTATGGAGAGGGTGCAAAGGAGATTTACCAGGATGTTGCCTGGATTGGAGAACAAGTCATATGAAGCAAGGTTAGCAGAGCTGGTACTCTTCTCTTTGGAGCATAGAAGAATGAGAGGGGACTTGATAGAGGTCTACAAGATTATGAGAGGCATAGATAGGGTGGGTAGTCAGTATTTGTTTCCCAGGGTACCAATAGCAAACACCAGAGGGCACAGGTACAAAATTAAGGAAGGGAAGTTTAGGGGAGACATCAGGGGTAAGTTTTTTTTACACAGAGGGTTGTGAGTGCCTGGAATGATTTACCAGGGATGGTAGTGGAGGCTAAAACATTAGGGGTATTTAAGAGCCTCTTGGACAGGCACATGGATGAAAGAAAAATGGAGGGTTATGGGGTAGGTTGGGTTTAGTACTTTTTTTTAAGGATTATATGGGTCGGCACAACATGGAGGGCTGAAGGGCCTGTACTGTGCCATAGTGTTCGATGGCTCTATGATTTTATTTTCTTCTCTCAACCCCATTCTGCCACCTTCTTCCTGTAAATTTTAATCCCCCTAACCATTCGAGAATCCATCATTCTCTTCCAAAATGCACCCAATAACTTGGCCTCCATGGCCCTGTGTGGTAACAAATTCCAGAGATTTATTACCTTCTGTCTGAAGAAATTCTCAGTTTTAAAGGGATGCCCCTTTGTTCTGAGGCTGTATCTTCTGGCCTTGACTTTCCTAATAAGGGAATCATCTCCTCCATGTCCATTCTACCCAGACCAATCAGTAGTTGGTTTCGAAGAGAACCCCCCTGCCCTGCCCCCCCAACCATCAATCCTTCTGATTTCCATTGAGTACAGGTCCAGAGACATCAAACTCTTCCTAAGTTGAGCCTTTCATTTCTGGGATCAATCATATAAACCTCTTCTAGACTCAGTCCATGGCCAGCATATCTTTCCTTAGGCAGGAAGCTGAAAATTGCTCACAATATTGATATGGACCCAAACTTTATGATTTTGATAATACTGTCACAAGTATCTTTGACAAACAGTGGAGGTTGCAGCACTCATCCCTGCATCAAACTGGTCAGTGGCCTTCAGGTTAGTGTTTTTATTTTTACTAAAGACAACTCTTCATAGAAGTATTCTGATAAATCATTTGGCATCAACAAAAGAACATTAAAACTTTGTATTTAATTTACAGAAATTATTGCCTTGAGGTTTTTTAAAATTTGCTAAAATTAGTTTTGAATTGTTTAGTTGTAAATCAGTAGCTGTCAAATTCATCCTTAGCACAATGATTTAGTGATCGTAATTCATTTCAGCAGAATTTATTCCAAAATACAGTAGCTAATTTCTAATTTTCATCTTCAAAATAAAAATTTAATTACAGGTAATGTAGTTGTTACTACTCCATACAGTCTTGTACGGATCCTCAAGCAACACTGCCTATTTTTCACCAGACTCAGCCATTTGATTTTGGATGGAGTTGATGTGCTATTTGATGAAGCAATAGATGAAGTGAGTAGTGTCACAATTAAATCAAAGGGGCAGTCATATTTTGAATATTTTTCTTGATTTTAAAGTTGAAGTATGTTGCTGAAGGATAGAATTTTTTTTACCTTTTGCACAATAGGAAGTATATTATGTGGCATATTTATGAAAAGATTAATGTGTTTTCCATGCAATTTCATTCTTAACAAGATTTCACATGTGGAGACAATAGACCAGTGTTTTGGGATTTTTGAAGAAACTCCCGTCTCTGGAATCTAAAATCTTCCTTTGGCATCCAGCACAGTGTAAAAGTCTTAAGACTTTTATTCTTACCCTAAGCCTAAGACTTTACCACAGTACTTTATTTGTCAATGTGGAGTGGAGAACGAGTTTGTAAATCTGGCAGGAGTAAAGGATATTGGGAATGGTGAGGGTGGAGCACAGTGAGAGGAGTGTGGACAGGTGGCAAAGTAGCGCCAGGGCAGGGGTGGATCAGGCGCAGACATTCCCAAACAATTGGTTTATTGATCATTACAAAATGTCTCTGTGGTGCTTCCTGCTCCCTACCATTTCCCTTTCCCTTTTCCGAACCATGATTCCCTTCCCCTTTTCCCAACTATGATTCCCCTTTCCCTGCCCCCTTTCCATTTTCATCCACAATAGAGCTCAGTAGTTGGGAAGATGTTGGAGTTGGTAATTAAGGATGAGTTCACAGAGTACTTGGGGATACATAATAAAATAGGCTGTAGTCAGCATGGTTTCCTCAAGGGAAAATATTGCCTGACAAATCTGTTGGAATTCTTTGAAGAAATAACAAGCAGGATAGACAAAGGAGAATCGGTTGATGTTATGTACTTGGATTTTCAGAAGGTCCTTGACAAGGTGCCATACATGAGGTTGCTTAACAGGCTACAAGCCCCTGGTATTGCAAGAAAGATTCTAGCATGGATAAAGAGGTGGTTGATTGACAGGAGGCCAAGAGTAGGAATAAAGCAAGCTTTTTCTGGCTGGCTGCCAGTGACAAGTGGTGTTCCACAGGGGTCTGTATTGGGACCTATTCTTTTTTACGTTATATTTGATTTGGATGATAGAATTCTCAATCCCATAAGGCCATGAGACATGGGAGCAGAATTAGGCCATTCAATCCATCGCGTTTGCTCTGCCATTCCATCAGGATGGCTTTGTTGCAGTTTGCAGACGATATGAAGATAAGTGGAGGGGCAAGTAATTTGAAGAGCAGAGAGGCTACAGAAGGACTTGGGTTAAGAGAATGGGCAAAGAAGTGGCAGATGGAATACAGTGTCATCAAGTGTATGGTCATGCACTTCAGTAGAAGAAATCAAAGGGTTGACTATTTTCTAAGTGGAGAGAAAATGCAAAAAACTAAGGCGCAAAGGGAATTGGGAGTACGTGTGCAGGATTCCCTAAAGGTTCGTTTGCAGGTTGAGTCTGGTGAGGAAGGCAAATACAATGTTAGCAGTCTTTTCAAGAGGACTAGAATATAAAAGCAAGGATGTAATGTTGAGACCTCACTTGGAGTATTGAAAGCTGCTTTGAGCCCCTTATCTTAGAAAGGACGTGCTGAAACTGGAGTGGGTTCCAAGGAGCGTCAGAAAAATGATTCCAGAATTGAATGGCTTGTCATATGAAGTGCTTTTGATGATTCTGGTCCTGGATTCATGGAATTCAGAAGAATGAGGGGTGACCTAATTGAAATCTATCAAATGGTAAAAGGCCTTGGATGTGGAGAGGATGTTTTCTATGGTAGGGGACTGTAAGACCAGAGGTCACAGAATAGAGGGGTGTCTTTTTAAAACCAAGATCTGAAGGAATATCCTTAGCCACAGAGTGGTGAATTTGTGGGGCTGAGAGAAAAATTGGATCAGTCATGAGGAAATGGCAAAGCAGACTCGATGAGTCATATGGCTTTTATTCTGCTCCTCTATCTTTTGGTCTTGTATCAGAATCAGATTTGTTATCACCCACATATGTCATTTTTTTTTTGGCAGCAGTACTGTGCAACTGATAAACTGACTACCTTTCCGGTTTAAAATGGCGCTACTGAAGTTGTGTGACAGGTTACTGGTAGATCAGAAAGCAGGAAATATGACTAAAAACATTAATAACACCTTTTCTGAAATAAATTGTGGTCAACTATCACCACAAGCAATGAAGAAGCAGGTGGTGGTGAAGCTGATTGAAAGGATGTGCCATGCTGGTGTATCACAAGCCTGGAACGCAACAATGTGTTAATGCTAGTGCCTCAAACGGAGTACATACTGCTGTTACTGTTTGAGTGAACAATTTGGACAAGAGTCAATGCAGTTGTTTCAATACCATCTATCTAACTCGGGTGCAAGGTTGGATCTCCAAGAGCTGAGCTGATTTAGTGAGATTGAGAACAGCTTCAGGCTGTGCAGTCCAGTTGAGTCGCTGCATTGGGGCCTGAGTCCAAGAGCGAGGCACTACTTGGTGCTTTGACAAAATAATATCAGCCCAGATAGACTGGAAAGCCTGAAAGCGGAGTTGAGGGTCATGCTGATTTTGCTCACTCTCCTGCGATGTTCATTCCCCTCTCCGGTGGCTGCCATCTTGCCGCATTTTTTGCCCCGCTAATATGATGAGCTTGAAATCGAGGCTTAGGCTTCAGGGAGTCGATCTAAGGACTCAGTCTGGTTCAGAATGTTTTCGTTTGCATGATGCATGTTTCTTTTCCTTCTTCTTCTGCGCAATGGTTATGGTCTTTTTTTAATTGGGTTCTTTGGATTTCTTGCCTTATGGCTGTCTGTAAGCAAACAGTTTTCAAGATGTATTCTTTACACGTTCTTTGATAATAAATGTACTTAGTTTTTTTTGATAAAAAGAAAGGTATGATTGGGGACCTCAAAAACAATCATTGCAAATAAGTAGAGGGTATGCTTTTGAGCTGCAGAAAAGGAGGAAGTCATGGAGTGGTTGTCAGTGGAGTCTCTGTGGGTAGAGATTAGGAATAGAAAGGGGTCGATAACTCTGCTGGGACTTTTTTTTACAGACCACCCAATAGAAACAGGGACATTGAGGAGCAGATAGGGAGACAGATTCTGGAGAGGAGTAATAATAACAGGGTTGTTGCGGTGCGAGATTTTAATTTCCCAAATATTGATTAGCATCTCCCTAGAATGAGGGGTTCAGATGGGGTAGAGTTTGTTAAGTGTGTTCAGGAAGGTTTCTTGACAAAATATGCAGATAAGCCTACAAGAGGAGAGGCTGTACTTGATCTGGTATTGGGAAATGAACCTGGTCAGGTGTCAGGTCTCTCAGTGGGAGAGCATTT
This sequence comes from Hypanus sabinus, assembly GCF_030144855.1. Classification (NCBI taxonomy): domain Eukaryota; kingdom Metazoa; phylum Chordata; class Chondrichthyes; order Myliobatiformes; family Dasyatidae; genus Hypanus; species Hypanus sabinus. Next base: position 47,613,810 of record NC_082722.1, read on the forward strand.
TGGAGATAGTGATCACAATCCTATCTCCATTACCATACCATTGGAGAGGGATAGGAACAGACAAGTTAGAGAAGCGTTTAATTGAAGTAAGGGGAAATATGGGGCTATCAGACAGGAACTTGGAAACATGAATTGGATGTTCTCGGGGAAACATATGGAAGAAATGTGGCAAATGTTCAGGGGATATATGCGTGGGGTTCTGAGTGAGTACATTCCAATGAGACATGGAAAGCATGGTAGGGTACAAGATCCGTGATGTACAAAGGCTGTTGTGAATCTAGTCAAGAAGAAAAGAAGAGCTTACGAAAGGTTAAAAAAACTAGGTAATGATAGGAATCTATAAGATTATCAGGCTAGTTGGAAGGAGCTTAAGAATGAAATTAGGAGAGCCAGAAGGGACCATGATAAGGCCTTGGCGGACAGGATTAAGGAAAGCCCCAAGGCATTCTCCAAGTATATGAAGAGCAAGAGGATAAGACATGAGAGCATAGGACCCAATCAAGTGTGACAGTGGAAAAGTGTGTATGGAACCGGAGGAAATAGCGGAGGTACTTAATGAATACTTTGCTTCAGTATTCTCTATGGAAAAGGATCTTGGAGATTGTCGGGATGACATTGCAGCAGACTGAAAAGCTTGAGCATGTAGATGTTAAGGAAGAGGATGTGCTGGAGCTTATGGAAAGCTCCAAGCTGGATAAGTCACCGGGACCAGATGGGATGTATCCCAGGCTACTGTGGGAAGCAAGGGAGGAGATTGCTGAGCCTCTGGCAATGATCTTTGCATCCTTAATGAGGAGAGGAGAAGTTCCGGAGGATTGGAGGGTTGCTGATGTTGTTCCCTTATTCAAGAAAGGGAGTAGAGATAGCCCAGGAAATTATAGACTAGTGAGTCTTACTTCAGTGGTTGGTAAGTTGATTGAGAAGATCCTGAGAGGCAGGATTTATGAACATTTGGAGCGGCATAATATGATTAGGAATAGTCAGCATGGCTTTGTCAAGGGCAAGTTGTGCCTTATGAGCCTGATTGAATTTTTTGAGGATGTGATTAAACACGTTGATGAAGGTAGAGCCATAGATGTACTGTGTATGAATTTTAGCAAGGCATTTGATAAGGTACCCCATGTAAGGCTTATTGAGAAAGTAAGGAGGCATGGGATCCAAGGGGACATTGATTTGTGGATACAGAACTGGCTTGCCCACAGAAGGCAAATGGTGGTTGTAGATGTGTCATATTCTGCATGGAGGACGGTGACCAGTGGTGTGCCTCAGGGTTCTGTTCTGGGACCCCTACTTTTTGTGATTTTTTTATAAATGACCTGGATGAGGAAGTGGAGGGATGTGTTAGTAAATTTGCTGGTGACACAAAGATTGATGGTGGTGTGGATAGTGTGGAGGGCTGTCAGGTTATAACGGGACATTGATAGGATGCAAAACTGGGCTGAGAAATGGCATGGAGTTCCACCCAGATAAGTATGAGGTGGATCATTTTGGTAGGTTAAATATGATGGCAGAATATAGCATTAATGGTAAGACTCTTGGCAGTGTGGAGGATCAGAGGAATCTTGGGGTCCGAGTCTATAGGACACTCAAAGCAGCTACGCAGATTGACCCTGTGGTTAAGAAGGCATACGGTGCATTGGCCTTCATCACTTGTGGGATTGAGTTTTAAGAACTGAGAGGTAATGTTGCAGCTATATAGGACCCCGGTCAGACCCCGCTTGGAGTACTGTGCTCAATTCTGGTTGCCTCACTACAGGAAGAGCGTGGAAACCATAGAAAGTGTGCAGAGCAGATTTACAAGGATGTTGCCTGGATTGGGGAGCATGCCTTATGAGAATAGGTTGAGTGAACTCGGCCTTTTTTCCTTGGAGGGTTGGAGGATGAGAGGTGACCTGATAGAGGTGTATAAGATGATGAGAGGCATTGATCGTGTGGATAGTCAGAGGCTTTTCCCCAGGGCTGAAATGGCTAGCACAAGAGGGCATAGTTATAAGGTGCTTGGAAGTAGGTACAGAGGAGATGTCAGGGTTAAGTTTTTTACAGAGAGAGTGGTGAGTACGTGAAATGGGCTGCCAATGCAGCAGTGGAGATGGAAATGTTAGGCAGGGTCTTTTAAGAGACTCCGGGATGGCTACATGGAGCTTAGAAAAATAGAGGGCTATGAGTAAAGCGTAGGTAGTTCTAAGGTAGGGACATATTCAGCACAGCTCTGTGAGCCAAAGGACCTGTACTGTGCTGTAGGTTTACTATGTTTCTCTGTCAGGAAGGGAATGACTTGCTACCGAGTATCCGTTTTCTGACTTGTTCTTATAAGCATGCCGTTTTGAGTTTCTGTTCATTGATGAGCCTGAGGATATTAATGTTAAGAAATGGCAATGTTAATGCCTTAAAATGTCATGGGCAATGAATGTTGAATAATACTTTCATTACAGGTTATTATTTGCCACTTATTCCATCTGCTGTCAAGTATACTGCTTTCACTGGTATTGCAATATCTAGACAGTCAGCCAAACCCCATTCAAAACTGACATGAGTCAGGATATAGCCTCCTAGCTCCTTGATTGTATTGTAACTCAGTAGCATGACATAGTAAATGAGGAGTGAAACTGAAAAAAACATCAAAATAAAGTGCAATTACCACATTGTTACATTCACACAAGTTAACATACACAGATAATTAAGAACTTAGTTAAGTTTCCTGCAGGTAAATATTATAAGATTCCAACAAGTGAATACTAAAGGTAAATGGTATGTTTAAACCATTAGCATCTAGGTTAGTGTCTAATAAACTCAAAAATAACATTCTACTTCAGCAAAATTTTATTCATACTTTTAAATTGACTTCTAAACAATGTAACATCAACTTACAAGCAATGCTTCTAGGGAAATAACAAGGGATGACCTTAGATAGAAACTAATTTTGCTCCTAACATAATTCTCTGGCCTTCTGCCAGCCAATGTGCTTTCCTACTTACTTAATACAGATCTGAAACTGCTCATTTCAAAATAAAAGCTGAAAATTGTTTAGTTACATAGTTTAAAAAAAAAACAAACTAATTTCCTGAACATTCCCTGCCTGACCTTTTGTGAGGTAAGCACTAAATACTTTGTTATGATGCTTAACATCAATCTTCTTTGGTGAGGAGCAAAACAATTTCTGAGGCAGGTCTGTCCTTCAGTGAAATCAACAAGGCTGCCCAAGCACAAATTCTATCATAGTACTTTTCTGTTATATTTTCAAACAAATATTTTTAAGCAAGGTTAACAGTCCCCTTTATTACTGGGCATTTTGCAACATTTTGAGTTAGAGATAAAAAGTAGCTGGAAGGCATTAAACAAAATGTACAAATATGAGAACGAATAGAATGTATTTGAAAATGCTACTTTTCTTCCTCATCTCAGAGTAGCCCAAGGGTGATTTCCCATTGAACTGCATTTTATACATGTAAGGGTTCCTGAGGTTATAAATGATTTGACATATGGAAATCTGACAATGAAATTCTCCATCCATTTTCAAAGTTAGAGTATAACTACAATACCAAAGCACCAAATGCTAGTTGTATAGCATTATCGAGAAATGGTGCTGTAAAGGTTCTAGGAATGTGCAGCTTTTTAAAATCTTTGCAATGAGTCCCTCCAGGCTTCCCACTTGTCGAGTTTCTCCTTTGGGGGGAGGGGGGTAGATGGGATGTGTCCCCAGTCACACATGTCTATAGGAAGTTCCCTTAGAAGAGCTCTGCCCTAGATAGTGCCTGGAGCCACCAAATCCAGGGGATCAATCACAGTATTCACTGTGGACAACACTCTTTGCTGAATGAATGGATTATTAATGTGTGATACTGCAAAGGTGAAGGTGTCAGTCATCATCTTCCACAGGAGTCCCAAACTGCATTGTATTGGTTTGACTTCTTCACTGAGGTCCACGTCCTTAACAACTACTGCACAACCTCCAGGAGGGAACGCGTTCATAACAGCTTCACTGTTTGAAGCAAAATTATGCAGCTGCAGATTTGACTCTTCAACAAATGCTTTGGTCCTCTGCAGGAAGTTGATAGCTTCAGTATTGGTAGGTACAGGTGCAAGCCAGTGGTCAACATTGAAGTGATATTCCAAAAACTGATCGGTCTCAGCTCCATGTTCACCAGTGCCCTTGGCTGGCTCTTCTAAGCCCATAGGCTTTAGATAGATACCTCTTTCTCCCAACATAAACCCCCGGGTCTTCAGTCAGCCAGTGCTTTCTACTTATTAATTCCTGACTGCACAGGAAGTGACCTGATACAAATCTGAAACAGCTCATTTCAAAATAAAAGCTGAATGTGCTTAATCATGTAGTAAAAGCAAACAAATTGCCTGAAAGCCGGAACACCAAATATACCAACTTTACATTTATTGATGGATGGGACATGATTGATGAATCATTTGAAAATGCTCCGTCAACAATCCTGTGCTGGGAAAGGAATGATTAACTTTCAACCACAGTCATTTGCCTTGTGTGAGATAAAACTCCATCCATTAGAATATTTACTTGTAATACTAATTGGCCTCGGTTTTACCAGGCCACATTCAGCCATCAGGTGAGAGATGGGATTAAAGAATTCTGATTGGAAAATAGAATATAGTCAGACTTTGTCTATGTTATAAGAAAAATATGAGGAGAGTCATCATCGCATCATAATTCCTTCAAATGTTTCCTAAAGTGTGTGATATTCTCATTGCCACGCTTTAGGAAGCACATCAGTGCTCTTGAGAATGGAATTACTTGAATAAATCCAGTGATGAGAAATTTCAGATGCCAAGATTGACTTTGAATCTGGGTATGTTAGTCTTGGAGCAGAGAAGATTAAGAGCAGGTTTAATAAATAATCATTCTGGGCTTTAACTACAGTGAGTAATGAGCTTTATGATCTCCTCTTGTGCTTTATCAATTCTATAGATTTTCCATCAACCATACTTTCCAGTTCATTTACAACAACCTTTATAAAGCTAAAAGTTGCTGTGAAACTGTTTTCGGCATGCATTTTCGTTCTGTCACCAGTAGTGCATTACTTTTTTTTTTGGTATCACTTGTCCAAAATTCTGGCAGGGGAATTCTGGTTTTAACTGGCAAAACATGATTATTAATGGAAGTGAGATTAATTTTATTTCTGTGTGGTGTAGTATTAATTATTAGTAACATTTCAATTTTATTCACTTTAATTAGACTTAAAAGATTATTATCATTGATTATGCATAACTTCAGTGTTTGAATATAAACATGGTGATGCACCATCAATAACTCCCGGAGATGAGAGGCAAACGATAGACTTTTATTAGCTGCAAGATACCACCACACAACATCCTGGAGACTGAGGGGGGGGAGCATTGCCTCCAACCCGCCTTTATACAGGGGTCTGTGGGAGGAGCCACAGGAGATGTCAGCAGAGGGGCGTGTCCAGACAGGTATATGTAGTTCACCACACATGGGAATTCTGAAATATTGTTCTCAAGATGTATGATAGAAAAAAATATAATTTATTTTCAATCATAGACGACTACTATCTTACAACACTTCAAGGAGGCCACTAAGGTTCCGGAAAGATTTTCAACTCCACAACAGCTCATCGCTGTTGGAAAGCATTGGGCAAAAGAAATGGAAATTTTGATAAAAGAAAATCAAAGTGATCCTTATGTTGTTATAACAGACATGGAAGAAGCTGCACTTTATGGAAAAGTGCATCAGGTATGTACAAGAGAAACATGAATATTTTCAGAAGCTTTGCTGTGCTCACCTCATCGTAGTTAAATGCTTTTGTTTTGAAAATTATATCTTGGTTACTGTAATTTATGTACTATGCCTAAGTGCTTTAAACCAACTTGATTAAGGGATGGAAATTGCAAAGGAAAGAGAAAATAGGGAGGTGATGTTAGAGAAGTTGTAAGTGAACTAGGTTAAAAAAAAAACTAGGTCAAGCAGCAAACAGGAGTTAAACTACAGAAAATTGAGAGTGATAAAATGAAAAGCTCTATATCTGAATGCTTGTTATGTTGCAACAAGGGAAATTAATTATTGGCACAAGTATAAGTAAATTGTTCTTGAAATTGGATGCAAGGTGATCAAAGTTGGAAAAATAAATAAATGTGCCAGGATATTTGACATACAACGACTGGCAGTAAGGAAAAGGGGATGATAAAGAATTATTAATAAGGAATACAGAACATGCTTTAAAATTAGAATCAATTTGGATCAACCTAAGAAGCAGCAAAGGGTAGAAAACTTTGGCCCTTTATTTATCAGTTGCAATTACTGGCTGTAATATTAGGAGTGGCATGAATCGGAAAATCAGAGGCTCATATAACAGCAAAGACACTTAATTATTGGAGACTTTATTAAAGCAGATTTATTATCTCTCGGATAATATAGATCAAGTCATAGAATGTGTTCTAGGCACCCTTCTTGATTAATATTTTGATGAACTGAAGAGGAGAAATATTATTTTGAATCTTGTTTCATGCAGTGAAAAGAGGTTGGTTGATAGTCTTGCTTTCCAGGGTCCTAAAAAAAAAGTCTAAATTTTACAGTCAGTTTGAAAGTGAGGAAGTTGAATGCAAAACCAAGCTATTAAATCTAAACAAAGTTAACTATGCAAGTATGAAAGGAGAGTTGGTTGTGGTTGGTTAGGAGAACACACTGAACAACATGATGGTGGGCAGATAATATTGAGCACTTAAAGAAATGTGTATTTTGCAAAAATAAAAATCCTTATAGGCAGAAATGCCCAAAAGGAGAAATGATTTATCTATGACTGACAATAACAATTAGAAGTAGTATTAATTTTTTTTTAAAAGGTTTATAACTTAGTCAGAAATGTGACTAAGCTATTTTAAAATTCATTACTGGAGGCCTAGAAGCTTGATAAACAGAGAGATAGAATTTGAGTGTGAACTTGTGAAAAATGATGTTAGTGGCTGAATGGTATCATGGACAGTACAGTTGCACTGCAATGAGACCTGCTGCTTCACAGCTCCAGCCTGGTGCAGCCTATGTGGAATTTACATGTTAATGTGGGTTTCCTCAAACTCACACCTATTAGAAACATGCCCGATGAGTTCAAAAACCCTTTAACTCTACTACACTTTTTTGTTTCTCCACTTGTTCTCCTTAACTTCCCTCAGATATTTACTATTTGCACTCTAGAGTTAACTTACAGTGACCAATCAACCAGGCAATTTAGGTCTTTGGGACATGTGAGGAAAGCATGGAAAAATTTATCTGATCACAGGGAGACATGCAAGCTGAAAACATAGCACCAGAACTGAAGGCTGAACTGTAAAATTGGGATTGTGTCTGCAGATTCAACCTTGACCTTGTTTTTGCGAAGTCATTTTTTCCTCACTCTTCATTGTCTTTTTTGCAATTTACTTTATAATTTATATTCTGTGTGCTGCCTGTATCTACAGTATGTCTGTGACACTGCTGCAAGCAAGCCTTTTAAGTTCCGGTATCTCATTGCCCATGAAAATAAACTCAATTTGACTTGACTTTATAATTCTCAATCTTGTATCCAAGTACTTTATGGTCATGCCTCCTTTTCTTTGTAATTACCTGCAGCTCTATTAGCTTCCAGGATTACTGTGTTCCTCTAATTCTGTCCTAATGAGCTTTTCAATTTTTGAAAATTAAATATTTGTGTACCTGGTAATGCCAGAATTTGTTGCTCATCTCTTCTTTCTGTAAGTTTTTTCTCTTTCTGTGAAGTTAGTCATTAATATTTTTGTTTGACTGTGCTACTGCAAAGCCCCTTAAATTTTTAAAAGTTAAATATTAAGGCTGTTTTGTGAGTGGAAGTAATTGTGCCCTGTAATACTTGCACTTCATAGGTTCAGGAGAATAGCTGAGAAGTTACTATTATGTTCTGTTTAGTAATATTAAAGAATATTTTTATGAGTCCTGCTTGCTTTAACTGTATGTCAATGATATTTCTTTAATAGATAGTGCAGCTTTGTCTAGACGATGAGAAAACATCATTGTTGTTGACCATGTTGGACTTCACTTCTGAGGTTTTACAAAAGACTTTGATTTTTGCTAATTGTGCCGAGGAAGTTAATCATGTGTTTAAAGTAAGTAACTGTGATTTCAATACACTCTAACAGTCTCTGAGAATACAATGATCTAAGTTATATGTAATTGGCAAAAATAACACACAAAAATAACACAAAAATAACTCTCTGCAAAGGCTGATAACTGTTGTGCAAACATTGTTTTACTGCTTACTTAGTAAGTTGGAGAAAAAAATCTTTATGCTCCTGAAATTTTAAAGGGAATTTAGCAAAACAACATATTGAGAGGCTGAGAGGTAGATTTAGAGGGGATTTGATGGGGAATATTTTTCACAGTGTTTGGAATCTCAAATATGTTGCCTGATGAGATGGTGGAGGCAAACACTCTTATAACATTTATGAAACATCTAGACAAATACACGAATTACCAAGGCCTAAAAGGTTACTCATTAAATATGTATAAATAAATCTGCTAATTGGTATGGACATGGTAGCATGACGGACATGTTCCTGTGCTGTATGACTAATATTTAAAGGGATATATAAAGTTAAGTCAGCAACAAATGGAAAAAATCAATGCTACAGTCATCTTTTCTGAATGATGCTGAGAGATGCATTCTAGGACTTGCTGGGAGACATCATCAATGATGTAACCTGGGGTCATCGGGTGTTTCAGGTCTTTCAACATCAGACTCCCTTGCCCAGACGACCCAGCCAGGGTTGATCAGGCCGTGGCTTTTGTCTCGTCAGTGTTGGTCCACAGTTTATACCTGTTGATTCATGGCCATCTGGAGGCATGCTCAGTAGCCTCTGTGATGGATCTGCTGGTTCTTCTCTTTGCAATCCCTGTAATTCCAAAGAGAGAGTAGGTATTGCAGTGCAAGCAGCCAGCAAAACCTGATGACCAAGAAAGTTATAAGAGGTCAAGGTACAATCTCCAGAAAGCCATCTCACGGCAAAGTGGCAATTCTGGACTACAGATGTAGACTTGAATCAGTGAAGAATGCTTGACCGTTGTGGCAGAGCTTGAATGCTTTCATCTCTTAAAGTCAAGTTAAGTGACATCATTACCAGATGAGCTCAATGCCTTCTATGCTTGTTTGATGTCCAAAACATAGAGGAGCCATCATGAAGTCCCACAGCCCCTGACGATCCTGTGACTGCAGTCCCTGAGGCCGAAGTGCAAACAGCCTTCAGGAGGGTGAGCCCACGAAATTCATTCTGTCCAGACGGGTACCTGGTCAAGTAATAAACAATTGTGCCGAACATCTGGCTGGAGTGTGCACTGAGATCTTTAACCTCGCGTGTTGGCGATCTGAGGTACCCACCTGCTTCAAGCAGGCTTCAATTATGTTCAAGAAGAATGTGGTAACCTGCCTCAATGACTATCAACCAGCAGCACTTACATCCACAGTGATGAAGTGTTTAGAGAGGCTGGTGATAAAACATATCAGCTCCTGCCTGAGAAGTGACTTAGATCCACTTCAATTTGTCTGCTGAGCAACATCTCCACAGCTGATGCCATCTCATTGGGTCTTCACTCAATCCTGGAACATCTGGGCTGCAAAGATGGATACATCAGAATGCTCTTTATCAACTACAGCTTGGCATTCAGTGCTATCATCATCTCAAAACCAATCAATAAACTCAAAGACCTTGGCCTCAATACCTCCTTATTTAATTGGATGTTTGATTTCCTCACTTACAGATCCCAGTCAGTTCATATTGGCAACAACCTCTTCTCCATAATCCCCATCAACAGAGGTACCGTGCTTTACACTTATGACCGTATAGCTAAGCACAGCTCCAATGCCATGTTTAAGTTTGCTGATGACGCCACTATTGTAAACTGAATCAAAAGTTGTGACTGATCAGCATACAGGAGGGAGATTATAAATCTGGCTGAGAGATGCCATAACCTTTTACTCAATGTCAGCAAGACCAAAAAGCTGATTATTGACTTCAGGAGTAGGAAACCAGAGTCAGTCCTCATTGGAGGATTGGGTGAAGAGGGTCAGCAACTTTTAAGTTCCTCAGGTTTATTATTTTGGAGCTCTTATCCTAGACCCAGCGTGTAAGTGCAATTACAAAGAAAGCATGGCAGCTCCCCTACTTCCTTAGGAGTTTGTGAAGATTTGGCATTGATGAACTTCTATAGAGTATGTTGTAGTGGAGAGTATAGTGTCTGGCTGCATCACAGCCTGATATGGAAACACCAATGCTCTTCAATGTAAAATCCTTTTCTTTCTTTCTTTTTCAATCTTTTTATTGAGTTTCATATATAAAAAAAACATAACATAATAATGAATAGGTTATAAGTGCAATAGACTTGAAATTACATTAATAATAAGATAACAATATCCTATTAAAATATCAACAAAAAAAGTACATTAATCAATCAAGCCTATAATAATTATATATGAAAAAAATAAAAATAATCATCAAAAGAAAAAAAAATTAAAAATACAAGAAAAAATATATATTGAGAAAAAAAACACTAAACTAAACTAACATGGGCAATAATAACAGTTTATATGTATATGATAGTGTCAAAAACTCCGGAACTCCATACCTGAACAAGAATAAGCAGAGAGAAGGTCTGGAAGAGGCCAAATTAATTCATATGAAAATGTCGAATGAACGGTCCCCAAGTTTCTTCAAATTTAATTGATGAGTCAAAAATAGTGCTTCTAATTTTTTCCAAGCTCAGATAAGAAATAGTTTGAGAGAACCACTGAAACGTGGTAGGAGGATTTACTTCTTTCCAATTTTGTAATATAGACCTTCTGGCCATTAATGTTACAAAAGCAATCATTCGTCTAATTGAAGGGGAAAACTGATTACCATCCTCATTTGGTATACCAAAAATTGCAGTAATAAAATGAGGTTGTAAATCGATATTCCAAATTGAGGAAATGGTAGCAAATATGTCCTTCCAATAGTTATGTAAAGTGGGACATGACCAAAACATGTGGGTCAATGAAGCCACATCTGAATGACATCTGTCACATTGAGGGTTAATATGAGAATAGAATCGAGCAAGCTTATCTTTAGACATATGAGCTCTATGTACAATTTTAAATTGTATTAAAGCATGTTTAGCACATATAGAAGAATTAACCATTTGTAAAATTTTTTCCCATTTTTCTATTGATATATTATATTGAAGTTCTTTTTCCCATTCTTGTTTAATTCTACCTGATATTTCTGGTTGTATCTTCATAATCATATTATAAATAAAAGCCACTAATCCCTTCTGACAAGGATTTAAGGTAAAAATCAAATCTGAGAAATCCATTGAAGTTGAGTTGGGGAAAGATGGTAGAAATTTATGTAAAAAATTTCTGATTTGTAAATATCTAAAAAAATTAGATTTAGGTAACTTAAATTTGTTGGAAAGTTGGTCGAAAGACATCAAACTACCTTCAAAAAAAAAGATTACGAAAACATTTTATACCTTTCCTTTTCCATATGCTAAAAGCTTGATCTGTCAAAGAAGGTTTGAAAAAAGAATTAAGTAAAATAGGGCTATCAAGAACAAAGTTTTTCAGAGTAAAAAACTTACGAAATTGAAACCAAATTCGTAATGTATGTTTGACAACAGGATTGGATATCTTTTTATTGAATTTAACTAAATCAGCAGGAAGAGAAGAACCAAGAACGGAGAATAGAGAATATCCCTGTGCCTCATTGCATTCTAAATTTACCCACTGTGGGCACAATGGTGAATCCAAATCTAATTTCCAATATATTAGGTTACGAATATTATTCGCCCAATAGTAAAATCTAAAGTTAGGTAAAGCTAAACCACCATCTTTTTTAGATTTTTGTAATTGCCTTTTACTTAACCTGGGATTTTTATTTTGCCACACAAATTAGGAAATTTTTGAATCAATGTTATCAAAAAAAGATTTAGGAATAAAAATTGGTAAAGCTTGAAATAAATATAAAAATTTCGGTAAAATCATCATTTTAATAGCATTAATCCGACCAACTAATGATAAGGATAGGGGAGACCATCTTGTAGTAAGTTGTTGAATTTGATGGAGCATAGGTAAAAAATTCAGTCTAAATAAATCTTTATATTTCTTGGGTATTTTTATACCTAAATAGATAAAGTTATCAGTAACAACTTTAAATGGTATCCTATCATTCAATAAAGTTTGCGCGTTTAAAGGGAATAAATCACTCTTATCCAAGTTTAGTTTATAACCAGAAAAACTACCAAATTGAGCCAACAAGGATAAAATAGCGGGAATAGACCTGTCAGGATCAGAAATATATAACAACAAGTCATCAGCATAAAGTGATAACTTGTATAACTTCTCATTACGGGTAATACCAAAAATATTAGGAGATTCACGAATAACAATGGCTAAAGGTTCTAATGCGATATTAAATAATAAAGGACTTAAGGGACAGCCTTGTCTCATACCACGAGATAATTGAAAAAAAGAGGATCTGTAATTATTTGTAAGAACAGAAGAAACAGGTTTATAATATATTAGTTTGATCCATGATATAAAATTAGGACTAAAATTAAAATATCTCAAAGTGTTAAATAAGTATGTCCATTCAACTCTATCAAAAGCTTTTTCAGCATCTAATGAAATAACACATTCTGGGAATATGAGTGATGAAGTATAAATTATATTAATCAATTTTCTAACATTAAAAAAGGAATACCGATTCCTAATAAAACCAGTTTGGTCTTTCTAACATTAAAAAAGGAATACCGATTCCTAATAAAACCAGTTTGGTCTTCTGAAATAATCTGTGATAGTACCTTTTCTAACCTAATGGCTAAAATTTTTGTAAGAATCTTAGAGTCTACATTTAATAGTGATATAGGGCGATAAGATGCATATAAAGTAGGATCCTTATCTTTTTTAAGAATTAGAGAGATAGTAGCTTCATAAAAAGATTGAGGTAATCTCTTCTTAGCAAATGCATCATTAAAGATTTCACATAACCAAGGGGAAAGCAAAGAAGAAAAAGTTTTTAAAAATTCTATAATATAACCATCAGGACCAGGAGCTTTCCCTGAATTCATTGATGAGATAGACTCTCCTATTTCGGCCATAGGGATAGGAGCATCGAACAAGCTACGATCTTCATCTGTCAGTTTGGGAATATTCAAATTGTTTAAAAATATTATTCATCATGGACAGATCGCCATCAAATTCTGATTGATATAAAGATTTATAAAAATCTTGAAAAGTGTTATTGATTTCTTTATGATCAGTAGATTACCATCTTGTTTACGAATTTTAATAATTTGTCGCTTAGTCGAAATAGCTTTTAATTGATTAGCTAACAGTTTACCAGTTCGATCACTATGGATATAAAATTGAGCCCTGGTCCTAATTAATTGATTCTCAATTGAAGAAGATAATAATAAGCTATGCTCCATTTGAAGCTCAACTCTCTTCTTATAAAGTTCTTTGGTAGGAGTCACGGAATAAATCTTATCAATTTCTTTAATTTTATCCACTAATAAGGCAATATCTAAATATCTTTGTTTTCTTTTACCAACGGAATATGAGATACTTTGTCCACGGATAAAAGCCTTAAAAGAGTCCCAAAGTATTCCTCTGTCAATCTCTTCAGTATAGTTTGTTGAGAAAAACAAGTCAATTTGCTGTTTTATGTAGGTGATAAATTCTGGGTCTTGAAGCAAAGTAGCGTTAAGTCTCCAAGATCTAGTATTATTGGAAAAGTCCGAAATCTTGATAGATAACTTCAAAGGTGCATGATCCGAAATAGTAATAGAATCATATTTACAATCAGTAACATCCATTAATAAATGATGATCAATAAGGAAATAATCAATTCTAGAATAACTGTGATATAATGTGAAAAAAATGAAAATTCTTTATCTTTAGGGTTCAAAAACCGCCATATTTCAGTAATTCCCGAATCAACCATAAAAGAATTAATAAGTAAGGCTGATCTATTCGGAAGAATTCGGATAGGTTTAGATCTATCCATCAAAGGATTCAGACAAAAATTGAAATCTCCACCCATTATCAACATATATTCATTTAGATTAGGAAGGGAAGTAAATAAATGTTTAAAAAATTCAGGGCAGTCAAAGTTTGGAGCATAAATATTAACTAGAACCACTTTTCGATTAAAAAGTGGACCAGTTATCAACAAAAATCTGCCCTGTGGATCAGAAATAATTTCATGATGTGTAAACGAAATTGAGGGGTCTATAAAAATAGACACACCCCTAATTTTGGCGGTACAATTCGAGTGAAATTGTTGACCCTTCCAGAACCTAAAAAAAAACGTTGATTGTCCTCCCTCCTAATATGGGTCTCCTGTGCAAAAATAATATTAGCGTTTAGTCTATGGAATACTTTAAATATTTTTTTATGTTTAATCGGATGATTTAAACCATTAGTATTCCAAGAGATAAAGTTAATGGACTTATCCATCATGCCAATATTAGTTGTGTATATCATAAAAGGTTAAAAAGACACATAACCCATAATTCAGGAAGAAGGAAAAATGATTCAGGAGCAACCGGAGAACATGACACCTCAACAATATTAATAATTTAAAGTTGGCCCATAAACTAAAAGCAAAAAAATAAAAAGCAAAAGCGTGAAAAAAGATCCCTATCCCCTCCCCCAACCCCTCGAAAAAAAGCCAAGCGGCAGGCGCACGAACTAATACTAATATTACCCCCATTTTCAAGATGGCAACTCCACAAAAAGAAAGAAAAAAACTATATAACACCCAGATATAAATACAGGGTTGTAAAAAGAAAGAATATATATCAATCAAAATGAAAAAATAATATAAAAAAGCAAAAAATCATTAATAAATAAAGGATAACCATTGAAGTTTAAAGTAATATGCCTTTAAAAAAAAGATTCCATATTCAAATATAAGAAAATGACGTTTCAAAAACAGACTTATGAGAAGAAGAAACGACATTTTGAAAGGACCATATTACAGAATATAAATGTAAATTCGCCTATCTTTTTTTAAAAAAAAGGTCATCAAAATAAGATTAAAAAAGGATTCAATAACCACTACAATATATATAAAAAAAAAGGTCCAAAAATTCAAGACATTCGTCCCATTCTCAAATACAGGCAAATAAACGCTTACGGAAAGCAAAGTCTTATGGGAAAAAGAAACGACATCTTAAAAAATAAATCATTATTACAAAATCTTAACATGTATATCTAATCCAGAGGGAAAAAAACTTAATTAAAAAAAACATTATAGTAAAATTAAAAGAGCATCTGTAAATCATGATAATAAAAAAAAGCCAGGTCTACAGACCGAAGTAAAAAGCTATACCGCAGCTTCATAAGTTAAAGCCTAAAAGCGGAATGGCGTCTTCTCTCCAAAAATTCTTCAACATAACACATAGTTCAACTTGTACTAGAAGACCAATATTCTTCAACGAATTTCTTCACTTCTTCCGGAGTATTAAAGAAGCGCTGACTGTCATCACTCAAC
This sequence comes from Hypanus sabinus, assembly GCF_030144855.1. Classification (NCBI taxonomy): domain Eukaryota; kingdom Metazoa; phylum Chordata; class Chondrichthyes; order Myliobatiformes; family Dasyatidae; genus Hypanus; species Hypanus sabinus. The sequence goes on from NC_082722.1 coordinate 47,629,329, forward strand.
GTAATTGTGAGATTCGCTGGGTATCTTAAAGCTTGTTTAAGTCCAATCGAATGAATCTCTGCCATCACCGGTTTAAAAGCGGTTCTCACCCTCATCACCTCAAATGAATAATCCTCAACAATACGAAACTTCTTGTTTCTATGAGAAATCATACCTTTCTGACGAGCTAATCGAATTAAAAGCTCTTTCTCCCGAGGATAATGGAGACGGACAATCACAGCTCGTGGCTTGTCTCTCGCAGCCGAAAATCTCGAAACTCTGTGGGCACGGTCAATAGTAGGTTTAACCCGCAAAGCGTCCTCGCCAAAAATTTCCCACAATAAGTTAGAGAAATATTCAGTTAAGTCACCAGACTCAACATTTTCGGGAAATCCAATAATACGCAAGTTCTGTCTGCGAGATCGGTTTTCAAGATCGGTGATTTTAAACTTATTCTGCTCCACTATTTTAGCGGTCGATCGTACCTTCTCCTCCAAAGTTTCGATTGTACGTATTTTTTCACAAATTATCTTGGCAAGAGCCGCAATCTTTTCTTCATGCCGTTCAATATCTGCTGCCAGCGATTGAAGCTTGGTATCAAATGATCTAACGACTTCTTCAAGCTCAGACATTTTCGCAGTAAGTTTATTTTCCAGACTTGCAAGTTTAGTATCCAGTTTAGTATCCAGAAGACTGGAGATTGCATCGAGAGATATAGGGTCTTCAGACGATTTCTTAGGTACAGACATTTTAAGTTTGAAAAAATTAAATCAAGTATTATTTTAAAAAAGAAATAAATCGTAAATATCAACCCATGTAGTTAAGTACAAAGAGATTTGATTAAAGGGTGATTATAGCTTAAAAAATGAAGAGCACCTAAAAGGCAGATGTCTACGTCGCCATCTTGAAACTCCCCCCGTAAAATCCTACAAAAAGTAGTGGATATGGCCCAGTCCATCACAGGTAAAGCCTTCCCCACCAACGAGCACATCAACATGAAACATTGTCACAGGAAAGCAGAATCTATCGTCAAGGACCCATACCACCTAGTGCATGCTCTCTTCTCGCTGCTGCCATCAGGAAGAAAGTACAGGAGCTTCAGGAACATTTATTACCCCTTAAACATCAGGCTCTTGAACCAAAGGGGATAACTTCACTCAACTTCACTTGCTCAATCATTGAAATGTTCCCACAACATATGGACTCATTTTCAAGGACTCTTCATCTCACATTCTTGATATTTATAGCTTATTTATTACTATTATCTATTTGTTTGTGTATTTGCACATTGTTATTTTTGCACTCTGGTTGAGCACCCAAGTTGGCACAGTCTTTCATTGATTCTATTATTGATTTATTGATCATGCCCATAAGAAGATGAATCTCAGGGTTGTATATGGTGGCATATTTACTTTGATAATAAATTTACTTTGAACTTTGAACCACACCTCTTAGGTTCACAATGTGCCCTCTACCCCTGTCTATGGCACTGATCTACCAGCTCCTAGTATTTGGCCTCCTTTGCTCGAATGCATTGTCAATCTGTTTTTCTCAAAGCACTGCCATTTCTACTATGACTACTTGCTTCAAGGTTTCTGACAGAATGACCATGTCATCCTTCAGTGATGATGATGTGATGAAGTCAGGGATCTTTAATTGCTTGCCAAGATCAGCTTTCAGTTGCCTGTCAGGCACCATGGTGAACAAGCCTGCTGGTGATCTGGGCGGAGGCTGTGGTTGGTCTCCAGCTTTGAAGAAGGCTATGGGCTTTCTGTGTTGGTGGAGATGCTTATAGTTGTTAATGACCAAAAGTTAATTCAAAATAATGGTGCCTGTCTGTTGCCCAGAGCAAAAGGGCTTGCTGGACTAGGCAGGATGTCATACACAGCCTGGATCACAAACCTGATGTGCTGGGGTTCTGCCTGCCAGGTGTTAGTTCAGAAGATCTTTCACCCCAGTGCTCCCTTCCACCTTGTTCAAACTCCCTGCTATTCCATTCCTCCCATCCTGGTGGTCCACACTTCCTCAGCAGCTGCTCGCACCACTCTTCTTGCAAATGAACATCTAATAAACCTCAGCAGGCAATGATTTTTCCTAATAACTACATCTCTTTGATAATTGCAATTAGTTCAAATTCAAAGATTCACTATGTAGTCCAAACAAAGTTTATTACCTTCTTAGTTACTTAAGCCTTTTAGGTACTTGGGTTTAATTTTGCAACTTCCAAAAGCAGTTACAGGTTGAGTGACCCTTATCCAAAATGCAAAGACTTCTGAAATCTGAAGTTTTTTTGAGCGCTGATATGATATCAGAATCAGGTTTATTATCACCGGCATGTGTCGTGAAATTTGTTAACTTAGCTGCAGCAGTTCAATGCAATATGTTATATAGAAGAAAAGTAAAATAATAATAATAATAAATAAATTGCAAATTACATATATTCAATAGATTAAAAATTGTGCAAAAATCAGAAATAATATGTATTAAAAAAGTGAGGTAGTGTTCAAGGGCTCAACGTCCATTTAGGAATTGGTCGGAAGAAGGGAAGAAGCTGTTCCTGAGTTGCTGAGTATGTGCCTTCAGGCTTCTGTACCTCCTACTTGATGATATCAGTGAGAAAAGGGCATGCCCCGAGTGCTGGAGGTCCTTAATAATGGATGCTGCCTTTCTGAGACACCGCCCCTTGAAGATGTCCTGGGTACTTTGTAGGCTAGTAGCTAAGACGGAGCTGACTGAATTTGCTACCCTCTGCAGCTTCTTTTGATCCTGTGCAGTAGCCCCCCACCCCCCCATACCAAGCAGTGATGCAGCCTGTCAGAAAGATCTGCATGGTACATCTATAGAAGTTTTTGAGTGTATTTGTTGACATACCAAATCTCTTCAAACTCCTGATGAAGTATAGTCGCTGCCTTGCCTTCTTTATAACTGCATTGATATGTTGGGAACTTCAGAGAACTTGAAACTGCTCACTCTCTCCACTTCTGATCCCTCTATGAAGATTGGTATGTGTTCCTTCGTCTTACCCTTCTTGAAGTCCACAATCACTCTTTTGTCTTACTGATGTTGATTGCCAGGCTGTTGCTGTGACACCACTCCACTAGATGGCACATCTCACTCCTGTATGCCTGATGTCACAAATGGAAGATTCCACAAGGCGCTGGGAATGTTCCCAGGTGATGCGTAGATCTCTGTGCACCACAAACAATTCTGAAAAGTGACCTCACATATGTAATGGACAGAGAATTAATGAGAAATAGAAAAATATTGTATAAAGTGAAAAATGGAGATCTCGAACATGTATTGAAAGAGTGGATTAGTCTGTGTCAAAGTGAATGTATGCAACTGAACAGTGCACTTATCATGAAATAAGCCAAGATCTGTCGCATTTAACTGAAAATTGAAGGTTATTGTGAATATTCAGCAGGCTGGTTGTAGAAATTTAAGAACAGTTTTAAGAAATTTTGCAATATTTATGGTGATAAAGTGTCTGCAGTTCACGAAGCAGCAGATAAATGCATTCAGTTTTGCCAAAATCATTGCTGATGAAAGTCTAACATGCTGAGCGGCTGCATCACTCACTGCATATGTGTAATGAGCAAGTGTAAGACAAAGTCTGCTTACCAGTAGCACATAAATTCAGCGCCGGAAATGATGGCAGCCTTAAGCTATTTTATTACATATTCCAAAATCTGAAAAATATTCAAAACACTTGCAGACTTAAACATTTCAAATAAGTGGTCCTCAACTTGTATGTGTATCTGGATGGTATCTACTCAGGTGAACCTGACTGGGGTTCAATTCAGTTAATTCTTTTCCAAGACACGGATCCAAGATTGTTTTCTGTATTGTTTGGTCTCCAGAGTCATTCTTGTCAATTCGCTTGTGACACTCATTTTTATCCATTACCTTGCATGCCTTACATATATTTCTTTGACTCTCCTAAATTTCTCTTGATGCTGTTCCGTAAACACCTTGGACACCTGGTTCGTAAGAACTTTAGATAGTTGCTGTACATATACCAAAGTGTTTGGTTATGCTTTTATGATTTACCAAACTGTCTCTGGCACATGGTGTCCCAAGGTATCTTCTTCTATCAGAACATCCTTGTGTGCTTTTTCTGTGTTCAGGGAGTAGAGAAATGTTCAACACAGTTACAAAGCTACATCAACTACAAAAAGCTAAAGCATCTATGCTCCTATACTGACACTAACCAATTTCCCAATTTCGACATGGCCCAACTTCACTCTGTCCCATTTAATGTCAACCAGGCCTCTATTTCTGATTTATATTGGTTTATTTAACTTTTTTCCTCTCTTGATTGTGAATTCAATGCTACTGTTTACAGAAGTAAGCTCCTTTAATTTTCTTCAACTGGTAAAGTGCTTTTGTAGTCACTTTCTTACCCTTGCCTCAGCATTATTCTGTCAATCCTGATTTGTGGTGGATGCAGATCTCGGCAAGCACACTTCTTCATGTGCCTTGCGCGTTACACATTTGGCCGATCATGGCTCCACATTGAAAGGTCCCTCACAGTGTCAATGATATCTCGCACACCTAGGTCTGTTAGTTCTTTCACAGTGCCTTCCTCTACCTTATTTGCCTTCCTCTCCTGCCTTTCTCAGGCATTCTATTTCTCCCTTTCTGATGACATGGCCCAGGAATTTAAGTTTCCTCTCATTTAATGTTCTCATTAAAGATCTTTTTGTATGGGCACATCGGAGTACTGTCTCATTAGTCACCCTATCTCTGTATGATATTTTCAGCATTCTTCTAAGAAACCACATTTCTGTTGCTTCTAAGTTTCTTTGGAGTTCTGGTGTTATAGTCCATGTTTCAGAAGCATACAGCAAGATTGACCAGATGTAACGTTTTAGTAGCCTAAGTCTTGTTGTCACAGAAATGTGTCTGTTGGTAAAAATGAGTTTCATTTTTCGGAAGTTGATTTTGGCAATGGCAATTTTTTTTCTTCTTTCTCTGTGAGCACACAGGTTAAGAGAATTCTTTAAATAAGAATAGGCCACCTCCAATCAGTGTGCTCTTAATTTTTAAAATAATGAGAATATATTTTTATTCCACGCATGTACAAACATGATGATTCTTTTGGTGTGCAAAACTAATCCTGGAACTGAATATCTTCAATGAATGAAGATTAAAAATTTAAACACTCCTTGCTTTTTCAGAAGTTCTATGCATGTATCCAAGTGTTAACCCTGATCCTGAAATTCTTCCCCATTCTATTTACTACATCTAAAAAAAATTAACTTCTAGTCATCTAAAACCACCTCAGGGTCTGGTATGCTTTGCTGAGATTACTTGTCATTTTTTTTTCTGAAATTTCCTAGATCTCAAGAATTAAGAGATTCATTGTTCCGGATGTATGACTTTTATGCATTAAAGTCTGATTTGTGTCAAAACACACAACCTTTCGAAAATGTATTTGTTTAATCTGGTTATAACTTAGTCATAGCACAAACATGGCCACTTCAGCCTACCATGTTCATGTTGATTTTTTTTTTTCCCAACTTGACTAATCCCATTTAAAGAATTGGAAAAATTGCGAACAATCGTTTAAACTATATTGTTTATTATTGTTGCATGTACCAAAGAACAGTGGAAAAACTTTTTTCATCCTGTCCGTACAGGTCATTTCGTTAAAACAGTGTATTGAGATAGAACAAGATAAATCAATAACATTGCAGGATAAATACGATTACAGAGAAAGTACTGTGCAGGCAGACAATAAGGTCTAAGAATATAACAAGCTGGATTGTGAGATCAAGAGTCAATCTTATCACCATAGAGGACCACTCAGTAGTCTCAAAACAGGATAGAAGTTGTCCTTGAGTTTGGTGGTATGTGCTTCCTTCTGCCTGATGGGAGAAGGAAGAAGAGAGATTGTTTGGGATGGATGGAGTCTTCAATTATGTTGGCCACTTTTCGAGGCAGTGAGAAGTGCAGGGAGGCTGGTTTCTGCAATGTCTGATCTATGTTCACAACTCACTGCGTTTCTTGCAATCTCGGAGAGATTTGCCATACCAAGCTGTGATGTATCTGGATAGGATACAAGTCAAGTCAAGTCACTTTTTATTGTCATTTCAGCCATAACTGCTGGTACAGTACACAGTAAAAATGAGACAACGTTTTTCAGGACCAGGGTGCTACATGAACAATGCAAAAACTACACTGAACTACGTAAGCTAACACAAAAAATACACTAGACCACAGTCCTACCCAGGACTGCATAAAGTACACAGAACAGTGCAGGCATTACAATAAATAATAATCAAGACAATAGGCACAGCAGGGGGCAGTAGGTTGGTAGTCCGATGGCTTGGGGGAAAATCTTATTACATAAATAAACAGCTGAATGGCGGCATCTGGGTTTCCGTCCGTTTTTGTACTCCCGCCGAGTATTTTGTTGCCACAGATGTAGTCCAAATTAATGTCCATTGCAGAGCAGAATGGATGGAGAGCCAGCCAGCTAGGGCTTGCTTTTTTCCTGGCACAGACTTCTGCCTGCTCGCCTCGCTTCCGCTTCCTCGCACACCGCTTACGACATCCCCACCTCTGGCCACCGGCATCAGGTGACTCTGAGGACTGCAGGCCCAATTCCCTCAACAGGAAGCAGAATGGATGGGAGAGCCGGCTGGCTGGGGCTTACTTTTTTCCTGGCACAGACTCCTGCCCGCTTGCTTCACTTTAGCTTCCTTACGACGTCCCCAACTCCGGCCACCAGCATCAGGCAACTCCAAGGACTGCAGGCCTGAGTCCTTCAAAGCCAAGGTCGCGCAATCTAACCAGCAGATTTTCATGAAGGTTTGTTTTTGGGTGATCTCTGTATTGTAGCAGTATCTGGCGATGGTAGATAGTCGCTCTGTTATCAGTTGCCCTAAACCCTAATTGTGCCTTAAAATTAAATTTAAAAAACTAATTTAAAAGTAGCACCAGATCCGAAGGACCGTTGCTGTCGTGTGCTGCGCCGCCTGCTGGAATACATACTTTCATCAGTTAAAAATTGGTGAAGGCCGGAAAGGACATACCAAGTTTCTTTAACTTCCTGAGGTGGTAGAGAGGGAGAAGCTGCATGAAGTTATAAGACCATAAGATATAAGAGCAGAATTAGATCATTTGCCCCATTGAGTCTGCTCCACTATTTCATCATGGCTGATCCAATTTTCCTCTCAGCCTCAATCTCCTGCCTTCTCACCGTATCCGTTCATGCCCGAACCAGTGAAGAATCTATGAACCTCTGCCTTAAATATGCATAAAGATTTGGCCTCCCCAGATGTCTTTAGAAAAGTATTCCACAGATTCACCACTCTCTAGCTAAAGAAATTCTTCTTCATTTCCATTCTAACAGGACACCTCTCTATTCTGAGGCTGTGTCCTCTGGTCTTAGGCTCTCCAACCATAAGAAACATCTCCACAAACACTTTATCAAGGCTTTTCACCATTCGATAGGTGTCAATGAGAGTCACCCCTGATTCTTCTGAATTCCAGTGAATACAGGCCAAGAGCCATCAAATGCTCTTCATATGCCAAGCCATTCAATGATGGAATTCTTTTTGTGAACCTCCTTTGAACCCTCTCCTGTTTCAGCACATCCTTTCTAAGATAAGGGTCCAAACCTGCTAACAATACTCCTAGTGATCCTCACCAGTGCTTTATAAAGTCTCAACATTACGTCCTTGCTTTTATATCCTAGTCCTCTTGAAAAGAATGGTAATATTGCATTTGCCTTCCTCACCACAGCCTTAACCTGCAAACTAATCCTAGGAAATCCTGCACAAGGACTCCCAAGAATCTTTGCACCTCAGTTTTTTGTATTTTCTCTCCATTCAGAAAAGAGTCAACCCTTTCATTTCTTCTACCAAAATGCGTGACCATACATTTGCCGACACTGTATTCCATTTGCCATGTTTTTGCCCATTCTCCTAATCTATCTGTCCTTCTGTTGCCTCCCGACTTCCTCAAAGCTACGTACCCCTTCATATTGTCTGCAAACCTTGCAACAAAGCCATCAATTCCATCATCCAAATCATTGACATATAACGTAAGAAGTATCAGTCCCAATACAGATTACTGTGGAAAACCACTAGTCATTGGCAGCCAGCCAGAAAAGGTTCCCCTTATTCCCATTCTTTGCCTTCTGCCAATCAGCCACTGCTTTTCAAAGAATTCCAACAGATTTGTCAGGCAAGATTTTACATTGAGGAAACCATGCTGCAGATAGCCTATTTTATCATATGCCTCCAACTACCCTGAGACCCCATCCTAATTATCGACTCCAACATTTTCCCAACCACTAAAGTCAGACTAACTGGCCTATAGTTTTCTTTCTTCTGTGTCTCTCCCTTCTTGAAGAGAGGAGTAACATTTGCAATTTTCCAGCCATTCAGTATAATTCTAGAATCTAATGAATCTTAAAAATATCATTATTAATGCCTCCACAATCTCTTTAGCCACTTCTTTCAGAAGTCTGGGGTGTACACCATCTGTTCCAGATGACTTATCTTCCTTTAGACCTTTCAATTTCCCAAGAACCTTCTCTTTACTTATGGAAGATGGAAATTAACAAAAGGACATAATTAGAGGATACCATTCAGGCGGTATGAGCATAAACTAATTAGGTGATGTTGCCTTTTCCTTTAGCACATTCATTGCAATGTGGGTTTATTTCATTTTCTTTCAACCACCATCTTTTTTTTGTCAAATGTTGGCTTTGATTTTTTTCAAAAAATATTGTAATGTTTTTCAGAATATCTTGGGGCATATTTTTACTAATAAATACACAAAGTAAATAATCTCATTTAGCCTGCTAGCTGAATGTGCTTGAAATTTGTGAATTTTCAGCACTGAATTGCCATGTTTAGGATGTTTGCATGTGAGTGAATTTCTGGGCCACTGCATAATTTAAATATACTTGAACTTAAATTCATTACTTGAGTTCACAACTTTCTTCTAGGCTTTGGACAGCAATTCAAATTTTTGCATAAAAGCCCATGAAGGAATGAACTTGCACTTCAGCCAAGTAGTAGAACAGTGGAATAATAAATTCAGCCCTGGCACACATGTCATATTAGGTATGTAAGTTTATTCTATCTGTGCTCATTTCCAGAAAACATGACCGTAAATAAGAATGGTTGGCTCTAATTGGTCTTTGCTATGTCCAATAAGTTTAAAAATATTAATCTTTTCACTCGAACAAAAGCATTCCATCAAGTTTTCCCATGAAATGCAATGAAATTTAAACATTTAAAAGATGATGCTTTCTTGTTTGGTACTTATTATCTTGGAAGTGTATTGTATATACAGTAATGATAAAATGAAAATTTTTGTCATCTTTGCTATGCCAGGATATTACCCATCCACAAGATTCACAGATTATATTCCATAGGATCCATAGAAAAGTCAGCACAGGAACAAGCCATTTGGCCCACAATATATTGTGCTAAACCAGTTAAAATGCAAGTCAAAAGCACCCATACATTAACCCCTTCTACGCAGACCATGTCCATATCCCTCCATCTTCCTCACATCCATGTGCCTGTCTGTCCAAACATCTCTTTAAAAACCTCCAATGTACTTGCCTGTACCACCATACCAGGCAGTGCATTCCAGGCATCCACCACTCTGAGTAAAAAAACTTGCCCCTCGCATCCCTTTTGAACTTGCCCCCTCTCACGTTCAATGCATGCCCTCTGGTATTAGTCATTTCAACCCTGGGAAACAGATACTCTGACCACTCTATCTACGCCTCTCATAATCTTGTAAACCTCGATCGGATCTCATTCCAGCCTCCAGTGCTGCCGAGAAAACAACCCAAGTTTATCCAGCCTCTAAACCAGGCGGCCTCCTGGTGAATTTCTTCTCCATTCTCTCCAAAGCCTCAACATTCTTCCAGTAGTAGGGCACCAAAAATATATTCCGTATTCCAGCTCTGGCTTAACCAGTGTGCAGGCAGAAATCTTTGTGTAATACTATACCATATATTTTCCATATTTTCCATATTCATAAATAGTGAATAAAATTTTGTTTTAAATATTTATTTCCCTAACAGTTACAACAGATGAGTGCCTCCCAGTTCTGAGAATTACAGATGCCACCTGTGTAATCCATTATGGTTTTCCTCCATCTCACAAAATATTTGGAGCTCGTCTGTGTTGTATGGTTGACAATTTTAATAATCTGATTGTAAAGGTATTGTAAATTTTAAGAAAAAACAATTATTTGCAGATTTTATTATTGTTTAACTCTTATCATGAGGCAGTTCAGTTTTACATGTACATGTTGGATGCTGTGTCTTTTTTTTCTTTGAGTGCTAGTTGTTGCTGACTTTTAAACCTTCGAAGTATTTCAGCTAGAAAAATATTCTATAAAGGTATAATTGTGAAAGTAGAATTAACACTTCAGATTGTCTGGTACCACAATATGTTTTGGCATGTAAGGAGCTAAACAATGCTGCTTGTGTTGTTGAATCTCTAATTTGATCTATCTAATTCCATGTTGGTTTCTATTCAAATAACGTTAACTATAATTTGATTTCTCTGACATCTTGCAACAATTGTGCCAAATGTCACTTCATGCAAACTTTCAAAAATCAACCTTGCATTCATCATCGTTATTATCATCATCATATGCCTTAACAGATGACATAGGGGATCATGGTCTATGACTATAATAGTTCTAGGCAAGTTTTTGTGCAGAAGTGATTTGGCATTGCTGTCTTCTGGGAACTGCCTTTACAAGTTGGGTGACTGCAGCCATACTGGAGATAGTGATCACAATTCTATCTCCTTTACCATAGCATTGGAGAGGGATAGGAACAGACAAGTTAGGAAAGCGTTTAATTGGAGTAAGAGGAAATGTGAACTATCAGGCAGGAATTTGGAAGCATAAATTGGAAACAGATTATCTCAGGGAAATGTACAGCAGAAATGTGGCTAATGTTCAGGAGATATTTGCGTGGTGTTCTGCATAGGTATGTTCCAATGAGACAGGGAAAGGATGGTAGGGTACAGGAACTGTGGTGTACAAAGGCTGTTGAAAATCTTGTCAAGAAGGAAAGAAAAGCTTACTAAGGGTTCAAAAAACTAGGTAATGATAGAGATCTAGAAGATTATAAGGCTAGCAAGAAGGAGCTTAAGAATGAAACTAGGAGAGCCAGAAGGGCCCATGAGAAGGCCTTCGTGGATTAAAGAAAACCCCAAGGCATTCTACAAGTCTGTGAAGAGCAAGAGGATAAGATTTGAGAGAATAGGACCAAACAAGTGTGACAGTGGAAAAGGAACAATGAATACTTTGCTTGAGTATTCACTACGGAAAAGGATCTTGGCGATTGTGGAGATGACTTACAGCGGATTGAAAAACTTGAGCATATAGACATTAAGAAAGTGGATGTGTTGGAGCTTTTGAAAAGCATCAAGTTAGATAAGTCTCTGGGACCAGACAAATAGCACCCCAGGCTACTGTAGGAGGAAAGGGAGGAGATTGCTGAGCCTCTGGCAATGAACTTTACATCATCATTGGGGATGAGAGAGGTTCCGAAGTATTGGAGAGTTGCAGATATTGTTCCCTTATTCAAGAAAGGGAGTAGAGATAGCCCAGGAATTATAGACCAGTGGGTCTTACTTCAGTGGTTAGTAACTTGATGGAAAAGATCCTGAGAGGCAGGATTTAATGAACATTTGGAGAGGCATGATATGATTAGGAGTAGTCGGCATGGCTTTGTCGAATGCAGGTCATGCCTTACGAGCCTGGTTGAATTTTTTGAGGATATGACTAAACACTTTGATGAAGGTAGAGCAGTAGATGTAGTGTGTATGGATTTCAGCTAGGCAGGTGACAAGGTACCCCCATACAAGTCTTATTGAGAAAGTAAGGAGGCATGGGATCCAAGGAGACATTGCTTTGTGGGTTCAGAATTGGCTTGCCCACAGAAGGCAAAGAGTGGTTGTAGACAGGTCATATTCTGCATGGAGGTTGGTGACCAGTGGGGTGCCTCAGGGATCTGTTCTGGGACCCCTACTCTTTGTGATTTTTATAAATGACCTGGATGAGGAAATGGAGGGATGAGTTAGTAAATTTACTGCTGACACAAAGGTTGGGGGGTGTTGTGGTTAGTGTGGAGGCCTGTCAGAGGTTACAGCGGGACATTGATAGGATGCAAAACTGGGCTGAGAAGTGGCAGGTGGAGTTCAACCCAGATAAGTGTGAGGTGGTTCATTTTGGTAGGTCAAATATGATAGCAGAATGGAGTATTAATGGTAAGACTCTTGGCAGTGTGGAGTATCAGGGGGATCTTGGGGTCTGAGTCCATAGAACACTCAAAGCTGCCTTGCAGGTCGACTCTGGTTAAGAAGGCATACGGTGCATTGGCCTTCATCAATCGTGGGATTGAGTTTAAGAGCCGAGAGGTAGTGTTACAGCTAGATAGGACTCTGGTCAGACCCCACTTGGAATACTGTGCTCAGTTCTGGTCACCTCATTACAGGAAGGATGTGGAAACTATAGAAAGGGTGTAGAGGAGATTTACAAGGATGTTGCCTGGATTGGGGAGCAGGCCTTATGAGAATAGGTTGAGTGAACTTGGCCTTTTCTCCTTGGAGCATCGGAGGATGAGAGGAGACCTGATAGAGGTGTATAACATGATGAGGCATTGATCGAGTGGATGGTCATAGGCTTTTTCACAGGGCTGAAATGGCTAACGCGAGAAAGAACAGTTTTAACATGCTTGGAAGGAGGTACAGAGGAGATGTCAGGGTTAAGTTTTTTACACAGAGTGGTGAGTGTATGAAATGGGCTGCTGGCGATGGTGGAGGAGGCAGATACGATAAGGTCTTTTAGGAGATTCCTGGATAGGTACATGGAGCTTAGAAAAATAGAGGGCTATGGGTAACCTTAGGTAGTTTCTGAATTAAGTACATGTTTGGCACAGCATTGTGGCTGAAGGTCCTGTATTGTGCTGTAGGTTTTCTATGTTTCCATACTGTTCAGAGATTTCTTCCTGATGTTAGTGGTCACATAATCAGGACTTGTGATGTGCACGAGCTGCTTATACAACCATCCACCACCTGCTCCTATGGCTTCAAATGATCCTGATCAGGGAGCTAAACAGGTGTTATACCTTGTCCAAGAGTGAACTGCAGGCTAGTGGAAGAAAGGAACACCTTACACTTCCTTTGGTTAAGACATAATCTCCACCCCACTACCCCTTGGGCATTGGACAATTCATGTTCTTAATGGAAATTTCCCAAACTCATACTTACGACAAACCAACATATGCTTGTGGTTTCTGAAGAGTAAGAATTCTTTCAGATTCTCCACAAACACAGCTAGCTGTATGGAAACCATCAACATGAAATAAGATGAAAATTAACAATACTTGCTTTACTTGTCACATCTACATCAAAGCGTACAGTGAAATTTGTCTACAAAGGTCTTGTAATTCCATAGATTATGTCATCTTTTAATAACTAACACCAGCCAGTACCAGGAGTATCTGCAATTTGTCTGTTATGCTTCACTCTTCTTCAGCTAGATTAAGTGTTGTTTTAAAAAGATACTTTCCTCTGCCACTCCTTAGATTATACCTTCTACATGACACCAGGTTAATTTTTGGAAAATAAATTGTAAACTGGTATTTCTTGATCAAATTATTTCCAAAATTAAGACATTGCTTACTAGCCTTCTGCTCCTTTTAGAATGAGTATGTGGGGAGATTAATTCCAAAATATAATCATGAAAATTGTTCACTTTGTTGGTTATCTATGCAGGTATTTGTTGAGGCACGTGAGAGTCATCATTCCATTCCACAGGCTGCTTTTGTCAGTAATCTCACGATTAAGATCACAATATATTCAGTTTTGTTTACGTTCATTCATGGAATGTGGCATCACTGAAAGAGTCTGGATTTAATCTCATTCCTGATTCCCATGAGGAAGTGGTGATGTACCACTTCTTGGAGGTGTTTGTGAGCGCGCCTCCCACAGTTCTTTTCGGTAGCAGTTTCAAGATTAAGACCTAGTGATTTTTTTTCTACTTATCAGACTTCTGGCATTAAAGGCATGGCCAGTATTTATTCCCTATCTTTAATCTTAATCTTATTCCCTATCTTTCCCTTAAGAAGCATTTCTGGTTTAACATGATTTGTGAGTCTTTCACCTTTATTATTAGCATTCACATGCTGCCCCCTACCAGCATTGAGAATGGAAATACTTTTTGAGTCTCTTCAGGCATAAGCTATTTAATTGTTCATCATTGTTCAAATTCAAATATGGTAACATTGGAAAGTGATTCTTTGCTTATGATATCGCTTATCTCTGTTTTATGCTGTTTAGCATTCAAATAGTCCTGTGCTGCACCAGCACTAGGCTAGCATTTCATCAGTCTGCCATGAAGGCACCAAGATTATATGACCTATCTTGTCCCAGATCACAGGGTTAAGGGTTAGGGGGAGAGGATGGGAGAAAGGGATTAAGAAAAATGAAGTCTTAATTGAATGGTAGAATAGAATTGTGGGCTGATTAGCCAAATTCTGCTGCTGTATCTAATGATCTAATGTTTTTTATCAATTGCTTAACTATGGTTAATCCTGTGTTCATGGTAAAATGAGGACAGTGCCTGAACAACCAGATCATTCTCATAAAGTCCACTGCACATCATCAATTTTAAATTTTGCATCACTTACTTATCTATTTTAGATTAATAGTCATAAAGCAAAGTAGAAATTATCTTCAATTTAAGAACACAGAACAGTACAGTGCAGCATATATCTTTGGCTCATGAGTTGTGTAAATCTTTTAATGACACAAAGGTCAATTTAACCCTTCACTCCCTTACTACTCTCTATTTTTCTTTCATGTATGTCTCTACCACCATCACTGGCTGTATGTTCCATGCAGTTATCACTGCATGTATATTCTAACATCCTCCCTATACGTTCCATCAATTACCTTAATATTATGTTCTCTCATAATAGTCATAGCCACATTGGGGAAAAGGTGTTGGCTGACTACTCTATACCTCTTAACATACTGGCATAGATTAATGCATTTACAACAAATTGTATCCTTAATATTGATCTTATTGCCTGCTGGGGCCCAGATTGTCTATTTATTTACTGATTATTTAATAAATTTGAATTTATATTTCAAACGTTATACTACTGCACTAAATTTCCATGTTTTAACATCGTAATTACTGCTTAGAAATTGCCTTGAAAGATCCAAATAATATTACCTTGGTTTTTACTGAGATTCTTATTTTTGATAGCTAAATTAACTACTGTCTGTGGATTATCCTTTGGAAGAAGGAAATGGCTGTGGAGAAACTGTGAGGGATTGATATGAATTTAATTCAGATTATTTTGGAGGGGCGTATTTTTTTCTCATGCATTTTTATTTATCCTGATGTAGGCCAAGCTAGAGGTATGTTTAGAACCTTCAACTCAAATTAGACTCTTCTAATTGTGATATAAAAATGCTCTCTTTAACACTAGGAATCAACTCCTCAAAGTCAGTCGATCATAATAATGACTGACAAAAATGTACCTCAGATGATCTCCTTTCTGCACTACCTGGAAAGAGCAGAAGCTAACATCCCTACTGAACTGTATAAATTCATTTCTGATATGAATGACAAAGATGACATTTGCTGTGATGAATATTTATGTAAATACCTTAAAGCCTATGGAATTTGCAGGTAAGAAATTTATTTAACACTTTTCCTTTTGTCAATGAAAAAAATTGGGGTAAATGTCTTTGGGTGCTACAGTAATGAGGCTGTATTTTGCTCTTTGGAGAGCGATATCAAGATAATCCAATATATCTTTTGTTCTACGAAAGGTTAATAAGTGAATTGGCTAACATTACATGGTTTCTGCTGTCTGTGCATTGACCATTATATGACTAAGTATGACCTAATTTTAATTCAGAATTGGGGTTACTATCATCAGCATATGTTGTGAAATTTGTTGTCCTGTGTCAGCAAAACAATGCAATACATAATAAAAGTTTAAAAAAACTGAATTACTGTGTATGTTAAATTAAATAAGTAGTGCAAAAATAAAAATTAAGAAGCAGTAGTGAGGTACGAGGTAGTGTTCATGGGTTCAATGTCCATTCAACAATCAGATGGCAGAGGGGAAGAAGCTGTTCCTGAAATATTGAGTGTATGCCTTCAGGCTCTTGTACCTCTTTTGCTGATGGTAGAAGAGAACAGGGCAAGTCCTGGGTGATGGAGGCTCTTAATGATAGATGTCACTTTTTTTGAGGCTTTGCTCCTTGAAGATGTCCAGGATGCTGTGGGGGCTAGTGCCCATGATGGAGCTGACTAAG
This sequence comes from Hypanus sabinus, assembly GCF_030144855.1. Classification (NCBI taxonomy): domain Eukaryota; kingdom Metazoa; phylum Chordata; class Chondrichthyes; order Myliobatiformes; family Dasyatidae; genus Hypanus; species Hypanus sabinus. Next base: position 47,645,645 of record NC_082722.1, read on the forward strand.
CTTAAAACTCTCTTCAGCTAATTTTGATTCTGTACATTAGCCCCCCCTCCTCTACTGGTATTATAACCAGTTATCTGTACATTTGTAGAGATTTGTATTTGTGAATGTCTTTAATCTCCTAAAACTAATTAAGTATAGCTGCTGTTGTGCCTTCTTTGTAGCTGCATCAATATGTTGGGGCCAAGATAGATCCTCAGAGATGTTGACACCCAGGAACTTGAAATTGCTCACTCTTTCCACTCTGATCTCCCTATGATAATAGTGTGTATTCCCTGGTCTTAGCTTTTCTGAAGTCCACAATCAGTTCTTTGGTCTTACTGACATTATAAAGTTGTTGCTACGACACCACTCAACTAGCTGATAAATCTCACTCTTGTGCACCTTCTTGTCACCATCTGAAATTCTGCCAACAATAGTTGTGTTGTCAGCAAATTTATAGACAGCATTTGAGCTGTGGCTAGCCACACAGTCATGCGTGCAGAGAGAGTAGATCAGTGGGCTTAGCACACACCCACGTGGTGTGCCAGTGTTGTAATTCAACAGTAATACAATATCAAATGGAAGAGCTAATGTATAATATGTTTATTTTCAAAATGAGACCTAGATTTAATATTTCAGTATTTGAGTAATCTTACATGTTGATTACGCATTCTTTGCTCAAATAATTCATCAAGGGTTATATGTAAAAGTACATAAATGACATACTTCATTACTCTACCACATAATAAGTGCATGCCTCACTTAAAGTAAAATAGAAACTAAGAATTGCATCTCTCGGCTCCCTTGTTTTCCTTTCAATTAATTTTTATGTTTTGGAGTTACAAAACGTAACATTGGTGACACAGTAATGTAATAGTTAGCACAGTGCTTTACAGTACAGATGACCCTGTTTCAATTCTCGTTGCTGCATGTAAGGAGTTTGTATGTGCTTTCTGTGACCTCGTGAGTTTCCTCTCAGTGCTCCTTGACTCACAGTCCAAAGGCATAGCAGTTGTTAGATTAATTGGACATTGTAAATTACTCTGTGATTAGCTAGGAATAAATTGGAGGATTGTTGGGAGCTCGGCTTGAAGAGCCTATTCAATGCTAAATGCCAATAAATTGACAAGGCCAAATATATTGAGTACCAGATGATAATAAATAAGTAAGTGGAAATGACTGGATACTTCAGAAAGATTGACATAATCTACTGCAAAATAGATAACTGGCTCATATATACTGAGTGAATTGAGCAGTATTTTGACGCTTATGTTTGCAGTCAGGAATTAAAGTGATGAGTGTGAACATAATTGCAATGCCTAAACAGAAATCAGCCTGGCCGAACAAATTATGTTACCGTTGTGGCAATGCAAATTTAAAGGTGAAACTTGCTGAAAATGCAACAAACTAGGACACGTATTAAGAGCATGTTAGGTAGACAAAAATAACTGGACAGAGAAGAGAAAAAGCTTAAAAGTCAACTTGCAGTTTCAAAATAGAGTACTCATCTGCATGGTGTTGATGAAAAATATGATAACAAAGAGCATGATGCAGAACTGGGTAACCTTGGCTTCATCTTGACAGTAGAGGAGGCCATGACCGTTTTGCTGAAAAGACCCGACGCAGACTGGGAGACTGTTTCGCTGAACACTTGCGCTCTGTCCGCCAGAGAAAGCAGAATCTCCCAGTGGCCACACATTTTAATTCTGCGTCCCATTCCCATTCTCATATGCCTATCCATGTCCTCCTCTACTGTCAAGATGAAGCCACACTCAGGTTGGAGGAACAACACCTTGTATACTGGCTGGGTAGCCTCCAACCTGATGGCATGAACATTGACTTCTCTAACTTCTGCTAATGCCCCTCCTCCCTTCTTACCCCGTCCCTGATCTATTTAACTTCCCCCCCCCCCCCTCTTTTATTCTCTCTTTCTGCCCATCACTGCCTGTTCTCCATCTCCCTCTGGTGCTTCCCTCCCCCTTTCTTTCTCCTGAGGCCTCCCGTCCCATGATCCTTTCCTTTAGCTCTGAGTCCCTTTTGCCAATCACCTTTCCGGTTCTCAGCTTCACCCCACCCCCTCCGGTCTTCTCCTATCATTTCGCATTTTCCCCTCCCCCTCCTACTTTCAAATCTCTTACTATCTTTCCTTTCAGTTAATCCTGATGAAGGGTCTCAACCCGAAACATCGACAGCGCTTCTCCCTATAGATGCTGCCTGACCTGCTGTGTTCCACCAGCATTTTGTGTGTGTTGCTGTTCATAAGCATTCTTTGTTTGAATAATTCATTGTTATATGTTTAAAAAGTACATAACTGGCATACATCATCACACCACCACATGATATGTGTGCATTTCGCTTAAAGTAAAAATTGAATGATGGATCTCAGCTCCTTTGTTTAACTTTCAATCAGTTTTCATGTTGTGGAGTTACAAAACATAAAATTTCTACAGGGAAAAAAAGGGTTTTATTAATCTCTTGTACATCTTCCAATATTCGGTAATGTGGGTCTGTTCTTAAAACAAGAGTAGTTTAGTAAAGGATAGAAAATGAATTACCATGTATCAAAGTAACTGTAAGCACTTTCAAAAATACCTTCAAATGATTTTTTTATGCTTATACATTAAGGGGATGTGTAAAAGAATTTTTATATTACAATCATACTTGATTATCAAATAAGCAACATTATGACAAAGTTTTAATTTAATGTGTTAATGTGCATTTCAGGGACATTAAAACTTGTGGAAGTCGTCATAAAATTCATGCAAATGTGGACAAACCACGATATATTTCGGATGAAAAAAGGTTGCCTTCTAGTGGATATGTTGAGGTAACTTTCTATGTGATTTACTTCTGCACTTATTTTTAAAAATTATTTCTTAAGGACAAGATTTTATCTTCTTATTACTTCATTCAGTTTTCTCCTTCAGAAAATAGGAATGTGAAGGTTATTTCCACTAAACAATTGTATTTGGTAATCTCAGTAATATTATAGGTTATGTCTAATTTGTACAACAGCTTCACTTAATCCAGTTGGAAGCTAATAATTAGTAACCCATATACATGCAATCTAACTAGGATGTTGATTTAATGAGTTTTATGTGTGGACCATATTTCAATGTCACTACAGAATGGATTTCCTGTGATCAGTGTGGCCCTCCCCATCTCCAAAGTTGCAAATCTGGGTTTTTCTTTTATATCCATTAAGTCTTGAGTAAAGACACACACTGCTTCAGTCTCCTTGGAGAATTAAGATCCCATCCATTGGTTCATTACTTCAGAACACAATAAATATTTGTTTAATACAGTTGGGTAGGGGAGAAGAAGTATTTATCAGCCTTCAGAATACAACTTTATAGGGAATTAAAACAAATTACATTCTCTTCGATTTGGCGATGTGTTACTGCGTTATGGGGAACTATTTGGGAGAAAAGATACTTGAAATTACTTGCAAAGATTATCAATATGTACTGAATTAGGGTTTCTTCAAATTTATTTACACAACTGACCTAGCAATAGTAGGTAGACAAGTTCCATACAATTTTGTATTGATGGCCAAAGATTTGCAAATCTTCTAAATTAAGTTATTTAAATCTAACATAGTACACATGAATTTAAAAGCTATTATCGAACAAGTTGAGATCAGAGGGCTGGATTAGGTTAGGTTTACAGATGGGTGGAGCTTTTGAGGGATATGGTAGAAAGTTTAAGTAATTTTGATCTCCACTTACCATTGTAATTTAGGTAATGTATCAATAAATTTGCCAGAAAATCACTAAACCATTTAAAAACAAGTTTATCTACTTTTTAGGTTCAAAACTTCTATCTAACAGTCCAGATCACTAATCTCAACTCATTTGATACTAGAAGTTTCTGCTATTCCAACTTAATTTGTTCCTTTATAAATAACAGATGTTCAAACGTTAAATTTTGCAATATTCTCTTCAAGTTTCTGGTGTATATTCTAGTGTGGCTTAAGATCTTGTGTGTTTGTTTAACAATACCCTATTCCAACTAGCTAGTTCAGTATTAACACTGAGCTTTTCAATTTCATGTAAACCTTACATCCTTGTGTTTATTCCCCCCTTCCCTAACCACCCTCTCTTTCTGATCTGTCTCTGGTCCTAGAAATTTTGTTCCCTTTGCTCTACACCCACAGGTTTAATCTACCAACTATCCTTACATTTTACCCACATCTCCCCCATCTGGGGTTCCTTCTGTCCTTCACTCCTTCCCCGAATAGCCATCCTTATCAGATTCTAGCACTGATACCCTTGACATTCCCTTTTATCATCTATGTACCTGTCCCCACTCCCTTTAACTGGGTCTATATGTCTGTCATCTTTTGCCCCTTCTGTCTCTTATCATCACTATCCTATATACTGGGTTTCATCCCTCTCCACTCTCAGTCCTGATCCAGTGTTTTTACCCAAAAACTTTGATTTCTATTCTCCCCCCACCCCGCCACCCCACCCTTGATATGTGCTGCTTGACCCATTGTGTTCATCCATCAAATTTTGTTATTCCAAATACAATGTTTTGGGAGTTGCAGTAAAGGAGTGTTTCAAGATGTCAGTATCAGATACCTGCAAAGAATGAAGTTCTCATGCATCTCTTGACTTTGATCTTGGTGGTAGACATTGTGAATTTGGAAGATGTTGTCAAAGTAGCCTGGTCAAGTGACTTCATTGCATTGTCTTGATTGTTCACACTATGGTCATAATACTGGGGATGGGGGTAGTGTGTTACTATACACATGCTGGAGAATATCAACCTAGTATAGTTGACTGCTTTGTTTCCGATGTTGTTGTCTTTCTTGGATGTTATTGGAGTTGAGCTCATCCAGATTGGATGCTATATTATGTTTCTGGCTTCTGTCTTTATTGTTGATGGGAATACTTGGGGGTGTTAGAAGTTGAATCACTTGGCACAGGATACCTACCTCAGACCTGCTCTGGTAGCAGGAAATTAATGTTATTTTCAGCTAAGTTTGTTCATTAATGGCTAAGAGGTTCAGAAATACAGCTAGAGAAAAATTTAATGTTTTTTTTTTAGCCGAAACAATGTAACATACAACAAATCATTACACCATATATGGGAAAATTATGACTTAATGACACTGCAACGTGAAATGCCCAGTGGTTCTCTGGTAGAGAAATTGTTGTCTAGAAAATCACAAATGAGAAAAACTCTGATAAAAGATAAATTCCTAAATTTCCCAATTTCCACATCCATCATCTACTGTCTTTGTACCTGTGGCTACAAACTTGACTCAATTGTTGTGTTCAGATAGACTTAACTATATTTTATGTGATTGATGCAAAAGATCAGTTGATTGCAATATTGCAATACTTTGTAGGCATTGTAGTGAGACAGAATTAATAATTATGCAGGGTATTTAATAATAAAATAACTTGTATGTGGATGGATTTGAAACTTCTCTAGATAATTCCAACATATGTCAATAATGCTTCCTGTTATTATGGTCGAATAATCCATACAAGAAAAAAATGGGGGGATTCTCCTACTTCAGTGGAAGACAGTTATCTAAGACTTCTGGAAGACATGGCTGAATACTACATGGAAGAAAATCACAGGAAATCGGTGAAGCAATTAAAAGTGTTTTCCCTGTATGCACTCAAGGAAAAAAAATACTGCAGGTATAGTAGGAAATTTTTATAGTTATTAGTAATTTTTTTTATTATAATGATGATAATATTGACAGCTTTGTAATATAATATTTCAGATACAAGTTGTACCACGAGGATTTTTTGGGGAAAAGTATCAAAAATTATGGCAGCTGAACATAATATTTTAATGTAATTCAAAAATTAAGATTGATAAATTAATTTATTAACCAATAGCTCTGTATATTTGGTTTGCATAGCTGCACTATTGTTTGTTATTTGAAGTTAAAAATTGGGACCAAATGTCTAATTCTGAATTGTTTGCAGACATATGCTTTGGAACTACTTGCATCTAGGAACAGAGTTTTCCTTCACCAGTGGAATTCCTTTATTGCAATGAGGCCTTGGGTTTATCGTCTACATTGGGTCCTTTGATATACTTCATTCTTGCCCCTGAAGTTTAGACAAACAAGTTATTAATTATGTGCAGACAATAACTAGTTGTGAACTATGCAAAACTAATAATAGGAATCGACACACATTGTGAAATCTAAAAGTGGATGTGTTAAAATACTATAATAAGTAAATTGTTAATCAGAAAAGTGCTATATATAGTCTAATAGAGCCTTATGGAGAAATTAGTTCCTTACTGTGATAAATGGCAGCGATGTTTTCCAAGGGATCTCTGCAAAGTTGTTCATTTTGATATTCATTCATGGTCAATGAGTGTTTTCCTGTGGTAAGTACAATTGGGACATTCAGCTAATCTCCATAAAATGATGCTAAATAAATTATGGTCAGATTTTATGCATTTTATTGAACAATTGTTATAATGAAATTAAAGCTAATGCACCATATTAAGGTTTGAGGAAATAAAAAACCATTTGAGTTGTAGACAGTTAAAAGTTTAATACCTTGCATTTGTCCTATATGCAAAGTTTAATTCTTATATATACAAAATTGATTATAAAGCATCACAAAGATCAGTCTTTCATAATAAAAAAAAATCTCCCATTGGATTAATGAACGGTGTTTGAAAGAGGATAGAAATGGAGGTTTGCAAAATCAGGGGTCAAGTAAATGAAGCAAAGTGAAGAGCTCGTGAAGAGCATACAAGTGGAGGAACAAAATTACAAAATCTTTTAGATTGATGAGCTTGAGGCCAGACCATAATATAAGGGTCTGCTAAATCCTTTAAATCAAATGGAATTGGATTGTGACAGTAGGGTTTGATGTTGAAAATAAATCTTTGCCTATGAGCCTAATTAATTATATTTAAAACATTTAAAAATGAAGGGGGAAAATCTAGCTTAAAAATGATAAATGCACCCATGTGTTTCATGATGTCCCACCTAAAGAAAAGAATTCTGAAATAACAGTATTACAGAAAATATGATGCTGGCATAAAGTGTTAATGTATAGCACTGGCTTATGAAAATTTCATTACAAATGTCCCATAAATAAGGAATAAAAGTAATTCCTCTGTCACTGTCTCTCTGAAACTAATAAGTATATAGAATGAATTAAACAGAAATGCTGGAAATGTTCAACTGTCACAAAACATATCTGAAGAGAATCAGTTAAAAGTCCAGCTTGGGGCTTTTCATCTGAAGAAGGAAGAGTAAGAAATCAAGACTCAGATAAGGAAATTAGGGGGAGAATAGTAATATATCTATGATTGTGTAAAAACAAAATAATTTAAATGATATAAATTACCACCAGGTTATGACCTAACTTCCACAAACACCATATGTATTATTCATTAAGACAAGAAAATTTGTTGATGCTGGAAATCCAAGCAGCACATACAAAATGATGGAGGAACTCGGCAGGCCAGGCAGCATCTATGGCAAAGAATAAACAGCCAACGTTTTAGGCCGAGACCCTTCATCAGAACCCTTTGTGAATCCTGATAAAAGATCTCAGCCCAAAGCATCGACTGTTTACTCATTTCCATAGATGCCAGAGGCCCAAAACATTGTTTGCTTACTCTTTTCCATAGATGATGCCTGGCCTGCTGAGTTCCTCCAGCAGTTTATGTATTGCTCGTGTTATTCGTTCTCTCCAGTCTTTTCCCCATCTCCATCTCTCATCCTTCTTTGCAACTTCAAACATATCTGATTTTCATCTTTTCCTTGTTTTGTTAAAAGGCCATGAAATGAAACATGAAACTTGTTTGTCTCTCCAGATATGCTGCTTGATCTGCTAGCATTTCTGTTTTTACTCAGATTCCAGCAGTTTTGTTCCTGATTTCAATTCCAATTAAAATGTTTGTTCGGAACATTTACATTTTCTTCATTGCTTATTTTGTATTTTCCAAGGGTCCAATTAATAGCATTACCACAGAAAGATAGAAGTTCAGTTCTTCGTAGTGCAGAAGTGAAATACATTGACAGTGGTCAAATTGGACATGTAATGCAAAAAGATCTTCTTGAGCTCCCTACCAAGTTCCAAGTTCTACCACCACAGATTGTTGAATTTATTGTATGCAATGTGAAACCTATTGACCATGAAAACGATTGGAATCCACAGGTAAAAAGAACAATTTTGTAGTCTGATAAACTGCATTTTGATATATTAGTTTTCATGAGATGTTCCAAGCATCATGTTCACTGATTTTGGTAGAAAGTAGTGCCTGGTAATAATGTGTCTGTATGGTTTGTAAAATGTGAATCTTGTAACTTAATAACAGCATGTTCATAAATGTGAAGTCCTTCATTCCACTGAATTCTCTGTAAAATACATCTGATTTGTTAAGCAAATAAAAGATACTCTTTTGACAGCCATGTAGAATTGATATGTGTGCATTAATTGCCTTGTTTATTGTTTCAAGCAAGCCGAATGGACTGGAAAATAGCTTCTTTTTCATCATTTGGAGAAACAATTCCTCTGGCTTAACTAGCCCACACCACCCAATTACCCACATGTGATTAATTAACCTACTAACCCGTTCATCTTTGGGATGTGGGTGGTCCTGGAGGAGTTGTCAGTGTAGAACTTCATGATAGTTTATCTTCTGTCACATTTTGACTTTTAGCACTGTTATCCATTGATTTATAATCAATTGAAAATTGAATCTTTCCCCATATCCTAGCTACTTTTCATTATATTGTAAAATGTAACTGTTGTCTTTGAAAATGAAAAATTAAATCCAAAGCATGTTGTTAAAGAGGAGTTTTTAATTTAGCTTATTAAATAAGCTGTATGGAGTAAGTTGAAGTATCCAGTAGTACAAATTGGTTTTAACAAAAAACTTCTGTTGGATTTAAACAGGTATCGAGATTTATTCAGCAAAAGATCATCAATAAACCACATGAAGCTAAAATTGCCCTTGCTCTTGGTAATACTTTATGGCTAAACCCTGTGGTAAGAATTAGAAATTAACTGTGTTGTTCTAGGTGCTTAGAGTTAAAATGGAGGACTCATGTCAAGCTGAATACCTTTTAAAGGCAACACGAGTGAATCTGCAGATGCTGGAAATAAATAAAAACATGTTTCAGCCCGAAACATTGTCACTACCTCCTCCCATAGATGCTGTCTGGCCTGCTGAGTTCTGCCAGCATTTTGTGTTTTTATGAATACCTTTTACTTTATTAGTTTACTAGAAAATGTAATTATTGAGAATCATAAATTGGTATGAAATTGTTAGACCTATCAGGTGTTGAAAGACAATTGAATGGATAATTAATATTAAAGAGATGTATAATAAGCAAAATGAAGCAAGAGTTTAGCGAGAATGAGGAATTGAAATAAATATTACTCAACAAATAGCACGTGAAGTTGGTGAGCTTGAAAGCGGTTAAAACCCAAGGCTATCGGAACTATGAATGCTTTAGTTATCTTTCTCCAAAATTCTTTAGACTCTAAAGCTATTCCTGTAGATTGGAGGTAATCACGAACAAGTTTGCTTAACATGAATAGTAGAGAACGTACTAAATTTTTTAATAAAGAATATAGTAAAAGTTCACCTTAAAAAGATAAAGTAGTATTGAACAAAAATGACATGGATACGTGAAAGGAAAATCATGTTTGACTAATCTACTAGACCTATGAAGGTGTGACTAGTGGCATAGGTAAGAAAGAGCAAGTAAATATGGTGTATTTGGATTACTGGAAGGTTTTTTATAAGTTCCCACAAAGTTGGTTATAAATAAGATTTGAGCACATGTAATTGAGGGAAACGTACCAACATAGACCAAGAATCGGTTGTCAAAGAGAAATCAAAGAGTGGGAATAAACAGATTCTTCTCAGGTTGGGATGTTTGTGAATATGAAGGTTACTGCAGAAGTTGATGCTTTTTGGCCACAGTGATTCAAAATCTGTCATTTTAAGTGTTATACTTGCATGTTTATTAGTGTTACTAACCTAGTTGGAATTGTGAGAATGGAGGAGGATGCAAAAAGACTTTAAGGGAATACGAACAAACAAGGTAAGTAGCAAGAACTTAGTAAATGGAATATAGCATGATAAAATTCGAGGGCATCCACTTAGATGAACAGAATATTTGTTAAATCTTGAGTGAATGTGAATATTGTTGTTCAAAAGGTGGGTTATATTTTTAAATGGCAGGCCAAACATGCAATTAGGAGGACAAATGGTATATTATTTCCGTCAGTACTTTGATTCACTCTGAGTTAAACATTCTAGTAAAGACTTGTCAACACTTCACTATACAGTCACCGTATCGTTCGCTGAGACACCATGGCATAATCAATGTACTAAATGCAAAATGTATTCATTTCCATAGATTGCTTCAAAAACTTTTCCCAAACCTCAGAATATCTGTGAAAAGAACAAGGGTAGTGGGCACATAGGAATGTAACTATTTGATTTGGAAGTGCATGCTGATCCTTTATTCTCACTGGATCTAAGCCCGAAAATTATTTTCCAATATATTGTGTATACTTACCAGGAAGTCTGCAGCAGTTAAAGATAAAGGCTCACTCCATGTTTTTATCAGAATTAAAGTTGATATCTTGCAGATTTTTTAAAAATATAAAACATACAAGTTTACTTTAACAGGCAACTCTTGACAATTAAGTAATAAATATTTACATAATGTATATATTGCCTTTATAATTAGTGGGAAATTTGAGACAAGAAGTGTTTGACAAATGCAAGAAAATTTTGTGCACATGTTTGGAAGATGTGATCAATATAACAGGTAACCATAACACAGTTAACGATGACATAGTATTTTAACTTGGTATTAAAACTAACAAAACTAGCAGATAGGTGCAAAGGTACTTGGGAGTCCTCATATATAACTCCCAGAAGATTAATTTACAGGTTGAGTCACACTAAATGTTGAAAGGATTAGATAAGGTGCATGTGGAGAAGATGTTTCCTATGGTGGGGGTATCCAGAACTAATGGGCAGGGGCTCAAAATTGAGGTGCAACCTTTTAGAACAGAGGTAAGGACTATGGTGGAGCAAGTCCAAGGGTATATTTAAAGTTGAAGTTAATAGTTTCCTGATTGGTTGAGGTATCAAAGGATATGGCAAGAAGGCAGGTGTATAATGTTGAATAGGATCTGGGATCAGCCATGGCCTAATTCTGCTCTTGTGTCTTATGGTCTTATCATCTACTTGGCTTAAGTTTTGTTGATTCTATTATTTCTCATTAAGGTACATCTGACTAAATTGCCTGATTTGAAAACCACAATATTTGACTATAACATTCGCTCAGAAATCATGAATTCTGGTTATGGAACTGATAATCTGGAGCACATTGAAAGGCTAAAAGACCTCTGCAGGGCAGCTGGATTTATAATTCGAGATAAGGATTCACCCCAGAAGAAGTAAGTGACTAAATACTCAATCAATCTAGTTGAATTTATCGGTTTTACAATTAATTATAACCATGTAATTTGACATGGGGGATCAAATTGTCCATTCAGCATTCTAAAACTTCTGCAGTGTTAAATGTAATTTGTATTCTGGACTGAATCTGGCACCCTAAGACATCTGATGAACTGCTTCAGCAATATGTGTTTAGATTTACCAATGGTAAGCTAGTAAGCATTTTATCAGTCATTTGGTTGTGAAATGTGTACAGTATATTCAGTTGTCTCAGTAGTACTGCCTGGAAATTCAAGTTCTTCCAAGTGGGCATGATTTGAGTATTACAATGGGATATAATTGCATTTTGTGGTGCTGAGCCTGTCAGTATAAATTTTAAAAGGGCATTGTACTTTTCCATAAAGGAAAATACATTGCGCCTGTCTTGTCCAGTTGTTTGGTGATAGTTGCAGGAAATGGTAGAGTTGTAGATTGGGCGATAGACTTGGGTCTATCAGACAATAATTGAGTGGGTCAAGTGGCATCTGAGGAAAGATAAATTACTGAACTTACAGTCTGAAACCCCTTCAGACTTCAACCTCTGGTGTCCCCCCCCAGTCCTTTACTCCCATGGCACACTCTCTTTTCCCATCAGACTCCCTCAACAGCACTTTAACTTTTCTACCTCTCACTTCTTCCTCTCTCTCCACACACCCATCCATCTTCTCCCTCCCCCAACCTTTTTATACTTATCACCTGCCAGCCTGTACTCTTGCCCTTCCCTTCACATTCTTATTCTGTCTTCTTCCTCCTTGCAGTCCTGAAGAAGAGTTTTGGCCTGAAACATCATCTATTTATTCCTTTCTGTTGATGCTGCCTGACTTGCTGAGTTCCTCCAGCAATTTGTGTATGATACTCTAGCTTTCTAGCATCTACAGAATCTCTTCTCATTATGAGATATTAGCTCTGTTTTTCATCTCACAAGTGCAGCCTGAACTGATGAATAATTCCATCATTTTTTGTCTTATATTTTGGTTGAGGAGATGGCAAAGAAAATTAATGAACTCAGTGAGGTACGTGTAGACTTCAGAAAGGCTTTTGACCAAGACCTGCACGGTAAGCTTGGTAAGTAGGTTAGGCCATACTGGATCTAATGTGTGTTTGGTAAGTTGGATCCGACATTAGCTTGGTGATAGGAGGCAGAAGGTGGTGGTCAGGAGGTGCACAAAGGGATCTTAGAGTGCTGAGTTACAGCTCTCGAAAATGGTAATTGTGGTGGATAGGGTACTGAGGAAGGTATTTGACTTGCTTGCCTTCATAAGCTATGGCACTGAGTCTAAGTATTAGGATGTCATGTTGTAACTACGAAACAGTGGTCAGTTACCACTCCAAAGTTCAAAGAAGATTTATTATCTAAATATGTATATGTTTCCATATACTATCCTGAGATTCATTTTCTTCCAGGCATCCACAGTATTACAAAGAAATACAACAGCATCAATGAAAAGCTACACACAAAGACTGACAAACAATGCACAAAAGAAGACTAATTGTGCAAATACAAAAAAAGCAGATAACAATAATAAATAGATAAATACTGAGAACATGAGTTGTGTAGTCCTTGTAAGTGAGTCCATAGTGAATCACTTCACTGTTGAGGTGAGTGAAGTTATCCATGCTGGTTCAGGAGCCTGGTAATTAAAGGGTAATAACCTGGTTGTGTGGAGCCTAAGGCTCCTCTGCCTTGTTCCCAGTGGCAGCAGCAAGAAGAGAGCTTGGTTAGGATGGTGGAGTCCTTGATGATGGATGCTGCTTTCTTGTAGCAGTGCTTCTTTTAGATGTTTTCAATGTGGGGCTCGATGTGATTGACTGGGTTATACATATTCACTACTTTTCGCAGGCTTTTCCATTCTTGGATCTTGGGTATTGGCCATATCCAGTCCATGATGCAACCAGTCAGAAAACTCTGTGCATCTACAGAAGTTTATCAAAGTTTTAGATGATATGCCTTTTCTATGCAAACGTCTAAGGAAGTAGATGAACTTGGCCCCAGACAGATCCTCTGAAATGATAATGCCAAGGAATTTAAAGTTAATGACTCTTTCCATCTCCAGTCCCCTAATGAGGATTGGCTCATGGACCTCCAGTTTCTTTCTCCTGTGATAAATAATCTGTCCTTTGGTTTTGCTGGTGTTGAATGAGACGTGCTTGTGGTCTCCTTTGATGAGGTTTTCAGCTCCCTCCTATATGCCATTTTGTTGGCCACATTTTTATGTGGCCAACAACAGTGGTGTCATCAACAAACTTAAATATGGTAGTGGAGCTGTACAGTCATAAGTATAAAGCGTGTAGACTAAATGGCTAAGCACACAGCCTTGTGGTGAATCTGTGCTGAACGTGATTGTAGAGGAGCTATTATTGCCAATCTGGACTGCAAGTGAAGAATTCAAGGATTCAGTTGAACAAGGAGATATTGAGGCCTAGATCATGGAGCATATTGATTGTTTCAAGGGGATGGCAGTGTTGAATGCTGAGCAATACTCAATTGAAGAGCTTCCTGATATATGCATCTTCACTGTCCAGATGTTCCAGGGCTGTATGACGAGCCAAAGAAATAGTATCTGATGTTGATCTGTTGTGATAGTAGGCAGATTGGAGCAGATCCAAATCACTCCTCAGGCAGAGGTTTCTTGACCAACCTCTCAAAACACTTCAGCACAGCCGCTGGATGATGGTCATTGAAACAGTTTACTATGTTCTTATTGGACACCAGTATAACTGAAGTATTGTGTCTAGTTCTGATCATCACACTACAAGAATGATGTGGTAGCAATAGTGACAGTAAAGACGAGTCTCACCATGTATTTGCCTGGAATGGAAGTTTTATTGATATACAGAATTTGGTAGGTTAATGTTATTCTTATGCAAGAGGGTGACCTCATGTAAGTTTATAAAATTGAGGGGCATAGTCTCTTTTTACTATGATCAGGGAGTCTAAAACTCAAGGACATAGGTTTGAGGTGAAAGGGGAAAAAGGTGAGGGGAAAGGTTTGCACAGAAGGTGGTGGTTAAATGCAGTAGTCTCCTGGAGGAAGGGATAGAGGTAGATACAATCACAATGTTTAAAAGACATTTTAACATGTACTTTGATAGGAATGGATCAAAGATTTATGAGTCTAATAAGGCTATGGGATGAGAGTAGGATAGGTGGGACAAGGTCTGCCATGAGACACATTAATTTGCTGTCCAACACTTACTGATTTTTGAGCAGTGACTAATCGGAGATCTGAAGTGTGAGAAGACGAGGCTCACTTAGGCTTGCCAATTGAGTACATAAGGCATCGACTCATGGCAATTTGGTGTTTTGAAGAGGCCAGTCAGCAATCAACTAAGTAAAATAAGGCAGGGGCAAGTGGAGCAGCCATCATTGGAGTGGACAGTGTTAGAGCGAGGATTTTGAGGCTTTGACTCTTTGAAGTTTCAACAAGCAGAGGCTTCAGACAGAAGAAGCAAGAAACTATCAGAAGATTTTTTTTCCACAGTTGATTTATTGCTTTTCCTTCTTTACATTTGCTCAGAAAAGTAAGGATGCCAGGTAGGATAGCTGAATGCTTCTTTTGTGGGATGTACAAAGGCAGGGAGACCTCCAGTGTTCCTGACAACTATACCTGTAAGAAGTGCATCCAGCTGTAGATTCTAGTACTCTGCTTTAAGAAGCTGGAACTGGATGAACTCCAGATCATTTGGGAGGTGAGGGAATGATGTGGAGAGGTCGTGACACCCAAGGTGCAGACACAGGTGCCTGGGTGACAGTCAGCAAGGAGAAAAACATTAAACAGCCAGCACAGAGCCACCCTGTGGCTATTCCCCTCAACAACAGGTACACACTTTGGATACTTTTCGGGGACAGGGGGATGACCTAGCAATAGAAAGTCACAGTGGTCAGGACTCTGGCACTGAGTTTGGCTCTGTGCCTCAGAAGGAAAGAAGGGGGAGAAGAGGCGACCTGTGGTGTTAGGGTATTCATTAGTTAGGGGGAACAGAAAGGAAGTTCTGTGGATAAGAATGAGATTCGTGGTTGGTATAGTGCTTCCTGGGTTTCAGGGTCCAGGACATCTCGGATTGAGTTCTCAGCATTCTTAAGTGGAAGGTGAACAGCCAGAGGTAGTGGTAGGTAAAAATGCATAGGTGGGAAGAATGATGATGTTCTGCAAAATGAGTTTAGGGAGTTAGGTGCTAAGTTAAAAAGCAGGGTCTCAGGATTGCTACCTGTGCATGTGCTAGTGAGGCCAGAAATAGGAAGGTTATACAGTTTAACTTGTGGTTAAGGAGCTGGTGTAGGAGGAAGAAACGATTTGCACCTAAAATGAAAACTGGAGGGGGTCTAATATCCTAGCGCCAAGGTGTGGTGAACTATGTGCCTGTCGGGACACGCCCCTGCTGACTGCTCCTGTGGCTCCTCCCACAGGCCCCTGTATAAAGGAGATCTGCGGCCTGACGCTCGGCCTCAGTCTCCAAGACATTGTATGATAGACACTCACTCCTGGTTCCTTCTTCCAGTCAATAAAAGCCGATATCTCGCCTTACGTCTCAGTGTGAGTTATTGATGGTGCATCACAAGGTTTACTTATGCTGTCTGGGGAGGGGGTGGGGGGTGTTAGTAAACTAGAGTAGCAGAGGGATGGTAACCAAAGTGCCAGAACAAATCATGTAGAGGTTGTGGAGACAGATCTTGTTAAGATCTCAGATAAAGTCTGAAATCAAAAGGATGAGCATGGTACAACTCGTGACCTGAGCTGCCTACATTTCAATGCAAGAAGTATCATAGGAAAAGCAGATGAGCTCAGGGTTTGGACACAATACATGGAATTATGATATTATAGCCAATACTGAGACTTGATGGCAGCAGGAGCAGGACTGGCAGCTCATTATTTTGGGGTTCTGTTATTTTAGACCTGACAGAGCAGGAGGGATTGAAGGAGGAGGGGTGGCATTACTAGTTAAGGAAAATATTACGGCAGTGCTCAATCAGGAAAGACTGGAGAACTCTTCTAGTGAGGCTTTATGGATGGAATTGAGGAATAAGAAAGGTATGACCTTGTTAATGAGGCTATATTATAGACCACCCAATAGTCTACAGGATTTAGAGGAACAGATTTGCAGAGAGATCACAGGCTGTTGCAAGAAACCTAAGGTTGTTTTAGCAGGTGATTTTAACTTTGCACATATTGACTGGGACCCCCACGCTGTAAAAGGACTAGATGGGATAGAGTTTGTCAGATGTGTTCAGGAAAGTTCGTTGAATGAGTACGTAGAATTCCCAGCAAGAGAGTGTGCGATACTTGATCTGCTATTAAGGATTGAGACAGACAGGTAAACACTTTGCATCTAGTAATCACAATGCCATTAGTTTCAAAGTAAATATGCAAAGAGATAGATCTATTCCACAGGTTGAAATTGTAAATTGGAGAAAGGCCAAATCTGATGGTATCAGAAAGGATCTTGTGTGGATTGGAACAGCCTGTTTTCTGGCAAAGTTGTACTTGGTAAGTGGGAGACCTTCAAAAGTGAAATATTGAGAGTACAAAGTTTATATGTGCCTGTCAGAATAAATAGTAAAAGACAACAGGTTTAGGGAACCTCAATTTTCAAGAGATATTGAGACCCTGGTTAAGGAAAAGAATTAAGGTGCATGGTAGGTCAGAACAATTGAGGCACTTATGAAATATAAGAAGTGCAAGAGAACATTTGAGGAAGAAAGCAAGAGAGCTGAAAGAAGGCATTAGGTTACCCTAGCAGACAAGGTGAAGGAGAATCCTAAGGGATTCTGCAGATACGTTCAGAGCAAAAGGATTGTAAGGGACAAAATTGGTCCTCTGGAATATCAGAATTGTAATCCATTCATGGAGTCAAAAGAGATGGGGGAAATCTTAAATACATTTTTTGTATCTATATTTACTCAAGAGACGGACACTGATCTGTAGAAGTGAGGCAAAGCAGCGTCAACTTCCTGAACCCTATACAGATTGCAGAGGAGGTGGCTTTGTGGCAAATCAGGGTGAAGCAATCCCCAGGGCCTGACAAAGTGCTCTCCCAGGAAGCAGAGATTCTAGCAGACATATTTAACTCAGCCTTAATGACAAGTGAGGTACCAGATGATTGAAGGATAGCTAATGTTGTTTCTGCTGTTTAAGAAAAGCTCCAAAGATAAATCAGGAAATTTTAGGCCCGTGAACCTGATATCAGTAGAGGGAAATTTATTGGAAAGTGTTCTAGGGCACCGGATACATATGAGTATTTGAAGAGGCATGGGCTGATTAGGGATAGGCAGCATGGCTTTGTGCATGGTAGGTCATGTCTAACCTATCTTACAGAGTTTTTTGAGGAAATTACCAGGAAAGTTGATGAAGTCAAGGCAATTGATGTTGTCTATTGGACTTCAGCAAGGCATTAAGACTATAAGATATAGGAGCAGAAATAGGCCATTTGGCCATCAAGTCTGTTCTGTCATTTCATCATGTCTGATCCAACTTTTCCTCTCAGCCCCAATTTCCTTCCTCCTCCCCATATACCTTCATGCCCTGACCAATCAAGAATCCATCAACCTCTGCCTTAAATATACATAAAGACTTGCCCTCTACAGCTGCCTGGGGCACAGAATTCTACAGATTCACCATTCTCTGGCTAAACAATTTCCTCCCCATCTCCGTTCTAAAAGCATCCTCTGGTTTTAGATTTTCCCACCACAAGAATCCTCCTCTCCACATCCACTCTTATCAAGGCCTTTCACCGTTCAATAGGTTTCAATGAGATCACTGCTTATTCTTCTGAATTCTATTGAATACAGGCCCAGAGTCATCAAACACTCTTCAAAAGTCATTCAATCCTGGAATCAATTTCGTAAATCTCCTTTAGTCACTCTCCAGTTTCAGCACATCCTTTCTAAGATAAGGGGCCCAAACCTGCTCGCAATACTCCAAGTGAGGTCACACTAGTGCTTTATAAAGATTCAACATTATAAACCCTACTTTTATATTCATGTACTCTTGAAATGAATGCTAACATTGAATTTGCTTTCCTCACCACAGACTGAAACTGCAAATGAGCTTTTAGGGAATCCTGTACAAGGACTTCCAAGTCCCTTTACACCTCAGTTTTTTTGTATTTTCTCTCCATTCAGAAAATAGTTAACCCTTTCATTTCTTCTACCAAAGTGTATGACCAACTGATTCTCTTTTGTCTATTCTGCCTGTTATCTCCTCAAAGAATTCCAACAAATTTGTCAGGCAAGATTTTCCCTTGAGGAAACCATGCTGACTATGGCCTATTTTTATCATGTGCCTCCAAGTACCTTGAGATCTCATCCTTAATAATTGACTCCAACGTCTTCCCAACTACTGAGGTCAGACTAACTGGCTTAGTTTCCTTCTGCCTCTCCCTTCTTGAAGAGTGGAGTGAAATTTGCAATTTTCCAGTCTTCTGGAACTATTCCAGAACCTAGTGATTCTTGAAGGATTATTACTAATGCTTCCATGATCTCTTCAGCCACCTCCTTCATAACTCTGGGGTTTAGACCTTCTGGTCCAGGTAAACCAGACCTTTCAGTTTCCAAGAACCTTCTCTCTGGTTATGGTAACTTCACACACTTCATGGCCCCTGACCTGGAACTTCCACCATACTGCTGGTGTCTTCCACAGTGAAAACTGATGCAAAGTACTTATTCAGTTCATCTTCCATTTCCTTGTCCCCATTAATGCTACAGCATTGTTTTTCAGCCGTCCGATTTTCACCCTCGCTTCTTTTATGAAGAAACTTTAGGTATCTTCTTTAATATTATTGGCTAGCTTACTTCCGTATTCCATCTTTACCTTCTTTATGACATTTTAGTTCCTTCTGTTGGTTCTTAAAGGTTTCCCAAACCTCTATCTTCCCACTGATTTTTGCTCTTCTATATGCCCACTGTAATACTGATATTTTAGCTTTTCCTTCTCAAATTTCAGGGTGAATATGGTCATATTATGATTATTTTTCTCTACGGATATCTTAAACTCTCTAATCAAATCTGGTTTGTTGCACAGCACCCAAACCAGAATATCTGATCCTCTAGAGAGCTGTACCTCAAGCTGGTCTGAAAAGCCATTTCATTGGCACTCTAGAAATTCCCCCTCCTGTCATACACCGCCTGCCTGATTTTTCCCACCTGCATATTGAAGTCCCCCATGACTACTATAACATTGCCCGTTTGGCATGCATTTTCTATTTCCCACTGAAATTTGTAGGCCATGCCCTTGCTGTTGTTTGGGGGTCTGTATACAACTTCCATCAGGGTCTTTTTACCCTTGCAGTTCCTTAGCTCTATCTACAATGATTCAATACCTTCCAACCCTGTATCATCTTTCTATTGATTTCATTTCATTTTTTAGCAACAGAGAAACGCTGCCCCCTCTGCCTTCCTGCCTACCCTGTACCAAACGCATGTAGTAAATGTAGAATAAATGATGTTGAAATTGATAAGGTATCCGAAACAAAATTTTTAGGAGTGGTAATAGATAAATAAAGCTGGAAACCAAATATAAATTATGTCAAAGCAAAAATGTCAAAATCTATTGCAATACTGTACAAAGTGAAAGATTTCTTAAATCAGGAATCTTTGCATACATTTTACTGTTCACTTATAGTCCCATACATGACTTACTGTATAGAAATCTGGGGACATACATACAAAACAAATACAAACTAAGTGTGAGCTTGATTTCAATGTTTAAGAGAAGTTGGATAGGTACGCGAATGTTAGAGGTATGGAGGGCTATGGTCCCAGTGCAGGCCGATGGGAGTAGGCACTTTAAATGGTTTGGCATGGACTAGATGGGCTGAAGGACCTGTTTCTGTGCTGTATTTTTATATAACTATTATAGCACCAACAGTTTTCTGATTTTCTTTATCAATAATTTGGTGAGAGTATCAGAGCTGAGAAGAAACAGAGCATATCTCTGGTAGGCAGGTGGTTGGGATGGATCATGTTCTGTACCTCACCATGAATGTTGCCTGGAAAACTAAGGGATTGCATTATTGATTGGAAGGAAGGCTTGGAAACATGAGATAAAGCGGAAAATGCTGGAAATACTCAGCAGGTAAAGCCACAGCTGTGGGAAGAGACACTGAGCTAACTCTTCAGTTCGAAAATTCCTTCATCAGAACTGGGAAGGAGATGCAGGAACTTGGATCGTCATAGTGGCCTCTCCAGGTCATAGAAATGGTGCAAGTGTGTGTCTTAATTGTTTCCCTTGTGATCGGAGGACCCTGTTGGACATTAGTAATACAAATTACTGTTAAGTCCGGTTCATTAGTTCATCGCAAAATTGCCGGAGTTGGGGGCTTCGTAGCCTGGGTAGTTGTGTGGAACTTGCCCTCATGCCGCAGCGTCGTCTGTTACAGCCACCCGGGGAGGAGGGGCTGCAGACAGCGTGAGAGTGAACAGAGGTATGGCGGCTGTGCTGGAATCTATGCAAGGTGGAGGTTGGTCCTTGCAAACCAGCTGACTCATCGGTACTGCTTTCCAGTGTTCAGTTCCTGGAAGACGAATTACCTTCGTCTGAACTGACTCAGTGCGAGATGAAGAACTGCCACATATTTGTTCTTGCAGAAATGTGGCTCCGGGACACCATTCCATGCGGCATCAATCTTCAGACCATGCCACTCAAAGACTTGTTGTAATATTATTTTTATCACCGTTTGTGCTATCATAACAGTATTTGCTGTTTGTCACTGTATGTGTTGTATTTTGCACCTTGGCCCAGAAGAACACTTTTGTTTAGCGTATTCCTGTGTATCATTGAATGACAATTAAACTTAAACTTGAACTTAAGTTGCTTATCCAACAAATCAAGCAGAGTGTGTCCTCCATTGTCAGAGGGGAAACAAAGTTCAAAGTGAAGTTTATTATCAGAGTACATACGTGTCACCACATACAACACTGAGATTCTTTTTCTGTGGGTATTCTTAGTAAATCTACAGAACAGTAACTGTAAACAGTAAACATCAGGAACTATAAACTGTAAAACATAGCAAATGCAGGTATAAGTAAATAGCAGTAAATAACAAGCATGAAATAACAATGTAACGGAGTCCTTAAATGAGTGTAGTTATCCCCTTTTGTGCAAGAGCCTGATGATTGAGGGGTAGTAACTGTTCTTGAACCTGGTGGTGCAAGTCCTGGGGCTCCTGTACCTTCAACCTGTTGGCAGTAGCGAGAAAAAAGCATTGCCTGGGTGGTGAGGGTCTTTGATGATGGATGCTAAATGAAAAACAAGCTGGGCCAATGTCACAGCTGAGTGACTGACATATGCAAATCAAGTTACCTTGATTTGTAGAATTCAATATTGAGTCCAGAAGGCTGCATCATGCAAAGGTAGGAGATGAGGTGCTGTTCCTCAAGACTGCATCGAGCCTCACTAGATACAATATGGTACAGAAGGCCATAGACTGATAAGGCAGAGTGGGAGGGAGATGGAGAATTAAAGTGGCAAGTAATAAGAAGCTGAGAGTCACCCCTGCAGGCTGAACATGGGTGTTCTGCAAATTGTTCACCTAATATGTGTTTGGCTTCTCCACTGAAGAGGAAACCACATTGTGAGTACCAAATGGAAGAAATGAATAGCTGCTTCACCCAGAAAGATGGGTTGGGTCCCTGAATGTGTGAAGGTGTGAAGTTGGTTTCTCAGATCCTCACAGATGCAGCCTAACATTCTGAATATATTCAGTATTTTCTGTTCTTGTTCCAGATTTCAGCGTCAGATTTCCAGAATCAGGCAAAATAACCAGAAATGATCAGTATCATGTTTCATTCACAGTATGGTCAATTCTCAATCGTGCATCAAAGAAAATAAAATGCATTATGCAATTGAGATCCCAGACAAAAGTTTCAGTTAGTAGCTACCTGACATTAGTGTTGGATCAAGATTAACTTAGGATAAAATGGATCATTTGTTTTGATTTAGCACTTCCAGTACAAATAGTAATAAGCAAGTTCCACGCAGTTCATTGTCATGCCTAAGGGCTCGTGCATGGTTTTGACCTAAGAATGTAACATAAATTAATTGACCTACAGCACTTTTGCTACTTCAGAATATTAAGACAATTTAACTGAGTTCAAAAACTTGCTGGGTGTGAGGAGTCATGTGATGAAGCCCCAATTTAAGCATTCTACAATACTAATGATTAGCTTAAATGGTATTAAACACCAATATTAAGAACGGAAGGTTATCAAAAGATGTCAAGATTAAATCAAAATACATGCTGCAGCACAGGTAATGTTGCATAGTGTATTTGAAGAAACTATTAAATCATGTTGGATGTCAAGAAAATATTCCTCTTTTAACAAATTCCAAAAAAAAGCATCAACTGTCATATCTCATAAAACCAAACTCTTTGTAAATTTTCTCATTTGCTTTATAGCCAATCTTATCATCTATGAATTACAGTGAATGGTAAATATGTTAGCTACAGATTTTTTTCAAGAAAGTGGTAGCCACACAGTTGCTTTCTGTCATTAATGGTGCCCCATATATTGCACAAGCAAGAATGTTGGTGAGTGGAATGACCTTTTTGAAAATTTGCTTAACAACCTAAAATATTGATTCTCCCTTTGTATCAGGTTCTAGTCCCCTTGTATAATAGCTCTTAAACCATAGTGTCATATTTTATAAAGTGAACATAACCAAGAAATGAAGATTCATTGCCTGGCAAAGTTGGCTCATCCAACTGCAGGGTAACATCTGTTGTCCTAAGAATGTTGCACAATTTGTCTTTCACGTTCTCAGACATCTCAGCTATTCGTCTTTGAACAAAGTGCAATTGATTTAATTATTTGATCTGTTGACTTATGTAAAACTGTACTCAGAATTTCCCTTACTGCTGGCAGAATCAGTTCTTCTCCATTTGTATGGAACTTCCCAGATTTGGCAATGAGCAACAGAATGTTGTATGAAGCACACAAATCATCACTGTTTTGTTGTGAAGTGCTGGCAAACATGTTTTGAAGTGTTTTCCATGTCTGAAAGTTTTCATAGTGACTGAAAATAAGTCAAGGTCTTGTTTGCTCTATCAGAGTGTATCTCATCACATGTTCAAGAAGCCTTGTAAAAGCTTTTTCACACAACAGATATATTGACTACTGTTGGTTGCTTGCTGCTGGTATAAATCCATATTTCAAAAACTCCACACCATACTGTCTGCACTTCCTTTTCATTTCTTGTGCTTCTGCCATCTTCGTTATAGATTAATGACCACAGTCAATCGTCTGTTGTTTAAGTCGAACCTCAAGAACTGCAGTCAACAAAGGGGATAGTTATGACGTCAACGTAGTTCAAGCTAAACCTGACTGTCTGCCTGAAGATACATAAAGTGGGACAGCAATATCTCAGCTGGGCCATGGATTAGGGAAATGCAATTAAAATCATTTGAAAGGACAGATTCTGAACTTTACCCAATTGAGCACTATGCCCTAATTCACAGGAATAGTGTCACTGTGTGATTAGAGTATGGGAATTGTACTGGCTAACACTGTCCTACAATAGTAAGTGGCAATAATGCACAGGCTATGCCCGGATATAACATGATTTCTTCAATCCAGATTTCTCATGATATGCCATATACAGAAGTGTCACATTGCTTTTCAACAACTTCGAGCTCAGTATAAGAGAGCTCTGGGTTAGCAAGATATTATGAGACTACAAGATCATTTAATCAATAATGAGGAACTGAGGATCAAATGGTTATAATAAGTAATGAATTTCCACCACCCCAAGGGGGCGATATCTCCCACTTTAAGAAGCACTAAGTTTATCATTTCTGATGTTTCTTCTCCAAAAGATTCTACTTACAGTTGGTAGAAAATCAGGAAAAGTAAGTAAAAGTAAATTGTGTTTCTACAGATACTTAAGAATTTCTTGAACAGTGATGCCGGTATTTTAGGAAAATTATTTCTGAAACTGAACTAATGGCTAAAGATTTTTTTTTGCATCACTAGATTCTCTACTCTGGAGGATGAAATTAACCAAAAAGCTAAAGAAAAACAAGATCATATTCCAAGCAGTTACATTCCAGTTGTTGGTGACATTTGCTTGGCACTCTGTACAACAAAGAGGTAACAATCAGACAACTTTATAAAATTTCTGTAGCTTTTTTATACATGTCAGATAGATAAGTGTTTAATTTTTGTTCTCATTCTAAAACCATTATAGTACACACAATAAACCCAACCCAGAACAAAAAGTGAGGTGCTGAGGTATGGATCTTCCTTTAAAACAATTTTCTGAGGAAACTGCATGGAACTTCTATGAAGCAAAAGCTGCTTACGGGTTTTACAAATTCTTTTAATCTATGTTGCATCATGCTAATCCAATAAGTTAAATTTAATGTGACTTGAGTTTAAAACAAAATAGCCTGGTGTACCATAAACACTAGATTTTGCAAGCTATTAGAGCATGTCCCTCCCCTCACCTTTTTCTGGATTCTGTCCCATTAATTTCCAGTTCAGATGAAGGGTCTCGGCCCAAAACGTCAACTGTTTACTCCTCTCCATAGATTCTGCCTGACTTTCTGAGTTCTTGAAGCAATTTTTGTGTGTAGCCTGATGTATCATTTTGATTTGTGCTTCATTAAGGGTACTGTGCCTTCCCCAAGAGCAGCTTCAGCAGAAGAATTCTGGGGTTAGAACAGGGGTTCCCAACTTGGGCTACAGACTCCTCGATTAATGCTAAAGGCCTAGGGCATAAAAAGGTTGGAACCCCTGGGTTAGAAGAATACTTTGATCTGTAAACTAACCTTGAATATTCACAGTACTGAATATTCATCCTGTAACAAAAGGCTCAGCACATGTCACAGTGCTTTAAGGCTCATGTATTCCGGCTGCTAAATATTGATGGCCATGTGGCCACTTCCTAAATGTCTGATTTAATTATTAAAATTAAATAAATAAAAATAAATACAATTAAAATTATTGAAATTTCTCAAGTCCAAGTGATATGTGTCAATCAATGCTTTGATCCTGCACTGTTAAAATCAAAAGTACTGCCTTAGGCCAAGTTCATTTGAAGGTCTAAAAGATGTGGTCCTCATTCCCTAATTGCTTTTGAAAAAATAATACCAACTAGAATATAGGGAATGAATGCTTTTTATAGTATTGTTTGTAGGTCAGCCATGTCATGTGCTTTGTTTAGAAATCTGTCAGTTGAGGTTTCTTTAGTTTCCTTAATCTCCTTTCTTTAAAAAAAAGTAAGTCAGTGGGTAGTGTTTACTTGGATTTTCAAGAGACCTATGGCAAGGGTGTTGCACATGAGGCTGCTCAACAAAATAAGAAAGATTGGCTGACTAGTAGGAGGCAAAGAGTGAGAATAAAGGGAGCCTTTTCTGGTTGGGTGTCATGACTAGTGGTGTTCCACAGGGTTGGGACCACTTCCTTTCACCTTATATGTCAATCATTTGGATAGTGGAATTGGTGGCTTTGTGGCCAAGTTTACAGATGATACACAGATAGATGGAGGGGCAGGTAGTGTTGAAGAAGCAGGGAGTCTGCAGAAGGAGTTAGACAGATTGGAAGAGTGGACAAAAAAAATGGCAGATGTAATATCGAATAGGGAATTGTTTGGTCATGTACTTTAATAGAAGAAATAAAGGCATAGATTACTTTGTATTTTCTAAGCTGAGAAAATTCAAAATTCAGATGTGCAAGGGGACTTGGAAGTCCTTGTGCAGGATTCCCTAAAGATTAACTTGCAAGTTGAGTCAGTGATAAGGAAGACAAATTCAATGTTAGCACTCATTTTGAGAGGACTAGAATATAAGAGCAACGCTGTGATGTTGAGGCTTTATAAGGCATTGGACAAACCACATGAGTATTGTAAGTAATTTTGGGCCCTTATCTAAGAAAAGATGCACTGGTATTAGAGAGGGTCCACAGGAGGTTCACAAGAATGATTCCAGAATGAAAGAATTAACGCATGGGGAGTGTTTGTTGGCTCTGGGCCTGTACTCCCTGGATTTTAGAAGAATGGTAGCAATGGGGTGGGGAGCCGGGAGGAATCTCATTGAAATCTATTGAATATTGAAAGGTCTGGATAGAATGGATGGAGGGAGCATGTGTTCTATCAGACAGCTGTGGAAGCCACATCACTGAGTATATTTTAAGTGGAGGTTGATAAATTCTCGATTAGTCAGGGTGTCCCAAGGTTACAGGCTGAAGGCAAGAGAAAGGGATTGAGAGGGATAATAAATCAGCCGCGACAAAATGGCAGGCAGATTCGATGGACCAAATGGCCTCATTCTGCTCCCATATTTTATGGTCTATTTAAGGTGGTGTAGAGTGAGAATTTTATCAGTGGACTCTTCAAACAAGAACTGCCATGTACTATTTGTGGATTTTGGGACATCCAGCTGGATTTCTTCAAACAGAATTCAACCTTTAATGACAGACGTCCCTGCACTTCCTTTTCAGGTCAGTCTAATTATTACTAATGGCATCAACGTAGACAAATTGTTTAACATGACTTACATATTTTAACCTTTTTAGGCTGGTTATGTGATTAATATAGCATACAATATATGGGGGCTGTGGGATGCAAGAAGTGAAATTGATGGAGCTTTGACATAGATTTCTGATTCTTTGAACCATGGGTCATATATTAGAGGACTAAAGGATGGCTAAAGTTGTACCTTTCTTTAAGAAGTGCTGCAAGGACAAGACAGTGAACTATAGGCTGATGAGCTTTGCATCAGTATTGGGAAAATTGCTGTTGGGGACTTGGAGACATGATTTATTTACATTTGATAAGCAAAAGACTGATGGAAGATTGCATAACTTTGAGTGTGGGAAGTAGCATCTCACAAATTTGATTGTCTTTATTTTTAAAGAGAGGACCAAGAGGATTGATGAGGGCAAGATGATGGATGTTGTTTGCATGGATTTGAGCAAGTCCTTTGACAAGGTCGCTCATAATAGGCTGCATCATAGGACAAGTAGGCAAAATTGATTAGGTGGTAGGAAACAGTGGGGGTTGTGGAAGATCATTGTTCAGATTACAGGTGCTTCTGGTAAGTGGCATGCCACAAGAATCTGTGCTGGGTTCACTCATTTCTGTCAATGATTTTGGATAAGTATATAGGTGGCACGGTTAGTTAATTTACAGATGACACTAAATTTTGGAGTATGGTGGACAGAAAAAAATTGTTCAAAGTTATATCTGGATACTAATCAAATGTAAAGTGGGCAAAGCAATACCAGATGGAATTGAATCCAGATAAGTGCAAAAATAATGTATTTTAAGAAGTTAAACCAGGGAAGGGTATACACAATGAATGACAGTGGTGATACAGACAAAGTGTTGAAGAAGGTGTGCTTGTCTTTATCAGCTGATGAACTAATGAATTGAATACAATAGTTAGGACAATGTGTTATAGTTGTACAGAACTGCAGTATGCAAGTCTGGTTGTCTGGGAGGATATTGATTAATCTTGAGAAGGTGGCAGAAGTGATTCACAATGACTGCCAGGACTGAAGGTCTTGAGTTATTAGGTGAGACTGGATAAGTTGGGGGTATTTTCCCTGGAGCAAAAGAGGCTGATGGTCAGGCTTTTAAAATTATAAGAGACATAGAAAAATACAGCACAATGTTGTGTCGAACCAATTAAATTGGTAATCAAATTGCCAACTAAACTAATCCCTTCTGGCCTACCTAAGTAAAGTTCAAAGTAAATTTATTATAAAATTACTTGCACACCATCATATACAACCCTGAGATTAATTTTCTTGCTGCAATTCACAGTAAATACAAGAAACATGATAGTTCAGTTTAATAGTTTCAATTGTTACATTTAGTATCAGAGAACATATGTAATATACAACCTGAAATTCTTGTTTGTCAAAGACATCCACAAAAACAGAATGCCCCAAAGGATGTGACAGTAAAAACGTTAGAACCCCAAAGCCCTTCCATGCACAAGCAGCAGCAAGTCATCAACCCTCCCCCCTCCCCCAATTACTTAAGCAAAAAAAAATCAGCACCCTCCACCCACCAAGCAAGCAATAGCAAAGCCCCCGAGAAAGACCATGATCTGCAGTACAACAAAAACAAATCATTTACCCAACAATTCCAACATACCCAGGCGTGTCTGCTCTCTCTCACTATCACTCTCTCCACCCCCTCCCCAATAAAGGGACAGAGAGGTGTCACCTTTCACTACGAGAGGGAGAGACATAACAAAACAGCTCACTGATTTGTGTTAAAGTCTGACGTCACTTTTTCTGAGATTTTCTACTCGAGAATTGGCAACAAACTCTCCCCCACCAATGAGAGCAAGAGAGAGAGCGCAAGATTTGTCGAGTACAGAGACCCCGACAGCTGATCCACTATTCCTGATGTTCTGTTTTCTCCCACGATGCTTCATTTGGTGACACCAGCATAGAATTGACTCATCTCCAGGGCCGCAAAGCCTTGGAACACCAAAAGCATGCTTGTCTTCTAGGCCACGTCCTTGGAATATTGAAAAAACAGCCACAAAGAACTAAAATTTGAGTGTAGCTCCAGGTTGGGGTCTTTGACAGGACCCCATCCACCTTGAAAACGAAAAAGAGACAGTCAAGGTAGAAACAAAGCTTTTTCTACAGATGAGCTCAAAGAAGTTGTGGTCGAGCAGCATTATAGCTCCGTGCATATCTGCCGATGTGTGAAAGACAACAAACAGTGCAAATGCAAAAATTAAGAAAGAAAAAAAAGAAATAATAATAATATAATAAATATCGAGAATATGAGATGAAAGTCCTTGAAAGTGAGTCTGTAGATTGGGGGAAACAGTTCATTGATGGGGTGAGTGAAGTTATCCTCTCTAGTTCAAGATCCTGGTGGTTAAGGGATAATAACTGTTTTTGAACCTGGTGGTGTGGGGCCTGAGGCTCCTGTATCATCTCCCTGATGGCAGCAGTGAAAAGAAAGCATAACCTGGATGATGGGAAAGGCTTTATTCACTAATTTTTTTGTTGGATTTCCCTTTCAAGGGTATTAGTGTTTCCATTCCAGGCCATGATGCAGCTAGTCAATATACTCTCCACCGGGCATCTATAGAAGTTAGTCGAAGTTTTAGATGACGTGCTGAATCTTTGCAAACTTCTAAGAAAGCAGAGGCACTGCTGTGTTTTCTTCATGATGGCATTTCTCTGCTGGGCACAGGGCAGTTCCTCTGCAAAGATAATGTGAGAAATTTAAAGTTACCGACACTCACCACTTCTGCTGCCCTGTTAAGGATTGGCTTATTGGCCTCTGGTTTCATCCTCCTGAAGTCAATAATCAGTTCAATATCCTTATCCCTCTATTTTCATCACATTCATGTGCCTATCTAAAAAGTCCCTAAAGCATCTGCCTCCACCACCCCAGGCAGCTCATTCTAGGCACCCACTACTGTGTTTAATATAAAAAAATAACTTGCCCCTCATCTCTTTTGAATTTACCCGCATTCATCTTAAATACATGCTCTCTGGTATTAGACATTTCAACATGTCCACTGAAGCTCTCCCTCTCAGATCTCCCCTCAGTGTCCACTGCTCCAGAGAAGACGACCCAAGTTTGCCTAACCTCTCATTGTAGCACATGCCCTCTAATCCAGGCAGCATCCTGGTGAACCTCTTCTGCAGCCTCTTCAAAGCAATGACATACTGCAGATATGTCCTTACTGAGTCTAATAAAGCTGCAGCATAACTTCCTGATTTTTGAACTCAATGCCTCAACTATAAATCAAAGTTTAAAGTACATTTATTATCATAGTATGTATGCAGTATGCAACCCTGAGATTTGTCTTCCCACAGGCAGCCACAAAACGAAGAAACACTGTGGAACACGTTCAAAGAAAACATCTAATGCCCAACCTGCAAAAAAAGGAACAAATCATGCAAACAGTAAAAAATGAGCAAAAAAACATCAAACCCCAGAGACATTGAAACAATCCAGGAATGTTCACTTTAGTTCATTTCAGTCCAATTTAGTGCTGTGGTTTGTTGACTGCAGACTACAGAGCCGGTCTGCTAGTCACAAAATAACAATCTTTAAAAAAGAGTAACCAAAAAACAGAAACACATATAACATAAACTGCAGAGTCCAACCACAGCCCCAGGTTGATTAAACCTTGCCTGAGATCCAAGACTCCAGCAGCATCAAGCAAGA
Source organism: Hypanus sabinus (assembly GCF_030144855.1). Taxonomy (NCBI): domain Eukaryota; kingdom Metazoa; phylum Chordata; class Chondrichthyes; order Myliobatiformes; family Dasyatidae; genus Hypanus; species Hypanus sabinus. Next base: position 47,676,238 of record NC_082722.1, read on the forward strand.
GGGACAGGTCAAATGCGGGCACCCTTTTCTAAGAGCAATGAGAGAGGGTCCAGTCAAACGCATGCACCTTCCTCTGGCAGCAGTAAGCAAGAGGCAGAAAGAGAGAACTGTCAAATGCAGGCAGATATCGCTGAACACATCCTCACCTTGTACTCTCGTTCTCATTGATTTCAATCTTGCTTGATACTTTGGCGAGGAACGGAGTCGATCATGGGCTCAAGTTCCATCTCCAGGCTCGGAGACAGCAAAGCATCAGATTGCTCAATCAGCTCGAAAATACACAAACAAAATGCAAATTACAGGTTCCAATAGTAACAGAATCCTGTGTTAATTCCATTCTCTCTTTCAATTTAAAAATCTGACAAATTCTTCATTTGCATCTATTTAGCTGATTTGATCTCTGAAGTTCAAGTAAAAGTATTCTGGCTCTCCTTTCCCCTTTAAAAAAGAAAGAAAGAAAGAAAAAAAATGCTTATTTTAGGAGCAAAATTTCTGATCAATTCATACCAAATCAGGCACAAATTCATTAATTCTGCAACATATTAGGGAAATAATCAGAAATTCTGCATAAATAACTTGTATATAAACATAAGGGAAGAAAACATTACAAAAGAATTTCTGATTTATGTCTTCATATTTGTCATCAATTTTGAATGAAGAACATTTTCCTATTTGTAACTCTTTCCCACTAGTCAATGAATAACAAAATATTTAGTATAAATGCCTAGATGAGGGTTTGGATCTACCAATTTGGTATGGTATGTTTTTAGTTCTGGCAACAGTATGTGGAAGTGCATGTTCCATTTAGCTAGTTACAATAGCTATTTTGTAAAAAAAAAAAGATGTATGATTTGTGCAACTAGAAGGAATCCAAATATATTAAAAATACTCACTTGAGTTTTCTCCATGTATTTGCATTCCCCAGGTAGCCTCTTTCTACATTCGTGATCACCTTGATACAAGTGATTGTTGTATTTCTTCTGGTTAGACCATGAGCTTTACCATTCCCCTCCTACACTCCCTGACTTCATATCCAAATTACTGTTTCCACCAGGCCAGTGGATTGGCCTTCCACTCACTGCCTGAAAAAGTAGCAGAAGCAAAGTATCTCATCACATTTGAAAAGTACATGGTTATGTATCTGAAAAGCTGTGAGCTGCAGAATTATTAATCTATGATTGAATTAAACTGAGCACCTGTTTTTAGAACAGGCATAGGCATGTTATACTGACTGGTTTCTTCCTACAGCATGAATTTTCTTCATTGAATTCTTTAAATTGTTTTTAGCATATTTGAGATCCTGTCCTTGGAGCCATTTGACTTTGCCCGTTAGTTTTCCCAAATGATAATTAATTATTATGACTGTACTTCACTGTTGTGCTATTTATTGTAGGCTACGTGCTGTGCACTACCTGGTGTAGACGCTGTGGAAAAAAACTGGAATTCAGAGATTAAAGAGTTAATACGGACTAGTTTTCAGGGCAAGGAACTCCAAGCTAAAGTTATTGAACAGAATAGAAATGTATCAAGTGAGTTGATATCAAAATTCTACAGTAGTTCTATTACATATTTCAAAATAATAATTAGCCAGTTGAGTTCTTTAAATTTCAAATAAGTTTTCTTAACATTATTGAAACATTTTGACTTGAAGTTTACTGTATTCAGGTTGTTCTTCCCCTAGTGGAAGTGAAGGTAGGAGAACTATTTTATTTTGAATCATGGATTTATTTTCTGAAAATATCAGTTTTAACATATAATTTCCTTAATTTGAGAGTTTTTAAATGCCTCTTATGAGCAAAATGTTATGTCTGCATTAGCAATCATTATTCAAAATCAGCATTCTTTTTCTGGAGGGAAATTGCAGATAGTCATTTGAACTAAAGTTTCAAGTAGCCAATGAAAAATTTTTATTGTAATCTTAAGCTACTTAAATATTATGAATTGCAGAATATGAAAGTTTACTTTTTGTTCCTCCCAAGTGTATGAATCAGTTCTTTGGATTTTACAGATGTTTGTGAATTGTTACTATCATATTATAAATATGAGATTAATGACAAACTCTAAGACAGTTTGTTGTAGTACTGTTATGGGTCTTGGAGTAAGGATACTTGGAAAGAAGGATAGAGATTTTTTTTTGAAATACAGTAGTTTGTATATGCAGTGCTCCAAAATCATTTGAAATTCATCTCATTCCAAAGAAAGAACAATGTATTGTAGGAATTGCATGCGCCAATGTAAAGGAGAATGAGGGTTATGTTTTTGAGTTCAGATATTACTATAGCAAACTTTCCACATTATTACTAGAGCATGAAATGTATCATGTGCTCAGAACTACTCCATTTATTCATCAATTCTACTTAGTACACTTGAAACAGTATTTAAAATCCTTATCACTTAAGCATTTAAGAGATCACAAACTATTTTCATTTAACAACTTATGAATAAATGTCAAGTTGTTGTTTTGACCCTGCTTCATAAGATTAAAATGGTTTTTGTAGAAAGTGACTGAATATCTTGTCCAATTTCAGCTAAAGGAATTCATGGTCTGCTTTAATTGAAAGAAGTACTGCACATCACAGAAACTAGCTATTTGACCAATAGCCCACGTTCGTATTTATTTTGCATTAATCCACTTCCCAGCCTCACTCCATCAATTTATAATTCACTTTGAATCATAGAAAAGTACAGTGCAAGCCCTTTGGCCCATCTGGTCTGTGCCAAACCATTTTAACTGCCACTCCCATTGACCTGCAGCTAGACCATTGCCCTCCATACTTCTATCATCCATGTACCTATCTGAACTTCTCTTTATTTATTTAATTTTAGAAATTACAAGGAATAAATGTGATAATAAAATAGTAAGAAAAATAATATTGACCCTCCCCCCTCCCCTTAACCCTCCCCCCTTAACCCTTATCTAAAGAAAGAAAAAAAAGAAGAGAAAGATTGCCTGGATATCGGAGGATCCCCATGTGCTTCATGGAGTTCAAAATAATTTTGATATTTATTTTTACTTTCCCAATTACTATAATTTTATCTTCAAAGGACCTGTGTATTTAATCCTATCTTTTGTAAGTATGGGAGCCAAATTTTCAAAAAATATATCATATTCATTTTTTAGATTGTACGTAATTTTTTCAAATGGTATACAACTATGTATTTCATTATTCCAACGATCCATAGTTAAATATAAATCAGATTTCCAACTAACTGCGATAACTTTTTTGGCTACTGCCAATACAATTTTTATAAATTTTTTCTGATACTTTTTCAATTTAAGTTTCGGTATTGTCCCTTCAATGTCTCCTAATAAAAATAATAGTGAACTATGTGGGAGTTGTACTCCAATAATTTGTTCCAATAAAAGTCTTAAATTTATCCAAAATGGTTGAATTTTAAAACAAGACCAAGTAGAATGTAAAAAAGTACCAATTTCTTGATTACATCGAAAACATTGGTCAGACATATTTGAATTTAATCTATTTATTTTCTGTGGTGTTATATATAATTGATGTAAAAAATTATATTGTATTAATCTAAGTCAAACATTTATTGTATTTCTCATACTATCAAAACATAATCTTGACCAGTTTTTCCATCAATTTTAACATTCAGATCAGATTCCCATTTTTGTCTTGATTTATGAATTCCTAACTTAATTGTTTGCTTTTAAATCAAATTATACATACAAGATGTACATTTTTTTAATTTTTCCTTTCTGAATTAATATTTCTACTTCACTAGGTTTTGGCATCAACATTGTTTGCCCCAGCTTTTCTCGTAAATAGGCTTTTAATTGAAAATAACAGAAAAGAGTGTTATTTGATATTTTATATTTATTTTTTAATTGATCAAACGACATCAATATACTTTCAAAACAATCACCTATATATTTAATCCCCTTTTGGAACCAATTATGTAAAAGTTTATTATCCATTGTAAAAGGAATAAGCCTATTTTGAATTAAAGTTCTTTTTGCTAATAAAGATTTCTTTATCTCATCGTCCATATTTACCTTATTCCATAAATCAATCAAGTGTCTTAATATAGGAGATTCTTTTTTTTCCTGTATCCATTTTCCCATTTATATATAAAATCCTCTGGTATATTTTCTCCTATCTTATCTAATTCTATTTTAATCCATGCTGATTTTTCTTCATCAAAAGAAGACGCAATAAATCTAAGTTGATTTGCTTTATAATAATTCTTAAAATTTGGAAGTTGTAACTCTCCTAAATCAAATTTACATGTCAATTTTTCCAATGATATTCTTGACATCTTACCTTTCCAAAGAAATTTCCTTACATACTTATTCAGTTCTTGAAAAAACTTCTGAGGTAATTGAATTGGTAAATTTTGAAATAAATATTGCAATCTAGGAAATATATTCATTTTTACAGCATTAACTCTACCTATTATGTTATTGGTAACATCATCCATTTATCAAGATCCTCTTTTATTTTTTTTAATAATGGCAAATAGTTTTGTTTATATAAATTTTTTACATTGTTATCAACTCTATACCTAAACATTTTATCCCATTCATTGACCATCAAAATTGAGTTGCTAATTGACATTGATTATAATTTCCTTTGGTGAGGGGCAAAATTTCACTTTCATCCCAATTTACTTTATACTGATAGTTTCCCATATTCTTCCAATCTAAAAGATAATCTTTGCAAGGATTGCAATGGGTTTGTTAAATAAATCAAAACATCATCAGCAAATAAATTAATCTTATATTCTTCATGATTAACTCTAAAGCCCCCAATATCTGGATCTGTTCTAATTAGTTCTGCTAATGGTTGTATTGCCAATACAAATAAAGCAGGTGATAATGGGCAGCCTTGTCTAGTTGACCTCGTTAAGCAAAATGGTGTTGAAATCTGACCATTTGTAACTACTTTAGCTTGAGGATTAGTATTTAAAGTTTTAATCCATTGTATAAAAGATTTTCCTAACTAATATTTTTCCAATACCTTAAATAAAAAATCCCATTCCAATCTATCAAATGCTTTTTCTGCATCCAAAGCAACGGCCACACTCATTTCCTCTCTTTTTTGTGCAAAATGAATTATACTAAGTAACCAAGTTATATTATCCATTGATTGTCTATTTTTAATAAAACCTGTTTGATCCATATGTATTAATTTTGGTAAATATTTAGATATTCTATTAGATAAAATTTTTGCTAGTATTTTAGAATCTGTATTCAACAAAGAAGTAGGCCTATACTGGTAACAAAACCAACTTTATCATTAATGAAAGATTTAAACTTAATTGATATATGGAGAAGAATTAATCCAAGAGAAAGAGATTATTCATTTTACTCAAACAGACATAAAACTTGTTGGTTTTAAAGGGTCTATCTTTTTTTGGCAATATAGTTATGATCGCTGTTAAAAAAGATTGTGGAAGTTTATGCATTCTTTCCACTTGGTATATTAATTCCATAAAAGGAGGAATTAATAAATCTTTAAATTTTTTATAAAACTCAGGAGGAAAACCATCTTCTCCTGGGGATTTATTACTCTGAGGTGATCCTAAAGCTTCTTCAACCTCTTTTAATATAAAGGACATATCTAATCCTTGCTGTTTTTCCAAATTTAATTTTGGAAGGGTTATTTGTGATAAAAATTTATCTATCTCAGCAATCTTATTTTGTGATTCTGATTGATATAGTTCAGTATAAAAAATTTTAAAAGTTTCATTAATTTCTAAAGGCTTATAAGTAACCTTATTTACACTTGTTCTAATTGCATTTATTGTTTTAGAAATCTGTTCTGTTTTCAACTGCCAAGCAAGAATTTTATGTGATCTTCCACCTAATTCATAATATTTCTGTTTAGTTCTCATAATTACTTTCTCTGTACGATATGTCTGGTGTATTATATTGTAGTTTTTTATTAACAAGTTGTCTTCGTTTTTCTTCTGTCATATCTCTTTGAGATTCTTTTTCTAACTTTATGATATCTTTTTCCAATTGATCTATTTCTGCTGCGTATTCCTTTTTAATTTTAGATGTATAACTTATAATCTGACCCCTTAAATATGCTTTCATCGCTTCCCATAGTACAATTTTATCCTCAACTGAATGTAGATTTGTATCCAAAAAAATTTAATTTGTTTTTTCATAAAATCACAAAAATCTTGACGTTTTAATAGAGTTGAATTAAATCTCCATCTGTAAATCGATTCCTGCTTATCCATCATTATCATTGTCATTATCAAGGGGGAATGATCTAACAATATTCTTGCTTTATATTCCACACTTTTCACTCTATCGTGAATATTTTTTGATAATAAAAAAATCAATCCTTGAATAAGTTTTATGTCTGTTTGAGTAAAATGAATAATCTCTTTCTCTTGGATTAATTCTTCTCCATATATCAATTAAGTTTAAATCTTTCATTAATGATAAAGTTGGTTTTGTTACTTTTAATTTTATAGCACCTTTAGTTGATCTATCCAGAACTGGATCTAAACAAAAATTAAAATCTCCACCTATTAATATTTTATCATGTGCATCAGCCAAGTTCAAAAAAACTTCTTGTATGAATTTTGCATCATTTTCATTTGGTGCATAAATGTTCATAAAAGTCCATAATTCTGAAAAAATTTGACAATGTATAATCACATCTCTCCCCAGAATCAATTATTACATTTTGTATTTTAATTGGTAAAAATTTATTAACCAGAATATATTATTTCAATGAAATCACTTACTCTTTTTAAAATTGTAGAGAATAAATGTTAGTTCTACTCAATCTTTCCTGAAAGGACAGGTATCACATAAATTTAGCATAAAAAATTATGCCACAACAACCACTCACTGTACATCAGCAAAATCAAAGAGTTAATTATTGACTATAAGGAGGAAGAAACCAGAGGTCCATCAGCCACCCCTCATTAGAGGATCAGAGGTGGAGCGGGTCAGTAACTTTAAATTCCTTGGCATTATCATTTCAGACAATCTGTCCTGGAACCCAGCATGTAACTACCATTACAAAGAAGGCATGATAAAGCCTCTGCTTTCTTAGAAGTTTTTGCAGATTCTGTATGTCATCTAAAACTTTGAAACACCTCTATAGTTGCATAGTGGAGAGTATCCTGACTGGTTGTGTCACGGCCTTTTATGGAAACATCAATGTCCAAGAATGGAAAAGCCTACAAAAAGTCATAGATACAGCCCAGTCTAGCATAGGAAAAGCCCTTCTCGTCACTGAGCACATCTACAGGAGTACTGACACAAGAAAGCAACATTCATCACCACAGACATTCTCTACACAGACCATGTTCTCTTCTTACTTCTGCCATCGAGACTGAGTTGCAGGAGCCTTGGGTATCACACCACCAGGTTCAGAAACAGTTATTACCTTTCAACTGTCAAGCTTCTGAAACCAGCACGGAGAACTTTATTCACCTCAGCACTGAATGTATGGACTCACTTTCAAGGATTTTACAACTCATGTTCTCAGTATTGATTTGTTTGCTTGGTATTTGCACAGTTTGTCTTGTTTTGCACATTGATTGTTTGTCATTCTTTTTGTGTAGTTTTCCATAGATTCTATTGTATTTTATTTTGTGAATGCCTGTAAGAAAGTGAATCTCAGAGCAGCATATGGGGACATATACTGTGTGTACTTAGATAGTAAGTTTACTTTGAAGTAAGAAAAACGTCTGATCTCCAGCCTTCAGTTGTTTCCTGTACCCATGAATTTTGAAATATTGGGTTTTATTTCCACAGCCCTTCATAAGTGACATTTTGGCTTTTCACCCTATATGAAATGTACAGTGTGCAAAATGCTAAATTAAGTAAGCAACTAACAAGCCTGTTGGATTATTGTCAACAGTCAGTCTTTCACACAGCATTTTCCTGTTTCCTTCAGAATCTTCAAGTTTGATTTTTATTTAATGTACTTAAAGCCAAGAAATTACAATCTGTTCATAATAGACTATACTAAGAGTGAAATTACAGTACTTATTTCCTTCTTGGCACTAATTTGATTTCACTGAGAATATTTCTGCTGAAATAGCAAACTGAAGGCAACACTAGCTATTCACTGTTGCTAGGAATCTGTTATAACCAAAACATATAAAAAGGCAGTATTTGCCTTGTACTTTTAAGAGTTTTTTTTGTTGCAACCAATACTTAATGCTACTATGTTGCTTGCTAGATCTCTGTAATGTGCACTTTATAAAACTGTCAGAATGCATTATATCTAAGGGACTAATGGTCAGAGAACTCCTGCAGCTTTGAATCAATTATTTATGGAATAAACACCAGAAAATAGTCAGAAGGGCTCTATCCTTCACCTTTGTTCATCTGTGTTTGCACTTTTGTAAGATCAGTATTTTATGTGTTGATGTCTGTGTAATTATATGAAAAAAAACTAACTGTTCTAATGCTGTTATACAAATCTGTAGAAGTCAGCAGCCTTTGACCATTTCTGTACTTGGTCTCAACCAAATCTCTACTACCTGCACCCTAATTCTTACTATCAAGATTACCTAGCTTTCTCTTGGATAGTCCCTTGAGATTGAAGTTGACTTGTTCAAGGATCACTGATGAGGCCATATGGGAACTGCAGTTCTTGGTGGTGGTATCTCTCAAGTGCTTTAAGGTGCCTGCTGTAGATATCCCTGTTCTGAAAAGTGTATAGGAGAGCAGGTGTCACTACAGCACAGAAAATCATTAGTTTTGTTCAGATTCTCACTGTAAAATTTATTTTAGTTGCAGCAATATCAGGTTTAACCTTTCAAAGCAGTTTCAGCCTCTTCAGACTCTTGCCCTCACACCAAACCCTGCTTCCAGCCGCAAACCTAATCAGATTCCTGACCCTTGCTGTTGCTGACCCTGGCCCAGTTCCGATGACACACCTGATCCACACCCCCAGAAACCATATGGCTATCTTTGTAGGTATACAGATCCATGGATTGTAGATCTATGTATTACATGGAAATTAGGTACTAATGAGTGCAAGATGCCAAACCATTGAGACCACACAGTTAGATACAAGAGATCAAGATTTATTAACTCACCCACATGTATTAGCTTTAGAAAGTTTGTCTCCTCAAACTTTTTGGAGCATTTTGTGCGATCGTGATGTGCTCCATACCTTAATTCATCATTTCCAACATTTATGTACTTGAATTTTATTTAACAAATTCAATTAACCTAACCTTAAACCTGGTTTAAAAATTTTTCAGTTGTGCAAAAATACTACCTGCCATGGCACAAATCCAAGTTTCAAGAAGTTATTTCCTCTTGTTCAGAATTTCTACCTGCTTCTTTCCATTTATCCGTGTGATTCCTTTTTATCATTTGAAATTTTTCAGTTTAATCAATGCCAATTTTCTATAAATGAGAGAATAAAAAATACTTCAATGCAACCTGACATTGCATTTGATCCTCTTACTACCAAAATACTATTCTACTTAATTTGTGCCACATCCGTTTCTAACCTAGTACATCATCTTTGAGGTACAATAGCCAGAACTGAGCACAGTGTCCAAACAGAGGCTGATCAGAATTTTATACAACCTAACGTTTTCTCCTCTGTGCACTTTGCCTCTTTGCTCCTTTTCCCCTTTATAAGTTATGTTTTGAAAATTCAGCCTTTGATTTTTATTAAGATTGCAGTAGCTTTTAGGCAGGGAGTAAGATAGCTAGGCAGGTGGTTTCCAGATGCGAATATGATGAAATTATGTTAATTACAAAGATGGTTTGCTTGGAGATGGCCCTATTATTTCTTATTAATGTTTTATAAAATAATGTAAATGAATAACTTGTTCTAATAAAATGTAGTTTGAGCATTTTTTTTATTTCAAAGCATCTTCATTAAAAACTGCAATTGTGGAAGAACTCAAAAACTTAATGGTGCAATATCCTGCTGAGGGTGTACCAGAATCCGATTACTTACGCTGTCTCTGCAGATTGCTAAGATTTTTATCTACTCCAAAAGAACAAGCTGATCTAATGGTTGCAATGACTCATTTGGCAAAGATGCAAGTAAGGTAAATATAAAAAGTCATTTCCACACCTTCAATTTGAAGAATATGTATACATTTGATCATATTTTGACTTTTTATATTGGTTGAACTTTTATTTCCTATATTTACTAAATATAGCAATGAATAGCTCATGGAGGAAATACATTGGAAAGCATTTTAAGCAATTTGTGAAATCTGCTAACTAGGCTGTGCAGTTGCAGTATGAAATGTATGATTCCAAAGTCTATTACCAAGTCATTGACAGGAATAAAACAAATGGCAGGATATTTACATATGTACTCACTGTTGTTGATGAATTCTGAATGAAAGCATGACCCAGAAAACATACTGGAAAATTCTCCTGAATTGAGCTACTGTATTCAAACAGTTTGTTTAATAATTTGTAAATAACACTTTAAAAATAAAAACACTTTTCCCTTTTTTCTTACTTTTCCCTTTTGTAAGACTTTGCCCAGCAGGCATTAATGGAGAGCATCATTAAGGAGGCAAAGTCTAGCATTCACTTCTTTTAAAAACATATCACTAAATAGTGATCAGAATTCTGAAGCTTGATTTCTCCTTCTCCAGCCTTTGTTTTGGAGGCCACTTTGTAATGTTGTCTGAATGTGATCAACCAATCTAAAATAAACCAAGAAAATAACTCTAGCCTACAAGAGGAGAGGCTGTGTTTGATCTGGTATTGGGAAATGAACCTATCAGGTGTCAGGTCTCTCAGTGGGAGAGCATTTTGGAGATAGTGATCACAATTCTATCTCCTTTACCATAGCACTGGAGAAGGATAGGAAGAGACAGATTAGGGAAGTGTTTAATTAGAGTAAAGGGAAATATGAGGCTATCATGCAGGAGCTGGGAAGCATAAATTGGAAACAGATATTCTCAGGGAAATGTACGGCAGAAATGCGGCAAATGTTCAGGGGATATTTGGGGTTCTGCATAGGTACAATGAGACAAGGAAAGGATGGTAGGGTACAGGAACTGTGGTGTACAAAGGCTGTTGTAAACCTAGTCAAGAAGAGAAGAAAAGCTTACAAAAGGTTCAAAAAACTAGATAGTGATAGAGATCTAGAAGATTATAAGGCTAGCAGGAAGGAGTTTAAGAATGAAATTAGGAGAGCCAGAGGGGGGCATGAGAAGGCCTTGGCGGACAGGATTAGAGAAAACCTTAAGGCATTTTTACAAGTATGTGAAGAGCAAGAGGATAAGATATGAGAGAATAGGACCAATCAAGTGTGACAGTGAAAAAGTGTGTTTGGAACCAGAGGAGATAGCAGTGGTACTTAATGAATACTTTGCTTCAGTATTCACTATGGAAAAGGATCTTGGCGATTGTAGGGATAACTTGCAGCAGATTGAAAAGATTGAGCATATAGACAGTAAGAAAGAGGATGTGCTGGAGCTTTTGGATTGCATCCAGTTGGACAAGCCTCCGAGACTGGATGAGATGTACCCCAGGCTACTGTGGGAGGCAAGGGAGGGGATTGCTGAGTCTCTGGTAATGATCTTTGCATAATCAATGGGGACAGGAGAGGTTCTGGAGGATTGAAGGGTTGCAGATGTTGCTCCCTTATTCAAGAAAGGAAATAGAGATAGTGCAGGAAATTATAGACCAGTGGGTAAATTGATGGAAAAGATCCTGAGAGGCAGGATTTATGAACATTTGGAGAGGCATAATATGATTAGGAATAATCAGCATGGTTTGTCAAAGGCAGGTCGTGCTTTACGAGCCTGATTGAATTTTTTGAGGATGTGACTAAACACATTAAGGTAGAGCAGTAGATGTAGTGTATAGGGATTTCAGCAATGCATTTGATAAGGCTTATTGGGAAAGTAAGGAGGCATGGGATCCAAGGAGACCATGTTTTGTGGAACCAGAATTGGCTTGCTCTCAGAAGACAAAGAGAGATTGGAGACAGGTCATATTCTGCATGGAGGTTGGTCACCAGTGGTGTGCCTCAGGGATCTGTTCCGAGACCCTTACTCTTTGTGATTTTTATAAATGACCTGAATGAGGAAGTGGAGGGAGGGCTTAGCAAATTTGATGATAACACAAAGGTTGGGGGTGTTGTGGATAGTGCGGAGGGCTGTCAGACAGAGGTTACAGTGAGATATTGATAGGATGAAAGACTGGGCTGAGAAATGGCAGATGGAGTTCAACCCAGATAAGTGTGAGGTGGTTCATTTTGGTAGGTCAAATATGATGGCAGAATATAGTATTAACGGTAAGACTCTTGGTAGCGTGGAGGATAAGAGGGATCTTGGGGTCTGAGTCCATAGGACACTCAAAGCTGCTAGACAGGTGGACTGTGATTAGGAAGGCATACAGTGCATTGGCCTTCATCAATCATGGGATTGAGTTTAAGAGCTGAGATGTAATGTTACAGCCATATAGGATCCTGGTCAGACCCCACTTGGAGTTCTGTGCTCAGTTCTGGTCACCTCACTACAGGAAGGATGTGGAAACCATAGAAAGGGTGCAGAAGAGGTTTACAAGGGTGTTGCCTGGATTGGGGAAGCATGCCTTATGATAATAGGTTGAGTGAACTCCGCCGTTTCTCCTTGGAGCAATGGAGGATGAGAGGTGACCTGATAGAGGTGTATAAGATGAGAGGCATTGATCGTGTGAATAGTCAGAGGCTTTTTCCCAGGGCTAAAATGGCAAGCACGAGAGGGCATAGTTTTAAGGTGCTTGGAAGTAGGTACAGAGGAGATGTCAGGGGTAAGTTTTCTACACAGAGTGGTGAGTGCGTGGAATGGGCTGCTGGTGGAGGTGGATACGATAGGGTCTTTTAAGAGACTCCTGGATAGCTAGATGGAGCTTAGAAAAATCGAGGCCAATGGGTAACTCTAAGTAATTTCTAAAGTACTGTAAGTACATGTTCGGCACAGTATTGTGAGCCGAAGGGCCTGTATTTTGCTGTAAGTTTTCTATGTTTTCAATCAGTATAATTGTACTGTCAATACTATTCAAAGAAAATATTTTATCACTTTTTAAATGATTGTACGAAGTACACTATATACCACACTGCAGATGAGAGGACTTCCAAGCAATTTGCACGTAAACCTCTTTCAGTTCTGCTCTTTAATTGACCTCTAGGTCAAATATTTTTTGATGTCTTGATGGTCCACAGTAGTGCATATAGATGAGTACATTTGCTAAAATATAGCCATTAAATTAACAGTACCGTTAATCTGGAAGTATTGATTTGTCATCCATGTTGAGATATGACAAGTGTTTAATCATTTCTCAAAGTTCTAGTCTCATAAACACATATTTAATAATCTAAAAATATGAGCTGCTCACAAATGTTTCTGAGAAAACAAATAGACTTTATGGGTGGATGGTAGAGTAGGATGTCAGGTGAGGGAGTAGAGAAGTTATATGACCACCAGTTTATAATGTACCTTGTTTCTGTCCTGATCATCACTGGAGACTTCAACCAGGCCAGCTTGAAGTCTCCGACAAGCTTCCACCAGCATGTCCCCTGTGGTACGAGAAGATCCAACACACTGGTGCACCACCGTCAAGAATGTTTAATGCGCCATCCCACATCTGCCCTTTGGCAAGTTTGATCATCTGTCTGTACTTTTACTCGCAGCCTATAGGCAGAATTGGAGGACCGCAGTATCAGTGGTGAGGACCATGAACAAATGGTCAAAGCAGGCGCAAGACTGGACTATATTCAGTGATTCACCTTCAGATCTTTTTGAGTATGTGATTGCTGTCACCGATTTCATCTAGATCTGTGTTAATGAGTGTGTGCCTTCAAGGACATACCACACGTACCCAAACCAGAACCTGTGGATGAACCAGAAAATTTGTAGTCTGTTGAGTGCTAGATCTATGTCATTCAAGACCAGCAATCCAGAACCCTACAGAAAGTCCAATCACGCCCTACAGAAGGACATGGAAAGAATGAAAAGATAATTCCCTTTGAAGTTAGAGGCACAGTTGTACAACAGCTGTGGCAGGGTGTGTATGTTGTTACTTCCTAGAAAGCAATGCCTGTAAGCATAAATATCTGTCATGCTTTACTCCTTGACGAGTTCAATGCCTTTATGTGTGCGTTGAAATAGAATAAAATTACACTTATGCAAGTACCCACAGTATCTGGCAACCTTGTGATCTCTGTCTTCAAGATCAATGTCAGAACATCCTTCAAGAGGATAAACCCTTGCAAGGCATCAGGACCCGATGCTGAACCTGGCAGGTTACTAAAAATACCAACCAACTGGCTGGTGTGTTCAAGAAAATCTTCAAAGTTTCACTGCTGCAGATGGAAACCTTATTCAAAAGGCCAGCAATCATACTGTTGCTTAAGGTAATCAGGTAAGCTACCTCACTGACTATCTCCTGGTAGCATTCACATCCAGAGTGATGAAGTGATTTGTAAGTGGCTAGAATTAATTTCTGCCTGAGCAGGGACCTGGACCCAATGCAGTTTCCCTATCACCATAACAGGCTATAGTGGTTGCAATCTCAATGGCTCTCCACACTGACCACCTTGACAAAAGTAATACCTACATTAGGTTGCTGTGCATCGATTATAGGTCAGCATTCGATGCCATCATTCCAATAATACTAATTAACAAGCTTCAAAACGGGTCTCTGTACCTTCTGCCACTGGATTCTTGACTTTCTTATTGGGAGCCCATAAATAATATCTCCTTCTCGGTGTCAGTCAACATAGGGGCAACTCAAGGATGTGTTTTCAGTCTGCTGGTCTACTCTCTCTACACGTAAGACTGTGGCTATTCACAGTTCAAACACCATCTATAGATTTATTGATGACGCTGTTGACAATTTCAGGTGGCATCAAGGAGGTGTGTGGGAATGAAATTAATTGGCTAGTTGAGTGGTGTTGCAACCAACAATTTTACACTCAGCAAGTCCATGGAATTGATTGCGAATTTCAGAAAGGAGAAATCGAGAGAAGATTCACTAGTCTTCATTGAAAGGTCAGCAGCTACAGGTTCCTTAATGTCAACATCTCAGAGAATCCAACCTGGGCCTAACATATTGATGCAATCAACAAGAAGGCACACCAACACCTATGCCTCATTAAGAGTCTGAGGATATTTGATAAAATAATGGTACACCTTGAAGAAAATGTACAAAACCACGTCTTGGAGGGAATGGAGTTCAAATAGCAGCAAGGGGGAGAAAATTGATTAGGGCACCAGAAGAGCTAAATATGATTAAGCCACTTACCCAGTCTAGATGGAATACATCCTTAGAGGAGATGTTTTTTGGACAATTTTGGCAATAATTCAGACGAAGTGCCATATTATGAAGGACCCCACACACCCCTCATACAAACTCTTCTCTCCTGCCGTCTAGGAAAAGGCACCGAAGCATTCGGGCTCTCATGACCAGACTGTGTAATAGTTTCTTCCCCCAAGCTATCAGACTCCTCAATGCCTGGACTAACACCAACTTAGTGCCCTAATGTCTTGTTTATTATTTATTATGATGTCTGCACTGTTTTGTGCACTTTATGCAGTCCTGGCTAGGTCTGTAGTCTCGTGTAGTTGTTTTGTGTTGTTTTTTTATGTAGTTCAGTCTAGTTTTTGTACTGTTTCATGTAACACCATGGTCCTGAAAAACATTCTCATTTTTACTGTGTACTGTACCGGCAGTTACGGACGAAATGACAATAAAAAGTGACTTAACTTGATAATGAAATGCCCTTGTTCAAATGGACATAAGTGTATGCCAGAGAATTACAATCCAGTCAGATTCCAATGGCCACAGGGAGGCCTTGAATACAAAAATTATGAAAAGTACAACCAAGTACTTGGAGAAATTTATATAGATAAAGATCTAATACATGATTTGTTAAAAGCAGAAAGTTTTTGAAGTTAAGAGATTTGCTAGATATAAAAAGACATTATTAGATAGGGTATTTGAGGGAACAGATTTTAAATTAGGACTTGCATAGCAGAAAACCTTTTTACCTAGTTAACATATGGCACTTGCTGCCTGAAAGAGCAATGGAGGCAACCAATTGCTCAGGCCTTTTAGGAGAAAATTGGGTAAGTACTTGAGGAGAAATGTTTGTGGGGTTTAAGGAATCCTGACCTATTCCTGTGCTGTAACACTTCTAATGTTGAAGTGGTGCAATCAGTAAATGGCAATATTTTCCTTTAAATTATTCTGAAATTTTATTAACAGGTTTTCTGTAATCTGTAAAAAAAAGATTTCAGTGAATAAATCTTAAACGTTGAGTTCAGATTTGATTCAATGAATCTCTTTCCTCTTGATCACCTTGCATCACCCCTCTCAGTTTTTGTCTTCTGTTTGTAATAATCTTCTTTCCCACTGTCATCTTGTTACATTTACCTCACAGTTCTTCCCCCAAATCTTTTCATGTCATCATAATCATTCTTATTCTTTGGTGATACATACCTCTTTTCTCCCAAAAATAACTGGATGCTGACATACTGTTGTATCAATTTCATTTTGTCTCTGAACTTGGAAATCTCTTCAAGGAAGGCTTTGCAATGTGAATCTATTGAAATATATAGCTTTGTGTATATCTGGCAAAACATTCGTAGTTAAGGAAAGTGAAATGCTAAAGGAACTCTGGGATTAGTTTAGATTGCAGAAGTAGAAGACTATCTCCACTGATATTAATCCAGCTCCTCAAACTGTCCCTTAGTAATTCATCTCCCACACTGCCCTGCACTGACTGAACCTCCACTGACTAGATAGTAGATCATAACTTGGAGGTGCCATTCAGCTACAACTCTGCAAATGAAAATTAGTAATATCATGGTCTTCTTTCCTTCAAGGTTGATGAAATGAGAATTTCCTAATTTATGAATTTGTAGTAAAAGATTTAATATTACATGTTTTTCAGGGTTTGTGAAGAAGTTGAAGATCAACAGACTGTCAGCCTCCTTTGTGCAAAGGTTCAGCAGTCTTCAGAGGATGAGGTAAAAATTGAACCAGTTTGGTTTGTACAAGTAATTTGAATTTTATATCAGCACAATGGTGAAACCCATCATGCTTCCAAGGATGAGGCAATCTGGTTAAACTAATCAAGAAAGCTGCTATTACTCTCCTGGGAATAAAAGTGTCAGATAGAGACAAAGTATTTAAAGAGGAAGTATTCCTGTTAGTGGAAGGACCAAGAACTGGACAACGTTGAATAATGGAACTGTGAGAGGGGAAAACTACCTGTAACATAAGTAAAAACATTTTTATGTGATTAGTTGTTAGGACCTGGATCGTCAAGAGGAGCACCAGAGGCAGATTCAGTATGTTTAAAAGGGCATGGATAAGTAGTTGAAAAGGGGAATAAGAGCAGGGCAAACAGGAGAGTTTGGAGTAGGGTATAGCTATATTGCTCTTGTATGTAGCTAGGAGACAAAAAGTTAGGATCAGAGTTAAATAACTAGGTTGGTAAATTATAGGCCAAACACTGCAAAGAAAATTTTTAGAACTTCTGACTTATTAGATGCCTTATCATCTGGAATGTTTACACACCACCTTGTTGAATAACAAAAGTATTTATTCAGTATGCAATATCTTTATCAGAATTTCACTTGTGATTCCTGTATTTTAAGTATATCCATTTCCACTATTTACCACGCCACTATTTTATGATTGTGCTGCAAAGTCTATTTTTTTCCTTCTGAAGAAGGAACCCATTTGATACTTCCTTTGTTCATTTGATACAAGCAGACCAAACTTTCTGATAGTCAAGCACCACACATAATATGCTGGAGGAACTCAGCAGGCCAAGCAGTATCTATCAAAAAGAACACAGTCGACGTTTCAGGCTGTCCTAATGAAGGGGCTTGACCCGAAATGTTGTCTATACCCTTTTCCATAGATGCTGTCTGGCCTGCTGAGTTCTTCCAGGATTTTGTGTGTGTTGCTTGGTTTTCCAGCATCTGCAGATTTTCTCTTGTTTGTGATAGGTAAAATCTTTTTATTCCATTGTCCAGAATTTGTACTATTTTACTTTGTACCCAAAAACCCCCACTTTCCATCAGATTAGTTTTGGATATATTTGTTTTAATACCTCTTGATGTGACCTAACAGATATGTTGTTTTGATTACTAAATTTCTGGTTTTCTTATATGCATTTACTAAATTCATTTGTATCTAAGTGAGGGGAATGGAAAAATGCCTATTTGAAATGTTCTTAAGAATGGTAAATGATAAATAAGCAGTTAGGCCTATGAGCATTCTTAAAACAGTCAATTTCTATGGGGTTATCAATAGCATGGAAAGGCCCACATTTTTCAGTGAGGTAAATAATGAAATTACATTAGCTGATGGTGTTAATTGAAGGTTAATGTTGGTTAAAGTACTAGGAGAATTTTTCCTACTCACCTTCAAATTGTGGAATCTTATACCTCCAGCAACAGTGTCCTGGTTTAATGGCTCTTTTGTTTAATTTCACTTTAAAACTCCACTTCAAAACTCCACTGACTAAAACTGATAAATACTCACATTGGATTGGATTGATTGATGTGGATTACAAATTACAGCAGGAGATAGAAAAGGTGCGTCAGAAGGGCAATGTCATGATGATTGTTGGGGATTTTAACATGAAACTGGATTGGGGAAACCAGGCCAGTACTGGACCTTAAGTGGGAGAATTTGTAGAATGTCTAAGGGATGGCATTTTAGAACAGCTTGTTGCTGAACCCACTCAGGGATCGGCTGTGCTGGATTGGGTGTTGTGCTATGATCTGGAGGTGATAAAAGAGCTTAAGGTTAAGGAACCCTCAGGGAAGAGTAATCACAATATGATCGAATTCACTTTGAAATTTGAAAAGGAGAAGCTAAATTCCAATATGTCAGTATTTCAGTGGAATAAAGAAATTACAATGGCATGAGAGGTGAGCAAGCTAAGGTTGACTGGAAAGGGACACTAACAAGAAGGACAGCAGAACAGCAATGGCTGCAGGTTCTGCGACAAAAGAGGGAAGTGCATGGCAGATATTTTCCAAGTAAGAAAAAATTTTGAATGGAAGAAATATACTACCATGGCTGACAAGTGAAGTCAGATCCAAAGTAAAAGCAAAAGAGAGGGCATACAAGGAAGTCCAAGCTAGTGGGAAGATAGAGGATTGGGAAGCTTTTTAAAACACAGAAGGAAACTAAGAAAGTTATTAGGAAAGAAAAGGTAAATTATGAAAGGAAGCTGGCAACTAACATCAAAGAAGATACTAAAAGCTTTTTTTAAGTATATAAAGGGTAAAAGAGAGTTCAGGGTAAATATAGGACTGATAGAAAATGACGCTGGAGATATTGTAATGAGAGACACAGAGATGGCAGAGGAACTGAATGTGTATTTTGCAGCAGTCTTCACAGTGGGAGACATCTGCAGCATACAGGACATTCAAGAGTGTCAGGGAAGTAAACTATGTGCAGTGAAAATTACGACTAAGAAGATGCTCAGGAAGCTTAATGATCTGAGGGTGGATAAATTTCCTGGACCTGATGGAATGCATCCTCGGGTTCTGAAGGAAGTAGCCGAAGAGATTGCGGAGGCATTAACAATGATCTTTCAAGAATCAATAGATTTTGGCATTGTACCAGATGACTGGAAAATTGTAAATGTTACTCCGCTATTTAAGAAGGGTGGGAGGTAGCAGAAAGGAAACTATAGACCTGTTAGCCTGACATCAGTGGTTGGGAAGTTGTTGGAATCAATTGTTAGGGATGAGATTATGGAGTACCTGGAGGCAAATGACAAGACAGGCCAAAGCCAGCGTGGTTTCTTGAAAGGAAAATCCTGTCTGACTAACCTACTGCAATTTTTTGAGGAAAGTAGGAGGTTCCTAAAGGAGATGCAGTTATGTGTACTTGGATTTTCAGAAGGCCTTTGACAAGGTGCCGCACATGAGGCTGCTTAGCAAGATAAGAGCCCATGGAATTACAGGGAAGTTATTAGCATGGGTGGAGCGTTGGCTGATCGGTAGAAAACAGAGTGGGAATAAAGGGATCATATTCTGGCTGGCTGCCAGTTACCAGTGGCGGGGTTGGTGTTGGGACCGCTGCTTTTTACGATGTATGTCAATGATTTGGACTATGAAATTAATGGATTTGAGGCTAAATTTGCCAGTGATACAGAGATATGTGGAGGACTGGGTAGTATTGAGGAAACAGAGAGCCTGCAGAGAGAGTTAGATAGTTGAGGGAATGGGCAAAGAAGTGGCAAATGAAATACAATGTTGGAAAGTGTATGGTCATGCACTTTGGTGGAAGAAATAAACAGGCATTCTATAGATGAGGAGAGAATTCAAAATGTAGAGATGCAAAGGGACTTGGGAGTTCCTGTGCAGGATACCCTTAAGTTTAACCTCCAGGTAAAGTTGGTGGTGCAGAAGGCGAATGCAATGCTGGCATTCATTTCTAGAGGTATAGAACATAAGAGCAGGGATGTGATGTTGAGGCTCTATAAGGCACTCATGAGACCACACTTGGAGTATTGTGTGCAGTTTTGGGTTCCTTATTTTAGAAAGGATATACTGACTTGGGAGAGGGTTCAGAGAAGATTCACGAGAATGATTCCAGGAATGAAATAGTTACCATATGAGGAACGTTTGGCAGCTCTTGGGCTGTGTTCCCTGGATTTCAGGAGAATGAAAGGGGATCACATAGAAACATTCCAAATGTTAAAAGGCCTGAACGGATTAGGTATGGCCAAGTTATTACCCATGGTAGGGGATTCTAGGATAAGAAGGCACGACTTCAGGATTGAAGGACATCAAATTAGAACAGAGATGCAGAGAAATTACTTTACTCAGAGGGTGGTAAATCTGTAGAATTTGTTGCCATGAGCAGCTGTGAAGGCCAAGTCATTGGGTATATTTAAGACAGAGATAGATAGGTTCTTGATTAGCCAGGGTATCAAAGGGTATGGTGAGAAGGCAGGGGAGTGGGGGTGACTGGAAGAATTAGATCAGCCCATGATTGAATGGCAGAGCAGACTCAATGAACCAAATAGTTTACTTTACTCCTATATCTTATGGTCTTATGATTGGTGTTTTGCTGATGTAAATATAACTCCTTTTTGAATTGATTTTTTAAGGTTTTGGAAAAAGGCCTGGAAGTTCTGTGTCATCTCAGTGGGAGATCGGAGAGTGTGAATTTAATGTTAGCAAATGGAATTGAGTCAACAATCGGGTATGTTTTGTTAAAGAATCTGCCAAATCCATTTGTATTTCTACAGTTCATAGTAATTAGATGCAGTAATAATGAGTGGGTATGTAACAGATTTTGTATCAAATATCTTAGTTTTTGATTAGATGTTTCTTGAACTTTCACAGTTTGATTTACTATGTTTTCTTGACTTTCAGGCTATTATCAAGCACATCCAATGAAAGTGTTTTATGTGAAGTTGTAAATAAAATCAAGTTTTCACCGAGTTCACAAAATCTTCATCTGCAAAATGATTCAGTCTTTTCTGAAGGAAATAATGGTATAGTTAGCAAACTTATACTTTACATTTAGTTATGAAATAAAAATTATTCTATATACCTAAAATGTGTTTGTCAGGTGCAATGTGTTCTGCAGCTCTTTGAAAACTAAATTCCTATAACATATCATGAATAATTCAACAACCTTAGTGTAGATCTTGTAAAATTGAGAGGGAGAACCATTTTATGTTGCCATATAATTTCTTCACCGACCAGTTCCATTTTAAAGTCACTTGAAATGTACATTTTTTTCAAAGTTAAGTTTTATTTTTACTTTCAATAGTGTCTGAAAAGTTCAAACAGATCAGTACTTTTTGTTGCACTGAATATTCAGCTCTGCACAAAAATGGCAATGAGATTAGTTATCTCAAGCACTGTCCACATTTTGCTTGTATTGCCAATAGGATTTGGTTATGAAACCATTTGTTCAGATAACTGTAGACCCTAGTGGAGGATTCTCATCTAATGCATGGTGAAAATCTGATAAAAATTCTATTAAATGAAGACTCCAGAATGCAAAGTCAACAAGGCTCTTTATGTTACACTTTTCACTGAAGATTTAATGAGATGTCTTTCAGCTGAATCGAGGCAAAGCAGTTATGTGGAAAGTGGAAACTGTTGTCAAGTACTTTGAGGATGGCATGCTTGGTCAAAAATCTCTGCTGTGGGCAATATCCGAGAATTAATAATGGTTTATTGCCTTAGGGTTGAGAATGTCATACAAAGCAGAAACAGTGTATATCTTGTTTGGAAACATCAATGTTGTACCATGAAATAATGAATTGCTTAGCTAGTGTCAATAAAGTGCATCCATTTGACTTCATTGATAGGATTCCATGAACAGTATAAAGTTTCAAAGCATTGTACTATTTGAGTTCATCTTATGACATATTCTGTTCTGATCACAGATATTAAAGATATTCCCAGAGAGCAATCAAGTCGTTCGACAACAGATTATAAAAGGTTATGCATTTTGATAATGATTCATTCTGTACTTGGTCATTAATATGGTTATATAATTAGAAAACCTTGTATTTAGTTCAATGTCCTTAAATGACGTCCATTATTTCTTCAGCTTTCACCCTGAAATAAAGTGGCATCAAACAGATGATCATCTTGTGCTAAATATAAAATTGCAAAATGTTGCACAATATTCATGCAGATTTGATCAGTGCAGAGTAATATTCAGGTATGTAGAATAAACATTGCCTGCAAAATATTTGATAACCTTTGGTACATGCAGTAGGGTAATTCTAGGCAGTTTCTAGAGTAGGTTACATGCTTGGCTCAACATTGTGGGCCGAAGGGCCTGTAAGGTGCTGTAGATTTCAATGTTATATGTTCTTTAGTCAATTAATCTTACATTTCCCATTTAAATGCAGTGCCTCTGTTGATGCCAAATTGTACTTGGCAGATTTGGAACTTCAAGGCAGTATTTTAAAAGACAAGTGCTTATGTATCATAAAAAATGAAGAACCTGTCATTACACTGTTTAAAGAGGAGAGATCTGTGTGGAGCAGTTTGCTGAAAATTAAGGTAATAATCAAATAATTTTCTTCTATTAATCACACTAAACAGAATGAAATGTATTTGGTTTAAGATGGCACTGGTGAAACATAGAAATGACTTACTGGCAGCAAACAAAACTACCAACTACTTTATTAATCGCACTTCTTCTGAAAAACAATCACTGCAATCAGTAGTGTCCCATTTGGAATCAAAAGGGATCTGTACAACTGGCATATTTGCTGTATAATCTAAAGCCTTCAAGATGCAGGATGGTTGCACCGTGGCATCTACGGGCCAAATTGTGGTGGCAGGGCCCAGGTCCAAGCCCAAGAACATATTGAAGTGATGGAGCTGAAGTCTGAGAGTGAGGAATGAGCTGAGGTTTGGGTGATTTATGTGCCAGGCCAGATTGAAAAAGTCAGGGTGTTGAGCTGGAGGCAAAGGATGGGACAATGTTTAGCTCGCTGCTCGGCGAGGTTTACTTGACTCCGCATTGAACTGAGGCTGCAGTTCATGGGCTCCTGGATCAGCTGTGACTGGCTTCGTCGCTGTAAACTCAATTTTGTGAACTTTAGATCTGAATGTTATTTGCTTACTTCTAATTGTTTGCATGATTTCTTTTCTTTAGCATGATTTTTTAAAGGGTTCTATTTGGGTTTCTTTGTTTTTAGCTACCTGTAAGGAGACACATCCCAAGGTTGTATATAGTTTACCATATGGAACTGTTACGTATCCCGTAACTGGATCACTTACCAGCAAAGATAGAGAGGTCCGTTGAAGTCTGATGGCACTATTTTCAAACGTTTTTATTTATAAAGGGGGGGCACAAAAGTAAGGTTAATACAAACATTCAGATAATATACGTCGTCAATACTCAATCTAAAGCGTGGGTATAGTAATAATCATCATTAAGAGATAAGCTCTACTGTTGTCTAGGGGATAATATGTTGTCCGTTGGAAATATAAAAGTCACTCAGAAGTCTGCAGGCTTCAGCCTTTTGGGAGTCGCTGGGTTTCACGTGTTTGAGAGAGAGAGAGAGATTGGTGAGAAAAGGAAAACTTGCCCGGGTCTTTATGAAGCAACTCCGTTGAATCAGGAGAGCGTTGGTTCCCCGTTGTTAGTTCGAAGTCCTTTTCAGTGTTATCAGCCACCCGCTCCCCAGGCAAAGGTGAACGGAACGCACGTGGCTTTGAATGGCTTCCTGCTAGCACGGGAGCGCTGAGCGATGGTGTGTCCTTCTGGTGCGTCGCTGGGGTACCGCCTCCTGCAGTCCCCTTTTATCTTGACTTGCAGAGTTGTAGATGTCCATCAAAGTAGGGTGATGCAATCCCCACCCCCACATTGCCCGAGGGTGTCCATGTCCCTGGTAGCTGGCACGTAGCAGGGAGTTGCAATTCACACAGGTGTCTCTAAGAACAATGGTCAAGACCGTTGCATTGTCTCTCATTTCCTGGGTCCGAGACCCGAATTAATAGTGATCTGCCGATTCTCCGGAAGGAGGGGGCTGCTCCCGCCCCTTCGGCCCCTCAGAGCTGTGGTACTTTCATAACAGAACCTTATCAAAGACCTTGCTCTAGTTCATTGTGACTATATCAATTACAAGACTCTCATCAATACATATTTAGTACCTCTACAAAAGAACAATTAAACTGATCAGACAGGATCTCCCGTTTACAAAACTATGCTGACTATCTCTGCTTATCCCAAGTGCAGATTAATCCAGTCTTTGAAGTAACTATCCTATTAGTTTCATGAGACACTCATACCTGTGATTAAATGACTTATCCCTGGAATAATGTTGTTGTCCTGTATTACTGGTGGAAGGTTTTAAAACCTTTCTTGTCTCCCTTTGCAGCCAGGGAAATAACTCATCATGCCCTGGAGAAGTATCCACCTATAAGCTTGCTAACACGTGTACTAATTCCTCATTTTTATGATGAGCTGCCCTATAATTTCAACTGCCGCTTTAGAAGAAGTTTCCATTTAAGAACTCACCCACATCCTCTGATGTAACACACAAATTGCCATTTTGGTTTGCAGTGGACCTTCCCTTTCCCTAGTAACATTATTGCCCTAACAAATTTATAAAATACTCTGTGGCAGCTAAGTATCCAGAAAAGTGTGTGGGTGACAGGACTGAACAAAGAGACTTTTACTGTATCGTAGAAGGATGATGTAACTGAGAGGCCAAATAAGACACCTGTGGATGGATTTCAGGAGTAAGAGCATCTTTGTTCTACTGATTGTGCACTCAGCTACCAAATAGCTGGAAAGATGGGAAAAAAATTTAGAAAACAAAGATTTGCAAGAACAAGAATGTGCTATTGCAGGTACTTTATTGATGCATATTAGGATAATTTTGTAACCAACTGATATTTGGTAAAAATTTATATATACTGAACATTTTGTGTATTCCTTGGAAAGTTAGCACTTCCATGCAAATATATTGCCATTGTGTTGAATGCATGTCAGTCATTAACCCTGTTACTAAAGGGCTTTATTGCAATTTCCTTTCAGAATCCAAATGTTACTTTTGATTTCAACTATTTTGTGGAGTCGACGGATGATGGATCTCTTCCAATTTACAATGGTAAGGCCCTCGATTTGGGGTTAAAAACAGAATATTTTGCTTCATTAAATGTTATAGTGATATTAAAGATAAATACAAAAGATTTCATATCAACTGAATATGTATGCTAAGCCAGTGCAAGAAGGACAATATATTCCAACATAATGATAGTATTTTCAGCAGCAGCAGTTTCATTCCCTGATAATTGCATGGTTGGGAATCACTAGCTTGTCATGCACTAAAGGTTAAAGAAATGCATTTCGGCTGGACATGTCTGCTTTACACATAAAAGTGACTACCATAGTGGGAGCATGATATAGGGAACAGCCTACCGCCAACCTACACACCCACCCTTACTTCACTGATCCAGACATTCCTATCCTCAAGCACAAAATTGAGAGCTGTGCCAAAATGCTCTGCCACAGAAGCCACCAGGTCCGAGTTGTAAAAGAGCCAATAAACTATGGCAATTGAAATTAAGAGTGTACGCACATTAAGTAATGCAGGAAAATATTCTCTAACTTCAGCAAATTTTTTCAAAAGGTGAGTACTATAATTCAGAAGACATTTACCCACAAAAATATTACAAGTTCAGATACTGTATTTATTGAAATATTTAAAAGTTGACATGAACAAAATATTGCTGATATGATGAATTTAGATATTAATTGTTATGCATTGAGGGTTTTTCCTCTTTTATTTGATAGATATAAGAAGAAAAGAGCATCAGCTAGTACTAGAACCCGTGATCGATGAATGGAATAATTTTACAAATGTTTCTGACAGTTCAGAGGAAGATTACTGACGACTGTGGTATATTAACGTCTTGCATTAAATGTTCTCTGGGTTATACATTCACTACCGAATTGCCAAGCAGGCCACTTCAGATTAGATTTAATGTTATATAAGTAAATATCATCTTTGAACAACCAAAATAAAAAAATGTTTCTGCGCATTAGCGAATCATTGTTTATCTGAAACAAGATACAGTAACTCTGAACTGCCTGTAGATTAGATTTCTGATCTGGACCACAGCTGTTCTTGCAGTTTGTGTTTTAAGACTGAATGGAATACGTGTACATTGCTGGAGCTTGTTTTTAAGCATCTTGTATTACAATAGCATCATTGCTGAGAATGCCTAACAGATTACTTGGATTATTCCAAGAGAAGCAACATCAAAGCTTAAGTCATTATCATTTCCCCATCCATTCTATTTGTAAACTGAAAACTCTTTATCATTGCTTTGTAGAAATTGCTTCAGAAATCCAAAAGTGTGGTAGGCACATAGAGAACACACATTTTGGAATATCAGATTACCACACATTTTGCCAAATGCATTCTGTATTAATTGAGCCACCAAAAATCGATATTCTCCACCTCAAACTGAAAAAAGCTCCTCGGTACTTTTTTATTAAATGATGAATATTTTGGGTGAGCCAAGGTTGTGAACCTTAAGAAAACTCATGTTAAATTATTTCACTTAAAGATGACACCTGATATTGTTTGAAAATCTAAATATTTGGTGCAATACAGTTAAATGTACATGATGTGCAATACAGTTAAATGTACATGATTAATATTAATCAATTTTATAAGTGACATTTCTCCATGAGCAGCCATCTATGGTTTGTACATAATTAAATGCATAATCCTTAAATCCCCAAGTGGCATAGAAGGAAAAAGTGGGTACATGGATGATAGAAAAATGGAGGGGTATGTGGAAGGAAAGGGTTAGATTGATCTTAGAGTAGGTTAAACAATTGGCACAAACTCGTGGCCGGAAGGGTCTGTACTGAACAGTAATGTTCTATGTTCTGTACTCTGGCTTCGACCTTCTGAAGTATCACTTAACACTTTTCCAGGCCGAACTCTATCCACCACTTCTCAGCATCCTATCAATGTCCCATTGTAACCTACGACAGCCTTCTACACTATCCACAACAGTACCAACCTTCATCTGCAAATTTGGTAACTTTTCCATTTCCTCAAACATCATTTAGAAAGGTCACAAAGAGTAAGGGTCCCAGAACAGATCTCTGCAGACCACCACTAGTCAGGGTCCCAGAACAAATCTCTGCAGAACACCACTAGTCACCAATCTCCAGGTAGAATATGCACCATCTGGCACCTTCTGTCTTGTGTGGCCAAGCCAAGTCTGAATCCATGCAGCCAAGTTTCCCTGGAACCCATGCCTCATGACTTCCTCTGAGTATACCATGGGGAACCTTATCAAACACCATACTAAAATCCATCTACTACTCTACCTTCAGCAATTTGTTTTGACACTTCCTTGAAGAATTCAATCGCATTTGTGAGGCACAACCTACCCCTCACAAAGCTATGCTGACTATCCCTGATCAGACTATGCTTCGCCAAATACTTGTAAATCCTGTTTCTCAGGATCCTTTCTAATAGTTTGCCCACCAGATATGTAAGATTCATTGGTCTAATTCCCAGGATTAAGGAATAACATTTGCCACTCTCCGATCTTCTGGTACTACTCCTGTGGTTGGTGAGGACACAAAGGTCATTGCCAAAGGTTTAACAATCTCTTCCCCAGTTTCCTGAAATAATCTGGCATTTATCCCTCTAGCCCCAGGGACTTACTGTACCTACTCTAATAATTATAAAAGGTTCCAGCGCATCCTCTTTCTTACCATTAACATGTTCTAGCATAATAGCCTGTCTTCACATTCATCAAGGACCCTTTCACTAGATGAATACTGATGCAAAGTATTCATTAATGACCTTCCCTCCCTTCTCTGACTCCAGGCATGTGTTTCCTTTCATTTCTAATTGGTCCTACCCTCACTCTAGCCATCCTCCTGTTCTGCATAATCATGTAGAATGCCTTGGGATTTCCCTTAATCTTCCTTGCCAAGGCCTTCTCACATTCCCTTCTAGCTCTCCTAAGTACCTACTTAAACTCCTTCCTGGTTACCTTACCCAGAGCCCTGTCTGATCCTTGCTTCCTAGCTTTTAGTTTGCATACTTTTTATTTTCCTATTCCTCCTCCGGTGATATTCATCGATTCTTTTAAATGGATCTTGTTGATGTTGTTATATTTCCACCTATTTTTCTATTTATTACTAAATACATTTTATAATCACTTTTGTAAAATAGCTTGCTTAAGACCATGACTGGAAGAAAAAATATATTTGCACCCTCTGAAGCTAATTAGTGCCAACCTACTCTTGATCTGCATGTGCCCAGGAGGGACCATGGATTTAAATGAAACAAACCTTTGATGCACATAAATTTTGGTCAAGCACATTCTTGTTGTATTCCTTTCCTGTGAGCAGCATTGCCAAGGGGTCAGAATTTATTGATGTGTTGAGCTGTTGATTTGAAACAGCAATGCAGTTCTTCTGGTGAAAGTACTCCCACGAGAAGGAGCTGCTAATTTTGTACCCAAAAAACAATGAAAGAGTGCTAGTGTATTTCCAAGCCAGAATGGTGTGCATCTTAAAGTGCAGAAGGGAAGTAGTGGTGCTTAATTTTACCTTAAACCCATGTCTGCAGTGACAATTTATTGAGTTGAAGCAATAGTGTTGGAATAGCTTGGGTGAGTATTGTAGTGTGCTTTAGAAGTTACAGTGGCATGCAAAAATTTAGGCACCCCTGGTCAAAATTTCTGTTACTGTGAATAGCTGAGCAAGTAAAAGATGACCTGATTTCCAAAAGGCATAAAGTTAAAGATGACATATTTCTTTAATATTTTAAGCAAGATTACTTTCTTATTTCCACCATTTACAGTTTCAAAATAACAAGGAAAAGGGCCTGAAGCAAAAGTTTGGGCACCCTTTTTGAAGTCAGTACTTAGTAACACCCCCTTTGGCAAGTATCACAGCTTGTGAACGCTTTCTGTAGCCAGCTAAGGGTCTTTCAATTCTTGTCTGGGACATTTTCGCCCATTCTTCCTTGCATGCTCTTCTCTTTTGAGGTCTGTCCACAGATTTTCAATGATGTTTAGGTCGGACTGTGATGGGCATGGCAAAACCAACAGCTTGCACCTCTTGAGATAGTCCATTGTGGATTTTGAGGTGTGTTTAGGATCATTATCCTGTTGTAGACGCCATCCTCTTTTCATCTTCAGCTTTTTTTTTTACATACGGTGTGATGTTTGCTTCCAGAATTTGCTGGTATTTAATTGAATTTATTCTTCCCTCTACCAGTGAAATGTTCCCGTGCCACTGGCTGCAACACAAGCTCAAAGTATGATCGATCCACCCCTGTGCATTACAGTTAGAGAGGTGATCTTTTCATGAAATTCTGTACCCTTTTTTCTCCAAACTTACCTTTGATCATTGTGGCCAAGAAGTTCTATTTTAACTTCATCAGTCCACAGGACTTGTTTCCAAATTGCATCAACCTTGTTTAGATGTTCCTTTGCAAACTTCTGACACTGAATTTTGTGGTGAGGATGCAGGAAAGGTTTTCTTCTGCTGACTTTTCCATGAAGGTCATATTTGTGCAGGTGTTGCTGCACAGTAGAACAGTGCACCACCACTCCAGAGTCTGCTAAATCTTCCTGAAGGTCTTTTGCAGTTAAACGGGAGTTTTGATTTGCCTTTCTAGCAATCCTACGAGTAGTTCTCTCAGAAAGTTTTCTTGGTCTTTCAAACCTCAACTTGACCTCCAGCATTCCTGTTAGCTGCCATTTCTTAATTACATTACGAACTGAGGAAACGGCTACCTGAAAATGCTTTGCTATCTTCTTATAGCTGTCTCCTGCTTTGTGGACATCATTTATCTTAATTTTCAGAGTGCTAGGCAGCTGCTTAGAAGAGCCCATAGCTACTGATCGTTGGGACAAGGCTTGAGGAGTCGGGGTATTTATAAAGCTTTGAAATTTGCATCACCTGGCCTTTCCTAACGATGACTGTGAACAAGCCATAGCCCTAACAGCTAATTAAGATCTGAGACCTTGGTAAAAGTTACCTGAGAGCTCAAATCTCTTGGGGTGCCTGAACTTTTGCATGGTGCTCCTTTCCCTTTTTTCACTCTAAAATTGTACAAAACAAAAATTATACACTAATCTTGCTTAAAATGGTGAAAAGAATGTTTCATTTAACTTTATGACTTTTGGAGATCAGTTCATCTTCTACTCACTTAACTATTCACAGTAACAGAAATTCTGACCGGGGTGCCCACATTTTTGTATGCCACTGCACATGTGCAGCCAGTGTGCATTGGTACTCGAAGGAATGAAAGCTTATTCTTTGACAACCAATTAAGAGAATGTTTTGACCTGGATGGTAATGAGTATTTTAAGTATTGTTGGATCTTTGTAATTGGAGAGTATGACATCAGACTCAACCATCAATTAGATATTGTAATGGTTATGAAGAATTAGATTGTGACATTAACAAAATGTTATGCCAAGGCTCTGAAATGTGATTATTCAGTCAAATCTGTCAAAATTAGAGAAATTTTCCTGTTGATTTTTGTGGCTATTCCTCCATTCAATGGCAATTTTTAAAAATTGTGTTTTTTTTAATAAGTACTATATTTGATTCTTCCAGGAATTAGTCAGGGCCATTAATTGTATGAGAATGTAAATATTTGGAAAATTTTAATTCTTTGTGATAACTTCATTTATTGAGCCAGACCTATGACAGTTATGAAAGGATTTTCACATTTCAGGCTTTCTTCTTGTGAAAAGAATTGCAGCGGATCAGTACATTAACTCTACTTAGATGCCCTAATGTTTTTCTTGACCTTTTCAATTGACCTATACTCAACTTAAGAGGATATTTCAAATTTCTGAATAGCCAGTTAATAATTTTTAAGTTTAATTTTACCTCTCAAAAAAGGGAATAGTTATTCTCTTATTCCAAGATTTCATAGACCAGCTTTTTATTCCTAGTATCCAATTTGTAAATGTATTTACTCTTAAATATTGTCCTGCTTTCTTTCCAGAATTTTAACCTGCAAGTAGTAGTACATGAGCAAACATGAGGAAATCTGCAGATGCTGGAAATTCAAACAACAACACACACAAAATGCTGGTGGAACACAGCAGGTCAGGCAGCATCTATAGGGAGAAGCGCTGTCGATGTTTCGGGCCGAGACCCTTCGTCAGGACTAACTGAAAGGAAAGATAGTAAGCTTACTATCTTTCCTTTCGGTTAGTCCTGACGAAGGGTCTCGGCCCGAAACATCGACAGCGCTTCTCCCTATAGATGCTGCCTAGCCTGCTGTGTTCTACCAGCATCATGTGTGTGTAGTAGTAGTATATGGTTATGTTTACAAAAATATCCTTGATAGCTCCAAACCAAATTTACGACACAAATATTTCTTCTTAGCCCAAATGGTCTGTGCTGAGCTTATGCTCTGCAGGACCTCTCACACTTAATCTAAGAATACAATACTCCTAATGATAGCAAACTCGATGTTCTTACCATTAAGATAAAAGTTTCTTCTAAACGTTCTGTTTATTGGTAAATGTTCTGTATTGATGTACTTTGTTCCCATTTCCCATTATGAATACTATGAAAACTCCTGAATTTCCTGCAACATACTTCGCAGTACATTTACATATTATGATTATTGCGACAGCTGGTATTTGTACACGGACAAGGAGGATGTTACATATATGACCCTTGAGAGTGCCTGCTGTTCAGTCAGAATATAAGTAATGTGATTTTTACCTTTTGTTTTCTCTGTAATCTAGAAAGCAACTGTCTTAGCCTTCATTGACACAGACTCCACTACTTGCTGATAAGACCAAGGAATCTCAATCCTTTGGAAAAGAAATTCCACTTATCTGTTTAATCACTCCTTGTAAAATAATTCTCATTTTGGGATTCAACCTGGTAAATCTTCTCTGAGGTATTTTAAATGCACTTATAATCCTACTTAACTTAAGATATGCATAATATTCCAGCCATAATTTACTTCCACAAGGGCAACAAGACATCTCTTCTCAACTAACTTGCAATGAAGGCCAACAATTACTTGCTGTACCTGCATGCTCACAACGTATTTAATGTATAAGGACACTTGTCCCTTTGTACAGCAGTATTCTGTAAATTATAGCTGTTAGTATTCCATATTCACTCTGTTTACCCAGCTTGTGATCACTTCAGTGCTATTTTTTTGTCTAGGATGAAGAGTGGTAGATTGTCAAAGTGAAACTGACAAACTATTTTGCATAAATGTTGGAAAGTGAATGAAAAAGTACAATTTTTAAAGACGGGAGATCTGTCTGTAGCAAGTACCATTTTAAATTGCTCATGGATAATAACACCAATTATTTGTATTTTGCTTATTGGATGTTGACTGTCCATGTAAATGTAAACATTAGAAAACAGTTATTGGTTTTGAATATTTGCTTTTGCATTGGTTAAAGTAACTAGTATTTTCATCTTCAGTTCAAGATTTTTAAAAGGATATTGTAAGAATCTAGATGAAAATATGTGTGTAACTAAAACAATATTAGTGGAGAAATGAGAATAAAAATACATTATCTGAGGTTATCAAATGTTTCAACAAGTATTAAAACAACCACTGGTAAAGTTCATAACACTGCACGTTGTAGTATATGGTTCTTTTAAAAAAAAAACACAGGAATTATTTGGTTTTTAAGCAGAGTTTCCTAAGGGCTTGCAAGAAAGCCAAATTTGAGTTCAGTTGCTTTATAATTGTTCACTAGTGATATTTCTGTATACTGACCGGATCTCCCAAGGACTATCAGTATTTGCATGGCTTTTCCAGAACAACTTAAAAACGTTTGTAACTAAATTTTAATCTATGTTAACATTCATTGTGTGTTTTTCTTCATCAAAATAAAAAGACATATCCTCTTTGGGATTTGTAAGAAAGCTAAATTCTACTTTCCAGTTCTTTTTATTTTTCATAGGATAAAGGATTGTCCAGGCTGAGTACTCTTGTCTGAAAATCCAAAGTTTTTTGAGGACTGTCATGTCACAAATGGAAAATTCAACAAGCAAAGGTCCAGGCAATGCGCAGGTCTCTGTGCACCACAGATCTGAGAAGTGACCTCACATATGTATTGAAAAGAAGTTAATGAAAAATAGAAAAACTGCATAAAGGGAAAAAACAGATTTCGGTGTGTATTGAAAGAGTGGATTCGTCAGCATCAGAGTGAACATATGCTGCCCTACAGTATGCTGATCATGAAACAAGCAAGCATCTATCACGCCAAACTGAAAATTAAAGATAATTGTGAATATTCAGCAGGCTGGTTTGCAGAAGTTTAAGAAAAGGCAAGGCCTTGAATTTTTAAAGATTTCTGGTGATGGTGTCTGCTCATTACAAAGCAGCAGAGAAATTCATTGATAAGCTTGATGAAAATATAACACTGAATGGCTGCATCAGTACATATTTGCGATGAACAAGTACAAGACTAAGATTACTTACCAGAAGCACACAAATTAAGATTCAGGAATGATGCTGATGCCAAACAGCCACTAGTTGCCCACCTGGGTGGCTGAGGTAGTGGTAGCTATTAAAAATATTGTGTAAAATTACCTTAAGGGTTATGTGTATAAGCTTTTGATGTAATGTAAATGGATTTTGTGTTTAGACTTGAGTCCCATTCCCAAGCAAATATTCCAAAATCAGAAACATTTCAGGCCCCAAGCATTTCAGATATGGCAACACACACAAAATGCTGGAGGAACTCAACAGGCTAGGCAGCATCTATGGAAAAGAGTAAACAGTCAACGTTTCAGGCCGAAACTCAAGTCCTGATGAAGGGTCTTGGTTTGAAATGTCAACTATTTACTCTTTTCAGTAAATGCTGCTGGGCCTACTGAGTTCCTCCAGTATTTTGTGTGTGTTGCTTGGATATCCAACATCTGCAGATGTTCTTGACTTTGTGCTATTTCAGATATGGGGTGCTTAACTCGTACTCATCCTGGTAATACAATCTAACCTGGCATATTGTATGGGAATAAAAACATCCAAAGTTCTGTAAAATTGAGGACTTTGACTTGAGAAGTATCAAAAATTAAATCCAGCATTTAATGCATTATTATCCCACACACAATCCTTAGCTCCTACCAATATCTTGCTTCCTCTCACTTGATTTTTATTCCATCAGGACAACATGGAACCAGTCTTACTACCTGCTGTAAAAGAGAGCAAAAGTTCTAATTTTCAGATATGAGGTGAGGGCAAGTGGCCTGATATCAAATCTCAACTCATTAAACAGGATTTCCAGCAGAAAGCACCATTGCTGGAGACAAAGCTGGGACAAAGGAAAATTGTTGTGATCCAATTATGTTAGCTCCCCCACCTCCCTGCAAGCTGACAGTGGTTGTAGAGAATTTTGACATGCAAAGATATTACCATTGCTGAAACCTCCACTATAAACTAGCAGTGGCACACACAATTATCTAAAACTCTTCAGAAGTGGAGTAGAAACAAATTTTTCCTCAACTACAAGGAAGAAAAAATTGAAGCAGTCCTACACATATGCAAACACAAGGAAATCTGCAGATGCTGGAATTTCAAGCAACACACACAAAATGCTGGTGGAACGCAGCAGGCCAGGCAGTATCTATAGGGAGAAGCACTGTCGACGTTTCAGGCCGAGACCCTTCGTCAGGACTAACTGAAAGGAAAGATAGTAAGAGATTTGAAAGTAGAAGGGGGAGGGGAAAATGTGAAATGATAGGAGAAGACAGGAGGGGTGGGGTGAAGCTGAGAGCCAGGCAGGTGATTGGCAAAAGGGATACTGAGCTAGAGAAGGGAAAGGGTCATGGGATCGGAGGCCAAGGGAGAAAGAAAGGGGGAGGGGAGCACCAGAGGGAGATGGAGAACAGGCAGAGGAGAAAAAAACTAAATTTATCAGGGATGGGGTAAGAAGGGAAGGGGCATTAACGGAAGTTAGGGAAGTCAATGTTCATGCCATCAGGTTGGAGGCTACCCAGCCAGTATATAAGGTGTTGTTCCTCCAACCTGAGTGTGGCTTCATCTTGACAGTACAGGAGGCCATGGATAGACATAGTGGTTGACAAAGGAAGTCAGAGATTGTATAGCATTAAAGAAAAAGAAGTATGACAGGGCTAAGATGAGTGGGAATACAGATGATTGGGAAAGTTTTAAGGAACAGCATATCTTAACTAAAAAAGCATTACGGAGAGAAAAAATCAGGTATGAG
Organism: Hypanus sabinus; assembly: GCF_030144855.1. NCBI lineage: Eukaryota > Metazoa > Chordata > Chondrichthyes > Myliobatiformes > Dasyatidae > Hypanus > Hypanus sabinus. The sequence continues at coordinate 47,711,905 of NC_082722.1, forward strand.
CTCAGTCTAGCCAGGAATATAAAAGGGGATAGCAAAAGCTTTTTTAGCTATGTGAAGAGAAAGAAGATAGTTAAGAACAATGTTGGCCCCTTGAAGAATGAATTGGGAGAAATTGTTATGGGAAACAGGGAAATGGCAACAGAATTTAATGTATACTTTAGATCTGTCTTCACCAGGGAGGACACAAGCAATCTCCCAGATGTATGGATGGGCCAGGGTCATAAGATATCAGAGGAATTGAAACAGATTGACATTAGGAAAGAAACTGTGATGAGTAGACTGATAGGACTGAAGGCTAATAAATCCCCGGGTCCAGGTGGTCTGCATCCGAGGGTTCTAAAAGAGGTGGCTCAGGAAATTGCGGATGCATTGGTAATCATTTTCCAATGTTCCTTAGATTCAGGATCAGTTCCTGAAGAATGGAGAGCGGCTAATGTTATCCCACTTTTCAAGAAGGCAGGGAAGGAGAAAACGGAGAACTATCGCCCTGTTAGCCTAATGTCAGTCGTGGGAAAAATGCTTGAGTCCATTATTAAGGACGAAATAGTGGCATATCTTGATGGCAGTAATAGGATTAGGCCGAGCCAGCATGGATTTACCAAGGGCAAATCATGCTTGACTAATCTGTTGGAGTTTTTTGAGGGTGTAACAAGGATGTTAGTCGAGGGTAAGCCAGTGGATGTCGTGTACCTGGATTTTCAGAAGGCATTCGATAAGGTGCCACATAGGAGATTGGTGAGTAAAATCAGAGCTCATGGCATTGGGGGCAGGGTTTCAACATGGATAGAAAACTGGTTGGCAGATAGAAAGCAAAGGGTAGCAGTGAATGGGTGTTTCTCGGACTGGCTGGAGGTGACTAGTGGGGTACCACAGGACTCTGTATTGGGACCACAGCTCTTTACGACTTATGTCAACGATTTAGATGAGGGCATTGAAAACTATATCAGCAAGTTTGCTGACGATACTAAACTGGGTGGCAGTGTGACGTGCGAAGAGGACGTTAGGAGAATACAGGGAGACTTGGATAGGCTGGGTGAGTGGGCAGATACATGGCAGATGTCATTCAATGTGAATAAATGTGAAGTTATCCACTTTGGAAGCTGGAACAAGAGGGCAGAGTATTGTCTGAACGGTGTCGAGTTAGGTAAGGGAGAAATGCAAAGAGACCTAGGAGTCCTAGTTCATCAGTCAATGAAGGTGAATGAGCAAGTGCAACAGGCAGTGAAGAGGGCAAATGGAATGTTGGCCTTTATTACAAAGGGAATTGAGTACAAGAGCAAAGATGTCCTTTTGCATTTGTACAGGGCCCTGGTGAGACCACACCTGGAATATTGTGTACAGTTTTGGTCTCCAGGTTTAAGGAAGGACATTCTGGCAATTGAGGAAGTGCAGCGTAGATTCACTAGGTTGATTCCTGGGATGGCAGGGCTGTCTTACACACAGAGATTGGAGAGATTGGGCTTGTACACACTGGAATTGAGGAGATTGAGAGGGGATCTGATTGAAAAGTTTAAGATAATTAAAGGATTTGATAGGATTGAGGCAGGAAATATGTTCCAGATGTTGGGAGAGTCCAGTACCAGAGGGCATGGATTGAGAATAAGAGGTCAGTTATTTAAAACAGAGTTGAGGAAAAACTACTTCTCCCAGAGAGTTGTGGGGGTGTGGAATGCACTGCCTCGGAAGACAGTGGAGGCCAATTCTCTGGATGCTTTCAAGAAGGAGCTAGATAGATATCTGATGGATAGGGGAATCAGGGGATATGGGGACAAGGCAGGGACTGGGTATTGACAGTGAATGATCAGCCATGATCTCAGAATGGCGATGCAGACTCGAGGGGCCGAATGGTCTACTTCTGCACGATTGTCTATAACAGAATGGGAATGGGACGTGGAATTAAATGTGTGGCCACTGGGAGATCTTGCTTTCTCTGGCGGACAGAGCATAGATGTTCAGCGAAACGGTCTCCTAGTCTGGGTTGGGTCTCACCAATATATAAAAGGCCACACTGGGAGCACCGGACGCAGTATACCTATCAGCCAACTCACAGGTGACGTGTCGCCTCACCTGGAAGGACTGTCTGGGGCCCTGCATGGTGGTGAGGAAGGAAGTGTAAGGGCAGATGTAGCACTTGTTCCGCTTACAAGGATAAGTGCCAGGAGGGAGATCGGTGGGAAAGGATGGGGGGGATGAATGAACAAGGGAGACACATATGCAAATTATTTTTCGGACAAGACCTTAAAACTAAATTTGTTTGTCTTTAATCAAACTCAGTATTTACTTCAAACAATAATGCAAGCTGTATAGTATTCTGGATGAATGATATCCCTTGGACTGTTGAAATATATTATTGCAGTTGTAAATGCAATTATGTATGCATTGCTTTGAACAATCACAAATAATGCAAGCTTCTATTTAATATTTTAAAACTAGACCTTCACAGAGGTTTGAGCAATGTTGAACAGTAAGCTTTACTGATTTGCCCATCCTAATGTTTTTAATCTAGTGTTCAGGTGTCTAGTATCTGATAAAGCCGATAGATAAGTGGTACCAAACTCCTCTGAATCAATTTCTGTTAAACCCTCAAAATGTTAAGTCAATTAAATGGATTAACTAAATGAATATTGGCAGTTTACACCAGGGGGCAGTAGAGTATGCTAGCTATTCCCCAATCTATTAACATACAATGTAACTACAGCCACCGCATAGCATCTCCAGATATTAAAATATGTGACCCTTAAGTTCTAAGCAAATAAAATTCAAAATATCATGATTGATCTCAATCACAAATGAAAAAATCTGCAGATGCTGGAAACCAAGCAACACACACACAATGCCAGCAGACCAGGCCCGTTGCTTTCCTCCAGCATTGTGTGTGTGTTGCTAAGATTGAACTCAACACAGAATTAAATAGACAATCTAGGAAAGCTGAAAAGTTGCAGAGACTTGGGATTAAAACTATTTGATCAATTCATTTCACTAAAGTTAGCAAAATATAATTCTCTTTAATTTTTACTTAAATTAAAATGAGAATACTGAAAACAACATAAAACACTGGATACATTCACTTCCTCAGGTAGCATCTGTAGAGAGAAAATTGGGTCTTCAACATCATTTTCTTTGTTTTTTGTTCATAGGTGCTGCAAAATCTGCTGTGCAGTTTCATCGTTTTTCACCTTTATTGCCAGTTTTCTGCATCAGTGGTTCTTTCATGTTTAAGTTATGAGAATACTGAATTTCATGTTTTCATAGAGATACAGCTTGGAAATATATCTGTTCAACTCATAAATATGAACCATACAGTGCCTATAAAATGTATTCACCTCCCTTGGAAATGTTGATGTTTTATTGTTTTACAATATTGAATCACAATGGATTTAATTGGCTTTTTTGACACTGATCGACAGAAAAACACTCTTTCCTGTCAATGTGAAAACAGGTCTCTACAAAGTGATATAAATTAATTACAGATATAAAACACAAAATAATTGATTACATATGTATTCACCCCTTTGAAGAGACTAGTAAATGCACCTTTGGCAGCAATTACAGCCTTGAGTCTGTGTGGATAGGTCTCTATCTGCTTTGCACATCTGGACACTGCAATTTTTCCCCATTCTTCTTTACAAAAATGCTCAAGCTCTGTCAGATAACATGGGGATCATGAGTGAACAGCCCTTTTCAAGTGCAGCCACTAATTCTCAATTGAATAGAGGTTTGGAGTGTGACTTGGCCACCCCAGGACATTAACTGTTGTTTTTAAGCCATTCCTGTGTAGCTTTGGCTTTATGTTTGGGGTCATTGTCTTGCTGGAAAACAAATCTCCCAAGTCACAGTTCTCTTGCAGACTGCATCCGATTTTCCTCCATGCTTTCTCTGTATTTTGCAGCATTCATTTTACCCCCTACCTTCACAAACCTTCCAGGGCCTGCTGCAGTGAAGCATCCCCACAGCATGATGCAACCACCACTATGCTTCATGGAAAGGATGGTGTGTTTTTGATGATGTGTGGTGTTCATCTTATGCCAAACATAACATTTAGTGTAATGGCCAAAAAACTTAAATTTGGTTTCATCAGACCAAAGAACATTTTTCTAGCTGAATTCAGAGTTTCCTACATGCGTTTCTGGCAAACTATAGTTGAGATTTCATGTTATCTTTTTTCAACAGTTGTTTTCTCTTTGCGACTCTCCCAAAAAGTTATGTCTGGTGAAGCATCCGGTCAACAGGTGTTGTATGCACAGTCTCTCCCATCTTAGCTAGTGAAGCTTGTAACTCCTCCAGAGTTCTCATAAGTCTCTTGGAGGCCTCCCTCACTAGTCCCCTTCTTGCACTGTCTCTCAGTTTTTGAGGATGGCCTCTAGGCAAATTTACAGCTGTGTCATATTCTTTGCATTTCTTGATGATTGAATTAACTGTACTCCAAGGGATATTCAGTGACTTGGAAATGTTCTTGTATCCATCTCCTGACTTGTCTGTTTCAATAACATTTTCATGGATTTATGGAGTGTTCTTTGCCAGGACGCTGACTCACCAGTAGTTGGACCTTTCAGGTGTATCTTTACAACAATCAACTGAAACACCCTGACTGTACACGGGTCTCCAAAAACAACTCCATTTAACTAATTATGTGACTTCTAAAAACTGTTTGGCTGCGTCAGTAATGATTTGGTGTGCCATATTAAGGGGGGGGGGGGGTGAATATGTCATCAATTATTTTGATTTATATTTGTAATTAATTTAGATCACTTTGTAGAGATCTGTATTCACTTTGACACAAAAGACTCTTCCTGTTGATCACTGTCAAAAAAGCCAAATTAAATCCACTATGATTCAATGTTATAAAACAATAAAACATAAGGTTAGGAGCAGAATTCTGCTCTGCCGTTTCATCAAGGCTGATCCATTTCCCGTCAGTCCCAGTCTCATACCTTCTCGCCATATCTCTTCATGCCCTGATTGTTCAAGAATCAATTAACCCAAAGACTTGGCCTGTGGCATTGAATTCCACAGATTCACCACTCTCCAGCTAAAGAAATTCCTTCTCTCTGTTCTAAAGGACACCTCTCTCTTTTGAAGCGTTTCAATCCCAGAATCATTTTCATGAACCCGTCCAATGTCAGTACATCCTTTCTCAGACTGCTCACAATACTCCAAAGTGAGGCATCAGTCTGTGAACTTTTTAAGATGATGATCTTATTAAGGATAGAGAAATGATCAATGCCTTCTGAAAGACACAAAGACCTCAAGCATGGTACTGTCATTGTAACTGCCTTCAAGAACATCACATAGCAGCTTATTGGGTCCAGCCCTTCTGATGTTCCTGACCTACAAAATGTAAAAGCCATATTTTAACTGAAAAAAGCAAGGATTCAGGAGCAGACTGTATTCCTACTTAAGTTCTCAGCCAATTTCAATTCCTGAAAGACTGCTAACAAAATAAGTGTTAACAAATTATGCATCATGCTGACAGCTCTCCAAAGAAATGCTTCCATTAAGTACTTAAGTACCAGCAACTTCAAGACTCCAATGGGAATGCTGCAATCATAATATTGTAAGCCATACTTTACTGACAAATTTCTGCTCGGACATCTCCTTTGGACCCTGGATGGAGTTCACTGTTTGAGTAGCTTTTTTCAGTTGCCCAGTACATAAAGTAATGCCCACTATTGGGTCATGTACCACATTGTATCCAACATGCAATACATAAACTCATTAAAATACAGTAAAAAAAAGAGGATCAGAATAAAGTAGGTATTTCTTTCTTAGTTATTACACTTTAAGTGTTTAATCTTTTCAGGATAATCAGAAACATTGGGGAAAAAAAAACTTCTAACAGCAACCTAATCTCTATCTTTGCCATCCCAAGTTTCCTGGGAAATTTAAGTGTATCAGGTTTGCTCCAACCTGGTCATGTCAATTTATTTCAAAGATCAAACAAAGGCTCGATTGTTTTCAGGTCCTTACTGCTTGGTTCCCTAGTAGATTCCATAAGTAAATTGTTCTTTCATTTCTGAAGCCCATAAGTGGTGATTGCTATGGCAATTAGGCCTAATTAGGTTAGGAGATACAGAGTATCTGATGAAGAGTAGTAGAGAGTTCCTGCATGTGGGTAATTTAATAGGAGTAAAAATCACTGAACAAACAACTGTCATCTTAAAGTTTACAGAAAATACATTTTGCAGGCATTGAGGGAAGTACTAGTCCAATGTCAATCATCTTCTTGAATCCTGTCCTTAAATAATTCCAGAGGATCCTCCAGCATTGCCCAATACAGGAATAACATTGAAGATTGAACTTTCAAGAAAGCCTAGATTTGAGTGTTCTACAGAAAAAATGAGGTTCTTGGAAATCACTTTGCTAAACTTGAAATTCTATCATCTCAGAAATAGCAATACTTGATTACCAACAGATGATGAATGGTTAAAAATAAGAATACTAGAAGAAATGAAAGGATTGACTATTTTCTAAATGGAGAGAAAATACAAAAAAAAAACTGAGTTGCAAAGGGCCTTGGGAGTCCTTGTATAGGATTCCCTAAAAGTTAATTTGCAGATTGAGTCTGTAGTGAAGAAGACAAATGCAATGTTAGCATTCATTTCAAGAAGACTAGAATATAAAAGCAAGGAAGTAATGTTAAGACTTTATAAAGCACTGGTGAGGCCTCACTTGGAGTATTGTGAGCAGTTTCAGAAAGGAAGTGCTGAAACTGGAGGGGGTTCCAAGGAGGGTCATGAAAATGATTCCAGGATTGAATGGCTTGTCATATGAAGGGTGTTTGATGGCTCTGGGCCTGTATTCACTGGAATTTAGAAGAGTGAGGGGTGATCTCATTGAAACCTATCAAATGGTGAAAGACCTTAATAATGTCAAGAAGATCTTTCCTATGGTGGGAGAGTCTAAGACCTGAGGACACAGCCTCAGAATAGAGGTACATTCTTTTAGAATGGAGATGAAGAAGAATTTCTTTAGCCAGAGAGTGGTGAATCTGTGGAATTCTTTGCCACAGGAAGCTGTGGAGGCCAAGTCTTTATGTGTATTTAAAGCAGAGTTTGATAGATTCTCAATTAGTCAGGGCATGAAAGGATGCGGGAAGAAGGGAGGAGTTTGGAGCTGAGAGGAAAATTGAAATGGCAGAGCAGACTGGATGGGCCAAATGGCCTAATTCTACTCCTTTGTCTTATAGTCTGAGCAAAGTGAAATAATAAGGATGAACTTTTGCTGACTTAAGAATGCTTGGAGGAACTTGCAACTAGTTTAATACAGAACACAAAGATGCATTTGAGAAGGTAAGTTTCAACAGATGATTATAACATGAAGACAGTCTCTTTATAAAGTGAGGAAATTTTCATAAGTGAATTCTGAAATTAAGATATAAAGTCTGAAGATTCTGTCACTGCTAGTGGGGGGTGGTTCTGTAAAGCCAGCTCAGGTTACCATTGGACCTTTGTTTTGCACATGTTAACAATGAAAGAGTCATTTTCTAGCGTACCTTTAGGAAAGTGACTCTGACTTGAAGGTAATGTAGAGATATACAATACCAATGCTATTAAATCTTCATCTATACTATCCTATTTTGTCCATACCCTTTTGAGTCTTAGCAATTCAATGTTCACTGTGCATTATGAAGGCTCTGCTCTATCACCTGCTCAAATACCTTTGCTATGGGGATTTTTTTTAACCATCTACCCTATCTATGCTTTCAATTTTGTAAACCTGTAAGGGAGTTTGAACTGCACCCGATCAGTGAATGCAAGCACAAGAGGAGGAGGCAAATTCACTCAAGTCCGTATTAAAGATTGAAAAAGCAGTGCTTCACATCAGTTTTCGAGTTTGAACTGCACCCAATCAGTGAATGTGATTCATTAGCAAGGGTGAATAAAAACAAGGCAGGTCCAATCAAGGTGGTCATTGTATGAGTGGGCCAGTGTTAGACTTTGACTTTGGCTCCACAGGCTGAGCCGAGGTAAATTCCTGGTAAGTTTCTTCATTCCTCGTCTGTTAAGGCACATTTAGTACCATGAGAATGGCTCCAGGGGCTGTGTTGTATTTGTGGTGCAAAACTTGGGAAGTCTGGGAGACCTCCATCCTTCCAGATAACCACATCTTGCACCAGGTGCACAGAACTGCAGCTCCTCAGAGTGTGTTAAGGAACTGGAGCTTTAGCTCAATGACCTTCGGCTCATATGGGAAATTGAGGAAGTAATAGGTAGGAGCTGTAGGGAGGTAGTCACCCCGAGGCTGCAGAAGGCAGGTAACTGGGAGATAAGGAAGGGAAATGGGCAGCTAGTACATGGCCATTCCCCTCAATATGATTACAATTTTGGATGCTGTTGAAGGGGATAACCTACCATGGGGAGCCACAGCGACCAGGTCTCTGGCACTATGGCTCAGAAGAGGAGAGAGTGATGAGAACTGCAACAGTGAAAGTTTTAGAAATAGAGTCAAGATTCTGTGAATGCACTAGAGACACCCAGATGGTATGATCCTCCCAGGTGCTAGGGCCAGGGATGTCTTGGATCAGGTACATGGCATTCTAAAGGGGGAAGGTGAGCAGCCAGAAATCTTGGTACACGTTAGCATTGATGACGTAGGTAGGGAAAGGATGGAGGTCCTGAAAAGAGATTTTAGGGAGCTAGATAGGAAACTGAAAAGCAGGACCACCAGTGGTAGTAATCCCTATGCACCAACAAGAGAAAGAACAGGAGCATTTGACAGACAAATGTGTGGCTGAGGAACTGGTGCAGGGGCAGGGATTCAAACTTCTGACTCATTTGGGATGCCTTCTGAGAGAGGTACAACCTGTACGAAAAGACTAGGTTACACCTCCACCCGGGGAGGAGCAAAATCCTTGCAGGCAGGTTTGCCAGAGCTGTGTAGTGCCTTGGTTAAGAACATCTTTTAGTGTATTACTACTGTTGTGCTATAAAGTGTTTTACTTTCTGCAGCTTTTCTGTACAATACAGTGCATTCAGTTAATTAAGCTTCACAGTTCAGTATTTTGTTTTCTGCTGAACAAGGAACCATTTGCTTTGCTTAGGAATCCTGTGTTAGCCAGTCAGGTTTGTCTTGGTCACATTCTGTCCAGTGGGATGCCATAGAACATTCCAAAGAGCTGGGCAGGATCAGACCGTTGGGAGACATGGATTGGTTTTAGCAGTTTGTTGGCAGGGGTTGGAAGGAGAAGGTGCTCACAGAAACCTCCCTGAAGGAGAGACCCCTTTGTAAGAAGTGCTTTGTGCAAACAACTGGTTCCAAGGAGGAAGTGCCAGTACTCCTGAGTTCGTTAATTCATTCCTAATGGTCTTCGGGGGAAGTTCGAATTGTGGCTGGAGTCTTTCATAAAGAATGTGTGTTCAGTACATGAGTAATCAAACGCCTGACTATCCAGAAATTAACTTCAATATCTATGTGCACACTTAGATTGGTTTAACTTCAATGGGCCCTTTTTTTCTATGTACTGTTGTTAAAGTTGAACTATCTGTTAATATGCTTCCATTTTAATTTTATGCTGGTGTAATGTTTGTTATTTCTTGGCAAAGAATAACCTTGCAAAGGACAGTATTGATACAGCATTTACCACAATTTTCATTTCCTCACAGGACATCCCAACTTTCCTATTGGGTTAAATCCTAATCATACCAACCCCTAGACACGTCACTGTTATCCATGCAATACTGAGTCACGTGGCTGTTAGCCAGAGTTAGCTTACAAGCCTAGTTTGTTACATGCCTCAGTGAGAGGGTTACAGCTGTTTGGGAGGATTTGAAATAATTTGGTAGGGGAATGGGACCTGGAGTGATAGGGCTAAAGATGGAGCAGTTGGCTTACAAACAAAGGCAGTGCATAGTGAGACTGCCAGCAAGGATAGGCTGATAATAGGGCAAAATTGCAGTCAATGGGATGAGCTGTAATGTAAGAGAGGGACAAAATTGAAAAGAATGATGAATACAGGACTGAAAGTGTTATATTTGAATGCACACAGTGTATGGAATAAGGTAGATGAATTTGTAGCAATGTTAGAGATTTGCATGTAGATGTTGTGGGTATCACTGAATTGTGGCTGAAAGAAGATTATAGATGGGGGCTTAAAATCCAAGGATACACATTGTTTCAAAAGGACTGGCAGGTAGGTGGGGGAAGCGGGCACAGTTGATTTAAAAAAAAAATTAAATCAAAGCCCTGGATAGAGGTGACGTAGGATCGGAAGGTGTAGAATTGTTGTAGGTAAATAGACCATGATGGGAGTTATATACAGGCTTCTGAACAGTAGCGAAAATGGGGGCTACAAATTATAATGGGAGATAGAAAGGGCATGTTAGATAGACAGGCAATGTTACAATAGTCATTGAAATTTTATTATGCAGATAGATAGGGAAAGTCAGAATAGTGCTGGACCCCAAGAGGGGTAAATTTGTAGAATGTCTACAAGATGGATTTTTAGAGCAGCTCCTAGTTGAGCCCACTGGGGGGATCAGTTATTCTAGATTTGGTGTTGTGCAATGAATCAGAATTTATTAGAGAGCTTAAGGTAAAGGAACCTTTAGGGAGCAGTGATTGTAACATGATAGAATTCACCCTGCAATTTGAGAAGGAGGAGCAGATGTATTTGTAGTACAGTGGAGTAAAGGGAATGACAGAGGCATGAGAAAGAAACTGGCTGAAGATGATTGGAATAGAACACTAGCAGGGATGATGGCAGAGCAGCAATGGCTGGAGATTCTGGAAGCAATTTGGAAAGCTCAGGATAGAAGTATTCTAAAGATAGGATGACACAACTATGCTGGTAAGGGAAGTCAAACCAACATAAAAGCCAACGAGATGGTATATAATAGAACAAATATTAGTGAAAAGTTAGAGGACTGGGAAGTTTTTAAAACCTAGAGAATGCAACTTAAAAAAGTCAGAAAGGGAGAAAAGATGGAATGCAAAGGTCAGCTAGCCAATAGTATTAAAGAGGAAACCAAAAGTTTCTTCAGAGTAAAAGTGAGGAGAGAGTAAATATCAGACCACTGGAAAATGATGTTGAAGAGGTAGTAACCGGTGACAAGGCAATGGCAGACGAACTGAATAAGTATTTTGCATCAGTTTTCTCTGTGGTAGACACTAGCAGTATGCTGGAGGTTTGAAAATGTCGGGGGCTAGGATAATAGAGATGGATTAGTCAGTAATTAATCCAGCATCATAGCTGCCTGTAAAAGTGCAGAAGTTATAGTTAACTTTGAACCTTTTCTTTTGGAGTGCTTGGAACAGGAGTTGCTGGGAATTCATAATTTAACTGGGGCAGTTGCTGGACCAGCACTTTGAAAATGATGAAGCACAGTCCATGAAGACAACATTCCTCTTCCAGTTTTCTTGACCAAAAGGAGGTGCAACCAGTTGTCTTGTTCTTTAAATTGATCACCTCCTGCTGTCCCGTCTCACTAAAAGGTCGCAATGTCAAAGAATCTGAATTTTTGAGCCAGAACTGTTAATGAGGCTATGAACGTATCAGTTCCTGAACTTCACTTTATACAGTAAAAGTTGCTTGTAGGTTGCATTTGAATACTGAGAAGCTGTTGTGCACCTGCTATTACACAGATTCAACAGTGCAAGGTCTTAACTCAGTGGCAAGGGAGATGACTGGAAATCAGACTGCTATATGGGAATAAATGCTAACACAATGATGGTCATGTGCTTATTGATACTGTATTTCACATGTAGGCTTATACACACACTTTTAGACTTCCAGTATCAAATGCTATTCCCAGACTGATGCCACACAGTTCTCATATTTACAAAAACAAACAAAAATTCTCAGTCCCTACCACAAGTAAGATAACTATTGAAGTGGAAAGGATGATTTAGACCCTTCCAGAAAATATTTATTATTTTGCCCAATGCATTGCTCTGCAACTAGATTGAAGACCAGCATTTCCTGCATGGAAAAATAGAATGGTAAACCACTTGATGTTGGTACTTAAATAAATAAATACAGCTTTCAAAGTAAATTTTTATAACATCCACAAACATTCTACACCACATTAACTTTTAATATTAATGTTCTAAATGTACACTCAATTTGTTAATGAGATGGAATATATACAACAGAATGTTGTAAAGAACAGAATTTACTTAACTGTTAGTATATGTATACTCAAGATTAAGGAGTGAGAATTGGTGCTGTTCTCCAAAAATGATGCAGTTAATATATTTGCAAGTACCTTTCTTACCACCTTGAATAATTGAAAACATTAGAAACAGAATTAACAGTGTATTGATTAATAATTTTACTTTTCAGTCTCTTCTGGTCCCACCTCCATCAGCAGCTGCAAATGCATGGTAAAAGGCCCTGGAAATACAATTAATTTATCATCATTATTACAATAATGCACCTGATACAAGTATACAAAACAACTTTATATTTCAAAATTTATGCATTAAAAATATTTCACTGATGGTAAAGATTAGAAATAATCTGCATATGAAATATACACTCAGTGGTCACTTTATTAGGTACACCAGCTTATTAATTCAAATATCCAATCAGCCAATCATGTCACAGCAACTCAATGCATAAAAGCATGCAGACATGGTCAACAGGTTCAGTTGTTCAAACATCACAATGAGAAAGAAATGAGATCTAAGTGTCTTTGACCATGAAATGATCATTGGTGCCAGAGCGGGGTGGTTTGAGTATTTCAGAAACTACTGATCTCCTCGGATATTCACATACAACAATCTCTAGAACTTACAGAGAACGCTACGAGTAACAAAAACACAGAGAGCAGCAGTTCTCTGGGTGAAAGCACCTTGTTAATGAGAGAGGTCAGAGGAGAATGACCAGATTGGTTACAGCTGATAGGAAGGTGACTGTAACTCAAATAACCATGTGTTATAACAGTGGTGTGCAGAAGAGCATCTCTGAAAGCACAACACATCAAACGTTGAAGTAAGTGGGCTACAGCAGCAGAAGAGCACAATGGGTTGCACTCTTGTACCTAATGAGGTGGCCACCAAGTGTATACTCAAAACAAAGTTTGACATTGCAGTATTTCAGTGGAGTAAGGGAAATTACAGTGGTATAAAAGAGGAGTTGGCCAAAGTAAATTGGATGGAGCTTCTGGCAGGGATGTCAGCAGAGCAGCAATGGCATGCTTTTCTGGGAAAAATGAGGAAGAAACAAGATGTGTATTCCAAAAATGAAGAAATACTCAAATGGTGAAATAGTACAACCATAGCTGACAAGGGAGGTCAAAGTTAATGCAAAAACAAAGAGAGAGCATACAACAAAGCAAAGATTAGTGGGAAGATAGAGGATTGGGAAGTTTTTTAAAAACCTACAGAGAGCAACTAAAAGAATCATTAGAAGAGAAAACATGAGCTATGAAAGCAAGCTAGCAAATAATATCAAAGCTTTTTCAAGTATGTAAAAAATAAAAGAGAAGAAAATGGATATAGGACTGCTAGAAAATGGGGCAGGAGAAATAATAACTGGGGACAAGGAGATGACAGATGAACTAAACGAGTATTTTGCATCAGTCTTTACTGTAAAGGACACTAGCAGTATGCTATAGTGTGTTAAGGAAGAGGAGTGGGTGTAGTTACTATTATAAGAGAGAAGATGCTCAAAAAGCTGAAAGACCTAAAGATGCATAAGTCACCTGGACCAGATGAACTGCACCCTAGGGTTCTGAAAGAGGTAGCATTAGAGATTGTGGTGGCATTAGAAATGATCTTTCAAAGTTCATTGGACTCTCGCATAGTGCCAGTGACTAGAAAATTGCAAATATCACTCCATTCTTTAAGAAAGGAAGAAGGCAGGAGAAAGGACATTATAGACCATTAGCCTGAGATCAGTGGTTGGGAAGATATTGGAGTCAATTGTTAAGGATGAGGTGATGGAGCACTTGGTGACACAGGACAAGATAGGAAAAGTCAGCATGGTTTTCTTCAGGAATAATCCTGCCTGACGAACCTGTTGAAATTCTTTGAGAAGATTACAAGTAAGATAGATAAAGGGGATGCAGTGGATGTTGTAGAATTGGACTTTCAGCAGGCCTTTGACAAGGTGCCACATATGAGGCTGCTTACCAAGCTAAGAGCCCGTGGTATTACAGGAAAGTTACTAACATGGTTAGAGCATTGACTGATTGGAAGGAGGCAGCGAGTGGAAATAAAAGGATCCTTGTCTGGTTGGCTGCCGGTGATTAGTGGGGTTCTGCAGGGGCTGGTGTTGGAACCACTTCTTTTTATGCTATATATAAATGATTTACATGATGAAATAGATGGCTTTGTTGCCAAGTTTGCAGATGATACAAAGATTGGTGGAGGGTCAGGTAATGTTGAGGAAACAGCTAGGATGCAGAAGGACTTATACAGATTAGGAGAATGGATAAGAAAGTGGCAAATGAAATACAATGTTGGAAAATGCATGGTCATGCACTTTGGTAGTAGAAATAACTGTGCGGACTATTTTCTAAATGGGGAGAAAATCCAAAAATCTGAGATGGAAAGGGACATGGGAGTCCTTGTGCAGAACACCCTAAAGGTTAACTTGCAGGTTGAATCGGTGGTGAGGAAGGCAAATGCAATGTTAGCATTCATTTCAAGAGGTCTAGAATACAAGAGCAGGGATGTGATGCTGAATCTTTATAAGGCGCTGGTGAGGCCTCACCTTGAGTATTGTAAACAGTTTTGGGCTTCTCAAATTAGAAGAGATGTGCTGACATTCATTGGAGAGGGTTCAGAGGAGGTTCACAAGGATGATACCAGGAATGAAAGGGTTATCATACGAGGATCGTTTGATGTCTCTGGGACTGTACTCGTTGGAATTTAGAAGGATGACGGGGGATCTCATTGAAACCTTTCAAATGCTGAAAGGACTGGACAGAGCAGATGTGGAAAGGATATTTCCCATGTTGGAAGAGCCTAAGACAAGAGGGCACAGTCTTAGAATAGAGGGGTGTCCATTCAAGACAGAGATTCAGAGAAATTCCTTTAGCCAAAGGATGGTGAATTTGTGGAATTCGTTGCCACATGCAGCTGTGGAAGCCAGGTTGTTGGGTGTATTTAAAGCAGAGATTGATAGGTTCTTTATTGGACATGGCATCAAAGGTTACAGGGAGAAGGCCGTGAAATGGGGTCGAGTAGGAGTAAAAAAGGATGAGCCATGATTGAATAACAAAGAGTTGAACTCCAATTACAGTACAATTTATGATTAACTTATCCTATTGAAAGAAACTTGCTTAAATTGAAAAGTGAATTTTGTGTGTTTGGAGATAAAAATAATAAGCTATTAGCATCTCAATTAAAAGCAGCTAGAACTAAAGACAATTTTTAAAAATTCATAAGGGAGATGGTTGTTTAGCATGTAATTATGAAGATATTAATCAATTTTTTCAAGATTTTTATATTGAATTTTATAAATCTCAGTTTCCAGTTGATTCTTTTAAAATGAATGTCTTTTTACAAAAGATTGATTTTCCTCGAATTTCTGCTGAAGATCAACAAACCCTTGATGCTCCTATTACTGGAAGTGAAATTCAGAAAGCTATTTTCTCAATGCAATCTGGTAAAGCTCCTGGACTGGATGGTTATTCTGTCGGATTTCATAAAAAAATTGAAAAATTGCTCTCTTCACATACTGTATGTTGGAAACGCTTAAGGATTCTTTTTTGATAGGAGAGTTACCTCCTACATTTTATGAAGTTTCTATTTCTTTAATTCTTAAGAAAGATAAAGATTCTACTGACTGTGCTTCACATACACCTATTTTATTATTAAATGTGGATGCTAAATTTCTTTCAAAAATAATGGCTAATCAGCTGGAGAATGATATAGCTAAAATTATCTCTCAAGACCAAACAGGTTTTGTAAAGGGGTGTTATTCCTTCTCTAATGTTTGGAGACTGTTAAATGTTATATATTCATCTTTTTCTAAGACACCCCAATGTATTGTCTCTCTTGATGCTGAAAAGGCATTTGACAGAGTTGAATGGAAATACTCATTTAGTGTTTTAGAGAAATTCGGCTTTGGTATTAATTTTAATAAGTGGATTAGAATGATATATAAAAGCCCTATTGCTACTGTTATTACTAACAATTGCAGATCTCCTTTTTTCCAGCTTTCATGGGGTATAAGACAAGGATGTCTGTTAAGTCCTTTGTTATTTAATTTGGTGCTGGACCCCTTGGCCACTGCACTTCATGAAGCTAAAGATGTTCATGGAATTTTCATAAATGGGACTGTTCATAAGATCTCCCTTTATGCTGACGATCTCTTAGTTTATATTTTGAATCCTGAAGAATCCATTCCTAGTTTATTGAAACTATTAAACAATTTTGGAAAGTTTTTGGGATCTAAACTAAACCTTCATAAATGTGAATTATTTCCCCTAAATGATTCTGCTTCTATATATGAAGATAATCCTTTTAGAGTTACAGACTCATTTAAATATTTAGGTTTTATTATCACTAATATCATAAAGACCTTTATAAAGCTAATTTGGTTCTTTTAGTGGATGTTATGAAGCAATTATTTTGTAGATGGAATCCACTTACACTATCATTAGTCGGCCAAATTCAGGCAGTTAAAATGATGATTTTACCAAAAATTTTTAATATGTATTTCAAAGTATCCCTATTTTTTTAACTAAGAAGTTTTTTATCAGGTTGATTATTATTTCATCTTTTGTTTGAAATAATAAAAGACCAAGAATTGGTAAATATCTTTCACAAAAATTTAAAAAGATGTAGGTCTTGCTTTGCCTAATTTAAGAATGTATTATTGGGCTGTTAATATACATTATATGTGTTTTTGGTTATATTGGGCTGATAGAAATGAACGACCACCTTGGGCTGATTTGGAATTGAATGCTGTGAAACAGTTTCACTTAACCTCATTATTAGGAGCTTCTCTACCTGTACAGTTGGCCAAAATTAGTAATTTAAATTTATATCCTGTGATTAAGCAGTCATTGTGAATTTGGTTCCAGTTTCATAATTCTTCTGATTTCAAAAAATTTTAACTTTTTAGTTTAATTTTTCAAAATTATTTATTTAAACCTTCATTAAGTGATCATTCCAAGATGGCTGATTGATGTCTTTTGAGAAATTAGTAACTAAATACTCTCTCTCGTATTCACATTTCCTGCAATATCTTCAGGTGAGACACTTATTACAAAAATACTTAAGTAATTTTCCATATATACAAGATTCTGATCTGGTAGATATTATTTTTAAATGAATCTTTTAGTGAAGGGTTTTATTGGGAAAACTTATACGTTTGTAATTTATTGTTACAACAGCACAGTTATTCTTCCCTTAAGATTAAGCAAGATTGGGAGAGAGAGCTTAACATGACCCTGATAACAGAAGATTGGTTGCAGATTTTGATGTTGGTTAACTCTTCTTTGATTTGTGCCAATCACTCTTTAATTCAATTTAAAATTGTACATCGTTACTATTTAACAAAGGAGAGACTGCCTAAAGTGCTTTCTAATGTTGTTAGTCAGTGTGACAGATGTAAAACCGAGACAACTACATTGACACATATGTTTTGGTCATGTTCTGTGCTGAAACATTTTTGGAAGTCTATTTTCTCTACAATTTCTAAAGTTTTAAAAATGAATCTACAACCTAATAAATTGACAGTTTTATTTGGTATTATCCCTCAAAATATTCATGGTATTTCTCCATCAGACCAACATGTAATTGCATTCGTTACATTATTGGCCAGAAGGGCTATTTTGTTGAAATGGAAAGATGTTTCTGCTCCTACTTTGATACAATGGTTTTCTCAGGTGATGCTATGTCTTAGTTTGGAGAAAATCAGAAGTCGAACTTTTGATCCTTGATTTGATTTTGAGAAAAGGTGGGGTTCATTCACCCACTACTATCATCTGATTTGAGTTAATTAATATGGTTTCCTTTCGATTTTTCTTTAAGTGGATTTGAGTTGGCGGATTGATTTTTTTTAAATGGAAGCTTGAATGATATATAGCTCCGGAGTTGTGCTCCCAATGTTTTTTTTTGTTTTTTTCCAGTTAGTAGGGGTTTTTTTAAAGTTATTAGGGGTTCTTTATTTTTCTCCTTTTTCTTTCAAAAAAAATATTCTTAGCACTTTATATTTTTCTTATCATTATTGATATGTTGCTTAGCTTTGTTAATCAGTTATTTGCTAATTTAATTCCTCATTGTACATAATGACATTGATTTAATGTATCTTTTTTGTTAATCTTCAATAATAATTAATAAAATGATTTTAAAATGAAATGATTGAATGGCAGAGCAGACTTGATGGGCCAAATGGCCTAATTCTGCTCCTATGTCTTATGGTCTAACATTAAAAACACTTTGCACAGCAGAATACTATATATCCTCAAATTTATGGTTTAAATCAGACTGAATTTATTGAAGATGTTATTTGCCAAAATTCTAAGTAAATCTATATAAAAAAAAATCTTGCTGAGTTAGTCAAACCCTGTCAGTTATTTGAATTGAACTTTTGGGATAATACAAGTTCTTAATTGAGGGTTGTTTTATCAAGAAGATTCAAGTGGATTACCCAGACTACAAGATCAAGGAACACTGTAAAGGCAAATAATGAGTGAGTTTTTACCACCAGGAAACATTTTAATAGCATGATACATTTGTATGCTAATGAATTCTGGCATTCTAGAATTACAAATTATTTTAATTATCATTTATGCTATTACCAAGTGGTTTCTGTAATATGACCAAAACAAACACACTTTTAAAAATATAGTTTATCTAATCTGATAACTTTTCCTAAATAATGCTGAAAAAACATGATCTCAAAGAAAAAGCAGCAATTGAGTTCATTTATACAAACTCTTAAGCTAATTGATATTTGTTCGATGGAACTTTAATCCTGCTTAAAAATGAGCAAATACGGCTTAATGACATTTTATGACAGTATCCAAGTCTAGCTTCTTTCTGCCAGGGAAAACATTTTATTCGCTCTATCCAGACCCCTAAAAATCTAAACTATTTCAATCAAGCGCCCTCTTATAATTTCCAGCAGATGCGAAGCAAGCCTGTCCATCTCTTCCTCATTATTGTAGATAAACTATCCATTCCAGGCATTACTCGAGTCAACCTTAGCAGAAATGCTTCCAATATATCAACATCCTTCCTTAAATTAGGCGATCAATGCTGGACACAGTACTGACAATCTTGTCTCACTGATGCCATGTATAACTAATGTGTAATCTTTAATTCTGCATTTACTGCTCATAGCAAAGTTAGCTAGCTTTATGTTACTTTCTGATAGCTTTTCTGATTACTTCCTTCACCTGCATACTAATCCCTTTTCCTGTATTAGGACACACAGATCGTTTTTGCCTCAGAGCTCTTCCTCTCACCATTTAGAAAGTAAATGCTCTTTTTTGCTTCCCGCATTTCTTGCTTGAACATTTTTACATTTTCCCACAGTATTCTTCATTTACAAACTTTTGTCCGCTACGATGCAGATGCATTCTTAGACTTTGTATCATCTTTGCAACTTCAAGTTATCTTTCCATCTTACTTGCAAATTTAGGGAGCATGTCATTTTCATGTATGTCATTTTTTAAAAAATGGAAACCTCAGCATCCCACCTCAGGACATACCAGGAATTAATAAACACAAGAAGGTTTGCAGACGCTTGAAATCCAAAGCAACACCCACAAAATGGTGGAGGAACTCAATAGGTCAGGCAGCATTTATGGAAGCGCTTCAGGCCAAGACCCTTCTTCAGGACTGAAATGGAAGGGGAAAGATGCCAGAATAAAAAGGTTGGGGGAGGGGAAGGAGGCTAGCTAGAAGGTGATCGCTGAAGCCAAGTGGATGGGAAAGGCAAATGGCTGGGAAAGAAAGAATTATACAGACAGGAGAGTGGACAATAGGAGAAAGGAAAGGAGAAGGTAGTAGGCAGATGAAAAGAGGTAAAAGGCTGGAGAATGGAATAGGGAGGGGGAAGGGAAAAATGTTTTACCAGAAGGAGAAATCAATTTTCATGCCATTAGGTTGGAGGCTACCCAGACTATGAGGTGTTGCTCCTCTACCCTGAGGGTGGCATCATCACAGCACAAGAGGAGGCCAAGGAACAACATGCCAGAATGGGAATCGGAATTAAAACGTTTGGCTACCGGGAAGTTCCATTTTAGGCAGATGGAGTGAAGGTGTTTGACAAAGTAGTCCCTCAACTTATTTGTCTCACCAATGTAGAGGAGGCACATTGGGAGCAGTGAATACAATAGGCTACCACAGCAGATCCATAGGTGAAGTGTTGCCTCACGTGGAAGGACTGTTTGGGGCCCTGAATGGAGATGAGAGAAGTGGTGAATGAGCAGGTGTAGCACTTTGACCACTGGCAGGGTTAAATGCCAGGAGGGAGATTAGTGGGGAGGGACGAATGGACAAGGAAATTGTGGACAGAGTGATCACTGTGGAAAGTGGAGAGAGGGAAGAAGGTAAAAATGTTTAGTGGTAGGGTCCCTTTGGAGTTGGTGGAAGTTGCAGACACTGTTCTTTGAAGAAGGAAGACACCTCTGATGTTCTGGAAAGGAAGGCTGCATCCTGGGAACAGATGTGGTGAAGCCAAAGGAACTGAGAAAAGGGAATAGCATTTTTTTTTTCCGGGAGATAGGGTGGGAAGTAGTCAAGATAATGGTGGGAATCGGTAGGTTTATAAGAGATGTCAATTGACAGTTTGTCTCGAGGGAGATATATATATATAAAAGAAATGGACCGAGTGAATTAAAGGGCAGGGTGGAAGTTAGAGGCAAAGTTGATAAAATTGACAAGCTCAGCATGGGTGCATGAAGCAGTCACCAGTGCAGTAGAGGAAGAGTTGGGGAGTATTACTGGGAAAAGGTTCAAACATGGATTGTTCTACGTAGCCAACAAAGAGGCAGGCATAGCTGGGTCCCATGGCTATCCCTCGAATCTGGAGAAGGTGGGAGGAGCTGAAGGAAAAATCACTGAGGGTGAGGACTAGTTCTGCCAGATGGAGGAGGTGGTGGTGGGCAGCTGGTTGGTTCTTTTGTTAAGAAAGAAGTGGAGAGCTTTGAGGCCTTCTTGATGGGGGATAGTAGAGCTAATAAAACTTGATGTTTCAATTCCTATGATAAGTCAGCATTCTCGATGTTGACAGTGGGCTTGGAGTGGTGACAAGGAGGGTAGATACTTCATCGGGGTCATCAGATGGGCACCCTCCTTCTTTGATGTTTTGTTGATAAGCCCATGACGTCTCCAGAGGGCTCAACAGTGCTACCTGGCATCCCTTAGTTCCATACCCTCCTGCCTTCATTTGCAGCCCAGTTGTTGTCTTTCCTTTTAATCCAAATCCAATTACTGTTTTCTTCTGCTGCATTTGACAAGGACTTGATTGCTTGTTGGAGTGAATAACCCCTCACCCCCACCTTCCTCAATAGACTGGTCACAGATGTAGCCACAAAACCCCTGTATCCCACTTCTACAGGGGAAATCTTGGTCTTCCAGCCATTCTGGGCAGCTTCAGCTGCCAGTTCAGAGTACTTGGTCTTTTTCCTCTCATAAGCTTCTTCAACACCATCTTCCCATGGTACTGTCAATTCCACAACATATGCCAGCTTGGCTGTTGTGGACCACAGGACCATGTCTGGCCGGAGTGTTGTAGCTGTAATGTCTGGGGGAAACACAAGCTTTTTCTCCCAAGTCCACGTTGATTTTCCAATCCCGAGCAACATGCAGAATGCTTACCTCTGTGGATGTTATATGGTGCTCTGGACGTTGGCCTGCTGGTACAAATCATGTGATGTGAACATTTCTTGCCGATGTTTGTGGGAGAACATTTGTGGTGATTCACCTCTGGCCCAAGATTGAAGCCAGCTGTCTGAGAACTTGGTTATGCCACCAAGTGTACCGCCCCTGGCTGAGGCTCATGATGCATCCTGTTAAAATGTGCCTTAATGATCCAGGTGCTTGACAAAGAGAGCAAGTGGGGTCTTCTCCCCACCACTGGTTCAGGTTCTGGGGTGTTGGTAGGAGGTCATTAGTGGCTCTGATGACAAAACTTAGCCAAGATCCCTCCATCTCCCAAATGTCACGCCAGCTGAGTTTCCTGTTTTCCAGGCTCTCCCAATTAGTCCATTGGCCTTGCTTGGCCATTGAGACGGCCCTGGCATGTCACTCTGCCTCCTCTGTCTTCTCACCTCCTCCACCATGAGCCGTCTCTTCTGCACTGATGTTGCCTTGTGCCATTGAGGAGCCTTTGGGACAAGCCCGAGCCTGGCTCTCCCAAGTTGGACTTGGCCAACCACATCCCTGAAGCAAAGAGCAGACTTAGCAGTCTGAACGGCTTCAGATGGGGTCCACTTCCTCCCCGTTGCCACATGGGGGGCGCTGCTTGAATAACAGTATCTTCAGATTCAGTGAGGGTCATGACCAACCTTGCTTTGGTGCATTTGAATTCTTCCACAAGACTTGTAATTGGTAATTCTAGTTTGCCATTCCCGTACAGTCCTGCTGCATTATCAATAACTCGCCTCGAGCTATAGGCTTTTATTGGCGAGAAGAAAGAACAAGCAGCAAATGACCACCACACTACATCCTGGAGACTGAGGCCAGGGCTGTGTCTTCAATCCCCTTTATACCAGGGTCTGTGGGAGGAGCCACAGGAGCAGTCAGCGGGGGGGGGGGGGGGGGGAGGGCGTGTCCAGACAGGTATATGTAGTTCACCACAAGTCCAACAGAACTTAAGCATTGTTGAAGTCCAAGCCACTGTTTCACATGTGTGCTGATCACTCTTTTGAGCTTTTCCACCTTGTTGATGGGGATTTCATACACTGTTAAAGGCCGGAAGTATGCCTAACTGGAAGCACCACAGCTTGAGTTTTCCTGGCAACCAGGTCTTGTTGATGTGAGCTATGTACATGATAGTATCCCTTTTTGAGTTGCTTAAACCGCTCGGTGTCCTTGAACTTAGCATCATACCATTGGCCCAAGCTCTTCACTG
Organism: Hypanus sabinus; assembly: GCF_030144855.1. NCBI lineage: Eukaryota > Metazoa > Chordata > Chondrichthyes > Myliobatiformes > Dasyatidae > Hypanus > Hypanus sabinus. The sequence continues at coordinate 47,734,886 of NC_082722.1, forward strand.
GCATTTCTGACACAGCTGGGAAAGGTGTTCCGTTAATATGATATAGTATATAGGGACTGTACATTCATGGTGAAAATTGAGTAGTCAGTCCTACCTATCAGAAAACAAATGCTGTGTCCTATTAGCCAGCCTATCTCTACTAACCACACCAGAATGTCACCTCCTGCACCATTAGCATTTTTTTAACATCACCTTGTGAAATACTTTAAGAAAATCCAAGTATGGAGCACCCATTGGTCTCTCTTCCCAAGTACTATTCACTGCTTCAATGAATCCAATAATCAGACACAATTGCCCTTTCATAAAACCACATTACATTTATTAAATGACCTTTAATTTTTCTGTGGCTTGTTTTAGCTCTTTAATAACACCAACTTCTGATATTTTTCTATGACAATTGTTAAGCAAACTATCCAGCAGTTTTCTGCTTTTTATCTCGCTCTTTATTTTTTGAATAAAGGGAATCTTCTAATATAGTGCAATCTTCCATGAACCAAGGAAATTTTAGAACATTAAAATCAACACATCAACAATTTTATTAGCCTCTTCTTTTAAGACCCTAGGATGAATGTTGTCAACACCCAAAGAACTGCTCGCCTTTGGTTCCAACAGATCCCAGGTGACTTTAACTCACTCAAGTTCTTCCCTCACCTCTGAATCCCAAATTATAGATATTTTTGTGATGTTACTTGTATCCTGTAAAGATACAAGTAAAGATACAGCTTGCAAAGTACCTGTTCAATTTAGCTGTCATCTTTCTTTTCATTATTTAATCGATATATCTCCACCCACTGTTTCCTTAACTTAATTTGCCAATTAACCTTGGCTGACTATTTTTATTCCTCAAAGCTGTCTTTATGTGAATTCTAAAAGTACTGATATTACTGGTCATCACAAACATCTCCTTGCTCAATCTATTCCAAACAGTTGCTATCTGGTATGAAGTTTATATCTAATCTGTCCAATTAAACCACACCACCAACTTTTGGTTTTAAACCATGCCTCCTCAGCATTGCCCTCAATTTCTTACGTCTCTCTAATCTCCCTGCATCATTACAGTGATCACAACTCATTAGGTAAAAGTTGTGATACCAAACTACTTACAGCAGAATGTTTCTCCTATAATGAATCCAAATAAATCTAACTTAGATCATATCATATCATGTTTGGTCAGAACTTAACACGAGTTGCAAATTAACAATGAAGACTTAAAGCAACAGATATTTACTACTTACTCATTATTTTATGGATCCAACTGAAGTGAAAATAAATAAACAAGACATAAAACATCAGTCCTCCCACAATGAATAGTGCACAGTACAGGTAAGCCCAGTCTGGCGCATCAATGATAGGAGCAAGAACCAAGTAGACGGCAACAATAGTTACAATGACTGGAAAAATTATGGGAACCTGAAATGGAAATATATAGTTAGATATTAGGAGTTCAAACAAGCAGTTCAAAAGCAGCTAGAAATGTTTTTGTGAGTAGACGTTCCCGTTATTATTCCCAAGAATCGCAGCTAACTAAGTAATCTGTACCCACCTATAGGCTTTCTCTTTGACCCATGTGAAATGTACATAACCCCTTCAGAACACATTCCATTTTCAAAGCCGAAGGTGTTTAGATACAAATTGGCAGAGGCAGTGCATAAGAAAGGGGCACCGACAGATGCACTGAACTGAAACCAAGCAGCTCTAACTTGAACAGTTCAAAAAACCGAATGAGCAATGCTATATTCCAAATTCATTTGACAAATAAGGCAGCACGGTAGCGTAGCGCAGTACTACACCAGAGACCCAGGTTCAATTCCCGCACTGTCCTTGAGGAGTTTGTACATTCTCCCTGTGACCACGTGAGTTTCCTCTGGATGCTCTAATTTCCTTGTATATTTCAAAGACATACAGGTTAGTAGGTTAGTCAGTCACATGGGTGTAATTGGGCAATGCAGGGCAAAAGTGCCTGTTACTGCACTGCATCTCTGAAATAACTTAAAATAAAAAATAGATTGATTGCTAGGGACTAATTAAGGTAATTCGTAGTGTCAAGAGAAAGCCTATAAGATACTTAAGTTGCATGGTTCTGCATCAAGAATAGATAGCAAGTTGCTGAAAGACCATCCTGTCAAAGATTGTTTCTCACTTCAGCTGAGTCTTGGTATAATTCAGTCCCAAGAACACAACAACACAATTTAAAGAGAATGATATGGAAATAAATTCATAAAATTTAAGTGGATACATTATTGGCTGAAATGTAGGAAGCAGAAGATGATGGTGTAAGGTTGATTTTTGGAGGGAGGCTTGTGATTAATGTGCCTATTGTTGTTCATCAACTGCACAAACAATTTAGATGAGAATGCATTAGGCATGGATAGTAATCCTGCAGATAGTGAAATAGGGGTTATTGTCGGCAGTGGAGATTATCAAAAATTACAAGGGGATCTTAATCAGCTAGATAAATCGTTAGTGGGTTGGCAACTGACATTTGTTCCAGATGAGTGCAATGTGTTGCATTTTGGTAAGTCAAACCAGGCTAGAACAGGGGGATCCAGCAGAACAAGCACGCTGTTCGCTGAAGTAGCACCATAGGTAGAGAGAGTGGTGAACATGGCATTTTGACACACCTCCCTTCATCAGTCGTTAAACTAAGCATGAGAACTGGCACATGTATTGCGCTTTTCCAGGACATTGGTGAGGCCACATTTGCACTGTAGTTTTGGGTACCCTGCTACAGGAAAGGCATCATTAAGCTGCAGAGATTGACAAGAATGCTGCCAGGACTTGAGGGCCCGAGTTACAGGTAGAGGTTGAGAAATCCTGGACTTTATTCAGGAGACTAAGGGATGTTATTGTATGAAATCATGAGGGGCACAGATATAAATGCACAGTCTTTTTGCCAAGGAAAGAGAAACAAAAACTAGGTGAGAAGGGAAAATTTTTAAGGGGATCTAAGAGTCAACTTCTTTTCACAAAGGATAGTGCTTCTATAAAGCTACCTGCCAAAGAAAATGGTTGAGGCAAATACAGTAACTTTGTTTAAGTGCACTTGAGTAGATAGATGGATTGGGATATGGGCACTACATAGACAAATGGGACTAGTTCAAATGGACATGTTGGTTGACATGAATGAGTTGGGCTGAAGAGACTGTTCCATGGTTCTATGCCCATGACCATGTCAGAAGCATACTGTACATGCATTCTGATATGTTTTCAATAATGGGGACAATAACAGGCTGCAATAGCACATTTTTGTGGAAAACACAGGCTATGAATGTTGAAAATGAGTTAGCATTACCGTTTATCAGAAATGAAACATTAACTGCTCCATAAAATACAATCAACATGTCAGCATTTGTTTTTTTGTTCATAAAGCTAAAGATATTTTGTGAGCAAAAGTTCATTGAAATTAGAGGGTTGCTGAAAATAAGAGTAAATTTTAATTGACAAGTCCACATCATTACAGCAGAAGGAATGAAATATCATTTACACCTTACCTTTACTGGTCTTCTTAGAGATTTTCTTGTAAATCTCATGACGATCGCTGAGAATATAGTCAGTCCATAAAAAATCCAGGAAGCAAAGCTGAAGTAATTTATAAGGGTGTTGATATCTGCTGGAATTATGTAGATAATAGCTAGAATTCCCTGTAAAATGAAGTATAATACTAAACAATCTAGTGTGGAAAAATAATTACAGATTATTAATTACAGTACCAGTATTTTATTGAGAAGTATTGCATGATTCTTAACAACACCTCGATATTGAGGATAAGGGATTGGCATGAAAAGAATAGTGACTAACAAAAACAAGGTTTTTTTCAGCTGGTAATCTGTAACTAGCAGGGTCTCACGAGGATCAATGCCAGGGTCTCAACTAATTATAATTTATATGCATGAAGGCCCAAGTATGCTGTAGACAAATTTGCTGATGAAACATAGACAATAGACAGTAGGTGCAGGAGTAGGCCATTCGGCCCTTCTAGCCAGCACCACCATTCACTGTGATCATGGCTGATTATATACAATCAGTACCCTGTTCCTGCCCTCTCCCCATATCCCTTGACCTCGCTATCTATAAGAGCTCTATCTAACTCTCTCTTGAATGCATCCAGAGACTTGGCCTCCACTGCCTTCTGGGGTAGAGCATTCCACATATCCACCACTCTCTGGGTGAAAAAGTTATTCTGCATCTCTGTTCTAAATGGCCTATCCCTTATTCTTAAACTGTGGCCTCTAGTTCTGGACTCACCCATCAGTGGGAACATGCTTCCGGCCTCCAGCGTGTCCAATCCCTTAATAATCTTATATGTTTCAATCAGATCCCCTCTCATCCTTCTAAATTCCAGTATATACAAGCCCAGTCGCTCCAATCTTTCAACATATGACAGTCCCACCATTCCAGGAATTAACCTTGTGAACCTATGCTGCACTCCCTCAATAGCAAGAATGTCCTTCCTCAAATTTGGAGACCAAAGCTGCACACTATACTCCAGGTGGGTCTCACCAGGGCCCTGTACAGCTGCAGAAGGACCTCTTTACTCCTATACTCAATTCCTCTTGTTATAAAGGCCAGCATGCCATTAGCTTTCTTTACTGCCTGCTGTACTTGCATGCTTGCTTTCATTCACTGATGTACAAGAACACCTAGAACTCGTTGTACTTCCCCTTTTCCTAACTTGACTCCATTTAGATAGTAACCTGCCTTTCTGTTCTTGCCACCAAAGTGGATAACCTCACATTTATCCACATTAAACTGCATCTGCCATACATTTGCCCACTCACCCAACCTGTCCAAGTCACCCTGCATTCTCATAACATCCTCCTGACATTTCACACTGCCACCCAGCTTTGTGTCATCAGCAAATTTGCTAATGTTACTTTTAATCCCTTCATCTAAATCATTAATGTATATTGTAAACAGCTGCAGTCCCAGCACCGAACCTTGCGGTACCCCACTGGTCACAGTCTGCCATTCCAAAAGGGACCCATTAATCACTACTCTTTGTTTCCTGTCAGCCAGCCAATTTTCAATCCATGTCAGTACTCTGCTCCCAATACCATGTGCCCTATTTTTGCCCACTAATCTCCTATGTGGGACTTTATCAAAAGCTTTCTGGAAATCCAGGTACACTACATCCACTGGCTCTCCCTTGTCCATTTTCATAGTTACATCCTCAAAAAACTCCAGAAGATTAGTCAAGCATGATTTTCCCTTCATAAATCCATGCTGACTCAGACTGATCCTTCTACTGCTATCCAAATGTGTCATAATTTCCTCTTTTATAATTGACTCCAGCATCTTTCCCACCACTGACGTCAGGCTAACTGGTCTATAATTCCCTGTTTTCTCTCTCCCTCCTTTCTTGAAAAGTGCGACAACAATCAGCAGGAACTGTTCCTGAATCTATAGAACATTGGAAAATGATTACCAATGCGTCCACAATTTCTAGAGTCACCTCTTTAAGTACGCTGGGATGCAGACCATCAGGTCCCGGGGAGTTATCAGCCTTCAGACTCAACAGTCTATCCAACACCGTTTCTTGCCTAATATAAATTTCCTTCAGTTCATCCTTTATCCTAGTTCCTTTGGCCACTATTACATCTGGGAAATTGTTTGATTGTTTGTGTCTTGCCTAGTGAAGACAGATCCAAAGTACCTGTTGAACTCATCTGCCATTTCCTTGTTCCCCATAATAAATTCACCTGTTTCTGTCTTCAATGGCCCGATTTTGGTCTTAACTATTTTTTTGCTATTCACGTACCTAAAGAAGCTTTTACTATCCTCCTTTATATTCTAGGCTAGATTACCTTCGTACCTCATTTTTTCTTGGCGTATTGCCTTTTTTGTTATCTTCTGTTACTCTTTAAAAGCTTCCCAGTCCTCAGGTTTCCCGCTCATCTTTGCTATGTTATACTTCTTCTCTTTTAGTTTTATACTGCCCTTTACTTCCCTTGTCAGCCACGGCCACCCCTTACTCCCCTTAGGATCTTTCTTTCTCTCCTGCACCTTCTGCATTATTCCCAGAAATACCTGCCATTGTTGTTCCACTGTCTTCCCTGCTAGGGTATTGTTCCATTGAACTTTGGCCAGCTGCTCCCTCATAGCTCCATAGTTCCCTTTGTTCAACTGTAATACTGACACACCCGATTCTCCCTTCTCCTCAAATTATAGGTTAAAACATATCATATTATGGTCACTACCTCCTAAGGGTTCCTTTACCTCGAGGTCCCTGATCAAATCCGGTTCATTGCACAACACTAAATCTAGAATTGCCTTCTCCCTGGTAGGCTCCAGTACAAGCTGTTCTAAGAATCCATCTCAGAGGCCACAAACTCCCTTTCTTGGGGTCCAGTACCATTCTGATTCTCCCAGTCTACCTGCACGTTGAAATCCCCCATGACAACTGTATCATTACCTTTGTGACATGCAAAGATGTCCCAAACAAGGTGGGAGGGTTAGCAAGTGCCTGAACATAAGTAAAAGGGAAAGGCAATAGATGAAGTGAATTTATTTTTTTTTAAAGATGTAGCACAGAATAGGCCCTTTGAGTACACTGCCCAGCAAACCCCAATTTAACCCTAGCCTAACTATGAGGCAATGTACAATGACCAAGTAACCTACTTCCTGGTATGTCTTTGGACTGTGGGAGGAAACCAGAGTACCTGGAGAAAACCCATGCATTCCACAGGGAGAATGTACAAACGCTTTACAGAGAATGCCAGACTTGAACTCCAAACTCCAATGTCCTGAGCTGTAATAGTGTCACACTAACTACTATGCCACTGTGATGCCATGAATGGGCAAGTTGGCAAATGGAGTGTAATATGGGAAAATAAGGATTTTGTTTTTACTTTGGAGGGAAAAATGTACAAAGTAAATTAGAACTCAAATGGAGTGAGCACACTAAATGTGCTCCCAAATGGATCACAGGCCCTAGTGCATGAAACACAGAAAATTACCACAGGAGGTGCAGCAAATAATTAGGAAGTTTGATCACGTAACAGCCTTTACTACAAGGGATATTGAGGTAAAAGAAGGGGTATTTTGATGCAACTTCACACAGTGCTGGTTAGACCACAACTAGAATACTGCGTACAATTTCACTAAGGATATCCATAGAATCATAGAAACATAGACAATAGGTGCAGGAGTAGGCCATTCGGCCCTTTGAGCCTGCACCGCCATTCAGTATGATCATGGCTGATCATCCAACTCAAAACCCTGTACTCGCTTTCTCTCCATACCTCCTGATCCCTTTAGCCACAAGGACCATATCTAACTTCCTCTTAAGTATAGCCAATGAACCGGCCTCAACTGTTTCCTGTGGCAGAGAATTCCACAGATTCACCACTCTCTGTGTGAAGAAGTTTTTCCTCATCTCAGTCCTAAAAGGCTTCCCCTTTATTCTTAAACTGTGACCCCTCGTTCTGGACTTCCCCAACATCGGAAACAATCTTCCTGCATCTAGCCTGTCCAATCGCTTTAGAATTTTATACGTTTCTATAAGATCTCCCCTCAATCTTCTAAATTCTAGTGAGTATAAGCCTAGTTGATCCAGTTTTTCTTCATATGAAAGTCCTGCCATCCCAGGAATCAATCTGGTGAACCTTCTTTGTACTCCCTCTGTGGCAAGAATGTCTTTCCTCAGATTAGGGGACCAAAACTGCACACAATACTCTAGGTGCGGTCTCACCAAGGCCTTGTACAACTGCAGTAGAACCTCCCTGCTCCAGTGTAAAAAATGGCCACTTGAATGGTTTCTCAAATGAAGGGTTGACATATAAAGAGTTCAGTCTATATTTATTGGAGTTTGGACAAACAAGAGATTATCATCCTGAATCATGATTCTGAGAGGATGCTGAGAGAATATTTCCCCTTGTTGGGTGGGGGTTGGTCTAAGATTAAGAAGCATGGTTTCAGAATAAGCTGGCTTCCATTTAACATAGAAGGAAAAATTCTTTCCCTCTGAGGGTTCTAACTGTTTTGAACCCTATTCTCCAGACAGCTGATGGGCAGTGAAGTTAATTTTGCTGCCTCATACCTCCAGGGATCTGGGTTATATCCTGATCTTAAGTTCTCCATGTGACTGCCTGGGTTTATCCTTGGAGCTCCAATCTTCCCTGCAACATTCTAAAGACATGCTGGTAGGTTAATTATCTATACTGTAATATCATCATTTAAGTTAATGGATAAAAAAATCAAAGGGTGTTGATTGGCATGTAAGAGAAAGAGTGGAAATTAAGGAGAATAGAACTAATGTTATTTCTTCCCTGGAAACTAGCATGGATCCGATAGACCAAATGGCCTCCTTTTGTTTCCTTATAAGACTAAAATGTCAGAGACATTGAATATATTCCAAGAACGACAGACAACTGAGGATGGACTCAAAGGCAATGGAAAGGGAGTAGGAAGGTGGCATTGGGGTCAAGACTAAATACAGAGCAGGTTAAAGTGACTAAATGGTCCAGTCTTGATCTCATGTCTTAAATTCTTCTGTTTTAATGTTTACTGGCACCCAACTTTCAGATGTTCAGTGCCTCTATACTGCAGTACATGATGTGGAAATCAAAGACATGGTGAACAACAAAGAGTGAACCCTACCACTTGCATAAAGCATTATCCAGCACAACACATTGCCTTGGTCTACAGTTTTGGTGGTCAGAAAAGAATTAGAGTTTTATTCGGAATCAATTTTATTATTACTGCATATGTCATGAAATTTGTTGTTTTGCAGCAGCAGTATGTTGCAATACATTATTAAAAATCTATTAATTACAATAAACGTATATGAAAAATTAAAATTTAATAGTGCAAAAAGTGAGGGTTAAAAATAGTAGTGTTCATGGATCCATTGTCTATTCAGAAATCTCAGACTATGAATCTTCTGGTTCATCCATAGCATTTGATTTGGATATGTACAGCATATTCTCAAAGGCCAACACTCATCCACACAGGTCTTGATGAAGTCAGTGACAACTGTGGTGTATTCACTCAGATTCAAAGATAAATCTCTGAATATTGTCTAGTCCACTAACTCAAAGCAGTCCAGTAGGCAGGCGCTCTTCCATCTCCTTTGACCAGATCTTCTTGGTCATCTCCAGTGGTGCTGTGATCCTTAGTCTCTGCCTACACCCTGGGGGTAGGAGTGCAGCCAGGTGATTGGGCTTTCCAAGATGTGGCGTGGTATGGCACAGTATATGTTTTTGGTTTTCAAGACATACAAATTTCTGTCACAACGTACTTGCCCAATTGGAGGCATTGTCAATATGAGTCAGGGTATTGTGGGCTAAGGTCACCCTTCATAGAAAATATTATAAAGACTAATGGCGGATACACCAGAAGGAAGGCTCATCTGTTGGAGCTGCTGTCAATCAAAGGTAAATAATCTGATGGTGCTATTCTAAGGAAGAGCAGGTGAGTTCTCTTAATGTTCGATTTACCTCTCAAAGAAAACACCAAAACAGGTATTATCACATTACTATGGAAAGAACTTGCAGTACACAAATTAGCTGCCATGTTCCCTGAATTGCACCACTTCATAAGTATTTCAATAGCTGAAAAGTATTTTGATATGACCTGGGGGTATGAAATGTACAACTATTTTAACTTCTACCTTTAGTACCTACAGTACGTGATTCAAGCCTGATCAGGGAAATCCAAACCCAATTATTTCTTGGACTATGATTATGGTTTATTTTCAAAAGGGTGTGGAGTGGGTAATTGATAAGAATGAATGTTAGACAACTTCCAAACCTCTAATTATACACATTTTCACCTTTCAGTTATAAGGTGCTTCCCTGTCCAACTTTCTGATCAATTTCAAGTTCAGGCTTTATGATAAAAATACTTGTGTAAAGTTGTGAAAATACATTGTAGCTCAATCTCAAGACTGTATATGGTATACATATTTTGATTATAAATTTACTTTGAATTTTGAGCTCTTTTATGTTGTAAATATATTTTTATCTTGTTTAATACAATAGGCATTGCTGTGTAGTTAGTGCAGTGAATTCGGGATTTGGTGTCATGCCGACATGTGATGATGTAACAGATTAGTAATAACAAATATTAGGTACTAATTAACAAAACAGCATCTAACAGCCTCAATGTATAACAAAAATAATTCTGTTTGAATTGCTCTTTCATTTCTGAACATTAGAGTAACAACAGATAGAAGTTGCTGTCAATTTTCTGTTGTGGTGCTCCAGGTACCTCATGGGTAGGTACTGGCTATAAAACACCACTGGGTAGCTTTCACAAGTCACTGCTCTTCCAGCAATTGTGAGCACTGTCTATACTATCAATAATATTTTAATACAAATTATGAAAGCCCATCATTTCAGTCAACAAAACAAATACACAAATGGTTACATCTTACCAGCATTCTTTCCATTCACACAACAGCACTGTTGTTATTTTTTTTATTTGTAAATAAAAACATGAATTTCTTACATTGAACAGGAGAGCTGGTGCCGGTGTTAAACGTTTGATGTTGATGTATGACAACAACTTAACCATATGACCCTCCCGGGCTGTAACTAATGTAAGCCTGTTAAATAAAAATAAAGTCAAAACAGATCTTCATAGATATTTTAGTTCCAGCTACAACCAACTTGAATGATCTAAATGAAATTTAAAATCTGTCAGGTTTAATATCACTGGTATACATCATGAAATTTGTTGTTATGAGGCAAAAATTGCAATATATTATAATAAAAACTGAATTATACTATATATAAAATAGTTGAATTAAATAAGTAGTGCAAAAAAAGTAGAGAGGTAGTGTTCATGGGTTCAATGTCCATTTAGAAATCTAATGGCAGAGGGGAAGAAGCTGCTCCTGAATCATTAAGTGAATGTCTTCGGGCTTCTGTACCTTCTCCCTGATGATAGCAATGAGAAAAGAGCATGATAGGGGTCCTTAATAATGGGTGCCATCTTTTTGAGGCATCTTGAAGATGTCCTGGATGCTACCCTACCCCCCCCCCCCCACACACACACACACACACACACACACACACACACACACTGTCGTGCTTTCTTTATAACTGCATTGATATGTTGGGCCTGGGATGGATCCTCAGAGATATTGACACCCAGGAACTTGAAACTGCTCACTCTTTTAAAACATTCTGGTCAGATAAGGAGACCATAAGACATGGGCGTGGAATTAGGTTACTCTGCCATTCTATCGTGGCAGATTTATTAACCCTCTCAACTCTATTCTCTTGCCTTCTCCCCGTAATCTTTGATGCCCTGACTAATCAGGAACCTATCAACCCCTGCTTTAAATATACCAAATGACTTGGCCTCCACAATTGTCTGTGGCAATGAATTCCACGGATTTACCACCATCTTGCTGAAGAAATTCTACCTCATGCCTGTTCTCAAGTTACATCCTTCTATTCTGAGGCTGTGCCCTCTGGTCCTAGACTCCTCCACCATAGGAAAACATCCTCTCCACATCCACTCTATCTAGGTCTTTCAATATTTGACAGGTTTCAATTAGATCACCCCTCATTCTTCTAAACTTGAACAAATAAAGGGTCAGAGCCATCAAATGCTACTCATGTTAACCCTTTCATTCCTGGGATAATTTTCGTGAGTCTCCTCTGGACCCTCTCCAATGCCACCACAACTTTTCTTATATAAGGGGCACAAAACTGCTCACAATGCTCCAAGTTCACTCTGATTAATGCCTTATAAAGTGAATAAAACTGCTTTATAAGGCCTCAGCATTACATCCTTACTTTTATATTCTCGAGAGAAGGCATAAGTGTGAGAATATTCCAAATTAGTTTAGGTGGTGGTGGGTGGAAGAGTGGGCAATGGAGAAGTGAATCCCTGCACACCCCTGATAAATAGTTTTCACAGAGAAAAAATGTTTGGTTTGCTTTTTACTAAAATGAAAACCAAGTGCTGACCTCCCTGGAGCAAAGGAGGTTAAGAGAGCACATGATTAAGGTAATATAAAATTATGAGGCATACTATCGGGTAGTCTGCAGGAAACATTTCCCCTTATCAAACATAGACAAAACTAGAGGAGATAGATTTAGAGTGAGAAGGAAGAGATTTACAGGAGTTATGAGGGAGGCCTTCTTCTACCTGGAGATGCATTGCCTAATAGAGTAACTGAAGCTGGAACCATGACAGCATTTAAGTAGTGTCTGAATGAGCAGTGGAATCACTTTGGAATTCCTAAAATTCAGCAATAAATCTTCTCCCTGAGTTACTGGAAATAATTGATGTAAGTGTTGAAACAAAATGAGTGATAAAAACAAGTTTGCACTGAGTCTTCAATGTTGATGCATAAAAGTTTAGTGAAACCTGAAAATGTACAATTGCAGTTTAACTCAACAATCCAGCCACAAAGTACAGACTGTTGTGAGGAACTCAAACAGTCAGGTAGAGGGAAATGAACAGTAGATATTTCCTCCAGAATGAAAGCAAGTGGGGAGAAAGCCACTATAGAGGTGAAGGGGAAGGGCTGGAGCAATTGTAAGCTAGCGATGGGCAGAAACTAGTTGTGAACTTCTGCTGTCAGATATGATATCAAACCTCATCTCATAACTCTGCTGAACAAAAAACAATCCTTAATGAAGATTTGCACAATCTTTATTAGCATTTGATTGCTCAAGATGATATTCGAATCAGTTTGTGCGTCAGAACACCCAGGGTTTGGAGCACAAGAATAGCCTGAAGGATAATTTCCAATATCATTGCCAAGACCAGTGTCGGGATTTCCCCCAGGTCTCATTTAATATCCTGGGCTAGGCTAGACATTTAAACACAGAGTTGCCAGATATATAATTATATATTACAACTGGAAATAGACACCAATAATCTGTTATTTATGGGCTAGATAATTGACCAGGAAATCCAATAATCTTACTGAATTTAATAGACATCTTTATCAATAATTAAGCAAGACAGTGCTGAATTTAAATTTCTATTAAAATATTAACAACGTGGGGAGAAACCAGAACACCTGGTGCAAACTCAGACTGTCACAGGAAGAATGGGCAAAATCTACGCAGACAGCTCCTGAGGTCAGGATTGAACCCAGACCCGTGAGGCAGCAGCATTAATTGTTGTGGCACACTGTCCCACCAAGATGGATTGGCAAAAAAAAATCAATGTACTCCTATTTTAGACTTAAGAATAGCTATTAACAACTCCATGTCAGCTGGTGATGCAGCAGGATATATAACTCAAAACAACAGCAGAAAAATAAACTACTTCACCCAATACTTTCCACAGACACTCCTCCAATCCTCAAATGCATCAAGAGAAGGGGAGGCAAATAAAATTAATTTTAAAACAGTGTGGTCATCACATTTGACTGACAAGGCATTTAAACTATTATCACCTATTAACACTGTGACCGTACTGTGTCCAACAGTATGCAGCAATCCCACCACTGTTTGTAAGGAGATGGTACATTCTGCTCTCTTCGTGACTGTGTAGGGTTCCTCCAGGTGCTCCAGTTTCCGCCCACCTCCCAAAAATGGTTAGTAGGTTAACTGATCATGTGGGTGCAATTGGGCAACTTGGGGGCTTGTTGGACTGGAAGGGCCTATTACTGTGCTGTTTATCTAAATAAAATTATTGCATTCTTAGCAATCTTATTGCATTTGCAATGGTAACTTATTTGCGTAGACCTTCCATCAGAAAATAAATCAGTTAAATGGAGAAATACATATTTTGTTTGCTTAAAAAAAAAATCTTTACCTGCCAGCCGTGAAACAGGAACCATTTGCAGCTCCAAAGGTAGAAAATACAACAAAAAGTGGAACTATCCAAGAGACTGGTGTGAGTACCCGATCTCCAAAAGTCTATTGCAACAAATAAAAATGTTGACCAATGTTAGATGTTCCCGATAGAATGTTTCCGACATATCTATGTTCAAAATTGTCAATAAAACATTCCAAAATTTCTTTTATGTATTATGTATTCATCTATTGTATAGTAACAAACAACTTACAATTTATCAATCACAACTTCCGTGTTCAACACTCATAACCCAACTGGTTTCCCCTTTGCAGCTTTCCGTACAAGAATGGAAATACCTACCTGTTTCCAGGTGAAACAGTACTTCCTTCAGCTTGGTAAGAAGCATTCAATGTCCTCAGCAGAGAAGATAAGAAACTGAAGCACAAATAGGCTATTCAGGCCCTTGCCTGTACTCCACTATTCAACAAGATCATGGCTGATCATTTCCTCTGTGCCACTCTCCTACCTATATCCCTCTGAAACCTCTCTACCTCTGACACCCGGTTTTTTTATCATCAGCAAAATTGAATTTATTACACCTAGTTCTTGTATCCAAATCATGAATAGTGAACAGCTGGGGTCTCAGCAACAATCACAGAGACAACATCAATCTCCCAACCCAAAAATTACCCATTTATTCCTGTTTTCTGTTTGCAGACTAATCCTCAATCCCACCTTAATACATTACTCCCCTGTTCTTGAGCATTAATTTATTTAATAACATTTGGTATGTCATCTTGTCAAAGACTTTACTGAAAAAACAAGTATGATTTATAGCTGATGTGAAAATCAGTATTGCTGCTGATATTCAGGAGGATAAGTATATTGATCTGTTGGAAAATTGGGAAGGGCAGTGGCTGATGGAATTTAATCCTGATAATACAAGGTATTGCACTCTGAGAGGGTAGATCCAGTGCATGGTAGGGCCCTAAGGGATATTGAAAATAAAGGAACCTCATTGTATAAGCCCAAGGGTCCCTGATGCTGAATAAAATGTTGAAGTAACCCATGGAGCATATTCTGCCCAGAGGTCAGTGACCGATAGTGTTCCCTAGGGATCTATTCTGGGACTCCTGCTCTTTGTAATTTTTATAAATGATGTGAGTGAGGAAGTCAAAGAGAGGGTTTGTTATTTTGCAGGTGATGCACCATCAATAACTCTCTCTGAGATGTAAAGGCGAGATGTCGGCTTTTATTGACTGGAAGAAGGAACAAGCAGTGGTTGACCACCATACTACATCCTGGAGACTGAGAGGCCGGGCTCAGGCCTCAATCGCCTTTATACTGGGGTCTGTGGGGGGAGCCACAGGAGCAGTCAGCAGGGGGCGTGTCCAGACAGGTATATGTGGTTCACCACATTCACCCCCCCCTTTGTTTTAAAAGAGAGTCCCCATGTGGCGAAGTTTCTTACAAGTATGATAGACTTACAGGTGAAGCCTATCATTGACCTTGCAAGCTGGTGTGGGGTGCTTTGGTCGACGGTTATGGTGGCCAAAGTTGAACTGCCGTCTTGGTGCCCGGTAAGCACCGGTGGGTCGGGGGCGGGGTATGTTGACGCCGACAAAGATGGCCGCCCACATCTGGGCATGCAAGTTGGCGGCCCCCATGCCTCACACATAGCGCTGCCCGACCCCGCTCGTGGTTTAGACTTACAGACTTTGGCGAAATGGCCATTCTTCCCGCAGCTGGAGCAGGTTGCTTCTTGGGCCGGGCAGCGTTTTCGGGGGTGCTTTTCAAGTCCACAGAAGTAACACTGCGTGGGCTTTTGACTGGCTGCAGCTGTGGTCGGGTTCGAGGAGTTCGTGGAATCGCGACTGGCAGCGGTGTTGGCAAATTTGCTCCTGGGAACTGGCGGCGGCGGGGTCTGAGGCGTCCACAGGACCAGCGGGGAATCGCGCGGCTGGACAGCATCAGCATTGTACAGAGCAGCCTCCAGCGTGTCAGCCGTCTCGACTAGCGCACATACACTGACCTGATCCCCGTAACAAAGGCGCCTCATACTAGCAGCTCCGCATGTTGTTCCGCCGTGAGAGTTTTGCAGTCACAAGTTCGGACGAGTGTCTGTAGGGCTCGGAGAAACTGGGCGCTCGATTCTCCAGGCCGTTGTCATCGTGTAGTTAAGCGATGTCTTGCGTAGATGGTGTTCACCGGCCGTAGGTACTGTCTTTTGAGGGCGTCCAGTGCCCCTTCGTAGGTCGACAGGCCCCTGATAAGTGAGTAAACTTTCAGGGTGACCCTCGAGAGGAGAATTCGGTGCATAATAGCGGGTTCAGTTGCACTAACCTCCTCCAAGTATGATTGGAAGCATGCAAGCCACATGGGGACTCTCTTTTAAAACAAGGGGGGAGTGAATGTGGTGAACTACCTATACCTGTCTGGACACACCCCCTGCTGACTGCTCCTGTGGCTCCTCCCACAGACCCCAGTATAAAGGCGATTGAGGCCTGAGCCCGGCCTCTATCACCTTTATACCGGGGTCTGTGGGGGGAGCCACAGGAGCAGTCAGCAGGGGAACGTGTGGTTCAGTGTGTGTGTGTGGTCAGTAGCGGAGTATGTGGCAAAGACCCACCAAACTGAGGATTCCTGACAGTGAGTGGTGGGAGGGGCTCGTCATATGCCATAGTCACACTTTCGAGGTGGCTCTGGAAGTCCAGCCCCAATAGTACAGGTGCGCACAGTTGAGGCATGACCAGTAGCACAAAGTTCCGATATTCTGTGCCCTGCACCACCAATGTTGCTACACAACCCACCCGGATGTCTGTGGAATATGACCCAGAAGCCAAGGTGACCCTCTGGCTTACCGGCCGTGTCACGAGTCCACAGCGTTGCACCGTGTCCGGGTCAATAAAACTCTCAGTGCTGCCTGTACAGCAGGTGACAGAAAGGTTGGTTGTACTGTGGACAGTGTAGAACAGAGATTTCCAATCTTTTTATGCCATTGACTAATACCATTAAGCATTAAGTTAAAACCCCGTGGTACAGAGGGTTGTCACAGCTTACAGTGGAACATTGACAGGATGCAGAGCTGGGCTGAGAAGTGCCAGATGGAGCACAGCCTGGAAAAGTGTGAAGTGCTTCACTTTGAAAGGTCAAACTTGACGGCAGAATGCAACGTTAAAGTTCAAAGTAAATCTACCATCAAAGTACATATGTCACCATGTACAGCTCTGAGATTCATTTTCTTGTGGGCATACTCAATAAATCTATTGAATAATAACCAGGTTGACAGTGTTGTTAAGAAGTTGATGAAGGTGTGTTGGTCTTCATCAACTGTGGGATTGAGTTCAAGAGCCATGATGTAATGTTACAGATACATAAGACCTTTGTCAGACCCCACTTGGAGTACTGTGATCAGTTCTGTTCACCTCACTGCAGGAAGGATGTGGAAACTATAGATAGAATGCAGAGGAGATTTACAAGAATGTTGCCTGGATTGGAGAGCATGCATTATGAGAATAGGTTGAGTGAATTTGGCCTTTTCTCCTTGGAGCAAAGGAGGATGAGAGGTGACCTGATAGAGGTGTACAAGATGATGAGAGGCATTGATCGTGTGGATAGCCTGAAGTTTTTTTTCCGGGGCTGAAAAGGCTAACATGAAGAGGCATACTTTTAAGGTGCTTGGAAGCAGGTACTAGGGGGATGTCAGGGGTAAATTTTTCACACAGAGAGTGGTGGGTGTGTGGAATGCATTGCCGGCGACAGTGGTGGAGGCAGATACAATAGGATCTTTAAGAGTCTCTTAGATAGCTACATGGGGTTTAGAAAAATAAAGGGCACTGCGGTAGGGTAATTCTAGGTAGTTTCTAGGGTAGGTTACATGGTTGGCATGCACAACATTGTGGGCTGAAGGGCCTGTAACGTGCTGTAGATTTCTATGTTCTATGTTCCACATTCATAACAGAATCAATGAAAGACTGCACCAACTCAGGCATTCAACCAGTGTGCAAAAGACAACAAACTGTGCAAGTACAAAAAGAATAATAATAATAATAAATAAGTAAACAATAAATACTGAGAACATGAGATGAAGAGTCCATGAAAGTGAGTCCACAGGTTGTTGGTACAGTTCAGCAAAGGGAAGCTGAGTAAAGTTACCCCTCTGGTTCAAGAGCCTGATGGTTGAGGGTTAATTACAGGATTTTTAACAGTGTGGAGCAACAAAGGGATCTTGGGGTTTAGTCTGTAGATCCCTCAAAGTTGCAGGTTAAGGAAGAATGTGATATTGGATTTCATTAGTTGGGGAATTGAGTTCAAGGGCTGCAAGGTAATGTTGCAGCCTTATAAAACTCTGGTCAGACCACACGGAGCATTACGTTCAGTTCTGATCACCTCATTATAGGAACAACATAGAGGCTTTAGAGAAGGTGCAGAGGAGATTTACCAGGATGCTGCCTAGATCAGAGAGCATGTCTTATAAGGATAGGTTGAACATATTATGCTTCTTAAGGCATATAGTATACCTCAAAAATGGGCCTAGCCTTCAAGAACAGGTGGGTTGTGGCACAACTTTATAAACACCAGTTAGCTCACAGCTGGAGTACTGATTATGTTTCTGGTTGTCACACAAGAGGAAAAAAGTGAATGCAATCGAGTGGGTGCAGAGGAGATTCTGCCTGGGGTGGTGGAGGAGAGACTGAGTTGGCTGGGTTTGTGTTCCTTGGAGCAGACGAATGTGAAAGGATACTTGATAGGGTTATATAAAATTATGAAAGACATAGAGTAGATAATTAGAAACTATTTTCCATAGCAAATGTATGTAAAAGTAAAGGACATATGTTTAGGACTAAGGTCAAGTGTAGAGGAGAATCCAGGAAGAATGTTTTTTACCCAGAAAATGGTTGTAATCTAAAACATACCTTCTGAATTTCTGAAGTATCTAAGTGAGCATTTGAAATACTAAGACAGAAAAGATTACAGACCATGTGCTAGTAAATGAAATAAGAATAGATGATTAGCATGAATATAGTGAGCAGAAGGACCTATTTCTCATTTCCCTTCCTTATCCTTTCCTGCTGAAATACGTCATTATTTTCTGTCCTTCTACCACTTCCTTAATGATATTCTGGTATTTTCCCTACTACTAATGTTAAGCTAATTGGTCTGTAATTCCCTATCATCTCTACACCCCTGCCTGCCCATCACCTGTCGACATTAGGCTTTTGCTAATCTATTCCTTTTTACTCGCCTAAAGAAACTGTTACCTTCTGTTACATATCTTGCTAGATTACCAATTTGTATAGTATTTCTTTCTCTCTCTTGATCCTCTTTTGCTGAATTCTGAAATTTTCAGGATTGCCTGACATGTGCTATGATGAGACGGTGGACAAATTTGGGTTGTTTTCTCTGAAGCAGCAGAGGCTGAGGGAGATTTGGTAGAGGTTCATAAGAAGAGCAGCTTAGATAGAGTAAACAGACAATATCTGTTCCCCAAGGGTTAAAATGTCTAATACCAGAGATCATGCATTTAAGGTGAGAGGAGATAATTTCAAAGGAGGTGTGAGGGGCAAGTTTTCTTTACACACAGAGAGTGATGGGTGCCTAGAATACGCAGCCTGGGGGCAGAAGCATTAGAGATCTTTAAGAGACATTTAGACACATGAACATGAGGAAAATGGAAGGATATGGACATTGTGTAAGCAGAATAGATTAGTTTAGTTAGCCATTTGATTACTCATTTAATTGGTATGGTACATTATGGGCCAAAGTGCCTGTTCCTATCCGTACTGTTCTACGTTCTATGTTTGTTCCCAATATTCAGGCATACTGACATATTGTGTCTTTTTATTTGATCCAATACTATCTTCAGTTTCTCATTAGACACCACCAGACTACATTTCCTCTGGTTTGCATGCCTTAAAGAAATATATATTTTTGCAGTTCTTCAAAAGTTAGTGTTCCCTCTTAGTTTCCCAATCTTCTGCAGACAACTCATGACCTACATGTTCAGACCTCCATTCAATGTAACAGTTTCTAAGCTTTTAACTATGTGGCACTTCAATTCTGCTTCCTTGTCCCTCACAAATCTGCCCTTTCTCTCTCACTTCTCTCCTATCAGATTCCCTCTTCTCCAGCCCTTTATCTTCTCTGCATCACCTTCTAGGTTCTTATTTCATCCCTTGTCCCCCACCCACCTGGCTTTACCTATCACCTTCTAGCTTGTACTCCTGTCCTACCCTCACCTGGCCTCTTCCTCCTTCCTTTCCAGTTCTAATGAGGGGTCTCAGCCCAAAATGTCTGCTTTGTTTATTTCCACGGATTCCTCCTGACATGCTGAGTTTCTCCAACATTTTTGTGTGGGCTTCCTGTAGAATATCACATACCTTTAGACTGCAGACATCAAGAACCTACCAATATAATTTCTAAATAGTAATTCTGTTCATTTAATTTATATATTCTCTAGCCACTGCTTTATTTATTCCATTTCTTTCATGACAACACCCTTTTATCTTCCATTCTCTTTCCTTTCATCATTGACTTTATTTTGCTTTCGATCCTATCTCGAACCTCTCCCTCTGCACTTTTTTGCCCTTTCCCTTCACGTTAAAGTGTTGTATCCTTATACTTCCCGGTACTGATCAAAGGTCAAATGTCTGACACGTTAATCATGTTTCTCTCCCCACTGATGTGCTGGGATTTCCAGCATTCTAAACTTTTATCAATAATTTATAACTTCACTGGCACCATTCTCTCTCTCTGATGTATGAGTAGAAGAGCAGTGTTGGTACTGGATGAATTAAAAATAGATAAAGATATGGCACTTAAAAGATTGGCTGTCTACCAAATGGAGAAATATCCCAGTCTAGATGAAATAGATCTTGCTGAAGGAAGAAGTGGTAGAAGTTGCAGAGGTTCCTCACTACAGATATGGTACTGAAGGATTTCAAATGTTACATCATATTTAAAAGGGGAGGGGGAGAAGAATCAACCCAACAATAACAAGCCAGTCAACCTAATGGAAGGAAACTTCTACAAGTAATAAATTGATATAAAATAATCTACATTTGGAAAATATAGGCTGACAAATGGAAACCCATATGGATTTATTAAACATAAATCTTGTTTTACTGATGAAGTAACAGGAGGTTTGGGTGGAAGATGGCATTAATGTTATGTGGACTTACAAAAGCCATTTGTATCATATAATAGAATTGTTTGTAAACAATTGCAAAATGGATAGGGACAGAAAGCAAGAGCAATGTTTGGTTACTTTTCCAGGTTTGGTGGGGTTCTGAAATCCTTTTCCCCTTGGACTGACATGAGGGCCACTAATCTTTTTGAGAGAGTATCGGTAATAAAGGCTGTGTATTCCAGGCATAATTACCACGTCTGTTATTGTTAGGAATTCAAACACTGAGTAAGATGGGATAAGATTTAGAGACTCCATAAATTAGTGAAATGGGTAAATTATGTTTCAGGCAAAATAGTTTAAAGTAATACATTTTGAGATGGAAGAAGTCAGTAAGGAAATATGAACTACATGATACAATTTTAAAAGGAAACCCTGAGATTTGGAAATGTACGTGTATATGGCATCTAAACTAGTGAACTGAATTGGATACAATAAGGGAGTGGTAAATTTAGGGTTGAGAGTTGTGGTGAACTACATATACCTGTCTGGACACGCCCCCCCCCCCCCACTGACTGCTCCTGTGGCTCCTCCCACGGACCCCGGTATAAAGGCGATTGGAGACACAACCCCGGCCTCAGTCTCCAGGATGTAGTGTGGTGGTCATTTGCTGCTTGTTCTTTCTTCCAGCCAAT
The DNA here is from genome assembly GCF_030144855.1 of Hypanus sabinus. NCBI lineage: Eukaryota > Metazoa > Chordata > Chondrichthyes > Myliobatiformes > Dasyatidae > Hypanus > Hypanus sabinus. Next base: position 47,756,417 of record NC_082722.1, read on the forward strand.
AAAAGCCTATATCTTGCCTCAGGCCTCCAAGAGTTATTGATGGTGCATCAATAGTATAAGCCAGAATCCTGTGGCAGGCAGGGGGGTTAAATAAATCTGGCACTTGTTAAATTTGTGGCATCAGTATTGGTAACCACAAAAAGCACGCACACACATGTAAAGGGGGTTTCTTCTTTTTTTCTTTGTTACTGTTGGGAAAGGGTTTCTTCATTTTGTTAACTAGCAGGAATGCTAATTTACTGATAACGAGAATGGTATTCCTTTGTAAACCAAATGGGGATTAATGTTCTTTCTTCTGAGTCTGTAAGCTTTTGTTGATGGGCTTTTGGGCAGATCGGCGCGAGGGGGTCGAGAGAGAGGACGCAATGCTGTAAATTGGGCGAGGATCGGACCCCAAGCGGGGGTCCGAGGCCGGGAGCTACTCCGAGGAGGGGGGGATGAAGCTAGATGTGCTTGGTTGACCATTCGGAGGGTCCTCAGCTGCGAGTCGAGGAGTTCGGAGGGGATCGAATGGTGGCCAGAAGACTTCAGTAAATGAGCTCCAATGGTTGTGCACGAAGTGGTTTGGACTTTGATAAGTTTGGCGCCTTTTCTTTAATTTTCTCTTCATATATACTGTATCGTTATTAATCACTTAGTTATAGTAACCTTTATAAATTGTACTCATTTAATCGCTTATGGTGTACTGTCTGTTTTGGGCAAGGCGGGGACATCACACAGCATCCACACCAGCTGATTACCCAGTTTGGCGGGGCCAAAGGCTGCTCCCCCTAGACAAGAACGAGCTGAGCGAGCCTGAGGCGACCCAGGGGGTTACATTGTGGGGTGCTCGTCCAGGGTTAATTTCTGTGTAAGCTGTGTGATCACCCTCTTTGGATTGTGTCTGCGGTGAAGAGCTGGTGTGCCTTTGTGGGTATGTGATTGCTGGTTATCGCTGCGTGTGTGTTGGGTGGAGTGGCTGCTGTTGGTAGCCTGGAGGTCGTTGTTCGAGTTCCGACTAGTGCTGATGAAATGGTGGTGGGACCATGGGTTGTCCGTACTGTTTGGAGAGTGAGGAGTGACAGGTTGGGATGTTTCAGCAGTGGTGAGCTCCGCCCGGTTGTTGGAATAATGTCCAGCCCTAAAGGGGCGGAGGCGTGGGCGGAGCGGACCCCTCAGTTGTTGGGTGAGTGGCAGCGCTTGGCTGAGGAAAAGCGACAGGGACGGGTTGAAAGTTTGAGTAGGCGGGCTGGTGACTTTGTTAGAACTGTTGGGCGCAACTACCTCAAAGTGACCGCTGCCAGTTCTGGGAAAGTGTGGGAAAATGCGTGTGGTTTGACTGGAAGTCAAATGCCGCAGCTGGGGGGCTTATCATATCCGTGGCAGGAGATTGGTGGGAAGTTTTTAGGGTATCCCTTTTTGCCTAGGGGGACAGATAAATTGCTTGTGGTGCCAAGGGGATCTGTCAAGGGGATCAGTTGTTCCGTTGATTCGAGAGGTGTCGGGAAACTTAGAGGAGGACCAGTGGGGGAACAGCTTGGGGTCTCTGGGGGAGCACATTCCCAGCAATGTACCAAGGAACTCCCGAAAGGAACAGACTCTATTCCTGAAGGCTTAGAGGGGCCACGCGCACAGGTGTTGTTACGGATGGATGGAAGTCAAGTTAAAGCCATCTTCGGCACCGGGGCGCCGGTTAAGTTGCTGTACAGTTTGTTTCATAACCGTTATTGGAAGCATTTACCCTTGCCGACATTGAGGACACTGGAGATTCGGGGTACCAGTGCCGGTGATTATCCAGACGACGGTTGTTGGTCAGTGAAAATAGAGTTCTTAGAGGCAAATGTGGAGGAGACTGAGGTTCATGAATCGTTAATGCTGATGTGTCTGGACCCTGTTGAGACGGGCAGCGTTTCTGTTCTAGAGAGAACCAATATCCTGCTGGTGCGCTTGGGGGCCTGCCCGGAGGAGGCGGGTGAGCGTTTTTTGGAGGCATTGTCGATGCACCCAGAGTTTTGAGCTGCTTGTGCGGACGTGTGTAGCAGCATTGGGCCGATACCAAATTCAAACAAGAGCCAGTGGTGGTACGGCCTGGGGGAAGTATCTGGGGGTGAGACCCTCTTAGTGGACGCTGCGAAATACCACGAGGGAGAGGAGTTGACTGCTGAAGACACCTCGGAGAGAGAGAGGTTGCGGCGACTGGCCCCTACAGCCGTGGAAGACGTAGGCAGCGTGTGTGTGGATTATATTGCGCTGAAGAGGCGCACTATCAGTGACCAGAATATGGCCCTGAGGGCCGAAGAGGCAATGGCCTGTCTGAGTGGTGCGATGTGGTTTAAGGTGCTGGATCTGAGGAGTGGATGTTGCCAGATCCCGATGAGTGAGGCCGATAAGGAGAAGACGGCCGTTATAAATTCCCTAGGAGTCTTCAGGTCCGAAAAGATGCCACAGGGCATATCTGGAGCCCTTGCAACCTTCCTGCGGGGCAGGTGGAAGACCATAGGGGAGTTTTGGTGTATGTGGATGATCTCTTGGTATTTGGATTTGCCTCAGGAGAATATGAAGTGAGGTCGTTGCAGGAGCAGCTGAGAACTACCGAGTTAAAGTGTTTTCTGGACACGTGCCAGGGCTGGCGAAGGTTGCAGCTCATGAGTGACTGTCTCTACGGAATCAAGTTTGAAATGAAGACGGAGAGACTGGAGAAAGTGATCTGGAACCATTCGGAAGACTTACAAGTTGGAGAGAACGAAGAAAGTTGTCTGACTGAGGGTAATAGCAAACTGAGAACCCGGAGAGGGGAGTTTGCGGAGGTGAAGAAATTACAGACAAATCTCAGAAGAGAGAAGCGGAAGCTTGAAGGGAACCTGAAGATGACCATCGACAGTTCAAATGAAGTGCAAAACCTGAAAGTTGACCTGGAAGAAGTCATGAGGAAGAAAAAGCTGGAGAGAAGTGCAGTGAATACTGAACAGGAGGCTGAAGAGACTGCAGGAGCAGTGCAGGCCACGTGTTTCCGTTTGGAGAAGATCAAACAGCAGCTACCGATCACAGAAATGAGGAAGAATACAGATTCGATGGATGATGTGCTGGATGTGTGGTACATGCTGCCTTTTGCTGACTTTCCCTTGATCGAGGAAGAGACCTTTGGCCCTTCTCCCTTTGAGTCAGGTGTAGTGGGGAGGGTTAGCTGTGTGCAGTGTGGGGCATGAGTGAGAGGTTGAGAGAGGAGTTGGTAGTGGGCCCAAGGTATCCCCAGTTGTGTCCGAGCCTGAAGGGTTTAGGTGAGGGGGTACGGAGGCCTCAGAAGGGTTAGGGAACTCCCAGATAGTTGGCCTAAGTAGCGCCTGAGGAACAGGGCGTGAGGGTTACTGTGTGGGGAGGAGATGTCACTGTTTGTGCTTGGGTTACGGTGTGTTGGCAGGAAAGGTGGCGAGTTATTTAGTAGTCATGAGGACATGACTTTTATTTGGTGGAGGGAGAGTGTAAAGGGGTTTTTTTCTTTTTTTCTTTGTTACTGTTGAGAAAGGGTTTCTTCATTTTGTTAACTAGCAGGAATGCTAATTTACTGATAACGAGAATGGTATTCCTTTGTAAACCAAATGGGGATTAATGTTCTTTCTTCTGAGTCTGTAAGCTTTTGTTGACGGGCTTTTGGGCAGATCGGCGCGAGGGGGTCGAGAGGGAGGACGCAATGCTGTAAATTGGGTGAGGCCGGGAGCTACTCCGAGGAGGGGGGGATGAAGCTAGATGTGCTTGGTTGACCACTCAGAGGGTCCTGAGCTGCGAGTTGAGGAGTTCGGAGGGTCCTGAGCTGCGAGTCGAGGAGTTCGGAGGGTCCTGAGCTGAGAGTCGAGGAGTTCGGAGGGTCCTGAGCTACGAGTCGAGGAGTTCGGACGGTCCTGAGCTGCGAGTCGAGGAGTTCAGAGGGGATCGAATGGTGGCCAGAAGACTTCAGTAATTGAGCTCCAACGGTTGTGCACGAAGTGGTTTGGACTTTGATAAGTTTGGCGCCTTTTCTTTAATTTTCTCTTCATATATACTGTATCGTTATTAATCACTTAGTTATAGTAACCTTTATAAATTGTACTCATTTAATCGCTTATGGTGTACTGTCTGTTTTTGGGCGAGGCGGGGACATCACACAGCATCCACACCAGCTGATTACCCAGTTTGGCGGGGCTGAAGGCTGCTCCCCCTAGACAAGAATGAGCTGAGCGAGCCTGAGGCAACCCAGGGGGTTACACACACAAAACCCTGGTTACAAATGTCCTTCTGCAAAGGCAGTCTGCCTTCTTTACTTAGTTTGGCCTGGATGTGTCTACATGTCCATCAGTGTGGTTGACTCTTAACCACCTCCTCAGCTCCTCAAGTCAGTAATAATTAAAAGTGTAGGCTTAGCACATTAGCGCATAAGAGACTTAGCCCAAAGAACTGAATTCCATAGATAAGCTGACAGTGACTGCATTTGATATCACGGCAGTATTTGACTGAATGTGGTATCACAAAACGCTGGCAAAACTTCAAAGGGCATCAGAAGTGATTATACTTTGCACAAAGGAAGACACTGTGGTTGCTTAACCCTAGGACATCACTGTAAAAGTTCCTCAGAGTAGTTTCTTAGGCCCAGCTTATGATTATTCTTCAATCTAAATTCAGAAGTGGATACAATTTCCAAGAGTTGCACAACATTCAATTCTATTTTCAATTCCATTGAAGAAAGTCCAACATTTATACCACAGAAGTGCCAAGCAATAATAATCTCCAACAAGAAACAGTTTAACCATCTACCCTTGACGTATAATAGTATTATCCTTGCTGTGTTCACCGTTGACATTCTAGAAATCACCATTGAACAGATATCAAGGCAGAGAGGCCATATAAATAACAGGTCAGAGAAATCTTGTCAGCCAAAGGCTTTCCATCATCTATAAGGCTCAAGCCAGTAGTGCTTGCCTTGATGAATGAAGTTCCAACTATACTCAAAGTTTTACACCATCTCAAACAAAGCCAGCCCACTAGATTGATAGCAGAAGCATAACTAGAAATATCAGTTCCTCCTTTCACAGACAAACCTCTAGCTTTAGTGCACAAAATACATTGCAAAACTCACTTGGATTACTCTGATAGTACCTCACAAATCTGTAACCTCCACCATTCAGATGGAGCATGGCAGCAGGGGTTTTGAACAGAACCATCTGTGGGTTTCCCTCCCATCACACACCATTCTTACTCTGAAATATATCATGGGTACTTCACTTTTGACGGATTTAAATCCTAATATTGTTTTGCTAATAGCATTACCGGAAGAACTATTCAAGTTCGTCATTCATCACCCCTTTCCAAAGAGCAATAAATGCTGACCTTGCCAATGTCAATAAACAATTGAGGAAAAGCCCATTAAAAATCATATTATATTTATCACTCGAAGAATAGAATGGAAAAGCTAAATATTAATACATTGTGGTTGATTCATAGTTTTGGAAGGATGTCAAGGTTTTAGTGAAGGTACAAGAAAGATTTTACAAAAATGGTATCAGACAAAAGGGATTTTAATCTGCACCTTAAAAGCTGATTTTCTCCAATTATTCCTAGCTCTGATACAAGGTCATCAACATTAAAAACAACAGTTTCCATCACAACAAATGCTATCATATCTCTTCAGTATACCCAACAATTCTCAATTTTATTTCTGATTTCCTGCATTTGTCACTCTATCATTCTAGAGGATGTAGTGATATAGGAAACCTGGGTGAGTGGCAAAAACATGACAGATGGAACATAATGTGGAAATTTATGACAGCATCCATTTGGTGCAAATAATTCCATTTATCAAATGGTGAGTGACTGGACAATGTTGAGATTGAAATGGAACTAGATGTGTTTATACAGAAGTCATAGAAGGCCAGCATATAAGTGAAGTAAGCGATTAGGAGCAGAAATATAATGTTAGAGATGCAAGAGACTGTACATAGTGGAACCTAGAGTGAAAATAAAGTGCAGGAGAGGCTCAGTGGGTAGAACAGCATCAGTAGTGTGTGGGGTGGGAGGAGAAATTGTCAAAGTTTCAGGTAAAACCCTCCAAATATTATGTTAGTCTTTATTATGAAGTACTTTGATTTTAGGTGGCAGATCAGCTGATGATCCGACTGATGATAGCACAGGACAATTGTAGTCCAAGTGTATTTTCAATTCTGATTCTGGTGAGCCTTGGTGAGACCATACTTTGAGTATAGTGTACAAGATTGTTCTCCTTATCCCAACAAAAAGGATGCACTTATCATTAGTACAGAGAAGATTCAATAGAATAGTTTGCCGAATGGCAGGTTTGCCATTAGAGGAGAGATTGAGTAGAGTGGGACTGTATTCATTACAGTTTCAAAGAATGAAAAGTGACCTCATCAAAACAAATTCCCTGGATGCTGGAAGGATATTTCCCTTAACCAAGGAGTCTAGGATTACACAGATGAACTGCTTAGACTGAGAGAAGAAAATTCTTCACTCAAGAACTAGTGAACTTTTAGATTTCTCAGCCAAGAGGACTGAAGAAGATTAATTGCTGAATACAATTAAGACAAAGATCAATACATTTTTTGGATAATAGATCATTCAAGGAATACTGAGTTATCACAACAATGTGGCACCAAGATAAAAGATCACTGACTGTGAGGAATTGCAATGGCTGCAAGGCTATACTTGTTCCTTCTTACATCCTTTCACTCTTATTTCTTATTCCTTTATATGAAACATTCTGCAATAGCAGACTGTGTGCCTCAGAAACCAAGGTTATTGCCCCTTGTAGGGGCAATACTATTTTATGAAGCAATGCCTTACGCTTGGTTGCAGTTCAGCAAATGCTGTTCAGACCAAAAACTTAACAGGCCAAAATAATTACGTAGAATAGTGAAGCATAGAAATAGGCCATTCAGCCCACAATGTCAATGCGGACCATGATGCCAATCAAAACTAATCTCATTTACTTGCACGTAGTCTATACCCCTTCCTCATCTGTTTGTTCATAAACGCCACTCAAACATTACTCTCATATCTGCCTCACCGCTTCCCCTTGCAGCACATTCCAGTAACAGACCACTCTCTGCTTAAAGGAAATACTTCATAAATCTCCTTTAAACTTTCTCCCTCTTGGTTTGAAACTATGCCCTCGAGTATTTGGAGCTATATCGTCCAGTATTTCACCAACTGGAATGAGCTAATGGCTGTTAGAACAGTCATTGATAGTAATGTTCTCTCATCACAGAACAGCCTTCAGAACCAGAAATCCCCTGATCTTTTAAGTAAAGCTGCCTACCAGAACACATCATTAGATCAGGATCAGTGGGACTTGGTGGAGCAGGACAGAAGAGAAAATGTGGAATTTCTCTCTGGGTGACAGCTCATCAGCATATTTGGGTGAGTCCTGCACAGGGAACTGTGCATCAATACCAAAGGAGCTGACATGGACAAGCAATCTAGTTACTGTCTCCAGCAATATTCACTTTGGGTAGGTGAATTCCAAAAAATGTAATCATCCCATGAAGCCCTTAACTGAGAATATTTGTCGCCCTGTTTGTGAGTGGGCAGAAGCTGGTTTACAAACTCTACTGCATTTTAACAGATGTTTAACCTTTGTCACATAACTGTTAGTTTGCACTAGCAGAAGAAGTTATTATTATGCCGCATATTTATTGGAATTATCGTAAAAAGTATTTTACACATAGGTCAACTTTGAACAATGCATGCGAATTACTTACATGAATTCTTCAGAGATATTTCCTCAAAATGGATTACGATATTAACCACAGAAGACCTTGACTTTTTCCCAATTATACTTTCATAGAATCAGTATCACATTGGTTTGATGCAAGAAAGCAAACAATGCTTTAACTTTCACATTGTGTCCTGTTTCACATTGCCATGGAGACATAATTCTGAGATACAAGGATGATACTAAATCGAATCACTGTAGTAATTGAACTCCTAGGACAATCATTTTTCTCAATCAACCCTTAGCAAATCATTGCTGCCTGTTTTTTTTTAAGATATATAAATTTCAGAGTATGTGACCAGGTTCACATGATGTAATGCAAATATATTTGTTTGTAAAGAGAAAAATCCAGTAAATAAAATTAGGACTTGATTATCGGTTATGCTAAATCACTCCGTGTTTGGATAATGTTCTTAATCTCTAAGTAAAATTGTAACTGTGGGCAGTCACAACCTGAGATACTGTGCTAAAAAGGAATAGCTGAATTGTGTGTGAGCTTATGAGAAGAACTTAAATATTAGTAACTACAATTAACAGTGGCTTATGGATTTCTGTGGAATTCTATGGAATTTTTCCAACTGAAATCAGAAAAAGAGTGTCTGGAAAGACTTCCGTGACAGGATTTATTCTGTAGTTTGAAGACTGACTAACAATTAAATTGCACTTACTACAGCGACAGCAGGAGATTGTATTAGTTCAGTGGGAGTCATCGCTGTAAAATATGCAACGTTAACCAGGATGTAACAAACTGTGACCAAAGGAATTCCAATGATGATGGAAAGTGGTAAATCTCTGCCAAAAATAATCAGTTTTCATTAGAATTAGTGAGATCTTCAACTAATGAAAATTATTTTCTTATATAAATCAATGGCACCAAGCTTCAATCAGTCAGGTTAATGTCTTTTGCTTACAAATTTGCATTTGTTTGCAAATCACCAATTAATAGATTTTAGAAACAATATACTTCCTTTTTGTAGATTCCACTCTATAATACAATTAAGATTCCCCTAACTTCTAACCATAATCTAGGATAAATTTGACAATTTATATACTTCAGGTTTACAAGAGCATGTAAAGAAATTCTCTGATGACTCAGCAATAGTTGGCTGTGTAAAGGGAGGACGGGAGGATGAATACAGGCCCTGGTGGAGGACTTTGTCAAATGGTGCAAACGGAATCATCTGCAGCTCAACATTATTAAGATACAGGAGATGGTGATGGACTTTAGGAAGACTAAGCCTGTACTGCTCCCTGTCACTATTGATGGTGAGGATGAGTTTATGGTGAGGACCTACTAGTACCTGGGGGCACACCTGGATGACAGACTTGCTTGGAGTACCTACACAGAAGCTGAGTACAAGAAGGGCCAGAGTGGGCTTTACTTCCTGAGAAAACAGAGGACCTTTGGAGTATGCAGGCTTTTCCTTCAAATGTTCTACCAGTCTGATGTTGCCAGTACAATCTTCTATGTAGTGGTGTGTAGGGGCATTGGCATCAACAGGCTCAATAAACTGATTGGAAAGGCTGGCTCTGTTGTAGGAGACGAACTGGACACACTGAAGACTGTGGTAGAACTATGGAAAATCCTGGCAACTCTGCACCATGTTTCCCACCCTGGGCCTGCCACCTAGGCTGAACAGACGAGCACTTTTAGTAATAGACTAAGGCAACTGTGCTGCTCCAAAGAGTGAGGTCATTCTTGCCCTCAGCCATCAGGCTCTATAATGAGTCAACCAATAGTCAGGGAAGTGATTACTCCCTCCTGTTGGACTGTTTGAAGCAACTTTTTAAAATTCTTTCTTACTTCTCTTTCAGTATTTGTATATCTGTGCGCTTATAATGCTACTGTGACACTGTCATTTCCTTTGGGTTCAATAAAGTATCTAAGCTGTTGCTATCTTGACAGCAAAATTGCCCCATTTTATTTTCCACATAATATCTCACAAATTTTGCAACTGGCTGAAGCAACCTGTTGGGGACAGTGTTGTTGGCCTTTCTTTAAAGTTACCCAAGTGTTTTGTGTTCAGAAGTGTGGATCTTTACCACTAACCATGACATAAAATTATGTGTAACAGTAGATTATAGCTTTTTCAAATATCTTTGAAGCATAACAATCCTTTTTTTATGAGAAGATGCAAATAATCACTTTTGAGATAAGGGTAATGATTATTGTTGATGTATGGACAAATATTGATGGCACCTACACAAATGCCACTTGTAAAACAAAAAATAAGCAACCTTTGCTGTTAACTTGAGACAAAATTCCTGTTTTGAATGTTCATTTTCTGTCTAACCACCCAATGGATCAGGTAGAATAGCCTTAGTTTGCCAGTGAATTTACATCCCCCTGATGTTGCAACACTATTCAAAATTGTCAGTCTAAATTACAGTCATGATTTTGTGCCATTTGTTTTCATATAAACCTCCTGTGCTAGCTACTAATGTTACAGTTAAAGCTGTAAGATTTTATTTTACCTGTATGGATTCTTGAGTTCTTCAGTGATAAAATTGAGTTGATTCCTAGATGTAAGCATAATATGAATAATTTAATTTTAATCCAAATTATTTTGTCTATTTCATTTTTGTAAAATATTTTGGAGTGCTTCTATTAGTTAAAAACTGATGCATCTTGTATTAATAACAGTGTTTATTGATTTAGATTTGAGTTTAGACTTAGTTTTTTAAGCTGGGATATACCTGTATTGGAGGCAGATCTGAGAAGGTTTAGTAAGATAGTTCCAAGGATGATGGGGTATATTATAGGAAATGCTTGAATGCATTGGACCAATAGTAATTGTAGTTTAGAAAAATAAAAGGTATTGATCTCAAGACATCCACAGTTCTGATGTGCATAAAACAAGGTATACATGGAGAGGATTTCCATTTCAATGAGGAATCTAGAAATAGAGGGAATTCATAGTGAAAAGTGAGTGCCAATTTAAAATGATAAGGAAACAGGAATTTATTTCCTGAACAGGTCAAGATTGTTTGAAATTCTCTATCACAGTGATCTATGGGAACTGCATATCTGAATTTATTCAAGATTGGCAAATCAGGCTGTGAAAGCTAATGGTGAATGGGAAAGAAATTGAGTTGAGACTAGGATCAGTTCAGTCATGATCACAAAGCAAGCTTGCAGGTCTAATATGTGTTATGCTCGTCACTATTTCTAATATTATCTACCTAATTATACATGGAATTATGTAATGAAATAGAAAAGTATTAAAATAGAAGCCTCCTACCATCCATCATAAGCCCAGAGTCCATTATAAAATGCCAAACCAATAGAACCAAATGAGGTCTGAGCTCCATCAAAGGAATTTTTAAAGTTGTGTGTATTTCCTGCAAAGATGAATAGTACATTATGTTACTAAATTTATGCAGTAATTGATTTTTCAAACTTTGTAATGTACAGAACCACTATTAAATATGCACTGAACTATATAGGGTTCTCAGTAGTATTAACTGTAATGTTAACTGTTAACTGCTAATAATGAAATGACTTCTCTGTAATGTTAACTGATGAGGTAATGATCTTTGTAGCTGAAACGTTTGGGCTATACTTGTAGATAACGGGGAACTAACCAATGGAAGTCACGTTATTCTATCTGTATGTGTTGAAACCTGGGTGAGTGCACAGGAGATTGGCGAGGAGAGGCAAAGAGGAAGGACGTGCGGTAAGCGCTCTGGTCGACCACCATGGTTGGTCCCAGTCCGAGGGTCGTGGAGTTCGGAGGAAATCGAATGGTGGTTCGAGAATATTGCATGAGCTCCAACGTTGTGCACAAACTGTATAATCCCTATTCTTGGCGCCTTTTTATTTTATATTTTTGTTTCACTACTAACCCCATAGCCACAGTAAAAGTTATAAAGTGTAATCATTTAAACGTACATTGTGTACTGCCTGACATTTTACATTGTGAGTGGTACCAAGTTGCATTACACAGCATCTACGCAAACGTGAGACACAGTTTGGTGGGCAGATGGCGGTTTCCCCTGGACGAACGTGCGTTGATAGAGCTGAGTGTTACAACTATAATTTCATAAAATTACCATAGATTACCATAAATTCAAACCCATCATTAGGGATGGGCAATGGGCTCGATTTTGCTTGGATCACCTTCATTCTAATGACACAAGGATGTGTTATTTGTTTATTTTAAGTGGAAAGTAAAAATCTTGTGCCTCCACTTGAAACAGAACAAAGACTTTTATATTTAAACCAACACTTAGCCCTCACAGATTACAACTATTAAAGCCTTGAGATTACTTATCTCATGGTTTTGGCACAAGAACCGTTCTTAATTTAGTTTAATAATTGAAATATTTAATTGTTTTAAATTTTTTTATTATCCAATTGAATAGTGTATACACATCAACTATTAGCCACTTTAACCACAGACTACATTAATGTTTTACTAGATCTTCTTAACTAGCAAAAGAAGCTGTGAAAATTAATAAAAAGATAAAATGCATGATAAAATATGCCGCAGTCAGCATGGTTTCTCAAGAAAAATTCTTGCCTGACAAATCTGTAATTAAAATAAATTACATTTGTATTGGTTACAATGAATGAACAGACAACATTTTTACTTAAAATGACTTCAATTAGATAAATAATAGCTTGTTTTAACACCTGTTTGCATATTGAATTACTTTACTTAGAAAATAAAATCTAATTACTTGTGTTATCATTGAGACTGTAACCAAAACTTTGCAAGAAGTTTAAAAAACTTCTATATTTCAGACAATTGATTCATAAAAGGAATAATGAGTAACTCCTGGTTTATGGGTAGATTTCCTTTGGAATTTCAGAAAAGCAATTATTTAACCAATCATTAACTGACGTTTCCCCCTAACATCAACTCTGGATAAATCAGGTCAGCACTAATTAGAGGATGCCATTGTATATGATTTTAAGATAGAAGGATAATCAAAACCTATCTGTTCTGCAGAACAAAATGATTTTGTAGTTTATTATTTATTACTGCAGTTCTCCAACTTCCCACCTTGTGCAATCAGAATAATTCCAGCTACTGTGATGACAGCAACGATCAGCAGCTTAGCAGCAGTTAAAAAGTTCTGAAGGTAGGAAGCAAGCTTGACACTCAGGGAGTTCACCAATGTGATTAAAACTGAAAAAGTAAAAATAAAAATGTGTTACAATATCATGAAAGGGGTCAAATTTCTACTTACCAAACCTAAATTAGCAATAACAATATGAGATTTTTAACTGCAAAATACATGAGGCCAGAAATTCTTTCTCCCATTAAAGTGTTAAAATAGCATAGCTTGGAGAACTTGCACTTACCCAGGGCTCACTGAGAGAGCTGCAACATTGTTAAAAATGTGGACACTGATCTCTGTTTAAGAATTCACTACTCATCATTTTGCTAACTTACCTCAATCTGAACAAGGTTCAGATAGAGGGAAGAGAGCAGGGGCAGAGGTTCAGAAAAGGCTCCTGAAGGAAGAGGTACAGAAACACAAAAAGCTGACTTATACTAGAATGCTATGAGGTCCGAAAGCATCACCAGGATAAAGCAAGTTGAGTTGAGTGCTTCCAACAGATGGACGAAGAAACATGCCATGAGAGTACATAAATGCAGTCAGTCATTCCTTGGACATTGGCAGGCTTATAACCTGTTGGTCTCTATCTAAGGAGAGATGTCCTTTCTGGATCAGAGTGCTTAGGCACATCCCTGATTGTGTGCTGTTCTGCTTACTGGAAAGTATACTTTGGATCAGAAAAGACTTGTGGAATGTTTTGATGTTTAAGAAATTCAGGCTGAGATTGCCTTTCAAATCTACAACCCATTGCCCTGGGAGCTGGAGGAAGGGGCACTGCTCACTGTTGGAAATAAACTCTCCCGAAAAGAAAAGCCTTCTTCTACCCCTCCAGTCTTAACCAGCTTTTGAGAACCTTCCTCTGCTTCCTGATCATGATGCAGATACAGCTAAGGCCTGACTGAAGCACCCAAGGCAAAATAGGTACTAAATGTTCGCACTATGTTTACCAAGACCTAACAGTTCTTTTATCTGCAGCTGCCTCCCCAAGGAAGCAACCAGTAGATAATAACTCCATTAAGTAACTCAGATTCTCCTCATGATGTCAATATTGATTCTAATTACTTATGATGATCTGATCTGCTTTCTACTCAGAAATATGGGTCTGAATCTTAATAGAAAGGAAATATGTGAGCTTGGCGCAGTGGTGTTATTACACATATTGTATATATGATTTCAAAGCACAATACAAGCTGCACACAATAAATTTATTCTTCACACATGTCTATTTCTTTAAAATAGACAAGTACCACCTGATAGGATTTCTACACAATTATTTATGATGCTTCTGTTCCAAGTACAAATATTACTTTACACTTAATTACACTTGGAGAAAATATAATGTGCTTAAAGCTTATGTCCTATCCAAATTACAAAACTGTGCAAATTATTGGAAAGTCATAATTTCAGATGCTTTTTAAACTATTGTACTCAGTTTAAGTCCAAGCCTAATTTAAATGAGAAATTAGCTGTTCTGCGTTTGGAACTTTTTCTTCATGATCACTTTCAGAAGACTGCTTCATATTCATGCCAATATTTTTCAGATTTGATAAATAACCAGTGGATATGTTTGCTTAAAAGATTCATTTGTGTGAACTTACTTATAGCAACAGCAGCAAGGCACTTGATGGCAATATTTGGGGGTTCACAGCCAGGATAGAAGGGTGCTGCTGCATATTCAGCAAAACTCAAGGAAATGATAGCAAATGAAGAAGGCTTTACAACAATTATACTCATCCAAGAGTACAGGAAAGCAGGAATTGGGCCAAAAGCTTCCAGGAGATATGAATATTCTCCTCCTGATTGAGGAATCATTGTTCCCAGATCTGCATAGCATAGAGCACCTAGAAAATATAAAAAGCATACCATCATATTCTGCACTTCAAGATATTACATCTACAAGAAGCACCCTCTCATCTGATGTATTCCAGGAAAATTCAAGTTTAAGTTTACTAACATAAGCATATATATCCAGATATAAATTAGTTTTTTTCCCCAATAGCAGTACATTACAAATGTATCAGTTTAAGTTACCATAGAATATATTAACATAAATTATATATAAATTCATTCTGTGAACCATAATGTTCTTCATAGTCACAAAATAAGGGGTTAACTATTCAGGGCTGAGATGAGAAAATATTTCTTCATCCGGGGTTAGTGAACCTTTGGAATTCTTTCCCCTGGAAATTAATGGAAACTCTATACTTCAAACAGGATGATCAAAGCTTAGATATTAATGGAAACAAGAAATATGCAGAGTGAAACTGAGGCAAAAGGTTAGCTATAATCTTATTGAGTAGGTATGCAGCAGCAGAGACCTATTCCTCTTCTATTTCTTATATTCAAAGATTGAGAATTTAATTCTTACTAGTTTTTCTATTACTACAGCACAATAACAATATTAATTACTGTAAAGTAGATCAGTGTAGCACATTATCATTTATCTTTGTGTACAAATATCAAGAGATAAAATCACCTCACTTATGAGGTCTTTGAGGTAATTTATCTCATAGGATTTCAATGACTCCATTGGTGACATTAAGTTAAAATATTTGGGATAAAAAGTAGATACCAAGTCAATTTTAACATAGCATCCTGATCAAATCATTTGAAGTTTAGTGTCATAAGGTTATACAACCAAGAAACGGGCCCTTCAGCCAAAGCATCCATGGCAACCAAGTTGCCAACATAAACTCGTCCTATTTGCCTGCACTTTGACCATTTTCCTCTAAACCTTTCCTGTCGTGTACGGTACATGTCTAAATGTCTTTTAAACAATTTATTGTACCCACTCTGGGACACTACCCCCCCAGTGGAAATATTTGCCCTTTGAAATTTTCCCTCACACTTTAAATCTATGATCAGTAGTTTTAGACATCCCAACCCTAGGAAAAAAGACTGATTGTTCACTTTATCTATGCCTGTCATTATTTATATACTCTATAATGTTACCCTCTGTGGTGAACTACATATACCTGTCTGGACACGCCCCCTGCTGACTGCTCCTGTGGCTCCTCCCACAGACCCCTGTATAAAGGCGATCAAGGCCTGAGCCCGGCCTCTCAGTCTCCAGGATGTAGTATGGTGGTCACTCACTGCTTGTTCCTTCTTCCAGTCAATAAAAGCCGATATCTCGCCTTATGTCTCAGAGTGAGTTATTGATGGTGCAATCACCTTCTTAGCCTCTTATGCTGCAGAGAAAATATTATCAGTCTCTCCAGTTCTGATAATATTCTTGTGAACATTTTCAACATCACTTCATGCTTAAAAATATCCTTCCTATAGTTGGCTGACTGGAACTGCATGCAATAATCCAAGTTTGATTTCACCAGTGTCTCATACATTGTAAGATGAAATCCCAGCTCTTGTACTCAATGCCCTGACTGGTGAAGGAAAGCATAGCAAACACCTTGTTCACCACCCTATCTACCCATGTCTCTGCTTTCAGAAAAATACGTACTTATGCCCTTAGGCCACTCTGTTCTGCAACCCTTTCCAGTGCCCTGCTATTTACTGTGTCAGCCCTTCCATGGATTATTTGCACTTGCCTAAATTAAAATCCAGCTGCCATTCCTTAGCCTACTTTCCCAGTTGACCTAGATGATGTATTAATCTTGGATAACCTTCTTTACTGTCCACCACACTACCGATCTTAGAATTACCAACAGTTTACTAATTTCTTACTCAAATCATTGATGTCTATGACAAATAACATTGGCCCAAGTACTGATCCCTGCAGTGCATTGTTGGCCACATGTCTCCAATCTGAAAACCAACAGTAAGCTGCAACCTGCAACAGCAACCTGACTCCTGCAACCAAGTGAATTTTGTGATCAATTGCCTAGCTCATCCAAGATCCATGTAATCTAACTTTACAGACCAAAGAACTATGCAGGATCTTGGCAACGATCTTGTTAAAGTCCATAAAGACAGCATCTGCTGCCCTCCCCTTGTCAATTCTCATGGTGACCTCTTAAAACAAACACTCAATCAAACTCATGAGGCACCATTTCTCAAGCGTAAAGACAAACTTGACTACCTCTAATCAGGCTTTGCCTTTCAAAATGCAGCTAGATTCTGTCTCAGAATCTCCACCAGTACCCTTTCCATCACTGATGTTAGACTGACTGAACTTATCTCTGTTTGTCCTTGCAGCTGCTTTGAAATAAAGGCATAACATTAGCCACCCTCCACTCTTCCATTACATCACCTGTGGCTACAGACAATACAAATGTAGCCTGAGACCAAGCCGTTTATTTCCTCCCTTCCAACAATATCCTTGGATATATTTGGTCAGGCCCTGGGGACATACCCACTATGTGACTTTAAAACTGCCATCACCTCTGCATTTTAAATTTGGTTATGTTTCAAGATATCACTATTTTCTTTCCAGAATTCCCTAGTTTCTATGACTTCCTCCATAGTAAATCCAGATGAGAAATATTCACTTAAGACCGTATTCATCTCTTGTAGCTCCAGACAAAGACAGCCACGTTAATCCTTAAGGGAATCTATTCTCTCCCTAGTTACCCTTTTTTGTTCCAATATAATATACTCTTCGGATTCTCCTTTACCTTATCTTCCAATTCTATCTTTCCTTCCTGATTCCCCTCTTGTGTACTCCCGGACCCTTTAAATTCCTTAAAAATTTCCCTTGGTCCCAACTGCCTATACCTGACATAGGCTTCCTTTTTCCTGACCAAGGCCTCAATAGCCCTCGTCAGCTAGATTTCCCTCATCCTGTCAGTCTCACCCTTTACTCCAACAGGAACATATAGTAAGAGAGATACAACACAGAAAGAGACCATTCAGCCCACTAAATCCATGTTAACCATCACTCATTTTTACACTAATCCTGTCCTAATTGATATTATTCTCTCAATTTTCAACCATTCTCTTCCACTAGGGGCAATTAATTAATAACAATTAGTCTATCAATGTGCACATCTTTGAGACGTGGGATGAAACCAGATTCCCTGGAAGAGATCCATGGGGTCACTGGGAGAAGGTGCAACTTCCACCCAGACAACATCAAAAGTCAGGATTGAAACTGGCTCATTGAAGCTGTAAGCCAAGAGTACAATCTTAATAAAACTGATCAACCTCTTCTGATTTCTTAATTCAATCCTTATAGCCCGCATGGATGATCCCACAGGAATATCCTCTCTAAGTGATGCCATGATGTTCTCCATATTCAAAGAACTAACTCCCCTTTCTCTCTTACCCCCTCTTGTATCACAGCTATGGCATCTGTACCCCAAAATATTCAAGCTGGTTGTTTTTCCATCTCTTATTCTTGTTTCTGAAATAACTATAATAACCCACTGCTGTGGACCGATCCATGCACTACATTTACCTTCCTTACCACTCAGGCCTCTTGCTTTAAAATAAATATAGTTTAACCTTTCAGACCTCCCTGGCTCCCTGTCCTGCCTACTAAATCTCCTCACTTTAACTTCTATATTTGTCTCAATTCTCTCTCTGCTTTAGGTCCCACACTGCTACCAGATTAGTTTAAACCTTCCCAAGTAACATTAACAGATCTGTCTGCCAGGATATGGGATCCCCTCCATTTCAGGTGCAACCTGTCTGCCGCTGTCCCGGAAGAGATCCTGAGAATTACTCCCTCCTGCATCAGCTGCTCAGACACACAAAATCCTCTACCCTATCCTATTTCTATCCTCACTAGCATTTAGCGTGAGGAGTAATCCAGGGATAGCTCTGGATTTAACCCTAATATCTCATATCTCAGAGAATATTCTACTAATTGGTTTTCGAGAGATCTTTGAGGAGTCTGCCACACCACTAGCACAGAAATGAGTTTGTTATGAACTACAACAGAAAGAGAATTGGTTCACTGGGAATTTCGAGCTAATTTGAATTCTGTATGAGTTAATTACACTAATTTTTGAATGCACTTTACAAAAGCATTAGCCTGGGTTCACCATTCACCAAAAATGCTACTGGAGCTGGTGAAAGACTAGATATTCTATTGCACATGACTCACCTCTTGATGCTCCAAAACCTCTGCACTATCTACAAGCACAAGGCAGAAACATGATGAAATAGTGCCTAAGAAGTTCCAGGTTAAAGAAAATTGTTTGATTAGTAGCCTATCCCACTATCCTGTTCATTCATTTCCACCCTCCCCCTCCCACACTGTGTGTATAACACCTATAATGTATATAGGCTATATCAGGGCTGCAAACCTTTTTGACAGTGTGTACCCAAATTAGTGATAATATTCTAAAAAACTCCTTAGCATGCCATGTTAACTTTGAGCAGAAACCATCAATAAATAATGAATTAGTAACAATACTTATGGACTTTAAGGGAAAAGGATAAGTCCTGTTGCCTACTTATGTGTATTCATTAATAAAAGAGACAGATTGAAATAAATAGAGCATTTTAGAAAACCTGTTCAAAAGTTATTAATATTAATCTTTAAAAAGACAATTTAAGCATAATGTAATATCTAAATAATACTTTTTGTAGCCATTTTCTATCAAAATACTGATATGTACACCAGCTCTGAGAGGATTTCAGAACATATCCAACATCACATGTTCTTGGAAACACTTACTAAAGCAGTCTGAGAGGTTTCTTGTGAAATCACGTCACTGCTCTCAGGTTGTAAAAAACCATTTGATGCTTCATTTAGCACTAAAGATACTGATTATCTGCCTTTTTATTATAGGTGGGGTCTAAAGGACCAAGGGGCAGCACTGCTTACTAAGTGCCAACAAAACTTTTATGTGCATCATCCTGAGCAGACGTGCCAAAGGTTCAGCACCCCTAATATAGTTTACTGCAGCTACCCATTTTCCTATTATATAATCTCAAACATCAATAATGAAAAGAGCATTATGATGATAAAATCACTATCCATACAGAATTTCCAATCACACATCAGCCAGACATGGAACAGAGCTCTGCATATCTAGATGGCAATCACATGAGAATTTTCCCTAAAGTTAGAATTTATTTATCAAACTCATGTTCCTTTCAATGTTATATGAAAATGTGGGTTAGTATAGATTGTTAGTTCATGGGTCAAAAGATGAAAGAGGGAACTGCTCACAGAAAAAATAAAGTCCATTTAAAATACCCTTACAATACTTCCAGGTTATTGATAGCTTTGAAAAAGGTTGAATTATTACCAGGATATAAATAGTTTAAATTGATTAATTATTAACTGAACTTCTTGAAGTTTTTATTTTGCCAAATTATAATTCACCTGATTAATTACATTGGATAACAAAGATTTTGCGTATATAATAAATAAGTAGCCTATATTTGTAATTTCACTTTATAATTCAAATCAATTAAAACGTTGCCTGCAATGTAAGGTGAAATATTTTCTGCCTTGTCCAGGCATGCATGGGCACGCCTAGGCAGGACAGATGCTGCATGGCAGGACAGGTTTCAGAAAAGCTATAAATTTCTGTGAAGGATTTTAATATTTGGGACAGATGTTTCCCAGAATAACTGTTGCCAAGATTAAGGAAGGCATTTTTGTTGGTCCATAAATCAAACAGGTCATTAATGACAGGCAATTCAAAGAACTTCTAGTGGGACTGGAGAAAATCGCACGGAAGGCGTTCAAGTATGCTGTTGAAAATTTTCTGGGCAACTACAGAGCACCGAGCTATGTGCAAACTGGTTGACAACATGTTTCAAGTATACAGACTATGAAGTGCAATGTGTCATTTACTGTATCTTACTACTCAGAGACGAGCATGGTGAAAATTTTCACCAAAACATTGCAGTCATGGAGAAATGGTATCAGGCCAACTGGAATCCATCAGTGCTGGTTGATTATTGTTGGATATTTAAGCAAGACACCTCAGTTCACAGAGTACAAACAAAAATCTTCAACAGGTCATTTTTAGCTTAATTGAATTATTGCAAAGCATCAGCCTTATATTCAATAAAAGTTAATTTCTGGTTTCTCCAAATTCGTATGTGGGGGTGGAGCTAAGGTGGTGCCAAATTGCTGCTTCTTTGAGCTCATCTGAGCAAGCAGCTTAAATTCCTTTCTTTAATATTTCTTTTTCTTTCCCTTTCAAGGCAGCTGTGGTTCTGTCAAAGTCATTGATCTGCCACAGCACTCAAACTGCAGTTTTTCATGCCAGATGAGTTCCTGGTCTTGAAGCTCACCGACCGGCCACTTTTCCAATATTCTTCAGGTGCAGCCTGGAAGATGGCACCTATGGGGTTCAGCCCTGGGGCCTGGGAGAAGAAACACCAGGATTTCACAGTGGACAAGGGATCGCCCTCTCTCTTTCTCTCGATGGTGGGGAGAGTTTGCTGCCGATTCTCAAATCAGAGAACCTCGGAATTAAAAGTGATGTGGCAGATTGTAAGATTGCAGCAGTGACTGTTTGTCTCCCCTTTCGCTGTGAAACGGGTGACATCTTTTTGTCCTTTGTCAGTAAGAGTGAAAGCCTGTGGCACATTGAACTGTCAGATAAACAATAGTTTTATGTTGAATACAAACCTCTTTGGGGGCTTTGCTATTGCTTGGTGGGTGATGGACACTGACACCTTCTGCCAAAATGGGAGGGGTGGAGGGGGAAGTTTGTATGGGGGAGAGGGTAAAGGGAAGTTTGGGGCTCTTGTTTCATCATGGATGTCTACAAAGAGTAAGAATTTCAGGTTGTATATTGTATACATTCTCTGATAATAAATGAACCATTTGATACAAGTAGTCTGGCATTATATTTGTATTCAGCTTCAAGCAGTCTATCATAAACAAAGAGAATTCTGAGGAAGCAACACTTCCAAAAAAATTTGTTGTCTGGTGTTATATTTTTATTCAATTCTCAGAATACTGCATTAGGTTAGTATTCATAAGTAAGTTTTTCTGTAATTTAGATTCCCTCAGTACTAGAGAAATGGGTTTAAGAACCGCAAGAGCAAAAGCATTGGTTAATTGGAATTTTTGAGCTAATTAGAAGACAATATCATTTAAGCTCTTTAAATTTTTGTACAATTCGTTTATGATTGAAAGCAAGAAACTAGTAATGGAAGTTCCAAAATTTAGTGTGAGAGTTACCTTAATTGTTTAAAAGCAACATCTTTATCCAAAGGATGGTGAATTTGTTAACACAAGCAGCTGAGGAGGCCAGGCTGTTGGGTGTATTTAAGGCAGAGATTGATAGGTTCTTGATTGAACATGGCATCAAAGGTTACAGGGAGAAGGCCAGGAAATGGGGTTGAGGAGGAGAAAAAAAAAGGATCAGCCATGACTGAATGACGGAGCAGACTCACTGGGCCAGATGGCCTAATTCCTATGTCTTATGGAAAGTATTCATTCTTAGTTAATGGGGTTTTTTTTTCAGATAGTTTGTTTCGTGCATTACTTTATCTCTGTAGAAGGTATAAAACTATTAATCATGCAGGTTGTCAATGCTTTCCATGCCATTTATAATTTTCTTCAGCTGTTTGGGATGATTGACTTTTTGTAGTACTAGTATGCAGAAGAAGATGGTTTTTCATCCAAACGGTAATGGAGCCTGGAACTCAGTTCCTGAACAAAAACATCATGGCAATTTTTAAACGTAGCTGATGTATCAGTCAAAGGCTTGTAGGCCATATGAGTACAGAGGAGAACTGAGAAATGTAATCAACCAAAACAGCTTTTTTGAATGGCATAGACATGATGTGCAAAGTAATCTTCTTTTCAATGCTGCAAATTTCTATTAGAAATTATTTTTCAAAAATAAATTTTAATAAAATGTTACCAGTTACTTACCCATTGTTGCTAGGACTCCACAAGCTGCCCAGATAGTCAAACAAGGGCCCACCGCTCCAGTATTGGATAAGACAGATTTAGGTGATATAAAAATTCCTGAGCCAATCATAGTCCCTACAATGAGACTGATACCACTAATCAAGCCAACCTTTACATGAACAAAGAAAAAAGTTTTATGTAGAAAATATGGAAGGAACAAAAGCCATTTAGCTCAATTTGTCAATAGCTCATATATTGAGGTTACTCCGATTAAATAGGAAATATTTTAAATTGTCATGGTGCATTGCATGATAAATATGTATACCCATAGATAACAAAAAAATTATATATTTGCCATTGCAATTAGAAGACCAATATCATGTATAAAGATTAAAAATATTATATACTACTAATTTTAATTTCAAGTCTTTTTATTGTTTTGCCATTTATTAAATTAAATTGTACTTTTTCAGTTCATGAATGCCTGGGGTACCTTACAAACCCTTTCACAATTTAGCAATGATCTGGAGATTTTTAAAATTATTTTCTCTCAACTGAGATCAAATCATTTATCAAAAATTAAAAGAATCAGGGTTTGTGGCAGGATTGTTGACAGCTTAGAGGAACAGGGGGATCTTGGGGCTCACAGCCATAGGTCCTTTAAAGTTTCTGCACAAGATGTTAGGGTGGTTAAGAAGTTATATGGTATGTTGGCCTTCGTTAAGCAAGAGTTCAACAGCTACAGGATAAGGCTGCAGTGCTATAAAACTCTGGTTAGACTACACTTTGGAGTATTGTGTTGAGTTCTGTTCATCTCACTACAGGAAGGATATGGAAGAGGGTGCAGGTTTCTTCCAGCCATTCCACGGGATCCTACTTTTCTAACAGAAGGTATCAGATCCATACTACCTTCTAATCAAGTACTTGAAAGGAAGAAAGCCTTCCAGTGGCCTGCTTCTGACAAGCATCCTGTGTATTTTTTACTTGTAATAAGATTGATAAATGGGCTAGTAATGGGTGGTGCATATGAAGTGATGTGTAGCAATGGGTGGTGTGTATTACCTATTTGCAACTTGAGCTCTGTGTGCTTCAGCATGCTGCACCCACATATGCCACTCACTTCTCTTCTGAATACACACATAAGCTAACCTTGGACATACCACCAAAGATCACTGGTTGTTACAACCTTTGGAATAAAAACAACCTAGCTCAATTTGTTGACATATCATTGACACAAAATGATTTTATGAGTGTACTTAAGTGTAATTCAACTTTGTTTGGATGCTAGGTTATCATCCAAACACCAATTTAGAAACTTAATTCAGATAAGGCCAATGTGCAGACCATATTAGAAACAGGAGTATTAGGAGTGTAATTGTAATGGGATCGGAAGAAACTGCTACGGATCTTGTAAAGGAGATAATTAAAATCTGTAAGAGCATAAAATGTGGCAAGCGTAAGTTAATATTAATTAGTGAACTTTGGAAGAATAGATTATTTTTTATGCATATACATTATACCATTGATGATAATGGTTTTAAAATAATTAATAAAATGGAATGTAATCTAAGATCCAATAGCAGATTTTTTACTTATTATCAATGTGGAGTGACAATAAAGAAAGTGTTGAACTACATTGGAAAATTAATTTTAAAATATTAAAGTGTACTGGACAGTTCTCATCTTGGACTTTATTTTTGGTTTCCAAGGCAACATCGGTATTGACATTCAAGTCAAGATGGCCTGCAGAAAGGGCTGTAAGACTGATATGGGTTGATTCAAGATTTAAGTTAATTGAAATAGATCTCATTGGGATTATGAAATTTTGAAACTCATCACAGAAATTAGTAAAACTAGTAAAAGTATGACAATTCAAAGTGTTTTTCGGAAATAGCGTTATCAAAACCCAAGTGGTTTTCTGGACTTACTTGAGCAAGAGGAAAAATAATTTTATATGATGTAACATTTTCCTGCATTGATAGTTAGCCAATTCAAAAATGATATCTTCCTTATCTATACTGAAAACATGAGTTGGAAATTGATCAATATACAGAAAGTAACAATTTTGAATAAGGTGGCAACATCATTTTAATTATATTTTATATTTTTCAAAGAATCAACATTACAATAATTTCATTGCTTGAATAAAATAGGCTGATTAGCTAAGAAGAATCAATTATGCATCAGTTGCACAAGATTCTAAATAAAGTCAGAGCACTTCCACGAATATGTTTGGAAAGCATACTTACCTGTTTCTGTAAAGCTACACTTGTCGCTTTATTCTGTTTGAATTCCAACTCTACTTCAGTGGTTTCTAGGCTCCTGTTCTTCTCTGAGTCAATCTTCCTTTTTGCCACATTCGTTTCATCCATTGTCAGCTCCGAACAATCGCTTGAGTATCTATTGGTTACAAGTCAGCCAGTTATTAAGAAACAACCAACTTATAAATATTATAGTCATTGCTTTTGAAAGCACTGAAGTGGGTTTATATTACATAATAATGATTTATTGATGAAAATTAATTGGTGCAATTATAATCTTAGAAATAGAATGAGGTAGCAGATAAATGTGTGGCTGAGGAATCAGGGCAGGAGGCAAGGATTCAAATTTCTGGATAATTGGGACCTCTTCTGGGTCCAAAAGGGATGGGTTGCACTTAAATCTGAGGGGGACCATTATTCTTGTGGATAGGTTTACTGGAGCTGTTGGGAGTGGTTTAAACTAATATGGCAGGGAGATGGGAACCAGTATGATAGAGCTGTGAATGAGTCAGCAGATTTACAACTAGATGATGGATCTAACATGAATGTAAGAAAGGAGAACACAAAGATTGGGTTCAAATACAGACAGAACAAAAAATTAATTTGCACCACAGAAGCAAAATTCAAAAGGGCAATGAATGCAGGACTGAATGTGCTATGTTTAAATGTGTGTAGCCTTTGGAACAAGATGGACAAACTCGTGGCTCAATTAGAAATTGGTGGGTATGACATGGTGGACATCACTGAGTCCTGGCTGAAAGAAGGCCATAGATGGGAGCTTAACATCAAAGGATATACTTTGTATCAAAAGGACAGGCAAGAAAGGCATAGGTGTTAGCCTTAGGTTGGTAAGAGATGGAATTACGTCTTTAGAAAGAAGAGACATAGGGTCAGAGAATGCTAAATCTTTGTGGTGGAGTTAAGCAACTGCAAGGGTTAAAAAAAAAATTACAGGAATCATATATAGACCTCCAAATAGTAGCCAAGATGTGGGGCTGAGTTTGCAAAAGGAGCTGGAAAAGTCATGTAATAAGAGTAATGTCGCAATTGTAATGGGGGATTTCAATATGCAAGGGAATTAGGAAGAGAGGAAATTTGTTCAATATCTATGAGATGGCTTTTTAGAGTAGCCTGTGTTTGAGCCTACTAGGGAAAGACTATCTTTGATTGGGTATTGTGTAATAGCCCAGATCTTACTGGAGAGCTCAATGTAAAGGAACCAGAGTCAGTAATCATACTATGATTGAATTCATACTGCAATTTGAGAGAGAGAAGCATAAATCACTTGTATCAGCATTGCAATGGAATAAAGGGAATTCCAGAGGCATGAGAGAGGAGCTTGCCCAGGTGGATTGCAGGAGGATACAAGCAGGGATGAAGGCACAGCAGAGTTGGCTGAAGTTTCTGGGAATAGTTCACAAGGCACAAGATAGATATGTTCGTCCCACAGAAGTTGTTTTCAAATAGTATGGCTAGGCAACCGTGGCTGACAAAGGAAGTTAAGGACTGCATAAAAAACAAGGAAAGGGCATATAAGGAAACAAAAGTGTGTGGGAAGTTGCATGATTGGGAAGCTTCTAAAATCTAACAACAGCCAACAAAAAAGCTATAAGGGAAAAGATGAAATATGAGGGCAATATAGCCAATAACATAAAGCAGGATTCCAAAAGTTTTTCAGTTATATAAAGAATAAAAGGGAAGTGACAGTTGATATTGGATCAATGGAAAATGACGCTGGTTAGATAGTGATGGGGGGCAAAGAAATGGCAGATAAACTTATTGGGTATTTTGCATCAGGCTTCTCTGTGGAAGGCACTAGTAGTGTTCCAGAGGTCCGTGAGTCAGGGAGCAGGAGTGAGTGCCATTGCTATTACAAAGGAAAAAGCGCTAGGCAAACTGAAAGGTCTTAAGGTGGATAAGTCATCTGGACCAGATGGACTACTTCCCAGAGTCCTGAGAGAGGTTGCTGAAGAGATAACAAAGTTGTGCCTTCTTATCCTAGACTACCCTACCATGGGAAATAACTTGGCCATATCTAATCTGTTCAGGGCTTTTAATGTTTGGAATGAGATGCCCCCTCGTCCTCCTGAACTCTGGGGAATACAGCCCAAGAGCTACCAGACATTCCTCATACAGTAACCCTTTCATTCCTGGAATCATTCTCATGAATCTTCTCTGACCCCTCTCCAATATCAGTAAATCCTTTCTAAAACAAGGAGCCCAAAACTGCACACAATACTCCAAGTGTGGTCTCACGAGTGCCTTATAGAGGCTCAACATCACATCCCTGCTCTTATATTCAATACCTCTGGAAATGAATATCAACATTGAATTTACCTTCCTCACAACTGACTCAACCTGGAGGTTAATCTTTATGGTATCTTGCACAAGAACTCCCAAGTCCCTTTGCATCTCTGCATTTTGAATTCTCTCCTCATCTAGATAATAGTCTGCCAGTTTATTTCTTCCACCAAAGTGCATGACCGTACACTTTCCAGCATTGTATTTCATTTGCCACTTCTTTGCACGTTCCCCTAAAACTATCTAAGTCTCTCTACAGGCTCTCTGTTTCCTCAGCTCTACCCATTCCTCCACCTATCTTTGTATCATCAGCGAATTTAGCCACAGATCCATTAATCCAACAGTCCAAATCATTGACATACATCATAAAAAGCAGCAGTCCCAACACCGACCCCTGTGGAACTCCACTGGTAACCGGCAGCTAGTCAGAATAGGATCCCTTTATTCCCACTCTCTGTTTTCTGCCAATCAGTCATTGCTCCACCCATGCTAGTAATTTCCCTGTTATTCTGAAATAACTTGGACTGAAAATCCAAGTACACCACATCTACTGCATCCCCTTTTTCTACCCTGCTTGTAATTTCTGCAAAGAATTGCAGTAGGTTTGTCAGGCAGGATTTTCCTTTCAGAACTCAGCGGCTCAGGCAGCAGCTATAGAAATTAATGAACAGGCGACGTTTCGGGCTGAGATCTTTCCTTTCTTCAAGACTGGAAAGGAAGGGGGAAGGCACCCTTCCCCTGCATCAGATCAGCCATTCTGCTCATTCATGGGAGTAAAGATGGAACAGGAATGACTGATTGTGATTTGCATATTATTACCACCTATAGAAAGGTAATGCAAGCTCGGACTCTGATCTCAGCACACAGGGTACCACATACAATAGCTTTCCATTTCCTTTTCATTTGTTTTACTCTGAAGGAGATGATTGCTTATTCTTAGGTTGTACTGTCTGGAGAACCAAGATGCAGAGAAATGGCTAAGAAGGATACACAAATCTTGCTCGGGGCCCAGCACATCTTTCCTTACTCCCCAAAATATTCTTGGATACACATGGTGGGGGCTCAGAGTTATGTACACCTCACTACCAACGGCAGCATCTATTTCAGAATCAGAATCAGGTTTATTATCACCAGCATGTATTAACTTAGCAGCTGCACTTCAATGCAATACATAATATAGAAGAAAGAGAAAAGATAAGAATAAATAAAATGAAACATAATAATAAATAAACAAGTAAATCAATTATGTATATTGAATAGATGATTTAAAAATGTGCAAAAACAGAATTACTGTATATTAAAAAAGTGAGGCAGTGTCCAAAACTTCAAAGTCCATTTAGGAATCAGATGGCAGAGGGGAAGAAGCTGTTCCTGAATCGCTGAGTGTTTGCCTTCAGGCTTCTGTATCTCCTACCTGATGGTAACAGTGAGAAAAGGGCATGCCCTGGGTGCTGGAGGTCTTTAATAACGGACACAGCCTTTCTGAGACACCGCTCCCTAAAGATGTCCTGGGTACTTTGTAGGCTAGTGCCCAAGATGGAGCTGACTAGATTTACAACCTTCTGCAGCTCCTTTCGATCCTATGCAGTAGACCCTCCATACCAGACAGTGATGCAGCCTGTCAGAATGCTCTCCACAGTACAACCATAGAAGTTTTTGAGTGTATTTGTTGACATGCCAAATCTCTTCAAACTCCTAATAAAGTATAGCCGCTGTTTTGCCTTCTTTATGACTATATTAATGTGTTGAGACCAGGTTAGATCCTCAGAGATCTTGACAGCAAGGAACTTGAAGCTGCTCACTCTCTCCACTTCCGATCCCTCTATGAGGATTAGTATGCGTTCCTTTGTCTTACCCTTCCTGAAGTCCACAATCAGCTCTTTCGTCTAACTGACCTTGAGTGCCAGGATATTACTGCCACACCTTTCCACTAGTTGGCATATCTCACTCCCTGTACGCCCTCTCGTTACCACTTGAGATTCTACCAACAATGGTTGTATCATCAGCAAATTTGTAGATGGTACTTGAGCTATGCCTAGCCACACAGTCATGTGTATACAGAGAGCACTGCAGAGGGCTAAGCACACACCCTGAGGTGTGCCAGTGTTGATCGCCAGCAAAGAGGGTATGTTATCACCAATCCACACAGATTGTGGTCTTCTGGTTAGGAAGTTGAGGATCCAATTGCAGAGGGAGGTACAGAGGCCTAGGTTCTGCAACTTCTCAATCATTGTGGGAATGATGTATATATAATATGTACGTTTCGGGATACCTTCGTTCCCAGAATCAGAATCAGGTTTATTATCACCAACATATGCACTGAAATCTGTTGCTTTGTGGCAAAACTACAGTGGAGGACATAAAAATTAATATGTCAAAAAAATAAGATGCAAATGAGGAATGGTGAGAAAGTGTTCATGGACTGCTCAGAAATCTGATGGTGGAGGGGAAGAAGCTGTTCCTAAAACCTTGAGTACGGGTCTGCAGGCTCCTGTACCTCCTCCCCAAAGGGAATAATGAGAAGAGAGCATGATCTGGGTAGTGAGGGTCCTTAATGGTGGATGACCACTTCTTGAGGCACTGCCTTTTGAAAGTGTCCTTGATGGTGGGGAGGATTGTGCTTGTGATGGAACTGGCTGAGATTACAACCATCCAGTGGCCTCTTACAATCCTGATAATTGGAGTCTCCTAACCAGGTGGTGATGTACCATCCGAATGCTCTCCATGGTACATTTGCAGAAATTTGCAAGAGTCTAGGTCACATATGAAACCTCCTTAACTCCTAATGAAGTATAGCCACTGCCAGTCTTCTTCGTGGTTATATCAACGTGTTGGGCCCAAGAGAGGCCCTCTAAGATGTTGATGCCCATGCTCTCTGCTCACCATTTCCTCTGCTGACCCCTCAGTGATGATTCCTGATATTCATCACCTGGATGCTGGAATTAATAACTTTGTAGCCAAGTATGTGGATGATACAAAGATAGAACATTGAACGTTACAGCATTGTATGTGCCCCCAGCAAACAATGTTGTGCTAAACGTTTAACCTGTTCTAAGATCAACCTAACCCCTCCCTTCCAAATAACCCTCCATTTCTCTATCATCCATGTGCCTATCTAAAAGTCTCTTAAGTGCCCCAAATGTATCTGCCTCTGCCAATACCCCAGCAGTACATTCTATGCGTCCAACCCTCTGTGTAAAAAAATACTATCGCTGACATCCTCTGTAAGAAAAAAATCTGCAGATGCCAGAAATCCAAGTAATACACACAAAATGCTGCAGGAACTCAGCAGGCCAAGCTGCATCTATGGAAAAGAATAGTCGAAATTTCAGGCCAAGACCCTTCAGTAGGACTGGAGAAAAAAAGATGAGGAGTTAGAATAGGTGGGTGGGGGAGGGGAGGGAGAAACACAAGGTGAGGTGTGAAGTAAAGAACTGGGAAGTTGATTGCTGAAAGAGATACGGGGCTGGAGAAGGGGGAGTCCAATAGGAGAGGACAAAAAGCCATGGGAGAAAGTTAAATGGGGTGAAGCACCAGAGGGAGGTGATGGGCAGGCCATGAGATAAGGTGAGGGAGGAAAAAGGGATGGGGAATAGAGAAGGGGAGGAGGGGCATGAATGGAAGTTAGAGAAATTGATGTTCATGCCATCAGGTTGAAGGCTACCCAGACAGAATATAAGGTGCTACTGCTCGAACCTGAGTTTCGCCTCATTGCGACAGTAGAGGAGGTCATGTTTCCTTTCATCACATTAAAACTGTGCTCCCTTGTATTAGTCATTTCCACCTTAGGAGAAGGCACTGACCGCACATTCGATCTATGCCTCTTATTATCTTATACACCTGTGTCAAGTCACCTCCTGTTCTCCTTTGCTCCAAAAAGAAAAGCCCTAGCTTGATCAGCCCATCTTCATAAGACATGTTCTCCAAAACAGGCAGCCTGCTGGTAAATCTCTGCACCCTCTCTAAAACGTCCACATTCTTCCTTTAGTGAGGCAACCAGAACAATATTCCAGGTGTAGTCTAACCAGGGTTTTATAGAGCTGCAACATTACCTTGCGGCTCTTGAACTAAATCATCCTCTAATAAAGACCAACACACTATATGCTTTCTTATCAACCTGCATCACAACTGTGAGGGTTCTATGGATATTGATCCCAAGATGTCTCTGTTTCTCCAATCTGCTAAGAATCCTGCCATTAACCCTGCATTCTGCCTTCAAATTCAACCTTCCAAAGTGAATCACTTCACACTTTTCCAGCTGGACCTCTACCAGTCACTTACCAGCCCAGATCTACATCCTATCAATGTCCCATTGTAACACTTAACAACCTTCTACACTATCCACAACACCACCAACTTTCATGTCATCTGCAAACTTACTAACCCATTCTTTCACTTGCTCATCTAAGTCATTTATAAAAATCACAAAGACAGGGATCCCAGAACAGAATCCTACAGTACACCACTGGTCACCAACATCCAGGCAGAATACACTCTCATCTGTAACCATCCTTTGCTAATTCTTAATCCACACAGCCAAGTTTCCCAGTATTCCATGCCTCCTGACTTTCTGAATGAGACTACCATGGGGAAAATTTTATCAAATCCCTTACTAAAATCCACATACCTTCATCAATGTGCTTTCTCATACCCACAAAGAATTCAATCAGGCTCATGAGGCATGACCTACCCCTCCCAAGGTCATGCTGACTATCCTTAATCTGACTATACTTTTCCAAATGTTCGCGAATCTTGTCTCTAAGAATTCTCAGTGATGTGCAAAGAATCATTTGTGATGCACCTGTGCTGATGGTGATTGTGGAGGAGATGTCATTGCCAATCTGAACTGACTGGGGTCTGCAAGTGAGGAAACTGAGGATCCAATTACACAAGAAGGTATTATGGCCAAAGTCTTGAAACTTATTGATGAGTTTTGATGGGATGACAATAAGACCATATGACCATAAAACAACAGAATTAGACTATTTGGCCCATCAAGTCTGCTCTGCCATTTCATCATTTTGATCCATTTTTCATCTCAGTCTCAATCTCCTGCTTTCCCAGCCCTGTCTCCCACTTTCCCAGCCAATCTCTTCTAACCCCCACCCCCAGATCTCTTCATGCCCTGACCAATCAAGAATCTACCAACCTTTGCCTTAAATATACATAAAGACTTGGCCTCCACATCTGGCTGTGGCATAGATTTCCACAGATTCACAATTGTCTGGCTAAAGAAATTCTTTTTCATCTCCATTCTCAACAGACACTCCTTTATTTTGAGGCTATATCCTCTAGTCTTACCTCTCCCACCATAAGAAACATCCTCTCCACATCCACTCTATCAAGGCCTTTCACCATCTGATAGGTTTCAATGAGGTCACCCCTCATTCTTCTGAATTCTAGTGAATACAAGCCCAGACCCATCAAACACTTTTCATATGACAAGATGTTCAATTATGGAATCATTTTTGTGAACCTCCTTTGAAACTTTTCCAATTTCAGTACATCTTTTCTAAGATAGAGGACCCGAAACTGCTCACAATTTGCCAAGTGAGGCTTCTTTACAAGGTCTCAAAATTACATCCTTGCTTCAAATTCTAATCCTCTTTAAATGAATGCTAACATTGCATTTGCCTTCCTCACCACAGACTCAACCTGCAAATTAACCTTTAGGGAATCCTGCACAAGGACTCCCAATTCCCTTTGCACTCCAGTTTTTTTGTACTTACTCTCCATTTAGAAAATAGTCAACTTTTTTATTTCTTCTACCAAAGTGCATGACCATACACTTGACGACACTGTATTTAATCTGCCACTTCTTTGCCCATTCTCCTAATATGTCTAAGTCCTTCTGTAGCCTCTCTACTTCCACAAAACTACCTGCCTCTCCACATATATTGTCTGCAAATTTTGGCAACAAAATAATTTATTCTATCATCCATATCATTAACATACAACGCAAAAAGAATTACTCCCAACACAGATCCCTGTGGAACAGCACTAGTCACTGGCAGCCAACCAGAAAAGGCTCCCTTTATTCCCACTTTTTGCCTCCTACCAATCAATCACTGCTTTATCCATGCTAGAATCTTTCCTATGATACCATGGCCTTGTAGCTTGTTAAGCAGCCTTATGTGTGGCACCTTGTCAAAAGTCTTCTGAAAATCCAAGTACACGACATCGACATCAACCAATTCTCCTTTTCTATCCTGCTTATTATTTTTTCAAAGAATTCCAGCGAATTGCCAGGTAAGATTTTACCTTGAGGAAACCATGTTGACTATGGCCTATTTTATCACATGCCTCTAAGTACCCCAGAAACCCATCCCTAACAATCAACTCCAATATCTTCCCAACCACTGAGCTCTGACTAATTGGCCTATAATTTCCTTTCTGCTGCTCTCTCCCTCCTTGAGGAAACCATACTGGCTATAGCCTATTTTTCATGTACTTCCAAGTATCCCAAGACCTTATCCTTAATAATCAATCCAACATCTTCTCAACCACTGAGGTCAGATCAACTGGCCTATGGTTTCCTTTCTTCTGCCTCTCTCCCTTCTTGAAGAATGGAGTGGCAGTTGCAGTTTTCCAGTCTTCTGGAACCATTAAAAAATCTAGTGATTCTTGAAAGATCATTGCTAATGCCTCCACAGTCTCTTCAGAACCCTGGGGTGTACACCATCTGGTCCAGGTGATCTGTCTACCTTCAGACCTTTCAGTTTCCCAAGAACCTTCTGTCTAGGAGTGGGAACTTCACACACTTTATGACTCCTGACACCTGAAACTTCCATCATTCTCCTAGTGTCTTCCACAATAAAGCTTGATGCAAAATACTTAGTCAGTTCATCTGCCATTCCCTTGTCCACCATTACTACCTCTCCAGCATCGTTCTTCAGCAGTCCAATTTCCACCCTCGCCTCTCTTTTACAC
This sequence comes from Hypanus sabinus, assembly GCF_030144855.1. Classification (NCBI taxonomy): domain Eukaryota; kingdom Metazoa; phylum Chordata; class Chondrichthyes; order Myliobatiformes; family Dasyatidae; genus Hypanus; species Hypanus sabinus. Next base: position 47,790,453 of record NC_082722.1, read on the forward strand.
TTCATGTGTCTGAAGAAACTTTTGGTATCCTCTTTAATATTATTGGCTAGCTTACTTTTGTATTCCAATCTTCACTTTCTTAATGATCTTTTTCGTTGCCTTCTGGTGGTTTTTAAAAGCTTCCCAATCCTCTAACTTTCCACTAATTTTTGCTCTATTATATACCCTCTCTTTGGCTTTTACATTGGTTTTGACATCTCTTGTTAGCTAAGGCTATGTCATCTTTCCTTTAGAATACGTCTTCCTCTTTGGGATGTATATATCCTGTGCTATCCAAATTGCTTTCAGAAATTCAAGCCATGGCTGCTCTCATCCCTGCCAGTGTTCTTTTCCAACCAGTTCTGGCCGACTCCTCTCTCATGCCTCTGTAATTCCATTTATTCCATTGTAATACTGATACATCTGATTTTAGCTTGTCCTTCTCAAATTTCAGGATGAATTTGATTATATTACGATCACTTGCCCCAAAACCTAAGTGCTCTAATCAATTGCAATTCATTGCTCTACATCCAATCCAGAATATCTGACTCCCTAGTGGGCTCAACCCTGAACTGTTCTAAAAGGCCATCTCATAGACATTCTAGAAACTCCCCTCTTGGAATCCTGCACCAATCTGATTTTACCAATCTACCTGCATATTGACATTCCCTGTGACTATTCTAACAATGCCCTTTTGGCATCAATTTTCTATCTCCCATTGTAATTTGTAGATCACATCCTTACTACTTTTTGGGGATCTGTATACAACTCCCATCAGGGTCTTTTCACCCTTGCAGTTTCTTAGCTCTATCCACGACAATTCAACACCTTCTGAGCCTATGTCACCTCTTTCTAACGATTTGATTTCATATTTAACAACAGAGCAACACCACACCGTCTGTCTTTCTGCTTGGCCTTTCGATATAATGTGTATCCTTAGGCTTCCAGCTATAATCTCCTTTCAGTCATGATTCAGTGATGCCTACAACATCATACATGTCAATCTGTAACTGTGCTACAAGTTTATCAACCTTATTCTATAGACCGTGTGCATTCAAATATAACACCTTTAGTTCTGCATTCATCCTTTTCGATTTTGTCAGCCTTTTAAATTGTAACTCATCCTGTTGACTGCAATTTTACCCAATCATCAGCCTTTTCTTGCTAGGAGTCTCACTACTCATTGCCTCTGTTATAAGCTAACTACCTCATCCTCAGTGCTATTGCTTCTGTTCCCGTCCCCCTGCCAAATTAGATTAAACCTACCCAGTCAAATCTAGCCAACCTACCCACAAGGATACTGGACTCCCTTGGGTTCAGCTGTAATCTGTCCCTTTTGTCCAGGTCATACCTTGTCCAGAAGAGATCCCAATGATCCATAAATCCTAACCCTTCCCCCTGCACCAGTTCCTCAGCCACACATTCACCTGCCAAATTATCCTATTTTTACCCTCACCAGCACATGGCACAGTCAGCAATCCAGAGATTACTACCCTGGAGGTCCTGTTCCTCAGCTTTCTACCTAGTTCCCTAAATTCTCTTTTCAGGTCCTCCTCACCTTGTCTACCTATGTCATTGGTGCCAAGACCTCTGGCTACTTACCCTCACCTTTGAGAATGCCCTGGACCTGATCCAAGCCATCCCTGATCCTATCACCGGTGAGGTAACATACCATTTGGGTGTCTCCATACAACTTTTTTCAATTAATTTAAATATTTCCAAACAACTCTGAAGTTTCAACTGACTTATCTTCTCTCCCAACATCCTACAATTAAGAACATCTCAAGAAGCCCTGGATTCTTCCTTCTCAGAAAGGCTTTCATTCTATTTAACCAAACAGCATTATTTTGTGATTAGGCAAATCATTGGGAGTCCTAAATGGCAGTTTATACAAATATCATTTTCCTAAATTGGAAGAGTAGATTTTGTTGTGGTCACCAGCGTGTACCAAGCAGGCATTTTAAAAAAAGTTGGTAAAGGTTAAAGCAGATTTTCCTTAGAAATTCATGAACACAAGAGATTCTGCAGATGCCGTAAATTCAAAGCAACATACACACTCACATGTCTCCCCTTTCTCAATCTTTCTGTCTCCACCTCTGGAGACAAACTGTCTACCACTACCTTTTATAAACCTACCTATTCCATGGTATCTTAACTTAAACTTTTCCTACCATGCCTCCTTAAAAATTTCTAAATTCCTTCATCTGTTCCAAGGATGAGGCGATCCCATCCCTTCATCAAAGATGTCTTCTTTCTTCAATCTGGAAGACCGTGTGAGGAATCTGGAGCAGCAGCTGGATGACCTTCGACTCATAAGGGAGAATGAGGCAGTCATAGATGAGAGCTATAGGGAGGTAGTCACACCTAGGCTGCAGGAAGCAGGTTGTTGGGTGACAGTCCGAGGGGGGAAAGTGAAGGAGAGTAGACAGGTAGTGCAGAACACCCCTGTAGCCATTCCCCTGAATAATAAGTATACTGTCCTGGATACTGTTGGTGAGGACGACCGACCAGGTGTGAGCCATAGTGGCAGGGCCTCTGGCACTGAGTCTGACCCTGTGGTGCAGAAGGATGGGACAGAGAAGAGGAGAGCTGTCGTCATTGGAGACTCTATAGTTAGGGGAGCAGGCAGGAGATTTTGTGGACATGAGAAGGACACCTGCATGGTTTGTTGCCTCCCGGGTGCCAGGGTCCAGGATGTCTCTGACCGGGTGCATGACATACTGTTATGAGAAGGAAAGCAACCAGAAGTCATGATACATGTTGGTACCAATGACATAGGCAGGAAGAGGGATGAGGTCCTTAAGTGTGAGTTTCGGGAACTAGGCAGAAGGCTGAAGAACAGGACCTCAAGGGTGGTGTTCTCAGGATTGCTGCCAGGGCTGCGTGATAGTGATGGTAAGAATTGGAGGAGATGGCAGTTGAATGCGTGGCTGAGGAGTTGGTGCAGGGGGCAGTGTTTTAGATTTTTGGATTATTGGGATCTCTTCTGGGGAAGGTGGGACCTGTACAGATAGGATGGGTTGCACCTGAACTCGACGGGGAGCAATATCCTTGCAGGTAGGTTTGCTAGCATGGTTCAGGAGGGTTTAAACTAATTTGCAAGGGGGATGGGCCCAGAGCGATAAAGCAGTGAAAGAAGTGCACGGAGTAAAGCCAGATGTAACATATAGAGAGGCTTTGATGAAAAAGAAGCAGAATAAAGGGTGTAAAGATAGTAAGGTAGAAGGGCTAAAATGTGTGTACTTCAATGCAAGAAGCATCAGGAACAAAGGTGATGAACTGAGAGCTTGGATACATACATGGAATTATGATGTAGTGGCCATTACGGAGACTTGGCTGGCACCAGGGCAGGAATGGATTCTCAATATTCCTGGATTTCAGTGCTTTAAAAGGGATAGAGAGGGGGGAGAAAGGGGAGGAGGGGTGGCATTACTAGTCAGGGATACTATTACAGCTGCAGAAAGGGTGGATAATGTAGCAGGATCCTCTTTTGAGTCAGTATGGGTAGAAGTCAGGAACAGGAAGGGAGCAGTTACTCTACTGGGCCTATTCTATAGGCCCCCTGGTAGCAGCAGAAATACCGAGGAGCAGATTGGGAGGCAGATTTTGGAAAGGTGCAAAAATAACAGGGTTGTTATCATGGCTGACTTTAACCTCCCTAATATTGATTGGCACTTGCTTAGTTCCAAGGGTTGGCGCGTGGCCTAGTGGGCAAGGCATCAGACTAGTAACCTGAAGGTCACTGATTCGAGCCTCTGGTGAGGTAGCGTGTTTGAGCAAGGCACATTGCCCTGCGACGTCACCGGTGCCAAGCTGCATGGGTCCTAGTGCCCTTCCCTTGGACAACATTGGTGGCGTAGAAAGGGGAAGGCCTGCAGCTTGGGCAACTGCTGGTCTCCGATACAACCCTGACTAGGCCAGCGCTCTGGAAACTCCAGGCGCAGATCCATGGTCTCTCGAGACCAACGGATGCCACCAACAGTTCCAAGGGTTTAGATGGGGCAGAGTTTATTAAGTGTGTCCAGGATGGATTCCTGTCACAGTACGTTGACAGGCTGACTAGGGGGAATGCCATACTACAAACATGTAGATCTAGTATTAGGTAACGAACCGGGTCAGATCACCGATCTGTAAGCGGGTGAGCATCTGGGGAGCAGTGATCACTGCTCCCTGGCCTTTAGCATTATCATGGAAAAGGATAGAATCAGAGAGGACAGGAAAATTTTTAATTGGGGAAGGGCAAATTATGAGGCTATAAGGCTGGAACTTGCGGGTGTGAATTGGGATGATGTTTTCGCAGGTAAATGTACTATGGACATGTGGTCGATGTTTAAGGATCTTTTGCAGGATGTTAGGAATAAATTTGTCCTGGTAAGGAAGATAAAGAATGGTAGGATGAAGGAACCATGGGTGACAAGTGAAGTGGAAAATCTAGTCAGGTGGAAGAAGGCAGCATACATGAGGTTTAGGAAGCAAGGATCAGATGGGTCTATTGAGGAATATAGGGTAGCAAGAAAGGAGCTTAAGAAGGGGCTGAGAAGAGCAAGAAGGGGGCATAAGAAGGCCTTGGCAAGTAGAGTAAAGGAAAACCCCAAGGCATTCTTCGATTATGTGAAGAACAAAAGGATGACAGGAGTAAAGGAAGGAATGATTAGAGATAAAAGTGGGAAGATGTGCCTGGAGGGTGTGGAAATGAACGAGGTCCTCAATGAATACTTCTCTTCGGTATTCACCATTGAGAGGGAACTTGATGATGGTGAGGACAATATGAGTGAGGTTGATGTTCTGGAGCATGTTGATATTAAGGGAGAGGAGGTGTTGGAGTTGTTAAAATACATTAGGATGGATAAGTCCCCAGGGCCTGATGGAATATTCCCCAGGCTGCTGCATGAGGCGAGGGAAGAGATTGTTGAGCCTCTGGCTAGGATCTTTATGTCCTCGCTGTCCACAGGAATGGTACCAGAGGATTGGAGGGAGGCAAATGTTGTCCCCTTGTTCAAAAACAAGGATAGTCCAGATAGTAGGGATAGTCCGGGTAATTATAGACCAGTGAGCCTTACGTCTGTGGTGGAAAGCTGTTGGAATAGATTCTTAGAGATAGGATCTATGGGCATTTAGAGAATCATAGTCTGATCAGGGACAGTCAGCATGGCGTTGTGAAGGGCAGATCGTGCCTAACAAGCCTGATAGAGCTCTTTGAGGAGGTGACCAGGCATATAGATGAGGGTAGTGCAGTGGATGTGACCTACATGGATTTTAGTAAGGCATTTGACAAGGTTCCACATGGTAGGCTTATTCAGAAAGTCAGAAGGCATGGGATCCAGGGAAGTTTGGCCAGGTGGATTCAGAATTGGCTTGCCTGCAGAAACCAGAGGGTTGTGGTGGAGGAAGTACATACAGATTGGAGGGTTGTGACTAGTGGTGTCCCACAAGGATCTGTTCTGGGACCTCTACTTTTCGTGATTTTTATTAACGACCTGGATGTGGGGGTAGAAGGGTGGGTTGGCAAGTTTGCAGATGACACAAAGGTTGGTGGTGTTGTAGATAGTGTAGAGGATTGTCGAAGATTGCAGAGAGACATTGATAGGATGCAGAAGCCGGCTGAGCAGTGGCAGATGGAGTTCAACCTGGAGAAGTGTGAGGTGGTACACTTTGGAAGGACAAACTCCAAGGCAGAGTACAAAGTAAATAGCAGGATACATGGTAGTGTGGAGGAGCAGAGGGATCTGGGGGTACATGTCCACAGATCCCTGAAAGTTGCCTCACAGGTAAATAGGGTAGTTAAGAAAGCTTATGGGGTGTTAGCTTTCATAAGTCAAGGCATAGAGTTTAAGAGATGCGATATAATGATGCAGCTCTATAAAACTCTAGTAAGGTCACACTTGGAGTACTGTGTCCAGTTCTGGTCACCTCAGTATAGGAAGGATGTGGAAGCATTGGAAAGGGTACAGAGGAGATTTACCAGGATGCTGCCTGGTTTAGAGAGTATGGATTATGATCAGAGATTAAGGGAGCTAGGGCTTTACACTTTGGAGAGAAGGAGGATGAGAGGAGACATGATAGAGGTGTACAAGATATTAAGAGGAATAGACAGAGTGGACAGCCAGCACCTCTTCCCCAGGGCACCACTGCTCAGTACAAGAGGACATGGTTTTAAGGTAAGGGGAGGGAAGTTCAAGGGGGATATTAGAGGAAGGTTTTTCACTCAGAGAGTGGTTGGTGCATGGAATGCACTGCCTGAGTCAGTGGTGGAGGCAGACACGCTAGTGAAGTTTAAGAGACTACTGGACAGGTATATGGAGGAATTTAAGGTGGGGGGTTATATGTGAGGCAGGGTTTGAGGGTCAGCACAACATTGTGGGCCAAAGGGCCTGTAATGGGCTGTACTATTCTATGTTCTATGTTCAAAGAACAGAATTTCCCCTCCTCTACCATTGATGCTGCCCTCACACACATCTCCTCCATTTCCCAAAAGTCCATGCTCATCCCATCCTTCCACTGCCTTAACATGATGGAGTTCCTCTTGTCCTCACCTATCATTCCATGAGCCTTTGCATCCAACCCATCATTCTCCGCAACTTCTGCCATCTTCAACAGGTCTCTGTCACCAAGCACATACTTATCTCCCCCAATCTCCGTTTTCCACTGGGATTACTCCCTCCACAATTCCCTTGTCTATTCATCCCTCCCCACTAATCCCTTTCTGGCACGTATCCTTGCAAGTGACCAGTCCATTCACCTCCTCCCATACCCCATTCAGGGTCCCAAACAGTCCTTCCAGGTACCACCTCACTTCATCTATGAATCTGTTGGGGTAGTCTACTGCATCCGATGCTCCCAATGCAACCTTCTCTACATTGCTGAGACTCAACATAAATTGGGGGACCAGTTTGTCACGCACCTCTGCTCCATCCACCAATAAGTTGAATTTCCCAGTAACCAACCATTTTAATTCCTATCCCCACTCTTGTTCCACCATGACCTCCTCTTTTGCCACTATGTGGCCACTCTCAGGTTGGAGGAGCAACACCTCGTGTCCTTTCTAGGTAGCCTCCAACCTGATGGCATGAACATCCATTTCTCCCTTTGGTAAATTTTTTTCTCCTCCCCTTCTCTCTTCTTCTATTCCTCACTTTGGCTTCTTATCTCTTCTCCTCACTTGCTGATCACCTCCCCTTGGAGTCCCTCCTCCTTCCCTTTCTCTCATGGTCCAACCTCCTCTCCTATCAGATTACTTTTTCTCCAGCCCTTTGCCTTTTCCAAATTTCACTTCAGCTTTTTACTTCATTCCCCTTCCCCTACCTACTTGGTTTCACCTGTCGTCTTCCAGCTTGTCCTCCTTCTCCTCCCCCCCCCCCACCTTCTTACTCTGGCATCTTCCAACTTCCTCTTCAGTCCTGAAGAACGGTCTTGGCCTGAAATGTCAGCCGTTTATTCCTCTTCCTCAATGCTGCCTGACCTGCTGAGCTCCTCCAGCATTTTGTGCATACTGCTTCCTGAGGAATTACTGGGATTAAATCCAGACACAATCTGATAATCTACCTATGTCATTTAAATAACTTCTACATCTAAAAGTACTCAAAATCACATAACCTTACCTTAGTAGCAGTATTGAACAGTCTCTTGAAAGACAAAAAGAATGTACTTGGAAATCAGTGATTCTATGCTTGCAGTCGAATTGTAAAAGCTGGAACTCCTGTTTCCTGACTAAGACGTCAATGAGAGATGTTCTGAAACATTCTGCAGTGGTTCATTCCTGCTGACTTGGTTTTCTGTACTTTGCTGGTGCTGGATTACACATAAAGTAATGATTAATGAAAATGGTGTACTGTATTAACATCATTAAGATTTGTTCAGATAATACTCAAGGGTTGAAGAACAAAACTTTCTTTCATGGCTGATAATTTACTCATAGTTTCACGATGGATCTTTCATTTCATTTGTTAATGCTGTTACAGTGTGAGGCTAATACTGAGTTGTATTAAGACAAATATCAAGAGGGAAACTGTATCTATATTCACTCCAGATTCTTTACAGTAGGAAAACGAGTCGAGAAAGAATAAACACAAGTGATTCTCTGGATCTAGAGCAACACACATAAAATGCTGGAGGAAGTCAGCAAATCCAGCAGCATCAATGGATGGGGGATAAACAGCTGACATTTTGGGCTGAAACCCTTCATCGAGACTGGAAACGAAGGGGTAAGAAGGGGCTAGGGGAAGGAGTACAAGATGGCAGATGATAGGTGAGATCAGATGATGAGGAAAGTGTCTGGGTGTGTTGGGGGAGGTTTGAAGTAAAAAGCAGAAGAGCTTTGTTTTAGCGTGTCACACCAGACAGTCAGCCATTCTTGTCTGGTGCGTGGTGTCAGGATTTGTCTCCTTTCGGATTAACCGGGTCACAATATGAACATTCCTGGCTCAACCTTTTTTTTTTAAACGAGGCCAAGTGGCTAGCTCGACGCTCAACCCAACATGGATGGAAAGTACGCTCGGGGGTGGCCCGACTTGGATTCGAACTCGGGAGCCTTCACTCCGGAGTCCGGCGCTGATGTCACTGTACCACCAGCTGGCCGGCAGAAGAGATAAATGGCTGCAGAAGGACTCTAATAGGAGAGGACAGTGGAGCATGGAAGAAAGAAAAGAAGGAAGGGAACCAGAGGGCGAGGAGCTGGAGAGGAGAAAAGAGAAAGGGTCAAAGGGTAACCAGAATGGGGAATGGAAAAAGGTGGGGGGGGTAGTAATTACTGGAAGTAGAGATCAACGTTCATGTATCAGATTGAAGGGATCAGATGAAATATGAGGCTTCCCTCCATTCTGAGTTTTGCCCATCATGGCAGTAGAGGAGGCCATGCACAGGCTTCTCAGAATGGGAATGGGGAATTGAATTGAAATAGGTTAACCCAAAGTACAAACGTTTGTAGATTGAGGGACCGCTTTGTCACTCTGTTCACGCAAAAGGCAGGATCTCCCAGTGGTTGTGCATTTCTATCGACACAAAATGCAGGTGGATTTTGGCAAGTCATGGAGGGAATTTTGCAAGTCATGCAGGTGGATTTTGGCAGTCAGCATTGCAAGTTGAGACCTTCCTTCAAGTCTGGAAAGGAAGAGGGATGGTGAGTATAAATGGGGGGAGGGAGGGTGTGGTGAGAGAGCTCAAGTCAAGTCAAATTTTATTGTCATTTCGACCATAACTGCTGGTAAAGTGCATAGTAAAAATGAGACAAAGTTTTTCAGGACCATGGTTTACATGATACAGTACAAAAACTAGACTGAACTACGTAATAAAAAAAAACAGAGAAAGCTATACTAGACTACAGACCTACACTGGAATGCATAAAGTGCACAAAAACAGTGCAGGAATTACAATAAATAATAAACAGGACAGCAGGGCAAGGTGTCAGTCCAGGCTTCAGGTACTGAGGAGTCTGATAGCTTGGGGGAAGAAACTGTTACATAGTCTGGTCGCGAGAGCCCGAATGCTTCAGAGCCTTTTCCCAGACGGCAGGAGGGAGAAGAGATTGTATGAGGGGTGCATGAGGTCCTTCATAATGCTGTTTCCTTTGTGGATGCAGCATGTAGGGTAAATGTCCGTGATGGCGGGAAGAGAGACCCCGATGATCTTCTCAGCTGACCTCAATATCCGCTGCAGGGTCTTGCAATCTGAGATGGTGCAATTTCCAAACCAGGCAGTGATGCAGCTGCTCAGGATGCTTTCAATACAACCCCTGTAGAATGTGATGAGGATGGGGGGTGGGAGATGGACTTTCCTCAGCCTTCGCAAAAGGTAGAGACACTGTTGGGCTTTCTTTGCTATGGAGCTGGTGTTGAGGGACCAGGTAAGATTCTCCATCAGGTGAACACCAAGAAATTTGGTGCTCTTTATGATCTCTACCGAGGAGCCGTCGATGTTCAGCTGGGAGTGGTCGCTCCATGCCCTCCTGAAGTCAGCAACCATCTCTTTTATTTTGTTCACATTCAGAGACAGGTTGTTGGCTCTGCATCAGTCCGTTAGCCGTTGCACCTCCTCTCTGTAAGCTGACTTGTCGTTCTGGCAGGCAATGCACTGAAAAACTGTAAATTTCTAAATGGAGAAAGTGTAAAAGTTCTGAATGCTCACCTTATCTTATTGCCGAAATAACTAAGCAAAGATTTGCAGCAGTATACAAAATATACCAGCAAGCCAAAGCAGACTTCTCGGTGAACTATGTTTCTCAAGTATTTGAAAATGGTGAAAGAATTAACCAGAACTAATACATTTTATATAATGTTCTCAAATCTCCATATCATTTTACTATGAAGAAATCCTGGTTTTATATTGCTAACAAACCTTTCCACTCAATCAATTTAATCAGATAACAAGTGTAATTTGCTGACTTGGGGTAAAATTAAAACAAATGTGATAAGTTTATTGAACATTGCATGAAGTATTGTGTAACCATGTTTATTACTTTACAAATGTATAACTAACACACTGCAGAGTTAGCAAATGAGTTTCTCAGTCAGTTTCAGTATTCCCACTGTGATATCAGAGCTGGGAGATGGAGAAAATATAAAATTTAGCTCATTATTGATGGGTTACATATCTAAAGTGCAAGAATAGAACACAAGACATTGTCATGTGAATATACTGTATGTGTTGTGGGGTGGGGGTGGTGACATTGTCATTCTCTCATTAGAAGTTGCAAAGAAGGAATCTGTAATGTGACAAATGCATACTATTCACAGTAGTATCAGGGCAACTGTTTGTTATTTTGTGTATCATTGTAGACGCAGTGGAAGGTTGTTCCTTTGTTAAAAATTGAAGATGAAAGATGCCAGATAGTTCAATTATTCAACTTTCAGCAGTTCAAAAGTATTCATCCCCCTTTGCTCAGTACTTAGTTGAACTACCTCTCATAGCTAGTACAGCCAGTAGTATTTTTGGATAAATCTCTCAGTTTTGCACAACAGGATGGAGCAAAGTTTACAGTCAGGACTCTGACTGGACCAGTCAAGGATGTCAATTTTCTTCAGTTGAACTGCTCTTAAGGTTTCTCTAGCAGTGTGCTTTGTATCATTGTCCTACTGAAAGACAAACTTCCTCCCCAGTCTGAGGGACAGTGTCACCTGCCTGATGCACAGTATTAGAAGTTCCACTTCAGTCTCATTCAATCACAAGATCTTATTCCACACCTTTACAGTATCATCAAAGTGAAGCTTTGCAAAGTCTTGAGGGCAAGGTATTGTTTTTTTTTAACCAGAGCTTCTTCCTTGCTGGTTTTCCATTAATACCAACTTAGTTCAAGGCCTTAGCATGGAACCGTGAACTTCATCTCCAGTTGCAGCCTCTGATTCTGCAGCTCACTCAGAGTGATGGTTGGTGCCAAAGTAGCCTTGCCTACCAGTGCCATTCTTTTCCAGCAGCTAAGTTTAGAAGGGTGGTTTGACCTAGGCAAAGTGGCTGTGGCTTCATATTTTTCCACCTTTCACGGTGGACTGTACTAAGCTCTGGGGCATACCCAGTGCCATTGAGATGGTCCTGTTTTGTGCTTCTCTATTATAATTTCTCTGACTTGCCTTGAATGTTCTTGGTTTGGTTCATTGAAAATCTACCAGACTGTTGGACCTTACAGAGAGAGAGATTTAGCAGATCCTCCAATTTTCTACATCAACAAATTAGGTGAGTTGGTCAGATAATATATAGTATTGCACCTGAGGAAAGTTAGAGAAGTAATTACAAAGGGGATGAAACGTCTTCTGCCTCACAATTTTGGTTTTTAAGATTTAGCAAATTGTTGACAGGTTTTGGTATTTTTCTTTTGATTCGACATGATGGAAAATGTTTTGTAGATTAACTCAAGAACCATACTTCAATATATTTTAAATTTAGAAAATGAGACAGTAAAATGTGAACGTAGTTGTGGGTGCTGAATACTTTTTCCAGGCACTGTAAAAATACAGTAAGATATCAAGTGAATATTGATGCACCATCAATAACTCTCTCTGAGACGTGAAGGCGAGATATCGGCTTTTATTGACTGGAAGAAAGAACAAGCAGTAGTTGACCACCATACTACATCCTGGAGACTGAGGGCCGGGCTCAGGCCTCAATCGCCTTTATACCGGGGTCTGTGGGAGGAGCCACGGTCAGTGGGAGGGACCACAGGAGCAGTCAGCAGTGGCGTGTCCAGACAGGTATATGTAGTTCACCACAAATATATTGATACATGCTGTAAACAATAAAGTACAGTCTTGTTTGAAGTTTCTGGTGTTCTTTGGCTATTACTGGCAAGAGCTGGCTGGCATTTCAGTATAGTCCCTGACTCACCCCAAAATATATTAACTATGCTAAGAGCTTGTAAAATGTGTGCTATAATTATCCTTTAAAAGGGGTAAGGAAGCTTGCACAATGTATTAGCTTTGCTTTGCAACCCAAATTTCAATTAAACACTTTAAGAGGGCAGTGTTCCTTTTTAATCAATTTAAGCATCCATTATGAACTAAATTACTGTATTTTCTCAATTCCCTATGAACATGGAGAGACATCATATATTATCTGACAGAATGGTAAATCATATCTGTTCAATAAAATGAAATGCCACATTTGCAGCAAGAATGCTTTTGTGAAACTGGACTAAGGCATATTGTGTCTAGGTTTAAAGGCTAATACATGTTGAGTACTCATCTGAAATGCTTGGGGCTGAAAATGTTTCAGGTTTTGTTTTTTTTTCATATTGTCAGATAGCTCGGGATCACCATCATTTCGACTCTGAACTTACATTCTACCTGTCTTTGTCTTCCACTTGTTTATCACACAAATGCACTGAGCAGTAAAAATGATTATATTTTCATTATATTTACGGTCTGTGAGGTGTTCAGGGTGTCAAAAGCAGCATTGGGAGAATATCTAAAGCAGTTGTAGAACAATGAAAGACAACAGCAGCTTTCACAGTCCTATGTTCAAAGTTCAAAGTAAATCCAATAACAAGAACAGAATCAAGGGAAAGCCACACCCAAAAAGACAGAAAACTGTAAATATTTATAAAAAGAGGAAATAATAATAATAAATAAATAAAAATAAAGGACAAGAGATAAGGAATCCTTGTCCACAGGTTGTGGGAGCAGTTCAGTGATTGGACAAATGCAGATGAATGTAGTTATTCCCCCTGGTATCTTTAATAACCTGAATAAGAACACCAGCAGGTAAACATTTCAAAGGGCCTCACTAAACAGAGACAGTCAACATCCAGGAAAAAGGATATCTCACAGAAGATGAAGATATTCTCAACAGATGGACTGAGTATTGTTCAGACCTTTACAACGATCAGACCCAGGAGACCCCAGCGTACTCTCAACAGACAATGACTTTCCAATTCTGCTGGAAGAAGCAGAAGCAGCCGCAAGATCACTGAAGAATGGGAAAGCTGCAGGAAATTTCAACATCCTGGCTGAGCTGATAAAACATGGAGGAAAGACAGAGTTAGACATCCTCACCAATATCTACAACAAAATATGGCAGTCCGGGGAATGGCCAGCACCCTGGACAAAATCACTATCATCACTCTCCCCAGGAAAGGCAACTTACAGAGGTGCCACAATTATAGAATCATAAGTCTGATCAGCCATGCAAGCAAAGTGATGTTGAAAGTCATCTTGAAGAGACTGAAATCACAGGCAGAAGAAATGATCACTGAAGAGCAGGCTGGATTCAGAAGTGAAAGAAGTATTCAACCTCTGTGTACTGTGCCAGAAATGCAGGACACCTTCCACATGTTCATAGACCTCACGAAGACATTCAATAGGGTATGGCATGATGCACTATGGGCCACAGTAAAGAGATACAGCATGGGTCATGTTGGGCCTTTGCAAGTACCTATCAACTAAATAAAAGCACGCACTTGGGAGAAAGCTTTAACTGGTGTATTCACATTGCAATGAGACAGAGAGAGACCAATGTACATGTACAGCCAACAGAGAATTAATGGATATGGTTCAGTCCATCATGGGTAGAGGCATCCCCATCTACAGGGAGCATTGTCGCAGGAAACCAAAAGTTTGGGGAGGTTTGGTATGTCACTTAAAAGACTTGCAAATTTCTACAGTTGTACCATGGAGAGCATTCTAACTGGCTGCATCACTGTTTTGTATGGGGGTGGGTGGGCTACTGCTCAGGATCAAAGTAAGCTGCAGAGAGTTGTAAATTTAGTAAGCTCCATCATGGGCACTAGCCTCTGTAGTATTCAGGACATCTTCAAGGAGCAGTGCCTAAAAAAGGTGGTGTCCATCATTAAGACCAACCTCATCCAGATCATGCCTTGCTCTCGTTGCTACCATCAGGAAGGAGGTACAGAAGCATGAAAGCACACACAGTGATTCAGGAACAGCTTCTTCCTATCTGCCAAATGATTTCTGAATGGACATTGAACTCATAAACACTATTTCATTACGTTTTTGTTTCACTTTTGCACGACATTTAATTTAACTATTTTATATTTATGCTTTTTTCTATTATTATGTATTTTATTGCTGCAAGGTCAACAAATTTCACGATGTATGCCAATGATATTAGACCTGATTCTGATTCCATTGTCAGACACCCCAACTACCCAGGTTATGCTCTCTTCTCACTGCTGCCATCAAGAAAAAGGTATAGAAGCCTCAGAACTCACACTACCAGGTTCAGGAACAGTTATTACCCCTCAACCATCAGCCTCTTAAACCAGAGGGGATACAGTTTCCTCCTCCTGAAGTCAATAATCGGCTCCTTGCTTTTGCTGATATTAAGAGATTTTCATGGTGGCACGACTCAGCCAGATTTTCAATCTCCATCTAAAACACTGATCTACATATGCTGATATGTTGTCTCCACCTGTGTTTTGATTCAAAGGATATAGCTCACTGTATTTGTATTTTACTTTTTTTAAATGTTTTATGTGAGGTATAAAAACTATCAACTATATAACTTGAACAACACACACAAAATGCTGGTGGAACACAGCAGGGTCTCGGCCCGAAACGTCGACAGTGCTTCTCCTTATATATGCTGCCTGGCCTGCTGTATTCCACCAGCATTTTGTCTGTGTTGTTTGCATTTCCAGCATCTGCAGATTTCCTCGTGTTAACTACATAATTTGTTTTGGTTTTAGATTTTCATCAGCAATGATCTTTGCAAATTTAATGAATTTCTCTGCCGCATTGTGATCAACAGATACTTTATTTTTTTAATCTTTAAAAATTTAAAGCTGCACCTTATATTTCTGCAATATTCAATTTTCAGTTTGTACGACAGATCTTTGCTTGTTTCACGATCAGGACACCGTTAAGTAGCATATGTTCTCACTGATGCTGATGAATCCACTCTTTCAATGCACAATCAAGAGCTTCACTTTTCACTCTATGCTGCATCTTTCTACTTTCCATTAACTTCTGTTCATTACGTATGTGAGGTCACTTCTCAGAAGTGTCTGTGATGTGCATTGCCTGGGATCCTTCTCAATGCCTTGTGGAATTTTCCATCATTTCAGTGCTCAAAAAAATTTCGGATTTCTGAGGTTTCTGGATTTTGGTGTTTGGGGTACTCAAACTCTATATGTTTTACTCTTCTATGCAGCAGGCATTACTTTATCTTAACACTGTATACTTGGAAGTGAATGTAAGCAGCAATGATTAAATGGGTGTTGACAAAAGAATAGATTGACACCATTCTAGTACTTAGATAAGGTTGTTATTTCTGTCCTTCAGGAACAAGGTATCTGTAAGTATACACGGCCTTCAGGAGCCACTGATATTGGCTAAACTACTCCAGGAAAAAACAGACACAAGTTTGAATGAACTTTGCAAAGTCAGATTCAGATTCATTGATTTATCCTATGTACATCAAAACATGTAGTGAAATACGTCATTTATGTTAACAACCAACACAACTGAAGGATTGCTCGGGACTACCACAAGTGTCACCACACACCCCGTCACCAGCAGATAGTGCAAATGGACATTTGGAGTCAAGTCCTGCAGGGTGAGCTTGACCCTGAACTCTTCCAGCATTCTTTTTTGTTCTAGATTCCAGCATCTGCAGTCTCTTTAGGCTCCCTGTCAACAGCCTACCTTGAGTATATCATGAGCCTTGCAGAGAATAAACCACATATTTGAAAGATGTTGCATTAAACTGCATTCTGCTGTAGGGTACAGTGAGATATTTTGCAGGAAATGTCACTGGCATAGGTTAATATTGCCCTGAATATTCTGCTAACAATTTGTTAAAATGTTGCCAGACAGCCGCATATTCATTGTCCATTATTTCAGCTGCACATTAAGCTGGGAGGTACAAACAAGCAAGATAAACTGCAGAGATAAAAGACAATGAACATGCTTTGGAAATATTTCCAGCTGATACCCAAGGCTTTTATGCATATATTAGTGCTAGCTGTTACCATAGTAACAAATTTAACAGGAAGGGACGTAGATATGACACTACCAGACTTAAAGGGGGAAGAATAGGTTTCCAGCTGGGATCTGTGAAAGACAGTGAGGTGAAGTAGTAATCTATAAATATGCAGATGACACTGTTGTAGTGGTTGTATCTGAAATAACAATGAGTGAGAGCACAAGAAGAAGATGACAACAAATTTTTTCTCAATGTCAGCAAAACAAAAGATCTGATCACTGACAAGGAACTTGGGGTGGGAGAACGGTGCAGGTGCTGCTGTGTACATTTATTTTATTTAGAGATACAAGCGTGGAATACATCAAAGGTGCTGAGGTCAAGAGGGTTGAGAGGTTCAAGTTCTTGGAACTGAATATCACCTGCCCTGGTCCAACTGCATGCCCAAGAAAACGCACTGGCACCTCTACTTCCTTGGAAGGTTAAAGAAATGTGATGTCCCTTGTGACCCTCACCAATTTTTACTTAAGGCATCTATCCAGGTGCATCACAGCTTGGTACTGCAACTGCTCTGCCTGAGAGCGGAAGAAACTGCAATGAGTTGTGCACAGAACTCGGAACATCACAGAAACTAGCAACCCCCCCCCCCCCCCCCACAATCCGTAGGCTCTGTCTACACTTCGCACTGCCTCAGTAAAGCAGCCAGCATTTTCAACGGGCCCACCCAGCTCAAACATTCTCTCTTCTCCCCCCATTGAGCAGAAGATACAAAACACTGAAGGTATGTCCCACTAGGCTCAAGGACATCTATCCTGCTGTTATAAGACTATTGAATTGTTCCCTGACTCATTCAGATAAGACTCCTGACCTTACAATCCATCTTGTAACCTTGCACCTTATCATCTGCCTGCAGCGTACTTTGTTTCTAACTGTAACGCTTTATTCTGTTATTGTTGCACCTTGTACTACCTCAAACAACTGCGTAATGAATTGAGCTTTACAAATGGTATAAGTTTTCCACTGCTTATTGGTACGTGTGATAATAATAAATTAATCAAGTGTCAGCTTGAGCATGGATTGATTTAAGAGTTATTGTTTGGTACATTGCATTGCTCCTTTCACAAGTTAGTATAAAAAGTAGTATTAGAGAGGGTGGGCTCAGAGGATAGGTTGTGGGTTCTGGGACATCTCTACATTGCATGGAGTGCTATTTGGTCAATAAAGACTCTTTTCTTGCAATGAAGAACCATGTCATAATTGACTTTTGAATTTCCCACATCAAAGGGAAGCACAATACTTACACCAGCACTCAAGTGCGTAACCTAACAGATAGCTTGATGAGGCAAGCCTGCTGAATTAGTGAAGGTGTTGCCTTTGCAGGAGATATTTAAAGGCCTTCAATTCAAACCTTTTATATATGGCAGATTTGGGGTTCTAAAGTTCAAAAGATCAAAGAAAATTTATTATCAAAGTACACGTATGTCACCTTATACAACACTGGGGCTCATTTTCTTGTGGGCATACTCAATAGACGCAATAATCATAGTAGAGTTAATGAAAGACTGCATCCAACAGGGTAGACAACCAGGGTGCAAACAACAACAAACTGTGCAAATACAAAAGGAAAACAAAAAAAAATAAACAAATAAGCAATAAATATCAAGAACATGAGATGAAGAGCCCTTGAAAGTGAGTCCATAGGTTGTGGGAACAATTCAGTGATGGGGCAAGTAAAGTTGTGTTATCTCCTCCGATTCAAGAGCCTGACATGTGAGGGGTAACAACTGTTCCTTAACTTGAAGGTATGAGTCCTGAGGCTCCTGTACCTTCTTTCTGATGGCAGTAGCAAGAAGAGAGTATGGCCTGGGTGGTGGGGATCCCTGATGATAGATGCTGCTTCCTCCAACAATGCGCCATGAAGATGTGCTCAAAGGTGGGGAGGGTTTTACCCGTGATAAACTGGGCTGTATCCATTACTTTTTGTCGGGTTTTCTGTTCAAGGAAATTGGTGTTCCCACACGAGGCTGTGATGCAGCCAGTCAACCTACTCTTCACTACACATCTATAGTAGTTTGTCAAAACCTTAGATGTCATGTTTTAAATTACAATAGGCATTTGCTGTGGTGCTTATACGGAAGATGGATTATCACAGTGCAGAAAATACATTCTAGATTGAATCATGGAAATATCTCTGCCAACAACTCTCCATTATTTAAGTAGTTGTGTGGAAATAAGGTCATCCAGAAGTAGCTCAGTGTATATGTTCTCTGTATTTTTATAAAAAGTAATACTTGCTCTCAAATTCTTCAAACACAGATGAATAAACTTTAGCCTCCACTCTGAAAGAATACTAATCTGGGTAGCACCTGCAACATATGCAAGGAGTAAGATGCCTTGGGTGTTATGTACATTTGTAAAACCTGTTCATTATCATGAATTTCTGTACAGAGGTGGTAGTAATTACAACAATGTTGTAATTGTTGGACTTGCCAGCAAGAGATAGAAAAAATTAGCTTTGTTTGTCACATGTACATCAAGTATGCATCAACAAGCAACACAGTACAAGGATTGTGCTGGGGCAGCCCACAGGTATCACCATGCTTCCAGCACCAACATAACATACTCACAACTTACTAACACTAACAATACATCTCTGGAATGTGGGAGGAAACTGGAGCATCAGGAGGAAGCCTATACAGTCATCAGAGATCTCATTTATACTTCCCCAATCAACTCCTACCACATATTTGACTACTCTTCATTGCACACTGTCTTTTGCAAGGATTCTGTCTGGTTCTCCCAGTTCCTTTGTCTCAATTGTATTTGTTCCAGTGATTAGATTTTCAGTACTGCTGCCTCTGAAATGCCTTCTTTTTTCCTGAACTACAACTTCTCATCTACCATTGTTAATAAGATCTGCAGACCAAATCTCATTAATTTCCTGTGCCTCCAATCACATCCCCTCTCCTCCTGGAGATAGATAAAATTCCCCTAGCCATGACCTTGTACCCATCACCCTCCACATTAAACAAATTATTATCTGCAATTTCTGCTACCATCAGAGATTCTACCATCAAATATAATTTCACTCTTCTCCTCCCTTTTTATCATTCCCTTTGCAAATCCCTGTCTCCATTCTTCTTATCTAACAACCACCTCTCCCTGCCTGCATTACAACACTTTGGAACAGCCAGCAATGCAACACCTTTCACCATTTCCCTTCCCACCATCCAGAGACCAGAATGCTTTTTCCAGGTGAAGCAGTGATCCTTACAATCTGGCGAACCAAATCAGAGAAACTATATGCAGACTGCTGAATGCTTTGTAGAGCACCTACTTTCAGCTGCAATGTTGACCCTGTTTCCTGTTGCCTGCCACTTTAATTGTCCATCCAACACCAACCCATCGGTCTTGCCTTCTGCACCATTACAATGAGGCTGAACGCAAGCTTGAACAGCATTTCATCTTCCATCTAGGCATGTGGCTACTTTCTTGGCTTGATCAAAATTACAAGGAAGTAGTCATCCCAAAGCTGCAGGAGGCGAGTGGCTAGGTGACAGCTAGGAGAAATGGAAATAGGCAGTTAGAGCAGAGCACACCTGTGGCCATTCCCCTCTTAAATAAGTATATACCGCTTTGGATACTTTTGTGGGGGTGACCTCCCGGGAGAATTCCCCAGCAACCAGCTTACAGGCACTGAGCATGGGTCCGTGGTGCAGAAGGGAAAGACAGAGAAGATGGGAGTGGTAGTGATAGGGGACTCAATAGTGAGGGGAACAGACAGGAGATTCTGCAGACGTGAACAAGACACCCGGATGGTATGTTGCCTCCCAGGTGCCAGGGTCAGAGATATCTCAGATCCCATTCACGACATTTTGGAGGGAGGGAGAGCAGCCAGATGACTTGGTACATATTGGTACCAATGACATAGGAAGCAAAAGCAAAGAAGTCCTGAAAAGAGAATTTAGAAAGCTAGATAAAAAGCTGAGCAGGAGGACCTCCCAAGTACTAATATTGGATTGCTACCTGTGCCACTCGCCAGTGAGGGCAGACACAGGATGATTTGGCAGATAAATGCATGGCTGAGAAGCTGGTGCAGGGGGCAGGGCTTCAGATTCTTGGATCATTGGTATCTCTTCTGGGGGATGTATGACCTGTTCAAAAGTGACGGGTTGCACCTGAACCCGAGGGGGACCAATATTCTCGCGGGCAGGTTTGTTAGAGCTGTTGGGGAGGGTTTAAGCTAAGTTGGCAGGAGTGAAGGGACTCAGGACAGGACGGATGGTAAAAAAGTAAAGATAGCATGCAGTCAGACTGTCAGGAAGGGCAGGCAGGTGATGGGACTTAGTTGCAGCCAAGAGGCTGAGTATCAAATCATTAAGGATGCAGAGTCAAAGGATAGCAAATATGGTACTCAAGGTGTTGTATCTAAATGCATGTACAAATGTAGTATAAGAAATAAGGTGGATGATCTTGTTGCTCTATTACAGATTGCCAAGTATAATGTCACTGAATCACTGAATCGTGGCTGAAGAATGGTTGTAGTTGGGAGCTGAATGGTTACATGTTACATCGGAGGGATAGGAAGGTAGGCAGAGGGGGTGATGTGCCCCTACTGGCGAAGAATGGCATCAAATCAGTAGAAAGATGTGACATAGGATCGAAAGATGTTGAATCCTTATGGCTTGGATTAAGAAACTGCAAGGGTAAAAGGACGTTGATAGCAGTTATATACAGGCCTCCCAACAGTGGCTGGGAGGTGGACCACAGATTACAGCAGGAAATAGAAAAGGCGTGTCAAAACGGCAATGCTCTGGTAGTCATGGGAGATTTTGATATGCAGGTCAATTGGGGAAAATCAGTTTGGTAATGGATCTCAAGAGAGTGAGTTTGTTGAATGCCTAAGAGATGGCTTTTTAGTGCAGTTTGTCATTGAGCCTACTAAGGGATCAGTTATACTAGATTAGGTGTTATATAATGAACCGGAGATGATTAGGGAGCTTAAGGTAAAAGAACCCTTAGGAACCAGTGATCACAATATGATTGAGTTCAACTTGAAATTTGATTGGGAGAAAGTAAAGTCTGATGTAGCAGTATTTCAGTGGAGTAAGGGAAATTACAGTGGTATGAGAGAGGAGTTGGCCAAAGTAAATTGGGAGCTGCTGGCAGGAATGTCAGCAGAGCAGCAATGGTGTGTGCTTCTGGGAAAAGTGAGGAAGATGTAGGATGTATGTATCCCAAAAATGAAGTAATACTTAAATGGTAAAATGATACAACCATGGCTGACAAGGGAGGTCAAAGCTATTGTAAAAGCAAAAGAAAGGGCATACAACAAAGCAAAAATTAGTGGGAAGATAGAGGATTGGCAAGTTTTTAAAAACCTACAGAGAGCAACTGAAAAAATCATTAGAAGGAAAAAGATGAATTATTAATACAAGCTGGCAAATAATATCAAAGAGGATAGTAAAAATTTTTTCAAGTATGATAAGAATAAAAGAGAGATGAGAGTGGATGTAGGTCCGGTAGAAAATGAGGCAGGAGAAATAATAATGTAGGGTGGGGCAAGGAGATGGCTGATGAATTAAATGAGTATTTTGCATCAGTCTTTTCTGTGGAAGACACTAGCAGTATGCCTAATGTTATAGTGTGTGAAAGAAGAGAAGTGGGTGCGGTTACTATTACCAGAGAGAAGGTGCTCAAACAGCTGAAAGAGCTAAAGGTACATAAATCACCCAGACGAGATGAACCGTACCCTAAGATTCTGAAACAGGTAGCATTAGAGATTATGGTGGCATTAGAAATAATCATTCGAAAATCTTTGGACTCTGGCATGATGCCAGAGGACTGGAAAATTACAAATGTCACTCCACTCTTCAAGAAAGGAGGAAGGCAGCAGAAAGGAAATTATAGTACAATTAGCCTGACCTCAGTGTTGGAAAGATGTTAGAGTCAATTGTTAAGGTGATGGAGTACTTGGTGACACAGGATAAGATAGTACAAAATCAGCATGGCTTCCTTCAGGGAAAATCCTGCCTGATGAACCTGCTGGAATTCTTTAAGGAGATTACAAGTAGGGTAGATAAAGTGGATGCAGAGGATGTTGTATATTTGGACTTTTATAAGGCCTTTGATAAGGTGCCACACATGAGGTTGCTTACCAAGTTAAGAGCCCATGGTATTACAGGAAAGTAACTAATATGGTTAGAGCACTGGCTGATTGGTAGGAGGCAGCAAATGGGAATAAAAGGATCCTTGTCTGGTTGGCTGCCAGTGACTAACAGTGTTCGCAGTGGTCTGTGTTGGAACCATTTCTATTTATGTTGTATATCAATGATTTAGATGATGGGAGTAGATGGCTTTGTTGCCATGTTTGCAGATAATATGAAAATTGGTGGAGGGGCAGGTAGTGTTGAAGAAACAGGTAGGATGCAAAAGGACTTAGACAGATTAGGAGAATGGGCAAGAAAGTGGGAAATGAAATACAATGTTGGAAAATGCATGGTCATGTACTTTGGTAGTAGAAATAAATGTGCAGACTATTTTCTAAACTGGAAGAAAATTCAAAAAGGGACTTGGGAGTCCTTGTGCAGAACACCCTGAAGGTTAACTTGCAGGTTGAGTCGGTGGTGAGGAAGGCAAATGTCATGTTAGCATTCATTTCAAGAGGTCTAGAATACAAGAGAAGGGATGTGATGCTGAGGCTCTAGAAGGCACTGATGAGGCCTCACCTTGAGTATTGTGAGCAGTTTTGGGCCCCTCATCTTAGAGAAGATGTGCAGGCATTGGCGAGGGTCCAGAGGAGGTTCACAAGGATGATTCCAGGAATAAAAGGGTTATCATACGAGGAACGTTTGATGGCTCTGGGTCTGTACTCACTGGAATTCAGAAGGATGGGGGGGGGTGAATCTCACTGAAACCTTTTAAACCTTTAAAGGCCTAGACAGAGTTGAAGTGGAAAGGATGTTTCCCATGATGGGAGAGTCTAGCACAAGAGGGCACTGCCTCAGGATAGAGGAGCGCCTTTTCAAAAGAGAGACGCAGAGAAATTTCAGCCAAAGGGTGGTGAATTTGTTGCCACATGCAGCTGTGCAGGCCAGGCTGTTGGATGTATTTAAGACAGTGATTGATAGGTTCTTGATTGGACATGGCATCAAAGGTTATGGGGAGGCCAGGAAATGGGGTTGAGGAGGAGAAAAAAAAAGGATCAGCCATGATTGATTGGCAGAGCAGACTCACTGGGCCAGATGGCCTAATTCTGCTCCTATGTCTTATGGTCTTGTTGAATTCAACAACTTCAGGTAACTTGATTTCATTATTTCATTTCCCATCTGTGATATTTGCTCAGTTTCTTTGTTTCCCCCCCCCCCATGAAGAATATCTAGATTATTCATTGTTTCACACCTCAATTAAATCCACCCCAGCCTCCTCTATCTCTGATTAAGTAATACAGTGGATTCCAGTTAATAGGGAAACATTGGGACCAGTCTATTTGGGCCAATTAAGTGGCTGGCTTAATTAGCCAAAGTTTCATGGAAATAGTTAAAAAGGTATCAAAAAAGACAAGCTACCATTTAACTGAGTACCAAATTATTTATTTAAGTTAAATACAGAACAAACTAGAACACTATCAATACTACAGCCTAAATCAGTTGAGGGTAGCCAGTGGGCCTCACTCCACTGAAATAGGGACACCTGGCCATATCTGGCATCTCCCAGCCTAACTCCCAGCCTAACCACAGCGAGCAAAGCAATTCTAAAATTGCCTTGCTTATTTCGCGCCATCTATCAGTGACGAAACTCACTGCTTTTTGAACACAAACAATTGCAACTGACACTATTTAAAAACTGTTCACTCTAAGCTTGGCATAATGTCTAACAGCCACAGAAGTCCACACGACTGACGCTAGTTAGAAACTGTCCAGCAACAGTGCCTACCCCAATTAAGCTGCACAGAGTCCCAAATAAATGAAGGAAATCCTAGCTATTTTCTCGATTTTCACTCTTTAGGAGTTGTAACAAGTAAGTGGCTTCCTTGATTAACCGATGGACCAATTAACCAGAATCCCCTATACTATCATCTTCCCTCATAGATACGGTTTTCTAGTCCTGGCAACGTCAATGTAGTTTGCACTATGCCCAGCATAATCATGCCCTTCCTGCAACATGGTGACCAGGACTGCACACAATACTCATGCTGTGCCTTAACTTCTGCTATACAGCAGACAGCTCTAGCCCAGACAACACACACAAAATGTTGGTAGAACACAGCAGGCTAGGCAGCATCTATAGGGAGAAGCACTGTCCATGTCTCGGCCCAAAACGTCAACAGCGCTTCTACCTATAGATGCTGCCTAGCCTGCTGTGTTCTACCAGCATCTTGTGTGTGTTGTTTGAATTTCCAGATCTGCAGATTTCCTTGTGTTAGCTCTAGCCCAGCCTCCCTGTACTAGCTTGCTAAATCTTGAATATTTTTTAAAAATCATTAAATTACCTGCTTGTAGCCTTCAAATATTTGTGAACAAAGTACTTCTGTTCTTCCAAAACCCACAACTTCTTCTGAATTACTGCTTGTTCCTTTGCATTTTTGCAATCCTCAATTTCATTACCATATCCTTGGATTAAGTTCAAATTGACATTCCACTATAAACCTACCTAACTTTCTTCCTCACTGTCACGGACATGTCTTACTTGATTCTTTACAAATGTAATTATTCCTAACCTATTTATTCACCATGCGATATTTCTATTGCACATAGACAACATTCCTTATAGCTACTTCCCCACAAGATAGTGGCAGCAAGACTCTGCCTTGTACTGTGCCAATTCTCCTGGTGAATGTACATCTAGAGTGCTCTGGGGTACTATTTTCCAGGATTTAGCTTCAATAAAGAAATAAAGATCAACTTCCAAGACATGATGTCATGTGACTGGGTGGAACTCACACTTATCGGAGTTTCCATGCCCCTGCTGCCATTATCTTTCTTGGTGACTTGCAGATTCGGAACAGCAATCAGAACAGCTCAGGAGAGGAACTGTGCTGGGCTGGTATTGCTGAAGCTGAGGCCCATAGTTGGTGGAATGACTGAATATTTAGGCTCTGACTGGGATGCTACCAAACTGCATGGTGTTGTGTTTCTTATTTGTGTCCTACACACACACAGGCAAATATATTCCCTTCACTCTGCTTTATGTTTTAGGCTCTGAGTACAATAATAACTAGTCTTTGGCCTGCTCTTGTAAGCACAATAGCTATATGGCTAGATCAGTTAAGTGTCTGGACAAAGGTGACACCCAAAGAGTAAGTGGTAGATTTGAAAATGGGACTATGAATGAACTCCTGGGAAAATCAACTGATCTACTGATAATTTCATAAATTTTTAATTCCTGACATACATTCTCATATTACACATTCATTGTAAACTACCTGTGTAAACTGCACACTGTAAAATTCATCCTCCCCTTTTTTATATAAACAGTTGCAACAACAATTGTGGAAACAGTGAATTTAAGCCCCAAAAAAAGACAGAATACATGGTTTGGAGATCGCAACTGAATTAACCCTATGGATCCAATTCAAGTTTGTTGTCCATCTTGTTCTTTACATAGAAACATAGAAATCTACAGCACCTTACAGGCCCTTCGGCCCACAATGTTGTGCCGACCATGTAACCTACTCTAGTAACCTACTCTAGAAACTACCTAGAATTTCCCTACTGCAGAGCCCTCTATTTTCCTAAACTCCATGTACCTATCTAATTGGCTCTTAAAAGACCCTATTGTATCCACCTCCACCACTTTCACTGGCAGTGCATTCTATGCCACCACTCTCAGTGTGAAAAGCTTACCTCTGAAATCCCCTTACTTCCAAGCACCTTAAAACTATGCTCCCTCATGTTAGCCATTTCAGCCCTGAGAAAAAGCCTCTTATCCACATAATCAATGCCTCTCATCATCTTAAACACCTCTATCAGGTCACCTCCATCACTCCAAGGAGAAAAGGTGAAGTTCACTCAACCTATTCTCATAAGGCATTCTCTCCAATCCAGGTAACAGCCTGTAAATCTCCTCTGTACTCTCTCTATAGTATCCACATCATTCCTGTAGTGAGGTGACCAGAAATGAACACAGTACTCCAAGTGGGGTCTGACTAAGGTCTTATATAGCTGTAACATTACTTTGCAGCTCTTGGACTCAATCCCACGGTTGGTGAAGCCAAAACACCATACACCTTCCTAAGAACACTGTCCTTTGAGTGTCCTATGGACGTGGACCTCAAGATCTTGCTGATCCTCTATGCAGTCAAGAGTCTTACCATTAATTTTATACTCTGTCTTCAAATTGGACCTACCAAAATGGATCACTTCACACTTAACTGGGTTGAACTCCAACTGCCACTTCTCATCCCAGTTCTGCATCCTATTGATGTCCTGCTGTAACCTCTGATAACCCTCCAGACTATCCACAACACCCCAACCTTTGTGTCATCAGCAAACTTATTAACCCACCCTTCTACTTCTTCATCCAGGTCATTTATAAAAATCACAAAGAGCAGGGGTCCCAGAATAGATCCCTGTGAAACACCACTGGTCAGCAAACTCCATGCAGAATACAAACCATCTACAACCATCCTTTGGCTTCTCTGGTCAAGCTAATTCTGGATCCACAAAGCAAAGTCTCCTTGGATCCATGGCTCAACACTTTCTGAATGTGCCTCACATGGGGAACCTTATCAAATGCCTTATTGAAATCCACATACACTACATCCACTCCTCTACCTTCATCAATGTGTTTTGTTATATTCTGTTCTTGGTAAAGCCATGCTGACTATCCATAATCAGATTATGTCTCTCCAAATACTCATAAATTCTGCCTCACAGGATCTTCTCCACAACTTGCCCACCGCTGAAGTAAGACTCACTGGTCTATAATTTCCTGGCTTATCTCTACTCCCTTTCTTGAACAAGGGAACAACATTTGCAACCTTCCAATCCCCTGGCACTTCTCCCATCTCCATTGATTTTGCAAAGATCATCACCAGAGGCTCAGCAATCTCCTCCCTTGCCTCCCACGGTAGCCTGGGTTACATCTATTTCAATCCCAGCCACTTACCTCACTTAATATCTTTCAAAAGCTCCAGCACATCCCCTTTCTTAATATCTATACACTCAAGCATTTTAGTCCGCTGTAAGTCATCCACACAATTACATAGGTCCTTTTCACTGTTGAGTACTGAAGCAAAGTATTCATTAAGTACCTCTGCTAACTCCTCCAACTCAATGCGCATGTTTCCACTATCGCACCTGAATGGTCCTATTTTCACACGGCTCGTCCTCTTGCTCTTCACATACTTGTAGAGTGCCTTGGAGTTTTCTTTAATCCTGTTCACCAAGGCCTTCTCATGGCCCCTTCTAGCTCTCCTAATTTCATTCTTGAGCTCCTTCCAGGCACCCTGTTGCTGAGCGGAACGGCCACTGGGGGACCCTGCACTGACTTCCTTCTCCCTTCACATCTCTTGGTGTTCACCCATATGCTCCCCAAATTCTGCACTCTGGGTGTAACCTTACCTGCTCAAAAAATATATCTATCAACTGCTCTGCCTCCCTTCTCTTGTTAAAGCCTTGAGTCAAAGCCTGATGCTTCTACTCTCGCCACTGACCTACTTCCAACAATGTCCTCCCCACTTGTCCCTTCTGTACTTTTATTTACTTTGCAATGCTCTGCTTCCGGTGTTGTTTGGACTTCTGGAAATTCCAAACACCCGTGAAGCTCTCCTTTCATACTAGCCTCGCTGACCTGTGAGTAACCTCTCCAAAGTGCTCTGCTCCCAATGCTGATTGGACCGCTGGAATGGACATCTTTACCTGAGAATGACATGTTCACGTTTAACTAGTACTGAAATCCTTTTCACTGTATTTGTACTAAGCATGAAGCAACAGCAATTAAAATATTATTTATTAATACATTTGCAATAATTATTCTATTTAAATGAAAACTAATTTCTGCTGATCTCAAAAAAATCAAACACATAGTGGATTCTGTTTAATTGGTTCATTGGTTAATCAGAACAGCTACTTATTTGGGACAAATTTTAAAGAACAAAATCTAATCAAGAAAATAGTCAGGATTCTCATTTATTTGAGGCACTGTACCACTTAAATGGGATAGGTGGCTGTTGCTGAACAATTTCTAATTAGTGCCAGTTGTGTGCACTTTTCATGGCTGTTGGACACTACATCCTACCTAGAGCGAATAGTTTAGAAATAGCATCAGTTGCATGTGCTTGTGCTTAAAAAGCAGTGAATTTTGTCACAGATAGTTGGTGAGAAACAAGAGCTAATGCAATTCAGAACTGTTTTGCTCACTGTGGTTTTAAGCATTCTGGCTTGGAGATTCCAGAAACAGAATGATTGAAAATGAAACAATTTCATGACTTCAACAAATTAGAAACTAAGAAGAATTTCAAGGTATCAACAAACATGTTGAATATTACAATGAAGTTGAAGGTTTGGAGGATGCAATCATCGAAAGCATAGTATGAAGGCAGTCCATTATCTGCACTGATTTTCTTCATTGACAGTTAATCAAAAGAACATGACATTGTACACTGGATGAATTCCTCTGTTGTTAACTATTAGGAACTAATATACGGTTTCAAGTATTGCAGTAGTATTGGTAGTGTTTTAATCTGTTATCTATTTCATTTAAACACATAATTTGTTACTCAGTTAAATGGTAGTTTGTTTTTTTAGTACCTTTTTAACTATTTCCATGGAACTCTGGTTAATTGAGGCAGCTGATTAATTGGGCCAAAATGTAATGGTCACAATTTACCGTAATACACTGTATTGGCAAATTCTGTGCAATTTATTTTCCTCAAGAACTCTGGGAAGATGGACATAGGGGCATATAACCTTAAACGCCACCTCCAAGTTTCCAAAAAATATATTGTTGTTTCAATATCACTAGATCCAAATTTATTTTATTTATTTAGTTACTGAGATACAATGCGGAATAGCCTAATCACAGAATATTTACAATAACCAATTAACCTACCAACCGGAATGTCTTTGGACTGCGGGAGTAAACACACACGATCATGGGGACAATGTACAAACTTCTTATAAACAGTGGTGGGAACTGAACCCAGGTCACTTGTACTGCAAAGCTCTCTGCCCAACCATACTATGGACTACAGCATTTAAAAATCTCATCAACATCTTCTCAAGGACAATTAAGAACAGGAAATATATAATAGCCTTGAAAACTAATCTGTGATTTTTTTAAGGTGAGAAGCTTACTTTACAAGGATTTGAAAAACATTTTATAAAATGGATCTGAAATGCATTCAAATTCTCAAAGGGATAGACAGTATAGAGATAGTCATAATCCAATTTTTTTTAAAATGAACACATTCAAGTGACAATATTACTTGTGCAGTTCTTAATGTGTTAGAAAGCAAATTGTGTATTGGTAGAAAACATAAAAATATAAAAGAAATAATTTCAGGGAACCCTAAACTGGTTCTTTTTAAGTTAGCTACTTTTGGAACGTGAAATAGATTACACCATGTGCAGCTTTTCCAAATAAAAACAACATGGAAACAGAATAGACTTCCTTCTGACATTTTACTCAGAAATGTTATACTTACAGAGCAGATTTTATGCTTCTGAAATTCTAGCGTGCTTCCTAATGCTCCTCCAGGCTGTTGGTCTGATTTTGTCTGTGTTTCTGACCTTGATAAGTCAGAAAAATAACTTCAATAGGCATAAGTACATTATTGCAATAACTGTCTCTGTTGGTTGCCTCAGGTTTTTATCTGGTTGACCTGATTTCATTTATTTAGCGATACAGCTTGATCAAGAGCGTATTGGTCAGTGTTGTCACCAGGTTCCAAGTGCGGAGTGAGAGACACTGAAGGAAGTCGATATTTCAGACTTTAATGCGAATAGTGATAAATGGAAAACAATAAACTCTAGGCCAAATAGGGCTTGTGGGCTCACTAGTTTTGCAAGAATCATCTTCGACCCACTCTACCAAATTCCCAAATGATGAACTGTGGCTACACTGTGGTTGAAAACAACTAAGAATAAAATGAATACCGCCAGTCTTCCGAGTCAGTTGACCCAAATGTCCAATTTCTCAGACAAGGCGGAATGCAAGCAGGCAGCAAAACATTGCTGTGTCCAAGTCTCGACAAATACTATGATAGAATGAATGGAATTAAATACTATCACAATGAAATAATTAGCTGACACATGTACATTCATGAGCGCAATTGCTGTATCTGCTGCGGCTCCGAATCCGTGGTTGTGACAGTTGTAAACAGTCCCATGAGTAGACTATCCTGCCCTGCATCCCAATATAGTTTGACCCACTCTGCCCAAGCACCACACCCCAAATTAATCACAAGACCATTTACAATGACCAAATGACCTACCCAGTACATCTTTGGAATGTGGGAGGAAACCAGAGGACCCGGAGTGCACA
Source organism: Hypanus sabinus (assembly GCF_030144855.1). NCBI lineage: Eukaryota > Metazoa > Chordata > Chondrichthyes > Myliobatiformes > Dasyatidae > Hypanus > Hypanus sabinus. The sequence continues at coordinate 47,821,281 of NC_082722.1, forward strand.
CACGCATTCCACAGGGAGCACGTACGAAAGGCTCCTTACAGAACAACGGCGGCTGTACACCCTGAGCTGTAATAGCTTTGCGCTAACTTCTATGCTAACCGTGGTGCCTTATCTCGGACTGGAGTCACAAGAGAAAAAGGATCTAGTGCTTGCAAAGTTTGTGAAGTCACTAGCTTTGCAAGAATCACTTTGTCTCAATACAAAATATTTCCCTAATTTCTGTATGTCTCTCAAAGGTTTTCTAGATTAAAGATGTGTAAAAACAATTTGCATTAAATACTGTTCACATTGAAAATATCATAAGACATTTTGCAGAGAAATGAAGGAGAAAATAAGGTTAAGATAAAAGGGTGGAGAATGTGCCATGGTGCAAGAACTGAAAGAGTCTCAAAGGACTTTGAAACATGTTTCTAATATACAGGAGAAACAGTGGACAGAGAATAGGAATGAAAGCATTGAAATAGATTACAAAGATCAATTTTGTTCAATTATCATACCATTAGTGGCTTGTCAGATTTTACATATCATTGCAATTAATAAAACCATTTAGTCCACAACACATCCAGAAAAGTTCAAATAAAATCAACAGCAGAGATGTTTAGAAACCATCAATTCAGAAGCACCTGTACTTCTAAGGGACTTATCAATCTCTACAATAAAAGGGAAGTGAAAAGCAAACTTACCTACCATTTCTTCAAACAAAACTTTTCACCACTCTCCTAGTCACGTAGAATTAGAATCATTGAAACTTTGATTTAAAAAAATCATTACATTGATCAAACCTTGACGTTATGGGATACTACATACACCTTAAAACATGGGAATCAGTTGCTTTTGTCCAAATGGGAGTTCACTGGAAATGATGTACAGTGCCTACAAAAAGTATTCACCACCCCTCCCCTTGGAAGTTTTCATGTTTTATTGTTTTACAACATTGAATCACAGTGGATTTAATTTGGCTTTTTTGGACACTGATCAACAGAAAAAAACTCTTTTGTGTCAAAGTGAAAGCAGATCTAAGTACAAAGTAATCTAAATTAATTACAAATATAAAACAAAATAATTGTTCCCTAAGTATTCACCACCTTCAGGTCACTATTTAGTGGATACATCTTTGGCAGAAAATGCAGCCTTGAGTGTGTGTGGATAAGTCTCTTTCAGCTTTGCACATCTGGACACTGCAATTTTTCCCCACTTTCCTTTACAAAACTGCTCATGCTCTGTCAGACTGTACGGGATTGTGAATGAACAACCCTTTTCAAGTCCAACCACAAATTCTCAATTGGATTGAGGGCTGGACCCTGACTTCCAGGACCTCCAGGATATTAACTTTGTTGTTTTTAAACAATTCCTGTCTAGCTTTGGCTTTTTGCTTGAGGTTATTGTCATGCTGGAAAACAAATCTCCTCCCAAGTTGCAGTTCTCTTGCAGACTGCATCAGGTTTTCCTTCAGATTTCCCTGTATTTTGCTGCATTCATTTTTCCCTGCACCTTCCCAAGCCTTCCTGGGCCTGCTGCATTGAAGCATCCCACAGTATGATGCATCCACCACCATGCTTCATGGAAGGGATGGTGCTTTTGATGATGTGCGATATTCCAGACATAGCATTTAGTGTAATGGCCAAAAAACTCAATTTTGGTTTAATCAGACCAGAGAACCTTTTTCTAGTTGACTTCAGAGTTTCCCACGTGCCTCCAGGCAAACTCTAGCCAAGATTTCATGTGATTTTTTTTCCAACAGTCACTTCCTCTTTGTAACTCTTGCATAAAGCTACAGTGGGTGAAGCACCCAGACAACAGTTGTTGTATGCGCAGTCTTTTCCACCTCAGTCACTGAAGCTTATAACTCCTCCAGAGTTTTCATAGGTCTCTTGTTGGCTTCCCTCACTAGTCCCCTACTTGCACGGTCATTCAGTTTTTGAGGATGGCCTGCTCTAGACAGATTTACAGCTGTGCCATATTCTTTCCATTTCTTGATGATTGATTTAACTGTACTCTAAGAGATATTCAGTGACTTGTAAATTTTCTTGTATCCATCTCCTGACTTGTGCTTTTCAATAACCTTTTTGTGGAGTTGCTTGGAGTGGTCTTTTGTTTTCATGGTGTAGGTTTTGCCAGGATGTTGACTCACCAGCAGTTGGACATTCCAGATACGGGTGTATTTTTACTACAATCAATTAAAACACCTTGACTACACATGGTAATCTCTAGTTAACTAATTATGTGACTTCTAAAGCCAATTGACTGCACCAGTGATGATTTGGTGTGCCATATTGGGGCGGGGGGGGGGGGAGTGCATACCTATGCAATAAATTATTTTGTGTTTTATATTTGTAATTAATTTAGATCGTTTTGTAGAGATCAGTTTTCATTTTAACACAAAAGAGATTTTCTGTTGATCAATGTCAGAAAAAGTCAAATTAAATCTACAACCATTCAATGTTGTAAAATAATAAAGCATGAAAACTTCCAAGGGAGGGTGAATACTTTCTATAGGCATTTTATCTCCATGCATTTTGAAGAAACTGCAATACTTGGTTACCATGAGCTTTCAAAATGAGAAATACACCTAAAAATTTTTATTCCAATGTGACCAAAATACACTGTGTTGCTCAATGCCAAGTAGCACAATTTCCCCAATTTAATTGGACTTCAGCAAGGCTTTTGACTTGCTCCTTTGTGGTAGGCTGGCCTGCAAGGTTAAAACACATGATATTTTGGGCAAATTAGAATATGACAGAAAATGAACTTACTGATAGTGTAAGTTTGTTATTCAGATGTAAGGCCACAGGGATGGTGCTGGGTTCTCTAATGTTTATCGTAACATATAATGATTTGGATTAGAATGTGGGTGATCATAATTAACAATTTTTGCAGATGACACCAATGACCATTTCCCATGATAGTGGAGTCTAAGCCCAAAGAGCACAGGTTTAAGGTGAGAGGGAAGAGGTTTAAAGGTAAATGTTTCAAACTAAATGTAATTAGTGTCTGGATGTAGTAGCAATAACAACATTTAAGAGGCATCTTGACAGATAATTGAATATCAAACATGAAGGGATATAGAATTAATACAAGCAAGTAGGACTGGTATAATTAAGCATGATTGCTAGCACAGATATAGGGCATCTTCAATGCTGAACAACTCTATGACTCCATATTCGAACCTCGTTATGCCTTTAAGCTTTACTGCTTTGGAAACATAGTGAAATAAAAATCAGTCATCAAGGGAAACCAACCCTTGATTTTACCTACAATATGAAAAGGGCTCACATTAAATTTTTGAGATCTCCTAAATTCTAACATTTTTTCCCAATCCAAACAACAGCTGGTTTAAAAAGAATTTATAATCTTTCAATTCTTGATTATTGATTTACATTTTTTTTTACTTGGTCAGATAGCAAGCTCCCTAAAAAGTATTATTATTTGAAGAAAGTCAAACTGTCTAAAAAATTCAGACAACTGAACTCAAAACCAAAAATGCAGAAATTGAATAAGTTGGCGAGGATGTAACTTCAGAATTTGCAAGATCTCTAGTTTATTCCAGCTATACAAAGGTATTTCATTTAATGGCATACCCTAAAGATGCCGCAAGATGATTATTCATTTGAAATCAATTTCCATATGAATCAAAATTAATAAGCACAAGATTAAAAAAACTGGAAATAGAAACACATGTCACAAAAATACCTAGAAATGATGTAAATGCATGGGGTTATAGAAATAATACAATATATATTAAACTTATCAGAACACTGAGCATTGAATTCAAAACTGTTTTGTAAACTAGAGGAGTATTTTTACCAGAAAATAATGCTTGATAGTTTTCCTTTTCTTTTGGGTTTTCATTACAAATATGCTGTTAGTTTGATGGTCCATTTAAATAAAATATTAGTATTTTAGCAAATTCAATGTCAATTGTTAATAATATATCCAAAAGTAACAAATATCAACATATGCTTTTTATTATGAACCCATGCATGTACAAATATACATTTTCCTCTTGGATTTGTACTCAAAGGCATTAGACCAGTTAAAAATCCTGCATTTCACTGACAGTTCCAACAGACTCATGTCACTGGCCTGCATAAAATAATATTGCTTCATACAATGTAAAATACTTCTACTTTATAATTTAACAAGCCCAATGGTATAAATTCCTGTTCCACTGTTATTCCCCAAAAGAACCCTCAATATCATATATAATCTCGATTACGTCACTTAAATGAATATGTTAAATCAATATACAAATACTATTTGAACAATTACTACTTAACATCTAGATTGTATATTTTAATATGGTTCTGCAACTAAAAGAATGTAAATTTAGTTCATTCATATGTCTGATGGGATGTGGGCATTGAATAAATTATATGAATATTTGGATCATTAATCCTAGAGGTGCTAATACATATTGAATAATGGATATTGCTATAATGCAAATAGTTTAAATATAAACTTTAAAAGATAAGTATAAAAACACCTTTATATGAATCAGTAAAGTATTTCATGATGCATAAAACATTTCTATTAAAGTTGATAAGAAGAAATGATAATTATGGGAGTGTTTATTATAATCACATTAAGAATAGAAATCATGCTCATTTTTGTCACTTTCATCAGAAGAGGTAACTCGTTGATGATCAGAATCAGAGTCAAACATTGGACTCTTTATATTTTCTTCCCTGGGCTTTTGCTTTCTTTGTTGAGTGACTGTACAATCTCCACTTTCAGGCAAATGAGCAGACAGTTTTTTGTTATTATTTGGCTGCAAGTTGTTCTCATGTGACCTTCTATCTCCTACCCTTCTGGCAGAGGAGACTATTACATCACAGTAGCTGGATGCTCTTAAGTCCGACTGTCTGCCTAAATACCTGCAAGGGATTTCCTCTATATCAAGTTGATCAAAGTTGACTGTATCCCAGAGATTAGTACTTTGTAAAGTGCTACATAAAAGATCTTTCATCCGCTGATTCTCTCTCATAGTTGATTCCCAGACTGTCTCAAGCTCAGATTCTACTTGCCTAAATGAAAGAACAAAATAAATCTTTTAGCATTATTGAACATTTATCTGTGAGGTTGAGATGAGGTTATTTATTGATTCGTTAAGCACTGAATTTACATATCCCTCGGGTAATGAATATGTCAGACTGCTTTTATGCAACAGGTTTAGTTGCTTACTCAGAAACAAATAGGAAATTAATGCAAATAAATGCATTAATAATAAAAAAATAAAATAACCTTTGAAAATAAATAAGTCTATGTAGGAATATGCTCCTCCATGCTTGAATGTAAAAAGAGAATATTGCATGTCTTGTCTGCTGCATAATATCAGATTATTTTAATAACATATTTTTAAAAAAATGAAAAGCCAGTCTAAGGAACTCATGAACAAAAATTATTCACTGACAAAGACAGTTGCTATGAAAATAATTCACATATTCCAACAAAGGCAACACATTCTGCAATTTGATGGCATTTTCTGTCAGATGTTTTCTGCAATTATTTTACCATATTTAATTTTATAGATTTAAAAAGGGAAAGATATATAGTTATGAATAAATTAGTGGCATCTAAAATGCTACAATAGTCATTGAGCACCAAAGAGATAAAATTTTGAATTGCTCCTGAGATTTTTTAAAAATAAAATTAAATAATGAAATCAATCCTTGAGGTGCTTTTGTTTTAAAGTTTGGAAAAAAATGTTTATCAAATAATTTTTTCTGTATCACCTTGACAAGTGAAATCCTAATGCCAGCTGTTGGTAGGCTAATACTTGACAGTATTGCACAATAAAAATATTAAGAACCCACTAAAATTCACCATCTTGACTACACTTAGAGAAAATAATTGCTACCACACTAGTGAACCATAAATATCCATGGAATGTGGTATTATAGCTAGAACAAAATTTGAAACATTAGAGATACCAAGAGAGGAACAAGCAGACCTAAGCATACAGGAGAGCAATGAGTGAAAATAATTTCAGGCAGACAAGAAGTGGCGCCTAAAAGGTCAATGTTCCAGGTCAAGACTCTGCATCAGGACTCAAATGCTGCTCAACCTGTTGATTTCCTCTGTTATGAGTGCTGAACAGACCTGATGGAAATGGGGTGCAGAGTTAACCATTTCTCCTCCCCCCCGAGAACTATGAGCTATTACTATTGCTATGCTGCTAATGAGAGAGAGAGAGAGATGAAGCACAGAGGCAGGAATATCTGCTACAGATAAGAGAGAGACACACACAGTTGATTTACGTATTATGGCTTCTTCACTGGATTCTTCACCTTTTGCTGCAAGGACGTTACTTTGCTCATTAACATTCCTAAGGAGACAGCAGGAGTGGTCTGATTTGATGGACATGGTCATTTTGAGTTGATGGATGGCTGATAAAAGACAGGTGGGGATAAAAGACAGGTGTGGGAAGACACCCCTCAGACACACCAGTGGACACTGACCGAGTGTTGTGCACTCACAGGAAGGTGGGGGCTTCGAGGACCGAATCAGGAGATCGGTCAATAAAGCTCACAGTGTGAGGGCAGGGCCGGTGGGGACTTGTGTGTGTGTCCACTCATGCCAGAGTGATGAGTCCACCACAGAAGAACGGTCTAGCCGAGGACGGAGGGGTCATAACCGAATGACCACAACGATACAACGGAATCAGAATACAACAGAAGGTTTGCTGGCTGCAGCTGCTCAATCTCTTGCTCGCTCGCTCTCTCTCTCCAACAACTTACAATACAACAACTGCAACTACAACACACATGAACTGAACTGAACTCTATATTCTCTTATGACAATTTGTTTACCCGTAGACATTGATAGAGCTTGTTTATTATTGTTGATTATTATTCCTACACTTCTATGTTCATTATTACTAACCTGTTTTATCTGTATATTTGCATTTTTGATACTGTATTGTGTAGCTTACTAATAAACACCTTTAGTTATTGGTACCACCAGACTCCAACGGATTCTTCTATTTCTGCTGGTCTGTAAACCCAGTTACGGGGTATGTAACACCTCCAGCACATGTTTGCACATAAGAAGGTTAGATCATTTTTTTGCCAGAATCCTAATGCATTCAATTAGTGACTGTAATCAAAACTATCTTGTAACTCTAACAGAGGCAGAAACTTGAAAAGAGAAATAGAAACAACTACTTCTGAGCAAAGCGGTACAAATTTGACAGTCCGTTATTTCATTAAAAACTCGGGAGAAGTTAGCGATACTGGAGATGGAAATTGTTTACACGGATAAAAATGGCAAAGGCTCTTTTTTTCCCCAACTGAGGAGAAGGATGAAGTTTCATGGAGAGGGCTACAATACCTGAGACAGAATAGCTAACAAATGACATTAGGAGCTGGATGATCAGTGAATACGGGAATTGTGTTAAGGGTGAACAAGATAGATATCATTGAACAAGGTGAGCTTGTAACCTGAGGGGGTGGGGAAATAGAAGAACCCTGAAGTTATATACAAATTTGGGAAAAGAAGCTACAAAGAGATTAAGGATATAAAACCCACAGTGTTTTATGTGGTGCAGCTAGGCCTGGTAATGAGTGGCTAAGCCTTTTGTCTATCATGTCCCTTCAAGTTAAGGCAAGAGAGATGAGATGTGTTTCTGAGGAACAGATAGGCTAAGAGGTTATTGGTTTTGAAGAGACCAGGTGATCAAAGATAGGCAAGGGTAACAATGAGCTTCAAGACTTTGGCCTCAATACCTCCTAGTGCAATTAGATCTTTGAATTCCTCAATTGGAGACCCCAGCCAATTTGGATTGGAAATGCCATCTCCTCCATGATCTCGAAGTATAAGGAATAAAGTAGATCAGCTTGAGGCTCAGTTGGAAATTGGTAAGTACCATGTTGTGGGAATGACTGAGACATGGCTTCAAGCGGGCAGGGCCTGGGAAATGAATATTCAAGGATATACATCTTATTGAAAGGACAGACTGACTGGCAGAGGGGGTGGGGTGGCTCTGTTGGTGAGGAATGATATTCAGTGCCTTGCGAGGGGGGGACATTGAACCTGGGGATATAGAGTCAGTATGGATAGAACTGAGAAATTCTAAGGGTAGAAAGACCCTAATGGGAGTTATCTACAGGCCCCCAAACAGCAGTCTGGATGTAGGGTGTAAGTTGAATGAAGAGTTAAAATTGGCATGTCACAAAGGTAATGATACAGTTGTCATGGGGGATTTCAACATGCAGGTAGACTGGGAGAATCAGAATGGTACTGGACCCCAAGAAAGGGAGTTTGTGGCCTCTGAGATGGATTCTTAGAACAGCTTGTACTGGAGCCTACCAGGGAGAAGGCAATTCTAGATTTAGTGTTGTGCAATGAACCAGATTTGATCAGGGACCTCGAGGTAAAGGAACCATTAGGAGGTAGTAACCATAATATGATATGTTTTAACCTACAATTTGAGAAGGAGAAGGGAAAATCAGATGTATCAGTATTACAGTTGAACAAAGGGAACTATAGAGCTATGAGGAAGGAGCTGGCCAAAGTTCAATGGAACAATACCCTAGCAGGGAAGACAGTGGAACAAAAATGGCAGGTATTTCTGGGAATAATGCAGAAGTTGCAGGATCAGTTCATTCCAAAGAGGAAGAAAGATCCTCAGGGGAGTAAGGGGCGGCCGTGGCTGACGAGGGAAGTAAACGGCAGTATAAAAATAAAAGAGAAGAAGCATAACATAGCAAAGATGAGTGGGAAACCAGAGTTTTTAAAGAGCAACAGAAGATAACAAAAAAGGCAATTCACCAAGAAAAAATGAAGTACGAAGGTAAACTAGCCAAGAATATAAAGGAGGATAGTAAAAACTTCTTTAGGTATGTGAATAGCAAAAAAATAGTTAAGACCAAAATTGGGCCACTGAAGACAGAAACGGGTGAATTTATTATGGGGAACAAGGAAATGGCAGATGAGCTGAACAGGTACTTTGGATCTGTCTTCACTAGGGAAGACACAAACAATCTCCCAGATGTAATAGTGGCCAAAGGAGCTAGGGTAAAGGATGAACTGAAAGAAATTTATATTAGGCAAGAAACGGTGTTGGATAGACTGTTGAGTTTGAAGGCTGATAAGTCCCCAGGACCTGATGGTCTGCATCCCAGCGTACTTAAAGAGGTGGCTCTAGAAATTGTGGACACATTGGTAATCATTTTCCAATGTTCTATAGATTCAGGAACAGTTCCTGCTGATTGGAGGGTGGCTAATGTTGTCCCACTTTTCAAGAAAGGAGGGAGAGAGAAAACAGGGAATTATAGACAGGTTAGCCTGACGTCAGTGATGGGAAAGATGCTGGAGTCAATTATAAAAGAGGAAATTACAACACCTTTGGATAGCAGTAGAAGGATCAGTCCGAGTCAGCATAGATTTATGAAGGGAAAATCATGCTTGACTAATCTTCTGGAGCTTTTTGAGGATGTAACTATGAAAATGGACAAGGGAGAGCCAGTGGATGTAGTGTACCTGGACTTCCAGAAAGCTTTTGATAAAGTCCCACATAGGAGATTAGTGAGCAAAATTAGGGCACATGGTATTGGGGGCAGAGTACTGACATGGATTGAAAATTGGCTGGCTGACAGGAAACAAAGAGTAGTGATTAATGGGTCCCTTTCAGAATGGCAGGCTGTGACCAGCCGGGTACCGCAAAGTTTGGTGCTGGGACCGCAGCTGTTTACAACATACATTAATGATTTAGATGAAGGGGTTAAAAGTAACATTAGCAAATTTGCTGATGACACAAAGCTGGGTGGCAGTGTGAAATGTCAGGAAGATGTTATGAGAATGCAGGGTGACTTGGACAGGTTGGGTGAGTGGGCAAATGTATGGCAGGTGCAGTTTAATGTGGATAAATGTGAGGTTATCCACTTTGGTGGCAAGAACAGGAAGGCAGATTACTATCTAAATGGAGTCAAGTTAGGAAAAGGGGAAGTACAATGAGATCTAAGTGTTCTTGTACATCAGTCAATGAAAGCAAGCATGCAGGTACAGCAGGCAGTGAAGAAAGCTAATGGCATGCTGGCTTTTATAACAAGAGGAATTGAGTATAGGAGTAAAGAGGTCCTTCTACAGCTGTACAGGGCCCTGGTGAGACCCCACCTGGAGTATTGTGTGAAGTTTTCGTCTCCAAATTTGAGGAAGGACATTCTTGCTATTGAGGGAGTGCAGCGTAGGTTCACAAGGTTAATTCCCGGAATGGTGGGACTGTCATATGTTGAAAGATTGGAGTGACTGGGCTTGTATACACTGGAATTTAGAAGGATGAGAGGGGATCTGATTGAAACATGTAAGATTATTAAGGGATTGGACATGCTGGAGGCAGGAAGCATGTTCCCACTGATAGGTGAGTCCAGAACTAGAGGCCACAGTTTAAGAATAAGGGGTAGGCCATTTAGAACAGAGATGTTGAAAAACTTTTTCACCCAGAGAGTGGTGGATATGTGAAACGCTCTGCTGCAGAAGGCAGTGGAGGCCAAGTCTCTGGATGCATTCAAGAGAGAGCTAGATAAAGCTCTTACAGATAGCGGGGTCAAGGGATATGGGAAAAGGGCAGGAATGGGATACTGATTGTGTATGATCAGCCATGATCACAGTGAATGGCGGTGCTGGCTAGAAGGGCCAAATGGCCTACTCCTGCACCTACTGTCTATTGTCCATCAGCACAAGGGCACCATAAGGCTATCTGCTTAGCCCCTGCTCTACTCACTTTACACTTATGATGCGAGGCTAAGCACAGGTCCAATGTCATATTTAGGTTTGCTGATGACACCAGTGTCATAGGCTGAACCAAAGGTGGTTACAAATCAGCAAACAGGAGGGAGATTGAAAATATGGCTGAGTGGTGCCACAACAACAACCTCTTAATCTCAGCAAGACTAAGGAGCTGATTATTGACTTCAGGAGATAACCAGAGGTCCATGAGCCAGTCATCATTGGGAGATCAGAGGTGGAGCAGGTCAGCAACTCTAAATTCCTCATTTCAGAGGACTTATCCTGAGTTTATCATGCAAGTACAATTATGAAGAAAGCATGGAAGAGTCTCTACTTTGTTAGACGTTTGCAAAGTTTCACCATGACACCTGAAACTTTGACAAACTTCTATAGATGTGTGCTGCATCACTGCGTGGTATGGAGCCACAAATATCCTTGAATGGAAAAAGCCTACAAGAAGTAGTGGATCCCATCCAGTCCATCAAGGGTTCCTCCCCACCACAGAGTACATCAACATGGAACGCAACAGCAGGAAAGCAGTATCCACCATCAGACACCCTCACCATCCAGGTCATGCTCTCTTCTCCCTGATTCTATCAGGAAGGTGGTACACGAACCTCAGGACTCACACCACCACGTTAAGGAACAGTTTCAACCAGAGGAGATAACTTCACTCGCTCCATCACTGAACTGTTCCCACAACCTATGGACTCACTTTCAAGGATCCTTCATCTCATGTTCTCAATATTGTTTATTTATTTATTCTTTTTTTGTATTTGCACAGTTTGTTGACTTTTGTACACTAGCTGCTTGCCTGTTGGCATGGTCTTCTATTATGGTTATTGGATTTATTGAGTATGCCTGCAAGAAAATGAATCTCTGGATTGTATATGGTGATATACATGGACTTCGATAATAAATTTGCTTTGAACTTTGAAGTCAGGTTGTGTATTTCCCTAATGTACTTTGAAAGAGTAAATAAGGAGAAACTGTTTTCACTTGTAGGTGACTTGGGCAATTCCCAAAAGAACTTTGATTCTTTGGATCATGAGTCATGTTGACCTTGACTGTATAGCTTGAAAAGACAGAGGAAGTGGATTCAATAATGATTATTGATACAGAATTAGATAAGATATTTAGAAAAGAAAAAAAAAAAGAGAAAGCAGAAGGTGATTCTGCTACTAACTTGATAGCTTTATTTTAAAGGAGTTGTTGCAAATACAATGAGCCAAAGAACATCTCACTAGGCTTAATTCTATTATTTATCTGGTCTCTCAAACTCAGGGAATTATTGTCATTACTACTTAGCAGCTCAAAATTCTATATTCAAACTATATTTACTACTTAAATACAGAGCAAAAATATAATGCAGTGTACTGTTCCAAGCACCTAGAGGCATACTCCACCCTGTGCATTTCTAAATACATTATTGTTTAATATTTATATGTCAATCAATTTTTAAAAATCCATGTTGTTATGTTTATGCAGATTAATATGACCTAAATGAAGACTGAAAGAGTCAATCTCTCCCAGCAGAGTGCTGAATGTAAAAAATAATATGACTAATATTCATTGTGTGTGATATTATCTATTCATTTAATCCTTGCAAACTGTTTTGAAGGCAGTGGCTGTTGCTTTAACTACTATATGGTTCAGTAACTACAGCAACCTAGCATCTTGGATTCAGCTCTGGAAATATTTTAATCTATCATCTCAGAAAATCTATAATCAGCTGTAAATAAAAATGGTGAATAGATCTATGTCATCCCCTCTCTCCCACCCTGTGAACACAATGGGATTTTACTGCACAGCTGGCAATAGGATGCAATCGCTGCTGACAAGTATCACTTGAAATAAGATTGCATTCTTCTCACAATCATAACCTCTGTTACGCAAGGACAACTTCTGCTGTTGGTCTCAGATTTCCCTTCTGCATCCAAGCAACTGTCTAGATTAATTGTATTAATGACGTTTGGTATTTGTCTCTGCCCTCCACACCCTACCAAGCAAGGCAGATTTAACTGAATATCTTCATTGCATACTGCTTCAATCAACAATGCAGATCTCACAACTTTAAACAAAACCAATATTTTAACTGAAGCAAGAGATTTTGAAATGAAAGGAAAATTCAACATTTTATCCAGAAGTATAAAATTGGAGCTTGTTTGCTGGATGTTTTTACTCCTACGTGACAATCAGATTTCCAACGATCAATTTATTTGGCAACAACAGGAAGGAAAAAGAAACCAGCAGCAATAAATCTTTAAATAGGATCAGCAGTGGTTTCTGACATCAAGATAAAAGAACATTACATTCAGAATAATAGAATTTTGACTTCTGCCATTTGTTCCTGCACATTTACAACGAATTTTATGTGCATTAGCTAAACAATCCAACAAAGCAACAGATGGAAATAATGCAATGAAGGAATCTGGAGGCACATATTTTCCCATTTATCGATATGTTATAATTGGCTTGCTATACCACTGACAGCTTTACCTTTTCTGTTCAAGCAGTCCATCAAGGCTTTCCTGCTTGTCCTTCACTAGCTGCTGAAGATGTCGTATTTCCCGTTGGTACTGAGCAGACCTTCTGGCAAAATCCTCTTCCTGTTCCTTCATACGGTTGTTGATGTCTCCTAGTTTCACGGCAGCTTGTGTTTTATATACCTTTGTGAAATAATTGAATGGCACTGTCATTGTAGTTACTCTGCTGTGCAAAAGATGTTTATCGGTATCGCAATAAACTGCTGGGTTGTGGATTACCCGAGGAAAAACATTCTTCTAGTCTGAACAGGCAAGGCATAATAAGGTATTTTTTTTTACTATTTGTATGCAAGTTTTATTTTATATAAGATATTCACTTGGGAATATGTTACCAACAAGCAAAGTTTTCACCATGGAATTAAATCTAAAATTTTCCTTTAAGTTTATTTTTTTTAACATTTACAGATTTAAATACCTTTATTTAAAATGAACATATACACATTAATATTTCAGGTCTTAATAATGCTAGTAATGATTTTTCTACATTGGTTCCTAAGAATCTTATTTCTAATTATTTTTTATTTACTCTTTTCTTTTTAACTAAGTACTGAAATGCTTGTCTTTTAGGCAAATTAATAATCACGATGAGGATTGAAAGAACTACTGGGACCCTAGATTTAAAATGAAAATATGAATTTCATAATTAAGATGCAATTAGGCTATTATAGAATTGGTATTTCTCCTGCATAGAAAATATGAAATTCAGGATATTGTTTAATACTTTTTTTTTAAATCCAATACTTACCCATACCGTATCCTTACAACAGCTGTGTCAGATCACAGCAACCATTTGGAATCTTTCATTAACACTACTTTTAGGGATATGGGCCCAATCCTAAACAATTTGCATCTAGAGAGCTCCAGCCATCAAGCATCATCACAAACTATAAACAACTATAAATGCACTCTGGCTGCAATAAATCAAGGGTAATTTTTCCTGAAGTTTTCCTCTTTTTTCTGCACTTGACCCCAAGACTTATTAGTACCATGATAATCAGATTTTTAATTTTGTTGATTCATTATATTTGTTGATTGCCTTTAGGATCTTCAATTACTGTCTCAACATATTCTATTCCAATATAAGCAAATTCACCTGTAGTAGGAGTTGCTTATATGCTGGCATCAGACAGTTGATACTTTGCTGCACCCTTATCCTAATGCCATGATAAACGTCCTGTTAAAAGATCTACAATATATACAGGAGATCAGACAGAGATAGAACAATGTCTCAGGTAGCCTCAGACAACATTTGCAAAGTTTGATCCTCCTCACCTTATTGATGCTAAAATAGAACACAACACAGATGGCTTCAAAAATACATTAAACACATCAGTATCCTTTTCCTATGTTGCATCTATTTGATTAACATTACTAAATTAACAATTCCACAAATGTATCTATCCCATCATCATTTAGCAGTTGCCAGTGCTAAGGTTCATCACATTTCTCAGCCAACAGCCTATTCTGATCCTTCAGCAAGAAAATAGTCCATGCTTGATTGTTGCAAGCCAATTTGCCACCTCCAATAATAAAAACTCCAATTCTAAATCATTACCATGCAACACACATATCAGCATTCCCAGTACTGATCTTTGTAGTTCCTATCTATTAACATCCTGATGAAGCTCAATACAAATAACAGTTTGTGCTCTTTATATAATCAGCTTATAAATCAAGCACTACCCTATGCTTTTCAGCCTTGAGAACCAACTTCAGATATTGCATTACTTTAATTTTTATAAGTTTTAAGAGCGACAAAAGTGAAAGAAATTAATTGGGGGAGATGGAAATTAAAAGGATGGTGTCACTTGCAATCAGAGACAGAATGAATTCTTCCACTCCAATGATTTGTAAATAGAAAAAACTTCATTAATCAAGTGCTTACAGCTTTGTGCTGAGAATCTTATCAACTGTTTATAAACCAGTGGGTCTATTTTGCCCAATAAATCTCTAATTAAAGTTGGAAAAGTGAAATATACAATAAAGTAATTGAAGCAAAGACATACATATTCATCTCAGAGTCAAATGTAATGTGCAATTGAAGTTCAAAGTAAATTTACTATTGAAGTATATATATTAAACCTTATACAATACGGGGATTCATTTTCTTGCAGGGATACATAGTAAGTCCAAGAAACAGTAAAATACCACTTTAGAATCAGGCTCGGAATTGCACTGCTGACTTTGGGTGCACTGAAAACAGGTGGATTTTAGATCCTGAGCATCCTGTAGGGGTCTGAACTTTGTCTATACATCAGCGTTTTTATTCATGGTTAAGTAATATGCGACAGCCCCAAATTAAATCTATGCACAGGGCCTGCACAAGATAATCACTGCTCCAGTTAACATATGAATCTCATGTAACAAAAAAAAGATTGCTTCTATTTGATCTGATCATTAAAACATTCAAAATATAATTATCCCTCCTAAATTTAGGCAAATGCTTAATTGAGTTGGCCAACAGAGGCTAATTCCAATAATTTTCCATGTGTGAAGAACATTAGTATCTCCCAAATAAGAAACAAATCTAAAATTTTTTAAAAATCCAGTACTAAACAACATAAACTTTTTTTTTACTGGTCAGTGGAATTAGTTGCATGTTTTATATGCTGGCATCAACTACAAATACTCATCAGCATAAGAAATAAGTCAGAGAAAATCATTGAGAACGTAACTGTAGTGAAGCATACCCATCTACTTTTAATAACAAATAAAAGTGGCCTTCTTTTCCAAATGTCAGATTTTTGGATCATGCCTTCCACATATGATTAGCTTGAAAGCTTTGCTCTTTAAAAAGATTGGATTAATATTTGAGAACAGAAAAAGTAAACTTCAATTAGCCTCAATTTAAGAAAATGCGAGTCCCATGTGTTTTGAGAATCAGTTGTTATTAATGAAAAAATGCTTCTGAATATCAATATCATGGAGTGGAACTTGCCAGTCATCCAGTAGCCCATTCCACAAGGTGACAAATCAAGATGAATACTATTTACATATTGATTGCAATTGATTTTTGATCTCCCAGTCTCCAGAGCAGCAAATCAATAGCTCTTTGGGGAGAGATAACCTTGATATTTCCCAGGTGAAATGAGCACATCTTGCAAATATGCTGAAGCTTCATAATATTGTAAGATATGGCCTGCATCATTTTATGAGAAATTGCCAATGTAACTAAACATAATTCTCAGTTCTGACCTTACAATGGAAGAAAGGTTATTGATAAAACAGCTGAAGTCCTAAAGCACTTCTAAGGAATGTCCTGGGCTGGGATATTTGATCCACAACAACCCTAAACACAAGAAATTCTTCAGATGCTGGAAATTCAAAGCAGCAAACACAAAATGCTAGAGAAACTCAGCAGGTCAGGCAGCATCTATGGAAATGAACAGACAGTCAGTGTTTCAGGCTGAAACCCTTCATCAGGATACATAACCCATTTTCCCTTGTCTTTAAACTCTGAAGCTCAGGATGCAGTCACTTGCGCACTGAAGTGGGAGGGGCCTGAATAAGAGTGAAAGAGAAAATGTTCCATATAGTCTTTCAAAAAAACTCAGGCTGCTGTTACTTCCTTTAGTTAGACAACTCATCGAGACAAGCTGACTGAAATTAAGGGAGAAGTTGTTAGGTTTGAGATCAGGTTCAGCTTGGCAAATTGGAGTGCTGGTGGCAGGGAGGTGGGTGGGAGGGTCATGTGCAGTGGTAAGAAAAGACTGGTTGGGCCTCTTCTGAAGAAAGAAGTGATGGGTCTCAGATCCTCCGAATGTGGGATGGAGGTACAAAGTGATTGTATATCCATAAAAAAGATGAATTTATTGAAACCAGAGAATTAGAAACTATTGAACTATTAGGGTGCATCAGAATTGTAATGGATGCAAGTGGTAAGGAATTAGATGGTGAAGAAAGAATGGAGTTAAATTGGGAATAAATAATTTCAATTGGGCAAGGGCAGGTTGAAACAGTCAACTTACTGAAATAGATCTAGGGTTAGAATATAGAAGTCAGCAGTGCAGGGATGAGAAATCATAAGGCTGGAAATTGTGGAAGGAAGATGTCCAGAGAAATTGAAATCCAATTGCTTATTGCTTATCAGATAATTGTCTCCCAATCTCAGATCTTATTTTCTAATGACCTTTCTGAAAAATCTAGCTTTTTTTAAAAAATACTACCCCTGGTAGGAATAAATAGTCTTTCATGCTGTAGACTTTGCTATGTGCAACCCCTTTTGCTAGGTGTAGACTCACAACTTTGCTAACTCCATCCATATCTTATATATAGCAATTCAGATATGACTTTAAGGACTAAATTATAAAACCAAGGAAGCTCTATAAAGCGTTGGTCAAACTACATCTGGAGTACAGTGAACAATTTTGAGCTCCATATCTAAGGAAGGATATGCTAGCAATGGAGAGGGCCCACAGGAGGTGTACAAGAATAATCCTGAGGTTGAAAGGGTCAACGCATGAGTAGCATTTGATGGCTCTGGACCTCTACTTGCTGGAGGATGAGGGGGTAATCAGATTCAAAGCTACCAAATATTGAAAGTCCTTGATATCGTGGAATTGGAGAGTATGTTTCCAGTAGTGAGAAAGTCTATAACAGCACACGTTAAAACAAAAGGCCATCCCTTTAGAAGAGAAAAGGAGGCACTTCATTATCCAGAGGTTGGAAAATCTGTGGAATTCTGTGTGAAGGCTAAGTTACTGAGTATATTCAAAGAGAGGTTGATAGGTTTCTGCAAAGTAAGGTGTCGAAGGTTGCAGGGAGAAGGCAGGAGAATGAAGTTGAGTGGGAAAAATAAACCAGCTATGATGAAGTAGTGGAGAAAATCTGACAGCCGAATTCAGTTGCTAGCTCTCTCGGTCTAAACAAGAGATGTGGTGCTTCTAATCTGGCTAAGTACTGCTGCAGGTAATACTGGAGAACTTAAGAGAGATGAGAGAGCAGATATTGGAATCTGGAGCAACACACTGAACAGCCTATACAAGTTAGGCGGCAGCACTTCTTGCAAGTTGATTCTGGTATAGCCATAGCAAATGTCTCTCATTCAAGTTATCTTGCAGCCTCTAAGACAGGTGTATATAATTTCAGAAGCTAGTCACCTTCAAGGGAGTTTCTGGTCTGTCCCTTACAGATGGAAATTACAGCTTGACTGCTGAGAAGTTATTTGCTTCTTGGCAGAGGAGATTGACTACATTTGAAGAAGGAGGATAGCTGCAGTAAGATAGCAGGAAGTAAGGAGTATTACTAAACACAAGGGGTTGGGATAGAAGGAGTCAAAGAACACTGTTTAACATGGGTTTTCAGAAAATATTTCCTTTCTACCTACTTCACTAAACATACAAGAGGAATTTTATTAATCAGCTTTAAAGGAGAAGCTGGACAAACTTGGAGCATTTTCTCTGGATCATCTGAGGCTGAGGAGAGACCTGATTGAAGTTTATAAAACTTTGACAGGCATAGGTAGAATAGATAGTTCCACCTGCCCCAAGTGAAAATAGAACTGCTGGATATCTGGGTGTTGTCCATTTGAGTAGTTTTGACAGCACAGAAAAATTTGCTATTAAGACGAGGCTGGATGAAACTAAGCTGTTGAGTATTCAATCTTTAATTTCTTCTGCAGAATTAAAAATAAGATCACGAAAATCTAAAGAAATCTGATGAGAGATCCATCTTGTTCCTTTCAAGTCATGTTGATACATAGTTTACATGCTGGGAAATTCCACAAACTACAAATACTCAGAACATATAGATTTGGTTGAAAGACTCAAGTTACTACTGCAAGGTAAAGAATATTTATAAATAATATTTACAATTAAAAGCCCATTGATAAGTATTTGATTATGTATATGATTTTCATATCAACATTGATATGAAAGTGTAATCAAAAGTCAAAACACGTGGAAGATACATTGTTAAAATATTTTAATTATTAAAAACATTCAAAATGTGTTTGGAATTGAGAGAAAATTATTATTTAGTTTGTTTACTCACCAAAAATTACTTTCAAAATGCTAACAGTTCTAATGTTGCAATTACAATATTTATTCACCAATTTAAGTTGCAAAACTAAAGCTATTTATTACAGTTTATGACATGAAACCCTGTTTTGGCTTATGTTTTTTTTACCCTTAACATTGCTTCTTTCAGACAGGATTGCAGAAATTGATATGTCATAATTTTTGCATCACAATGCATTATTATAAGTAATTAAATGAAAAACAACGAACTGATTCACAAAACTCAGGGACTACGCTTTCTGTGACTCGCAAATCCAATCATTCCTCAAATAGCCAAGCAGTTTTCCCAGCAACAGTAAAAGATGTAACATGAATCCCTACATCTCATCCCTCCCCATCACCCAAGGACCTAAACTCTAGGTGAAACTGAAATTTACATGCATCTCCTCCAACCTGTTCGTTAGTGCACATTATGTAGCATCCTCTACATTGATAAGACCGAGTGCAGACTGAGAAACTTTTCCTGAGCACCTGTGCTCTGTCTGCCAGTCATCTGGACCTCCCAGTAAGCCATTTTAATTCCCTCCCTCATTCCCACATCAACCTTGACCTCTTTCACTAACAAGGTAAAACTAGAAGAATACTACCCAACAGTATGAACACTGAATTGTCAGCTAACCTGCTTCACCTCTGTCCCTTTTCCTCTCCTTCTGATCTACACACACACACACACACCCACCCACCCATTTTTTCAACACCTTCTCTCATTGCAGCAACCCATTTCCCTGTTTTATTTCCCCCAACTACTTCAGCTACCCATAACCCACATATGGATCTGTCTACTCTCCATGTCTCTTATTTGATTCCTCTTCACCTTCCTTTCTTGTCGGATTTCATAATTTGCAGGCCCTTGTTGCCTCGCAGCCTCTTGTTGTCATCTCCACCCTTCCCTCCCTTACTTTACTCCATCTGCCTGTTATTGTGCCAGCTCTTTCATTCTTTTTTTCCTACCATTCTACTGTTTACTCTCAGTTCTGATGTCTCAACTCGAAACATTATTTTCTTTAGATGCTACTGACCTGCTAAGTCATTTTCTGCTCTGAAATCTACAGTTCTTATTTTGTTAACACAAAAGCAAAATTCATATGGTGAAATAGAGACCTTTCTTTTCTAAATCCAGTATGTCTTAACATGAGAGATTATCAACCCAATTCCTTCTTTAAATGTTCAGAAAATGGCATTTTCCCTTCTTGAGCCCTAAGTATTTATTTTAAATGTTCATGGATTTTTATGGTAATGGCTGTACGTTAGTTTACAAGGCTCACTTTCCTAAAACTAGTCCCAGTATGCAATGGAAGCAAACGAGTATAGCATTTTTCTAGCTGGGACTGAAAGTCCATTTGGACTTTGAAATCCCTAACTTCTAATTTTTGTGCTGGGTATCACAAAACAGTCTCTTTACTTATTAATTTACTTTATGCATTACATGCACTTTTACATTAACTTATTCATATATTGTAACTAATAATCAGTAGATGTTCTCAAAGTGGAAATGTACAAAAGATCAAAATGACAGTAGTGTATCTGTATATGAGTTGACCATGGACTACAAATTTTACTTACATATCTCACTCAAATTTAATTTGACCGTGCTACTTGCCATAATCTCAAATCTAACATTTGATCATTGGAAGCATCTGCTCATGCAAACTGTCACTTGCAACTGTAAAAAGCTAGGGGTTCAATAATCTCTCAGATCAGCTACTAATCACAATTTGGTTTGAGCATTATTAGAAATGCATACATTTATCCAAGCAGAATGTATTCCAGCATATTCCTGATTTGTGTCCTATGGGTTGGTGAATCAGGAGGCAAACTATGTCACTGTTCCTAGTCACTCCTCAACAGTGTACTTTCCCATGCCCCTTGTCCTTCTACTTCTTCCCTTCCCACTACCAAGGCAACAAAACAGATCTTCCAAATGAGCAGCATATCACTTGCACTTTTTCCAACTTGTGTCAGGCATCCAATGCTCATGATTTGGTTTTTCAACAGTAGAAAAAAACATACAGAGTGGACTGCTTTGCAAAACTCTTGCACTAACTCCATATCTCCATAAGAATAAGAACTCCATAACTCCATCTGTCACTTTAATTTTCAGTCCCACTCTCATTTTGACTTCCTACATTGCTCCAACAAAGTCCAAACTAAATTTGAGGAATAACAATTCATCTTCTGACTAATTAGGTAAGCTTCTCACACTCCACAACCCCATCTATACGCCAGATATAGAGTCAAATTGTTTTTTTTTAATCATTTTGTTCCAGCTTTCAGTTTTCAAGCAATTGTTTCCTTGACAGCTTTGGTCTGCTCTCATTTTTATCTTTTCTCTACACCTTACCATCTTCACAAGTTAACTCATTTGACTTCGCCAGTTCTGATGAAGGGTCCTTGACTAAAAATATTAACTCTGTTTCTCTCCCCACTGATGCGGTTTGATCTGTTGAGCACTTCCAGTAATCTCTGGACAGAGCATTTCTATCACCCTAGCACCCAAACTGTTCTTCTAGGCATTCCTATGAACATCTTTGAACAACTTACAAGCATTCATGTACTGTAGGTAGCAGGGGAAGGAGGGCTGGTATGAAGAGAACAAGGAAAATGGAACGGAGATGAAAGTTGTCAAGGCAACCATTACTTTAAAAATTGGCAGTTCAGATTGCCAAAAATAAAATAAGGAATTAAAGAAATCTCTAGTGATGAAAATGGTAGAAATTATGGAAAATAGATGTGCTTTTAGTTTAGCCTATCTGCCATGATACTCAGTGTGCTAAAGATGCTTTTCTACTTCTTTAACTATGCATTACCTCTCACTGGGTTCTCAACCACATCTCTTCTTTTTCTCCATAGTTTTGTGCCCTCCTGCCCCAGCTAGAACAAAGCAAGAGTACCCCACAGCCTCCAGGATAAACAGTTCAACTTCCATAATGTCGCAATGGAACTCTATCACCAGATACATCTTCCCCTCTCCTCAACATTCTAAAGAGACCAGTTCCTCCACATCTCTCTAACCCAAATTTCCACCCTCCGAAAACCACTCTTCTCCTCACAATACTTTCCCACACAATCAACAGGCGATGCAATACCTGTCCTTTAGCTTCTTTTCTTTCAATCATCCTGAGACCCAAAAAATTCTTCCAAACATTTCTATGAATATCTATAAAACATGTACAAGCATCCATTTAAGTTGAGCATCAACATAGCACTTTAATGGGGATTTTTCTTTAGAAATTGAAAATTAGTTTCTTTGGTCAGTTGAAGCTCAAGGTCATCAATTCCATCTTAGCATAGTGCAGGATTTCTTAATACTTAAGTTGACTAACAATGAACATTAAATAATGTATTTGCCTACAGATGTAATTACAAGTTTGTGTTATTCTTTTTTCCATTGTGTCCGAATTAAAGATGAGCTGCAATTACACTGAAGAAGATGAAAGTACTGAACTGGAATGTAAAATCTGTTACCAAAAATACAATGGCCATAACCGAAAGCCGAAGATACTCGACTGTTTACACAGAATATGTGCAAGGTGTCTACACAAAATCTTAGATGCCAACGATAGTTGCCACTGCATTACCTGCCCTTTTTGTCGCCAAGAGACAGAGATCCACGATGCTGATATTGAAAATCTTCCTAATGACACAAATATTATATGCAAACTTACTGCAAGAGACAAAACACAGAATTCAGATTGCAAAGAGATAGTTTTAACACCAAAGAGCTTGACTTCATCCAATTCAACCCTGAATTCTTCTAACTGCTTAGTGATTAACATAAGGGAGGTCCAAAGGAATTCTCCAAGAAGGCATATCACATCTTATAACCACAGAGTTCACAGTCTTGACACCACATCCATTACATCTCAAAGCAGAATTGATCAAGACGTGTTCTCCAAAGTTTGCAACCGTGTGCCAAGGATACTAGTGTGGCTGCTAGGTTTATTCTATTTCAGCTCACTGCCACTTGGAATTTATCTTTTGGTAATTCAAAAAGTGACTCTTGGTATTGTTTGTGTCAGTCTTGTTCCTTCCAGTTTGACGGTTTGTTTGGTTTATGGTTTTTGTCAGTGCCTCTGTCAAGGTATATGTGATTGCTCATCAAGAAACTAATAGCCACTAAAACAAAATATCGATTTATTCAGTAGCCTTATTAAAAATGTTTGAAATGTTGGCTTGTCTTGGGATCATGCATCCATAGGGAGTGGGAAAATAATTCCAAATGCCTCTCAGGTTGTCGGATTTCACTCCCAAGTGCCCTGGCTCCAGTTCTAAAGAACCACTTTAATATAGCACTTTTCACAATCTCAGGAATCCTAAAGTGCTTTACAATTAACTAATACATTTAACATGTAATCACTGTTGTAATGTAGAAAGCATGGTAACTTAGACACAACAGACTCCCATACGGACCTTAATGAGAATTCTCGAATAGAAGACTCTTTTTTGCCCATTACTACTTTCAGCACTTCAGTTAATTTACTCCTCAATCTTTCAACCTCAGTTAACAAAAATCTCAAATTATATAACTTGTCCTTATAAATGAATCGTTCATTTCCAATCATGCTGGTGAACGGGTACCAAAACCTGAATGTAATGCCCTAAATGGATTCTGCAGAAGCATCAGTTCCTCATTTTGCAATTCAACCCCTTGGGGGAAAAAAAACATAATTTAGCCCCTTAAAAAAACTCTTATTTTGCAATTTATTTATACACATGGTCAACTCATCCCCTTTGTTTCTGCAAACACAAGGAAATCTGCAGATGCTGGAAATACAAGCAACATACACAAAATGCTGGTGGAACACAGAAGGCCAGGCATCATCTATAGGAAGAAGTACAGTCGACGTTTCAGTCCAAGACCCTTCGTCAGGACTAACTGAAAGAAGAGATCTTACTATTTCTTCTTTCAGTTAGACCTGACAAAGGGTCTCGGCCCAAAACGTCAACTGTACTTTTTCCTATGGATACTACCTGACCTGCTGCGTTCCACCAGCATTTTGTGTGTGCCCTTTGTTTCTGCACAGCTCTCACTATCAAAAACAATCTAATGTGACATTCTCAAGTCCAAATGAACAAATTGGATGATATCACACACCCCACAATTAATTTAATCTGCTAAACTTTTGCCAATTAAATTTGTGTTGTGCCCAGTTGTAAATTCATGTGCCTTCAAACACTGTCACCAGTAAATTTTATAAATTTTGCAAATACTGTTCATTTATCCGCTCATACATTAACATGCATGATGGACAAATTGAGTTCTAGTACAATTCCTTGGGGAACACCACCCCTTGTATTCAAAACATCTTGCACACCTTGCAATCAAAAAATGGTTTTCTTATTCTTGATCTCCCAAGGTTTACAATTTCCCAAAAAAGTTATTGACCAATATCACAAGGTCAACTTTATTTTCATTTTCACTAATATTACTTGTCTAGAACTTCAGCAAATGCCTTCTGAATGGCCATATGAACAACACCAAAAAGGCATTTTCAGCTAGTCTGTGAATGGTCTCTCCTATTATTTAAGGAGGGTTAATCAAATTGCAATAAAAACAGCAAAAACACTGGAAACATGCAACCGGTCAGACAGCGTCCAGGGAAAGAGAAAAAGTTAATGTTTCAGTCCAGAGATCCTGTACCAAAATTTCTGACAAATGGTCCCACCACTGAAACTTTTAAGTACTTCTCCTTCCATAGATTCTGCCTGCCCTGTTGAGTATCTCCAGCATTTTCTGAGTTTTATCTCAGGTTTCCAATACCTGCAGTCATTCTACTTTACAGATTACTTGATCAGCTCATACTAGCACAAGTGCTGTTTGTCCTCCTCTTAAACTCTCAAGTCCAGTAACTATTTCTTTACAAATGATATTGCTAACAAGCGACATTTGAATTAGAAAACTATAAAAGGACATCTCAGACAACAACACACACAAAACACTGCCTGGCCTGCTGTGTTCCAGCAGCATTTTGTGTGTGTTGTTCGAATTACCAGCATCTGCAGATTTCCTCGTGTTTGCTCTTTAAAAGGACATCTCACTTATGTTTAGAAAGTTGGCATTGGAAATTTCCTTACATAACATCTGTGATACACACCTATAAGTCTTGGACATTATTTTCTTCACTATCACTTTATACGTATTAAATCCATTAAGTTCCTGCTTTTAATGAATGATTCTCACATGCAAGCACAACTATTGCATCCTTTTCCCCAACTGCAGAAATTAATGCAAAGTATGCACTAGAAAGGTTACCAAATCCTTACCATTCATTATATTTTTATTTGAATGTATTTAGTAGGCCTGCATATCTGTTGATTTAAAAAAAATACAGGATAGGAGAGTCATGGAACTTGGAGCAAAATTGGTCAATGAAATTGAAGCACAGACCAGCAACACTCTAATATAAAAGAAATCCAGATTCAGATCAGTGTCATGGAGCTAAAGGTCCATGTATTTACTTCAGTGTTTTTACTTAGCACAAGCCAATCTGAAGCAATTAATTCACCTCATACTCCGTCTGGGTAGCCTCCAATCTGACTGCATGAACTATTTCTCAACTTCCAGTAATGCCTCTCCTTTTCCCTTTCTCACCTATGTCCTTGCCTGCCCGTTGTCTCCCTCTGGTGCTCCTCTCCCCTTTTCCTTCTTCCATGTCCTTTTCTCCTCACCTATCAGACTCCCCCTTCTCCAGCCCTGTATCTCTTTCACCAATCAACTTCCCAGCTATTTACTTCATCCCTCCCCCTCCCGGTTTCACCTATCACCTTGTATTTCTCTCTCCCCTCCCCCAGCTTTTAAATCTACTCATCATTATTTCTCTAGTCCTGCAGAAGGGTCTTGGCCTGAAACGTCAACTGTACTTTTTTTCCACTGCCTGGCCTACTGAGTTCCTCCAGCATTTTGTGTGTATTGCTTGGATTTCCAGCATCTGCAGATTTTCTGTTTGTCAAGTAATTTCTTTGACGCTTTACATCATACAAATAATTTGCTTGTTTCTTCATTATTCCAAAGGGTAGTCAAATACTTATAATACTTAGCTTACATAAAGAACCATTTATCACATTGCGTTTAATTTTTGGCAGTGAGACAAATAATCAAATCTGGAACATTATATTTTCCATCATGAATGATGAAGATAGGCTGATTTGTGAATGACGTATTTTCTGTAGTTAGGTGGGGGATTGAGGGTGATATACTATAGTTACCAACATTAAGTCTATTTACATTATTAGAACTTGTGTACACATATACAACCTGCAAGAAAAAGTAACTTCAGCACATGCATGTAATGTTTGTATCTTTCTTAATCAAATGATTAAACTTTATGTTAAACTACAATCCTAGTTCAGATTTATTTTTCAGTAATTGAGTATTAGATTTTTCCTTTATAGTCTATAATATCAGTTAACCATATGTAGTGCTCGAGTCCACAAAGATACTGATAGCAAGTTGATCTTAACCTTTTTTTAATATACATTTCTTATTGCAATTGTTTTTTTTATTATTATGTATTGCAATGTACTGTTGCCTAGATTCAAGTTCTATTCCTAGCTTTGACAGCTGAACTTAAATTAGGAAATGACACTGAGCAGGTGGTGGAAGCATCAATGGGGAAAACAATATGGAATGAGTTAAAACAACACACACAAAATGCTGTTGGAACACAGCAGGCCAGGCAGCATCTATAAGGAGAAGCACTGTCGACGTTTCGGGCCAAGACCCTTCGTCAGGAATGAGTTAAGTTTGGTCCTCTAGTTAGGGTCCTAAATTTAAGAGGGGAGTGGGAAGGAGGAGCAAGTTGGCAGCAAATTTTTCAAAAAAGTAAGAATTTTGGCCCACCATGTTCCAACTAGTATGAAAGACAAGAGATGAGATGATTAGGGAACCTTAGATGACAAAGGATACTGAAGGTTTAAATCAAGAAAAAAATAACTTAGAAAGGAATTAGAAGAGCCAAGGAGGCCACCAATAATTTTATTTATTTATACATGTAGTAATACAGCGCAGAACAGGCCATACCAGGATTGGATACCATGCCACCCATCTATTTAACCCTAACCAAATTACAGGACAATTTACATTGGCTAATTAACCTCCTAACTGGTACACTTTTGGAACATGAAAGGAATCTGGAGCAACTGTAGGAAGTCCTCACAGGAAGAACGTACAAACTTCTTACAGATGATGTCAGAATGAACTCTGGACTCCGATGTCTTGAGTTGCAATAGCATCACACTACTATGGCACCCTATTCTTATTCTTGGCAATTAAGATAAAGGAGAATCCCAAAATATTCTATAACAATAACAAGAGCAAAAACGTTGCACGGTAGGTTTAAAGAACAAGTGGGTAAACTGTGTGTGGAGCCAGGAGATGGGATTAAGGAGAAAGACATGGAAGATGGTGAGCTCAATGAGGTCTTCAATGATAGTCTTGAAATATTAGCGTTAAGAGAGATGTTAGATATCTTGGAATGTGTAAGTATCAATAAATCCCTAAGACTGGATGAGATTTATCCCAAGAAGATATTGATAGATAGATAGATACTTTATTCATCCCCAAGGGGAAATTCAACATTTTTCCAGTGTCCCATACACTTATTGTAGCAAAACTAATTACATAAGTATTTAACTCAATATAAATACGATATGCATCTAAAATCACCCTCCCAAAAAGCTTTAATAAATAGCTTTTAAAAAGTTCTTAAATAGTTACTATAGTTACTAAAGGAAGCAAAGGAGGAGAAAGCAGAAGGCCCTTAAGGAAATTTTTGTGAGCCACAGTTGACAAACTGCAAGAGTGGAGGATGGGATAAGTCAGGTGATGAAAGGCAACGTAAGCATTATGTCAGTGGTAGGAAAATTATTAGAAACACTTTAAAGGGAAATGACTGCATTCATCTGGAAAGACAGGGTCTGATCCAGGGATGGTCAACATGGCTTTGTGCTTGGAAAACCCTACTTTACTAATTTGGTGTGGTGAAGATGATGCATGGTATGTTTGCCCTCATCAGCCAAAGAACTGTATACAAGAATTGGATGGGTGGAGTGGGGGCTGGGGGGTGTCACACCAGTTTTACAAATCATTGGTTAGGCTGCATATAGAGTATCTTCTGCAGTTCTAGTTGCCAGTCTATAGGATCAATGTGATTAAGCTAAAGTTACAGAAAAGACAAGAAATATATAATTATATAGTCTCTACTCCCTTTACACCCACGACTGTACTGCCATACAAAGCTCCAATCCGCTGATTAAATTTGCAGATGACACCACTTTGATCAGCCTTACTTCTAGCAATGATGAGATAGCCTGCAGAGGAGATACAGTGGTGTCAGGATAACAACCTTTCCCTCAATTTCCATAAAACAGAAGAGCTGATGTGTGGATTACAGGAGGAATGGAGACAGACTCACTCTGACCAACATCAATAGGTCTGCAGTTGAGAGGGTGTGTAGTTTCAAGTTCCTCAGTATACACATCACCAATGATCTCACCTGGACTGTACACACCAGCTTTGTGGTAAAAAAAAAGTACAACAGCATCTCTTCCACCTCAGGTGACTGAAGAAGTTCAGCATGAACCCCCAAATCCTCAAGACCTTCTACAGGTACACCATTGAGAGCATCCTGACTGCTCTATCACTGCCTGGTATTGGAACTGCACCAACCTTGATCGCTGGGCACCATGGAGAGTGGTACGGACAACCCAGCGCATCTGTGGCTATGAACTTCCCCCCATTGAGGTCATTTACAGCAGCAGGTATGTAAAGAAAGGCTGGAGGATCATTGGAAACACCAGTCACCTCAACCATAAACTGCTTCAGCTGCCTCCGTCTGGCAAACAGTGCTGCAGCATTAAAACCAGGACCAACAGGCTCAGGGACAGCTTCTTTCTACAAGCCATTAGGCTTGTAAATTCACATGTCTGTACATTGCAAGGGAGTCATAACGGAAAGATTTTTACTCCCTCATGTTGTGGGATGGATGTAAGGTTAAATAAATTCTAATCCTAATGAGGAGAAACATATAGAGCATACTGTCAATTTTAATCTCCTCTATCCAATCCTAGGATAGGGTTGGTACAAATCCTGGAACTCCACGAGTACTAAGCAGGAGGATTGCAACAGAAGGTGATAACTCAAAGCCACTTGCTCAAGCACAACTGGGGTAAACATCACCCAGAAAATCAGCTTTTGCTTAACGAATTTTAGAAAAATTGACATTCCTACAGACTGTTTCACAGGTTAATTGTTTCTTGAGAAAAAAATAATTTCAGAGACCACATAGCTCTTATCATTTAGAACTTGAAGTTGTAAACCATAATCATCTCTAGCCAAGAGAGGCAAACCTATGGCATGTGTACAGAAGAAGGCATATTTTGTTGGCACACGACACACAAAAGTTTGGGTACCCCTGGTCAAAATTTCTGTTATTGTGAATAGCTAAGCAAGTAAAAGATGACCTGATTTCCAAAAGGCATAAAGTTAAAGATGACACATTTCTTTAATACCTTTTTATTTCCATCTTTTACAGTTTCAAAATAACAAAAAAGGAAAAGGGCCTGATGCAAAAGTTTAGGCACCTGCATGATCAGTACTTAGTAACACCCCTTTTGGCAAGTATCACAGCTTGTAAATGCTTTCTGTAGCCAGCTAAGAGTCTTTCAGTTCTTGTTTGGGGGATTTTCGCCCATTCTTCCTTGCAAAAGGCTTCTAGTTCTGTAAGATTCTTGGGTGATCTTGCATGCACTGCTCTTTTGAGGTCTATCCACAGATTTTCGATGATGTTTAGGTCAGGGAATGGTGAGGGCCATGGCAAAACTTTCAGCTTGCACCTCTTGAGGTAATCCATTGTGGATTTTGAGGTGTATTTAGGATCATTATCCTGTTGTAGAAGCCATCCCCTTTTCATCTTCAGATTTTTTACAGATGGTGTGATGTTTGCTTCCAGAATTTGCTGGTATTTAATTGAATTCATTCTTCTCTCTACCAGTGAAACGTTCCCTGTGCCACTGGCCAAAGCATGATCAATCCACCCCCATTCTTAACAGTTGGAGAGGTGATCTTTTCATGAAATTCGGCACCCTTTTTTCTCCAAATGTACCTTTGCTCATTGTGGCCAAAAAGTTCTATTTTAACTTCATCAGTCCACAGGACTTGTTTCCAAAATACATCAGGCTTGTTTAGATGTTCCTTTGCAAACTTCTGACGCTGAATTTTGTGGTGAGGATGCAGGAAAGGTTTTCTTCTGCTGACTCTTCCATGAAGGTCATATTTGTGCAGGTGTCGCTGCACAGTAGAACAGTGCACCACCACTCCAGAGTCTGCCAAGTCTTCCGAAGGTCTTTTGCAGTCAAATGGGGGTTTTGATTCGCCTTTCTAGCAATCCTACGAGCAGTTCTCTCGGGAAGTTTTCTTGGTCTTCCAGACCTCAACTTGACCTCCACCGTTCCTGTTAACTGCCATTTCTTAATTACATTACAAACTGAGGAAACAGCTGCCTGAAAACTTATAGCCTGAAAACTGCTATCTTCTTATAGCCTTCTCCTGCTTTGTGGGCATCATTTATTTTAATTTTCAGAGTGCTAGGCAGCTGCTTAGAGGAACCCATGGCTGCTGATTGTTGGGGACAAGGTTTGAGGAGTCAGGGTATATATAAAGCTTTGAAATTTCCATCACCTTGCCTTTCCTAATGATGACTGTGAACAAGCCATAGCCCTAACAAACTAATTAAGGTCTGAGACTTTTGGAGATCAGTTCATCTTCTACTCACTTTTCACAGTAACAGAAATTTTGACAAACTAAGACCAGTAAGAAGGTTTTACAGGAAATTTATCATACAAGGTTGGTGCCAACTCGATGGCTGTGAGAACATGCTGTACTGTTCTACATTCTAGCACATGACGTTTTGAAATCCTCAGGGACCTGGAGTACAGGTTGGGCAAGTTGGCATTGGCTTCACTCTGTTTATATTTTTTCTTCTGTTGTTTGAAAGTGAACACTGAATACAGTGAATACAGGATAATTGGGACACATGAGGAGTACATTTTGGCTGAATTAAGTGGCTGACCCAATTAACTAAAATTTCATGGGAATAGTTAAAAAGGTATAAAAATGACAAACTGAGTTAGAAATCATGTATTTAAATAATATACAGAACAAATTCGAACACTACCAATATTACTACAGCAGTGTGTATTAGCTCCTAATGGTCATCAACAGAGGAATTCATCCAGTGTATGCAATGAACAAAATCAGCAGAGACACCTAATGCAAATAATGAACTGCCTTCATAGAATGTTATCAACACTTGCATCAGCCAAATATTCAATTTCATTGTAACATTCAAGATGATTGTTGATACTTTCAAATCCTTAGTAGTTCCTAACTTGTTGAAATAGTGAAATTGTTTCATTTTCACTCCCAGCCGCATTTGGCATCTCCAAGTCTGAACACTTGAAATCTCAATAAGCAAAACAGTTCAGAATTGTCTTGCTGCTTACCAACTATCAGAAGCATGAGAGAGGAGCTAGCTAAAGTTGATTGGAAGGAGACACAAGCAGGGGATGACAATAGAACAGCAATGGCTTGAGTTTCTGGGAGAAATTCAGAAGGCGCAAGATAGATGAATCCCAAAGAAGAAGTAATATTCTGAAGGCAGGATGACATAACTGTGACTGATAAGGGAGATCAAAGCTAATATAAAAGCTAAGTAGAGGGGATATAATACAGCAAAAATTAGTGGGAAGTTAGAAGATTGGAAAGCTTTTAAAAACCAACAGAAGGCAACTAAAAAAAAAGCCATAATGGGGAAAAAGATGAATTATGAAGGTAAGCTAGCTAATAACATCAAAGAGGATACCAAACTGTTTTTTTTTCAGCTGTATAAAAAGTAAGAGGGACGAGAGTAAATATTGGACCACTGGAAAATGACATTGGAGAGGTAGTAATGGGGGACAAGGAAATAGTGGATGAACTGAATATGTACTTTGCATCACTGAAAAACAGTGTCTTTCACTGTTACTGTGAAAGACACTAACAGTATGCCGGAGGTTTGAGAGTGTCAGGGGGCAGAAGTGAGTGCAGTTGTTATTACTAGGGAGAATGTGCTTTGGAAGCAGAAAGATCTGAAGATAATTAAGTCACCTGGACTAGATGGACTACACCCCAGGGTTCTGAAAGAGGTAGCTTAAGACATTGTGGAGAAGTTAGTAATGATCTTTCAAGAATCACTAGATTCTGTCATGGTTCCAGAGAACTGGAAAATTGCAAATGTCACTCCACTTTTCAAGAAGGGAGGGAGGCAGAACAAAGGAAATTATAGGCCAGATAGCATAACCTCAATGGTTGGGAAGTTGTTGGGAGCTGATTGTTAAGGATGAGGTTTAGGGGACTTGGAGGCACATGGTAGAATAGGCCGAAGTCAGCATGGTCTCCTTGCCTGACCAATCTGTGGAATGCTTTGAAGAAATAACAAGCAGGATAGAGAAAGGGGAGTAGGTGGACGTTGTGTACTTGAATTTCTAGAAGTCCTTTGACAAGGTCCACACGAGAATGCTTAGCAAGATAACAGCCCAAGGCTCTATTACAGGAAAGAGAATTTCTAGAAGTCCTTTGACAAGGTCCACACGAGACTGCTTAGCAAGATAACAGCCCAAGGTATTACATGGATAGAGAATTGGCTGATTGGCAGAAGGCAAAGAGTGGGAATAAAGGAAGCCTTTTCTGATTGGTTGCTGGTGTCTAGTGATGTTCAGTTGGTGGGGGGGGGGGTTTGGTGTAGGTACCACTTCTTAAGTTGTAAGTCAATGATTTAGATGATAGAATTGATAGCTTTGTGGCCAGGTTTGTGAACAATACATAGATAAGTGGAGGGGCAGGTAACGTTGAGGAAGCAGAGAGGCTGCAGAAGGACTTAAAACAGATTAGGAGAATGAGCGAAGAAGTGGCCGATGGAATACAGTGCTTGGAAATGTTTGGTCATGCACTTTGGTAGAAGGAATAAAAGTGTAGTCTATTTTCTACATGGGGAGAAAATTTAAAAATCTGAGGTCCAAAGGGTCTTCGGAGTCCTTGTGCAGGATCCCCTAAATGTTAATATGCAGGTTGAGTCAGTGTTGAAGAAGGCAAATGCAATGTTAGCATTCATTTTGAGACTAGAATACTGTATAAAAGCAAGGATGTAATGCTGAGACTTCATAAGGCACTGGTGAAGCCACACTTGGGAGTACTGGGGCTTTGGGCCCCTTATTTAAAAAAGGATGTGCTGACTTTGGAAAGGGTTCACATGAATAATTCCGGGAATCATTCCAGGCTTATCGTATGAGGAATGATTGATGGCTTTGGGCCTTTACTCGCTGGAATTTAGAAGAATGAGGAAGGATCTCATTAAAACCTACTGAATGTTAAAAGCATGGATGTGGAGAGGATGGTTCCTATGGTGGAGGAGTCTAGGAACAGCTTCAGAATAGAGGAAGGTCCATTTAGAACTGAGATGAAGAAGAATTTATTTAGCCAGAGGATGGTGACTCCATGGAATTTGTTGCCATGGGCACCTGTGTAGGCTGGGTCATTGGTGTATTTAAGGCAGAGGTTGATAGGTTCTTGACTAGTGAGGGCGTGAAAGGTTACATGGAGAAGATAGAAGAATGGAATTGAGAGGGAAATAGATCAGCCATAATGAAATGGCACAGCAGACCCAATGGGCCAAATGGCCTAACTGCTCGCATGTCTCATGACAAAAATCATTCCTTTTTGAACACAAACACATGCAACTGAAACTAATTAAAGATTGTTCACTCTAAGTTCAGTGTAGTGTCCAAAGGCCACACAAGTGCACGCGACTGCTGCTCGTTAAAACCTGTTCATCAACAGTCTGTTTCCCCAGTTAAGCAGCATAGCGTTCCAAATAAATGAAATAATCCAGCAATTTTTTCACTTCATTTTGATTTCTTAAGAGTTGCTCTAAATAATTGCCCATATTAATTGATGACCTAATTAAGTGGAATCCACTGTATTCAGTGATAATAATGGTAAACTCTGTATGTAGTTTAGAATACTCATGTGATTGTTTTCAGTGATAAACTTTGACATGTCTAAATATAGGAGCAGACTTATGGATGAAACTATGCTACATGCATAGCTTTCAAAACAA
This sequence comes from Hypanus sabinus, assembly GCF_030144855.1. Classification (NCBI taxonomy): domain Eukaryota; kingdom Metazoa; phylum Chordata; class Chondrichthyes; order Myliobatiformes; family Dasyatidae; genus Hypanus; species Hypanus sabinus. The sequence goes on from NC_082722.1 coordinate 47,855,721, forward strand.
GCAATGGAACAAGCAAACAAATATGAAATATTTGGCATCATTTGTGCAGCAACTTAAGTCTCACTGAGAGTAAAGTGTGTTTGCTTTGCTTTCTTTCTTCATTTACGAATATGCACTAAAGATTATAATTACACATTCACATTTCTTTTGCTATTTACGAGGCATCACAAAAATACTATTTAGAAATATCATTTTTCAATTGCCTTTTTAAGAGATTAATAATTTTTGAACAGTTTTTCTAAAAGGCTTCATTTATTTCAAACTGTCTCTGTTATACTTTTATTAGTAGATTAGTATTATTATTAATACACGTAAATGAACAACAGGACTCAACATTTTTCATTGAAAAAGTCTGTAAATATTGCAACTAATTCATAAATCAATGATAACCTCTGTAAAAAAATTACCATGGCAGCTGTCAAAAAGGTATTCCACCCCTGCTGTAGTCTGTATGGTTGAAGTTTGCTGTACAAATATGGGTCCCCAGGGCAAGTTGAATGAGGCACAAAATCTTGTATGCCTCAATAGATTCACCCATAAGTTGATTTTTTCCAAGTTTTCTAGGACAATAAAGGTGCTTTGTGCTGGGAAGTAACTTTGTTACCCTTGACTTCCCAAATTTTACCCACCACATAAGCAAACAAAAAAACTGGACATGCTATTTCAAGACTAAACAATATTCCTGTCCATAAATAAAAAGCATGCACCACCCTATTCATTGCATCCCATCACCTTATTCCTTCTAGCTGTTGTTTCACAGTATTGTTCAAAAACCTTCAGACATTTCAAATGAAGATGAAACATTTAATGCTGCAGGAACAAAAGATTTCTATCTGGGGATACAGGAAGTGAGATTGGGCTCAAGGAGCTGTGCAATAAACCAAACTAATATTTCTCATAATCATGAACTTCAAAAACCTCCTGGAGCAAATCAGAAAATGATACACGTTCAATGAAAAGGCAATTCCTTGTGGGAGGGTGAAGGGGGAACTTAGCTGCTGTTGTCTTCATAAGAACAAACTGACGGGCAGAACTGGAAATAGAATCTTGCTTACATTTTGAGGAAGCTCGAATTGAATGAAGGACAGCATGGATAATAACACCAGTGGCAAGTTGAGTCTGGTGAGTTATATATTGAATCGAATTAAACAATAGTTCTAGAAATAGGAAAAGGGAAGAATATTCCATTCGTGCGCTCCAATTAAAGTATATGCCCAGGCAATCACTGACATCACCCCCAAATCTTTCCTCCAATCTCCTTAAAATTATGCCCTCTCATTATTGGCCACTTCTGCCCCGGGAAAAAGTCTCTGACTATCCGCTCGCACTATGCCTCTTATAATCTTGTACACCTCTGTCAGGTCACCTCTCTTCCTCCTTCACTCCAAAGAGAAAAGCCTTTGCTCACTCATCCTCTCCTCGCGTATGCCATGCTCTCCAATCCAGACAGCATCCTGGTAAATATTCTCCGCACCCTCTCTAAAGTTTCCACGTCCCTCCTACAATGAGATGACCAGAACTGAATGCAATATCCCAGGTGTGGTCTAACCAGGATTTTATAGAGCTGCAGCATTACTTTGTGGCTCTTATAATCAGTACCTCAACAAATGAAAGGCCGATCAACTTGCTTGGCCACTTTCAGGAAACTGGGGGCTTGGAACCCAAGTTCTCTGTCCCTCCACACTGCCAAGAATTCTGCCATTAACCCTGTATTTTGCCTTAAAATTGGACTTCCCAAAATGTTTGCTGGAAAGAGAAAAGCCCTAGCTTACTCAACCTATTCTCAAAGCACATTCTCTCTAATCCAGGCAGCAGCCTGGTAAATCTCATCTGCACCCTCTCCTTCCTATAATGTGGCGTCCAGAACTGAACACAACACTCCAAGCGTTGGTCTAACCAGGGTTTTATGGAGTCATAGGACAGCACAGAAACTGGCCCTTTGCCCCATCTCGTCCATGCTGAACCATTTAAACTGCCTACTCCATCGACATGCCCTCCATAACCCTGCCATCCATGTACCTATCCAAACTTCTCCAAACATTGAAAACAAAATTGCACCCACCACTTGCACAGGCAGCTTATTCCACACTCTCGCTGCCCTCTGAGTGAAGAATTTTCCCTTTTCGTGTGCCCATAAACATTTTACCTTCCACCCTTAACCCATGACCTCTAGTTGTAGTACAGTTCTGGTCCCACCACTGTCAGAAGGATGTTGAGGCTTTGGAGAGGGTGAAGAAGATGAACTTGGGTTGTTTTCTCTGGAGCGGCGGAAGCTGAGGGGAGATCTGATAGAGCTTTAGAAGATTATGACAGCCATAGATAGAGTAAACAGGGAGTATGTGTTTCCCAGGGTTGAAACATCTAATACCAGAGAGTATGAATTGAAGGTAAGAGAGGGAAGCGAGGGTTAAATTTTTTACTCAGAGAGTGGTGGGTGCCTGGAATGCTCTGCCTAGTAGAGGCAAATACATTAGAGGCTTTTAAGAGATGTTTGGATAGGTACATGGATGTGAGGAAGATGGAGGGATATGGGCATGGTGTAGGTAGGAGGGATGAGTGTTTGGGTGTTTTGGAACTGCTTTTTAGATGGTTTGGCACAGCACTGTGGGCTGAATAGTCTGGTCCTGTGCTGTACTCTTCTATATTCTAAATCAGACAATTTGCTCAAACAGTTTGTTTTGTTTGCTCCATAGTACAGTATCTGCAGTTTCTTATGCTCCAGATAATTAGGAGTTAACTTAATAAACTGTCTGGTGTTTAGCTCAAATGAGTGCAAGTTTTAAATTCATGGCTACATGACATTGCCACAATTTTGGTAACAGGCAGGTTGCCTGAAACTCAGTGCAATATTTTAACGCATTTTGAGATCAATTTTTATCCTTTCTGCAATCACATGACTAATGGGGCCTGTCTCTTGCAGTTTTTAATTTATAGAGCCTTTATCATGATAGAGAAATGCAAGTTGTGGCACTTTCCAAGATTTGTGCATACTGTACATGACTCTAGCTCTCTGCTCCTTCTCCCACTTTAAAACTGCATCCTTTATATAATAATCCCTTTTTATGTTCTTTATACCAAATGAAGCACTTTGTATCTCCACGTCAATGCTCATCTGCTATGTCTGTGCATTCCAGAAGTCTTATTATGTCCATTTGGAGTCTATTACTTAGTGTTTATCAGACTTCCAAGTTCTGCGTCAACTAAAAATTTTGAAAGTGTGCCGTTTTTTAAAATTCCAAGTTCAGAGTTCCAAGGGGATATAATCTGACTTCAGTGTAAAAATAAAAGACCACTTTCTCTGCTGCTTGTCAGTCACTCAATTTACCAAATGTGTCCTTTCTTTTACTTATCTCACTAAAAGGCAAAAGAAAAAGAGTAGTTGGTCTTTACCCTGCATGCATGCTTTGAATTACAAATTTGGGTGCAAAGTTTATTTCGTTTTGGCTTTTACTTTGTTGTTTAGCAAATGCTCAAATAAGCAAAAGAAGAAAAGAAAAATGTGAATGAAGAATTACATTTACTACATCACAACTGGAAGAATTGCTCTACATCAGGGAATAAACAGCCATTCAGGTTTCCTGCTACATTGTTTATCCTCTATCTTATTCTCGCCATAGGACCAGTAACAAGGGTAACGCCCTTGTAAATAGTCTGGTTGTGAAGCACACAACGTATCACAAAAAAAATCTTAGTAACGTCTGCCAAGTACTGCCTGTTCCTCCAGAACACTCCAGGCACCAACAGCTTTGTTTCAATACAATGGTCTGTTCAATCTCATTTCATGTAGCAGTATGGGATTAATTATACTGTAAAGAGATTTATGACCTCACCTATTAAATATTGCTGTTTATTTGCACTGCTCTTGAAAAGCAATGCTCTGTGAAAAGATCAAACAAAACAGTCTGTAACTGCCACAGCTCTTTAGTTTAAGGGCAGGACCAACAGAACCAACAAAGGAAACTGTGTCTTAAGAAGATACCACTTCAATGCCTACACAGGTATATGTGACCCCGTATCTCTTAATTGTACTCCTTCTGCTCTTCACCTAAAAAATCCAAAGTAGACCACTACTACACGTGTAAACGGAGGTTCAGCTGGAAAAACCGCCACACCTACCCATACATAACCTCCATCACTACCATTCAGGGCCCCAAACAGTAGTTTCAGAGGAGGCAACGCTTCACCTGAAAATCTGCTGGGATCATCCATTGTGTTTGGTAATCCCGACGCAGCCTCCCCTACATTGGTGAGACCAATCGTAAATTGGGGGACCGCTTCATAGAGCACCTCCATACCATCCGCCACAAGCGCTGGCCAAACATTTTAATACCGATCCCCATTCACATTCCAACATGTTGGTCCATGGCCTCCTCATGTGGCAAGATGAGGCTACTCTCAGGGTACAGCAGCAACCCCTTATATTCCATCTGGGTACCCTTCAACCTGATGGCATGAATATCAATTTCTCCTTCTGGTAAACAAATTTCTTCCCTCCCCTCTACTCCCCACACTGATATTTTACTTCTTCTCACCTGCCTATTACTTCCCTTTAGATCCCCTTCTCCTTCCCTTTCTCCTATGTCCACTCTCCTCTCTTATTAATTTCTTTCTTCTCCAGCCCTTGATCTTTCACACCTTTACCTATCACCTTCCAGCTAGTGTCTTTCCCCTCCCCTCTCCTTTTTATTCTGGCATTTTCCCCCTTCTTTCCCAGTCCTGAAAAAAGGTCTTGGTCTGAACCATCGACTGTTCATTCTTTTCCATAGATAGTCTGAGCTGCAGAGTTCCTCCAGCATTTTGAGTGCACTGCTTTGGACTTCTAACATCTGCAGACTTTCTGGTGTTTATGATTGGCTATCCAGAGGTAGATCTGCCATGTGCTGGCATCTTGGAGCTGCGTGTGACCATTGACAAACAACACACTTAAGACAGGGTTATTCTTATAGCTGTACGAGCCATAGAAATCCAGTACATTTGGTGCAACCTGGATAACGTGGTTACGGCCACCATGTCCCATTTCTTGATGTACATGCCTCAGAATGATGTCTGAGATATGAAGATCCTTTGCCAGTATAACAGAATGTTTAGACTCTTCAGGCATGGCTGCCTTCCTAAGCCATCCACCAACTCTGAAGACACCATCTTCAAGTACTGGATTGAGCTTGAAAATATGCTTGTTTCTTTTCACACTTCCTTCCCTTTGCAAAATTGAGAATTCGTCTGGAAATCTCTTTCTTTGGCAAAACCCAATAATTTCCATTTCAGCCTTTCTGAGCTCTTCTACTGAGAGACAACCTCAGCCGACTGACTTTTGGCCTCCTCAATCTCTCTCTTCTAAGAATACCCTTGTTGTTCTTCAACCAAATATACTGAGCAACAGCCATGTTCAACCGCTTCCTCTTCTCACTAAGGAAAAAGAGCAGATTCTTTAATCTATGTATCCAGACCATTGTCTTCCTCAAATGGGTCCAACACGAGAAGTGATGGATTATACATGTTACCACGTCCACTTCCTCTTCAATCTGCATTGCATTCATTGTAAACACTCCTCTTGACTTCTAGACCATCTAGCAGAAGTTCTCCAGAACAACTAGGAATTCACAGGCCATTCACTTTTAGGCTGAAGAATATACTGAGGTCCTGACAGTCATGTCTCATTCTTCAGGAATGCTTCCACCTTCATCCATTCATCCAGCTTGCATATCTCCATTAGATACTTGTAAGACCTTAAGAATTTCTGAAACTCTGCTAGCAACAAAAGTTCAGAACCTGGAAGTTTTATTCTTGACATACTTCAAAACAGAACTACTATCAGTCCAAATTATTTGGTCCTGAATCTGGAAATGCAACTCCTCCTCCACAATGTGTCCATACAGCTTGCCATTGTAGCAGCAATGACTTCAACTGAACTACCCTAGATTTTATCATGATAAAAGCACTGTGTACCTGGGAACCCTGCTGTGTACCAATAGGTAGGTCACTGTTGCATAGCTATCTTCACTTGTATCTGTAAAGTAGTGTAACTGTGCAGCAGTAACTACTCCAAAATCCAAGGGTTTCAAACATCTAACAATCTTGAAGTCTTCCAACTGGCAGTGTTCTTTTAGCCAGCTTGTGTACTCATGAGCAACTGATGTTGGTACAAGCCCTTCTTATATAGATCTTGTAGTATCTTCTTAGCAGATAGCACCACTGGACTCAAGTTTCCTAAAGGATCATAAATGGAACTAACTGCAGATAGGATCCCCTTGTGGTGAGTGGTCTATCTTGGATCTTGATCTTAAACTTGAAAGTATCAGACTTAATGTACCATTGCACACCCAGTACTCTCTCCACCAAAGGTATATCTTGATCCAGTTCCATATCCTTCAAGTCTTTTGCTTTTTACTCTTTGGGTATCACAGATAGAACAGAATGTCTGTTGCTTATCCACTCTGTGAGCCAAAAGCCACCTTTACCACAAATGGATACAAGGTCATGATAGAGACACCACTTCCTCCTCAGAGGACACTGATACAAGGCAGTCATCAACATAGAAGCAATGCAAAACCTATCCACCTTCTCACAGCTATATTGTTCTTCCTTGTCTTCTATGTATTCCCTAAGGAAGTACAGCAGTGTTCTACACAGTGGGCCCCATGAACAAGCTCAACCTCACAGGAAAAAGGACATCCATTCTCTTATACACCATGGGTTAAGAAAAGGTCTTGAGTAGCAACGTTTCAGGATAGGAAAGCGTAAGTAACAACTATCTTACCTTCTTAGACTTCACTGGTACTGGAACAATGGGAAGTTTACAATCAGGATCACCAGCCCATGTAAGGCCATTGGATAACAGGACACTGCTCACTACTGTGTCTGATGGCTTGTTTTGATTCTGCACCCTTTTCGGTAGAGTGAATATGAAGTATGCTGGAATGCTTGCCACTTCATACCTTGCATCTCCAATCCTTGCTGATGTGTCCTGTACACAAATAGCCAAAGCAGACACCATTTTCCAAACTTCTCACTATGATCCCTTTTCTCCAGCTGAGGGCATGAATCCAATCTGAGTTCATCCTTGCAGAAAACAACCGCTTTTGGCTGACAAAACCATTACCCTTCCATTAGCTTTAGCTTTGCTTCCCACAGTGCCCACAGTCGTGACAGCACTGCTTCCTTTAGTCACAGAATGAAACTGTGACTTAGTTTTGCTTACATTTTGCTTTCTGCTGGTGATGTAGCATCCTGTATATTCACAAACACCAAGTAGGTAGCAATCTTTATTTGCCTTTCTATAAGATGAACGATATCAGTGAAAGTAATCTGAAGGTTGTGCCTTTCTTGCAATTTACAGACCACCATTCTTCATTTCTCCCTAAGCATATAGGGACATTCCTTTATGACAACAGACACACTGGCAGGCATGTCCAGCTCTCGCATATACTACACTTCTTCCATGGCATTGCAACAGTCTCTATGAAAAAGAATGTATTCTCAAAGAGCTTTCTCATCTTCAGATTTGATAGCACTTGCCATACTTAAAGCTTATCACATTAACTTTGGCCACCCGTGCGGCAATTTGTCCCTCCAACTCAAACTGTACCTTCCTTTTCTGTAGTTGTTCAAGCAAGTTTGTCCTTCAATGATTGTTGATGTGTGATTAATGCAGCCAAATCAGCCCCTGATTTAGTGCATGCAGAGAAGGTATTAGATAAAGAAGATGCTCTGCCTGCAGCAGAACTTGGAGAACTGACATCTGACATGTTGTCTCGTGGGTCCTCTGCTATATGAATAGTAAAATCTGCCTTGGAATTTGAGAAACATAGTCTGATGGAAGGTGGGACATGTATTCACCAATGCAGCAACATGAATATAAACTAAGGACTCCTGCCAAAGGGTTTCAGCCCGAAACGTCGACTGTACTTTTTTCCATAGAAGCTGCCTGGCCTGCTGAGTTTCTCCAGCATTTTGTGTCTAATGAAGGGAACAAGGGAAAATCATGAGAACTATAGACTGGCAAGTCTCACATCATTTGTAGAGATATTACTGGAGAAAATTCTTAGGGATAGGATATATGAACATTTGGAAACCCATGCCCTAACAGGGGAGAACCAGTATAGCTTTGTGCGTAGCAGGTCCTGCTTTACCAACCTGATTGAATTTTTTCGCAAGGTGACAAGAGAAATTGATGAGGGTAAGGCAATGGGTGTTGTCTACAAAGATTTAAGTAAGACACTTGATAAAGTCCCTCATGGAAGGCTAATCCAGAAGATTAAGATGCATGGGGTCCACAGCGAATTGGCTGTTTTGTTTCAGAACCGGCTTGGTGATGTTGTGGCTAGTGTTGGAGACTGGTAAAGAAAAAGGCACAATATAGATCAGTTGCAGATAAGGACTAAGAAATGTCAGGTGAAGCTTAACCCTGATAAATGTGAGGTGTTGCACCTTGGGAGGACAAATGCAAGGAGACAATATGCAGTTGATCCAAGTTCGTAGTTCCTTGAAAGCGGTTACACAGGTCGGTAAGGTGGTTCAATTCAATGCATTTCAAGTTTGTCATGTAACCCATACATGAATACTCATGAATACAGCCAAACTAGACACTGTTACTACGGTGTCAAGGTTCAAAGACACATCACCAACAGTCACACACAAGATCACAATTATGTAATAAGTGTCTTCACGCCATGACTTGATGCCCAGACTCGTACATAAGTCAACAAACCATATAGAATATCAGTAAAAATACAATGACACAGAATCTGCATATAAATAGTCCAGGCCCCCACCTCACCGATATTATCTGTCAACTGGCCCCCACAGCCTGCTAGGTGGTAACACATTTTTGAGGCCCAGTCCTCACCCTGATGCCCGACTCCTCATATATAATAATAATAATAATAATAATAATAATAATGTACTTTATTGATCCCGAGTGAGAAATGCTTTCATTACAGCAACATTTAAAAACACACTTAGCAGTGTGCAGATAATGAAGTACAGAATAATAATATACACAATAATAATGTACCAAAGTACAATAATAATGTATGAAATTATAAAGCAGAGGCTGTTGTACTATGATACATGTTTTCCTGTAGCAGAGAGGTGAACTGTTGTATATGCTTATTGTATTTGGTAAGAAAGATTTTCTGTATTGATCTTCGTGACAGCGGAGCTAAACGAGTGTGTTCGAAAGGGTGCTCCTCTGCTTACTCAGTGGGTCATGGAGATGATGTGCCTGATTGTCCATAATGGATAACAGTTTGTTTAGTGACCTCCTCTCCATCACTAACTCAAAAGAGTCCGGGTTGTAGCCAAGAACAGATCCAGCTTTTTTGATGAGCTTATTTAATCTTTTTACATCACTAGCACCGATGTTGCTCCCCCAACATAAATCTGCAAAAAAGACTGAACTCACTGCAACAGACTGGTAAAAGATCTCCAACATCCAGCTGCAGACATTGAAGGATTTCAGCTTCCTTAGAAAATAGTCTGCTCATCCCCTTCTTGTAAACAGCCTTGTGCATATATAAGAACATATGGAATATTAGAAAAAACACAACCACAAAATATATATGTATATAGTCCAGACCCCTCAGTCACCACATCTGCAATGTACCACCCCTAATAGAGTATGCCTCTTTCTCCGGCAGCAGAAAAGCAAATGACCTCGCAGTTTGAGGCCCCAAGTCCATTGAGTGCGGCCACAATTGGAGTACTGCTTACAGTTCTGGTCACCCCACTACAAGAAGGATGCTGAGGCTCTGGAGAGGGTACAGAAGAGGTTTATAAGGATGCTGCTGGTTTAGAGGGAATGAACTATCAGGAGAGGCTGGATAAACTTGGGTTATTTTCTCTGGAGCGTCAGGAGGCTAAGGGGAGATCTGATGGAGGTTTAGAAGATAATAAGAGGAGTAGATAGAGTGGACAGAGTATCTGTTTCCCAGGGTTAAACTGCCTCATACCAGAGGGCATGCATTGAAGGTGAGAGGGGACAGGTTCAAGGGGTAAGTTTATACTCAGAAAGTTGTGGATGCCTGGAATGTGCTGCCTGGTATGGTGGTAGAGGCTTTTAAGAGATGTTTGGATAGGTACATGGTTGTGGGGTAAGTGGAGGGATATGGACATGGTTTTGGTAGGACCGATTAGTGTTTGGGTGTTTTTCATTTGCTTTTTAGCTGGTTTGGCACAACACTGTGGGCTGAATGGCCTGTTCCCGTGCTATACTGTTTTTAAAAAAAACAAAACCACTGACAGACGAAGCCAGGAGATTGACACTGTATGACATGCGCCCAAATCACAAAGGGTACATCCGATCCTTTATTACAAAACAAGCAGAGACGAACAATCTTATAGCAATAAAAAAAACTAAACTAAATTAGTGATATAGTGATCTTACATTTCAAATCAGCATAACTAAGTGTTCTAATTAGTGATATCAGAATTAGCTTTCTATACATATTTAAGTGGACAAAACACATTCCAATTAATGTCCCAAATAGCGATCTCCAAGGCTCAACTCTTCTCCACTAAACAACTAACTAACCACAAGTCTGAATTCGTGACTATACTTATTTGCTTCTACCATGCCCCAGCCCACGTGACAGATTACCATAACAAACACACCAGAAAATATGACTCAGACAGAAAATAGATACATGGCTCCAACTAGTTAGCAAGATGGAATTACATTGGAACAATGGAATCAGAGAAAATTACATGTGTCAGGTAGCAACACTTCTTACTGCAATGTAAGGAAAATGTGTGAAGTTTATTTCATTGAGATACACTGAGCTGTACAGGGGAATAACTTCAAGATAATTAATGTTCATGCTTTCTTAGCATTGTTGGAAAGCTTTCTCTTCAAGGAGTACATGCTTAACCGGAGAAGGTAAGATTTTGTTGAAACATGATCAATACAACTTACCATGTATGCTGTTATATTAGATGAAATACACAGCAACTGACTTATGTTCACAACTGCAGATTGCAAGATAACAACTTGCCTTTAAAACATATGAGATCTTTCGAGAAGAAGCATGAAAGTTCAATTTAAGGTTATTACCAAGGCAACAGGACACAAAGGCAAGTGCAGTACAAAAATCAAAGGAAACTTCCCAAGGTGTCAGTCTAACCTGCACAGATAAGTCAAGACACTATACTGAAAAACAGTTGTAGCTGACCTCTAATCAGGTCCACCATAAGCTGTTATTCTGCTTCTTTTATTGCAAAATTAAATCTGTAATGACAGAATTAATTTTGCAATAAAAAAAGCAGAATAACATTACATTGATCTTCTGAATCTTTTTGAAGCCCCATGTAGTTGCCTAACTCAAAATTTACTCCTGATGGGGTTTAATATGGGAGCAGATAGAAACTGATCACCATGCCAACAGTTGTTGGTAGAGATGCTCGTTACGAACAGACCAAGTCATGCATCTGCAGCCACAACCGCAAGTTGTTCAAAGGGGAACTCAGATGTGGCTGAAGTCTCTGTATCTGAAGGACAATTTGTGGCACGAGCTGTGTTGCATGAAGAGCTGATGTCAATTGCTGTGCCACATCCTTTGCACAGAAAATTCTACTTACAAGAGTTTGAGAACATCCCCATGACCAGAAATGACATCCACATTTAAACAATAGATTTCAAAACGTGACACTTGTTTGGATTGTCAGTTTGCCAAATTAAGAATCATACATAAATGGACTAGGACAGACAAAGTTTGTGCTGAACTTTGCAATTTACAGTATTCACATACTCTCCTTGTTGTGCATGATCACCACAATCATTTCATTGAAAAGGTCAAATTATTCAGTTACGACCAGCAATGCTTTGAAATTTGTAATAACAATGGCTAAATTTGGAATGTCAGCTTCCTTGTAACTGATAATGGAATGCAATTCACATTCTTAGAATTCACAGCATTTGCTAAAATATTGAGCTTTAAACACCCTTGTATCCATAAATAAATAGTAAAGCTGAGAATGTTCTCACAGCTCTTAAGAGACTTTTTATAAAATATAAGGATACTATCAAATTTGAAATTTTGCCTCTGTTTAGGGTTGCACAATACACCAACTGATGAAAGAGGAACTGGAGACCAGCTAAGTATAACATCATCATTATAACTTCAATATTCAACTTAGAAAGAGACTAGCTTATTTGCAATGAAATAATCACTAGATATTAAGGACAATTCTGAAACACAGATCCCCAGTAGCTAGAAAGAAACATAGACAATGAAAGTAGTAGTAACAGGCTAGAATTCCCCTTGCCCTCACCTACCAGCCCACGAGCCTCTGCATCCAACACATCATTCTCCTCAGCTCCCACCATCTCCAAAGGGATCCTACCACCAAACATATTTATACCTCCCCACCCTTGCTTTCCATTGGGATGACTCCCTCTGTGATTCCCCATCGTCCTTCTTCACTAATCTCCCACCTGGCATTTATCCCTGTAAGCAGCTAAAGTGCTATACCTGTGCTCCTGTACACCTGTGCTAAAGTGCTCCTCCATCATCTCCATGCAGGGCCTCAAACAGTTCTTCCAAGTGAGGCAGCACTTCAGTTGCGAATCTGCTGAGGTTTTCTATTGTGTCTGGTGCTCCCAATGAGGCCTCCTCTACATTGAGGGACCTGTTGTAAATCCTCTCACCTGCCTGTCACCTCCCACTGGGACCCTTCCTCCTTCTCTTTCTCCCATGGTCCACTCCCCTCTCTTACCAGATTCCTTCCTCTCTAGCCCTTTACCTATCCTTCCCACCTGGCTTCACCTATCACCTTCTAGCTAGCATCCTTCCCTCTCCCCCAGCTTTTTGTCCTGGCGTCTTCCCACTTCCTTACCTGTCCTAGAGAAGAGCCTCGGCCCAAAACATCAACTGTTTATTCATTTCCATAGTTGCTGCCTGACCTACTGAGCTCCCCCAGATTTTCTGTGTGTTGCTTTAGATTTCCAGCATCTGCAGAATTTCTTGTGTTTAAGTCTCTTTTCTTATCACTATGAATGCCAACATATCATTGGTCTTTCTTCCCACTTACTGCATCTGAATGTTTGTTTTCAGTGACTTGTGTAGAAAGACAAGAAGATATCATTCCACCTCTCTCTTTTACCATGTATAATCATTCAGGTAATGATCTTAACTTGACACTAATAAACATTATAACATCTATGCTATGCCTTCGCCTGCTCACCAAACCTTTCTTAATCACTCTTGAGCCTTTCTGCATACTCCTCATAACTCATTCCAAATATACCAGATCAATGGTTCTTCCTGTCAGCTCTATAGTTACATTCTCAAAAAAACTCAGTAAATTAGTCAAGCATGTTGTCTCTTTTCTAAATCCGCACTTATCCTGACCAGTCCCATCAATATTTTCTAAATGCTCTGCTATTACATCTTTAATAATAGGCTTTTACTTCTACTACCAATGTTAGGAAAACATGTTTATAATTCCCTATTTTCTCTTCATCTCCTTTCTTATTTTTAAAGATCATTTTTGTGCTGAAGTTTTATAGATAGTATCAGTTTTTAAAATAATTGTATTAATTAGATTGATACATTTTCTGATTAAACATCATGAAATGATAACTCTGGCCTCTCCACTGATGCTATCTGATCTGCTAAATATTTCCAGTTTTTAGTTCAGGCTGCCAACATCCACAATACCTTGGATTGGTGATATATTAATCACTATTTTGATGTTATTTAAAAGATTTTTACTACCAAAAATGGTTAGAAAATGCAAAAAATAATATTTAAAAATTGTTAAAAAATGAAAATTTCTATTTTCAGTTCTTATCACTTTCAAGATATCGCAATTAAAATAACCCAAATTTAATTATTTCAATTTCTTGTAAATGGTCATAATTTTTACCTGTTGTCAATTTTACTATTATTTTAAAAATGTGTAATGATGAATACAGTTAGAATGTTATAATAGAAAAAGGCACTAGATTACTAAAAATATCATTTACTGAGCTAGTAGAAATTTATGGCATTACTTCCACCGACCGACACAATCATACTGTTATTCCTAAATTAATTTAGAAAGTAGAATTGAAACAGAAGACAATCAAACCTTTACTTTCTCTTCCAACTTGCCCAAACGCACAGTGTCTGCCAGCATCCTGTTTAAAACTCCATTCTTCTCATTTGTTAAGCTCTTGGTCTATTACAAAATAAAAATCAAGGTAAATTTAAGAGTTGAGTACTAAAGCTCTGGGGAAGAAAATAAGCACTGAACAAAAAATACGAGAGATTAAGGCAAGAAAAACAACAAAAAAAGCCATATAAATTAAGATTTCCAGGTTTTAAAATCATGCTTGTAAAAGATATTTTAACCTTAGAGCCTGGTCCAGAGTATCAAGAAAATTGCTCCAATTTACAATCCATTTACACTTCTAACTGCATTGACTTTGAAAGAGATAGCTGGTTTCCAAGTTCAACAGTTTATTAAAATTTACAAATTAAGGTTTGGGCATGAGTGATAATGGAGTTGAACAACTACTCCATAAGAAAACAATTTCTTTGGAAAAGGTGATAATGAAAAGTGACAAGAATAATTAATTTTAATGACAAAATAATTGAGAACAAGTAGACATTTTCCAAAACATTAAATCTCGCCTCATAATTGGCTAAGATTTCTTCCATATATAATAATACAAGCTAGTTTATTGAGTCCTTGTAGGAAACATTGTGGTAACATAATAAGATAATGTTAAATCAATACGACTAGGTTTAAATTTTAGGGTTAGGATAAAGAGCCATTCAAACGGAAGCTAACTAAATATAGAAAATGGAATTAAGGGGTCAATAGAACATCAAGGTATGCAAGGAAGATTAACGCCAGGAGGTCACTTGAATGACAACAAACCTGATTGACATCCTGCCACCAGCTAGCCTACCTGCCCAAGCATCACCAGCAGAATGAAGTCGTCAACAGGAAAAATTCCTGCCAATTACTTTGGATACAAAGCATGAGGTGCAATATCCAGAATACAAATGCAGCACCATTATTGGAAGAAGCTGATGACAGAAATAATGGTGTCATCATCACACTGGGACCAAATAATTTACATTTATTAAAATGAATTTGTCAGTTGTCTTGGTTCCAGGGGTGAAAGCAACTTGAAATTCTCACTGGTACTATTGCATAACCAACACAGCCAATTAACCCATATTCCCACTGTTGTGGGTACATACCAGTCCAGTGTACCAGCAAGAACTAGCTAACTTGCATCTCTGTTTAAGCCCACATTGATGTCCTGCCAAATGTTCCCCTGACGTGCAGTTAAATCTAAATTATGAAGTGGGTGATTTACAATTTAAACATCAGGAATGGTTTAGGTTGCTTGACTTGATATTCTATAACTGCCAACATTCTCTCTCCATCACAGCTCACCTCATCCTCCGTTTCCCTATCCTCTCCCACCTTTTGCAATGTGGGACCTTTGCAAATAACAGACCTTGGAAAGAGGAGGTTCCAATTTTGCTCCTTTCTTAAAAAATTGCTTACCTTATGTGCAAGCTGATCACGCTCATGAGCCGCTTTTTCAGCAAGGCTGATTAAGTTTGCCAAATATTGGTGAGCTGCCACCTCTTTCTCCACAGCTTCTTCCATCTGCTTTTTTAGAAGCCCTATCTTCTTCTGTGCTAGCCTGGGAATCATATTAGTGTTTGGAATAGTTTACAAAATTAATTGATGATATTGCTCAATGGTAATTTCCGTTTTAAACATTTTATGTGGTATATTAACTGACAGTTACAATGGAGGGTTATATTTGAACAAGACTATTGTTAGCAATGAAAAGTTTAATTGGGTAATTACATTGTTGTATTAATAACTTGGACAAGTGATATACAACAGAATTTTACTTCCACTATTTTAATTATTCAAATTAATAATGGGTATGTGAAACTTAAATAGCAAAAGTGTATGTATACATAGCAAGATGATTTTTAACAGTTTGTTCGTCAGCCTTCGGTTTAGAATTTTCTTCAATGGACAGTTGAGGCTATATAAGCAATAGTTTGGCAGATTTTTAATGAGCAAAAGATGCTAATAGATACAAAAAACTACAAAATAAAGATGTGTTTATGAAAGGCTACAGATCAGAGAAGATCTCATTGAATGGCAAAACATATTTGAAATGGCCCAAATTCTATTTTTCTAAGAAACTTTTCAATCTGATGCTATATGGCAAAATAAGATAATGCCCTGAAAAGTCAATTGAGTTGCACAAATAGTAGGTGCTCATGAAGTGACAGGACACTAGACAACAATGATGGTCGTCTGCTCCATTATGTGAAAAATGACCTCTTGCCAAACATGATAAAGCTGCCTGTATCAATGAAATATGAGCCAAATGGAGACAGCCACTTCATGATAGTAGTGGGCAACATAAGGAAATATGAAATTGCTTGAAAAGCTGGAATAATTTCAATAGGCAAATAGCCTATTTCTTTGTGCAATTAATACAAAATATGGAAAACAGAAACAGAAAAAAAAATAAAATTTAGATATAAAAGAATTAAAATATTTTCTTTCAAAATATTTACTTGATGTGAATAAGACTTTTATTCAGAAACTGAATTACTGGAATAAATTTAGAAGTCAGTACAAATTTATCTAATATACCTGTTAGACTTCAGTGCTGTGTGTAGTTCTGTTTCTAAAGTTTTATTGTCAGCAATTAATTCTGTCCTTTCAACAAGCAGGCCCTTTTTCTCAGCTTTTAGAGATGCAATTCTTCCCATCAATTCCTCCACTTCTACCTGGTGTTTCTCTTGCTCCAGCAGCAGTTTTCTACACAGAATGAACAAAAAAAAGCACACCAAAAGTTGCTTAGAAACTGAACTCATGGAACAGATGTTGCAGTGCAGCGAAAAGATGCTGCTAACACTTAACTCAAAGAAAGCTTCCCAGCAAAATCCAGCCATCTAGTATACATGCTGTGGTTTTCTACTTTCTCAACATTAGTGCTTACAAGCATTAGCTCCAGGGGATTCTTTTTGTCCAGTAACACTAATGCACAATGTACCAAGAAGTGAAAGGCCCAATTTTTAACTAACTCCTTGAATATTTTACGTAGCACAAAATAAAATTTGAAAAATACTTCTAAATTATAACAATTTTAGTCCAACACAAGCTTACATTTTTATTCATTTAACTCAAATCTCCAATTCTCACTAATCTTGCTCATTTTTCATTATCCTCTATTTAGTGTGCTTCACAATTCACTCCTACACTTCCTAAAACTTTCACTGCTTTGAGCTGACTCATTTATTAATTTTCTTTCTTCAACATTAGTTTAATCCCTTCAGTGAAAAAGCAGAAGCTTAAGTAATGTTAACAGCTCGTAAAATCTTGGGTTAAAGCAGAATATATACTGAACATTTCTATGGAATTCTGCAGCAGTGTCATTTTAATAGAGGTGCCTTTTTCCATCAGGTTAGATAATTCTTTTTAATTAACTATCAACATATAAAGATAGCATTGCTAACCAAATATCCAAACAGAAAATACCTAATTTTCATTTCCAATGAATTAACAAGATAGCTAATTCAGCCATTTTCACACTTCCACTTAAATATTAGGATTCAAGTTTCCATGTGCAATCTCAGTGGAATTAATTTAGGGAAAAGAATGTGCACACCTTTGGAGATCATTCAAGGCTGCTTTATGTTCATCCACCCCTATTTTGTCACGAAGACTTGCTTTAACTTGATCATACTTTGAAGAAAGCTCATTTAAATGTTGACGAGCCTCTTGTAACTCCTTGTGTTGGCTTTGCTTCTCTGCTTCCAGCAGTATTAATTGTTTAGTCAATTTTGACACTGCCATCAGAAGGAAAAAAAAGGATTAAGCTGTTTTAATAAGGCATTTGTGCTTAATGAAGCCCAAAAAGTTGTAACCATTGGCAATAAAAGTACAGAACATGAATAACACAACTACAACCAAAAGAAATGAGAGTAAATGATCTTGGTGAGATTACAGTGCAAGGAGGTTTAAGTTTCTTAAAACCAAAACACTCTAATTTGCATTGTAACTACATTTCCAAGTTTTGATGGATAACCAAGTTAGGATGGTCAGGTAATCATAGAATTATAGAAATCTACAGCACATTACAGGCCCTTTGGCCCATAATGTTGTGCGAACTATGTGGCCTGCTCGAGAAACAGCCTAGAATTACCCTAGTACATAGCCCTCTATTTTTCTAAGCTCCATGTACTCTATCTAAGAACCTCTTAAAAGGCCCTATTACCACTGTTGCTGGCAGTGCATTCCACACACCCACCACACTCTGTGTAAAAAAAAAGCTTATCTAACATCCCCTTTATACCTAATTCCAAGCACCTTAAAACTATGCCCCCTCGTGTTAGCCATAATATTGCAGTAATATTGAGAGATTCAATAAAGTTATACAAATGAACACCAAAAAGCAGCAGCTACAAAAACATTGGACAAATCGTGGATGATAAAAATTCAACAAATTGGTTATCAAAGCTATTTGGCCTTACAAAATCAAAATCCGTCATCTAATCCTATATCTTACTCAAAAATCTTCTGAAGGAATTCAGTAGGTTGAGCAGTATCTCTGAGAGGAAAATAACTGTTGATGCTTCGGATTGAAACCCTACAGCAGGACTGTGAGTAGAGGGGCAAGATGACTAACATAAGTAAGGAGAATGGCAAGAAAGGATTCTGAGATAATTGATGAAGGACTGTAAGATGACGGGCAGGTAGATAGATCGATATTTAAGATACATTATTGATCCCAAAGGAAACTACATTGTCACAGTAGCATTACAAGTGCACAGATAAATAAATATTAGAAAAGTAAGAAAGAATAAAAAATAAATTACCTCAGTCTAAGTCTAAGTCACAGGAGGGTGTCATCACTTCCCCGGCTATAGATTGACTCATCATAGAGCCTAATGGCCGGGGATAAGAATGACCTCATATAGCACCCTTTGGAGCAGTGCAGTTGTCTTAATCTATTACTAAAAGTGCTCCTGTGTTCAGCCAAGATGGCATGCAGAGGGTGAGAAACATCGTCCAGGATTTGTCATCCGGTCTTTTGTTCAGTGTGTTCAGTTTGACTCCTATAACAGAGTCAGCCTTTCTAATCCGTTTATTGAGCCTGTTGGCATCACTCGTGTTGATGCCATTGGCCCAGTACACCACTGCATAGAAGATCGTACTAGTGACAACAGACTGATAGAACATGTGAAGGAGGGACCTGCACACTTCAAAGGACCTCAGCCTCCTCAGGAAGTAGAGGAGACTCTGGCCCTTCTTGTACACAGCCTTTGAGTTGGTACTCTACTCAAGTCTGTCATCCAGTTACACCCCCAGGTACTTGTAGGTCCTCACCACATCCACATCATCACCATCAACAGTAACAGGGAGCAGTGCAGATTTAGTCTTCCTAAAGTCCATCGCCATCTCCTTTGCCTTACTGATGTTGAGCTACAGATAACTCAGCTTAAATCATTTGACAAAGTCCTCCACCAGGGCCCTGGAGTATTCATACTCCCATCCTCTCTTTATACACCCAACTATTGCTGAGTCATCAGAGAATTTCTGCAGATCACATGACTCAGTGTTGTATCTGAAGTCTGAGCTTTACAGGGTTAACAGGAAGGAAACCAATACAGTCCCCTGTGGAGTCCCAGTGCTGCTTATAGCCATGTCTGACACACAGCTTTGAAGCCGCACAAACTGTGGTCTATCAGTCAGGTAGTCTATTATCCAGGATACAATGGAAGTACCATCCTGCATCGAACGAAGCTTCTCCCCCAGCAGTGAGGGCTGTATGGTATTGAAGGCACTTGAGAAATCAAAGAACATGATCCTCACAGTGCTGCCCTGCTTATCCAAATGGGAGTAAGCTCTGTTAGGCAGGTAGACAACAGCGTCATTGACTCCAATGTGCTCCTGGTAGGCAAACTCCCAGGAATTGAGGGCTGATCTGACCAGGGGTCAGAGCTGGAGCAGAACAGCCTCTCTAGGGTTTTCATGATGTGTGTGGTCAGAGCCACTGGATGGTAGTCGTTCTTGGGTACTGGGATGACGCATGATCCCACACACTCGGGATCCTTTCCAGGTTGAGATTCAGATTGAAAATGCTCTGGAGAACTCCACACAACAGTGGCAGGTGAATGGTAAATGGAAGCAGACAAAGTAAGAAAGAAAAAAGACAAAAGATGGAGCAAGCTATGGCAAGAGGGGAGTGTGAAGATTGGAGACAGCTGTGGGGGGGAAATAAGCAGAAACACGAAGTGTTACCAAAGCAGAATTGTATAAGTAAAGGTGGTGAGAATGAGAATCATTAGAGAGAAGACAGAGGTGAATGACAGTTTGAATCAGAAGAGGAAGTGGAGGGGGGAATCTTGTGTGCAAAAAGGGTGGATAGAGCAGGAAGGGGAAAAGAGACAAGGATAGGTGAAGGGGGGGACTGGGAACAAGGACAAAAATTGAAAAACCAGATGGCTAGGGGTGAGTGAGAGGGGTAAAAAGAAATAGGTGGGTGTTTACTTAGAATTTAAAAAACACAGTATTTATGGCATGGGTCTGTAGACAGCATCTGCAGACCCTTGTGTCTGCCACATTTTAATGCTATAGATAGTGGCAAGGCCAGCATTTATTGCCCATCTCATATTGGCAGTAAGAATGGGGGTGAGGTGTGGGGGGTGGCAAGCTAACTCTTTTAACTATTGTCATCATTCTGGCAAAGGCACTGCTACAGCCTTGTAGTTGATGTCTTTTCAGGATTTAGTCAAAGCAACAATCAAGGAATGAGGATACATTTCCAAATTAAGATCTGTCATATCCAACAAAACAGAGTCTAACCTTATAATTTCTAAGCAGAAATTAATATGGACTGTGCTTACAAGTGCAAGTCAGAGGCTAAATGCCTTGCAGCTTCTGGCTTGCCTCTTGAAAACACATACTCTTTCCATCGCTACAAGACACACGGCAGAGGTGTGATGAAATACACTCCACGTGTCTAAATAACTGCAACTCAAGACAATCATCCAGGCCAAGGCAACCAAACTTAAATGTTTATTTCCTCCACCATCATCCAATACAGGCAACCCTAGGTGCTCCTAAATATGGTACAACTACTTCCAAGTGGCATGAATATTGCTTACCACTTAACAGCCCATACGACAATGCTTCAATCATGTTGCATGTGGGTATGGCTTCCTTTGCAGAGGAGTGTTGCAATCATCAAAAAACCTCTCCCTTTCTAATGTTATGATTTGAGGAAAAGCACTGAATCAGAATCATTGATATGCAATGAAATTTGTTGTATTACGGCAGCAGCAAGTCTTGCATGTGTCAGTACAAGGCATAAAATATCACTCCAAGTTACAAATAAGTAATAGTTCAAAAACAGAATAGTGAGGTAGTGAAGCACTACATGAAGGAAGGCTATCTGCAAATGTCCTGGGGCTGGGATGGTTGGTTTCCAACAATCATAATAATTTTCCTTTTGCAATATATACTTTCTACTAATGGAGTGTTTTTCCATTGATGACCATCAACTTTAGTTTCAGGTGGATGCCTTGATGCCACATTCAGTCTGTACAACCTTACTGTCAAGGGCAATTACAAAGGTTCTGAAACACAGCATGATGGGGAGTAAAGTCAATGTGAAGACAAGACATTTTCTCCAAAAGGACTCTGAAATAGTTTCAACTCTGGCAGTTATGTCCTTCAGGACTTGACCAATTCCATCAGTGGCGATGCTGATAATGCCACCATCATTTTGGTTACAGACAATGATGCCCTTACCCAGAGTGCATGCTGCTACTTTCAGCATCTCTACCATAAGCTATTCAACAGGAAGAAACACTAATTTATCACCTACGGGAGGACAGCAATTGGAAATATCAGGAGGCTTCTGTGACATGTGACATGAAACTTCATGGAGCCCAGAGTCAATGCTGAGGATTCCTAGTGCTCAACCCTCTGAACTGTAAATTACTCAAATGCCACACGATGGATCAGTCTTTGCCAATAGTAGGCTTAAGATGGTACTACGGAAGACAGACAACAGCTTACTAGCAGTTCACGAAGCAAGAAGTATAACTACTTTATTAATTATACTATTTCTATGGAAAATTGTGGTAAACGATCACCACAAACAATGAAGAGGCGAGCAAAGGGGAGGTTGACACGAGAGTCAAGGCGTGCAATGCAAAGTTGGAGAGAGGTTGGAGCATGTTCAAGAAGTGATTGGACCAAGGTCAAGACAGAGTCGGGGCATGCAAGGCAGAGAAAAGTTGTAGTGGAGGAGTTTTGGAGGCCATTCACCTAAACCAAGAGAGATATTGGATCAACCTAAGCACTGAGTCAATTTAGAAACTTTAGGTACAGGCCAGATGTGGCAGAGGGGTCCTGGCCCAGAGCGTATCAATGTGACAGAGCCAGGTCCTAGTGCGAGGGATAACACAATGTTTGGACCATTTAATTGCCAGGCTGGATGGATTGAAAAAACAGGGCGTCGGGACTGGATGCGAGGTCGGCCAGTTCTGCTCACTGCTCCACTCTCTGCAGCACTGAGGCTGAGACTACGGACTGCTCAGGGCTCAATTTTACTCCACTGTGTGATGAACTGAGGCCAAGACTACGGCCTGCTCCAACTGCTCAGGGCTTCGTGTCTGCAAGCTCGATTTTACTCCATTGTGTGATGAACTGAGGCCGAGGCTACGGCCTGCTCCGACTGCTCTGGGCTTTGTGTCTGCAAGCTCGATTTTACTCCACTGTGTGATGAACTGAGGCCGAGGCTATGGCCTGCTCCAGTCCCTCAGTATTCTTCGTCTACTGACTCACTTTAGTTCTGAATGCTGTTACTTGCTTTTACTGTTTGCATGATTTGTGTTTATTTTCTCTCTCTGTGCATTGGGTGTTTGCTATTCTGTCTTTTTAAATGGGTTCTTTCACAGTTCTTGTTTTGGCTACCTGTAAGGAAACGAATCTTAAAGTTGTATAATTTATTCTTACTTTGTTAATAAATGTACTTTGAATTTTAAGCTTCCATTCAGTCAGGCAACCTCCCAAATTTAGTCTCCCATCCACAAATATTTTCAAGGGCAGCTGGAAGAGATTAACTTTGCTTGTGCAAATTCAATGGTTCTGTGCACTGGATGCTCTGCACCATACATCAATAAAAATTTACATGCATCTTTGGTTCCGTACCCAAGCTCCTCAAACTTCTAACAAAATAGACCCACTCACTGACTGCATCAATTTGTGGGGCTGAGGACAAATCCTACAAGATGTTGACACCCTGGAACTTTCAAATGTCAATCCCTCAATGAAGGATGTTCTTCTGAAGTTCACTATCAATTCCTTGACCTTGCTGATGCTGAGTGCAAGGTTGTTGTTATGACACTACTTTACCATCTGCTCTATGTCACTCCTGTATGCATCCTCATTGCCATCTGAAATTACACCAATAATAGTGGTTTTATCTGTTAATTTATAGAAACATCTGAGCTGTGCTTAGCCACACAAACACAGGTGTAGAGAGAGAGTAGAGGAACAGCTAAGCACAAATCCTTGAGGTGCACCTGTTTTGATTGTCAGTGAAGAGATACGTACTGATGACGAAGCTGAGGAACCAGTCACAGAGGGAGATACAAGGCTCAGGTTTAGAAGCTGGGTGATTAATACTCCAGGCATGAAGCATTGAATGCTGAGCTGTAATTGATAATCAGCAGCCTCATGTATACTTTGCTCTTGTCTAGGTAATCCAAAGCAGAGTGAAAAGCCAGTGAGATTGCAGCTTTTTGTAGACCTGTTGTGACAGTAGGTAAATCGCAACAGGTCCAAGTCCTTGCTCAGGCAGGAGTTAATACTAGCCATGACCAACTTCCTTACAGTAGATGTGAGCGCTACTGACTGATGTATTAAGGCAGATCACCTTGCTCTACTTGTGCATCGATATGTTTAATGGCATTTTGAAGCAGGTGGAAATCTCAGACCACAGCAGTGAGAAAATGAAGATAACCTTGAACATTCCAGTCAATTATTTAGCACAGATTTTCAGTAACTGGTCAGGCATAATCAACAACTGATACCTTGCAAGAGATCACCCTCTTGAAGGATATTCTGACATCGGCCTCTGAGACAGATCACATGATAACCGGATGCTGTAGGAGTTCACATAGGTGTAGTGTCATTCCCTCTTTCAAAGTTCCATAAAATGAGTCGAATGGGGAGTGAAGCATCACTGCCATTTTGCATTATTCAGATTCAGATTCAGTTTATTGTCATTTAGAAACCACAAATGCAATGCAGGTAAAAAATGAGAAAATGTTCCTCCAGAATGATATCACAAAATGATATGACAAAACAGACTACACTAGAAAATCCATAACATTTGGCAAACCCCAATCCAGAGTCTGGAGAGGCTGCTGCGTATTAATATCGCGCCACCGTCTTAATGCGTTCTCGGGAAAGGAGCTCTAAATCCACCAGACAAACAAGACCAAAAACTAAAGCTACAAGACCTGCACAAAACCACATAGTTACAACAGTGCAAACAAAAGCATAATTGATAAAAAATAGACCATGGGCACAGTAAAAATAGTCCAAAGATGTTAAAGGACTATAAGTTCAAAAGAAACCACCACACAATTTCCACAAGTCCCCAGGGTCCCAACACTCATCATCCCACGCTGGCAGCAGAAGGGAATAACCCCGCCGTGGACTTCCACGGCGCCGCCCGACTCAGCCTTGCAGACCCAACACACACCAACAGCGACCTGACCGCAGCGGACTCCAAGTCCATCGAACCTCCGAGCCGACGACCATCCCCTCTGGCACAGCTTCTCTGAGCACCATCCTCTGCCGAGCATATTAAGACAGTCCCGCCAACAGCCATCGGCAACTCGACCCCGAGGACTGGGGGCTTGTTCTTCCCAGCAGAGTCCTGGACCTCACAGCAGCAGTAGCAATGAAGAAGGTCTTCCTGGAGATATCCAGATGTTCCTCTGTGCTCCCACATTCGTTTTCAATCGATTATGATTGCGCACGGCACCCCGCTTCACAAATAACAGATAATCAGCTCTGGGGTGTCAAAATTTTCCACTTAATATTCTATCTGCCATGTTCCAGTACATCCTTTTAAACTGTATCCTTTTGCACCTCAATTTTCTTACTTGCTATTTTTGGACCAGTAAACTATATTACTTTTGGCAATCTCATTAAATTACTGACATATTTTTAAAGACAAACAGTTGAAGGCCTTGCACTGGTCTTTATGGTATTTGGCCAGTTAAGGTCTGTAACCCAAACAAAGACAGAACTTCCAATAACAACACGCACAAAATGCTGGTGGAAATCAGCAGGCCAGGCAGCATCGATAGGGAGAAGCGCTGTCGACGTTTCGGGCCGAGACCCTTCATCAGGACTAACCGAAAGGAAAGATAGTAAGAGATTTGAAAGTAGTGGGGGGAGGGGGAAATGCAAAATGATAGGAGAAGACCGGAGGGGGTGGGATGAAGCTAAGAGCTGGAAAGGTGATTGGCGAAAGTGATACAGAGCTGGAGAAGGGAAAGGATCATGGGACGGGAGGCCTCAGGAGAAAGAAAGGAGGGGGGGGAGAGCACCAGAGGGAGATGGAGAACAAGCAAACAACTAAATATGTCAGGGATGGGGTAAGAAGGGGAGGAGGGGCATTAACAGAAGTTAGAGAAGTCAATGGTCATGCCATCAGGTTGGAGGCTACCCAAACTTCCAATGTTTTCTTTCCTTTAACCATCCTCAATTCATGCCATGTATGAAGTATTGTTGGTGCTACAGCCCTTTAGATATGGGGATGTTTGCCAATGACTGCATAATGTTCCATTCTATTCGCAACTTCTCAGCAAGTGAAGTGAATACCTGCATGCAGCAAGTCCTAGACAACAAGCAGGCATAGGGTGAGAAGTGGAAAACATTTCTGCCACAAAAGTGTCAGGCAGTGACCATCTCCCACAAGGATTCTGTCCACTTTTGATATTCAGGATACTGCCATAGATAAATACCCCAACCACCATGGCTATCTTCCTTTCTGCAATGTTATGACTCGTACCAGTCAAGTGTTTTCTTGACGTTCACTGACTTCAGTTTCATCAACATTCCTTAATGGCATGTTCAGTCAAA
Source organism: Hypanus sabinus (assembly GCF_030144855.1). NCBI lineage: Eukaryota > Metazoa > Chordata > Chondrichthyes > Myliobatiformes > Dasyatidae > Hypanus > Hypanus sabinus. Next base: position 47,881,872 of record NC_082722.1, read on the forward strand.
TGCTGCTCTTTGGTCCTTGTCCATTTATCTTTGATTTCTCATTAAGAATACTAATATTACTAGTAAAATTCTAAACCTCTCCATATATTTTTTGAAATGTCTCTTCTAAGTCACAATTGCAGTTTTTCTGTGCTGTATTTTAAAAGAATACTGATTTCAATTAATATTAAGTTTCTTTAAATATTGCTATTGTTTATCTATCACATTTCAATCTAATTTCTGAATGAATTATCTAGAAATCTCACTCATCTTTTTATTTTCAGTTCTCTTCAAGACCCTAGCTTCAGACTTAACAATTTTAAAAAAAATTCTCTCAATGACAATTATTCTTCACAAAGTAAGAAGCAGTAAATGAAACCAAATCACATGATCTGAAGTGTAGACTTAAAAAGTTTGCAGGCTCATGCTTCAAAATAAAAATTATTTACAAAGTCAGAAACCTTCCTGTACGTGTCTGTTGTGACTGTCTTTTCCTTTTTCTCGCAGTAATTCCAGCTGTTCCATTAAGACTTCGTTTTCCTCCAAAACCAACTTTGCCTGATCCTGCAATTGTTGCCTGGGAGAATAAAAGATAACTGGCATTAAATGAGGTGCTTTCTATCCAAAACACACTCATTCAAACTAAATTCTCATTGATATGTTTGGTCACAACCATACACAATATGGTTCAATAATTCCATGGCATGACATTAAACTAGCATTAATTATGAAAATAAATAAGATTAAAATTCAAGTATATTCTCTTGTTTAACTCCAACTAAGATGGTTTGCAAGAGACTCTTTATATCTCAAAATAACAGTTTGGAGAAATCTCAAAAGTCTCCATAGAAATCTGGTACTTCTGCAAATCACAGGGGCAAAATAGCACCACTGATCTCGTGAAATTATCCTGTGAACTTCCTCTAAGTACCACTTTAGAGTCAAAGAACTATACAGAGATACAACATGAAATCAGATCCTTTGGCCCATCAACTGTTTTTACCCTAATCCTACCCTACCCTATTTTTTCTTTTCACATTCTCATCAACTCATCACTAGGTACAACTCTTCATCTCTACATGCTTTTTGCGTTTAACTTACAGCGATGAATTAATTCCAACTTGCATGTCTTCAGGATGTGGAAGAAACCCGCATGGCTACAAGAACATGTAAACCACATAGTATGCATTGGTATTCAGCACTGAACTAGGGATGACAGAGCTCTGAGGCAGCAGATCCACTGTGCTGTCATTTGCTAATCTATAAAACACTGGTAATTATCTGGCTTTCAAAAAAAGAAACAAGGTTTCACGACTGCAACTCAATATTTGTGACGTATAATTTTATTTCTCCTACCACTCTGTGTTACTGACAATGCCATTTCTTGTGCATTGTTGATGAAGCTGTTTATTCTCCTTCACCACATCTTCAACTCTGGCTCTGAAATTCTTCATCTCCTTCTGTGAATAATTAAGGATGTATGGTGAGTAAATGACACTAGCAGAACAACTGAAGAGTACATTTTCCTTTAAATAATTATCAACAATAATTACAGAGTCAAAAGTGTAGAAACTCGATTATGTATATTTCTTGTTAAAATTGTACTGCGTTTTAGGGATTTCTTGTTCAAGGTCAGACTAATTTATGCAAACAAGTATCATTGCTACAACTTTAAAAGGAATCAATCATTGATTACAGTCAGTACTGGAAGTTACTGTGCAGGTATGTATTTAGGTAGATAGTGAAGTTGACTGACCATTTTACAGACATTTATTTTATATCCCAAGTAGAATAGGTGAAAACCCACGAAGGAGGTTCTGTGTGCTCAGGGGCAGATGAATTACTCCAAAAGATGCAATTTGTACTGTTAAAGATTATTTCCTATCTTTGGAGCAACCACCATGAAGAAATGGATGGCTTTCTTTAGAAATGCACATAGCGGGAAGTGGGAAATACTTTTTGATGTCCTCTAACAACCTCGCATGTGGAGAATTACTCTGACAAACTTGGTATGCCTTGTAAGTGGTAAAAAGCGATTTCCAGATTAAGAGTTGAATTTCTCATTTGAACCAGTGCGACCACAACATGCCCTTGCAACTAGAATAATTACTAGCTCAAGGCAATTGTTGATTAATGGTAAACATTAGGATGCTGCAGGAGGGGAAAGGACAATAGTGACATCCTAAGAAATTACTCTCAGTTGTCAGGTATTGATATGACACAAAGGTAAGGCACCACTTGGGGGATTATGGGTCAAACATGGACAACTGGGATGAGACAGGAGAACGCTGTTGTCGACATGGACCAATTGGATCCAAGGGCCTGTTTCCATGCTGTATGACTCCAGAATTAGAAAGTTTTGGCAACATTTTTGTTGATTTATGAAAACAAATGTGAAAAAATTGTTTTAGTATATTAAATACTGCATTTAATATATTCCACAGAAGTAGAAACAACACCAAGAGAAAGTCAGAAGAATTGCAGAGGAGTAAATAAGTAGCTTTGAGAAGTATCCTGATGTGGGAATAGAGGATACTAAAATTAATATTCAAAGTACATTTATTATCAAAGAATGTATAGTTTATACAACCTTGAGATTTGTTTGCTTAGAGGCAGTCACAAAGCAAGATATTAGGATTAAATGTCGAACAATTCATTAACAAGATAAAAGGCTCCATCGTCGTTGATAAAAGAAGTTTCTCTCTGCACTGATGCTGCTTGGCCTGACGAGTTCTTGAGCATTCTCTGTTTAAGTTTCTGAATATGTCTGATAGGAAAATCAGTATGCAAACTAAGTATAAATCACCATGATTTGCTGGCAGTTCACTTAGCTGAAGACACATGCAGGGCACTTGCCAATAATATAGAAGAAATAAGCAGCATAATTACCTAAGAGAAAAGGCAAAATGAAAACTTTAAGGTTTTATTAATTATCTTGTACATATCAGCAGCATACCTCATGTGCTTCCAATATAGCATCCTTTTTCTGTAGTTGGTCTTCATAAGCCAACATTAGGGGTGATAAATACTTCATATCCACCTACAAGACATTGCATTTCATTATAAATTTTATACATCACAAAAGGCTCAGAACATTGAGGCTATGCATTATTTCATATTGCACACACATTGCAATTTAGTAAATCTTTAGTAGCCTGTCTTGGGCCAATCATAGAGATATCGTGGCCAAGAAAGCTCACCAATGTCTCTACTTCCTCAGGAGGCAGAAGAAATTTGGCATGTAATTGCTAACCCTTAACTATTTTAATCAGTGCACCATAGAAAGTGTCCTAACTGGATGAGTCATCATAGCTTAGTATGGCAACTGCTATGCACATGACCTCAATAAACTACAGAGTTGTGGAGACAGCTCAGCACATCACAGAAACCTTTGCATGGACTCTCTCTCTTTTTCTCACTGCCTCAGCCAGCACAATCAAAGACCCCACCTAGCCCAGATATCCACTTTAAAATATTTGCTGATGACACAAAGGTTGGGGGTGTGCAGAAAGTGTTGAGGGCTGTCAGAGGTTACAACGGGACATTGATAGGATGCAAAACTGGGCTGAGTAGTGGCAGATGGAGTTTAACCCAGATAAGTGTGAGGTGGTTCATTTTGGTAGGTCAAATATGATGGCAGAATATAGTATTAATGGTAAGACTCTTGGCAGTGGGATTTTGGGGTCCGAGTCCATAGGATGCTCAAAGTTGCTACGCAGGTTGACTCTGTGGTTAAGAAGGCATACGGTGCATTGGCCTTCATCAATTGTGGGATTGAGTTTAGAGCCGAGAGCCGAGAAGTAATATATAGGACCCTGGTCAGACCCCACTTGAAGAACTGTGCTCAATTCTGGTCGCCTCACTACAGGAAGGACATGGAAACCATAGAAAGGGTGCAGAGGAGATTTACAAGGATGTTGCCTGGATTGGGGAGCATGCCTCATGAGAATAGGTTCAGTGAACGGCCTTTTCTCCTTGGAGTGATGGAGGATGAGAGGTGACCTGATAGGTGTATAAGATGATGAGTGGCATTAATCATATGGATAGTCAGAGGCTTTTCCCCAGGGCTGAAATGGCTAGCACGAGAGGGCAGTTTTAAGGTCCTTGGAAGTAGGTACAGAGGAGATGTCAGGGGTAAGTTTTTTTACACAAGAGAGCAGTGAGTGCATGGAATGGGCTGCCGGTGGCGGTGGTGGAGACGGATACAATAAGGTCTCTTAAGAGACTCCTGGATAGCTACATGGAGCTTAGAAAAATAGAGGGCAATGGGGAAAGCCTAGGTAGTCCTAAGGTAGGAACATGTTCGGCACAACTTCGTGGGCCGAAGGGCCTGTATTGCGCTGTAAGTTTTCTATGTTTCTAACATACAAAAGCCTGGAAGCACATATCATCAGGCTCAAAGGCAGCTTCTATCCCACTTTCATTAGACAACTGATAGGTTCCAATAAGAAGGACTCTTAACCTCACAATATGGCTTTTTATAACCTTGCACCTTATTGTCTAACTGTACTGCATTTTCTCTGGAGCTTTTCTATTCAGCAACCTGTTGTGGTTTTATCTTGTACTACTTCAATGCACTGTGTAATGAATTGATTTGTTTGAACAGTATGAAAGACAAGCTTTTCACTGTACATGTGACAATACGAAACCAATTTCAATTATTACAAATGGCTTTGAGGGTGGTATGAAGGAGGAGGAGTGCTGCAGTGAAGTATAAAATGTTTTCATGATTTGATAATACAGTGGTCTCTCCCAGGCTACCATTCTGTACCTTTGTATTTCATGTATTTGCAAAAAAAAACATTACAACATCAGAAACTGAAATAGAAATCTGTTCAGCTTTTTATGCCTGATCCACTCTATAAGATGATTTAATTATGACAGTTCACTGAGGTAGTCCAAGTGAAAACAAGAACAGAATACAGAATAAAGTGCTACTATAACAGAGTAAGTGTAGTGCTGGCAGACAACAATGTGTAAGTGGCATGCAAGTTTTGAGACTGTGGAACAACCTAGGCTAGATTTAATTCCTGCATATAGTCAGTTTATAGCATTCTTACATTGTTCTTTTTCTTCAGAAATGAAGGAGCAAATATTGACAAACAGAGATAGATGAACAAGATGGAGGAAGGCTTGAATTTACCAATACACCCAAAAAATACACTAAATGCCAAATATGTTGAAAAGGTGTATTTAACTCCCAACTCCCCAAAAGGACACCATCAGAGGGAAGGAAAGGAGCCATCTAGTTCAGGAGGAGGTGAGAGCAGCAGTGGAGGAAACGAGAACCTGAAAGGTGGTGGGAATGCAGCAACAGGGAGCTTGGACAAGATAGGAAAATGCGGTGAGAGGAAAGTGACCTGGGCTGAGCTTTGGAAAGCCGAGCCACACCGCATCCAATTTCTCATCCAGGCAGTGTACGATGTGCTTCCAAGCCCATCAAACCTGCACGCATGGGGCAAAGCAGAGTCATCAGTATGCCCACTGTGCTCCAAGCAAGGAACCCTGGAGCACATCCTCAGCGGCTGCACAAGGGCACTTGGTGAGGGACGGTACCAATGGAGGCATGATCAGGTCCTGAAGACCATCGCTGAAGGGATCAACGCAGGAGTGGAGTGGGCGAAGCGGTCCCAACCCTCCAAGCAGACCATTGCCTTTGTCAGAGCTGGGGAGCAGCCAATACCCGCCAAAAGAACATCGGCAGGTATCCTGACCTCTGCAAGAGACTGGCAGCTGTTGGTGGACCTCAAAAGGCAGCTGAGGTTCCCTGACCATATCGCAGCCACCACCCTGCGACCAGACATTATCCTTGTGTCTGAGTCTACGAAACAGGTGGTGATGCTGGAGCTGACAGTCCCATGGGAAGATCACTTGGAAGAGGCCTTTGAAAGGAAGCTATCTAGGTACGCAGGTCTGGTCAGCAACTGCCAGCAGTTGGGATGGGGAGCATGGTATCTCCCAGTGGAAGTTGGTTGTAGACCTGATCAGCCCCGGCTGGGTCGCCTGGAGGAGGGTGTATGATGTTGAAAAACCCGAAACACCTGATAATTCCAGGAACATCACTGGTGATGCGTCCAGAAGCATCAGTAGATGTATGCACACAGATATACACTTACACTTGTTTCATGCTAATATTACACTACTTTTGCTGCTGATGCTCTATAATTTTGATGCCTAAAAAATTGCAGGGTTCTGTAAGCTACAAAACCTTGAATGATATAAAGTTACTCAGAGGTACTCAATGAAGGGAAAAGGATATCTGACCCAAATTTTAAAAGTTGCCACATAGATTTAAGCAGGTTCATAGTGATGCATCAACATTACATGGCATATTCCCTCTTTGTAGCTCAGGGAAAATGCAACTATAATTTAGATTTATGAATTGTCTATCATATATAAAATAAATAAACATAAAATAATGAAATGTGTTTACTTACAAGCCAAGATGGAGGTGTCCCTGATGGTGGAAGGCCAGTATGATGTGACCCCTGAAATAAATACAAGTTTACCTCATTATATTCACTTACATTTCAAACATGTTGAACAGTCTAGAGTACTTCACAGGATGTTTTTGTTTATAAAAGGGTTGTGGAAGCCAGGGACCAAGAAGCACGAGTACGTAGTTCCCAGAAGTCTGCATCAGAGGTGGACAGGGTAGTGAAGGCTGCATTTCGCATGCTGACTTTCATCATGCTGGGAGCTGAGTACAGGCATTGGGATAAGGTGTTTTAGTTGTGTTAAGTGTTTATGAGACTATACTGTGTACAGTTCTGGTCATCCTGTAACAGGAAAGACATCTTACTTCAGCAAAGAGTGCCAAGGTTTATATGACTGCTGCCAGGACCTGAGGGCCTGAGTTATAGAGAGAAATTGGGCAGGCTAGGACTTTATTCTTTGGAGCATAGAATATTGAGAGGTGACCTTAGAGGTGTATAATATCATTAGAAACATAGAGAGGATGCACACACAGTTGTGTTCCCAGGGAAAGGGAACTAAAAACTAGAAGGCATAGGTTTAAGGTGAAAGGTAAAAGATTTAAATGGAACCTGAAGGGCAACTTCCTGCAGAGGGTGGTGAGTATATGGCATGAACTACCAGAGAAAGCTTTGAGACAAGTTAGGTAACAATATTCTAAAGACTTCTGGATGAGTGCAAGGGTTGAGGGGGATATGGGCCAAAGTGAGCAAACTGGTCTAGCTTTGTGGACACCATGGTCAAGTTGGGCCAAACAGCCTGTTTCCATGTGATATTATTCTATGACTATGAGCTGAACTGCAATACTGGTTACTAGTAGCGTGACAATATGGATTCTGGAAATAGTTAATTAAGTTTACGATGATTTAATTAGGCAGGAGTAATTAAATGATTTAAGGAAATTAGTTTTAATAAAGCAATGTAAATCAGGTTATTATTGGGCAATAATTTCAGTGTAGCTGTGAAGGCAGACAAATAGTGTAATTGATGTCATATTAATTGCAATTAATATGAAGGAAGCGATTATTAAATTTATGAAGTCTGAACAATAATAATAACATTGAAATTAGGAATTGAGAAAAAAATCCATCAGATCCATGAAAGTAATTCCAATCCTTGAGGCCCCAGCCTAATGTGAGGACAAAGATAAGACAAATGATTGCAAAATTAATTTAAACTGTGATATGAAATGGATACTTTCAATTAGCAGGGTAACTAGTTTACTATCTTCCTAACAGAATTTGACTATTCAGTAAAGTTTTTAAGAAATTTATTTCATTAAAGTATTATCCATGAACAGGTACAGTAAAGAATATTTAAGAAATTTGCCTATGTCATCAGTTTGGATTTACCAAAGTATTTCCTGCATTTAAACAGAATTGTGCTAAAGAAAAGATTAATAAGCAAGTCTCCAAACAGACATTGAAGAAAAAGATTCTGGAGGTATGGAGAACAGACTTCAGATTTACAATATTGTTTCTCTAAAATAATAGTTGTTAGACATCAATAATTTTTTTTCTAATGCACTCAATTTACAATAATGTATCATTTATTTTTCAAGCAGGGGCTGCAGCCAGCAGTTGGAAGCTCCCAATCCCCATCCCATCCTATCACTATTCTTTTCCAGTTTTTTAAAAAAAGTTTTAAAATATTTTTTTCCCTACAACAACAACAACAAAAATACAGCACATCCACAAAAACCACGACCATAACAAAATCAAATTAAATATCGAGCAGCAAAAGGGAGAATAATAGAAAGGCAAAAGTAAACATACACAGCAGAGGTGCACCACCAAAAAAAACCTCAGTCCTCACCCCGTAAGAAAGTCGAATACAGGGCCCCATATCCTTTCAAAGATGTCCCCTCTGTCCTCATTATGTAGCCTCAGTCTCTCCAAATGTAAAGTATTTGCCAGTTCTCTCAGCCACAGATCGTACGTAGGCACAGAGTCCATTTTCCACATTTGCAGGATTAACTTCTTAGCAATCACCATTCCAAACAAAACACCCTCTTTTTCATACTTATTGGCTGAAGATAGGGAGCTTGTTGCTCCAAGGATGGCTATAGCGGGTCTGGTTCCCACCGCTTCCCATAAGCCTCAGAGAAACAGTGAAAAATACTTTTCCAGTATGCATAAAGCTTACATGACCAGAATGAATGTGACAAGTTACTGTTCTCAGATTTACACCTATTACAAACTGGTGAAACATCAGGATAGAAGCTGTGCAACTTTTCTTTGGAATAATGGAGTCTATGGATTGTTTTAAACTGTATAAGTCTGTGTCTGATGTTGACCGAACAAACACTCATCCCAGAGCTCCTCTGTCAGTTCTACACCCAATTCATCCACCCATGCCTGTTTAAGACCTGCAGTATTCACCCGCGCTCCATTATGTAGGATCTGATAAAAATAGGATACGGCACTATGAGTAACCGGATCAAATTTATTTATTGCCTCCAGGGACTCATGTTTGTCCAAAATTTCAAAATTAGATATACATTTCCTAACATAATCTCAAATTTGTAAATATTTGAAAAAACTAGATGCAGGGATATTGGAAACTGTTTGTAACTGCGCAAATGAGGCAAAGCTTCCATTGATATATACTACACAACAGATGCCACTCTGTTTCCAGGATGAAAAAAACAGAATCATTCAGGCCAGGCAAAAAGGATGATTGTCACATATCGGAGTGTCAATATAAGTTTTTGGGGCCTTAATGTGTAGTTGAAGCTGCTTCCTGATTCTTATTGCGCTGCCAACCACAAAGCTGTTACTAAAATGTGACTTATTAACTGCAGTGGGGCTATTAAGGAGAGCTGGTAAGGAAGTCTTCTTACAAAGCACTTGCTCTCTGAGTAACCATGCTGGGCACGAATCTGGGGTAGAGGGTGAGCCTTGTTTCCACCATGCAAGATTGGATAGGTGGGCAGCCCAGTAATACATTTTAACATCTGGTAGGGCAAAACCTCCTGCTTCCTTGGGCTTTGACGTGTTTTTTAGTAATTCTAATGGCTTTATAATTCCAAATAAAGGGTATAATAATTGAATTCAATTGCTTAAAATATGACAGAGGAATAAAACATGGAATTGACTGGAAAAGATGAAGAAATTGTGGCAGTACAATCATCTTGATTGCGTTAACCCTTCCCACCAAAGAAATTGGACAGGTTTTCCAAAAGTCAATATTGCATTTAACCTGCTCAACTTTGTTTCACCAATTCACTTGCAAAAGGTCATCTGGGTTTTTTGTAATAGATACACCAAGATAGGAAAAATTATCATAAACTATTTTAAAGGGAATAGACTGTAAATACTCTGTATTAACCACTGCAGTGACTGGCATTAGTTCACTCTTATCCCAATTAATAGAGAAACCTGAGAAACTACTAAAATTATTAATTAGAGTCAGAAGGGCGGGTATTGATGATTGTGGGCTGAAGATATATAAAAGGACATTGTCAGCGTATGAAAGGTGATGGTTATATCCATGCATATCAATGGAAGATATCAAAGGGTCTAGACATCAATAATTAACAAAAATAGAAATAATAAATAATAACAATTGAAAATAAGTACCTAAACAAGGGTCACCACATTAATATAATAGATGTTAAATATATCCTGTAGAGCACAAAGAACGTAAAACAGTACCGGTCCCTGGATCCACGATATTGTGCCACCCTGTACAAGCTGACTCCTTGGTCATTCTAACCCTTCCCTCCTATACAGCCCATAACCCTCCATTTCTCTTACATCAAAGTGCCTATCTAAGACTCTCTTAAACATCCCCATTGTAGCCATTTCTACCACTATCCCGGAGAGTGTGTTCTAGGCACCTGCTGCTCTGTATGAAAGAAACACAGCCTCCGACTCTTCTCTTCCCTCCACTCACTTTAAATGCGTATTCTACCAGCAAAAGACACTGGCTGCCCACTTTGGCCTCTCGTGATCTTATACAATTCTATCAGGTCTCCTCTCATCTTTTGTTACCACAAAGAAAAATACCCTAGCTCACACAAACGTTCCTCATAAGGCATGTTCTCTGACCCAGACAGCATACTGGTAAATCTCTGCACCTTCTCTAAACAAATAGAAAAATTTGTGTAGACAAATCCACTACCTCCTGGATTACTGACAATCTGACAGATATACCCATATGTACGGCTGGGTAGTTCTCTGGCTGAGATGGCAGAGAGTGGCACTGGAGCACCAAAACAGACTGTCCTGTCTCTGTTTCTGTTCACACTGTACACCTCCAACTTTCAGTACAAATCTGAGTCTTGTCACTTGCAGAAGTTCTCTGATGACTCTGCGGTGGTTGGTATATCAAAGATGGGCAGGAGTTGGAGTACAGAGGAATGATGGACAAGTTTGTGGAGTAGTGCATGAGGAATCACCTGCTCCTGAACATGGCCAAAACCAGGAAGATGGTGATGGATTTTAGGAGGAAGAGGACTGTGATGAGTCCAGCATACATTCTGGGAGAAGAAGTTGCGGTGGTGGAGGAGTACAAATACTTGGGTGTTCACCTCGACAACGGACTTGACTAGAAAAACAACATCCGGGCTATTTAAAACAAGGGGATGAGCAGATTCTATTTTCTAAGGAATCTGAGATCCTTCTATGTGTGCATCAGGATGTTAGAGACCTTTTACCAGTCCGTTGTAGCGAGTGCAGTCTTCTTTCTGCTTTATGATGGGGGAGCAGCATTTGTGCTGATGATGCAAAAAGACTAAATAAACTCATCAAAAGGGCTGGATCTGTCCTTGGCTACAACCCGGACACTTGAGTTAGTGGTGGAGAGGAGGTCACTAAACAAGCTGTTAACCATTATGGACAATCAGGCACATCCTCTCTATGACCTATTGAATAAGCAGCAGAGCACCCTTTCGAACACACTCATTTAGCTCTGCTGTCACAAAGATCAATGCAGAAAATCTTTCCTATCAAATGCAATGAACATATACAACAGGAGTGTTCTGGAGTTATTTGAATATAGCAGATATTAATTCAAACAAGAAAGGAGCACAATGCTTTACAGTAGTAGCGATCTGGGTTCAATTCCTGCCACTGCCCGTAAGAAGTTTGTACGTCCTCACTGTGGAATGCGTGGGTTTCCTTAAGGTGCTCCGGTTTCCTCCCACGGTCCAAAGACATACCGGTTGGAAGGTTAATTGATCATTGTAAATTGTCCCATGATTAGGCTAGGATTAACTCGGGGTATTGCTGGACGGTGTGGCTCAAAGAGTCTAAAGGGCTTGTACTGCGTTGTATCGCAATAAAAATAATTTTAAAAAATTAAACCGCTTTAGTTCTTACTGTAAATGTAAATAAACTTAGGAAGCTTGCAATTAATCTTCAGATTTATTATAAATAGCAAGTAGTAAAATTAAGTGTCTAGCTCTCCAACCTCTGAAGCCTTTAGAGTACTTGTGTCAATTACTTTGTGACAAAGGTGCTTGAACATTCTTTGAGTGATCATGCAGAAAGTTTGAAGTTAATAACTCATCTCCTTCTACCTTAGGCCACGAACTTATCAATCACCCTTCGTATGTTGATGGACACAAAGTCTTGAGTATCGATAACTGATCTACCCATGCTCTTGATTGGAGAGTTGATGTACATTACCAGTGCAGAATACAGTGAGGGCAGAGATAAGCAAGCCTCAGGTACCTGAGATGGAAGGAGTGCAGCTTCCTATAGACTTTTGAGTGTGCCCAAACAATCACAGTATTGTCCTGGGGATAGAAACTCTATGTGAGGTAGGTGTTATCATGGACTCAGGAAAGGGAGAAATAATATAGACAAGTCTGGGACAGTAAACAAATATGATCCACAGAAAAGATAAAATGGCCCAGAGAGACAGCAATCCCAAGCAGTGACAAGAGACAGGAAAATCGGGGGGCATCACATTAGTAAGTCCCATAGACAAGAACTGTCAGAAGCAGTGCACGTGCCTGTAGAGGCAACACCAAGCGAAGGCTCACCAGAAAGGGGAGAGCAAGAAGCAGAAAGGGAATGTGTGCAGATCATGTGGCAAAGACTGCAGCAGAAGTAAATGAGATGAAAGAAACTGCAAGTGTGGAGGAAGAAACTACTGGAGCCAATTCAGCAAGACTATACGGGGATGTGAAGGACCATTGTAACCAGGTTAAGATGTTGAGGGATCTAGAAAAACAACAGCAGAATAGTGATGATAAGAGAGAGAGCCTGAGGGAGAGAAGATAGTCCTGCCACAGCTGGGTGACTAAGTTATAGTGGGGAGCTGCCTGAAAGGGCAGGGTACATTATAGGTGGGCATGACCACACAGTGTTCCAGTCAAAGGACACCCAGCGAGGCAGCCAGTGCAAACACTGAACTCAGGTTAAATTGTACCATTCATTTTCTTGTCGCTCTCACAGACAGAAGGGACCAAGTCTACCTAGTAATAGAGTCATTCCAGAGAATTTAAGTGAGGAACACCAAACTGATACTTCACATCTGACCACAGCTAATGGAAGTAGATTCACAGATGAAAGAGAATGGAAATGCAAATGCAAAGGACGGAGACAGTGTGTTAGCAAACCGTGAATAAACTGTTAACGTATAATGGCACTTTGCAATGAAAACTGGTTCTGGAAGGTAAATTAATTACTGTACATCGAACAGAACAGAAAGATATTGGGAAAATGGGTGGGAGGGTTCTGAGTTATAGCAGAGATATCAGGTTCCACCCCTCATTCCTTTCAAAGCTTTCAAACGGCAAAGCAGACTTAGGAAAAGAAGAAATTGCACACAGTGTCTGAACACAAGCACCCCAGTATGAATGGGGACTGAACACAAATGAGCTGAGCCCTTCACTACTGGGTTGGGCCACCTATCAAATGGACAGTCCAAGAGGTGGTGCCATTGGGGCAAGGTCCTTGCAGCTATTCAAATAGAGAATAAACACTCCTGTAGATTGATCAGAGACTGAGAGACATGGCAGATAATTCTGATTAATTTTCTGTCATGTTATGTGTGAACTGTTGACTGCAAAATACCTGCCCACACAGTAACTACTGACTGCCATGTCTAACAGTTTCGGTTATCAGAAATTGAAGAGGCAAAGATGTGATTAAAATGCAATTTACCAATAGGGAAGGAGGCAACAAGCACACAAATGACAAAGCTGAATTTAAAAGACTGATTGAAATCGAGAAGACAGATGTGTCCAAGAAGGGGATGTGATCAAATTTCTGAAACGTTTTATTGCAATCTTCACTTAGTTATGTACATAGCCAATTAGGGATGAAAGATAGTATAGATGTAGATACATAAAGACATTATGGGTATTAATTGGGGAAGGGATCCAAAGCAACGAGCATTTTCACTGCTGTACTTAATTAGATCCATGAGATGTTTGCATATGCATGAATCATATACTAAGACAATGGGGTTATGTTAATTGGCTTGCATTAAACCTGGAACATGAACTGAGTCATTTGCACCATTGTGTCTTGAGTTCAAACTGGCAGGCTCGTCTGATGTTGACCCTTAAACATGGTCATAGTTATAGGCAATCAATAGCTCTTGTGTACTCAGAATATTTCTGTACTCAGAGAGCATTAATTTTGGGTGACTGGCTCTCTGTCTTTGAAGCCTTTAGACTATTTGTGTCAATTACCTTGTGACAAAGATGTTTAAACATTGAGCTGACTCCCACTGTAGATATGTAATTCAAAGGAAGCATAGTCAACCTAAAATATTGAAGTGAACAATATCATTGTAACTGATGAAACTGTAATGAATCACCTACTGTTACCCTTAATCTTATGGATATAAAAATGTGATGAACATTTGATTTGTGAGCCTCTATCTCTCAAGAGTATCTCCAGAACTATGCTTGCTTGTATTGACAAATAAAGGCATCTATAGCTGCAATGTCTCGCTGGTGACTTTAATCACAATCACAACATCACTACTCTAGTCAATTTTACAAATATCCCATGGACAGCATTCTAACTAATCGGATCAGTACTTGGTATGGAGGCTTACATGCACAGGATCCTGTAAGATGGTTGTAAATGCAGCCAGCTCCATAATGCTAGTAGCCTCCCCAGCATCAGAGGTACCTCCAAAGGGCAGAGTCTCAAGAAAGTGGCATCCATCATTAAGGACCGTCACCATCCAGGACTTGCCCTCCTCTTATTACTACTGACAGGAAGAGGAGCAGGGGCCTGAAGACACCCACTTAGTGGTTCAGGAACAGATTCTTCCCCTCTGCCATCTACTTTTGAACTGGCAATGACACCTAAACACTACCTCAATAGTTTGCTCTTTTGCACTTAATTTATTTATTTTTACATTTCTTATTGCAACCTAGAATAACTTTTACATATTGCACTAAATTGCTGCCACAGAACAAATTTCATGACATTTATCAGTGGTAATAAACCTGATTCTGATTCCAATAAGATTGTAATTCTCCAAAAGGTCATAAATCGTATTCCTACCAATACTCTCCAATAAATCTATTCCTCAGATTTTTTTCTCCAGTCCTGCTGAAGGGTTTCAGCCTGAAACATCAACTAGCATTTTTTTTGCCATAGATGCTGCCTCACCTGCTGAGATCCTCCAGCACTTTGTGTCTGTTGCTCTAATTTCCAGCATCTGCAGACTTTCTCGTTTGCTCTCCAATAGTCTGCCCATTGCAGACGTGAGTCTCACTAGTCCCCAGGATTATTCCTATTACCAATTTGTATACCAATTACTCCACCCTCAGCACTATCACCGTGGTTCCCAAACCACTGCCAAATTAGTTTAAACCTTCCACATAGCTCCAGTGAACCTGTCTGCAAGGATATTGGTCCCCCTCGGGTTCAGGTGTAACCTGTCCTTTTTGCGCAGGTCATACCTTCCTCAGAAAAGAACCCAAAGATCCAAAAATCTGAAACCCTGCCCCTGCAACACTTCCTCAGCCACTCATTTGTCTGTACAATCATTCTACTCCTGCCCAAACAGCACATGACTTGCTTCAGTCTGCACACACATGAAGAGTTTTTCCAAATCCAGATATATGTTAACTGCAGCCTACCATTTTGGCAAGCTCAATGATGACAAGAAATCAAACATAAAAATCAACATGAAGGGGTTGAAAAAGGTAAAGTAACATCATTCATCACCTATCTGACAAAGTTTGGCAGCTCCCCATTGTTAAGTCCATGCTGTGTATTTCATGTTTTCTAACAATTAGCTTCTATCGATTAATTAATAAGGCCAGGGTCTAAACACTAAGCTATGTTGATTTTGAAAAATATTGCTACTCAGTTATGCCATTCCTTCACTTTTACCAAGTCTAAGTCCGGGACCAAAAAGTACTCTGGGAGAGTCAATTTGTCAGATTACCATTAACTTCTTAAGAATGTCAATGCAAATCAAAAAAGTAGAAGTATATTCAAAATGATATTGTTACTTGCTTCTGTTATGAGAAGGTAAACAAACAATGGTACTTGACCACTAAGGTACCAAATATTACTCTGTTTACGGCAAGGTATTAAATCTAATATTCTGCAATTAACTGCACCAACAATATAATTTTTGGAGAAACTGAATACTAACAGAAGTTTATTTGATGAGCAAACTTTACTTGAGTGTTGAACTTCAATGACATATAAATGAAAAGAAAGAATAAATTTCAAGTTTTGTTTTACCTCTTTATCCACAGATCTGTATTTACTTTGATAATGGCTTAGCTCTACACTTAAACGATGTATTGTCATTTTCAAAGCATCATTTTCATCCACCAATTCCTGAGCTTGTTGCCTGAGTGAAACCAGTTCTTGGTTTTTATCTGCAAAAAGATATTTCAAGATAAAATTCATTAAATCTTGTTCAAATCCCACAAACCATTGAAAAATCTTTCCCAATAATGAAAATTGGTTTCTACTATATTTAAGGTACTAATCAGCATATGGTGAATTAAATATGGTGTAATATGGTATAATATTTCAAAATTACAGGCAGCCCTCCTTATCCGTGGATTCCGCATGCGCGAATTCAACCAACCACGAATCGTGAAAGCCCGGAAGTGCTCTTCCAGCACTTGTTGTTCGAGCATGTACAGACTTTTTTTCCTGTCATTATTCCCTAAACAATGCTGTATAACAACCATTTTACATAGCATTTACATTGTATTAGGTATTATAAGTAATCTAGAGATGATTTAACGTACACGGGAGGGCGTGCATGATTTATCATGCACTGGGATCGAAAAAAATCAGAAGTTCTCTTGCTAAGTAAGTCAGAACAGGTACATCCGGTATTATTTAGTGTCAGTTACTCAAACATTTGTAGTATATAGTATATATTTTACCTTTCTATGCATATAAAACACTTAAGAACGTATGTTTCAGCGCCAGGCTGGGAAACGGAAATTCTCGGGACTTGGGACAGATCACTATGGAGTGCACTCTCTACCGTGCCGGGTTGATGTGGAGGATCAAAAACCCAAAACCCAATAATTAAACCACTGTGTTGCTTAGTAATAATTGTAGCTTTCATCGGGGCAGAGCCTTTCTCACTTTATCCTTTAAAATTGTTCCAATCGTTGACCGACGTAACCTAATGCTTTTCCAATAACCGATGGTGTTTCACCTCTTTCCGATCGCTTTATTATTTCCACTTTATTTTCAATCGTGATCGTGATTATTTTAGTGAACAGAAGCACTGCGGATTCAGATCTCTGCCACCCGGTCCTAATGTCCACCACACTGAGACAGGTTAAATAAGGTCTGGGGTTCCACTGAGTCCTAAGTCCCACCGCACTGAGACAGGTTGAATAAGGGACTTGAGCATCTGCGAATTTTGATATCTGCGAGGTGTCCCGGAACCAATTCCCCGCAGATAAGGAGGACCGACTGTACATGCTTATCAATAAATATTTCACTCCTGAAGTTAAATTTAACATCAATTAGCAGATACTATACCATAGAAGGAGGATTGAGATTTACAACCTTCGCTTGGTTGGCTATTCTTAAGTTTCCCATTGCTTTTGATTTCTTTTTTCCATATGCTCCACTTTAAGCTGCACCATCTGCAGCCTGTTGGGCAATAACCCCATTTTCAGAAACCAATACCTGGTTTCTTTCTTTCAGCTATTCAGATGGCTTCTTTTGGACATCCATAAGGCCTCCACTAGTCTCAGCTGTTACATCTACAGTGCAGCATTTAACACAGCATTTCACAACAGAACAAAACAATCACATTATAATCTAATAATTAAACAAAGTCATAGAATAATTCAATTAAATCTGGAGCAAAACTGAATTATTTGTTTTTAACTTATTATGGTTTTACTGTAAATTTGTGGCCTCTTGTTAAAATACACCAAAACATCTGTGCTCATTTTGTAAAGAGAATTGTTTTAATTCGTATTCTTAATAAAGATCTTTAATTTCTAAATAATTTCCTATAATGAAAATGCCACTTTCAGAGAACTGAAATGACTGTCTTATTAAAGTAAGTTAATGTCAATTTGCTTTAGCAGAAAAAAGTATTACTAAAATTATACTTCAAGTTTATTTTCCATTAAGTCTTATTAGGAAATTCATTTGTTTTTCAGGTCATGTACTTATTAATGTGCAGAAGGGGAAAACATAATAAATGAATTTATTGATGCTTTAACTTGAGTTATTGCACTTTGATCATTCAAATAAAAAGGTCATATATTATTTAAAAATTACTACTTCAACATAAAGAACTTGATTCAATTGAATAGCTTACTTGCCAATGCTACTCCACCAACACTTTCCAAATGAGAGGTGGCAAGAAAGCCACCACTTCTAGCTTCTCCTCCAAGCCAGCCATTATCCTGACATAGAAATATACCTCACTTCCTTAATCACTATTGACCCCAAATCTTACAAAACCTCCTATCCAACAGGAAGTTGGAGAGTACCTACATGAGAAGGGCTGTAATATTTATATAATGCATATCACCATCTCCTATTTAACAGCAATTAGAAAGAGACAATAAATACTAACCTTGCCAGTGTATCTCTGATATTCCATAAATGAACAATGAAATAATGAGGCCAGAGGAACAAATGGACCTTAAAATACTATGCAACTCATAAGATCATAACATAAGCAAGCCAAGCTAAATAATTTACTTCTAAAAGGATAAAACTGAAGAGAAATTCTTTTAAGTCTGAACCAATCGAAGATTGAACTGTTCAGATCCTTTTGTATAACCTGGTCACCATATTATAGAAAGTTAAAAGAACCACTGGGAAGAAGGTGTAAGAACCCAATTTTTCATGGGCTTTTAAAAAAAATAGCTAATGAAAAGCACCAAAGCATATTGTATTTGAAAAATATTACAATGAATTATGGAACACACACAAAAATGCTGGTGGAACACAGCAGGTCAGGCAGCATCTATAGGAGAAGCACTGTCGACATTTCGGGCCAAGACCCTTCGTCAGGACTGAAGGGTCAGGACTTCGTCAGTCCTGATGAAGGGTCTCGGCCTGAAACGTCAACAGTGCTTCTCCCATAGATGCTGACTGGCCTGCTGTGTTCCACCAGCATTTTGTGTGTGTTGCTTGAATTTCCAGCGTCTGCAGATTTCCTCGTGATTGCTCAATGAATTATGGATCCAGATTAGTAGCTAATAATCTCTTACTATTACACCTTTCCCTCAATGTAAGCAAAGCAATACAGTGGGTCATTGACTACAGGAAGAGGGAAAGTGCATATGCTCCTACCTTAACTAATAGTGCCGAGGTCGAGAACATTGAGATCTTCTATTTCCCAGGAGTAAGCATCACCAATAACCTGTACTGGTCTAACTAATTAGACACAATGGTCAAGAAAGCTGACTGATACCTCTGCTTCCTAATAAGGCTAAAAAAATGGCATGCCCTGTTGACCTTTACCAACTTTTATCAACACACCTTATCTGGATGCATCATGACTTGGTATGGCAATTGCTCTGCTTTTGACCACAAGAAACTACAGAGTTGTGCATGCAGTTCAAAACATCACAGAAACCAGCCTCCGTTCCAAGGACTCAATCTATACCTCTTACTATCTTTCCTTTCGGTTAGCCCTGACGAAGGGTCTCGGCCCAAAACGTCGACAGCACTTCCACCTATAGATGCTGCCTGGCCTGCTGTGTTCCACCAGCATTTTGTGTGTGTTGTTGTTTCAGTCTATGCCTCTCACTGCCTCAGTCAAGTAGCCAGCATTATCAAAGACCCCACCCACTCAGGACATTCTTTTTCTCCTCTCCAGTCAGCAAAAGATACAAAAGCCCAAAAGCACAAGCCATCAGGTTCAAAAACAGATTCCACTCTCCTCCTTATAAGGCTATTCAATGGTTCTCTTGTATGATAAGACTTCAACTGTAAAATCAATTAATTCAAGAGGTCAACAGTTACCAATATCAGCGTGGGAGAATTATGTGCTGGATACAGAGGCTGGTGGGGTAGTGGGTGAGGACAAGAGGAACCCTATCCTCTGGTAGGGTGACAGGAGGATGGGGTAAGAGCAGACATGCATGAAATAGAAGAGATGTGGTTGAGGACAGCGTTGATAGTGGAAGAAGGGAAGCCCCTTTCTTTGAAAAAGGAGGACATCTCCTTCGTTCTAGAATGAAAAGCCTCATCCTGAGAGCAGAATTCTCAAAAACCTACGCCACCTCCAATGGGATCTCACCACCAGGCACATTTTTCCTTCCCTTCCACTTTCTGCTTTCCACAAGGATCGCTCCCTAGGCGACTCCCTTGTCCATTACTCTCTCCCAACTAACCTCCCTCCTGGCTCTCAACCTTGCAAGTGGAACAAGTGCTACACCTGTCACTACACCCCTCCCTCACTACAATCCAGGGCCCTAAACAGTTATTCCAGGTAAGGCTACACTTCACCAGTGAGTCTGTTCGGGTCATTTACTGTGTTCTGTGCTCCCGGTGTGGCCTCCTGTACACAATGAGACCTAATGTAGATTGGGAGACCATTTCACTGAGCATCTATGCTCCATCTGCCAGAACAAGCAAGACCTCCCAGTGGCCACCCATTTTAATTCCACTTCCAATTCCCATTCCAATATGTCCATTCATGGCCTCCTCCACTGTCGTGAAGAGGCCACACTTAGGTTAGAGGAACAACACCTTATATTCTGTTTGGGTAGCCTCCAACCTAACGGTATGAACATCGATTTCTCAAACTTCCGGCAATGCCCCCCCAACACCCCTCCACCTCCATTTCCCATCCCCTTTTCCCTTTCTCACTTCATCTCACCAATCAACTTCCCAGCTCTTTATTTCATCCTTCCCCCTCCAGGTTTCACCTATTACCTGTTGGTTCTCTCTTCCCTCCCACCCCACCTATTAAATCTACTCCTCAGCTTTCTTTCTCCAGTTCTGCCAAAGGCTTTCGACCCAAAATGTCGACTGTACTTTTTTCCATAGATGCTGCCTGACAGACTGAGTTCCTCCGGCATTTTATGTGTATTGATCTAACAATTCATGTTTTATTATGTCAATTATTGTCCCACCTGATTTGGTGACATCTGAAACTTTCTTTATCTTTGCTTTTTTCTTATTTTGAGATGGTGTTCTGGGATTTTCAACACTGATGCTGCTTTTTGAACCTTAAGAATAGAGTAAAATTATAAATACAATTGCAGTATCTCTGAAATTCATACTCACAATACTACTTTTAATATAATAACTTTGCTTGGAACAAAAACAATTTATGACCACAGCAAGCAGCTAACCCATGAGCTTCTAAGAGTTCTGCTAAAACTGTGACATCTAAGATGAATGACAAGAACACAATCAGGGAGGGGCAAGAACAAATATGTTAGCTTTCAGAATGAGCTGTTTCAACCTTCTGAATAATTAAACCAGTCCTTCTTTGATCCTCAATTGCCATTGCATCACTGGGTGATGATGCAGCACAGCAACTTCATTATTGTTTTTTCCTGCAGTACTGGACTTCTTACAGTGATACAAACTTGTACACCGGCATCTTCATCTCCAATCATTCACTCACATTTTAAGCCTCTTTCAATAGCTTCTTCAAATAACTTCTATTTTCTAACAAAATTCTCTTCCCTCTTTTATTATAAATTTTATTTTCTGCTTCTTCTGCATCATCTTTTTCTCTCTCTCTCTCTCCCTTCCCTGCCTCCCTCTCCCTGTCTCTCTTCCAACTCATTTCTATTCTTTTTTTCAAATACAAACCCCATTTCCAGAAAAGTTGAGATATTTTCCAAAATGCAGTAAAAACAAAACTCTGTGATATGTTAATTCACGTGAACCCTTATTTAACTGACAAAAGTACAAAGAAAAGATTTTCAGTAGTTTTACTTACCAACTTAATAGTATTTTGTAAATATACACAAATTTAGAATTTGATGGCTGCAACACACTCGCCAAAGGTTGGGACAGAGTTAAAATAAGATTGAAAAGTGCGCAGAATATTCAAGTAACACCGGTTTGGAAGGCTCCACATCAAGCAGGCTAATTGGTAGCAGGTGAGGTATCATGACTGGGTATAAAAGTAGCGTCCATCAAAAGCTCAGTCTTTGCAAGCAAGGATGGGTCATGGCTCACCCCTTTGTGCCAAAATTCGTGAGAGAATTGTTAGTCAGTTCAAAAGGAACATTTCCCAACGCAAGATTGCAGAGAATTTAGGTCTTTCAACATCTACATACGTCAACTGATTGTGAAAAGATTCAGAGAATTCAGAGACATCTCAGTGTGTAAAGGGCAAGGTCGGAAACCACTGATGAATGCACGTGATCTTCGAGCCCTCAGGCGGCACTGCCTAAGAAACCGTCATGTTACTGTGACAATTATAGCCACCTGGGCTCGGAAGTACTTCAGAAAACCATTGTCACTTAACACAGTCCATCGCTGCATCCAGAAATGCAACTTGAAACTGTATTATGCAAGGAGGAAGCCATACGTCAACTCTATGCAAAAACACCAGTGAGTTCTCTGGGCCCAAGCTCATCTCAGATGGACCAAAAGACTGTGGAATCGTGTACTGTGGTCAGATGAGTCCACATTTCAGCTAGTTTTCAGAAAAAACAGGCGTCGAGTTCTCCATGCCAAAGATGAAAATGACCATCCTGATTGTTATCAGTGAAAGGTGCAAAAGCCAGCATCTGTGATGGTATGGGGGTGCATCAGTGCCCACGGCATGGGTGAGTTGCATGTATGTGAAGGTACCATTGACTCTGAGGCGTATATTAGGATTTTAGAGAGACATATGTTGCCATCAAGGCGACAGCTCTTCCTGGGACGTCCATGCTTATTTCAGCAGGACAATGCCAGACCACAATCTGCACGGGCTACAACAGCGTGGCTTTGTAGACACAGAGTGCGTGTGCTTGACTGGCCTGCTGCCAGTCCAGATCTACCTCCTATTGAAAATGTATGGTGCAGCATGAAGAGGAGAATCAGACAAAGGAGACCACGGACTGTTGAGCAGCTGAAGTCTTATATGAAGCAAGAATGGACAAAATTTCCAATTGCAAATCTACTACAATTAGTATCCTCAGTTCCAAAATGATTAAAAAGTGTTATTAAAAGGAAAGGTGATGTAACACAATGGTAAACATGCCTCTGTCCCAAATTTTGTTGAGTGTGTTGCAGCCATCAAATTCTAAATTTGTGTATATTTACAAAATACAATTAAGTTGGTCAGTAAAACTATTGAAAATCTTTTCTTATGTACTTTTGTCACTTAAATAAAGGTTCACGTGAATTAGCATATCACAGATTTTTGTTTATTGCATTTTGGAAAATATTCCAACTTTTCTGGAAATGGGGTTTGTATTTATCTTACTCCCTTCAGAAATTTCAGTCAGATCATCTTGAGTGTTTAAAGCCTGAAATTTTATCAATCAAATTCAGCTTTTTTGAGACCTATTGCATGTTAATCAAGAGCCTTATTTGTAATCACCTTCTTTCCTTTGAGGTGTATACAACATAACCATCTCTTATCCTCGTAATATAAAATATCAACTGGTATCTCAAACTTTATAGCAATTTATATTTGTTCGATATGCAAAATAATTTGATTCCAAAGAAATCTGTACAATCAAGATGTGAGATTACCCGTAACTAGGCTGAACTCTGGAACCACATGTTGCTCTTCAGTTTGTTGTTGCTGCTCCTGGAAATAAATTAACATTACCTTTAAAACTTTTCATAAACTAGCTTCTGTACATTTTTATCATTATGAGGTTTTTTTTTGCTTGTTTCCTTCTGCAATACATCTCACAGGGTAATATAACAGTAAATTAAGGGACAGGTTATATAAGTATATCTTATAGTGCCTCATTAGGACTAGTCAACATAGTTATGCATGGCACATCATGACTAACCTACCTTATGGCATTTTTTGAGGAGGTTGCTAAGACGACTTATGAAGGAAAGGTGGTGGAAGGTGTCTACAATAGACTTTAGCAAGGCCTGTGACGAAGACAGACATGGGAGGCAGATCGAGTAGGATAAGTCACTTGGCATTCAGGTTACTTCCCCTACTAAGTCAATTAGATACAACACTGGTTTAGCGGCAGAAGGCAGAGAGTTGTAGTAGACGGTTATTTCTCTGACTGAAGCCCTGCGACTAGTGGTGTGCAGCAGGGATCTGTGCATAGTCATTGTTCTTTTCCAATTTATGTTAATGATTTAGATGATAATATGATAAACTGGATAACTAAATTTGAAGATAGCACCAAGATTGGGTGTAGTAGGTGATTATAGCTTGCAGAGTGTTCTAGGCCAGCTGGGGGAGGGGGAAAGATTGCCTGAAAAAGGGCAGATGGAATTTAATGTAGTCAAGTGTGAGGTGTTGCTTTGAAAGGAAACACCAAGGAAAGAATTCCATAGTGAATGATAGGGTTATGAGGTGTGCAGTAGAACCAAGGGACCTGGGACATCAGATCTATAATTCCTTGAAAGAAGCATCACAGATAGGAGTCATAAGAATGTTTTTGGCACATTGACCTTCATAAATCAAGATAGTGAGTAGGAGAGTTGGGATGTAATGATATTGGTGAGGCTGGATCTGGATTAATGTGTTCAGTTCTGGTCACCTCCCTACAGAAAAGATATCAAAAAGCTTATAAACTGCAGAGGAAATTTACAAGGATGGTGTCAGGAATTGAGGACCCGAGTTATAGGGAAAGGTTGAATAAATCAACAACAGGTTAAATAGATTAACAACAACAAAAGACTTAACAACAGATGCAAAATACTGGATGAACTCAGCAAATCAAGCAGCACCAATGGAGAGGAATAAATTTCCTGGAATGCAGGAGAATGTGGGAGATCTTACAGAGGAATATAAAATCATGAGACATATAGATTGGGTGAACGCATGCAAGCTTTTCCCCTCAGGATATGGGAGACTAGAACTAAAGGTCATTGGTTTATGGTGAAAGGTAAAGTATTTAAGGGAAACCCAAAGGGAAATTTCTCCAGAGTGTGATGCAACTGTGGAACAAGCTATCAGTGGAAGTGATAGATGCTGGTTCAATTATAACATCTAAGGAAATTTTGGATAGATACATGTGTGGGACAAGTTTGGTGGAATATGGTCAGGTGCAGGTAGATGGAACTAGGCAGAAGATCAAGTCAGCATGGATTAGATGGGCCAAAGAGCCTGCCTTCTGTACTGTAGTATTCTTTGATAATTCTGAACCTAAAGTACAATTCTTGCACTTTGGGATTTTCCTGAGGAAAGTATGTTTCAAACATTCTATAACAGCATGACCGTGTGAATGCTTAAATCTTCCATATCAAATTTGTTTACAATTAAAATACCAGTTTTGAAATAATAAAACTAACAGTAATTGAATCAACTTGAATGGCCATTGAAAATGGAGAGATTTTATTGCTTCCTTACCAATGCTTCCTTCTCAGAAAATGCATATGAACAATGTTCTTCTTCCTTTGTCCTTTTTTTTATCCTAGATGCATGAACTGGTGAATGTTCTGGAAGTAAATGAAAAGAAAGAATTACAGAGCAAAACTTGTTGCTTGTATTAGACAGAGTTTTGAAAAGGTTCATAAATGCAACCAACAGTGCTAAAAATACCTAATAAGGACTTTCCACCCTGATCCCAGTGGATCCTTATGCAGTTTCTTAACCAGGACCAACTCATCAGGAATCAGGGTATATGCTTCTTCTATTGAATCACTCCAAATGGCAGACACTTGTTAAGAAGCAGACTGTACAACCTCAGTAAATTTCAAAAAATAGTTAACTAAACTGTCTGGTATAATGTGTAAGTCAGCCTGCCTGAGATTGAGGGCTCCCAGCAAAGACACAGGATGTTTTGTTACGAGCTCAAACAGAATTATTTAGTTTTCTTGTTTGAGGTTGCTCTGATGCTACACAAGATCACAGGAAGAACTGTACACCATGGTACACCTTCTTCATAATACCTAGTCATTGTTTGAAGGTTCCATTCTTTAATTCAGCTGCCCTGATGACTCCGAGTGACATGGCCAGTGAAAAGACCATTCAAAATCCATCAATCGACATCATTCCTGACTAACACTCCCAGTGAAATATGTCCCTTGGTCAGAGTCAATGAGACATGGCAAAACCACCTAGGAATGTAGTCTTTGATCAGAGTTTTTGCTGCATGTGTGACAGTAGCTTTCTTGCTGGAATACCTTCCACCCACCCTGAAAACTTCTCCTCTATTATCAGTACATCTGAGTGTCCTTGACACTTTGGTAAAGAAATGTAATCTATTTGTAAAAGTAAAAATGGACCAGGTGGGGCAGGAGCTTTTCCATTGCTTTAGGATTCAATTTGGGCATGTCATGTATCTTTCAAACTTTTGTCGAGCATGTGTCCTGTCCTTTGGATTCCACCACCATTATGTTGATCGTCTCTTGCAGTCCAATGGGTCCTAGGGAATGTATCTGCAGGCCAGATAAGGAAGCAATGCAATTGGAGCTACTAGTCTATGACTAGTGCTGTTTCTCCACACTTCATCACTGTATAACCTCCCATCATTCTCCATCCAGAAACGCTTTTTCTGGTTACAGTATCAAGCTTGCATTTGTGGTATACTTTGTATGTTTGTCTGTGACACAGATTTCAACTTTGTTTCCATAATGTCAGTTGTTGGCTTCGCTGTACACGTTGTTCTTTTACTTTTTCCTGTGCTGCCATTTTTGCATTTTCATTCATAAATATATTTCCACAGTATCACTGTTGTCGACATACAGGGTGGACCTGTAGTCCATAATGCTCTCAATGCCCTGCCACATGCACCTCACGTCTCTGGTCTCACAGAAATGGAGGCATATTCTCTGGGAGTAATACCGTTTTGCCTTCCTGTTGGAGCTCTTGCTGACCCAAGTGCAGTCTTATCTCCCGATCTGATGGCAGCATCCCAATCTATCAACCATGCCCAGACCTCTGCTGTCATCCATTGCTTCTGATTTGCCCTCACATAGATGTGCTTAATACAGTGATGTCCTCAATGCACATCTATGTAGCCTGCCACAGATCTCACATGTTCATCAATGTTAATGTGATGGTCAGAGGTAGCAGCCTCCCTGAACATCCTTCAGTCTGTGTTTTCAAAACAGTCCCACAAAGCTGAGATTGTTCCTTCTGATCAGGACCTTATCTCCCTTTGAACTGGATTGGCACATTTAAACAGTTGTCGGTGTACAGCTTTGTACGCACGAGGGATGTTGATATAAACCAGGCACCGGGTCGAATGTATTCTCAGCTCTGGTAGGAAAGTCAATATGCTGACAAAATATAGGCAGGACTGTTTCTAAGTTAGCGTGGTTGAAGTAACCAACAACAACAACGAAACCATTGGGGTGTGAGGTTTGCAAGTTACTGATGGCACCGCAGAGCTCTTGTAGCACTTTTCCAGCATTGGCAGTGTGGGGGAGGGGATGTATATAGCAATGAACTCCCTTGGCAAAGGTTCAAAGATTCATTTTATTATTGAAGAATGTACACAGAATACAACTCTGAGATCTGTCTTCTCCAGATAGCCATGAAATACAGAAAAACCACAAAAGTTGTTGAAAGAAGATACTGATTCCCCTTTCCCACATGAAAAAGAAAAAACTCGCAAACCCCCAAATACCCCAAACCCTCCCTCACACAAAAACTAACAGATAATCTATCTGGGCACAGCAGCTAAAACATCAAACTCTTAACTCCCAAGCCCCTCCCATGCAAAAAATTCTGTCAGCCCAATAAGAGAAGAAACTCTCAGCTGGATGCCTGCTTCCTGGAGCCACATTTCTGTCAGAGCCGATTCAGCATCAAGCGAAGGTAGTCTCATTTATTTTTTAGTGTTGGAACAATCAAAAGTAGAATTGACAGGAGAGCTGGCCTGAAGGGTTTCACCTTTAGTCTTCCACAAATACCAGCACGCTTTCCTTGTTTGTGTTTCCATGTGCACCACTTCCTGGACAGCTGTAGCAGGCCACCCACAGTTCACAATTATCTCATGTGACTGAGCTCATGTGCAGTCCGACAACTCACTAATAAGGTAGACTTGGTGTTCTTGCCAACAGTGTCTTGCAATCATAAGAAAGAGAAAGGGCATACAATTACACCATTAGTTGGAGCTGGAGTGGCCACTACAACTGAAAACGCCGCCATCTTGAAGAGAAATTATGACAAAAATGGTCATACAGTTCAAGACCTCCACTTCCTTGAAAGTTACAATGCATGTATATTTTCATTCGTTCTAATGAAGGATCTCAGCCTGAAATGTTGACTCTTTATTCCTTTTCACAAATGCTGCCTGACCTACTGTGTTCCTCTAGCATTTTATGCAAGATACTCTGGATTTCCAGCTTCTGCAGAATCTCCTGTGTTTATTTTTCTTCACTTGAAAGGATTTTTTACGTTTTTATAAAATGTTATGTTTTGATGAGGCAGAAATAATTTCAAGTGTTTATGAATACAAAGATAGTCATAAATGTTCAACGTCAGTGATAGCATTGCAGGACAAGCAGTTGGCTTCAATGAATGTCAAAGACTTTCTATGAGCATAGTTAGCTGCTTGAAAGATCAAAGTAAGTTTATTATTGTACGTACCATTTAGTACCTTGAGATTCATTTTCTTATAGGCATTTATAGAAAAATTTATTTAAAAAACTGTACATAATCAAAGACTGACTAACAATGTGCAAAAGACAAACTGTGCAAATAAAATAATACTAAGATCATGAGTTGTAAAGAATCCTTGAAAGAGAGGCTATATAGGTCAGAGAATCAGTGCCCAAGTGTCTGTCAATTCTTTAAAAAATGAGAACTTAGTGCAATAAGCATAGAAAAGTATTGAAATAGTGATCAGCTCAGATTTCAATACTTTCATGTCCGTGACTAACCCTTTTCTAAAATCCAATCACAAAGAAGTTAAATGCGGGTCACATTAATGACTAGCCTCTGTAACAGGGATTATATAACAAGCATAAACTAAACAGAGACTAAGCCAAGAACAGAGGCCACAGAATAAAGTCATTAGGGGCGGCACGGTAGTGTGCCGGTTCACCCAGTGAACCTATAGTGCCTGTGACCCAGGTTCAATCCCCGCCGCCATCTGTAAGGAGTTTGTTCGTTCTCCCCATGATGAGCATGTCCACAGTTAAGTAGGTTAATTGGTCAGATGGGTGTAATTGGACAATGTGGGCTAGTTGTGCCAAAAGGGTGTGTTATTGTGCTGTATCACAAAACAAAAAAATAAATATGAAGGACCTAATTTGTCTTCACTATTTTACATGGCACAATTAAGTTCTCTCTGCCTTCACTGTTCCAAAATAACCAGCTTATCGAATGTTCCCTCATGGCTACAATCTTCTAGCAGGGGTTCCTAACCTTTTATTATTCCATGGACCCCTATCATTAACTGAGGGGTCTGTGGACCCCTGTTCTAGAGTTATTTTCTAAAACCTGCCCAGCCTGGGGTCTGCAGACCCTTCAGTTAATGGTATTGGTCCATGGCATAAAAAAAGTTTGGGAACCCCCTTTCCTGATCAGTGTCAGAGAAATAAATGATATAGAAAATCTCATCTTCTTTTCTACCCATTCTGTTCCAAAGCTTCCTCTCCTGGCCCTCTAAATTTCAAATTAATGATTTTGCATACATCAACTTTGCTAAATATCAAGCTCTCTTACGAGTTGAAAATTAAGAATTCCAACCTTACATAAAGGTCTGAATATACTCAGATGTAACATCTATGGCATTGCAGCAGTATTTGTTCAAGATCAATTCATTATCATTCACCTGTACATACGTATACCATCAAACAGAACAATGTTCCTCCAGACCAAGGTGCACAACACAGTACATATAACTCACACGCATAACACATAAAGTAATACTACCAAGAGCAAATAACAAATAGTAAGATGCACTTACAACACAAATTAAAAAGTAAACAGCTTAACACAACTTGCACTTCATACATGATGAGACCCGGGTGGTGGCAGGTTCAGTAGTCTTACAGCCAGGAAGAAGTAACTGCTTCCCATCTTATCAGTTCTTGTCCTAACGCTATGGTATCTCCTACCTAATGGCAGGAGGTCGAAGAGATTGTTGGATGGATGGGAGGGATCATTAGAGGGTTCTATTTATCAATTGCAACTTTAAACAATATTTTTCCCTGAATCAAATCTTACAGTGTGCAATGTTATACCTGTAGAAACTCACCATGAATTTAGGAAACTGGCTAAAATTTCCTTAAAATAACATAACCAAAAATAAGATCTGCATACAAGTTACATTTATGGAACCTTTGCTAAGTTGCCCCATACATTGAAGACTAATTCATCAGCCATGAAGCACATTATCCAAGTGTTCATTCAACAGAAAATGCAACATTAAAAAAAGCTTTTGTTTTACATTCACTTCTTACCTCACTGTCCTCTTATTATAGCTCCTGAACATATTCCTTCTCTGGGTAATATCTTCCTACATCTACAAAACTGGTGTCTCCTAACAACCCCTTTGATGCTTCTTACATTTTCCTAGTGCTCTGTACAGCCTGAGTGTTGCCTTCATGCACTAGGCATATCATATTTTCCAAAGCATACAATTCAGTCTTTATAAAGCATAACAACCAAATGGACAATATAATATTCTCTTGCATAATTCAAATGGTTAGAGCTGTATTTCAGAATCATTTCAACAAATCCCTATGCGAAACACTGTAATTATGATTTAATAGTTAGACCGTCATAGGCAGAATACCATATACTTCCAATTCCTGGAAAATCAAAAGAGTTACTACTTCTAAACACAAGGGGTACAATGTACTTTTAGTAACTTATTATTTACCTTGTCCAGGTTTTGATTCATGTATCCGAGTGATGGATGTCACATCATCGGAAGAAACATCAGTCATTTCACTGCTTATCGATATTGGGATTTCATCCTTTGTAAATAAAAATAAAAATAAAAATCAAACAACCAGATTCAGTTATTCATTTGTCAGAAATGAAAAGGTTCAAAATACAGGGACAGATGGAGTATGTTGTGAAATATTAGATGAATGTCAGAACAGCTCCAAGTGACACTTTAACTCTTCGCAGCATTGAAGGTGTTAAGATGTCTGTGCAAGTTTAATACTGCAGTTTTGTTAATGTCTAATGTTTGCTGACAGCAGCTGGATCCTTTCCTTGGCTCAGGATGCCTGTTGATGAATAGGAGTTGTTTGAATGAAAGAAACCATACCCAGTTGGTGGCATGTGAACAAGAGATCAAAGAATTAGGCTGTCACTGCATGTTAAGCTATGCTTGTGGAACTCCTACTTAATGTACCTTCTGCATGATTCTTGGAAATTCACCTAGACCAAAGAACTGCGATCGGTCCGTGCTTAGGTTCCAGACCTAGGGTGGTTTCACACGTCGGTGTTCCCATGACAACAGCGACAACCAAGTGGAGGATAAGAATCATGAGCCATAAAATCTTTGTGGAAATCTTTGTAACTTACTCAATAGTGTTTAGAGTGGTTTATATGTGCTTCCTAGTTCATGATAATAAATTAGGCTCAAGTTACTTCGTTGTGTTTGTGTGTTCATTACCACATCTCCTGGACACTTGAATCGTTTAGGTCTTTTGGGTCAGATCAACAGTCCGGCGGAGCAGTATTTCAGTGGAGTAAAGGAAATTACATTGGTACAAGAGAGGAGTTGGCCAATAAATTGGAAGGAGATGCTGGAAAGGATGACAGCAGAGCAACAATGGCTTGAGTTTCAGGAAAAAATGAGGAAGGTGCAGGATAGACGTATTCCAAAAAACAAAGAATACTCAAATAGCAAAAATAGTACAACTGTGGTTGACAAGGGAAATCAAAGCTAATGTAAAAGCAAAAGACAGGGCTTACAGCAAAGCAAAAATTAGTGGGAAGATAGAGGATTGGGAAGCTTTTAAAAGCCTACAGGAAGCAACTAAAAGAATTATTAGGAGGGAAAAGATGAAACAGGAAAGCAAGCTAGCAAACAATATCAAGGTGGATAGAAAAAGCTTTTTCAAGTATATAAAAAATAAAAGAGAGATGAGAACGTATATGGGACTGCTAGAAAATGAGGCTGGAGAAATAATTACATGGTACTAAGAGATGGCAGATGAATTAAATAAGTATTTTGCATCATTCTTCACTGTGGAAGACACTAGCAGGGTGCCAGATGTTGAAGGGTGTAAAGGAATAGAAGTGAGTGCAGTTACTATTACACGGGAGAGGGTGCTCAAAAAACTAAAAGACCTAAAGGTACTTAAGTCACTCTGAGCAGGTGAACTGCACTCTAGGGTTCTGAAAGAGATTGTGGATGCATTAGTAACGATCTTTCAAGAATCATTGGACTCTTACATGGTTCCAGAGGACTGGAAAAATACAAATGTCACTCCACTTTTTAAGAAAGAAAGGAAGGAGTCAGCAGAAAGGAAATAATAGGCCAGTTAGCCTGACCTCAGTGGTTGCAAAGATGTTGGAGTTAATTGTAAAGGATGAGATTATGGGGTACTTGGTGACACAGGACAAAATAGGACAAAGTCAGCATTGTTTCCTTAAGGGAAAATCCTGCCTGACAAACCTTTTGGAATTCTTTGAAGAGATTACAAATAGGATAGATAAAGGGGATGTAGTGGATGTTGTATATATGGATTTTCAGAAGACCTTTGATAAGGTGCCACACATGAAGCTGCTTATCAAGTTAAGAACTCATGGTATTACATGAAAGTTACTAGCACGGTTACACCATTGGCTGAGTAGTAGGAGGCAGCAATTGGGAATAAAAGGTTCCTTTTCTGGTTGGCTGCCAGTGACTAGTGGTGTTCTGAAGGGGTTGGTGCTGGGACTACTTTTTATGCTATATATCAATGATTTTGATGATGGAATAAATGGCTTTATTTCCAAATTTGCAGAAGATACGAAGATTGGTGGAAGGGCAGGTAGTGTTGAGGAAACAGGAAGGCTGAAAACTGACTTAGACAGATTAGAGAATGGGCAAGAAAGTGGCAAATGAAATACAATGTTAGAAAATGCATGGTCATGCACTTTTTTTTTGCAGAACACCCTAAAGGTTAATTTGCAGGTTGAGTTGGTGGTGAGGAAGGCAAATGCAATGTTATCATTCATTTCAAGAGGTCTTGAATACAAGAGCAGGGATGTGATGCTGAGGCTTTATAAGGCACTGGTGAGGCCTCACCTTGAGTAATGTGAACAGTTTTGGGCTCATTATCTAAGAAAAGATGTGCTGGCATTGGAGAGGGTTCAGAGGAGGTTCACAAGGATGATTCTGGGAATGAAAGGGTTATCATACAAGGAATGTTTGATGGCTCTGGAGATGTACTCATTGGAATTTAAGAGGATGAGGGGGGATCTCATTGAAACCTTTTGAATGTTGAAAGGTCTAGACGTCTAGACAATGTGAAAAGGCCATTTCCCATGGTGAGAGGTCTTGGACAAGAGGGCACAGGCTCAGGATAGAGGGGCATCCATTTAAAACAGATGCGGAAAGATTTCTTTAGCCAGAGGGTGGTGAATTTGTGGAATTTGTTACCACAGGGAGTGGGGTAGTGGAGAAGAAAAAAAGGATTAGCCAATGATTGAATGGCAAAGCAGACTCGATGGGCCAAATGACCTAATTCTGCTATTATGGTCATATACTGAGGAAGGTAGTGTTGATGCTCTAAGTGCAGAAGCATGGAAACCTACAAAACTGGCGAGCATGCATTGAGAATAGGTTGAGTGAACTCAGCCTTTTCTCATGAGAGAGATGAAGGATGAGAGGTTACTTGATGGAGGTGTATAAGATGATGAGAGGCATTGATCGTGTGGATAGTCAGAGGCTTTTTCCCAGGGCTGAAATAGCTAGCACAAGAGGGCACAGTTTTAAGCTGCTTGGAAGTAGGTACAGAGGAGATATCAGGGGTAATTTTTTTTTTATGCGGAGTGCGCTGAGTGCGTGGAATGGGCTGCCGGCGATGGTGGTGGATGCAGAAACGAGAGGGTCTTTTAAGAGACTCCTGGACAGGTACATTAAGCTCAGAAAAATTGAGGGCTATGGGTAACTCTAGGTAATTTCTCTGGCAAGAACATGTTCGGCACAACTTTGTGGGCTGAAGGGCCTGTATTGTGCTCTAGGTTCTCTATGTTTCTAAAATTCTCCAACTTGTTTCAAAAGTGGTGTGTAAATGCCGTTGCCGATGAAACAGACCTTTTTTTTTTATCATGCCATGTTGGATGGTTCCCCTTGATACAGACACACAACTCTATGAGGTTCATAGAAAGAATGGATCGCATAACTGTGTTGTGATCCTCTAATATTTCAGGAACTGATAAAAAGAAATTGTTGCTATTGGAAAAGGTGTTAAACCCTCACTATTTTAAGGTACTGAAGATAGATAGTCGACCAATCAAGAACCATACTAATTAAGAATGTGTGGATGACTACAGAAATTTTTAACAAATGGTTGATGAGCTGGGACAGGGAGCTACAGCAGAAATCAAGCTTGCTTACAATTGTGCAGCACACCCTAATGTAGAATGCTTGAGAAACATCCAGATGGAATTTCTACCCGCCAATACAACATGCTTGGTGCAGCCAATGGATATAGGAATCATTAAAAATTTAAAGACTTTGTATCACAAAAAGTTGGTGAACCACATTCCTGAAGCAATCAAAAAATAATCTACTGTCATCTTCTTCAACAGCCAAGTGCAAGGATTAATGTTTAACAAGCAATACAGTTTGTCAGTGATAGTTCACGAGAAATAAGCAGCAAGATTGTTTTACTCACTACAGTTTCAAGCATTCAGACTTGCAGATGCTGGAAACAGCCGAGAGTGAAAATGAAATGATTTCACCACTTCAAAAAGTTAGGAACTATGCAGAATTTGAATGCATCAACAATAATCTTGAATATTACAATGAAAATTAAGATTTGAGGATGCAATCGTCAAAAGCGTTATATCAAAACACCAAAGAAGAGAATATAAAGACGAAGAAAGTAATGAGGATAACAAATGAACCTGAGGTGGTGACTACACAGGGTGCCAGGAAATGTACTGTTGGATTATGACATTACTTCATGCAGTAAGGCAAGAAAGGCAGTCCATGATTTGCATTAGGTGTCCACGCTGCTTTTGTTCATTTACAGTCAGTCAAAAGAACACATTTACAGTCAATAAATTTTTCCCTCAGTAACCATGATGAACTCATCCGCGAATTCTGCATGCACAAATTCAACCAACCACGAAAACCCGGAAGTGCTCTTCCAGCACTTATTGTTCGAGCATGTACAGACTTCTTTTTCTTGTCATTATTCCCTAAACAATGCAGTATAACAACTATTTTACATAGCAATTACATTGTATTAGGTATTATAGGTAATCTAGAGATGATTTAAAGTATACGGGGGGATGTGCAAGGATTATTGTGGATCGGGATCGGAAAATATCGGAAGTTCTCTTACTAAGTAAGTCGGAACAGGTATATCCGGTATTATTTAGCATCAGTTAGTCAAACGTTTGTCTTAGTATATAGATTATATTTTACCTTTCTACGTCTATAAAACACTTAAGAACATACGTTTCAGCACCAGGCTCTGGAACGGAAGTTCCCGAGTTCGCTCTAGTGACAGATCCCTCCCTAGCGCGCTCTCCACTGTGCCGGGTTTATGTGGAGGATCAAAAACCCAAAACCCCGAAACCCAATAATTAAACCACTGTGTTGCTTAGTAATAATTGTAGCTTTCATCGGGGCAGGGCCTTTATCCTTTAAAATTGTTCCAATCGTTGACCGACATAGCCTAACGCTTTTCCAATGGCCGATGGCATTTCACCTCTTTCCGATTGCTTTATTATTTCCACTTTATTTTCAATCGTGATCGTGATTATTTTCGTGAACAGAAACACTGCAGATTCAGATCTCTGCCGCCCAGTCCTAATGTCCACCACACTGAGACAGGTTAAGTAAGGTCTGGGGTTCCACTGAGTCCTAAGTCCCACCGCACTGAGACAGGTTGAATAAGGGACTTGAGCATCCACGAATTTTGGTATCCGCGAGGGGTCCTGGAACCAATCCCTCACGGATAAGGAGGGCCGACTGTACTGTAATAATTCTGGTAGTGTTCTAATTTGTTCTGTATTTCATTTAAATATATAATTTGCTGGTCAGTTAAACGGTAGTTTGTCTTTTCCACCTTTTGAACTATTTCCTTGAAATTTCCATGCTAATTGGGGCAACCACTTGATTGGACCAAAACATACTTGTCCCAAACTGTCCCAATTAACTGGAATCCATTGTGCATAGATAGTTTGCAAGACTTTTATTTAAAGTAAAAGAGGAAGCCATATTGGGTGAAAGTAATTTAAATTTCTACCAGTATAGTAAGATTACAAACACACTTTCTGACTGCAGAGTATTCTAGCCAATACTGGCTTACCTTCACTTCTAGGGCAGCAATGAAACTCAATAAACCTGAATCTCAATTTCAGTAATTCAAGTATATATTTGACTCCAGGGGTTACTCCACTCTTACACTAAATCTGTAATACAATGCTTAACTGTATACTATGATTCAAAATAATTTCTTTCTCAGCTTATTTACATCCAACAATATATCAAACGTAAACAGTTACCTGTTGCTTCTCTTTGCACGGAACAGCATATATCAGGTCCTTTTTCTGTATCTCTTCTTTTTCTAGAATGTAGTAATGCGGTTCATCTGATTTATTTGACAGATGATCCAAATCCAGACCATCTTCTTCTTCCTCCTCTTCATCATGATATTCCTCATCAGATTCGGAAGGCAATGGTAATGGAGGTCTTCCCCTTACAGGGCTTTGCCATTCATTCCTTTTCAAAAAGAACATAAATTCTTGATGGAAACTAATAAATGATTTCCATAATAGTCTAAAATTTGCTTAATATAAGGGAAATAACAATACTGAAAATAAATTTATTTCCAGAGATGCACACATACAGCAAATGCCAACCCAGTTAGAATGCCAAAATCATCTTGAACTAATTATAATTTTAGTCAAACATAATAGAATATTGGCCAATACGTTCCATTCACTAATCTTATCTAACCAAATCCCATACCAAATACCTACTCTGAATCCTGCAATGTGTTGCCAGGGCTTGCCAAAAGTATAATCATACTATGCTTAATCCACAATACCTTCTTTGCTAATGTTTAATTATGATCTGCCAGAAGCATTCACATCCAAATCTCATTGCAGTCCTGCTCCAAACATAAGCAAAGGCTAAATTCCATTAAGGAAGTGGGCATCAATGGAAATTGGGTGAAAAACAGTCACTGGCGAGAATCACACTAAGCACATGGGAAGGGAGTTAGAATCATAAAGAGGGTAAGCATTTCACCCCAGGAAATCCATGCTGGAGTTACTAAGACTGAAATAATAGGCCCAATCATCTTAAATGGCTTTATTAACATCTTTCTCTCATCGAGGCTAGAAGTAAGAATCTTTGCCAGTAGTTTTGTTTACAATTTCTCTGATAAAGCAGCAGTGCACCAAGCACTGAGACCTAAATAACGTCCAGCTCGTACAATTTAATAATGGTGTTACGACTGTGCCCCAACTCTGAGGAGCCGAAGGGTACAAAGTAGCCCCCTCCTTTTTGAAAATCGCAAGATCGCTATTAATTCAGGTCTGGGACCCAGGAAATGAGAGAGAGACACGCAGAATCCACAAGGGGTTTGGACTGTCCTGGCCCCTCAGTGATACAAAGCCACGGAAAACGGCCATTGTCTCTTGGAGATGGAATTGTGTATTGAGTACTGTACTATTTATTTGAAGCCCTCAGGGAATGACCAAAGTGGGCTGGTTGAGGGATGGCATCATTCCAACCTGATTGACATCTGAGACCCCATGAATAAGGATACAAGAAGGTCTGGGGAACAACCCCTTTAGACGCACCAGGAGAAATGCTAGAAATCCTGTGACAGCGTTTAATAGCGACAGCCGGTGGGGCCCGCATGCGTCCTTTCCCGTTGCCTGGGATTGGCAGGACTGACCACGGAAGAACGGCTTAGCTAAAAGGAAAAGGACACCAACGACATTTCGAAGGATCAACATCATAAAAAAGGAAACTCTGGCAAGTTCCAAAATCTCTCTCTCTTGACTCCAACCAAAGGCTGCAGTCTGAATGAACTTGAGTGACTTTTATAGTTCCATCGGACAATACATTATCCCCTAGACAACGATAGAGCTTATTTCTTATTGATTATTATTATACCTGCACTTTTAGATTTAGTATTGATGACGTATATTATCTGTATGTTTGCATTGATATTATTTTTGTGTATTTTTATCAATAAATACTGTTAAAAATAGTACCATCAGACTTCAACGGACCTCTCTATCTTTGCTGGTAAGTTACCCAGTTACGGGGTACGTAACAACTTGGGGTTCTCGTCTCGGGATTTGATACCAAATTGGGAGGCCAGTGAATCGGGCTTGTAAGTCCAAACTTGGATCTGGTACTCGGGAAACCAGCAAAGATGGATGTGGATGAATTTATAGAAAACCTGACTCTGGAGGCGCTAGAGGTGGCCACCAAATCGGACTTGATAAATACGGCGAAGGGACTAAACCTCGCAGAGGTGAGGTTGTCCATGAAAAAGCGGGAGGTGCGAAGGGCCATAACTCAGTATTATATTGGGAAGAATGTGTTTGCAGCTGAGGTATTGGAAAATATCCCTGAAAAGGTACCAGCTAGTGGGACGGCTCAGTTAGAGTTGGAGAAATTAAGGTTGGAACATGCAATTAAGTTAAAGCAGCTGGAAGCAGCTGAGAAGGAGAAAGAAAGGGCTGACAAACAAAGGGAGCATGAGCTCCAGCTAAAGGAGTTAGAGGTGAAACGGGAGCGAGCTCCAGCTAAAGGAGTTAGAAGTGAAAAAAGAGCAGGACAGAGCTGAGAAACAAAGAGAGCATGAAATTCAGTTAAAATAGCTGGAAGCAGCTGAGAAAGAGAGGGAGAGAGCCGAGAAGGAGAGACAGTATGAGGAGGCAGAGAAACAGAGGCAACATGATTTGGATATGAAGTTAAGGCAAGACCGAAGAGCTCAAGGGTCAGACCAAGAGGAGCGGTTTAATGTTAGTCGGGAGTTGAGGTTAGTACTTCCGTTCAAGGAAACAGATGTTGATAGTTATTTCTTGCTTTTTGAAAAGGTGGCAGTGAATCAGAAGTGGCCCAAAGAGCAATGGGTGGCGCTGTTACAAAGTGTGTTAAAAGGGAAGGCACAATGAGCATATGCAGCATTGTCCATGGAGGAGGAAGAGGCGGAGAATTATGACAAAGTAAAAGAGGCCATTCTTCGGACTTACGAATTGGTACCAGAAGCGTATAAACAAAAGTTCAGAAATTTAAAGAAAGGGTGGAATCAGACGTATACCGAGTTGCCTATGAGAAGGGTGTGCTCTTGGATCATTGGTGTACAGCAGAAACAGTGGACGAGGATTTTTGGCGTCTCAGGGAGTTAATCCTGATTGAAGAATTTAAAGGTTGTGTTTCGGAGGATATCCAGATGTATTTGAATGAGAAGCCCAATAAGTCCATCTCCGAATTTGCTAGGTTTGCAGATGAATATGCCCTAACCCACAAGACAAAGTTTTCCTCGAATAAAGGTTACCAGAGAGACCGTGGGAACAATAGAGAAAGCCCACCGGTTGAAGCAGAGGTCCCGCCAGGAGCTTGTGGTAAGATTGAGGGGGAGAGGCAAGACAGCCAGAGATTTCCGGGCTTGACCTGTTTTAATTGTGGAAAGGGGGGACATATTGCATCTAGGTGCTTTGCTCTGAGGAAGGAGACAGGAAAAGGGAAAGCAGCAGTCCCTATAGGATGTGCCGTGGTAATCAGCAAATCGACAAGAGAGCCCCAGGTAGACAGAGTACGAGAAGGGTCTGAGACTTGTATGTCAAACGGAACCATGTCTGTGGGAGAGGGAGACCCACCAGTTCCAGTGCGGATCTGGAGAGACACGGGAGCTAAACTGTCCTGATTAGCAGTAAGGTACTGGATTTTGGTCACAAGACGGGAACGGTAGCTGTGAAAGGAATAGGAAAAGGGACAGAAACGGTGCCCTTGCATAGGATCATTATGAATTGTGAGCTGGTATCTGGACCAGTTGAAATGGGGGTGCGATCAGAATTCCTGAGAACTGACGTGGACGTCCTTCTGGGTAATGATTTAGCCGGTGGTAAGGTTTGGTCAGCAATGAAGCTGACGAGACAGCCGGTGGAGGTCCCGTCCCTAGATTCCAAGATCTATCCCGCATGCGCGATCACTCGCAGCATGTCGAGAAAGGCAGCTGAGAACGAGAGCAGTTTAAATCCGGCCAGTATCGATTTGGCTGAGACGTTTTTACCGACCCTGTACCACGAGGGTTTAGAGGGTGGTAAAACAAAGAGTAGTAAAGTGAAAGAGAGTAAGGGAGAGGAGGGAGACCTGCCCTTAGCTAGGAGAAAATTTATAGAGGCACGAAATAAAGATGAGAAACAGATAAAGCTGTTAAAAGGTCCAGGGTTGGACATGGATGATCTGTCTGGTTTGGCAGAACTGTTTGAAGAAGTTGAAAATTCTAAAGGTGTTCCCGATAATGAAATGAGGGCAGTCCTAGATGAAAAGGATGCCATTACCTTGAAGAAGTCTGCTGGGGTAGCAGATGAGGTTGTTTCAGCCCGCAGGGTTGAGTTTACTCTGGAAGGGAGTTGCCCAGAGAGTAGCTGGGAGGATCAGGGGAATTTAGAATTTGAACAGGGTACAGGTGTTGAAAGCCTGGAAGAGGCAAATGTCCCGTTTGAGTGTGTCCAAGATGTGGATGCACGTGGTACTGAACAGGGCTCAGAAAAAGTCTGAGGTATTTGATTCAGTTGAAAAGGAATGCAGTCCTTGTGGGTCAGATGGACTTGGTTTAGTGAAGAAAGGGTTAACCTTGGTAATAGTGGGAAGTGAGAGTTCCCAGGTGTTTGTGCTCGAAGGTGTATTAAAAGTTAGTGAGGAGATAACAGGTGGTGAGGTGAATATTATTATTGAAGGAAAAGGGAAAAGTGTAGTTTCCAAATCGAATGAAGAAAATTTAAAGTCTGGATTGATGTCAGATGCAGCAACCAGGCTACAGAGACAATGGCTTGGTACCGCGGTGCCTGTGAATCAATTACTGTTGATGCTGTTTGAACAAAGAGGGATCGTTGGCATTGAGAACTAATCGCCTGAAGGGTCCTGAAGAGAAAACTAGCAACTTGCGTAAAATTAAAGAATTGTGTGGAAATTCGGAAAATGGTCTAAGTTTGGAACACATTGTTGATAAAATAACTCCTATGAAAGGGGCGGGCGAAAGCCTATTTCGCCGGGGTGCACAAGCTCACCACGTGGGAATTAACTGGAAAAGAGGCGAGGGTTAATGGGACGCCATTTTTAAATAGCAGAAGCCGGTCTTAAGGGATTTCGACAAAGCATGTGAATAATCAAGGCAACCCCCATGGAAGCTTGACTGTTAAGTTTGAAAGTAACATAAAGATTAGTATTTTGCATGAACTTTCGTAGTATACATGTAAGCTAAGGTTACAACTCTTTAGTTTTTGTTTGCTGAAGGAAAGAAAATTTAAAAAAAATAGGTGGTTATTAAATTGGAGTCTGATGCTACAAGACTTTAGTAAGATACAAGATGTTAAGATATTAAAGGAAGAGACAATGTAATCGTTAACTGTTTAGATGCTGAATTGAATGTATAACTGTATTACTCTGTAGTGAAAAAAAAACTTTTGTATTGTGTTAGATTCTAAAATCCTGTAAGACTCTGTATTACTTCGTTTTTACTGATGGTAAAAATGCGTTGAAGAAAGGGGGTGTTACGCCTGTGCCCCAACTCTGAGGGGCCAAAGGGTACAAAGTAGCCTCCTCCTTTTTGAGAATTGCAAGATCGCTATTAATTCAGGTCTGGGGCCCAGGAAATGAGAGAGAGACACGCAGAATTCTCAAGGGGTTTGGACTGTCCTGGCCCCTCAGTGATACAAAGCCACGGAAAACGGCCATTGTCTCTTGGAGATGGAATTGTGTATTGAGTACTGTACTATTTATTTGAAGCCCTCAGGGAATGACCAAAGTGGGCTGGTTGAGGGATGGCATCATTCCAACCTGATTGACATCTGAGACC
Source organism: Hypanus sabinus (assembly GCF_030144855.1). Lineage (NCBI taxonomy): Eukaryota > Metazoa > Chordata > Chondrichthyes > Myliobatiformes > Dasyatidae > Hypanus > Hypanus sabinus. The sequence continues at coordinate 47,924,000 of NC_082722.1, forward strand.
CTGTGAGTAAGGATAAAAGAAGGTCTGGGGAACAACCCCTTTAGATGCACCAGGAGAAATGCTAGAAATCCTGTGTCAGCATTTAATAGCGACAGCCGGTGGGGCCCGCGTGCGTCCTTTCCCATTGCCTGGGATTGGCGGGACTGACCATGGAAGAATGGCTTAGCTAAAAGGAAAAGGACACCAACGACATTTCGAAGGATCAACATCATAAAAAAGGAAACTCTGGCAAGTTCCAAAATCTCTCTCTCTTGACTCCAACCAAAGGCTGCAGCCTGAATGAACTTGAGTGACTTTTATAGTTCCATCGGACAATACGTTATCCCCTAGACAACGATAGAGGTTATTTCTTATTGATTATTATTATACCCGCACTTTTAGATTTAGTATTGACGACGTATATTATCTGTATGTTTGCATTGATATTATTTTTGTGTATTTTTATCAATAAATACTGTTAAAAATAGTACTATCAGACTTCAACGGACCTCTCTATCTTTGCTGGTAAGTTACCCAGTTACAGGGTACGTAACAATGGCTATCCCTGAGAGACTAAAAAGTCCCTTTATGATATGTCATTGTGTCATTACTATCAATTTCTCCATTAGTAACATCCTGCAGCCATCACTAAGCAGTGTCATAAATACTCTGCCTACAAGAACTTGGTACTTTGCAACCTCAACCTTCTCACTGATCATCTATCACGCACAAATTAGAAGTGTGATGGAATACATCCAGCATGTCTTGTTGAGTGCAGCAATTTGTATAAATTTGTATAAATGGAAATTTATGCAAAGCAATCAACTTAATTAGCAGCTCATCTAATAACGAAAACTTGTACTCTTTTGATCTTTACAAAATAGGGTCAACATGTTCTTGTTACAGTGAAGTAAACGGCTGGCAGGATTAAGGAACACTGGTTGATGAAGGATATAGAGACTCTGGTCAGGAAAAAGAAGGCATGCCAGGTTCAGGTAGCTGGGGGCCAAATGAGGAGTGGAAGGAATGTTTGAGTACATTTAAGAAATAAATCAGGAGGACAAAAAGGGAACCCCAAGAGATTCTATAAATATATCAAGAGTAAAGGGTTAACTAGGAAGAGAATAGTTCCCCTTAAAGATCAGTGTGGTCTATTCGTGGTGCCTCAGGAGACAGGCAAGGTCTTAAATGAATTCTTCTCATCTGTATATATTCTGGAGAAGGCCATGGAATTTAGGAAAGAGGGCTGAAACATATCAACAGTATGAAGAAGGTGCTGGTACTACTGAGGCAAATAGAAGTCTCTAAGTCTGTGAGGCCTAACCAAGTGTGTCATAGTACCTTTTGGAAAGTGAGGGAAGAAATTACAAAGGTCCTGGCAGAGATTTTTGTATCTTCCTTAGCCACAAGCAAGGTGTTGCAAGACTGAGGTTAGCTAATGTTGTGCATTTATTTAAAAAGGGCTGCCAGGAGCTCGTAGGCAAGTTTACATATTTTGAAATTTTTATTTATTTAGAGAAACAGTACAGAACAGGCCCCTCCAGCCCAATGAGCTGAGCCACCCAGCAACCCACCTGATTAACCCCAGCCTAATCACAGGATAACTTACAATGACCAACTACCATACTAAGCAGTACATCTTTGGACTGTGGGAGGAAAACGGAATATCTGGAAGAAACACATATGGTTATGGGGAGAATGTACAAATTCCTTACAGATGCTGCCGGAATTGAACACTGAACTCCAAAGCCCTATGCGGTAATAGCATTGCACTAACCACTACGCTACCATGGTGATTCTGAGAGAGAGGATCTGTCTGCAATTGGAAAGGCAAGAACTGATTAGGGATAGTCAGCATGGTTTTGTGTTTAGGTTTAAAGAAAGAGGGCTAGGATTGAAGCTGCCAGAGAAAGTGGTGGAGGCTACTATAATTACAACAATTAAGAAACATTGGACGGGTAGATGTAAAGGAGGTTTAGAGGGATATGAGACAAGTACAAGCAACTGGGGCTAGCTTAGATGACATCTTAGTTGACATGGCTAAGTTGGGCCGAAGGGCCTGTTTCCAGACTATATAGTAGGAGATGAGTTATACAGCTCTCTTTAAATGCACATGCAGGTCAACTCCTTGAGTAATTATGCAGAAGTTAATAACTCATTTCCTTCTACCTTAGGCTGTGAACTTATCAATCACCCCGCTGTGGACCACCTCTGGAGGTCCAAGATGCCGACTTCTACGAAGAAGGGATCCGTATGCTCCACGACCACTGGACTAAGTGTGTAAATGTAGGAGGGGACTATGTTGAAAAACAAATGTGCTAGGTTTTCTAAAATTGGCTCCTTCTACCTTAGGCCACGAATTTATCAATCACCCCTTGTAATTCTACAGACTGCAGCAATTCATTCTGAAACATTTTTTATCAACACCCACCTCTTCCATCAGGGTTAAGGAAACACCACCATTAAGTTCTCCTTCAAGACACACACCACCCTGATTTAGAAAAACTAGTGTTCCTACATCCTCTGATTATACAGTCAATATAAAAATTCAACAGATATCTTAAGCGTGCAACTTTCAATGCTTTGCTGATGGGCACCTGGTTTGCAACAAAATGCTTTCATGTATCCAGGAACTGATAGAGCTGAGAAAAATAATAACTTTGCAATTACTTACATAAAAATAATGAGAAATATAAATTATTGTGAGCATTTTATAGACAGAGATTGTGTACTTCTATGAGAAATAGACTGGAACACAAATCGCTGTTATCAAACAAATGCAATTATAATCCAGAAAGGTAGAGTTTATGAAATAGGGATCACAAGAGATTGCACAGATGCTAGAAATCCAGAGCAACCCCACAAAATACTGGAGGAACTCAACAGGTCAGGTAGCATCTCTAGGAATAAACAGTCAACATGAAAGGCTGAGACCCTTCATCAGTCCTACTCCACAGCTTAGCAAGTCTTAGATTTCCTCTTGTCTAGCCAAAAGATCAGGGAAGTGGGAAGAGAAACAATTAATCTTCCAGGTTGAAGGTCCTTCAACAGAACAAAGAACTAAGTTCAGACGAAATCTCTTCAACACATATCATTGATTCTGTTTCTCTTCCTGACTTTCTGCGCACATCCAGCATTTTATTTCAGGTTTTCAACACCTGTAGTTTTGTTGATTTATAGCACAATGCACTCATTTAATAAAGAATCATATACCAACATTTAGAACTGTACTAAACAGACTAAACAAATTAAATCACATAAATACCTAAATCCAAGGTTACTTATACTGGCATAAGGTTCAACAAAACTTCTATGTTCTGAACGTGTGCCATCACTTTCAGAATAGGATCTCTGACGGGGCAATGCCAAATGTGGTTGAGGAACAGCAACAGTACGACCAGTCAAACACGAAGTTAAAATCACTGCTGCGAGTGCTGACCTGGAATAATAAAAAATTTTTAAATTGAGCACTGTGCTTCCAAAAGGGTAAGTTTAAGATAATTTATACACCACAATTACTTTTCTTTGCATAAATATATTTTAAAAGGTGAAACATTTTCTTCTCGGATTTCCACCATTTAAAGAGTGTTTCCAATCACTTAAACGAATAGTAAATGGCTGCAGCTTCTTTCCCACACACCCACCTCTACTGCAATCAAGACAAGCTTTCATTAGTTAAATAAGTATTTGCATGTGAGCAACTAGGATACAAAGACCAAATATATCACCTAGTGAAAGCTAGCACTTTATACAAACAACCTAAAAGAGCATTTTAAAAGTTGTTGTTGTGGAAATGAATAGGTAATCACACAGCATGGAAACAGATCATTCAATCTATCACTTTGACTTTCACCAGTGGACACCCATCCACATTAACCCAATACTTCAGCCTTTGACAAATAAAAATGTGTGCTTCGGTGATTCCAGTGGTCAGCTAGATACTTCTTAAATCCTATCAGCACTCTGTTTCCACCACTCTCTCAGGCAGTGTATGCTATCTACTCACCATTCTCTGGGTGAAAAGGTCCCCCTCAGATCTTCCTTCATCTCTTAACCCTTAACTCCAAGGCAATATTCTCCAGTTTTATTTGATTCTGATATAGGGAAGATTCCTGCGGTTTACCCTATCTATATCCCTTATAAGTTTTATATACCTCAGTTATACCTCCTCTTAACCTTCAGATAAAACAGACCTAGCCTCTTTAGTGATCTCTTTGCAAAGATCTCACATATTTCATAATTAAACTCTTTTATAAACCAAAATCAATTTGGATTTATGTTTCTGAGACATGCATAAAAAGTACAATGAAAATAACATGCCTTGGTCTCTCCGGAGAAGAATTAGGGCTACGAGGTGGTGGTGTGCGGGGAACAGCAGCTCTTGGAGCAATAGTGGCTGCAGGAACCAAGCCATGAGCTATGTGTTTCTAGGCAAATGGTCACAAATATGGTAATTAGAAACAAGAATAATGCATGGAAATTGAAAACAATTCAGATATATTTCAACTAACATACTACTGCTTTCTTCTTGAAAGGAACAAAAATTTCAAAGCAAATTATCAATACAAGATTACATAATTACATAAAACTATTATTTTTACATTTGATTAGCCTCTACTGAAATTAATATCAATAGTCTATCATATCCATGTGCATGTATTAAAACATTTTTGTTGTAGCTGTGTTATGACCATGCTTTTACCTATTATTTCAATCTGCAATTCAAACTTCTATATTATCAATGTTAACATTAGTTACATATATCATTAATATATGTTTACCTTTCATGATAAGCAATAATTTTGAATTGTAGTTATCACATTAATAAGGAAAAGTCATCTATTCTTTACATCATGTTTTGTTTACACCTCCAAATGATAGACCTCAGCACTCACATTTTGTGTGCCCAAAACAGACATGCTTCTTTTAGCTCTTCCATGGCAAGATTTAGCTATGTGGTCTCTGAAACACTGCAAGGACATTCCCATCCGAACCAATCTGTGCAATACTTGTCCCATGGCTCCACAAAACGGCGAAATAGTAGTTAGGTTACCATTGAGAATGTCAAGTCTCTTCATCAGAAGCACATGCAAGTACAATGAAAATGGCGGAATGGACATTCCACCTCCCAAACTAGCCAGGTGCCCACTTCTGGCATCTTTGTCTCACCGTCTAGATTAACCTCCACATTAACCTCATCATCTACCTCAGAACCCACAGAAGGAATTGAAGAGTTGAAGCAATTCTAAGAGATGGCCCCACTATGAGAAAAAGTGATAATATGGAAATAGAAGAAATATGAACAATGAAAACTGGTTATTATGATTGCAATAATCATTGTAAGTATGCTTTTCATTTCCTTTAACTGTTATCAGCACTTTGGAACATCTACGTTACTAAGGAGTAGTACACTCAGCAAGGTGGTTGACCAAGAAGCCCAATAGCAGGCAGAGGCAGGTGACATTTGGTCCCCTGGGCCCCCACTCCAACAGATGCAATACTTTGTATAACATTGAGGTAATTAGATTCTGTGGCTGCAAATGAGACTCTAGAATAGAATGTTACCTGCTTGCTGCAAGGATCAAGGATGTCTTAAGAGCAGCTCTGAATGGGGAGGGTGAACAGCCATTAGACATTTTGTCAATTCCTTGTCTACCAACATTGTAGAAAAAGGAATCAAGTCCTGCAATACTTACTTAAGTAGTTAGGGACCAAATTCAAAAGCAGGTTCTCAAATGTTGTAATCTCAGGATGACTTCATGTACTACACACTGATGAACGTAGAAACAAAAGAGTATAATCAATAAATGTGTTGTTGGACAAATGAAAGAAGAGGCTGGATATAGTTAGGAAGAATCCTGATGTGGAAAACCTGTATGATTTAAAATAAGAAAACCAAGGGACAGACTCCTAAATGGCAGTGATGAAAAAAACGTCATTAAACAGGAGAAATGAATTACAAAAATAAATAAATAGTGCAAAAGAGGTAGCGTTCATGGTGGCATTTTGGACCAATGATTAGAGAAGTCAATTAGAGGAAAAGCTATCTTACACTGGGTACAATGCAAAGAGAAAATAATAATTAAAAATCTTGTGTGGGAATCCTTGCGGAGGAACAAACATGACAGAATCCTTGTTGAAGATAGAGAACAAACAATTGGATTCAATGTCTAGAGACCCAAACCTAAATATACTGAACAATAAAGGCACTAGCTGGCTAGATTAGACTGGTGAATTCACTTAATGGCTTGACAATGGCGAGCATACAAAGTCCATTTTATTATCATAAGCAGACATGCAATGAAAAACTTACTTGCAGCAGCATCACAGTGACATAGCATCATACAAGCAGCATTCACAAACTACATAATTGCTACAAGAAAGAACACAACTAGAACAAAAAGAAGTTCATTGTAGTACATTGTTGTACAAGGACCACATGGATGAATAGAATGGTTCATTCCTACCTGGCAAAAAAAACTGGAAAAGTGGCTCAACTGCAGCTTACAAGAGAAATGAGCGATAGCATTAGAACAAGAAGAAAAACAAAAAAGCAAAAGAAAACAGCAGTCTTCATCTTCCTTTCTTATCGCATTTCAATATCTGTAACCGTTGGTTTTATTCACTTATCATCTCCCAACCTTTGTCACTATTTCCACCGTTCCCTTCCTCACCTGGCTCCATTTCTCCTCCGCACCTGGATATAGTTATCACTCACCAGCAACTGCTTCAGACCTTTATACTCTGATCTCCCACTTACACTCAGTCCAGATGGAGGGTCTCAACCCAGAACACTTTTGCCTCCAGACATGCTGCCTGACCTGCTGAGTTACTCATCAGGTGGTTTTGCTATTAAAACACATACACTTTGGTACTGTCTTTACAATAGAGGAACAAGTAAACTCTCAGATTTGTTGCAGAGCATGGGGTGTGGTGAAAGAGGAAAAAAAACTTAAGTTGAATTAGCAAGGTAAATTTAAATTCCTGGGAGTTGCTATTTCAGAGAACCTGTCCTGGACCTAGCATGTAAGTGCAATTGTAAAGAAAGAACAGCAGCACCTCAACTTCCTTAAAAGTCTGCGGAGATTCAGCATGACATCTAAAACTTTGACAAACTTCTATAAACATGTAATGAAGACTGTACTGACTGGTTGCATCACAGCCTGGTATGGAAACACCAATGGCTTTGAATGGAAAATCCTCTAAAGGTCGTGGATTTGACACAGATAAAAGCCCTCCAAGTCATAAAACACATCTACATGAAACACTATAGCAGGAAAGCAGCATCCATCATCAGAGATCCCTACAACCCAAGTCATGCTCTCTTCTCACTACTGCCATCAGGTAGAAGTTACAAGAGCTTCAAGACTCGCACAGTTACTACCACACAATCATCAGGCTCTTGAATAAAAGGGGATAACAACACTCACTTGCCCCATTATTGAAATGTTCCGACAGCTATTGATCTCCCTTTAAGCACTGTTTATCACATGTTCTCATTATTTATTGCTATTTACTTATATTTGCATTTGCATAGTTTGTTGTCTTCTGCATGCTAGGTGAATATTCATTGATCCCGTTACAGTTACAATACGCCCACAGAAAACTGAATCTCAGGGTTGTATATGGTGACATATATGTACTTTGATAATAATATTTACTTTGAACTTCTGAACTTTGAATTTCATTAGGGCAGGACTGAGAGCCAACAAGTCCTAGGACTTGATAATAAACTTCCCAAAGTACTTAAAGAATTGATATTAGAAATAATAATGCATTGCTGGTCATTTTCCAAAATTCTTTCAACTCTGGAACAATTCCAATGGTAGGAGAGGAGGAAATATAATCCAACTATTTAAAGAAAATCACCTCTAAACCAAACTCAGAACCCTGGGAGTCAATGCCTCCCTCGACAACTGGATCCTTGACTTCCTAAAGAAAAACCATATTCACTAAGAATAGGGAGTAACAACTTTGTCGCTATGGACCTGGTTTGCCTCCTCAGCCCTTTTCTCCACTCCCAGTACACTCACTGACTGTGTGGCCAGTTTCTGCTCTATTGCAGATGATACCACTGCAAGTGGGCTGCATCTCAAATAATGATGAATCGGAGTAGAGGAAGGAGACAGAGAGATTAGTAACTATACATGGTGTTCTGACAACCTTTCCCTTAATGTCAATAAAAGAGGTGGTCACTGGCAACAGAAAGGGGGGTTGGTGTACAGGCTCCTGTCTACATCAACGGTGTTGAGGTTGACAGGCTGGACTCCAAGCTTCAAGTTCCTAGCTGTAAACCAATAGGCTGTCCTGGTCCAACCATGTTAACTTCACGGCCAGAAAAGGTCATCCACACCTCTACTTCTTCCAGAGGCTAAAGAAATTTGGCATGTCACCGTCAACACTTATAAATTTGCAATCAAGGCACCTCAGAATACATTCTGTCTGGAATCAAAGAACATAGCATAGTGCAGCACATTACAGGCCCTTCGACCCACAATGTTGTGTCGACCCTTAAACCCTGCCTCTCATATAATCCCCCACCTTAAATTCCTCCATATACCTGTGTAGTAGTCTCTTAAACTTCACTAGTGTATCTGCCTCCACCACAGACTCAGGCAGTGCATTCCACACACCAACCACTCTCTGAGTGAAAAACCTTGCTCCCCTTTGAACTTCCCTCCCCTTACCTTAAAGCCATGTCCTCTTGTACTGAGCAGTGGTGCCCTGGGGAAGAGGCGCTGGCTGTCTATTCCTCTTAATACCTTGTACACCTCTATCATGTCTCCTCTCATCCTCCTTCTCTCCAAAGAGTAAAGCCCTAGCTTCCTTAATCTCTGATCATAATCCATACTCTCTAAACCAGGCAGAATCCTGGTAAATCTCTTCTGTACCCTTTCCAATGCTTCCACATCCTTCCTATACTGAGGCGACCAGAACTGGACACAGTACTCCAAGTGTGGCCTAACTAGAGTTTTATAGAGCTGCATCATTACATCGCGTCTCTTAACCTCTATCCCTCGACTTATAAAAGCTAACACCCGATAAGCTTTCTTAACTACCCTATCTACCTGTGAGGCAACTTTCAGGGATCTGTGGACACGTACCCCCAGATCCCTCTGCTTCTCCACACTGCCAAGCATCCTGCCATTTACTTTGTACTCTGCCATGGAGCATGTCCTTCCAAAATGTACCATTTCACACTTCTCCGGGTTGAACTCCATCTGCCACTTCTCAGCCCACTTGCATCCTACCAATGTCTCTCTGCAATCTTCGACAATCCTCTACACTATCTACAACGCCACCAACCTTTGTGTCGTCTGCAAACTTGCCAACCCACCCTTCTACCCCCACATCCAGGTCGTTAATAAAAATCACAAAAAGTAGAGGTCCCGGAACAGATCCTTGTGGGACACCACTAGTCACAACCCTCCAATCTGAATGTACTCCCTCCACCACGACTCTCTGCCTTCTGCAGGCAAGCCAATTCAGAATCTACCTGGCCAAACTTCCCTGGATCCCATGCCTTCTGACTTTCTGAAGAAGCCTACCGTGTGGAACCTTGTCAAATCATAATGATTTGGTATGGTAACTGCTCTGCACAAGGGCAAGAAACTGCAGGTAGTGGCAGATACAGTCAGCACATCACTGGGACCAGCTTGTAAATTTAGACCAGGAGTCGGCAACCCACGGCTCTGGAGCCGCATGCGACTCTTTCATCTCTGTGCTGCGGCTCCCTGTGGCTTTGGAAAATAAATGATGAGTATTTAATTAAAATGTATTTTATGTTAGTTTGTTAGTTTTTGAAATGTAATCCTAAATTTGAAGATTATGGAGATCTTGTACAATCTAAATAAAACGTGTTTTTAGTCGCTATTGATATACGTCACAACTGCCAATGCCTGACACCCGCCAGTGCGCGATTTCTTTAATTTTTCGATCCAAGGTGGGCTAACTATGGAGAATTCTAAAATAAGAAAATTGACTGAAGAAAACAGAACGTTTAATGATACGTGGGCAGATTCATTTGCTTTCACTGCTGACGAGACTGATTTACCGGTATGCTTAATATGTAATGAGAAACAAGCAAACAACAAAAAGTCAAATGTCGCAAGACATTTCCAGAATAAACACGCAGCCTTTGCTCAAAAATATCCGGATGGAGATGAGAGAAAAAATGGTTTGCTGCTGGCGGACAATTTAAGTTCGGCGTTTTTCATAAATACAAGAAGGACTCAAATAGACATTGAGTATTTTACTTAAAAGTAACCTTCAACCCAACGTCTTTTTTTCAGAGTTCAAAATGTTTTTGTTGCATGCAGAAATGTAATTTCGTTTTCTGTGCAGGAGTTCATCGATTTCATAAATGCAACACATTATAGTTTGTTTATACATAACATAAAGGCAAAAAAAAGTTGTATGCAGTGCTATTTCATTTTAAATGTCAAACGGGTTTTGCGGCTCCCAGTGTTTTCTTTTCTGTGGGAAACGGGTCCAAATGGCTCTTTCAGTGGTAATGGTTGCCGACCCCTGATTTAGACCATGAGACACAGAAGCAGAATCCAGCTGAAAGATTCTGGGGTTATGGAATATCGCAAACATTAACCAGTCCACAGAAACCAGTCCACAGATCTGAATGTGGATTGTAGGTTGAATTTCAAATGCAGCTTAGTACAATGGTCTTCCAAAAGCTGCAGACTGGAGTTCAATGCAGACCAGGAAAAGTCCATTGTCCTGAGGTGTCAGCATATTCATGATGACAGCTCAGAGACAGCAGTGATTAACATCATTTTGGGTGTGTTGAAATGAAGTTCAAGGTGTTTGAAAATTATATGCAACTCAAAGGAAGCATTATGAATGCATAACAATAGAAATAGTCTTACTGTTACTTTGATCTGTAACAGATAAAAATGTGATAACAGTGGATCAGGGAGCCTCTCTCAATGGTGACTCCAAACACTGCCATCTTGTGTGTACCAAATAAAGACTTTTATACTACCAGCAGTGTGCCTCTCTGGTGGCTTTCATTGACAGTCACAACAAGGCCACTCGGCCCATCGATTTCACTCTCCCATTTCATCCTGATTTATTGTCCCTCTCACCCTATTCTCCTGCCTCCTCCATATAACCAATGATGCCCTGATTAATCAAGCACCTATCAACCTCCACTTTAAATAGACTCAATGACTCGGCCTCCAGAGCTACTCGGGTTAAAGAAATTCCTTCTCATCTCTGTTCTAAATGGACATCCTTCTATTTTGCAGCTGTGCCCTCTGGTCCTAGACTCACCCATTTATAGGAAACATCCTTTCCACATCCACTCTTTCTAGGTCCTTTAATATTCAATAGGTTTTATTGAGATCCCTCTTCATTCTTCTAAACACCAGTGAGTACCGGCCCAGAGCCATCAAATATTGCTCATACGTTAACTTCTTTCATTCCCAGTATCATTCTGCTGAAGGGGCCCAAAACTATTCACAATACTCCACATGCGGTCTGACCAACGCCTAATAAGACCTCAACATCACATCCTTGCTCTTAAAGTACCATAAGACATAGGAGCAGAATTGGGCCATTTGTCCTATTGAGCCTGCTCTGCCATTTCATTATGGCTGATGCATTTTCTCTCTCAGCCTCAATCTCCTGCCTTCTCCCCATATCCCTTCTTGCCCTGACCAATCAAGAATCTACCAACTTCTGGCACAGGCAACTGTGGAGGCCAAGTCTGTATGTAGATTTGAGGCAATGAATTCCAGATTCACCACAGTCTGGCTAAAGAAATTCCTCTTCACCTCCATTCTACAAGGACACCCCACTATTCTGAGGCTGTGTCCTCTGGTCTTAGATTCTCCCAGTATAGGAAGCATGCTCTCCATATCCAATCAATCAAGGCCTTTTAGCGTTCAATAGGTTTCAATGAGGTCACCCCTCATTCTTCTGAATTCTTCGAATACAGGCCCAGAGCCATCAAACACTCTTCATGTGACTAGCTGTTCATACCTGAAATTATTTTCATGAACCTCCTTTGAACCTTCTCCACTTTCAGCACATCCTTTCAAAGATAATGGACACAAAACCGCTCACAATCCTCTAAGTAAGGCTTCACCAGTGCTTTATAAAGTCTCAACATTACATCCTTGCTTTTATATTCCAGTCTTCTTGAAATAATGCTAACTTCACATTTGCCTTCCACATCACAGACTCAACCTGCAAATTAACTTTTCTGGAATCCTGCTCAAGGACTCCCAATTCCTTTGCACCTCAGTTTTTTGTATTTTCTCTCCATTTAGAAAAAAGTTAACCCTTTCATTTTTTCTACCGAAGCACATGACCATACACTTCCCAACACCGTATTCCACCTGCCACTACTTTGCCCATTCTCCTAATCTAAGTTCTTCTGTAGCTTCTCTACTACCTCAAAACTACCTACCCCTCCACCTATCTTCATATTGTCTGCAAACTTTGCAACAAAGCCATCAATTCCATCATCAACATAGAACATAAAAAGAATTGGTCCTAACACAGGACCCCGTGGAACAGCACTAGTCACCAGCAGGAAACCAGAAAAGGCTCCCTTTATTCCCACACTTTGCCTCCTGCCAGCCAGCCACTGCTTTATCCATGCTAGAATCTTCCCTGTAATATCATTGGCTCGTAGCTTGTTAAACAGCCTCATGTGTAGCCCGTTGTCGGATGCCTTCTGAAAGTCCAAATGCACATTAACCTATTCTCCTTTGTCAATCTTGCTTGTAATTTCTTCAAGAATTCCAACAGATTTATCAGATAAGATTTTCCATGCTGACTACTGCCTATTTTATCAAGTGCCTCCAAGTACTCCGAAACCACATCCTTAACAATCAACTCCCAACATCTTCCCAACCCCTGGGGTCAGACTAAGTGGCCTATAATTTCCTTTCTTCTGCCTCTCTAGACCTCTCAAAATGAATGCAAATTAACCATAAGGGACTCCTGCATGAGTATTCCCAAGCCCCTTTTGCACCTCTGATTTTTGAATTTTCTCTCCACTTAGAAAATAGTCTATCCCTTTATTCCTTTTAATAAAGTGCATGACCATACACTTCCTGACTCTGTGTTCCAACTGCCACCTCTTTGCCCATTCTCCTAATCTGTCGAGTCCTTCTAGAGCTTCTCTGCTTCAACACTACCTGCCCCTCCACCTACTTTTGTATCGTCTGCAAATGTGGCCTCTGAACTATCAATTCCGTCATCCAAATCACTGGCATATAACATGAAAAGAAGCACTCCTAATACTGACTCTGCCAAACACCACTTGTCACCTGCTGCCAACCAGAATAGCCTCCTTTATTCCCACACTTTGCCTCCTGCCTGTCAGGCTATCTTCTATCAATGCTAGTATCTTTCCTGTAATACCATGGGCTCTTATCAAGCAGCCTCATGTGCAGAAGCTTTTCCAATGGGCTTCTGAAAAACAAAAACAAAAGCACTCACAAACTCTTCTTTGTCTCTTTCCTGCCTGTTTTTTCCTCAAGGAATTCCAACAGCTTTGTCAGGCAAGACTTCCCATTAAGGAAACCATGATGACTTTGCCCTATTTAATCGTGTCCCTCCAAGTACCCCAAAACCTCATCTTTAATAATGGAATCTAACAGCTTCCCAACTACTGAAGTCAGGCTAAGATGCCTATAATTTCCCCTCCTGCCTCCTTCCCTTCTTAAAAAATGGAGAGATCTTTGCAATTTTCCACTCCTCTAGAACCATTAAAGAATCAAGTGATTCTTGAAAGATCAGTATTAATGCCTCCACAATCTCTTCCACTACCTGTCAGAACCCTGGGATGTAGTCCATCTGGTACGTTGACTTGCTTACCTTTCAGCTTCCCAAACAGCTTCTCCTTAGTAAAAGGAACTACACTCACTGCTGCCCTCTGACACCCTTGAATTTCTGGCATACTTCTCGTGTCTACCACAGTGAACAATGACACAAAATTCATTTCAGGTTCTTCCGCAATTTCTTTGTCTCCATTACTCCAGCATCATTATCCAGCAGTCTGATATCCATTCTCACCTTTCTTTTACTCTTTATATATTTGAAAAAACCTTTGGTATCCCCTTTGATATTATTGGCTTGCTTACCTTCATATTTCATCATTTCCATCCTTAAGGTAATTTCAGTTGCCTTCTGTTGGTTTTTACAAGCTTCCCAATTCTCTAAATCTGCACTAATTTTTCCTATACTATATACCCATTCTTTTTCTTTTATGCTGTTTTTGACTTTCCATCAGGCACAGTTGCATCATCATCCCTTTAGAACACATCTTCATCTTCGGGATACATCTATCTGCACATTACAAACTGCCCCCAGAAATTGCAGCCGTTGCTGCTTTGCTGTCATCCCCACTGGTGCTCCCTTCAAATAACTTATTCCAGTTCCTCCCTCGTTCTTTTGTGATTCTCATTACTCAAGTGATACATCTCACTTTATCTTCTCCCTTTCAAACTGCAGTGTGAATTAGATCCTAAAATGATCACTGTCCCCTCCCCAAGGGTTCCTTTACCTTAAGCTCCCTCATCAAATCTGTTTCATTACAGAACACCCAATCCAGAACTGCCTTTCCCCTAGTGGGTACCACAAGCTGCTCTAAAAAAAGCCATCTCACAGGCATTCTACAAACTCCCCTCTTGGGATCCAGCTCCAATCTGATCTTCCCAATTTACTTGTATACTGAAATCCCCTAGGACTATCAAAACACTGCCCTTATTATTTGCCTTTTCTATTGTCCATTGAAATTTATATTCCTTATCCTGACTACTGTTTGGGGGGCCTTTATATAATTGTTATCAGGGTGGCTTTACACTTGTAATTTCTTAAATTGACTTACAAGGATTCTACATCTTCCAATCCTATATTACCTTTTTCTACGGATTTCATTTCATTTCTTACCAACAGAGCCAATCCTCCCCCTCTACCTACATAACTGTCCTTTTGATAGTGCATATCCTTGAATCATACACTCCCAAATGTGACCCTGCAGCCACAACCGAGCTTACAATGTCATACCTGCAAACCTTTAACTGCGCTACAAGATCACCTTATTCCATATACTGTGTGCATTCAAATAAAACACCTTCAGTTCTCTATTCATCACCAATTTTGATTTTGCCCCATATTACATTTCAATTCATCCTAATGACTACAATTTTGTCCTATGATCTGTTTGTCCTTCCTCAGATTCTACTACACACAGTATTGACCTGTAAACCAACTGCCCCAACATAGCCCTATCACTCACGGTTCCCATACTCTGCCAGCTCAGTTTAAGACCATTCAACAGTTTTATCAAATCTGCCTGCAAGGATATTGATCCCCTCAGATTCAGGTGTAACCCATCATTTTTGTCCAGGTCATTCCTCCCCCAGAAGAGATTCCAAAAATCAACAAATCTGAAACTCTGCCCCCTGCACCATTTCCTCTGCCATTCATTCTATTCCTGCTCTATATTATTATTTTAACTTTTTTTTTTAAAAATAAATTTCTTTTTCGAGGAAAGGGTTGAAATTCACCAGATGCATCTATTCCTACTCTGACTGGCATGTGGCACTGGGAATAAATCGGAGATTACTACACTGGAGGTCTTGCTCTTCAGCCTTTTCCCTAACTCTTTAAACTCACTGCATAGAATGTCTTCCCCCCTTTCTACTTACATAATTGATGTCAACCTGCACCATTACCCTCACCCTCCCTCTTGAGAATCTTCTGCAGCTGTTCTGTGATATTCTGTGACCCGAACACCTGGGAGGTAACACACATCTTAGTGTCCTTTTTTTTCGCAGCCCCAGAAAGTCTTGCCTGTCCCCTTATCACTACCACTCAGCCCATCTTTACCCTTCCCTGCCGAGCCTCAGGGCCTAGCTGTTACTGCTGTGCTGACAGGTCAGCCCCCTCCAACAGTAAACAAAGGGATACATTTGTTGCAAAGGGGAATAGTCACAGGGGAACCCTGGCCTGACCGCTTACTCCCTTCACTTCTCCTGGCGGTCACCCATCTACTATCTGAAGCCTGCGCTCTGGTTGTGACCACATCAGTAAAAGTTTCACCTCTGAAGTTTTCAGCCTCCCGGATGCCCCTGAGTGCATCCAGCTCCAGCTCTTTGACCTTGTCAGTCCAGAGCTGAAGATGTAGTCATCAAGGAGACGGTCAGGTACCCCGAAATCCCACATTTCAATGAGGAGCATTCAACTATCTGAACAACCACCCAGCCTGCAGTTGTCTACCCTTTTTATCCCTCTGCCTTCTCAAACTTAGGTTCTAGCCTGTTCAACCAAAGCCTGACCACTCTAACACTGTCCACTCCAACAATGACTGCTCCACTTAAACCTCACTCCATTTTATTGGGCTTTGCTAAATTACTATTATTCTTAAGGTTGTTACAGCCAGGGGTGGTTATGGGGACAAGCTCCCACTACCTATTAAATAGTCCCAATAGTGTGCACCTCAAATAGCCTCTGACAACCAAGTCCTTCACGTGTGACTTAGCTACTAAGCTACTAAGCCTGGCAAAACTGTTTCTACTGATGGGAGAAAGGGCAAAAGCAAGTTACAGGCACCTTAAAACCAGTCGCTTCTGACAGGGGGACTCATCAGCTGTGGTTGGCAGCTCACCTAGGAGAAGAAAATCTTTGATTTCAAACCTCCACTGCCTTGCGGCTATACACACTCACGGAGAAGGTTTCGGGAGTAAACCCCAAGGGAAAAATCTGGAGATGGGAGTCCCTAAAGCAGTCATACATTGAGTTCAAAGCTGACTGATAACTCGTGCGATACTCGTGCATTGCTCTCTGCCATTCCTTTGGTTTTATCAGATGTGTGGAGAGGGGGAGCTTGCTACATGTGCAACAGCTTGCTCTCCATATTGTCCTGCCCAGGCTTGCATATCTAGACAGCTAGGATATCATATTCATAGTCAACTCTGACCAACAGAGGCCTCAGCAGCAGCTAAGTTACAATTAAAGTCCACAAGGAACTATCTCCAAGTAACTCCACAATTAAATGACTTACAACAGAAGTTCAGGAACTCAGGGTTCAGAAAACAATCAAGGACTATAAAAAAGAAAAAAATAGGCCAAATTACCAGCAGATAAATAGGTGTGCAGCAATTTCATCAAAAATTTTCCATTAATTTTCTTAATATGTCCAAGAAAAAAAAATCACAATGGCAATGAATTCCAGCTGAATTTATAGTTTAATAAAAAAAATCTTTTCTCCATTTCCTTTTTAGGCAATTTGAAATGTCAAGTATGCTAGAAATCAGAAGCAAAAGAAAATTTTGAAGTCATTTTGGAAAAGGCAGAGATTGTTAAGAATTAAAACAAGCGTATACATAAATTATTTCAGAACTGTGAAATGGCAACTCTCCCATAGAAAACAAAAATAGCAGACAGCCAGATAGAGACCAAAAAGCTCACGGTCAAATATGCTGTACTTCCTTTCAGGGGATGGAGCTGCCACACGCCTACAACTGTTCACGCACAGCACCCACAGCGAAGTCTGAAGCGTCAGTAGTAACAGCTATGGATGTGTTGGAGAGCAGCTGCAGTGGTAAGGTCGCATTGGAGAGAGCTTACTCGGTACCATCAAATACTCTGGTCATGTTAGCTGACCAGTCAAGCATGCAATTAGGGCCATTGGCTTGAAGGACACTATACAAAGGAAGCACAAGTTCTGCATCTTGTAAAATGAAGCACTGATAGAAATTCATCTTACCAATAAACTCTCGTAGTTTTTTAGTAGTGCGGGATGGTGGGAAACACATAATAGCGGCTACATTTGATGAGAAGGGTTTCACGCCTTCTGCTGAGATGTGATGGCCAAGATAGTCAATGGTTGACAACCCAAACTGGCAATTAGCAGGATTAATAATCAACCCATGTTGACTTAAGTGCTTAAAAAAATCTGTAGAGATGTGATATGTGCCTGGATTTGGATGCATTGACAATAGGTATGTTATACAGATAAACAAAAATATCTAGGTCTTTTATTACAGAATTTTCTCAAGCATCATCTGTGCTGCATTTCTCAGCCCAGCAGAAATTTAAAAAGGCCAAACAGGGAGATCACAGCCATTTTGCGAATGACCTCCAAACACACAGGCACTTGACGGTAGCCCCTATCTCAGTCAACTTTAGAAAAACTTTTTAGCTTAATATGCTGAAAAGTCTTGGATGTGTAGGACTGGGTAACAATCAGGGATGGTAACCTTGTCAAGGCATCGGCAATTGCTACATGGGTAGCAACCACCATTGGGCTTAGGGACCACATGGAGGGGGCGAAGCCCAGGGGCTATTCAACCTGCATACAATGGGGAACTTACAGGGCAGTAGAGTAATGGCTCAAAGTCCTTGATGTCCACAAGCTGGCTAAAAGTCCTTGGGCACACAGGAAATCTACACTGAGCAGAGCTCTAACCACTTTAGCCACTGAAGCGGACCATTACCGGTCATGCCCCGTAAGTCTCGATCCTGTTGCCAGTGGCGGCCTCCGACGATGTTTCATCGTTTGTCATATGATCAGCACACTCACTTGAGCACCCATGTCACACAAGAACCATCACCCTGGAAGAGCATCATTAACAAACAGTAGACAACTTTGGCAGCTGGAATCAGCAGTGTTCACAGACCTCTGGCATCCCAATGAGCTAGCACCATCAAAGCTGCAAAATAGTCAGCACTTCCTGCTTGGTCCTGCTGACCAAGATTATTGAGGGCAGGAACAGGAGAAGGAATTATGTGCCTCTGCCTGGCTGAGTGTACACTATCAGTCATCTTAGCAAGCTCCCTATCGTCATTCATAGGTGTAATTGTGAGGCCTATGTGAACTTCATCAGACATTTGCTGCATAAAGAGTTATTTAAAAATAAAACAAGGATGGTGATTTATCACCCATTGCGTTACCCTACACTAACAGGAGAGTGACCAATAACAATATTCGCTTGATAACAATGAAAATAATGATAGAGCCATTGCAGTTTCAGGATGATTTGCAGCTGGACATGCTTGGTCAGAATTTGCAAAGTATCTCAAACTGTCCATTAGAGTCATAGAGAAGTACAGTACAAAAACAGATGCTTTGGTCCATTTATTCCACGCTGAAATTATTTAAACTGCCTACTCCCCTCAACCTGCATCTGGACCACTGCCCTCCATATCCCTACTATCCACATCTCAATCCAAACCTCTCTTAAACTTTGAAATTGAGCTTGCATGCACCACTTGAGCTGGCAGCTTATTCCACATTCTCACCACCCTCGGAGTGAAGATTTCCCTCATGTTCTCCTTAAACTAACCTTTCAATCCCACTCAACCTCAGTGGAAAAAGCCTGCTTGCATTTACCTTATCTATACCTCTCATGATTTTGTATACTTGTAACAAAACTTCTCTCAATCTTCCAAGTTCTAAAGAATGCAGTCCTAACCTATTGTACAGTGCTATCCATCCCTCTCCACAGTCACTGCAATTTCGAGTTCTGGGGTCTTCTCTGCAACTGGTTCTGAAAGTCAGGTGTGCTGTTCCGTTGGAAATGCGATCCGACATTTTATACACTTACTGTATATGTTAATCTTCTAAACCACGACTGCCCACGTTGTTGATGTCCTGAATGTCAGTTTTTGATTTCGTCGTTCTCGTATTCACTAATTTAATGCTGAAGTTAAAGCCTGCCAAATTCTGAAACATTGACTCAATATTAATCTAACTTCAAACAGCGATTAGATAACGATTTTAGTATCAACTTAAAATGAAACAGCCTTAAATCTTCAGCCACACGCTTTAAATTGTTCAAAATCAACCATCAGGACCTGCCTTTGTTTTAGTATCAGAAACAAACCGCTGGAGAAACTTTGCAGGTCGAGCAGCATTGGGCGGTGGGTGCATCAACACTCATGCCGGGTCCGACCCGCCTTGTTGACGCCTCGTCAACAATTCCTCTCACCCCAACCCTTCAAATGCTGCTCGACCCACTTGAGTTCCTTTGCTGCAGATTCCATCATCTGCAATCTTTCAATTATCTCTCTGGTCGCCTGAACTGTAAATGCTCGAATATAATCTTTAAGAATCATGCGTGCTACTCATACAACGTCGAGGATTACTTTAAACAATTGCAATAGTATTGTCATTATTGCCTGATCGTTCAGGTTGTCCCAAATCTCATGATCTTGATTCCTAAAAAAGACGACCTTATAACGGAAAGAACAAACCCTCGAACGCCCAATCACACGCAGCTGCGCTTGAGTTCGAACTATTTTTTAAAAATCTGATCTCACTTACAAATGGCATGTTATTCTTTCTTCTAAATGTAAATGGCATTTCGCTTGCAGTTGAAAAGTCTGACTATCCTAGCGACACGTTCAGCCACGCAAAAAAAAACTTTACACAGGAAATAGCAATGTCTTCCCAGGAACGCTTTTCAGTCATGGTACTTGTAAATAAAACCTCCTTCCATTGGGTCAGCGAGGAAAATTCGCCCAATCCCAGACCGCGGTGATCATCTTAGCAACAGGCGCTATTCGAGAACCGAACTCTGTTCCATCGCCCTCTTCCTGGGGATGGGTCACCTGGGAAGGCCTTTGTTTTTGTTCGTGAATCAATTGATAGATTTGGTTGGTTCTCCGCTGTCACTCTGGAGTTTAGACGTCCCTTTAGTGCGATGCCGTTCTCGAAACAAATGATTTTTGCAGGACTACGTTTTCTAAAATTCCCTCCCCTTCCATTTATATCTCTGGAACCGATCCTTGACGACTCATGTTTATTATTGTTCTCTAATTACAGTCGTTAATTAATAAGGATCGCTATTAGTTTATATGTAATATATAAAGTCGCTTCTGATAAATATGTAGTGGAACATGGTGTTGAGCAATTAAGATTTAAACAGAAACGGACTCCTAAGGGCAAATAAAATCTATAAGAAAAGGAACTGACATGAATTAGTGACCTTATTGTAAGTGTTTGCAGAAGACATAGGAAAATCACCCAACATCATGGAAATGACCAAATAAATTCATTATCGAAGTGCACTTAAGTCACCATGTACTCACTCCCCTGAGATACATTTTCTTGCGGGCATTCACAGTACATGTAAAGAAGCACAATAGAATCACATGATAGAGAAGGACAAACAACCAATATTCAAAAGACAACTGCAAATACAATAAATAATAAATAAATATAGTAGGTAAATAGATAGGTTGAGGAGACATTAATAATCTTTCAAGAATCCCTAGATTCTGGAATGGTTCCGGGGAGTGGAACCATTTTCTTTGCACAGGTCGGTTCCGAATCCAAACAGCCAAGTCGCAGCAGACCCCATGCGTCCTGATCTTTTGGATTAGCCTCCCATGAGCGACCTTGTCAAATGCCAAACTAAAATCCATGCAGACAACATCCACTGCCCTACCCTCATCAACCTCTCTCATCACCTTGTCAAAATACTCAATCAAGTAGGTAAGACACAACCTGTTATGACAACAGACTATGCTGGTTCTCCCTAATCTGGCCATGGGTTTCCAAATGCTCTTGTATCCTATCCCTAACTATTTCCCTACAACTGATGTGAGATTCACTGATTCATAGTTCTCAGGATTTTCCATTGTTCCCTTCTCAAATGGAGGTACAACATTAGCTACTCGCCAGTCCTCCGGGACTTTGCGTGTGGCTAGAGAGGACACCAAGATACTGTTCAAGGCCCCAGCAATCTCGTTCTTGCATCCTTCAATAACCTGGGGTAAATCCCATAAGGCCCTGGGGACTTATCCACCTTAATACTCATTAGGAGGCCAAATACTTTTTCCTCCTAAATCTCTAAACACCCTAATGTTCATTCAGCACTGATCTCCTGGTCCTCTATATCCCTTTTATTTTGGGAAAATCTGAAACAAAGTACTCATTAAGTTCCTCACTCACATTCTCTACATCCATGCAAATGTTCCACCCTTTATCCTTGAGGGGTCCCACCCTCTCCCTAATTACCCTCTTGCTTCTTTATGCACCTCAAGTGCTTCATTTGATCCTAATTTCCAAGGCTTTACATACTTTTTCTTCTTGACTTAATTTCATTTTTAGAATCTTTTTATTGATACATAATCTTCAACAGGTATAAGATATTACAAAACCAACAAATTAATATATATATAATTAGTAAAGCTGAAGAAAATTAAAAACTGATAGCAATATATAAAAACGAAAAGAGAAAAAAATTATGCAAGGAAAAGAAAGAAAAAGAATTGAGAAAAAAAACACACTAACTACAAAAAAAAAAGAAATAAACCATTAGGAATCAACCCCCCGGAACAATATGTCTAACCATCCTCTATATATATAAAGAAAAAGAATCATCAACTGCCAATTCATATTTATATAAAATAAGATTGGAAGGAAACCATAAAAAATAATTCAAATTAAATGATAATATTTGGCAAAAGAGCCCCATCTTCTCTCAAAGTCAAATCGGGGATCAAAAGTTCTACTAATTTTTTCCAAACTGAGACACAAAATTACTTGAGAAAATCATTCAATTAATGTAGGGACAGAGGTATCTTTCCATTTTAATAAAATAGCCCTTCTTGCCAATAATGTTGATCTGAAGATGAAATACCCTGAATATGAACAGTTATTCTATTAGGTTGTAAATTGATTTTTAGAGCTTTAGAAATTGTAGAAAATAAAGATTTCCAGAACGGTTTTAATAAAGAACATGACCAGAACATATGTAGCTACTTCAGTTTTACACCTATCGCAGTGGTTATCTATACTAGGAAATATTTTAGATAGTCTCTCCTTTGTTAAATAATAACGGTGAATAATTTTAAACTGAATTAAACAATGATTAGCACATATAGAAGAATTTATGTTTTTCAAAACTCATACCCAATCTTCATTAACAAAGGTCATATTAAATTCTCTCTCCCAATCTTGTTTAATCTTTAGTGAGAGGTTTTCTTTTTGTAACAAAAGTAAATTATAAATTCTACTAATAGAACTTCTCACTACAGGATTCAACTTCAAAATAGTATCCAACACTTCTTGACTTAATTTATCACTTCTCTGGACATCCAAGGTTCTCTTGTCTTTCCATCCCTGACCTTCCTTCTAACAGGAACATACCTTTCCTGTACTCTGTGCAATTAATCTTTAAGCACATTCCACATGTCTGATGTAGACTTGCCAGAGGAAAGGTGTTCCCAATTAACTCTTCTTAGTTCCTGCCTAATGCCCTCATAATTTGCCCTAGTCCAATTTAAAACTCTCCTGCATGGATCTTATCCATAGCTATCCTGAAAGTTAAGGAGTTAGTAGGTAAATAGGTAGATTAATAAATAAATAAACAATCAATAAATATCAAGAACACACGTTGTAGAGTCCTTAAAAGTGAGAGATATTGCTTTAAGGGGAAAGTGAGGTGGTGACTGAGGGAAGTGAGAGTAATTGAGGGACAGTGGTTCAGAGAGCTGACAAGACAGCCGTGGATTATGTAGAACGTAAATATCGAGTGTATGAAGAGTATTCAGGGTTGGATAATCCAAGGAAGATGACCCAGTCTTGCTGAAAATGTTGAAGGAAGGCCTGAGCTCAGCCCAGCATGAAGTTTTAGATTTGGTGATAGAGGTGGGGTCGACCTACTCTACGATGGAGTCATGGGCCAGTGAGATAGACCAGAGGAGCGGGGGAAGAGAAATCATAAAGTGGTTGTAGTGAATGTAGCTGTTGTGATGTCATACAGAACTTGTTTTGTGTGCCAGTAGCTGGGGCATGTAACAAGGAACTGCTAGAATAGATGTGGGAGGATGAAGGAAATGATTTTTTACAACTGTAGCTTCTTGGGCCATGGTTGGAGGAAGTGCTTTGTGAAACAAGGAAGGTATGAAAATCACTCACCACAGCAGCGTCCTCTCTTTCTGACAGAGGGGCGTGTCCAGACAGGTATACATAGTTTACACACATTCACCCGTTTTTACTGTTAATAAAATTGATGCACCATCAATAACTCTCAGAGACTGGAAGAGAACAATAGGCTTTTATTAACAGCAAAAAGGGAGCACTACATCTTGACGACTGAGGGAGGAGCAGTGCCCCAATCGCCTTTATACAGGGGTCTGTGGGAGGAGCCACAGGAGCAGTCAGCAGAGGGTGTGTCCAGACAGGTATACATAGTTTACCACACTTTCCGATTTGGCTGCTGACCAGATTGTAGAGCTGGTGAGGTCAGACAAGTGGCTGATGGCCACCTCTTTTGCCAGAGGTGTCATTCATAGATGTACACAAGAGGTTTATTAGGGGGCCAGCAATGTGAAATGTTAGTTTTCACAGGGTCATCAGTATCAATAACTGATTACCCTTTCCCACGACTGGAGAGGTGACTTACATTACCAGTGCAGGAGATGAAACAGTGAGGGTGGAGAGAGGACAGCCCCAGGTACTTGTGATTGCGGGAGTGCAGCTTCCTGTAGATTTCTGGGTGTACCCAAACAAAGAAGGTACTGTCCTGGAGAGAGACACACTTAAGGCAGGTGCTGTCACAGACTTAGGAAGAGGAATAATAAGATGGACAAAACAGGGACTGTGACAAAGGACAAAGGCAAAGGACACAGAGAGCGTGACAGCAAGCTGTGAAAGTATAACAGTGACTTTTAAAGTATAACTGTGACTGTACTCTGTGATGAAGGCTGGTTGCTGAAAGCAGATGATTAGTTGTACAGTCAGGAACAGACAAAATACTGGGGAGAATAGATGAGAAGAGATCTGAGTTACAATAGAGACATCAGGATCCACAACTCTGATAGCATGGCAGACTAAGAAAGAGAAGAAATTGCACACGGCGTCGGAAGGCAGTTGCCCCAGCCTGTGAATACAAATGAGCTGGGTCTGCGATCGACTGGACAGTCCGAAAGGGGCTGCCACCGGGGAGAGGTCCTTGCAGTCATTCAAATAGAGACCGCCCCAGCCCCTCCTGTACATTGACGAGAGGGGCTGTGAGCCTGATACATTTACATTGCCGGTGCCCCTGGGAGGAGAGTAACCACTGGTAGCCACTGTAGAGTTTAGCTATCAGAGGATGAAGGATGAGGATAAGGAAAGTGTTTAAACTGCAATTGGACAGCAGGGAAGAAGGCAACAGGCATACGAATGAAGAAACTGCATTTTAAAAACTGTTGGTCAAATTTCTGGAACAGTCTCTCTGCTTACCATCTTGTACATAGTCATTGGGGATGTTAGCATAGATGTACATGCACATAGAGTAGTTGGGAAGGTTCCAAAGTTGGGCCATTTCTGTTGCTCTATTTGAGTAGATCCTCCTTAAGGTTCGCCTTAACTGGAACAAATTTATATTTGACTAGGAGGGCAAAGAGGAGGGACTGTAGAGAGTATCCTGGAGTTAGGTTATACAGCAAAATATTAACTTCAGCAACCAATCTTTAGACCTGAACATGGACTGTAAATTACTTTGTAAAATGCAGCTCTGGGCAACAGCTGAGAACTGCAGTTAATAGAAAAACTAGACAATATTGATTACCATTCATTTTGGATGAAAAGGTGTGAAAGTTAATAGTAGTCTAAGGAAGCGTTGCAGATACATTGTAAATATAGAATTGTCCTTTGATCTTTAGCATATAGAATGTCAAACAGGTCTCAACATGATGCTTGCTGTCTCATCTTGTCAAATAGAAGACTACTTCATATCTACCTGTGCATCTGTCTTTGACTTTGTTCATATTATAAAAACTCTGTAATGAAGCCTGGCTCTAGAAGGTAGATGATTAGTTGTTAAGATCAGCATGGAAAGATTGGGGGCAATAGGTGGGAGGGGATCCAAGTTACAGCAGAAACATCAGGTTCCACAACTTCAAAGCTGGAGAAAGAGAAGAAATTACACACGGCATTTGAAGGGAGTCACCACAGCCTGAATGGGGAGTGGTTGGCCACCAATCGAATGGCCAGGTCTGGGAGTGAGTGCCACCAGGATGAGGTCCTGACAGCCATTCAAATAGAAACCACCCCAACCCCTCCTATACATCAACAACAGGGTCTGGGAAACCAGTTGTCAGATTCTGACAATCTTTTGTCACAGCATGGAGTGTGAGCTGTTGCCTGTGAGTTTGGTACACTTATGTTGCTGGTGCCCCTGATCAGAGAGTAACCACCAATAGCCTCTGCTGAGTTTTAGCTATCACAGAATGAAGGAGTGAAGATAAGAATGAGATCAAACTGCAATCAGCCAGTAAGGAAGGAGGCAGTAGGCATATGAATGACAAAATTGCTGATGAAGTTTCTGGAACAATCTCTGCTTCGAGTCGTAGCGTAGATGTAGATGCACACAGGGATATGATAGGTAATTGTGGAAGGAGGTCTGAAGTTCAGGACATTTCCAGGGACCCATTTGATTAGATCCTTCTTAAAGTTTGGCCTGGCCTGGATCAAATTTATTTTTGTCCAGCAGGGCTAAAAGGACGGAAAACCTCAGCGAGTTTTTTTCCAGCATTAAAAACGTGAGCAAGCAGGACAGCAGATAAGTGCTGAGAGCCACATAAAGTAAATTGCAGAATAGTCTGGACATAAGGAACCTGCTTCCAGTATCGCTGTATTCCGGTCGTGTTAAACACCTCCACCATTGGCCAGTCTGCAAGAATATTGTCAATATTAAACTGGTCCGTGGTGCAAAAAAATGATGGTGACATTATTTCTATTTCCAGGTTGTGGGGTTTTACTTCCGGTCTTTTCTGCCCCCGGTGTGCATGCGTGTAACTAATTGATTTAGAGTCGATCTTGCATTTCGCTAAGGCCGAGGTAAGGGATCTTGGGCTTCAAAAGGTTGGTGACCACTACACTAGAGCATTGGGGTCACCAATGGAGGTTTTCAGAAATAAAACACAGAGGCTTTTAAGTTTAAGAGAAACCGTAGCAACTCACTTTATTGCCAAGCAAACGCAAAACATAAAGACTGGTGGAAACCTTCACGTCAGACACAGCCAGTTAGTGAACCCCAACTCAATGTTGGTGGTTGTGAATAATGCATATGTTACCACCCATTACATTACCATACTTTTAGAACCCTGTTTTATATCACTGGGTAGTTTGCCATCATATTTCATCATCGTACTGCTCTTGCAGCTGCCTTTTGTTGGATTTTACAAGTGTCCCAATCATCCAACTTCCCACTCACTTTTGCTACCTAATAAGCCCTTTCCCTAGCTTTTATGCAGTCCTTAACTTCCCTTGTCAGCCACGATTGCCTAGCCCTGCCATTTGAGAACAACTTCGTCTGTAGGACATGTTTATCTATCATGGTGAGACTTGTGGGATAATGGGCGTAGGGGAAGACACCTTTACAGAATATATGAAACTGTTGGATTGAAGGGAGAAAGGGCTAAATCAAGAAGGGAAGGAATTATATTGATTTAACTTAGAATTGGGCATACTATGCCTAATTATTCCTTATATTTTGATGGAAAACATCACTCTGGGGTGTGTAGGTTTTGTTATCATTATGAAACAGTTGAACACATTATTTTACAATGTGAAGCATATAAGGTTGAAAGAAAGCAAATGCAGGCTGTACTATTAGCTTTGGGGGTTGATAGCTTTCAGTTAAAAATTTTACTAAGTTATAGAAGTGACTTTCATTTAATTCACAATATTGTCTTTCATTATTTACGATCTATAGGGCTTTTGGGGGTAATTTAACTTTCATTTGATAAAGAAGTAGTTGGTGTTCCCAATTCTCTACACCACACTCCAGTCCAGTTGGTGGCGCTAATGCATCTATAAATTGGACTGCCAACCACCATGAAACATCAGAAGAAGAAATCCAAACTCTGTTCCATCTCTGCTATGGGAAAAATCCCTCTTCCTTGGGATGGGTCATTTGCCATTTTTGTTCATTAATCAATTAATTGATGTTGGTCAATTTCTTGCTGTCACTCATCACTCTGGAATTTAGGCATCCCTGCAGTTCAATGCCATTGTCAAAGCAAATGGATTTGACACCTAAGTTTCCAGGACTACATTTTCTAAAATTTTCTTCTTATACTTATTTCTCTGAAACCAATCCCTGACCAAGCATGTTTATTTAATGTTGTCTTATTACAGTCATTAACTAATGAGTACTATTTAATATGTAATACATAAATTACAGTTGCTTCTGAGAAATATGTAGCAGTAAATGGTGTAGAGCAATTCAAATTTAAGACCAACAAGAAACAGAAACAGACATTAAGACTTATCAGGGTAAATATAACTCCTTTTCAGTCAGATGGGAGAATTTATCAGAAGAAATAACGAACTGACAGGAATTAATTACTTTATTGTAGGTATTTTGTAGAAAACATAGGAAAATCACTCAACATAATTGAAGATTTCAAAATAAATTCATTATTGAACTGCATATATGTCACCAGATACTCCATATATTAATTTTCTTGCAGGCATTCACAGTACATACAAAAAACAATAGCAAAACCTCACACAGCAGAGACAAACAACCAATATGTAAAAGACAACAAATGTGTAAATGCAAAAAGAAAATGATAAATATAGATAAATAAACAAACAAGTAAGTGATAAATATCAAGAACACAAGGGATAATTGAAGTTATCCCCTCCAGTTCAAGGTAATAACTGATCCTGAACCTGCTGGTGTGATACTTGAGGCTCCTGTATCTTCTTCCTGACAGCAGCACTGAGAAGAGAGCATGGCCTGGATGGTGGGAGTTCTTGATGATGGATACTGCTTTCCTTGTAAGCATCCTTGTTGATGTGCTCAATGGTGGGGCTGGGCTGAATCCACCACTACTGTAGTTTTTCCCCATTAAGGAGCATAGGTGTTTCCATACCAGGCCGTGATGCAACCAGTCAGTAAACTCTCCGTCACACATGTATAAAAGTTTGTCAAAGTTTTAGATGACATGCCCACTCTGTGCCAACTTCTAACAATGTAGAAGCATTGCGATGCCTTCTTTGTAATGGCGATTACAAGCTGGATCCAGGACAGATCCTCAGAAATGTTAACATCGAAGAATTTAAAGATGTTGACCCTCCAGTTTTGATCCTCTGATGAGGACTGACTCATGGACCTCTGGTTTCCTCCGCCTGTAGTCAATAATCAGTTCCTTGGTTTTGCCAAGAGTGAGTGAGAATTTGTTGTTGTGGCATCATTCAGCCAGATACTAAATATCCCTCCCACATACTAATTCATCGCCATTTGATTTGGCCCACAACAGTAAATGGCATTGGAACTGGAGTAAACTCCAGTGGGAAAAAGGAAATAAATGTCTGTATTGAAATTAATGAGTCTGAAAAATCAGTAAATTTCAAGGACCTGATGATCTACAGTACATCAGAATTTTGAAATAGGGAACTCTCTAGATTGTTATGGCGGATGTTGTGGTTACCACCTTCCAAAATTCTAGATATTCTCAAATGGTTCCTCCAGTTTGGAAAGCAACAAATATGATCATACTACTTAAAGGAGAGAGCTGGAGAACAAGTTTGGGCAGAGTAGCACACGGGAGATGAGGAGAGGCATGACGAACATCACTGGCTTCAATCAGCGTGGCTGTAGAGCCTTGGAATGCAGCCATAAATCAGCTAATGAGTTAAACCAATTCTTCAGTAAATTTGACAATTTCTCTCCTGTTCACAACCCTCCTCATCATACCAGTCCAGGTGCTGAGGCACCTAATGCTCCCTCAGCACCAACACATCCCCTCCTCCTTCCTCCAGTTCAATATGTGGTTGAACAACACAGGCTACCACTGTTTACATCCTCTCCTTCCTGTGTATCTACCATCCACACACCAAATCCTATTGTCCTGACCTTCACCTCCTCCAGCCCCCACCTTCCACCAACTACCTTGTCATCATGGACTTGCTTCACTGCTGAGCAGGTGAGAAGGGCTCTGGGGCAAATCAGACATGGCAAAGCCTCAAGACCGGATGGTGTGAACCCAAGGGTAGGAAGGAATGTGCTGAGCAGCTGTGTGGAGCATCTTCAATCTGAGCCTCAACTGTGTGGAAAACATCATGTGTGGTGCCAGCACCCAATAAGGGTAGATCAAAAGTCTTCCATGATTACCGACCCCTTTCACACATCATGAAGACTCCTGGATCACCTCCGACCCCTGGTCAGATGAGGCCCCAATCCCCCCCAGCACACTGGAGTCAACGATGCTGTCATCTACCTGCTGAACAGAGCCTACTCCCATTTTGATAATCAGTCCAACACTGAGGATCATGTCTTTGATTCCTCAAGCGCCTTCAGTACCATACAGCTCTCATTACCGGTTTTTGAATTAAGAAATTTTTCCTCATCTCATTTGTAAATGGCATATCCATCATTCCGAAAATATCCCCCTTTATCTAGAGCTCTCAATAAATGGAAACACCTTCCTTGTATCCAACCTGTCTGTTCCTTACAGAATTTAAGTTTCAATGAGATCTCCTAATTACTTGCTATACCTTCTGTGAATCATGCACCAAGCTCTCTCACCTTTTTGCAAAGTGGAGCTCTGCAAATATTTTTCCTGCCAAAATAGACATCTTTACAATTTCCTGCATGATATTCCATTTTCTAGATCTTTCCGTTCTCTAGATCAGCTGCCTTTTCTATATTCCTCTGTAGCTTTCCTATATCCCTGGCAGCACATCACTTGTTACTTTGTGCCAACCAGAAAAATACCCACTTACACTGAAAATCCTGTTAGCCAGCTGATCTATCTACATTAATATGTAGACTCCTATGCCAGGAGCTTTTATTTTCCAAATTGGCCTTTGATGCAGAGCCTTATTAAATGCCTTCTGAAACTCTCAGTTTAGTGCAATTGCTGATTTACTGGGCTATAATACAAGTCTCTAGCTCTTCAAACAACTCCAATAATTGATCAATTATGCTTTCCTTTCAAAAATCCATGTTCTCTGATTACCTTGAAGTTTTCTAAATATCTTTCTATAACAGGATCTACTTATTTCCCCCTAACAGAGATGACAATGTCAGTCTATGAGATATGAAAGGGAATGGAAAGGAGATTTGCATGTTGAACAGCAAGGTCAGTGTGGGAATGCACTGTTCTGTTGTTCTTCTGAATGCAGCAGCAACAAATGTCTCAACAAGCCTTTTGAAAACAAGAGACAAAGAGGGGAATTTCAGGTAATTTTAAGGGGGACATGGACCTGAAGCACAACAGCAGTGGAGGAAAATAGAGAAGGACTGAAAGTTTGGAGCAAGGTTTTGGGTGGGTAGGGAGAAACAAAAATATGCACAGCAGGAGAGAGGCACCAAGAGCTGGTGACAATATAGAAATCATCAGTTTGACAAACACATCAATTAACACAGTCCACAACTACATAACTTAAATCATTCAGGTGTGGAATCATAGCCTTGTAAAAAGCTAATAATAAGTGAGATATGGAGTAGACATAAGAAGGGATAATCCAGGAATAAACATCAGAGGTAGAGTAGCTTCATCTTTGAAGATTAATAAATTGATATCCAGCTATTGAAATAGGTGCAGAAGCAAACTGAATGTGGAATCTATTTGGAAGGTAGAGGTGGGAAAGGGTATTGATGGTGGCATTTCCACAGAAAATAGCAAGGAGGTTTCCAGAAGTGTCTGCTGCATAGAAAAGTTGTGCCGAATTTGGAAATCTTCAATCTTTCCCTGCTGCAGTTGAAGGTTTTCACCTTCTTCAGAAGAGCAACAATCATACCTGTACACCAGAAGAGCAGGGTGAGCTGCCTCAATGACTATTGTCCAGTAGCACTCATCTACTGTGTGTAGTCATGGCCAGAATCAACTCTTGCCTAAGCAAGGACTTGGAACCACTGCAATTTGCCCATTGCCATGATAGGTCTACAGTGGATGCGATCTCACTGGCTCTCCACTCAGCCTCAGATTGCCTGCACAATAGTAATGCTTAGAGCAAGCTGCTGTGTATTGGTTACAGCTCAGCGTTCAACACAATCATACCCTCTGTTCAAATCAACAAGCTCCAAAACCTGGGCCTCTGTTCTTCCCTCTGCAACAGGATCCTTGACCTCCTCATTTGGGAGACCACAGTCTATGTGGATTTGAAATAACATCTCTTCCTTGCTGTAACTCAACACTGGTGCACTATAGGGATGCGTGCTTAGCCCACTGCTCTATTCTCTCCATACCCGTGACTATGTGACTAGGCACAGCTCAAGTGCCATCTATAAATTTGCCAATGACACAACTATTGTGTCAACTATTGCAGAATTTCAGATGATGACAAGGAGGCATACAGGAGCACAACAACCTTGCATTCAATGTCAGTAAGAGTCAGGATTTGATTGCGGACTTCAGGAAGAGGAAATCGAGGGAACACATACCAGTGTTGCAATGAGTGACAGGAGTGAACCCATGTGCAGGACACAGGTACGGAGATTGAGATTGGATGTTTACATGGGCGTAAATGCCAAACAGCAAGCAGGAGGGACCCTGATACGGAGCCTTGACTCAGAGAAATGGAGTTTCATCAGTAAGCCTTGAAACTGGAAGTAAACTTAGAACAAACAGTTCTAAGCAGTCAGGAACCATAGTTTACTCACAGGAAAAAAGAACAATGAACTGGCGACTATTGGTTGTGACTTAGAGGTTCTTATACCGAGTCTTTGATGGAAACCAGATGTACCATCATAACAGAGAATTGGAAGCAATTTGGGAAATTAACAATCAGGACCATGGCATAATCAAAGAAAATTAGGAGTAAGATAGGGAATTAACGATGGGGACTATGATAGTACCCCCCCTCAACAGGAGCCTCCGGGTGACCCACTAGTCTTGTCCGGATGGCCCCGATGGAAATCATGGATGAGGGAAGGGTCCAAGACGAAGGAGCGGGGAATCCAGGAACGTTTCTCTGGGCCGTATCTCTCCCAATTGACCAGGTATTGGTGGCACTTGCCTCAGCAGCGCATTTCCAGTAATTGCCAGGTGGTGTACACACAAACAGAACAGGCAGAGACAAAGGAACAGGTGTCAGCATCCATGGAGGGCCACCAGAAATGTCTCTGCAGGAGGGACAGTGTCCGATCGATCCCGGGATGGCAGGCAAAATGAGACGTGTGCCCCCTCTGGAGAACCTGAGATCGAACAGAGTCGGGCACAAAGAGGCGATTGGAGGGTCTGTTGCCTGGGTCAGGTTGAGTCTGTTGGGCCTCTTTATCTATGGCCTTGATCTCCCAGGTGAATATGCAGCCACCACACAGGATGGCAGAAGGATAGTCTCGGGGTTGGGAAGGTCCTCCTCTGAAATGCATTGACGGGAGAGGGCATCAGGCTTCCCGTTCTTGGACCCCGGATGATAGGTGAGTAAATCTGCACTGACCAAAAAATAATGCCCAACGGGCCTGGCGGGAATTCAGGCATTTGGCTGTTTGGATACAAGTGAGGTTCCTGTGATCAGTCCAGACGATAAACGGATGTTCTGCTCCCTCCAGCCAGTGTCTCCACTCTTCCAAAGCAAGTTTGACCACCAGTAACTCCTGGTTCCCTATGTCATAATTTTGTTTGGCGGGGGATAGCCAGTGAGAAAAGAAGGCACATGGATGAAGTTTTTGGTCAGGGCCTGAGTGTTGGGAGAGGACTGCTCCTACCCCAGAGTCGGAGGCGTCAACCTCCACAGTGAATTGACGAGAGGGGACTGGTTGGACCAGGATGGGAGCAGAGGGGAAACGCCTCTTCAGCTCCGAGAAGGCAGCGTCTGCTTTGGGGTCCCAGTGAAAAGGGTTCATAGGAGAGGCAAGTCGAGTAAGGGGCGCTGCCACCCGACTGTAATTCCTGATGAAGCGACAATAGAAGTTTGCGAAACCCAGAAGTCACTGGAGATGCTTGAGTGTCTTGGGTGTAGGCCACTCCACCACTGCCCGGATCTTTTCAGGATCTGCCCTCACTTGCCTGCTCTAGATGATGTATCCTAAGAAACTGACTGAAGGAATGTGAAACTTGTACTTCTCAGCTTTTACAAATAGTTTGTTCTCCCAAAGCCTCTGCAGGACCTGACGGACATGGCGAGTGTGTTCCTGAAGATTGCTGGAGGTGGTTAAGATGTTACCTAAATAAACAAACATGAAGCAATTAATTAAATCTCTAAGGACATCATTTATCAGGGCTTGGAAGATGGTGGGGACATTGGTGAAGCCGAATGGCATGACCAGGTATTCAAAGTGAACAAGAGGAGTGTTGAACGCGGTTTTCCACTCATCTTCCTCCCTTTTCCTGAACAGATGATAGGCATTTAGTAGGTCCAACTTGGAGAAAATGGTGGCTCCATGAAGTGGTTCGAAAGCAGAGTTGAGAAGGGGCAGTGGATATTTGTTCTTTATGGTTATGCTATTTAGGCCTCAGTAGTCAATACAGGGATGCAGAGATTCATCTTTCTTCCCCACAGAAAGAAACCTGCGCCAACAGGGGTGGATGAGGGTTGGATAATGTCCGCTGTGAGAGATTCATTTAAGGTTGCCTCCATTGCCTCCCTTTCTGGCCGGGACAAGTTATACAGCTGACTGGTGGGTAGAGGGGTTCCAGGTAGAGGGTCAATAGCACAATCATAAGGGTGATGTGGAGGCAGGGAAAGAGCCCATTGTTTGCTGAATACCTCTCCCAGATCATGGTCCTCTGCTGGAACCTTGGATAAGTTGGGGGTCTCAGCGGCAGATGAGGTCGCGGTGACTTTCACAGGGGAAAGGGCCTATTGAAGACAAGTGGAGTAACAGAACAGACTCCAGCTGGCTATCTTCCCAGTGGACCAATCAATGTGAGGATTATGGCGGACCAACCAGGGATACCCCAAGAACTGTAGGAGCTTGAGGGGAGGAAATTAAGTTAAATTGTACCTGCTCCCAATGGTTCCCAGAGAGAATTAAAGACAGGGGTGGTGTGCAGCTTGTGACCTGAGCTAGAAGTCTGCCATCCAGTGCCTGGGCCTCCAGAGCTGTACTCAATGGCTCCCAAGGAATTCTGGCCCAGGAAGCTATGTCCTCATCCAGAAGATTGCCCTCAGCACTGGAGTCCACTACAGCTGACAGAGGCAGGGATTGTTTGTTGTAATATAAAGTTGCCAGGATCTGCATCCAGGTTCTGAAAACGGATGGGAACGTTGTCCTGGTTCACCAGGGTCCCCCTTCCTTCTTTGGCCGAAGGGGACAGCTAACTCGGAAGTGGCCAGACTGGCTGCAATACAGACACTCAGCCCCCCTCAATCTCCGGAGTCGCTCAGCGGGAGAGAGGCGGTTCCGTCCCAGCTGCATGAGTTCCTCTCCCGGGGCGGTGGAAATGGCCGGGCTGGGAGCTACACTTGGAGCAGGAGGAGGAGAGGGACTTGTTCTTGCGAGCGGAGGTAACAAGTGCTGTGGAGTGGCCAATGGTGGTGGATGACCAGATCTTTCCCAATGGCATTCTCGAAGTTGGTTGTCCAGCCTGGCGGCTAGGGAGATCAATGAATCTGGGCTGTTGGTGTCATCCCTTGCCACCAACTCGTTCTTCACCATGTCACTGAGGCCATTCTGGAAAACCCCTTGGAGAACCTCGTCATTCCACCGAGTCGGCCACTAACATCCGAAACTCCACGGAATACTCGGTGACAATGCAGGAGCCCTGATGGAGGGCGAGTAGACACTTAGCGGCCAAGGATCTTTCTCATCTCTGTGATAAAGGTGGGGAATGAAGAGCAGATATCCGGCTGATTGTCCCAGACTGCCATAGCCCATGCTGAGGCACTTCCCCGCAACAACCCCATGATGTAAGCTACCTTTGACTTTTCCATGGAGTAAGTGGATGGCTGCTGATCAAACAATAAGGAGCATTGCAGAAGGAAGGCCCGGCACTTCCCCAAATCCCCAGCGTAGTGTTCAGGTTCCGGTATGTGCGGTTCTCTTGGTGGGGGTGTTGCTGACACGTAGGGGGTTGCCACCATAGACTGTCTGGACTGGCCTGACAAAGTTCCAGGAGAGGGTGGGGTAAGATCACGGTCCACCTGGTCACCGAACTTCGTTATGTAGGCGGACAGGGAAACAGGGAACGGAGGTTCTCCATGACATCCCGGAGGAGTTGATCGTCCAGACCCACTAGGGAGCCCTGGTTGGTGAGGACTTGTTGCAGGGTTTTCATGTCCACTGGGTCCATAGTGGACCGTTTGTTCTGTTGCAATGAGAGACTGGAGTGAACCCAAGTGCAGGACACAGGCATGGAGATTGAGTTTAGATGCTTACATGGGCGTAAATGCTGAACTGTTTGCTTGACACTGAACCCTGATATGGTACCTTGACACAGAGCCTTGACCTAGAGAAACGGAGTCTCATAGGTAAACTTTGAAACTGGAACTAAACTTAGAACAAATGGTTCTAAGCAGTCAGGAAATGTAGTTTACTCAAAGGAAAAAAGCCCAACGAACTGGCGACTAGCGGTTGTGACGTAGAGGTTCTTAGACCCATAGAACATTACAGCACAGAAACAGGCCCTTCAGCCCTTCTTGGCTGTGCTGAACCATTTTTCTGCCTGGTCCCACTGACCTGCACCTGGACCATATCCCTCCATACACCTCTCATCCTGTCCAAGTTTTTCTTAAATGTTAAAAGTAAGCCTGCATTTACCACTTCATCTGGCAGCTCATTCCACACTCCCATCATTCTCTGTGTGAAGAAGCACACCCCCCCCCCAGTGTTCCCTTTAAACTTTTCCCTCTTCACCCTTAACCCATATCCTACAGTTTTTTTCTCCCCTGGCCTCAGTGGAAAAAGCCTGCTTGCATTCACTCTATCTATACCCATCATAATTTTATATACCTTTATCAAATCTCCCCTCATTCTTCTACACTGCAGGGAATAAAGTCCTAACCTATTCAACCTTTCTCTGTAACTCAGTTTCTCAAGTCCCGGCAACATCCTTGTAAACCTTCTCTGCAATCTTTCAACCTTATTAATATCCTTCCTGAAATTTGGTGACCAGCTCTACACACAATACTCCAAATTCAGCCTCACCAATGCCTTTTACAACCTCACCATTACATTCCAACTCTTATACTCAATACTTTGATTTATAAAGGCCAATGTACCAAAAGGTCTCTTTACTACCCTGTCTACTTGTGACACCACTTTTAGGGAATTATGTATCTGTACTCCCAGATCCCTCTGTTCTACTGCACTCCTCAGTGCCCTACCATTTACCTTGTATGTTCTACCTTGGTTTTTCCTTCCAAAGTGCAATACCTCACACTTGTCCGCATTAAGCTCCACCTGCCATTTTACAGCCCATTTTTCCAGCTGATCCAAATTCCTCAGCAAGCTTTGAAAACCTTCCTCACTGTCCACTACACCTCCAATCTTCATATCAGCAAATTTGCTGATCCAATTTACCACATTATCATACAGATCACTGATATAGATGGCAAATAACAATGGGCCCAGCACTGGGCCCGCGGTACACCACTAGTCACAGGCCTCCACTCAGAGAAGCAATCCTCCACTACCACTCTCTGGCTTCTCCCATTGAGCCAATGTCTAATCCAATATCTCACCATGTATACCTAGCGACTGAATCTTCCTAACTAATCTCCCATGCGGGACCTTGTCAAAAGCCTTACTGAAGTCCATATAGACAACATCCACTGCCTTCCCTTCATCCACTTTCCTGGTAACCTCCTCGAAAAACTAATAGATTGGTTAAACATGACCTACCACGCACAAAGCCATGTTGACTCTACCTGTCTATCCAAATACTTGGAGGTCCTATCTCTTAGTACTCCTTCTGATAATTTAGCTACTACTGATGTCAAATTTACTGGCCTATAATTTCCAGGATTACTCTTCAAGCCTTTTTTAAACAACGGAACTACATGAGCTATCCTCCAATCCTCTGGCACCTCACCCATAGATACCAACATTTTAAATACATCTGCCAGGGCCCCTGCAATTTCAACACTAGTCTCCTTCAAGGTCCGAGGGAATACCCTGTCGTGTCCTGGGGATTTATCTACTCTGGTTTGCCTCAAGACATCAAGCACCTCCTCCTCTTCAATCTGTATAAGTTCCATGACCTCACTACCTGTTTGTCTTATTTCCATAGATTCCATGCCAGTGTCCTTAGTAAATACAGATGCAAAAACCCATTTAAGATCTCCCCCATTTCTTTTGGTTCCATACATAGCTGACAACTCGCATCTTCAAGAGGACCAATGTTATCCCTTATTATCCTTTTGCTCTTAACATACCTGTAGAAGCTCTTAGGATTATCCTTCACCTTGACTGCCAAAGCAACCTCATGTCTTCTTTTAGCCCTCCTGATTTCTTTCTTAAGTAATTTTTTGCACTGTTTATACTCCTCAAGCACCTTATTTGCTCCCTGTCGCCTATACATGTTATACATCTCTCTCTCCTTCTTTATCAGAGTTCCAATATCCCTCGAGAACCAAGGTTCCTTATTCTTATTCACTTTGCCTTTAATCCTGACAGGAACATACAAACTGCACTCTCAAAATTTCTCCTTTGAAGGCCACCCACTTACCAATCACAAAGCCAGAGAACAACCTGTCCCAATCTACACTTTTTAGATCCTTTCTCTTTTCTTCAAATTTGGCCTTTTTCCAGTTTAGAACTTCAACCCGAGGACCAGATCTATCTTTATCCATGATCAAGTTGAAACTAACGGTATTATGATCACTGAAACCAAAGTGTTTTCCTACACACACTTACGTCACTTGCCCAAACTCATTTCCTAATAGGAGATCTAATATTGCATCCTCTCTAGTTGGTACCTCTATATATTGATTTAGAAAACTTTACTGAACACATTTTACAAACTTTAACCCATCTGGACTTTCAGCAGTATGGGAATCCCAATCAATACGTGGAAAATTAAAATCCCCTACAATCACAACTTTATGTTTCCTGCAGTTGTCTGCTATCTCCGCAGATTTGCTCCTCCAATTCTTGCTGACTATTGGGTGGTCTATAATACAACCCCATTAATGTAGTCATACCTTTCCTGTTTCTCAGCTCCACCCATATGGCTTCGGTAGACAAGCCCTCTAATCTGTCCTGCCTGAGCACTGCCGTAACATTTTCCCTGACTAGCAATGCCACCCCCCGCCCTTCATCCCTCTGTTTCTATCACGTCTGAAACATCTATACCCTGGAACATTAAGCTGCCAGTCCTGCCCCTCCTGTAGCCAAATTTCACTAATATCTTTAATGTCATAATTTCATGTGTCAATCCACGCCCTCAGCTCATCAGCCTTCCCCACAATACTCCTCGCATTGAAATAGACACACTTCAGAAGATTATTACCACCACACACAAACCTTCTATTTGTGACTTTGCATGAATTACTAACATCATTTATTTTCACCCCTGCTCCACTATCTGCTCTGTCACTCTGGCTCCCATCCCCCTGCAAATCTAGTTTAAAACCTCCCGAGTAGCACTAACAAACCTCCCTGCAAGGATATTGGTCCTTTTGTAGTTTAGGTGTAACCCATATCTCATGTACAAGGCCCACCTGCCCCAGATTCAGATTCAGATTATTGCCATTTAGAAACCACAAATGCAGTGGTTAAAAAATGAGACAACGTTCCTCCAGAATGATATCACAAAAGCATATGACAAAACAGACTACACCAGAAAATCCACATAATGTTTGGCAATCCCCAATCCAGAGTCCGGAGAGGCTGCTGCATATTAATATCGCGCTACCGTCTTAGCGCGTTCCCCGGAAAGGAGCTCCAAATCCACCAGACAAACAAGACCAAAAACTAAAGCTACAAGACCTGCACAAAACCACATAGTTACAACAGTGCAAACAATAGCGTAATTGATAAAAAAAAACAGACCATGGGCACAGTAAAAATAGTCCAAAAATGTTAAAGGACTATAAGTTCAAAAGAAATCACCACATAGTTTCCACAAGTCCCCAGGGTCCCGACAGACTCACAAGCCCATGCCGGTGGCGGAAGGGAATATCGCTGCTATAGACTTCCACGGCGCCGCCCGACTGCTTTGCAGATGCAACTTTCCCTCGCCTCTGCCTGTTGAGCCAAAGCCATCCCACTCTGCTCCATCTCACTTCGCTGCCTGCTGCATATAGTGGTCGCTTTTTTAAACCTCTGGCGCTCTACATCACACGCCTGCGCAGTCTAGCCTCTTTTCCCCGAGCAGTGTTAAAAAAAAAATGGCTTTTCTCCAAAATTCCTTACTCCTTCATTCTTAGCCTCTTGCTTTGATTTAAAAAAGACCGCTGAAAACATACTTATACTGAGTCTTTGATGGAAACCAGGTGTGCCATCATTAAAGAGAATTGGAAGCAATTTGGGAAATTAACGATCAGGACAATGGCATAATCAAAGAAAATTAGAGGAGGATAGGGAATTAACGATCAGAACCATGACAACCAGTCATCATCGAGTGATCAGCAGTGGAAAGTGTGAGCAGTTTCAAATTCCTGGGTGTCAATATCTCTGAAGATCTATCTTGGGCCCAACATATTGATGCAATTGCAGTGCCTTTTTGGAGTTTGAGGAAACTTGGTATGTGACCAAAGACTCTTTCAAACATCTGCAGATGTACTGTGGACAGCATCACTATCAGGTATGGAAGGGCCACTGCTCAGGATTGGACAAACCTGCAGAGGGTTGCAAACTCTGACAGCTCCATCATGGGCACTAGCCTCTCCAGCATCCAGGACACCTTCAAAAGATGATGCCTCAGAAAGGCAGCATCTATCACTAAGGGTCCCCAGAACATGCTCTTTTCTCATCACTACCATCAAGGAGGAGGTACAGGAGCCTGACGCCACACACTCAATGTTTCAGCAACAGCCTCTTACCTTCTGCCATCAGATTTCTGAATGGACAATGAATCTATGTTCACTTTCTCATTATTTTCCCTCCCTTTTTGTACCAATTATTTAATTTATTTATTTATGTATGCATCTTGTAGTTATTTATAGATTTTTATTATGTATTGTAATGTACTGCTACCACAAAACTTGTGAATTTGATGACTTCTGCCAATTATTTTGAATCCAATTCAGAGATAATGGAGAAATGGGCTAGAGAGCATGAGAGTGAATTTACAGCCAGAAACAACACTCTAGTAAAATTTGAAAGACCAGTATAAAAATAAAATGCTCAGCAAAAAAGGCAATGGTGGGGGGTGGGGCACAGGCGTAGGCTGGATAGCCTTACCTTAAATTTAACAGCTAGTTGGTAGATTAGAAATGCAGAGTAGTCTGTGAGCCAGGACCCCAAATTTGGGACACGGTACCATCTGGGGGGAACAACTCTTATAGTGATTTTTGGCAAGGTACACACCCCTAGTGCTAGAAAATATGTGATAGCATTGCAGCGGTGGTAACTTGCATGGTAACCTCCATGCCATAAGAACCATGATCCCATGGTGCTTTGCCTATGATAAGATGAATTTTGCTAGGTACCTGTCCCCTTACTTTGCTCAAATGATGATCCTCCCAGAGAAGAATCCTTCTGTGTATGAGGCCTTCAAGACAGGCCAAATCCCAGTGCAGCTGTCAAGTAACAACCCCTTTGGGCAGATCCCTGTGGACCAGGCTAATGAAGCCACAGTGAACAAAGACACACGGACTGCTAGAGGCACATCACGGTTCAGCCTGAATACTGGGGCTATCGAGCATTACTACATAACGGCTGAGCACCGCAGCGCATTCCTGGGACAGTTAAGGGAGATGGTGCAAGGCAACAAATCAGAGCTTCGTCATGTGGAGCTACAGCGGCCAAGAATCCAGAAAGATGAAGAAGCAGTTTTAGCAGTGGTTTGCCTCATACATCTCATATATGAATGGGTCAACCCATTTGCAGAGAAACGGGACCTCATTAGCATCTCTACGGCAAAGGCAGCCCCCAAGGACATTGCCTCCGACCTGATGAAGGCATCTGAGATTAGTGTGCAAAGCTGTGCAACCTTCAAGGATGAGAGACTAGAGGAAGACCATCAGCAAAGAAATTGCATGACCCAATGAAAACCGACAAGCTGAAAACATTCAGTGATATGTGTAAGAAGAGAGAAGTGAAATCAAATGGGAGGGCGATCATCTTGAAAGCTGACAGGTCTTTGTTTGGACGCATCATAGTGATGGCACAAGGGTGCAGTCTACGTATGGAGGATATCC
Source organism: Hypanus sabinus (assembly GCF_030144855.1). NCBI lineage: Eukaryota > Metazoa > Chordata > Chondrichthyes > Myliobatiformes > Dasyatidae > Hypanus > Hypanus sabinus. The sequence goes on from NC_082722.1 coordinate 47,966,154, forward strand.
TTTCTCATCCTTTGGGACCATCGCCTTGCACCCTGTCCACACCAGAAGCATTGTCGAGAAAGACAAATAAAGCTACTTTAGCCACAACCTTGCAGAAAAATGTAGCAGTAGAAGAGCAACTCCCAGGAAACTCTGCTACAGTGGTTGATGGAATGAATTCGGTTCAAAGAGTGAAAGGTGGTCAAGTTACTTTCCGAGATGTTGCCACAACAGTTCTGGGTATGGCTCTGAGGGAGAACAGTCAGAGTAGCAGAATAGATGTTGTGTTCGACACATACAAGGAGAACTCTATCAAGAATAGTGAAAGATCTCTACGGGGTGAAGAGACTGGGCATGAGTTGTAAGGTATCACAGGCACACAGATGGTGAGGCAGTGAAGGAGCTTCCTGACCAAAGTTAGTAACAAAAATCATCTCATTAGCTTCATAGTCCATGAATGGAGGAAGGCGGAGTACAGAGCAAAACTAAAGGAGAAAATTCTGTATGTAACTGTGAATGACAGATGTTACAGGATCTCAGCTCAAGACAGTGAGGTGGTGTCAGCTCTTCACTGTCAACAAGGAGAAGCAGATGGCCACCTACTTCTCCATACTGCCTATGCCACAAGAGAGGGATACCAGTCTGTAGTGATCTGCTCAGAAGGCAATGATGTCTTTATCATGTCTTTAGTCTTTTGTGACAAGATTGAGGCCCCATTGTTCCAGAAGTGTGGCACTAGAACCTGTACAAGGCTTGTAGACATCAGGAAGGTTGCTGCCAGTGTTGGCATAGAGGTTTGTAGGGCTCTCATCGGGTTGCACGCATATACAGGATGTGACTCTGTAAAGCGCTTTTGCAGGCAAAGGGAAGACAAGTGCCCAAAAACTTCTGACCAGCAACAGGGAAACTCAGGACACATTCTTAGAGTTGGGTCAGGAATGGGACCTCTCCCCAGAACTGATGGACAAACTGCAGGCACTTACGTGTCTCCTGTAAGCCCCAAAAGCATTGAGCTCAGGTATCACCTTTTCTGTGCCAAAAAAGGTGAAATCGAAAGTTATCAACTCTCACCATGCAAGGACTGCTTAACAAAACATGCACAGTGAGCCAACTACCAGGCCCACAAGTGCCAAGCCCTGTTGGCAGAGGATGGAAGATGGAGAGAGAAGAGGAAGCTGAACAGTTGGTGGTGCACTGGATGGAAGGCCAGCCAGCACCCGATGCCATCTTGGATCTACTGGCCTGTAACTGTCCAAAAAAATGTTCACTCCCAAGATGTATGTGTGTTGTAAATGGCCTCATGTGTAGACTGGCAGACTGTGAGAACCAGGCATCCTCCATCTATGGAAAGTTCAGATGAAGATGTGGAAGACGTGAAAGACTTTAAAAATTACTATGATTATTAGTAGGTTATGAAAGTATGGAAAACAAAGTATGGAAAGCAGTCTTTGATTAAATATATTCATTTTACAACCAAATGGGGCCTAGGTTATGGTTGTGTGGAACCCCACATTTGAATTATTGTACTGTAATTCTATATGCTATGACAAAAGCTTAAGATTGTTTTGATTTGATACAACATGGAAAATTTCATGACATTGATAAAACTCCAAAGATCTCTCCAAATGAGGTTTTTTACCTTTTGGGGGGTGGGGTAACATTTTCTGCTGTACTGATGTTAATATGGTATATATACAAAAAGTGATTAGAGTACTTATTTGAATTCCTGAATAAATTCTCTACAAATCCATGTGATTGTATGTGTCCTAGGGTTTTTATTGATTATTCCAAAATTAACAAATATTTTTCTAAAAATGAAGTGATTCACTCTACTGAAATTGGGCACTGTGCTGTGAGTGCCACCAATGACATAGTTTTCAATGTAGAAGTTTTAACAACATTTGATGAAAAGTGCTTGAACTCAGCTATCATTGTGACAAATTTCAATGTTGAGGGATCACTAATGACAAAGTACCACTAGGTTGAATATATATGTTGTACTTTATATTGGCCACTTTTCAGAAATGCTTATTTTAGGGTAGTGTTATAAAATGCATGCTAGCACACATAAAGCTATCACTGGTGCAATGTTATCACATATTTTCTAACTCTAGAGATGTACACCTTGCCAAAAATCACTATGAGCATTATTCCCCTCAGATGGTACCGGCCAACCCGACTGGCTCACAGACTAAAGCTTAATCTTAATATTTAGCCTGGTGGAGAAGCACAAATCACTACAGAAAATTTCATGGTCTTGAAGATCAAAAATGACTAAAGATGTAGCACTTAATGAAAACTTGGGCATTGTTAGGTGATTGGCAGTGAGTTTAAAAGACTGCGAACATGAACATCTCAGTGGAAATTAAAATCTCAAGATATTATATTATTCCTAACTTACTTAAGCCTCAACAGACATTTAGATCATGATGATTGGATTGACCTTTGACTCATCTTAATTGATAGATCACATTGTCAATTTACAGTTAATTTTTAATTGTCACTCAGATATCTCTAAATAAATACATTTGGAGAGGTATAGTATGATTAGAAGTAGTCAGCATGGCTTTGTCAAGGACAGGTCATGCCTTATGAGCTTGATTGAATTTTTTGAGGATGTGACTAAACACATTGATGAAGGAAGAGCAATAGATGTAGGGTATATGGATTTTAGCAAGGCATTTGATAAGGTACCCCATGCAAGGCTTACTGAGAAAGTAAGGAGGCATGGGATCCAAGGGGACATTGCTTTGTGGATCCAGAATTGGCTTGCCTACAGGAAGCAAAGGGTGGTTGTAGACAGGTCATATTCTGCATGGAGGTCGGTCACCAGTGCAGTGCCTCAGGGATCTGTTCTGGGACCCTTACTCTTAGTGATTTTTATAAATTACCTGGATGAGGAAGCGGAGGGATGGGTTAGTACATTTGCTGATGGCACAAAGGTTGGGGGTGTTGTGGATAGTGTGGAGGGCTGTCAGAGGTTACAGCAGGATATTGATAGGATGCAAAGTTGGGCTGAGAAGTGGCAGATGGAGTTCAACCCAGATAAGTGTGAAGCGGTTCATTTTGGTAGGTCAGATATGATGGCAGAAAATAGTATTAATGGTAAGACTCTTAGCAGTGTGGAGGATCAGAGCGATCTTGGGGTCAGAGTCCATAGGACACTCAAAGCAGCTGCGCAGGTTGACTCTGTGGTTAAGAAGGCATATGGTGCATTGGCCTTCATCAATCGTAGGATTGAGTTTAGGAGCCAAGTGGTAATGTTGCAGCTATATAGGACCCTGGTCAGACCCCACTTGGAGTACTGTGCTCAGTTCTGGTCGCCTCACTACAGGAAGGATGTGGAAGCCATAGAAAGGGTGCAGAGGAGATTTACAAGGATGTTGCCTGGATTGGGGAGCATGCCTTATGAGAATAGGTTGAGTGAACTCAGCCTTTCCTCCTTGGAGCGAAGGAGGATGAGAGGTGACCTGATAGAGGTGTACAAGATTATGAGGGGCATTGATTGTGTGGATAGTCAGAGGCTTTTTCCCAGGGCTAAAATGGTTGCCACAAGAGGACACAGGTTTAAGGTGCTGGGGAGTAGGTACAGAGGAGATATCAGGGGTGAGTGTGTGGAATGGGCTGCAGGCAATGGTGGTGGAGGCGGATACGAAAAGGTCTTTTAAGAGGCATTTAGTTAGGTACATGGAGCTTAGTAAAATAGAGGGCTATAGGTTAGCCTAGCAATTTCTAAGGTAGGGACATGTTTGGCACAACTTTGTGGGCTGAAGGGCCTGTATTGTGCTGTAGGTTTTCTATGTTTCTAATAAGTAGATGAATCAATTTAGCCTTACTTTAAGTGTATGGCTATGTATACCATGCACTAATCACTCATCATTTGAAGATTACTCTAATGTCAATCTTGAAGTTCCATTCTGCTAATTTTGCTTTGGTTACTCCAAATATAATATTCTAAGTTAATTTTCTACAGATATTTTAATGATCTTCAAATTCTCCATAAGCTAAATGAATTTTCCAAAGTGAAAGTTCATTTTGCTTCAGTCTGTATTGCTGGTTGCTTAGTTTAGATTGCTTTGGTATTAATATGAATATATTGCAAGCTGCAGATGCGGTTTTGGGCTAATTTTATTCAGGGAGTGCAGGATGCGACACCCCTGGAACATACCATCAGCCACTCTGCCATCCAAATTGTAAAAAGTACGGATGTTCTAGTACATGGAGCCTGAACCTCATTCGGGGATGGTTTAGAGTAGCAAAGTCACCCCCACCCCAAGAGATCTAAAACCCTGCTTTCTTTGTGATTTATATCCGCGGCACGAAGCTGAGGTAGAAAGGACGTGTGTTACTCCTCTCAACGCCAGATACAGAGCTTGGTTTTCTGTTTTGCTTCCTGGGTAGCGAACTTCTGTTTCCCTGCCTAACCAAGCCACTGGCCAGGCTGAATACAGCAGATTTAAATCCTGCTCTTAAGGTCATTTCTATTGATTGCATTAATCGTTTTCTTTTGACAGTTCGGTAAATTAGCAAATATTACAAATACTTGGGGAAAGAGACGAAATAACGCCATGTGTGCTTTCAGGAAATGGATTTTCATGTCATCATCTAAAGAAGACTCGTATTTCCCTGAATCTCACGTATGCAACACCTCATCTGAATGAACCTTACGGGCGAGGGAGGGAGGGGCTTAGCTTCTGTTCGTGGGGAGGAGTCCAGAAAGATGAGCCGTCGCTACAGAAACTCCGAAACATGCGCGCAACAGTTTGAGTAGTTTAAAGAAAGATTTTAGCAGATAAGGCTACTATTTTCATTTTAAAACAAAAATCAAGTGCGGGATACATTGGCGCTTTCTGATCTTTAGCCTGCACTGATCATTTGTATTGTGTGATTCCAGGTGTACCTTTATGGTTCAACGGACTAAGTAAGTACTTTCCCCAACAAGATTTCTCGCGGGAGTAGCCGTCGTTGGTGTTACCGTGACGAGGACTCATTGTAATTTAGGCAGTCGAGTTTCACCTGAGCTAGTTTCGATCAGGTGCCGTGGTGTCGGATTTCCAAATATTCGGTGTGGTTAATATTATTTTGTTTTTGGTACGATCAGCACACTTCGGATCGTCAAAAGAACAAGAAGACTTAGGGGTTTCCACATGGACGAAGATTGGGTCAGTTTCAGTGGTGCGTGAACAGGTGCCGCAGGCTGGAATCAAACGATCACATTAAGTCTTAGGTACTTTCAGAACACAACTTCCCTGCTTTGTTTGTTTGGAACCGCCGGCAGAAATGATCTACGAAGTTTAAACTTTAGAAGTAATAGTGCCGATGTAAAAACAGGATCGACAGAACAGTATTCCGAGTAGAAACGGGAATTGCTGGACACACTGAGCAAGTCCAGCAACATCTTGGGGAGAAAAGGACCAGAGGTAACGAAGGTTCTGTCGTCAGAACTGGAAGGATAAAAAGTTAACTCTAGTCTTTCTGCTGTTTCTATTCCTGTTATTACATATTTACAGCATTTAGGTTTTGTTTTCAAATTTACAGCATCTACTATTTTTTTTCCCCTCAGTATTCTGAGTTGCCTGACCCAGTGAAACAGTAGCTGCTGAGTCGGTTCAGTTGGAGAGTTACATTCGCTGTGAAGGCAAAATGGTGATCAGCATAGTTATGGTTCTGAAGGAGGCCGCGTCCCACCCATCATCAGCCTGATGCGGGGTCTTGACCGAAATGTTCATAGTTTCTTTCTCCCAATGGAAGCTGCTTGGCCCACACTGAGTTCCTGCGGGAGTTTGTCTTTTCCCATTACAGAAGTCTAGAATATTTTGATGGAAATCTTTGTTAAAATGATGAAAAGATTAGCAATTGACAAAGCTGTCACTGAGAATAGCAGGATGTGGAAATACCACACTGGCAGGTTTAAAAGAAGTGTGGGAACAGGGTCTCGATGAGTTTAAACAGACCATGCCAATGGGGTCTGGATGAAGTTAAATGGAACAGGAGAATGTAGCCACAGTGAGTTTAAAATGAATATGAGAAACATCACCCAGTAAATCACAATTCTTGTACTTCTGAGGCTTCACTCTACCATACCTTAAATATTCTTTCCCCCCCCCCCCACAGCTATTTCAACAGAAGATGGCCAATCCAGCAAACTACCCTGAAAACAGAGCTGCAAAAGATTTGCCTGAACGAGATAGTCGTAAGAAGGAGCACTACCATAATGATCAACATGATAAGAATCATTCCCGTCCTCACAAAAGTCAGGACGATGGCAGCAGAAACACCAGAGGAAGGGACTACTCGAAACAAAACAGGGATCCAGAAAGAGATGCGAGGAGGGAAATGTATGAAGGGAAGAGATCTCGAGTTAGAGATCCCCACCACCATGGACATCGTGTGAGGAATGATGAACACAGAACGGAAAGGGAATATCATAAAGGGGAGAATCGAGACCATCACTACAAACGTGAAAGAGAACATCATTCACAAATGTATGAAAACTCATCACATAGCAAACACCAGCCAAATTACAGACATGAAAAAGAAATCCCACTCCCAGATGATGGCCAAGTCTACAGACATAAAAAGTAAGAAGCATGTGTAAATTCAAGAGAAAAGTAGTAGCTAGTTAAAATAGTGTTCAAATAGTGTTTAATGAAATGGGCACTACATAATGGAAGAGACCAGAAGTCAAAGTAATCGTCTTTGCTTTCACCTGCATGCCAAAGCAGGAAAACCTAAGAATCAAAACTTAATCTTTTCTGAAATGGATAAATTTTACCACCTTATCTCTGATCTTGAATCTGTAGAAAACCTATGATTGATAAAAATTGCAAGCTGGGCAGTAGGGTAGAGTACTTGAGACACTTAAGAGAGTCTAAGCACAGAATAATCAGAATCAGGTTTATTATCACCGGCATGTGACGTGAAATCTGTTAACTTAGCAGCAGCAGTTCAATGCAATACATAACCTAGCAGAGAGAGAAAAAATAAATAAAACAAAACCTAACAATAAACAAGTAAATCAATTACCTATATTGAATAGATTATTAAAAATGTGCAAAAACAGAAATATTGTATAATAAAAAAGTGAGGTAGTGTCCAAAGCTTCAATGTTGACATCAGTTTGAGGTTGATTAAAACAACACATCCACATGTAGTATGACATTAATTCAGTGTTTCTTCTTAAACTATGTCAGTTGTAAACAGAAATGTCATATAGACAATGGGTTATTCTGGACTACAATTGGGAAAAATAAGTTAAAATAAAAGTAATGATGTAAGGATACCTGTTTAAAAGGATTCTTAACATTAAATACTCAATTCAAGTAATTAATCTTAACAAATTTCTATCAATTCCACTAGCTGAGTTGGAGCAGTAACCATGACTTCACATAGACAAAACACAATTTCTGATGTTTTTAAACCAATACCTATAGATAGTCCATATCTTAAGGCCAATGTTTTTGGAATAGTTTCACTACATAACTTACTTGTTGCGTGACTTTCCAGGCCACAACAGAACAAACATTGTAATTTTCTTCTTAATAGCCATACTGAAACTGTATCACCTGAATATATCATATCTGAAGACAAAAGATCTGAGATGCATTACTTCAATCATGACAATTCAGAAGGAATACTAAATTGTTACAAGTGTCGTTATCTCTGCACAAATCGAGGTAAGGTTGTACAAGTAGATTAAATATGGTAAACTCTAAAGGTTTGCACAGAACAAGAATTAGAATTTCTATATTGCATTTAACATTAGCAAAATGGTGCTCCATAAAGCTATTGTGAAACAAATGTGACTTTGTTTGGACAGATGATCAAAAGCCTATTCAAACACAGGGATATAAGGAGGATAGAGGGGAAAAGAAAGTAGTAAGAAAGAGAATTATTGCAAAAAGCATTTTCCCTTAAGTCTTGGAAACAGGTGCTGGTGACAGAAAATTTAAATTCAGAAATGAATGAGTTATTGTACAGGAGGAGTATGGACAATTCAGATGATTGCAGGGTTAGGAAATGGAGAGACTCAAAATTAGGTTTGAGAATTTTAATTTAGATAAGTGGCATAACAGGATCCAGTTATATGCTGGCAGGAAGTGATAAGTGAACAAATTAAACTCAGCATCAGATTTTAATTTCTGTATTTTTTGCATTTGTTTCCTTGAAAGTAAATAAAACTGCTTCTAATTTATTTAATTTATATGACAAATAAACCTTGAAGTTGTTTTCAACTGTTTACATACTTTGCATGGTCTGTACAGCAGAACATAAAATTCCTGGCTATTTCTAAAATTAATGTTTTGTTTTTGAGGATTAATATTTCTTGGTTAGTATGAATAATCTTCTCAACCTGTTTACTGCGATATAGCATTGGATACTTAAGAAAAAAAAAGTACTTTATTTGACAGAAACACACAAGCTATGAGATTAATCTTAAACTATTCTCAAGGACAGCTGTTTTCTACTGAGAGGAATAGTACTAAAATACTGAGAATATTTGTTTTGCCATAGCTATATACTGTAGCTCGATTGAGTAGTTCATTCCTGGTTCTACGCTATATCACATTTTGGGTCCCAAGTTTGAATACCACATGAGCCAGCAATTGAAGTATTTGGTCGGAAGGTTGCTGGTATTTGTATGGCAGCAGTTTAACAGTTCAAATAACCAGGTTGGAAAGATGCATTCGATGATCTAATGCATGCTTGTTAGGGCAAAATTATCTGAATCACCTTTTTCTTCTTCCTGATTTGAAATAGTTCTTTTGAAATATGTTTTGAACTGAAAACGTTTCAAAATTGTTTTTGCATAGAGTCACGTAGAGAACATAAAGAATGGAACATTTCTGGTTCAACTGGTTGTGTGCACCAGTCACTTAACCACCTTTCATTACAACATAAACACTTACTCCTTTGTTTAACTTCAGTTTTATGAAATCCAGAGCCACAGAGTTATACAGGATGGAATCAAACCTTTGGTCTAACTCATCCATGCCAACCAAGGGGTCTTCCTGAGCTCACTCTAATTAGCCTGCATATGACCCATATCCCTAAAACTTTCTTATCCATGTACCTGTCCAAATGTCCTTTAAAAGTGGCAACTTATTCCATATATGCATTAACCTTTCTGTGGAGGTGAATATGCCTCTCAGGTTCTCTTTAATTCTCCCCCCCTTACCTTAAAACTGATGCTGTCTAGTTTTAGACTCCCCTACCCTGTGAAAAAGACTGTGACAATCCATCTTATCAATGCCCCTCATGACTTGACATGACAAATCTCGTTAAGATCACCCCTTAGCTTCCTTCACTTCAGGGGAACTAGTCCCAGCTTGCCCAGAATGTCCCTTTCACTCAAGCACTCCAGTTCTGGCAACATCCTTGTGAATCTTTTCTGTAGTCTCTGTGGGTTTATCACATTTTTCTGATGTGATGGCAATGAGAACTGCACAAAATATTCTAACTGTAGTCTCACTAACGTTTTGTACAGCAGTAACATGAAATCTCAACTCCGAAGCTCATTATCCCAGGCAATGAAGGTTTTAACCACCTTGTTTATCAGTTTTACAACACTTACCAGGCTCCTAGATGGTAATAGAATGAATATAATAAAGGTTCTACCAGGAGGAATAATCAACACAGCCAGATTCTTAATAAGGCAGTGAATAAATTTTCCACATTTTTGTATTGATGTTGTGTACCATTCCTGGGGATAGCAAATAATGCATGTATATATTATTGATAATTTGCAATGGATATCAGTGACAATGTGATTGCACTATTTAAGCACACAAGTTGTGTTGTCCTGCCCTATTGCAGGTACAACATTGTCCCTTTCTTCTATGTGGTGGGAGTATACTAAAAGAAGTTTCAAGGCACATTGTCACATCATTCAAAATTAATTGTCTGTCTAATAAATGCAGTGGAATAGTGAGGCTTCTGACTAATCAAATGGGAGCAAAATAAATGATAAGCAAGCACTATTAACATTGGAAATCTAAAGCAAAATTAGTCATGCAGCATCTGTGAAGTAGAAACAATCAATATTTTAGGTTTGTGACCCATCGTCAGAACTGTGAAGGAGAGAAACAAGTTAGTTGATATTGCAGAGAAGGTGGGGAAGGACAATGGATGAAAGAAAAGTAATCTCTGTGATAGTGTAAAACTGGAGACTGAATGCGGCAGTTACAGGGGTAATTGAAAATTAGATGAAGATCACATCAGACAAAGGAACTGACAAAGAATGATCCAAATGAAGGGTCTCATCCGAAATGTTGAGTGACTGTTTCCCAACATAATTGTTGCCTGACCTGCTGAGTTCCTCCAGGATTTTGTGTGCTGCTAAAGATTCCAGTGTCTGCAGTCTCTTAGAACATAGTACAGTAGGAGCCCTTTGGCCCATGATGTTGTGCTGACCTATATATCCATGATCAATCTAACCCTTTTCTACTACACAGCCCATAACATTCCATCTTTCCAACATCCATGTTCCTATACAAGAGTCTCTTAAATGTCCCTATTGTATCAGCCTCTACTGCCACCCCCAGCACTGAATTCCGGGCACTCACCACTCTCGAGGTGTAAAAGAGCCTATAACATCTCCCCTAAACTTTCTTCCATTCACCTTAAGTAGATGTCCTCTTGCATTGGCCATTGCTGACCTCAGAAGGCTCTGGTTGTCCACTCTATCTATGCCTCTCATAATCTTATACACCTCCATCAAACCACCTGTCATTCTCCATTGCCTCAACCTATCCTCTGTTCCCCTACACTGCTGTTTTGTGTCTCCTCTTTAATCTGATTTTAACTGCCACATTTAGTCTCTAATTTCTGTATGAGACTGGTATGAGAAGCCCCCTGTGTTTTCCCCATCTACCTCCTCCAACTTCTCACTTCTTCAGCTACCTTGATTTGGTCTTCTCCTGTTCAGATAAAGGCCCTGCATGACACATTAACTGTTTTACTTCTCACAGATGCTGCCTGAATGCTGAGTTTTCTCTGCATTTTCTCTTTTTGAATCAGTTAGTAGTGGTTTCCCTTCCCACACCAAACCATGATATTCCCCAACCCATTTTCTCTAAACAAGCCTTCCTTTCTTCATTTGATAAACCAGCATCTGCATTATATGTCTGGTGAGCTAAAGAAATCTGTGAAAAATTGGAAAAATAAATGTATTTTGAAAAGAGCATAAACAAACTGCTAGAGAAATTCAGTGGATCAGGCAATATCTGTGGATGCAAAGGGATGATTAACATTTCAGATCAAAACTCTACATCAGGACTGAGCGTGTAGATAGGAGATGTTCTGTGTAAAGAGACAAGAAGATGAGGCAGGAACTAACAGCTCAGCTGACAGATGGAACCACATGAGGAGGGAGATGTTGGGCAGATGGGCCAACGAGGGGGAAAGGAAAATGGTTGGAATTGACAGTCGGTCGATGGTAGGTGAGAGATAGAGAAAGGAGAGAGCAAGAAAAAGGGTAGATGGAGCTAGCGGGGAGAAGGGGACGGTGGAGGTAACGACAAAGGCCGATGCTGAAGGTGGAGACACAAGTGCTGGAATGTGATAAGAAAGGAAAGTGTTAAATGGTATCAGGTGAGTGAGTGATGGTGAGAATGGTGGCTGTGGAGGGGAGCCAAACTATCTGACCCAGTAGGTTACAAGTCCTAGTGAGAGGCAGATGGAACAAATGTGGATGAGGGGAGCTCAGGTGGTGGTGGGGAAAGCCAATGCGAAGTACCTGGGTAGATCAGAAAGAAAGAGAAAGGAGCCTAGGAGGTGCAAGTTACCATATTTGGAAAACTCAGTGTTCATATCATTGGATTATTGACCACCCAGAAGAAATAGAAGGTATTATTTTTATAGTTTGTGTTTGGTTTCACTCTGGCAGTGGTGACCTACTGAGTTCCTCCATAATTTAGTGTGTGTGCATGTGTGTGAGTGTGTGTGCACGTGTGTGCATGTGTATTTCCAGTATCTACAGAACCTCTTGTGTTTCATGAATACCCCAGAAGGTACAAATCCATTTCAATCATTGCTGGTTCTTTTGTACTTTCATTTCTGATTTTCCCTGTGCACAAATAACTATTAAAGCATTCAAAAGTCAGAAAGTTGCTTCCAGTGGCCCTTGATAAAGTGCATGAAATGGTAACATTATTTTGTTCTAATAGTATGGAATGACCATAAGTGAAGATTTTAAGAAACTGCATATACTGGAAATCTAAACTAAAAACTGAAAATGCCAGAAATACTTCGGTTGCATCTGTGGGGAGAGAACCAGAGTTAAAAAAGTTGACCTGAATGTTAACTCTGCTCCTCTTTACACAAGTGGATGGTTGTATTCCTATCTTTAAAAAAAGCACATTTGCACTTGAAACAAATTAGGAAAAGATCTCCATAGATACCAGTCTTCAAGTGAAAGAGTTGTAAGTTCACATTCTGGCATTTAGGTAATAGCTGGTTGTGTTTTGGTTGTTTCGTTGCAGGTCTCTGTCAATTGGTGGAGGTGTTGCTGAATCTGTTAATTCTGGTGTGTGGGGCAATCTCCTACAGTGGCACTGGGGGCTACACAGATCTCTCCAGCCTAGGAAGCCTCTACTACTACACATTTGGATCAGCCTATAGTGGATTTCAAGGAGCGGAGGCTGAAAAAGTAAAAGAACTGGATGTTGCATTTTATCAGCTAAAGCTGCCCACAGTTGTTGCCACCATGGCATACAGTGGAGCTTTGATGTCTTTGGCATGCCTTTTGTTAGTTTTAGGCCTAGCTCGGATACCTTGGAAATTTCCTTTCTTAATGATTATTGAATGTGTTTTAGATATAGCAATAGCATTTGGTTATATACCCGCAGTTTATTTTTATTTCCAACACCTGAATGAGAGCTACAATTCACAAGTGTGTAAAGAGAGAGAGGCCAAGTACAAAAGTAAGGGGTACGAAGGGTTTAACTGCAGTCTGCATGGTGCAGATATTGTCGGTGGTCTTTGTGGCTGCCTGGCTATCATTGTATATCTGCTTAATGCAGTTGCAGCGATCTTGGGATTTAGAAAAGTTAGAAGATTAAAGGGGTCCAGAGAAAGTGATTATGTGGAAGGGATTAATGTATAAAGGTTCAGATCATGTCAGCATATACACAGGATTTTTACACGTCAATAAGGAAGTCACTGTTTGTGAGACATCACGAGAAGCTGAACGGAAGCACATTTTGTCTTACTGCAGTTAATTGGTTTGTCCTGTCAAACAGGACCATATTCCTCTTCCTCCTTATCTCAACAGATAGTTTCAGTGGGCATTAATATAGAAAGAAATATTAATCCCACCATCCCAACTTTGCACAGATAAATGTTCAACATCTGATTAGACTTAAAATATTGTTTTGAAAATTAAGATTTAAAGGGAGATATAAACAAATGCAATATTAGATTGCTCCTAAAATTTGTTTCCTTTTGATAAGTGCTATACAGTTAGATGAGTTATAGATATGGAACTATTTTAAATCTCGTATTAGATCTGCTTATCAGCTCCATATTTTTGCCTAACCAGTCCAAAAGGGAAAGTGGATACCTTTCTTCTTAAATAAGAGGAAATGCTGTGATGCTTTCATAGGTTTTGTGCATTTTCAATTCATCTCCAGTGTTTGAAGAACATATTCCTAAACAGTGGGATCAAAGTCTCTAGATAATTGTAAGAACAATAGTGATTTAAATGATATTGTGATATTGAACATTGAGTACAAGTGTCTATAATTTAGCATTAAACCATTAAAAGATGGGTGGTGATAAGAAATGGAACTGTTTTCTAATCTGAAATTGAACTTAAAGATATTGTGAGAACAGAATTAAAATTCCTCAAACTTATCGCAGTGTACATAATGCTGGTCCAACAAAAATGAAAAGTGTGTTCCATCCTGCAGTCCTTGGTCTCCTCACTCACAAGAGTTTAAATATCCCAAGTTCAGAATATTAATCACAATTCTAAACAAATACAGAATGGAATCAAGACTTCATTGGAATTACTTCATGTAATCTGGTTACTGAACTTATCTCATGATTATTTACATTATGCATTTAGTTTTAATATGCTTTGTTTTTTTAAAGATTCCTTTGTACATAATGGATAAAAAATCGTGAATTTGTAAGTTTTCTCGCTATAATTTAACCATGTATTTCTGAAAAGTATTTTATTCATATTAATCTGGGTGACTGAATATATTGTTTTTAATATTATTAAAGTACACACTAATGTCCTCTTTTGTCTTTGTTTTTGTTCAGTTAAGTAAAAACATCTCAGTAGAATGGAATTAAATTACATTGAAATGATTTTTAAAACGAAGTGAAATCAATTGTTATTGATGGAAGTTAATACTGTACATTTATTCAGAGCCTCAGTTTTAGTAGTTCCCCCCAAATCTCAAATGTTCACATTCCTTGCAAAAAGTTCTTTGGTGTTAGGGTAAGCACTTTGAACACAGAAATTTAATATCTTATTAAGCAACAGATTTAACCTAGAATGAACAACTTGGAATGAAGTTATTTACTCCCCCCCCCCCCCCCCCCCATTTTTGGAGAAGTAAATGAAGTCCAATTTGCTGTCTCCTCCAGCCTTAAGCTGCTTCATTTTCTAAGTATCGAAGATGATTTATTTCAACTCTTAATTCTGTAGATTCTGAGATGCCAAACAGATGCCCACAGATTCTGTCACAGATGAGGCAGGAAGTGATTGACAGAGTTAATGATTGGAAGTACCTCTTACTTCCATGGAAGAATCTTGATGTTCTTAGTGCCATCTTGTATTGTGAGTGTTTGAGTCAGTTTTCCTGTATTTTCAAGGAGGCATTCAGGGTCACCTTTAATTATTTCTCTACCTTTCTGTAATCTCTTGACACAGTGGAACCTGGAATAAAGTTTAACAGGTTTGGTGTAGGGCATTTGAATAACATCACCTGCCAAATGAGTGATATTAGATCTTCACTTCTGGGGAAGTTGGTCTGCAGTAAAAGGCTGACAGTCTGCTTTGTGGATACAGCATTAGTAATATCACTGCATTGATTTGAGGTAGGCCTATAAAGTAAGACTGGGATCACTGCTGGCCAGTCAACTATGAGCTTTGTGCCAGGTTTGAGGTCTTGTTATTGAAACATTCTTTTTCTCAGATAAAGACATTGAACACAACAGTGAATTTCTTCACAAATGTCTACCTTTGCTGAAAAGTGGCTCCCAAGATGTGAAAAGTTGTCCACGTTGGGTTATGATCTTTAATGTCTTTAGTGGATGTGTAGGTGAAATGCAGTGAGGACACACTGGAAAATACCCTCTGATTGAATGTAAAGCAGGATGAAAAAAGGGTTGCAAGTTCCTCCAGTCTTAAGTGGGCTGCTGAAGATGAACTATTGGAGCCCAGGGTAATCAAGACCAGATGTGCTTCTGAAATAGAGCTGCTTTTGGTTGCTTTTTCAATGGAGAATAGTTTTCAAAACTCAGAGGCAGTTGTTCTGGTGTCCCAAAACTTTTAAAACTAAAAACAACGCTAGTTTTCTTGGTGAACTCAAGTCCTATATTCAATTTTGCTCACAGAAGAATCTGTTCAATTTCCAATTTAATCTCAGTTCTCAATTTCCTTGATGTTCCCTCCTGGAATCTGAACATATTATTTTAAATGTTTATAATGAATCTCTTAATTCCCTTGATTTTGTTAGAATTTGAATTTCCTGTCACTCAATTTACCAATCTAAGTAGTCTTATTTGAGTTTCTCTTCCGATTCACATTTTTTGGGTTGGGTTGGGTTGGCAGCTTAGAATGCATGTGTTGATGCAGCACAAAGATATGCGAAGAATTAGTCTGGAACTATGTAATTTGGTTTCACACCAACAGCAGGTTGATGTTATCATGGTTCATCCTTTGGATAAAACCACATTCACCAAGTTAACATTGAGCTGTTTCAAATAGTAAGTCACTTGACCAGATATGTTAACATTTTCATGTTAACACTGATTGCTACTGTAACTTTTTTAACCTTACATAATTTCACATTGCACAAACAACTTGATGTACATAGTGAGTATTGTTGGAACATGAGAACTAAGAATCTCAAATTATAATCTCTGGTGGCAACAACAATGTGAGATAAATCATTCACTTCATTTTATGACAAAGATTATATTCAAATATTGCCTGTTAAATACAACTGTTTAGTCTTAACTTGGCTTCAAAGTTGTAGATTTATTTTTTTTTGTAATATAGTCATGGAGTTTACTCATCCATGCTTACTTTGTTGCCAGTGAGCTAGTCCCTTCTGCCTGTGTAAGGCCCATATAGCCTTCTGAACCTTTCCTAGCAATGTAAAAATCTAGATGGCTTTTAATTGTTGTTCATGTGCCTGCCTCAACCACTGCTTCTAGCAGCTCAATCCAAATACACACCACTCCTTGCTTGAAGCTTTCCCTGATATCCTTTTAAAATTTTATGTACCATATATACATAAGGTGCCCTAGTGGCACTTTATATGATCAATTCATGTACATACAATATAAGTGACCTTATGTTTATTGTGCTTTTTTAAAAATTATTTTTGTGCTCTTTAGCTTATTGAGCTTTTTATGTGCTACATCAGATCAAGAGTAACAATTATTTTGTTCTCCTATACAGGAAATGATATTAAACGATCTTGAAACTGAAACCTGTGCCCTCTTAACACCTCCTACCTGGAAAACAGATTATGCGCTTTCACCCTGTCTATGACCCTCATGATCTTGTACACCTCTTTCGGGTCACCCCTCAATTTCCTCTGTTCCATTATCTTGAAGTTGGAGAGCATTCTGCATTACTTCACATCAATGTTTGCTCACATTAAAGAAGCCAGGTGGGATAAGTAGACCAAGTCTGAGGTCAAGGAAAAAATAGGGAAATTACACATTTCTAAAAGTTTGATAAAATGAAGAATATTAATTTGTAGCTTGACAAAAATATACAGTGGTGACAAGAATCTTGCCTTTCCATTCCACAAAATTATTGTATGATGAATCATTAGCATGACAATTAAAAACATATTAGAAAGATTGTTTTACAAAGGGGAAGATGGATATGTGTATTCTCTGTTGACGCCACTCACTCACCTGTAGTTCTTGAAGCATATGGTTTTTAATGTCCATTTATCGTTTCAATTTATTTTGAATGCCACATCCTGCTGAGACACTGTAACCAATCTATTTCAAATAACTAGTCTTCAGTCACAAGGCCATTAAGGTAAAAGCATATAAAAGAGACATTTATTCTCCATCTCAATGATCACCCATAATGTGAATAGGATGAAGGAAGATAGGATTTGAAGAGCTGCAATATACTTAATTTCATCACTCACCCATTATTCCTTTTTTGTCAGGTATAGTTCAGATGTTGGAGGCCACGTTAAATATGCTGGTGTTGGTGTGTGTGGTGGCATCATACATTATTCTCTCAGGATACAGCAGTAATGGTGGACTGGCAACAAGCTTCTTCAGCATCAACAGCGATTATTCTCCACTTGAAGGGGAACAACTAAAGGAAGTGCAGAAACTTGATCGGGAGTTTATTGTAATGAGAGCGCCTGAACTCTACACAGGCATTGGCATTTCCATTGCCATGTTTGCCATCACCCTGGCTATTATAATTAAGGGTGCTCAGGTTTTACATAACATGTCTCTGAAGTGGTTGATACTTGAACTAATATTCAATATACTGGCATCTCTAGGTTATGCAGCAGCAGTTGGCACTTACTTGTATTTTGTCCTCCAGATTAATGCTACTGATGTTTGCAAGAGGAGGGAGCTTCTTTATGCCAGGTATGGTCTGAACTGGATGAATTGTGATTTAGCTGGATCTGATGCTGCAGCAGCCTGCTTTGGCATACTTCTTGCTATATTTTATTGTGTTAGTGCAATACTGGTTGTACAATTTTACCGAAAGGTGGAGAAACAAAACAAAGATACTTTACGTTCTTAAGAAAATTTATGTATTATAATTCCACAGAAGTTTCATAGTTGGCATAGCTGGAAAAGACACAGAATAATGTGCAGCAGCGTATAGAATACAGAGATGTGATACAAAGCCAATGTAAAATAATCAGCTGGGAAGGGGCACCTTAACTAACCTAACAGAAAGGGGAAACTTGAATCAGGCTTCATATTTATTCAGTAAATCTTACTGCGCACAATGGAAATCTAAAATAGAATTGGAATGCTGCATTTGACAAAGTCGCCTGGCAAAATTCAATGTAGAAGTTTAATTGTTCAAAATCTCAAGTTGGACATAGCTATGCCCCAAATCGAATCACTGCATTTTAGAGGTGGTGATAACTTGGAAGCTGGTGGGGAACAACTAAAAAATTACAAGTCTACCTTTTAAAGGGGTAGTAAACATTACCTTTAAAAAATCTAGTTATATTGGGTTGTGGGCAATGTAAAATCAGAATCAGGTTTATTTTCACTGGCATGTGATTTTATGCTAAATAGAACACACAACAATCAGGGCTGGGTATTATAGTCTCTTGAAACTGCTATTAAAATTGTGGATGATCTGATTATTGGCCACCTGACTATACTTCCCTGCCTGATCCTCATAACCTTTAATTTTTCCTTTAGTCCAATAATCAATCTAGGCTGAAATAGATTTTTAAAAATGGCAATCAGTATCCCTTCCACAACATGTTTTTCCTCATTTCATTAAGCAGTTCACCACTTATCTAGTATACACCTCTGTTCTAGATAATAAAATCTCTCTTTCTGAAATTATTGAATTTGAGATAGAAACAGGTAATTTAGCCTAACTTGTCCATACTGGCCAGTGGGTACCATTCGGTATTAATCTCAGTGAGATTGCTCTCATTGCCAAAGTGATTCAGAGTTCATCTAGGCACTTAAATGCTGTCAGCAACCCAGCTCCAGCAAGACTCTTGGTCAGTGTAGTCTACATACTTGCCACTCTCTGGGGGATGAAGTTCCCCTCATTGTCTCTAGATCTTGTCCCCATTACACTCAATCTATGTTCTCTAAAGTTATCTAACCCAGTATGAGGAAATGTTTCTTGCAGTCTACTTTATTTTAAAAAAAAGCCTTAAAATGTTAGTTTTTCTCAACCATGTTCACTCTTAAGCACTTCTGCTCCAATCCCCATTCCCCCGAACTGAACTACTCCGCTCCAGGCAACACTGTAATGAATGTTCCCTGCACCCTCTCCAGTACTATTACATCCTTCCTAACCGAAACTGCATGCTGTACTCCAGTTGTGATCTGACCAAGGTTTTAGCATAACCTTATGCACTCAGTGCCCCACTAATCAAGGTCAATGTTCCACATACCTTCCTAATCATGCCATTTATCTGCATTGCTACCTTCACATTTCTGTAGATGTACTCCAAGTTTCCTCTGTTCCTCAAAGCTCCCAAAGACTCTATCAATACTAATAGTTATTAGTATTGCCAAAATGCATCATCTGTTTATTTTAACCCTACCCTAACAACACATAGCTTGCTGCAGTGTAAGACTACCTTCCGCACTACCAATATGTCTGAGAATCTTTGTTTCATCAGAAAACTTACTAATCTTTCTTCCCACATCCACATACATTAGAAAAAGCAAGGATCCCAGTACCAGTCCTTGTAGGACACCACTTGTCATAGGCATCCAATCACAGAACTAATCCTCTACTGCTGCCTTCTGAACCCTGTTACCAGGATAATTTTGGATCCAGTTTGCCAATTTGTCCTGGAATAATTTCCTATATGGTATAACTTAAGAATGACCAAAGATCATTACTGCACAACTTACATGCCCTGACTGCCCTTCCCTATCCCGTTAAAGCAGTCTCCTGTCTAGGACCTTATTAAAGGCATTGTTGAAGTTCATATAAATCACTTCATGCCCCTTCACAGAATTTGAGTGGCCAGACAGAAATTGCCCTTGACAAAGCTATGTTTTCTATCTCTGATTCGTCTCTGCCTTTCCAAGTGATCATTAATCCTCTCCCTCAATATTATTTTTCCAATATTTTCCCTACCACTGATATTAGGCTCGCAAATCTATAGTTACCAAGCTTTTTCCTGAAAAGGAAGATCATATTTGTTCTCCTCCTGTCATCTGGTACCTGTGGCCAACAAAGGTATAAAAATCTCAGCAATAGGTCCAGCAATCCACCCTTGCCTCCTATCCAGACCTGGAGATTTATCCATTCAATGTCCAACAAGGCGTTGAAAATCCTGTAAAGGGAAATGTGCCTTTACTAGCTTGTTCTGCCTCCTGGACTTGCTACTTCTCCTCTAGGTGATTGTACCTTTTCATCTGAGTATCTACTGAGCTCACATCCTCTGCCATCTCATTTTAAACCTTCACCAACAGCACTAGCAAACCTCTCATCAAGGATGTTGGTCCCATTCCAGTTAAGGTGCAACCTATCCAACTTATACAGGTCCCACCTTCCCCAGAAATGGTACAAATCCAGGAACTTAAAATACCCTTGTCCTGCACCATCCCTTCAGCTACACATTCAGCTGTTGCTCTACTCAATAGTTTTGGCACCAGAAGCTATTCTAGAGATTAAAACCTTTCAGATTCTGCTCTTTAAACAGCTACCAAGCTCCCTAAATTCATGTTGCAGGACCTCTACCTATGTCTTTGGAATCTCTGCCTGTTCACCCTCCCCTTTCAGAAGGACACACTTACCTCTCATCCCCAATAGTTTTCAAGATGGCATAACTTGAGAATGACCCAAAGGTGATTCTTGCACAACTTGTATCTCCTTGGTGATCACCCATCTCCTCTCTCACTGCACCTATGGAGTGACCAGCTCACTAAACGTTTTGACTATATCATTCTTCCCCTTCCCAGAAATTCTACAGCAAATCTTAACTGCAGCTCCAACTGCTCCAAGTGATCTGCCAGGAACTGTAGCTATTCACACTTACTGCAAGGACACTGGGTTTGTCCCCCAAATCTCTACACCCAGTATGAGGAGCATACTACTCTAGTCTTCAGAACATTTACGATTATTCTCTTTGACTAAGACAAAGAGAAAAGAAAGAGTCCCAGGGCTGCAATGTGCCTAAACAAAAGATGAGATATGTTCTTCAAGTTTATATTGGGCTTTATTAGAACAGTGAAGAAGGTCAAAGTCAAAAAGATCAGAGTGGGAATGGGTCAGAATTAAAATGACAGGTGACTAAAATCTTGGAGTTACTCCTGTGCGCTGAAGTTTCAATCTTTTGAAATGTTTTCACCCTATTCTTTGTTGCTAGCTCAAAGCTTTTGAATTATCAATATTCAAGCCAACTTCTATTCATACTGCAATGCTCCCTTTAAACATTTTAACAATATTAAGTTTTTTCTCCAAAACCTGCAAAGATAATTTAAGAGTCTTCTGCTTCTGATTCGTGCTTACTCTTCTCATTATTTTACAAGTGTCAAAGTTTTCAGCAATATCTACTGACCTGATTCATTCCTCTGGCCCCCTTTCTGCAATTTTCAGAATCCAGCTGTTTACCAAACCTTTCTCAACTCCTAATTTTCCCACTATCAATGAATCCTGACATTCGCTATTGAGCATAACATTTGGCTTCATACTCTAAACTGTTACACTTCAGAAAGTTCAACTTTATACTGTTGAGACTTTCCGTGGCCATGAAAAATACTGCAGAAATACAAATCCGCCTTTAGCATAATAGCCAGTTTGACTCATTAATATTTCTCTATACCTCATCTCAAGTGCAAAAATTGCTAACATTTACCATGAAGGTCAAGGCAAACATGTAGCCTCAGTGGAGCACCATTCCAATATTATCCATTCTTAACACTAGCTTCTTAAGAAAATAACATCATGTTATAGTTTTATAAGTAATATGATCAATATTTATCAGTCTGAATTATTGTATTGCATTGTTTTTGGCTATAAGGGTGTCAGTGTTTCCTAGTACCAATAAATGAAATTAGTGACGAAACTGGCTTTAGTATATTGGGGATGTTGTGAAAGTGACTTGTAATAAAATGGTTATAATAAACCTGGTTACTTTGAACATTTCATTCTAAGTCACTGCATGACTTTTGTTAAATTGTTGTAATTCCCAAGATTTACAAATAGGGAAAAAAAACTTGCAACTTTGAGAGAGGACCTACATTACTTTTACCATTAACAAATATTGCTAAATTTAAATCTGGAAGCTTTGTACTTTAAGAATTCATAAGGCATTGCTAAAATGTGTACTTCATCAAGCACATTGATCAGATCTTAACTCACAAAAATTCAACCAAAGCATCATAAAATAGGCTCTTTCATGTGAGAATCACAAATAAAGACAGCCAATTTTAACAGAAAAATCTCTGATGCAAGTCTTTGGAAGGTAGAGTGAAGGTTTAGAACATAAGAAACAGAAGGTAATCAGCTCCTCATCTGTCTCACATCGATTGTGACTGATCTTACCCTGGTGCCACCTTATTTTAAGGTGTATCTGGAGTTGTTACTGGTATATTTAGAATTCATCCACTGGTTTCATAGGACAAGTGGAAAGTATGCCAGACCTTTAGATAATGGATTGTGACGGTATCAATTTCTGCTCCGGCTGCAGAGTGTTTCATGAATACTCAGCTTGAGCTATCCAAACTGGTGAAGCTGAAACAGAGTTCTACATACATACTAATAGTAAAAACAGTATGCAAAGTAACAAAGTACTGTGATCCCACAACTAATACATGAGCGACAAGTAGTACCGTTACATCTGGTTATGAATGGTGGTTAAAGAGCTAGTAGGAGGTGGAGTCCTGCACGTGAAGGCTAAACTCGGAAACATCCACTTCAAAGTGTCAAGTAGATGACTCACATCAGCTTTCTCCTTAGATCCCCATCATTGTAGAAGCCAGTCTTTAGCAAATCAATTTACTCCATGTGATATCAATAATTGGCCGAGGGCTCTGGACACAACAAAAATTATGGACCAATCTGCATATCAGCATTTAGGTGGTTGTGCTGAACAGCTTTAACACACAGTAGCTTTAATCAAACTCCTCTGAGACAAATGCAATACTGACATCTACCTGGCCATGTGGAAAATTGCCTAGATATATCCCGTTCACAAAAGCACAAGTCCCATCTGGGTTATCATGGCCCAATAGGTGATGAAAGATGCCATTGACAGTGGGGATGCTCCCGGAGCTCTCTCCTTCCATTAACAATGTACTAATTACAGGATTGATCAGCGCTGTAGAAAGCATCATTTCATGTTTAGCCCCATGATGCAACTTCATACTTCACTATCAGAATGTAACTTATTTTTCCTCTGCTTAATAAACTTTCCCAGTATTATCCTTCATTTCAGAGTTCCAGTAACTGCCATGTGCTGATTTGTTTAAAAACACAAAATACTGGCAGAACTCAGCAGGCCAGACAGCATCTATGGGAGGAGGTAGTGACAAAGCCTACACCGGTATTTTCTGTATTGTGTTGGTTCTCACACTGTCTGGCACCCACGTCATTCGTGACTCAAGCAAAGTCACGAACAACTATGTTGAGATACTGCCAAGTTATATTTTCTGGTAGTTATTGACATTCCCCAATCCAGATTATATTTTGTGTTCTGTAACTAGAAGCAGCCTTTTTTTGTTGATTTTAGTATTTTGACCAGAGAATTTAAAAAAAAATTAGGATTCAATTTCAGATGACCCCCATTGGAAAATCTGTAAACTCTTGGCATGCATTATAAACTTAACTGAGAATAAAATTTCATAGTCATATATTTTACGCAGTATAAATCTTTATTGCTACTTTGGCTGAACAAATAATCAAAAATACAGATGGATCCTCCAGAATCTATAGCAGCATCTTTAAGAAACATCTTCTGGTATCTAAGGGAACCAATGAACCACATAAATCCTATCTTCAGTTCTCCAAAGTGCTTCAGATCTGTACAATGATGTGCACAGAGAAACAAGTACACTAATAACAGAATAGGATTTCATTATTACATTTTATGCACAACTCTGCATGCTAAAATACATATACATTAAAATATTTTATATATTTCAGTCCTGATTGAACCATGTGCAAAATGACCACTGCATGAATTAAAATTACATAAATTACAATCACAGTAGCATTAATTGCATGCCCCACTTGTGTAAATTTCCAGGATAATAGCCACATCAAGGCAAAATGTACTGAGAACAAAGAATATACTTTTAAAGAAATTTTCCATGAAATTAAAAAATCAAAAATTATCTTATACACTGAGCAGTATACAAATAAAAGCAATGTGGAAAATAACTTTACCTGTACTGTAAAAACAAATGAATAACTGATATATTCATGTGTTTATATATAAAAGTCTGAGTATTTGAATTGTTCCAAAACTGAGGGTTAGAGGAGGTGGTGGTCGACAAGTTCTGCTCAGTGCAGGGCAGCAAAAAGCATTTGCCTGAAGCAGCATCAATGACATTTAATTCTATTAAGTATATATTACATTATTTAGCTGACCACATCAGAAAACAAGAACTTCACAATTTAAAAGTAGAAACTTAACCTATGGAACTGAAGGATTTTATCTATTCTAATGATTTTAATGATAAAAACTAAATTGTGTAATATATACTTAAATGTTACGGAAATATTTTGCTTCCTGCATTATGTATAGATGGCGATTTTACATTTTCTGCAGTTTAGTCATTGTTTTCTCTTAAGCAAACACAAGTAGTACCACAACTTCAAAAAATGTACCATGAACATTTCCACAGCTGTCTATTAATTTGTTTAATTGCTTCTCCTTTCTGTTGAGTTTACATTTATCAGAAAATAAAAGGCAAGTTCCCTCTCCTGTTACCAACTTATTTCTTAAACTGTTATCGTGTTTTCTTCATTGTCACCTTCGCCACACAAGAATCTCACTTTTTTTTGACAACTCTGACTAAAACCAGTATTCAACTACCTCAGCCTGAATCAAGCCTAAAATCCTCATCACCCTTCAGCTTTTTCCCAACTCTCCTTAAGATCTTTTCACAAACATTTTGTCCACTAGTGTCTCCAGTACCTTTGTCCCCCCCAGTAGAAAATTCAAATTCTCTTGTTGTCACCCTAACATTCATGCTATATTCTTCCTGTCAACTAAATCTGAATTTCACTACCACAACACTGAAATGACCCTAATCCAAGTATAAATGGCATCCTATGAATGTGATCATGGTGTATTTTATCCCCTTTCCTCCTTATAGTCTATATTTCCCCACTTCTGGCCTGGTGTAACTCCCTTTACCTGATTTACCCAATTAAAACCACAACTTTAATCATCTAAACTTCACACACACTGTGAATGACCTGCCTAAACCCTACCTCCTCCATTTAATCCTCCTGAAATTTCATCTACATGGCCAAGTTTTTATTCACTCCTAATAAATTCTATCTTCTTGTCCAATTATATTTTTATAAAACAAGATTTTTCTATTTTTAAAGCATTATACAAATGCCAGTAAAAATTTGAATTCAATGATGTTTTTAAAAAAAAATCACCATTATTACCCACCAATTAATAAAACAAACCTTTTACTATAATGTCTACAGCAGCCGTGTGTAAGGCACATTAGTGATAAAAGTAGGTATCTTTAAACTGAGAAAAAGTAAACAAGTTGGCACAGTCCCAATATCAAATTATCTGCACAAAGTATTACGATTCATGGGTGTAGTGTAATTGCTGGATATTTTAAATGAAAGTCAAAATCTGGAGCAATTTTAATAATAATATTCATATTCTTTAATAATTTAAGAACAAATTTGTCTGCAATGGATTAGATGGCAGAGAATTCTCTGATCCATTTGTTTTTCCAACTGAAGTGGGTTTATATACATGGAATCAGGAATGGAAAGTAACACACAAACCATATGGCACTATCAAAATGATGCATTTTAAAATATTACAACAGAAAACTGGCAAGTTGGTATAAATTGTAATCAAAACATTTCTTGCACATTAGCAGGTCATCTTAAAAGTTGATTGAGAAACATGCTTTATTATTTCATTGACAAAGAAAGGAGGACTTGGAAAGTCATTTTACACATCTCTGTTCCAGCAAAAAGTGAAATCTGTGTCCAGAAGTGTCAAAATAATCTATAGCTCCAAGCAATCCAATGTTGCCATAAATCTGTGAATTTTGAGGTTAACCTCTTCATAGTGCAAACCACTTACAAGAAACATTACACGTCAGAACATCCTTCCAAGTACAGTTAATGCATTGTATACATGTTCATATTGTTCTATAAAGAAATTATCTTATTTTAAAGTAAGTTAGCCTTATTATACATAATATCACTGACAGAATCCAAAGGCACTCAGGCCAGATAAATTGAACTGGCAGCTCAAAGGTTCGCAACAGACTCATGACCACCAAAGTGGAATGAAAGGGTGATTATAATTTGTGTTTAATGGACATTAATTATGACTTTTCCCACCACAATTGCCTGCATTTATAAAAACCTTTAACAGTGAAAAACACCAATTAATAAAATTTCTCTTTTACATCATACACATAAGTGCAGCAAAATCAGGAGGGTGGACTGGAGGTATGAGATAAAGTGAAACAATTGCAAAAAAAAATTAACCTCTGGTTACCGTTATCAGCATCACCAATATAACTGCAAAAATAATTGCAAAATTTGCTTCATGACATTTGGTCATCCAAAGTGGTCAGATATAAGCAGCCTGAAGTTTCTCACCCACAGGGATGCCTTCCCTGAATATTTGTTTAAAAGCTTAATTTTAAAAATTGAGTTCAATCTGAAATGAAATTAAGTGCTAAAATTTCAGAAGAGAAAGAGTTTTTGAAGAGCTAATGCAATTTAAATTGTCAGCTTTTTTAGCTCCTTCAAATACCATTTTTGCTCCTTCAAATACTCGTTTTCTGCATTACTGAGAAAAATTGCTAGAAATGATAATTGTGGGCTTCTGTTTAATTTTAGTAAATAGGTACTGTTGCAACAGCTTGATATGTGTGCATTTAACCTTGAGTAAACATTTTGATCACTTATTAAACTACTGAATAATTTATAGGAATTACTTTAAACCAAGAAATTATGAAATAAGTAGAGAATACTAATTGAGTGGATGGTTGATGTGCTACATCATGGAACTGTCCCCTCATCAACCACTGGTTTACATAATTCTGCACTAGCTATTAGCGGTACAATTATCTACATCTCCAAAATGCAGCATCTCACAGGTTCACTTTGGAACCAGAAACTCTTCTACCCTTTCATTTGTATCATAACACTACTCCCACTTAACTGGATGTAGTCAGTAAACTACATCCATACAAAAAAATTCATTAAAATTTCAGGTTACCAAGAATACTATTTATAGGTAATTACTTAACCATTATTTCAATTTGGGATATTTGTACAAAACATTGTCTAAAGAGCAACATAATTTCTATAGAAATAATTTCAAGAAATCTTCCTAGCAAATGGCAAATTAATTCTTACCCAATCTGATTGTCACAACTGGAAACATTGCCTGAAGTACTGCTAATTTTCAAAATTAACAATGTACAAATAAACAAAAAGCACTTTTAAAAATGAAAAAGATTTTAACACTTGTTTGGACTGAGCAAAGTGCTGCCTTATTCACAGTAAAATGCTTTTGAATTGGCTACATTCTCTCAGAGAAGATTAGTAAATTTGTGTGACTAAGTCACAATAAATTTAATCACTCCTAGGAGTTATGTTTTTCCTTTCATAGTTTGTACAAAAAATGATTAAGCAGAATGGTTTAAATGTTAATTGTTATTACACATGAAAAAATTAAGGGCTGAATAAAGGCTGTTTTCAATCTTTGATTCTTTCCTGTGAAGCCAAACTTTACATTTTGCATATTTCATTCAATTTGCACATGCATAATATTCTGAAGCATTTTCAGTTCAGTGCCCAGGGAAGAATGAAAGTAAAAACCTGATTAATAAGAGAAACATACTTTAAATTTCACATGATCTGGATAGGAGAAACATCTAGCAGGTTCTGACATTAAAAAAAACAATGAAGGAACAAAGTTAAAAATAATTGCCTTTGGAGCCGGTGCTACAAACAAACTTAAACAATACTGAACAAAGCTTCAAAATTGATGAGACTTTCTTCAGACCTAAGAACTGTTTGAAGGACAAATTAACACATTTTAAAATTAGTACTTAAATTCCAGTGCTTTGTACCATTCTGCAATTCAGTACAAGGACTAAATGTCTATTTCAAAATTGTGAATGACAAACTTAATACATATCATCTTCCTGCTTTGTTTTGCAGAAAGTTTGCTTGAATTAAATACTATTAAATACTGTACCTTATAAATCAATACTCAATATATAATTTATATGGGCATATTCAGTATCATCTGAATATGCTACAATATGTACAAATTAGTTTTAGATACAATAAGATTTGCTGCATAAAAAATTAGAAATTTCATTACATTGTGTACTTTGTATTTACAATGAGTTTTGGAATATGCTGTTGCATTACACTCTAATAAAATTGACCATCATTCAATTTGTTTTATAACCCAGTGCTAAACATTTTGTTTCATCGGCAGATTATAATGGGAAAGCTTTTGATTCCTTGATGCTATCAATGTCTATGGTAATGTAAAACACTTCAGACTATAGACTCTCCGTTGTCAAAAGAACCTCTCTCTCTCTGTATACACATAAGACCCATTGAATATACTAAGCTTACTGCAATGTGTAAGTGAAAATGTTTGTAGGTGCACAGATCTAACTCAGCATATATAATTCCAGTGAGGATAGGTAATACATAGGGTTATAAAACTGCAAATTGGAGTTCATTTGAACCATTAACGTCTTTCCCCCTGCAGACTTCAAATTATATGCACTTTCAATAATGGCTATTTTATCCATCAATTAAATTCTTCCTCATCCCAGTTCCAAATTTGCCAGATAGTCCTCCCCTGCATAAGCCATGTTTCCTACTAGATGCAACACTCAGTGCTGGCAGTCACATATATAGTATAATACCTATGTAAGAAAAATCTCACTGCTCACAATGATTAACAAAAACTGAACAAAAGCTTAATTGTCATGAAAAGCTTAGATTAAAAATCAAGTAGGTGGAATTTACAAGATCTTGGATTAATACCTATGTTTCAGCCTTCAAATATCGCATTAATACCAGACAATATTCATTTCTTAATAATATTGTGCTGCTCTATTTTGTAAGGCAGCCTCTTCAACGTTTTTTTAAAAGAAGGCAAATGCATCCATTTGATTTGGTCCAACTACCTTTTATATGCCATAGATAGACTCATGGAATTAGACACATTGTGCAAATTTAAACCTTAATGGAAACTTATAAAGGTACCACAACTATAAGTATCATTAACATTCACTCGGATTTATTTTTCCTAAATTGTTTCCATAATTTTTCTACTGTAGATGACAAAATTTGATGTCATATCCAATTTATCTGTAGTCTATTAATTCCTTGATCTTCAGATACAAGTTTATGTATTTTGAATATGAAGCAGAAATAAGGTGTCACCAAACTATATCTTCTTACCGGGGGAATTGGTTGAATGGTTATCAGAAGTTTGATATCAAGGATAGTTTTTCTTCTTAGTTTAGAATAGAGAGACCGATTGTATTTGATTCAGTAAGTACCTGGAACCAAATACTGTAATTTTTTAGGAGGTATATCCATGAAGTTATCCAAGAACTTCATGGAAAGTAGAAGGGGAATGAGACTATGGAATTCTTCTGGTAGGAGCTAACATAGTCCTTATGAGGCAAATGGCCCTCTTCTTTGTTGTCACGAGGAAATTTTACCCTTCAACCAGCTGACTATGCATCTTCCCACAGATCTTGGAACTGATGATCATCCTTTCTGGTACTTCTCCAGCTCACTATTGAAATAGTTATCTCAAATGAAAACACTCTTAATGCGTTCATTTAAAACTGAGGTACAAAGAAATTTCTTCCCTGATGGCAGTGGAAGAAATTCTCTGCCCTGAGGGGTTGCAGAACAGGTGTAAATTTACATATATTTAAGACTGTAAGCAGCCTCTTTAGGGCATGATATAAAGAACAAATTAATTCCTGCACAGATACTGACAACAACCCTGGTACTACCTCACCACCCATTCTCTAAATCCATTCAAAAATTTGTAGAACAAATCATATTAAATGAGCAAAACTTCATAGTAATTAAGGATTATAAGTTTAAAACAATTCTAGTCTCTCTCTGTGGCCGATTGTTCATAACCATGAATTCTGTTGCACCTTGGTTCAGATTCTCACCATCACTAGGACCTGGTCCTCTGTATGTAAAAGGTCTGTCTTTAAATAGTTTAGTTCACCTGCTGCTGAAATCCTTTAAATCTCTCCTGCCCTACCAGTTACCTTTAGGTGAAAAAAAAACAAAAAAATTGCATTTGTGAGAGATTGACAGGAATTCATGTTTAGAGGACACTATGTTTCTGTACACATCAATATGCTGGAATTTGGTATCTCAAGATACAGATTTGTACATTTCATACAGAGGCAGATTAGACCTGATGATGTGTTATGTGATACAGCTGAACAACTCTTTAAATGTTGGTCTGCATTCCTCAAATCCATTGTGACTACATGTGTTTCCTTTGGATACTCCAGTTTCCGCCTACATCCCAAGATATGCTGGGAGGTTAACTGGTTGTGGTAAATGACCCCTTAGTATAGGTTAATAGAAATAGATTCAAAGGGGATTTGATGGGCATGTGAGAGAGAACAAATTGTAAATCATACATAAAGACTGAAATCATGCATGAATTAATGAATCCCCTGCAACATTAATTTAATATTCACACTCCTACACCTTGATTTATGAGGCTTTTTTGCAGGTAAGCAGCGCTAATCACAGCATGTGTACTTGATTGCTTTATCAATCTACAGTGTGGAGTGTGTGGAAACACTCAGCTCTGTACTCCTCTATCCCTAATGACCCTAATTGCCCCTTCCTATCTTCCCTCATCATTTCTTCACAGCTGTGAGCTCAAAGACAAAATCTAGTGCTGCTGCCCAACTGCACCAAAAATGGGTGGAATACTTTTTCAAGGTTTTACTTTTGGCCACTGCTATTTCATTAACATTATAAACTGCAGACAACTCTCAATTTTCTAGATTAAATAATCCTATCAGACTTATTACAGAAGCAAATTAATATCAGAAACAGAAATTAGTTTTGTTTCGTCAATGCTAAGGACCCAGCACATTGTGACAGTAAGTGTCAATTGTTTCTAATTGGTTGGACATTCAGAGTAAGCAGATCAAAAAGAGGTTCACGTGGGTAGTTTAGCTCTTGCTGCTCTCTTACATGTAGGCTAACCATGAACTTCTAATTGCCTGTTCAATGAATTTTCCACTGCACAGCTACTCTGCAGTTGGTTATCTTTAGTCTCCTACTCTGTTCCAATGAAGTACACCTCATCTTCTGGCTGGGCAGATTACAGCTCTCAAGACTCGGTATCAAATCCAGCTAATCAGCTATTCCAAATTTGTATCTCACTTTACCAGCTGACTTTTCACTCTTGTAATTTCAGATTTGAGTAAGTTCCTCCAGTGCACACTTCACCACAGATCTTATCCGTGCTCTTTCAGCCAGAATCATCACCACTTCTATCACTTAATCTTTATTTGATCTCTCTTCCCACCCAACCTTCTCTTCAACTTAAACTTTGTTATATTCATGTTTCCTCAGTTCTGATAAAAGGTTATGGACCCAAAATAAAAACAGCATTCCAGTACTTACTGATGTTATTTCACAATCTCATGCACAATTTGTGCTCAGGATCTCAGCTTTGTAGCTGTTTCCTGCATGCAAAAAAACCCGCCATTGTATCAATCAGCCCACAAAAGTAAAATTTTATCTTGCTAAAGCAAATACTGCTGATGTGAAAAACAGAAATAAAATCTGAAAATGCTAAAAGCTTTCACAGCTTAGGTAACACATGGGCAGTAAAACAAAGTTAACTTTGCTTAAGTAACTGTTTGATCGATGATATTGCACAAAAACATCAGATGATGTTGTCATCTACATTAGAAATAAAATGTCGTCTGAGCAAAGTTTAAGTCTTGCTTGCCTAGTCTGAATGTGTAGAAAATAAGATTTAAGTGCAATTAAATACAGTAAAGACTATAGTCAAAATGTCTTTGCTCCTCTACATCAGCATGTTTTAAATATATAGATTTGTTTAAAATGATTTTAACTGACAAAACCTCTGTGACTCAAGAACATTTCTTGCCCTCTGATAAATATATTACAAACTACATGATATGCATCACCAATTAAATTATGCTTAATTATACAAAGCACATGTGTCTAATCCTCTGAGCAAACCTACAGAATCCCTGACAAATAGCGATGAGTAAAAACAATTACAGTTTCTCTAACATGTAAATTATAGCCAAGTTTTCCTTATCAACTATAATCAGAGGATAGGTTTTTCCAGGAAAATTGTGAGCACAAATTGCACTGATTGGTTGCAATATAAAATAATAAAAACAAAGTATATTCTAAAGCCAATTTTTACGCAGATGCTTCTCTGCTCCTGGAAGATGTTTGTATCTTAAATTCAAAGCTGCAGTATTAATGTGCTTCAACTTAGATTTAAGTTTACAAACATTAAGCCCATCTTTCCTAAACCAGGATGAATGAAAAGGTTGCTCAGTTCTTTGGAGAGCTTAGCAGCAAAAATTATAAGTAGGGCAGAGAGAGCCATGCAACCTTGACTGACATTGCAACCAAACATCTCAAAAGATCTAAGACAGGTTATGGTCACTTTGCATTTGCGTTACTGATTTTAAAATCTGCAGATTTCAAGCTGTTTGATTTTGGTTAAAAGTAAACTGTCTACCAGAGATGAAAGGATGCAAGTCTTCTCACCAAAGTGCAAAAAAAAACTTGAACCACTGAAAATGTCACTACCTACTTAGGGAAGCTGCTACTCTTTTTTAATTTAACAAAATGGACTTTGATGCAGGTCATTTAACTCAAAAAAAACTTTGTAAACATTTTACACAGGCAACCACAAGTATAATTGGATGCCATCTTTTAAAAAAAAACTATTTTTAAATACTTGTTCATATCATGAGAAGGATAATGCAGCTTTAATTGAAAATGAAAACCTAAAACCATCACAAGATAACAATCTCAACAGGTCAAAGCCAACACCACACAATAGATTTTGTTTTTTGACGAATGCTGAAGCATCTTGTAATCTAGTTTATGTACAATTTAAATAATATTTAGTGATGATGTGATTATATTTTGCACAAGAAATATCTAATATAGTACTATCCCAACCCTCATTTTGACAGTGTAATTCCATTGAAAGAATACTGTGTTACAGTGCTGTGTCATAGACCTCCTGCTGAGTAAATCTAGGGTCTCTTTGCGATTCAGCTTCTGAAATAGGATCTTGATGCTGCTTCATTTGCTCTTTCACTTCCTCTTCCAGGTCTGGCGGTACAATTAATTGGTCCTCTGGGTCTGGCTGTGCTGGTGCAGCAAAATATCCACATTTTTTCTTTGGAGCCTCTGTAGCCACCTCAATAATGTTGTGGCTTTTTTCAAGAGGGACCACAGATCCATTTGAAAATTTCTTACCCTGTAGGTTTGATGCAGACGAAGACTTCTTCATATCACTTCCTTCCTTGTTACTCACTAACAATGACCCACTGTTTATATCATTTTGTTTTTGTATTTTTACATATGACTGTGGACTGTCATCCCCAGACAGGTTGACAAATAATCCCTCATCATGAGCTTGTGAAGTGTTGGAGTTTCCTGGAACTTGGAAATGGACACAATGGATATCCACCTCTACTTCCAGCTTGCTGCCATTAGAGAATACTCCCTCTACTGGTTGATCATCATCACTATCAAGGCCATTATCTGAGTGGTTGCTAGAGAATGTCGCACTAGAAAGCTGTCGCTGGAAAACACTGGTGGAAGAACTTGGATGGAGGCTGCAGCGACGTTCAGCACGAGGGATTGTTGAAGCTTCCAGGCTTGTAGCTGGCTGTTCATCTGATGCTGTGGACCCCACTTCACTGCTCACTTCAGAAGCAGACATCTCACTGTTGAATTCGGATGCTATCCCACTGCTGGACGATGGGGTGCCAGAAAAATGTGTACCATCTTTTACTGACATATTAATAGGAGCAAATACAGTTGGACTAGCTAATGGAACTCCTTGAACTTCACATGTACAGTTATCATCCCCAACATTCAAGTACACTATCACAGCACCAACATTATCATGGCAGCCATAGCTCTGAGCAAGGGTGCAAAGTTTTTTGGCTGCAGCTAAAGGATCAGGCACAGTCCTAACAGCTTCTATTGCCTCAGCATAGGACAAATTTTCCCAGAGTGTCTTGGTACCCAAGATAAGGAATTCATCCTGAGCGGTAAGTGATATGGTGCGGACGTGAGGTCTGGGAAGGACCCATGGGAAGAGGTAGGTGCAGCCCAAAAGACGGGTACAAGAAGTAACACCATTCACTTTATTGTCCTAAGGGGAAAATGCATAAATATGTAACTGTAAATGTTTTACTGCTGATAAAACAATTCAACTTCACCAACTTTCATTTGCTTAGCATCTTCAAAAAAACACATCTTCAAATCCAATACAGAAATATTTCCAAACTAAAATTGACACTAAACCACACTATAAGCTATCAAAGAAATATGTTTCAAGGAGCACTTCAAAGAAAGAAGGGAAAATAGAAGGCAGGGAGATTGAAGGATAGCATTCCAGAAGTTAGAGTGCAGGCAGCTGAAGACAAAATAGCAATTGTGTTGCAAATAAGTTCTGGAATTCTTGAGGTCAGAATTCAAACAGCCAAAAAAACTCTTGAGGTATAAAGCAGGAGGGAAGATTTGAAAACAAGGATAATTTTAAAATTGAGACTATTTTAAAAGCTGCCAGTGTAAGTCAATATGCAGAGGTGTGATGGGTAAGCAAGACTTAATGCAAGTTTGTTACACGAGTAGCAGCTATCATTAACCTCAAACTTATGTACAGCAGAAAGTGACAGGCTAGTCAAGAGTGCAAAGGATGTGGCCAAAAGCAATGATAAGATTTTCAGCTCCAGTTGAGTTGACAGAAAGACGACTGTAGACTATTTAGTACAATTCAAAGGGATATCAAAGCCTGTACCAAGAAGCATTACGTAATACAATGTTTTAGATGTAAATGAAACTCAAAAACACAAATGCTAGAATTACTTTCTTTCCTGTTCTGATACAGCACCTTCAACCTGCAACATTAACTGTTTCTCTTTCCACCGATGTTGCCTAACTGATTAAATGCTTCCAGTTTTTCTTTTCTATTTTAGATATAAATGTTAATACATTATACATATTCCAACATTAGCAAAAGGAAGGCTGCATTAAAGATGTAGCTGTGTCAGGTTAAAAATATTGGAAATATTGAAACTAACCTCAGTTATAATGGCTTTTTGTTGTTTCACTCTTCCAAGTTCTTCAGCACACTGTCCAAGACTGAACAACTTTGAAAGTGGCAGTGGTTGCCCATCTCTGCATAACAATACTTGGCTATTGCCCACATTAGCCACAGTAAGAGTGAAGTAGCTACTGTGGTCACTGGGATCACGATGAATGTGACACAACACAGACGAAGAACTCAACTTCTGTCCCACCATCCCTAGTTTTCTTAAAAATGAAATAAAGCATTACAAGGGGAACTGTAGTAATGTCTGTACTAGATCTCCAACATTAAACAGAAAACTAAATGTA
The DNA here is from genome assembly GCF_030144855.1 of Hypanus sabinus. Classification (NCBI taxonomy): domain Eukaryota; kingdom Metazoa; phylum Chordata; class Chondrichthyes; order Myliobatiformes; family Dasyatidae; genus Hypanus; species Hypanus sabinus. Next base: position 48,001,924 of record NC_082722.1, read on the forward strand.
GCTTTGGATTCAGTAGTATATTAGTTATTTAGCTTTGAGATACAATATTGCCCATAATAGGTAAAAACATAAGAGTCAAAATCAATAATAGAAATGATATAATCTATAAAAGATTGTTTAACAATGTTTCATCTCCTTACTTAAAAGAAATTAAAAGATAATGTCACACCCTAGAACACCAATTGATGGCACAATGTAATTGAAAAGGAATCATCCAGTCCCCAGTTATATTGTAGATTCAGACTCTGGCTAAGAAACTCAGTCACTCAATTGGTAGCTGCTGATCTTTAAACATACAACTACATGAAGGGAAAGTAGTTGATATTGTGGTTGATTTATATCCGATAAATGAATTCTACACTATGGTTTCCCATCATATTTCATAACAAGAATTGCTTTGCCTACTACACTGTCACTGTTCAATTGCAAATTCCAGAATTATTCATGGAATTCAACTCATATCTTCAGCACTTTACATTCAGAATATATCAGATTTATTTCTAAAGGTCAGGGATGAAAAGTATTTTACAATAAAAGGTTCTCCATTTAAGCTACTGTAAATAGAATAGATAGTGCTTGATATCAGATGGTGCAAATGCGTATTTCTCACCTGTGTGAGACGAGGAATGTGTGAGTCATGTAAACAGTGTCCACGCAGGACTGCTGCAATTCTTCTGCCAATACATCTCCCACAGTGCACTGCAATAAACGAGGAATTTCCATGTTCTTGTCTCCATCAAACAGTCCGTATAGTGCCTCTGGGTTATCCCCAAAACTATCAAGGGCAAGGACTGAAAGACAGAGTCTGGAAATACCAAAGTATTTGTTTAATAAAAATAAAAAGATTAGTACTAATCAATAGAGTAGAATAAAATCTTAACACTCCCCAAATGCTGATAGAATAAAACCTATTATCTGCACCTTTGTTACATTGGTAATTCTGGACAAAATTTTCCAGACTATTGGATGTTAGTCCGAGTGGTATCCAAACAGATTATTTCATATTAGTGAAACATACAAGCATTCAAGATCCCAACTCTGACTGAAAAACCATTCATATCACTGATAGTCTGTGTTCCAGATCCCAATCCTAACTGCACTTGGGATTCCTGGCTCACATTCCAGACTAATGAGTGAACCAAACTTTCAGGATTTATGGACAATCTGATGTCAGACTGTCAGATTTCTAATATATTTTGGAATATTAATACTATGTTTTGACACAATTTGATTTCCCATTTCACTATTCAAAGTTTGATTTATGTTTCATTTAATTTTAATGCCATTAAAATAACAAAATATATGTACTGCAGAGAAACTAACTCTTCACGCAACTTGAACATGATTTGTAGTGAGCAACTTATTTGTGACTATAAATTATGAACAAAAATTGTAGTTTCAATTCTTTTGTATCACTGCTTTAAAGTTCCTTCTGATTTTTACCACTTCACAAGTTTCTGCATATATTATTTGCCTTGACATAAATTCAAAGCATAACCGACCAGATGAAAGCAAGTAGTGGTTTTTATGATAGCGTTAGGCATATGATTTGACTATAATGTGTCTTACTCATGCTGCTCTCAATTTTGAAGATGATGTTTTGTAACACACTCCTAATGTATAAGAATATGTTTCTGTTTAATTTCCATATTTTGTCTCAATCTGTTTTATTACTTCATCTGTCTTGGCAGAGGCCAGTAATACTTTCCATATATATTGGTACTTAAGGTTGCCTGAACAAATGGTCAATGTATCTAAAGGCTTGCCTTTGCCATGAGCATACAGACTAGTTATCAGCTTAGAATTAATAGAACGCATAATACCTTATCATTTCAACTTTGATTAAAAATCTTCGTACTTATTATGTAGGATAAAATATTAAAATTTATTAATTTATTTTATTCTTATAAACAAAAATAGTTTTAAAATACAAAGTTACTAAATAAAAAAAGTGGGTACTCCTGTTAGAATGACAGAAATTGCTCAGGATTACAGAGTCTCTCTTGCCAGAAGACTCACTGGCAGAAGAAATGACTTCTATCTACTCACATTGAGAAAATCCCTCGAAGCTCTGAAGATCTGCTTTAAATTTCTCTGCCAGTGGGTCTTCGGGCAAGAGAGACTCTGTAATCCTGATTAAAAACAATCTGAGTTCCAACTTCTTCATGTACCTGAAAGTTCTGACTTCATTGGCATCATTCTACTAAAACTTCTTGTGTTTTCTCTCCAAAGCTTTGACATGCTTACAAATCTGGTGCTCAGAATTATAAACAATAGTCTAAGATAACTTTGAACATGGTTTCCTGGTTTCCTGGTTTCCAAATTAAATGCTCCTATTTATAAGGCCAAATGTATCAAAAATTTTAACAATTTGATCTGCAAATTTTCCAGGATTAGTGAATGAGTACCTTCAGTTCCCTGTTCTCGCTCACCCACTGAAAGCATGCCATTTAAATTAGCTGTTCCTATGTTGTCTTACTGATATGCATCAATTATCTTATGATATTAAACTGAATGTGTAGACAGTAGATAGATATTGACCTTGAAGAGACTAGGAAGAATAAGGAAATGAAAACTGCAACTTGAAGAGATTTCAGCAGAAATTGGCAATAGAAAATTTAAAAATGAGGGGGAAGAGAATGTACCATAAGGAAATGGCAAACAAACCAGCAGTACTGAAAGAGCAAACAGTAACCAAGCTTATTGCTGATGTACTTACTTATTTCGGTGCCCTGCCATTTCAGAATACCCATGATTCCAGAGAGTTGAAATTCCAACTGAATCGTTACATGCAGGAGGTTTCTGATCAATTTTCAGGGTGGTGATATGACTGCAATATCAAAATGTATACTTTTATATCAATTTTCATGACCATAATTGTCTATCCAGCATTCAATATACAATGTTCTTTTGCAGAACATTTCAACAGAAGTCATACATCTGCAAGTTGTTGCAGTCAAGGACAAAGTGCAGTTACAGGTGTCCCGTTTTTCAAATGTTCGCTTTACGACACCTCACTGTTACAAAAGACCTACATTAATTACCTGTTTTCGCTAACAGGTGTTTTCACTGTTATGAAAAAAGGCACACCAAGCAGCCAACCTCCTCCCCCGGAACGGCATTCTAGTCGGCATTGCTTAAACACGTGCCTCCTGTGAGCATCTGTGCTTTATGTCGATTTATTTTGTGCATCCGTTAGCAAGATGAGTTCTAAGGTATCGGAAAAGCCTAAAAGAGCACGCAACGGTGTTACACTTAGCATAAAACTAGACATAATTAAGCGTTCTGATCGTGGTGAACGAAGTTAAGGACAAAATGAGTTTGGCTTGTGGAAGTTGATGAAAATGATGTTGAAGAGATTTTGGCATCCTATGACCAAGAACTGACAGACGAAGAGCTGATGAAGAGGAAAGGATAACAATTGAAACCAAACGCAGTAGCCAACAGCACGAAAGTGAAGTTGTCCAGGAACTGAATGTGAAGCAATTGCGTGAGATTTTCGCTGTGATTGACAACGCTGCAATGATTGCAGAAAAGTATGACTTTAATTTTGAAAGGGGATGTACAAACCCCATTTCCAAAAAAGTTGGGATATTTTCCAAAATGCAATAAAAACAAAATTTGTGATGTTAATTCACGTGAACCTTTATTTAACTGACATAAGTACAAAGAAAAGATTTTCAATAGTTTTACTGACCAACTTAATTGTATTTTGTAAATATTCACAAATTTAGAATTTGATGGCTGCAACACAATCAACAAAAGTTGGGACAGAGTTCAAATAAGATTGAAAAGTGCGCAGAATACTCAAGTAACACCGGTTTGGAAGACTGCACATTAAGCAGGCTAATTGGTAGCAGGTGAGGTAACATGACTGGGTATAAAAGTAGTGTCCATCAAAAGCTCAGTCTTTGCAAGCAAGGATGGGTCGTGGCTCACCCCTTTGTGCCAAAATTCGTGAGAGAATTGTTAGTCAGTTCAAAAGGAACATTTCTCAATGTAAGATTGCAGAGAATTTAGGTCTTTCAACATCTACAGTACATAATATTGTGAAAAGATTCAGAGAATTCAGAGACATCTCAGTGCGTAAAGGGCAAGGTGGGAAACCACTGTTGAATGCGCATGATCTTCGAGCCCTCGGGCGGCACTGCCTAAGAAACCGTCATGCTACTGTGACAATTATAGCCACCTGGGCTCGGGAGTACTTCAGAAAACCATTGTCACTTAACACAGTCCGTCGCTACATCCAGAAATGCAACTTGAAACTGTATTACTGCATACATCAACTCTATGCAGAAACGCCGGCGAGTTCTCTGGGCCCGAGCTCATCTCAGATGGACTGAAAGACTGTGGAACCGTGTGCTGTGTTCAGATGAGTCCACATTTCAGCTAGTTTTTGTAAAAAAAAACAGGCGTCGAGTTCTCCGTGCCAAAGATGAAAATGACCATCCTGATTGTTATCAGTGAAATGTGCAAAAGCCAGCATCTGTGATGGTATGGGGGTGCATCAGTGCCCACGGCATGGGTGAGTTGCACGTATGTGAAGGTACCATTGATTCTGAGGCGTATATTAGGATTTTAGAGAGACATATGTTGCCATCAAGGCAACATCTCTTTCTGGGACAAAAATGCTTATTTCATCAGGCCAATGCCAGATCACATTCTGCACGGGCTACAACAGCGTGGCTTTGTAGACACAGAGTGCGTGTGCTTGACTGGCCTGCTGCCAGTCCAGATCTATCTCCTATTGAAAATGTATGGCGCATCATGAAGAGAATCAGACAACGGAGACCACGGACTGTTGAGCAGCTGAAGTCTTACATCAAGCAAGAATGGACAAAATTTCCAATTGCAAATCTACTACAATTAGTATCCTCAGTTCCAAAACGATTAAAAAGTGTTATTAAAAGGAAAGGTGATGTAACACAATGGTTAACATGCCTCTGTCCCAACTTTTGTTGAGTGCAGCCATCAAATTCTAAATTTGTGTATATTTACAAAATACAATTAAGTTGGTCAGTAAAACTATTGAAAATCTTTTCTTTGGACTTTTGTCAGTTAAATAAAGGTTCACGTGAATTAACATATCACAGATTTTTGTTTTTATTGCATTTTGGAAAGTATCCCAACTTTTCTGGAAATGGAATTTGTAGGTTTACAGCATATTTGCAGGATGGTTTGAGTGCTTACAAAGAACTGTTTGATAGAAAAATGCGCGAGGCTAAGCAGTCAAGCATACAGTCGTTTTTCAAGCCTTCCACATCAGCCATAGCAGACGATGAACCCCGATCTTTGACATCGAGGCAGGCAGACTTAGAAGAAGGTGACCTGCCTGCCCTGATGGAAGCAGATGACAATGAGACGACACCCCAGTTTCCCACCGTGCCAACCTCTGACAACTCAGCCTAACACATCATCATCAGTGTGCTCGCTGTCTTCCTGATTCTGGTAAATGAAACTGCACTGGACATACATTATTTCTACTTTATATAGGCAGTGTATTTTTATGTGTTATTTGGTATGATTTGGCAGCTTCATAGCTTAAAGGTTACTGGAAAGAGTGCTTCCGCCGAGAGCACTTGTGCCGAGTCTTTCTGCCGAGAGCACTTACCGTACATGAGATTTTTGCTGCGGTGGACAGTGCTGCAATAATTGCAGAAAAGTATTCCTACTTCATATAGGCTGTGTATTTATCAGATCATTCCTGCTTTTACTATATATTACTATTATTTTAGGTTTTATGTGCTATTTGCCATGATTTGGTAGGTTATTTTTTGGGTCTGCAAATGCTCACAAATTTTTCCCATGTAAATAAATGGTAATTGCTTCTTCACTTTACGACATTCTGGCTTACGAAGCATTTTATAGGAACGCTCTACCTTTTAATAGCGGGGGCAAACCTGTAATTCTAAATTACCAAAAATACCTGGAAGCCAAACACATACAGGTGTCCCCCGCTTTACGAATGTTCGCTTTATGCCACTTCGCTTTTACAAAAGACCTACATTAGTACGTTTTCGCATTACAAAGAGGATTTTCGTGTTTACAAAAATTTTTCTCATATAAATTAATGGTTCTTCGCTTTACATAATTTCGGCTTAAGAAAGGTTTAATAGGAACGCTCTACCTTTGTAAAGTGGGGGGGGGGGACACCTGTATTTAACAATCCATTCATCTGGTAAACATATCTCTGATTCATTACATTCAAACGCTTATTTCACACATGGAGAAAAAGGAAAAAAAATCTCCAGTGTTACAATTTTAATTCTAAAATTACCATAATATGTCTGATTTATTCCAAACACAAATTGGACTAAGCCAAATTTTTAAAACAAACAACGCATTTAAGGAAAGTAACTCTCACAAATGTATCAAACTTGGTTGAAGACAACAAAGGTGTTATCACAGCAATTGAATAATGCTGGCAAATGTTAATAAGAGTTTGGGTTTCTTTAACTTTCATCAAATGGTGACTCTGTAACAGTACAATAACTGAAAGATTCATCAGGTCCATTCAGAGTCGAATTCATGTTTGTCACAAAAGATTTAAGCTTATACTTATTGAGTCAATCTCTTGGTACTTGGTATATGGTGCGTACCATGGTTTTTATGAGTTAAATTTGAGTTCTACACAACCTATGTGCTTTCTTTCTCCCCTCTCAGCTAATACATTGTAAACATTTATATATCCTTGAACACATGTTTTATTTGTATAGATGTTACTTAGGTTATGTAACCAATCCCATCCTTTTGCAAGTAACAGGCTCTCACTTTTTCTGTTTCTATGTCTTTATGTCTATGCTTTGTTTTGTTTTAAATAACTTTATAGATTTTTTAAAAATTCTAATGCTTTTTTATACTACTGAAAATTCAGGAAGATGAAATGTCACTTGCAACCAACTCACTGAATGTTTCCAAACTACATTTTTATTTGTGTTTGGAATGAAAGTTCCACTTGGGAATGAAAATTATTACACCTACCTGAATATTTCTAAGGTCTTGTGGTCAAGAACAAGATTTGGGTTGCCAGCCAAGTCCAGTTCCTGCAATGTGGCTGGAAGGGTCTCAGGTATCATTATCTCTGTAAGATCATTGCAGCTGAGGTCAACCAACTAAAATGGGATGAAGGAAATTCGATTAAGCAGATCAGTCAGAACAGTTGTACCAGATTTGAGCAAATAATAATGTTTGCTTAACCAACTAGTCACAGAGCAAGAGAATGAATGATCAAACAGACAAGCCTGGCACCTATTTAATACAAGTTATTACAAAGAAGTAACTTAAAAGGAAAACAAAATAGAATACTTGATGAATACTGACTTGAAGTGCATATTATTGTAGGCTGTCATGATTATCGTTTTGCTGCCATTTTATCATTTAAAACTTCTGCAGAGAGAGGTGTTTTTAGTTTTCATTTGCATCAGACCAGATAATCATATAACCAAGTTATATAAGAATATTATGTCCTTCAGAAAGCCATCATGCATGGTCCTCAACTGTGATGGAAGATTGAAACAGGCAGTAACAATCACCAAGCAGATAATTAGAAACCAGAAGGGATCCAATATTGTGAAGTGTAAGAGAATGCTTTACCTTCGTGTGTCTAGCTGAAAAACCAAGCAATGAGCTTATAATACATGTCTCTTCAACAGAGATCCATAGACTTTGTTAATGGTCAAATTTCATGGTGCTATACAGTATTATGCAAAAGACATGCTTCCTAGATTTTATTTAATATAAATTTTGTTTCAGATGTTTATTCTTTGTCTTCTGCATTGGTACGTCAGGAGAAAAGAGCAAATTTTACATTTCAAAACATCAATTTTCCAAAAAATTAAATGCTAGAGAATTTTTTTGCATTTCAATAAAGGAAGTAACATCTTAAGTAATAGGCCACTTTTCAAATAAAAACTTGATTACTTTGTAGGTATATGGCCCTGTGAAGGTGTGTTTAGACATTTTTAGTCTCTCCCTCTCCCAGTGTAGAGTGCCCTCCTGCTTCAAAACATCCACCATAGTCCCTGTACCTAAAAAGACCAAGGTAACATATCTGAATAACTGGCATCCTGTCACACTCACCTCAATAATAAGCACATGCTTTGAGAGGCTGGTCAAGGACTACATCTGCAGCATGCTACCACCCACATCGAACCCGCTACAATTCGCCTATCGACACAATCGACAGATGACACAAAAGCCACAGCTCTACACACCATCCTTACACATCTGGAGAAGAGGGATACTTATGTGAAAATGCTGTTCTTGGACTACAGTTCAGCATTCAATACCATCATTCCCTCCAGGCTCAACAAGAAGCTCAGAGACCTCGGCCTTCACCATGTCTTGTGCAGCTGGACCCTGGACTTCCTGTCAGATCGTCGGCAGGTGATAAGAGTGGTCTCCCTCACATCTGCTCCTCTGACCCTCAGGGCTGTGCACTAAGTCCCTTCCTTTACTCTCTGTATACTCATGACTGTGTCGCCACCTACAGCTCCAATCTGATAGTTAAATTTGCTGATGATACTACATTGATTGGCCTAATCTCAAATAATAACGAGGCAGCCTATAGAGAAACAGTAATCATCCTGCAGTGGAGTTAAGAAAACAACCTCTCCCTCAATATTGCAAAAACAGGGGAACTGGTTGTGGACTACAGGAGGAATGGAGAAAGGCCAACTCCTATTGACATCAGTGGATCTGGGGTTGAGAGTGTAAACAGCTTTAAGTTCCTTGGCATCCACATCACCGAGGACCTCGTGGTCTGTACATACTGGTTTTGTGGTGAAGCACAACAGAGCCTCTTTCACCTCAGATGGTTGAAGAAGTTTGCTATGGGCACCCAAATCCTAAGAACTTTCTACAGGGGCACAATTGAGAGCATCTTGACTGGCTGCATCACTGCCTAATATGGAACTGTACTTCCCTCAATCAAAGGGCTCTGCAGAGAGCGGTGCAGACAGCACACTTATAGATGTGAACCTCCCACTTCAGGACACTTACAAAGATAGGTGTGTAAAAAGGGCCCGAAGGATCACTGGGGACCTAAGTCACCCCAACCACAAACCAGCTGCTACTATCCAGGAAATGGCACTGCAGCATAAAAGCCAGGACCAACAGGCTCCAGGACAGCTTCTTCCACCAGGCCATCAGATTCATTAATTCACGCTGATACAATTACATTTCTATGTTATATTGACTGTCCTGTGGTACATACTATATTACAAATTACTAAAAATTGTACATGGAATATTTAGACTGAGATGTAGCGTAAAGAATTTTACTCCTCATGTATGTGAAGGATGTAAGTAATAAAGTCAATTCAATTCAATATTGAATGACAGGACGAGTTGAATGAATTACAGGCAGTCCCCAGGTTACGTAGGAGTTCCGTTCCTGAGTCCATCTTTAAGTCGGATTTGTACAGAAGTCGGTACAAGTACATCTGGTATTATTTAGCGTCAGTTAGTCAAACATTTGTCTTAGTCTTAGTAATAATTGCAGCTTTAATTTGGGCAGCGCCTTTCACATGCTCCATTAATCTCACTTTACCCGTTGTCCTTTAAAATTGTTCCGATCGTTGACCGACTGTAGCTAACACTTTTCCAATGACCGAAGGTGTTTCATCTCTTTCCAAACGCTTTATTATTTCCACTTTATTTTCAATCACGATCGCTTCCCGTCAATGGAACTGCGGGCGGCGGCTCCTGTGCTTTGCCAGCTCCCGAGGTCCGCTGGGTTCTAAGGACCACCGCATTGAGACAGGCTAAATGGGACAAGTGGGGGCTGTGCTGGGTTTGGGTATTTGATCATCCACAATATTCCGCCGTGCGGGAATTTAAACTGGAGGTGGCAGTGGGTTTTTTTTTATGAGGTCAAGCTGCGAGCTCGACAGCAACCCAGCATGGATGGTACGGAGTCACTGGATTGACATCAACCTGGCACAGGAGTGGTCTATCACTGGACCGAACTTGGGAAACTCCGTTCTTCAGCCCGGTGCTGATCTCACTGCGCCATCAGCCGACCGGAACGTGGGGGCAGGTGGGGTCAGGGTGAATCTTACTAAGAAAAATTTAAGCCAAATACAAAGCTAAACAACTCAAGACAGTGTCAATGACAATGACTTAAAATGGCAGACGGCATCGCGATCCGACTTAAAGTGGCAGACAGCATTCTCCTTCCTTGGTTTGTAAGTACGAGTTGACTGTAAGTCCGACATTCGTAACTCAGGGACTACCTGTAAACTGGTTAACTGAAACAGAAATGGGTGTAGGAGGAATCAAACTGAGCAAAGGAAAGCTGTCACTTCTGCAGCAGAACTTTCAAATCATCTGTTCTTACACCATGGCAATAATGAGCATAGCAACAAGATGTAAGGTGGTTATTCTGCATCAGCAAGGTCTCTCCCAAACAGAAATTTCATGGCAGACAGGAGTTTCAAGATGTGCTGTTCAAGGTCTTCTGAAGAAGCACAAAGAAACACGCAAGGTTGAGAACCTGAAAAGTAGCAGTCAGCCACAGAAACTGAGCACAACAGACAAGAGATACACCAAACTGATGTCCCTCCTCAATTGTAAGTTCAGCACTGCTATCAATTCCTGTGGCAGATGGAATACATTTTTGGGAAACGTACGATAACACATTTGGCAAAAGGAACAATAGTGCAGACTACTATCTAAATGGGGAGAAAATTCAAACATTAGAGGTGCAAAGGGACTTAGGAGTCTTCGTGCAAGACTCCCAGAAGGTTAATTCACAGGTTGATTGTGGTGAAGGAGGCAAATGCAATGTTGGCAGTAATTTCAAGGGGAATAGAATATTTTTAAAAAAGGAGATAATGCTGAAGCTTTATAGACACTAGTCAGGCTCCACTTGGGAGTATTGTCAAGAGTTTCGGGCCCCTTATGTCAAAGGATGTATTGTCATTGGAAAGAGTCCAGAGGTTCACGGGATGATTCCAGGAATGAAGGGTTTAAAGTATGTGTAGTGTTTGTGAGCTTTGGGCCTGGACTCACTGGAATCTAGAAGAATGTGTGGGGATCTAATTGAAACCTACCGAATGTTGAAAGGACTGGATAAGGTGTATGTGGAGAGGATGTTTCCTCAGATGGGGGTATCCAGAGCTAGATGGCATAGCTTCAAAATTGATAGGCACAAGGAAGGAGGAATTTTTTTTTTTAGCCAAAGAGTGGTGCATCTGTGGGATGCTCTACCACAGACTGCGGTGGAGCCCATGTCCGTGAGTATATTTAAAGCAGAAGTTTCCTGATTGGTCATGGCATCTGGGGATATGGTGAGAGGGCAGGCGTATGGGGTTGAAGGGGATCTGGGATCAGCCATGATGAAATGGCAGAGTACTCAATGGGCTTAATGGCCTAATTCAGCACCTATGTGTTACAGTCTCATAAGGAACTACAGTATCTTCAGTGAAAAGAAGTAGTAGTTCTGCAACAGAATGTATGGCCTTCACAGAGACCTGATCTCAACAGCATTGAGACTGTCTTGGATAGCTGGAGAGAAAGAAGCGAGCAAGACAGCCACAGTGTGCAGAAGAAATGTGGCAAGGTCCTCAAGATGCTTGGAACAATTTTCCAGCCGATTTTTCTTCATATATAAAACTGCACTGTGTACCTAAGGGAATTGAAGCAGATTTAAAGGCAAAGGGCGGTCTAACCAAATACTGATTTGATTTAGTTTTTTTTTGTTGTTTACTGTTCTTTACAGATCTTTTGATATTTAGAAACTTTTCATTTCATTACTTTTGAAAGAATCTTCACTTTACAGAATTCTCTTACATGCCTAAGTCTTTTGCACAGTACTGTATATCTACAAATATTGTATAGCTATTAAAATTGTAGTTTCCAACTTATAAATGCATCTCTGCAATTATATTTAATATATGTTAATATGCCATTATGCATTATAGGCTATTTTATAACCAAGCTTTGGATCCGTGATTAGGAAGCAACAATGACCATAAAAGAACATTAAAAGATATCTGTGGAAAAACTAAGAGTACAGATTGAAAGAGTTGATAGTGAAATATATAAATTATAGCTGCGGAAAATTATAGCAAGCTTTAGGTAAACAAATAGCCCTGGTGGGTTCAACAGAGTATCATTAAACACTTGTCAGAACAATTCAAAACACACTTTGCACCTTGATCTCGGGTAACTGTAAGATCTCTGGAAAGACTGCAATGTTATTGGAGTGAACAATGAGTGTGTGCAGTCGCTTGCAGTTGGTTATGGTGGTAGGAATAGCCTTCAGTTTGTTCCCACTTAGATTCAGTTCTTCTAGTAACTCTAACTTTGACAGTTTACTATAGGAAAAAAGAATAGAAGTAATTAATAGATTTGAATACCACTTTTTTAAATCATTAAATCATTACCAGCTACTAATGAATTGTAAAGCATAAACTCAAGAGATTCTGCAGATGCTACATATCCAGAGTGACACACACACAAAATGCTGGAGGAACTTAGCAGGTCAGGCAGCGTCTATGGAGGGAAATGTCCGCTTTTTCTCTCCATAGATGCTGCCTGACTTGCTAAGTTCCTCCAGCATTTTGTGTGTGATTTGTAAGTGGCTGCTTTACATTTGAGACCTTACATTCACCCCAAACAACAAATGAACGTCATGGTGAGTTGTCTCAACTTATTATACCACTAAATATAATATTTATTATCCATAAGGGATGTCAAAGCCCCTAGCAACAACAAAGGTGAATACATGCAAGGCTGCTGGCAACAAGACTAAGACATCATAACATACAACAGTCAAACCCCTAATTGATATAACAAATTCTTTACAAGTTGTAGTGGCATGTTTCACCTCTTGTCGGGATAAGTAGTCAAGAAACACTGTATTAAATGCAACACACATCATGGCAAAGAGGATTTAATGAAGACCATGCGTTAGGACTCCGGTGAAAAACATTCCTACAAATACACAGCTGACCTTGCGAATACACATTTCTACAGACAAGTCAGGAGATATTGAGAACTAGGTGTATTTTTATATTTATCTTATACAGATCTTCAAGCAGCAACTTGATTCATTAAACCAATTTCCATCTTATCAGTAGACCTGGTGAAGTACAGTCTTCTAGCTGGAAATGGATTAAAGGGATGCATTTAGGAATCTGAGGGAAATATTGAAGGATATCACAGGAATGCTGACTGTAGTCATTCAATGTTCTCTGAATAAAGCAGTGGTGTCAGATGACCAGACAGTGGCAAATGGTACTCTCTTTTTCCAAAAATAGAGGAAGGGTGACCCAGCTTAACTTTACTCATGGGAAAGCTTTAAGAAACATTGATTATTTTCTTCATCGCAGAGAAGAAAATAGATTAATTAAGGGAAGCCAATATTTATTAAGCAAATCATATCATATTTAACCAATCTGATACTTTTTTTGATGAGGTAAGAGTGGATAAGGATAATGCAGGTGTACAGAAATTGCTAGAATACTTTCAGTAAGGTGCTGTTTAGCAGCAAATACAAAGTTGCTTTGAGAAAAACAGAAAGTAACGATGAATGACTGTTTTCCAGACTGGAGGAAGGTGAAAAGAGGTATTTCTCAGTGAATTTTACCAAGGCCATTCTTAACCTGGATTTGGAATACAAGCCATAAGTTCCAAATTTGCAGATGCCACAAAACCAGGCAGTCGTGTTAGTAACAGAGGACAGCAATAGATTGCAGCAGAATATAGACAGGCTCATCAATTGAGCATCATTCTCAATTCTAGTCACTTCATTATTGGAAATGTTGGAGAGGATCCAGGGGAAATTTAAAAGAATGATTCTGGGATGAAAGACTATGATTATAATGACAGATTGGAGAGGCTGGGAATATTTTCTTTGGAGAAGGCAGATGGGTAATGCGATAGGGTTAAAATGTCATGTTGCAACTATACAAGACATTGGCGAGGCCACACTTGGAGCATTCAGTGCAGTTCTGATTGCAAAGCTTTAGGATGAACAATGACAGTACTTCCTTGGGCAGTTCTACATTGTGGGTCACTATCTGCCACTGTGCATCAAACTGCCCTGTCTCCGCTTCCAGGGTGGAGCTCAATCTACTTAGGAGGAGGTATTACAGGACGTAATATAATTGACAGCAGTATAATGGGACTTCAGCTGCATGAATTATCAAGAGTCATCTCTGGCTTGGTAACACAGACGGATGTCCAGAATCTATTGGCCCAATAACATACAAGGTCCTGGAATGTTTTCTGGTAAATAAACTCAGCTATGTTCTGGAAACAATTCTATTATTTATTCAGCTTTATTTGGCATGTTGAAGCTGGGCATATAATTCACTGTCCCTAGCTCACTTCACTGCTCCTTCCCCATCACTCCTTATGATAATTACTATGACAATTTCAATCTCTAACATGTTAATTGTTACATAATCTACACCAGTATAGCCTACCACGGTTATTCAGACATGGAAGCTATCAAAACATTGTCATTCAATATTGCACAAAATTACATTGAATTTACAGTAATAAAGTGCTTTAACCCAAATTGTCCATATCAATAAAAACACAACATGCTGGCAGAACTCAGCAGGCCAGACAGCATCAATGTTGTCATAGATGCTGTCTGGCCTGCTGACTTCTGCCAGCATTTTGTGTTTTTATTTATTTCCAGCATCTGTAGATCCACTCGTGTGCCTTTGTCTATAACAATGTTTATCTTTCAAACAACATCCACCATTAATTTGAACCTTACAGCATGTCATTCTGTTCTTTATTTGTACCCTCATGTGCTTATCACCATATTATATGAACACTTAATTAATTTAATTTCTTTCAGTTAGCTTGTCATAGCTAGGCAGAAAACAACTGGGCTTGAACTAAAACATTATTGACTAATGTCATTCGTATTTGGGAACACCCTATCCACCCCTTCAAATTGACGCACGTTATTTTCTTTATGATTGGATGACCTTCAAACCTAGGACTGAGGATTCTGTCAATATTGGTTAAACAGTTACTGACTGCTGGATGCATGAAGAGGAATAGTGCTTTACCTGGCTGGGAATGACTGAAGTTGGTTGTAAGCCAAATGGAGTACTCGAAGACGTGGATGTCCAGTCAGCGTTGATACATACTTATCAGTCAAGTTGTTTCCAGTTAAGTAAAGTTCTTGCAGCATACTGAGACTCTCTTCAGTATCACTGCTAACAGGCAGCGATTCCAGATTGTTTGCAGACACGTTGAGACATCGTAAGCTAAAAGAAATAAAATATATATTTTTCAATGGAGTATTAACCGATACAGTTAAGTGTTTTTTTTTATTAAATTATTCTTGGATGCAGACATCCAAGTCTATGAAAAGAGATGACGTGCTGACTTTTTGTACTGCTACATTCCATGTGAAAAAGGTATCCCCATAACTCTGTTTGTTAGGGAGTTCTTGGAATTTCCAAGGTAACAATAAAGGAATGGCTATTTAAAATCAAATTAGCTCATGTTCATCTGGAAGAAAGCATAAAGTGACAGGGTTCTCGTACAGCTTTTGCCCTTGACTTTTAGTTGGGAAGATGGAAGTTTAGGGAGTATAGAGGAAAAAACTCAAATATTCTGTGGTGCATCTTGCAAACAGGACACAGAGCAATCGTAGTATGTCAGTGGCAGAGACAGTGGACATTCAGGTTAGTAATGAAGCAAAAGTAAAATCAACAGTATTACGCTAGATAATGTCACTCTTTCTCATGTGAGGTGCCAGTAGACTAGAGGGTACTGAATACTGGGTCTTTATTTAAGAGGGATGGAAAGTGCTATTGGGCTATTAAAACAAAACTTCACACCATGTCAAATTTCTTATCCCGGGCAGTTAATCTGACAAGCAATTCTGGTCAGTGCCCTCAAACCCTGCTCTAAATACTTCAGTTACTACACCACAAACACTTTAACCCACTTTTTATAATGCTGTTTACATTGTAAATACATGCTGGTATTCATGTAGTTATGCATATTTTATTCCACATCTGTACTTTAATCTTAATTTTTTAATATAATTCTATATTCTGTATAATTATTGAATGCTGTTTTTTGTTGTATATCATGCCAACACATCACAACAAATTCCTAATACATTAAACGTACATGGCACATAAAGTTGATCCATCATCCTTGATCCAAAGAAAAACCTGGGAACTATCGACCAGTAAGAACAGTACAGGTGATTTAGCCAGGATATTGTACCAACATTTTAACCCACTCTAAGATCAGTCACAACCCTTTCCCTCTCACATAGCCCACCATATTCCCATCATCCATGTGCCTATCTAAAGATCTCTTAAATGTCCTAATGCATCTGCCTCTACGACCACTGCAGGCAGCACATTCCACACACTCACCACTGTGTGTAAAAAATCTACCTCTGAAAACCCTTTAATTTTCCTCCAATTACCTTAGAATTATGCCCCCTCATATAAGCCATTTCCTCTCTGGGCCACCCACTTGATCTATGCCTCTGATTATCTTGTGCACCTCTATTAAATCACCTCTCAACCTTCTTTGCTCCAATTATTCCCAGCTCATTCAACCTGTCCTCATAGACAGGCTCTCCATTCCAGGTAGCTTCCCGATAAATCTCCTCTGCACCATATTCTTCCTATAATGAGGCGACCAAAACAGAACACAACATTCCAAGTAAGGTATAACCAGGATTTTATAGAGCTGCAACATTATCTTGCAGCCCTTGAACTAAATACCCCAACTAATGGAGGCCAATATCACCGTACACCTTAACAACCCTATCAACTTTGAGGAAGCTATGGACATGGACCCAAAGATCCCTCTGTTCCTCCAATGTCAATAATCCTCCCATTGATAGGATGCAGAAATGGGCTGAGAAGTGTCAGATGGAGTTCAACCTGGAGAAGTGTGAGGTGGAACACTTTGGAAGGACAAACTCCAAGGCAGAGTACAAAGTAAATAGCAGGATACTTGGTAGTGTGGAGAAGCAGAGGGATCTGGGGGTACATGTCCACAGATCCCTGAAAGTTGCCTCACAGGTAAATAGGGTAGTTAAGAAAGCTTATGGGGTGTTAGCTTTCATAAGTCAAGGCATAGAGTTTAAGAGATGCGATATAATGATGCAGCTCTATAAAACTCTAGTAAGGCCACACTTGGGAGTACTGTGTCCAGTTCTGGTCACCTCAGTATAGGAAGGATGTGGAAGCATTGGAAAGGGTACAAAGGAGATTTACCAAGATGCTGCCTGGTTTAGAGTATGGATTATGATCAGAGATTAAGGGAGCTAGGGCTTTACTCTTTGGAGAGAAGGAGGATGAAAGTAGACATGATAGAGGAATTAAGATAGAGATATTAAGAGGAATAGACAGGGTGGACAGCCAGCACCTCTTCCCCAGGGCACCACTACTCAGTACAAGAGGACATGGCTTTAAGGTAGGGGGAGGGAAGTTCAAGGGGGATATTAGAGGAAGGTTTTTCACTCAGGGAGTGGTTGGTGCATGGAATACACTGCCTGACACACTAGTGAAGTTTAAGAGACTACTAGACAGGTATATGGAGGAATTTAAGGTGGGGAGTTATATGGGAGGCAGGGCTTGAGGGTCGGCACAACATTGTGGGCCGAAGGGCCTGTAATGTGCTGTACTATTCTATGTTCTATGTAACCTGCATTCCGCTTTTAAATTCGATCTTCCAAACTGAATCACTTCACATTTTTCAAGGTTGAACTCATGTGATAGATAGACATAAACAAAAGACCCCTGGAAAGACAGGTAGTCAGCATGGCTTTGTATATGGGAGAGTTTGTCCTATGAACTTGATTGAAATTTTTGATGTGACCAAGTTCATGAGAGCACAGGATGTGATTTATATGGGCTTCAGTAATGCCTTTGATAAGGTTCTCTATGGGAGGCATCTCTGGAAGGTTAAATCATATG
This sequence comes from Hypanus sabinus, assembly GCF_030144855.1. Lineage (NCBI taxonomy): Eukaryota > Metazoa > Chordata > Chondrichthyes > Myliobatiformes > Dasyatidae > Hypanus > Hypanus sabinus. The sequence goes on from NC_082722.1 coordinate 48,019,850, forward strand.
GAGCAGGGATGAGTTGGCTAACTTTCTTTTTAAATATTTTATTAATTTTAAACAAACATAAATGAAACATGAATACAGAGAGTTTGAAAGTACATAATTAATAGGTTGTATACATTCAGATAGATGACAATCCATATATAATAACCTCCCAAACTCATAGTAATTACAAAAAAAGGGAGTAAATAAGAAGAAAAAAAACCCACAAAAAAGAAAAGGAAAAAAAATACCTAACCAACATGGGCCATTGCATTATGTCAAATATACACAGTAGCGTCAATAACTCCACACCTCCATCCAAATAATTAAGGATAATAGAAGCAGGGTTTAGGAAAAGTCAGTTTAACTGATATGAAAATGTTGGATAAGTGGTCTCCAAGTTTCTTCAAATTTAACTTAAGAATCAAAGACAACACTTCTAATTTTTTCTAAGCTCAAACAAGAGATAGTTTGAGAAAACCGCTGAAATATAGTTGGAGGATTAATTTCTTTCCAGTTCAATAGGATAGATCTTCTAGCCATTAATGTAACAAATGCAATCATCCGTCGAGCTGAGGTGGATAATCAAATATTATCCAACACTGGTAAACCGAAAACTGCAGTAATAGGATGCGGTTGCAATTTGATATTCAGAATTGTTGAAATAATACCGAAAATATCTTTCCAATAATTTTGCAAACAAAGGCAAGACCAAAACATGTGGGTCAATGAAGCTACTTCAGAATGACATCTGTCACAGGTTGGATTAACATGAGAATAAAATCGAGCAAGTTTATCCTTGGACATGCGAGCCCTATGTACAACAAATTGTATTAGAGCTTGTTTAGCACAAATAGAAGAGGAATTGACTAATTGTAAATTTTTCTCCCACTGCTCAGTGGGTATAAGACAATGAAGTTCTTTTCCCCATTCCTTCTTAATTTTTTCTGATACTTCTGGCTGTATTTTCATGATCATATTATAAATGGTGGCTACTAAACCCTTCTGGCAAGGATTCAGAGTTAAAAAAAATTCCGTAATGTCCATTGGACATAATTTCGGAAAAGACTAACATATTATTCAAGAAATTTCAACTTGCAAATATCTAAAAAAAATGAGTTTTAGACAAATTATATTTATTAGATAGCTGTTCAAAGGACATAAAACTATTATCTAAAAATAGATCACGAAAACATGTTATACCTTTTGTTTTCCATAATACAAAGGCTTGATCCATAAAAGAGGGCCGAAAAAAAATGTTAAATAGGGCTTGATAAGATAAACTTATTCAAGCCAAAAAATTTACGAAATTGAAACCATATTCGCAATGTATGTTTAACTATGGGATTAGTTATTTGTTTATTCAATTTAGATAAAGAAAAAGGAAGTGAAGATCCTAAAATTGAAAACAATTAAAAGTCTTGTACAGATTTACATTCCAAATTTACCCATTGTGGGCAAGATGCTATAATCGATTCTTGTGTCCAAAATATTAAATATCGAATATTGACTGCCCAATAGTAAAATCTCAGGTTTGGCAAAGCCAAACCACCCTCCTTCTTAGGCTTATGTCTGTAGCCCCCTCCTTTGTGAGAATCGCCAGATCACTGTTGGGTTGAGTCAAAAGGAGGGCCCAAGACATGAGGGGGAGACATGCAGGATGTCACGTTTCTCCACCCCCCCCCCCCCCCATAGCGATGTAAAGCTACGGGACATGGCCATTGTCTCCTGGAGACAGATTTGTGGATTGAGATGCTCTGCTACGTGAATGCCCTCGGGCAAAGTGGGCTGGTTGAGGGAGAGATTGCATCACCCCCAACCTGATTGACATCTATGACCCTGCGAGTCAGAATAAAAGAGGGGCTGTAGGAACAACCCCTCAGACGCACCAGAAGAAACGTTAAGTGACCACGTAACAGCAGGAAGTCATCTGAAGGAAGCCACGTGCGTTCGATTCCGTAGCTGGAATCGGTGGCTGGAACCACGGAAAACAGCTTTTAGCTAACAACGGGGAAGCCCGCTCCCCTGACTCAACGGATTGGCATCTTAAAAGACCTGGGGCAAGTTTAAACCGCATCACTTTTAAACCCAACAACGCTGCAGCTTGAACAAACTGATAGTGACTTATCTTTCCATCGGACAATACAGTAACCCCTAGACAACCATAGAGTTATTTCTTATCGGTTATTATTATACCCGCGCTTAGATTTAGTATTGACGACGTATATTTGTATGTTTGCATTAATCTTCTTTTTGTGCCCTTTATCAATAAATACTTTAAAAAATAGTACCATCAGACTTCAATGGACCTCTCTGTCTTTGCTGGTAAGTGATCCAGTTACGGGAATTCCGTAACAGCTTAGTCTAGGATTTTTATTCTGCCACAGATACGAAGATATTTTAGAGTCAATAGTATCAAAAAAAGATTTAGGAATAAAAATTGGTAATGCTTGGAATAAATATAAAATTTTGGGTAACACTATCATCTTAATAGCATTAATTTGACCAACCAATGACAAAGATAATGGGAACCACCTGGTAACAAGTTGCTTAATTTGGTCAATTAAAGGTAAAAAATTAACTTTAAATAAATCCTTATGTTTCTTGGTAATTTTAATACCCAAATAAGTAAAATGATCTGTGACAACTTTAAATGGTAAGCATTTATAAATTGGAACTTGCATATTTAATAGAAATAATTCAATCTTATTAAAATTCAGTTTGTAACCAGAAAAGCTGGTTTGTAACTGAGCAAGCAAGGACAAAATAGCAGGAATAGATCTCTCAGGGTCAGATATGTATAGTAACAAATCATCAGCATATAATGATAACTTATAAGTCCCTTCCCCACGGGTAATACCCAAAATATTAGGTGATTCACGAATGGCAATAGCTAAAGGTTCCAAAACAATGTCAAATAGTAAAGGACTTAAAGGACAGCCTTGCCTCATACCACGGAATAACTGGAAAAAAAAAGATCTTTGATTATTGGTGAAAACCGAAGCCAAAGGTTTGTAATATATTAACTTAATTCATGATATAAATTTCAAATTAAAATTAAAATGCTGCAACGTATTAAATAAATATGGCCATTCAACTCTATCAAATGCTTTTTCAGCATCTAAAGAAATGACACATTCTGGTATTTTGGGTGAAGGAGTATAAATAATATTAATCAATTTTCTGATGTTAAAAGATGAATAACGATGTTTAATAAATCCAGTCTGATCTTCAGAGATAATTTGGGGTAATATATTTTCTAATCTAGTGGCCAAAATTTTACTAAAAATCTTAAGGTCCGTATTCAGCAAGGATATAGGCCAATAGGATGCACATTCAGTGGGGTCTTTATCTTTTTTAAGAATTAAAGAAATAGAGGCATCATAAAAAGATTGTGGCAATTTACCTACAGTTAACACATCTTTAAAAATTTTACAAAGCCAAGGAGAGAGTATCGAGGGAAAGGATTTAAAAAATTCTGCAGTATAACCATCCGGACCAGGGGCTTTACCAGAATTCATTGAAAAAATAGCCTCTTTTATTTCGGTTTCCGTAATAGGTGTGTCTAGAAGTACACTATCTTCTGTTGTTAATTTTGGGATATCAATTTTCTTAAAAATTCATCCATTATAGAAGAATCCTCAACAAATTCTGATTGATATAAAGAATTATAAAAATCTTGAAAGGCTTTATTTATCTCTTTATGATCAATCGTCAAAGCGCCATCTCGTCTACGAATCTTGTCGTTTAACCGAAGCAGTTTTCAATTGATTAGCCAATAATTTACCAGATTTATCTCCATGTACATAAAACTGGGTTCTAGATTTAATTAACTGATTTTCAATCGAAGAGGATAATAACAAACTATGCTCCATTTGAAGTTCAACTTTCTTTATAAAGTTCTTTGCTGGGGGTCACTGAATAAATCTTATCAATTGCTTTAATTTTATCAACCAATGTTAATATTTCATAATTAGTTCGTTTCCTAACTCCAGCAGAGTATGAAATAATCTGTCCATGAATAAATGCTTTAAAAGTATCCCATAATGTTCCACTAGAGATCTCTTCTGTAAAATTTGTTGAGAAAAACAAATCAATTTGTTGTTTAATAGAATTAAGAAAGTCTGGGTCCTGCAATAAAATAGAGTTGAACCTCCAAGATTTAGCATTAGAAGATGAATCCATTGTCTTAATAGATAGCTTCAAAGGTGCATGATCAGAAATGGTAATGGAATCATATTTACAATCAACAACATCTGTAAGTAAATGATGATCAATGAAGAAATAGTCAATTCTTGAATAATTATGATTAACATGAGAAAAGTATGAAAATTCTTTGTCATTCGGGTGTAAAAAACGCCAAATTTCAGAGACTCCAGAATCAACCATAAAGGAATTAATAAGAGAGGCCAATTTATTCGGAAGAGCTTGGGTGGGCGTAGATCTATCAATCGAAGGGTTTAAGCAACAGTTAAAATCCCCACCCATTATCAGCACGTACTGATTCAAATTAGGAAAGGATGTAAATAAACACTTTAAAAATTCAGGACAATCAGTATTTGGAGCATAAGTCAATTAAAACAACTTTTTGATTAAAAAGTAAACAAGTAATAAGCAAAAATCTACCTTGTGGGTCCGAAATAGTTTCATAGTGCATAAAAGGTTGAAGAATCTATAAAAATGGAAATGCCTCTTACTTTGGCTTGGGAATTCGAGTGATACTGTTGCCCTATCCAAAACCTAAAAAAACGTTGACTATCCACCTTCCTCACATGAGTCTCTTGTACAAAGATAATATTAGCATTCATTCTGTGGAATACTTAGAATATTTTTTTCCGTTTGATCGGATGATTTAAACCATTAGTATTCCAAGAAACAAAATTAAAAATCTTATCCATATTGCCAATAGTTATTACAATTAACATATAAGGTTAAACAAAAGATGACCTCATGAATCCGGAAGAGGGAATTAAGTTCAAGTCATGACACTGCAACCATTTTTGTAGTTTCAAGCCAGCCCATGAAGTAAAACTAAGCGTGAAGCAAGCAAAAAGAAAAGTCCCCCTCCCTCCACCCTCAAAACCCCAGGAAAAAAGCCAAAAAGAGGCAAGCAGGCAATGTAATACTAATTTTACCCCCATGTCTCAAGACGGCAACTCAAACAAAAAAGTAAAAAAAAAGATACAAACCACCCATATTTTAAGAAAGGGTTAATATAACAAAGATTAAACTATAAAATTAGTGTTATATATATAAAACAAAAGGATTAAAAGAAAAAAAGAAAAAATAATAAAATGTTAAAACCCATAAATGGATAATATTGTATTAGTATTTTAAAAGAACGTCCTTAAACTTATTCAGACACATACAAATGGATGTGACATATCCAAGCACAAGTCTTTTGGGGAAAAGAAATGACATCTTAGAAAAGTTTTTTTTATTAAAAAAACCTTAATATTTAAGCGTTAAAAATATTTAAAAAATTGTATATGAACTGAAAAGAAAAACCTAATGAAGAGTTGGCTAACTGGATACACAATTCACTCCATGGTAAAGCATAGAGGGTGATTATGGAAGATAGTTTCTTGGATTGGAAGCGCACGATGAGTGTGTGCCTCTGAATGTCAGGTCCATTGTAATTGGTCTTCTGTGGAGAGGATGCTTCCTAAGGGGAGAGTCTAAGACCAGAGGACACAGCCTCAGAACAGAGGGACATCCTTTTAGAATGGAGATGAGGAGCAATTTCTTTAGCCAGAGAGTGGTGAATCTGTGGAATTCTTTGCCACAGGCAGCTGTGGAGGCCAAGTCTTTATGTGTATTTAAGGCAGAGGTTGATAGATTCTTGATTCGTCAGGGCATGGTGGGATATGGCAGGAGATTGGGGCCAAGAGGAAAATTAGAACAGCCATGATGAAATTCTGCTCCTATATCTTATAGTCTTATAGCAATGATTTAGATAGCAATGTACAGAGCATGGTCAGCAAGTTCGCATAGTGGACAATAAAGGTGGTTATCAAAACTATGTGGGAATCTTGATCAGCTGAGTAGGTGAGCTGAGGAATGGCAAATGGAGTATAATTCAGGTAATACATGGTGTTGCAGTTTGAAAAGTCAAATTCAGGTGGAAAAAGGCAATTTCCACAGTGAACAGCAGGATCTTGGGAGGTGTTGTAGTACAGAAGGAACTTGGAGTACAAGTACAAAGCTCCCCTCAAAGTGAAGTCACAGGTAGACAGTGCTGGTGAAGGTAGTTTTTGGCAAACTGGACTTCATAACTCAGGTATTAAGTAAAAAAGCTGAGGTTCTGCTGCAGTTGCACAGGATGTTAGTGGACTCGTGCATTTGGAGTCTAGTGTTCATATTTTTTTTTTAATTTTGATTCAGAAATACAGTGCAGAACAGGCCCTTCCCTCCCAACGAGCTGAGCTACCCAACAACCCAACTACTTAATACTAGCCTAATCACAGGACAATTTACAATGACCAATTAACCTACTAACCAGTATGTCTTTGGACTGTGGGAGATAACCAGAGCACCCATGGATTCCTGGGGAGAACATACAATTCTTTGCAGAGGATGACAGAATTGAACTCCAAAATCTTGACACCCCAAACTGTAACAGCTTCACGCTCACTGCTACGCTTTGGTTGTCCTGTTATAGAAAGGATGTTATGAAACTGGAAAGAATCAAAAAAGAGATTTACAAGGATGCTGCTAGGACATAAATGACAAGAGTTATTGCGAGAGGTTAGGTAGGTTAGGACTCTTTTCCATAGTGTGAAGGAGACTGAGGGGTAACTTATAGACGTGTATAAAATCATGAGGAGCACAGTTAGGGGCTTAAATGCATTCTGCTCCCCCCACCCCCAGAGTTGAGGAATCAAGAACAAGAGAACATGCAGTTAAGGTGAGTTTCATCATGACTGATGTATTTTTCCTCCCAACCCCATTCTCCTTTTTTCTTCTTGTAATCTTTGATGCCCTTACTAATCAAGAACCTATCAACCTCCACTTTAAATATATCAGAATCAGGTTTAATATTACTGGCATATGTCGTGGAATTTATAGTTTTTGTTGAGAAGAGGGCATATCCGAGGTAATCTGGGTGCTTAATAATGGATGGTGTGTTTTTGAGGCATTGCTCCTTGAAGATCTTCTGGATGCTACAGAGACTAGTGCCCATGATGGAGCTGAATGAGTTCAAAACATTCTACAGCTTCTTTCAATCCTGTGCAGTAGCCCAGCCCTCCATACTATACGGTGATGCAGCCAGCTAGAGTGCTTTCCATGGTACATCTGTAGAAATTTGCAAGTGTCTTTGGTGACGTACCAAATCTCCTCAAATTTCAAATGAAATACAGCTGCAGTAGTATCTTCTTTGTAACTGCATCAATATGTTGGGCTTAGGATAGACCAGGGGTCGGCAACCATTACCACTGAAAGAGCCATATGGACCCATTTCCCACAGAAAAGAAAACACTGGGAGCCACAAAACCTGTTTGACATTTAAAATGAAATAACACTGCATACAACGTTTTTTTTTGCCTTTATGCTATGTATAAACAAACTATAATGTGTTACATTTATGAAATTGATGAACTCCTGCAGAGAAAACGAAATTACATTTCTGCATGCAACAAAAACATTTTGAACTTCGAAAAAAAGACGTTGGGTTGAAGGTTACTCCATAGTTAGCCTACCTTCGATCGAAAAATTAAAAGAAATCGCGCACTGGCGGGTGTCAGGGATTGGCAGTGGTGTCGTATATTAATAGCGATAAAAAACACGTTGTGGTGGTGTGCTACACGCAGCGCTAAGATAACGACACTGCAGTCAAAGATAACTTTATTCGAACTAAACAGCCTTGCTTTAAAGCCTCCCTCAACCCGCCCCCCGTGGGCGCGGATGCTCCAAAAGACACGTACTCACAAACCCCCGCAGGCTATCTCCCTTAGCCGGAACAGTGGCTAATTGTGAGCCGGTTCGGATGTGCCAGGAAATGGTGTCGCCACAACGTTTTATTTAGATTGTACAAGATCACCATAATCTTCAAATTTCGAATTACATTTCAAAAACTAACAAACCATGGGGAGCCGCAGCACAGAGATGAAAGAGCCGCGGGTTGCCGACCCCTGGGATAGACCCTCACACATGATGACACTCAGGAACTTGAAACTGCTGATCATAAGAGCATATGAAATAGGAGCATGAGTAGAACTTCCTGGCCTGTCAAGCCTGCTCTGCCATTCAAAAAGATCATGGCCAATCTGGCCTTGGAATCATCTCCACCTAACCTGCCTTTTCCCCATATCCCTTAATTCCCCTACTATACAAAAATCTATCCAACCTTGTCTTAAAGACATTTACTGAGGTAGCTTCCACTGCTCTGGGAAAAGCAGTTCCTCCTCATCTCCATCCTAAATCTACTCCCCTGAATCTTGAGTCAATGTCCCCCAGTTCTAGTCTCACCTACCAATGGAAATAACTTCTCTGCCTCTATCTCATCTATCCCTTTCATTATTTTATGGTTTCTATAAGATCTCATGAATTCCAGTTGAGTACAGACCCAGATGACTCAATCTCTCCTCATAGTCTAATCCCCTCATCTCTGGAATCAACTTGGTGAACCTCCTCTGCACCGCCTCCAAAACCAGTATATCCTTCCTCAAGTAAGGAGACCAGAACTGCACGCAATACTCCAAGGGCAGCCTCATCAGTATAACCTGCATTTGCAACATAACATCTCTGCTCTTAAATTCAATCTCTCAAATTCCTCAATGAGGACTGGTGTGTGTTTCTCCTTCTTCCCTTTTCTGAAGTTTATAATCAGTTCTTTGGTCTTACTGATGTTGATTGCAAGTTTGTTGTTGGAACACCACTCAACTAGCTGATATATCTCACTCCTGTAAATCCTCTTGTCACCATCTGAAATTCTGCCAATAACAGCTGTGTTGTCAGCAAATTTATAGATGGCATTTAAGCTGTGCCTAGCCACACTGTCATGGGTGTAGAAAGAGTAGAGTAGTGGGCTAAGCACACATCCTTGAGGTGCACCAGTATTGATTCTCAGTAAGGAGGTGTTATTTCTGATCCGCACAGACTGTGGTCTTCTGGTGAGTAAGTCAGGGATCCATTTGCAGCGGGTGGTACAAAGGTCCAGTTTTTGGAGCTTTTCATTCAGAATTGTAGGAATGATTATATCCCAGTGACTTGGCCTCCACAGACATTTCTGGCAATGAATTCCATAGGTTCACCATCCTCCAGTCCTCCACTCTTCCACTATTAGAAAATCCTCACCACATTGACTCTATCTAGGCCTTTCAAAATTTGGTAGGTTTCAATGAGGCCCCCTTATGCTTCTAAACTTGAGCGTACAAGCCCAAAGCCATCAAACGCTCCTAAAATGTAAACCCTTTCATTCCTGGCATTATTCTCATAAATCCCCTCTGGATTTTCTATAATGCCAGCACATCCTTTCTTAGATAAGAGGCCCAAACTGTTCACAGTTCTCCAAGTACGGTCTGACCAATGCCTTATAAAGGCCTCACCATTACATCCTTGCCCTTATATTCTAATTCTCTCGAAATGAATGCTAACCTTGCAGTTACTTTCCTTACCACCGACTCAACTTGCAAGTTAACCTGTACTAGAAGTCCCTTTACACCTCCAATTTCTGAATTTGTTCCCTGCTAAACAAATAATCTACACCTTTATTTCTTCTACAAAGTGTATGACCATACACTTCCCTACATTATTTTACATCTGCCACTCTTTTGTCTAATTCTCCTAATTTGTCCAATTCTCTCTACACAGCCCCTGCTTCCTCAGCTCTAATTGGTCCTCCACCTATATTTGCATCATCTGCAAATCTGGCCACAAAGCCATCAATTCCATCATCCAGATCATTAATATATGAATTCTTGCCCAACTTTGAGGCTTGTGGAAAACCACTGGCTACCAGCGGCCAATCAGAAAGAATTCACTTTATTCTCTGTCCTCTGCCAGTCAGCAACTAGTATCTTTCTTGTAATACCCCAGGCTCTTGTGTTGTTTAGCAGCCTCATGTGTGTGTGCCTTGTCAAGAGTCTTCTGAAAATCTGAGTAAACGATATCCAATGACTGTCCTTTGTCTATCCTAACGGTACTTCCTCAAAGACTTTCAATAGATCAGTTGGGCTATTTAATCGTTGAGGAAGCTTCAGTAACAACTTTTAGAAGACAGTTGGATAGTTACGTGGATAGAAAGGTTTAAGGACTTATAGGACAAATGCTGGCAAATGAGATTAGCTTGGATGAGGCACCTTAGGTGATGATAGATACTTTACTGATTCCAAAGGAAATTACAGTGTCACAGTAGCATTACAAGTGCACAGATATACAAATATTAGAAGAGAAGTAAGAAAGAATTAAAATAAGTTATCCTAAAAAATAAGATGTACAAGATTTACAAGTTAAAAATTACAAGATCACTTCCCTGGCTATAGGTTGACTCACTATAGTGCCTGATAACCGAGGGTAAGAATGACATGACTGAACAGTCTGCTTCCATACTGTATAACTCTATGAGTGATGAAATTCTGCAATACCTATGCAGAAATTGTATTATCCACACTAGAATGATTTTAGACTAGGGTGCTTAATTCAGTTTTCAAATTGGGTTGTTTAAATTGTAAATAACTACTGTTCAACTGTCACTCTGGAAGCAAGTTATTTTTAAAAACTATTCCGTGCAACTGAATCTCTAGACCTACATACTGTAGAAACACTAAATAATTCACAACAGACAGTGTGCAAATCTGCTACTGATGGGAGCCTGTATTCATATCTGTTTACTTCATTGATTTGAGGAATTTGTAGAAAATTAGCTTTTAAAAAAACAGCTGTAACATTTAGCCAGTTGAACAGCTAGAGTTAAGTCCCAGATCTAAAACTATCTTGCAGCGAAGTCACATACCAACAAGCTGACTCAATGTGGCACTTCATATTTACAGGCATGAAAAATACTCATTTTAATAAGCAAGACAGTCTCATTTTCATTATTTATGCTGTTGGTACATATTTTAGAAGGAAAAAATGTGAAGAAATGTCTCTTGGGAACACATGTTAGAAGTCTAGAAAAGGAAATTAAATTTTAACTAATTTTATTAGAATTAATATTTTATTTACACACTTAAAAGGCAAGAAATGATACCAGTAGTATAGTCCATTGAAGTCTACTACATTGCACTACAGAACAGGACATAGGTTCATCATGGGGATCCTTTATATAACAAGGATTTATTACTTCAGCCAAGCCACACTCGCTCTCCTAAGACTTCTTAAAAAGAGGTACTGATGGGTTGTGCTGTGATCCATGGAACTAAATTGTCAATAAATAAATTTCTTCAGGAAAGATCATGTTAGAGAGTGAAAAAACACTTCTGGTTCTTTCAGGAACAGTAATTTTATAGCCTTTTTTTTAAAAAAAGAAAACTGCTGAACAGGATGTATTATGCTATGCAGCAGTTTCCTTGTCATTTACAACAGTCCATTTATTTCCAACATATTCTTAATTATTTTTAAAGTATTCTCATGCTTTGAGTTTTTCCCAAAGCAAAAATATCCAAAATGAACAATTATATTACTCTATCCCAACCAACTACAAGTTTCTAATAGCCAATGAGCTATGCATTTTACAGTGAATGTTATTAGTCATATTAAAATTTTCTAGATCTGAGAAACCAAGAACTCAGTGGAATAAGCAGATGTTTTCTTATTATTCTACTAAGAATCATGATTGCACTATCAGGATACACAAGTTAAAATTTCCACAAGTTAAAATGGGGAAAAAAAATAGCAGCCCAGACTAAAGGAACATTTAAACTTTTTAGAAATGGCTGAAAAAGAAAATGTCATAGAACTCAGAACCTACTCCACAATTAGTCTATAACCCTCTATTTTTCTTACATACATGTGCCTATTTATAAGTTCCATAAATGTCCCTATTGTATCAGCCTCTTTGATCATCCCTGGCAGTGTGTTCCAGGCACATATCACACCCTGTGCAAAAAAAACTAGCTCTGACATTTCCCCATTCATTTTAAATGGATGTCCCCGGTATTAGCCATTGCCACCTTGGGGAAAAATGTGTTGGCTGTCCACTATCTATGCCTTGCAATCTTATACCTCTATCAAGTTGTCTCTCATCTTCCATCACTCCAAGGAGAAAAACCCTAGACTGCTCAACCTTTCCTCATAGGATGTGTTCTCTAATCTAGGCAGCATCCTGATAAATCTCCTCTGCACCTCACTAGAGTTTCCACAAGCTTCCTATAAATAAAGTGAGCAGAACTAAATACAATACTCTGAATGTGGTCGAACCAAAATTTTATAGAGCTGCAACATTACCTCATGGCTCTTGAACTCAATGATGGCCAACACACCATTTACCTTCTTAACCACCCTATTAACATGTGTAACAATTTTGAGGGATCATGGATTTGACCTCAAAATACATGCAAGAAAAAAATAAAGCTCCATAGTTCTGTTTGCCTCTTTTCTCATATCCTTAACATTGTTAAACAAAGTTTTCAATCAGTATTAAATAAATAATTTACAGTGTGTTCACCAAGAGCACAATAACCTACAATTACTCAAACATTTTTCAGCAAAAAACAAACCACCAGAGTAATTCATCATCTGTGGATGCAAAGGGATAGTTAAGTCTATCTGTTGGGCTGAAGTCCCTACATATAGTACTGATGCAGGATCGCAATCCGGAATGTCAACTAACCCTTTTGCTTCCACACATGCTGCCTAACCCACTGAATTCCTCCAGTAGTTTGTCCATATTCCAGCATCTGGAGTCTCAAATTTCCATTCAAATATACTTACTTTAAAGCCTTAAGGAAAAGGCATTCCGGAAGCTCATTGAGCTGATTGTGTTGTACATCGAAAACCTCCAGAGGTATGTGCTCCAACTGATTTGGCAGACTGTGAAGGTGATTATGTCCAACGAACAGTTTCTGTAGGCTCAAGCTACACAATAATCTGTGATACACAATGGAGAAAAATAAAATTATTTTTAATTTGTTGCACGGAAGATGCAGCTATTTTGTCCTGAGCTGATCACATCCAATTTTCCATCCTTTCAGCTTTAAGATATTGGATTCACGTGACAGTAGTTTTATGGTCTGTGTTGCCCTATGACTTGCAAGATAACATGCATTAGGGCAGGCCAGTAATTAATAACCAATACTAAAATATATCATAGTACTCTGCAATGGGTAGAGTAAGAAGCCAAAGTCTGCTTTCCCTTCTGACTTCATGCTTTAGCTGTTATGTAGGCAAAGGTACAGCAGCAGCAAGCCATAAAACCCATGGAATTTACATCACCCTTCTGTGAGATCATGGGTGAATTTTTAAGTCAACTTGGCTTTCTCACTTAGTTTAAACAGATCTGACAGGAGAGTGGGACCCAAAGCAATAATGACCACAAGTTCACTAGAAGGACAGATAGGAGCAGGACAGGCAGCAAGAAAGGTTTGATACACAAAACCACATTTATTTTAAGGTAAAAAAAACTGACAATTAAGGAAGATTAATTCAGTCACCCCGACAGTCAGCAGGAATTAGAGGAGCAAAAATGTAGGGAGACTGCAGATAGCTATATGAATAATAAGGCTGTTAAGAGTAAGTGATTTTGACTATCCAAATACTGACTGAAACTGCAATAATGCTAAGGCTTGGAAGGGGCTGAATTTGTTTACTATGTCCGGGAACATTTTCTCAAGCAATATGCAGATGGCCCTACCAGAGAAAAGGCAACACTGAACCTCCAATTGGGAAATGAGCCAGGGCAAGTGACTGAAGTTTCACTGGAGGAGCACTTCAGAACCAGTGACCATCATTATATTATATTTCTTATTAAATAGTTCTGGAAAAAGATAGGACAGGGGGAGGAATTGAAAGGGAAGTTGTTAAGGGGTAGTACAAGTATGCCAAGCAGATGAGAGTATTAATGTGGGGGAAACTGGTTGGGTCTTAGTTCCAAAAATAAAAGCAGAGAACCCAAAAATTATCCTGTGCCATAATCCATCTGCCAGTTTCCTATTTTCCCACTTAATCATTATTTCTTTGCAAACTCAAGAGTCTCCCTCACAGCTTGCAATTCCATTTATGGTTGGCAAACTCAGAGACTTTGCACTCTGTCTCCTTATCGGTCACTGCTATAAATCTCAAAACAGCTTACACTGGAACACTGAAATATTCAGTACTACATTAATTACAGCCTGCCAATTGAAAATGGTTCATTTCTTGCTACTTTTATTTTCTTCTTTGCTAATTTCTGTTCAAGCTATGCTAATCTTTTAAATCTTAATTTGTGTAATCCATGAGGCACTTTATCAAATGCTTTTATGAAAATCCAAACATGTGACATCTGATCGTTATTTTATCCAATGTCATTGGCCTGGAAAATTTTCAACATTCTTGTAAGTTCATACTTTATTTGAAAGACAACACATACAAAATGCTTTTTTCTCATTAAGCGATATCTAGATTATGACTTCATGTTCTATACCTGTCTGAAATTGCAGTAAATTTCATGTGCGAAATGAATGAAAAATTCTCAGAAGGCAGTATTGGCAAAGCTAGTTTGACTTTAGCTTTCAAGGTCAAAACACTTTTCACAAGACAAATTGCAGAATCTGAACAAGGGGAAAAAATGTGGTTCATCACCTCAGAACTGAAAATTTGTCTATCCCACAAACTATGCATCAACAATAAGATCTCAAATCTACTGATCTTCCCCACCTCATAGGTAATTCTGTAATCTGGTTATGACTGACATCCAGAAATTCAAGTTTCTTGGCATCACAGACCCAATCAGGTACAGCTTCCAATTTGTTCCTATTAAAGTAAAACAATACGATTATGATAAAATAAAAAAATTACTTGAATAAAATGTTTTGTGAAATAACTTAAAAAAAAGTAACCCAGTTTTCTGTGATATTTTACCTTACGGGTATAGTATACAGTACAAATGGTGACTGTTTTAGTATTACAAGCACAGTATAAGAATTAGAAGTTTATTTCTTATATTCATCTCACAACATGAAGGAGTAAAAATATTTAGGTTGTGTCTCTGTCGCTATGTGCAAGCAATAAGGAAGGGAAATGTGGGAGTATCTATTATTGTTTTTTTGTCCATGTACACATAATTAGATACCTGCCTACCTTGAGACATCAATGTGAACCAGTTGTCCAGGAAGCGGATATATGCTCAATGTTGTCAACTCTAAACAAACATCCAAAATAAATTATTAGAACATGGTATCTTTAAGAAGAAATCTTGATCGATCTCAGGGATAAGTATGAATTTAAATGATTTTCAATCATACTGATCTAATAAAAATAATGCACAACAGCATGTAGCATGTCCTTTACCACTCATCTTTCTTTCTGATATCCGAGTTTTTACGAATTAACATTTTTAAATACTTGATTCACTAACTTTCTTGTTAAAATTATATATTTTATTTTCAAAATAATTATTTAAAGAAAAAATATATACATTTCCCCATTTTCTCTTGGTAGTTTGATCTATACAATAGGGTGGAGTTACAATAGTACTCAAAAGCAAATCCAAGTTCATCAGCAGAAACAACTTAATTTCTACCAACGACGTCTCTTTAGTTTTTTTCAGGGAGGATGGGGTTCTGTTGAAGAAACTGACCTGGAGTTACACTCAGATTTCTGTTTGTTGTGGTGGTGGGACCTGGTCAGAAAGGGGTGGGGCCAGGGGCACGAGACGAGGAAGAGGGAGTGTGGTATGTTAAGTTGTATGAAGAATTATTAATTTTTGTTCTGCTGTAGATCATGGTCTCCCTTGGGGGCTTTGCTATTGCTTGCTTGGTGGGTGGAGGATGCTGATGGTTTTTGCTGAAGTAGTGGGGGAGGGCTATCACTTTGCTGCTGTTTGTGTATGGAAGGGATGAGTAAGGGGGGGGCTTTGGGATTTTAATTGTCACTCATTCTTTGGGGCACTTGTTTTCATGGATGTCTGCTAAGAACAAGAATTTCAGGATATATATTGCAAACGTTTCTGATATTAAATGTAACTATTGAAACAATGCTTCTCTGTACTTCAGATCTGGCCGTTTTACTACCACTCTTGCCCCCTAGAGATGTCATGTTTTATTTCACCCTTCATATCTCAGGGTACAATTTCTCAAAGACAACAGTCATTCCAGATGCCAGTGTATCCTTTGCAAGACATAAATTGAATGGCTTTTTTCCCCTAAACTACCTCAGTTTGGTAAGCACCAAATTGCAACATATTTGCATACTATTTGCATCATAACCATCAATTTAGGCTGTAGAAGGAAATGCCAATTTACAGGAAGTGACCAAAATCCTATTTACTTACGGTTGGAGCCTGCATATAATGTCCTCAGAGAAAAGCCACTTAAAGTAAGGGTGGACAGATTGTTACGTTCACAATGCAAATGTTCAATACTTGCAAACACACTCAAGTCAAGTTCAGTCAGGAGATTGTCACGCAGATCCAGATAAGTTACATGATTAATAGCTTCCAAGTTGCCCATCATCACTGACTCAATTGAATTCAACCTAATAAAGAAACAAACATAGATTGGAGCCCAAATGAAAAAAAATAGCACACTTATTAGTACACCAACTAGTAAAACTTGAAACATGAAGTGAAAATTCTTTGCCTGCATATAACAATTACTAAAGAGAAATAAATGTCTAAATTACAGATAATAAATTGCACTCATTGACAAAAATTAGTTTATGAAGACAATAGCATGGCAATAAAATATCTGATATTTCTTTTAAAAAATCAAAATTCTGTAAGTTCTGCATGATTAAAAAAAACAGCGGAATATGAGAATAAGAATCTGAAGAAATTTAAAATTGGCGATATAATTTCAGTAGGGAAAGGGTTACGTGGAATTCTTTTACTAATCAGTACTTAAATTTAAACTTTCCATTTTGCTAATACCTTAGATAAGTAGGGAAAACACATAAATCCTTTCCAACTTCTTAAGCCAATTTGAAACCATTGATGTTCAACCGGAAAGTAGAAAAATTATTTAAACTTTCTCATAAACCTTTGTTGAGCTCACCTGTAGTTCAGCTATTTTCCACAATGATGAATAATTTAGTAGAATACTTGCATTAGAAAGACTTACATTAGATATACTTCCAGATAACATCTTCACAAGCAGCATATTATCTTTGAAATGTAATGATTGTAGGCAGGTGATTTGTAGAATGTAAAGGCATAGAAGGCAGCTAATGAACAAGTTGTCAGTTTGTTTTTGATGCTGAAAAATTAAGAGGATACCAGAGAGATGACTCTAATGCAAACAGCTATCCTTGCTTACCGGCTTGGGTTGTCTACCTGGCACCAGAAGTCGCATAACCAGGTCTTGTGATATGCACCAGTTGCTCATACGACCACCCTCCACATGCTCCCATGGCTCCACGTGAACATGATCAGGGTGAGGGAGGCGTGCTAAGCAGGTGCTACACCTTGCCCAAGGTTGACCTGCAGAGGAAAAAAGTGCCTTGCACCTCCTTTGGTAAATTTTGATACTTATCTCCACCTCATCACCCACATTTTGTATACCTCTATCAAATCTCCCCTCATTCTCCTACACCTTAGGGAATAACGTCTTAATCTTTTCAACCCTTTCCTATAACTCAGATCCTCAAATCCCAGCAACATCCTTGTTAATCTTTTCTGTACTTTTTCAATCTTATTAATAACCTTTCCTACAGGAGAAATATTTCCTGTATTGATGGTACTGCCCACACCCAAACAAGTGGCAAGTATTTCCCCAGGTCCTGACCTAAGCTCTTTAAATGGATAGTAAGAAGGGTGACTTGCTGCATGGCACCCACTGTCTGACTTGCTCTTGTAGCCATAGTATTTGTGACTGGTCCCAACGCATTTCTGGTTAACAGTGACCCTCAGGTATTGATGGTCTTGAGCTTCAAGAGGGGAAAGAAGCTAGGAAGACTTGGACAAAGAACAAAGCCAATGGCAAAATGTTTATTTTGATAATCGCTTAGAAATTAGACCAAGTAGTGCTACTTACTTCAGAACTGTGCAACTGAAGATACACTTTTCATGAAGTGCAATGTGTTAACGACTATATCTGGATCACCATGCTTCATTTAGAAATTTATCTACTCCTTCTGGCATTATCCAAGCTTACACAACTGATGGATCTTTTTCCATCAGATGTGCATTAAATAATATCCATTTTCTGAGCCACATTGACTTAGATTGCGCTATTAGGTTAAGACTCAATTAATGCAAGTCTCAAAGTCAAAGTTGAGTTTATCATCACACGAGTACAAGCATGCACAGGTGCAATGAAAAACTTACTAGCAGCAACATCACAGGAATAAGGACTGAATCTTCAGGCTCCCACCATCGACATCCCCTCTGAGCTGAACTGTGTGTGACACCCAGAACCAATATCTTACCTCCTGATCAGCTCTACAAATTCCAGATGTAACAATCTCTTGTAGGTCACACTGTTCACCCACTCCACAGCCACAATTAGGTCATATTACTCCTGACCTAATCCCACAACCCTCATCAGGATCACCAACACTGAAACCCATCACAATCTGTTACTTATCTCACTGAGATGTGAGGAACACAATGTTCCGTGATTAGAATCGCAGCCTGAATTGAATCTTAGACAGACAAGTGGTTGAGACAGGGGAGAAGGTGAGCATCATTAACTCCAGCAAGAGATGAAAAGTCATGTGCCTCATCAAGTGACAAGGCAGAACGATAAGTGAATGAGGAAGGTAGAATAATCAGAGTCAGAAGAGAACAGTGGTTATAATGTATTAGAACCTGAGCCAGATAGAGGGGAGTTCAGTGCTCCCCAATCCCCCCTCCCCTGACCCCCATGGAATGGGGGATCCAGTAGGGTAAAGCATGTCAAGGACCCTGCACTACCTGAGGTCTAGTCTACTGCTAAATTATGAAAGTCCAGTCTCTCCTGGAATACCCAATGATGACCTCTCAGGATCCTGGAATGACTATGGCACAAGGGTTGTAAATGTGTTTGCAGTGGCAGGATTGAAACCATAATGTTTATAGTTACATTGCTTTGAGACAATTATGCATAATCATCAGAGTATACTAGAATTTCTAAGCCTGTTGGATGGATGGAGAATGGAGTGGGGTCAGAGGTAAAAGGGGGTGAAAAGAGAGGAAAATGTGCATTTGCACAACTTGACACAGTCTGAAAATTATGAAAAATATTTAAATGGTATACATACATCCTGACAATTGGATATCTTGGATTAACTTATTTCTCCCATAAAAATATTCAACCCTAAAGATGCTCCTCCAAGACCACACTGTTACTTGCTGAGGGTCTTATTGCCATCTTTTGGTGACCTGTGGTATCATAATATATTCCCCATCATGCTGGAAATCAATTCTTTCGTGCATCTGAAATAGAAACAGAAAATGCTGGAAGTTCTCACTAGATTTGCCAGAATTTGCACAGAGAGTAAAACAATTATTGCTTCAGATTAATGACCTACCATTAATATTAACTACTCTGCTTTTCTGTCTCGGGCATTCTGCCTGACCTGCTGAGTGAGTCCAGCATTTTCTATTTCCATTTCAGAATTCCAACATCTGCAATTTTTTGTTTTCATCCGTACACCTATTCCATTATTCAACAGTCACCAGACTTTGGAGCATTCAACAGCAATAAACTACATTCATACAGAAAGTTTAATGTACTAAAATACCCTGTGAAGTGCTATCAACAGAATTTAACACTACCACAAAACGAGATTTTTAAACAGTTGAATTTTATTTTAAACTTTAAGGGCATGTGGGGAAGAAACTTGCATACTGATTTCAAACCGCAGAGTTCAACAGACACAACACCAATGTGGTAAATTCAAGAACGTACAGGAGGCCAGAATTATGAGTGCAGTGATCTAAAAGGTCATTGTGCTGGAGGAAGTTTCAGAGCATTGGGTAACAGCAAGGCCATGGAGGAGTTAAAAAAGAATGATGCAATCTACAAATTATGGCAATTGCTAGCAACATTCAAAATCCAAACAATCTACAGGACAGTGAATCAGATCTGACACAGGGGAGGGGGAGGGGAAACCAAGAACAGATTAAAAGAGAAACCAATGGCCAAGTTTTTCTGCACAGAAGATGGTGGGTGTATAGATTTGTTCTTTCCAGAGGAAGTGGCAGAGGCAGATACAAATACATAGTTTAAGATACATCTGCACGCAAGAGAATATCTGCAGATACTGTAAATTCACACAATTCACACTAAATGCTGGAGGAACTTAGCAAGCCATGAGGAAAAAAAGACAAGTAGATTTTAAAGATGGGGGAGGGGAGAGAGAAACACAAGGTGATAGGTGAAACTGAAGGGGGAGAGATAAAGTAAAGAACTGGGAAGTTGATTGGTGAAAGAGATACAGGGCTGGAGAAGGGGGTGTCTGATAGGAGAGGACAGAAGGCCATGGAAGAAAGAAAAGGGAGAAGGAGCACCAGTGGGAGGTGATGGTAGGCAAGGAGATAAGGTGAGAGAGTGCTGGGGGGTTGGGCATTACCAGAAGTTTAGGAAATCGACATTCATGCCATCAGGTCGAAGGCTACTCAACGGAATATAAGGTGCTGTTCATCCAACGCGAGTGTGGCTTCATCGCAACTGTAGGGGACGCTGTGGATTGATGTCAGAACATGAATGGGCAGTGGAATTATAACGGGGGGGGGGGTGGAGAAGAAGAGGAAAGAGGAAAAGTTGTGTTTGGTGGTGGGATTCCGTTAGAGAATTACGTATATTGTGATGGATTTGAGTACTGGTGATTTTGATGAGGATTGTGGGATGAGGTCAGGAGTTAATAATGTGATTGTGACAGTGGAGTGGGTGAACAGGAGATTGTAATGTCAGGAGCTGGAGACCTGATCAGGAGGTAAGATGGTGATTCTGGGAGGTAAGAAGGCAGTTCTGGGATGCTAGGCACAGGTCCACTCAGAGAGGATGTCAATGGTGGGAGCCTGCACTTAATTCTTAGACTAAGTGCTTATGCCTGTGCAGTTGCTGCTCATAACAGAAACCCATATAAAGGAATAAAACAAAAGCTGCTTAAGCTTGTGAGAAGCCAGCAATGTTGACAAGTATCTGATATGCCACAAACTCATCACTGAAATCAAAATGATACATTATTCCTCAGGTCGAAATGCCTTGTCGACCTCTCTGATGATCCTGCAAAAAAAGTCGGAAAGCTACAATATGCCTAGTATTATGATGTCCCAACTCTTATACTAATATTCAATGCTGCTGCTGCCTGGAATGCAAGACCAAAGAGCTGAGAACTACCTTAACCTCCATAGAAATTATCCAAGTATAAGCACGTAGCCAAAGGTTGCCCTGATCCCAAAATATTTGGCCTAAAAATCTGAGTTTAAGAATGCACTGTTCATTAAAGATGAAGACTCAATGGGAATTCACTCCTTGTATAACTATTTGTCACCTACTTCAGGACCTAAACACCAAGTGGTATAACCCATCAATCCTGAAGCCTGCAATAATAGGATGCACACCAGTGTCTGGGGGGCGGGGGCTGTCTCAATGACTATCGTCCTATGGCACTCACATCTTCTGTGATGAAGTGCTTTGAGAGGTTGGTCATGGCTAGAATCAACTCCAGCCTAAGAACTTGCACCTGCTGCAATTTGCCTATCGCCACTGGCTTTCCATTTGGACTTGGATCACCTAGATAATAGTAATACCCATGTCAGGCTGCTGTTCACTGATTACAGCTCAGCGTTCAACACAATCATATTCTCAGTTCTAACAAACAAGCTCCAAAACCTGGGCCTCCGTATTTCCCTCTGTACATGGGTCCTTCACTTCCACAATGGGAGACCACAGTCTGTGTGGAACGGAAATAACATCTCCACCTTACTTACAATCAACACTCATGCACCTCAACAATGCATGCTTAGCCCACTCTAGACACCCATGACTGTGTGGCTCACGTGCCATCTATAAATTTGCCGAGAACACAACTACTGTTGGCAAAATTTCAGATGGTGATGAGAAGCGAGAGATCAGTTGGTTGAGTGGCGTCACAACAACAACCTTACACTCAAACACGAGGAAATCTGCAGATGCTGGAAATTCAAACAACACACATAAAATGCTGGTGGAACAAAGCAGGCTAGGCAGCATCTATAGGGAGAAGCACTGTCGATGTTTCGGGCCGAGACCCTTCGTCAGGATTAACTGAAAGAAAAGACAGTAAGAGATTTGAAAGTAGGAGGGGGAGGGGGAAAACCAAAATGATAGAAGACCTGAGGGGGTGGGGTGAAGCTGAGAGCTGGAAAGGTGATTGGCAAAAGGGATACAGAGCTGGAGAAGGGAAAGGATCATGGGACAGGAGGCCTAGGGAGAATGAAAGGGGAAGGGGAGCACCAGAGGGAGATGGAGAACAGGCAAAGAGTGATGGGCAGAGAGAGAGAAAAAAAAGGAGGGGGGGGAATAAATAAGGGATCGGGTAAGAAGTGGAGGAGGGGCATTAACGGAAGTTTGAAAAATCAATGTTCATGCCATCAGGTTGGAGGCTACCCAGACGGAATATAAGGTGTTGTTCCTCCAACCTGAGTGTGGCTTCATCTTGACAGTACAGGAGGCCATGGATAGACATATCAGAATGGGAATGGGATGTGGAATTAAGATGTGTGGCCACTGGGAGATCCTGCTTTCTCTGGCGGACAGCGTGTAGCTGGTCAGTGAAACAGTCTCTCAGACCAGCCGACTCACAGGTGAAGTGTGAGGAAGGTGAGAGAGGAAGTGTAAGGGCATGTGTAGCACTTGTTCCACTTACAAGGATAAATCCCAGGAGGCAGATCATTGGAAAGGAATGGGGGTGGGGGTGGGAAATGGACAAGGGAGTCGCATAGGCAGTGATCCCTGCGGAAAGCAGAAAGTGGGGTAGGGAAAGATGTGCTTGGTAGTGGGATCCCGTTGGAGGTGGCGCAAATTACGGAGAATTATACGTTGGACCCAGAGGCTGGTGGGGTGGTAAGTGAGGACAAGGGGAACCCTATCCCGAGTGGGGTGGCGGGCAGATGGGGTGAGAGCAGACATCACCCCATTCAACATGAGTAAGACCAAGGAATTGATTGCGGACTTCAGGAAGGTGAAGTTGAGGGAACACACATCAGTCCTCATTGAGGGATCAAAAGTGGAAAGGGTGAGCAGTTTCAAGTTCCTGGATGTCAACATCTCTGAAGATCTATCCTGGGCCCAACATATTGATGTAATTACTAAGAAGTCACGACATCAGAAATATTTCATTTGAGAAGATTTGGTATGTTGCAAAAACACTTGCAAGTTTCTACAGATTTACCATGAAGATCATTCTAACTGGATGCATCAGCGTCTGGCATGGGGTGGGTGGGGGGCACTGCACAGGATCTGAAAGAGCTCCAGAAAGTTGTAAACTCAACCACCTCCATCATGGATACTTGCCTCCCCAGACACCTTACAAGGCAATGTCTCAAAATGGCAGCTTTTATCATCTAGGACTATCTTCACCCAGGATATGCCCTCTTCTCATTGCTACCGTTAAGGTCATGTTACAGGAGCCAGAAGACACACACTTAATGTTTCAGGAACAGGTTCTTCCCCTCCACCATCAATTTCTGAATAAACACTGGATCCATGAACACTACCTCACCTCCTACTCCCCTCTTTTTTTGCATTACTTATACACATATACAAACACACATATTTTATATACATACATATACATTCACACACAAAACCTGATTTTGATTATGTTAAAAACATGATGCACATACATATTTACATAATGATGTCATTAGGCCTGCACCTGACACTAGGAAGAGGTGTTACTTGCTGATATGAATAACAAACAAGTGCCCAGTTCAATTCCATCTATCACTGCAATTTATTGAGAAAATGTTTGCCAGTGCAATTCAAATTAATATTTTATAAGATTATTCCTGAAATGTTCTCTTTACAGAGGCTACCTATTCACTTAAAAATTTATAACAGTCTCAACATGTATGCACATGCATTTATCTCAAAACTTCTGCAAATATGTCATCTTAGTTTTGACCAACTATTAAATATTTCTGTAAATTTCATAACATATCCCACCAAAAATATTTAAGATAATAGTTTCAAAGTGACTACAAGAATCAGAAATACAGCAGCAATATTAAATTTCAACGGTACATATTTACAGAAAAACTCCATACATGTGCAATCTGGCACGTTCACTTCAATTTTCGTCAAATAAATCAAAGATAGCATGCAACAGAGATAATAGAAAGGACAGGAAGGAGATAAGACATAATCACAGCCAGTGGGATGAGTTACAGGGCAATAGAGGCATGGTGCAGTTAAAACAGAAAGCAACAAATGCTGGACTGAAAGTGTTATATTTGAATGCACACAGCATAAGAAATAAAATGGATGATCTTGAAGTTCAGCTCCAGATTGGCAAGTATGACATTGTGGCCATCTCTGAAACTAGGCTTAGGCAGGGGTCCCCAACCATTTTTGCACCACGGACCGGTTTAATATTGACAGTATTCTTGCGGACCGGCCGACTTGTGGGGGGGGGTGTTGGGGGCATGGTGTTAATCATGACCAGAATATAGGGGTAAGTCAACTAAATCACTTAGAAGTGGCTAATACACTCAATTTTGTTTCTAAAAGGGTATATCTAACAAATTTAATATTAAACACACAGCACATATTTTCCCCATATGAACATAAAATCATTGCAACACACCAATATCGCTGAATCAGTGGGAGCCCTGGACTTGTTTCCCTGCAACAAGACGGTCCCATCGAGGGTGATGGGAGACAGCGATACTCGAAGGGAATTCCTTATGTCCAATCTATTCTGCAATTTATTTTTCCTTGCATTCATTGCAGAAAAGCTCGCTTTGCAGAGGTATGATGTTGGAAATGGAAGCAACATTTTCAGTGCTTTCGTGACTACCTCAGGATATTCAGCCTTGACTTTGATCTAGAACGCCGGCAGAGATGTTATGTCAAACATACTTCTCAGCCCACCGTCATTTGCAAGCTCAAGGAGTTGATCATCTTCCCGCGCTGACGTGGATGACGCATGGGTAATGACCTCGCGTGTGTTCAAGTTCCAACTGTGGGCGTGACAGGGAATGAGGAAAGGTGCAGCTGACTCGTATCGTTTCATATCACCAAATCATATTGTTCCTCGCGGCCCGGTAGCACATGCTTTGTGGCCTGGTACCGGTTCACGGCCCGGTGGTTGGGGACCACAGGGCTAAGAGATGGCTGCCATTGGAAGCTGAACGTCCAAGGATATACGGTAGATCAGAAAGATTGGTTAGTAGGTGGGGGGGGAGGGGTCCTGTATATCAGAAATAATATTAAATCATTAGAGAGGGATAACATTGGATCAGAAGGTGTAGAGCCTCTATGGGTTGAGTTAAGAAATGGCAAGGGTAAAAGGACTCTCATGGCAGTTGTATACAGGCCTCCAAACAGCAGCTGGGATGTGGATTACAAACTACAGCAAGAGTTAGAAAAAGCATGTCAGAAGGGGATTTCTGATAATCATTGGGGATTTTAACATGAAAGTGGAAAATCAGGTCAGTACTAGACCTCAAGAGGGAGAATTTGTAGAATGTCTAAGGAATGGCTTTTTAGAACAGCTTGTTGTTGAGCCCACTAGGGGGATCGGCTGTGCTGGATTGGGTGTTGGGTGATCTGGAGGTAAGAAGAGAGCTTACGGTTAAGGAACCCTTAGGGAACAGTGATCACAATATAATCGAGTTTACTTTCAAATTTGAGAAAGAGAAGCTTAATTCCAATGTGTCAGTATTTCAATGGAATAAAGGAAATCACAATGGCACGAAAGGAGAACTGGCCAAAGTTGACTGGAAATGGACACTAAGCAGGAAGGACAGCAGAGCAACAACGGCTGGAGTTTCTGCAAAAAATGAGGGAAGTGCAAGACAGATATATTCCAGATAAGAAGAAATTTTTGAATGGAAGAAGGACACTACCACAGCTGGCTGACAAGTGAAGTCAGAGCCAAAGTAAAAGCAAAAGAGAGGGCATACAAGGAAGCCAAAGCTAGTGGGAAGATAAGAGGATTGGGAAGCTTTTAAAAACTTGCAGAAGAAAACTACGAAGGTCATTAAGGAAAAGATTAATTATGCAAGGAAACTGGCGACTAATAGCAAGGAAGCTTTTTTTAAGTATATAAAGGGTAAAAGAGAGTCGAGGGTAGATATAGGACCAATAGAAAATGACGCTGGAAATATTGTAATAAGATGCGCAGAGATGGCAGAGGAACTGAATGTGTATTTTACATCAGTCTTCACAGTGGAAGATCTCTGCAGTATACTGGACACTCAAGAGTGTCAGGGAAGTGAAGTTTGTGCAGTGAAAATTACGACTGAAAAGGTGCTCATTAAGCTTAATGGTCTGAGGGTGGATAAATCTCCTGGACCTGATGGAATGCACCCTCGGGTTCTGAAGGAAGTAGCTGGAGAGATTGCGGTGGCATGAACCATGATCTTTAAAGAATTGATAGATCTGGGATTGTACCGGTTGACTGGAAAATTGCAAATGTTACTCTGCTATTTAAGAAGGGTGGGAGGCAGCAGGAAAGAAGCTATAGGCCTGTTAGCCTGACATCAGTGGTTGGGAAATTGTTGGAATTGATTGTTAGGGATGAGATTATGGAATACCTAGAGGCATATGACAAGATAGGCCAAAGCCAGCATGATTTCTTGAAAGGAAAATCCTGCCTGACTAACCTACTGCTTTTTTTTGAGGAAATTACAAGCAGGGTAGACAATGGAGATGCAATGTACTTGGATTTTTCAGAAGGCCTTTGACAAGGTGCTGCACATGAGGCTGCTTAGCAAGATAAGAGCCCATGGAATTACAAGGAAGTTACTAGCATGGGTGGAGCATTGGCTGATTGGCAGAAAACAGAGTGGGAGTAAAGGGACCTGGCTGGCTGCAGGTTACCAGTGGAGTTCCACAGGGTCAGTGTTGGGACCGCTGCTTTTTACAACGTATGTCAATTATTTGGACTGTGGGATTAATAGATTTGTGTGTAAATTTGCCAATGATACAAAGATAGGTGGAAGAGTGGGTAGTGTTGAGGAAACTGAGAGCCTGCAGGAAGACTTAAGATAGTTGAGGGGAATGGGCAAAGAAGTGGCAAATGAAATACAACTTGGAAAGTGTATGGTCATGCACTTTGGTGGCAGACTATTATTTAGATGGGGACAGAATTCAAAATGCAGAGATGCAAAGGGACCTGGGAGTCTTTGTGCAGGATAACCTAAAGGTTAACCTCCAGGTTGAGTCGATGGTGCAGAAGGCGAATGCAATGTTGGCACTCATTTCTAGAGGTATAGAACATAAGAGCAGGGATGTGATGTTGAGGCTCTGTAAAACACTCATGAGACCACACTTGGAGTATTGTGTGCAGTTTTGGGGTTCTTATTTTAGAAAGGATATACTGACATTGGAGAGGGTTCAGAGAAGATCAACTAGAATGATTCCAGGAATGAAAGGTTTACTGTATAAGGAACGCCCAGCAGCTCTTGGACTGTATTCCATGGAGTTTAGGAGAATGAGGGGAGATTTCATAGAAACATTCCGAATGTTAAAAGGCCTGAACAGATTAAATATGACAAAGTTACTTCCTATGGTAGGGGAGTCTAGGACAAGAGAGCAGAACTTCAGGATTTAAGTATGTCCTTTTAGAACAGAGATGTGGAGAAATTACTTTAGTCAGAGGGTGGTAAATCTGTGGAATTTGTTGCCATAAGTGGCTGTGGAGGTCAAGTCATTGGGTGCATTTAAGGCAGAGATAGATAGGTTCTTGATTAGCCAGGGCATCAAAGGGAATGGGGAGAAGGCAGGGGAGTGGGGATGACTGGAAGAATTGGATCAGCCCATGATTGAATGGTGAGCAGACTTGATGGGCTGAATGGCCTACTGCCGCTCCTATACCTTGTGGTCTAACATTTGAAAACAACTCATTATGCAACTTCCTACAGAGGATAAAAAAAACTGTTATAAATGTAATCCAGAGGTCACGTGGAAGAAATTGCACAAGTTTGCAAAACCATAGTTATTTGCCATGGATAGGCAGATAAATACGTAGCTTTCCAGTGGATGATAATAGAGTATTTTAGGCATTACAATACAAAACATACACTGATATATATAAACATACACTGATATATATAAACATACATGGGGATTCCAGTAAATCTGGAATTAATTACATACTTAACTAAGTTCCTAAATTTGTGACTTCAACATCACATTCAGTCTGCACAAACATTCCATTCCCTCAAGAATAATAGAAAAAGGCATGCTCTAAAATCCACAAATCCGGTTTTCAGAAACTTGAGAAAATTATCTTTAATTTAAAGCATAATGAATTGTAATTTAGTTATTAGTAGATTAAGTTACTGCAAATTCATTGAGTATAAAGTGAACTCTTTTTGATTATATTTGGTTACAGATTAGTTCTCAGTAATCTTAATACACTATTTGTTTGTGATAATGTGCAACCAAATTGCAGAGACAGTGTCAGTTAAGTGAATTCATACAGCCCCAGGCTTTGTATTTAATAAATCCTTACCTAAGATCTAGGTGCTTAATGTGAGTCATCTGTCCCAGTGTTTCCAATGTTAATGTCTGCAAATGGTTTCCAGCCATGCTAAGTTTATCTATAGCTGTCAAAATCGTACACACTGCTGGGATCGCTTTGAAGTCATTGAAGGACAAGCCAAGATGAATCAGCTGCTGCACATTTCCCAATTCTGAGGGCAAACTCTGAAGACAATTCCCATCCAGAATCAAAGTCTGTAGACTTGGAAAGAAAAGAAATTATATATTTTCTCTATAAATTTACATTAAATAACACCCTAACTTGTTGAAAAGCACAAATGCTGATACAGTTCAGAAAACATTGGCGTGAGGGGTGGGGTGGGGGGGGGGGGGGACACCTGAAGTGCTAGTTGAGAAAAGATTTAGTAACAGGCTCCTCTTAATCAAGAACAGTTTCAAAACTGCGTGAAAATAGATAAATGTACATTTATCTAAAAGGTACATTTTAAATTAAAATTAACAGAAGGAAAGACAATAAAGATAGATATGAAATACTTCCGCTTCTGAGGGTATCTGAAAGCTTTATCCATGAGATCCCTAAGGGCGTGGTAAAATTTTGTAATCCTGAGATAGGTTTTTAAAAAATTGAAATAGATTTTTCAAAAAATAAATGAAAATTAAAAAATTGTTAATTCACAACATGTACAAAAATCTAGTTCAAAACATTGATATTAGTTTAAACTACAGAAAAAGAAACCACCTATTTTTCACATCTAGGTCAAACGAATGGAAATGTGTTGAGTAAGGCAGTTAAAGGGCCTCAAAAGACTGAGGCCCACCTTGAAATTTAGTGCTGCAACGGGTAGCATTGCAGGATCACCATTTGCTCAAAACCTCCAATGTGCAATGTGTAATGATGTTTTCCAGAGATTCCCTCCAGAACCACTGACTGAAGCAGTGCACAACGTGGCCAATACATAATATTTAACAAGTCATTTCTATATGAGGATGACACAAAAATAAGTGGTATTGCAGGCAGTGTATAAGATAATAAAAAATTACATTGGGATCTTGACCAGCTGGGTACATGGGCTGAAGACTGACAAATGGCTTTTAATAAAGATATATATGAGGTATTGCTTTTAGGAGATCAAACCAGGGAGTACTTGTATATAAAAAAAGATTCTGCAGATCCTGGAAATCCAGAGCAACACACACAAAATACTGGGCGAACTTAGCAGGTCAGGCAGCATCTATTGAAATGAATAAATAGTCAATGTTTCAGGCTAAGACTATACCTCTTCCCACCCTGTCTCCTGTAAAACTGCCATTTCCTTGTCTCTGTCACATCTATTCCCAGATTTCAGGACATTGCAGATGTTATCCTCCTCCTTCAAAGAATAGGGCTTCCGTCCATTCACCACTGATGCTGCCCTTGTCCACATCTCCTCCATTTCCCAGACACTGAGCTCACCCCATCGTCCGCTACCTTAAAAGGGATAAGAGTTCCTCCTGTCCTCAGTTAGCATTCCATGAGCCTCTGAATCCAATACATCATTCTCCACAACTTACGCCATGTTCAACAGACCCTAACTCCAAAAACACCTTTACCTCCCTCCCATTCTTCACTTTCCTCAGGGATCGCTCCCTACATGATCCCCGTGTCCATTTGTCCCTCCACACTAATCTCCCTCCTGGCACTTATTCCTGCAATGACAGAAGTACTATATCTGCCTATTCACCTCCTCCCTTACCTCCATTCAAGGCCACAAATAGTCTGGGGTGGGGGTGGGGCTTTTTGCCAAGCACCTCTGCTCTATCTGCGAAAACTGAATTTCCCGGAGGCCAACCACTTTATTTCTTATCACCATTCCTGCTCTAACATGTTGGCCCATGGCCGCCTCTTCAGCCATGATAGAGCCACTCTCAGGGTGGAGGAGCAACCCTTACATTCCATCTAGGTAGCCTCCAACTTAATGGCATGAACAATAATTTCTCCAACTTCTGTTAACTTTTCCCCCCCCCCGGTTCCCCTTCCCTTTTCAATTCCCCACTCTGGCCATTTACCTCTTCTCCTCAGCTGCCTACCACCCACCCCATGGAGCCCCTCTTCCTTTCTTTTCTCCCATGGTCCACTCTCCTCTCCTATCAGATTCCTCCTTCTCCAGCTCTTTGCCTTTCTACCTCCCAACTTCACACTTCACTCCCCCCTCCCACCACCACCTTCTTATTCTGCTATCTTCCCACTTCCTTTCTAGTCCTGATAAAAGACCTTGGTCCAAAATGTCAACTATTTATTCACTACAAGTGCACACTTTTCTGAAAGTCACAGGTATGTAGAGAGGGTGGCGAAGGTGGCAGGCTGGTCTTCTTCATTTGGAGCACACCCAATAGGAGTTGGGAAATTATGAGCTATACAAGATGTTGTCAAGACTGCATCTGAAGTATTACGTACAGTTGTGGTCACCTGTTATAGGAAAAACGCAGAAAATATTTACCAGGATGTTGCCTGGATTTGGGGCCTTGAGTTGCCAGAAGAGGTGTAGGACTTTATTCTCTTGAATGTAGGGGCATAGGGTGAAAGCACAGTCCTTTTCCCAAGGGGATGTGCTAAAAACAAGAGGGCACAGGTTTAAGATCAGCAGTAATGGATTTATAAGGGATATCAGTGCAGCTTTTTCACACAAAGGGTGGTATCTATTTGGAAATGAGCCGTTAGTAGTGGTTGAAGCAGCTACATCAACAACATTTAAAAGCTGCATGGATGGAGAGGTTTAGAGGGCTATGGTCAAATGCGAGCAGATGGGACACTGGGCAATACTGGGCCAGAACACTTCTTTCCATGCAATACAATCTGATGACTCTTAGTAAATCCAATAGCAAATTCAAGAGATGCATCTTTCCTAATAGATAGTCCACTGCAGAATGTGCCATCACAAAATAGTTGAGGGAATCAAAAGAAGGGAGGCTAATTGATATATAAAAGCAACTTAAAGATCGATTGAGAGTGGTGGTTAAAAAGAGGAGAGATTATGTGAAATCTATATTTAACTTGTTTGTTTGTTTATTTATTTATTTATTTAGAACTACAAAAGCTGTATGGGCCCTTACGACCCAACATGCCGCAATGCCCAGCAGCCCACCTAAACACTAGCCTAGAAACAGGACAATTTACAATGACCAATTTAACCTACTAACTGGTATGTCTTTGGACTGTGGGAGAAAACCAGAACATCTGGAGAAAACCCATGTGGTCATGGGGAGAATGTACAAACTCCTTACAGATGGCGCTGTAATTGAACTCCAAAACCGCTACCTATCACAGCACCAAGAATAGTAGAATGGCCTTTTTCTGTCATAATCGCATAATTTTTTTTAAAAATCAGTAACTCAATATCAATTACAGAAAAAAGCTGAACAATAGACATAAAACTGGTAGATTTTGCTTGTTGTTTTGGGATCAATAAAATTAAAGATATTACAAAGATAAAAAGAAGAGAAATTAATGTGAGAACAGATGTATTTTGCATGTGATTATGCACTATTGGATGACTTATGCAAACATTTCATAGGCATTGAAAATTTAGATAAGCATAAATTGACAAATAAAAAAATACCATGGCTTGAAAAAAGTATTCCACCCCCACAACTATTTACACATTTTACTGTCTCATTTTCTAAATTTAAAATACATTGAAGTATAGTTTTTTGAGCTAATCTACAAAACATTGTGCATCGTGCAGATTCAAAAGAAAAATTCCAATTTAATAAATGTCAACAATTTACTAAAAATTAAAAACCAATATCGTGAGGAATAAAATATTCATCCTCTTTGTAATTACTATGCTTACTTTCCTCAGGTGCAATACTGTATATTACCTTACAAAACTCACACAATATGTTGATGTACAAAATTGGACGTACATCCGAATAAGCATCCCCTTTCTCTGTAAAGTCCAACAGTATGGTAGATCTTCAACAGATCAAACCAAAATGAAGACAAAAGAGCATTCAAGACAAGTCAGGGAAATGATAATAGAAAAGCACAAATCTGGGTAAGAATACAAGACCATCGCAAAGGCACTGAACATACCTCAGAGCTTGGTGCAGTAACTCACGAAAAAGTGGAAAAAATCATGAAACCACAGCCACATAGCCCAGGTCAGACTGTCACTCTATACTTAGAGGGAATGTTAGCATCACTGTAGCCACTCCTACTATTGCCATTGTTCTCCACAAACTGACTTGAGCTGCACAAGTCAGTGGCAACATCTGGAGATAAGTTTTGTGGCTCCACAATCTCGAAGGCCATGCACAAAAAGGGTAGTTATGGAACGTTTTGGCATCAACAGTAAGCAGTACGTGTGACACAAATCCAATGATGTACATCAGCCAACTAACACCATTCATGGCAGCATCATGATATGGGAACGCTTTTCAGCAGTAGGGACTGAAAATCCACTCAGGATTGAAGGGAGGATGAATGCTGCTAAATACAGGGAGATCCTGGATAAAAACTGAGGACCTTCTCTATCCAAGTGGCTTCAAATGAAGAAAACTGATGTCCTTGAGTAGCTCTGTCACAATCCTGACCTCAACCCGATCCAACATCTGACAAGACCTCGAGATTTCTGTTGACCATCGCTCCCCAAATAACCTGGCACAGCTTGAGCAATTTTGTAGGGAAGAAACTTGCTCCATCATGCTGTGCAAAACTAATAGACTTAACTAAAAAGTCTACTGTGTGTAATAGTAGCAAGAGGTGGCTCAACTAAGTACCGAGCAAAGAGGGATGAATACTTTTGAAGTGACATTTCAGCTTTTGAATTTTTAGTTTTTCATATTTTACAATTTTCCCTGTTTTTTGGGGGTTCTACTGTGAAAACAAGAGCATGTGATTTACAAATAAAAACTCAGTTAAATTGATCAAAATTCCTGGTCGTAATATTCACTTATGTGAACAAAGGGCTAAATACTTTTGGAAGGCACTGTAACTGTTTTCATCAGAAGTTAAACCAAGATGTGAATTAGCATACAAAATAAATTATTTAACTTCTATATGTGAATTATTTTATAATACTTACTTCTTTAAGTTTCCAATCTCTTCAGGAATGTCATGTATCCTGTTACAGGAGAGGTTGACTTCGGTAAGAGTTGCAATTTCACATAAGGATGCTGGAAATTTTGTCAGTTTATTATTCGACAGATTCAGGCTTTTCAGTTGAGTAAATCTACATTTTAAAAAAATTAAAGGAATTAGACCCTAGAATATTCCAACAGTCCACACTTACTTCTTGCTACTCTACTGTGATTGTTCTATGACTTGGCTCCAAAACTCAGAAATCAATATGGAGGGCTGTGCCATACATGAAAGTGGTGCACTGACAGTTAAGATCTTCCAAAGCCTGATTTATTGTGTAAGGAGTCAATGTGGAATTTCCCAAATATTTGAATAAACTGGCTCTACAATTTCTCCTTTGGTTATTTGTTTTATGAAGTATGAATGGATAATGGCTAAATGGTAAGGGTGTCATTCTCATCTGTATGGAAGAAAACTTTCTCCCCCTTTTCAACTTTAGTGTTTTAAGATATATCATACATTCTGTTGGAGATCAAGACAATACAGTCAAAATAGTAGCACACTGTTCATTCGTTATGTGCTGTGTTATATAATGTGAGAGATCATGGTCTTTCCATGACCATAATCGTTCTTGGCAAATTTTTCAACACAAGTGCTTTGCCATTGCCTTCTTCTGGGCAATGTCTTCACAAGATGGGCAATCCCAGCCATTATCAATACTCTTCAAAGATTGTCTGACTGGCATCAGTGGTCGTATACAGTACTTGTGATATGCACAGCTGCTCATGACCTTGATCGAAGGGCAAAGCAGGTCCTACACCTTGTCCAAGGGTGACCTGCAGACTAGCAGAGGAAAGAAGTGCCTCACACCTCCTTTGGTAAAGACTTAACTCCACCCTGCCACCCAAACAGTAGTATTACAAAGGCATTTATTTTTAATACTACCTTTATAGTATATCTGAAAACACATGAATTAATCAACAGTTTGAGCCCTTTGCAAAATGCCAGAGGATCCCTTAACGGCAGCCACTGCAAAAGCAGTGGATCTCACCACAGTAATCATTATCAAGGACCATGGGAACATCATTACTTCACTTCTGACTGCAAATACTGGGCCTCAGCTTAATTCAGAATCGAACAATGGGACTCATTATTTTTCATTGCACCTGTACCTTATGTGCACATGTACACAAAACATTAATTTCACCTTGAATTGTTTTTATGATCAGGGCATGTTCTACTTTCAAATACATAGCTTTCCTCAGAGTAGCTGTAAAAAATTATATTTTGAATAAATATTATACCCTAATAATACATGATGACCCTCATCATTATACAAACCTTAATCAGATTACACCATCCCCCACTCACCAATCTCCAATGCTCCAGAGAAAACAATACAAGTTTTAAGACTAATACTCTCTAATCCAAGCAATATCCTGGTGAACCTCATCTGCAATCTCTTTAGAGCTTACACATCCTTCTTGATGCCAGAATTGCACACAATACCCCAAATGCAACCTAACCAAAGTTTACACGACTGCAATGTGACATCCCAACTTTCGTACTCAACACCTCAATCAATGAAGACAAGTCTGCTGAACACCTTCTTTACCACTATCTGCTTGTGTTGCCATTTTTAGAGATCTTGCACCCCAAGATCCCTCTGCACATCAATGATCCTTAGTGTCCTAAATTTACCGTATAGCTTCCTCTTAGATTTGACCTGCCAAAGTGAAGCACGTCACATTTGCCTTGGTTAAACTCCCTCTGCCATTTCTATCTACATTTCCAACAGGTAAACATCCTGCTGAATCTTTTGATGTGCATTTGAAGTATCTGCAATTGGTTCTGGTCACCACACTAAAGGAAGGACAAAATTACACTGAAGACAATGCAAAGGAGGTTCATAAAGATGAAGCTTTCAGTTAGGAGAGATGTGGAGAAGGCTGACGGTGAATTAGTAGGGAAATACAAATTTATGAGGACAAAGACCGGATAGATGGTTGGAAACTTTTTCCCACAGCAGACTGTTAAAAACTAGAAGGTGTAGGTTCAGGGTAAAGACTGACAGATTTGAAGGGGATGTAAGGAAGAACTTTTTCACCCAGTTGATAGTCAAAATATGGAATGCATTCCCTGACTAGATGCTAGAGGCAGGTACAACAAATAAAGAGCATTTAGATAGGCACTTGAATCACTAAAGAAAGCTCCAGACCATGTGCTGGTAAACTGGGTTAATATAGATAAGTACCTGATGTATATGTATATGCTCAATATCTTGTTTCATGC
This sequence comes from Hypanus sabinus, assembly GCF_030144855.1. NCBI lineage: Eukaryota > Metazoa > Chordata > Chondrichthyes > Myliobatiformes > Dasyatidae > Hypanus > Hypanus sabinus. The sequence goes on from NC_082722.1 coordinate 48,055,892, forward strand.
CATGTTGTAAATTCTGCTTCATGATAAACTCAGAACAATTTTGATCAATTGTCAATTAGATCAGATTCTGTACTTTCAAATGTTGTTAAAACCAGAAAATTAGGCTGATGTGAGGTTTGTTTCAGAAGAAGGTAGCACCATCAAGATCTGATATGTACACCACTTTGAAATATAAAATACATGCCACCATATTATGGAAGAACGCAGATCCAGCAATATATCTCTTAGGCAGTGATATTGGCGTGAGGTCCTAAAAAACTGCAGAAAATCCATAGTGGGGATTCAAATGGAAAATAAGCACCCAATATACCTTGAACTTGATTGTTCATTCTTCATTCCCAATGCTGTCACACAAAAATATAATTTAAAGCTTAAAGTCGTTCTTATAACTAGGTTTACAAAATAAAAGTTATTTGATTCATTATATCCAGGATTGTGCCAGTTAAAGTGATCCAAAACCTCTTTCACTACTGTTCATCTCCTTACTCCTTTATTTATAGCATTGCTGGTGGGACATTTTCAGGTTTAAAACCAGAAACAATAAAAGGATGGTGATTATATTTAGCATGTACTCTGGAAGGAAACCTGCAGGTGGCAGCATTCTCTGGTGCCTGTTGCTGAAAAAGATTGACAATTCGGTAGGTATTGCGGAGGAATATAAAAAGCATTCTGCGATATCACACGGCAGCCTGGTTTCCTGGAGGGAATAATGATCATGGTGGTAAACAGAATGCCCAGGCCATTTTCCCTGAATGATTTTCACCTCCTTGGGATGGTTAGAGCTGCACTCAAGGCAAGTGAAGGGTAGCATGGTGGTTAGCACATCATTTTACAGCCTCAGCTGTAAGATCAGGATTTGATACCCGCCACTGTCCGCAAGAGGTTTGTACGGTCTCCCTGTGACCTCACGCGTTTTTCCCACATTCCAAAGATGAGTGGTGAGGATTAGTGAGTTTATAGGCATGCTATTACAATGCTGGAATCATAACGACATTTGCGACTGCCCAACACAATCCTCAATGATTTGATTTGATTCAAACAATTCATTTCGCTGTATGTTTCGATGCATGTGTGATTTTAAAAAGCTGATCTTTCCTGCTTTTAATGTTTTCTTTCATTTAATCACTGTTGTCTTCTGGTTTGTAGACAGTGGAATGAGTATATGGAATCATGCAGTGAATCACTCACAGCTGCTTCTGACCAGTTGTTATAGCCAGAACAGTTATATAATCATTGTTGCCGTTGAAGGGAGCGGTAGGTGATGAACTCAGTGATGCTAACAAATGTGTCGACTAGTTTGACAGATTCATTCTGCTTGGAGACAGTCACTGCCTGGTATTTGCATGATGCAAAGATTACTTGCTGTGTAGATTTTGCTACATGGAGGAATCAGTTGCTTCATTTTCTGAGGAGCTGCAAATAATACTGAACATTCTGCAGTGAATAATGAACAGCACCACTTATGTTAGGTCACTGATGATACAGCTGAAAATGGCACATCCCCAGGACTCCACTCCAGAATGTTTCTATAATAATCACAGTAATTAGCCAAATTTGATTTGTCCTGTCTTTTGTGAACGCAACACATATTTGTAATGTTTGACTTTGTAATGTAGATGTGTCAGAGTTGTAGCTATAATGAAACAGTTTAAAAATGAGACTAGCTCTGGTGCACATCTTCATGCACTAAAACTGGAACACTGTCCAATCCCATTACCATCACTACATCCAGCCTATTCTAGAGTTTCTTAAATAACACACAGACTGGAAATTTTACAATGATGAAGACCTTCAGAAAAAAGTTAGATGAAGAGGCTGCAAGTGCTTTAATCTTGCATTAGCTCTCGTGTGATAACTTCCAACATAGTTAAGCAAAGGAATGGTCCTGGTGACCCTTCTTCCAATTAACTGTTTAATTGTTCGCCATTTATGACTTCGTTGAACTCTTATCCAATCCGGTCAATCACTTACCCACAGCTTACCACACATGTAGTCTTGTGTTGTAGCTTTGCCAAGTTGATATCTAATTCTTAGGTTTACCTTTCTATACTCATTGATCCAAGGTTGGCTTGATGGTAAGGGGAGTGCAAAGGATATGCCTAAACCAGCAATTTGTAGTAGAATACAATTCAGGAGCTGCTGATATTTTGATCTGTTAGGACTGTCCTGTTCTTCCCACTTCCTTTCCAGTCCTGATAAAGGGTCTTGGCCTGAAACATTGACCCTTTATTCATTTCCAGAGATGCCACTGGACCTGCCAAGTTCATCCAGCATATCGATTTCCAGAATTGGCAGAATCTCTGAAACTGAAACTATGCTCTCTAGCTCAACAGGCTGGAAGGTGCTAAATATATGGAGATAGGACTTTGTCTCTAAAACAACAGGTGCAGTGTTCACCTCTCTGAGATTTTCAACAAGTTGGCTGATGAGAAGATCAAGTAAAATTACCTTCATTTTGGTTCATGCAGCAGCTCCAATCTGGAAGCTATACCCTTAGATATTCAACCACTTCAATAAGTGATGTTGTTGTTGTTCCTCTGTGTGCCTTGGGGTAGGTACATCAGGCGATAACCTTGCCATTTCTTTAGCATTGGTTTGTGTTTTTTTTAAACGTGGCTGAGTTGTTAGCTCTATGCTTAATCCAGCACAATGGAAAGTATTCAAGGAGCCATCTGGATCTGAACCCAGGACTATTCACCTCAAAGCCCAGTATGGATGCCACTGAACCACCGGCCGGAAATAAGTGATATTGGTACAAAATTAATCAATTGAAAGTCTCCATCCAGAATACATTCTGTATGCTTGCCCTTCTCAGTGATTCTTCAAATGCTATTCAACATGCACCAACTAGTATGAACAGATAAAATGAGACAAATGCCATCTTCCCTGAGCTATGAAAACTCCTGACGATGAATACTTGCCATTTCTTGTGGTGTATGACCTGCTGTTATGGATCTCAAGTCAAAGATGTTGACTGTCAGTGTTACTCCTTCTTGATTATGCAATACTATGCCTGGCAATTTTGACCAGTCACTGGAACAGGAGATGTTCAGGTTTACAACTGAGGAATCTGCCATGTTGATTGAGGGTTAATCATCTTTCAGTACAACTTTATTGAGCTATTTCTGTGGGACAGCTCTCCAAATTTAAACACCAGCCCTGAGGAATTTGTGAGGGGAAAATTGGACTAATATGTGGGGAACTTTAGAGTGGAACTGACTTTGGTGCATCTCCATTCAGCAGAAAAACAGATTGTGGAATACAAAGTAAATGCAAAATTCTGTCATTAACAAAATTAAGTTTAGCAGTACATGCATAATGGATGGTAGAAAGCCAGAAGTATTGCTTATGCAATGGACCTTGAAGATGCACTTCAGTTAAACAAGATTCGTAATCAGCAAATCTAACTGGGTTTTTTGTTCTATACCTTGAAAAAGATAGGGAACCATTTCAACTATCGAGTCCAGGTTGACTGCCAACAGGGCAATCCAATCAATCCTATTCCCTGCTTCCTGATTTCATGACAACATAGCAATTATTTTAGTCACATGTAGACTTATTAGCTTTGAATTTTTTTGCTATTCACTAAAGGGTAATTTAAAATTACTTAATTTACATGAATTTTGAAATGTGGGAGGAAAACAGTAGCACACAACAGAAACTCATGCAAACTTCAGACAGCATTCAAAGTCAGGATCAAACTGAAGCTCTGGGTCAACATCACTAACTAATGTATCACTATGACTGTCACTAACTAAAATAAAACTTTAAAATTCCATTATTTCTCTAAATTTTTGCATATTTTATATAAAATTTGTTCAGAACCACCTTCAATAATTAATGACCAAACAATAACTTTACATCATTTTTAGAAGATTTTTCTCCAATGGATACTGGAAAATTAATAAAACAAATAGTATAGAACTGTCCTCTTAAGACATTATTACAAAATTGAAAAGCTGTGGCATCTACAGTTTGGGTTTGAAAAAAAAAAGAATATCAATTTAAGATCTTTCCTTATAATGAGAAATATTCTGTGTTTTTCCTTCACTCAGTGGTTAAATAAATTAACATTTTCCCAACTACAAGAAAATCACCTCTGATAAATTTGCTAGAGCTCTTCAATAATGTAACAAGCATTCACCTAGAGTACATTTGATAAAGTGCCACATAAAAGGGTCTTTCTCTAGCTGCAAAGATGCAGCCAGTGGACTACCACAAGGATTAGGTCAAGGCTCTCAATTCTTTACTATATACACACTAATGGCTTGGAGGAGCAAAAAGAGTGAAAGTTACTCAAAAATGTGCCAACATGAAAACAGATGAGAAAGTATACAGTGATAAGGATAAGTGGACTCTGCAACAGGGGACAGAATGGCTGAGTGAGCTGCTAGAACTTGGCAAATGTAATTTAACTTTGCAGAAGTGTGAGGTCATGCACTCCAGTGGGAGGAATAGAAAGGCAGATTATTTTCTGAAGAAGAGAATTGCAAATGAGTGGAATACAGATGGATCCAAATGTTCCATCTGTTCCAGAGAAGGATCATTCCAATCATAAAGGTTATTTGTGAGGCCACACCTGGAGTAAGTACTAGTACTGTGTACAGTTTTAGCTCACTGATTTAAGAAAGAATATATTAGCATGAAGGTTACCCAGAAAATACTCACAGGGATAACTCCTGTGTTGTCCTACCACAAACAGCTAAAAAAAATATGTAGGGAGGGTATGGCAGGGCAGATTCCAGATGTTTCAACTAGTGAGAGAGGCCTGAATGAGGGGACATTTAAAAAAAGATAAGGGATTGGTCATTTAAAATTGATACGTACAGAATTTTCACCTTAAAGACAGTAGCAAAACTCAAATGCTCTATCCCAGAGGATTATGGAAAGTGAGCACTGGTAGTGCTTAAAAAGGAGGTAGATAGCAACACGTACAACACCTGGAGGAACTCAGCAGGTCGGGCAGCATCTGTGGAAACGAGCAGTCAATGTTTCGGGCTGAAATGCTTCGTCAGGACTGAAGAGGAAGGGGGCAGGAGCCCTATAAAGAAGGTGGGGGAGGATGGGCTGGTAGGTGCCCACCCTCAATCAGAGGAAAGATCAAGGAGTGGGGAAGGGGAGGCAGGGAGGGGATAGGCAGGAAGGATGAAGAAGGAATGTGAGGGGAAAGCACTGACCAAGGGTGTAGCTATGGTCACTCGCATGGGCCCCAGCTATGCCTGCCTCTTTGTGGGTTACATGGAACAGTCTATGCTCCAAATCTATACTGGTACTGCTCCCCAACTTTTCCTTCGCTACATTGTCGACTACATTGGTGCTGCTTCCTGCACCCATGCTGAGCTCATCAATTTTATCAACTTTGCCTCTAACTTTCACCCAGCCCACAAATTCACTTGGTCCATCTTGGACACTTCTCTCCCCTTTCTCGATCTCTATCTCTGGAGACTGACTGTCCACTGACATCTTCTATAAACCCACTGACTCTCATAACTATCTCGACTATACCTCTTCCCACCCTGCCAAATGCAAAAATGCTATTCCTTATTCCCAGTTCCTCCGTCTCCACCGCATCTGCTCCCAGGATGAGGCTTTCCATTCCTGGACATCTCAACTATCCTCTTTCTTTAAGGATCGGGTTTTCCCTTCTGCCGTCATCAATGATGCCCTCACCTGCATCTCCTCCATCTTCCGCACTTCAGCCCTTACCCCATCCTCCTATCACCACAACAGAAACCGAGTTCCCCTTGTCCTTACCTACCACCCCACCAGCCTCTGGGTCCAGCATATTATCCTCCGCAATTTCCACCACCTTCAACAAGACCCCACCACTAAGGACATCTTTCCCTCTCTGCCTCTCTCCGCTTTCTGCGGGGATCGATCCCCCTGCAACTGCTTGGTCCACACGTTCCTCCCCACAGATCATGCACCTGGTACTTACCCCTGCAAGCGTAAGTGCTACACCTGTCCCTACACCTCCTCTCTTACCACCATTCAGGGCCCCAAACAGTCCTTCCAGGTGAGGCAACACTTCACTTGTGAGTCTGTTGGGGTAATCTATTGCATCCAGTGCTCCCGGTGCGACCTCCTCTACATCAGCAAAACACGACGCAGATTGGGGGACCGCTTCGTCGAGCACCTCAGCTCCGTCTGCCACAACAGACAGGAACTCCCGGATGCCACCCACTTCAACTCTGCTTCACATTCCCATTCGGATATGTCCATACATGGCCTCCTCTACTGCCATGATGAGGCCAAACTCAGGTTAGAGGAGCAACACCTCATCTACCGTCTGGGTAGTCTCCAGCCCCTTGGCATGAACATTGAATTCTCCAACTTCCAGTAATTCCCTCCCTCTCCCTTCCCCATCCCAGTTTCACTCTGCCTCCTCTTCCAGCTGCCTGTCACCTCTCTCATGATTCTGCCTTCTTCTACTACACAGTGCTTTCCCCTTACATTGCTTCTTCACCTTTCCTGTCTATCCCCTCCTGCTTCCCCTCCCCCACCCCTTGATCTTTCCTCTGATTGGTTTTTCACCAGGCACCTACCAGCCTTCTCCTTCCCACCCTCCCCCTAACCTTCTTTATAGGGCCCCTGCCTCCTCCCTCTTCAGTCCTGACGAAGGGTCTCGGCCCAAAACGTTGACTGCTTGTTTCCACGGATGCTGCCTGACCTGCTGAGTTCCTTCAGCATGTTGTATGTGTTGCTTTGACCACAGCATCTGCAGTGTACTTTGTGGTTAGGTGAGGCAGATAATTGTTGACTAAATGGAACTGACATATAAAGGGAGTTGAGGTTTGAGTAAGATCAGTTGTGATAATACAGAATAGTGATGCAGTATTATTAGATGATAAACCATAAGACATAGGAGCAGAATTATGCCATCTGGCCCATTGAGTCTGCTTCACCATTCAATCATGGCTAATCCTTTTGTTTCTCCTCCTCAACCTCTGTTCCTGGCCTTCTCCCCACAACTTCTGATGCCACATCCAATCAAGAACCTAGCAATATCTACCATAAATACGACCAACAACCCGGCCTCCATAGCTGCATGTGGCAACAAATTCCACAAATTCACGACCCTTTGGCTAAAGAAATTTCTTCACATCGCTGTTTTGAAAGGGCACCTCTCTATGCGAGCCTGTGCCCTCTTGTCCTAGACCCTCCCTCCATGGGAAACTTCCTTTTCACATCTACTCTGTCTAAGCCTTTCAACATTCGAAATGTTTCAACGAGATCCCCCCCCCCCCCCCATCCTTCTAAATTCCAGCAAGTACAGACCCACAGCCATCAAACATTCCTCGTATGATAACCCTTTTATTACTGGAATCATCCTTGTGAATCTCCTCTGGATCCTCTCCAATGCCAAAACATTTTTTCTAAGATGAGGGGCCCAAAACTGCTCACAATACTCAAGGTGAGGCCTCACCAAGTGTCTTATAAAGCCTCAGCATCAAAAACTTGCTCATGTATTCTAGACCTCTTGAAATGAATGCTAACATGGCATTTGCGTTCCTCACCACTGACTCAACCTGCAAGTTAACATTTAGGGTGTTCTGCACAAGGACTCCCATGTCCCTCTGCATCTCAGATTCCTGTATTTTCTCCCTGTTTAGAAAATAGTCCGCACATTTATTTCTACTACCAAAGCGCATGACCATGCATTTTCTAACACTGTATTTAATTTGCCACCTTCTTGCCCGTTCTCCTAATCTGTTTTTCTCCTTCATCCTCCCTGTTTTCTCAACACTACCTGCTCCTCCACCAATCTTCGTATCATCTGCACACTTGGCAACAAAACCATCTATTTTATCATATAAATCATTTATATACAACATAAAAAGAAGTGGTCCCAACAGTGACCCTGTGGAATACCACTAGTCATCAGCAGCCAATCAGACAAGGATCCTTTTATTCCCACTCGCTGCCTCCTACCAATCAGCCAATGCTCTAACCATGTTAGTAACTTTCCTGTAATACCATGGGCTCTTAACTTGGTAAGCAGCCTCATGTGTAGCACCTTGTCAGAGGCCTTATGAAAGTCCAAATATGCAATATCCACTGCATTCCCTTTTATCTGTCCTGTTTGTAATCTCCTCAAAGAATTACGTCAGGTTCATCAGGCAGGATTTTGCCTGAAGGAAACCATGCTGACTTTGTCCTATCTTGTCCTGGGTCACCAAGTACTCCATCACCTTAACAATTGACTCTAACCTCTTCCCAACACTGTCAGGCTAATTGTACTATAATTTCCTTTCTGCTGCCTTCCTCCTTTCTTAAAGAGTGGAGTGACATTTGTAATTTTCCAGTCCTCTGGCACCATGCTGGAGTCCAATAATTTTCAAAAGATCATTTCCAATACTACCTCTTTCAGAACCCTAGGGTGAAGTTCATCTGGTCTGGGTGACTTATGTACCTTTAGGTCTTCCAGCTTTTTGAGCACCTTCTCTCTTATAATAGTAACTGCACCCAGTTCTCTTCCTTCACACAATACAACATCAGACATACTGCTAGTGTCTTCCATAGCGAAGACTGATGCAAAATACTCATTGAGTTCATCAGCCATCTCCTTGTCCCTCGTTATTTCTCCTGCCTCATTTTCTAGCAGTCCTATATCCACTCTCATTTTTCTTTTATTTTTAACATACTTGAAAAAAACTTGTACTATCCACTTTGATATTATTTGCTAGCTTGGTTTCATATTTCATCTTTTCCTTTTTAATGATTTTTTTAATTGCTCCCTGTAGGTTTTTAAAAACTTGCCAATCCTCTATCTTCCCACTAATTTTTGCTTTGTTGTATGCCCTTTCTTTTGCCTTTACAATAGCTTTGACTTCCCTTGGGAGCCATGGTTGTACTATTTTACCATTTGAGTATTTCTTCATTTTTGGAATACATATGTCCAGCACCTTCCTCATTTTCCCCAGAAACACACGCCATTGCTGCTCTGCTGACACCCCTGACATCAGCTCCTTCCAATTTACTTCAGCCAATTCCTGTCTCATACCATTGTAATTTCCGTTACTCCACTGAAATACTGCTACATCAGACTTTACTTTTTCCCTATCAAATTTCAAATTATTAAGCCTACTTCTTTTTCTTCTTTTTTTTTAGCGAATGCTTCAATGGTCTTAAGGTTCAGGTGAAATCTGTGCCAAAGTCCAAAAATATAAAGGCATTTAAGATGCCAATAATTTATCAAATGTTTGCAGAAATATATGGCATTTTAAAAACAAAACCTAAAATACTCGTTATTCCATAATATTTACATTTTGCTAAAACATTTTCAGAACTTGTTTACTTCAATGTACAATATAATTATAAAAGTACAGAGTGTAGAATACTACTCAAACTGGCAGTTGTGCACAGCAGGTAACAGACATGTCTTTTTCTGATTACTTGTATTGTTTATGATAACCAGTCAAGTCACAAAAGCTAATTTGCTGAATTTCAAGAATTATGAGGGTGGGGTGGGGACACCTGACAGGTTTGATAATGCTCATACTTCTCAAATATAATGCAAATCTGAGTTCAATATGCTTTCTTCTCCTTATAGTCCTTATATGTCCTACAATGGTGTACCAACCGTTTAACTTACCTCAAGATCAATCTAACCCTTCTTTCCAACATAACCCTTCATTTTTCTTTCATCCATATGCCTATCCAAGCAGTTTTAAATGTTTGCAATGTACCTGCCATTACCACCACCCCAGCACAAACACCATTCTTTTTTGGGGGAACTACCTCTTACATCCCCCCCTATACTTTCCTCCAAACAGCTTAAAATTATTTCCTCTTGTATTTGCCATTGCTGCCCTGGGAAAAGGTTTTGGCTGTCCACTCCGTCTATGCCTCTTATCATCTTATATACCTTTATCAAGTCACCTCTCATCCTCCTTCACTCCAAAGAGAAAAAGCCCCAGCTCACTCAGCCTCCCCTTATAAAGCATGATCTTTGATCCTGGCAGCATCCTGATATCTCCTCTGCATCCTCTTTAAAGCTTTCACATCCATCTTGGTCCATGCTTGAACCAAGCCTATGATGAGGTCTGTTTTAACACATGAATTAATGGATCACTTATGAACATAAAATCTGGTAACTTTGCACTAACTGGTGGTGGTGGTGGCAGCTGTCAGTCTCGAGAGACCATGGATCTGCACTTGGAGTTTCCAGGGCGCAGGCCTGGGCAGGGTTGTATGGGAGACCAGCAGTTGCCCAAGCTGCAGGCCTTCCCCTCTCCACGCCACCAATGTTGTCCAAGGGAAGGGCACTAGGACCCATGCAGCTTGGCACCGGTGATGTTGCAGAGCCTTGCTCAAGGACACAAACATGCTGCCTCAGCTGAGGCTCAAACCAGTGACCTTCAGGTTACTAGTCTGATGCCTTACTCACTAGGCCATGTGCCAACTTGCACTAACTACAGCACTTGTTTTGTTGATTTTGTGCTTTGCTTTTATTTTCAGCTAAATACACAGCTTTCATTTACATTTAATGTATAACCTAATGTAAATTTAGATATTACAAGTTCAAACTGATTCTTGCTTCAAATCACTACAAAGCCACATTAAAATTTGCATATATTTTTTACAAATAGAAAATGCTGCCCAATTATTTTTATTTACAAATTAATTAGTTCTGTCTTCCAACCATCCAATAATTAATTTTGGAACCTCCCAAAAGCAAAGAAAGTGCACCCAAAGAATCTTCAGTTTTGTTTTGAAAAAGATAGTCACTTGGAGGCTTTATCAGTAATGACGTTCATCAGACTAGTAATTCATAACCACCTTTTTATTACACCAACATAAATCCTGATTTATGTGTTGTTTGTGCATGTGGGTTCAACTTTTTGGTTAAATACAGAAAATGCTAGCCATTCTATTTGTCACTTCATAAAAGAGCTGGATTTTTTTAAAGGGAGATAATTAAAAAGTAAATCACTTTATAACATCTTTCTAAATTCTCAAACAGAAAACAAAAATTTTGACCAGCTCTTATTGTAATCTTTAAGCACAAGTTGCGACAGCACAGTGAAGTAATTCGCACTTAACAGTTGACTTAGCCAGCAGTTCTTTACCACATCTTGCCAACAGGTGCAAAGTATTAAGATTGGCAAAGAAATGCTGATTAGAATATCATAATGGGATAACTAAAAAAAACGCTGAAATGTTTAGATACCTGTTAAGGTTGCAGAGTCCAGTGTCAGCTTGCATAAAATTATGCCGTAGATTAAGATGTGTGATATCTTGACTGAAGTAGAGATATTCAGGAAGCTCCTCAAGGCTGTAACATGACAGATCAACTGTACCAATTCGCTGTGAGACCACCTGCAGGTAAACCAACCGTTACTTAGCTAGTGCAGGTTGGAATGGTAGAGCAATAGCAGCTAATACAACAAATTGAACAAATGGTTCAACAGAGGAATGCAAGTTTCAAGAGAGTAATTGGCAGACATAAAATGATAAATACAATTGGAAACTTGAGCATTAGCAGACCTAAGGGTAAAGGAGGACAATAAAGAGCAGTAGGAGAAGCTATGTTCTGTGTTAAAGATTCCCTATTTCTAATTGGATAAGGCTGTGTGCTTTGCCCCCTGCTCTACTCATTGTACTTAAGACTGAGAGGCTAAGCACAGCTCCAGTTCTTCATTAGCAGAATTAAAGGTGGTGATGAATCAGCATATAGGAGGGAGATTGAAAATCTGGCTGAGTGGTTGTATATGGTGACATAAATCTACTTGGTTAATAAATTTACTTAGAACAAGTAACAAAGATACATCAAATGAAGTGGACAATAGAGCAAAAAGGAATATAAACGGTAAAGCTAACCATATCCAATCCTGCATAAAAATCTAACAAGTCAAGTGTTGTTGCATGACTCCTTGTGCTGTGTGACTTTCATTGCTGTGATGGGGTAGCAAACTCTACTGATAGGTAGGATTGGAAACACAAAGTGTCTGTATTCAAGCTTCCAAAATATTGATCAGATAAAGACACTGAATAAGGTATGAATATTGATATTCTTCACATTTATGTATATAATAAAAACTGAAAATGTTGCAAGGCTCATGATGTGATTCAATTAATTGTGGAGAGAAACAAATTTAACATCAAAATTGTTCAGTTTCATTGGACCTGCCATAAGCTTTTAAAAAGTCAGTGATCTAAAAATGTTTAAGTCCTTCCCTCCTTACAGATGATGCCAGATGAGCTGAATATTCAGTACAGAACAGCACAGGATCTTCGGCATAATTCCATAATTTTCTTCATTTATTTCAGAATTTCAGCACCCTCACAACTTTACATTTACAACCATAACTATTTGACTAACTAAATGGCTTCAGATTGGTACCTTTCTAATTGCAGAGCATATGCCAGTAACTCTTTCAATTGTAGACCCACAGCATTTGAGCTGACTTAATAGGCACTGCAAATGTTGCAAATTCAGACATGTTGCACTGATGCAAAACCAGGTCCAGCTGAGATTAGAGCAGAGGGGTAGGAAAAAAAAAGCCAGTAGTCAAAGGCTCCATAAAGCCACAGAAATAGTGGGAGAGTGGTTATATTTTAGGGTCAAATCAGCATTCAGTTAAGTGAAAGAAATCAGAGATTACTGGTAACACTTGAAAGGTCAAGCAGCATCTATGGAAAGAGACCTTTCATCAGAACTAAAGTTAGTAATCGAGTATGTTTATGTTGCAGAGGAAGTGGGAAGGTAGAAAGAATAAAGTGAACGTCTGTGAAAGGGTGGAGATCAAGAGAGATGCAAAAAAAAAGGTAGTGCTGGCTTGTTAACTGCAGAAGTGAGATGCGGAATAGAAGAATACGAATGAGAATAATGAAGGAAAAAAAATGGGGCAGTGGGAGTGGGGGAACGGTGTGCTGGAACTGTGAGATACAAAATAAAAACTGCAGCTCCTGCAAGTGTGAACTAAAATAAATGCTGAAATACTAAGACAAATAAAACTAAATGTTACCAGCTCTGACAAAGGGTCCTTGACCCAAAACATTGACTCACTTTCTCATTTCACCATTTTGTTTATTGTTTTAGACTTCAGCATTTGCAGTTTTTATTTTCATTTACTGTTACACTCTATAGATTCTCTCATCTTTCTTCCAAATTAATGCTCTTCCCTTGTTGAGTATTTGTTGGGATTGTGATGACTTGGTCCCACTCCAGTTTTGAGTTCTGAGGTGAATAACAAGCCAACGTGGAAACTGCAGGCTCTTCTGCAAATGGGGAAGAGCTCAACAAAGCAGGCTGGTACAGCTCAACTTGTTCACTCCTTTCACCATCTATGCAAGATTTCTGTGTACTCATAACACATTGACTTAAGGTTTTTAATTCCACCTCAAATGTTCATTCTGCACTTTGATTATAGACTAGCATCTCCCAAAAGGTATTAGAATATAGCTTTTAATGCATCATTGAATCTTATCCTCTGTGACAAATACCAGCTATTAATGCGATTAATGAATGGTTTTATATGGTGATCAGCACTGCTCTCTGCACTTCTCTTGGGAGTCGTAGTGCATTGAAGATTATGTCCACCATGCCCCTCTATAGATGGTATACAACTTTGAGAAAGAAGCAGCCCTTTAGTGAGAGAAGTCAGTGAGGGCAATTTTTGATTTTCCCTGTAGCAGCCATCATATGGACCCCTCAGTAACACAAACGAAATGCTGGAGGAACTCAGCAACTCAGGCAGCATTTCTGGAGGATAATAAACAAATGACATTTCAAGTCAAGACTCTTCATTAGGACTGGAAAGAAAAGGAATGAAGCCAGAATAAATTGTGGGGAGGGGAACTTAATCCAGAACACTTAAATTCATGGTTAATAAGCTTATTGATCTCTTAATCATTCTCATCATGGCACCTTTCTGGCAGACAGCCGTGTCTGCCCCGGACTCCAATTATGCTGGATTTCAGGGCAGACTTTACCTGTCTATACTTTATGCCCCTTGTTAGCTAGGAATGAAAAGGTTTCCTGTGAGGCACTGTCTGAGAAACACCACTGTTAAGCACCCTTGAATATTTCAACATTTCAAAGCTGAAAGTTCAAAGTAAATTTCTCATCAAAATACATGTCACCAACTACAACCCTGAGATTTGTTTTCCTGCAAGCATACTCAGTAAATCAAAGAACCATAATAGAATCAAGGAAAGTCTGCACCCAACCAGATGGACAAACAACCAATGTACAAAAGACAATAAATTGCACAAATACATAGAAAAAAATAACAATAAATATTGGTAACATGAAGAGTACTTGAAAGTGAACAGCCATATTTCTGTGGATGGAGAAAATAGAGGTGACTAGATGGTCAGTCCAACAGTAACAGTCATGGCACAGGTGATTAACTATCTTTACTTTCACTTGTTTGATAAGACAGCCAGGGTTTTGCACTTGATCACTAGACACAAAACCATGCTCCAAACATTTCATTGTATTAGGAGGAAGACTCTGTTGGAGTTGCCATTCCTCACACCTTCCAAGCCAACTGCATCTTTTCCCACCTTAGTAGAGAAGATTCCAGAGAACAATTTATCTCCCAATGGGTTGCTATGTCTCATGAAAGCCTACTAAATTAGGGCATACACTCTGGAGACCCAAAATGTGTGGTTCCTTGTTTGAGACCCTAATTCTGGAGGGGTGTTGCTGAGAACAATAACTAGCTAGTTCACCTCAAAGGATACTCTGTGAAGAGAACATTAGCCCTTTGGCTTGCTACTCAGAGAATGTGTACCTGCTGCCTTGCCTTTAATTTGCCCTCTCTTGCCCATCATGTCTCACTCAGAGAAACTTTGGCCACAACGTATCATGAGCAATGGCAACAGTACCACATTCAGATCTGTTATTACTGGGATTATGCATGAGAGACCTGACAACAAACAGTTTCAAATTTTATGTTGCAAGGTGAACGATGCCTTTGCATGCTTCTTTTAAGGTGTGGACTTGACAGAGTGAAATAATGGTACAATGGGGAAGGGAAACCAAGATGACTAGAGTTCAGGCTCTGCTGCAAGGTTGCAAACAGTAACACAAAGGCAGGCACATACTTGGCTGCCCTTTCTTCTCACAACTTTCATCACAATCTCAACTACACTTCTGTCTGCACCTCTCCTTCTTAGTCTCTCGTCCATGGTATCACAGGGATGTGGGGAGGAGGGGTGTGTGGCAACCAGAAGGAAAATGAGGTAGACATAGAACTTACCATTGTGTGGGTTTCAGTATGTTCTATATTGCAAAGACCTAGTTGCCTTGGAAATGCTTAGCAACAGTCATCACCAAGACAATGGGGAATAGTTTCCCCAATGAATTACATAATTTTATAACATAGTACAGCACTGGAGAGGTCATTGAGCCCATGATGTTGTGCTGTACCTGAAATGGAAATTGTGATAGATGTGCAAGGGCAATTCACATTGAGATACTCAAATGAGTTTCCAGTTGAAGAAAAACAACCTGGAAGTTATTATTCTCCTGTTTCACTGTGACATATGTTTTATATCTGGTACTACTGAAATAAACAGTAATGTTTATCCTAAATTGTGCAAGACGAAGATTACTTTAATCAATTTGCATGCAAGATATGTAGATTGATTTTGTTGCATTAATACAGCAAAGTAACATTGTACCTACACTACCATGTTGACTTGGCAATATAAGGCAAACAGTTGCAAATCTTTCTGAAAGATACAGTCTTCATATTGTTTCTTTTTAAGTTATAAATAAAAGGTATAACAACAGGAAATCTGCAGATGCTGGAAATTCAAACATCACACACAAAATGCTGGTGGAACACAGTAGGCCAGGCAGCATCTAGAAGGAGAAGCACTATCGACGTTTCAGGCTGAGACCCTTCGTCAGGACTAACCGAAAGGAAAGATAGTAAGAGATTTGAAAGTAGTGGGGGTAGGGAGAAATGCGAAATAATAGGAGAAGACCGGAGGAAGTGGGATGAAGCTAAAAGCTGGAAAGGTGAGTGGCGATAGTGATACAGAGCTGGAGAAGGGAAAGGATCATGGGACTGGAGGCCTCGGGAGAAAGGAAGCACCAGAGGGAGATGGAGAACAGGGAGAGAGAGAGAGAGAGAGCGAGAGCGAGAGAGAGAGAGAGAGAGAGAGAGAGAGAGAGAGAGAGAGAGAGAGAGAGAGAGAGAGAAAGAAAAACAAACAACTAAATATGTCAGGGATGGGGTAAGAAGGGGAGGAGGGGCATTAACGGAAGTTAGAGAAGTCAATGTTCATGCCGTCAGGATGGAGGCTACCTAGCCAGTTTATAAGGTGTTGTTCCTCCAACCTGACTTTGGATTCATTTTGACAGTAGAAGAGGCCATGGATAGAAATATCAGAATGGGAATGGGACGTGGAATTAAAATGTGTGGCCACGAGGAGATACTGCTTTCTCTGGCGGACCAAGCATAGGTGTTCAGCGAAACGGTCTCCCAGTCTGCGTCGGGTCTCACCAATATATAAAAGGCCACACCGGGAGCACTGGACGCAGTATACCACACCAGCCGACTCACAGGTGAAGAGTCGCCTTACCTTGAAGGACTGTCTGGGGCCCTGAATGGTGGTGAGGGAGGAAGTGTAAGGGCAGGTGTAGCACTTGTTCCGCTTACAAGGATAAGTGCCAAGAGGGAGATCGGTGGGAAGGGATGGGGGGGACGAGTGGACAAGGGAGTCATGTAGGGAGTGATCCCTGCTGAAAGCAGGAAGGGGGGGAGGGAAAGATCTGCTTGGTAGTGAGATCCCATTGGAGGTGGCGGAAGTTACAGAGAATTATACGTTGGAACTGGAGGCTGGTGGGGTGGTAGGTGAACCCTACCCCGAGTGGGGTGGCGGGCGGATGGGGTGAGGGCAGATGTGCAGGAAATAGGAGAGATGCGTTTGAGAGCAGAGTTGATGGTGGAAGAAGGGAAGCCCCTTTGTTTAAAAAAGGAAGACATCTCCTTCGTCCTGGAATGAAAAGCCTCATCCTGAGAGCAGATACGGAGGAATTGTGAGAAGGGGATAGCATTTTTGCAAGAGATAGGGTGGGAAGAGGAATAGTGCAGGTAGCTGTGAGAGTCTGTAGGCTTATAGTAGATATCAGTAGATAAGCCATCTCCAGAGATGGAGACAGAAAAATCAAAAAAGGGGAGGGAGGTGTTGGACCAGGTAAATTTGAGGGCAGGGTGAAAGTTGGAGGCAAAGTTAATGAAGTCAACGAGCTCAGTATGCGTGCAGGAGGCAGCGCCAATGCAGTCATCGATGTAGCGAAGGAAAAGAGGGTGACGGATACCTGTATAGACTTGGAACATGGACTGTTCCACAAAGCCAACGAAAAGGCAGGCATAACTGGGAACCATACGGATGCCCATGGCTATATAAAAGGTATGTTTCAGTAAACTGGCACCTTTCTCCTATATGCATAATACTCTATAGTTAATCTCTTCCTTTCAGATAAACAGCTATTTTGCAGATACGAACACATATGGAATGGGAATCACCAAAATTAAACTCTCCTCTTGTATCCTCAAATGTCTCTCATAGCATCTAATAATACCTTGAATAATGTTCATGTTTTGGTTCAACAACATAGCTTAGATTTCGATCCCCAAACACCTATCAACGTATTTTCACTACTTTTCATGAGATTCTTCTAGTCCTAGCATGCTGAACCATTTTAAAGCAATAATTTCTGTCATTTTATCATTTTACACAGTTGCAAGAAAAAGTTGTGAACTTGATTTTCTGAATTACTCAAAATGTGGTCTGATCTTCATCTAAGTCACAAGTATAGACAAACACAAATCTGCCTAAACTAATAAAACACAATCAATTGTACTACTTTCCATCAATACTCAGTACATCATTTAAACAATTATAGTCTAGGTTCAAAAAAAGTATGTGAACCTCTGGAGTAATGCCTTCAACAAAAGCTATTTGAAGTCAGATGATCCAACCAATGAGATGAGATTAGAGGAGTAGGCTGCAAAGATGCCCTGCCCTATAAAAAAGGCACACAAAGTCAGGTTACTGACAGAGCTTGCTCTTCTCAAGGAAGATCTGTTTATGAGCACCATGCCTCAACCAAAACAACTTTCAGAGGACCTTAGATGAAACTGGAAAAGGCTATAAAAGAATTTCTAACTTAAGTGTTCATCAGTCCACATTAAGAGAAATTGTCTACAAATGGAGGAAATTTAGTACTGTTACTATTCTCCCTCGGTGTTGGCATTCTGCAAAGATCATACCAAGACCCCAATGTGCAATGCTGAAGGAGGTGAAAAAGAGCCCAAGGGGAACAGCAAAATACTTGCACAAATATCTAGAACTTGCTAAAGTCTCTGTAAATGTGTCCACTGTAAGCAAAATACTGAAGAAGAATGGTGTTCGTCGAAGGACACCACAGAGGAAACCACTCCTCTCCAAAAAAAAAAAATTGCTACACATCTCAAGTTTGCAAAAGAGCACCTGGATGTCCACAGTCCTTCTAAGACAGATGAGACAAACATTGAACTGTTTGGCAGAAATGCACACAACTATGTTTGGAGAAAAAAGGGCACTGCATACAATACCAAAACTTCATCCCAACAGTGAAACATGGCGGAAGGAGCATCATGGTTTGGGGCTGCTTTGTTACCTCGGGGCCTGGACAGCTTGCAATAATTGAGGGAACAATTGATTTAAAATTGTATTAAGATATTTTACAGGAGAATGTCAGGGTAGTGGTCCATCACTTGAAGCTTAATAGTTGGATGATGCAACAAGACAATAATCCAAAACCCAAGAGTAAATCAACAACAGAATGGTTTAGAAGAAGAAAATTTGTGTTTAGGAATTACCAAGTCAGAGTCCAGACCTTAACCCAACTGAGGTGCTGTGGCATGACCTGAAGAGGGCTGTTCCTGCAAAGTATCCCAGAAATATTGATGAACTGAAACAGTTTTGCATGGAGGAATGATCTAACATTCCTCCTCACCGATGTACAAGTCTGATCAGCAGCTGCAGGAAATGTTTGGTGTAGGCTATTGCTGTTAAAGAAGGTTCTACCAGTTATTAAATACAAGGGTTCTCATACTTTTTCCAAACTGGACTGTGAATGATTAATCAACATGTTCAATAAAGGCATGGAAAGTACAATTGTTTATCTGTTATTAGTTGAGGCAGATTGTATTTGTCTATTATTGTGATTTTGATGAAGATCAGATCACATTTTTGAGTAATTAATGCAGAAAATTAGGTATTTGCAAAGAGCTAAAAAAAAAATTCTTGCAATTGTATATTTCAATTACATTGCTTCTAAACTACCAGAAACTTCAATTGTAAACCCAATGTTTCCCCAATCACTCCTCACTAGGATTTCCTTAGCATTTCCTCGGAACAATATTTCTTGCATCCTTCTGCACTCTTTCTTGGGGCAAAAAGCACATATTGTGAGGGCAAAAGTGTGGTCTTGCCAGTGCCACTTATTTAAGGTTATATGTTAATGCATCTGAAGCAATTAAGGAAAAAGTTCACTAACTTAATATCTAACATGGCTAACTATCATAAACAGAAAGATTGGAAGATATGAACCTTGAGAGATCTTGACAGGGGAATGTGGAGAGGATGCTTCATCTTATGGGATAACTAAAACTAGGAGTCACCGTTTCAAGGTAACTGGATAGGAGTCACTCATTTAAGACATAAATTCTCTCACAGTAGTGCCTCTGTTGTTTATGATGCATATAAATGATGTGGATGAAAAACTAAATGGGTGGGTTAGTAATTTTGGAGACAATACAAAAATTGGTGGAGTTGTTGGCAATGTGGTGGGCTGTCAAATGATATAAAAGTTAAAGATATGGGCTGAGAAATTGGCAGATGGAATTTAATCCAAGCAAGTCAGAGTTGTATACTTTGGGAGGTCAAATCTAAGGGGAAGCTATACAGTTAATGGCAGGACCCTTAAAAGCATTGATATACGGAAGGATACTGGGGTCAATAAATAGCTCACTGAAAATGGTCAAAAATAGATAAACAGATAGGGTGGTTGACAAACAAAGAGTATTGTATGCTTGCCTATGCTTGCAGGGATTGAGTACAAGAATAGAGAAGTCATATTACAGCTATATAATGCTTTGGCTAGGCCATGGTTTGAGAATTGTGCACATTTCTAGTTGTCCCATTACAGGAGGGATGTGGATGATTGGAAAAAGTGTAGAAGAGTATTCACCCCACACAGGAATACAAAATAATGAGGAGTATAAAGAGGGCAAGATAAACAAAATTATGAGAGGATAAATGCAAATAGGCTTTTTACGCTGAGGTTGGGTGAGGCCAGAACCAGAGGTCATAAATTAAGGGTGAAAGATGAAATATTTAAGCGGAGCCTTAGGGTGGCATGAGTGTGAAATGAACCATCAGTGAAAGTGGTGTATTCAAGTTTGACTGCAACCTTTAAGAGAAGTTCGGATAAGTGCATGGATGGAAGAGGAACAGAGTGCTATAGTCCAGGTGTGGATTGATGGATCTAGGCAAAATAACAGTTTGTCATGGACGAGATGGACTAACGCATTTGTTTCCATGCTGAAGTGCTATAATAATTAACAGATTTGCTACAATGCTGCCTAGATTAGAGGGTATGTACTATAATGAGAGATTGGACAAACTTGGGATGCTTTCTCTGAAGCATCAGAGGCTGAAAGGAGACCTGATTGAAGTCCATAAAGTGATGAGAGACATAGATAGGGTAGACAGTTAGAATCCTTTCACCCTCTAGGATAAAAAAAATCAAGTATTAGAGAACATATATTTAAGATACACATTGTCATAATACAACACAATTCACCTTGGATGCCTGTCTGAACCACCGTAAACATTCTGGGTATGAATCAAAGGTCACATAGTACGTTTGTCCTTGCTGCCCAGCAGAACTGAACATGAGGCAGTATTGTCTTCTTTTTACTTCTTCCACCTGTACAGGATATTAGAAAAGAAAACAATTTCATTTCTTCAATGAAAAAAATTATGTCATTTTCGATTTAGATGACTTATTGTTTAACTCTGAAGACACTGGTGATGCCCATTGCACTGGGAAAATTCATCTTTGCACATTGGTATTTTAATTCCAAACACTATCATTGCTTCTAGCCCCCCCCCCCCCCCACCACACACACACACACACACAACAGCACTAGAGGTACAACTTGTCTTATTTTAGTGCATATATTTATTGACAGAAACTAAATGAGATTCATGTGTTACCAGCAAATCCAATTACATAGTAGGGACGAAAACTGATATCAAAGTCAGCAGATTTCTTGAGAGAACAGAGTGAAAGATGGAAAAAGAGTGGAAAGCTTGACACAGCACTGAGCATTTTGACAGAAGTTCAGATGCACTATCTATTCATTTAACCCCGACGCAGAAGAACATTCCACGCACAGGATTTGCATTGTCCAGAAATATATTATCTCCATTCTACTAAATATTTATCAGAGTCCATGTGTGGGGGGGGGGGGGGGGGGTGAGAGGGGGATGTGACAATATTAGGCTATGTTGTAATCTCAACAAAGAATGCAATACGATCACTAAGAAATCATTAGGTTTGTTGCATGTCATTAAGATGGAATCTAGCCTCTAGTAAATTATACTCATATGCTATTCTGAATTTGAGATCAGTGGTTTGAGATTTCATTGTGATACAGTATAAACTCATTTCAACATCGTACAGCAGAACTTCAAACGAAAGCAAATCCTGTGGTGTCCATCAAACATTGTTTTTGCTGAAATACTATATACAATCAATCTTGTACCCTTGAATAATTCATATTTCATGTACGTTTGAAAAATCCTATACCCTGCATAATTTAACTAATTTGTTCAGATTATGACAGACTAAACTGGCCTTAAGTAGTACAGACTTTTTGAATACCAGCTTCTTCAGAATAGACAATTTCGTACCTTGCCTCCAGGGAGAGGAAGCACATGCATTTTTCCCATCTGGCACTCCTTTACTGAAGACACAATTAGGCAGGTACCGCAGAGAATGACTTGGCGTTCTGACCACTTGTGCAACTGAGTTTTCCCTTTCCGTACACTGAACACACCGGACAGAAGGATCTGATCCAGTTGCTCTATGCTACTCGGCTTTCCTAAAGTGATATAGAGAAAAAAATGTTTTTATTATCTTACAAAATTATGAAGGGAATAAATGGTATAGAATAAGCAGCTTATTGCCAAAAGATTGATAAAAACAAACACTAAACATTTAATGGATTTCACAGACATGTCAAGATCAGATTGTTGTTAGCTTTCATTAAAAAAAAGTCAGGATCCAAATGTTTTGTGAACTGCAGCATGGTTATTAAGTTCATTAAAAACCTGACAGTCATAGAAATCTCAAATTAATTAACAGCCTCAGATGAAAAGCTTTGACCTAGATTATTAACATTTCACCTTTACACATGGAAACTATTGTGGTGAACTAATAACATCGCCTGGTGAGTCAGGATCTCATGTACTCAAACCTGAACTGGCTTTTCAATGTAGTTAAAAAAAATCTCTTCAAAATTAGTGATGCAGTACTAAGCTACCTTGACAATATTTAAAACTTGCACAGCAACTTAGTAAAACATAATTCCTGTGCCAGATTTCAAGACTTGACTTTTATTTAAACTGGGCCTTGTGACCA
Organism: Hypanus sabinus; assembly: GCF_030144855.1. Taxonomy (NCBI): domain Eukaryota; kingdom Metazoa; phylum Chordata; class Chondrichthyes; order Myliobatiformes; family Dasyatidae; genus Hypanus; species Hypanus sabinus. The sequence continues at coordinate 48,078,555 of NC_082722.1, forward strand.
ACTATATTAATTAGTGCATTTCATTGTAATACAATGATTCCAGAGTTCAAAATTTATTTTTTATTTAAAAGATACATAATCCCTGGAAAGACCAACATCTATTGCCTGGCTCTCACTGCCTTTGTATCACTGGAATCCTTCAGCTGAATGTATTACCACAGCCACACTGGGCGGGAAGTTTTAGAATTTAGGTCCAATGAAAAAACATTTGTAATTTGTATTCGGTTGCTGGGGATCACTTTCCACGTTCTGCTTTATAGTACAAGATATAGGCTTGTTGTGTTACTACAGTATATTTTACAGTGGTAATATTTTAGCCATAATGGTAGAGGTAGTTTGACTGAATACTTATGGCTCCTAGGTTCCTGGGTAATCTGAAGCTGCACTCAAGCAAGGGGTGACTATAGCAGTACACACCTGACATACACCTTGTAAAGGCTTTAAAGTCCGAAGCAAGTTTCTTGTTGCAGAACAATCAATCTCACACCTGCTCTGATAGAAGCTCTACTTCTGTTTGTGGTACAGTTCAATTTCTGGTTAATAGTGACAACCAGCCCACTCCCAATTGCCAGGATGGCAATGTGAGAAATTCACTAATGGGAATTCTGTTAAATATCAACAAATGATCAGACTCACACCTGCTTGAACTAACATTGTCTAGCATTCGTTTGATGTAAATACTATTTGTCACTTAGCAGCTGAGGACTGAATACTACCTATGTGCATATGTCTTTTTGCATGCTGGCATTGGCTGCTTCATTTTCTGAAGAGTTTCCAATGGGGAGAGGGGGGATGGTAGAGAGGGAGGTGGTGGGGGAGAGGGGAGAGAACATTGAACTGTACAGCACAATGCAGGCTCTTTGGCCCATGATGTTGTGTGACATCTTATCCTACACCAAGGTGAATCTAGTGCTTCCCTCCCACATAGCTCTCCTTTTCCTTTCATCCACATGCCCAAGAGTCTCAAGTCTCCCGAATGTATCCGTCTCTCACCACTCCTGGCAGTTCATTCCAAACACTTACCACTCTCTGCTCACAAAAACCTACCTCTTGACATCACCCTACACTTTTCTCTGGTCACCTTAAGTTACACCCTCTCACATTAGCCATTTCTGCCCTGAGAAGAAAGCACTGGCTATCCACTCCATCGAAGAACCTCTATAAAGTCACCTCTCATTCTCCTCCCCTCCAAAAAGAAAAGCCTTGGCTTGCTCAACCTCTCCTCATTAGACAATCCCTAATCCAGGTAGCATCCTGGTATACCTCCTCTGCACCCTCTTGAAACCTTCCACATCTTTCCTATAATGAGGTGACCAGAACGGAACACAATACTCCAAATGTGGTCTAACCAGTCTTACAGAGCTGCAACATTATGAACTCCAAGCCCTTGACAAATGAAGGTCAACACATTATACACACTCTTAACCACCCTATCAACTTGAGCAGCAACTTCGAGGGATCTGTGGAGGTGCACCCCAAGATCCCACTGTTCCGCCACACTGCTAAGTATCCGGCTATTAATCTTGTACTCTGCCTTCAAGATAAACCTCGTCATTTTATATTTATCCTAACTGAACTCCATCTGCCACTTTTCAGCCCAGCTCTGCATCCTATCACTGATCTGTTGTAACCTACAACAAACTTCTATACTAGCCATAACACCACCAATCTTTGTGTCATCTACAAACTTATGAAGCTTCTACTTCCTCATCCAAGTCATTTATAAAAATCACAAAAAGCAGAAGTTCCACAACAGATTACTGTGGAACATCACTGGTTACAGCTAAGCAGAATACACTCCATCTACTCCCAACCACAGTGTTCTGTGAGCAAGCCAAAAGAGAGATCTCAAGAGTGATCTAGTTTCTTTTCATATAATGAACAGCAGCAGCTGTCATGGACACTACTTTTGCAGCTCCACAGGTGCTGTCTAAACACACTCTCTATATGCAGTTTGATTTGTTTTCATTTGATACACACAGACACCATAATATCCACATTTGATATTTATGGTTTGATATGTCTGATCTTAATCATGGTGCAGGCAACAGACATGCAATTCACTATCTAATTAAAGGAGATAATACATGTTTTAGTATATTGGGCCTCTGACTAGATTAATTTCCAAGTTACTTGAAACATTACCTATTCAATTCCATTTCATAAATTTTAGTTAAATCCACATACTTTAAAACATATACTTTGTAAAATATAACAGGATTTCATACAGTTTTTAAAAATAAGGAACCTGTTTGATTTCATAACATCTGTTAAAAATACTGTAAACAATGATCCTGACAGTACAAATCTTAGCCAACCATAAATATATAATTTAACAGGCCTCCATTAAAAGCCTCTCAAGTTTAAATAAAATTATAAAAGTTTGAGGTGCTCAGCTTTACCAAGTCTTATTCTCCAACAGTGAAAGGAGTTTACCTGAACCAATATTTATCAAGTAGAGCAGGTTCCAATTAAAAATTTTAACACAAAATGTTGCCTCCATTTGTTAGTGAAAATGGGTGCACCCTCCATTTCTTTTAAACCCCATTCTCACTATTTGCCAGTATTTTCCACACATTTTACAATTTATAATAGAGGTTCTTATGTGAGGTTTGGGTCAAACTTGCACCCATAATGCTAAGTGCAAGCTGCCACGCCACATTCCCATGGATTTCTTTATTTCAAAACTTGCAATAAGGTCTGTACCTGTACTGTTGCAAGAGAATCACAAAAGGGATCATGAATATGTGAGTTGCTGTTTAACATGTGGAAATGTGAAGTTATCGAATCAAATATGAAGAAACAAAACATACAATAAACGGAGAGACAACAAAACACTGCAACTTCAGACATTAAATGTAGAGCATGCAGGTACAGCAAGTAATTAGAAAAACAAATGGGTTGTTGAGCATTACTGCAAAGAGTATGACATACGAAAATAACAGGCGTGCGAAAACTATTTAAATCATTGGTGAGACCACATTTGGCGTATTGCTCATCTATTCTGCATACAGTTCGGAGAAAATTCACCAGACTGATTCCCGAGATGATATCCTTGATGAAGACAAAGTTAATCTTGTACCAAAGCCATATATAATATAAACTGTAGATTGTATTACCCTCTGAACTACCCGTTAATGAAATCAATTACATAGAATCAATTAAGAAAGTAGCAATATTGTGGGGTACAACAGATTAGCAACTTACCCTTTTAGAATGTCACTTCTTCACAGATTAACAAATCTGACATCAAATTGGTTTAGTAAATTTTATTTTTGATTTGGATCACAAGTCAAATTGCAAATAACAGAAATATCTGAAGACCACAAATGCATTCATCAAAACGTGAGATGTCCCAGATGCTAACTGAAATGCAATCTTACACTTTCAAAACAGAACCACTGATGCTAAAAACACAGAAAAAGTGATTATCAAAAAACTATTGAACTCTGAAGGAATGATGCCATACTTAACTTGAAAGGACATATAGGTAACAATTTTGGCTGATTTTTCTCATTTACATTACAAGAGTGGTGCACAGCAGACTTTGGGTGCTTATTCACAAAAACAGTACCATCTTTGTACTCAGTGATCAACCTGGGATTCAGTTAAATAGCTGAGAAGCATTCTTAGGTGGTTCTGAATGTTACTATATTTAATGTAAGTTTATTCTTTCTTGATTGTTTTCTTTACATCACATGCTCCATTAACCGAGTTCCGAGAATCGGACAAAAACATCTGAAAGCTGTTACTTGACCAGATGATTTTTGGAGCAACAAACAGTCTGCTAGAGGAACATATTAATCCTGATGCATGGTTTCAAAGTGAAACATCGACAGTTCCTTCCCCCCATAGACGCTGCTCAACTCTCTGAGCTCCAACAGCAGATTGTTTGTTGATCCAGATTCCAGCATCTGCAGCCTCTTGTGTCTCCTGATTATTTTTGGAGTTTTCTATTTTTATTTCTGATTTTCATCTTCTAGGGTACTTAAGCTGTTATTTTATTTCAAGGTATCTAAAACTAATAAACTAGCATAAGCTGGGAGCGTACAGATTAATCAACCATCGATGTAATTCCTCAATCTGATGACAAGGTCAACCAGGACGAACTAAACATAATCCCTTCTCCTAGTGTACTATTATGCATAGCACAGAAGTAAAATTACAGGAGTGGAATGCAGAGGTCTGTTCCTGTGATTCAGAGCACAAGTTTGAATCCTATCACAGTAGCTTGAGAGCAATCATTGGATTGTGATATATAAAAGCATCTTGTTCACTAACGCCCTGCTTGGAAAGAAATCTGCCATCCTTATTCAATCTGCCCTACAAATGACTCAACCCTTACAATAACGTGTGTTTCTTTTTAACAGTCCTCTGAAATTATTTAATAAGTTCCAGAGGCAAGTTAGGATGGGCAGTAAATAGTGGTCTCACCAGCATTGCCCGCATTCCAAACAACAAATTAAGGACTTGACAGTGGTAACATCTTTTAGTAAAAAGATGTTTCAGTGAACCAACAAAGAAATAACTCATCCACAATGGGCAAACAATCTCTAAAGACCAACACTTAGCAATTAAACTCCAAGTATTTTGTTAAAGATTGTGTTCTACTACTGGATCAAGTTACAGGAATACATTGTACACAATCAACCACTCACTGGTCTACTTTCTATTTTTTTTTAAAACAGCAAAACTGAACCCATGCATTTTGCTCTTTGGAAAATTAAATCTTACCATGAAAATATCTGATCATGCAGCTCAAATCAGCAATAGCAGCTTCCTCTTGTATCCGAAGCGGGTCCTGGAAACCTAATCCAGATAGATAATCATAAAGGATTTGCAGAGGCCTCTCATCTGGATTCAGTCTCCTGGAACAGATGAAGTGCTCAGTATCAGAATCAAGAATATTTATAATTTAGTGAAAGGTAAAAACAAAAGGAACCACTACACAGATCCAAGAAAATCTTAAGTGCAATTTCTTAGGGGAAAGGATTCATTTCCAGTAATCGCAGTTGAGGCACTTGTTTTTTTTTCCCAAAGATTGAATAAATTGCATGTGCATAAAAGTTGCTCTCTATTACAAAGGAATTCAATTTCTGGAAAATGATTTTTTTTAAATCCCTAATTATCATTACATAAACACTTCCAAAGAATTTTCCCAGGTTATAAAAAGTAGAAAAGCTTGTCCAGACTGCAAGCTTACTTACAAAGGAAAGAATGATGTTTGTGTCCTTCACAGAGTACCTGCAAAGAAGCAACTAGAGAGGAGAGGCAAGTCCAACATCTAGGCAACCGAGCAAGCCCAAAGTGGCCCAAGCCGATTTAGAAAACAGTAGGTTGGGAAGACTTAGCATTATAAATATTAGCATATACGCAAGATACTCCTTGTGTGGATGCTTCTCTCTTCTCACAAAAACCCTATGATTTTGCGCTACAGTAGTGACAGAGTGTTTGAATTACTGTACTAGTAATCAAAATACCAGAGGTCAAATCCCACAATGGCAGCTGTTAACTTCAAACTTAATTAATAATTTTAAATTTAAAGAAACAAATTAGCCATTAATTAGTTACTACCAAACTAGCAAATTGACATAAAAAATTATTTGATTCACTAATGAACTTCAGGTGAAGAAATTTATCATCTACTTGGAGTGATTTGAAACTGCTCCAGTTTACCAACCGTGACAACAGATCACAGCTGATGCCATTTCCTTGGCTCTTCACTCATGCTTTGAACATCCAACAGTGAAGATGCTTTTCATTGACTACAGATCTGCATTCAATACCATCATCCCCTAAAAACTAATAAGCTCCAAGACCAAGGCCTCAATATCTCCTTGTGCAAATGGATCCTTGATTTCCTCACCTGCAGATCCCAGTCCATTCAGACTGAGCAGCCGCCAATTGGAGATCGGAAGCATGAGAAGATGTAACCCACTGAAGTTCTCCAACTGGGTATAAAAGGTATTGACTTGTGTTAGTTTGGTGTTTTGGACAGAGACCAATCAGTGCTCTGAACTGATTTATAAGAACAAATTAAAATAAGACAGTGGCATTGTTGGATTGGACAGTTAGAATGGTTTTTTTTTAAGTTTTAACTCTTCCAGGCTGCAGCAAGGAGAGGCACTATTGAAAGAAAGCATCCAGCTGCAGCTTCTAACAGTCTATGTTAAAGGAGTTGGAGCTGGAGCTGGACAAACTCTGGATCATTCAGGAGGCTGAGGTGGTGATAGATGGGACATTCAGAAAGGTAGATATACTCAAGGCGCAAGACACAGAAAACTAGGTGACAGGAAGGGGAAAAAGGTTAAAAAGCCAGTGCAGTGTACCTTGAGGCCATTCCCCTCAACAACAGGTATACAGCTTTAAATACTGTTGGGGGGGGGGAAGAAAAGAGGATTAACTTAGCAAAAGAATATCAGTGATCAGGACTCTGGCACTGGGTCTGGCTCTGTGACTTCAAAGGGAAGGGGGAGAGAGGTATTCTGTGGTGATAGGAGATTTGTTAATTAGGGGAACAGAAAGGAGGCTCTGTGGGTGAGAATGAGATTCTTAGATGGTATTTGTCTCCTGGGTGCCCGAGTCCGGGATATCTCGGATTGAGTCCTTAACATTCTTAAGTGAGAGGGTGAGCAGCCAGAGGTTGTGGTCCATTAATGATGGGGTTCTGCAAAGTGAGTTCAAGGAATTAGGTGCCAAGTTAAAGGGTAGGACCACTAGGATTGAAACCCATGTCACATTCTACTGAGGCCAGAAAGTGGAAGATTATACAGTTTGACATTTGGCTAAGGAATTGGTTAGGAGGGAAGGCATAAGATTTTTGGATCATCGGGCTCTCTTCTAGGGAAGGTAGAAGATTTTTAGATGATTGGACTCTCTTCTAGATGGGAATCAGAGTACCAGAACAGATAGTGGATAAGCTGTAGAGACAGATGTTGTTCAGACCTCAAAGTCAGGAATCAAAAGGTTGAGCATGGTACGACAAATGCCCTGAGCTTCATATATAGCAAGAAGTATTGTAGGAAAGGCAGATGAGCTCAGAGCAAGGATCAACACATGGAATGGTGATATTACAGTCATTACTGAGACTTGGTTGCAGGAGCAATAGGACTGGCAGCCCAATATTCCAGGGTTCCTGGAATATTGTTGTGTCTGTTTTAGACACAACAGAGCAGGAGGAATTAGAGGAGGAGGGGTGGCATTACTAGTCAGAAAAAATGTTAGTATTCAGTCAGAACAGACTGGAGAACTTGTCTAGCAAGGCATTATGGGTGAAACTGACAAATAACAAAGGGATGACCACATTAATGGGGCTACATCCAACAATCCGAGGAACAAATTTGTAGAGAAATTGCAGACAGTTGCAAGAGACATAAGATTGTTGTAATAGATTACTTTAACTTTCCACGTGTTGACTGGGACTTCCATAATTGAAAAGAACTAGATGGGATGGAGTTCATCAAATATGTTCAGAGAAGTTTTCTTAACCAGTATGTAGAATTCACAACAAGTGTGAGATACTTGATCTGCAATTAGGGAACAAGGTAAGGCAGGTGATAGAAGTTTCTGTAGAGAACACTTTGCATCCGTTCAGGTCTCGACCCGAAACGTTGATTGCTTCTTTGAACAGATGCTGCCCAACCTGCTGAGTTCATCCAGCTTTTTTGTACATCTGGGTCTGTTGTTTATCATCTATATTGAGTACAGGACATGGAATGTTATGCTGAAGTTGTAAAGACTTGGTGAGGCCTGAATCAGAGTATTACATGCAGGTTCAGTCACCTACTGACAGGAGAGATGTAACTAAGGTTGAAAGACTACAGAGAAAATTTTCCAGGGTGTTTCCAGGACTGGAGGACCTGAGTGATAAGGAAAGTTTGAATAGGTTAGGACTTTATTCCTTGGAACATAGAATATTGAGGGGAGATCTAATATAGAAATACAAAATTATGAGGGGTGTAGAGTGGGCAAATACAAGGTGGCTTTTTCCACTGAAGTTGGGTGGGACTGCAATTAGAGGTCATGGGTTAAGGGTAGAAGGTGAAAAGTTTAAGGTGAACATGAGGGGAAACTTCTTCATTCAGAAGATCGTGAGTGTGTTGAATGAGCTGCCAGTGCAAGTGGTGCATGCAAGCTTGATTTCAATGTTTGAGAGTAGTTTAGATAGGTGCACAGATGGTAGGGGTATGGAGGGCTATGATCCTGGTGCAGGTTAATGGGAGTAGGCAAATGGTTCTCCAAGATTAGATGGGAGGAATGGCCTGTTTTCGTGCTGTATTTTTCTATGACTACGTCGTCCACAATCACCATCACCACAGGTGCACCACAATGTTGTGTTTAACCCCCTGCTCAACTCGCTTTACACTTATGACTGTGTAGCTAAGCACAGCCAGCTCCAATGCCATATTCATGCTGGCTGATGACACCACTGTTGTTGGCAGAATCAAAGATAGTGATGAATCAGCATGTAGAAGGGAGACTGAAAACCTGTCTGAGTGATGCCACAACAACATCTTACTGAATGTCAGCAAGAGGCAGTCCTCTGCTTTCTTCTATGTGTGCAAAGATTCAGTGTATCAACTAAAAATTTGACAAACTTTCAAAAGATGTGTGGTGGAGAGTGTACATCATGGCCTGGTATGGAAACACCAATCTGCTTGAATGGAAAAGCCCAAAATAGTGGTGGCGACAGCCTAGTCCATCATGGGCAAAACCCTCCACACCACTGAGCATATCTGCAAGGTGCACTTTTGCAAAAAAGCAGCATCCATCATCAAGGACCCCACCATGCTCTGAAAGTGCTGCCATCTGGAAGGAGGTTCTGGAGACCAGCACCACCAGGTTCAAGGACAGTTATCACCCCTCAAACATCAGGTCCTTGAACCAAAAGGATAATTTCACCCAACTGCATGCACCCCAACACTAAACTGTTCCCACAACCTTTGGACTCACTTCCATTTTCAAAATTTTTTTATTAATTATTATTGAAGATCAACAAAAAATACATTAAGGTAATTAAGACAATATGTCATTATGTACAATGAAGAATTAAATTAGGAAATAACTGATTAACAAAGCTAAACAATATATCAATAATAAGAATAAAAAATAAAGTGTTAATATTTTTTGAAAGGAAAAAAGGGAAAAAACCCTACTAAGAGAAAAAAACCCTACTAACTGAAAAAAAACAGAAAAGAAAACACCATTGGGAGCACAACCCCGGTGCTATACATCACACAAGCTTCCGACTCACTTTCAGTGACTCTTCACCTCATGTTCTTGAAATTTATTGGGTTTTTTTTTTGCTTTTTTTTGTACAGCTTGTCATTTTTTCTGCACTGGTTACTTGTTCCTCATGCGTGGTTTTTCATTGATTCTATTGTGTTTTTGTATTTACTGTGAATGACTGCAAGAAAATGAACCCCAGAGTTGTATATGGTGACATGTATGCACTTTGACAGTAAATTCTGGTTAACTGGTTCAACTGGGATAATTGGGATAACTGGGATCAGTACATTTTGGCTCAATTGAGCGGCTATCACAATTAGCTGAAGTTTCATGGAAATAGTTAAAAAGATATAAAATAGACAACTACCATTTAACTGAGGAACAAATTATGTATTTAAATACAGAACAAATTAGAACACTACTAATACTACTATAGTACATAATATAAAACCGTGTACAAGCTCCTATTAGTTATCAGAGAAATTCGTCCAGTGTATGCTGCCATATTCTTTTGAATGGCTGTAAATGAATAAAATCAGCACAGACACCTGGTAAACACAATAGACTACCCTTATACAAAGACAGCTGCATCCTGCAAATCACAAGAGAGTTCCTCCAGCATTCTGTGTGTATTGCATCCTGCAAATCTTCATTTTCATTGTAACATTCAAGATGATTGTCAATGCCTTCAAATTCTCTGTTGTTCCTGGATAGTTGAATGAGTGAAATTGTTCCATTTTCACCCCTGGCCATTTCTGGTATCTCCAAGCCTGAATGCTTGAGCAAAACAGTTCTGATCACTGCTTAAATGCTTACTGTGTTGGGGTCCGGTCCAAAGCCCGCCTTCCGGGTCTTGCTCTGGTCCGCGGACTCCGGGCCTTGCAGCCAGCCCTCCTGTCACCCGGAGCCATTGGATCATCTTGGCTTAAGGAGGTACACCTGTTGCCTATTAGGGAGCAGGTGTTTGTAAGGGGCTCGGGGACTGAGCCTGGTTGTGGGGTCGTCCTGCTCCGAAGCCGGTTTAACCCACACTGTAGCTGGACTGCCGGCTCTGAATCCTGTCTGTATCCAGTTCTGCCCCCTGGTTGCTGCCCTGCTTGGAATCCTGTTCTGCCCTGGTTGCCACCCTGCTCGGAATCCTGTTCTGCCCTGGTTGCCGGCCTGTTCTGTATATGCTCTATCCGGTTGGTCTTGTTCCCCTGCTTCTCTCCTGTGCGCTGGTCCCGCTGTTCCGCCTTATTCGCCTTGCTCGCGCTGCCACGCTGTCGGTTGCCTTTCCTAATTTACTGGTGTCTCACGGTAGTCCTGCTGCTCACCCTGGACCCAGCTTCCTTCTGATCCCTTGCCTCCGTTGGGCAGGTCCGGCCAGACTGCCGCTGCCTGACAGAGGTTCTACCCCTTCCTACCCGTTGCCTCCGTCAGGCAGGTCTGGCCGGATTGAGGCTGGCCAGTGGGGGTTTCTGCCCTTTCCACGAATTGCTCCCTAAGGGTTGTGCCCCGCACCTGCCCAGGTGTCCGTGACTGGCCCAGGCCTCCGTGTTTTCCTCCCGGGAGGCGGCCCTGCCCGGGATCCATGCAGCCCGCCCTAAGGACTCCTACCCTTTCCTCCCCTCGTTTCCCATGGGTTGTTCCCCGCACCTGCCCAGGTGTCCATGACTGGCCCAGGCCAGTGTTTCCGCTTGGGAGGCGGCCTGCCTGGGATCCATGCGACCCGCCATGAGGAATCCTCCTGCCCTGCCTGAACACTGGGACCCACCCGTCTGCCTCGCCCGGATTCTGGGACCCTCCCGTCTGCCTCGCCCGGACTCTGGGATCCTCCCGCCTTCTCCGGACTCTGGGACCCTCCCGTCTGCATCGCCCGGACTCTGGGACCCTCCCGTCTGCCTCGCCCGGACTCTGGGACCCTCCCGTCTGCCTCGCCCGGACTCTGGGATCCTCCCGCCTTCTCCGGACTCTGGGACCCTCCCGTCTGCCTCGCCCGGACTCTGGGATCCTCCCGACTGCCTTGTCCGGACTCTGGGACCCTCCTGTCTGCCTCATCCGAACTCTGGGATCCAGACCCACTTGCCTTACCCCTTACATGCCATGGCATCCCCATCCTGTCCTACCCCTAGTGCTTCAGTGTCTGCGTCCTGCATTTGGGTCCAATCCTGCCCCCGTTCCTGACATACTGCTGATTTGTCACCAACTATTAGTGAAAAAAATCACTGCTTTTTGAAGACACACAACTGACACCATTTAAAAACTGTTCACCTGAAGCACAGTGTAGTGTCCAATGGCCACGTAAGCGTAAGTGCCCGCTGCTAGTTAAAAACTGTTTGACAACAGTCACCTGTCCTAATTAAGCAGCATAATGTCCCAAATAAACCAAGAGAATGCTGGCTATTTTCTTGAGTCATTTTTGTTTTTTACCAGTTGTCCCACATAAGTAGCTACCCTAATTAACTGAAATCAACTGCATACACATATTATTGTAATTCATAATTTGTTTTTATGTTGTACTGTAGTGACAGATCAACTAATTTCATGACATATGTCAGTGATATTAAAACTGATTCTGATCCCATCATGCAGGTTTCATTGAGGGCTGATGAAGAGGAGCATTCATTTACTATTTTACTCTGCATTGTTCCAATGGTAGAGAACCAGAATTTCCACACCTGATAACTGGTCTCAGTGGTCTTGAAACACTTTGAATTATCCAGCTGCTCCTATTCCATAATTCTGCTGTACCAAATAATCGACAACACTATGCTGTATAGCAGTACAACCATGCTGAATAGAATGTACTTAGAACAAATCTGTCAGTTTTAAACTGAGCACCATAGATTACCAGCTTAGTGGAAGCATATATCATTACAATCTCCAACCTCACAGAGTGCCGCTTCCCTCATTCTACTATTATTAGCATGGATCAACGATGAATGCAATAGAGCAGGTTGGAGTAGAAACAGCCGGACCTAAAAATGAAGAACAACACAAGACTACATGCATGCTAAAATGCAAAAATAGAATGCAACAGATAGAATTATACGATTTTGCAATCAATACACAGATCAAAATTATACAGTTCTCAGAGCTTGCATTAAGTTGTGAATGATGGTGGTCAAGTAAAAAGCTAAAGGAAGACAAAGAACGTCCCCATTTTCAAAGGTATAATCACAAAATGGGAGAACTGAAGCCAAAGCTGACATACACTCAGCCACTTTATTAGGTACACCTGCTCATTAATGCAAATATCTACACAGCCAATCATGAGGCAGCAACTCAATACATAAAAGCATGCAGACATGGTCAAAAGTTTATGTTCAAACCAAACTTGGGATTTTACGTAAGAGTCTCTATAGCTTTAAAAAAAATGGTGCAATAAACTAAAAAAAAATCCAATGCGTGTCAGATCCATGGGCAAAACATTTTGTTTATGTAAGAGGTCAGAGGAAAACAATCAGACTGATTCAAGCTGACAGGAAGGTGACAGTAACTCAAATAACCATATATTACAACAGTGTGCAGAACAACATCTGTGAATACACAACACATTGCACTTTGAAGTGGATGGGCAACACTAGAAGACCACACTCCTGTACATAATAAAGTGGCCACTGAGTGTCCATCATCCCTACACTGTCTCTAGGTCAAAACTCTAGAACTCTCTTCCTAAGAGCTTTTCCCCAAACTCAAAGACTACAGTGGTTCAAGAAAGCAGCTGACCATCACTTTCTCAAGGGCAATTAAGGATGGGTTGTAGCGGTGTGCTACACACAGCGCTGAAATAACAACACAGAGTCGGTAAATTGCGGTTAAAAAAGATTTTATTCGAACTTCGCAGCCTCGCTTTAAAGCCTCCCTGATCCCGCCCTCCCGGGGCGCGGATGCTGTAGGGGACAGGTATTCACAGTCCCGCGCGGGCTTTTCCCTTTGTTGGTGAAGCAGACTTTATGCCGGCGTGCTGGCTATTCGTGAGCTGGTTCAAGTGCGCTAGGAAGTGGGTCGCCACATAACCCCACCCCCCAGAACCAGCGATACACCCCCCAATGTCCACAGTCTGGGCTGGACCCTGTTTGGGAGGTCAGCCTCTGCGCCGCGGTGCCGGAAACTCGACCGGTTGCGCCAGGTCCACATGGGCCGGTTTGAGTCGGTCCACCATGAAAACCTCCTCTCTCCCCCCCAATGTCCAGCACGAACATGGACCCGTTGTTCCTGATCACTGTAAACGGCCCCTCATAGGGCCGCTGTAGCGGTGGCCGATGCTTGCCCCTTCGAACAAACACAAACTTACAGTTCTGCAGGTCTTTGGGTACGCAGGTCGGGTTCTGCCCATGCTGCAAAGTGGTTATGGGGGCCAGGTCACTGAGCCTCTGGCATAGTCTGCCCAGGACTGCTGCAGGTTCTTCCTCGTGCCCCCTTGGGGCTGGTATGAACTCCCCGGGGACGACCAGGGTTGCGCCGTACACCAACTTGGCCGACGAGGTGTGCAGATCGTCTTTGGGCGGCGTGCGGATGCCGAGTAGGACCCAGGGAAGCTCGTCCACCCAGTTAGCTCCTCTCAGGCGGGCCATGAGAGCCGACTTTAGGTGGCGGTGGAAATGCTCCACCAGGCCATTCGACTGTGGGCGGTAGGCAGTTGTGTGGTGCAGCTGTGTCCCCAAAAGGATGGCCATAGCTGACCACAGGCCGGAGGTGAACTGGGCGCCTCTGTCGGAGGTAATGTGGGCCGGTACACCAAAGCGGGACACCCAGGTGGCAATCAGTGCCTGGGCGCAAGATTCTGAGGTGGTGTCAGTGAACGGGATCACCTCTGGCCATCTGGTGAACCAGTCCACGATAGTGAGGAGGTGCCGCGCTCCACACGACACTGGCAGGGGGCTCACGATATCCACGTGAATGTAGTCGAAATGCCGGTGGGTGGGGTGGAACTGCTGCGGCAGAGCTTTGGTGTGCCGCTGCACCTTGGCTGCCTGGCAGTGCATGCACATTTTGGCCCATTCACTGACTTGCTTGCGGAGTCCGTGCCAAACGAACCTGCTGGAGACCATCCAGACAGTTGTCCTGATGGAGGGGTGCGCTAAGTTATGAATGGAGTTGAAAACGCGTTGCCGCCAGGCCGCCGGGATAGGGTTGGCCGGTGGTGACGTCACAGAGTAGGGTCCTCTCACCTGGGCCTACGGGGAGATCCTGGAGCTGCAAACCGGAGACTGCAGTTCTATAACTGGAGATCTCCTCATCTGCCTGCTGCGCCTCTGCCAGCACCTCAAAGTCTACTCCTTGGGAAAGGACATGAATGTTAGGGCAAGAGAGCGCGTCCGCCATGACATTGTCCTTACCCGAGACGTGCCGGACATCCATCGTGTATTCAGAGATGTAGGACAGATGGCGCTGCTGGCGGGACGACCAGGGATCGGACACCTTCTTGAACATAAAGGTAAGCGGCTTGTGGTCCGTGAACGCGGTGAAGGGCCTACCTTCTAAGTACCACCTGAAATGCCGGATTGCCAGGTATAGCGCCAACAGTTCCTGGTCGAAAGCACTGTATTTGAGCTCGGGTGGTCGCAGGCGTTTGCTGAAAAACGCCAGGGGTTGCCAGCGACCCTCGATGAGTTGCTCCAGCACCCCACCGACTGCCGTGTTAGATGCGTCCACTGTGAGGGGCAGTAGGGACATCCATTCTGGGGTGCACTAGCATCGTGGCGTTTGCCAAGGCTTCTTTCGTTTTAATGAAAGCTGCGGCGGACTCCTCGTCCCACCTTGCCCGGACCCGACATCAGGGCGAACAGGGGGCACATGATTTGGGCAGCTGAAGGGAGGAAGCGGTGGTAGAAATTTACCATACCCACGAATTTCTGAAGGCCTTTGATTGTGGTGGGTCGGGGAAAATGGCGGACTGCGCCTACCTTAGCGGGCAGAGGGATTGCCTCGTCTGTAGTGATCCTGTGGCCCAGGAAGTCGATGGAGGCAAGCCCGAACTGGCATTTGGCCGGGTTGATTGTCAGGCCATATTCACTCAGTCGGGCATAGAGTTGACAGAGGTGGGACAGATGCTCCTGAAGACTGCTGCTGGCTATGAGGATGTCGTTCAAATAGATGAAAGCGAAGTCCAGGTCGCGTCCCACCGCGTCCATTAACCGCTGAAACGTCTGTGTGACATTCTTCAGGCCGAACGGCATGCGGAGGAACTCGAAAAGGCCAAACGGGGTGATGAGTGCCGTTTTAGGGACATCGTCCGGATGCATCGGGATTTGATGGTATCCCCAGACGAGGTCTACCTTGGAGAAGATCCGTGCGCCATGCAGGTTTGCTGCAAAGTCCTGAATGTACGGCACACGGGTAGCGGTCCGGTGTTGTAGCCTCGTTCAGCCTGCGGTAGTCGCCACATGGTCTCCAGCCCCCTGTCGCTTTGGGCACCATGTGCAGGGAGGAAGCCCATGGGCTGTCGGACCACCGTATGATCCCCAATTCTTCCATCCTCTTGAACTCCTGCTTTGCCAGTCGGAGCTTGTCCGGGTGAAGCCTTCGAGCACGGGCGTGGAGGGGTGGTCCCTGGGTCAGGATGTGGTGCTATACGCCGTGTCTGTGCATGGCTGCCGTGAACTGCAGTGCCAGAACCGATGGGAAATCCACCAGGACTCTGGTGAAGTCATTGTCGGACAGCGTGATGGAGTCTAGGTGTGGGGCCAGCAACTGGGCTTCACCCAGGGAGAACGTCTGAAAGGTCTCGGCGTGGACCAGTCTCTGCCTCGGCAGGTCGATCAGTAGGCTGTGAGACCAGAAAAAATCTGCACCCAGAAGCAGTTGGTCTACGGCGGCCAGTGTGAAGTCCCACGTGAACCGGCTGGAGCCGAACTGTAGCTGCACCGTACGGGTGCTGTAGGTCCTTACTGTGCTGCCATTCACGGCCCTCAGGGTGGGACCCGGTGCCCTGTTGCGGGTGCCATAACTCGTCGGAGGTAAGACGCTGATCTTGGCACCAGTGTCGACCAAAAAAACGGCGTCCCAACCGCTTGTCCCACACATACAGGAGGCTATCCCGATGGCCAGCCACCGTAGCCATCAGCGGCGGCTGGCCCTGGCGTTTCCCAGGAACTTGCAGGGCAGGCGACAGTGGTGGGCTTCTGCACCCCACCGCTGGTGGTAGAAGCACCATTGTTCGTTGGTCTCCTCACCCCTGCCTCTGGGGTTAGCGGGCTCTGCTGCTGGGAGCATGGCCTGGTGATCTGTACGACGGACGCCCCACTCTCCTTTTTGGCATTCCACAGCAAGTCCGCCCGGGCTGCCACTTTCTGGGGATCGCTGAAATCCGCGTCAGACAGCAGCAGGCGTATGTCCTCGGGCAGCTGCTCCAGGAATGCCTGCTCAAACATGAGGCAGGGCTTGTGTCCTCCGGCCAGAGACAACATCTCATTCATTAAAGCTGATGGAGGTCTGTCTCCCAAACCATCCAGGTGCAGTAAACGGGCAGCCCGCTCGCGCCGTGAGAGTCCGAAAGTCCTTATGAGCAGGGCTTTGAATTCCGTGTACTTGCCGTCCGCTGGGGGAGACTGTATGAACTCCTCAACCTGGGCCGCTGTGTCCTGGTCGAGGAAGCTCACCACATAGTAGTAACGTGTGTCCTCCGAGGTTATCTGCTGAACGTGGAATTGGGCTTCTGCCTGCTGGAACCATAGGTGAGGTTGCAGCGTCCAGAAGCTTGGCAGTTTCAACGAAACTACATGAACAGATGTGGTGTCGGTCATCTTCGGCCCAAATATCGTTTGGGCCGTCGGTGTCACCAATTGTAGCGGTGTGCTACACGCAGCGCTGAAATAATGACACGGAGTCGGTAAACTGCAGTTAAAAAAGATTTTATTCGAACTTCGCAGCCTCGCTTTAAAGCCTCCCTGATCCCGCCCTCCCCGGGCACAGATGCTGAGGGGGCACGTATTCACAGTCCTGTCCCGCGCGCGGATGCTGTAGGGGACAGGTATTCACAGTCCCGTGTGGGCTTTTCCCTTTGTTGGTGAAGCAGACTTTATGCCGGCGCGCTGGCTATTCGTGAGCCGGTTCGAGTGTGCTAGGAAGTGGGTCGCCACAGGGTAATTAAAGCCTGTGAAGCCCACGTTCCTTAAATGAATAAAACAACAGATGGATTCATACCATGCATAATGGAAGCTTGCCATGGTTTCTGAAAGTCAATCGTCCCAATCCCGGGAACAAAGCACAAGTTCCACAAAGCAATGCCTTGAGATTAACAACTCTCTTTCCATCATAAGGTTATTGCACAATGTTTAATCTCATGCATAACTGCTCAGCCAATGAAGGAGGCTACACATGCATGCAGCAAGATTTCAATAACTTTCAGGCATGGAATCATAAGGGATGAGCAACAGAACTTCAGACACATAGGAATATCAACATTTGCATGTTCCCTACCAAATTTCAGACTATTTAATAATACTTGCTACACCCTCAGTGGATGCAAATCCTTAACTCTCTACCCAAAAGTATTTTGCAGTACCTTCAAAGGATAGTAGCAATTCAATAAAGCACCTCACAACTTCATGGCCAATTCAGATTAATTTATCACATGTACATATCAAATAGGAATCAGCAAAAAATGCTGGCCGTGCAAGTGATAATGTAGTCCTTAGCAACAAATTTGGGCCAGTAGTGAGACTAAGTGGAGACTTTGGGGGAATAATGAAGTTCATGTTCAAAGTAAATTTGTGCATCACATGAGATTCATTTTCTTGCAGCCATTCACAGTAAATACATGAAACACAATAGAATCAATGAAAATTATACCCAGCAAGATGAACAACCAATGTGCAAAAGACAGTAAACTCTGCAAATTCAAAACAGGAAAAAAAGCAATAAATATTGAGAACATGCAATGGAAACTCCTTGAAAATGAATCTATAGCTAGTGGTAACAGCTCAGTGATTGGGCAAGTGAAGTTATCCCCCTCTGGATGAAGAACCTGATTGAGGGGCAATAATATCCCCTGAACCGGATGGTGTGGTCCTGAGGCTCCTGTACCTTGTTCCTGATGACAGCAGCAAGAGGAGATCACGGTCTGGGTAGTGAAGGTTCTTGATGATGGATACTGCTTTTGCTGTGGAAGCACTCCATGTAGATGTGCTCAAGGGTATGGGAGGCTTGCCCCATGATGGACTAGGATGCATCCACTACTTTTTTTGTAGGCTTTTTTTCCACTCAAGTGCATTGGTATTTCTATACCACGCCATGATGCAACCAGTCAATATATTCTCCACCGCACATCTATAAAGTTTAAGTTTCAGATGACAAACCAAACCCTTATAAACTTCTCAGAAATTAGAAGCGCTGCCGTGCTTTCTTCATAATGGCACTAACTGATGCCAGCTGCAAAATTGTGAAGCTGGTTAACACACAAATACTCTAAATCCACCTGATAAATTCTGAATTCTCTAATCCAAGCTAGACTATCATCCAGGGCAGTCAATTTGGTCTCTATATTATCATATTCAAGATAGTGGTGCGACGCAGCTTGCAGTGGCCATTCCTGAGCTGATTATCTGTTATTTGTGAAGCGGGATGCCGTGCGCAATCATAATCAGATGAAAACGGATGTGGGAGCACAGAGGAACATCTGGATATCTCTAGGAAGACCTTTTTCATTGCTTCTGTGAGGTCCGGGTCTCTGCTGGGAAGAACAGGCCCCCAGTCCTCTGGGTCGCGTTGCCGATGGCGGGGGCATCTTAATACGCTTGGCAGAGCATGGTGCTCAGAGAAGCTGTGTCGGAGGGGATGGTCAGAGGCTTGGAGGTTTGACGGACTGGGAGTCCGCTGCAGTCGGAGCGCTTTAAACTGTGTGCTGTGTCAACGAGGCTGGGTTCGACGGAGCTTTAGTTGTGTGCTGCATCTGTGAGGCTGAGTTGGGCGGCATCGTGGAAGTCCATAGCGGGAATATTCCCTTCTGACACTGGCAAGGGATGACAAGTCTATCGGGACCCTGAGGACTTGTGGAAACTGTGTGGTGGTTTCTTTTGAACTTGTAGTCTTTTAACATCTTTGGACTATTTTTACTGTGCCCATGGTCTGTTTTTTTTTTATCAATTATGCTATTGTTTGCACTGTTGTAACTATGTGGTTTTGTGCAGGTCTTGTAGCTTTAGTTTTTGGTCTTGTTTTGTCTGGTGGTATTGGAGCTCCTTTCCAGGCAACACGCTAAGATGGTAGCACGATATGAATACACACCAGCCTCTCCAGAATCTGGACTGGCGATTGCCAAACGTTATGTGGATTTTCTGGTGTAGACTGTTTTGTCATGTGCTTTTGTGATATCATTCTGGAGGAATGTTGTCTCATTTTTTAAACTGCATTGCATTTGTGGTTTCTAAATGACAATAAACTGAATCTGAATATAGTCCATTGACTTCTGCATATCTGAAGGGAAGGGGAAAACAGACAAGGTAGTAATATCCAACTGTCAATGAGTGATCTTTGCTATAGGTACAATTAGCCTTTTTTGTTATTAATAGGCTTCATTATTTTTAGATGTATGACACATCCATTGTGATGCTACAATGACATTGGAATTTTACTGACATGTCCAATTCCTTTTTGAATCAGATCGTGTATAGCTCAAGTTTCAATTACTTAATTGACATCCAGTAGTTTGACTTCCTGTAATTTATTGAAGGAATGGTGCATCACTCATGAACAACTATACTGTTGGGAAGTCAAGAGAAACTCTCTCAATTTTTACTTGGACCAGGAATTGGATCAGCAAAACCACTCTGACAATTTTAACTGCAAAGCCTAACTTAACTGATCCAAACTAGCAGGAAGTTGTAACCAGTAAGCACGAGGATGCAATGCCTAGACACAGAAGGCTGTCGCAATGAATCAAATAGGAAGAGCTGGCAGAGCTAAGCCAAGGCGAGGATGTTTCAAGGGAACTGCACAGCTCAAGTTATCAGCAGTCTAATCTCTTAAGGTAATATTACAGAATGGCAATTTTCCCATGACAAACAAAAGAGGTGGAATACAATCTAGAATCTACCAAACAGTCAATTCCTTAAGTGAAGTAGATGTTGACATTACCACCCTGTTCAACACAAATGTCTAAGAGGAATGTTGTAAACCTTTTGTCTGGTTAGTCTCCAACCTAATGCATGAATATCGATTTCTCCTTCCGGGAGAAAAAAATACTCCCACTCTCTTCTAATCTCCACCTTGGCCTCTTACTTCTTCTCAACTGCCTATAACCCCTCCCCTTCTCCTGTGATCCACTCAGATTCCATTCCCCCAGCTCTTTACTTTTCCTACCCACCTGGCTTCACCTATCACCTTCTAGCTATCCCCCTCCCCTCCTGCCACTCTTTGATTCTGGCGTCTTCCCCCTTTCCTTTACAGTCCCGAAGAAGGGGCTCGGCCCGAAATATTGTCTGTTTATTCATTTCCATAAATAATGCATGACCTGCTGAGTTCTTCCAGTATTTTGAGAGTGTTGCTTTGGATATCCAGCATCTGCATAATTTCTTGTGTTCATGAAAATGATTCTTTTGAGTTGGCAACTCTGCCACTTCCTCCTCCCAGTTTTTACTCTCAGTGGAGGCAGGAATTTTGAGGGGTTCTCGGATGAAAATGATGCTACAAATATTAGTTGATGATGGCACACATGGAAAAACTGTGCCAAATTTCCTAACTTAGAAGAACGTGAAATGCTTGCTTTAGAGCAAAGTGTGAATAAATAGTGTAGCCTAAATAAAGACAATTGCTTTTAAGTGTGAATGAATGTACCAATGTCCACTTTGAGGAAAGTCATATTTTCAAATAGTGGTCAAGTTTCAGGATCTGAATTAAACTGTTTCATTTTTTTTTAAAAAGTCATACAATGTCTGCAGTACAGACATCTTTCCCACTCAGCTTGCATTTCTCCTGGGACCATGTTATACAGTGCCAACCACAACATACCCCACCTAGAAGTGTCCCTTTTGCTTGAACACAATACAGTCAAACCTACTCATAACTATTTTACCTAGAATTTCCTTATGGCAGACTCAGAGGAATACTACTACTCCACAAGGCTTTTTCTTTTAAAGAAACAGGGTTAAGATTGTGTTTTTCTGTATTCTCTTCTTGGCCCTGTACCTGTTTCCTGCCACACGACCCCGGAGGAAAGGTCACATTGTTTTGCAAGTCTGAACCAATATCAAAATAACATTTAAGAGCACAATTCATCCACCCATTCCTTTGCACCCTTTGTGAAGCAATGAAAACTTGGCAGCTGTTAGAATATGGGCATCTTCACTATGGAATATACAACACATACCAAGTCAAAATAATCTCAAGTACTTGAACCACCGATAAACTATGTATAAAGCATTTATTTGAAAATAAAATTGATAAAATTGTTTCAGCTTTCATGAAACAATCTAACATCTTAAAATGTAATAATAATCAAGTATGAACATGACTGGTAGCCTAATGGTTTTTGCTACATTATTACCAAGAAACACTCTGATGCACCATCAATAACTCTTGGGAGACGGGAGGCGAACGATAGGCTTTTATTAGCAGCAAACGAGACCACTACATCCTGGAGACTGAGGGAGGAGCAGTGCCTCCAATCGCCTTTATACAGGGGTCTGTGGGAGGAGCCACAGGAGCAGTCAGCAGAGGGGCGTGTCCAAACAGGTATATGTAGTTCACCACATTCACCCCCCGCCCTTTGTTTTAAAAGAGAGTCCCCATGGGGCGAAGTTTCTTACAAGTATATTTGCAGGTCAAGTCTATCAGGCGGTCGAGTCTGTCGCTGCGATCTACGTAGCACCGGTGATGGTGGTTGTGCTGGCTCCAGCCTGACTTGAGGTGCCAGCCCGTTAGGCGTTAGTTAATGCGTGTGTGTGGCGCCCGGTATGGGAGTGTCGTAAGGAGTCTGTGTAGGACTTGGTGTGCACAGTGTCTTGTGGGTATATACATCAGTGGGTACGGGGTTCACAGTCACCGTGGAGTATTCGGGTTAGGGGTCTGGTGCTCCTGCGGGTGCCAGGTCGCGGATGGAGACCGTATCCTCCCGCCCATCAGGTAAGACCACGTAGACATACTGGGGGTTCGCATGAAGTAGGTGAACCCTCTCAACCATCGGGGAGTATTTATTGCTCCTCGCATGTTTCCGGAGCAGCACTGGCCCTGGGGACATCAGCCAAGCCGGCAGGGTGCTCCCAGTGGCAGACTTCCTGGGAAAAGAAAAGAGTCGCTCATGAGGGGTGGCATTGGTGGACGTACATAACAGGGAGCAGATGGAGTGGAGTGCCTCAGGCAGGACCTCCTGCCAGTGAGAGACCGGCAATCCCTTTGACCTAAGGGCTAAGAGTGTGGCCTTCCACACAGTGGCATTCTCCCTCTCCACCTGTCCATTCCCCTGGGGATTATAGCTCGTGGTCCAACTTGTAGCAATACCCCTAGCCAGCAGGTACTGGTGCAGCTCGTCACTCATAAACGAGGACCCTCTATCACTGTGGATATAGCAGGGATATCCAAACAGAGTGAAGAGCTGGCGCAGGGCTTTTATGACGGACATGGCAGTGGTATCAGGGCAGGAGATGGCAAAGGGGAACCGTGAGTATGTTGAGAAAGTAGACATTTCAGTTGGTGGAGGGAAGGGGGCCCTTAAAGTCGACACTCAATCGCACAAAGGGACAGGTGGCCTTGATAAGTTGTACCTGTTCAGGATGGTAGAAGTGCGGTTTGACCTCAGCGCAGACTTGACAGTCCCTGGTCATCGTCCTGATGTCCTCAAGGGAGTAAGGCAGGTTCTGGGCTTTCACAAAATGATAAAGTCGGGTGACCCCCGGGTGGCAAAAATCTGCATGGAGGGCATATAGCCGGTCGAGCAGCGCGCTGGCACATGCTCCCTGGGATAGGGCATCAGGGGGCTCATTGAGCCTTCCAGGCCGGTACAGGATGTCATAGTTGTAGGTGGAGAGTTCTATTCTCCACCTCAAAATATTATCATTTTTGATTTTGCCCCGCTGTTGGTTGATGAACATGAACGCAACTGAGCGCTGGTCAGTCAGCAAGGTGAACCTTTTGCCGGCAAGATAGTACCTCCAGTGCCTAATAGCTTCCACTATGGCCTGGGCTTCTTTCTCCACCGCAGAGTGCCGAATTTCAGGGCCCTGAAGGGTACGAGAGAAGAATGCTACCGGCCTTCCTGCCTGATTGAGGGTAGCAGCAAGCGCAAAGTCAGAGGAGTCACTCTCTACTTGGAAGGGAATGGTCTCGTCCACCGCATGCATCGCTGCTTTGGCAATGTCCCCTTTAATGCAGCTGAAGGCCACGCAGGCCTCAGCGGAGAGGGGAAATGCGGTGGACTTGACCAGGGGTCGGGTCTTGTCTGTGTAGTGAGGGACCCATTGGGCGTAATAGGAAAAGAAGCCCAGGCACCATTTGAGGGCTCTGAGGCTGGTGGGAAGAGGGAGTTCCAACAGGGGGCACATACGGTCAGGGTCAATGACCCCGTTCTCCATGACAAACCCAAGGATAGCAAATTGGGTGGTGAACACACACTTATCCCTGTTTTATAGGTGAGGTTAATAGCTTTGGCCACTTGGAAAAATCATTGGAGCTTATTGTCGTGATCCTGCCAGTCGTGACCACAGATGGTGATGTTATCCAGATATGGGAACGTGGCCTTCAGTTGGCACTGGTCCACCATCCGGTCCATTTCCCTCTGGAAGACAGAGACACTATTCGTGACACCGAAGGGGACGTGCAGGAAGTGATAGAGCCTGCCACCTGCCTCGAAGGCGGTGTAGGGGCGGTCCTCCGGGCGGATGGGGAGCTGATGGTAAGCGGATTTCAGGTCTATGATCGAGTACACCTTGTACTGAGCTATCTGATTGACAATATCTGCGATGCGGGGTAGGGGGTATGCGTCAAGCTGTGTAAACCTATTGATAATCAGGCTATAGTCCATGACCATCCTATTTTTCTGCCCGGTCTGAACAACGACCACCTGGGCCCTCCAAGGACTTGTGCTTTGCTCAATTATCCCCTCCCTGAGCAGCCGCTGCACCTCTGACTTAATGAAGGCCTTGCCCCCGCACTGTACCTCCTGCTTTTAGTTGCCACAGGTTTACAGTCGGGGGTCAGGTTGGCGAACAGCGGTGGGGGAGGGATCTTGTGGGTGGAGAGGCTGCAAGTGGTGTCAGTAGCGCGGCCGTTGGCATGGTGCTGGGTGGAATGTGCGGGTCGGTGTGTGTGTGTGGTCAGTAGTGGGGTATATGATGAAGTCCCACAAAACTGAGGATTTCTGACAGTGATTGGTGGGAGGGGCCCGTTATACTCCATTGTCACTTTTCAGGTGGCTCTGGAAGTCGAGCCCCAATAGCACAGGGGCACACAGTTGAGGCATGACCAGTAATGCAAAGTTCCGATATTCTGTGCCCTGCACCACCAATGTCGCTACACAACCCCCCCCCCCGGATGTCTGTGGAATGTGATCCAGAAGCCATGGTGACCTTCTGGCTTACCAGCTGTGTCACGAGTCCGCATCGTTGCACTGCGTCCAGGTGAATAAAACTCTCAGTGCTGCCCGTGTCAAACAGGCAGCTAGTCCTGTGCCCCTCCACCAGGATGTCCATTATTGACCTT
Organism: Hypanus sabinus; assembly: GCF_030144855.1. Classification (NCBI taxonomy): domain Eukaryota; kingdom Metazoa; phylum Chordata; class Chondrichthyes; order Myliobatiformes; family Dasyatidae; genus Hypanus; species Hypanus sabinus. Next base: position 48,103,401 of record NC_082722.1, read on the forward strand.
GCGAGCTGGTGTGGAGCGCTTTGGTCGAGGGTCATGGAGGCCAGAGTTGCATTGCCGTCTAGGTGCCTGGTAAGACCCTTTGGTCGGGGGCAGACAAGATGGCGACCCCCATGCCTCGCACACAGCGCTGCTCGACCCTGCTCGCAGTTTGGACTTACAGGCCTTGGCGAAGTGGCCCTTCTTCCTGCAGCTGGAACAGGTAGCTTCTCAGGCTGGGCAGCATTTTCAGGGGTGCTTTTTGAGTCCGCACAAGTAACACTGCACGGACTTGCGACTGGCAGCAGCCGAGGTCGATTCGCCAGCGGGTTGCGGGGTCTGCGGCATCCACGGGGCCGGCGGGAGGTCGCATGCCTGGAGAGCATCAGCATCATGCAGAGCGGCCTCCAGCATGTCGGCCAACTCAATCACCAAATGTAAGGTAAGATCGGTGTGTTCCAGCAGCTGCTGGCACACGCACACTGACCTTATCCCCGTAACGAAGGTGTCTCTTAACAGCAGCTCCGCATGCTGTTCCACCGTCCACCCCCTGCAGTCGCAGGCCCGCACGAGGGTCTGTAGGGCCCGGACAAACTCAGCGCTCGACTCTCCAGCCCACTGCTGCCGTGTCGCTAAGCAATGTCTTGCGTAGACGGTGTTCAGCGGCTGCAGGTATTGTCTTTTGAGGGCGTCCAGTGCCCCTTGGTAGGTCGGCAGATCCCTGATCAGGGAGTAGACCCGTGGACTGACCCTGGAGAGAATTTTGTGCATCGTTGCAGGCTCGGTCACATGAATCTCTTCCAGGTACGATTGGAAACATGCAAGCCAGAGTTCAAAAGCGATGCTGGCTTCCAGAGATTGAGGATCAATGTCCAATTTGTCTGGTCATAAAATGCTCTCCATGTTTTAAAATTGCTGCTAATAAAATTGACGCACCATCAATAACTCTCAGAGACGGGAGGCGAACAACAGGCTTTTATTAGCAGCAAACGAGACCACTACATCCTGGAGACTGAGGGAGGAGCAGTGCCTCCAATCGCCTTTATACAGTGGTCTGTAGGAGAAGCCACAGGAGCAGTCAGCAGAGGGGCGTGTCCAGACAGGTACGCAAAGTTTACCACACACTCAAGCAACCATGCTCAGACTATCTATAAATTACAAACGTATTTCTGATAAGTCTATATTGTTGCAATAATTGATTTTTTATTTGAAAAGGTCTAGCTGCAACAATCAGATGAAAAAGCTTTCTCTGCCTGCTTTTTGGAGCAATCATAAATCCGTTAAGTATACAAAAATTCATTACACTGTGCAATAACAGTGCTATTTCATTTTTCGATAATGATGAATGCATAAGATTCCAATTGCTATGCATAAATTTTTATCAAATTTGTGTTTTCTTTTTCTCTAGAAAGTGCTATTCAATGAGGTTATAATTCAATGACTGCAGTCCAATAACTTTTTCAAATTCTCAATATGCCGAAACGAAACAGTAAGTGATACGTATTTGATATCATAACCCACTCTAATCCTGTGTTTGGTCAATATCTACAGACCATTTACAATACATCTTGATTAATTATTTTCCTTTCAACATCCAGCATTGTGAGACCAGTTACAGATGTCCCCCGTTTTTCGAACATTCACTTCACGACAGCTCGCTGTTACGAAAGACCTACATTAGTACCTACTTTCACTAACCATAGAGGATTTTCGCTTTTATGAAAAAGACGCCCGCTTTATACGTGTGTTTACCCCGAGAAAGACTATAATGACCATGAAGCTTTGTGTGGCAGTTGTTTGCACATGTGTATATGTGCATATGCGTGTATGTGCCGATTTTTTTTCTCCAAATCAATTTCAGCTCACTGTCTTCCTGATTTTGATAAGTGAAACTACACTGTACATACAATCTTTATACTTTATATAGGGTGTATATTTATCATATCATTCCTGCTTTTACTATATGTTAGTGTTATTTTAGGTTTTGTGTGCATTTGGTTTGATTTGGTAGGTTTTTTTTTGGGTCTGAGAACGCTCAAATTTTTCCCATATCAATTAATGGTAATTGTTTCTTTGCCTTACAACATTTCGGCTTACAAACTGTTTCATAGGAACGCTCTACCTTCGGATAGCGGGGGAAACCTGTATCTTGATCCTACAGACATCCAATTCTACTCAGCATAAAAAGGAATGGCTCTAACATCTTCTTGGTCATGATACATCAGAAGAAATTCCATTATTGTCAGTGAAGGACAAAATATTAGCAACTAAAAATTTGAAAGGTAAATTGAAAGTAAACTCAGCATCTTATCAAACTCTAACAGTATTATCCATACCATGCAAAACAATTACCAGTAGAGAGAATGTCAAGCATTATACCTAGAATAGTTATAATCAAAATTATGCAGTTTTTTTTCAAACCATTCCATAATATACATTTGTGGTTCCTCTCGCTAGGGATACATTCAAATGCTGAATAGCTACAAGGTTAATTCTTCCGCTTAACATCAGAACACAACCTATTCTTGCAAGGACAAAAGTAATTACTTCTGAGGAACACACACACCTCATTTATCAAGCCAGGCACTGATACCTTGAACAGGTGGCAGCATGTCTGATAGAAATATTTGCTTGAAAACTTCTTAGCAATCTGAGTTTTTGATTCTACCAGCATTTGATATATCATTTTACAAATTAAACAGCCCTTTGCAATTTATACTTATGGAACTGGCATTATTTACTCTCATTACTTTAATTATTCCAATTTTCTCTCCAAATTATATTCAGTGACTTGTATCTAATTGTATTTTATCCACTTCTTCATACACGACAAGACTACATTAATTTCAGTAAAATACATTCCATGCATATCTGATTTCAAACTGGAAGTATTTTTCTAACCCCTGTGGAATTTTTAAATCAACAGAGTAAATGCCACTTTTTGTTACTGTTTCTGTCAAAACTTGTCTAAAATTTAAGTGTTGTATTTGAGGGGGTCAAATGTAAGTTTTTCTGGCAACCTAACTGAATTGGGAGCAAGCGAAGGCAGTTTATAGGTCCATGAGTGAGATTTTAAAAAGCAGCATTCCGAGACTTTCAGCATTTTTCTGCTGGCCCAATCAAATTGGGAGTGTGAGAGAAGGTAACTCACAGGTCTGTGAGAGACTTTAAAAAAGGAGTGTTCATGGGCTTTCCGTGTTTTCTGAATGCCCAATCAAATAACGATTCTAGCAAAGGTAAATAAAAATAAGGAAGAGGCAAGTGGAGTGGCTACTGTGCGAGTGGATGAGTGTCAGAGTGAGGAGGCTTCGGCAAGAACAGGCTTCAGCAAGGTGTGCATATAGGACATTTCTTCTTCATTCTTAATTCTTTGTGTTAATACATAGTTAGAGCAGTGAAGATGACTATGGGGCTGTGTTCTGTTCTTGGTATGAGATGAGGGAATTCTGGGAGTCCTTCAAGTTCCAGATAACCACATCTGCACTGAGCTGCAGCTCCTCAGAGAACATGGTAAGAGCTGGAGTTGCAGCTTGATGACCTTCGGTTCATACAGGAAATTGAAGAGGTGATAGATGGGAATTACAGGTAGGTAGTCACCCCTAAGTTGCAGGAGGCAGGTACCTGGGTGACTGTCAGGGAAAGGAAGTGAGCAGTAAGTGCAGAGTACCTTGTGTCCTTTCCCCTTAATAATGTATGCTGCTTTGGATACTGAATGGCGGCGGGGGGAAGAGACACAAATTACCAGGAGAAGCTGCAGCGACAGTTTCTCTGGCACTGAGTCTGGCATTGTGGCTCAGAAAGGAAGGGAGGGGGAAGAGAAGAGGACTGCAGAAGTGATGTGGGATTCCATAGTTAGAGTAATAGACAAGATTCTGTGAATAGAGACACTCAGATACTACTTTGCCTCTTTGGTGCCAAGGTCCATGGCATTCTAAGGAGGATGGGTAGCAGCAATTAGTCTTGGTACATATTGGCACCAATGGCATAGGTAGGAAAAGGGAGGAGGTCCTGAAGAGATATTTTAGGGAGCTAGGTTGAAATCTGAAAAGCAGGACCTTCAGGGTAGTAATCTCTGGATTGCTGCCTGTGCCACTCGCCAGTGAAGGAAAGAATAAGAATAATTTAGCAGATGAATGTGTAGCTGAGGAACTGGTGCAGGCAGCAAGGTTTCAGATTTCTGGATCATTGGGATCTCTTTTTGGGGAAGGTATGACCTGTATAAAAGGAATGGGTTACACCTGAACCCAAGGAGGATGAAAATCCTTGTGGAAAGGTTTCCTAGAACTATTTGGGAGGATTTAAACTAAGTTGGCAAAAGGATGGAAAGCTGAGGATGGGGCAGTTGGCATACAGGCAGAGGCACTGTGGTGAATCTGTCAGGAAAGACAGGTGGATAATAGGGCAAAATTGCAGACACTGGGATGAGCTGCAGTGCAACTGAGGAACAAAATCAAAAAGGATGACAAATACAGCATTGAAGGTGCTATATTTGAATGTATGCAGTATACAGAATAAGGGAGATGTTTTTGTAGTGCAGTTAGAGCTTGGCAGGTATGACGTTGTGTGCATCACTGAGTCATGACCGAAAGAAGATTATAGTTGGGAGCTTAACATCCAAGGATACACACTGTATTGAAAGGACAGGCAAGTAGGCCGAGGGGATGGGATGGCTCTGTTGGCAAAGAATTAAATCATTAGAAGGAGGTGATGTAGGATCACAAGACGTAAAATCCTTGTGGGTAAGGTTAAGAAACTGCAAAGATAAAAAGACCCTGATGGGAGTTATATACAGGCCTCTGAACAGTAGCCAGGATGTGGGCTACAAATTACCATGGGAGACAGGAAATGTTCCAATAGTCAAAGGACAATGTTACAATAGTCAATAAGCAGGTAGATTGGGAAAATCAGGTGTTGATTTTGAATCCTAAGAGAGAGAACTTGTAGAATGCCTATGAGATGGCTTTTTAGAGCCACTGGTGGTTGAGCCCACTAGGGAATCAGCTATTCTGGAGTGGGTGTTGTATAATGAACCAGATTATAGAAATCACCCTACAATTAGAGAGTGAGAAGTCAAATGTATCAGCATTATAGTGGAATAAGGGAATAAGGGAGGCATGAGACGGGAGCCAACCATAGGGAAGATGACACAAGCAGGGATGATGGCAGAGAAATGGCTGGAGTTTTTGGAAGCAATTGGGAAGGCACAGGATAGATGCATCCCAAAATAGTAGTATTCAGAAGGCACAACCTTGGTTGACAAGGAAAGTCAAAGCCAACATATGAGAGAGGACATTTAACAGGATAAATATTAGTGGGAAGTTAGAGGGTTGGGAAGCTTTTAAAAACTAAAAGGCGGCAACTAAATAGCCATAAAGAGGGAAAAGATGAAACATGAAGACAAGCTGGATAATAAAACCAAAAGATTTTTTCAGATATATAAAGAGTAAAAGAGACGTAAGAATAGACATCACAACTGGAAAATGATGCTGGAGAGGTAGCAATGGGGGGAGGGGGCAGGGGAAGACAAGGAAATGGTGGACGAACTGAATAAGTATTTTGCTCCAGTTAAGGATGAGGTTTCAGGGTACTTGCAGCACATGGTAAAATAGACCAAAATCAACATGGCTTCCTTCAGGGGAAATCTTGTCTGACAAATCTGTTGGAATTCTTTGAAGAAATAACAAGCAGGATAGACAGAGGAGTATTGGTGGATGTTGCATACTTTCATTTTCAGAAGGACTTTGACAAGGTGCCACAAATGAGGCTGTTTAGTAAGACCCCATAGTATTGAAGGAAAGATACTAACATTGGCTGATTTACAGGATGCAGAGCAGGAACAAAGGGAGCCTTTTCTGATCGGCTGTCAGTAATGAGTAGTGTTCCACAGGGGTTGGTGTTGGGGCTGCTTCTTTTCATATTGTTTGTCAATGTATTGACATTGGAGAAGTTTCAAAGGAGGCTCACGAAAATGATTCTGGGAATTAAAGAATTATCAAATGAGGAGTGCTTGGTCACTCTGGGCCTTTACTTGCTGGAATTTTGAAGAATGAGGGGGAAACCCATCAAATGTTGAAAGGCCTAAATAAAGCAGATGTGAAAAGAATGTTTCCTATACAGGGGGAGTATAGGACCAGAGGGCACAACCTCAAAATAGAGGGAAGTCACTTTAGAATGGAGATGGAGGAATTTCTTTAGCCAGAGGGTGGTTAATCTGTGGAATTCATTGCCCCAGGCAGCTGTGGAGGTCAGTTCATTGAGTGTATTTGAGACAGAGGTTGGTAGATTTTTGATAAATCAGGGCATGAAAGGTTACAGGGAAAAGGCAGGAGAACGGGGTTGAGGGAGAAATTGACTAGCTATGATTAAATGGTGGAGCAGACTCAATGGGCCAAATAGCCTAATTCTGCTCCTATGTCTTTTGGTCTTAAGGTTTAGTACACAATAAATATGGAGCATGAGTTATAACGAAGGAACTTAGCATGCAATTCCATAGCTCCGTCAAAGTGGCAACAAAAATATATAGTAAGGTGGTACTTGCTTTTATTGGTCAGAGCATGGAGTATAAAATATGAGAAGACAGGTTGCAGCTTTATAAAACTTCAATTAGATCACATTTGGAATAGTGTGTGCAGTTCTGGATATCACTACAGGAAAAACATGGATACTTGAGAGGGTGCAGAAGAGCTTCACCACAAAGTTGCCTAGATTAGAGAGTACTAGTTAAAGGCTAGAAAACAACACTGAAATGGCACTTAGACAAGCATGTGAACAGGCAAGAGTTGGAGGGATACAGACCACATAAGGCACATTTTAATTTGGCGCCATGGTCAGCATGGACTCTGTGGTGTGAAGAGTGTGTTCCTATGATGTATTGTTCTATGTATTGCATATTTTAAAGAAAATATAAGGGATCAGAATAGAGAAAAAACATTCACTTAGAGGTTCACAAATCTTGGGAATTCTCCTCTTCAGAAGGTAATGGAAGCAGAGCCTTCACAGCTAAATAGGAACACAGGATACAGCTTACAATCTGATCAGCCATATTCTTAATAAATGAAGTAGCCTTCTGGGTCTGAATGGTCCTACTGCTCATCCTAACTTTGGAATAAACCAGAAAAAGCAATAAATACTCAAATGTATCACACAGATATCATATAAGAACAGTGAAAACCACCATCAGATATCCAGAACAATGGTGCTCTGACACAAGCCACTGAACAAACAAGAATACAAATCCTTTAAGATAGCCATTTTGGGTTAACTTGATGCAGGGGAACTATAATGGTGTCACCCTGAAAAATAAAGCAGCTACAAATGAGTATAAGAAATGAAAATTCAGGACATCAGAGAGGAGTCTCCAGAGCTTTCTCATACTGATAGAGAGCTTGCAGAGTCTCTGAAAATGTTTAAAGATCAATACTTTGAACTATAAACTTATAGAACATAGAAAACCTACAGCACAATACAGGCCCTTCAACCCACAAAGCTGTGCTGAACATGTCCTTACCTTAGAACTACCTAGGCTTATCCATAGCCTTCTATTTTTCTAAGGTCCATGTATCCATCCCGGAGTCTCATAGCCATTACAGAGTCTTGGCTGGCATAAGGGCAGGAATAGCTGGTTGACATTCTAGTTTTTAGATATTTTTAAAGAAAAAGGAGGTTAAAAATGTTTGGGAAGTGACGTTGCTATCAGAGATAGTACCACAGCTCTAGAAAGGAGGACACTGTGGAGGGATCATTTACCAAGTCAGTGTGGGTGGAAGTCAGAAACAAGAAAGGAGCAATCACTCTATTGGGACTATTCCGTAAGTCCTCTGATAGCAACAGGAAGATTGGGGAGCAGATCAGTAAGCAAACTTTGGAATGGTGCAAAAATAACAGAGTTGATGTCATGGGTGACTTCAACCTCCCTAATACTGATTGGCACCCAAGTCAAAAAGTTTAAATGGTGTATTCAGGAAGGATTCCTGTCACAGTATATGAACAGGTATGTGAACAAGCCCACTGGAGGAGAGGCCATTCTGGATCTAGTATGAGGCAATGAATATAGTCAGGTGACAGACGTCTTGGTGGGTGAGCATTTAGGAGATAGTGATCACAACTTTTACTATGGCCATGGACAAGGATAGGAGCAAACATTAAGGGAAACTATTTAATTACAGGGCTAATTACAGTGCTATGTGGCAAAAATTTGGGAGTATAAGTTGGGAATAGAAGTTTTCTGAGAAATGCACAGAACTGTGGAGGTTATTTAGGGAGCAGTTGCATGGAGTTCTGAATAGGTTAGTCCCATTGAGAGAAGGAAAGGATGATTGGTTGAACTTGACAAGAGAGGTGGAACATTTAGTCAAGAGGAAGGAAGAATCATACTTAAGATTTAGGAAACAAAGATCAGACCGGGCTCTTCAGAGTTTTGAGGTAGCGAGGAAGGATCTTAAGGTACTAAGAAGAGCTAGGAGACATGGGAAGACCTTGGTGAGTAGGATTAAGGAAAAGCCCAAAACAATCTACATGCACCTGAAGAACAGGATGATGACTACAGCAGGGGTAGGATGACTCTGAGATAAAGGAGGAAACATAATGCCCAGAGTCAGAGGTGGTAAGAGACAACCTTAATGAACATTTTGCTTCAATGTTCACCAGTGAGAAGGGTCTTGACAAACGTCAGGTCAGCATAGGACAAGCTAACACACTACAGCCCGTCAAGGTTAAGAAAGAAACAGTGTTGAATCTTCTGAAAAACATTACCATAGATAGGTCTCCAGGGCTGGACAGGATATACCCCTGATTACTACAGGAAGTGAGGGAGGAGATTGCTAGGTGTAAACGATGATCTCTGCATCCTCACTGGCCACAGAAGTAGCACCAGAAGATTGGAGGTCAGCAAATGCTGTTTATTTGTTCAAGAAAGGTAGTGCGGATATTCCTGGAAATTAAAGACTAGCGAATCTTATGTCAGTGGTGGGCAAACTAATAGAAAGGATTCTTAGAAGATTTATGATCATTTGGAGAAGCATAGTATTATTAGGAACAGTTAGCATAGCTTTGCTAGGGGCAGGTCATGCATCACAAGCTTGACTCAATTTTTCAAGGAAGCGACAAAACAAATTGGAGGTAGAGCAGCAGAAGTCGTGTATAAGGATTTTATTAAGATGTTTGACAAAGTTTCCCATGATAGTCTCATTCAGAAAGCAATGCGGCACGCAATCCATGGAAAATTGGCAGTGTATATTGACCTGCCCACAGAATGCAGAGAGTCGTGGTAGACAAAACAATCTGCTTAGAGATCAGTGGCTTGTGTTGGTCTGCAGGGATCTTTTCTGGGAGCCCTGCTCATAATTTTTGAAAATTTCTTGTTTAAGGAAGTGGAAAGGTTAGTAATTTTGCACATGACACAAAGGATGGTGGTGTTGTGAATAGTGTAAAATGTTGTCATAGGTTACAACGGGACATAGGGTGCAAAGCTGAGCAGAGAAGAGGCAGATGGAATTCAATCCATGAAAGTGTGAAGTGAGCTACTTTGTAAGGTTGAATTTGAAGGCAGAGTACAAGATAATGGAAGGATTCTCAGCAGTGTGGAGGAACAGAAGAATCTTGGGGTTCAAGTTCATGGATCCATCAAAGCTGCTATGCAAGCAGATAGGGTGGTTAAGAAGGTCTGTTGGCCTTCATTAGCCAAGGGACTGAGTTTAAGAACTACAAGATAACGTTGCAGCTCTAAAACCTAGTTAGATCACACTTGAAGTATAATGTTCAGTTCTGGCCACCTCATTATAGGAAAGACACACAAGTTTTAGAGGGTGCAGAGGAGATTTACCTGGATACTGACTGAACAGAAAACATGTCTTTCAAGGAAAGGCTAAACAAGCTAAAGCTTTTCCCTGTGGAGTGAAGGAAATTAAGAGGTGACTTGATAGAGGTGTACAAGATGATGAGGCATAGAGTGGACAGCCAGCACTTTTCCCCCCAGGACAGTGATGGCTATTACCAGAGGACATCCTTTTAAGCAAATGAGAGGAAAGTTTGTAAAGCTGTCAGAGAAAGTTTTTTTTTTAATATATACAGAATGGTAGGAACATACAAAAGACTCTTAAGTATATAGATCAAAGAAAAATGAATGGTTATGGACAGTGTAGGAGAGAAGGGTCAGCTTGATCTTGGAGAATGCTAAAAGGTTGGCACAACATTGTGGGCTGATAATCTCAGCAAGACACATCAGGTCCAGAATGGCTATCCTGGGAGCAAACTACGTCAGCAGATTGATAGAAAGATAGAAAGTGATAGAAAGTCAGTAAGATAGAAAGTGGATCCACCAAAAAAAGCATTATCTGGCAGACAGACGAAAGGCAATTATTTCAAATGTGGTTAACAAAGTCTCTGGCTAGAGGTTGCTGCAATAGAAAAGGTAGAGGAATTTAGGAACTGGGACACACAAATAGAACAGAAAAGGGAATAAAATGACTCACTGGGCTCTATGAGGACATAGCCATTCTCACACATGATGCAGGAAGTAGAACCTATCAGGAAATGATTTACACAAATAAAAGTCAACTGGAACTGAAACTATTGATATAGCATACTAGAACCTAGATTAGTTTGTGTGGGAGTGTCATATGTTTGCCAGGGCAATCCTTGTGCAAAAATTCATCTTTAATATCTAACGTTAAAGCAGCAAACAATAACGAATTAGGCGTCCAAAAGCAGTAAAGCCTTTGTAGCCTTATCTTTTTCATTGCAATTGTTCACTTCTGTACGAAAAATTTAATTTATATTGTTATAAATCTCCTGTCATGATAACAGCTTTTAACTGATTTAAATAGAATTACTATACATCAGGCTCATGACTTCAGGTAATATTCAAATGTTGCCAAGCTTTTGAACTCCTAACTCATTACTTGATTCAATCTTTCTAAATTGTACAAAGAGAAGGACTTTTCCTTACTTTTAAGGCAGGTAGACACACCCTTGAAAGAAATTTTAAACCAAAAACTAATAATAAAAGTTAGAATTGTAGACATTATTATCTTTCCTTTTAACCAATGGCCTTCTTGACCACCAAGGGAAATAAGGCAGTAGATCATGAAGACAAAATTTAAAGTTACAATATCTGATTTAAGTCAATGGAACATTTTAAAAAAACATTTTAATTTGCTTACAGTTAAGAGAAGACTTGTCCTTCATGCAGTTTAAATTAAAACTAAGTGGTAGAATTAGATACTAATTCCAAAAATTATTAAAGCACAATTTAATTCAACTACCACAAGTCTGAGCACTAGATTTGCTACTGACTACTCCCATATGCACAGAGGCTTCGTCAATGAGAAACCAATAACTTGAACAAAAAGGAATTAATTCAAAGTGACAAACATAAAATAAGGAAAAGATACTGCTCTTTCCCGGTTTTGGTACCATAATCAGTAATTTTTTCCAGGTTTTTTTTCTGCTGATTATTTTTCTCAAAGAGCTAAGGAAACCCAACAACCCCTGATGAAAAAAAGACATGCTGTAATTTACTGAATTTGTTCACAAGCTTTCCACATCTCCAGTTCAACCTTTAGTCTCATGTCCTGGCTTTATCAATTGAGTAATGATTTGAATATTTAATAATTAAGGACTTGATTTCCACAATGTACCAACGGAATTCTTTACAATATTGCAAAATATGATTAATTCTCCAATTATGGATATGAAATTACAATATATAAAAATGGCAGCTGCAAATCCTCATTTTGGGGAATTGTTTGAGAACTGAGATGCAATTTCAGATATCATCTTTCTTAATAAATATTTGATTTCCATTGGTCAACAACAAAATTAGTTATGATTTTGAATGCCCTGTTCAATTTTGTATTCTTCAGATAGACCTTATGTGAGTTTAACAGTCAACAGTAGTTGAAATAAACAGCTTATTGCAATTTTTGTTGGATGAAATGCTGCCAGTCTAGACAGGTTTATAATGAAGTTAACTCTTCCACAAGTGGCTCTTTTGTTCAAGTTCTATCATTTTAAATAGCTATTTTTCTGACATTGTTAAATTACACAGAGCTACAAAGGAATTTAGAAATGTGGTTAAACATAGTTTAATCAGGATTTTACTGGGACTTAAATAATCAGTATTAGTAACTTAATATTTTAAATGGTATACTTAGTATTGATGAGAAGTACAATTGTTTGTGTGTTATTAGTTTAGGCAGAATTTTTCATCTATTATTGTGACAGATGAAGATCAGATCACATTTTATGAGTAATTAACGCAGAAAACTAGGTAATTGCAAAGGGTTCACAAACTTTTTCTTACAATTGTACAACATTGGATGAACACACACAAAATGCTGGAGGAACCCTGTAGGTCAGGCAGCATCAATGGAAATGAATAGTTGACATTTCAGGCAGAGAGCCTTCTTCAGGACTGGAAAGGAAAGAAGATGCCAGAATGAAAAGGTGTGGGTGTGGGGAGGGGAAGGAAGGAAGAAGCCAGGTGGGTAGAAAAGGTAAAGGGCTGGTGAGGAAGGAATCTGATAGGAGAGTGGACCATAGGAAAAAGGGAGGATGACGACACACAGGGAGGTGATAGGCAGATGAGAAGAGGTTAGAGGCCAGAGCGGGGAATTGAAGAGGGGAAGGGAAGAGAAAAATGTTTTTAACAGAAGGAGAAATTGATAGTCATGCCATCAGGTTAGAAGGAACATAAGCCATTGCTCCTCTATTATGAGGCTGCCCTCATCATGGTACAAGAGGATGTCATGGACCGACAGGTCAGAAAGGGAATGAGAATCAGAATTAAAATGCTTGGTCACTGGAAAATACCACTTAGGTCCCCCAATTTACGATGGGTCTTACTGATGTAGAGGAGATCATATCAGGAGCACCGCACACAATAAATGACCCCAGCAGATTTGCAGGTGAAGTTTTGCCTCACCCGAAAGGTCTGCTTGGGGCCCTGAATGGCAGTGAAGGAGGAAGTAAATGGGCTTATAGAGATAACTGTCAGGAGAGAGATTAGTAGGGAGGGATGAACAGACAAGGGAATCACAGAGGGAATGATCCTTGCAGAAAGTGGGGTGGGGGGGGGGAAACAAGGAGGTAAAGACATGTTTGATGGTAGGATCCCATTGGAAGTGACGGAAGTTGTGAAGGATCATTGGGTAGTAGGCAAGGACAAGAGAGATGCTGAGGCTCATGAGGTAGTAGGTAATTTCAATGACATCCTCAATGACAACATACTTCACCAAATGGAAAGCTTTTCCAAATTGTTTTAAATGAGATAAAATTATATTACATTTTGATGTTCCAGATAAGAAAGATGGAAGTCAGGTACAGTTAGTTAATGACCTTCTCTTGGAGAATCTATGACCACAGATTGTTCATGAGTAATGCAATAAGCCTGTAGAAAAACATGGAAAACTTGCAATGAAGCATAGCTCTCACGTGTGCAATAATACACGATTCAGAAATATCCAAACCCCTTGTATTTGCTGCCACCTCAAATTAAATTTGCATGCTTACAAAAATAGTAATGATTTCCAACAAAGGATACATATTACTGCTTCTAAGAGAGGTCAAATATACCAGCTATATAGTGACTAAGCCTACTCTAAGTTGAGTTGGACAGCATTACAATATCTAGCAAAGTTGTAAGAAAACTACAAAAGGTACATGGAGGTAAAAATTATTGAGGACTTACTGCTCACAATATGGAAAAAAAAGGATTAAATAACTTCTGGACCATCTTGACAACTGAAAATCCTGCTCGTAACTTGTAATCACTGTTGTCAGATACAGGTTTCCAGGGCCAAACAGGAAAGACTGATGTTAAACAAAGTTACTGAAATTTATTTTGTTATAGTAATTTTGTCTGGGTTAATATGACTAGTCAAGTTAAAGTTGTTTTGTCTTTGAGATGAATTCTCAGTATACTTATCGGTACTTATAAGACAAATGTGCACAAAACATATCGAACAAATAAGAACAGTGTCTAGCCAGCCTCACCAATTGCTAATAAGTAGACTTACTGTAAATTATATTCCATTGCCTTTGTATGCTTTCCTCTGCATGTTTGCAATAATGAATGTGACTTCAGCTTGCCCCGATTTCGTGTGTTATCATCCCACAGCAACTTCCTATAACTAGCCTTTGGGAATTGTCCATATGCACACAAGCTTAAGATGGAACAAAGCTAAGCTAGTCAAAATGGCTGTTGATAGTTATTGAATCAATCAATACCTTAACAGGAAAAAATTATAAACTATATTGCATCTCATCTCTTCTAAATATCCTCAGACTTCAATTTGCTAAAATGGTAATTAATCAGTCACAGACTTCTTGAATCATCCAGCGAAAGGCAGGCCTCAAGAGGCTTATAGAAGAGAGACATAACTGTGTTACCAGTACAAAAAAAAAGGTCAACATTCTGATAGCCAATGATAAATCCTGTCTCCTCTCTGTCAGAAATAGTTGTCAGAAAAGTTGGGTCTTTCAAAATGCCCATCAGAAAGATAATCCACATAGTAGTTTTTCAAAATATTCTATTTAAGATTATTCCAATGTTCCAGTCAGTCAGCTAATTGGTTAGATTTATCAATTAATAATAAATCAACATTTGTAGATCAGAAAGACTCCAAAAATTCCACCCTTATCAAAAAAATTGCATCAATGTCTCAGCTAAATAGATCACATAACACGCAGTTGAATAATTATTGCTCAAGCTGGCCAAATAGTGTTGATCTATATTCATTAAGAATTTGAATACAAGAGTAAAAATGGCTTACTAAGTTATAAAGGGCCTTGTTTAGACCTCACCTAAAGTATCGTAGCAATCTTGGTCTCCTTATACAACAAAAAAAAGATACACTTGTCATAAATGAAGTGCAATGAAGATTTACCAAAATGGTTCCAAGGGTACTAATGTTTCCCTATGTAGAGAAATTTAGAAGACCTTTAACTAAGTATAAAGGAATTTCAGGTGATCTCATTAAATCTTACAGCATGTTTTATAGGGTTCAAAAGGATGGATTCAAGTAGGGCAAGTCCCCTCGGTGGAGAATCTGGAATGGGGGGGGGGGGGGTGGAGAAATCACTGAAAAGGGAAACGCTGCTTAGAACTGAAATAAAAGAAATTTCTTTACTCAGAGGGTGGTATGTTTTTTAAGAATTCCCTTCCCTAGATGGCCTTGGAGGTTCAGTCATGTCCATTCAAAATGAAGAGAATCAAGGGAAACAGGAATGGTGTAGGAAAAT
Organism: Hypanus sabinus; assembly: GCF_030144855.1. Lineage (NCBI taxonomy): Eukaryota > Metazoa > Chordata > Chondrichthyes > Myliobatiformes > Dasyatidae > Hypanus > Hypanus sabinus. The sequence goes on from NC_082722.1 coordinate 48,118,617, forward strand.
GAAGCCAAGGTAGACCAGTTAGCACTTGATTGATGGAAGCTCAATCCTACTCCTAATTCCTGTGTCGGTATGTTCATTGTTACTAATTACCATCTATGCCTTCCCATTTAGCCTGCTGAACTATTACAAATGATTGGCTCTCCTGAACAATAAAAAGCAATACTGTAAAATTAATCAAGGATATAATACAACTCAAAGATAATGATCGCATTATGTTGGAAAAGGGGAAAATACATCCATTGGTAAACATAGGAGCAAGACCAAATGTAAAGAACAAACCTCTATAATTTTTCTAAATCTGATTGCATAATAACTTGTATGATCTGTATTCAAAATAATGTTTTCCTATCATAGAGGGTTTGATTTTACACTTCTGTTTATGCTCTTGAAATATCTAGTGTTCTTAATATTCATGCTGTTCTTAGAAATCTCGCAATCCTATTTAGGGATAAGATTACTGCAACTTGATGGGGCACTGACAAAGTGGTGCAGAGGAAGTTCTAATACAATGGTGTACATGTCATGTACGACTACTGTCTATCAGCTATTATATAGTTTATCCAAATTTAAACAGTATACTGCAATATAACTTAACACAGTGAATTAAAACTGAGTTCAACAATCAATCATTTACACCCCGAGGACCTTCTCCTCATATGCAACAACATCAAATGGGACTTTTGAACTCTGAGACAAGAATCCAAAGTGCCATTAAGTAGATGAACTTTGAGCATGGATAGCAGAAGATAAGAGAGAAAAGCAACAATAAACACAAGATTTGTAGGAAAGCCAAGAAAATAAGGAAAACAAAGGTTATAACCAAGGAGACAATTAATGTCTGAATCAGTAAACTTGTCATGGATAAGGGGACTCTTTTGAGCCAAGAACATCAAGGCAGAGGAGCCAACTGAAATGGGGAACTTTGGAACAAAGCCATTATTCAGCAATGCAAACTTATATTATGCTTAGAAAGGCAAAACATTTAAGGTCATCTAAAAACAGTTCTCTTTTTTTGAGTTGTAAAGAACATTAAATAAACAAAAAATATGAATCAATGATGGCTGGTTCCTAACTCTGAGTCACACCGAAACCTGAACAGACCTAAAGATACTAGTCAGTAATTTCAACAACTGTAAACCCTGTTAATCAAGGGAAATATCAATTCACTTAGTTTAAACAGTACAATATGCATGTAATTCACAAATTGGAGCAGGAGATCTTTGCACTGTGCTCATGATCGAATTCAGTATGTTTCAAAGATGACGGGTAATAAAGATAGCAGGGAGGAAAATTCTTCTGTTTTCATATACAATCAACACTCAAAAAACAATTCTGGAGATCTTAAGAGAAGAAACACTGTAACACAATTTAAAATACCTTTGCAAGAAACCTTAAGTTGGGTCTCACCAAGAATAGAATGGTCACTAATTGTGAATGTTTTGTGAGAAAGCACCTTAGCTTATCACAGGCTCAGGGAGCTGGGTCTCATTGGCTCTGCCCTGCTGCAAGTAATTATAGACTGCTTAATTTCCTGAGTTAGGCAAGGAAGTGAATATTGTATAATCAGCAGTTAACACCCTTTGACCCAATGGAAGAAGGAGGTAATTGATGAAGCAACTGAAAATGTTTAGTTTGAGGTTTGAATTATAAATACATGTTGTTAACTCTTCTCACCATTCTTACCCTCTCAGTCAAAAATAACTCTATCCCTCATTAAAATTCATAGCCCCACAAATGATCTGTTGCCTAATGCTATCACTGATTCCTCCAAATAAACAGCCAGCATGTAAAAAATACATGATGATAAAATTCAGTGGACTATCTGCCAAACCACTGCATTCCCTCAGAGGTTTGTTCCTACCTGATGAAATCACCATGGAGCTGCAGATACAAATCATCACTATCCTGAGTGCACAGCTCTGCTGTTGTTGTTTCAGTGCTGCAGAGTACCAACTGAAGATCTGGGCCAGATGATGTGGAAGTGGATGATAGCGAAGTACCAGACGAAGAGGTGGAGGAAGAAACATTTGCCAATACCATCTCCTTTCCATGAATATATATGCAACCTCTTCTTATATCTCCTTTGAGCCACTCTCTCTCCCGTAAACCCAAATTACTTTTCTTTCCAAGGCAACTCCTACTGGCATTGCGCTTCATGTTCCTCTATGAAAGGAAGGAAAGATGGATAAATTCTATCAGAACACGTGAACAATTTTTGAAGACAGAAATGAACATGGCAAAATCAAGTATGTACAGAATGAGAAAGGTTAAATGCATTCATCGTTTACTAAAGGTATAAAAGTTGAATTGTGAAATATTGAATAGAAGTGGCTTAGCAGTGTAAACATTCAAGTGAAACATAATTCACATGAGCTGTCAGGTAAAATAATCTATTTTCAGTAATGAAATTTAGGGAGTCAAAGATGAATAGGGAAACTAAATAGTTTTCAGGATTTTAAAATGCATGATGTATTTTATATTCTAGCTATACAAAAAAAATTTCAGTGCACCTCAAATGTTCTATAATGACACTTTTGAAATGTTAAAATTCTACAAATCTTATTTTGTTCATCCTCGCTATAGAAGCAAAAAAGATCTTTATTTCAGGTAAATGTTTACAAAGTTTTAAGTGCTTAAAGTTAAAACTAACATTAGCTCAAAGATTTTTCTTTCATAAAAAATGGTGTCTTTAAAAATAAGATTGTGAAACCTTGAAAGAATCAATAGAATAATCTGGAACAAAAATTACACCACAGAACCAAGTCTCCAAGAATCTCTAAGAGCTTCCAATTAACAGAAATTTGTTTTAAACCTGAATTGATCACAGTTTGTTGTTTTAAAAATGTGTAAGTCATGCAGGCAGAACACCCAGATAGTTCTCTTTAGAGCTCACACACTGTGCATAACATACTGTTCAAACACATCAATTGGTCAAATAAATAACTACAACAAAACTCATCCTTCTGGCAAAATTGAAGTGTTAATTTTGCAGAGCAGTGATATTTCATTACAGCATATTTAACAATTCTAACAGTTCCACGTAACTTCAGTTTCCAAACTTCTCTAAATATGACAGCATTCCTGCAAGTTAAAAACTATTATGCAGGACACGTTGACCTACATTGAAATAAATGTAAAGCACATTCCATTTTACAAGGACACTAAAGGTGCATTCAGGCTACTCAGTAACTGGTTTCTGCAATGTGGCTAAATAAATACAAAAGCTCAGGCAAACAAAACACGCTTCATGGTAGATGTCAATACATAAGGTCACTGGCCATTCTCTGATCATTAGATTCAAAGTAATCCTGATCAATTGACAAGTGCAACTTCCTTTGACCAAAGGTCAAAGATAGTGTAACAAGCATATGGTAAACCTGGTAAGTGCATTTTAGCTTATATAATATCTACCTTCACAAGTCCAAAATTCAGTGTGTCAGAATTAAATCAATGGTGAACATGGTTTTACTCATCTAGTGCAACACAAGAGGTCACCATTGGGTCCACTGGCCCTATACCAGCTTCCAGCAAAGCTATCCCAACAGTCCTCATCAACAAGCCTCATTCAAAACCTGAGCCTCCTCTGCAACTGGAATAATAAAACTGATTCAGAGATCCTTGACTTTCTTATCAGGAGACCAGTCAGGGCAGATGAGTAATAACATCTCCTCAACGACAATCAACACAGGCTCGCCTCAAGGATATGTGCCAATTATTCTGCACTCAATACACTCATGACTGTGGCCAAGCACAGCTGAAACAGCATAATTCACTGATGCCACAGTTGTTGGCAGAATCTCAGATGGTGACAAGGAGACATACAGGAGTGAGATAAATTGGCTGGTTGAGTGGTATCATGACAACAACAAGCACACAATCTCAGCAAAACCAAGGATTTGATTGTGGACTTCAGAAAAGGGAAGTCAGGAGAACACACCAGTCTTCACTGAAGGGTCGGTGGTGGAAAGCGTGAACAGCTTCAAGATCCAGGGCACCAACATCTCAGAAGATCTTTCATGGGCCCAACACATTAAAGCAATCACGGAAGTGGAACTCCAGTAGCTATACTTCATTAGCAGCTTGTGGAGATTTGGTATGCCACCAAATGCTCCTGTAAATTTCTATAGATATACAGTGGACAGCATTATTGCTGATTCTATCACAGCCTGGTATCAAGGCTCCAATGTGCAGAATCAATTAAGACTGCAGAGGATTGTAGATTCAGCCAGCTCCATCACAGACACAACCTTCCCCACCACTGAGGACATCTTCAGGAGCCGGTACCTCAGGAAAGCAGCATATCCATCTTCAAGGATCCTCATTATTTGGGACATGTCCTCTTCTTAGCATTATCATCAGGAAGACCCACACTCAATGTTCTAGGAACAGCTTTTATCCCCTCTACCATTATATTTCTGACACTATCACTTTATTCCTCTTTCACACTATTTATTAAGAGTAATTTTGAAGTCTTGCACTGTACTGTATCAGCAAAATAGCAAATTTCACAACACACTTCAGTGATAATAAACCTGATTCTGATTCTATTCCTCCTCCCCTTAATCACCCAATAGCCTCACTACTTTTATTCTCTCTCACATACCAACCAACACCCCGCCCCCACAACCTCTACACAGAGACACTCAAGGTCAGGGTCCAATCCAAGTCACTGTAGCTACAACACTACCTACTGTGTCACTGTACTGAATAAAAATTATTATACATCATTCTTTATTATACTGGAAATCCAACTTTCAGTTAGCTTTCAGTGCCTCTAGAACCCTCATCATAATGATGTCATCCTGGTAGACCATACATTTATTTGAAGTTTGTTCAGTTGCAAGGCAACATAAAAACCACAAGAAAAATGGTGATGGAGAAAAGGAATGAGGGAGCAATGAATACTAGTCCAGCGCAAGCTTTCAATTCACAGGATATTCAATAGTGGCAACAGTGCAACTCCTTGAAACATTCAAATAAGACTCGCCAGGCTTTAATGAAATAATTCTAGCACTACATTGCCTGAATCTGTTAAATCTCTTTGCTACCACACCAATCACAAGAATAACATTTTAGTACACATTCTAAGCCAACAACAGATCAGAGATATTACACAAAATTCCATAGTTCTTAAGGACTCCATGAATGGATGAGCTTTAAATAAACACTGAGTAAATAACAGGCCAATATAAATCTGAAATTAAATAGAAAATGCTGGATATTCACTGTGGGCTAGCCACCATCTACGGAAACACAGCTGACGTTTCAGCCCACTGACCCCTGACCAACGCTAAGTTTTCAGCTTTCCTGAAGTGGCCTTAGGGGATGGTTGCGGCAGTTACGATTTACATTAAAAAGACATTTGGACAGGTACCTGAATGGTAAAGGTTCAGAGGGACGCGGTTCAAAAGTAGGCAAATGGAACTAGATGAGATGGGCTGGGCATCTTGGTCGGCACTAACAACTTGGGTTGGAGGGCCTGTCTGCAAGCGGCATGGTTCCGTGACTTTATAAATTGTAATCTCTTTGTCACAGATACAACAATACTCCAAAAATATATTCTTAAGTGTTTTGAAAGGCACTATATATACAGTTTTAAAAATGACAAATAAACGCTCCAGCGCATCTTGGACATCTGATAACCTAGTCATTGGGTGGTTCCTACAGGTTCCGCTGTTCAGCGAGACATTATAAAAGATTTGCATAAAAGTGTGCAGGCAACAGCATTTACCTTATTATCTTAGTATCAGTTTTTGTGCAGTAAGTTATATGGAAATAAACGCAATTTGAAAATGATATTTATTTTAGTATTGCAGATCTGTATTTCTAATGTTCAAAAGACTACTAACAGTTAAATTAAAGGTAGCGCGATCGCAAATTTTCGCTGCGTTTTCTCTGTGCAAAGACCTGATACCAGCTTCACTGCAAACGCAGTATTTTGAAATAGTGCGCCATAATCACCATTCAGGCTAATTAAGCCTTAATAACTTTACATAGATATTCAAAAGCAAACCACGTTTCTTTTAAAGGCACGAGATCAAAAGCAAATTTTTCCAGATATCAATAAACCCCGGCCATAGTTAAAAACAATACCTTTAAGACGCGCACTCCCCTCCCTGCAACCGCCGAGCCCGAGCTGCATGCGGTGCTGGGCTTTGCCGGAGGGCAGAGCGGCTCCATCAGCACTGCGGCGCCGGCAGCCGGAACGTTTGCGGGCTGGCACCTGGGCTCCGCATCCCCGGCCAGCCCTGCTCGCCTTCCCGCCTCCGTCTCCGCTGCTGCCGGCGACGGTACCTCAGCCATTGCGGTTAGAGCCGCATCCACAATAAGATGAGGAAGAGCCAAGAGCGTCAGTGTGGAGTGATGCAGTTTCCAAGGGCTCCTCAGCTTGCGCCCGTCGCCATGATGACAGCGTTGTGCCGGAGCGGAGGGAGGCCGTCGCGTCGCGTCGCCTCGCCTCGGCGTTCATCTGAATGTGCCTCATGCATTATTCATCAGCTCGTGCGTCATTTGCATAGCACCCCGTGTTTTTCGCCCCTCTGCTTTCACAGTGCGTCATGGAGGAGCGAACTCGGGAACACCCCGATTTGAATTAGCTGGAATTTGTAGTGCAATTGCATTGTTCTTAACATAGCTGGCTTTCGGTATTCGATATGATCAAGCTTGATCTGACTGATGCGAAGTAACCTCAAGTTGGAAACGTGCAATTTAATAAAAATAGGTTATGGTCTCGTCAACGTTATGGGTAGGCTGAGCTCTTCTGCATGAGGGCACCCGGAGATTGACACTGAAAATTCCAGTGAGTAAATTGGTGGAGATTTGAAGCCATTTTTCAAATCCAATTTTTCTTGTATTAAAAGATGACGTCGAAGTTTTATTGTAACTACTCCATCACTCTCATTAAAAATAGAATATGCTGTAAAGTCAGCAACTAGAAAGCCAACGTGGGAACCATAGACTTCCACCCATACGAATACAGAAAGTGAAACGTGATCAATTTGAAAAGGGCCCTGAGACAGTATCGTGTACGGGTTTAGTCTATCTCTAAGCAAGGGTATATTTGTGATAGAAGGAGTAAAGCAAAGGTTTGTCAGATTGATGGGCTGTTATATGAGAACATCAACAGACTAGACCTATACACTCAATAACTATGGCTCTTAGCTGCTCAGAATCTATTGATCTCAACCTACTCAGCAACTAAGCATCCAGAGAATTCAAAGAATTCACAAAGCTCAGGATAAAATGCTTTGTGTTGAAAATGGCCAATTCATTAAGCTACAACCAAAATGATCATTTCTAAATTCTCCAAACTCAGCATCTAAACCAGTAATTTCCAAAGTAAGCAATATTGCCTCCTTGGGGCTAGTGGGAGTTTCTAGGGGAGCGAAAAGGTTGGCGGGGGCACTCAGTGGCAAGGGGGCAGCTGAGGGATTACAGGCTTAATTTAAGAAAATGATTTATTTGATTCTCAGTGCCTCAATTATAATGATTATATAATCAGCTCATCTTTTACTACCCACTGTTCTTGGACTTCGCTTTTCAGTAACTATAACACACTTGAAGCAATGTGACACATATATATGGCATATCACCAGAAATCTGGATTGAAGAAATCATGTTATTTCTGCACATTATTGCTGCTCACTATTGTACTACAGCGTTAGCTAGTTCAATTTCCCTACTCTAATCACACAGTAATGCAATTCCTGAGCGCTTAGGGTATGACATTCAATTAGGTAAAGTTCAGAATTTAACCTTTCGAATGGTCTTGGCCGCATTTCTCTAACCCACTGCCAAACCAAGATATTGCTGCCTCACTTTATGTAGGTTTGCCGTAGCTATGATGACATGATAACTTTCTGCTTTATTGATTTTAAACAATAGGTGATTGACTATGGTTATTAATCCATAATGAAAACGGCAGAAGCTGACCAAATGAAAAAAAGCATAAAAAGTATAGAGTACTGAAATATGGATTTCTACCAGTACCAAGTGACCAACAGCAGCCAATGGGTCTGTTGCGTGGAAGTTTTTTATCTCCCCAAAGAGGCAACAAAACCGTCCAGGCTCCTTGAACATTTGAAGAGAATAAATCAAACAAAAACTTGACTTATTTTCAGATACTTTGTGAAAATTTTCAGAAATAGAAAACACTTTAAAAACATGCTTGCCAGCACTTCACAACAAAACAGTGATGGTTTGCATGCTTCAGGCAACATTTCATTGCTAAATCTGGAAAGCCTCATACAACTGAAGAACGAATAAAGCCAGTAGTAAGCGAGGATCTGAGTACAGTTTTGCATCAGTCACCAAACCAAACCATGAATGTGATTCCATGCTGCGACAACTCTGTTCAAAGATGAATAGATGAAATGTCTGAGAATGTGGAAGATGCAGTGTGCAACATACTTAGGACAACAGAATTTGCTCTGCAGTCAAATAAGTCAACTTTGCCAGGCAACAAATGTTGGCTTCATGAAAGCATGGTTCAAGAGATGTTATTTGCAAGGGAACAAGAAATAGATATGAAGGAGGAGTCAATATTTCACATTTTTGAGCAGCTTTAAAAAAAAAAGGACATTCTACTCACCAACATTCTTGTATGTACAACAGTTGGGGCACCGTCAATGACAGGACCCCACGTGTGGTTGTTACTTTCTGGAAAAAAAGCGGTACCTAACGTTTTTACCATTCACTGTGTAGTTCACAGGTAACATCTGTTTGCAAAAAACAGCTAAAGTTATTGGTTGTACAAGTCATTAAATACTGAAATCACAGTGGTAAATAAAATCAAGTCCCATGCTCTCAATTCTTGACTATTTCAAGAGCTTTGTATTGAGACTAATGAACACTTTGAATGCTTGCTGTCGTACACAGAGATCAGATGGCTCTCAAAAGGAAACTCCTGAGACACTGCACTTTTTGAAACTGATAAAATTCTTTGAAGATTCAAATGCTTCATTCAGTAATCTGCTCAAGAACATTAGGCATGACATAGCTTATTTGCCAGAATTATTTGTAAAGTTTGATGAAATGAATCTTCAATTGCAAGGTATAAATAGATCTTTCTTAGTTAACTTTTCAATGTTCCCCATTGTTCACTTTCCAACCCAGTTTAGTGTTAGAACTATTGATGGATTATGCAGCCTGTGTCCAACTAATTGATGCATATTCTGAACAGCCAAGGTACGTAGCAGAGCACATATGGTTCAGATGGCATAATTAAAGAGAGACTCGTTTCTTGCTGCTCAGATGGGAATCAAATATTCCTGCTCAAGGTGACTACAGCTCAAGTCCACAGTCACAAGCATGAGTACTTAACATCGTTTTAAGTAGTTTTAAGTCGCAAGTCCCTTGAATGATAAGGAAGGAAAGTATGCTGGGCTGCAAGTAAGATTTAAACGCAGAGGCTTTAGACTCCCACTCCCAACTATCCTTCTGGAGAATGTACAGTCTCTGGAAAATAAAATTGAAGACCTTAGAATGAGATTGTTGTACTAGAAGGATATCAGGGGCTACGGTGTACTTTTCTTCACAGAAACATGGCTCACACCCACCGTATCGGACATAGCGCTGCAGCACAACAGCTTTGCCGTTCTCCGTAAAGAAAGGACAACTCAGTCTATTAAAGGCAGAGGGGGTGGAGTATGCTTTATAATTAGTTTATCATGGTCCAGCTCACTTGACCTGGAACATCTAGTAGTTCAGTATCATCCACTTTATATGTCAAAGGAGTTTTCCATCATCATCCTGGTAGCGGAGCACATTCCATCTCAGGCCAGAATCAAGCACTGGAGGAGCCAAGTTCTGTAATCAGCAAACACAAAGCAGCACACCTGATGTCTTTCCTGTCATTGTGGGGAGGATTTAAACCAGACTGAAGAAGTCCCTTAACAACTACCACCATGTTATCTGTGGAACCAGAGGAGCCAACACATTGACCACTGTTACACCACCATGAACAACGCTGACTGATGCCTACACTTTAAACAGTCCGATCACCTGGCTGTAATTCTATTTCCAGTGTGCAGGCAGAGACTAAAGACCACAGGTGAGGACTGAGGAGGTATGGCCACGTAAGGCTGAGCAGCATTTTCAGAACAGCTTTGAGCTGGTGGACTGGACAATATTTAGGGATTCATCGTCTGAATGGATACGCCACAGTTATTGCTAACTTCATCAAAACCTGTGTGGATGAGTGTGTGCCTTCAAGAATATACCAGGCATACCCAAAGAGCCGTGGGTGAACCAGGAAATTTGTTGTTTGCTGGTCATCTATCCAGAATTATACAAGTAGTCCAATTATGACCTACGGAAGCCTATCTTAAGAGCAACTAAACAATTCAAATCGATGCGAGAGATGGAATTGAAGGCACGTCAGCTCTGGCAGTGTTTGCAGGCCATTACTTCTTACAAAACAAAAACTAACATCATGAATGGCAGTGATGTCTCACTCCTAGATAAGCTCAATGCCTTTTATGCACGCTTTGAAGGGGAGAATAAAATTATATCTGTGCAAATCTCTATAGCAGCCAGTGACTCTGTGATCTTGTCTCGGAGGCTTACATAGAAACAACTTTCAAGAGGGTGAACACTCGCAAGGCATCAGACCCTGATGATGCACCTGGTAGAGCTCTGTAATCCTGTGCCAACCAACTGGTAGGAGTTTCTGAAAACATCTTCAATCTCTCACTGCCGCAGTTGGAGGTTTCCACCTGCTTCAAAAGGGCTACAATCATACCAGTGTCTAAGAGCAGGGTGAGCTGCCTTAATGGCTATCACCCAGTGGCACTCACATCCACCGTGATGAAGTGTTTTGAGAGGTTGATCATGGTTCGACCTAACTCCTGCTTAACCAAGGACTTGGATCCACTGCAAATTGCCTATTGCCACAATAGGTCTTCCACCTCAGCAATGAGTTGTTAATGGTGGGATTTTCCCCAGCAGGCTGGTCTTTGGCTTCAAGTTCAATTCTTTAGCTTCTAACTCCATTAAATGGATGAAAAAGCTAATTATTATGAAGGATATACAGTATAGATACTATACCCAGAACACATCACAAACTCCTGGAGTTTAACCAGTTCTGTTTAAGCTGCAAGTAAAAAGAAACCTTTTTTTGTACTACTATCCAAATATCTGCAATCCATTAGTCTTTAATCATTTCTGGAACTTCAACTCCTGATAAGCCTTGGTTGCTTTGAAATCTACCAATTGAATAAGCTTTACAAGGATGACTTCTCATTTGCCTTTATTAAAATCCAGTTACCACAGATTTGCCTCTTCCCTCAATATTTTAACCTTTACAAATCTTACTCTTCCATTCAACCTTTATTTGATCCATGAACAAATGCATATATAGCTTTATATAATTGTTTATAACACCTGAATCAACATTATCAATGTTTCACAACAAAACTGTATTTGATGCTTACATTGTCCAAGTATGTCAAAACTTCACTTTCTTTGTTCAAAACTTCAGATGGAAGCCTTCCAGTGCCAAAAATGTTAACACTTTTGTGCCATTGTTCTGCTTATATTAATTTTGGCAACACCTCAGTCCTATTTCAATCCACCTAATCAAAACTTACCTTTAGCTGGCAGCTCATTCAGCATCAAGTCCAGCAGGAACATACTTGTGTGCTGAGAGGAGGTGCCCAGCACACTTCACATTCTTGTTTTTTCAGCTCCTTGCCATGACTTGCTACTGCAAGTTTTGCAACTTTTCATTGAGTGTGATCATTGATCCTGTGGGCGAAAGAAAAAACAAGGTAGTTGTGTGTCAAAGGCTGTTGAAATTTAAGAGGAAAACCTCAATGTACTGTCTGTGGCTTCTTTGCCTTTCTGAGCCCACTATGTACCTTTGTTCCTAAGATAGGCAAGTGAGCATGTTACTAGCAACCTACCTGCAACTGATGATCCAGCCCACTATCAATTTTCTTGGTGCATCTTGGATTTTGTCCTCTATTTTTCCACTGTATATACTTATATTAGAGTCATTTAACACGATGAAGGTGCTCCACACTTCTCCGATCACTGTTACCCTAAATGTGTTCATCTTGATATCCATTATTTCTTTTTTACTTTGCATCTCATTGTTACCAGGTTCTGAGCTACTTTTCTTTTTTGCCTGTTTGTGCACTGATTTTGCCTGTTTGTGCACTGATTTTTTTCCTACTTTATCCCTTTGAGCCAAATCCAAACTTCCAGCTCTATGGCCATTGGTCCACAGGTCACAGCTTTAAGTATGCAGCCAAGTGTTAGTGAAATGCATTGAGGGTTTCTTCATCTAATATTTTATCAGGCAGAATTCCAGACCCCAACACTTGCTGGTATAAAGACCATAAGACATCGGAACAGAACTAGGCTATTTGGCCCATCGAGTCTTCTCTGCCATTTCATTGTGGCTGGTCCAATTTTCCTCTCAGCCCCAGTCTCCTGTTTTCTCCCCATATCCTTTCATCCCCTGACCAATCAAGAATATATGAACCTCTACCTTAAATATTCATACAGTCTTGGCCTCCATAGCTGCCTGTGGCAATGAATTCCACAGATTCACCTCTTTCTGGCTAAAAAGATTCCTCTTCATTTCTATTCTAAAAGGAAGCCCCTCTGTTCTGAGGCTGTGTCCTATGGTCTTGGACTCTTTTGCCATAGGAAACATCTTCTCCACATCCACTCTATTAAAGGGAAATAATATGGTGCAAAGATGACTGAAATATGTAACATTAATGGCCAAGAACACACTTCTGTTTTGCATTTCATTTGAAATATACATGACATCGATGCATCAAATAAAAATTCAGTCGTTGATGAAATGTGTCCATCTCCCCCCAAGTATTTTTGTCCCTGCTAATCTTTCCTCTTGACATCTGTAGTACTTAAGGCATTAGAAAATGACATAGAACTGATACCTAGTTTTCCAATAAAACATTTGAAACTTCAGTTGATAACACCATGCAAGCTACAAGTGCAATTTCACCATTCCATAGTGCTCCAAACTCTGTTCACTGTCACTACAGTGTCTCAGTCAAGTCTTAAATTCTCTCATTACAGATCATGACAGCTGTCTCCCTCACCAGATTGTACATTATCTGATCATCCTATTAGGAACATTACCCAATGACCTGGTTATATCCACACAATCTCACCGTGCCTGTTTATATTGTGGTTTACAAATTATTCAAATGTAACATTTTACAGACTAAGCCAAAAAATGCAATTAGCAATGTATAGCATGTATTTAATGTAAATAAATTTATGTAAAAATTAGTACATGGAAATGATTATTACTTTCAAACATTAGAAACATTAAATATAAAAAAGTAGTGTATGGGAATGGCTATTAAATTTTAAAACTTCCATTATGTACAGAAACAACACAATCCATTCAACATTTAGTAACTCACTGAATGTTGATTTATAAAGATTAGAACAATTTGCTTTGAACAATGTCATGGAAGATTTGCTAGTTTTTATAAACACTCAGAAGTAATCATATGAAATCACAGTACCTTAGAAATAGTAGCAACTGTAGCAGAAAATGGTCAGAGCAGCAAGGATTGCAAAAGGCATCACTCTCCCTCTTGCTTTCCACCCAATCCAAATGATATACTGCAAGTTTACCATTCCAGAATGTTCTACCAAATTGTATACACGCTCCTTTTACCATATCTGGGCTAATACATGTCCTAAACTTTTAAGACACCACAGGTCAAGGCATCAGTTTCTTCACCATAATCCTTCATCCAATCTGTCTTCCCAGTTGCAGCTCTCTAATGACCTGGTTCCTGACCTCAGTACCAGACCCACACAGTATGATCTTTTACAAATTTCTCAAAGGATAACATTTTAGAGCTGAAAGAGAACTGCTTCTTCGAAATAAATTTCACTGAAAGTAATTCACCTGAACCCCAAGTACATCCATATTTAATCTTCAATTGGTGTTCCAGCCCAGACATCGCACTGTTTACACTTTAAATCTCAGTGCAGTGAAATACATTTCACAGATATTTTCTTTACAAAAATTTATCATAGAACTTAATATTGTGAATATTAAACAGTATTTAAGATGCAGATACTAATTTAACTGTAGAACAGAAAAGATCCCAGTGGACACTTGTCACTCTCAACTAAAATCAGTGCAAAGTATAATAGGTTGGCATTAATGGAAATACAATGCAATAGCATTTGATAAGTGGAAAGTAAGATGGCTTAGCAATAAGATTAAAAATAAGCTTTCCTGTGGTTCAAACAGAATATTGCCAAATTACATTGTAGGAACTGTGGAATTAAGTGGGAATACAATAATATAACCTCTTCTTCATCTGGTTCCATTCTAAACATGGAGTACAGAGGTGAAGCACACCCAAACTTGTGTGCTGCTCTCCGCATGAATCTGCAGCTTGCCTACACATCTTGTGGTTCTTTAATCAGGTTTCAAAATTGGCAACTACAAGCTTTCTGATGATCTTTTTAAAATCATTGGTTTGGTTTTCTGTCATGTTTCCATTTCAATTTTGAAATGTTACTGGAGTAATCTATAAATAAGATCATAAAAGATTACACTGAGGCCATGTGAATGTTGCATTAAAGCAGTAACAAGGTCATTGCAGAGCTGTGTCATTAGCAGTTGGAAGAGCGAGTGGATTATGTGCAGCATGATTTCCTTTAAATAGTTCACTGAAAGTATATTTAATGCTAATAACAGTTTGAAAAGGAAAGTTATTATCCATGTAGCCCTTCATGCCTTCTGAATATCCAAAAATGTAACAATAATAAATGCAGAAAGTACCAAAAATATCTCAACTGGGCAGTTTCTGTGGAGAACAGAATATTTTTGGCCAACAGCCTTAATTCAGACACAGTACATCAGAAGTTGTTTTATTACAGATTCCCAGCATCTTTTTATTTTCAACTGTAATCATTAAAACTCAGTGCGTATTGAAGCTTTTCTAAGGATCATACAGAAAATGTATTTATAGTACCATGCTTCGGTGACAAAAGGCATTCAAATAGCATTTAAAGACAAAACATACGGTCACTGCTCCAAAACAACAAAATTATACAAATTCACTTTTTTCTCCCAAAAGAATTCTGCAGTTTCTCCAAGGATACAATATTAAGTAATGATGCAAATCACAAGAGCAAAATATTGCAACTGGATATCCCAAAGAAAAGGATTGAAAGCAGGGCAGGCAGTACCTATGGAGAGAGATGACATTACAAACTGATAATTTTTAATCAGAATCATTAGGATGTAAACAAAAGGTAGAAGCAATTCACATTGACACAAGTGCAGAATTTTTGTTAAACTATCACCAAAAGAAAATGAAAGTAGCATTGCACCATGAGAAGATGAGATGAGGATTGTAGGCAAGAAAGTTAGCTTATTTTAACCTCTGCTTAACACTGGAGAGAAGAGGAACTCATGTAGCAGTAGCAAACCAATTAAATTGATTTCCAGTGACAGTTTGTGAAAGACTGAATGGACAGCTGAAGGTGGCTATGGCTATTTTTAGATTAATATAAAATTCTGCCACCATCATGTGTCTTCCTGTAAATCCAGAAATTCTATGCAAAGCATTTCCAGAATTACAAACCCCACAAACTCAAATCTGAAAGATAAGTTGAGGTATTTTCCCCAAGTCCAAATTTCAAATTCATTTCAAAACAGAAGAAAACATTCTAGGATTGTATTAAAATGAAATTTTTGCTCTAATGACCTGATTTTAGAGGCTTGGTTATTACTACATAATATAGGACAATGTTAACAAAAGGAACATTAATCTTCAGTTATTCTCTCACCTATTCCTTTTTAATGGAAGAGTGAATGCCTTCTGCTCAATACTTACAACAGGTTTAAAACCGAGGTAATGATTTATATTTTGCTATAAATAGAGATGGTATTTTAGGTTTCCTATGACCAAGAATACACGAGTAGATAAAAATTAGTCTAAGATGAAAGATGGTAAAGATTTTGACTGATTTCCAAATTAAATACTTGTCTGATTTGCTGTTAAAAACATCCTTATGATCTGCTTCCTGAGGAGATCATTCTACACTCTACTAAAATGTAGATGTACTTCTCATCCTGCCATCTTCAATGGATTCAGTTCTAAGATTTATGATGATTTTGAATAAGTTACATGGATATGCAAGCCAGGGCAGTATGATATGGAAAGCAAGCTGTTGCCCATGTAGCAAGCTCCCCCTCACCACATAGCTGATGAATCCAAAGGAATGACAGGGACCAATACAGTTTGGCACCAACAGCATTACAAGAGTTGCCAGTCAGCATTGATCTCAATGTAGGACTGCCCGAGCGACTCAAGCTCAAGTCTTTTCCTTGTAGTTTGCTCCTGAAGCCTTCCCCATGAGTGGGTATAGTTGTGAGGTGGCTGAGGTTTGAGATCAGTTTTCTCTTTCTCCTAGATGAGCTGTCAACCATGGCTGACAAGCCCCATCTGCCCAAAGTGACTGGTTTTAAGGCACCATTAATCCCCCCTTCCTCCTGTCAGTAAAAACTGTTCCGCTGGGTTTAGTAGCTAAGCCACACATGAAAGCCAGGAGCTGGATTTGGTTGTCAGAGGCCATTTGAGACGTACACCATTGATAGCATTTAATAGATAATGGGAGCTTATCCCCATTACCGCCCCCAGCTATAACAAACTTAAGGAACTGCAGCACTTGGAAAGCAGCAAAAATTGCACAATATGTACTCACAGTACTTTAAACATTCTATTCGATTCAATCTTATGTACTTAAATTACTTTTAGTTTTCAACATTTTTTTTATTTTAGTCACAAGAAAAACAACAGGTGATAACACCAACTATTCAACACACCTGTTACTATTAAAATTGTCGTGGCAGCATCTCATTGAAAGTTAATTTTTTTGGACCCTTCTGTTTTTTTTTTAAAACCTGACTTGCACCTTCAGTACAGCAATCTGCTTTAGCCTGAGATTAAACATGATTGATGAGATTCGATAGTTCCAACCCTAGGATGGAACAGAAAATTAGAACTTAATATTTTTGATTTTTTTTAAAGTAGCTAAATGATTCTGAACCATTGAACTGTATTGAGAGAGTTTACTTAACTCAGAACTCTGGATATTTACTCTTAATTTGAAGACATAGCTGAAATACCGAATAGGGGAAATGTTTATGTGGACTATCTGTATTTCCAGAACATTCAATGCAGTTGGAATTGAAGATAACTTATTGATTGATTTAGAAAATTGGGTGAGTGGCAGAAAACAAAGTCAGGATAATGGATGAAGTTTTTTTTTAAAAGCTGGATGTACATTGTGGCATCTCAAAAGGATTCGTTTTACACCCTCAGCTTCTAAATTAAATGTAGGCAATAATGTATCCATATTTGCCCACAACAAAGGCAGCAATATTATCAGTATAGGTCAATGCAAAAAAAATTTAAAGATATTAACAGAACATTCAAAACATATAAGCAAGCAGAACCCGATGGCAGGAACTTCTGGTATTCCCCCCACCCCCCTTTACCTCTTCTCCTTACCTGTCTTCCACCTCCCCTTGATGTCTCGCTCCTTCCCTTTCTCCCATTAATTTCCTTCTTCTCCAGCCCTTTCCCTTTTCTACTACTTACCTCCCAGTTTATTTCATTCCTCTTCCCCAACCACCTGACTTCCAGCTTCCTCTCCCTCCACTTTGTTATTCTAGGATCTTTCCCCTTCCTTTGCAGTCCTGATGAAGGGTTTCAGCCCCAAATATTGACTGTTTATTCATTTCCTTAGATACAGCTGAGCTGCTGAGCTCCAGGGAAGGGGGAGGGGGTAGGAGTAGTTCCATATCAAACTTTGATTCAAAAATATAAAAGATCTTCCTGCACCTAAATTCAAAGATTATTTTGTTTTCTGTATTTGTTATTGTGATTAATAGTATGAGAATTGGAATAAAACAGATGCCCTTCCCAGATTGCCCTGATATACACATGCATTATGTCAACATAGCAGCTCTGCTAATACTGTTCAACATTACGCAACCTGTAGAGGCCAGGATCTTTGATCTGGTGCTCCTACTAAATGCCATGCTTTGCACTAAAAGGTTATGAATTTATTTATTCATTGTGATACAGTGCAGAATAGGCCCCTCTGGCCCTTTGAGCTGCCCTGCCCAGCAATCCTCCAATTTACAATGAACACTTAGCCTAGCAACAGGTGCGTCTTTGGACTGTGGGAAGAAACCAGAGCACCCAGAGGAAACCCACACAGCCATGGGGAGAACGTACAAACTCTTTATAAGCAGCTGCAGGAATTGAACCTGTGTTGCCAGTACTGTAAAGCATTAACCACTACATGACCGTGCTGCACCAATATTTGGAAATACTACACACAAAAATCATATTTTAAACAATCCCCATTTTCGTTCAATACTGTTAAAGAAATTAGATCACTCATTGAATGATACATCTTGCAATGCGCTCAGAAACATCGTCAGTGATGTAACCCAGGGTCACAAGGTGTTTCAGGTCTTTCAACATCAGACACCCTTGCCTGAGCGAGGGTGCAATTCATGAAGGCAGTGTATAATATTTCAACTGCATTTTAATTTCATTACGCAACTGGTTCTTCAGTACATCCCTCAGCCAACATAACACTTATGTAAATAAATGAATTCTTTTAAGCAGGTCAAGGATGGCCTGTGGAATAATACATATAATCCAAGTTTAGATATGGCATAGGAGTTTCCAGTTTCACCGGAGTCATAATCATTTGATAACACTCCCTAAATCTCATACCATCAAGAGACAATGTGGATTCGGTGTAATTAACTGGCGTACTTGAATTCAAACTCATAATACATTTAAGATACCCTAAACAGGTATTTTAAGACTATTTAGACAGAGGGGAAATTTCCACCCAATTAAATAAATTTAGACTTGTATAATATATAACTTAGATTTGGACATAGTCTCCAGAGAGCTTCAAGAGCTAAATTATTTAGTGCATGTTACTGGGCAAAAGATTATCACATAAATAATTGTGTCTTTACTGGTTTAAATATTTCTTCACAATTTGTGCAACAGAACCCTTTATTAACATTCCTGTTAGGAATTGCCATTGTGTTAGTAAATGATAAGCTCAGTTAAATTTAAGTGAGATGTTCAAAGGTGATTTTTTTTAAAAACACATTTACCTGATGAGCAAGTTTCATTTAACAACTGATAAGCCAACTCATATCATAGCTTAAAATAACCCACTTCTATTAAGTGCTTCAATTTAACAATCTTTATTCTATACATAAACTCTGACAAAGTTCACATACTATATTTCTGAAGTAGCTTTAGCCTGAAATGTTAACTGTTTGTTTTCCAGTTGTTGACTGATGTACTGAATACTTCCAGCATATTTGTTTTACTTCAAATAACTGCATTTTTATTTCCAGCTTCATAATTACATTTAGTTGTCAAGAGTGGACATCAGTAATAAATTTCCACACACAACTTTGGCAACTTTTTTCACAAAAGGGTATTGTTAATATTTCTGAAGATTGTGGATTGGCAGGAATATTTGTGATCATAGAAATGAGGCACCAGAATTAGTGCTGTAATTCCATAGTGCTTCATGGATGTTACATTTGGAACTACCACTAGTTTTTTTCCCTTTACATATAGCCATTGAGATCTGACGTTGTCAAAATGAGTCATGCAATATAATTGGAGGACTTGAATCCACTCAAACAAGTTAGCTGTTATCTGATTTTTGGATGTTCTGAGAGTGAATCTTCCAAGTAGGAGAAGATAAAGTACATAGGAGAACAAGAGAATGAGATTAGGAACAATGGTGTGAGTGTGAAGAATGTGAGTGATAGAAATCATGGATGAGTACCAACCTGAGGAACGGAGAGATACCGAGGTTTGGAGCTGCATTTATATAATAAGACCCTAAGACACAAGAACAGAATTAGGCCATGTGACCCATTGGGTCTGCTCCACCATTTCATCATGGCTGGTCCATTTTCCCTCTCAGCCCCAATCTCCTGCCTTCACTCTGTATCCCTTCATGCCCTGACCAATCAAGAATCTATCAACTTCTGCCTTAAAAAAAATATATGGATAGATAGACAGACAGACAGACTTGGCCTCCACAGCTTGCTGTGGCAAAGAATTTCATAGATTCACCACCCTCTGGCTAAAGAAATTCTGCATTTTCATTCTAAACGGACGCCCTTATAAATCAAGACAGTGTCCTCTGGTCTTAGACTCCCCCACCATAGGAAACATCCTTTCCACATCCACTCTATCAAGCCCTTTCACCATACCATTCAATAGGTTTCAATTAGGACACCCCTCATTCTCCTGAATTCCAGTAAATACAGGCCCAGAGCCATCAAATGCTCTTTATATGACAAGCCGTTCAAACGTGGGATCATTTTCATGAACCTCTATTGAACTCTCTCCAATTTCAGAACATCTTTCAGAACACCTTTCGAAGATAAGGGGCTCAAAACTACTCACAATACTCCAAGTGAGGCCTAACTTACATCCTAATGTGATCTAACATTACATCCTTGCTTTTATATTCTAGTCTTCTTGAGATGAATGCTAACATCGCATATGCCTTCCTTACCAGACTCCACATACAAATTAACCTTTTAGGTTAATCCTGCATAAGGACTCCCAAGACCATTTGCACCTCAGTTCTTTTGTATTTTCTCTCCATCTAGAAAATACTCAACACTTTCACTTCTACCAAAGTGCATAACCATACACTTGCCAACACTGTTTTCCATCTGCTACTTCATTTCCTTTTCTCCTCATCTGTCTAGGTCTCTCTGCTTCCTCAAAGCAACCTGACCCTCCATTCATCTCCATACCATCTACAAATTTTGTAAACATCAATTCCATCATCCAAATCATTAACATAGAATGAGAAAAGAATCTGTCTCAGTACAGACCCCTGTGGAACACCAGAAGCCAACCAGAAAAGGCTCCCTTTATTCCCACTATTTGCCTTCTGTCAATCAGCCACTGTTTAAATCCATGCTAGAATCTTCCTGTAATACCATGGAGTCTTAGCTTGCTAAGCAGCCTCATGCATGGTACTTTGTCAAAGGCCTTCTGAAAATCCAAATACACACATCAACCAATTCTCCTTTGACTATTCTGCTTGTTATTTCTTTAAAGAATTCCAACAGAAACCATGCAGACTACAGCCTACTTTTTCATGTGCTTCCAAGTACTCTAAGACCTCATCCTCAAAACTCCACTCTTTAAGAAAGGAGGGAGGCAGCAGAAAGGAAAGAAAGACCAATTAGCCTGACCTCAGTGGTTGAGAAAGTGTCAGAGTCAATTATTAAGGATGAGGTAATTGATGGAGTACCTGGTGATGCAGGACAAGACAGTAACAAAGTCAGCATTGTTTCCTTCAGGGGAATTCTTTCTGGAGATTACAAGTAGGATAGATAATGGGGATGCAGTGGATGTTGCATATTTGGATTTTCAGAAGATCTTTGACAAGAGGTGCCACGTCCAAGGCTGCTTACCAAGTTAAGAGCCCATGGTATTACTAACATGGTTAGAGCATTGGCTGATTGGTAGGAGGCAGCGAGTGAGAATAAAAGGATCCTTTTCTGGTTGGCTGCCAGTGACTAGTGGTGTTCCGCAGGGTTCAGTGTTGGGACCACTTTTTATGCTGTATATAAATGATTTACATGATGAAATAGATGGCTTTGTTGCCAAGTTTGCAGATGATACAAAGATTGGTGGAGGGTCGGGTAATGTTGAGGAAACAGCTAGGATGCAGAAGGACTTATACAGATAAGGAGAATGGGTAAGAAAATGGCAAATGAAATATAATGTTGGAAAATGCATGGTCATGCACTCTGGTAGTAGAAATAAATGTGCGGACTATTTTCTAAATGGGGAGACAATCCAAAAATCTGAGATGGAAAGGGACATGGGAGTCCTTGTGCAGAACACCCTGAAGGTTAACTTGCAGGTTGAGTCAGTGGTGAGGAAGGCAAATGCAATGTTAGCATTCATTTCAAGAGGTCTTGAGTACAAGAACAGGGATGTGATGCTGAGTCTTTACAAGGCACTGGTGAGGCCTCACCTTGAGTATTGTAAACAGTTTTGGGCTCCTCATATTAGAAGAGATGTGCTGACATTGGAGAGGGTCCAGAGGAAGTTCATAAGGATGATACCAGGAATGAAAGGGTTATCATACGAGGATCGTTTGATATCTCTGGGACTGTACTCGTTGGAATTTAGAAGGATGACGGGGGATCTCATTGAAACCTTTCAAATGTTGAAAGGAATGAACAGAGCAGACATGGAAAGGATATTTCCCATGTTGGGCGAGCCTAGGACAAGAGGGCACAGTCATATAATAGAGGGGTGTCCATTCAAGACAGAGATGCAGAGAAATTCCTTTAGCCAAAGGATGGTGAATTTGTTGCCACATTCAGCTGATTTAGATGATGGAGTAGATGGCTTTGTTGCAATGTTTGCAGATAATATGAAAATTGGTGGAGGGTCAGGTAATGTTGAGGAAACAGCTAGGATGCAGAAGGACTTATACAGATTAGGAGAATGGGTAAGAAAGTGGCAAATGAAATATAATGTTGGAAAATGCATGGTCATGCACTCTGGTAGTAGAAATAACTGTGCGGACTATTTTCTAAATGGGGAGACAATCCAAAAATCTGAGTTGCAAAGGACTTAGGAGTTCTTGCGAAGAACACCCTGAAGATTAACTTGTAGGCTGAGTCGTAGTGAGGAAGGCAACTGCCATGTTAGTGTTCATTTCAAGAGTTCTAGAATACAAGAGCAAGGGTGTGATGTTGAGGCTTTATAAGGCACTGGTGAGGCCTCACCTTGAGTACTGTAAAGTTTCTGGGCCCCTCATCTTAGAAAAGATGTTTTGGCATTGGAGAAAGTCCAGAGGAGGTTCACAAGGATGATTCCAAAAATGAAAGGGTTATCATACAAGAAACATTTGATGGGTCTGGGATTGATGTTAACAACTTAACATTTGTCATTTGACTTCTTTTATCTTGCTGGATTTTATTCTCAATCATTTTGATCATCCAGGGACAAGACATTTTTAATGCCCCTTCATTGCTAACTTGAACGGATACACCCAGACCTTATCTGAAAGCTCTCCATCTTCAAAGACTTGAAATTAACAGTTTTATTTGGCATGTTCCATTCCAACTTTCCTATGTCAGTTTTGTTCTCAGTATGTTGTATATCAATGATTTAGATAATGTAATAGATAGCTTTGTTGCCAAGTTTGCATATGATACGAAGATTGGTGGAGGGGCAGGTAGTGTTGAGGAAACAGGCAGGATGTAGAAGAAAGTATACAGATGAGGAGAATGGACCAGAAAGTGGCAAATGAAATACCAAGTTTTAAAATGCACTTTGGTAATAGAAATAAATGTGCTGACTATTTTCTAACTGGGCAGAACATCCAAAAATCTGAGATACAAAGGGACTCGAGAGTCCTCCTAAAAGTTGACTTGCAGGTTAAGTCAGTGGCAAGGAAGGCAAATGCAATGTTAGCTTTCATTTCAAGAGGTCTTGAGTACAAGAACAGGGATGTGATGCTGAGGCTTTATAAGGCACTGGTGAGGCCTCACCTTGAGTATTGTGTAGTTTTAAGCTCATCTAAGAAAAGATGTGCTGGCACTGGAGAGGGTCTAGAGGCTATGCGCAAGAATGATTCCGGGAATTAGTTATCATACAAGGAACATTTGAAGGCTCTGGCTTTGTGCTCGCAGGAATTTAGAAGGATGGGGTGGTGGGGGGGGGGGGATCTCACTGAAACCTTTCAAATGTTTTAAGGCCTAGACAGAGCAGATATGGAAAGGATGTTTCCTATGTTGGGAGGAGTCCAGCACAAGAGGGCACAGCCTGAGGATATATCCCTTTCAAAACAGATTCAGATTAATTTCTTTAGCCAAAGGGTGGTGAATTTGTGAAATTTATTGCCACATGCAGCTGTGGAGGTCAGGTCATTTTGTGTATTTAAGACAGAGATTGATAAGTTCTT
This sequence comes from Hypanus sabinus, assembly GCF_030144855.1. NCBI lineage: Eukaryota > Metazoa > Chordata > Chondrichthyes > Myliobatiformes > Dasyatidae > Hypanus > Hypanus sabinus. The sequence continues at coordinate 48,142,650 of NC_082722.1, forward strand.
GATTAAAATGGCATCAAAGACTATCGGGAGGCTGGGAACTGCAGATGAGAGGGGGAAAAATAGGATCAGCTATGATTGAATGTTAGAGCAGATTCGATGGGCTAGATAGCCCAATTCTGCTCCTACATCTTATGGTCTTAATAATCAACTCCAACATCTTCCCAACCACTGAGGTCAGACTAACTGGCCTATAGTTTCCTTTCCTCTGCCTCTTTCCCTCTTGAAGAGTGGAATGATGTTTGCAATTTTCCGGTCTTCCAGAACCACTCCAGAATCTAGTGATTCTTGAAAGATTATTACTAATGCCTCCATAATCTCTACAACCACCACTTTCAGAACCCCGGGGTGTACTCCAGGTGGCTTTTCTACCCTCAGACCTTTGTTTTCACAGAACTTTCTCCCTAGTAATGGTAACTTCACATGAAACTTCCAATATACTGCTAGTGCCTTCCTCAGTGAAGACTGATGCAAAATACTTATTCAGTGTCTCTGCCATTTCCTCATTCCCTTTACTACCTCTCCAGTGGTCCGATATCCACTCTCACCTCTTTTACACTTTAAGCATCTGAAGAATTTTTGGTATCCTTTTGGTAATAGAAGGAACCAGGAGATGAAATGGATCTAGCCAGGAAGCCAAGAATCTCCTACATAAAGTAATTTTCACAAATTACTGATCAATAATTTTCACAAAAAATGAAGAAAGCACATGAGCATTTGAACTTAGCAAAATTCTGCGATGTTTTTGAGACAAATATGAGAGTATCATTATAAACTGAAATGGGATTAAATATAACCATATAACAATCACAGCACAGAAACAGGCCATCTCGGCCCTCCTAGTCCGTGCTGAACTCTTAATCTCACCTAGTCCCACCTACCCGCACTCAGCCCATAACCCTCCACTCCTTTCCTGTCCATATACCTATCCAATTTTACCTTAAATGACTCAACTGAACTGGCCTCTACTACTTCTACAGGAAGCTCATTCCGCCCAGCTATCACTCTCTGAGTAAAGAAATACCCCCTCGTGTTTCCCTTAAACTTCTGCCCCCTAACTCTCAAATCATGTCCTCTCGTTTGAATCTCCCCTACTCTCAATGGAAACAGCCTATTCACGTCAACTCTATCTATCCCTCTCAAAATTTTAAATACCTCGATCAAATCCCCCCTCAACCTTCTACGCTCCAATGAATAGAGACCTAACTTGTTCAACCTTTCTCTGTAACTTAAGTGCTGAAACCCAGGTAACATCCTAGTAAATCGTCTCTGCACTCTCTCTAATTTATTGATATCTTTCCTATAATTCGGTGACCAGAACTGCACACAATATTCCAAATTTGGCCTTACCAATGCCTTGTACAATTTTAACATTACATCCCAACTTCTGTACTCAATGCTTTGATTTATAAAGGCCAGCGTTCCAAAAGCCTTCTTCACCACCCTATCTACATGAGACTCCACCTTCAGGGAACGATGCACTGTTATTCCTAGATCTCTCTGTTCCTCTGCATTCCTCAATGCCCTACCATTTACCCTGTATGTTCTATTTGGATTATTCCTGCCAAAATGTAGAACCTCACACTTCTCAGCATTAAACTCCCATCTGCCAACGTTCAGCCCATTCTTCTAACCAGCATAAATCTCCCTGCAAGCTTTGAAAACCCACCTCATTATCCACAACACCTCCTACCTTAGTATCATCGGCATACTTACTAATCCAATTTACCACCCCATCATCCAGATCATTTATGTATATTTCAAACAACATTGGGCCCAAAACAGATCCCTGAGGCACCCCGCTAGTCACCGGCCTCCATCCCGATAAACAATTATCCACCACTACTCTCTGGCATCTCCCATCTAGCCACTGTTGAATCCATTTTATTACTCCAGCATTAATACCTAACGACTGAACCTTCTTAACTAACCTTCCATGTGGAACTTTGTCAAAGGCTTTGCTGAAGTCCATATAGACTACATCCACTGCCTTACCCTCATCAACATTCCTCGTAACTTCTTCAAAAAATTCAATAAGGTTTGTCAAACATGACCTTCCACGCACAAATCCATGCTGGCTACTCCTAATCAGATCCTGTCTATCCAGATAATTATAAATACTATCTCTAAGAATACTTTCCATTAATTTACCCACCACTGATGTCAAACTGACAGGTCTATAATTGCTAGGCTTACTTCTAGAACCCTTTTTAAACAATGGAACCACATGAGCAATACGCCAATCCTCTGGCACAATCCCTGTTTCTAATGACATCTTAAAGATCTCCTTCAGAGCTCCTGCTATTTCTACACAAACTTCCCTCAAGGTCCTGGGGAATATCCTGTCAGGACCCGGAGATTTATCCACTTTTAAATTTCTTAAAAGCACCAGTACATCCACCTCTTTAATTGTCAAAGGTTCCATAACTTCCTTACTTGTTTCCCACACCTTACACAATTCAATATCCTTCTCCTTAGTGAATACCGAAGAGAAGAAATCGTTCAAAATCTCTCCCATCTCACTCGGCTCCACACATAGCTGACCACTCTGATTCTCTAAGGGGCCAATTTTATCCCTCACTATCCTCTTGCTTTTAATATAACTGTAGAAACCTTTCGGATTTACTTTCACCTTATTTGCCAAACCAACCTCGTATCTTCTTTTAGCTTTTCTAATCTCTTTCTTAAGATTCCTTTTACATTCTTTATATTCCTCGAGCAATTCCTTTACTCCATGCTGCCTATATCTATTGTAGACATCCCTCTTTTTCCGAACCAAATTTCTAATATCCCTTGAAAATCATGGTGCTTTCAAACCTTTAACCTTTCCTTTCAACCTAACAGGAACATAAAGATTCTGTACCCTCATAATTTCACCCTTAAATGATCTCCATTTCTCTATTACATCCTTCCCATAAAACAACTTGACCCAATCCACTCTCTCTAAATCCCTTCGCATCTCCTCAAAGTTAGCCTTTCTCCAATAAAAAATCTCAACTCTAGGTCCTGTCCTTCTCCATAATTATATTGAAGCTAATGCTATTGTGATCACTGGACCCAAATGCTCCTCAACACATACATCTGTCAGCTGACCTATCGCATTCCCTAACAGGAGGTCCAACACTGCCCCATCTCTAGTCGGTACTTCTATGTATTGTTGCAAAAAACTATCCTGCACACATTTCACAAACTCTAAACCATCCAGCCCTTTTACAGAATGAACTTCCCAGTTTATGTGTGGAAAATTAAAATCTCCCACAATCACCACCTTGTGTTTACTACAAATATCTGCTATCTCCTTACACATTTGCTCTTCCACTCACGCTCCCTATTAGGTGGCCGATAATACACTATCAGTGTTACTACACCTTTCCCATTCCTCAATTCCACCCAAATAGCCTCCCTAGAGGAGCTCTCTAATCTATCTTTCCAAAGCACCGCCATAAGATTTTCTCAGACAAGCAATCCAACACATCCTCCTCTGGCCCCTCCTACTCTATCACACCTGAAGCAACTAAATCCAGGAATATTTAGTTGCCAATCACACCCTTCCTGCAACCATGTTTCACTAATAGCTACACCGTCATAATTCCAGGTAGCAATCCACGCTTTAAGCTCATCCACCTTTCTTACAATGCTCCTAGCATCAAAATAGATACATTTAAGATACTCTCAATACATTTAAATTTAGATTTCAATACATTTAAAATGTATTGAGTATTATACAATTAGGAATATTGATGTATTTGGGCAGAATTATATCACATTTGCCTGTCTGAAAATCTGTTTTCACTATTTTGTTCTACTATTTAAACTTGCAACACAAGAATACACTCTTGTAGACAATACTATCCATCACCAGCAAGTTATGTAGATTTACTGTGAAACCCTGTCTTGTGATGCACTTCATTATATACCTCCTGGAAGTGCAGATAAAACTCATACACATTATTCTAACTCCACTTCTCATATCTATAAAATTAAGTTAGATTTGTTAAGCACAAAGACAAGTATTTCCCACACAGTAGCAGACCCGATAAGGACCCCTATCAGATACCAACTGCCCTGTTTATATCTATGCTGTACCAAGGAGGGAGGTCACATGGTTCCTGAGCATCTTTCATAAAAATATTTGCAAAATCAAAACTTTTTATCAGAATGCCCAGATTCCGAATGATATGAATGTGCTCCCAAGGTGAATCTCATCTTCAATTTCTTTACTTCCTCATCTTCTCTCTAGTAGCCTACTTCTTGGAATAACTTACATGATTGCTGCTCGCCCAAAACAAAGATCCACAACCATAGGAGATCCAACTTTCTGATTAAGAGGTATAGACAGGGTAAATGCAAGCAGGCCTTTTCACACTGAGGTTGAGTGAGACTACAACTGGAGGTCATGGGTTAAGGGGAACATGAGGAAGTTTCTTTACTCAAAAGGTCATGAGTGTGTAGAATGAGCTGCCAGCACAAAGTGTGCGTGAACTGATGTAAACATTTAAGTTTGTATAGGTACATGGATGGCAGGGAGTATGGCGGGCTATGGTTTGGGTGCAGATCAACAGACTAGCCAGTTCAAATGGTTTGGCACAGACTATATGGGCTGAAGGGGTCTGTTTCTGTTCTGTACTTTTCTGTGACTCTATAAAGCAGTACTATTTTCAAAAGGCCCAGTACCATATTTGCTTAATTCCTATAATACAGCTGGTCAACTTCAATTTGCCATTCCCAGTGGCACACGACAGTAATGTCAGAGTTTGTCATCATTTATCATTACTATTTATACAGTTGTGCTTGTGATTTCTTAAGTTAGTTAACTTCCAAGATTTCAGAAAATTTTGTTTGTCATTGTAAAGGACAAGAAATTAGACCTTTTTTTATTGCATTCTTGTAATAATCATTCTTTTAAAAAACATTTTTATTGAATTTTCAATAGGTTACAGAAAGAAAAAAATTATCAACCCTTCCCCCCTAACATATCCCTATAGAAAAAATAGAGAAGAAAAAAGAAAGAATAAATGCCTGGATATCAGAAGATCCCCACATGCTCCATGGAGTTCATAATAGTTTTAATATGTATACTTATTTCTTTCCCCAGATAACCAATAATTTTGTCTTTGGAGCACCTATATATTTAATCCTATCTTTTGTAAATAAGGGCGCCATATTTTCAGAAACATTGCTTATTTATCTCTTAAATTATAAGTAATTTTTTCAAGTGGAATGCAGCTAAAAATTTCATTCTTCCAACGATCTATGCTTAAGTATGAATCCGATTTCCAAGTAACTGCAATAGCCTTTTTGGCTACTGCCAATGCAATTTTTATGAATTCTTTCTGATATTTATTCAATTTGGATTTTGATTTTATCTCAATATCGCCTAGTAAAAATAATGTTGGATTATGTGGAAGTTGTATTCCAATAATTTGTTCCAATGAAACTCTTAAATTTGTCCAAAAAGGTTGAATTTTAAAACAAGACCAAGTAGAGTGTAAAAAGTACCAATTTCTTGATTACATCGAAAACATTGATCAGATAAATTTGAGTTTAATCTATTTATTTTTTGTGGTGTAATATATATTTGATGTAAAAAATTATATTGTACTAATCTTAGTCGAACATTTATTGTATTTGTCATACTGTCGAGACATAATCTTGACCAACTTGTTTCATCAATTTTAATATTCAAATCAGTTTCCCATTTTTGTCTTGACTTATGAATTCCTTGTTTAATTGCCTACTTTTGAATCAAATTATACATATCAGAAATAATTTTTTTAAATTTTTCCTTTATGAATTAAAGTTTCTATTTCATTAGGTTTCGGCAATAACATTGTTTGACCCAGTTTATCTCTTAAATAAGCCCTTAATTGGAAATAACAGAAAAGAGTGTTATTTGATATTTTATATTTATTCTTTAATTAGTCAAATGACATTAATATACCTCCTTCAAAACAGTCTCCTATATATCTAATCCCTTTGTGAAATCAGTTATATAAAAGTTAAAAGATAATGATATAAAGAATTTATATAAACTAAATTATTTGCCATTATTGAAAAAAATTCAAGAGGATCTTGATAAATGGATGTTACCAATAACATTAATAGGTAGCGTCAATGCTGCAAAAATGAATGTATTCCCTAGATTACAATATCTATTCCAAACACTACCAATCCAATTACCGCAGAAGTTCTTTCAAGAGTTAAATAAATGTGTGAGGAAATTCCTTTGGAAAGGTAAGATGTCAAGAATATTGTTGGAAAAATTGACATGGAAATTTGACCTAGGAGGGTTACAATTCCCAAATTTTAAGAATTACAAAGCAAATCAACTTAGATTTATTGCATCTTTTTTTGATGAAGATAAACTGGCATGGATTAGAATAGAATTAGATAAAATAGGAGAAAATATACCAAAAGATATTATATATAAATGGGAATCTAAATGGATACGGGAAAAGAAAGAATCTCCTATACGAAAACATTTGATTGATTTATGGAATAAGATAAATGTTGATGATGAGATAAAGAAATCTTTATTAGCAAAGAGACCTTTAATTCCAAATAAACTTATCCCTTTTACAATGGATAATCAACTTTTATATAACTGGTTTCATAATCAGAATTCTTGCAGAATAATTTAAGTCCATTTCATGCTGTGTGACAACTTTGTTGAAAACTTGCTTTGAATTTTTTTAATGCTGTGATCAACTGATAAGGTCATTAACAGAATATAATCCTCTGAAATTAACCATCTCCCAAAAGGGATAAGCTAACCACATACATGTGACAATTCATCATTACAGTTCTCATCAATTTCCTGGTCATCCCACTAACTATTCAAACAACTACAGTAGGTATAGGAGCAATTTCAAGAGTTGCTCTGTGACTTTCTAACTTATCAAGCCTTCAGGAATATGATGGAAAAAAAACTCTTGACTGAGAGTGACTCCAGCAACACAAGATAATCCAATACAAAAATGTTTAATAGATTTGCACTTCATCTAAAATGTTATACCCTCTCATAATTGAATAAAGCAGTTCCAGAGTTATTTAAAAATGCAAATTTATCAGAGCACATCACACTCATTATGTATCCTTAATTGTAGCAGAGGTTAAAAAGTAGTTGCGTTCATCAGTAAAACATCAATAGCCTATGGCCATCAAATGTATTTATTTTTAAATTCATCAATGCATTAAGTATACAAAAGTGTATGCTTCTCAGAAGACAGACAATATTCCAGGCATTTGATTATTTCCAAATATAAAAAAAATTCAGACAAATACACCAAGCTTAGTTCATAATATTTTTGATAGAGATGAAGTGGTTTGCAATTTGAATTTTAGGGTAGAGTATTATGACTACAAAATTGGCAATTGTATTCCAAGAGACGAGCTAAAAGCCTCACCAACTTAAAACTAACCTTTTGGTTTAAATTCTGCAAACAATCTGTTCTTGCAGTATTCAAGTTTAATAATTTTACATTATTTTGCAAATACATTTAAAATAAAACAGCAGTTTTCTTAAATCACTGGCAGAAGGCCACATTAATACTGAAGGGTGATGCCCAATCATTGAATGCTTTCAGTTAAGACCATTTTTATAAAAAGAAAAAATTAGACATATAAAAGCCAGTGGGAAAATTAGTATCAATGCTTTGATAAATATATACATCAATGCCTTTAGGAGAAAGCTGAAGGTGAAACACAGCCAGTTGAGAAGGGATAAGCTTTCACATGAATGCATCAAGCCTTTCATCTTAATTTGGGTGTTTATCACCAATCTTTACTCAAGGGTGAAATTCAGCTCAAAATAACTTGCATCAGCTTGTTTGGATCTTTATACTAATCAACTTATGATAAGAAACAACCCAAGCAATTAAAAAACAAAGTAACTTAGTAATTACCTAGCAATTGCACAGCACCAGTCATAGAATCATAGTTAATACTTAAATTTCTTGTAAATAATTAAATATGGCTTATTTATAGAATAACATGCCTCAAAGACAGTTTAGCTTTATGGACAGTAAAAATGCATCAGTTGTCTCCCCATGTTCATATGAAATCAGTCTGGCCTAGATTGGATGATTTGGGACTTGTTTATACAGCAACAAATTACTGCTATTTGATGACTGGTACAGAGAATAGGTCAAAGTCTTAATCGATCAAAGTCTATCGCCTTGTAGTTTTTACATCATAATGAGCTGCTTAGGATTAACTGCAGTCCTCTTGGATACTTTGTCATGTAGGTACTCCTTCTGACCTAACAGTCAAGCTTCAGTTCTCAATTTCACAGAAAGTACACTTTATCATATTGGTAGAGAAACACTTTTCATTAACTTCTCCATGTTAGCAATCTTACCTTTAAGATGTGAATAGCATTTCTAATGATCAAAGATTTCTGTGTATAGATAGGTTGCATAAATGATTAAACTACATTGACCAGATTAAAGACAATGAAAATCAATATTTTTATTGATTTTTAATTATTGATGCTATTTTTACTAGAAATTAGTACTAGTTTCACATGCACATATACACAAGATCGTGGAAATCTCTCCTAAAATCAATGAAAATTTGGTACAGATTATTAGACAAGCATATCAAGGAATACAATAAAGGACAAGTAAATGAATTCCAGGTACAGATCATAAATCAAGTTTGTTTTAGAATGCATTTCACCATTCAGACTAGGTCAGCTTTGAGTGGTGAAATACATTCTAAGATAAACTCCGTATTGGATGGCCTTTGAATATTTTGACTCAATTCTACAAATTGATTCAGGATGTGTGCACATAATCTAGGTGGATTATCATAATTCTGTATTAAGGAAATACAGCATTTAATTGCAGCAAAGCATGAACTAATTTTTAGTTATAATATCCAGTGGGTGTGTGAATTTCACTGTAGTATTCATTTCACATTATGGAGTGGGAAAGCAGCTGGCACAATTGCTTATGTATGAAGATGTATTTACCATTTTCTTTGGATAGAAATCCTTCTCCATCAAATCTTAACTGAAGTCAAGCTTTCCTGCTTGGCTAAGACAATATCAATGTAATGAGTATTACAAAAAAATACATGAAATTATTTTATTTAACCTAAATGAATGAGAAAAGCCTGTTTGCTGTTGCTTTGTATCAAGCTTACCTTTAGTAACTTTCTTCTTGGTCATCTGCAGTTGGTAACTGGTTTCTTTCTGGCCAGCTGCAGATTGCTACTCAGGTCTCAAGAGTTCAGCCCATGGTTGAATACGGAAGCCTGAAGCGTGCCAAGTCAGAAGCCAGCACAGTGACTTGCTAAGGGGTCAGGTACACTTGACATCTGACTGAACAATTGAACATCAATTGAACAATTGTTTGGAAAAGAATTATGACACTAGTCATTTGTATAATGTCACTCATTCTCTGGGAAAAGATAAAATGGATGCATGTACTTTATTTACGTTGGTTAATGTTAACCATTTGCTAGCACTTTAAAGTTTAACTGATTTTTAAAAACAGATTAATTAGATGCTTTCTCGATACTTAAAATGTTTTAGTTGAGGGCCTCAAGACCTCATGCCAGCAGAAGTGTATATCAGGGTACAAGCTTCTGAACGACTATCTTGTCTGCCTTCCATCTGCAACAGGCAGGATGATCTAGTCCTATTTTCTGTAGTACTCAGCCAAGTTCTGCTTCCTCTGACATTACTGCATTCTATCAGTTAGTAATGTGCACACGAAGATCCAGTCATAAATAAGTCTAGTATAGCACTTCTGAAGCTGAAGAAAATTTGTCTTTACTTTTGTAATGTGAACAATATCCCAAGGCCCTTCAAAAGTAAACTTTAGACAGCATTTAAAGATCAGGGCCAAAATACATTCTCAAAGATAAGGGATATTGGAGCAATAAAGAAAATAAAAACCAGGTGTAGGAAATTAGTGTTGAGTATTAAGGGAATCCCAAGCTATCAATATCCCACTGTATCCTCTAACAACCCTCCACATTATCCACAATGCCTCCAACCTTTGTGTCATCAGTAAATTTACTAACCCATCCCTCCACATCCTCATCCAGGTCATTTATAAAAATCACAAAGAATCCCAAAACAGATCTGCAGATTATGCAGAGAAAAAAGCTGTACTAACCTTAACACATGAATAACACAGAGAATAAGCCATTTTAATCCAACAAAATACCTGTTTCAAGTTACTTTGAACGGGCAAGTTTTAATGATTGTTGGAAGACAATGACAGGAATATGTTTAAATATTGATGATAGATTTTAAAATCACAAAGGAGCTATCAGAAGGATTTTTTTCCAGAAAAACTGATGATAGTCATCATGAGTGAAGAACAGAAAAAGTCATCCAACAAATTTAAGCACTCAAGAGCCAGCAAGCTGTATGAGCATCTTGAATGAGTCAAGGGAAAATAACTCTGAAATGACTACAGTTTGGCAAAGGGCCAGAAGATGGTACCACTAAACTTCCTGGGAAATCTCTTATAGATATTACTTTACCTTATAATTTCACTTTGTAATTGCTTTAAAACCCAATTGTTAGATGAGAAAAATGAACTAACACCTGCTGTTTTAGCTCATCTCTAACCAGAACTGCTATTCAAGGTAAAACAAATTTGTACTTCCAATTTAATCTACTGCATTCCGTGTTCATGATGTGGTCTTCACCTGTTCATAACAGTTTTGGAAGAAAACAGAAATTGTTCTATTCACCCTCTTCTTGCAACTTAAAACTTTCCCAATAATGATCAAAGGCCCTTAATTTAAACAGTTACTTTTCCCATTGAAGCTGCCTGACTTGTTAAATGCTTATATTGTTTTTCCAAATGGCCATCACAGCAGATTTACTCCCATATATGAAACATCCAATGAATAGAAATGCAAAGACCTAAAATTAACTCTTAGTAATTTTCAACTCAAGTGTTAGATTATAAAATACATAATGGGAAAGACCATGAATTAAAGGCAACTGAGGAAGTCACAGTGCAAGGTTCTAAACTTTAACATAAAACCAACAAATGAAATACTGAAATTGTAACAATGCTCTCTAATCAACATCCTAGTAATAAAACACTGGAAAAATTAACTATGGACTTTTCCATTTATTTTATTAGTCAATGATCAATTTTTGCAACCCAGAAGACAAAACATACAAATCTAAAATGACCCAGTTACTTTTATGTCCCATTCACTTCAAGATCAATGGACATCATTTTGTACAATATCTCAAAAATAAGCTTGTAGTAATTGTTTATTTTCCCAATGATAGACGTATTTCATAAAACTTACAATATAGTTAAGGATAAAGAATCACAGGCGAGGCACATCTTATGAAATGGAAAAAGTGAAAAAGTTTGATGCATTTGAAGACCTAGTTCCCTCTGTCTCCGTATCATATGGTACAGTAACAAAGCAATCTTAAAGAATGGAATTCCAGCTTTCAAAACTGCAGGCTCAGTTTCACCAGTAAAATTTGCAGTAATGCATCAGGTAATTGAAATCAAATATAAGGCTATTTACACATTAATTCATGCATCCTGACAGTTTAAGAGGTATGGATTAGATTGTAATAGTTCAAACAATTCCCAAAGTTAGACAACTCTTACCTGTATTTTATACATTGTTTCAGATCAAGGCAACTTTTATCCCCAAACACAGCTTCCCTAAACATTTACCCCTCAGTATTTATAATGCTACTGAAATTTTTCTCTAGGAAAGAATAGCAGGCCAATGGAGCACACTCCACCATAAACCTGACAACCATATTTTCTTTATTTAGAAAGAAAAGATACACCCACTAGAAGGAATACCAATTTGCACAATTCTCAGATTTGGGTATGTTACACATCAAAACAAAACTCCTTCCCAAGCCAAATATGTAGCATGTTAGCAAAGTCTATTGCATGAAATTGTCTCCATTGAGGAATCATCTTTGTGAAATAAATTTTCTGCACTGATTTAGCCTTTTTAATCAACTTAAGGAGATGAACTACTGGCAGTAATTAAGGTGCTGGCAGATAATGTAAGACTCTAAGAACTATTAATTCATGTATTTTAACTAATACTTAACCCAATTCACAATTCTTGAATGCAACCATAGAATTTAATAAAGCAGTCCCACAATAGAAGTGAACATTTACACCTATGAATATAAGCCACAATTTTTAAAAAATCTCTTCTGTACTCAAAACACATTTGTCCATGATCCAGCAACAAAAGGAAAGCTGAACTAATAGAGCTTTGAAATTAATGTGATAAAGCAAATCTCTGGGTTCAAAAATGAAGGCTGTACAGCATCAGAAAGGTGCAAGTGCAGAAACAGCAATCTTTTGCTCTCAGCACAAAGATTCAAAGCAATAAAAACAGATGTTAGTAGATCAACATAAAACCTTAAAAGTTGCTGACCCACATTTTTGACTTTATTGCACAGTGTACGAAGTGAATTTAATCAGTAGTCAAAATGTCTGCTTTCTCAATCTTATCCACCTATTTCATTTTTAAAAATTCACCAGCAGACTTCAATAATACAAATATTTAATTAAATTGCCCCCCAAATATTATTAGACACTATGCATTTCTAGAATACATTCATATGAAAGTCTCTATACAACAGCATGGGAGTGCTCACATCTCCTTTTCACTCATTTGAATATTTACACCTGCCAGTGCTTGGAGCCTCAAACCACCATGATTTTTAAAAACATTTGCAATGATGAATTTGAATAATAGCATAATAATTTGAAAAAGATTAACAGTTTAGTGGCTTTGCTTTGTAGGAATGTATTGATTTTTTTTAATGTACATGCTTCCTGGTTTACCTACAGTTCAAAACAAATTAAAATCATATCCAGACAGTATTATTTTAAACAATTCCAATTTGGATAAGATGTCATGTTTTCTGTTCAAGGATAATTAATAACTTAGTTAATGATATAAAAATTGTTGGAGTGGACTACATGTTCAATTTCTGATTCACTTTCAGTTGACCAATCAGGTAGGACTAAAGCAAAATGACCAAAAGCACACAAATTCACGATGAACAAACTCAGCTATTTAACTATTCCTGACAGATGCTCATTAACATATGACAGTGAAGGTTCCAGCATATCATCAAATGATGAAGAAAGATATGCTACACTGAGTAGTACAAAAATATCTGGACTATCAAAACTATACAAAAATAAAAGATTTGAAAACATGACATTAATATCCTTGGTGTGGACCCTGCCAAACAAAAAACAATTAAATGATAGTATAACCAAACATTTTTTCAGATCAATGACCTTAATCAGGAGTTATGATAGATCACAGCTCTAAAAAGTTAACTATTTCCCATCTCCTGCTCAATCAGCTGAATATTTCCCATATTTTCTATTTAATTTCCAGCTAAAGCAAATTTTTAGTTCGACTTTAAGCTTTATTTTAATACTCTGCTCTACAATAAACTAGAAATTACTAAAAAGTGCTGAAGTATTTGTAATCAATATTTAACATAACTGCCAGCATGCTGTAAATATCCATAATAAGGTCATTGTTGATATCTTAATGGAAAGCCCCTCAACCATAGCTAGACTTCTAAGAGCCCAAAACAAAAATTAATCAACCAACTTGGGGGGAGGGAAGTGAATTTATTAAGTTACTACATACTTCTTTGCCTAATTATTTTTCTTCCACAGTAGCAATTATATAATGGCAAATCAATTACTACCATTTCCATCAGATTAACTGAAATCAAAGGACAATGGATAGTTTACCATATTAATTACATAAACTATTTCATGCATTTTTATAAATGCAAATTTACAGTGCCCCATTGGTTATTAAATATTATGAATTTACTAATGGCCTGTTAAAATATTGATTTATTCCTTTTTTAGAAAGTTATACATAGTTTTAGAATGCAGATGGCATAGGCACACCTATTTAATTATGGTACTGAACTAAAGAAATCAGCTCAAACTGTTAATTAACATGGAAATGAAACATGGAGATAGTAACAATCCATAATTACGAACAGGTAAGCAATATCCTGCAATCAATGCTCTGGCACAAATATCTAAATACAATTGCGTTAAATAAGGCATACCCAGCAATTTACACATTTTTTTTAAACTTTTGATCAAAATGAATAAGTGGAAAACATAATGATTTCACGTACTTAACTGGATTAACAGCAGAGAAACCACTCTAATTCTGTTAATTACTGGGTTTTATATGAAGGAATTAGACTGTAGTGATAATTCTTCATTTACCAGAGTAACCAATTTGCTGAATGATCATTTCATATTGTGCTTACAAAAACATACTGTAGCTTGTATACACTATGTGCAAAACAGTTACATATTAATCCTCTGACAACCAAGAACAACCTTCATCTTTTATGGCAAGCTAAATTTAAAAACTTTAACTCATCCTTGCTCGAACATTTACTGAAATAGTTACACTTTATGGATGCAGGCATCAAGGATAAGAGCATCAAGTAGATATACCATCAACTGCTCAAATACATTCAGGATTTGTCAAAAACTATCCAAAGTTTCTGATATAAAATAAATAACCATTTTTGCCTACCAAACCCCACCCTACCAAACAAAAGATCAAATAAAATGGCAGGCAGAAGTAACATTTTCAGAGCAGGTGACCTGTTCTGTTTAGTTAATTAAACATTTATTAAACTAATGTTAAGCCAGTTTAAATTTCACACCAAAAGCAAGGTCATGATTTTTGTTTATTAAGTATTTTGCTTTAATACTTGTTATCTTTTGGGGTAAAGACTTGAAATTGCAATAACTCATTTAGAGAGCCATTACAAAATATTCTAAATTTATTACTGAAACCCAATTGTTCTATTACATTTAGTCAATGCATCTATTTGCAAATATACCAAAAACCATTCTGCAAGTCCATGAAATTGAAGACCCAATCAAATTCATTTTCAAAGGATTTGAGGATTAGGATTTGTGGGATATCAATTAACAAATAACAATTAAAATATCCAAATTGTTTTTGCCATCTTTGAAGTCAATTACTCCAAAATAATAGTTACACAATACCAACACAATGGCATTTCATGATATACATAAAGTTGTCCAAGAAACACAAAACTTTGTCATTTGAATTTAAGTGAAGCAGACTTTGAGGAGGTTGAAATGTTTGTTGGCTAAGGTGTATCTGTTGACAAAAATAATCAACTTGCAACAAGAGGAATATCAATCAAAATTCCAGTTCAAAAAGGTGAAAAAATTTACCATCTCTGTGCAAATCAAATTATCTACTTTATGAAGATTACTCTACGCTATTAAAACAGGTTTTTGAAAAAAGTACTGTTTTTCATATCAGGAGAATAATATTCACTTCAGATTCATTGTTACCACTAATTGGAATATCACACACATTTAATGCTCATTATGAAAAGTATCAAGAAAATGAATCAAATTACTGAGCAACAGCAATCCTCCCACTACTGATCCTACCTAGACTATAAACAGCCCATACATAAGAATGAGTGCTTGGGAGACTGACAGTATGGATTTGCTGGTTGCTGTGGGATTGCAGTTGCCTGGGAACTCAGCTGGAGGCTGCAATGGCGACTTGAGAACTGTTCAGGTTACGAACAATTCACAGAAACAGAACCCTACCGTAACTTGGGGACAACTTGCACAAATGCATTTTTGGTTGAGTGTCATTATCCAATTTTTACTGTTCAACTAGTAAATACTAAAAGGGCAAAAATGCATTGAACATTTTATAAAAGAACCATTCCAAAGAAAATCATTACAGTACAGGACCTATAATCAATTTATAATGCTCTCTAATGCAATTCCCAAAGTATTAATGACAAAAAAATAAACAAAGGTTTCTTGATATCTTGACTCTGAAATCTTGTAAAGCTGCTGAACTCTTACTGACTCTAGGGTAGCACTGACTGGATCACAACTCCTGTGTAATTGTTCCAAGTTCTGCAAAGATCAGTAGGGTAAAGCAGAAACAACGTGTAGTGCATACCACGAGCTGATACTCCATTGATGAACACGATGTTGATAGAGACTAACATGGACATGTTTTGAAAAAGGAATAGCAATTGTAGGCAGATATTCTTCATAATTGGTCATTATTTTTGCATCCCACATTCCAAACATTAAGATGTGAATGTAGGCACACTCAGGATACAATCTTCCCAATGATTTACTAAAATCCACTGGTTGAAAAGAGGGGTGTTGCCTTCCAAAAACAAAAAAACATTAAGAATCACTGCCATGATTGAGGAGGGAAGTTATTTACTTCTGCTAAATCTTGCACTGGTGATCCATTGAGGTTGTACGTAATCTTGATTCTCATACGGAGTTGTTGCTATAAAAGACAAAATTGACCAGGATTACCAGACATGTTATGAACTAAGTAGTAGTGACAGGCACTGCACCAGCAACCCAGAGGGTGATTAATTACCAAAAGGACCAAGTGCAAAATTGAACAATGAGGTTTGGCGACTTTTAGACAAGATAAATTACCACAGGCACCCTGGTTATCTGTAACAAAGGAGACAGACTGCAGATGCTGGTAGTTGGAACAAAAATAATCTGCTGGAAGAGCTCAACAGGTCAGAAAACAACACCTGTGGAGGGAAATAGACTGCTGATTTTTGGATCAAGACATGAAGGTCAAGTTATGGTCGAAATGACAATAAAAGTGACTTCACTTGAAGGGTCTCAGCCTAAAACATTAACAACTGTCCATTTACCTCCACATTTACCTGCAAGACCTGCTTTGCTCTTCCAACAATTTTTTTAAAATCTGTAACAAATACTGATTGGGGACTTCCAATGGCTACCTATTGTGATTGAGACATTATTAACCCTGCTATAAATACTTAGATTCTTCAAAATAGCTTTGTAAGCAGGGAGAGTACCACTATGTGCAAAATGCAATTAGAAATGGTTGATAACTGCAACATGCCAGTGTTGTCCACAGCCTTAAAGTAGTAGAAAAAGATCCACAAATTTGACCGAAATTGTGAAAAATAGATCCTTAATCAGAGCTGACACAGTTAAGATCTTGCTTCAAGAAAAGCCATATTCTTAAAAAAAAGAGGGAATTAGTACTTAAATAGGAGAGAGAAATTCAAAATGGGATTTGTATTTTTACACATACAGTTCTTGGAAAAATTATTTGGAAGTTTTAAAATAAAAACTACCAAATCAGCAAAGTACATCTACATTGTGGCATGTCAGAATTGTTAAATATTGTTAGGATGCCTCAGCAAAATATTGCAGCTTCAAAATTATGAGCTGGGCAAGAGCACCACCATCTGAGCCAAAGCCAACATTGATTCCTCAGGATGTTTTTAAAACACAGGAGGGCAGTATTTGCATCATTCTCTGTAGCTAATACTAGAGTTAAATTTTCATTTACATTGAATGCTGCAGTAAACCCAAACTTGATTATTTCTGGGAATCAAATTCTGCCAATGTGATACAAAACATTCCTATCTCCTAGCCCATTTACAGTTTTATCTTCAATTCAACTATCAATGCTTACTCTGAATTACATTTACCAGTCAAAATGCATTAAAAATATTTTGTCAATTGTGTCATCTAGAGGGAAAGACAATTCCCCTAGGTACAGTGATGGAAATCCATGCAGTTATTATTTTAGAAGGCTGCAATTTGGCCCAGTAGGTCTCAGGGGAGAAATTTCTTTACTCTCATTCCCCTCTTTCTTTCTCTCTACTCCGATAATTTATTCTCATATATCCATCAGTGGCCTTCAATTTGTCTGCCATCAACTTACACCACATGACAAGAAGCCAATTAACTTACCAGAGGGCTTTTTTTGAGTTGTGGGTGGAAACCTGAGCACCTAGACATTTACAAGGCCATGGAAAGAAAATGATAATTATGCCGAAACCCTAGAGCTGCAGAGTACCAGCACTTATTGCTGCACTCATAACCCTATCTGGATTACTAGTAAGTACTACAAGAATATCGGCCAAGAGATTATGTTCTAAATGGTCATTCCTCTATTCTGAGGTTGTGCACTCTTGGCCAAGACTCACCCACTAGAGAAACATCCACTCCGCATCCACTTTTAATATAAGCCTTTCAATATTTGATAGGTTTCAATGCGATCCCCTCTTCTTCTGAACTCCAGCAAGAACAGACATGGAGACATCAGTCTTCGTATGTTAATCCTTTCATTTCTGGAATAATTTGTGAACCTCCTATGGACCCTCTCCAATGCCAGCACATCTTTTTTTTAAGATAAGGAGCCCAAAACTGCTCACAATGCTCTGAGTGCAGACTTATAAAGCCCCAACATTACATCCTTGCTCTTTTATTCCAGTCCTCTAGAAATGAATGCTAACCTCATATTTGCCTTCCATACCACCAGTCAGTGGCGTATGGTATTCACAGCGGACTTTGAGGCAAGAGGTAATGGGCTTGAATCTGGCTGGCTCCTAGCACACTCTATCTGTGCAGGGTTCAGCATCAAGCTAGCAACTCAGCCTCGTAAAACACAGACAAAAATGCTTTCAAAAAAAAAAAAAACAAAACAAAAAAAGACCGTCAAGGTTGTTGACCAATGCACCACAAGGTACGGAGAGGAGCAACAACCACTGACACAATCCTTTTTTTTTTTACTAACTCCATTTTCACATCAACTCCCCTACAGTAAAAGCAATTTACAGGGCAAAGCAACCTACCCAAGGACATGTAGGTTGCATCGGAATGAATCTACTAATTGTAGTGCCCCTTCCATCTTGTTATAACATGCAAATTCTGGTACAAGACGAGGAAATTTTGGGGGTGTCTGACCAATTGGGCAGCATCCATGGGAAAACTGAATGGATTTGCATTTTGGGTTACTGATTTTTTATAGAGTTTGTAGACTGAGGAATCTTCAAACCATGTTGTTGGCCCTCTTTCTCATGTCATGTCTGCTGCTTGGCCTATTAGAGTACTTCTAGTATTTTTTTCCATTTTTGTTTCAGATTGCTGCAGTATTTTACTTCTCCATCCCTGCCTGGTCAGTTCTGAAACAGGTGCCTGTCCTGGTTTTCCCAATGTTTTCTTTCATGTCAGATTTACAGAAACTGATACACTTGGTATTCATACTTAATTTTTATATCTTTTCCCCTCTGCTTTCTTTCAAACAGATCAACAGTCAAAAAACATGGCTTCAACACCTTCTCAGTCAGCACCAATTTGTTGTTAATCTTCACTTGGTTTATATTTAGACCTATATTTAGACATCCCTTTTGTTCTTGCCACCCATTTTCACTGTTCTCGCAAAGGGACATTAAACTGAAATGCTGAATAGTTCGTTCTCCAAATACTGCCTAACCTGCATTTTCTGCCTGTATCTAGCGTTTTCAGACGTTTGCTGAATCATGTCAGCTCAGGTTACACTTGCAAGGCAGCAAATTATTATTATTATTTTTTTTAAAAAACACTTGAGAACTTGTGTACCTTCTGCGGATTGAGCACTTTAATGACCTGTGTGACAGCTCCTGCATTTTGTGCTGGAATTATGTTATTACTTGGAGAAAGAAGCTGCAGTTGAAATGTCTGCAAAAATAAAGAAAACAGGAAGTTGATAAGTGTTCTGACCTGATATGAGATATAGCCTTAATACTAAAATAAGCAGTATTTATTATCTTGAAATGAACACACCACCCTTCATCCATCATGAAATTCAAACAAAGCCTGCATGCAGTAATCAGAAACTCTGACAGCATGTCTTAAACAAATCAACCTCTACCATTGATTCCAAGTGCTAATTGATGGAAACACACACAATCCTCACTTGAAAATATATTGTTACTTTAATATTAACACTGGATTAAAACCCTGAACTTGCTTTGAGGTTGCAGATTGCACAATTTTCAAGCAGCATTTCCAATTGAGTGCAGCAATCAATAATTTGCTAAACATGGATGGTTGGTGAAATGAGAAAGTGGTATTATTGATGTTCAGTTTTAAAGCAAAAGGATTCACAAGAAAATGCGCAAAAATGAGCAGATTATAGTGGCAGTCATCTCTTGAAGCATAGGATGAACTCTCATAACATCTTTGAAGAATCAAATAGTACATGCAAATGCATTTGCCATAGAACTCCATCATTTTATCCAATAATGCTGAGGATTATTATTATGCCAAGCAGATGAGATCAATATTCACATTCAAATGATTGAGAATTCTTGACAAGACGATTAAGAAAAAAATCAAGCTGAGTTATTAATCTTTTTTTAGAAAACTTATTTTACTGTACAATTACAAATAGTTTGAATAATGTTTTACAGTTGAGATGTTTAATTACCCAAGCATGAATATACAAGGATAATATCTTCTAGGAGGTAGCAACTTCACAGCTGAAATTAATGCAGTCTGAGAAGGGCTGGGCAATGTATGAATAAAATGAAGAGTTTTCTTCTTGAAGGGTATTGAATAGTTTCATTGAGAGGGTTTAAAGCAGTTGGTTAACAAAGTGACAGATGTGTTTAAAAATAAAAGCCAGAAAATCATGCGGCATGATTCATCAACCCTCCCAGACAGCATCAGACAACTGTGACCCACTGACATGAGACAGATTTGGTTGAATGATATTTTTATAGGAGGCTCAGGGTTGTCTGGACCAGGCCACAGACTTCAGGTAGTTGCAGATGGAGGCAATGAATAAAGGTGGGGCATCATGACCCAGCAAGAGAATGGCCTGATGGTAGCTGTTAACCAGAGATAGGTGTAGGCAGGGGATGTAGAAACGAAGAGGTGAGACAAGATTAGGGTAGAGACAGGTGGCTGTTTGGAACAGGGATATTAAGGGTGATTAAATGGAAGGGGTGGCATAGGGAATGAGTGAATCTGGAGAAAGATGAGACATGAAATGAAGAATACATTTCAGTTTATCTACATATACTGCCTGGTGGCTTTAAATGTGCACACGTTTATGCAAAGTCAAGCCCATTTGTGCTGTGTAAAAATAGGTGTGTTTACATGTTTATTTATTGAATAATACAGTATGGTCCTTCCAGCCCTTTGAGACATGCTGCCCCAGCAGCCTCTGACAAGCTCAATTAACATAATCACAGAACTATTTACATATCCACACATCTAAAACAACCAAAATATCTCTGATACTGCAATTAAGTCTTTCATAGCACCTGTGCATACATTTACTTGTCCATGTAACAAACTCAACTGAAAACTGTATGAATCACCACTGTTTTCACATCTGTTTACACTTGCAATTCTGGTCACTACACAATGGGAAAGATGTGATCATAGCATAAAACATGCAAAGAATATTTACAAAGTTGTCTCTTTGAACAATGATTGACATGTGATGTTATCCACGGGAAAGACCCACTTTGGATGACCACCAAGAACCAGAGATAGGATAGAATTAGAGCAATTAGAGGAGTTTACACACTTCTCACAATGAGTAAAGAAGTTCTGGAACTTAATGCCTGGGAAAGGGGTGGATGCAGAGACCTTTAGTTTCAAAAAAATAACCTTTTTTTGAGGAAACCCAAACTTTAAGCTATGGACCAAGAACTGGGAGGGATTAATCTAAAATCCATTTGTCCCACCAGGCACCTGGATAAAATAGTCTATATGTGATGTAAATTTTTATCATCACTATCAGCATAACAGCAGAAATTTCAGTAAATTGACTATAGCAGTTCTAAGTGGTCAAACACAATCTTAAAATCCCATTTACAATGGGATTGGCTACATAACGAATACTCCAAGTATATTCACAATATTTTCTGGAAAATACTTCAAAACACTGTAAAGCGTTTTTTTTTGTGGCCAAATTGTGACTTTCTGAAATCACTGTTTCAATTGATTATCCTCTACCGTTACCATAAAGCTCTTAAGTTGCAGCGATGTGACGAAGATATTAAACATTTATGACCTCAGTTTAGAAGTAGTACAAAACTGACAAATACCTTTGGTACCGCAGCTTGAAATACAAAGTCCGTCATATCTACTTCTGTGGAGTTGGTAGCATTTATTGTAACAACAGTTACATTAGGATTCGTATTGGAACGTTCAAAATTAAAATCAATTTTTAAACCACCTTTGCTGTATGCTGTAACTGAAGGAATTCCTGTGGGGGAAAAAGAACAGTACATTTAATGATTGTAGTTTTCACAATTTAACCATTTCCACCTCTATTGCATTAAATCTCTAATTTTCATTATGGACATCAAATGTTTCATATTTCCATCATTTATCAAACTGCCATGCTTCCCTGAATGGTGGACCAGCCTGCTCATTTAGGCTACCATTCAAACTTGTTTTAATCTCTCTTAACCCTATAATCTTCCTCAAAAAGTGCTAATTTGTACTGTCTTAGCCATGTGTAGATTTGAGGATTAGAAATTTGCTCCAGATTTCAAACCCTCTTTTACACTACCTGACAAACTTGTCGCTCATGTTGTGACTTCCTGCTGTCACCCAGACCAGATTTATACCTGCATGCTCACAATTCTATATGCCATTCTGCCTCTTTTCTCCATTTCCTCTTTTCATAGGCTATTTCACCAATACTAACAATAACATCTAAGAACTCTGGGAGCCACTGTGCATTTACTCCCAAGTCAGGTTTCAATGAAGACCATACTGGATCTATATTCTCTCTTCCCCCACCAGGTTTTTATATTACTGATATTATTACCTTTCATCTTCATTTTTAATCTACCTCAGCACAGATCTCCTGAGGATCACAATCAAAAGGGCATTATACAGCCTCTCTGCCTCTGTACTGCTTTTCGCAATTTTATCCTTGTCCACTTCAACTCCCTTCCAGAAAGTTAAGAACCAACATCTCTGCCTTATCTACCATATCTCACCATTCAGGGCCCCAAACAGTCCTTCCAAGTGAGGCAACACTTCACTTGTGAGTCTGTTGGGGTAATCTATTGCATCCTGAGCTCCTGGTGCGGCCTCCTCTACATCGGCGAGACGCAACGCAGATTGGGGGACTGCTTTGTCAAGCACCTTCGCTCCGTCTGCCACAACAGACAGGATCTCCCAGTTGCCACCCACTTCAACTCTGCTTCACATTCCCATTCGGATATGTCCATACATAGCCTCCTCTACTGCCATGATGGGGCCAAACTCAGGTTGGAGGAGCAACACCTCAAAAACCGTCTGGGTAGTCTCCAGCTCCTTGGCATGAACATCGAATTCTCCAACTTCCGGTAATTCCCTCCCTCCCTCTTCCCCCATCACTCTGTCTCCTCTTCTAGCTGCCTATCACCTCTCATGACTCTGCCTTCTTCTACTACACAGTGCTTCCCCCGAGATTCCTTCTTCACCTTTCCTGCCTAGCCCCCCCCCCGCTTCCCCTCCCCCACCCCTTGATCTTTCCTGTGATTCGTTTTTCACCTGGCACCTACCGGCCTTCTCCTTCCCAACCTCCCCCCACCTTCTTTATAAGCCCCCTGCCCCCTCCCTCTTCAGTCCTGATGAAGGGTCTCAGCCTGAAATGTTGACTGCTCATTTCCACAGGTGCTGCCTGACCTGCTGAGTTCCTCCAGCTTGTTGTACGTGTACAGTTTCTAAATACCGTCAGTCGTGTGCACTTTTGTGGTTGTTAGACACTACATCATACTTAGAGTGAACAGTTTTAAATAGACTGTGTGTTCAAAAAGGAATGATATTTGTCGCTGATAGTCAGCAAGAAAGAAGCAGTTAGGCAATTTGGAACTGTTCTGCTCACAGCGATTTCAAGCATTCAGGCTTGGAGATGCCAGAAATGGACGAGAGTGAAAACAGAATGATTTCACTACTTCAGCAAGTTAGAAACTACAAAAAAATTTGGAAGTATTGACAATCAAAAATGTAACAATGAAAAAGAAGATTTGGAGGATGCAATCATTAAAAGGATTGTATAAAAGCAATCCATTATCTACATCAGGCATAGGCTGATTATGCTCATTGACAGTCAAAAGAACGTGACAGCGTACACTGCATTGATACCCATTAGGAACCAATACAGTTTTATAGTAGAAGTGTTCTAATCTGTTCTTGTTTTCATTTAAATGATTTGTTACTCAATTAAACTGCAGTTTGTCTTTTTCTAATAACTTTTTAACTATTTCCATGGCCTAATTGGGGCAGTCACTTAACTGGTCCTAATTATATTGATCCCAATGTGTCTCAATTAATCAGACTCCAATGTACTTGGTTACAACAATTGACGGGAATGCCAATTTCACTTGGCATTCCAAAACAAGAGACCAACATAGTTTGGACAATTTTCATTGACAGAAAACCACCAGTTATCCTTGAGTAATGTGCATGTCACTCAAGAATATTTATACTGATTTTTCAGTCAACAGTTTGCTGTAGTGAATTTCCAGAGAATTAGATGACTCAACTGTAAAAAAAATCCCTTCTGCAACTTCTAATTTAATCAAATCTACTGTTCAACTGAAGGAAACTAAATATTTGCCTTTTGAAGAATTTAACATTTCATGCATTTGAAATGAAAGTCAGATTTAACATCTGGTTGGTCATCCTCAATACACTTCCTCATTTGCTGAATAGAAAAGTCATATCAATTACAACGGACTTCAGCACAATGCACATTTTGTGGACAAACTGCAGCTCTTATTGTTGAAAATGATAGCTTTTCTCAGGCAATGTCTCCAAGAAAACCTAGCTTTGTGGTGTTCATAAAGGGCTTCGACATAAATTTATTTTGTGGCGATCTTACTGATGATATTGATCTTTTGGGGTCAGTTTGATAGAAATAATCGAGGTCAGGCAACTGTCAGGCTAGTAATCTGACAGTATCTGTCATTACACACCTGATTGGATAACTGTGTAGCCTTGTTTGGATGATATAATGCAAATGACGTTAGTATTTGACTAAGGTACTTATGCCATCATATTGTCTGAAGTCTTGTGTTAGTCTGCTTGTGAGAGCAGGTGTTAACTATGACGAGACCAAATCTACTGCAGATATCAGTACTGTTTAATATTTTTGCTTACAATTCAACACAGAGTAACTTAAGAGTGGTTAAAAACATAAGCATAGGCAATGGTCAATCCACTCCATCCAACAGGGGAAACCAAAGCTTTCTTTTTACTGCTATAAAAGGTTGATTAATTGTATATAAAGAAAAAAAACCTTTGACATTTTGCCAGGATACATGATGCAGAAAGAAAACACGCAATGCACACACTTGCAATGTCACTCACTTCAAGCCCAAGGTCCAGACCCAACTTATTTCTTATTTTTCATATTACAATCTTAATATTGAGATGAACAATTTTAGACCTTAACTACCTCTCCCATTTATTCTTTCCCATCAGATACTGGTAATAAAAACAGAAACTGATTGGAGAACATTTTTTTTCAGATAATTCATAACATCTGAGGTTCTTTGCTAGATCAGAACCACTCACTATTCCCAACTACCCCTAAACTGAGTAGGATAGTGAAATAGTAACAAATAAAACTTGACCATCTATTTGAAATCCAAAAATGTCTTACCCGAACTTAAATCATTGAAGACTGGCTGAGACGCTAAACCATCCAACAGAAGTGGTGTCTGTGAAAATTGTGGAGCTTGGGCATTTAATGGCATTGTACCACCTGCAAATACAAACAATTCAGTTGACCTGGAGACAAATTAGATTTGATGGTAACTACAATATAATGACAAGAAAATTAGGGAGAGCTGATGCACATGTAAGAACATGTTATTGAAAAACAAGTGGGGAAAATGGGACTGAAGGCAATGCTCAGAAAAGCAGTAAGTGATCTGAATGATTTTCCATAGCTTGAAAAATACCAGATTAATGATATAACCAACATGTTTTAAGATACAGTAATAACCCCTTCCAGGCTAATGAGCCTTGCTGACCAATTAACCTATGAACCCATATGGCTTTAGAATGTAGCAGGAAATTGGGAGAAACTGAAAGAAATACAAACAGTCACGTGAAGAATGTACAAACCCATTACAGACAACAGTGGAATTGAACCCAGGTAACAGACATTTTAATGGTGTTATGCTGACCGCTATGCTATCAGCCCATC
This sequence comes from Hypanus sabinus, assembly GCF_030144855.1. Lineage (NCBI taxonomy): Eukaryota > Metazoa > Chordata > Chondrichthyes > Myliobatiformes > Dasyatidae > Hypanus > Hypanus sabinus. Next base: position 48,168,705 of record NC_082722.1, read on the forward strand.
CCGAAACGAACCAGTTGCCCATACCTTTTGTGGAGTATCACCATGGCCTTCAACTCCACCAGTTTGAAGGGGAATTAGGCACACTCAGATATGGCTTACAGAAATTCACCTACATTTGTTTCACAATAGCTGCCTTGATGCTGTTGCAAATGAGGTATTTCATAGCATCTGTGTATACATGTACTTCAGCATTGACAATAAAACTTGATTTTTGAAAAAGCTATGATTCTAACAGTTTCTTCCAGAACCAATTTCAATGAAGACAGCTTTCAAACAAGGCTGCATCATTGTCACTTGTCCCAATCTTTCTCACTGCAAATTTACACCACACTTACAAACTACCTCCAGAAATGGTGCTAATTTTCTGAATTTATGGGGAACTGTTCAAACTAAGACAATAACACCCTAAAACTGAAGTCAGTATTCATCTATGCAGACTTACAGGTCAAGATGAGAAGATGGGTCTTGCACGTGACACCCGCAAGACCAAATGTACTGCCAACCTGCCTCTACTGTGCCACACTGCTCCAACAAATAAGGTTCCTGGTGAGACATGATCAAACTTATCATGGGGTTTAGCATCTCTGACAGTCCTCAAAGTATAAGCACTAATGAGGAAACTGGTGGGGGCCAAGGTATGGTTAAGGAAGATGAAGAGCACTTACAGAACTGCTTTCAGTCAGTGAACTGGACAATATTCAGTGATTCATCTTTAAACCTGAACAAATATGCTACAGTTGTCACTAACTTCATCAAGGCCTGTGTGGAGGAGTGTATGCCTTCAAGAACATACCAGACATAACAAAACCAACTGCCATGAATAAACCAGGAGAGGCTAATCTGAGGGCTAAATCTGTGGCATTCAACACCAGTGATCCAGAACTATACAAGTAGTCCAGGTATGATCTACAGAAGGCTATCTTAAGAGAGAGAAAACAAAGAGAGACAGAATCAGGTGCATGTCAGCTCTTGCAGGGTTTGCAGGCCATTATATTCTAGAAGGTAAAACCTAACATCATGAACGGCTTTGATGCTTCACCCTCAGATGAGCTCAGCACATTTTATACACGCTTTGAAAGGGAGAATAAAACTACACCTGTGTGAATCCCTGCAACATCTGGTTACCCTGTTATCTCTGTGTCTTGATTTCAATGTCAGAACATCTTCCATGAGGGTGAACCCTCACAAGCATCAGGCCCAATGATGTACCTGGTAGGGCACTGAAAACCTGTGCCAACCGGTGGGAGTGTCCAGGACATCTTCAATTTCTTACTGCTACAGTTGGAGGTTCCCATCAGTCTCAAAAGGGTACAAGAGCAGGGTGAGCTGCCTCAACAACTATCGCCCAGTTGCACTCACATCTACTGTGAAGTGCTTAGAGAGGTTGGTTATGGCCAGAATCAATTCCTGTACAAGGACCAGTGCAATTTGCCTATCGCCACAATAGGTCTACAGCAAAAGCAACCTCATTGGCTCTCCACACGGCCTTGGATCACTGGACAATAGCAATACCTATGTGAGGCTGCTATTTATTGATTACAACTGAATGTTCAACACAATGATGCCCTCAATAGTAATCAACAAGCTCCAAAAGCTGGGCCTCTGCAATTTGATCCTTGACTTTCCCACCGGGAGACTACAGTCTGTGCAGATCTAAAGGAACATTTCCTCACTGACTATCAACATAGATGCACCTCAAGGATGTATTCAGACTACTGCTCTACTCTCTCTCTCTCTCTCTCTACACCCACAACTGCGCAGCTGGACACAGATCAAATGGCAACTATAAATTTGCTGATGACACAACTATCGTTGGCAGCATTTCAGATGGTGACGCAGAGGCGTACAGGAGTGAGACAGATCAACTGGTTGAGTCGTCTTCCAACAATAACCTGTCACTCAATGCCAGTAAGACCAAGAAATTGATAGTGGACTTCAGGAAGGTAAGTCAAGAGAACACACACAAGTCCCCATTTAGGGATCAGCACATCACCATCTGATATGGACAGGCTAGTGCACAGGATTGGAAAAGACTGCAGGAAGTTGCAAATTCATCCAGCTCCATTATAGGCACTAGCCTCACTGGCATAGAAGACATTTTCAAAACATGATACTTCAAAAAGGTGGCATCTATCATCAAGGACCCTGTCCCCATCACCCAGACATACCCTCTTTTCATTACTTCTCAAGGTGGTGATACAAGAGTATGAAGACACATACTTAATGCTTTATGAACAGCTTCTTCCCCTCTGAATGAAGATTTCTGAATGAACCTATGTATACTACTGCACATTCCCCCCTCTTTTTGCACTATTATATATTCTTACTGTAATTTATAGCTTTAATGTATTGCAATGTACTGATAACTGCTAAACAAATTTCACCACATATACCAGTGATATTAAAGGTGATCCTGAAATGGCATTTGAAGATACAAGATCAAGCCTGACAGTCTAACATTAGTCCTTCTGACTACCTACAGAAGGAATCTTAAGGAGTCTCCTAGAAAAATACCACAAAGGTTTCACAAAAACCTCCAAATTCAGTGGAAGATAATGAATACAATGTCAATCCTCTTCCTGCCATTAAGGCCCTAGTTACTCTCTGGGGAAGCATCTTCCTTCATATGCCAGACACAAGACACCTGAAACAGACAACTACCTTGAGAACTGTCATGGAAGGAGATCATCCAGTGTATGGATGAGCTCAAAGCTTCCATGAAGAGCAATGGGAATTTCTAGTTTGTATGCAGTAGGATCCAATAATCAGGATTTTTCCTCAGAATAATCCTGAATAAAACTGGATCTTCTCTCCAATTTTCTGAACACTTTACTCATGATTTAAAATAGGGCACTTCTCATGGAAATCATATTACAAGTTCCCCATTATGTTTGTGTTTTATCACACTATATTCGCTTTAAATTGAAACATACAATTGTATTCAAAATGTTATTTCATTCTGATAAGGATCTTTCGGTCACTTGTTTATTTCCTCCATCTAACTTCACCCACTACATTCAGCTCATCTATAAACCTCAATTTCTTTATCTTTAGCTTGAAAGAAGTACAATTCAAATTATCTACTTATTTCTTCATTATCTAGATGTTTAAATTATTTGTAATAACTTTTTAAACCTGCTCATGGTGTCCATTATGCAAAATGTCAAAGTTCTTTGGGTCTTACACTTGGCTAGAAAAAATTCACATGAAGCTAACCTGATAAATCCAGCCCTCCTAGCAGATCTAGAAGTTCTCCACCAGCTGAGTTTGGTTTACTGGGTGGGAGAGTCTGAATCACTGGTGTCACATCACTTCCCCCAAGCAAATCCAATAAGTCATTAGCCTGAAAAAGAAATCAAATTGAACACATCTTCATGTTCAGAAATAGGTAATTAATTTGATTATAATGTTTCCAAACTGTAGAATGGTGGCCCACTGAGCTGATGAATATGGGTATCAAATTCCTTCAACACCCACTTCACAGTCCATTTCAAGGTTTGATATATTTGTGCCTCTGCTAGTTCAAAAGTGTTTCTTTTAATTAACTGCATAACTCATACCATGAGACAGTTGAGTCAATATCACTGGTCAATTACAAAGATCACAATACAAACTTAAACGTTTTAAAATTCATACTGCAAAACGCCAAAGGTTACAAGCTCTTAATCAGAATAGTACATATGAAAATCTTTCGCAACCAAAAGGAACTACAAATTCTGTTTGACTTGACTTTAAGAGTCATATGGCACTACAGTACAGAAAGATGGCCCTATGGCCCATTCAGTCCATGCTAGCCTGACCCGCCTAGTTCCACCAGCCTACACTTGAACAACAGTGCTTTCATCCACGTACCCATTCAAAATTCTCTTAAATGTTGCAATTCAGTCCACATCTGCTACTTCTGTAGGTAACTTGGTCCAACTCTCACCACCCTCTGAGTGTTGCTCCCTCTTAGATTCCCCTTAAATAGATGTTACCAGTTAAGAATCAAAGTTGAAATATTTTAGTCTCACTAAGCCTGAGGGGGAAAAGCCTGTATGCATTCACCCCACTTACACTGCTCAAATTTGTAAATGATATCCCCTCATTCTCCTGTTCTCCAGGGTAAAAAATCCTACCCTCCCTATAACTCAAGTCCCAGCAACATCATTGTAAACTTAATCTACACTCTTTCAAGCTTATTGATATCGTTCCCATAGGTAGGTGACCAGAACTGCATGCACACTTGAAATTCAGCCAACATCTTATATAACTTCAACTTGTCTACTCAGTGGCCTGATTTTTAAATCACTATCCGTTTCTGATGCCACTTTCAAGGACTGATGGATCTGTATTCTCAGAACCTTTTGTTCTAAAACACACCTTGGTGCCTTACTATTCACTGCACAAATCTTATCCTGGTTTGCCCTTCCAAAGTGCCACTCCTCACACTTGTTTGCATTAAATTTCATCTGCTATTTTTCAGCCCATTTTTCCATCTGGTCCAGATCACACTGAAAGCTTTTTATAGCCTTCCTCACTGTTCACTACATCCCCAATCTTGATTTCATTTGCAAATTTGTTGATGCAGTTTACCACATTACCTAAATCATTAATATAGATGATAAACAACGGACCTAAAAGCAATCCCTGTGGGACACCACAAGTCACAGAGACAGTCATTTACTACCCACTTTGGATTTTCCCACTAAGCCAATGTTGAATCCAATTGACTATTTCATCCTGGATGCCAAGCAACTTAACCTTCTGGACCATCCTCCAATGCGGAACTTTGTCAAAGGGCTTGGAAAAGTCCACGTAGACAACCTCCGCCAACTTTTCTTCATGAATCTTCTTCACAACCTGCTCAAAAAGCTACAATATTGTCTAGACATGACCTTCCACACATAAAGTCAGATTGACTATGCATGATCAGGACACATTTATCCAAATACTTGATATCTTGTGTCCCTTAGATTGCCTTCTATAATTTACCCAAACAGCAAGTTACATTTTACAATACTTCAAGTGAATCTGTACTCACTCAATATGGAGAAAGCTATAACTTCTCTAAAGTTAGCTAATGTTTCATTAAATTTCAAAATGAACGTTATGGTAATAATAATGTAGTTTTTATTAAAGATTCATGTAACTAAATTTGTTGCAAATCAGGAAAACAAAAAAAATTCCTATACAATTTAATCAAGTTAAATTCAATTGTTATTCAACCATACACAAATACCCATAAATACAACCAAATAAAACAGTATTATTCTGGGGCCAAGGTGGAAAACCCAGTACAAACAATCATATCACAGCACAAGTCACATACAGCCGTCCACCCCCACCATTAACCCCAAAATCAGTGAATTAGATCTGCAGCATTCTACATTAAGAAAGTCCAACAGGATCTTGTAATCACAAGTGACTAAGACAATCACTTGCTGCTAGACTGCACATCTCCTTCGCATACCGACTCCGACTCTGCAACACAGACAGCAACATAATCCATGCCCAATTCAGCTCCTTCAGTTTCTCTGCCAATGAGCAACTCGCTGATGGAATAGACCTGTAGTACTTTGAAGTTCTTGATGTCCAGCAGGGTCTTGTGATCGTAAAAAATAAGCTTAAGACACCACCACCTTTGGTTGGCCCTGGAGAAGTCGCTACAGAGCATGCAGCCATCTTACTGGAAGTCAAGTTAGGATCATAGAAGCCAAGTACTCACATCCAATGCCCACCCCAATCCTGAAATGTACAGAGTTACACTCTCTAATAAAAATTTAGAGGTTACATTAAAGTTTGGGCAGTAAATATTAGATCACTGTAAATACAAATACCTGGGAGTGTACATCTCAGAACACATCCTACACAATCAAGAAAACTCACTAACACCTCTACTTTGAGGCAGTAGAGAGCTAGACTAGGCATATCAGTACTCATGACCTTCTACAGACACACAGTAAAACATCCCAAGAAGCTGTATCACTGCTCGGTATGGAAACTGCACTATGGTAGACAGAAAGGATCTGCAATGGGTAATCAAAACTGCCAAACATATCACTGGCATCAACCTACCCACCATCAAGAACATATCTAAGGAAGGTAGCAGAAAAAGGCCAGCACAATATCATGAATCACTCACCCTGCTCACAGACTGTTTGTCCCACTCCCATCAGGGAGGAAGCTATATAACATCCATGCCAGGACCAGATTCAAAAACAGTTTATTTCCCTATGCAATAAGGCTGACCAACACCTCCAATCACTAACCAACCCACCACCACTGCTTTAATATTTCCTGTCAGTCACCTTACATACTCCTGTAGTGAGCATCACTTTATGTACAATCAATCTAGGTATACAAACTGTCTTATGTATTTCAATCTATTACTTTTTACTCTTGTGTTCCTATGTTTTTTGTGCTGCATCAGATCCAGAGTAACAATTATTTTGTTTTCCTTTACACTTGTGTACAACATTAAGCAATCTTAAATCCTGATATCCCCTCATGCCCAACTGTGCCGCAGCCACTTCCGAATAGCTCATTTGAACTTTGTATAACAGACTTTTATATGTTGAATCTTACCCTTGTGCCAAGGATCATTCATCTCACTACAAAAATCAATCTCAAGATGCAAATTAATAAAATAGGAAAACCTGACTCTCTTGAGAATTGCATTGCTCTGACCACAGATAACATGAAAAACATCTCAGATGTTAAATCTTAAAAGTGTCTGATGTACAAGAAAAAATTTAGATTGTTTTTCTCTGGTTATACGTTGAAATCAACCCTCACTTTCTGACCTGCCACTTAAATTCATCACCTTAAATAGATCAAATTATGTCAAATGTAGTTTTATATCTATAGAAAATTAACATACAATATGACATGCTATACTACGCTTGGTTCTTCTTTAAAAAGTGCATCTAAACCACGTCAAAATATTTATTACATTTTGTTGCTGGCACTTTGATGCCATGCAGAGCATTTCAGTACTTAGAAATACTGACATGAACGGTATTATCAGAATATAAATGGATTCCACAAACACAATGATTATATATTAAGATCAAAATATAAACATACACTCTCAAAGTTTTGTTGTACCTGGCTAGAAGGCTGAGGGGTGCTAGATGCTAATTTAGTATCCACTATTATCGGTTCAGCCTCTCCATTAGTTTGTGCAATTTCTGTAGGCCCATTAGTTGTTATCTTCTCCATTATAGGCATGCGTTCTAGCAGTGCAGATCTATTGTGCACAAATTTTTAGAATTTCAAGTTACTTACACAGCATTGCACAATTCCTCACAATTATCAACTATGTACTATGTATGACTATATAGAGTATACATACTATATATAGTATGGCAACAGAGCAAATTTGCCCTGAAAATGAAAAATTAAGATTGTACTGTAATTTACCAATATGCAGTTAATCTCAATAAGTCATTTCTTTCTGATTAAATATCTACATTATATATATAGTCTAAGGATCAAATTTAGAAAGGTATTTGATGCAATAGCACATTCATTATAATATGCAAGCAACTTGGCAATGTAACCTTCCTGATGTGAAAATGTTCTGAATTTAGAACAACTTGGAACAAACATGACTAATTTAATGGATAACAAAGACTACACACTAAGTTTTAAGAATATTACAGATTGACATTAAAGATAGATATCCTGAAAATATACATTACATTAAAAAAAATCTGTACAGCCAAGGAAAGAACAGCATCAACTCAATTGCTTAAAAAGGCCTTCTTGCTGTATTGCATCAAGATGAGATAAAGTCGGTATAGAAATCCAGTGATTCTTTAGTTTCTCTGTAAAATTTCTTGACACTCTTCCTTACACTAAGGCCAAAGTTATACAAAATTATGCCTTGTGCACAAGATGCTCACAAATATTGTTTTGACTGATTCATCCACATTTTAGTTTTGGTTCCATTCATGTATAGGCTACATCCGTGATCAACCACTTTGGCCAGAAAGTAGCTTCTGTGTTTTTTTTTCATCTTCCCAGTGCTTAATAAGATGTAGGTCAACTTGCACTGAGTAAAGGAAACTTTCAGAAATATTTGGTTCTGCATATTTGTAATAATAACTGCCAGTTGAGTATTTAACGTACTTCAACTTTTCTTCTTAATTAAGCCACTTTTATGACTTTTCATCACCTACTGACACTACAGCTAATTATATTATCAGATTTGACATGTCTTTGGGATGTAGGAGGAAATCAAAGCAGCTGGAAACCCATGGAGACACAAGAAGAGAGAACAAAGGTCCCTGAAGATATGACACAAGAGTGATTACCACTATTCATACACTTCACATACTGTTATCCTGTAACCAAGACGGCAGTACAGATATATGATGAAGATGAACAAAATATTGAAGGGTTTTTACAAAAACAAAAGCAGAAACTGTTCTCCTTGGTGGTTTTGAGAACTAGAAGGCACAAAATGAAAATAAAAGCTAATATGAGGATTTCTTTTCCAAAAGGAATGGTTAAAGTCAGGAATGCATAGCCAAGAGGAGTAATGAAAGCAGAATGAAGCATTCAAAGGGGAGTTGGATAACCAACTGAAAAGTAATAAACTGCAGGATTATGGAACAAGCTAGACTGTTTTTTGTTAGAGTTTTGCTTTGTTAATTATTTGAAAATTAACTAGTTTGCCAAGTTGATTTGGACATTAATTGTATGTGGTTTAATAATATTATAGGCTCGAAGGGCCAGAAGGGCCTATTCAGTGCTGCATCTCAATAAAACAAACTGTTGGATCAACATAGAGACTACTGGGAATGTTGGCATTCATTCTGTAACTTTAGCGCTATTTTTTGCCTAAGTAAGCAATTTACTTGCTACAAAAAACTTGAATACCATGTTCAAACTATTTTAACTGAGCATTTCAAACTCATCCAATTACTTGCAGATTACACTTACCTCATGTGATCAAATTTTTTGAAAAGTGCATTATATTCAACAGCTCTTTGCTGAAGTTCCACATCTATGCTGCTTCCATAGATAGATATAATCTTCTTGATTCGACTGAAAAATATGATTTGATATATTATACCTATATATACATGCTTGCAAACAAAACTGGGTCATTTTAATACTTATAAATACTAATTTTCCTCACCACTTTCATTACTTTTACCAGAAAGTTACTTACTTCACATTTACAGTAAATCTTGTGCTTAGTTTCATAATTGCAGTGAGAGCATAGCCCCTTGTTACAGACGTTGACATGTTAGACTGTAGTACATTTTCTAAAACATCCATAACTTCATCTTCCGTCACCTGCTGGGGGAAAATTCACTGAGAGATTCACTCTAAACAAACTCTAACACAAGTTGAAATAGTGTATTAATGTGTATCTCTATTCTTTCCCCCAATCAAAATTAATCTAATAAACAAAACAATGCTATATCTAAGTGAAAGGACAAAGATAACAGGAGTAAGAGTTCAAATTGGATTAAGAACAATTTGGCAAGACTAAATTCATTTGACAAATTCAGGACCAAATGAATGAAATGATGCATAGAAAATGAGATAAAGCAAAAAACAATCTTATGTCAGATGCTTTCACATATCGGAAAGCGGGGCAGACATGGAAAACAGGAAGGAAATGAAGGGGAAATTAGAAAAATAGAGAAAGGTTATTAAAAAAAAAACTGTCAACGCAACACACACAATGCTGGATGAACACAGCAGATCAGGCAGTATCCGTGGGAAAAAAATGAATTGCTGAAGTTTTGGACCGAGGCTTTCATAAGGAGATATGAAACATTGACTGTTCATTTTCCTCCTTAGATGCTGCATGATCTGCTGAGTTCTTCCAGCATTTTGTAGATGTTACATTAGAATTTCAGCATCTGTAGAATTTCGTGTATACAAATGAACTGGAACAAAGCTATTTTTGAACACGTGTGAAATTTCAATGAGATGAACACAGAAAATATGACGAATTAAGGAGTCCATCATCTTTTAAAATAAACACCTTGGACTGGACAAAATACATCCCAGACAGGCTGGTAAGGAAAGAGGGGAAACAGGACTGACTCCAATTTTTCTATTCTTTCTAGCTAGAGATGACATCAAAGATTGCTAATGTTGCACAATTGTTTAAGAGAGGAGGAATAATAGGCAAGTTTAAGTTGGGTAATGGACAAACTATTAGAAACCATTTTAGAAAAGCATAACTTTGTCCACAGTAAGACAGATCAATCAAGAACTCATTTATTAAAGACAGCACTTGAGTAAGTTGTTCATTGTTCACCTTTTGAGCAGGTAACAAGGAGCATTACATTTGGTTTAGTAGATTTTGTCATACCATTTTATAAATTGCTACATGGCTGGCTGGCAACCAAAGTGGAAATCTATAGAATCCAAAAATGAATGGCAAACTAAATCCAAAGCTAGCTCAGTGGAATGAAGCAAAAGCTAAAAAGGGCGCATTTGTGGCTGGAAGGCTCAATAGATAGTCCTTAGCTTTGACTCCTAGCCATTAACAATTTAGAGCTAAACAAAGATTCAATTTAAAAAAAAATCAGATAATATAAGAATCTTCAGACTGCAAAAATGTTGGACAAAATAGCATCAAGAATTTGCTCTAGAACAGCATGAAGCAATGCATTTAAGGAAACTGCAATGTTAAGGGAACATAGAACTAATGGGAAGCTAGTGAATGGACGAGAGTGAAAGTGACTGAGTGTATATCTACAAAACATTAGTGTCATTTACCATCTCAAAGGATTGCAGAGACATTCAAAACATTTAACAAGTATTAGAATGTGCACTTGAAGTGCTATAACATAAAGGACTATGAGCCCCTGCTGGAAAGTATGTTTCGGTTGAATAGCTCTTTTGGTCAAATTGCCCAGGACATACATTTTTCATTATTCAAGTATCTACAGGATCTATGAAAAAAATCGAGAACGTCTAAAATTTAGCTTATGTAATCTGGAAGCTAGCTTACCATCTCGTTCAAAGTTTATTAGATTTCTGCTATAGGGATTCTGATACGAAATCACAAAACTGACTTAACAGTCACTATTTCTACTACCAAATTTCTACTGTAAATATACTTCAGAAACACACCAGGAATTCAATTTGCTGTGCATTTCTAACTTGTAATTTTGCTTCCATTTTTAATTAGGCCATGTGGCTGCTACTCAGTATTTCAGAATGCTCTTATGCTACTTCCAAGCTCAATGATTCATATGAAATTTATTTGAATAGCTGCTTTGAAATAGTGTTACCTGAATAGGCTCCTCTTCTTCACATTGGCCAGATATTAAAAGGTCACCATACTCTCCCATGCACCAAGCACCCACTTGTACAAGAGGTTGCTGTTGTAAAATAATCAGTTAATAAAACTTGAATATATTTAAAAATTGAAACTAAAACCTTTTCTAGTCACAATGTTAATTTATTAAATGCCAAATTAAGATCAATCAACTTCAGCACCTTTTCAGATACAATAAACTACGCATCAAATCTAAAGAGCATACAATAACATAGAATAGATATCTCTTATTATTCATCCACCTACAAATATAAAGTGAATATTGAACAAGAATTGGTCCCAATAGCAGCATCCAAATATTCATAACCAGGTGAACAGGAATACATGATGAAAGCAACCTCATCTAAAGTTATATCAGAATACGTGCTGCCTTCTCCTTCCTTCCTTCTTGTTTTATGGTGGTTGGCACCCAGCTTAATGGTGCATTACCGCCACCTTCTGCTCTGGAGTGTGGATCAGACGATAGACTTGCATTCTAAATCCCTTCACCCATTCACACACACACTTACCCACCCTAATCTACACTTCGTCCTTCCTTCTTAGGCCATCCGAGTAACCCTACTCCTGCTTATCCATCATATCCTACATTTAAAAAACCCTGTATCCCTTAATAAAGCTAAAAGCACCCGTACCTGTGCTCTCTCACCCATGCCCAGTAACCCTTTTAATGTAATTCTCATCATCTCTCTCTGTATCCCATACTTCCTGCAACTCAGAACTACATGTTCTACTGACTCCTCTTCCTGACATTCCTCACACAATCCTGTCTGGTGCTTCCCTATCACTTTCAGTGATTTGTTTAGTGCACAGTGCCCCAGCCTTAACCTAGTCCATACAGTTTCCTCTCTTTTGCATCCACTGCCACCCTAGTACCTGTAACACTCTTTTGTATTTGATATAAATGCCTCCCTTTCCCCTGTCCCATCTTTCTTGCCACATTTGGTTGATTCTTTCCCAGATTACACACATAGCCTCTGCTTTGCTGATACTAATGTGCATTTCTGTATTTTCTTTCTTTAATGCCCTCTTTGCCCACTCATCCACTCTCTCATTCCCCTTCACCCTCTTCTCATTACTACCATCAGGGTGGAGAATCAGGAACCTGAAGACCCACTTCAATATTTTAGGAGAATTTTTTTCTGTCCGCCATCAGACTTCTGAATGGTTCATGAACACTACCACACTATTCCTCTTTACACTTTTTTTAAGCTTAGTGTAACTTTTATGCTTTGCTGTATTATTGCCACAAAACAATAAATTTCATGACATATGTTGGTGATAACAAACCTGATTCTGAGAAGGGATTCCTATACCAAATACTTTAAACCAAATCACAAGATTCAAATTGCCCTATAATACAAATCACGCAATAATCCCATACTATAATTTTTAAAAATAAAGTAACTAATATGGTTTGAAATACACATATCCACAAAACACATTAGCAAAGCAAATTTACTAGTCATTTATTAAATTAACCTCCAAGAAGACCACAACATTGTCATGGTTTGGAGGCCTGTGTGGCTTGATGACCCAGAGAACAATGCTGGTTGGAGTCAAGGTTTTATGGTTTGGCTCTTGGTAGGGTCACCCATGCCAAAAAGTTCAAAGATTAGGGGCCATACAGAGTGGATCATCAGACCTCCAGTTCGGGGGCTCAGCTCAGGGCTAACAACCCTGACTAGTGAAACAAAATTGTTATGGAAACTGGAATGAAGAATCCTTTTCTATCTGAATGAAATGATATTCCTGAGTCTCCACCCAGGACTTGCATGACTGACAATAGTTAAAAATGAGAGGAAGCTACTGAAATGAAAGAAACCCTGAACACCACCAGATATGGAGGACCTTCATTGCTGTCTTAACCATTATCCACTTTGGTTGCAAGAACAGGAAAACAGATTATTAACTGAACTGTGGTCGATTAGGAAAAGGGGAGATGCAACGAGACCTGGGTGTCATTGTACACCAGTCATTGAAGATGGGCATGCAGGTACAGAAGGCGGTGAAAAAGGCAAATGGTATGTTGGCATTCATAGCAAAAGGATTTGAGTACAGGAGCAGGGAGGTTCTACTTCAGTTGTACAAGGCCTTGGTGAGACCGCACCTAGAATATTGTGTGTAGTTTTGGTCCCCTAATCTGAGGAACAACATTCTTGCCATAGAGGGAGTACAGAGAAGGTTCACTGGATTGATTCGTGGGATGGCAGGACTTTCATATGAAGAAAGACTGGATTGACTAGGCTTATACTCACTGGAATTTAGAAGATTGAGGGGGGGATCTTATTGAAACGTATAAAATTCTAAAGGGATTGGACAGGCTAGATGCAGGCAGATTGTTTCCGATGTTGGGGAAGTCCAGAATGAGGGGTCACAGTTTAAGGATAAAGGGGAAGCCTTTTAGGACCGAGATGAGGAAAAACTTCTTCACACAGAGAGTGGTGAATCTGTGGAATTCTCTGCCACAGGAAACAGTTGAGGCCGGTTCATTGGCTATATTTAAGAGGAAGTTAGATATGGCCCTTGTGGCTAAAGAGATCAGGGGGTATGGAGAGAAAGCAGGTACAGGGTTCTGATTTGGATGACCAGCCATGATCATACTGAATGGCAGTGCAGGCTCAAAGGGCCGAATGGCCTACTCCTGCACCTATTTTCTACGTTTCTATTAACAGCATAATGGACAGTAAGTATTAAATTAGAACCTGTGTGAAATTTAGTCACCGTTTACTTAGATAACACTGCAACATTTCAAATTTAAAGTTGACTGAAATTAACTGAATGGTCAATTGAACTCAATTCTCTTCACTAGTCACAGGCTCCTTCACCTAACTCAAGCAGACTGAAATTTCTACTTGACAACAACTATTATACAAAGGAGAAAAACATTCCAATTTTTATAGAAGTCTTGACAATATGTAGATAATTTAGGCTTTCAAAACACCTTGGCAAGCCTCCATTTGCAAGTGTGGAGCTAAAGATAAACAAAATGTAATCTACATGAAAAACCAATGGGAAAATCGGAAGCAGAATATTTGCAAGGTATCACCAAATGATTAAGTGAAAACACAAGTAAAGATCTTCATGGAAACCATTAACCAGCTCGCCAAAGCTTACTGGAATGAGGTGAAATATTCTGATGATAGAAATAAAATCTGACTTATTCTTGGATAAATGTTTCATGTCTTTTGAACAGTTGTCTAATAAATATAATCTGCCCAGGTCCCTTATTTTTTTTTTAGATACTTACAAATTAGAAACTTATTGAATAATATGTTACATACTTTTTCGAATTCATATCCAACTCATATCACCAAAAAAATTTTAGGTTTAAATCCTTATCAGAAGGGTTTAATAGCAACTATTTATGATATGATTATGAAAATACAGCCAGGTATATCAGATAAAATTAAGAATGAATGGGAAAAGGATCTTCAACTTTCCTTACCTACAGAGAAATGGGAGAAAACTCTTCAATTAGTTAACTCCTCCTCTATATGTGCTAAACATGCGTTGATACAATTTAAGGTGGTGCATAGGGCCCACATGTCTAAAGATAAGCTCGCTCGTTTTTAATCATATAACAGACAGACATACTTTATTGATCCAGAGGGAAATTGGGTTTTGTTATAGCCGCACCAACCAAGAATAGTGAAGAAATATAGCCATATAAAACCATAAATAATTAAATAATAAGTTAATCCTGCCAAATGGAAATAAGTCCAGGATCAGCCTATTGACTCAGGGTGTCTGACACTCCTAGGGAGGAGTTGTAAAGTTTGATGGCCACAGGTAGGAATGACTTCCTATGACACTCAGTGTTACATCTCGGTGGAATGTGTCTCTAGCTGAATGTACTCCTGTGCCTAACCAGTACATTATGAAGTGGATGGGAGTCATTGTCCAAGATGGCATGCAACTTGGACAGCATCCTCTTTTCAGACACCATTGTCAGAGATTCCAGTTCCACCCCCCACAACATCACTGGCCAAACGAATGAGTTTGTTGATTCTGTTGGTGTCTGCTACCCTCAGCCTGCTGCCCCAGCACACAACAGCAAACATGACAGCACTGGCCACCACACCCTTGTAGAACATCCTCAGCATCATCTGGCAGATGTTAAAGGACCTCAGTCTCCTCAGGAAGAAGAGACGGCTCTGACCCTTCTTGCAGACAGCCTCAGTGTTCTTTGACCAGTCCAGTTTATTGTCCATTCGTATCCCCAGGTATCTGTAATCCTCCACCATGTCCACACTGACCCCTTGGATGGAAACAGGGGTCACCGGTGCCTTAGACCTCCTCAGGTCCACCACCAGCTCCTTAGTCTTTTTCACATTAAGCTGCAGATGATTCTGCTCGCACCATGTGACAAAGTTTCCCACCGTAGCCCTGTACTTAGCCTCATCTCCCCTGCCGATGCATCCAACAATGACAGAGTCATCAGAAAACTTCTGAAGATGGCAAGACTCTGTGTTGTAGTTGAAGTCCGAGACGTAGATGGTGAAGAGAAGGGGAGACACGACAGTCCCCTGTGGAGCCCCAGTACTGTTGACCACTCTGTCTGACACACAGTGTTGCAAGTGCATATACTGTGGTCTGCCAGTCAGGTAATCAATAATCCATGACACCAGGGAAGCATCCACCTGCATCACTGTCAGCTTCTCACCCAGCAGAGTAGGGCAGATGGTGTTGAATGCACTGGAGAAGTCAAAAAAATGACCTTCACAGTGCTTGCCGTCTTGTCCAGGTGGGCATAGACACGGTTCAGCAGGTAAATCCAGTCATATGTTCTGGTCTTGCCCTCTTTTGGAGAAACATTGGAAAGACATTTTTGATATTATTTCAACAGCTTTGAGTATTGATTTAAATCCTCATCCTGTTACTGCAATTTCTGGCTTACCAATGGTGGAACACAGTTATTTATCCTCTTCAGCTCATCGGATGATTGCATTTGTTACATTAATGGCTAGAAGATCCATTTTATTGAATTGGAAAGCGATTAATCCTCCTACTACATTCCAATGGTTTTCCCAAACTATATCTTGTTTAAATTTAGAAAAAAATCAGAATTGTCACTTTTGACCCTTCAGTTAAATTCAAAGAAACTTGGAGACCGTTTATTCAACACTTTCATATGATGTAACTTGACCTTTTCTGAATCCTTTCTATTAACCTTACATATTTGGTAGAGGAGCAGAGTTATTGACATTATTGATTGCATCCAATGTAATATAATAGCCCAGCTTTGTTTAGTTTCGGTTTTTTTAATTTCTAATTTGGGTTTTTTTTTTGACATGTTTTCATTTTTTTCCTACCATGTTTAATTACATTAAGATTTGTGAGGCTTAGTATATTTGTGTTATCTATAGCTTTTACTCATGTATACTGTTTACCAACAATGTAATCCCAATCTCTCTATACTACTGTTATTATGCTTATGTATTTGAAAATTAATAAAGATTTAAAAAGAAAGAAAATCAGCAATGTACAGGGAATGTAGTCAATAACTATAGAAAAGATTTAACAGATAAAAGCAAAATTTATGAAAAATGCCTCCACCAATATAGTAGTTCTGAAATTCAGCAGCTTAGCACTTTCAGTCATTTGGCTTCCAATGGCCAAATGGTTATTCCTAGTAATTCAATTCAAAGCATTTTAGAAATATGAAGGCTTTACAAAATTTCCAGCCTAACAATGAAGTATATCATTTTAGAGTTTTATTGACCAGTCTATACACAAAAATCAGTGGTTATCTGCACATTAATAACTAGCATAGAGTTAAATGGGAGGAGTAGGAAAGAGAAAAAAATGAACAATGATAAGCTATAATGAATAATTAGGTAGTTAGAAATTAGCAGTTAGTAATTAGATATTAGTAAGTGAGTAGTGAAAATGTAACTCAAACACATTAATACAAGTATATTAAATTGTAGCAAAGCTTGCTCAACCAGCACTTAAGATAGAACATTTCTACTAAACCCTGGAACACAGAAAAAAGGCCACACTCTTTGACGCACTACTGTCAGGAAGGAGGTACAGGAACATCAGGACTGGGTAACAGCTTCTTCCCTCAGGCTGTGAGACTAATGAATACAACCAAGGTCACTCGGACAGCAAGCTGTTTCCTATACTGATAACCTGCATGCGCTTTGAATTATATTTTATTAATGTATTATGTGGTAATATTTTGTGTTATGTTCTGTGTGTGACATGTGTTTTGTGGGTGCACTGTGGTCTGTGGAATATAGTTTCATTTGGTTGTATAGATAACAAACTTGAGTGTGAATATCAGCTTAGCCAGAGCATATGATTAACTGACACTGGTGCATCCCAGATAAGAGCTTTTACCGTACACTTCTGAAATCCCAGGATCTAAATGGAAATTAACTTAAGACTAATTGATAAAATTAATCTTAAATGTTGACAAAGTAGCAGAGAGTTAAGTGGACTGATACTGCGGAAAATAAGCATTGTATTAAAAACAAAAGTGACCCTGAGGTCAAGCTAAGAGGCAAACCATGTGCAAGAGAAGGGAGAATCTAAAGTCAGGGGTTCCCAGCCTGGAGTCCATCAATCCCTTGCTTAATGGTATTGGTCCATGGCATAAACAGGTTGGGAATCCCTGATCTAAACCTACTTTATTTTTCTCAATGTTCCTTTTTTAAAAATATAACAGTGCTACAAAGGAAGAATTCAGTTGCAACCTACTGGGCAAAGCTATTTGAATCTCATTCTGTTGCATGATGGAATTAAAATTTGAAGACAAAGCTGCCAAAGCTTTACAATTAGAGTGCCTAAGTGTCAAACATCAGCTCCCTGTAGCAATTTAGCCTATCATAATGGGGTAAAGTATAGAAATGAGACAAAATAACTACAAGTTTTTTAAAAACACTATTTTCCCTTGCAAAAATAAAACACCTAAGTTGCTTCAATCAGTAATGTAAATTAGTTTTTGATGCTTGTGCTATCAATCACGAAGAAGTTCAAATCTAACACATTGTACCTGAGAGATATCTTCCAGGACGGCTTTGTAAAGTTTCTGTACTGTATATGCATGCATTTCTACACTGTTGGTTATCAACTGGATCAAGTTAGGCACCGCATCATCTCTTACATAACTTCCAGCCTAAAATCAAAGAAAAAATACCAAAGCATTTTACAATTCTGGTAGCATATTCTTCATATAAGTTGTACTTCAAACTTAAAACTTTGAGAGAAAAAAAAACATTATACATGAAATAAAAGTTACAGATATAGAAGCATTATTCTGTCCTGAATGAAACCATGGTCATGTACATACTTAGCTTAAAATTTATGGTCATCTATTTAAATTTAAAACTTGCACTGACACACTGAATGCATGATATTTTTAACCATCTCAAGCCTAAGAACAGGTGTTCCTCCAGCACTGGTAGTGTGTTTGTCCAACTCTCAACTAGGGCTTCAGCCATTTAGATCATAACTTTGGAATTCTTTCCCTACGCTTCTCTAGCTTGTTCTTTAACACACTCTTCTACAATTAACTTATGAAAGGAAAGAGTTTCATGTCACTTGAACTCTCCTTCCTACTCTGACTTGTATTTTTGGCTTCTTACAAACAAATCTCAATGCAAGCTCAAGGAACAGAACCTCCCCTTCCATCTAGGAATGTTGTGGCCCTTTGGGGGCTCAATCCTGAATTTAATAATTTAATTTTGTGTCAGATCTGGATAGTCATCTATCTTAACTCAGTTTTTCTCTGTACAGTTGCTCAGTTAGCAATTTCTTAACATTTGTATTCTTCTTCCTTTTAATGATTTGAAGTACCTGACATCACTGAGATTTGCATGATCTGTGTTGGCATTGCAGGTAGTGAAGTTGCTGTGTGACACCATTCCAATTCTGGCACTCTATCAGTCTTTTGTGTGCTATGTAGATAATCGTTAGATAAGTATGACTGGAACTTCAGGGTTTAAACATTCACAACAAAAAAGTGGGATCATTTAAAAAAAATTTCCATCTAGATGCGGTTGAGCTCTTCACCCATGACATGGGATAGTTGAATCTAAATCACACACGTGTCCCTTCTCTCCCACACCCTCTGCTGTGGGGAACATCAACTAACCATTATCTTTTTTCCCCAGGATGTCACAAGCAAGGAATTGTCCTTTTTCAAATTTTGTAACATACAATATTTTCTTGCAAATTAGTAGATCACTTAGCCCATCGTGTTATGCCATCTGAGCTTTTCCCCCATCAGTCTCGCTTCTGTAATCTCTTTACATCCCTCAATTTTCCTCCCACCCATTTACACCAAGAGGTTTTTAAAATTGTCAGCTATATCAGCATGTCTTTGGAAATGGGAGAAAACTAGAGCATCCAATGAACACACATGATCATAGGGAGAATGAGCGAACTCCACAGACAGCATCCTAGATCAAGATTTAATCTCAAGTGCAGGAGTCATACAATAGCATTACCTGCTGTGCCAACACAGACATGAAAATTTCGCACAGACAGGACCTGAGGATAAAGACTATACCCAGGTCACTAAAGCTATAATCCATTACATCATATTCCAGAACTTGAAAAGCAAACTGTTATCAAATGTAAATCTTGTAATCTATTCATTCATCACTAAACATGTTACTAAAAAATCTTTTATTCTACCCTTACTTAGTTTGCTGTCATTGTTAGTTTACATAATACTAGGCGTATTATGAACTTCCTATCACTTTCTCCAAATGCTGAAAATTCAATTTCCCCAACTTTAGCAGTTTTGGCATTTTGTTGTAGCAATAAAAAAAAATAACGGGCAGCTTGGACAAACTAAGCATTAGAATTTGTGAATGTTATCTGTGAACCTTTGCAAACAAATGTGGAAAAATAGCCCAGCTTAGAGTGACACCCATGTTACAGCCATTCAGGTAATGGAAGTTCACCCCCTTTCAGATTCACAGATCACTACCCAATAATTCAAGATATGGAATAAATTCACTCTTCAGGAATTTGTTTGCAAAATAAACATGTTTTTAAATTCTTTCATGTTTTTGACACATGCGCAGATGGTGTGGCTTTATATTAATGCAAAACAAAACAGACGTTTCTAGGAACATATCCTCCCTTTCCCTGGTTTAAGCCAAGATCACACTTACCGTTGTTAAGACTTTCATTATTGTGTCTATGTGCCACCTCTTTGATGGTGCATACCTAATTGAGAAAAGAATATGAATTTTCCATGCCAATAGAATCAACAGTTATTTGAATTGTTAATCAATATTCCAAATATGCTTGCCTATTGAAAATAAAGACGAATTACCTCACCTATAATGGGTAGTCACTAAACCCCAAGTTGCTGTTCAAAAAGCAACAGTTAAGAGACCTGGAGAAACAAGAGAATGCAGATGCTGGAATCCAGAGCAAAAATAAATCAATGGAAGAACAGCAGGTCAAGCAGCTCTGAGAAGGCAAAGAGGACTAGGCAATGTTTTGGGTCAAGATCCTGTATCAGAACAGATGAGGAAGGAAAGAGGATCAATGTTAAAAGTGCAAGGGGGGGGGGGGCATTTGCTGGTAGTGTAGGGAAAAGGTTAGGTGACTGAAGGAGAGTTTCAGAGTTGGAGCCACATGCGCACTTTGCAGATGATGAAAGGCTTGGGCTGCATCACCTGTTGATGAATGCAAATGACCATTCTGTGCACCATCAACACACCCCACCTGTGACATAATAAAAGGAAGACTACTGAAGCAACTGATGTCAGGATCATGGACAATATTTTAAGGAACTTCTACAATCAGGTTTTGAGTTCCAACAATCACCCATTTTCATGCATGGTATGACCCAACTGCTCAACTAGTTTCCCTTGCATCAATTAACTTAAATTTGCCGTATTTACTCAAATGCCCTTCTGACAATAAAGACAGTAACTGTCAGCTTTTGTAGAACAGTACATCACAGTACAGACCTTTCAACCAATAATGTTGTGTAGACCTTTTAATGAACTCCAAGATCAATCTAACTCTTCCCTTCCAAGTAACCCTCCATGTGCCCATCTCAGTCTCTTAAATGTCCCTAACGTATCTGCCTGCACTGCCAACCCTGGTAGTGTGTTCCATGGTATTACCACTAAGTAAAAGAATTAAAAAGACATCTCCCCATACTTTCCTCCAATCACTTTAAAATTATGCCTTCGTGTATTAGTCATTGTACTCTGAGCAAAATATGTTGTCCGTCCACTCTAAGCTCCTTATCTTATACACCGTTATCAAGCCAACTCTCATCCTGCACTCCGAAGAGAAAAGCAGTAGCTCGCTCAATCTTTTCTTATAAGACATGATCTCTAATCCAGGCAGCATCCTGATAAACCTCTTCTACACCCTCTCTAAAGCTGCCACATTTATTTTGGTCCATGTTTGGACCCAGGTTATGAGGAGGTCTGGAGAAACAGGTAGTAAGTGCTCCTTGAGAGCATTGTTGATGATAGTTCCCATATTTTGTTGAAGCACGGGCCATTTTTATGAGCAAAACCTTAGCAATTATACATATTATTGGACAGATGCCAATGTTCTGGAACAGCTTAGCTAGAGACGTGGCTAGCTCTTGGATGCAAGTGCTCCATTTCTTGACACCATGCAATGCAAATCAAAGGAGGTTAAGACCATCATCTGTGATCTCAGTAGGATGTCAAGATGGATCATCTATTCGGCACAAATATCCTTAAAGGAAGGAAATCTGACATCCTATTTAGTTTGGTATTTTTGTAATTCCAGACTTTACCAAAGTGGTTGAGTCTTAACTGCCTTTTGAATTGGCCAGGCAAAGTGCTCAGTTGGATTGCTATTGCTAGCTTCAAACAGAATAAAACTGGATGGATCACCTAGAAACAATCTGGGCTCTGAATTGGATTTAAAATATTCTCCAACCTCAGTTGATCGTACAGAGTCCTCAAAAACATTTGGGGATTTGTCTAAGTTGGAAGGGCTTTCCCATAGACAAGTCAAATAGTAGCTAAATGACCAAACTCCTCCATCAAAATCCCCAAGTGCATCCTGTCTCACTAAAGGTGCAAGGATACAGGCAGAAGGGAAAAGCTCTTGGCTTCTTTGATACCAACCTGATGCTAGGAGACAATGGGATCTTAAGTTGGGCAAGGAAATTACTGTATTTCACTGAGCTCCGGGGCTCACTTGACAATACAATTTTTATTTTTGCACAACATTATTACTAAGATTAGTCGCTCCTTTTATCCCCTCCCACATTTCAGAATAGTAACTGAACTTAACATTCTAGTTGTCCTGATGGAATGTAAACTTACATCTCCAGATTGTGACCTGGCCCCAAGATTAATAGCTTGTTAACTTAACCTTTGTGCCATCAGTGCAATGCAAGCGGGTAAGAATCACAAGATCCAGTTCACCATTTCCCATTTTGGGCTGCACACTTTAGGGACAATATAAAGGTCTCCAAGATTATGTGAATAAATGTGAAGTTATCCACTTTGGAAGCTGGAACAAGAAGGCAGAGTATTGTCTGAACAGTGTCGAGTTAGGTAAGGGAGAAATGCAAAGAGACCTAGGAGTCCTAGTTCACCAGTCAATGAAGGTGAATGAGCAAGTGCAACAGGCAGTTAAGAGGGCAAATGGAATGTTGGCCTTTGTTACAAGGGGAATTGAATACAAGAGCAAGGATGTTCTTTTGCATTTGTACAGGGCCCTGGTGAGACCACACCTGGAATACTGTGTACAGTTTTGGTCTCCAGGTTTAAGGAAGGACATTCTGGCAATTGAGGAAGTGCAGCGTAGATTCACTAGGTTGATTCCTGGGATGGCAGGGCTGTCTTACGCAGAGAGATTGGAGAGATTGGGCTTGTACACGCTGGAATTGAGGAGATTGAGAGGGGATCTGATTGAAACGTTTAAGATAATTAAAGGATTTGATGGGATTGAGGCAGGAAATATGTTCCAGATGTTGGAGAGTCCAGTACCAGAGGGCATGGATTGAGAATAAGAGGTCAGTTATTTAAAACAGAGTTGAGGAAGAGCTTCTTCTCCCAGAGAGTTGTGGAGGTGTGGAATGCACTGCCTCGAAAGACGGTGGAGGCCAATTCTCTGGATGCTTTCAAGGAGGAGCTGGATAGATATCTGATGGATAGGGGAATCAAGGGATATGGGGACAAGGCAGGGACTGGGTATTGATAGTGAATGATCAGCCATGATCTCAGAATGGCGGTGCAGACTCGAGGGGCCGAATGGTCTACTTCTGCACCTATTGTCTATTGTCTAAGATATTCGAAAAGAGAATTATTATAATTATTCCAGGTTTGATTATGCAGAAATGCGTACATCACCTCCTTTCAGCTTAGCAGATCAATAGATTATACATGTTTTGACCAGATGAATAATAAAAAACTATATCCAATTGACTGAACTATTGATAACAAGAATGTAGGGCTGTCGGACAAATGGCAAAGAACACGATGGAGTATGAAGAAACAATGACCATGGTGAGTGGTTAGGATTTGGAATTCATTGACTTTTACTCATTGTACACTCTTCAAAATAGGGTTGGATTATTACTTCAAGGCATTTGTAAAAAAAAAAGATGATGCTAATCAGTTTATACTTCAGAGAGCTGGCATAGAATCAACACTCAAATGTCCTTCAGTGACTTTTTTAAAAATAAGAATTGCTTTCATACTTTAATGACATTTAGTTTAGGTACAGAGGAGACATCAAAGGTATTTTTTTTTAAAAACAGAGAGCAATGGTGGTGGAGGCAGATACAATAGGGTCTTTTAAGAGACTCTTGGATAGGTACATGGAGCTTAGAAAAATAGAGGGCCTTCGGTAATTTCTAAAGTACACGTTCAGCACAGCTTTGTGGGCTGAAGGGCCTGTATTGTGCTGTAGGTTTTCTATGCTTCTAATTAATAATACGGGACAAGGAGTTGGCAGGTGAACTAAATTAGTATTTTGCACTAAATTAGTCTTCCCTGTGGAAAACACTGGTAGTATGCAAGATGTTGGAAGGATGTGAGGAAAGAGAAGTGAGTGCAGTTACTATTACAAGGGAGAAGTTGCTCAAAAAGCTGAGAGACCCAAGGGTACACAAATCACTCGAGCCAGATGAAGTGCACGCTAAGGTTCTGAAAAAGGTAGTGGTAGAGATACTGGAGGCATTAGTAATGATTTTTTTAAAAAAATCATTAGACTCTCATGGTTCCAGAAAACTGGAAAATTGAAAATGTCACTCCACTCTTGAAGGAGAGAGGCAGTACAAGATAGAACAAAGTTAGTGTGGTTTCCTCAAGGAAAGACTTGCCTGACGAACTTGTTGGAATTCTTTGAGAGTACAAGTAGGGTAGATAAAGGGGATACAGTAAATGTTGTATATTTGGATTTTCAGAAGGCCTTTGACAAGGTGCCATGCAAGAGGCTGCTTACCACGGTATTACAGAAAAGTTACTAACATGGTTAGAGCATTGGCTGATTGGTAGAAGGCATCCAGTCAGAATAGAAGGATCCTTTTCTGGTGGGCTTCCAGTGACTAGTGGTGTTCTGCAGGGGTCAGTGTTGAGACTGCTACTTTTTATGCTATATATCAATGATTTAAAAGTTAAATCTGTCCTGAGCCTTATAGGCTCATCAGGCTATGTCAGTTTCCGTGGTGTGAAGCAACTGAAAGTATGAGACTATTCCCCTACCGCTGGATAGGATGCCAGTCTATCGCAAGGTTAACCACTATCATTTTGCCGGTACCCATTTTCAGCTGGGTGGAATGTGTGGTTAAGTGGTTGAGTGTCTTGCTCAAGGACACAACACACTATCTTGGCTGGGGCTCAAACTCACAACCTTCAGATCACTAGTCCAACGCCTTAACCACTTGGCCATGCGCCACACATCAATGATTTAGATGATGGAACAGACACTTTTGTTGCCAAGTTTGCAGATAATACGAAGACTGGTGGAGGAGCAGGTAGTGTTGAGGAAATAGGAAAGCAGAAAGACTTAGACAGCTGAGGAGAATGGGCAAGAAAGTGATAAATGAAATACAACATTGGAAAATGCATGGTCAGGCAGAAGAAAAAAATGTACTATTTTTTTTAAACAGGGAGAAGATCCAAAAATTGATGCAAAGGAACTTGAGAGTGCAGAACACCTGACAGGACAACCTGCAGGTTGAGTCAGTGGTGAGGAAGGCAAATGCAATGTTAACATTCATTTCAAGAAGTTTAGAATATAAGAACACAGAAGCGATGCTGAAGCTTTATAAGCTTCACTTTGGCCTCACCTTGAGTATTGTGAACAGTTTGGGCTCCTTATCTAAAATATATGCTGGCATTGGAGAGGGTTCAGAGGAGGTTCACAGGGATGATTCTGGAAATGAAAGGGTTATTATAAGGAACATTCGATGGTCCTGGGCCTGTACTTGCTGGAAGTTAGAAGGATGTGGGGGGTGGGGGTGGAATGTCATTGAAACATTTCTGATATTGAAAGGTCTAAACAAAGCAGATGTGGAAAAAATGGTTCCCATGGTGGGGGAGCCTAGGACAAAAATGCACAGCTGCAGGATAGAGGGGCATCCATTTAAAACAAAGCTGCAAAGAAATTTCTTTAGCCAGAGGGTGGTGAATTTGTGGAATTTGTTACCACAGGCAGCTGTGGTAAGGTGGAGATTGATAGGTTCTTGATTGGCCACAGCATCAACAGTTAGAAACAGAAAACCTACAGCACAATACAGGCCCTTTGGCCCACAAAACTTGTCAAGAACATGTCAAGGAACTTAGGGTTACCCATAGCCCTTTATTTTTCTGAGCTCCATATACTTGCCCAGGAGTTTCTTAAAAGACACTATCATTTCCGCGTCCACCACCGTTGCCGGCAGCCCATTCCCCACACTCACCATTCTCTGCGTAAAAAAAGTACCCCTGATATCCCCTCTGTACTCACTTCCAAGCACCTTAAAACTGTGCCCTCTTGTGCTAGCCATTTCAACCCTGGGAAAAAGCCTCTGACTATTCACACAATCAATGTCCCTCATCATCTTATACACCTCTATTAGGTCACCGCTTGTCGCTCCAAGGAAAAAAGGCCAAATTCATTCGACTTATTGTCATAAGGCATGCTTCCCAATCCAGTCAACGTCCTTGTAAATCTCCTCTGCACCCCTTCTATGGCTTCCACATCCTTCCTATAGTGAGGCGACTAGAACTGAGCACAGTACTCCAAGTGGGGTCAGACCAGGGTGCTACATGGCTGCAACATTACTTCTCCGCTTCTAAACTCAAACCCACAATTGATACCCACCATAGCTTTCTTAACCACAGAGTCAATCTGCACAGCAACCTTGAGTGTCCTATGAAGTTGGACCCCAAGATCCCTCTGATCCTCCACACGGCCAAGAGTCTTACATATTTGACCTACCAAAATGAACCACCTCACACTTATTTGGGTTGAACTCCATCTGCCACTTTCCAGCCCATTTTTGCTTCCTATCAATGTCCCGCTGTAACCTCTGACAGCCCTCCACACTCCACAACACCCCCTACCTTTGCGTCATCAGTAAATTTACTAACCCATCCCTCCACTTCTTCATCCAGGTCATTTATTTAAAAATTGTGAAGAGTAGGGGTCTCAGAACAGATCCCTGAGGCACAGCACTGGTGACCGACTTCCATGCACAGTATGACCCATCCACACACACTCTTACTTTGTCTTCTGTGAGCAAGCCAGTTCTGGATCCACAAAGCAATGTACCCTTGGATCCCATGCCTCTTGAATTTCTCAATAAGTCTTGCATGGGGTAGCTTGTCAAATGCCTTGCTGAAATCCATATACACTACATATTCTGCTCTACCATCAATGTGTTTAGACACATCCTCAAAAAAATTTAGAGAAAAAGGAGAAGGCCAGGGAGTGGGGTTGAGGAGGGGAGAAAAGGATCAGCAATGATCAAATGGCAGAGCGGACTCGATGGGCCGCTCCTGCTCCTGTGTCATATTGTCATAACATGGCTTACACGCCAGTCTGCAATCATACATAATCCACGAAGACAGAACATTTTTTTAAAAATCATTTAATTATACTTGTATGCTATAACTTTATACTTCTTAAAGCCATACAAGTACTCAAATTGCTGCTTCAAAATAAACTTATGGATGCCTAATATTTATACTTAATCCATTTTAAACTAAGAATGCATTTGTATAGCACAAAGAATTTCAAGCCTTACTTTTCTGCTGCAAGAAAGATGCCGGATGCACAATCTGCTTTGAATTCGGGATCACATAAATCCAGGAAATAGAGCAATTCCTTCATCATTCCTCTAATGTTATTTCCATTTACAAGAGCAAAGCTCAGTTCCATTGCACGTCTAAACAAGTGAGTGAATAAAAAACACCAAGTTTTATCTTTGTTTATTGAAGCAGAATATCAATTGTCTAACAATGGAACTGTTTAAATTATAACTTGATAGTTAGTCCCACTCACAAGCCATTATCTTTAGAAACAGGATTCTAAAGTTATTATAAAAAATAAATTAAAATATAGGTATATTAATTGAAGAAACTACTAATGGTGAAATGATAGCAAAGGTGAAATGCTTAACTTAGTTATTCTCACTATACAGTGTGCAAGTCCAGAATATTAAAATCTCTAGCAGTCATTTTACTCAATAAACCACATTTTGAAAAGTGATACCATAAGAACTATGAAGCAGTTAATTCTGCAAATTTTCTTCACATTATTTTCATTACGATAGCCAAGTCACTTAAAGCTAATAATATTGAATTGTAGTTGTTCTACAAAAGTATGTAGAAAGTTAAAGGATACAATTTGCAGCTGCCCAATATAGTTATGATTACCTTTTAATTGATACATCCAAGTCCTTCAAACAATCCACTATTGTACTTCTATGCCTTTGGACTGCATTATGATCTGTTTGGACAGTTTTGAGCAGCGATGTTAGTGCCACATACCTTATGATGGTGGAAAAGAAAAATTACAGAAGTTTAAAACATCTAGTAATAACCATACACTTCAAAAGAGATCAGACAATGATGCAAACACCAACACAATTCAAAATGAACATGTAATGTTTGCAGAAAGAATATAGTTAAGGACGTTGATTGAATAAAAATGCAATAAACACAATTAACACATATAATAACAATCAAAAATCTAACTGCAGAAATAATAACTGGCCAACAAGTTTTTGTGAAACTGAAGAAATGTTTTCAATTAAGACAATATGGTTTTCCTTAACCTTCAATAACATCATTTCAAATTGTAACATTCAAATCCTCTAAGCACATTCCAATATTTGTATGCTTCACTCTCATAACTCTCAAAGATTCACATTCCTCCAATTTCTATTTTGCTTCTCCATTTTTTCCCCCTCTTCCTACCACCTTGCACAATAAGGGGAAAAGCAGAAGAGATTCTGTACACTTCATTTCTATATACAAACTGCATTTAAGCCAAGTGCTAACTTTGTTCAATATTCCAAATTGTTGCACAAGTGCGTCTTTAAGTGGTGTCTCATTCAGAATCATACAAGATTTGGAGAGATTATCAAACTATGAGATATGATTTAAGTAACTTTTCAAGGCAGAGAAAAAGACAGATTTAAGAGGGTTCGGGTTCGGGTTAGGGTATTGTTTTAATGTACAACCAGACTTTGAAGAAATTATGTTAAGTTAATGCAAATTTTATAAAGGCAGGAAACTATTAGACCATTTACTCTGAGTTGTTACAACTTTCTTTGCGTGTTCGAATCACGTCGGGGTCACCAATTGTAGCGGTGTGCTACACGCAGCGCTAAAATTACAACACGGAGTCGGTAACTGCAGTCGAAGGAAAAAACTTTATTCGAAATCTTCAGCCTCACTTTTAAGCCTCCCTCAACCTGCCCCCCATGGCGCAGAGGCTCCAAAGCTCTGTGCTCGCAAACCCCCGTAGGCTATCTAATTGTGAGTCGGTTCGGATGTGCCAGGAAATGGGTCGCCACATAAGCCCTCCCTTAAGTTTATTGAGAATGAAAGAATGGGGGTGGGAGAAGGTGGAGGTGGTGGGGGCTAACCAGAAGGCCAATGGAACATTCAAGTCAGGAGAGTAGAAAGACACAGATGAGGCTTACAGAAGCAGATGAGCTGAGGCAGGTCTGAAAGGTGGTATTGTAGCGGTGTGCTACACGCAGCGCTAAAATAACGACAGAGTCGGTAAACTGCAATTAGAGATGATTTTATTCGAACTTCACAGCCTTGCTTTAAAGCCTCCCTCATCCCGCCCTCCCTGGGCGCAGATGCGGTAAGGGACACGTACTCACAAACCCCCGCAGGCTTTTCCCTTTGTTGGTGAAGCAGACCTGGCGCCCTTTTGGGACAGGCCTTTGTGCCGGCGCGCTGGCTACTTGTGAGCCAGTTCGAGTGCGTCTGGGAAGTGGGTCGCCACGTAACCCCCCCCCCCCCCCAGAACTGGCGATACACTCCCCCAATGTCCACAGTCTGGGCCAGACCCGGTTTGGGAGGTCGGCCTCTGCGCCGCAGTGCCGGAAACTCGACAGGTAGCGCGAGGTCCACATGGACCGGTTTGAGTCGATCCACCGTGAAAACCTCCTCTCTCCCCCCAACGTCCAGCACAAACGTGGATCCATTGTTCCAGAGCACCGTAAACGGCCCTTCATCAGGCCGTTGCAGCGGTGGCTGATGCCCGCCCCTTCGTACAAACACAAACTTACAGTTCTGCAAGTATGCAAGTCGGGTTCTGCCCATGCTGCGAAGTGGATATGGGGGCCAGGTCACTGAGACTCTCATGTAGTCTGCCTAGGACTGCTGCGGGTTCTTCCTCTTGCCTCCTTGGGGCTGGTATGAACTCCCCAGGGACGATCAGGGGTGCGCCGTACACAAACTCGGCCGACGAGGCATGCAGATCGTCTTTGGGCGCCGTGCGGATGCCAAGTAGGACCCAGGGAAGCTCGTCCGCCCAGTTAGCTTCTTGCAGGCGGGCCATGAGAGCTGACTTTAGGTGACGGTGGAAATGCTCCACTAGTCCGTTCGACTGTGGGTGGTCAGCAGTGGTGTGGTGCAGCTGAGTCCCCAAAAGGCTGTCCATAGCTGACCACAGGCTGGAGGTGAACTGGGCGCCTCTGTCGGAGGTAATGTGGGCTGGTACACCAAAGCGGGACACCCAGGTGGCAATCAGTGCCCGGGGGCAAGATTCGG
This sequence comes from Hypanus sabinus, assembly GCF_030144855.1. NCBI lineage: Eukaryota > Metazoa > Chordata > Chondrichthyes > Myliobatiformes > Dasyatidae > Hypanus > Hypanus sabinus. The sequence continues at coordinate 48,199,200 of NC_082722.1, forward strand.
AGGTGGTGTCAGTGAGCGGGATCGCCTCTGGCCATCTTGTGAACCGGTCCACGATAGTCAGGAGGTGCCGCGCTCCACACGAGCGGGGGGGGGCCCACGATATCCACATGAATGTGGTCGAAACGCCGGTGGGTGGGGTGGAACTGCTGCGGCAGAGCTTTGGTGTGCCGATGCACCTTGGCCGTCCGGCAGAGCATGCACATCCTGGCCCAGTCACTGACCTGCTTGCGGATCCGTGCCAAACAAACCTGGAGACCCGGATGGAGGGGTGCGCCAAGTTATGAATGGAGTCGAAAACACGTTGCCGCCAAGGTGCCAGGACAACAGGACGGGGCTGGCCGGTGGCGACGTCACAGAGTAGGGTCCTCTCACATGGGCCTAAAGGGAGGTCCTGGAGCTGCAAACCGGAGACTGGGGTTCTATAACTCGGGATCTCCTCGTCTGCCTGCTGTGCCTCTGCCAGCACCTCAATGTCTACCCCTTGGGAAAGGGCATGAATGTTAGGGCGAGAGAGCGCATCCGCCACGACATTGTCCTTACCCAAGACTTGCCAGACATCCGTCTGTATTCAGAGACGTAGGACAGATGGCACTGCTGGCAGGACGACCAGGGATCGGACACCTTCGTGAACGTAAAGGTAAGCGGTTTGTGGTCTGTGAACGCGGTGAAGGGCCTACCTTCCAAGAAGTACCTGAAATGTCGGATTGCCAGGTATAGCGCCAACAGTTCCCGGTTGAAAGCACTGTATTTGAGCTTGGGTGGCCGCAGGTGTTTGCTGAAAAACGCCAGGGGTTCCAGTGACCCGCGATGAGCTGCTCCAGTACCCCACCGACTGCCGTGTTAGATGCGTTCACTGTGAGGGCGGTAGGAACGTCCATTCTGGTGTGTACCAGCATCGCGGCTTTCACCAAGGCTTCCTTTGTTTGAATAAAAGCGGCGGCGGACTCCTCGTCCCAGGTAATGTCCTTGCCTGGACCCGACAGCAGGGCGAACAGGGGGCGCATGATTCGGGCAGCTGAAGGGAGGAAGCAGTAGTAGAAACTGACCACACCTACGAATTCCTGAAGGCCTTTGATAGTGGTGGGTCGGGGGTAATGGCGGACCGCAGCTACCTTAGCGGGCAGAGGGGTTGTCCCGTCTTTAGTAATCCTGTGGCCCAGGAAGTCAATGGTGTCGAGCCCGAACTGGCATTTGGCCGGGTTGATTGTTAGACTGTATTCACTCAGCCGGGCATAGAGTTGATGGAGGTGGGACAGATGCTCCTGACGACTGCTGCTAGCTATGAAGATGTTGTCCTAATAGATGAATGCGAAGCCCAGGTCGCGTCCCATCGCGTCCATTAACCGCTGGAAAGTCTGTGCGGCATTCTTCAGGCCGAACGGCATGTGGAGGAACCCGAAAAGGCCGAACGGGGTGAAGAGAGCCGTTTTGGGGACGTTGTCCGGATGCAACGGGATTTGATGGTATCCTCGGACGAGGTCTACCTTGGAGAAGATCCGTGCGCCGTGCAGGTTTGCTGCAAAGTCCTGAATGTGCGGCACAGGGTAGCCGTCCGGTGTGGTAGCCTCATTCAGCCTGCGGTAGTCGCCGCACGGTCTCCAGCCCCGTCACTTTGGGCACCATGTGCAGTGGGGAGGCCCATGAGCTATCGGACAGCCGGATGATCTCCAATTCCTCCATCCTCTTGAACTCCTCCTTCGCCAGTCGGAGCTTGTCCGGGGGAAGCCGCCGAGCACGGGCGTGGAGGGGTGGTCCCTGGGTCGGGATGTGGTGCTGTACGCCGTGTCGGGGCGTGGCTGCCGTGAACTGTGGTGCCAGAACCGATGGGAAATCCGCCAGGACCCTGGTGAAGTTGTTGTCAGACAGCGTGATGGAGTCGAGGTGAGGGGCTGGCAACTGGGCTGCACCCAGGGAGAATGTCTGAAAGGTCTTGGCTTGGACCAGTCTCTTCCTGGGCAAGGTCGACCAGTAGGCTGAGAGCCTGCAAAAAATCTGCACCCAGAAGTGGTTGGGCTACGGCGGCCAGTGTGAAGTCCCACGTGAACTGGCTGGAGCTGAACTGTAGCTGCACCTGACGGGTGCCATAGGTCCTTACTGTGCTGCCGTTCACGGCCCTCGGGGGGGGGACCCGGTGCCCTGTTGTGGGTGTCGTAACTCACTGATCTTGGCACCAGTGTCGACCAAGCATCCTGACCGCTGGTCCCACACATACAGGAGGCTATCCCGAAGGCCAGCTGCCGTAGCCATCAGCGGCGGCTGGCCCTGGTGTTTCCCGGGAACTGGCAGGGCGGGTGACAACAGCGGGCTTCTGCGCCCCACCGCTGGTGGTAGAAACACCATTGTTCGTTGGGCTCCCCACCCCTGACTCTGGGGTTAGTGGGCTCTGCGGCCGGGCCTGGACTGGTTTGCTGCTGGGAGCGTGGCCTGGTGATCTGGCGACGGACGCCCCACTCACCTTCTTGGCGTTCCACAGCAAGTCCGCCCGGGCTGCCACTTTCCGGGGGTCGCTGAAATCCACGTCGGACAGCAGCAGGCGTTATGTCCTCGGGCAGCTGCTCCAGGAATGCCTGCTCAAACATGAGGCAGGGTGTGTGTCCATCGGCCAGAGACAACATCTCATTCATTAAAGCCGATGGACGTCTGTCTCCCAAGCCATCCAGGTGCAGTAAGCGGGCAGTTTGCTCACGCCGGGAAGAGTCCAAAAGTCCTTATGAGCAGGGCTTTAAATTCCGCGTACTTGCCGTCCGCTGGGGGAAACTGTACGAACTCCGCAACCTGGGCCGCTGTGTCCTGGTCGAGGGAGCTCACCATGTAGAAGTAACATGTGTCCTCTGAGGTTATCTGCTGAACGCGGAATTGGGCTTCTGCTTGCTGGAACCATAGGTGAGGTCGCAGCGCCCAGAAGCTTGGCAGTTTCAACGAAACCGCATAAACAGATATGGCGTCATCTCCGGTCCAAAAATTGTTTGGACCGTTGGGGTCACCAATTGTAGCGGTGTGCTACATGCAGCGCTAAAATAACGACACTGAGTCAGTAAACTGCAATTAAAGATGATTTTATTTGAACTTCACAGCCTTGCTTTAAAGCCTCCCTCATCCCGCCCTCCCCGGGCGCGGATGCTGTAAGGGACACGTACTCACAAACCCCCGCAGGCTTTTTCCCTTTGTTGGTGAAGCAGACCTGGCGCCCTTTTGGGACTGGCCTTTGTGCCGGCGCACTGGCTATTTGTGAGCCAGTTCGAGTGCGCTAGGAAGTGGGTCGCCACAGTATTTGAGTTGCAAGTAGCCAGTGCTGATGATGGAACAGAAATGGAATTGGAAGGTCACCACTAGAACTAATAGGATGCTAAAAATAATGAGGACCCTTTTAGTTTCAGGTAACTACTAGGGAAAGGGATGCACAGTGGCCTATTATAACTATTGACTCCAATCCTGACCAACATTTTGGTGCAAGTAATTGCTGTTCATTCAGTTTTGGATGTATGTGGTAGTGAAGAACTCAAATGTACATACCACGAAAGCCTATTCAAACCTTCAGGACATACAATGAAATTTTTAAAAAAAATTTCACCTCTTAGAGAGGAACTTCATTTGAATATGCAATTTCAATGCACATTAAATGTTTACTTTAAAAGCCATTGATTGCACTTTAGTCAAGCTAAACTTGGTATATTTAATTTACTTAAAAAAAGTTTGGTAAAAAGGTTAAATCTTTATCCACATCACAGTTAACTTCAAACCTACGAACTCAACCTTTAAGAGTAAAACTACGAAAAACAGTGTTTACAAAGAGGCACTCAAGTTTGTCTTTGAACAGTCATAATACTAATACACTGATTCCTCAGTATTACTTAAATGAATGCAGCCCAGAGATTTTGACACCTTCAGCAAATGCTGTGACTCCATATATTCATTAGCTTCAAACTAGCCCCCACAGACACTTGGCTTAATGGTATTGGTCCATGGCGCAAAAAAAAAGGCTGGGAACCCCTGGAGTAAAGGATCCACTTCTATCCTACCTGTCTATACCCAAGGCAACCTATTCTATTTTATATACAAACCAAACAGAAGTTTTGCTTCCCCTTTCATTTACATATTTTGCTTTTGTCAATATATGATTTTAATAAAATTGCTTAAGTTTACAAACATACCGAATATTTTTGTCATTGTTTAGCAAGAATCGCCCCAAGATATTGATGGCTAAAACCTGCAATGAATGGAATAGCATGACATTTATATTGAGTTGATCAACTTAAAATAATATACACAGTCAACTCACTGCATTATTAAAAGTCTCCACAGTTGCGATATTTACATTTTTTTGCCAGTGCCAACTAAGTGTTCACTCTTCACTTTCTTTGGGAGATGAAGAGTTATCTCCGTATAAGTGTATTATATTTTAGCAATTTATTTTAATACCAAGTAATTACAAGTTAATTATAAGCAAAGCATAGATATTTTGATCGAATAGTACAAATACTTCCATGGAATCCTCATATAATATGCTTCTTCCCAATCATTACCAAGTTAGTTAACACATGAAAAGAAATGAATAGACCATAATGCCCTTTCAGCATGCTGTAGTAAACATCGTAACTAATCCTGTGCAAAATACACTTTACAGTCTATACAATGCATCTTCTGCTTCCCCTTATGTCCAAACAGCCGATAATTTTAGTCTTGATTATATTCAACTGAGCATCCACAAACCAATGTGAAAAGTCTGTAACCTGCATACAGAAACATCTCCTTGTCCCAGTCCTAACACCACAATCCATTACCTGAGACTTGGCCCTATATCATAACACTTACCAGCAAGATGAAACTGCCTGGTATCATCTCTGCTGTTAAATATCCTCATTCACTCTACTGGAGCAATTTCTTTGTTCCAGGATTCGGCCTAATGATTCTACAAAACTATGTTAACAGTGTAAGAAATAAGAAAAAGCTATGTAGTTTCTCTGCCAATTATTGAGAACTGATTTTTGGTTCAATTATATTTTCTTACCTGATCCAAAATGGTTAATTTTTTTAAAGTTCAAAAATCCCATACTGGATTTTACTTAAATCAACATCCTTCTCTCTCAAGGTAGTGAATTTCAAAAACTTACAACCCTCCAAGAGATTTCTCATCTTAATCTTGTAATCTGAACAATTACCCTCAAATAATATCATCCAGCTCGCTTCTAGAAATGTGAAGTCACCTTAGAATACACTCAATGTTCCATCCTTCCCAATTCCAAGGAATAAAGCCTTTATCTGCTCAATCTTCTTTCTGACATATTTCTTCAGTTTCTCATTGTGATTTCCCCCACTAAAAGACTAACTTCCTATTTATCCATTGTACCATCTGTTTGCCCAATTAACCATAATCCGCTAGCACACTTGGTTTCCTCCTGACTTCATAACCTTTTAAAACACGCCATGACCAGGTGAACTTTACCATTCTATTCCCATTTAACACCACAAAGACCACCAAGTTTTCTGTGCCTTAACAACTCAACTGCTCATCTAAATATTTCTCAAACATTGGGAGCCTGTGCCTCCACCATAAAGATAGTATGCTTCAGATTCTAACCAGCATTTGGATAAAAATAAAACTCCCTCAGATCCCATCTAAACCCATTACAATAAACCTATGCTTCTGATTTAGAAAATGGTTAAAGTTTCTTAACAACCTGTCCTAACTATGCTTTCTCTGAACACCAAGTCCTGCCTTAGCTTCCTCCCTCTAAAGAAACAAATAGTGAATCCAGTCTCACCTCAATTGAAAAGTTTCATTTTATTCTTACATTCTGGTAATTCCCCTCTACTCTATGACCTTCCGTGAGTATGAAAACTAAAAAATAAACACAGTACACCATCTAATTTAATGAACATTTTACTAGGTTGCACCATGACCTCAGTGCACTTGTGTGCTGGTTAAAGTTCAAAGTGAAAAATTATCGGAGTACATACGTCGCCATATACAATCCTGAGATGCGTTTTCTGAGGACATACTTAGCAAATCTATAGAACATGAAGGCAAATGCGGTATGTTTTCACCAGACATAGATTATACAGATGTTGGAAATTTTGAGCTATACAAAATGAAATGACATTTAGCCATTAGTAAGATTTGGTTGCAGGAGGGACAGCACCAGTAAGCTCAAAGCCCTGAGATTCCATTGTTTTAGACAAAATAAGAGCTGGAGGGATTAAAGATGAAGGGGTGGGATTACTAGTCAGGAAAAATATCATGACAGTGCCCAGACAGGACAAACTGGAGACCTTGTCGACTGAGGCTATATGGATGGAACAGAGGAATTAGAAAGGGATAACAACGTTAATGGTATATTAAGACCACCAATTGTCAGCAGGAGTTAAGAGCAAATTTGTAGAATGATTGCAGATTGTTGCAAGTAACACAAGGTAATGAGGTACTTGAGTGTAAGAAATCCAAGAGAACATTTAAGGAGAAATTTAGGAGGGCGGTTGCACTAGCAGTCAAGGTGAAGGAGAATCTCAAAGGTTTCCACAGATGTGTTAAGAGCAAAAGGAAAGCAAGGGACAAAACTGAATGAGTGGAGCTGAATAAATGGATCTTTTGCATCTGCATTTATTCAAGAAACAGATTCTAGAGAAGTGAGGCAAAACAGCAGTGAGGACCACATTCCAAATACAGATAACACAGACCAGTGAGACAGACTTTAGAAGTAGGTAAATTATTGGAATGTATTTAAAGGGACAAGTATTTGGATAGATAGGAACTGATTAGGGATGGTAACAAAGCTTTGTGTGTGGTAGATGGCGTCTAACCAATCTTAAGTGGAGTTGTGGATATTGTCAGCATGAACTTTAGCATGGAAGGTTGGTCAAGCTTCAGTCACTTGGCATTCAGGATGAGATATTAAATGGAATTTGACATTGGCTCCACAGGAGAAGCCACAGAGAATGGTAGTTGATGGATACCTCTCTGATTGGAGGCTTGTGACTAATGGCGTGTTGCAGGAATTGGCACTGGGTTCATTGTTGATATATCTACAGTTGCAAGTTGTGAATCCTTTGCAATTACCTTGCTTTTTGCATTACTCATAAAATGTGGTCTGATCTTCATTTAAGTCAGTAATGGACAATCACAATTTGCCTAAACTGATAGCACACAATCAACTATTTATCATGTCTTTATTGAACACATTCTTTAATCATTCACAATCCAGGCTGGAAAAAGTACATATGCCTTTGTATTTAATAACTGGTAGAACCTCCTTTAGCAACAATAACCTCTACCAAATGATTCCTGGAGCTGCTGATCAGACTTGTGCAACGGCAAGGTGGAACTTTAGGATGATGTAGTAAACTGGACCAGCATTTGGGGTCATAGTACACAGCAAGCAAGGTTATCAACTATTGCAGCTGTATCTGGACCAGCCAGAAAAATGGGCAAAAAATGGCAGATGGAATTTATTTCAGACAAGTGTGAGACATTACTCTTTGGGAGGTCACACCAGGGCAGGACTTACACAGATAGTGGTAGGGAGCGCAGGAGAACAGAGGGATGTGGGAATATAGATTCACAAGTCCTTGAAGTGGCTTTACAAGTAGTTAGGGTCATAAAGAGAGCTTTTAGCACACTGACCTTCATAAATCAGAGTACTGAGTACAGGAGTTGGGATGTTACACTGAAGTTGTCTAAGACGTTGTTGAGACCTAATTTGGAGTATTGTGTCTAGCTCTGGTCAGGAATAACATCCGTAAAATTGAAGGAGTACAGAGCAAATTTACAAGGATGCTGACGGAACTTGAGGACCTGAGTAATACAGAAATGTTGAATAGGTTAGGACTTTATTCCCTGGAGCATAGGACAGTGAAGGGAGATTTGATTGAGGTACACAAGTTATGAGGGGTAGATAAGGTAAATACAAGCAGGCTTTTTCATTGAGGTTGGGTGAGACTAGAACTAAAAGTCATGGGTTAAGGGTGAAAGGTGAAATGATTAAGGCAAACCACTTAGGTGGTGGTGAGAATGTGGAACAAGCTGACAGTAGAAGCGGTGGATTCTGGCTCTATTTCAATATTGAAGAGAAATTTGGATGGTACACGGATGGGAGGGGTATGGTGGGCTATGGCCCAAGTGCAGATCGATGGGACTAGGAAAATAAATAGTTTGGTATGGACAAGATGGGCCGAAGGGCCTGTTTGTGCTGAAGTGTTATCCAACTCTATTGACTCTAAAATGCTTGAGGAACTCAGGATGGTCAGCATCTATGATGAAAAGGGTCTCCACCCAAAAGGCCGTTTGTTTCCGTTCATAGAATCTGCCTGACCTGCTGAGTTCTTCCAGCATTGTGTGTAATGCCTTCAGCACATTTTCCTGTGCTGCCGTCTTAAGGGATCACTGGAGACTTTACAGCAAAGTCCTGCTGTTCCTCAATTCTCTAGGGTTTTACCATTCTTTAGCCGTATTAACCCTTCCAGCATGCATTATTTGGATTAAACTTCATCTACTTCTGCTCAGCCCATCTTACCAACTATTCAGTATCATCTTGTAGACCACAGTTACTCTCCTCACTATAAACAAGGCAAATTTGTGAATTCAATCACAATTATATTCACTTGCAATTATTATATATAATGTAAAGATGCAAGTACCAGTCCCTGTGATACACCACTAATCACCATCTTCCAATGTAAATAACTAATTTCCACCATTCTCTCATTATTTTTGGATCCCTTGGGCTCTAAAGTTTCTCATGTAGCAGCTTGTAAAATTAACTTTACCCCTCAAAACATTTCCAATTATTTCCCTACTAATGTAGTTAGGCTGACCTGCCTGTAATTACCTGGCTTATTCCTACTGCCTTTCTTGATGAGAACATTACATTCAATGTCTTCCAGTCATCTAGTACCTCGCTCGTGGTCTGTCAGGACTCCAACAATCATCTTTCTTCTCTCAGTAATTTGTGATAAAACTCAATCTATGGTGATTTATCCACTTAAGTGAGCTGATCAATACCTCCTTTTTAAAGATAATTTATATTAAATGTGAAAGGCCAAGGGCCCAGTCTTATTCTAATGATAATCAATAGTTGCATCTGCTAACCAGAAAAAAAAATCTACAAATTTTTCCTGTTCTTCAACCTTCTGTGCTATAAAAAGTTACTCCCAACTTCATGTTTATTGTCAATCCTCACAGCCTCCTGAACAGAGTAGTTTGCTGGACCACTTTACTGGGAAATTACACAACTGACCTATTCCTCGGGTCAAAATGGATAGGAATAGCAGACTTCCTTCCCAAAAAACAGGTATCATTTTACAACAATACAGTTGTTTATAATGAACAATGCTAACTTTTCAAATTCAAGGCTCATCATAAATTCCTTAAATCATGAGGATTGTAAATTATGTTCAGATCAAGTATCCAAACCAATGACTAATAGTCAGCTACCTCTCACAAAACCCTGAAAAGAGAAATTCCTGCAATTTCCATATTCTGGAAATGTATCTAAGCTCTGGAAAGAACAGTATACCCAAAAGGTTTCAAGCAAAAACAACAAATGTTGATACTCTAAATTGTTCGTATATTTAATATAATGTGGGAATGTTGTATCAAAGTATGTTCGTGAATCAGAGCATGAAAGCATGAATGTAATGCAAGATTACTCTGACCCCCTCCCCTCCATAAGTTGCAAGTTCAAATTCAAAGCTGTCGATTCTTCACCCATTATCTGGTTAACAATGGACAGGTTAGTTAGTTCAACAGTAATAAACCGTTTTAAGTTTTGAAATACGATTGTGATACACTTCACAATATTTAGCTACATGATACACATTAAATACCACATGCTGCAGCAATAAAAGCAAGTTGTTTTCGATGAAATGAATTTCACACATCCAACTGTCCAGTAAAGCTAATGATATTTAAGTAATCATCTGTAGCAAACGATATGACAGTGCAGAGTGATGCAAAATACAATTTCTTAGCCATCTTTTTGAAAAGTGGCCACGTCTGTCCATACCAACATAACAGCTAGAATAAAATCAGAGGTTACCACAGCTGAAATCACACTACAATTACTCTGATAAGGTCAACTGTGTAATTTATAAACCAGACTATATATGACGATTTTCATGAACTATTTTAAAGCTTGAAAGGTTTTGGAACCTGTTCCACTTATGTAATGAAAAATGCACAGTTTCAGAATTTCATGACAGTCAGTTTACTGGTTAGATATTGTCTCAGATAATTGTTGATCAGCACAGTTACAGAAAACTCTGCCAGTGGATCACTCAATGGTTTCATCATCTGACAACAGCAGGAAGAAAATTCAAATAGCTTCCATAAGGAAACTGGACTAGTCAGTTTTCCTCTTTCAATCAAAATTGCTAGGGAGTTTAGTGGTACTTTCACTTGTCTCTTGACAAATTTTGAACTACAGATTTAACTTTGTAATTAAAATGGCTAAAGCAGGTAACATTTATGCTACATACCCTCAGTCCACTCTCTGACTTGATGTCCATAATCGTCAAAACAGTTTCATATAAAATTGCATTACCCACATTTTTGCTTGTTTCTGTGTTTGTTGCAACCTAGGAAATTAAAAAACACAGTAAGAATCTCATCATCTTCCTCAAACTATCATGCAGTCAGTTCTTTCCAAAATCCAGATTAATACCATCTTTAAATTCTTGCTGGATCCATTTCACAGATCATAATGAATGATCTCTTTAAATGTAAATTTTTGCAGAATTACACCCATTTCTTTTAACATCCAGTATACAGTTCAGATCTGTGATACGGGCAAAATTTGATTCATTACACAAGACAGTGTGTTAAAAAACTATTAACTTTAGGACAGCAAACTTATATCGGCAATACACCCAAAATCCTGAAATAACTACAACATGAATTGTCATAAGAAAACTGTCCACATTATTTCATGTGTGCATGTAAATACGGGTATATTCAAACAATAAAGCTCAAAGTGATTTTTAGAAAATTGAAAATGACAAACACACAGTAGTTCGCAAGAATCATCTCATTTTCCTACCTTAAAAATTTATGCTATACAGATAACAGAATTGGTCAGAATTAAATTGCGTTATCTAGAGACTTTAAAGGCATGTAGAAATATGGTCAGACACCAGACAACTAAACATTCTGAAAACAGATTTTCAGTTCTTACATAAACCACAATATTAGTAATTTTGAGTGAATGCTCTGTTGTGCTCACTTGTGCAAGGATGTCGTTCATAGCTTCACTTGAGTCATCATCATTTCTGCCTAACATTCGTAATAACCGCAATATTCGAACCTAAAATTACAACGTAAAAACTTAATGAGTGACTTGTTGTGCTTAAAAGATGACATATTAACTGAAATTTTCTGTTACAAAACCTTTTATACTTTCACTGTTGTTGAAAATGCTTCTTTTGTGCTATTCAGCATTATGCTTTACTTTGCTGTCAACATCACTCCTCAGTTCAGTTTACTAATACACATTACAATTCCACAAATCAGTAACTTCAAGGATTGTGGATTGATTCCATTCATTGTGGATTGATTTAACAGCAGTTATAATTTGTCTCTTTTACAGTTTCAGAATTAATTGCTTATATCCATCCATTGGACATTTATTCAAAGCCTTTCCAATCTAAAACATAAAAATGTTACAAATTTTAGATAATTAGATGAGGTAGCTTCTGTGGACAGGAACAGTTGATCTTTCAGATCAACAACCTCTATTAATGAAATTCATTGGCCTGAAATTTAAATCAATTTCTCATTTTCCAGAAGCTGCCTGGCTCAAGTATTTTCAACATTTTGTCTCTACTTTGGATTTCCAGCTTTCAGAATACTTGCCTGTTCCTCCTTTATCTATTTCTATATACGTACCAAATTCAATCTCAGTCACTGTAGTACATCAAACCCCAGCAAGTCACATGCAAAGCAACATAATATCTTTGATCATTGTTATTGGTTGCTGACTTTTACCTGCCAAAGTCTAAATAAATATCTTCAGTTTTTTTTTTGTTTAAGAACTAGGGTTCCTTTCACATCACATTACACTTTCTTCTACAGAATTCCATAAAGAAACCATAAACTACCTCCATGAGCTAACTACCTCCACTGTATGTCACATAGCAGACTCAAACTGGAACCACTTGTTCATTTTCAAAACTTTTCATATTCACCAAATTATTCCCCCAATCACGTAGCTACAGAATGCATGGAATAGAGAATCGCAATAACACTCAGATTCCGAAGAATCTCGCCTTATTAGCATGTTGAAATTTTCATTTTTGTCCAACAATTTCATAACTCATTCTCCAAATACTGCACTGCAAGTACATTTGAAATGAATACCAATTTTCCAACTCAACAGACCATCTTCATCATTGTACCCCAATTTCATCTTCCCATTGATATTGGGCACTACTTTGTTTATTAGCCAGCCAAGATTGTCAAGCAATCCAACTCAATTTAAACATTATACCCCCTGGCTATCCCTATATTTTGAACCAAACTTTTTTTGCTTAAAGAAGATTAATTGAGGCCATAATCAATACCCTGAAAACAAAGCAGATATTCCAATAAACTTTTATTATATAGAATATACCAAATTTCAAGTCAAACTCACTGGGATCATGAAATAAAAAGATGCAGAATATATGAAATAACAAAATGCTAAAAAATCTCAGGTCAGGTAGCAACTGTGGGAAGAGAAACAAAGTCAACGTTTCAAGTCCAACATCCTTTTTCAGAACTGGGAAAAGACCTTGGTCATGAAACATTAACTGCTTCACTTTCTACTTATGTTGCCTGACCTGAGCGTTTTTAGAATTTCTTTTATGCAATTATTTAGTTCATTGAGCGCAAGGCAAAGACCAATAACTAAAAGGCCTACATTCATTTACACACTGTATTTTTAAACTATAAGGGGTGCATCTTTGCACAGGAATAATTGAGCAAAGCTGAACTGTATTCAGCAAAGAATTAACTGTATTCAACCTTTAGTATCAGATCCATGAGCTATGAATAATGACATTTAATTTCCATGGTTGAAATAGATAATTCCCAAAATTAAACTTCTAAAAATTCACCAAGGGCATCTTTAAATCCAAGTTATGCATTTTAAAATTCAACAACAGAATATTAAGACAATTAAAATACAATGCCACAGAACAAAAATGTTTTATCACAAATCACAGCTTATTCCTAATGAAGATACAAAAATAATCTTATTGGTTATTAATCTTTCAGTGAATATATGAATTGCTTCAGGAAGACTGCACTGCATTTATAAATCATGATGAATTATTCTTCCAAATATAATCAAAGCATACTGTCACCCAACAGATAACGTTTTCAATAAACTACCTAGCTGAAGATAAAGATGACATTCAATGACACTGAATTATGCCACTCCCATTAATATTTAAACAACAAATCTTATTAAATGATTCAAGGAGCACAACAACTGACCTGAAGGAAAGGATCACTAATGCCAGAGACATCATGTTCTGGTGAGTAGCCAGACATGATAAGGTTTTTCAGGATCCGAACAAGCTGAGGAACCAACTGAAAAAAATGGATTAAATCTCAGAACTCATTAACAATACAAGAAACAAAAACATTAAAATTAAAGCCTTCACAGACAATAGAAACATACTGACATAAACAGGGCCAGGCCAGTGATTTAAAATCTCAGCTAAAAGGATAAATGCAATGCATATTTTATGGTTTACATCTTAATTTGTGTAACAAGTAAATCATTCTTCTCTGCATCAGAACACAACTTCTTATATACACAATTTGATGCATTTATTTGGATATTTTTAACATTTAAGAAAGTGGTTTCCATTAATTACACTGGCCTTGAACAAAAAAAAATCTTTCCAACCATCATGCAGGGTGTAGTTCTCATTTTCAGAATGAAATCTTACCTTTTCATTCTAGAATCATGTAGGATTTGCAACGAGAGGAATAAAAAATTACATACTTGTGAGAATATTGGGAAACATATTGAAAGAAAAAAATCCATTCTAACAAGTAGCAGTCTATGTTTTTGTTCTGAAGATCAAAGTCTAGTTTTAAAAAAAGCAAAAGCAAACCTATAAATAACCTTTCCCCATCCACATGAAACAGAATTTCAGACCCCATCTTTAAATATTCAAGAATGCAAGAAATGTGCAGCTAGTTTCATCAATATGATTGATAACATGAAAATAGTGGCAATGGGTTACAACAGCCTATCAAGCCTGCCCTGTAATTCAATACAATCATGGCTGAAATGTTCCAGGGATCTCTTCTATATCAGCTTTCAAGCAAATTTCCAGATTTAAAAAAAATTGCTCTCCCTCTTCAATCAGCTCCAATACTGAAGCCTCCAGAATTCCAGAGATTCGTTAACCTGTGCAAGAAATTTCTATGCATCCCTATTTCAAATGACTCCTCATCTAACTCTGCACCTTGGCTCAGACTCTTCACAAGTAGCAGCAGCATTTTATCATCTACTCTATCATGCCCCTTGGGGTCTTGCTTAGAATCAAAGAACCATTTAACTATACAACTTAAAAATATGCCCTCTCAGTCCACCTTGCTCATGCTTACCATGATGCCTTTTTACACTAATTTCACTTGTCCACCTTAGACCTTTATCTCCCTTATATCTTTCCTACCCAAATACCTAACCAAGCTTCATAACATTTGAAGCATTCAAAATATGTTTCAGAGTTCAGCCCTGTTTCTTCCAAACTCCATAATGAATAGAATCATTCTTGCTACAGCAAAACTCTCATGCCAAGTCATCCAGGCCACCCAGACTGCCTACAAGAACTAGCCCATTTGCCTGCATGGAGCCCCATCTCTCTCTAAGCCTTTCATATCCCTGTACCTGTCCAATTGTCTTTTAAATGTTGTAAGTTTAGCTACCTCTATAGCATTCTCTGGCAGCTCATTCCATATACTCACCACCCTCTGTGTGAACAACTTGCCCCTCAAGGGCTCTTTAAACCTTCCCCTATTTGAAACAAATTAATTTGAAAGACAATTCTTGATGGAAATCTGGAAAATAATTTTATCTGAAAGCAATTGACCTCATATGCTTTTCTCCTCCTAGGTTTCTTTATCTTTTTAATATAGTGTTAAAACACAAGTGGTGTGATGTGCTATGTTTTGGAATTGTGTTTGTTGGATTTACTGGACTTTAAAATGCTGTTTCACAAAGTATAGGTACAAATGGCCATGTACAAATGTTTTCTATCAAGGTGTTAGTCACTTACTTCCTAAGCTTTTGAAATTTATTAAACATGCTGTTATAATCAGGGAATTTCTATTAGGCATGTTTCATGACAACTTCTCCTACAAAACCTCCCGGATAAAATTTAGTCTCAAGACAAGGGAACCAAGCAATAAATCAAGAAGCCATATGATGATTAAAACTAAATTCAACAACATGCAAGGGGCAAAGCAAGCAAATATGAGAAAAAGAGAGCAATAATGGTGTGCAGATCACTGAAAAAATACAGATTATAAGAATGGGCAAAGGAGTGCCATAATTGATAAATTAGCACTTCTGTTCATGCAGTTAAACCAAAGTACAAAATAACACTCCAATGAACTAAATTCGATCAGGATTGGAGAGGGGGGATCCCCATCCCATTTATTGACAGATTTTTAAAACACAATAGTGATGGAGAAAACAACAGTGCAAATCTCCAGGTCGCATTGTTTCTACCTAGGGTATACTCCTAAATAGCAAAGCATTCTAGATTCACGATTCATGTCACTGCACTGGAAAATTTCCACTGTTACTTGGTTATTTAGGGAATACATAAATATTTACAGATCTTCCACTTTAACATCAGATGTTGGAAAATAAATGGAATGAACCATCAGGAACTGTACACTTCTGTGCACTCTTATATCAATGAATCAAAGTATTGCATGAATTTAAGGGTAGGCCATACTAGCTAATCTAATTGAAATTTGAAGTCAGTGGCATAATAAGAGAACCCATTGGCTATTATAACACCTCAAACCTGCTCAAACCTGAGGCTGATCCATGCTAGCCTCAACTCTGCTGTACTAGTCCCCCATAAACATCAATTCCTCAATCTTTCAAATGTTTACCCATCTCAAACTTGAATACATTCAAGGAACTTGCATCCACCACCCTGGAGAGATGGCAGAAAATACCAGATTAATTACACCATTTAGAAGGCATTTAGTGAAATTCTGCATTATGCATAGAACAAGCAATAATCCCACCACATCATGGGAAATGGTTGAGCCAACACCAAAATAAAGTGCCTTGTAAAAGTATTCATCCCCAAATCCTTTTATTCAAATAAATGAGTATTACAACCAGGAATTTTGATCAATTTAAATGAGAATTTTTACTTGTGAATCACCTGTTCCTCCTCCCCCACCCACACCACGGTAGAGCCAATAAAAACAGAGAAACCATAAAGCATGAGAAACTAAAAATTCAAAAACTGAAAAGACAACAGTTCAAAAGTATTCATCCCCCTTTGCTCAGTAGTTAACCACTCCTCGCAGCCATTACTCGCAGTAGTATTTTTGGATTAATCTCTTAGCTTTGCACAAATTGATGAAGCAAGATTTGCCCATTCCTCCTTGCAAAATTGCTCAAGCTGTGGCAGGTTAGTTAGGTGGTGGACAGCAATCCCTATGTCTTGGTAGAGATGTTTGATTGGGTTAAGGTCAGGACTCTGACTGGCCCATTCAAGGACAGCAATTTTCTTCATTTAAAGCCACTCCACAGTTGCTCTGGCAGTGCACTTTGGGTTGTTGACCTGCTGAAAGACAAACATCTTCCCCAGTTTAAGCTCTCTGGCACAGGCTTGCAGCTTTTAATCCAGGATCTCTATTTAGCAGCATTCATCTTCTCACAAGTCCTAACCAGATTTACAGTCCCTGCTGCTGGAAACAATCCCCACAGCATGGTGTTATCTCCTCCATTCTTCACAGTTGGGATCGTGTTACCTGGCTGATGCACAGTATTAGATTTACGGCACTCGTACCACTTAGTGTTGAGATCACAAAGTTCCACTTTGGTCTTATCCAACCACAAGACTTTCTAACACATCTTTACAGTATCTTCTAAGTGACACTTCACGAAATCTTTAGGGGCAAGGAGGTGTCTTTTTTTTAAAAGCTAGAGCTTTGTCCATGCCACTCTTCCATAAATAACCTTTTTGTCCAAGGCCTCAAGACATTGTGGAGCCAGGAGCTTCATCTCCAGTTGTAGCCACTGACTTCTGCAGCTCACTCAGAGTGACTGTTGCCGTCAGAGTACCTCTCTTATAGTACCATTTCCCTTCTGCAAGAGGGGTGGACTGACTTAGTGTGTGTGGTTTCATACTTTTTCCATGATGGACTGCATTGAGCTCTGAGGTAGGTTCAGTGCCTCTGAGATGGTCTTGTACCCTTCCCCAGAATTGTGCTTCTAAATTATCATTTCCCTAACTTGTCTTGAAAGCTCTTTTATCTTCATTTTGGTTCGGTCTGTTGAAAATCTAGCATATTATTGGACCTTATGGGGGGGCAGGGGGGTATTTATTCTTATGATTGAAAACAGCTGATCCTCCAATTTTTTACATCAACAAAGTTGGCGATTGGTAAAGTAATACAGTAAATTCAGAAAGTTAGCATAGTAAATTACAAAGAGAATACTTTTTCAGCCTTAGTTTTGGTTTTTAATGTTTCGTTAATTGTTGACAAGCTTTAGAATTTTTCTTTAAATGTGACATGATACACAATGCTTTGTAGATTAGCTCAGAAAATCCTAGTTCAATATAGTAGGTTCAAATCCCATTGCTGCCCGTAAGGAGTTTGTACTTCTCCCTGTGACCACCTGGGTTGCCTCCAGGTACTCTAACTTCCTCCCACAGTCCAAAGACTGTGGTATGTTAATTGGTCATTGTAAATTGCTGATTAGGCTGGGACTGAATCAGGGCATTGCTGGGCGGTATAGCTCAAAGGTCAGAAGGACCTATTCCTCGCTGTATCTCAGTAAATAACTAAAAATAAATACATTATATTTAGAAAATGAGTGCAAAATGTGAAAATTGTTATGGGTGCTGAATAGTTTTTCAAGGCACTGTGCGCATAATCTGACTGAGAGGATAAATATTTAATTTTTCTGCAAGCAAGCACTGAATATAAACTTCGCTCAGGCTGAAGTAAGCCTTCAGAGATGGTGGTAAACCAATGCATTTAAACTGCAGAACTTCTTGTTAAAGTGCTCTAAAGTGCTTTGGGTAGGAAACTAAAGGATTTGGACCCAGCAACAATGAAGCATGGATGAAATACTTTCAAGTCAGGTTGTTACGTAACTTGGGGAAAATATGCAAACAGCAGCGCTCACAACTTTCTCAGTGAAAAGTCTCTGGTTTGGGAGAAGCTATTGAAATGGCATGGGCAATTACAGGAGTGTATTGCTAGAAGGCATGCCAATGGTGGTGGATGAGGCGCCAATCAAGGGGACTGATTTGTCCAGAATAGTGTTTCATTGGAAGTGCATCCATCGCAGAAAATGGGAGGCATAATTACACTGATGGATAGGCAACATCCCAAAATAAATAATAAGTAAATGATCTTAAAATAAAAGTATTTGACAACAGTTTGTAGGGAATTGAAATTCCATTAGTCTATAAGACATGAGAGGAGAAATGGGCCATTCAACCCATCATATCTGCTCCACCATTACACTATAGCTGATTTATTAACCCTCAACCTCATTTTCCTGCCTTCTCCCCATAACCTTTGACACTCCGATTAATCAAGAACCTAGCGACGTCCACATTAAATATACCCAAGGACTTGGCCTGCATAGCCATTTGCAGCAATGAATTCCACAGGTTCATCATTCTAGCTTTAAGAAATTCCTCATCTCTGTTCTAAATACCTGTCTATTCTGAGACTGTGCCCTCTGGTCCTCGACCCTGCCACTACAGGAAACATCCTCTCCACATGCACTTCATCTAGGCCTTTTAATATTCAATTGTTTTAAATGAGATCCACATCCCCCCCGGCATTCATCTAAACCTGAGCATGTACAGGCCCAAAGGCATCAAACGCTCCTCATGCATTAACCTTTTCATTCTTGGGATCATTCTTGTGAATTTCCTCTGAACCCTCTCCAATGTCAGCATGTTTTCTTAGGCCCAAAATTGCTTACAATGCTCTAAATGTAGTCTGACCAATGCCCAATAAAGCTTAAGCGTTACATCTTTGTTTTCTATTCTAGTCCTCCTTTGTACCTCTGATTTTTGAATTTTCTCCCCATTTACAAAATAATCCACTTTTTTTTCATTCTTTCTGCCAAAATGCATGACCATGCACTTTTTTACACTACATTTAATATGCCACTCCTTTGCCCATTCTCACAACTGAAGTCCTTCTGCAGACATCTTGCTACCTCAGCACCCACCCTTCCACCTAGTTTCATATCATCCTCAAAACTGGAAATAAAGCCATCGATTCCTTCATTCAAATCATCGACAAATAATGTGAAAAGAAGCCGTCCCAACACTGACCACTGTAGAAAACCACTAGTCATTGGCAGCCAACCAGAAAAGGCCCCTTTATTCTTTGCCTCTTGCCAGTCAGAAAATCTATCCATGCTAGTACCTTTCATTTCAAATCATAGCGTCTTATCTTGTTAAGCAGCCTCACGTACAGCACCTTGTCAAAGGTCTTCTGAAAATCCAGTAAACAACATCCTTTCCTTTGTCATCCCTGTTATTTCCACATAGAATCCCAACAGATTTGTCAGGCAAAATTTTCCTTTAAGGAATCCATGCTGATTTTAGCCTATTTTGTCATGTGCATTCAAGTATCCACAAACCTTATCCTTAAGACTCCAACATCTTTCCAACCAACTGAAGTCACTCTAACTGGCCTATAATTTCCTTTCTTCTGTCTCCCTCCCTCTAAAAGAGTGGAGTGTCATTTGTAATTTTCCAGCTCTCTGGAACTATTCCAGAATCTAGTGATTCTTGAAAGATCCTTACTAATGCCTCCATAATCTCTTCAGCTACAGTACATCTTTCAGAAACCTGGGGTAGAGACAATCTACTCCAGGGGACTTGGCTACCTTCATATTTGCAGCCTCCCAAGCATCTTCTCCTTAATAATAGCAACAACACTCACTTCTGCCCCGACACACTTGCACTTCTGGCATTCTGTTAGTGTCTTCCATAGTGAAGACTGACGCAAAATACTTATTCAGCTTGTCAGCTATTTCTTTGTCTCCCATTACTACCTTTACAGCATCATTTTCCAGCGATCAAATATTCACTCTCAACACTTACTCTATATTTCTGAAAACCCATTAATATCTGTTTATATTATTGTCTAGCTTCATAGTTCACCTTTTCTCTTTTTATGGCTTTTTTTAGTTACTTTCTGTTGGTTTTTAAAAAATTCCAAATCCTCTATTTTCCCATTAGTTTTTGCTACATAATACACCCTCTCTTTTGCTTTTATGCTGTCTTTGACTTCACTTGTCAGTCAATAGTTGCCTCATCAACAATTCTTTAGAGTACCTCATCTTTGGGATCTATCTTTTCTGTGCCTTCCAAATTGCTCCCAGAAACTATAGCCATTGCTGTTCTGCTGTCATCCCTACTAATATCCCCTTCCAATCCACTTTGGCTTGCTCCTCTCACACGCCTCTGTAGTTCCCTTTACTCCACTGATACATCTGACTTTAGCTTCTCCATTTCAAATTGCAGGATGAACTATCATATGATCACTGCCTCCTGAAGGTTCCTTTACCTTAAAGTCCCTGATCAAATCTAGTTAATTGCACAACACACAATCCAGAATTACCTTTCCCCTCATGGATTCGACCACAGCTGCTCTAAAAAAATTTTTAATAGGCATTGTACAAGCTCCGCCTCTTGGGGTCCAGCACAAAACTGATTTTCCCTAATCTACCTGCATATTGAAGTTCGCCGATGACTATCACAAAATTGCTCCTTTTACATGCCTTTTGAATCTCTCATTCTAATTTATAGCCCACATACTTGCTACTCTTCAGAGGCCTGTATACAATTCAGGGAGTGTTTACTTTTATAGTTTCTTAACTTGCCAAAAAGGATTCTACATCTTCCAATCCATATTCAACCCATATTGTAATAATTAAGCATTTTAAATTCACAACCATACACTATTTGGTAATTTAAAATTTGACCTTGCATGTATACTTCTAGGTGTAATTTATTGGTTTCTACTAATTGATCAATGAATTCAACTTGCCGTGAATGACATTTTAGTGCAAGTTTGTACAGCAGTATAATGGTATCATTATTTGTTAATGTACTGTATAATTAACTAAATCTTCAACCACTTCTGCAAAAGTGTTCAATCATATTAAAAACCAAATTAAAAAGAATGAAGAACACAAGTATGATAACTTACTTTCCTGAAGTGTGCCAACATGTCAGGACTTCGTTCACACATTTCAGTGAGAAGTACAACCGATGTGTGAAGGACACCTGGGAAAGGGAAGAATAAATATTATAGCACAAAATAAGTTTACAATTAGTAGTTGTGTACGTATTCTGGATTAAATATAACTGCATTGCAGAAAAATTCAAATTTTTTTTTATATAAGGTTTTGTCCAGTTTCTTTCTTTCTCGTTGGTCATTTTTTTTACTTTTCAAAGAATGGAGTCATTATTCAAAGGAATACTTTTTCTTTCAGGCACCTAATCTGCAATAGCCTTATGCTGTCCAGTTGGATAGATAACACCTATTTATTTTGCATTAAAATTTACATTTTTAATTTCAGCAGCACTATAATATTTGAGTACTACATTACAGGTCCTCTAGGCCCTGAAACGATTCCGATGAGAGAATAACATTAAATTGCATTAAAGAGAAGCACCGTCACATCTATGGAATTCCACCTATTAAATTCTACTTTTAAATTCCTTATTAAAAGCCAAATATCCAACATTTCTGTTATTCCTAGGTTGTGTTACGTTTATTTTACTTTCACACAGTACATCACACAAGAAACAGCTGGATTTATATAAGCAATCTCAATATATCTGGAAAGTAAGAAATGTACAGGGAAAAAAACATTCTCATTGCCTATAAGGTTTTTAGATGCAATGTTGCTCATGGATTAGAGAAGGTAGAACATAGAACAGTCCCTCTGGTCCACAATGTTGCGCCAAACCAATTAAATTAGTAACCAAATGGCTAACTAATCCCTTCTGCCTACATCCTTCGTTTCCCTCATTAATGTAACTATCTAAACATCTCTTAGAAGTCCTTAATATATCTGCCTCTCCCATAGATATTGTTAAAACAGAAAAATCTTAAATCTCTTTCTCTCTTGTTGCTACTCATATTGAAGGGTAAAGAGAATCAGAGCCAATGCTGCAATTTTGGAGAGCAATTGCAATGGATGTCAAGGAAATGTCAAGAAGTTAATCAAGAAGTAGTGGTGGAAGGGGAGGGATCAGCATACAGAGAAGATCAGAAATTTTCAGGGAAGAGAACAAGCTTTCCTACAGAGGGTGATGGTTATGTGAAATTATCTGTCACAGGAACTGGTAGAGGAAAATATAATTACAGTGCTTAAAGCCATTTGGACACATGCTTGGATCAGAAAGGAGTAGAATGAAACAGCCTAAGGCAAGAATATAGGACGACTATAGATAAACATCACAGTTGACAATGGACAACTTTGCCAAAAAAAGAGTTTCAAAACCAACTCAAAACCAACTAAAGGAGATAATTCCTAAGCTCTGCTCTGACATGACAGGTCAAAATGGCCATAGGTACAAAGCTTCTATTTCTCATTAGCATGCAATAAATCAAAATAATATACAGTAGTGCTAGAGAGTTTGTGAACTATGTAGAATTTTTTCTATTTCTGCATAAATATGACCTAAAATTAAGATCTTCACCCAAATCTTAAAACTAGATAAAACCTAATTAAACAAAAAAACTTGTTCATTAATTATTACAAAAAATTATCCAATATTAGATGTATTTGTTGGAAAATGTATCTGAGGTAATGCCTTCTATAAAGCTATTTGGAGCCAGGAGTTCCACTCAATGAAATGAGACTGGAGGTGTAGGTTGTAGAGGTGCCCTGCCCTATATTAAAAAAGGACAAAATCAGGTTAATGACAGAACATGCTCTTCTCAAAAAAGTTCTGTTTATATGCACCGTACCTCAATCAAAACAATTTTCAGAAGACCTTAGAAGAACTGTAGAGATGCATGCAGCTGGAAAAGGCTACAAAAGCATTTCTAAACACCTAAGTGTTCATCAGTCAACCGTAAGAGAAATGGTCTACAATTGGAGGAAACTCAGTACTGCTGCTACTCTCCCTAGGAGTGGGCGTCCTGCAAAGATCACACCAAGAGCACACCATGCAATGCTAAAGGAGGTGAAAAGAACCCAAAGGTAATAGAAAAAGACCTGCAGAGATCTCTAGAACTTGCTAAAGTCTTTGTTCATGTGCCCACTATAAGAAAAATACTGAACATGAATGGTGTTCATGGAAGGACATCATGGAGGAAACCATTGCTCTCCAAAAAAAAAACATTGCTGCACATCACAGGTTTGCAAAAGACCACCAAGATGTTCCTCAAATCTTCTTAGACATTGTTCTGTTGTTGGATGAGACAAAGTTGAACTTCTTGGCAGAAATACACATTGTTTTGTTTGGAGGAAAAAGGGCACTGCACACCACCAAAACCTTATCCCAACTGTGAAACATGGTGGAAGGAGCATTATGATTTGGGGCTGCTTTAGGGCCTGGACAGCTTACAATATTTGAGGGAACAATAAATTCAAAACTGTATTAAGACGTTTTACATAAGAATGCCAGGGTTGAAGTCCATCAACTGAAGCTGAATGAAAGTTGAATAATGCAACAGGGCAATAATCCTAAAGACGGCATAACCACAGAATAGTGCAAAAAGCAGCAAATTTGTGTTTTGCAATGGCTGAGTCAAAGTCCTGACCTTAATCCTATAGAAATGTTGTGTAAGAACCTGAAGCAAGCAGTTCATGCAAGGAAACCCACCAACATTCTAGAATTGAAGCAGTTTCATAAGGAGGAATGGCCTAAAATTCCTCCAAGCTTATGTATAGAACTGATCAACAGTTACCAGAAATGTTTGAAGTTAATGCTATACAAAGGGGTCAGACCAGTTACTGAGAGCAAAGGTTCACATTCTTTTTCCAACAAATACAAGTAATATTGGATTATTTTTCTCAATAAATAAATGAACAACTATAATGTTTTGGTATTACTTAACAGGGTTCTCTCTCTAGTTTTATGACTTGCGTGAAAATCCAGGATTCCCATAATTCAAGACATTTACAAAGACAGGTGTGAAAAAAGGGCCCAAAGGATCATTGGGGACCCAAGTCACCCCAACCACAATCTATTCCAGATGCTACCATCCGGGAAAAGATACCGCAGCATAAAAGCCAGAACCAACAGGCTCAGCGACAGCTTCTTCCACCAGAACCATCAGACTGATTAACTCACGCTGATTTGAGTGTATTTCTATGTTACAATGACTGCTCTATTTATTATAAATTACTATGATTGCATATTTAGACAGAGATGTAGACAAAGATTTTTACTCCATGTGTGTGAAGGATGTAAGAAATAAAGTCAATTTAATTCAGGATCTGATCACATTTTAGATCATATTTATGCAGAAATAGAGAAAATTCTACAGGGTTCACAAACTTTCTAGCACCACTGTAAATGTTAATGTGACTACCTCAAGAGCATACAACAGAAGTAACTTCATTAGCAGCAACCCACAGATTTTAATTACATATTTACTAAATCAAATGGCACTATGACAAGCAAACAACTTTCAAACATTAATATAATTTACTATATAACAACATGTTCAAAGTGGAAAATTTACCATGGTTTTTTTCATTCAGCAGATTTTTCGTAGCTGGCAGAAACATTTCCATGAGTTCAGGCACTTTTCTAATTACATGCACTGCACATAACGCTGCCTGAAAAAAAATCATTGATTTGCACAAGCATAATGTAAAACAATGCAAACATTTTAACTGGTTCACACACAATTTGCTGTAGATGGTTATGCAATTATATTGCATTTATTTAATTACTGCAATACACCTTTCAAAAGGTCTCCTATGTCTTATGGCATCAAAGGTTATGGGGAGAAGGCAGGAGAATGGGGTTAAAGATTTTAAAAAATCAGCCATGATGGAATGGCAGAGTAGACTCAATGGGTCGAATAGATTAATTCTGTCCTATACCATGGTCTAAACATACCATAAAAAAATACATGAATACATAAATCTTAATAAATTGTTTCCTTTCTTGCTGCTACTTACATTGAAGGGTGGCAGGAATCAGCACCACTACCTGCAATGCAGAATTCGGCAGAATAAATAAACTGGACATCAAGGAGGGAACGCGGGTTAATCCTCTTGGAAAACAGGCACAAGCATGGATGGAAAGCATGCAAGGGGCCGACCAGATTCAAACTCGGGGCCACGTGCCTCAAAACCTGGTACGAATGCCACTACACTTTTGAAACAGTAATAATGGGCCAAAGTGCTGACTGTACCAGTTGATAAATACAGGGAACCAAAACATTCATTATGAAAACCAGGATGGGTTACAGCAAAATAACAATTAGGCCTGGAGATGGGGGTGCGAAGGCTGCATAGAATGGATACCAAGGGACCAGGAAGGAGGCAAAAGGTAGAAGTAACATTCAGGTGCATATCAAAATTTAATCAGTTAATAGATTTGAGAATTTACACGAGTTTCTGGTTTGCATGATGTAACTATGAAATGGCACGGTAATAGGCTTTGAGAGCATCAGCTTTTTAGCATTTGATATGGATATCGATGGACAATTACTAAATTTGCTTATGACACAAATAGATATTCATATTGTGAAGTGGTTATAAAACAATATAGATAGATAAAATGAATGAGCAAATGATCTTGAAAATCATGTTGGAAAATATGAAGAGACTACAGTGCTTGAGATGCAGAATAATCTGTGTGGGCCAGTGCACACAAAGTCTAGTAAACAGACAGCACTTAATTGTAAGACCACAAGACATAGGAGGAGAATTAGGCCATTCTGCCCAGTCTGGTCCACCATCTGGTCATGCCTTATTTTTTTTCCCCTCAGCCCTAATCTCCTCCATTTGATGCCCTTACTAATCAAGAAATAATTTAAATATACCCAATGTCTTGGCTTTCACAGCAATGAATTCGACAGATTCACTGCCCTCTGGCTAAAGAAATTCCTCATCTGTTCAAAAGCGACATCCTTCTATTCCGAGGCTGTGCCCTAAACTCGCCCACTATTGGAAATATCCTCTCCATGTCCACTAGGCCTTTCAGTTTTCAGTAGGTTTCAAAGAGATCCACCCTAATACTTTTAAACTCCAGCCATCAAATATACAATAATGCTTTCATTCCTTTGATCATTCTTGTGCACCTCCTCTGGACCTTCCCCAATGCCAGCACATCTTTTGTTGGACAGAGGCCTGAAACTGCTCACAATACTCCAAATGTCGTGTGACCAGTGCCCTACAATGCCTCAGCATTACATCTTTGTTTTTATATTCCAGTCCTCTCATGTTAACATTGCATTGGCCTTCTTATGATCAACTCATCCCACTAGCCAACTTACAGAAAATCCTGCACTAGGACTCCGAAGTCCTTTTGCATCACCAGGCCGATATGAATTTGCTCCCAGTTTAGAAAATAGTCTTATCTTTATTCCTTCTGCCAAAGTCTATGACCATATGCTTTCCAACAATATTCCATCTGCCACTTCTTTGCCTATTTCCCCAAATCTACTATTAAATAGCAATGTAGTAAGGTCATTTTCTGCTTAGACCCAATTACCCACACCCAGACCACAGTCCTCCATATCAGGCAGGAGGTACAGATCCCATACCATCAGGTCAGGTACACTTACTACCCTACAACCATCTGGCTCCAGAACTGGACTGGATCACTTCAATCACACTACCCTGAATTGGTTTGATGGCCTACATTCTTATTTTTAAGGACTCTTCACAACTCATGTTCTTAGAATTATTTTTTATTTGCAGTTTGTCATTTTGCACATTGGTCGTTTATCAGTTTGTTTATGTATAGTTTTTCGTAAAATTTACAGTGTTTCCTTTTCTTGTAAATACTCGCAAAAAAATCTCAAAGTAGCATATGGTAACATAGGAACTTTGATAATAAATTTACTTTGAACTATGCTCTTAACCTAGCTATTTATTTGCAAAATAATTACCAGGTTTTCTCATTGTCCTTTGACTAATAACTGATATTTTCTGGCATTTGTTACTTTCATCTTTATGCCAATCAAGTAGCTATGTTTGCATTTATATGGGACAACCCACAGATTGATGAAAGAATGTTAGCATAAATTAATAGTTTTCTTTTAAAAAGTAATTAAAATCTGTTTCAGAGCTAACACTGCAGTAAGAACCAAAAATCTTTACCTTTTTCCTTAGGTAGGAGTTGGATGTCTTTAGCAGTTTTTCCACTTCTCCTGCAAGATCTCTGCACATCTCTGATGATCCCATGCAGCCAAGTGTGCAGAGTGCCAGACCTTGGACGTACTGAGTACTATGATTCAAGTCACTGCATAACAAAATTAAAATTAAACGGTTCAATCGTAGAATTATGACTCAGTTTCACAATTGAACTTAATACTCTGGTTATTCTTTCCTTTCATTCATATGGAAAATTGCAGCTTTCAAATAGCAAATATACAGACATATACTTAACAGTACATACCAAATTTAATTGCATACAAGTCAGTACTCACTTTTTAATACAATTTGTCATAAGCAAGTGGACATCTTGCCGCTCATCGAGCAGCAACATCGCACCTAGATAACCAATCCGCTTGTCTGTAAATTTCTGTGAGGCTATCAGTTTTAGGCACTCCAACTGCAATAAACAAAACATTCCTCAAAATACATCTCAAATAATTTATCATTAAAAGGAAACTCAACTGTTTAAGCTACTTTACCAAATTCCAGCAAAACTAAAAATTTTAGGCCCCAGACTCTGCATTCCAACAACTGAAATGTTGATTACAAATGAATTTGTTTTAAAAAAAAACTTCAGTACACCAGGAAGTTTTTCCTCAGTATTAAGGGCCTGGACAGAGAGGAATATTTGAAATGTAATAACACAAGAAATTGGAGCCAGTAGAGACTGCTCCGCCATTCAATAAGATCATGGCTGATATTGCCACGAACTCAGGTTCACCTACCTGCCTTTTCCCAAAACCCTTAATTCCCTTGCTATACAAAAATCTTTGTCTTAAATATATTTAATAAGATAGCCTCTGTTTCCCTGGACAAAGAACTACTCTCATCTCTATACTGTACTGCCTCCAAAGCCACTGTAGCATTCCTCAAGTAACAATACGAGAACGGAATGCTGTACTCCAGGTACAAATGTGCTAGAACCTTGTACAGTTGCAGCATAACATCCCTGCTCTCAGTTCAAACCTTCCAGCAATGAAGTCCACATTCCATTTGCTTCTTAGTAACCTGTTGCACCTGCAAAAAAAACTTAATATATTTCGTGAACATGCATTCACAAGTCCGTCTGCACGACAACATGCTGCAATCTTTCACCATTCAAATAACAATCTGATCTATTGTTTCTCTCCAAAGTGGAATACCTAGCATTTACCAACGTTGTACTCCCATCTGCCAGACCCTCACTCATGCACTTATCTACATCTCTCTGCAGAATGTGCATCCATTGCATAATATGCCAACTAAAAACACACATTTATCCCAACTCTTTGCCTTCTATTGGATAACCAATCCTCCAACATTACTCAGCTCCACACATTCTTATCTCATGGGAAAGTCTTACCCAACACTTTACTGGACACTTTCTGGAAATTCACCTGTTCCCTTCTATCTACCATACACATTATATCCTCAAAGAACTCCAATAAGTTTGCCAAATGGTACCTGTCCTTCATGAATCCTTACTGTGTCTGCCTGTTAACAAATTTCTCACTATTGCTTAATTATAGCTTCAAGCCTTTTCCCAACTACAAGCTTTTTATTTAAAACAGGGGCGTGACATTTACTGTCTTTCAAACTGCCAGGACCTGCTCAGAGTCTAGAGAATTTTGGTAAGTTATCGCAGCACATCTGCTATAACTTCTGTCATTTCTTTCAGTACCCTGGGATGCATCCTATGAAGACCAGGGATCTTGTTTACCTTTAAATCACTAGTTTACTTGTCAGTACCCCTTTAGAGATGATTGTATCTAGGTTCTCACATTCTGTCACATCCATAACATCTCTTTAACATGTGAAGGCCAACGCAAAATAATCGTTCAAGGCCTTGGCCATTTCCACATTATTTTAGTTACCTAAGTATGGCTCTTGCCACTCTTACTGTCCTTGTTTTAACTGAAATATACTTTTGTTGAGCACTGAAAAAAATCTCTTTGAAAGTCTTGCTCAATATGTCCGCAATGTAGTCTGTGTTCCCAGTAAATGCAAGCCAGCTCCTGTCATTCTGTTGGAATATCCCTTGTTTAGGCATAATACACTGGTTTTATTATTTGCATGAAAAAAACTTAGTAGCTTCAGGAAGCAGTAAGCAAAACTTTTTTTTATTAGAAGAGAAACATAATTCTAACTTATGAATGTTTCCCCATGAAATTTCTCCCCTTCACATTCCAGATTTGCAAGGCTATATTTCACTAGTTAACAGATTAAATGCAATTTTTTTTTTAAAACACAAAAACCCATCTATTATCAACATGCAGGTAACCTAAATCCTAAAATAGGTCTCCAAACATGAAACACAAGGAATAGAAAAGTTTTTCAATTCCATACCTGAAAATAATCTAACCAATTCGTTTCAATCCAGCATTTATGCCATGTACATTCCTGTAGCTACCCTGGCCTGAAAAACTCAAATCTTTTTTAAAAGAAGCTTTAAACATTTAATTAACAGTGACATTTCATAAATCTAGAAGAGCAATTCAAAAGATCAACACAAGCAGAAAACTGTTTTCTCAAATGTTCACTGTTTACTAATCAGAACAAAATATTTGATAAACTAACAGAACCACATCCTCACTTTATCTCTTTTCAAAGTATCCTGGATTACCTGTCCAAAGTGTGCAGGATATCCTAGCATATGCATGTACAATAGTTTTGCCACATTTCGACATCGGTAGGTGTTATCTTCTTCTCTGAATGAAGAACGAATTGAAGCACATTCCTTCTGTATCATTTCTCGTTCCTCAGCCTGAGTCCGGGCTGTCCGGATAGTCCGGATTAGCTCCCTCAACCTGATGGGGGCTGGCATCCTCTGGGGTTTAAAAAATAGATACAGCATATAATTTTTTTGTTGAAATAAGATAAATAAGTTTTTAAAATAGTACACCAAGCTGAATGCCAGATACTTAGGACAATTTAAAATATTCATGGAAGCCCAACAAGGCTTCATTATTTGCTTGAGAAGAATGCATTGTTCAGTGGCAGTCAAAATTTAATAACATTTGTGTACAAATCTACCTGCATCCAAATGTCTACAATACAAAAAATTATACCTTTCATTTATTGAAACTGTATCTCAGGAAAACATCTTTGAAATAATTCTATAAATACAGACTTTGCTGTAGAATTTTCTATCCTTGTGTTCAAAATATCGTACATCAAAAGCTTTATGTCTTCAGAGTTCAAAGAATTACTGTAATATTCATAAAACAAAAGGCACAAATAGATCAGGATCAATATGAACATTCAGAACACCAAAAACTATTGTCGATAAACATCTAAGTAACAGTGTAGAAGCTTTTAAACATTTCTGTACTTCATTCGGAGTTTGAGGAGATTTGGTACATCAAATGGAGAGAATTCTGGCTGGTGCATTTTCACCTATAGAGATTCCAATGCTCAGGAATGGAAGAAGCTGCAGAGAGTTGTAGACTCAGCCAGCCCAATCATGGGCACAAGTCACCCCACCAGAGAACATCTTCAAAAAGCCGACAGCATGCATCTTTAAGGACTCACCACCCAGGACATTCACTCTTTCTACCATCAGGGAGGTGGCACAGGAGCCTGAAGACAAACAGCCAATGTTTAAGGAACAGCTTTTTCCCTGCCATCAAGTCACCTCTCATTCTCTACTCCAAAAAGAAAAGCCCCAACTTACTTAAGCTATCCTCAAAGCACAAGATTAAGAATTATATTTAGCCAAAGATACATCTGCAAAGAGAAATCAAGAGACAGGTGATGAGGGGAGAGGAAATTTGAATGCAGCAATTATATGCAATGTACAAATCCTCAACCTTTTATAATGGGTATCTGGTAAGTAAATTAGATTCATAATGAGAGCCACTATATAGGTGTTTGTGGAGAAGGAAAGATTAAATCTACATATACACTTTGCAGTGAGATGCAAATCTCCAGTAAGTTCAATGCTTAATTTCAATTTTATTCTTATTACTTTTTTTTATCCTCCAAATATCCTTGACAGAACTGAATTGGAGAAGCAGAGAGTAGGCATAACTTGTAATACAAAGGCTGGGTATAATTCTCCTCCACTTGCATAAAATAAGACAAAAAAAGCACTAAAAGATACATTTATTGCCAATGTTCAAAGGCCTTACATAAACTAAAAAGCTCAATTAACCCAGTGACACCAATAATAATAGATTTTTTAAAGCTGTCTTGACTTGGGGTGTGACTTGTGGAATGGGAGAAGGGCAGAACAGGACGACATTCAAGGTTCAAAGGCTGATTTATTATTAAAACATGTATCCATACATGAAATTTGTCTTCTCCAAATAGTCACAAAACAAAGAAAGAGAAACATCAAACCCACCCCACTACCTGCACAAAAAAGAATGGCATCCTGATCATCAACCACAAAACCCCCTCTCCCAGCACGAAACAGAACATAACACCCAAAAAAACCCAAGAACACAACAGAACCCTCTCCTCACATAACAAAACAGAAAAGGAACTAGCAATAAAAAGCACAATATAAACACCATAAGTCTGAAAAAGTCTACAGTCCATTAGCACAATAGCCTAATCCATAAACACAAAACCACGATACCATCCTACAATAACACCGACATTTAACAAAAGAGAATTTTAAAATGAGATTACCTGAACAATATAAAATCAGGGAGGAGCATCCACGCCAGGACCAAAGTTACTTTCCCCAGGCAGTAACCCTGATCAACACCTCCCACCCCCCCCCCCCCGAGGTCCACCACCACTTTACTATCTCTCCAACCACCCAATGTACAGCCTACCAAAACTTTATGGAAATAATCAATGTATATAAGCTGTCTTAAGCATTATATTTATTGTGTTTTTATTATTAGTGTTATCTTTTGTGATTTATTTTGTGCTGCATTGGATCCAGAGTAACTATTATTTCATTCTCCTTTACACTTGTGTGGATGACATTAAACAGTCTTGAATAATGATTTCTCTCAATCCCTCATGACAGCATTGTGATTTTATTTCACAGTTTGAGATGTCCTACCCTTCTCAGTTTGTAGTATGGTGTACCTAATTCAAGTTTATTGTCATTCAACTGCACACATGTACTTCACCAAATGAGACAACATTCCTTCAGACCAAAGTGCGCAATACAATACATAATTCACAGACATAACACAAAGTAATATTACTACAAATAATTTAGCGATAAGGTGCACATATGATAAAATTTTAAAAGTTCATACATGATGAGAGCTGGGCAGTGGCAGGGAGTTCAATCTTACGGCCAGGGGAAGAATCTGTTTCTCATTCTAAAAGTTCATGTCCTAATGACATGATCTTTGAAGCATCTTCTGGGACAGAGATGACCAGTACAAGAGGACAGATTATACCTGAACTGGAGGGAACCATTACCATGGGCGCTTTGCCAGTATAACTAGAGTGAATTTGAAGTAGATGTGCAGGAGGTGAGATCACAAGCATCAGGAAGGAGTATGGGAGGCAGGAAAGTTAAGCAGAAACCAGTGACAGCAAGCTGAATGAGTGTGACAGGCAGAAAAATGGCAAGGAGCAAGGAAAGTCAATTGGATTAAATTGCAGTTATTTCAATGCAAGAGATCTGGCAGATAAGTCAAATGAACTGGCGGGGGGGGGGGGGGTGGATAGTTGCATAAAACTGAGATGAGATGTTATAGCCATTACAGAAACATGGCTAAGTAAAGGACACGACAGGGGTGCAGATGCTTTGGGTGGAATAGAGGCAGAGAAAAGAAGTGGAAGTTGATTTTTGATTAAGGGAAATGTCACAGCGGTAATCAGAGTTCATCCAGTGAAGCTTTATGGGTGGAGCTCAGAAATAAAGGGATGATCATGAAGTTGGAAATGCATTATACGCTCCCAAATAAATTAACTGGAAGTAGAAGAATGAATACACAGGAAGATTGTGGAGAGTTGAAAGAATAATAAATTGTTATTGAAGGGAATTTCCTGACAGACTAGGAGTCTTACTATTAAGACCAAGATGGGTAGAATTCAACTGCATTCAGGAAAGTTTCTTCGGGCAATACAGAGAGGAGCTCTATTAGGAAGAGGTCAAAACTTGATCTACTCTTGGGAAATAGGGGAGGGCAGGTGACAGTGAGGTAGCACCTTGGGACCTCCGCCAATAGTTCCATTTGTTGTATAATAGCTATGGAAAGGGACAGAACCTCCCCGCAAGTTCAAGCTCTAAACCAGGAGCAAGGCAAACTCTGATGGTATCAATTGTTCCAGCGAAGGGGAAAGCTGGTAGGAGTAGAGAACCCTCGAAAATGAAGAATATTCAGGTAAAAAGAGGAAGCATGCATCGGCCAGAAACAAGCAGCTGGGATCAAGCGAATCCTTGAAAGAACAATGATGCAGGGCGCACTCAATGAGGAAATCAGGAGGACAAAAGGAGCATAAAGTACCTTTGACAAAACAGGTAACCTTCTCAATCAACTTTCTGTCAGTCACAAACTTTGTGGTTATTCCTTGTGTTCATATTCAAATAATTACATGAATAATGAATAACAAGGGTCGCAAGACTGAACCCTGTAGCACATTAACTATTAACTGCCTTCCATTCTGAGAAACAACCTTCAGCCATCATCCTTTGTTTCATATCTCTAAGCCAATTTTGAATCCAGCTAACCAGCTCTTCCAGGATTCTATGGGTCCTAATCTTTCAGACCAGCTTACCATGTTTTACCCATACTGCCTGACTGGATGATGCACCAAGAAAAAGTTTATGAAGGTAGACAAGGGCTAGGGCTCCAGTGCCCAGGAAGGTATATCCAAATACATTGTGGAAGGTTAGAAAAGAAATAGCAGGATTGCTAGCTGAGGTATTTACATTATCATAAGCCAAGGGTGGGGTGGCGGTAAATTAGAGGGTAGTAATATTGTAACGTTATTTAAGAAAGTATAACAAAGTAAAATCTGAGAGTTTGATTCAGATAAAAGTGTTGAACTTTGTAAAGTCAAATCCAGATAGGACATTCACAGTGAATGGCAGGTCCTGGGGGTGCTGCAGAACAGAACACGGCTCACTGAAAGTGGGAGTCACAGATAGACAGGGTAGTGAAGGTGGCTTTCGGCATGCCAGCTCTCTTAAGCCAGGATATTGAGTATAAAGTTGGAAGATCATGGAGTGGTTGCACTGATAAGATTGCAATTGGGAATATCATGTCAGTTTTGGTCACCCTGCTATAAGCAAGATGTTATTAAACTGAAAAAATGCAAAAGATTTGCAAGAATTTTGCCAGGACTTGAAGTATTAAATAATGGGGAGAGAGTGGACAGGCTATGCCTTCCTTAGTGCGCAGGAGAATGAAAGGTTATCTTACAAAGATGTGTCAAATGCACTCAGCCTGCATGATGAAGGATCGAGTACTAGGGGACAGCTATAGAGAGCAGATTTAAGAGGAACTTGAGAGGCTTTTTTTTTAAAAAAAAGAGTATTTTTCAGGAATGAGTTGCAAGAGGAAGTGATTACGCAGATGCAATAACTGGCACATGAACTGGAAAGGTTATAGGCCAAACGTTGAACGGGAAATGGGAAAAGCTTGGATAGGGCACCTTGGTCAGCATGGGCCAGTTGAGTCGATGGGCCCATTTCCATGCTGTACAACTCTAATGCACTCTACCTCATGGAAAGCTTTAACACTGATGTTTCTTGAAGCACAAAGCTTCACAATGACTGAAGTAATTTGAAATACATGACAAAAAATGAAGAACCATAAATGCTGGAGAATTGATCATAAAACAAACTAAATTTACACCACCTCAGCATATATTAGTTTAAAAAATACAAATTATTGACCATTTCCCCTGGATTAAAAAGTGGAATTTATTTATTTATTGAGATACAGTACAGAATAGGCCCTTCAAGCCATATTGCCCAGGAACCCGATTTAATCCTAACCTAATTATGGGACAACTTACAATGTCTAATTCACTTACCAACCAGGCCTTTGAACTGTGGGAGCACCCAGAGGAAACCCACATTGTCATGGGGAGAAGTACAAACAGGAATTGAACCCCGGTCGTTGATACTGTAAAGCAATGTGCCAACCACTACACAATCACACCACCATGACCCACCAGTCCCCCCACCTACTGCTGTGAGGATAGGTTAATTAGCAAGTGGAACCATTTACAAATTTTACCCGCCTTGTCAACAAATTTTACAAGTCAAAGATCAAAAGTGGTAAAGGATTCCAGTTTGAGGATCTAAATATTAAATTCAAAGTGGACCAAATTAGTCAGTGCCACAGCCAGTGATTTGTACAATCCTGGTGTCTTGGTCTATTTCACCTTCACAAGCTTGGGTGGCAGATTTAGAGTTTCCATTTCCAAACCAATCCAACAGCTTTAGTATTTTTTTAAAGTTAATGTTCAAAATTACTTAAAAATACAAGTTAAAAGATTTAAATAACATTCAACAAAATAAAAATCACATCCTTTCAATCCAGAATGACGACCTGCAAATGTATGGGGCTGCAGTATTAACAGGGCACACAGAGTAAATTTGAGGCAACAGGAAGCATTTTGATCTTTGTACTCCATGCAGTGCAAGAAGTGGTGAAATGCATTACCACCTCACTCAGTTCAAGTTGCACAATACAGTAGTGAACTGACCCACAAGCCAACGGGGTGAAAGTTCTGTAGGCTAACATATCTTCAGCCAGCATCTTAAAAGTAAATGCAACTGAACTTTAACTTCAATGAAATATCCCCTACTTTCAACATCAACAAAAAAAAACTGCAACTTGAACCACATACTAGAGGTGATCAATAATATTAAAACAAACTGAAATTTAGATTTGAGTATATTTTCCTTAATTGTGCTTTATATTCCTTGGCATCATGGGCAAATTAATTCTGGCTTAGTACCAATGCTAAACAGAACATGTAAATTTGGAGTTCCAACCTGACTGCACTTCAGAAGCAAGAGAAGTGTAACAAGATTTGATGAGTAATCTAGCCAGGTCATTTCCATTAAGTTCAACGTGCTTTCAAATCTGACATTTAAAAAAAATTTAAGGGCCTTTCTCTTGAATTACAATTTCCAACCATTTGTAGAGACTTCATTAGTTCCTCCAAGTCACATTAATATCAAACAGCAATTTAAAAATAATTGCTGATTTGGAAATTTTTCCCTTCCCCATAGTACTCCGAAAACTTAAAACTTAATTAGAACAAGATGTACACTTGTAATTAAAAATGGTCATAAGGTAATCTTCTCAGGTTTAGGCACCTTACATCAACAGACATATCAAATTGAGGTATAACACAAGAATAAAGATCCCTTTCTCTGCTGTTTCAACTACAAACATTACTTCAGCAATATGGTTTTATTCCCCAGTTTTCCAAATCACTCACCTTGTAGTAAAAACGAGAAATGGGGAACTGTACCAAACCTGTCAGAATTTTGATTCCACTAGACTATACTGGATCTGAATCAAGGTATAAGGAGAGAGACCAAATTGTCACTGGCAATATTCAAATAATTCTTATTCTTTATCCATTTTGCCACAAAAATTGCTGTTTGATATAACTCAATATATACAATAACATCACTGACTTGTCAATACTGTCAATGCCAAATTATTGCCTCAATTGGGACATGAAGCTTCAAGTTTTGGGACACAAGGCAGAAAACCTGAGCTAATAAATATACAAACAATTAGTGCTGAAAGTAAAAGATGTCATTTCGTAGAAACTAATCAAGGATATTGTAACAACGTACAAAAGCAGCAAGTGAAAAAAATATAAGATGCACTTAAAAAAAAACAATTTTGACCCAAAATTGAGAATCTTCTGAATTTATAAACTGCAAACATATTGATAAAGATACAGGACAGAGTAACCAGAATGGTAGTTTGGGGCAGGGGTGGGAGGGGCACATGATATATGTATATAAACATAGCTATACAAATTTCCACAATTAAAACCAGAGAGCACAGTTTAAGATGAAGAGTAACAGGACTAGAGGGGATCGAGGATCCAAGAAGGGAATGGTTGCCATCTGGAATACACGGCTGGTGACAACATAGATGTTCTCACAACATTTTAAAAATGGTCAAGAGCTTGAATTGTCAAGGTAGAGGAGGATACAGACCAAATGCTGTTAAACTGGATCAGTAAGATTAGCGAGTTGACAGCTCATGTAAACATAGTGAGCTGAAGGACCCGCTTCTATGCTGTATTACTCATGATCCTTGATACTGATAAACAGCAAGCAACATTCATGCAACACAATGCCAGCCAATAATCATTTCCAGCAAGAGAAGTTCCAACAACCTCCCAACAATAATCAGCACTGGCACTGATGAGTGCAATTCCAGTATTCAAAAAGCTCAACAGTATACAAGACATGACATAGTGATTGGCTCCATATTCTTCATCCCAAACATTCAGTCCTTCCACCATCACTGCAGTCAAATACCTAATCTACACTGATGATACAACTCAAAACCTCAATGTTTAACATAAGGACAAGAAAGCAGTCAGCTAGTAGGGCTGCTGCATCATAACTGAGGAAAATCAGGTTCAAAGTAAATCTATTATCAAAGTACATGTATGTCACCATATACAACTCTGAGATACATTTTCGTGCAGGCAATGAAATCAGTGAAAGACCATGCCCAACAGGGAAGAGAAACAACCAATGTGCGAAGACAACTGCAAATACAAAAGAAATAATAAATAAGCAATAAATATTGAGAACATAAGATGAAGAGACCTTGAAAGTGAGTCCATAGGCTGACAGAACAGTTTGGTGATAGGTCGCCGGAAGTTATCCCCACTGGTTCAAGAGCCTGGTGTTCGAGGTATAATTGTTCCTGAAACTGGTGGTCAGAGTCCTGAGGCTTCTGTACTTTTTCCTGATGACAGTAGCAAAGAGAGCATGTCCTGGGTGGTGGGGACCCCTGATGATGTATGCTGCTTTCCTGTTACAGCACACCTTGTTGAATCCTGACCTCATGTCCGTATAGTTTGCATGTTTCCCTGGAGGCTCCAGTCTGCTCTCACAGCCAAAGAATGGTATATGTATATGTGCATCAATGAATGCTGCTTCAACACCTTAAATATTCACTACAACTCACATCATTGCACTTTGGTTTGAATGTACTGAATCCTAAAAATGTATTTCAGGAGTATTAAATTTTTCTCTCAGTATATTCAAAATAAGATTAAAATATGGGGATGGAGAAGGTGAATGGGTACACAGGAATTTCACAATTTTAAAGCTCTCCTCCATATCCAGATCATCTTTCATCACTGGGTGATGATACTACTCTTCCAAAAAGTACGGGGTGGGAAATTTTCTTCACCACATTGTCACCTGCACAAGGATAACTGGGCATGGTAATAAATTGTAGATTTTTTGGTTTTAGCCAGATCCCATAAAATGATTAAAGCCACATAACCTGTCCATAGGAGGGGGGACAGGATGTAAAATTCATAACAGACTGCTTCTGCAAATTAGTTAAGTAAATAACTAATATTCTGTCATGGATCAATGACCTTTTATTAGAATGGGGAACAAACTGAGGAGAGCTTGTAGATCACAACTGATCTCTCCTGGGATGATGAGTGAGAGCGACAGAGAGAAGACAGTGTAACTGCGAGATGCAGAAGGATGTGATAGTATGGAGGGTGTGTAGAAGACATTCACTAGGATGTTACCTGGTATGGAACATTTCACATGAGGTTCAGAGTAGACATGCCTGAGGTATATAAAGCAAACTACAGGAGACTTTTGCCTTAAGAGGGAAATAAGCATAGAGGATATAAATTTAGGGCAAGGGGTAAGAGAGCATCTGAGAGATCCATTTCCCCACCCAGAGAGTGGTAATTACCTGCAATACACTGTCTGAGAGTGCATCAGAAGAGTCGCTGATAGTACTTTAGTGTCTGAATGAGCACTCAAATAATCTAGCATCGAAAGGGTCAAACCAGGTGCAGGAAGAAGCAAATATGTATGCGATCCCACTACCCTGCCTAGACATGGTAGGCCAAATGGCCTGCTTCCATGATACACTATATGACACTATAGTCATGGTGCAATAGAGCATGGAAACTAGCCTAACTCTTCCATGCCAACTAAAATGCCCACTTAAGCTAGTCACTTTTGCCATATTTGACCTTTGGAGATGGAAAGATACTATTAACTTAGTATAACTAAAATTTCTTTCCAGAATTTGAGCTATAATGGCCATATATAAACTTGTTTGTTGATGCCTAAGATCTTGTAACTTGGATCTATGGTTCCAAAATCGCTTCACTAACGGAGCTTTTCATAGGCAAAAGGAATTTCAGACTCACCCTGTTTGAAAGTAGTATCTATAATGGCTTAGTATTAATCTTACATCCCATCATTTTTGGTAAACCCATAGTTTTCCTGTACCTACCCTGATAAATTCCTTAAACACACTCAGTGCACATTCATCTTTCATACTTCAAAAGAAATGCAAGCAGTGTACACAACCAGTAACAATTTGAGAACATTAGAAGTGAACTACCGACCATAGTATTTTTATTTCCAGCTGGTAATTTTTAAACAAGTTCTTTAGAAATCTTGAGACCCAACTTTTTCCAAAGTCAATACACCAACAAGCTGCACAAAGGAGAAATAAACATCAGATCAAAACTGTCACCTGTCCAAGACTACAAAAATAAGATCAGAAAATGCTGATGACCTTTTTAAAAAAAAACACCATGAAAGGTTATTGACCTAAATAGTCATTGGTTTTTGGATCTGCAAATTTCTTCAAAAAGTATTAGCTATAAGCTGCACTGTATGAAGATATCACACTTCATATTTATTTGAAATGTAACAACCAAGTTCTACAATATTTTGCAACAAACTAAATCCTTGATAACTGCAGCAGGTGGGGAAGTTGGTTGGTGACAAACAGGTTCATATGGGTGTTAAAGCCCCAGAAGGCAATAAGAATAACAGTAGCAATTTAAAAGCACTCTTGCACATGACTTAACCAGCCAATACCACATTGTCAAATTTTAGGTTTTAAAATTAGGTTTGCTATATATATTTTACAAGAATCAAACTTGTCCTGTTAAGTCAAATTGAATTACTGCATCTAATGTGGCTGATATTTGTTAATGTTCATTAAATATTACAAATATTATTTTAACTATTCTGGCCTTCTAGTTAAGATTCATCAACATCAAAATGAAAAGACTGATTACAGGTTGCAACTGTATGGAGTACAGAGGGCTCTAGATGTTCCAGTGCATGAATCACAAAAAGTTAGCAGGCAGGTCTGACAAGCAGGCAGCAAACAGCATTTTGACCTTCAATGCAAAGGGGATTTGGTTTTAAAAACAGGGAAGTTGTGCTGCAATTTCAGTATTGGTCAGGTCTCATCTTGAATCTGCATAAGCTTTGGTCCCCTTACCTAAAGAAGGGCATGGTAACTTATCATCATCATCATAGCTTGTCACACCAGACAAAGGACCTTCACCAGCCTAGGCTGAGAGAGGTTTGAACTAAATACTTTGGGCTTGCATTCACTGGAAGTTAGAAAGATGAGGGGCAACCTTATAGAAGACCGGAAGAGGGCTCAACAGGATAGATGCCAGAATGGTTTCATTAGAGGGAAAGTTCTGAACAAAGGATTTTAAGCTGAGGTGCACAGAAGTCTCTTCTCACGGAGTATGATGATTCTCTGGAATTCTCTGGCACAGCGTGTGACAGAAGCTGCAAAATTAGAAGTATTTAAAATGGAAATGGATAAATATTTGATAGATCAGGGATATAGATCAGTCGTAATCATAATAAACAGCAGGAAAGGTTTGAGGGACCCGATGTCCTAATCCTACTTTCCTGGAATTTCTTATATTCTTTGTACTTTGGGATTTACAGCTCTTGGATACTGGGGATTAATAGCTTGTCTTCATATAATCTCTATATTTTTAGAACCAATTAAGTCTTGCATATTGTGCTTGTTGGCAATAGCCTAAGAAATGAACTGAATGGGAGGTAATAATCAACAGTAAAATGCAAACAATTCAGTATGTAATCCATGAATAAGCAATCTCCAAAGAGAGTAGGCTTGATCTTGGACCTTCTGACTTTAAAGGGTCTTTTCTCTACAATTAATTCAATGTTTAAAATATTCTACAAACATATCCATTTGATCAATCAACACACACAAAATGCTGGAGGAACTCAGAGGCTAGTCATGCCGAAGGGTCTCGGCCCAAAACATCAACTGTACTCCACCCCCCACCCCCTCCGTAAAGGATGCCTGGCCTGCTGAGTTCCCCCAGCATTGTGTGTGTTGGTTGGATTTCCAGCATCTGCAGATTTTCTCTTGTTTGTGTTTTCCATTTGATCAATCACATTGGCTCACAAGTGAGATGTCTATTTACTTTTTTAAAAATGATTAAAAATGATCATCTCTTCTAACCTTAATTTGGCCTTTGCAACCCATTTACTAATCAAAGCAATTTACCCAATGGACTAACCCTATTGATAGTAAAATAGTTATAAAGGATAAAATCAAATGTGCCTACAAGTAAGATATTATCTCAATTAACATGTTAGCTTAAAAATTGTGACTAATTTGCCTTAACTTAGTGTCATACATTAAAATTTAGAAAAATTCATAAGTGCAGGAACAAAAAGCCAGTTCAACTCAAAGTAATTAAATACCAAAGTACACAGATGCACAACACAAAGAAACAATGTCTGGTTTAAAATGTGCACTTTCATAAATTGCATATTCAAACTCTCAAACAAAGCTGTAAACAACTTAAGTATATTAAGGAGCTAGCTTACAACTAACCCAACCCAATAACCTCTCAATTAAATCTTTTAAATAATTTGTTGTATTGTTAAACATAATTCTTCTAATAGCAATGGTTAAATGCACTTGTCAAATTATATTTAATAGCACCAAAAATCCATAGCCTTAAACTATTTCTTGGTTTAGAATGTAGAGTCAAAGATCTTGTCTTTAGAATAACCATTATTCTAAATACCAAT
Source organism: Hypanus sabinus (assembly GCF_030144855.1). NCBI lineage: Eukaryota > Metazoa > Chordata > Chondrichthyes > Myliobatiformes > Dasyatidae > Hypanus > Hypanus sabinus. The sequence goes on from NC_082722.1 coordinate 48,241,779, forward strand.
CAGTGGACTATCACAGGCTACTAAAATAGTTGGTTTAACTATCTCAATGAAAGTCATTGCTCCTCTTGTGACAACTAACATTACCATGTTTTATAATCTGCTTTTATCATAAATATCCAAATGAAAATTCTCTCCCTGAAAGTGTGGACATAAATTACAAATAAAATCTTTCAAAATAATCCGACAGATCACTTGGTAGTATCAGAGCGTATTTCATCACAGCATATCCATAAACTCCTACTCCCGAGATGGACATGCCACCCGACGAAAAGTGCAATAAAGTGGAACTCGGAAAGCATTCAATTTTTCACGTAAAACTACTCCGGAATAATAAATAAAGAGGAAACATCACACCATAAGGAACCTGTCTGATCCAATTTGGAGAACCAGTACTTTGAGAATGTGGGTGAAAGCATTGACTACAACTGAGAAGGTGGCACGGACAAGAAGGGATGGAGCTGCAGGAGGAAACCCATCGAGTCTCGGGTAGCAGCGAGGCCGCGCTCACCGGCCTCAGTCTCCCAGTTCAAAAAAAAACTTCAACAACAAGGCAGGGGGAAGAGGGAAAGGGAGAGTATATTGCCGTAGTCTAGAGCAAAGCATTGCAATGGCGGAAAGGAGATCTGAGGGCCGGGCGATTCCCCGGGGAGGTCCGGTCACCTACCAGCCGAAGCGATCGCACCGACGGCTGCAACTCGTTCGGGCACCGGCAGCTCCAGCTCACATCCAAAATGGCGGCCTTCCAGCCTCATCACTGTCTACCGGGTGCGGAGAGTTACACTGACCTTTTTTCCGGAAAAAAATCCTCGCGGCAACTATCTCCTATATTGTTATTTTTAACATCGTTTGGAGGAGGAATACACGAGCGTCTTTGAATAAAAATCCTTTTAGTTATATTCTCGTGGTAAATTAATGAGCTCACCTGGGATGGTGGAGCTGTGTATTTTTTTTCCAAAGTGGATGTAGCAAGGATAGCAAGGGAGTGCTGCGGAAATACTCGTGGCAATCAGTGATGACGTCACAGCGGGCGAGTCGGGGCTGATCACGTGGTGTGAGTTGAAAGTGGTTCGGCTGAAGGTCAAAAGGCTTCTCCGCTTCCTGTTTCTTCCCTGAATTCATTATAATTAGAAAGCAGGGAATTATAGTAACTGGTACTCATTTGTTTTATGGTCTGCAAATAGTCGATAAATCAGTCATTATCTTTACAGCCTGTTGTGGGGTAAATTTAACCCGGGATGATGGATATGAAATTAACTTCCCTCCTTTATAACTTCTTAGGAGGCAATAGCATGGTTACACCTACTATACCTAATTTTTTTACACAAGGCACCAACTTGAAGAAACAGATCGAGATCACAAAAAAATATTTATTTTACACAGTCGTATTTTGATGGCAGGTTAGATGAGTCTTACCGCAACCACGATTCTCACATTCCACAATGCATGAAGAAGGCTGACCGGATAGATTGGGGGCTAAATCTGTGTATTTATTATGCGTACTTAAGCCCATCACCGCTCCTGGGGCATAGGCTACCAACAGAGCTAGCCAGAGTCCTCTGTTCTGGGGCAGTCTTACAAGTTGTCCCCAAGTGGATGGGAGACATTGTCCAAGATGGCATGCAACTTGGACAGCATCCTCTTTTCAGACACCACCGTCAGAGAGTCCAGTTCCACACAACATCACTGGCCTTATGAATGAGTTTGTTGATTCTGTTGGTGTCTGCTACCCTCAGCCTGCTGCCCCAGCACACAACAGCAAACATGATAGCACTGGTCACCACAGACACGTGGTCTATGCAGCTTTTGTTAACGTTTCTATAGCTCTGGGTCTTTACGGGATAGGGTTGCTAGCCCCATGCCCAAGCCTCCATCTTGCGCAGCCAAGCTTTGGGACTATCCTTGGCGGAATTACAGATTTATTATGCTGAGATAAAATTCGCTATATGTCAGATATATTGACAACAAGATCATCTTGAGAGCTGGAATTATTTGTTGCTGTAATTAAAATGAGATTTAGCAAATGCCTCATAAAAGGCGACATAGTGATCATAACTTGATAAGTTTTTATCTACAATTTGAGAGGGATAGGGGCAGATCAGAGGTGTCAGTGTTGCAATTAAATAAAGGAAACTACGGAGCCATGAGGGAAGAGCTGGCCAAAGTTAAATGGGCGGATGCCCTGGCAGGAAAGACAGTGGATCAGCAGTGGCAGATATTCTTGGGCATAATACAAAAGATGCAAATGCAGTTCATTCCAATGAGAAGGAAGGATTCAAAGAGGGGGAAGGGGCCACAGTGATTGACAAAGGAAGTCAGAGATTGTATAGCATTAAAGAAAAAGAAGTATGACAGGGCTAAGATGAGTGGGAATACAGATGATTGGGAAAGTTTTAAGGAACAGCAGATCTTAACTAAAAAAGCAATACAGAGAGAAAAAAATCAGGTATGAGCTCAGTCTAGCCAGGAATATAAAAGGGGATAGCAAAAGCTTTTTTAGCTATGTGAAGAGAAAGAAGATAGTTAAGAACAATGTTGGCCCCTTGAAGAATGAATTGGGAGAAATTGTTATGGGAAACAGGGAAATGGCAACAGAATTTAATGCATACTTTAGATCTGTCTTCACCAGGGAGGACACAAGCAATCTCCCAGATGTATGGATGGGCCAGGGTCATAAGATATCAGAGGAATTGAGACAGATTGACATTAGGAAAGAAACTGTGATGAGTAGACTGGTAAGACTGAAGGCTAATAAATCCCCGGGTCCAGATGGTCTGCATCCAAGGGTTCTAAAAGAGGTGGCTCAGGAAATTGCGGATGCATTGGTAATCATTTTCCAATGTTCCTTAGATTCAGGATCAGTTCCTGAAGATTGGAGAGTGGCTAATGTTGTCCCACTTTTCAAGAAGGGAGGGAAGGAGAAAATGGAGAACTATCGCCCTGTTAGCCTAACGTCAGTCATGGGGAAGATGCTTGAGTCCATTATTAAGGACGAAATAGTGGCACATCTAGATGGCAGTAATAGGATTAGGCCGAGCCAGCATGGATTTACCAAGGGCAAATCATGCTTGACTAATCTGTTGGAGTTTTTTGAGGGTGTAACAAGGATGTTAGACGAGGGTAAGCCAGTAGATGTTGTGTACCTAGATTTTCAGAAGGCATTCGATAAGGTGCCACATAGGAGATTGGTGAGTAAAATCAGAGCTCATGGCATTGGGGGCAGGGTTTCAGCATGGATAGAAAACTGGTTGGCAGATAGAAAGCAAAGGGTAGCAGTGAATGGGTGTTTCTCAGACTGGCTGGAGGTGACTAGTGGGGTACCACAGGGCTCTGTATTGGGACCACAGCTCTTTACGATTTATGTCAATGATTTAGATGAGGGCATTGAAAACTATATCAGCAAGTTTGCTGACGATACTAAACTGGGTGGCAGTGTGACATGCGAAGAGGACGTTAGGAGAATACAGGGAGACTTGGATAGGCTGAGTGAGTGGGCAGATACTTGGCAGATGTCATTCAATGTGAATAAATGTGAAGTTATCCACTTTGGAAGCTGGAACAAGAGGGCAGAGTATTGTCTGAACGGTGTCGAGTTAGGTAAGGGAGAAATGCAAAGAGACCTAGGAGTCCTAGTTCACCAGTCAATGAAGGTGAATGAGCAAGTGCAACAGGCAGTTAAGAGGGCAAATGGAATGTTGGCCTTTGTTACAAGGGGAATTGAATACAAGAGCAAGGATGTTCTTTTGCATTTGTACAGGGCCCTGGTGAGACCACACCTGGAATACTGTGTACAGTTTTGGTCTCCAGGTTTAAGGAAGGACATTCTGGCAATTGAGGAAGTGCAGCGTAGATTCACTAGGTTGATTCCTGGGATGGCAGGGCTGTCTTACGCAGAGAGATTGGAGAGATTGGGCTTGTACACGCTGGAATTGAGGAGATTGAGAGGGGATCTGATTGAAACGTTTAAGATAATTAAAGGATTTGATAGGATTGAGGCAGGAAATATGTTCCAGATGTTGGGAGAGTCCAGTACCAGAGGGCATGGATTGAGAATAAGAGGTCAGTTATTTAAAACAGAGTTGAGGAAGAGCTTCTTCTCCCAGAGAGTTGTGGAGGTGTGGAATGCACTGCCTCGGAAGACGGTGGAGGCCAATTCTCTGGATGCTTTCAAGAAGGAGCTGGATAGATATCTGATGGTTAGGGGAATCAAGGGATATGGGGACAAGGCAGGGACTGGGTATTGATAGTGAATGATCAGCCATGATCTCAGAATGGCGGTGCAGACTCGAGGGGCCGAATGGTCTACTTCTGCACCTATTGTCTATTGTCTATAGACGAAAAACAAACTGCATGATAAATGATTTCAATGGATGCAATGTGTTTATCAGCTTTAATAAAGTAAGATCCCAAAATGTTGAACGTAACATTATTGCACAAGCTACATGCAGTGACATTAGCTTAACCAAAAAGTTCAAGTTTCTATTAAATGACTTAGGAAGAGAGAGAGGTGAAAATGTTTTGAAGGGAATGCCTTATCTAGTGATCAAATTAGCTGAAGGCAAAAGTGATTATGCTGGGAAAGTGGAAGTACAAACCAGAGTCCTGTATTGAGTGGCCCAGATCTATGGGAGTTTGTAGATATGGAGGCTATGGCAGAGATTTCTAAATAAAAACAAACTGCCACTTTTCGTAATCTCAACAGCATTTTTAAAAAAAAATTACGTACTTTGTAATAGAAAATGTGGCAACTCATTTGTACATACTAAGTGTCAATGCAGCACAATGATGAAAATCAGATACTTTGCTTAATGAAGACTCAAAAGGCTGCAGATGCTGCTATCTGGAGTAAAAAGTAAACTGCTGGAAGAACTCAACATGTCACATCAAGACCCTGCATCAGAATTGAGACTTCAGAGGGAAGATAGCCATTATATAGAAAAGAGATGGTTTTACGTGACAGAGGATGGTGGGTGATGGGTGGAAATGGATAAGTGGGGTGGGGGAGAAGGGAGTAGCTGGGGAGATTAGGCAGATGGAACCAGGTGGGGTGGGGGGAAGGATAGCAAAGGTGGCTCAAGGAAGAAGAAATCCAGATGGATATGTATGTGGATGAGGGACAGATGAAAGCAGGTAGGGGTAACAAGTGGGGGAGGAATGGAAAAGGTGAACAAAAAGAAGTGAGATCATTAATGGACTAGTAGGAGGGGCAAAGAAATACATGAAAATAAAGAGGAATATGAGCTGTTGTGTTCTTCCAGTTTGTGCTTGGCCTCACCCTGGCAATAGAGATGGGAGTGGGAATGGGAAGGGGAATTGGAATAATATACAACCAGAACCTCAATATTTCCATTGTAGAAAGTGTATGTGTCTTGCAAAACTGTTGCCAGTCTAGGCTTGGTCACACCAACATCAATCATCATGAGCACAGAGTGCAATAGTACTATGGGTACTAGGTTCTGTAGTATCCAAGGTATCTTCAAGAAGCAGTTGCTCAAAAAGGCGGCATCCTCCAACCAGAACGTGTCTTCTTCTCATTGTTCCCATCGGGAAGGAGGTGCAAAACCTGGAAGGCACACACTCAATGATTCAGGAACAGCTTCTTCCCTCTGCCACCCGATTTCTGAATGGACATTGAACCCATAAACACTGACTACTAATTTAACAAATTAATATAATTATTTATACATAATTACATTTACAATTTTAAAAAATATATATTATCATGTATGGCATTGAACAGCATACGCCAGTGATATTAAACCTGATTCTGGTGCTGACCTCACATTATCAGAGATATTCTTTTTGTCCTGTCCCTGTGTTGGCACTTCAAGCTTATTGTGTTGTGCGTCTTGGTCTGTAGGAACACTGTTTCATTTGTCTGCACTCATGTATACAGTTGAATGACAGTAAAGATGAACTTGAACTAACTTGTTCTCTCACCTCATAGTTTTGGTGAATGGTCTTTGACATGAAGTGTTAGCTAATCTTCTCTTTCTACAGATTCTGCCTGACCTGCTGAGTTTTCCAGCATTTTCAGTTTTTATTTCAAATTTCCATTAAATGTAGTTTTTGATTTTCCATACTCAAATTGACCTGTCAAGAGCTAAAATAGTGGAATATGGTGAGAAAATATTACATTGAAACTGTTTTTGTAATATGAGGCAAATTATGCAAAGCCTTAGTTTCTGAGGATTCGCCAACACCAATTCAGGCCTACACTCAAGGCTTGTATCTACCAATAGTTAGATCTGCACTCAGTAATCCCTTTATTAGGTACACCTACTCGTTAATGTAAATATTTATTCAGCCAATCGTGGGGCAACAACTCCATGCATTTAAGCAGGCAGACTAAGTTAAGAGGTACAGTTGTTGTAAAGACCAAACATCAGAATGGGGAAGAAATGTGATCTAAGTTACTTTGACTATGAAATGATTGTTGGTGCTAGACAGGGTGGCTTGAGTATTTCAAAAACTGCTGATCTCTTAGGATTTTATGCAGTCTGTAGCTTAGTGTTTACACAGAATGGTGCAACCCCCCTCCCAAAAATCCAGGGAATGGCAGTTTGTGGGTGAAAATGCCTTTTTAATGCAACAGCTTAGAGGAGAATGTCCAAACTGATTCAAGCTGACAGAAAAATAATGCACAGCATATAGAATCCTGAAGTGAGTGGGCAAAAACAGCAGAAGACTACACTGGTTCCATGCCTGTACCTAACAAAGTGGCCACTGAGTGTATAACTTCAGTGGATCAGCAGAAAAAGACTGCTTTTCAACAAGCGTATGTTAATAAGTGCACTGTGATGAGTTTGAGTTGGTGTATTAATATTAACTCAATTTGAGCTTTATTATTTAAATATACATTGCAAACTTGTCGTTTGCTAAGTTGAGGAGTTGGATTGGATTAATGACCTGGAGATCTGGCCTGAGAAAATCTGATTGACTGCTAACACAATGGCAGTCCAGAAACTAACATCTGAGAATGGGTGTAGCTGGGATAATTTGAGACAAAAATTATACCAAGTACTCCCTAATGGTGGCAATGCTATCTGAAGCTAGATAGAAAAGAACATGAAAATGATGAGCAATTCGCTCACACACTTTTCTTCATTGCAATTTGGTTTCCCCAATGATTATTATGGCTACTGTCTCATTAGACAGCCAGTAATAAAATTCACTTTAGGGTTTTTTTTGCAATAAATTACAAAAGATCTTTTGAAAATCCTTATATTAGTTAGTGTGCTGTAATTGCAGTAAACCTATGTACTATTCAAACCATGCAAGCTACTATAATTTATTATAATAATAAAGGCATCTTCTAATTAGCACTGGACAACAAAGATTTTGAATACATTTGGGAGTGTCTTATGGATGCTGATCATGAAAATCACCATGAAATTTTCCTATGACACACCATTTTTTTGTCTAAATTTGTTATTTCAATTCATAATTCAAGTCAATTAAGATGTTGCCACAATGTAAGCTGAAAAAGTTTTCTATCTTATCCAGGCATTCCTAGGCATGTTTAGGCAAGGTGGATGCTGCATGACAGGTTTTATAAAAGTTATAAATTTCAGGGAAGGATTTTGATATTTGAGACAGATGTTTCCCTCATGCCAAGATTAAGAAAGACATTTTTGTTGGTCCACAAATCAAACAGGTCATCAATGACAGGTAATTCAAAGAATTTCTAGTGGGACTGGAGAAAATCGCACAGAAGGTGATTCAAATATGTCGTCAATAATTTTCTTGACAGCTACAGAGCACCAAACCGCAAGCAGCTGGTTGACAACATGCTTCATTCAAAACCATGGAGTGCAACATGGCACTAAGAATTCATTTTCTGCATTCCTATTTAGACTTCTCCCTTGCAAATCTTTGCACTGTCAGTGACAAGCATGGTGAAAGGTTTTACTCGAACATTGTGGTCATGGCGAAACAATATCATGAGTGCTGGTTAATTATTGTTGGACACTTAAGCAAGAAGTCTCAAACATTGAGTAGAAATGTGTGGTAGAACCCACGACAAAATGAAAATCTTAAACAAAACATTTTTAGTAAAGTTAAACTTCTTGCAAAGCATTAACACTGTTACACAATTAAGTGCATTATATTCGTTAAAAATGATTTGTTTCTGCAAATTCCTATTTGATACAAGTAGTCTGAAATTATATTTGTGTTCAGCTTCAAGTGATCTATCATAAACAAAACAAAATTCTCAGGATGGAACATTTTTGAAAAAATCTGTTGTCCAGTGTTGTTTATTCCAGCTTAAGTTAATAGTTATAATTGTTCACCCTTGATTCTGTCACTCTACTTGAATACAGAAACTATATTAGGCTCTGTGTATTCAATTTGCTTAAATTCTTCCAGTCAAAAAAGCTACTCATCTGTTCTTGGTGTATGAGTCATGTCATGGGTGAATGTGACTGGGATTTGGAAAATTTCAATTTTACATGCAAATTGGTGTCTGAGGCTCTCTGAAAGCCTATGCAGTTAGTTCTGACATGTATTCCCATTTTTTTCAATAGATTTGGCCAATAAAGATGAGGGATTCTATAAGAAGGATTGCTTGCAATATCTTTCTGAACCATCCTGTTCAGATTTGCTTACATCTTCCAAATCCCTCTAGTCTACCTTCTGAAATACAGTATATAGGACATCATTCTGAACGTGTCTGCAAAAATAATGTTGAATGACAGTGTTTCTTCTGATATGCTACCTGATTGCCTTGTTCAGGTTCTGGATCTGAAAAGAGAGACAGGTGCTGTACAGGCACAGCTCTGCAGATGTAGAAGTAAGATCGACCTTATCCTATTTCTATAATACTATATGTCATTATTTATATCATTCACCTAATTTATGTTCCATTGTAACTTCTCACTCCAATCTGTATTTTACACCTTTTCTGAAATTCCAAAATATGAAAACCAAATTTTTTTGAGCGCTGACATCATAAATGGAAGATCCCAGGTGATGCACAGGTCTTTTGACAAGTGACCTCACATATATCATGAACATTAAGTTAATGAAAAACAAAAAAAGACTGCATAAAGTTAAAAATGAAGATCTCATGCATATACTGAAAGAGTGGATTAATCAGTGAACATATGAACAATGAACATATGCTGTTTAAAAGTATGCTGATCATGAAACAATCAGATCTCTCATGATGAACCGAAAAGTGAAGGTAATTGTGAATATTCAGAAGATCGGTTGCAGAAGTTTAATAGAAGGCATGGCATTACATTTTTAGAGATTTGTGGTGATAAAGTGATCACAAAGAAGCAGAGAATTAACTCATTGAGTTTGCCAAAATTGTCACTGCTGAAAATCTAACATGCTGATTAGCTGTATCAGTACATATGTGTAATGAACAAGAGTAAGACAAAGATGGGCCTTAACTAACTTCTCCACCAAATTTTCCATTGACCTACTTTTGTACAATCTATAATATAACCATTGATCATCTTCTATCATTTTTGCTAAACTCCATTTTAATTTTTCAATTTATCAATCTACATTTTTTAATTTAACAACAGAACCTTGAAATCTGAAACAAAAACAGACAATGCTGGAAACGTACAGCAGATTGGGCAGTATCTATGGAAAAAGAAACAAAGTTAACATTTCAGTTATTATTTCAACTTCAAATATCCTGTGTTCCATGCAATGCTCTGAAGAATGTTCATTTATCCTAGAGTTATTTAAGTAGTCTCAACCTATACATTTGGTTCTTCTGCTTCTGAAGATTGTCCATCTAAATTGCGTATTTGATTTAGTATCTGCTCCCAAAAATGTCCGTGATTGAAATGGTGCTGCCTCTTGTTGGAGCCATGGTATACGACAAGTTCAATTTTGGATTCCCAATTTATTTTGGACTCAAAAATATATTTATCATTGCTTCTTTTAAAAATCACAAAATTAAACACTGTCCTATTTATTTCAATTTCAAATGTTAACTGTAATTAATTTATCATTAAAAATACATCATTTTTAATTAAAAATACATTAGAAACACATTTATGGTGAGCTAGCTCAAGGAACTTCATGTGGGTCCTTGATGAACAAAGCAACCTTCTCTTGTTTTCCTATTCCTTTAAGTTCCCTTAATTCTAGTTTACTCACAGTTCTTAGCAATTTCAAAGACACATGAGGCAGCGCAATGCTTTACAGTACAGACGATGTAGGTTGAATTCCCACCACTGCCTGTAAGGTGTTTGCCTGCTCTCCCCGTGACCTTGCGTGTTTTCTCCGGGTGCTCCAGTTTCCTCCCACAGTTCAAAGACATACCAATTGGTAGGTTAATTGAATATTGTAAATTGTCCCGTGATTAGACTAGGGTTAAATTGGGGGATTGCTGGGCGGCATGGCTGGTAGGGCCTGTTCCGCACTGTATCTCTATAAAACAAAAATATATAATAATTCCTGCTATCAATGAATCCCACTATTTAATTTTCAACAATTTAGATTTCTTGAGTATAATTTAATTATAGTGATGGTGGTCCAGCTGTATGTATTTCACTAAAAAATTATAGCTTGTACAAAACATGTTAACATAGATGAATAATGTGCACTCTTTCATGGCTCTATTAATTAGAAGATGAACAGTCAATGGGAAATTTTATCCCTTCTATCCTTTAGATGGGAAGATCAATTGTCTATATGAATAGAAGAAAAAAAACAAATATATGATCATATTTTTATTGCTTTTTTGTATTGGCACTTAAAATACAATAGGACTTAATAAGATAAAAATGTATTTTTCTACAAATGTACATTGTGTTCCTTTCATTAACAAAGTAATATAAAAACAAAATAGTGTATGAAAGCTGTGTTGAGTTCAAATCAATTGCATAATAATTTTAACTTATTTATGGAGCTGCAATAATTTTCAATATTAATGCTACAACATTAAATATTGAAATGTGCAATGGTTCAAAATGAGCTTTACTAGGTTTTCAATCTCAAATATTTTGATATTAAGTTGCATTAATGGGCAAAAAATGACTACAAATATAATTAAACTTTCCATAAACAGGTAGAATACAAAGAAAGCATAATTTATCTTGCCATTGTAAAATTTTTTACTATACAACAATATTGCCTCCCAAAATGGGCCAAAATATTTCTATGGCACTTATAAATTATGGCACTTAGCAGTTCTGTCATCCATTGATGCAAGCAGTAACTACTATGATGGCATAAATAATGTTATCTGGAGACTCGGCAGTGACTGCTGCATAGTTGTCATACTGACAAAGAATGAAATGCATTATTATTTAAACCAGTTTAACAAGGCAAAAATATTAATTCACTAAAAAATAACAATTTTAAAACATCTCTCAACAATCCAAACAAAAACCTCTCAAGGGTAAAGTCTGAAATTGAGTTGATAAAGAAATATTTTTATATCCCTCCCTTCACTGAATAGCACACATTTCAATTTACTATTTACATTTGTGCAAATAACCTGATAGGGCAATAGCAAATAAAATAATGTTTTAGTTTAATATTCAAAAATGTGTCAGTACAAGCCAGGAAAAGAAAATACCTAATTTATTAGTATTGGTAATGGAAGGCTCATAACATTTGGATTTCTTTACAATTACAGTGAAAAAAATGTTTATTTCCTAAATTTATGTGATCTATGGGGTGTACATTTTATTGAGAAATGCTAGGCAATGCAGAAGGAGTAACTTGTTACAGCTTATATTGTTTCGATCTACACATTTTGGAGTTTGTAAATTGTAAAAAAGCATCTATATGACACTACCCAACTCCCACCACCTTAAAAAAATTGAAGATAAACATTAGTGATGCACATGACACAATATATTCATCGCATTGCAGTGAATCAAAATGTGTTCATTATTCTTGCAGCTTGTTTGTGTGCCATGTCAATTGTATAGAAAACAGGAGGTCAATTATCTTGAGTTCTCGCGTAAAGATAGTTTTAGGCCAGTTTCTCCACTACGTTTCTACAGGAGTTGAGTAAAAGGCAACAGATAAACAACTAAAGAGCTTTAAAGAAAATAGACAATCTACAAAATGATAAGCACACTAAAGGCAAAATAGCACATTATTTCAAATAGAACAGGATTCTACTGAAAATTAAATTGAAGATCTTAAAGAATACTTTTATGCCATAACATGGCTATGTAAATTCAGAAAAAAGTAGTGTTTCAATTTACTTTGATATATTAATATTCTTCCTGTGTTTAGTTCCACTTCTTTTAATGTTTTAGAAACACTGGAATGCCAAAACATTGTAACAAATAAAGTAGCAAAAAAGAGCACTGCTAAAAATCCCATTTCCAACCTGGGAAAGACTAAACAAGTACCGATGTATTAAGAAACTCAGTAAGATTTGATTTAAAATGTAATCTTTATGTTATCAAATCCTTGATATCAGATATAACTGATCTTGACCACATTTTAAAACATAAATTTTTAAAATGTTTTTTCTAAAAGCATAAAACAGGAAAGAGTACACAGCAAATACTGTGTTTTCATTTAGGTAGTATAAAATTATAGTAAATTAGCTCTTAAGCTACCAAATAAAATTACAAAAGTCATGCAACAGAAGGCAGCAAATGTGATTTGGTGGTCAAAATCATAGTATTGAATTATAATCTGCACTTTTAGGAATACCTAAAATTGTCATCAAGAGTTGACTGTGCAGGTAAGACAGTGTTGCAACAGCTGTTAATAATTGAGATGCTGCAACTGACAGACTTTGTAACTAAATTTTTTGATTCCCAATGGAGAAAGTCAGGAAAAAATTGGTCATGTATTCAGTTCATTAAAAGAGAGGCAGTTCAAATTTAATGGGTACATTTATTTCACTATGAAAACAGAAATTGTATATCAACACATTGTTGTTCAGTGTAAACAGGCACTGACTGGATAAATCACAAGATGTCTTAATCCAATGAAATTTTACTTTTAAAATCAAGTTATTATATGGAGCAATTGTTAAGAAATGGAGGACAGATTTAATTTACAATATCTGGTATCTTATTACTCAATAAGAAACCAAGAAACAAAGGTAAGGTTTACTTTTGAACTGAATAACATGCAGTGTTGTGCATGCCATTTTTACTGCAAGCAAACACTTAGAAAAACATATTTTAAAATCATAGTTAAAATGAATACTTTATCGACAGATTGCAAATATAACAATTTGAACTGAGGACAATGTAGAATTTCAAAATGTTTTACATATCATGAGGACTAATACAAGATACATTTTCTGTGAAAATAGAGAAATGTGTCTCAAAACTCTAATATTTATACCTGGTGTACAGCATAAGAAAATGTTTTGCTCAATTCAAGTAAAGGTATTTTATAATTTAACTAGAGGTAGTACTACCCAATCTTAGTTAAATTTCAGTTTTCTATGGATATACAGAATAAAAACCAGAGATTCCAAATAAGAAACAGATTCTTAAACAATAGGCATTATTTACATGTAAAAGAGGATATATTACTGATGAGTCAAGAACTCTACCTCAATATATGTGTACTAATTAATTTTTCAGTATTAAAAATATGAGTCCATCATTCTCCACCATACAAAATAAAAACTTACATGGTATATTATCCCATGATTATATTTTATTTAAACAGAATATGAGTAAATATGATGCAAAAAAGTGTTAGAACTCATTTCTTTGTAACAGCAAGGATTAATTAGCAATAAGCTGTCAAAATTGCACAAATAAATATTAATCTAATGAAATTTCCACTAATTTTGACAGTTACAAAATGCCCTTGTAAAATTTAACATCAATTTTCAAGGTGCTTATTAAAATTTTCCTGGACAAATTTCAATCCGAATTTATTTAGTATTTGGTAGACCATAACATAATGGGGAGGGATCAGTATGGAAGTAAAGATTTGAAGAAAAGGGGAAAAATAAGAGATCAGCCAATATATCTTGTTTAAAAATATACATTAAATTAATGTGTTATTAAATACACATTAAATTTAGATTGATATGCAAGACCCTCATACCAAAGTGATCTTTGGACTCTGAAAACAAATGAACTTCTTTTAAGCCAAATACCCCTTGGCTGTCTCCAAGAATGCTGCAAAATCAACTTGCATAGAGACCGTTGCCAGTTGATAGCACTAAATACACTACATTATAATGGCTGCAAGATCTCTGCACTTAAAATTAAGTTTTATTGAAGTTGACAAAGGTATGAATTTCTAAGTAATGGTATAACCTGGTATAATGAAGCTCTCAAAAATAAATTCTTGTGCACACTTTACACCAATTTATCAATGGGAATGTTGGTGTTTCACATATGCAAGCATTTGTTCCATTGCAAAATTTCTAGGACCCTTTTATTAGGTAGTATGCCAGCTCTACATAAGATTCTACAATGCCCTAACAACAGCCAAATACATGGAAGTTTAAAAATATGGCACCCCTGTCAGGCTAATACATTCTTATATTCTTCTTCTAGTATGTCCTTTTACTCATGGAAAAAGAGTTTGAATTTGACCTGGAGAAATTATAATATAAATGTTATAGGGAGGTTCTGTTTGGGTAGTCTCAATACAAATTTCATTGGATGTGAGACAAATAGGCATATGACAATTTCATCCTAGAGGTTAAATTGTTAAGATTAGGTTCAAGATGCATACATGATATGATAATTGCCTTTGACTGTTACGTGTATGCTGCACTATCTTGTGTTAAAAATAAAAAAACTGTACTATTACCCCTCAATTAAAAGAGAAAACATTCTAATTAAAAAAACAATAGAAAACGGCTGTGTTTCTGCAAGGGTAATCTGAACCAAATTAGCAATTTATACATATCAGAAACACATAAGGTCGAATAGTTACTAAGGAATTAAAACTTAAAATAATGTTTTTTTAATTCAAAAATGAATTATGAACCAATCATCTGCATAGAATGCATGAACTACAGAAGCCATTGCAGCTTGGTGATTATAAAATGTAATTATAGTTTAAAATACAGAGTCTATCATTTTGTATATTATCATTCCCCAGGTCTGCTAACATTTCAAAAATCAAATTTTTATAATAATGACATTACACAGTAGAACTTGAATACTGCCCATTGTGAAATCGCAATTCAATTACAAATGAATTTTGAACTGTTCCTATGAAAAAAAAATCAGTTTTACACCTAGGTGTAAATTTTACCGTGTCTACCAAGTTTTACCAAGTTCAATTTTACCATGTCTACTATTATAATAGTGGAGTAACACAGAAACTTTTTAATCCTCATTATGAATTTGTATCTGTATCCTAAACTCTCCACTATTTCTATGCAGTAACAATAGAGAGATATTAAGATACAGTGATATATATGCCTCCACAAAGAGAGCAAATCAAGGTAGTAGTGAAATAATTGAAGATTCAGGTCATGAAAAGGAAACTACAAGTAGTATTCTAAATTGGCATCAATTGAAAACCAGTTAATTTTACAGAGTACACATCAAATACACTATTTTTATTGTAAGTTTTACGTCTTCACTAAACCTTCAAAAGGTACGAGGAAACCATGGTAAACAGAATGTTGGAGTGCTTCAACTCAACAGTTCTATATAGAATGCAATATTTAATGATGGAGAAGATAGAATCGCCAGAACAAGTTATTCAGTTTTCAATGCATTATGTTATAGATTTAGTAACAAGATAGCAATTATCACGATAAACTTAGATGATATCATAACTTCAATACTCATCACACATTAAACGTATGGCATAGTGGTATTAGCTGGTGAAAGTAAACTCAAAGGGGAAAAAAGTTACAAAACTCTATAAAAGTTACAGATATGTCAGAATGTTTTGAATATGCTAACCATCTAAACATTTCAGGTGACTATCATGAACCATCAATTACAACCTTCAGTAAGAGTGATGACTTCAAACCATTGTCAGGTTTCTGTAAGTCTCCAAATCACTGTCTGGTATCCATAATATATATAAACTTACTGAATTTTAAAAAAAACAGTTCTTCTAAGAAACTGTTAACATTTAACCAAAAGATGTGCTACAAAAAAATAAAACACAACTTTGTTAAGATGGGGATATAATCAGCAGAGTAAGAGGTCAGACCTGGCAAGAAAAATTGCAAAGAAAAAAAATACAAATATTATACTTATTAGGAAGATTTTGCAAGTACTTCATTGCACTTGGGAATTTTAAAAAAAGCTTTAAGTTAATACATTTTTCTCAGTTACCTCCTACTTTTTCCCTCTCCTGAAGACATTGAAAGGAAAAATTCAAACTTGTTAAGTAATATTAAACTTGCTACATGGTAGCATCTGCACAATTCACTATTTTTCTGAAATTCTGCTTCATTGACTTTAATGTAAGGACAAATTTCTGGATGCAAGTGTGGTGAACTATGTGCCTGTCTGGACACGCCCCCTGCTGACTGCTCCTGTGGCTCCTCCCACAGGCCCCTGTATAAAGGCGATCTGAGGCCTGATGCTCGGCCTCAGTCTCCAGGTCATAGTATGATGGACACTCACTCCTGGTTCCTTCTTCCAGTCAATAAAAGCCGATATCTCGCCTTACGTCTCAGTGTGAGTTATTGATGGTGCATCAGCAAGTTTTGTCGAATTGGAGTTAATTGTTTGTCATAGCTAACACTTTTGCTCAAGTGATTAATCCTCATAAATTGGAAGCTATAAAGCCATAAATAAAGCATAATACTATTTTCATTTTCTATACAAAGGAAACATTAAATAGCAATCAGAGGTGAACACTGTACCTAGTGTATCATATTTCCTATCTACCGCTAACACAGCCTGACGTCAATCACTAAAACTGTTCATTCAGCAGGTAATGTGAATGAAGCTAGGTCTCCTCTAACCATTATGGCTTTGATCAATACAAACTTTTAATTATTAGCCATTGGAGTCTTGGAAGATTTAACTTTTCCTAAGCTGGATTGGAGAGACACAGAAACACCAAGACAGAGGAGACAAATGAGTACAGCAATGACAAAAAACAAATGTGTACAGCAATGACAAAAAAGAAATAATCACTCTCCATTCAGAAAAAAATCCTACTACCCATCACTCTCTATTCTATATTCTACTGGTATATGAAATGCAAACATAAGCTAGAAATATGACTAGTTTGCAACTCATGTTTCTTTCATAATAGAGGTGGCATTTCAAGGTATGATGAATGAACCCAGTAGCCGACCTATAATTTTATCACATTTATATACTTTCTAAAAAAAAAGTATTTACAGATCTTGAGGATCAGTTCTTTTGCAACTCTGCCCAGTCGATGGGAGTTTTCAGTATACTTGAACAATACTGATAAATATTCAATATCTTTTCATTTGAAATGTCTAAAGGTAGCACAAATCTGTTTCTCATCCAGGTTTAGTTATGCAACAATTTCCTTTTTTCCTCTAATGCTAATCTAAATGGTGACCATATGCCAAAAATTTTCCAATCCTTCACAATCCTTCAAAAGTGAATAAACATTTTTCTCACATTGGAAATTCCCAAATGGGAAAAAAGTGAGGAAAAAATTAAAATTTTTACATGTTCTAAGTTTTCATAAAGTCACATGATAAGGCCAAACATTCCATAATGTTTACAGATTCCTGTATGTTATGATCTCAAACATTATTAGTTGTATAAATGGTGGGTATAAACTTTCTATATTAATGCCTATCATCACTTTATGAGAATATATCAAATTCACATTAACTTAGATTGTCCATTGTTTAAGGCTATTGCCCAACTTGTTTCAGGCATGCTCTTATTTTAATCTTGAAGGCAGATAATATTCACACATTTTTACGATGGTCTTATGAAAAAACTTCCATGGTCATAGGTATCTTGGTCATTCACTAGTACTATGAATTAATATTTGGTTATCACAAGTGGCCTAATACAGATATACGGTAGATAGTTTTCTCTTTCAACATCATAAATGGGAAGCTGTACCCAGCATCACTAAAGCACAATGTTATGATGTCTTCCAATGGTTTATTTCAATATAAAAGTGAGTGGCACAAAGAATTTTAAATCAACAAAAAGTTTCCAAATATCTGATTTTATAGAGTTATTAGTGCAGTCTACACTTTTAGAGTCATTCAGTTTACAGGATGGAATATCCAAAGCCTTTGAGAGACACACAACTTTAGACCCTAAAATAACTTTTATGGGAGAGCTGGGTTACAGATGGTATTGAAATCAAGCAATTTTTAAAATATCAAATTATATACTGTTAAAACAAAAATTATCTAGTGAAGTTATGTTCTGATTTTCAATATAACACCCAAGATTCCAAAGATCTGTTTTAATTCCCAATTCATTAGAAAAAAATTAGCACTTGGTATACCATAATCACCCCATATGCAGGTACACACTGCAGAAATTGCTCGGGCCTTTTATAGAATAGCTAAAAAAAAAATTCATGCCTTGGAAACA
Organism: Hypanus sabinus; assembly: GCF_030144855.1. Taxonomy (NCBI): domain Eukaryota; kingdom Metazoa; phylum Chordata; class Chondrichthyes; order Myliobatiformes; family Dasyatidae; genus Hypanus; species Hypanus sabinus. The sequence goes on from NC_082722.1 coordinate 48,260,222, forward strand.
CAGAAATGTCAAAAATGAAAACAATATTTTATATACACTCCAAATTTCTAGTTAATAATGAGAAGGGCTTTTAATTAAAAGTTACTGCATTAGATTACAAACAATACCTTATTGTCCTAGTAAAAGTGTAGGCTACACCAACAAGCTTACCTAGAAACATCTGGTCACCAACATTATATTACACAATGGAAGCCTATGATAACTTAATCAAATTTACTTGAAAACTAACTCTTGATTTCAAGTTAATTAAGGCAAGTAATAATGTGCATTTAATTTACTCTGACGTTATTTTTAAGCTGATTTCATATTGGTTGGGCAATGTAATGACACGTTAGCAACAAATAAAGATTGTTGAATCTCCAAGCTCTTTCTGTACTACAATATTATTTGTTGCATCAAACACTTCAACACACTTTATATCAAAATGTATTGAATCACATGCAGTATTGCAGTGTATGTTCAGTTCTGTGGAGAGCTTCCACTTTGCATAGAGACAAGAGGATGAGCCACTGTAAGTAACAGCTTCCATTTCCAATTCATACAGATCTGTATTTACAAATCTGGGACAGAAAAGTATAAAACATTTAGATTTCTTTGTGATTGATGCAAAATTCTTCCAATTTTTATCTTAATGTACCAAGATGTTCTTCTCATGGGTGAAAGCAAAAAGAATCTGTTCTCATATTCCAAATGATGACAAAATAGCAGGCTACCTTCTCACACTAAAAGAATTAACAAACTGACTTTGTTGATTTAGTGTGTAATACAAGTTCATTGAAACTATAAATTGCAAAACCAATGCAATATTCTCATAAATGCTATCATACTGTATGTAAAGTTTCTTCTACAACAGCTGTTGATTGACTTACATGTACACACGCATTCTCTCTCTCTCTCAAACACATGTACGCGCGCACACACACACACACACACACACACACAGGTACAAACACTTGTAAACATGACAAATTGATTCAGGAGAACTTGACAGGATATTTCTACAAAACAGAACTAATTTTACAAAAAATATTTTTGTATCATTTTACATGTAAAGGTCTCTCTATTAAAAATATACAAGTTGAAGAACCTTACAAAAACAGATACAAGTTTTCCCACCCAATCATATTTATATTCAGCAACTTCTCAGAGGCTTAAAAAGTTCTTCAGTTCTTTCGGCGTTGTTTTTCCAAATATCTTCCCTATCTTGGGGGTCATATGAGAGTACCTCGTAGAATTCTGCTGTGTTCCACCAATGTTGCATTGTAAATTTTACAATGAATTATTTGAAACTGAGTTCCTTGTAACTCTCTCTGGAGTTAGTTCATTCCTTGCCCTTCCCACTAAACCCAACAATCAACACAAATTTTCTCCTATTCTTATAAAGCTGTACAGTATTGGCCATCAAAAGGAAAATGGTTACTCTGGAAGATTTCTGCTGTTATGTTTTAGTTCCTAGAAACAGCCATAGTTACTTAAAGGTTCAGGATAAATTTCATTTTCATTTGTGCCAATGCACAATTTTTGCTAAGTACACTGATCCTGGTTTTAGCCATAACATCTTAAAACTCCATCATACTTATATTTACAGCTAGTACATGCACAGTGTAGTTTATATTCCCGTATAAGATTTTTTTAAAAAGCACCTTTGGATTAAAAAAAAACAAAATTAATTTAACAGGATGTGATATCCACTGAACATATTTGTATCCTTCCTTGTACCTGCTGCTATTATACTCAATGGCACACTGTGATTCATATCAATGTGCATTTCCAACTATTAGTCTGTTGAATCCATACTTTCAGATGGAGGTGCATACTTCAGTCTAAAAGTACCTGAAAGATAATTGAACAAACAAATTAAAACACATTATGAATTTTCTTTTGCAAATATCTTCCAAAAGAAATTTAAAATATTTGGATTTTAATACATCTAAAACAACAGCTTGCAAATCATAATAATCAATGCGCAGTTCACTTGATTTTATTTTTATAAACATACATCACCATATTTATTAAGTTCACAAGTCAATTACGAAGATAAATATAACTGAAGGTAAGGCGTCTTTATTCTTTGAGAGGGAAAAAGGGTATCATTCTTCAAATAATTCCATACATTTATTCAGCCTTAACTTGTTCTAGAAAATTATAAATTCTGTCTCTATCAAAGCAACCCCTATTATATCCCTGCTCACATCCAGAATAATAGCCAAGCAAATGCTTGAATTACAGTAGCCAATATGCATGTCCCCACAAACAGCAATGTAAAAAGAAACAATCACTTTAGTAATGGTGGTTCAAGAATAAATTTGGCCAGACACCGGTAACAAATCACGCTTTGCCAATTTTCACATGAAAGCAATTAAGGCCTCTGTTTAATAACATTTTTTTCCATAAGATGGCACCTTGGAGATCTGTGTCCAGTGGTGTACCGCAAGGCTTGATGCTGAGCACTTGTATTTTGTAATTAAGAAATTAAATGTAAATGTAGGATGTATGATTAGTACATCACAGAAAGCTGGAGGTGCTGTGGATAGAGAGGAAGGTTGTCTAAGGATACAGCAGGAATAGAAGGAAATTCTGTAGTTGCAATAGATGAAAAATTAATTCTAATAAGCATATAATGATACATTTTGAGAAATCAAATAGAATTAGAACATACAGTTAATGTATATTTACTTTGAATATAAATTTATATTTTAATATATAGGATTTATTTGTTACTGAAGCAAGAAATCAAAAGTTTAATTCTTTTGGACTAAGAATTCCTTTCTGCGGGTGAAAGCAAAACACCATCTGTCATATTTCAAAAGATAAAGTGTAAAAGGGAGGTGACAATGGATATTAGACCACTGGAAAATGACACTGGAAAGGTAGTAATGGGGGACAATGAGATAGCAGATGAACTGAGTAAGTATTTGGCATCAGTCTTCACTGTGGAAGACACCAGCAATACGGTGGAAGTTCCAGCTATCAGAAGGCATGGAGTGTGTGAATAACTAGAGAGAATGTTCTTGAAAAACTGAAAGGTCTGAAGGTAATTAAGTCACCTAGACCAGATGGTGTACACTCCTGAGTTCTGAAAAAGGTGACTGAAGAGATCATGGAGGCATTAATAACAATTGTTCAAGAATCACAGCATTCTGGAATCATCCTGGAAGACTGAAAAATAACAAATGTCACTCCACACTTCAAGAAGAGAAAGAGGCAGAAGACAGGAATTTATAGGCCAGTTAATCTGAAATCAGTAGTTGGGAAGATGTCAATTTTTAAGGATGATATTTCAGGGTACTTGGCATATCATAAAATAGGCCAAGGTCAGCATGGTTTCATCAAGGAAAAATCTTGCCTGAACAAATCTGTTGGAATTCTTTGAAGAAATAACAAGCAGAATAGACAAAGGAGAATCGATTTGTGTACTTGGATTTTCAGAAAGCCTTTGACAAGATGGACACGAGGCTGCTTAAGCTATAAGCCTAAGATTCAGGAAAGATTCTAGCATGAATAAAGCAGTGGCTGATTGGCAGGAGGCAAAGAGTGGGAATAAAGGAAGGCTTTTCTGGCTGGCTGCCAGTGACTAGTGGTGTTCCACAGGGGACTGTGTGTTGGGACCAATTCTTTTTACATTATATGTCAATGATTTGAATGATGGAATCGATGGCTTTGTTGCAAACTTTGCAGATGATAGGAAGATAGGTGGAGTAGCAGGTGTTTTAAGGAAGTAGAGGGGTTACAGAAGGACTTAGATTAGGAGAAATGGCAAATGGAATACAGTGTTAGGAAGTATATGGCCATGCCCTTTGGTAGAAGAAATGACAGGGTTGAATATTTTCTAAATGGCAAGTAAATACAAAAAAAAACTGAGGTGCAAAGGGACTTGGGAGTCCTTGGGCAGGATTCCATAAAGGTTAGTTTTTAGGCTGAGTCTATAGTGAGGAAGGCAAATGCAATGTTAGCATTCATTTCAAGAGGACCAGAATATAAAAGCAAGGATGTAATGTTGAGACTTTATAAAGCACTGGTGAGGCCTCACTTGGAGCATTGTGAGCAGGTTTGAGCCCCTTATCTTAGAAAGGATGTGCTGATTCTGGACAGGGTTTAAAGGAGGCTCACGAAAATGATACCAGGATTGAATGGCTTATCCAATGAAGAGCATTTGATGGTTCTGGGCCTGTATTCACTAGAATTCTGAAGAATGAAGGATGACCTCATTGAATAGTGAAAGGCCTTGATAGAGTGGATGTGGACAGGATGTGTCCTATGGTGGGAGAGTCTAAGACCAGAGGACACAGCTTCAGAATAGAGAGGCATCCTTTTAGAATGGGGATGAGGAGGAAATTTCTTTAGACAGAGAGTGGTGAATCTATGGAATACTTTGCCACAGGCAGCTTTAGAGACATGGTCTTTATGTATATTTAAGGCAGAGGTTGATAGATTCTTGATTGGTCAGGGCATAAAGGGATACGGGAAGAAGGCAGGAGACTAGGGCTGAGAGGAAAATTGGATCAGCCATGATGAAATGGTGGAGCAGAGCAATGGGTCAAATGGCCTAATTTTGTTCTATATCTTATGGCCTTATAACATAATAACAACAGATCTTCTCACACTATAAGAATTAATTGACTTTGGTGACTTAGCTGCTAAGGAATGTTGATGAACAATGGACTTTGGGGTTCAAGTCCAAAGTTAAAAGTGGCAACACGACTAATAGGAAGAAAAAAATGCATATGATATGTTTGCTTTCATAGGTAAGGGCATAGAAAATAACAGTTGAGAAGTTATATTTCAACTTCACAAAATACTAGTTAGAATCCACTTGGATATAGGGTACAGTTTTGGCCACCATATCACAGTATGTGGTTGTCTGGAGAGAGCAAAGAGGAAATTAAGCAGGATTGGAGGACTTTTTGGAGGGATTGTTGTTTTCCCTGGAGCAAAGAATGCTGTTGGTTGACCTGATACAGATATATAAAATTATAAGAAGCATACTGTAGATAGGATAGATAGTCAGAATGTGTGTCATGATATCAAAAAGAAGAGGATATAGGTTAAAGATCAAAGGAAAGGTTCAAAGACTCATTTTATTATGAATGTATGCATAATACAACTCTGAAATTTGTCTTCTCCAGATAGCCATGGAATACAGAAAACCACGTAAGTAGTTGAAAAAAAACTACTTACGCCCCACACATGAAAAGAAAAAGAAACAAAAACTTGCAAACCCCAAACACCCCCAACCCCTCCCTCACACAAAAACTAACAGATAACCCAAACCCCCTTTATGGACATACAATCAAAGAAATATAAGCTATCTTATGCATTTATATTTATTGTGTATTTTTTATTATTAATTGATCTTTATTATTTTAATTTTTTGGTGCTGCATCAGATCTAAAGTAACAATTATTTTGATTTCCTTGTGTACAGAAATGACATTAAACAATCTTTAATCTTCAATCTCTTGAATATAATTGCATGACTACAGTGAAAAGACATAATATAAAATGCAAATTTTTTTTTAAAAATCGGAGAAAAGTCTTATACACAATACGTTGAACAATGGTGTTTCATCTTCTAACCACAGTTGAAAGCTTCAAGGATCTAATTTGTTTTAAAAACTTACATATGCCGATTAATCCAATTTCTTTAACTTTCTTCCCACAACATTTACATTCACTTCAAAATTAATTCATTTTGTAGAAAGTTTACCAACTTATTGTGTTTATATAAATCTTAGCATAATTTACCTTGCTGATTGGAATCCATTGCTGGCTGCTTGCAGTCCTGAGCTCGATGCCCATTAGCCCCACAGTTGTAGCATGAAATATGTCCATTCTTTTTATGTCCTAATCCATTTGTGCTTCCTAGTACATGTTGTGTCTGATATACTGCAGTTGTACCACCCAAGAAATTCTGCATGGGAGGCATGACAAAGTTTGATGGTCCACTTAAGATGGATTCAGGAGTTACTGCACTATTATAGGCAGGGGATGGAACAACCGGATAGGGAAAGGCAGTACTGTTATTATATTGGGTGTTGATGTAACCATTATTACATAGAGGACTGAATGGAAAAATTGGAAAAGTTAACACTGAATGCCCAGAAAATGGGCTTTGGAAGTAATTGGCATAGTTAATAGTCACAGGATTGGAACCGCAGTTTCCACTGCAGCCACAAGAACTACAGACGTTACACCCAGATTGCTGCTGCTGTTGCACTGGGATATTCATTCCTGAGCCTCCATTACCATTATTGCTGTTAATATAACTGTTTTCAGCCACAGAGGAGATGGTTGGGCTGGAACTAGGGATAGGACAATTTGGCATACTTGCAATGTTTGTGAAGGATACTGAAGAGTGGCTGCTGGCAGGTGCATTGTTGTTATTCGTGCAGAAAGTGCCAGAGATGGAAGCTACAGGTGAACATTGAATTGTTGAAAAGGCAACTTTGGTGTTTGCTGAATAAGGAACTGTTCTTGAGCTTATTACAGCAGGTGATACACTTTTCATTTGTACAACACTATTATAGGCAGTTTGTCCCACCAGCAATGGTTCTGTAGGAATGGGAGAAGAGACCAGAAGTTTCATAGGGGACTGAGAAATGTTATATGCAGAGTTACATGTTGCATTAGTGGAAGAACTGGTGTCCATTCTCAAAACTGATAATGGAGTAGTTTTGGATGCATTATCAATGGAGGAAGGAGGTCCAACTTTAGTCCTAATTCCAAAGTTTATAACATTAGATGGAATCCCATTATTTTCTGACGCAATTGTAGATATTTGGGAAGCCTGAACAGGAGGGGTTGGCACTACATCTACAACTACAGGTCCAAGAGAGCCAAACTTTTTTTCCACTTTGATGCTATTGCCAGGTCCTTCATGAATTTTGTTTCCAAGGTCAACAGCTGGACTTCCATGGATTGGAGAGGATATCCCTGTTATTGGCTTTATATCAAAGCTGCTTCTTTCTGACTTGCGTACTGAATTCAGCATTCGGCTGGGAGCAATGTTTGAAGAGATCACTGGCATGATCTGCGCTGTGGAAATAGCTGAAGATACATGGCTGGGATGTGCTAATCCAGTCTCATTTTGTACTGGAGAGACTTGTGCTGTGGGTCTCCATGATCCAGTGTTTAGGTTACTCAGCTGATTTGATAACATTGCTGGTTTCTCCCTTACTTGAATGTCAAAAACAGTTTCCGCATCTGCAGGAGGAGTTACATGAATTAGTAACCAATTCATTCAGTGATGATTAAAATACTTAATCTCTAAGCTACATAAAATTGGATTTGAAACTACTGGCTACTTGCATCAAATCTTATTGATTTCAATATTTTACACACTATAAAGATGAAAAAATAAAACAATGTTCTCTCACATATAACAAAATATCTCTCCTACTGTAAGTCCAAATCTGAAAATAGCAAATAGATTGCCTGTTATTTGTTGCTATTCACCAACCAGAAATAAATGAAGTAATCTATGTATGATCACACTGGCTCATCATTATACACCTTGATCGCTAGATTCACTCATTGGTATTCAACAATTCTAGATAGAGACCTGAGCACTTATCATTGCTCCTCAGCATTGCTAGGACAGTTTCTATTATAATGTTCTAGGCTTCTTTCAACTTCATTTTTAATTCATACATTGCTTTAGCACAGAAGCAACAATAAAATTTTATTGGTTTGAGTTCCACACAAAGAGACGTGAACATGTATTCGCAGTTCATATTCCAACCCAGTATTGAAGAGGTGCTTAACTGACATTTTTACTGTCAAGGTACACTAGGACCCAGAATGTCCTGTCAGTGGGTGAAAAGATATTGCACTTTTAACTGTGAAGAGCAGAAATTTCATGCATCCTGTCAACAATGATCTCATAATCAACATCAATACAACAGATCATATTCTCCTTTACTTCAATGCTGCTCCAAAATGCAAGGCAAGAGCTTCACTTCAAACAATAAGAGTATTAGAGGAGGCTAATTAGCCTGGCAGGTATAGACTAAGAGCTGTAAATTTCATATACTTAATACAACTTCCTTTTAACCTCTATAACCCACGAGTATGTATTTCTGACTCTTAACCGTCTGCTACATAGAAATGTTTCCCTCATGTCATTTTTAAAACCTTTTTGCCAACCACATTCATTCTAAGTACCCTGGTTCTTGAGCCTTGAATCAACAGACACAGTTCCTCTCTATCTACTCTCACAATAACTGTCCTGATCTCTAGTGCTCTCTACATGGAGTTTACATGATATCCCTCTCACCATCTGAATTTCCTTCCATATGCCAACTTGGGGGTTGGAAAGTTAATTGCTTCTGTAAATTACCTCTAGTGTATAGGTGAGTAGCAGAATCTGGGAAGAGTTGAAGAGAAAATGGGATCAACAAAAATAGGATTAGTGTTAATAACTCTAGAGTGGTTGATAGTTGGTGTGGATTAAGAGAGCTGAAGGCTCTGTTTTGTCCTGTCTTTCACACTCCAACTCTATCAGATTTCCTCACAACCTCCTCTTAACTAGGAGAGGACCAGCTTTCAACTCCACCTAGGTAATTTAAGTTTCTTAGCCTTGAAATCTTAATATGTAAAGAGCTTTGAGGTGTCCTAGAATGAAAGATACTCTTCAATTGCAAGAACAATAGAATTCTTCAAACAGTGTTAGTTTTATATAGCAAGTTTAAGTGGAAAAACTTGAGTTGGTCAAGAATCAGTGGAGGTTAACAGGGCACCGGAAATTAGGGAATGAGAGAATGTCATGGTTCCATTCAGGCAAGGCCATGCTGGTGCAGAGCCAAAGGGAGAACTGCAGCATGAGGCATGTATAGGATAAACAGAACTACTGCAGTATATGTTAATACAGGCACTGGACTCCTCAACCTCAGATCATGCAGATTTTCTTTAAATTAAGATGAAGCAATTCACACATTTCATGCATACTTTTGCAAGAAAAATGTATGCGGATCAGAGGCTACATAAAGAACTGAATTAATAGAAATATATGTTCTAACTGTGTTGTACTTACTTGCATGCCTCTGTTCACAAATGGCCACCTGAACTAGAAAATATGGAGGACTGGCTAACCATGATTGAGTAATATCCATACTGTCAAAATAACTGGGGTTGTAACAATAAAGTAAACTAGCTTGACATGACTTTAAGCTCTCGATTATTTAAAAAACAACATTTCTTCAGCAAATTTGTCAAGACTTTAGAGAAGTACAGGCAAGGGATAACCATATTCTGTGCACCTCAATCATCTGAAGTACAGGTATAGTAGATAGTAAGAAACTTTTCTCCATAGCAGAGATTTTTCAGATCAAAGGACATTGGTTTAATATGAGGTTTAGAGGGTCTGAGGAAGAATATTTTCACCACAGATAGTTGCAATTTGGAACACTCTGCTTAAGAAGGTGGTGGAGCCAAGTTCAGACTCTAAAGAAGCACCTGAATGAGCACTTGAATCATTAAGTCATAGTAGGCATTGAACTAGGTGCTGGTAAATGGGATCAACATACATAAGTATTTGTCAGCTGGCATAGGGACAATGGGTACAGGGCTGCCCTCTGTGCTGTATGACTCTAAAAAATTTATGACAATATTATCTTCCTGCACTTGCACTTCAATGCCAACATTTTCCTGTCATCAGCATCAGCAAGAGTGATCAAACTAAAAAAGAGCTTAAGAAGTTTATATGAAAGAGCAGACATTCTCTGGACAGTAAAAAGCACCAATGGACACACTGTAGACTGCTGTTTATTAATTACAGCTCCACCTTCAATACTATAATTCCAAGCAAACTCATCTCCAAATGCCTAGACCTAGCACTCAGCACTTCCCTTTGCAAATGGATCCTTCTTTGACTTCCCAACCGGCAGTCCACAGCAAATAAGAATAGGCAACAATATATCCAGCACAGTTACTTTCAAGATTGGTGCTCCACAAAACTGTGTTCTTGGGCTTCTTACTCTATTCACTATGCACTCACAACTCTCTGGCCAGATTCTGCTCTATCTCCATTTACAAGTTTGTAGATGATACCACCATAGTGGACAATATCTCAATTAATGATGAATTGGACTACAAAGCAAGCAGAGAACTGGGTGACATGGAAGCATGACAACAACCTCTCCCTCGATCTCAGCAAAATAAATGAGCTGGTCACTGACTTCAGGAAGGTGGGTGGTGCGCATGCTCCTGTTAACCATCATTGCTGAGTTTGAAAGGGATGAGAGCTTCAAGTTCCTCAGACAGTACATTGTTAATAGCCTGTCTTGGATCAACCATGTAGACATCACAGCCAAGAAAGTTTACTGGTGCCTCTACTTCCTCAGGAGGCTAAAGAAATTTAGCATGTCCTCATTGACCCTCACCAAATGCTCTACCCATAGCTGCAAGAAAATATACACAGTCGTGAACACAATTCAGCACATCATGAAAAGCCACCTCCTCTCCATGGATTCTGTCCACAATTCTCGCTGGCTTGGTAAAGTAGCAATGCTAGACATTTGCTTCTCTCTCCCCTCACATTGGGTAGAAAATACAAAAGCCTGGAAGGTTGTGCCACTAGGTTCAAGGACAACTTCTATCCCATTGTTATAAAACTAATGAATGATCCCCCAGTATCTCAAGATGGATTCTTTACCTTACAATTTACCTCTTGAAAGCCTTTCACCTTATCGTCTACCTGCACTGCACTTTCTCTGTAACTATAACATTACTCTGCATTTGGTTAGTATATTACCTTGTACTACCTCAGCGCATTGCTGTCATGAAATGATCTGTATAGGTGACAAGCAAGTCAAGTTTTTTACTGTACCTTGGTATGTGACTATAATTTACAAATTTAAACCAATTTTTACTTGTCTGTTCATTTTAACTGCTCCCACAATAACAACTTTTTTCACTCCACATTTCTACACACCTCATGAGTCCATTAAAATCTATAAATAGTCGCACAAATCAAATACAAATATGGTTTAGATGCAACATATTCAGTGATTTTATCTTAGCGTATGGGGGTAACTCTAGAAGTTTAGCAGAGATCAGGACTACCAATGATAGCCACTAAGACCTATCTTTTAGAACTAATAAAATAAGTCACAGAGGCTCTTGAAAATATGACGAATGTCCCTCTGAACTTTCATCAGTAGCCAAAGTGTGTACGGCATCAAAAAGTGGTGATTTTTTTTTTAGTACCAATGATATGGGTAGGAAAATGGATGAGATTCTGCAGAGTATGGGGAAGTAGATAGGAAGCTAAACTGGAGGACTTCAGGTGTAGTAACCTCAGGTTTGCCAACTGTGCTATGTGCAAATAGGACAATATAGCTGAAGAACTGGTGTGGAGGTACGGTTTCAGATTTGTGGATCATTAGAATCTCTTATGGGGAAGGTATTGTGGCTATAAGAAGTATTCAACCCCATTGAAAGCTTCCATGTTTATTGCTTTACAACATTGACTCACAGTGGATTTAATTTGGCTTTTATTGACACTGATCAACAGAAAACACAATGACTCCAAGCATAAAGTCAAAGCTACATTGGAATGGCTTAAGAACAGCAAAGTTAATGTCCTGAAGTGGCCAAGTCAGAGTCCAAACTTCAATCCAATTGAAATTTATGGCTGGATTTGAAAAGGACTGTTCACTCACGATCCTCATGCAATTTGACAGAGCTTGAGGAGTCTTGTACAGAAGAATGGGGAAAAATTGCAGTGTTCAGATGTGCAAAGCTGATAGAGACCTATTCACAGAGACTAAAGGCTGTAATTGCTGCCAAAGGTGCACCTACTAAATACTGACGTGAAGGGGGTGAATACTTATGCAATTAATTATTTTGTTTTATGTTTGTAATTAATTTAGATCACTTTGTAGAGATCTGTTTTCACTTTGACACAAAAGAGACTTTTCCTGTTAAACAGTGTAAAAAAAAGCCAAATTAAATCTATTGTGATTCAATGTTGTAAAATAATAAAACATGAAAACTTACAGGGGGTGGGGTAAATACATTTTATAGGCACTGGTAACCGTGCAAAAGGGGCAGATTATACCTGAAATTGAGAGGGACCAATAAACAATATCCTTGCAGGCAGATTTGCTAGAGCTTGTGCGGAAGGTTTATCAGTGGCTGGAAACCAAAATGATAGGTTAGAGGATGGAGCAGTTGGTGTAAAGGTAGATGCTGTGCGAGGAGAAACTGTGAGGAAGGATACGCACTCATAGGGCATAACTGTATTCAGTGGGATGGGTTGCAGCTCAGCAATTTTATTGCAAGAAGTATCAGGAACAACGGTGATGAACATAGAAAAACTACAAAATTGTGGCAATTAGAAAGACTTGGCTGTCTGAAGGGCATGCATGGCAGCTGGATGTTCTGGGGTTTAGATTTTTTTTAAAGGGAGAGGGAGGGAAGTAAAATAGGTGAGGGGAGTGGCATTTCTAATCAGAGAGTATCATTGCTGCAGAAAGAAAGGATGTCATGGAGGTATCATTTACTCAGTCGGTATGGATGAAAGTAAAAAAACAGTAAAGAAACAATGACTCTGTTGGAAGTATTCCATGGACCACCGAATACCAACAATGACACTAAGGAGCATATCAGGAGGCAGATTTCGGAGGTGCAAAAATTAGAGGAATGTTGTCATGGGTAACTTCAACTTCCCTAATATTGGTTGACACCTCCTTAATGCAAAAGGTGTAAATGGGGCAGAATTTGTTAGGTGTGTCCAGGAAGGATTCCTGACACAATGTACAGAATGACTGGAGGAAAAGGCCATGTTGGACCTAGCATTAGGTAATGACTCTGGTCAGGTGACAGATCTCCCAGTGGGTGAGCACTTTGGACACAGTGACCACAACTCCTTAATCTGTACCACAGTGCATGACAGGGATAGGAAAAGAGAAGTATTTAATTTGGGAAGGGTGGTTTATGATGCTATTGGGCAGAAACTTGGGAGCATAAATTGGGAACGGATGTACTCAAAAATGCACACCAGAAATGTGGAGGTTGTTCAAGGAGCATTGCATGGAGGTCTGGGTAGGTTTGTCCCATTGAGATGTGGAAAGAATGTTAGGGTGAAGGAACCGCAGTGGATAAGAGATGTGGAACATCTAGTCAAGGGGAAGAAATCATTCTTAAGGCTTAGGAAGCAAAACCTTATGGGGTTGTGTGGGACAGGCAGGTCATGCCTCAGAAACAAAGGTTAGTAGTAAATAGAATTCATTTTGATCGGAGGTTGATGAACAGCGGTATTCTACAGGGATCTGTTCTGGGACCCCTGTTCTTAGTGATTTTTATAAATGACTTGAGTGAGAAAATGGAGGGGTGGATCACTAAGCTTGCTCATCAGTAAGGTGGCGGGAAGGTTTATGGTGTTATGCATAGTGTAGAAGGATGTAATAGCTTACAATAGGACATTGATAAGATGCGGAGCTGGGCTGAGAAGTGACAGATGGAGAACAATCCACAAAAGAGGGAAGCGATACATTTTGGATGGTCGAACTTAGGGTTAATGTATAGGGTTAATGCAGAATTCTTTAACAGTGTGGAGTAAGAGAGTCCTTCCTAAAATCTAAATAAAAACATTGTGGTGCTGTATTTACGTCATGCTCCTGTTTGTTGAAAATCTAGCGTTAAGTTCAAAGTCACGCTGTTTGTCGAAATTTAGTGCTAAGTTCACAGTCAAGCAATGTTATTGTTAAGTGCTTTTCGTCATGTACGCTGTGCCCATATAATGAAGCAGCCCTTTTAGGTGGAAGGAGGCTCTCTATGATATCATGTAATAAAGTCCTCTAGTCTGAAACAACTCTCTGAGTCAGCCTGATTTATTCTGTCTGCTGCTCCTCAGATTTTTCCCATAACAATTACTATCAGATTATATTATGCAACACTGAGACATTTCACATTCTTCTCCGTCACACATTTAGCCTTCCAAATTCTAACCTTCCCTAGCTCTGCAACTTTATATAATTGGAGTCCTCTAGTATTCATCTGATGACTAATTGGAGATCCTATCACCTCACCATAATATGGACCAAGAGCAAGAAAACGGAACTAGCTCAGGTAGACACGTTGGTCAGCATGGATAAGTCGGGCCAATGGTTCTAATACTGAGTTATATAATTCTATGACCAGTGGCTGGTGTGATTTTGGTTATGTACACCACAGTTTCTCATATTTCCTCCATAAATCTCCCTGTCCTCTTTAAAACACATTTGTCAGAAGAAGTTCCTGCTTTATGTTTGCTTTTGTGGCTCCATGTCAAATATTGTTTGATAATGTTTCCTTACAATGTTCTGGAATACTTTGTACACTTAAGACAATACAAATATTGTAAATACATGAACTTAAATTGTTTTAGATTTCTCTAGTAGAACAGTGCTGTGTAATTGTAAATTGGATTAAGTCTGAGTAAAGTAAATCCAGATTTTTCGGCAGGTTTCTTCTCAGCATTCTTTTCTGACATAAAAAGTCCTTAATACAGCATGTAACATCCAAATCCACTGATAGTGAAATTTTCAACCTCATTGCTCTGAAAACAAAAGTTCATTCTTATTTGCAGAAGAGTCAGTTTTATTCTACCTATTTACCCGAAAACTTGCTACTACTACATCCAGCACTCAAACTGCATTCTCTGTTATCATGGAGATCGGTGACCTCCTACTACATTAAATAAAGCCTCAAGTCTTAATGGCTTTGCCAAAGATAGTTGAGACCTCAGTTACTTTCAGCTTCATAACCTCAGAATTACCCCAGGCTGCTACTGTAAGTTTCTTCTACATATCAGTTTGTTTTTCACTGCTGAAATAGGGTGCTCATCTAAATTGAATCTTTATCTAGTTTCCTTTCATCCCACAGAAACAGAGAGTGCAAGTACACACAGACTTCATCAAAGAGCAGGTGTGTACTGGTTGCACTTATATCCCTATGGTATACACTTGCCAGGAGTGCCTGGTTATACCTTTTCAAAGGTATTTATGTATCTCTCCTGTATGAAGGGCATTCCTCCTGCAAGCATTGTTCTTCAACGCATGTGCTTTTATTTTGATATCCTGGCAGCATACTCTCGCTCACCTCTCACCATGCACAATGCAGCATCCATTCACTTGCAACATCCTGAGAGTGCTGCTAGTTAGTGATATGACCCTTCAAGATCTTCCATCAAACCTCACACCAGCTGTATTGTACTTTACCAGCCGTGAGAACTTGCAATACTTCAATAGAGATATTGTGCTGAAATCAACAATTTTTAAGATAATACCATTCTTTGAAACTTGCCAATTAAAGGTTTTGCTTGTTACGTGATTTTCACAGTTACATTAGGGGTAAATGCAAAACAATTTTAATACAAAGAAGATGGTGTGGAGAAATTTGTTTGCTAAGTTTAGTTATTGGTAGCAAATGATTTCAGGGGTCCAAAATAAACCTTTTCACATTGAAACTTTTTGAGGACCAACTGTGAATAGCTATTTAATAATGAAATTTCAATCACCTTGCATTTAATGTACAACAGTTACTAATGAAAAATAATTAAATTTTCTTATTCACCCAAATGATTGATATATTTTCTTTTCAAATAAGTCTACTAAATTAACCATGCGTATTTCCCACACTGTTATCAGTATTTCTTGGCTGTGTTCAAGTTTATATTTTTGTGTCAGGATCCTCACATATTAGTTTTGCCAATTATAAGATTTACTTTGCTAGATATTTACTATTAATGCCTCGGGAAGTTTTGGACAAAGAGAGGGGATTCTGGGCAGCAGGTTGGATTTGAGGGAATTTTTCAATCAATAATGTAATTATTTTCCCTTTTTAACTTCAATAAACTTACTTCTTTCATTTTCATCTGCACTATCTGAACTCTCCTCCCTTCCCTGGATTCCTATTGGACTTGATGGTGAACTTGAATATTCAGAGGAAGATCCACTATCTTTTGCTGCTGTACGATTGTGCTGTTCTACCTCCATTCGGAGCTCTGAGGAAACAGAAGATAAAAATCACAAGTATATTTTAAACATTAAAATTAAAAGACATCAAAATTATACAAAGTACCTATTTAAAATTGTGGAAATAATCAACTTTGATGGGCATCCATATTGAATCAAAGTAAAGTTACTTACTAATATACATTTTGATAAGTTAATGGTCATGAAAAAAATCAGCTTTACAACTTATTTCAAATCAGCAGCTGTCAATATATAAAACTGTGTAAGTAACAAAATTATTTGATTTTATTTTGATCGGTGAAACAAAATTCCATGACACAATTTTGGCTACTATTTTCCCTCCAATAAGCAGAGAAAAGAAGAACTGATATTTGTATCACTTGTTAAGAAATAAATGAAGTGCAGTGAAATTTTCACAAACATAGGTAGAATAGTTTCCCATGTATGATGTTTGTATTTTTTTAAACAAATCATAAATAGAAATAAGGGTGCTTGAGGATTCTATGGTATAATTATTAATTAAAATGACTCTGAAAAACAAATAGTTCAACTTAAGTGGGATAATAGTTACAAGGTGTCCACAACAGTGAATGAGTTAGACAGCAAAGACATATAAAATAGGTTGTAGACTATCCTGCTAGAGTACCTATGTATAACAGTGGCTACCAAAAGTAGCATTTGCTCACAGTTAGCTACACAGTTAACGTAATGAGGTGACAGTATAAAACACGAGAAAGTCTATCCTAGTATATCGTTGAAGGTTTTATTAATTAAATGCAGATTTTACGACGACTTGTTTTGATAATTACCTGTAGCAGGGTTGCAGTGGATGGAATGAATAGGACCAAAATGACTTGTTGGTGTCACCCTTGCAATTCCAGCAGTAGAAACTGCTGACTGACCCACACTGTTGATATTTCTTCTCTCAGACTTCTCTCTGTCAATCACAATAAAGTTAACTTTAGAATGAAAGAACCTGATGACCAGAAAGTTCAAAATTCCAAGTTTCAGATTAAACAACTGCAAATTGGCAGTTGCAAAGCTGCCCTATATAGATGAACAAATTTTCTTATTGAACTATAATCATTGTCTATGCACTGTGGAAAAACACAGTCATCAGAAATAGAGGTAGCAAAACTCTAAAACTACTCGAGTCAGGTAGTATGCAAAAATATGGGAAAAACACTGAAATTGGAATCTACCTAGCCTACCTAGGCCAGGGTAGAGAAAGCAGGATCTGAGGTTTGACAACCAATTCTCGAGCAGACTGTGATACTGCACGCCCCAGAAATCTGAACTTAACCCTAATCAGCCACATTTCTCAGGACCTGGGAAAATTATCAACTTCAGGAAAATGTGCACTGCTGAATCCAGGAAATACAGTATGTGTACTACTACAGAGCTCCCAATTAGCAATTTCACCTATTTCTCTGTCACACTTCCATTCTCCACCCCTCTTCACTCCCAAGTGTGTGAAGTGCATCCAACTACATCTCCTTGAAGACCATGTTAAGGATCTGGAGCAGCAGCTGAATGTCCTTCAGCTTGGAGAGTGAGCAGATCATTGATCGGAATTATAAGGAAGTAGTCATCCCTAAGTTACAGGAGTTGGGTAGCTGGGTGGCTGTCAGGAGAACGAATGGGATGATGAATAGGCAGTTACCACAGGGTGCCCCTGTGGCTATTCCCCTTAATATTAAGTATACTGCTGTGGGGGAATGACCTCCCTGGGGAATGCCATGGAGACCAGGTTACTGGCACTGAGCATGGATCCATAGCGCAGAAGGGAAAGAGGGAGAAGAGGAGAGTGGTAGTGATAAGGGACTCAGTAGTCAGAGGGACAGGCAGGAGATTCTGTGGATGTGAAGGGGACACCCAGACAGTATGTTGCCTCCCAGGTGCTAGGATCAGAGACATCTCAGATCATGTCCACAGCATTTTGGAGGTGGAGGGAGTGCAGCCAGATGTCTTGGTACATACAGGTAACAATGACACAAGAAGGAAAGGCAAAGAGGTCCTGAAGAGAGAACTTAAGAGTTAGACAAGGGGATGGGAACCAGTGTGAAGGGATTCTGGATAGGACGGATGGTTAAAAAAGAAAGCAAAGATAGTATGCAATCAGAATCTCAGGAAGGGCAAACAGATGATAGGATAAAATTGCAGCCAGCGGGGTGAATATCAGTGCATTAGCGATGCAGAATCAAAATCAGTACTCAGAGTATTAAATCTCAATGCATGGAGTATAAGAAATAAGGTGGATGACTTTGTTGCACTTTTATAGATTGTAAGGTATGATGTGCCCATCACTGAATCGTGTCTGAAGAATGGTTGCAGTTGGGAGCTGAATGTCCAAGGTTACACACTGCATTGGAGCGATAGGAAGGTAGGCAGAGGGGGCGGCATGGCTCTGCTAGCAAAGTGGTATCAAAGGAGGATGAGACATAGGATTGGAAGATCCTTGTGGGTTGACTTAAGAAACTGTAATGGTAAAAGGGCCCTGATGGCAGTTACATACAGGCTCCTAACAGTAGTTGGGATGTGGGTTAGGGTTAGGACTACAGATTACAACAAGAAATAGAAAAGGCATGTCAAAAGGTTAATGTTATGATAGTCATGGGAGATTTTAACATGGGAAAATTAGGTTGGTAATGGATCTCAAGAGAGTAAATTTGTTGAATGCCAATGAGATGGGTTTTTTAGAGCAGCTCATCATTGAGATACCTAGGGGATCAGCTACACTAGATTGGGTGTTATATAACGAACCAGAGATGATTAAGGAGCTTAAAGTAAAGGAACCGTTAGGAGATGGTGATCACAATATGACTGTGTTCAACTTGAAATTTGACAGGGAGAAAGTAAAGTCTGACAGAGCAGTATTTCAGTGGAGTAAATGAAATTACAGTGATATGAGAGAGAGGAGTTGGCCAAAGTAAATTGGAAGGAGATGCTGACAGGGATGGCAGCAGAGCACCAACAGCTTGAGCTTCTGGGGAGAATGAGGAAGATGCACAATAGACACAAAGAAATATTCAAATGAAAAATAGTACAACTGTGGCTGACAATGGAAATCAAAGCTAATGAAAAAGCACAAGAGAGGTATACAACAAAGCAAAAATTAGCAGGAATATAGAGGACTGGGAAGCTTTTAAAAGCCTATAGAAAGCAACTAAAACCATCATTAGTAGGGAAAAGATGAAATATGAAAGTAAACTAGTAAATAATATCAAGGTGGATTAAAAAAAAATAAAAGAAAGATGAGAGTGGATATAGGATGACTAGAAAATGAGGACAGGGAAATAATAATGGGGATCAAGAAAATGGCAGATGAACTAAATGAGTATTTTCCATCAGTCTTCATTGTGGAAGACACTAGCAGTATGCCAGGTGTTGAAGGGTGTAAGGGAAGAGAAGTGAGTGCAATTGAGAAGGTGCTCAAAAAGCTGAAAGACCCAAAGGTACACAAGTCACCTGGACCAGATGAACTGCACCCTAGGATTCTGAAAGAGGTAGCGGCAGAGATTGCGGAGACATTAGCAATGATCTTTCAAGGATCATTGGACTCTGGCATGGTTCCACAGGACTGGAAAATTACAAATGTCTCCCACTCTTTAAGAAAGGAGGGAGGCAGCAGAAAGGAAATTATAGATCAGTTAGCCTGACTCAGTGATTGGGAAGATGCTGGAGCCAATTGTTAAGAATGAGATTATGGGGCACTTGGTGACAAGGACAAGATAGGACAAAGACACCTGTTGGAGATTACAAGTAAGATAGATAAAGGGGATGCAGTGGATGTTGGATATTTGGATTTTCAGGAGGCCTTTGACAAGGTGCCACACTTGCGGATGCTTACCATGGTATTACAGGAAAGATACTAGCATGGTTAGAGCATTGGTTGATTGGTAGGAGGCAGTGGGTGGGAATAAAAGGATCCTTTTCTGGTTGGCTGCAGTGGTCTGTGTTGGGACCACTTTGTTTTATGTTGTATATCAGCGATTTAGATGATGGAATAGATGGCTTTGTTGCTAAGTTTGCAGATGATACAAAGATTAGTGGCAGGGCAGGTAGTGTTGAGGAAATAGGAAGGCAGCAGAAGGACTTAAACAGATTAGGAGAATGTAGAAGAAAGTGGCAAATGAAATACAATGTTGACAAAAGCATGGTCATGTACTTTGGTAATAGAAATAAACATGCAGACTATTTTCTAAACGGGGAGAAAGTCCAAAAATCTGAAAGGCAAAGGGACTTGGGAGCCCTCGTGCAGAACACCCTAAAGGTTAACTTGCAGGTTGAGTCAGTGGTGAGGAAAGCAAATACAATGTTAGTATTCATTTCAAGAGGTAGCGAATATAAGAGCAGAGATGTGAGGCTTTATAAGGCGCTGGTGAAACCTTACCTGAGTATTGTGAAGAATTTTGGGCTCCTTATTTAAGAAAAGATATGCTGGCATTGGAGAGGGTTCAGAGGAGGTTCACAAGGATGATTCTGAGAATGAAAGGGTTATCATATGAGGAGCGTTTGATGGCTCTGGGCCTGTACTCACTGGAATTTAGAAGATTGGGGGTGGATCTCATTGAAACCTTTCGAATATTGAAAGGCCTAGTCAATGTAGCTGTGGAAAGGGTGTTTCCCATGGTGGGGGTCTAGGACAAGAAAGCACAGCCTCAGGATAGAGGGGTGTCCATTCAAAATAGAAATGTGGAAAAATTTCTTTAGCCGGAGGGTGATGAATTTGTGTAATTTGTTTATACAGGCAGCTATGGAGGCCAGGTCATTGGGTGTATTTAAGGCAGAGATTGATAGGTTTTTGATTGGCCACATCATCAAAGGCAATGGGGAGCAGGCCGGGGAGTGGGTCTGAGGAGGGGAAAAGAAGGATTGGCCATGATTGAATGGTACAGCAGACTCGATGGGCCAAATGGGCAAATACTGCTTCTATGTCTTATGGATATATGGTCTAAGTAGATCAAGACCTGCAATAATCATCAGTATTGACCGTATCAATCTTGCTCTTTCCTTTCCTATTGGGGCCACCAATCCTCCATTTCATGGCCTACCTGTCTTGGCCAATCTGTCTGATTACAGCTGGGAATAAGATAAAGGGTTTGACACTACAACTGCTGTAAATTTGAAATAACAGAACATTCCACAAAGCACTCTGACAAGATGATAATAGTTACCTTCTGATAATAAATTTGGCAAGACCTAAAAGTCATTCTTCCTTTGGCATTCTCAAGCATACACAAATCCTGACCAATCTACCCATATCCAAGCAAATAAAAGGGAGATATAAGCAAAGCCATTACACTAAAAGAGTTGCACATGCATTTAAATAAACTGTTTTTGTGCCATCTCAAGAGCTGTGGCAAATACTGTATGCAAAAATGCTAAAGCATTTTCCACATCAGTATAGCTCGGAGTGAATGAAAATCAAAAATATCAAATATGTTGGAAATCTGAAATAAAAACAGAAAATGATGAAGGAAAAATCAGGAATCTGTGTATAAAAACAGAATGGAAAGACCATAAGCAGGAAAGGCAGAAAACAAGTTCCTTTTTGTGCAAAGATATATCCATTGAAAAGGACCGAGCAATACCTCTGATTGAGAAAGGCCAATATATCAGTGAAAAGCTTTCATTGAAGCTATTTGGGTAATATGTGAAAAAAGAGAGAGGAGAGAGACAGCAAAAGAGAAAGAGGGAGAGAGAGGAGAGCAGGGTGAGGGTGGGGGAGTGAGGTGAGAAAGGGGAAGAATGGGGGACCAAGAGTTAAAGTAAAAGGCAACTGTTTCAGGATTGTATATGCTCTGCAAAGTAAACACCCAATCTGTGCTTGACTTCTCCAGTGTACAGAAGAATGCTATATGAGTGCCAAGTACAGCGCAATAGAGTAGGGAAAATGCAAGTAGTTTGTTGCTTCGCTGGATGGTGGAAAAACAAAAGTAAGCAGGAAACAGTTCTGTCCACCATAGCAGAGGGGAAGTCATAGTTAAGGAAGAAGGAAAGGCCAAAGAATTTTGAATTTGATTTTGAATCCTGAAGGAATTTGTTGTTGACCACAACAAGATTGTTCAAAATGGCAGCGGAATGGAGAACTACAGTAACAGATCCCTGCAGACCATGGTTGAATCTCATCTTTGGAACAGATATAGTGGAGAGGAACTGGAAGAAATTAAGTGAAGTCCTTAAAGGAAGAAGGGTTGGAGAAAGTATAGTTAAGATGGTTGTGAAAATCTATCAGCTTGCAGTGGGTTTTGTTTCTAATTTATCCTGTAAGACAAGAAGATACAGACAAAGAAGAGCAAATTTAGAGATGGATCATATGAAGGTGGCAGCTGAGTGGAAACTGGCAGTTAATTGTCAAGTTCTGAAAGAACGTAGGAAGTAGCACATTAAATTTCACAATATATAAGGTTACAACATAGATAGTATTTTCATGTAATTCCATACTGGCTCTCAAGAGTAATTCCATTATTTACATTTTCCAAATTTTTTACTCATAAACTACCTTTGACATACCAATTCTACCCCAATTCTCCTACCATTTGTCAGTGTAAATATACAGGGACTGTAGGAAACCAGGTCACAAGAAGGAAATGACAAACTCCAACAAAGGCACCAGTGGTGAAAATTGAACATGGGTCACTGAAACTGTGAACCAGTAGTAGTACATACTATGCTACTGTGCTAATTTATGGGGTCAGGAACTGTGAAGTCTAAAGGAAGTGGAAGGTATCAGAGGTTTTATGAGAAGAAATTTAGAGTCACTGTCCTCTCTAAGCTGCGCAGGTGCGCAGCCATGCAGTAACTGAAATGCTCCCGCACACTTAGCTTTTGTTGCCACGCAACTGGCATTTTCTTTTATATAACATTTTATTAAAGTGCCACACAACTTTCAGGCAGGGTAAAAAATTTTCTGCTCAGAAATGGTTGGTTTGTATATCTGTTCAAATGCAAGTGAGGGAGGGAGAGAGTGGGAATGTCGCAAGAAACTGGGAAATGATGGGTGGAAGCGACAAATGGCTGAACAAGATGGAATCTGATAGGAGAGGACAGTGGACCATAGAATAAAGGGAAGGAAGTGGGGAGGGTTACAACTGAGAGATGGGTGATGAGCAGATCAAGAAGGCAAAGATGGAGAAAGATGAGCGATGGGGACTGGTGGGTAAAGGGAGGAAAAGGACAGAGAGGAGAGATTATCAAAAATTACAGAAATCAATGTTCATGTTGTCAGGTTGGAGACTACAAGGGTATGAGATGTTGTTCCTCTAATCCAGTTTGCCCACCACTGACTCGTGCATGTTACAATACTTATAAAACATGATATGAAGGCTGCGGTTACTGCAGTGGGATCATCTGCCAGAAATAGCTGAACTGCAGAGAACCAAGAACTGCATCACTATCTACCACTACAACTTCCATTAAATCCCTGATACTTATATTTTGAAAGGAAGTTCAATTCACTCTTCTAGGCAAGTACATGCTCTTTATTGCCAGTTAGAATTTGCATACATAATAGCATGGTTTAAAAGTAATCACTGAAAATAATATTTTAAAAAATGGCCAAAATGCTAGTTTATTTTCGCATACATTTTCAGTACCAATACCTTTCAGGGAAGATTATATATATAATTCTTTGATGTCTATTTTAGATGATCAAACATTCATTTTCTAAAAAAATTGATGTTACAGAGAAAGTTTTCTATTTCATTAAAGAAAGTAACATATGAAGTAATAAACCACTTTTCAAAGAAAACCTTGATTACTTTGTAGGTATACAGCTAAGTGCATTATTAAACAAAGATAACAAACAGATGCTAATTTATCAGACAGTGAGTTGAATGAACTAAATTGATTAACTGAAACAGAAACAGGTGTAAAATGAATCAAACTGGGTGAAGGGCAACCAAACTGAAAGGTGAGGATGTGGCAGATGTGACAGTTTAATCAATTCTTATATTATGACAACAGTGAGTATTGTAACAAGACACTAGGTGGTCATCCTGCAACAGCAAGGTCTCTCCAAAGCAGAATGGAGTTTCAAGATGTGCTGTAAAAAGCTCTTCTGAAGAACCACAGAGAAACAGACAAGGTTGAGGACCAGAAACACAGTGGTAGGCCATGGAAACTGTGTGCAGCAGATGAGAGATACATCAAACCGATGACCCTTCTAAATCAGAAGAAGTCCAGTGCTGCTATCAGCTCCAAACTAACAGAAACCACTGGAACCCAAGTACATCGCTCTACTGTCCAGTGAGGTCTTGTCACAAGTGGTCTTCATGTAAGAGTTGCTACCAAAAAGCCACTCCTCTGAAGTGGAAACAAAGCTAAGAGATTCATCTACACAAGAACTGAGGTCTTGAACATTTCCAGAAATTGCTCTGGACTGCTGAGGCAAACTTCGAAATTATTGGCTCAAACAGGAAGAAGTTTGTGCATAGAAGATCTGGAAAGTGATACATGGATGAGGGTTTGTAGCCAATGGTGAAGCACAGCAGGGGTTCCCTGCAGGTTTGGGGCTGCATTCCTACAAATGGAGTTGGTGATCTGCTCAGAATTAATGGAATCTAAAATGTTGAAGAGTACAACCAGATTCTCAATCAACACGCATGTGATCGGAAGACATGTGATCAGTCTCAGCTTCATTCTGCAGCAGGACAATGATCCCCAAAACATGGCCAAGGTCATAAAGAACCATCTTCAGTAAAAAGAAAAACAAGGAGTTCTGTAACAGATGGTTTTGACCTCCACAGAGCCCTGATCTCAACAGCGTTGAGGATGCCTGGGTTTACCTGGAGAGACAGAAGCAAGCGAGACAGCTAAAGTCTGCAAAAGAACTGTGGCAAGTTCTCCAAGATGTTTTGAACCACCTAGCAGTCGATTTTCTCCTAAAATTGCATGACAGTGCACCTAAGAGAACTGATGAAGTTTTAAAGGCAAAGACTGGTCTCTCCAAATACTGATTTGATTTAGTTATTTTTACTGTTTACTGCTCTTTATATTAAATTTTTTGATCTTTGGAAACCTTTCATTAATTTTGAAAGCATCTTTGCTTTTTTTTAATATGTGCCTAAGACTTTTGCACATACTGTACATACGTATTTTTTGTAATTTCTCATTTTTTTAATTATCAGATAACCAATGGTTGCTGTGGCAAAGAAAAATGTTGGCAATATATATTCCATTGAGTATCTTGCCCATGGATTTATTCCATCCCCACAGGACAAAAGGATGTCACTGTGTCTAGTTTGTATGTAAGCTGCGGAAGCACTTGGACACAAGAGTATAAACACAAGAAAGACAAGACACTAGATTGCTTCAAAAAACTACCAGATAATTTTATGATAGACAAGAGTTTACTTGGATCTTATGAGATTTCAAACTTAATTGCAAAAGGTAGCAAGCAACCCAATATAGGTGGGTCATTAAATTCTGCCTGCACTTTCTGTTGTAATTTCTACTGTTATGAATCACAGTGCATATGGAACTATTTAAGGCATCCCCTTGAGCAACTCATCAGTATCAAGGCATATTGATGATATAGAAAAACAACAAGTTGCACAACTGCAAGTTAAGAAGTTTGCCCTGGAAATTGATGAAAGCACATTAAGTGATAATGAAGCCCTTCTGATGACATACGTTAGGTTTTTGAATGATTATCAGGCCAATGTGGAAACACTTTTTACCCGAAAGCTTAAGACAGATACCAAAGGTATTAGCCCAAAATGTCGACTGTACTTTTTTCCCATTGGTGCTGCTTGGCCTGCTGAGTTCCTCCAGCATTTTGTGCATGTTATGAAAGATGAAATATTTTTGAAGAAGTCATAAGCTACTCCTTGGAAACAATATTCTGCTGGCTCATGCAACTGATGGTGCTGCTTCAATGGTAGGAACATACAGAGGATTCATTGTTCATTTTAAAAATCCTGTTCCTGACACTTTTTGCATATGCTATGTCATTCGTATTGCTAAATGTCAGCATTCGGTTGCTAAAAAAAATTGGGAGAATAGGTGCACAACACCCTTGCTGCTATAATTATGACTGTCAACTTCATCAAAATCAAATGTATTTCAAGATCATCTTTTTCAATAGCTTTGTGAGGAAAACAAAGAAGATATTGAATAGCTAGTAATGCATACTAGCATTGAAAAAGCAAAAGGTTATGAAAAGGCAATTGTCTTTGTTGCTTTGCTGCACTTCAGGATAGTATTGCAGCATTTCTAAATAATAAGCAACTTAGAGACCTGCTGGAGATGCATATTCCAAACTGGATGATGGATCCAATTGGAGTGATTGTGAATGGCGTTGATACCACATTGCAAGAATGTCTTATTGAACTGAAGAGTGATAATAACAGCTGAAGCAAAATTCTGTGCTTCAAGCAATATTTCTGGATAACTAGTGATATTCAAAATAAGTTTCCACAGCTCTGGAAGAAAGCAAAGTTGTTTTTATCTGAATTTCCCACCTCTTATCTAGTTGAATGTGTCTGCTGTCAAAAGCTTGTAACGATCTTGATGTTGTGAAAAGAGGTGATCTTAGATTGTCTTTAACCAAGTTGCAACCAGATATTCAAAAAACTTGCCACTTTGTATCAGTCACAAGGATCTCATTAAATACCCAAACCAACAATATTAAATGCTTTCTTGTTCCTGGTTGGAAGAACATTACAGTATTATGAATAAACTATCCTATTCAGAGCTTTGAAATTGTTTTATTTTACACATACCTTTACATTATATTTCACATTTAACATATAATACCAGTAATCTATCAAAATAGATATTGACTGTATATTAGAATAATTAGTACAGTTGACAAAAAAACTTTAGCAACTAATGGAGATTACGGAGGGTGGAGGCAACAGGCAAATTAAATTAAATAATGTGAGCCATGAGCAATAAACGGCTAAGAACCACTGCTCTAATCTGCCAACCGAGGACACTTCTCCTTCTGGGGTGGGAGTAGCATGATTTTGGATGACATTATAAAGTCTATTCTTAGACAAGTTAAATTACAGCAGTCTAACTTGGTTTAATTTAAATTTTGTACTGTTTAAAAATTAGTAATTTTACTGACAGCAGAGGCAATTCTCACCCTTTTCTAAGAATTATTTTTACAATCACTATAAGGTAGAATTTGTAATAATTCTTCCTTTTTAAATGGACTTTACGTATTGTATTCATGCCATTCCTATTCAAGATGAAGAAGTTAGATAACTTTTTTTCCATCTAAGTCTTCTTTGCTGAAGTTCTTGCAAATACGACCACATTCCAAATCCTATTTCTCCATCTATTAATATGGAAAGGTGTCTAATAGCGAATTACATTCTTTCAGGAAAATATCAAGAATAATACTTAATTTGGATTCTTCCTTGCACACTAATAATTGAATGTTCATTCAGATTATAAAGAAAACAAACAAATACTCAGGGCTAGTAATGAAAATTAAACTAATACAACCAGAACTGCAAATACTACATGGCATAATGAAACAAAATTATTCTGTGTACTGCCATATTTGTATTAAAGAGCTGTAAATGTTTTAAATAATCAATGATAATACATTAAATTCAGAATGTTCTTATAAAGCCAATAATTTAAAATAAACCTACTTTTCAAGTTCTAATTGCATCTTCAACTTTTTCTTTGCTCCTAATGTGAGTGTTTCAAATTTGTTCAGATCTTCTTCAGTAAGACTGAGAAACTATATAAAATAAAGACATTTATTAAAAATAAACTAGAATTGATTTTAACTAGCTAACATATCAAAGTTATGGTATTATGTTAAATTATTATAACCAAATTACTCGTGAGAAAATTTCAAAACACATGTTTATGTTACATTTTTACATTTATGTAAAATTACAATTACATTTTTATGTGTGTTCTCCTGCATAAACAGAGAGATAGCTCAGAGTAGAGTGCTTGCAAACTCATCTCTTTTCTGCAGGGTCAGAGACATGTATTCTGTCCTCTGTTACATTCACAAGAGAGACCAAAACCACATAACGAACAGATATATTTTATTAGCTGCCTCTGTTTTGAGTTTTGGATGTTTAAATTATCATAATGTGGCCTGGATCACAGATCAGTACACCATTGTCTACATGAGAGGTCACCCTGGGTTAGTAATGTGCCCTTCCTTATCATTACTCAAGTAATAGGCTCATCTGTGTCTGAAGATTAGCATCCCAGATTGTTCCTTTAATTTGCACAAGGTGATGTATCAGAATCTAACCAGATTCATAGGGAAACAGCATAGCTTGCCCATAAGGAAGCTGGAACACTGCAGTGCAATGAAACAGTTTAATTTTTTTTTAATTGTAATTAATTCCCAGTAATGGTTTGTATAGTTTGTTTTTACTGCTAATATAAGTGATATTCACCATTTTTATATGTCCCAAATTATCTTCAGTGTGGAGATCTACTTGCAATTGGTAGCACCAGTGTATATCTAGTCATCCCTCACTTAAAAAAGCTGTATGGGTCTTGCATTTATGTTCAGGTCACAGTGGATCGTTGGTAGATGCTGAAAGGTATTTTTTCAGTAATGAATATCTTCCTAATGAGCTGCACTTAATTGTGACATAATTAAGATTGCTCCCATTCCCACCATGTAAGTCTACTGATGAATAAGTCCTTTAATTTCCAATTAATTTCCTATTTAATTTTTGTATTATGATCATCACAAAACAATATTATTGGGTTTCTTGGTGAAATATTGCACTTTTTCTGTTTCAATGCATGATATTCCAATCAGCTACTGCAGGAATGTACAGCTGTGAAAATACAGCCAAGAGTTCTGACCCTGAAAGACATCTTTTCAAAGTGATACATGCACAACATAAGCAACCATTCTGCAACTACTGGACAGCAATACCTCTTCAAGAATGGCAGCTGCAATGCTAGAAGAGGGGGAAGAAACCTGGACCAACTTGTGAAGAACAATACTACCAGGTGGGATGTCCTCTGTTCTCCAATATGAACCTTTGGTCATCATGGATCTTCCCAAAGCCGTTAATGCAGTATAGAGTAGCACAATGTAAGACATTGCATAGATCAGTAGCATTGGCTTAGCATGATCCTGAGGCTAAGAAGCTGAGTGTAGTATTATCTTGACTCTGAATGTGACAATGGTCAGATTGTATGTCTGAGTTTTTAATAATAAATGAGGCATATAACTACTTCTCAAAGAAGTATATATAAAATCTGGGGTTCCATTGAATTATGGGTGAAGGATCTTGTATGATACATCAGAAACCTATGGTCTATGTTCATGTCATCCAGCAAAACTGTTAGGTATAGACAAATAACTACTGGAAGCAAGTTTTGATTATAGGAACATCTTAGATCTTAGTAGTTGGTAGTATCAAGTGTTGGTCCATTAAATAAAGTAGCTTCAGGGAGTACATAAGAAAATAGTAATTGTTATTTTTCAAATAGGAGAGGATGAATTAATATTAGAGTCAAAAAATGATGTTGGACTTCTGCTAATGTCATTGAGGGGAGTTTTTATGCTGGAATTACATTAATAAATTTACTGAAAATCAGTGCTAAGAGACTGAATTTTCCACTACATGGTAAGGAAGCTAGAAAAGGGCAAAGTTTTGCTCAGCATTGTTGAACTTATATGCACTGTAACTTCTTACAGTTGAAGAGTGAATTAAATTTGTGAAAATTTAAAAACTTTAGTTCTCTGTCCTATTCCTCTTCTGTTTCCCTGTATTCAGCCAATTACATTGTTCCAATGCCCAAGCCTAAGGAAAAGCATCTCATATTAGAGCAACATATAGCACGGAAACAGGCCCAATAATACATTAATCCTATAATCCAAATAATACATGCTGACCAAGATCCTCAGCTAAACTAGTCCTACTTGTCTCCCAAAGTCCTGCTTTGGTCCAAATCCCTCTAAAGCAGGGTTTACATGGGATTCATGGACCCCTTGCTCAATGGTATTAGTCCATGGCATAAGGAAAAAGTTAGGAACCCCTGATCCAAAGTTTTCCTATCCATGTACATTTCCAAGTAGCTTTTGAATGTTTTAATATGCTTACATCAGCTACTTCCTCTGGTAGTTTATTCCAAATTCTGACTATCCTGTGAAAAAGTTGCCCCTTAGGGTCCTATTAAATCTCTACCCTCTCCCTTCAATCTAGTCTAATCTCTAGGTAGGGTGAATGCATTAATTCACTCTAACTATGCCCCTCATGCTTTTATACACCAAATAAGATTACCCCTCCCCCACCTCATTTCCCCTACATACCAATGGAAAAAATCTCAACCTTTCTCTGTAACACAGTCCCTTGAAGACTGGCAATATTCCTGCAGATCTCCTCTGCACTCTTTGACCAAAACCAGTCACAATATTCCAAATCTAGCCTCATCAGCATCTAGGACAACTGCAATGTAACATCACAACTTCAATATTCAGTTCCCTGACTGATGAAGGCCAGTGTACAAAGTAAGCCTTCTTTACTACCCTGTCTATTCGTGATGCCACTTTCAGGCAACCATGTACTTGAATTCTGAGGTCCCTCAATTCTACTAGCCCTCTGTGCTCATTGCAGCTCTTGGAACTTGATATAAAAATATCTCAAAGCACAGTTTAGAAATTGACTCAGAAAACATGGGTGAACTCAAAAAGGAAATTGCAGCATATTAAATGTCTGTAAAAGGAAGAAAATGTACAAAATGGTCAAGTAGATTCCTCAAGATTATTGATTTACATAGAAACATAGAAAACCTATACAGGGCACAATACAGGCCATTTGGCCCACAATGCTGTGCCGAACATGTACTTGATATATAAATTACCTATGGTTACCCATTGCCCTCTATTTTTCTAAGCTCCATGTACGTATCCAGGAGTCTCTAAAAAGACTCTATCATTTCCACCTTCACCACCATTGCCAGCAGCCCATTCCACACACTCACCATTCTCTATGTAAAAAAAAACTTACCCCTGACATCTCCTCTGTACCTACTTCCAAGCACCTTAAACATGTGTCCTCTTGTGGCAACCATTTCAGGCCTGGGAAAAAGCCTCTGACTATCCACACGATCAATGCCTCTCATTATCTTATACACCTCTACCAGGTCACCTCTCATCCTCTGCTGCTCCAAGGAGTAAAGGCCAAGTTCACAAAACCTATTCTTACAAGACATGCTCCCCAATCCAGGCAGCATCCTTGTAAATCTCCTCTGCACTCTTTCTATAGTTTCCACATCCTTGAATTGACCAGAACTGAGCACAGTACTCCAAGTGGGGTCTGACCAGGGTCCTATATAGATGTAACATTACCTCTCAGCTCATAATCCCACGGCTGATGAAGGCCAATGCACCATATGCCTTCTCAACCACAGAGTCAACCTGTGCAGTTGCTTTGAGCATCCTATGGACTCAGACCCCAAGATCCCTCTGATCCTCCACATTGCCAACAGTCTCAACAATAATACTATATTCTGTCATCATATTTGACCTACCAAAATGAACCACCTCACACTTATCTGGGTTGAACTCCATCTGCCACTTCTTAGCCCAGTTTTCCACTCTATCAATGTCTCGTTGTAACCTCTGACAGCCCTCCACACTATCCACAACACCCCCAACCTTTACGTCATTAGCAAATTTACTAACCCATCCTTCCACTTCCTCATCGGTCATTTATAAAAATCACGGAGAGTAGGGGTCTCAGAACAGATCCCTGAGGCACACCACTGGAGACCAACCTCCATGCAGAATATGACCCCTCTACAACCACTCTTTACCTTCTGCATGCAAGCCAGTTTTGGATCCACAAAGCAAGGTCCTGTTGGATCCCATGCTTCCTTACTTTCTCAATAAGCCTTGCATGGGTTACCTTATGAAGTGCCTTGCTGAAATACATCTGCGGCTCTACCCTCATCAATGTGTTTAGTCACATCCTCAAAAAATTCAATCAGGCTTGTAAGGCATAGCCTGCCTTTGACAAAGCCATGCTGACTATTCCTTATCATATTATGCCTCTCTAAATGTTCATAAATCCTGCCTTTCAGGATCTTTTCCATCAATTTACCAACCACTGAAGTAAGACTCGCTGGGCTATAATTTCCTAGGCTATCCCTACTCCCTTTCTTGAATAAGGGAACAACATCTGCAACCCTCCAATCCTCCAAACCTCCAGAACCTCTCCCATCCCCACTGATGATGCAACAATCATTGCCAGCAATCTCCTCCTTTGCCTCCCACAGTAGCCTGGAGTACATCTCATCCGGTTCCAGAGACTTATCCAACTTGATGCTTTCCAAAATGTTCCAGCACATCCTCTTTCTTAACATCTATACGCTCAAACTTTTCAATCTGCTATAAGTCACCCCTACAATTGCCAAGATCCTCTTCCGCAGTGAATGCTGAAACAAAGTACTGGTTAAGTACCTCTGCTATCTCCTCCAGTTCCACAGACACTTTTCCACTGTCACACTTGATTGGTCCTATTCTCTCCCATCTTATCCTTTTGCTCTTCACATACTTGTAGAATGCCTTGGGGTTTTTCCTTAATCCTGTCTGTCAAGGACGTCTCATGGCCCCTTTTGGCTCTCCTAATTTCTTTCTTAAGCTCCTTCATGCCTGCCTTATAATCTTGGAGATCTCTATCATTACCTAGTTTTTTGAACCTTTCTTAAGCTCTTCTTTTCTCTTTGACTTGATTTACAACAGCCTTTGTACATCACAGTTCCTGTACCCGACCATCCTTTCCCTGTCTGACTGGAACACACCTATGCAGAACGCCACGCAAATATCCCCTGAACATTTGTCACATTTCTCCTGTACATTTCCCCAAGAATATCTGTTCCCCTTACTCCAATTAAATGCTTTCCTAACTTGTCTGTTCCTATCCCGCTCCAATGCTATGGTAAAGGAGATAGAACTGTGATCACTATCTCCAAAATGCTCTCCCATTGAGAGACCTGACACCGGACCAGGTTCAGTTCCCAATACCAGATCAAGTACAGACTCTCCTCTAGTAGGCTTATCTACATATTGTGTCAGGAAACCTTCCTGGACACCTAACAAACTCCACCCCATCTAAACTCCTCGCTCTAGGGATGCCAATCAATATTTGGGAAATTAAAATCTCCCACCAAGATAACCCTGTTATTAATACACCTTTCCAGAATCTGTCTCCCTACCAGCTCCTCGAAGTCCCCGTTACTATTCAGTGATCTATAAAAAAACACCCAGTAGAGTTATTGACCCCCTTCCTGTTTCTAACTTCCACCCACAGAGATTCAGTAGACAATCCCTCTATGACTTCCTCCTTTTCTGCAGCCATGACACTATCTCTGATCAGCAGTGCCACACACCCACCTCTGTTGCCTCCTTCCTTGTTCTTTCTGAAACATCTAAAGCCTGGCACGCTAAGTAACCATTCCTGCCCCTAAGCCATCCAAGTCTCTTTAATGGCCACAACATCATAGTTCCGAGTACTGATCCACGCTCTAAGCTCATCCGCTTTGTTCCTGATGCTTCTTGCATTAAAATAGACACATCTCAAACAACTGGTCTGAGCACATCCCTTCTCTGTCGCCTGCCTATCCTCCCTCTCACACTGTCTCCAAGCTTTCTCTATTTGTGAGCCAACAGCCCCTTCCTTTGTCTCTTGAGTTCAGTTCCCACCCCCCCAGAAATTCTAGTTTAAACTCTCCCCAGTAGCTTTAGCAAACCTCCTGATTTCTACATATGTATTTAGTATTATGATACTGTATTCACAAAACAAATTCTTTCCCAATGCACTTTAGTACATTCTTCCTATATACAAAAACAGTATTTTTAAAGACATAAAGCAATGAAGTATTTTTCTCTTCCACAGAATTAACAATTCAAATTTAACAAAGAGAAACCTACCTTATCCATTGTGAGTTGTTTAAAAACAGGATAATACTTGTGCAGTCGCAACTTTTTAAGCCAGTCAAGAATTCCAATTTGTTCTGTATTTTGTGGACTCATGTTCTCAGCATGTGGCCAAGCAACTGGTGCTGAGCTTCCACTGACAGTGTGTGGGCAAGAAGAAACAGAAGCTGATGGCTGTAGTGTGCTATGGGAACACTGGATGCTGGCTACACCACATATTGGCCTGCAAAAACAAAAATGGATTTAGCACATTTTCTTTGATAAAACACATCCCTCACACAGTAATTACATGGAATAACATGGTAATGTGCCCAAGTAATTCTACAAACAACTCATGTTTAAGGTAGATTGCATTTTTCTGTCTTCATCCTTAACATCTTATCAAGAGGATGTAAAACCAAAAAGCACTTGCGCCATTCAGTAATAAGTGAGAATAAATTAACACACAAATCAAAGTCTGTTTTCATGATAGCTACCTCTATGTTAATTCAGAATATAAATAATTTATATCAGATATCATTATAAGGAAACCTTTGAGCTGAATTCTGCAGTTACTGGCAAAGAAATGCTGCTCACTGTAATTCTGCATATTTTTGGCTGCACACTCTACTCAGGCTTTTGAGTGGCAACAGGCTGTCACCCTCTACAGGATATCTATAACATCTGCATGAATGACAGTGCTCTTTGAAAAATCATCACTGAGGCAGGCACAAGGACAAACTAATAAGTATAAACCATTTAAATTCAATTTAACTCATGTATAGAGAGCAATATAATGAGCAAAATAAAAGAAAGGATTTAGAGAAAGAAAGAGACCATAGCTTCCAGATTTCCTGAAAGACTAAGAATGAGTGTACTCCAGAAGCTGCAGGCTGATATCTTCCATTATAGTCATACTTGCGCTTAACCTCACCAATAATTTCAATATAAAATATAGATTTGTGAAATTAATCTTCACTTATTTTTAGTCCGAAACCTTTAAAGTGGGCAGAGTTTAGAGATGCAGTTTAGAGTTTGTGATTGGCAACAAGACGACCAGCAGACTGTTGGGGAAGTTGTTCTGATTGGGGAGACAGAATGCTGATGGATTGGGGAAGTAGGGTGTGGGCATATATTAGCAGCTGGGAAAAACTGAGTCAGGTAATAGTTGGAGTAGGTGTTAAAATCAGAGTCAGTGGGCTTCAAGAGAGATCAAATCATGAAATCACAGACAAAATGGAGAGGACTTAATATTTAAGGTAAGCACATAATAGCCTTTACATTCTCTCAGTTTAGCTTTGAGGAGTGAAGACATGCGGGAGGGGGGGGAAGGGAGGGAGGATAGACACTTTATTGATCCCAAAGAAAACTACAATGTCACAATAGAATTATAAGTGCACAGATATACAAAATACTAGAAGCAGAGTAAGAAAATATTTTTAAAATATTAAAAATTGGCACCCCAGGATAATGTGCTCCTGCAAAGTTTCTCTGCAATGTTCCAAAAGGATTGTTGCAAGGAAAACAATATCATTCTTCTATGCTCTGGGGAATAAAGCCCTAATCTATTCTATCTTTCCCTATAACTCAGGTCCTCGAGTCCCAGCAACATCCTTGTAAATTTCCTCTGTACTCTTTCAATCTTATTCACATCTTTCCCATACGTCGGTGACCAAATGTGCACAGTACTACACATTAGGCCTCACCAATATTTATAGAACTTCAACATAACATCCGAACTCCTGTATTCAGTACTTGAATTTATGAAGACCAATGTGCCAAAAGCTCTCTCCAACCCTATCTACCTGTGACGCCATTTCCGAAGAGTTACGGATCCGTATTCCCAGATCCCTCTGTTCTGCTGCACACTTCCATGCCCTATTACTCACTGTGTAAGTCCTCGCCTGGTTTGTTCTCCCAAAGTGCAACACCACTTATACACTCCCATTTCTAGTTATATTTTAGGTCAGCATTTTAATAAGAAGGCTTCCTATATCTGAAATGTTACTTTTCTAACAAGAATATCACTATTCAATGGGATATAGAATATAGTGTGAGTCTTTGCTATGGTGAGTTGAATGACAGCAACAACACAGTTTCGGGTGCATTGAACTGCTCATTAAATAGTTCAGCTGTTAAATGGAAGAAGAAATCAAGTAAATGACTGCAGTCAAAATAATGCTAATTATTTGACACTTTTGTATCATATACCTGGAACTTGAATCATAAGCATAATAAAAGTTAGGTTCTACTCAATGGGTGACAGGAGTGTTCTTCTTTTGAGAAGAATGTCTTAGTGTTATAAATGTTACACAATATCTCAGGTCAACAATTATCTCCATATTAATAATTCTTTTACACATTCTGTAGCTCAAAGTATGCATCAAAATTCACATCAGCATTTTAATCTAGTGAGCCTTATTTTATAGCAGTCTGCTGTAAAAGTTTCACAAAGTCAGCAAATTTGAAAGCAAAATAATATTATTAGCTACTTTTGAATAGTTATTAGCACTTCTGCTGTATTTCTGGAGAAACAGAAATTGCCATTTATAAAACGTGTTCTTGTACAGTCCACTACTGAGGGGCGATTTGGTTCCACTTCAATTTGCCTACTATTACAACAGGTCACAGCAGATGCC
Source organism: Hypanus sabinus (assembly GCF_030144855.1). Lineage (NCBI taxonomy): Eukaryota > Metazoa > Chordata > Chondrichthyes > Myliobatiformes > Dasyatidae > Hypanus > Hypanus sabinus. Next base: position 48,296,688 of record NC_082722.1, read on the forward strand.
ATTTCAATGGCTCTTCACTCAACCTTATAATATCTGGACAATGAAGATACATACATCCAGATTCTTTTCATTGACTACAGCTCTGCTTTCAACACTATCATCTCCTCAAAACTAATTAATAAGTTCCAAGATCTAGGCATCCTTGTGCAACTGGATCCTCAATTTCTTCACTTGCAGACCCCAGTCAGTGCCCATTAGCAACAAAATCTCCTCCACAATCACTATCAGCACAGGTGCATCACTAGGCTGTGTACTTAGTCCCCTACTCTATTAACCTTATATGTATAGCAGGAGGCCATGTACAGCTCCAATGCCATATTTAAGTTTGACTATTCTGGGCTGAATCAAAGATGGCAATGAATCAGCATGTAGAAGGAAGAGTGAAAATCTGGCTGAATGGTGTCACAACAACTTCTCACTCAATGTCATCAAAACCAAAGAGTTGATTATTGACTACAGGTGGAGAAAACCATAAGCCTATAAGTCAGTCCTTATCAGGAGATAAGAGGTGGAGAAGGTCAGCAAATTAAATTCCTCGACATTGTCATTTCAGAGGATCAGCCCTGGGTCCAGCAAATAAGTCCCATTACTCAGAAGGCAAGACAGAGCCTCTACTTCCTTAGAAATTTGCACAGATTCAGCATATCACCTAAAATGTTAACAAACATCTTTTGATGTACAGTGGAGAGTAAGTATGCTGACTGGTTGCATCATGGCCTGGTATTCAAACACCAGCACCCTTGAGTGGTAGTAATGGATACAGCCCAGTCAATCACGGGAAAAGCCTTCCCCACCATTGTGCACACTTACAAGGAGCGTTGCTGTAGGAAAGCAGTATCCATTATCAAGGACCTCAACATCCAAGACATTACAGCTGCCATCATGAATGAGGTACAGGTTGCACACCACCAGGTTCAGGAACCTGGTGGTGTGCAACCATCAGGGTCATGAACATTGGGGATAACTTAGCTCACTCCAGTAGTGAATTAATTCTACAACCTATTGACTCACCTTTAAAAGACTCTACAACTCGTGTTCTTGATGTTTATAGCTTGTTTATTTATTTATTTTTGATATTTGCACAGTTTGTTGTATTTTGCACATTGGTTGTTTGTCTTTGTTGCCTGTAGTTTTACATTGATTCTATTGTATTTCCTGTGTATGCCCGCAAGAAAATGAATTTTAAGGTGACATATAGTGACATACACATACTTTAATAATAAATTTACTTTGAGTAGATGCTACGATTTTTTCTACAGATAACAAACTGCACAACCAGAAAACTATTTGCAAGTTCCTAAAGCTATTTTTAAAAATAAAACAGTGAATGAGTTTAAAGGTCTGCAAAAATATTCACTGATGATATTCAAATAAGTTTCAGTTCTTTTTTTTAATGTAATAGTACATGTTTTATATTGGGATGAAAATTTCTCAATTGTTTTCACTCAGTATTACTGAATTAAATAAATGGATCATATTTACAGTCAAAAATTGCTTATGGAATCAATGTGATTGTATCCTATAGGCATGAGTATTTGTCAATAAATGCTTGTAGTTTGTAATTCTGAAGCTTTTAATCCTAATACAGTACTTCATCGCAAACTAACAAAGCTTATTTGAAATACAAGCCAAAGCCAAACTAATATCAAGCTATGGCAATGAAAAATGAGAATATAATTTTGTATTGATAAGTTTTTTTAAAAAAGCCTTAATTTTTTTTTACAGTTTTTTAATATTTTTGCATAAAAGTAACTAAACATCCAAATAATTGTATTGGGCAAGTTTACTGTATTCTTGTGGAGTAAAAAGCAAATTCAATGTATTTCAAAAAAATTGATTAGAATGTAAACTACTAAGATGTTCAATAGGCAAAAATAATCAGACAGATTTCTAATCTTCAAAATCTAATTCTTGATGAGAAAGGTGATAAAGTTTCAAATATGAGCAATGAGGAAAACAAGTTCTGCACAGGCACAAAAAATATTTTTTAAAAAACATACAATTTGATTTGCAGAAGTAACATTAACATTTTTATGAATAAATGTACATAAGACCATAAGATATAGGAGTAGAATTAGGCCATTTGGTATTCTTCAATAAATCAGATTAATTATTAAATTATTAGTGACCATTCAGCCAATTATTTATATTTATTTGCTATAATGCTGCAATGCATAAATCTACACTTACCTTACAGCTGCACCATTGCTTGTGTTAGCTTTGTGTAACATTACTGGTATAGAATTGGTATCTGAATAGAAAAATAAATTACAACACATGTTAAAAGATGCAGCTTATGTATCTTTACACTACAGATAGAACTCAAAGCTACACAACCACAATCATCATAAACATCTTCTCCATAGCAAAAATATTTAAAAATATATTTACAGTACTTTTATTGTTCATGTTTTCACATTTGTATAAAGAAAGTTCACCAGGAGAGAACTACTGTTTTTCAAACTCTGGTGTGAAATTTGTTGTACCCATGAAATGCAGTTACTCTTTCTTCTTAATATGTGGTTTTTGACAAAGCTACACAGTAATGTTGTTGAAGTCAGGGGGCTAGAAATGCATTCACACAACTCCATACATATTGTACTGTACTGTTAAAAGTACATGAGTACTTTTAAAACTACATGAGTAGAACAATTTTGCCCACATTTCTACATGTCTTAAAATTAATCAAGAAATTTTGTTTATTCCTTTGCTAGGGTCTTAATTTTGCTTTATACTTTCTTCCCAAAATTAAAAATATATGTCAATGGTAGTGGAACATGCAAATGTTCATTTTTGGTGGAATTTTCAAACTCACAAATCTGGAAAAAAAACTGTTCTTCGGCAGTAGTCCTGCTGAAGGGTTTCGGACTGAAACATCAGCTGTACTTTTTTCCATAGATGCTGCTTGGCCTGTTGAGTTCCTCCAGCAATTTGTGTGTGTTGCTCGGGGATTTCCAGCATCTACAGATTTTCTCTTGTAAATGACTGTTCTTAGTTATTCACAAAACAACATGATCTTGCTTTTGCTGACATCTCGTGCTATTTAACGTATCAATGTAAAAACTACATTTTTAATCTTCCATGGGATCTATGAGCTCCTGTGACCTCAGTCAGAAGTCACTTTACTTGTGTGAGTTGACTTCTTAGTCCATGGAGGTCAAGATCATGTTCATTCTCAGCATTTCAGTTTCAGCAAAATATCAGTATATTTTTGCTATTAATGACATCTCACAGTTAATTGCTGATTAGGATCATCCAAACTCAATAATTAATGAGAGAATATCAAAACATTCTCTACAAATATCCATAATGAAATTAGTTGATTGCACTTCATAATTCTATGTATTGAACTCTTCAGGACTCCAGTGGACAGTGATAGAACTATCTGATCCATCTTTAAACATGGGATTGGTTAAGTAAAACAAGAAGTAAATGATGCTTTTTTTGTAACCTCTCCTTTGATTCAGAGTAGCCTGAAATGATTTGAAGTGGAATCTTTCATTGCACCATGCCTGCATAAGCCAATTCCTGGTGAGATTAGCTACAGCCAAAATGTCATGTAAAGGCCAGGAAATATTCATAGTTCCCAAAATATTTTCTACTTGTTAGAGTATTCAACATGCAGAGTAGATTTTTCTAGAGAATCTTTACATAACAAGCATCTCCAGAGAAAGGCATACTTCATCATTCTCTGCCCACATCCTCCTCTTTGCACCTAATTTTATCTGAACTTGTTATCTCCCTCCTGGAAGGCTTCTTGCAAAGGTTAGGTAAGATAATGAAGCATGCAGCAGTTGACGATACTCAACTCCCTCAGGAAAGTACTGAAGAATTTCATCTCAAGTATTCCACAGATGCTGTCCATTGACCCCCAGATCTTTACTAGATAGCATTGTAAGAATGTACTGCTACACTAGTTTTACCACAGACAGGAATCAGAAACCAAAGAAGAATCTCTAAGGTCCAGCCCTTTCATGTGGAATGGTGGCTACATTTAATAGTGACAGCAATAAGTAATGTTTTTAATATGAACTCCTCAGATGGACAGGGGGCATAAGTGAGTGTAGTTGCTATTACGAAGGAGAAGGTGCTTGAGAAGCTGAAAGAACTGAAGGTAGATAAGTTACCCGGATGAGATAGAACTACATCCCAGGGTTCTGAAAGAGGTAGTTGAGAAGATTTAGGAGGCATTAGTAATGATCTTTCAAGAATCACTAGATTCTGGAATATTTCCGGAGGACTGGAAAACAGCAAATGTCACTCCACTTTTTAAGAAAGGAGGAAGGCAGAGGGAAGAAAATTACAAGCAGTTAGCCTAACTTTAATGGTTGGGAAGATGTTGGAGTGCATTATTAAGGATAAGCTTTGCCCGAGATCTTGAAAGTGAAAAATGCTCTAAAAGGGGAGGAAGAGTGGACAGAGGAGATAAGAATAGAGGAACATTGGCCAATAATGATGAAGAGAGAACTTCTCAAGCAGCAGAAAACCCCACTGGCCTTCTTACTGGAAAGGTCTGCTACAAAATGACATATATGACAGAGATCAGCCATCATTGCTAGAATAATCATGGCATCTACAAAGTAGAATTCTATCACCACTGACTTGGAAAACATTAAACTCCGAATAACTCTTGGTCATTAAGGTCTATCATAATGTACTTTTTTAAAAAAAAACTTGGGGAACCTGGACATATTTGCCCTGCCTCCAATCATCATTGTGGAGCTCTAGCTAATGTGTAACCATTGCAGAAACAAACTTGCTTGACAGAGTTTAGATGAGGTATACTCCAATAAAAACTTATTTGCCTTGTATGCTTCTGTGGTCACACAATTTACAAGAAGGTGTTCTAAATGAATTTATTTCTCCCAATTGTAGAAATAATCTGGGGTCACACAATGGCCAATGTAACACAGAACATAGAATAGTACAGCACATTACAAGTCCTTCAGCCCACAATGTTGTGCCGACCCTCAAACCCTGCCTCCCATATAACCCCCCTCCTTAAATTCCTCCATATACTTGTCTGGTAGTCTCTTAAACTTCACTAGTGTATCTGCCTCCACCACTGACTCAGGCAGGGCATTCCACACACCAACCACTCTCACCGCGTATTGAGGCTGTAATAGTGTAATAGTTGTTACAAATGCAAAATACTGGAGTTCTGGTATAAACACAAAGAATGTTGAAAATACTAAGCATGTCAGTGATTATCTACAGAATAATCAGAACTTTCTCCAACTGGGAATCATTAGCAATACAAGCTTTTTAATGTGGAGAGTGGTGAACCAAAGCAAAATTCTATGATAGGGTGGTAGACAAGAGAGACCAAACAGTGGAAAGGGTAATAGTGCAAGATGATCGTAGGTGATGAAAGAGAACAAATGTTTGAAGGAAGTGGCATTTGTAGAATAATTATGAGAAATCATCACAGGATTGTGGAGCAAATGCTAGAAATCTCAAATAAAATTGATGGAAATGTATTGACTGTAATTCATTGAACCTGATGTGTCTGAAAGGCAATTATATAAGATAATAACTGGTATAGAGAGCCCTCTTCATATCGATAAAGTGCAAACATAAAAATAAAAGATAAAAAGATGTTAGTTAAAACCAAGCTTAAATAAATAGGTTTTGAGCTGGTGTTTATCAACCAAGTATCAACTTAGTAGAATTGAATTCCAGAGTTTAGGGGCATACTTCAAAAAAGCCAATTATCTTTGGAGGGAGACTGTTTAAACTTAAGTGACCAGCAGAAAGAAGACCTGATTGTTTGAGCAGGACTATAAAACGAAACGGGTTCTGATGTACTCTGGTCCCAGACCATTAAGAGCTTCAAAACAAATAAAAGAACTTCAAAATCAATTTTAAAAGATACAGAAAGCCAATGCAGAGAAGACAGGGTAGGAGTGATATGCTCCCTCATCCTAGTTGTAGTTAAGAGTCTAGCAGCTGTGTTCTGAATGAGTTGAAGTTTTTAAATAATTATGTACAGAAAATGGAAGAACTTGAGCTCAGAACAAAACTGTTTTAAACAAAAAGTGGAGGGACCTGAGCGGGGAAAAAAGATGAAGAATTAATGCATCAGATGGTTGGAAAATCATGGTCACATTTCAGCTGTTTCAAAAAAAAAAATGGTCATCCGATCTACTTTTGGCTTTGCTGAGAGCAGGATAAAACTGGCAACCAAGGTGATAAACTCAGTATAAGAAGTGGAACTCTTTGCTATCAAAATACCAGCAAAAGAGGTAGGGGATATGTCATACACAAAAAATAAATCTGTTATAAGCTGTATTTTATGAGAAAAGTAGGTCTTTTAAAGCAGTTTTGACATTTACAACCAGTCAATAGCAACTGAACTTAAGTGAAGCTCATATTCCAAACTACTCTTAGGATACAGTCGAATTTTCTGCTTTTACATTTGCTTAAAAAGCGCAGGAATTTGAATCCCCAGCTTTTGACTTCAAAAGACAAAGAGGAAGCAAAGAAGAACAAGGCTAGAAACCGGTTGGTACCTAAGACAAAATTACACCTAGTCCTTGTTATCTGCTGATTTGCAGTTCCTGAATTTATGTACTCATGAAGTCAGCCACAATCCACATCTTTTTTTTTTACAAATAAATGTATTATATACTATAAATATATACATTGAGAAATCAATCATTATCTACATAAATGCAGTGATCTGTTTGAAGAACACCTGTGCTTAAGGGGCTCTTAGTTGTACTGGTACAGGCAGGCACACAGGAAGGATCTGAGACTCTGTGGGTATCTCCAGGAAGGGAAAAAAGGATGGGAAAGAACATTGTTTTAATTTCACAAATCCTTCTTTATTCATAGAATTTGCAAAAATTTGCCTATTGCCACAATAGGTCAAAAGCAGATGCAGTATCAATGGCTCTCCACATGACTTTAGACCACCTAGACAACACAAACACCTACGTCAGGATGCTGTTCATAGAGCTATAGCTCAGCATTTAATGCCATCATTCCCACAATCCTGATTGAGAAGTTGCAGAACCTGGGCCTCTGTACCTCCTTCTGCAATTAGTTTCTTGACTTCCTAACCAGCAGACCACAGTCTGTGTGGATTGGTGAATACATATCCTCTTCGCTGACGATCAACACTGGCGTACCTCAGGTATGCGCTTAGCCCACTGCTCTACTCTCTGTATTGTTACGAACCCCATAACTGGGTCACTTACCAGCTAAGATAGAGAGGCCCGTTGAAGTCTGATGGTACTATTTTAAAAAGTATTTATTGAAAAAGGGGCACAAAAGTAAGATTAATGCAAACATACAGATAATATATGTCGTCAATACTAAATCTAAAAGCGCGGGTATAATAATAACCAATAAGAAATAGCTCTATCGTTGTCTAGGGGGATAATGTATTGTCCGATGGAAATATAAAAGTCACTGTTAGTTCGTTCAAGCTGCAGCGTTTTGGGTTTAAGAGAGAGACGGTTTAAACTTGCCCAGGTCTTTTATGATGCCAATCCGTTGAATCGGGGGAGTTGGTTTCTCCACTGTTAGCTAAGCCGTTTTCCGTGGTACCAGCCACCAGTCCCAGGCAACGGAACTGAACGCACGTGGCCTCCTTCAAATGGCTTCCCGCTATTACGGGATCGCTAGGTTTCTTCTGGTGCATCTGAGGGACTGTTCCCACAGACCCTCTTTTATCCTGACTCGCAGGGTCGTAGATGTCAATCAGGTTGGGGGTGATGCAATCTCTCCCTCAACCAGCCCACTTTGCCTGAGGGCGTCCACGTAGCACAGTATCTTCAATCCACAAATTCGTCTTCCAGAGACAATGGCCATGTCCGGTAGCTTTATATCGCTGGGGAAACGAGACATTCTGCACGTCTCCCTCTCTCTCATTTCCTGGGTCTCCTGACCCAACTCAATAGTGATCTTGCGATTCTCACAAAGGAGGGGGCTGCAGGCATAACAGTATACACATGACTGTGTGGCTATGCAAAGCTCAAACACCATCTACAAATTTGCTGATGATACAACCATTGTTGGTAGAATCTCAAGAGGGCGTACAGGAGTGAAATATGCCAACTAGTGGAATGGTGCCGCAGCAACAACCTGGCACTCAACCTCAGTAAGATGAAAGAGCTGACTGTAGACTTCAGGAAGGGTAAGACAAAGCAGCACATACTAATCCTCATAGAGGGATCAGAAGTGGAGAGAGTGAGCAGCTTCAAATTCCTCGGTGTCAAGATCTCTGAGGATCTAACTTGGTCACAACATATCGATGTAATTGTAAAGGCGGCAAGACAGTGGCTATATTTTATTAGGAGTTTGAAGAGAATTGACATATCAACAAATACACTCAAAAACTTCTATAGTTGTACCATGGAGAGCATTCTGACAGGCCGCATCACTGTCTGATAAGGAGGGGCTACTGCATGGGACTGAAGGAAGCTGCAAAAGGTTGTAAGTCTAGTCAGCTCCATCTAGGGCACTAGCCTACAAAGTGCCCAGGACATCTTTAGGGAGCAATGTCTCAGAACATCAGCATCCATTATTAAGGACCTCCAGCACCTAGGGCATGCCTTTTGCTCACTGTTACCATCAGGTAGGAGGTATAGAAGCCTGAAGGCACACACTCAGCGATTCAGGAACAGCTTCTTCCCCTCTGCCATCTGATTCCTAAATGGACATTGAAGCTTTGGACACGACCTTTCATTTTTTAATATACAATATTTCTGGTTTTTCATATTTTAAAAAATCTATTCAATATATGTAATTGATTTACTTGTTATTTGTTATTGTTTTATTTTATTTATTAATATTATTATTACTTTTTCACTCTCTGCTAGATTATGTATTGCATTAAACTGCTGCAGCTAAGTTAACAAATTTCACATCACATGCCGGTAATAATAAACCTGATTCTGATTCTGATACAAAACATTCAATTGTCACCATTCTCAGAAAATGCTGCATCATATGACATCCGTATGACATAAATATGCCTTTACATACATTCCTTGAACAAAGAATCTTGAATCCAAGACCCCAGGGTTTTCATTGAATGAACGACAGCCCCTCAGTAAGCAACAAGGCCTTGAACAATACTGCTCTCCCCTTTCTACATTTGCAGTGACTGTACCAAACATTAGTGTGTCCCTCAGAATGACAACCTGAGTTTGTAATGTCCCAGTGACAACAGATTATCAGGGACAGCATTGGAAGACCAGCAAATTTTGGTTAGATCAGAGGAAATCTTTTACTGAGTTGATAATACTCCAGCAATACTTGCCATATGCCTTTACATGCCTAGACAGGAAAATCTCATAAAGCACAGATAACCTCTGAAAATTAACCTCAAAGAGCACAACAATATTTTCCACAAAAACAAAACACATAAAATAGAAAGAACATGTAATAAGGACTACTTAACTGGAAGGCAATGGTTTCCAGCAAAGAACATTTAAAATCCTAGTGAATTACACCTCAACACTCTGTTAAGATCTAGCTAAGTGTGTGAAAGAACTTTTCAGAAGAGACATCAAAGTGTGTATTTCTTGCTATTTGATGTCTGTGTTTGGATGCCAGTCTCTTCACTTTCTTGCATACTACATTCAGAAAGCCGGGAATAAATTTCTAAAATTTGTGCTACTCGCATAGCAAATGCCTGACTGCTGATTCGGTTTTTTTGATGAAATCCTATTGCATTTCATGCAAAAACACAAAACAAAAAAAACTGTATCAAGTTACTTACTCAGATGCTGGCTGGTCTGATTAACTGTAGTGGTGCTGAAAAATTTCTGTATGTGGTCAGTTTTGATCATATGAGAAGGCAAGGATATCAAATATCTGACAAAATATAAATTCAGTAAGTAAATGTACAGGACAATTAATATTGCAATGGTTTCATTTTGAAATACTGATTACAAAATACAATGGTCAATTAAGTTAAAGCATACTAACTATAGTAATATCATCTGTAATCAACACTCAGAGGAAAGGGCCTTTACACTAACAAAATTAAGATATTGGGCTTTTCCTGCAATAAGAGCACAACCAATACAAAGGGGAAAATGTTTCTTAAGCAGATAGCTTACAACATTAAAAACTTACAAACATAAACATAACTATTAATTTGAAATCACCCCCAAAGAAGTTTAAAAGCTCTTTTCTGGCTTTAAATATCAGTTGAAATGTTGTATACTGTGGTCGGTAGTATACATTTGTAGCTTGAATTAGGTTTGTATTTAGAGTTCAGAGTAGCGCTTAATGCACTCTCTATCTCATTTATAGATTGTTGTTCTTGGGATTTCAATTTTCAATTTTGTCAGCTCTTTCCGTGTAATAACAGCATCCAGAAAAACCGCAGTCAGACACAGGTTCTGGACACCTTTATGATTATGCCCATAAAGTGGTGCTCCAGACAAATGTTAACAATATTAAAAATTCTAACACACGTGTTGTAATCAGACTGGACATGTTACTTTGTTTATCAGCTGAATCTAAATTGCCTCTTTTTAGAAGTGTAAATGAGCTCAGTCTAAGTAAGGGGTTTGTGCAAGTTCATTTTAAAAGTATATTTGTTTAATTTACTCTTAATTTCCCAGCTAATTGGGTAACTTGCTAGAAGCAAGGTGATTCAATTGGGAATATAATTGTTAATATGCCTAACAATGTGGTATGTTTTAGTACATCTTCCAAGGTTGGACTTTGGTGAGTAAGGAACCTCAGAGAGGATGTAGTGATAGTGACTAAATAAATTAACTTAATTAAATAAGATTTTAAGATGGCCAAATCAGATGATGCACTGCAGCTGTAGAATATGGAGATGATGGAAAACAATTTGAATCCCTACTAGCCATATTGGTGGTAAACGTCTGCATCTTGAATAGCACCACATTGGATTTAATGAGGAGGAGTCTGAGATTTGAATACTGCAATGCATCAATGAGTAAATTATTTGGATATATTGTTTAAGGAGCAGCTACACCCCTGAGATTAAGTACTGTTTGATCAAGAGTTAGAAAAACATTTGATTACAACAGCAGGGCAGACATGGGTAATCCAGAAGGTATTGTCATGGGTTTTAGCCCTTGCATTTGTCCAATGAGTATGAGCTTCTTCCAGCCTTTGTGCATGAGAGCAAAATCCTCAAGGCAAACAAGAAAAGTGACAACAGCATAGTGGAGCTGCCATTCATGTTGGAGAAAACAAAATGTTGTTACCGGGATCAATATAATTTGAGATTTAGGGTGAAAGCCTAAGGCCTGAAGATTGTTTAGCCTCCCTGAGACTAATGTTGAAAATAGTTCCTTGGGGCTGGAAAAGCACTTGGTGGAAGATCGTGATATTGATAGGATAAAGAAAGAGGTTCCCCTGAAGGGACATGAGCAGCAAGAGATCAAATTTAAAAGCAGAAAAACAAAGGCTCTGTATTATTAATAATTTCAAATGCAAATTGGCCAAGGATAATAATATCAGAAAATCCTGTCTGGCTCATGGATGCTGTGGGAGAAATGGGTTTCAGTTATGAGGCTCTGGCATCAGTACTGAAGAAAGATAGGTCTGTTACATTGCAACAACAAATAATCAGCTGGAGGAACATCTGTAGAAGGAAAGGAACTGTTGACATTTCAGGTCAAAGCCCTTCATCAGGACTCACTGGGAATGGGCTTCATTTGAATGGGGTCAAGCCAGTATCTCAGAAAAAGCCAATATCTCAGAAAAAATAAGGCTGGAAATAATTAGGGGTGGGTGAGGGGAAATTTATAAACTTAGAGAAAAGATGTATAGTGGTATATGGTAGCAAAATGGAAATAATAGCCATAGTCTGCCAGGAAGGGGCAGAGGGACAGTGTAAACATAAAAGAATACTTCTAATCAGAGGGTTGGAGTAGAGCATAAATGGCATGGACAAAATTGAAGGTATTTTATCATTCATATATCACACATATAACAATATGTGAATAAGTAGTGTAATGCCCTGATTCAGACTTCTACTGTCATGCTGTGAGATAGTTTATTTTAGCAGTTTTTTGGAAAATCAGTGTGCAATGCTGCAAAGAGTGTTTTGGCTTCAGCTGAAGATAAGGAGCCATGTTGTCCAACTTAGAAATGTGTGTCACCCAATCAAGATTGTGGGATGTGAGAGGTTCTAGAACTATGGGGAAGAGTTTGCTTAAGGGCAGTACTCTGGCTTTTGGTCTTTTGGCAGGAGCTGCAGAGTGGGGCCCAAGATGCTGCAGAATGCCATTAGAGAGTCCCCATTGCAAGAAGTGCTTTTTGCAAATGAATGGCTCCAAGGAGGAAGGACTGAAACTCCCGAGAGACAGTCAGTTAGTTTGAGATGTCATCGAGGAAAGTTTGGAATGTGATGGCTGCTTTCAAGTAGACTGGCTTTAGAGCATGAGTAAAGAGATACACCCATGGCTACTCCAGAATGAGCTCCAACGTTTATGTGCACATTGAACTGTAATGGCCCCTTTTATTTTTCTTTTACTGTAACATCTTTATTACAGTTGAAAATTTTGTAAATATACTTTTATAATTTTATACTGGTGTACAATCCGTCAATTCTGGACTATTGATAATTGTGTATAGGCAGTATTTACACAGCATTCACTGAATCAAAACATCACAACATTCCTGCTTGGTTGAACTCTAAATCAGAGCAATCAGAGAAAGATATTGTTTATGAACGGTAGCCTTCTCACCGCTGAGTCATGTAGCTGTTCAGAGTTAGTCAAGGTAGTATACGAGCCCCAGTGAGAGGGTTAAAGTAGCACAAAAGGAAATAAAGTAGTGTGAATAGTCATTATATAGAAATATTTTATAAGTAAACAAGATTGAGTTAAACATTCGAAGCTGTTTAACTTGTGGGAGAGATGGGTAAAATGAAAGTGGAGCAGATATTAAGGAACATGATAAAAGCAGCAGAGAAGAAAGATCTTTGTTCAGAAAATAAAGTTAATAAAGTTTAGACGGAGATACTTGTTTTTGTTCTTTTGTTTTTAGGCCTCCTAACAGTAATGCAGGGCACAGTATGAATCAGGCAGTTAGATGAGCAATGTAAAAAGGATAATAGAACAATCACAGGAGACTTTATATATAGACCCCTAATAAGTAATTGTTGTATGAAGGACTAATTCATTGTTTTTTTTTTGACTATCAGTACATTTAAGGAACAAGGGAACGGACCATTTTAAATCAAGCATTGTGCAAAGAAAAAGAAAATAGAGGATCTGGTAGTTACGGTGTTTCTTGAGACTAATTACATCTCCTCTCACCCTGTATGTTGTACGGGTGATAAATGTTCTTTGAACTTCGAACTTCTTTGAACTTTGATCTGCTCGGGGGGGGGGGGGGGGTTCTATTCCAGGATATCTGTAAAATGTCCTTTTTCAGGCAACACGGGAAACTCTATCTGTTCTCTTTAGAGGGAGGAAGGCGAGAGCACAAGTTCAAGAAATTGAGAAAATGAGAAAAGGGACTCAATTATTAACAGAAGGATAAGGACTTCCTGAAAATGGAAAATTCAGTGTTCATGTTAGGCTGTAGATAATCCATGCAGAATATGAGGTAGTCCACAATCACATAATTCACCTATCAGATTCACTCCCCCATCTGGTTCCATTTGCCATCTTTCTTAAATAATTCCCATTATCATCTGACTTAATTATCAGATTCAGAAGCAATTTATTTTAATTGCCTAGATGACGTGAAATTTGTTTTTTTGTGGCAGAGGTACAAAGCAATGACATAAAATGTTCATGAAATCTTATATTCCAGCAGCCATAGCTTGTGTGTCCCAACTTATTACCGCTCAGTCTCTTTATGCACCATGTCCTTCCCCCTCCCCCATCCAGCTCTATCTACCCATCATTCCTCATCCCTCCTTGGTCCACATCATCTACTGACCCCTGTCTTACCCTACTGTGCTCCTCTTTATTCTGACTATCTTCCCTCTCCATTCTCAGTTCTGATGCAGGGTCTTGACCTGCAATATTAACAATTTCTCCCCCGTCACCTGCCCCCATTTCCCACCACAGGAGGTTATTATTTTCTTTTCTCCAGTAATTTGTGTTCTGCAATAGGAAACATTTTTGGACTGGGGGCCTGTAACTAGTAGGGTACCACATTAAATCATGGTGAAGCCCTAGCTGTTCAAAGATTTGAAATTGGTGACTAAGTACAATATATCCATATTTTCAGTCGATACAAAGCTGATGATCAATTAAGATCTATAGAACTGAAAGAAGACCTTTCTGCTGACAAGGCTGACAAGACCCGTGGCTGACAAGGGAAATTAGGGATAGTATCAAGTCCAAAGAAGAAACATATAAATTAGCAAAAAAAAGTGGCACACCTGAGGACTGGGAGAAATTCAGTGACCAGCAGAGGAGGACAAAGGACTTAATTAGGAAAGGGAAAAAAGATTATGAGAGAAAGCTGGTAGGGAACATAAAAACTGACTGTAAAAGCTTTTAAAGATAAGTTAAAAGAAAAAAGATTGGTCAAGACAAATGTAGGTCCTTTACAGTCAGAAACAGGTGAATTGATGATGGGGGAACAAAGACATGGCAGACCAATTGAATAACTACTTTGGTTCTGTCTTCACTAAGGAGGACATCAATAATCTTCCGGAAATAGTAAGGGACCAAGGGTCTAGTGAGATGGAGGAACTGAGGGAAATACATGTTAGTAGAGAAGTGGTGTTAGGTAAATTGAAGGGATTAAAGGCAGATAAATCCCCAGGGCCAGATGTTCTGTAACCCAGAGTGCTTAAGGAAGTAGCCCAAGAAATAGTAGAAATTATCACTATCACTAGTGATAATTTTTCAAAACTCCTTAGATTCTGGATTAGTTCCTGAGGATTGGAGGGTGGCTAATGTAACCCCACTTTTTAAAAAAGGAGGGAGAGAGAAACAGGGGAATTATAGACCGGTTAGTCTGACATCGGTGGTGGGGAAAATGCTAGAGTTGGTTATCAAAGATGTGATAACAGCACATTTGGAAACAGGTGAAATCATTGAACGAAGTCAGCATGGATTTATGAAAGGAAAATCATGTCTGACGAATCTTATAGAATTTTTTGAAGATGTAACTAGTAGAGTGGATAGGGGAGAGCCAGTGGATGTGGTATATTTAGATTTTCAAAAGGCTTTTGACAAGGTCCCACACAGGAAATTAGTGTTCAAACTTAAAAGCACACGGTTTTGGGGGTATGGTATTGATGTGGATAGAAAATTGGTTGGCAGACAGGAAGCAAAGAGTGGGAGTAAATGGGACCTTTTCAGAATGGTAGGCAGTGACTAGTGGGGTACCACAAGGCTCAGTGCTGGGACCCCAGTTGTTTACAATATATATTAATGATTTAGACAAGGGAATTAAATGCAGCATCTCCAAGTTTGCGGATGACACGAAGCTGGGCGGCGGTGTTAG
Source organism: Hypanus sabinus (assembly GCF_030144855.1). Lineage (NCBI taxonomy): Eukaryota > Metazoa > Chordata > Chondrichthyes > Myliobatiformes > Dasyatidae > Hypanus > Hypanus sabinus. The sequence continues at coordinate 48,312,108 of NC_082722.1, forward strand.
CTGTGAGGAGGATGCTAAGATGATGCAGGGTGACTTGGATAGGTTAGGTGAGTGGACAAATTCATGGCAGATGCAATTTAATGTGGATAAATGTGAGGTTATCCACTTTGGTTGCAAGAACAGGAAAACAGATTATTATCTGAACGGTGGCCGATTAGGAAAAGGGGAGATGCAATGAGACCTGGGTATCATTGTACACCAGTCATTGAAGGTGGGCATGCAGGTACAGCAGGCAGTGAAAAAGGCAAATGGTATGTTGGCATTCATAGCAAAAGGATTCGAGTACAGGAGCAGGGAGGTTCTACTGCAGTTGTACAAGGCCTTGGTGAGACCACACCTAGAATATTGTGTGCAGTTTTGGTCCACTAATCTGAGGAAAGACAGATAGAGGGAGTACAGAGAAGGTTCACTGGATTGATTCCTGGGATGGCAGGACTTTCATATGAAGAAAGACTGGATCGACTAGGCTTATACTCACTGGAATTTAGAAGATTGAGGGGGGATCTTATTGAAACATATAAAATTCTAAAGGGATTGGACAGGCTAGATGCAGGAAGATTGTTTCCGGTGTTGGGGAAGTCCAGAACGAGGGGTCACAGTTTAAGGATAAAGGGGAAGCCTTTTAGGACCGAGATGAGGAAAAACTTCTTCACATAGAGAGTGGTGAATCTGTGGAATTCTCTGCCACAGGAAACAGTTGAGGCCGGTTCATTAGCTATATTTAAGAGGAAGCTAGATATGGCCCTTGTGGCTAAAGGGATCAGGAGTATGGAGAGAAAGCAGATACAGGGTTCTGAGTTGGATATCAGTCATGATCATACTGAATAGCGGTGCAGGCTCAAAGGGCCGAATGGCCTACTCCTGCACCTACTTTCTATGTTTCTATGCTGTATTGAAATTATTTTCTAATAAAGGCTAACATACAATTTGTTGAATTATTATTTAAAACATCTTATATTGGCAACTTGTGTACAGCACAACCAGGTTCTTTAGACTCTCAACACTGCACAATTTCTTACTATTCAACAAATAGCTTGTTTTTCTGTAAAGTATACCAAAGTGGATAACATCACACTTTTCCCACTTTGCCCACCTGTCACGCAACTTGTCATTATTTCTTTGATGCATCTTTAAATTGCATTACATGCTTACATACACTTAGCCTTGTAAGCAATTTGAAAACATAATCTGAGCCAAACCATTGAGGCAAAATAGCTGGGGTTAAGTAATGATCTTGAGCATATTAAGATGAGAATGATTTGTTTTATTGTTTTCTCTCTTGATTGCCAATTACCATGTTAAGTACAGGACCTAATCAACAGCCTCTGGGAAAATCCAAATGCACTCTATATACTCTTTCCCCCAGCTTCATCTTGAAAGAACTCTGCTCAATTTTTTTTTCAGTGTGTTCAGTTATTACATTCTACACTATATGTTTCAATATCATTTCTTCCACAGGATGATAAAATTTAAAAAAACAAGAAGCTTAAATCTGAAGTCAGAAAATATTAGAATTATCCCAATGTTGAATTGGAATGTCCCAATTTCCCTCGGGATCAATAAAGTATGTCTGTCTGTCTGTCTGTCTGAAACACTCAACAGGCCTGGTAGATTCAATGGAAAAAAACATTTTGGTTTGAAGAACCTTTGTTAGAACTCCGTTTCCCTTTCCATAGGTGCTTTCTGATGAGTTGAGCATTTCCAACATTTATTGCTTTTATTCCAGAATCAAGAGAACTTCAGGATACAATATACTTTATTGTTTTAAATACTAACTGATCATGTAATTGAGATTTTTACCTGAGGTAAGGCTCCAGATCCACAAGTTTTCTCTCCTCTGTGCAAAAGTCATGGCTGTTGATTTCTGGAATGGCACTTTCCAAGTTTTCATCTGGAAACATTTGGGGAAGCTGTAAAGTTAAAGTAACTTTTAGTTTACTATGTAGTCTTGTTCAAACACGTTTGGACAGGGTTTTCTAATATTGCTATTCTAAAAAAAGATCATTTCCCGAACAAAGAAGATGAAAGGGGCATAGAAATCATCATTGCAGCATACAAAGACCTTTTATGTAGCTACAAGAATTCAGGGATTCCTAAAACTGGTATATCACAGTGTTGGCAAGTAAACAAGATATTACTCTATGCTCTAATTTTTCTGCAATTTCAATGGCAACAGTAAAATCAGATTCAAATTCTACTTGTTGCATACTTATTTCAGGCTTTATGGACAGCTGCATGATATTTAAAACATCTACTGGATCATTACCTGGGTAGATAACCCATAGAATTTATTTAAGGAATTGGTTAGAAACATCATGGACCCTGACACCTGGGAGGCAAACTACCATCCGTGTTTATTTTTCATGTCCACAGAACCACCTATCTATCCCCCTAACTATAGAATCTCTTATTCCTGCTGCCGTCCTCCTCAATTCCCTACGCTTCTGGGCCATAGGGCCAGACTCGGAGCCAGAGGCACAGCTGCTGTTGCTTTCCCTAGGTAGGTTCCCACTCCTCCCCCCCCCACCAACAGTACTCAACAAGAGTACTTATTGTTGAGGTGGACAGCCACAGAGGTGCACTCCACTATCTGACGTTCGCCCTTCCTTCTCTTGATAGTCATCCATTTACCTGTAGCCTTGGGGTGACTACCTTCCTGTAGATCCTGTCTATCACTTATTCACTTTCCCTAACAAGCTGAAAGTCACTGAGCTGCAGCTTCAGTTCCTTAACACAGTCTCTAAGTAGCTGCATCTCGAAGCACCTGGTGCAGACGTGGCTATCGGGGAGGCTGGTAGTCTTCTGGAAATCCTACACCTGACACCCAAAACAGAACACTGGCCCTGTAGATATAGCCCTATTCTCTCAAGAATTGAATAAGAAAAAAGAAATAAGCAATGAACTGACTTGGGAAAATCAGGTTGGTGTTGGATCACAAGAAAGGGAATTTGTTGAATGCCTACGAGATGGCTTCTTAGAGCAACATGTGCTCAAGCCTACTTGGGGAGAGACCATCTTAGATTGGGTGTTGTATAATAAGCCAAATGTTATTCGGGAGCTTAACAGAATGGAACCCTCAGGAAGTAATCATAATATGATTGAATTCATATTACAATTTGAGAAGGAGTCACATGGAATAAAGGAAATTACAGAGTCATGAGAGAGGAACTTGCCTGGGTGGATTGGAGTAGGATACTGGCAGGGATGATGGCACAGCAGAGACAGCTTAATTTTCTGGGAATAGTTTACAAGGCACAAGATAGATATATCCCACAGAAGTAGTTGTTCTCAATGGCAGGGGTAGGCAATGATGGCTGACAAGAGAAGCTAAGGTCTGCATAAAAGCCAAGGAAAGGCATATAAGGTAGCAAAAGCAAGTGGGAAATCTGATGATTGGGAAGCTTTTAAAATCCAACAAAAGGCAGTTTTTAAAAAAAGCTTTAAGAAGGGAAGAGATGAAATATGAGGACAAACTAGCCAATAATATAAAGCAGGATACTAAAAGTTTTTTTTAGTTATACAAAGAGTAAAAGGAAGGTGAGAGTTGATATTGGATCATTGGAAAATGATGCTGCTGAGGTAGTAATGGGGGACAAAGAAATGGAAGATGAACTTAATAAGTACTTCGCTAGAGTCTTCCACAGTGAAGACTGATGCAGTGTGCCAGAGGTCGGTGAGAGTCAGGAAGGAGGAGTGAGTGCCATTGCTATTACGAAGGAAAATAAGTTAAAGTCAGCATAGTTTCTGCAAAGGGAAGCCTTGCCTGACAAATCTGTTAAGAGTTCTTTGAGGAAGTAACAAGTAGGGTAGACAAAGGAGAGCCAGTGGATGGCATTTATTTAGATTTTCAGAAGGTATTTCTGGTGCCACACATGAGGCTGCTTAACAAGATAAAATCCCAAGGCATTGCAGGAGAGATACTAGCATGGATAAAGGAATGGCTGTCAGGCAGGAGGCAGCAAGTGGGAATAAAGGAGGCCTTTTCTGGTCAACTGCCAGTGATGTGTGGTGTTCCTCAGGGGTCGGTATTGGGACCACTATTTGTCACATTGTTTGTCAATAATTTAGATGATGGAATTGATGGCTTTGTGGCAATGTTTGCAGATGATATGAAGATAGGTGGAGGGGTAGGTAGTGCTGAGGAAGCAGTGCAATTGCAGTAGGACTTAGACACATTGAAAGAAAGGGCAAAAAAAGCAGCAGATGGAATACTGTGTGGGGAAATTATGATAATGCATTTTAGTAAAAGAACAATAGTAGAGTCTTATCTAAATGGGGAGAAAATTCAAACATCAGAGGTGCAGAGGGACTTGGGAGTTGTGATAATGATAATAAGATGCATAAATACAGTAGGCAACAGGTATCTTTTCAGCAGAGTCAAAATATCTAATACTTAAGGTGAGAAGGGAAAGTTCAAGGAGCTGTGCAAGGCAAGGTGTTTTTAAACAGAGTGGTGGGTAGATGGTATGTACAGCTGGGGTGATAGTGGAGGCAAATGTGACAGTCACAATTAACAGGCTTTTAGATAGGTACATGAATGTGCAGAGAAAGCAAGACAATGGACATTGAGTAGGCAAAAGGGACTGGTTTAGTTAGACATTTAACTACTAGTTTAATTAGTTTGGCACAATATCAAGGGCCAAAGGGCTTGTTCCTAAGTTGTACTGTTCTATGTTCTCTTTTACCTTTGCAAGAAATTCTTTCAATTCCCGATAAGACTTGGTTACAAAAGTCACTGAAGCATCTGACCACATAACCTAGGAATCAAAATAAAATATATACATTTTATAATACAAAACATCTCAAACAGTTTAAGTAACCAATTGCATTTGTTTGAGAGAATACTGAAATCATGTTTAGCAGTGACTCTAAACTATAGTCTAAAACATTCACATAAGATCCTATTTTACCAAACTAATGCTACAAAGATAGAAGACAGCATAATTTACTTTTACCAATGTTAATCTTCCACATTGCCACTTCCACAACCTATCAATATGCAACCATTATCCAAAATAAGATTCAAAATCGTAATGTAGAACTTCAGATCAGGTACACACTTTCAATATCCAAAACATCATCCAGAACCGAAGAAAACAATCTGGATACTGTTAAATTTCTTTTATTGTAAATGAAGTTTCACTTGTTAAAGATTTTAACATGTTATTCTGATGCTGAGACAAATAATCAGTGATGTAACCTGGGGTCATTTGGTGTTTCGGGTCTTTCAACATCAGACACTTTCGCCCAGGTGACCCAGTGGCATGATCAGGCCCTGCTTTGCTTATATCCCAGCAGCATTGATCTATAGGTCACACCTCTTGATTCCTCTGCCATCTAGAGGCTTGCTCTAGCAGCCTCTGTGACAGTCCTGAAGGTCTTCTTTGCAGCCCCAGTAATTTCAAGGAGAGAGTAGGTTCTGAACAAAATTAGCATGGTTGAGATGTCTTTAGAACCAGTATGTAAGTCAGTAGCAATTAACTAATTAAAAGAATGGACAGAAAACAGAAAAGTCAGAACTTGAGTCAAGCTTTCAAAAAAATACCTGAATTTCATGTTCAGAATTGAGAGAAGTTAGAAAAAAATGTCAGATAGAAGAGCCTTTTATTACCATAATGCCCAAATTTTATTTTCTTTCTGTATCTTAGAGCCAACTCTCTATTACTTCTCTTTCCTCCAAGTGAGTTTCCAATCATTTGGCTTTGTTGTGTAATTTTTGCTAACTTTCTTCATTTTTAATACTAAATCTAACTTGCTTTTGCAAATTTTCGATTAATGATGCGTAGTCCGTCCAGAAACCTACTTGGCATGGAAAATAATTATAATCATGGAAATCTTGGCATGGAAAATAATTATAATCAAGAAAGAAAACATACCAAATTCTCAATAGGTTTGCAGCCTTTTGGGAATTATTTGGCTGATCAGATATTTGATTAGACCTAGAGAAGCCTTAGACACATAGATCTGAGGAATCTTGAGTCAGTAAATTATGGAAGTTGTTGTTGTGTTATCTAATCTTTTAAACAGGAGTTTTTCAAACCTCCAATCCCAGCAAGTAGCCTGGTGAATCTCTTTTGCAGAGACTCTATTGTTATAATATTTCTTTTTTAGATACAGGAACCAAAACTGCACACAGTTCACCAAGTGAGGCTGTTTTTTCTTCCAGTCATAAATGAAAATAGTGAACAACTGCAGGCCCAGAACTGATCCCTGTGATACTCCATTAGTTACCTCCTGCCAATCTGAAAATAACCTATTTATTCTAACTCTCTATTTTCTATGAAGCAGCCAGTTTTCAATCCATTCTAACATACTTCCACCGATATCGCGGGCTTTTAGTTTATGTATCAGCCTCATATGCCTTATCAAATGTTTTTTTGGAAAGTTAACACACTACATCTGCAGGTTCCCCTCCATCAACCTTCCCTGTTACATCCTCAAAGAATCTGAGCAAATTTACTAAACATGATTTAGAATATAGAACATAGAACATTTTACAGCATTGTACAAATCATCCAGCCCACTCTGTTGTGCCGACCTTTTAACCAACTGAAATCAGAAGAATCAGAATCAGGTTTATTATCACAGGCATGTGTCGTGAGATTTGTTAACTTAGCAGTTGCAGCTGCTCAATGCAATGCATAATATAGAAGAAAAAAAAGACTAAGCTAGTAAATTACAGTATATACAGGTCATCCCTGAGTTACAAATGTCCGACTTACGGACAACTCGTACTTATGAACCGGGGAAGGAGAACACAGTCCGCCATTTTAAGTCAGATCACAACGCCGTCTGCCATTTTAAGTCATTGCAATTGACACTGTGTTGAGTGTTTAACTTTGTATTTGTATTTTCTTAGTAAGATTCACCCTGACCCCACCACCCCCTCCCCCCGCTGTTCTGGTCAGCTGGTGGCACAGTGACATCAGCGCCGGGCTGGAGAATGGAGGTTCCTGAGTTCAATCCAGTGACAGACAGCTCCCGCGCCGGGTTGATGTTGATCCGGTGACTCCTGTACCATCCACGCCGGGTTGATGTCAAGCTCACAACTTGACCTCGTTTTTTAAAAAAAACACTGCCACCTCCAGTTTAAATCCTACGTGGAATATTGTGGAGGATCAAATACCCAAATCCAGCCCAGCCCCCACTTGTCCCATTTAACCTGTCTCAGTGCGGTGGACTTTAGGACTTGGGGAATTCAGTGCAGTGGTCCTTAGGACCCACCGGACCTCAGGAGCCAATGGAACTTGGGACCTGCCACCTGAAGTGTTTCTGTTCCATTGACGGGAAGCGATCACAGTTAAAGTGGAAATAATAAAATGTTTGGTAAGAGGTGAAACGCCATCGGTCATTGGAAAAGTGTTAAGCTACAGTCGGTCAACGATCGGAACAACTTTAAAGGATAACGGAAAAAGTAAGAATAATGGAGCATGTGAAAGGCCCTGCCCCGATGAAAGCTACAATTATTACTAAGCAATGCAGTGGTTTAATTATTGGAATACATACGTTTCTTAAGTGTTTTATATGCATAGAAAGGTAAAATATATACCATATACTAAGACAAATGTTTGACTAACTGACGCTAAATAATACAGGATGCACTTGTTCCGACTTACATACAAATCCAACTTAAAGACAGACTCAGGAATGGAACTCATATATAACCCAGGGACTGCCTGTATTGGAGATTAAAAATCGTGCAAAAACAGAAACTATACTGAAAAAGTGAGGTATGTTGTTGGGTTTATTGTCCATTTCAGAATCAGGTGGCAGAGGGGAAGAAGCTGTTCCTGAATCGCTGAGTGTGTGCCTCCAGACTTCAGTATCTCCTGCCTGATGGTAACAATGAGCAAGGGGCATGCCCTGGGTGCTGGGAATCCTTAATAATGGACCCTGCCTTACTGAGACACTGCTCCATGAAGATGTCCAGGTACTTTGTAGGCAAGTACCCAAGATAGGAGCCAACTAAATTTACAACCCTCTGCAGCTTCTTTTGGTCCTGTGCAGTAGCCTCCCCCCACCCCCATACCAGACAGTGATGCAGCCTGTCAGAATGCTCTCCAAGTTACATCTATAGAAGTTTTTGAGTGTTTTAGTTGATTTTCCAAATATCTTCAAACTCTAAAGAAGTATAGTCACAGTCTTGCCTTATAGCTGCATCTCCAGCTTAGGTCCTCAGAGATCTTGACACCCAGGAACTTGAAACTGCTCGCTCTCTCCACTTCTGATCCCTCTGAGGATTGGTATGTATTCTTTCATCTAACCCTTCCTTAAGTCCACAATCAGCTCTTTTGTTTTACTGACGTTGAGTGGAAGGTTGTTGCTGTGACATCACTCCACTAGTTGGTATATTTCCTTCCAATACGCCCTCTCGTCTCCATCTGAGATTCTGCCAGCAATAGTTGTATCATCGGCAAATTTATAGATGGTATTTGAGCTATGCCTAGCCATACCGTCATGGGTACACACAGAGCAAAGCTAAGCACACACTCCTGAAGTGCACCAGTGTTGATCATCAGCAAGTAGAAAATATTATCACCAATCTGTACAGGTTGTGGTCTTCCAGTTAGGAACTGATCCAAATCCAGAGGGAGGTACAGAGTCCCAGGTTCAGTAACTCATCAATCAGAATTGTGGGAATGATGGTGTTAAATGCTGAGCTATAGTCAATGACAGAGGTGTTTGTATTGTTCAGGTGGTCTAAGGCTGTGTGAAGAGCCATTGAGATTGTGTCTGCTGTTGACCTGTTGTGGTGATAGGCAAATTGCAGTGGGTCCAGGTCCTTACTGAGGCAGGAGTTCAGTCTAGTCATGGCCAATCTCTCAATGCATTTCATCACTATAGATGTGAATGCTACTGGGCCACAGTCATTAAGGCAGCTCACATTCTTCTTCTAAACATTCTAACCATTCCCTACTACATTGTCCTCCATTTATCTATCATCCATGTGCCCTTCTAAAGGCGGCAAAACCCCTAAAGTATCTGCTGCCGCTGCCACCACTCCTGACAGGCTGTCTGATGTGCCCATCACTCTCTGTGCAAAGAACTTACCTCTGACATCCCTCCTATACTTTCCTCCAATCACCTTAAAGTTACACCTTCCTGTATTAACCATTTCTGCCCTGGGGAAAAAATAGCTCTTATCAACTTGCATACCTCAATTAAGTCATCTCACATCCTCTACTGCTCCAAAGAGAAAAGCCCAAGCCCACTTAACCTATCATTACAAGACATGCCCTCTAATCCAGGCAACAATCTGTTACATCTCCTCTTTACCCTTTCTAAAACTTCCACATCCTTCCTATAATGAGGTGACCAGAACTGAAGACATTACTCTAAGTGTGGTTTTACCAGGGTTTTATAGAAATGTAACATTACGCCATGGCTCTTGAACTAAAAACCTTGATTAATGAAGGCCAATATACCATACATCTTTTTAACCACCCTATCATCTTGCACAGCAACTCTAAGGAATCTATGGACATGGACTCCAAGTTCCCTGGGTTCATCCATACTGCTAATAATCTAATTGTTGACCATGTATTCTGCCTTAAAATTCAACCTTCAAAATTGAAGCACTTCCCACTCTTCCAGGCTGAACTACGTCTGCCATTTCCCAGCCTAGCTCTGCATCCTGTCAATGTCCCAGTGCAATCAGCAGCAACCCACCACACTATCCACGGTTTCACCAATCTTTATATCATCTGCAAAATTACTAACCCACCCTGCCACTTCCTCATTCAAGTCATTTATAAAATTCACTGAGCAGGGGTCTCAGAACAGAAACCCCAGAAACATCACTGACCTCCAGACTGAATACTCTCCATTTACTACCACCCTCTGCCTTCTATCCTAATTGCTGGAATAGGAAGATTGTCCTCAAGGGAGGGTAGACAGCTTGGATTTATATTCAATGGCATTTATAAACACGAGGGTTGATGCTAATCATACATATATGGAGCAGCACGGTAGCAAAGAGGTTAGCATCATGCTTTACAGTACCAGCAACCCAGGTTCATTTCCCATCACTGACTGTAAGGAGCTTGCACATTCTCTACATGTCTGCATGGGTTTCCTCCAGGTGCTCCAGTTTCCTCCCACAGTCCAAAGATATACCAGTTAGTAGGTCATTGTAAATTGTCTTGTGATTAGGCCAAGGTTAAATCAGGTGCAGCTGAAAGAGCCCATTACAATTAGAATAAAAATGTAAAACCCTAAGAGGACTTGACAGGGTAGGTGCTGAGAGGTTCCACAAACACGAGGATAGCCACAAAATTAATGGTCAGTCATTTAAAACTATGTACAAACTTCTCTGAGAGGGTAGTGAATCTCTGGAATTCTTTGCTCCTGAATGTGGTGGATGCCAGCTCATTCAATCTACAAATAATTGAAAAATCGAGGAACTAAGAGCTATGTGGAAATGGGACAGAGGGGAGTTCAGGCTGCTATAGATAAGTCATGATCTTATTGAATGGTGGGAGAACAATGAAGGGGCAACTGGCTTACTCCTGTTCAAATTCAGGTTGCGAACAAACTTAAAATTTCAAGATTGCGATCTAAGTAATCAAAGTACATGCACATTAAGATTCAATCAAAACAATTACCAAAGCCATAAAGCTTACTAAGAACTCTCACTTGAGTGAAACATCTCAGTTGATTAAAATTAATGAAAAAGTCCAAATCAAAATACCAACAAACTTAGGTTTATTAAGAACACAAAGGCATGTATTGAGATCAAGAAACTGCCTACTACTGATTTCAAGAGAAGACTACGTGGTTGGTTTGATTGAATGTGTGAATGATTGAAAGGGTTAACTGGGCAGTCTTTTTTAATCAAAGGAAACATGAAACTTGTAATAAATTACAAAAACAGTAAAATATCTAAAGAGTAAATCTCTATTAACCAAATGAACAAAAAGCACAGTAATTCAATCGAAGTTAACAGACATAAACTGCTGGAGGAACTTGTGTTTGTGTGTTGCTCTGGATTTCCAATACCTGCAGAATCTCTTCTGTTTTTAATTCAATCGAAGTGCATTATTCAGGACAGAAACAAACTGAGTCGGATTCAGGTGACACAGCCACGACTTCAAGTGGGTAGTCTTTCAATGACACTACCTCTAGTGCTCCGCCCAGGGGAACATGTACTTCTGAAGCTCCGTTCAAGAAATTACAGCTCATCTCAAGCAGTCACCCTGAACAGCAATGCCATCTCAACTTACAACTGAGAATTACAGTCCTCTGTGAAAGTGCCACCATCTGAGCTCCAAAGAATTACAGTATGAACATGACATGGTGGCCCAAATGACTCAAGTGAAGGTGATAATGATGAAACAATAAGATTGACAGCTACGTTAGTTTGCTGCAATAAAGACCACGTAAGTGAAGACACACAAGACTGAAGATGAAACCACTGCTAATCGATGCAATAACAAACAATACAGAGGCAGATCCATCAATTATTTTCAATGCTCTGAGCCCGTCACACAAGTGGTTTACAGTTATTGAAATGGGCAATGGATTCTGCTCAGTAACACTGGCACCTGAATGCCAATCACAGTTGGCTTTTACAATTGATGATCAACAATATCAAAAGTCGAGACTACCACAAGAACTACACAACATTCCCACTGTCTCTCACATGGCTCTGAGATCTTCCAGACCTTGATTCGACTATTATACAAATGTGAATGATATTTGGATTGCATCCGATGCTGCAGACAGCATGAATATAGTATTAATGGTAGGACTCTTGGCAATGTGGAGGATCAGAGGGATCTTGGGTTCCGAGTCCATAGGACACTCAAAGCAGCTGCGCAGGTTGACTATGTGGTTGAGAAGGCATACAGTGTATTGGCCTTCATCAATCGTGGAATTGAATTTAGGAGTCAAAAGGTAATGTTGCAGCTATATAGGACCCTGGTCAGAGCCCACTTGGAGTATTGTGCTCAGTTCTGGTCACCTCACTACAGGATGAATGTAGAAACCATAGAAAGGGTGCATAGGAGATTTACAAATATGTTGCCTGGATTGGGGAGCATGCCTTATAAGAATAGGTCAAGTGAACTCGGCCTTTTCTCCTCGGAGTGAAGGAGGATGAGAGGTGACCTGATAAGAGTTGTACAAGATGATGAGAGGCATTGATCTGTGGATGGTCAGAGGCTTTCTCACAGGGCTGAAATAGTTGCCTCAAGAGGACATGGGTTTAAGGTGCTGGGAAGCAGGTACTGAGATGTCAGGGTAAGTTTTTTTACTCAGAGTGGTGAGTGCATGGAATGGGCTGCCAGCAACGGTGGTAGAGGAGGCTACATTAGGGTCTTTTATGAGTCTTTTGGATTGGTACATGGAGCATAGAGGGCAATAAGTAAGCCTAGTAATTTCTAAGATAGGGACATATTTGGCACAACTTTGTGGGCCGAAAGGCTTGTATTGCGCTGTAGGTTTTCTACGTTTCTATGAATATGATGTGCTGTATTTGCTCAATTATCTGTCCTCTGAGGATCACAAAGCAAATATAGACAAGGCACAACTACAACAAGAGGGGAAGTAATTTACTTGGGACAAAAAACTTAATGGCTAAAGCTGTTAAGTCAGCAAAACCTCCCACAATAGTTCAGCAACTCCAGTCATTTCTGGGTTTGTGCAATGACAACAGAGCATTCATCTACTCATATGCTGAAATTGTTCAGCCAATCAATGATCTGTACTCAAGACAACCCTGTGACTTTTGAAGAAGAACAACTGAAAGCATTTCAAACTTTAAAAGCAGCACTGTGTCCTGCATCTGCATTAGGAATCCATGATGTAGGTCAGGGGTCGGCAACGTTTACCACTGAAAGAGCCAATATGGACCCATTTCCCACAGAAAACACTGGGAGCCACAAAACCCGTTTGACATTTAAAATGAAATAACACTGCATACAACGGTTTTTTTTGCCTTTATGCTATGTATAAACGAACTATAATGTGTTGCATTTATGAAATTGATGAACTCCTGCAGAGAAAACGAAATTACATTTCTGCATGCAACAAAAACATTTTGAACTCCAAAAAAAAGATGTTGGGTTGAAGGTTACTCCATAGTTAGCCTACCTTGGATCGAAGAATTAAAAGAAAGTGCGCACTGGCGGGTGTCAGGCATTGGCAGTGGTGATGTATATTAATAGCGATAAAAAACACGTTGTAGCGGTGTGCTACACGCAGCGCTAAAATAAAGACACTGCAGTCAAAGGTAACTTTATTCGAACTAAACAGCCTTTCTTTAAAGCCTCCCTCAACCCGTCCCCGTGGGCGCGGATGCTCCAAAAGACACGTACTCACAAACCCCCGTAGGCTATCTCCCTTAGCCGGAACGGTGGCTAATTGTGAGCCGGTTCGGATGTGCCAGGAAATGGGGTCTCCACAACGTTTTTAGATTGTACAAGATCACCATAATCTTCAAATTTCGAATTACATTTCAAAAGCTAACAAACCACGGGGAGCCACAGCACAGAGATGAAAGAGTCGCATGCGACTCCGGAGCCGCGGGTTGCCGACCCCTGATGTAGGTAAATCATTCATTGTGTACATCAATGAGAAAAACATGAGAGCAGTTTTAACTCGAACATGGAGACGAATAGTGTACAGTTGGCTATCACTCTGCTAAAAGCATGATTCTATATATTGCAGGCTCCTCAATGATTGAAATAGGAATCTGAAAGGCTGGATGAGCAGTTGTTTATGAAAATGAAGTGCTGGCAACAGGAAGCACAGCTACTGGTACCTCTGTGTAGCAGGCTAAACTAAAAGCTTTGATTGAAGCCTGTAAGTTGGCAGAAGGAAGATCAGCTAATATCTACACTGATTCTTGATACCTTTTTCAAATTGTTCATGACAATGGAAACTTGTGGTGACAAAGGTGATTTCTTACTGCTGTAGGAATCCCAATCAAGAATGGCCAACTAGTACAACTGCCATGAAAAGTTGCTATATAAAAATGAAAAAGTCACTCCTAAATGACTACAATGGAAAACCGTGGAAATGCATTTGTGGACAAAACTGCAAAAACAGCAGCACAGCAAGGAATAAAAGTATTGTAGCGATGTGCTACACGCAGCACTGAAATAACGACACGCAGTCGGTAAGTCATTTTGAGACTAGTTTATTCAAACTTCGCGGTGCTGGCATTTAAATCCCTAGTGCTCGCCCTCTCCAGGCGGAAATGACATCAGAAGTGCATTACCAAAGTCTCCCCCCGCGCGCTGGCTATTTGTGAGCCGGTTCGCCTGCACAGAAAGTGGGCCGCCACATAACCCCCCCCCCCCCCCCCCCGCCCCAGAACCGGCGATACACCCCCCAATGTCCACAGTCTGGATCAGCCTCTGTTTGGGAGGTCTGCCTCTGCGCCGCGGTGCTTGAACCTCGACCGGCTGCGACAAGTCCACATGGGCTGGTTTGAGTCGGTCCACCGTGAAAACCTCCTCTTTCGCCCCCAATGTCCAGAACGTATGTGGACCCGTTGTTGTTGATCACCTTGAATGGCCCCTCGTATGGCCGCTGTAGCAGTGCCCGGTGTCCACCCCTTCGTACAAACACAAACTTACAGTTCTGCAGGTCTTCGGGTACATGGATTGGGGTCCGTCCGTGCTGTGAAGTTGGTTCGGGGGCCAGGTTGCCGAGCCTTTCGCATAGCCTGTCCAGGACTGCTGCGGGTTCTTCCTCTTGCCCCCTTGGGGCTGGTATGAACTCTGCCGGGACTGCCAGGGATGCGCCGTACACCAACTCGGCTGACGAGGCGTGCAGATCCTCTTTGGGCCCTGTACGATTTCTAAGCAGGACCCAGGGAAGCTCGTCCACCCAGTTAGGTCCTCTCAGGCGGGCCATGAGAGCCAACTTCAAGTGACGGTGGAAGCATTCCATCAGTCTGTTCGCTTGGGTGGTAGGCAGTTGTGTGGTGCAGCTGCGTTCCCAACAGGCTGGCCACAGCCGACCACAGGCTGGAGGTGAACTGGGTGCCTCTGTCGGAGGTAATGTGGGCCGGTACTCCAAAGCGTGCTACCCAGGTTGCAATCAGTGCTCGGGCGCAGGAATAAGCAGATGTGTTGGTGAGCAGGACCGCCTCTGGCCACCTCGTGAACCGGTCTACCATAGTTAGGAGGTACCGCGCTCCTCGGGACACTGGTAGGGGGCCCACGATATCCACATGAATGTGGTCAAACCTCCGGTGGGTGGGTTCGAACTGCTGCGGCGGGGCTTTAGTGTGCCGCTGCACCTTGGCTGTTTGGCACTGCGCGCAAGTGCTGGCCCATTCAATGACCTGCTTGCGAAGTCCGTGCCATGTGAACTTGCTGGAGACCAGCCAGACGGTTGTCCTGATAGATGGGTGCGCCAAACCATGTATGGAGTTGTAAACTTGCCGCCTCCAGGCTGCCGGGACGATGGGGCGAGGTTGGTCGGTAGTCATGTCGCACAGGAGGGTCCTATCAGCTGGGCCTACGAGAAAGTCCTGCAGCTGCAAATCCGAGACTGCCGTCCTGTAGCTGGGCATCTCGTCGTCTGTCTGCTGCGCCTCTGCCAGTGCTACATAGTCCACCCCCAGGGACAGGACCTGGACAGCTGGTCTGGAGAGTGCGTCCGCCATGACATTGTCCTTTCCCGAGACATGCTGGATGTCCATCACGTACTCTGAGATGTAGGACAGATGTCGCTGCTGGTGAGCCGACCAGGGATCGGACACCTTCATGAACGCGAAGGTCAACGGCTTGTGGTCCATGAACATGGCGAACAGCCTGCCTTCTAAGAAGTACCTGAAATGCCAGATTGCCAGATACAGTGCCAACAGCTCCCGGTCGAAAGCACTGTACTTGAATTCGGGTGGTCGTAGATGCTTGCTGAAGAATGCCAGGGGTTGCCAGCGCCCCTCGATGAGCTGCTCCAGAACCCCACCGACTGCTGTGTCAGATGCGTCCACCGTGAGGACGGTTGGAACGTCCGTTCTGGGGTGCACCAGCATCGCGGCATCTGCCAAGGCTTCCCTGGCTTTAACGAAAGTGGCCACGGCCTCCTCGTCCCAAGTAATGTCCTTGCCTTTACCCAACATCAGGGTGTACAAAGGGCGCATGATACAGGCTGCTGAGGGGAGGAAACGGTGGTAGAAGTTCACCATACCAACGAATTTGCAGGCCTTTGACCACATTGGGCTGGGCAAAGTGGTGGATCGCGTCTACCTTGGCAGGCAGAGGTATTGCCCTGTCTTTGGTAATCCTATGGCCCAGGAAGTCGATGGTATCGAGACCAAACTGGCATTTGGCCGGGTTGATCGTGAGGCCGAAATCGCTCAGGCAGGAGTAGAGTTGGCGGAGGTGGGACAGATACTCCTGACGACCACTGCTGGTTGTCATCTAGTTGGATGTCGTCCAAATAGATGAACGCAAAGTCCAAGTCGCGTCCCACCGCGTCCATTAGCTGCTGGAACGTCTGTGCGGCATTCTTCAGGCCAAACGGCATTTGGAGGAACTCGAACAGGCCAAACGGGGTGATGAGTGCTGTTTTGGGGATGTCTTCAGGGTGCACCGGGATTTGATGGTATCCCCGGACGAGGTCTACTTTGGAAAAGATTCTTGCCCTGTGCAGGTTTACTGCAAAGTCCTGCATGTGCAGCGCGGGGTAGTGGTCTGGAGTGGTAGCCTCATTCAGTCTGCGGTAGTCGCCACATGGTCTCCAACCCCCGGCTGCTTTGGGCACCATGTGCAGGGGGGAGCCCATGGGTTGTCGGACCTCCGTACGATCCCCAATTCCTCCATCCTCTTGAGCTCCTCCTTCACCAGGCGGAGCTTTTCCAGGGGGAGCCTTCATGTGCGGGCGTGGAGGGGTGGTCCCTGGGTCGGAATGTGGTGCTGTGCCCCGTGTCTGGGCATGGCTGCCGTGAACTGCGGTGCCAGAATCGATGGAAAGTCCGCCAGGATTCTGGTGAATTCCGACAGCGTGATGGAGTCCAGGTGTGGAGCCAGCACTTGGCTTCACCCAGGGAGAATGTCTGGGAAGTCTCGGCACGTACCAGTCTTTTCCCTTGCAAGTCGACCAGCAGCAGTCCGCCCCCAGGAGTGTTTGGGCCACCGCGGCCAGTGTGAAGTCCCATGTGAACCAGCTGGCACCAAACTGCAGCTGCACTGTGCCGGTGCCATAGGTCCGTATCGTGCTGCCATTTGCGGCCCTCAGGGTGGATTCTGGCTTCCTGTTGCAGGTGTCGTACCCCGTTGGGGGCAAGAAGCTGATCTCCGCTCCAGTGTCAACCAAGAAGCGGTCCCAACTATTTGTCCCAGACGTACAGGAGGCTGTCCTGGTGGCCAGCCACCATAGTCATTAGCGCCAGCTGACCCTGGCCCTGGCCCCTGCAGGGCGGGTGACAACCGCGGGCTTTTGTGCCCCACCACTGGTGGTAGAAACACCACTGTTCACTGGCCTCCTCTGTGTTGTGTGCGCCCTTCTGCCGGGCCTGGTCTGGTCTGCTGTTGGGCGCATGGCCTGGTAATCTGACGGACGGACGCCACGCTTTCCCTCTTGGCTTTCCACAGCATGTCTGCCCGGGCCGCCACCTTCCGGGGGTCGCTGAAATCTGCGTCGGCCAGCAGCAGATGTATGTCCTTGGGCAGTCGCTCTGGGAACGCTTGAGGCAGGGCTTGTGTCCATCAGCCAGGGACAGCATCTCGTTCATCAATGCTGACGGCAGACTGTCTCCCAAACTGTCCAGGTGAAGCAGGCGGGCACCCTGCTCACGCCGTGAGAGGCCAAAGGTCCCAATGAGCAGTGCTTTGAACGCTTCATATTTGCCTTCTTCCAGGGGCGACTGTATGAAATCTGCAACCTGGGCGGCCGTCTCCTGGTCAAGGGTGCTCACCACGTAGTAGTAACGCATGGAATCAGAGGATATCTGCCGAATCTGGAACTGGGCTTTTGCTTGGCTAAACTACACGCGTGGTCGCAGCGTCCAGAGAGTTGGCAGTTTTAGCAAAACTGCGTGAACAGTTGAAGAGTCAGTCATCTTTGGTCCAAATCCCGTTTGGACTGTCGGGGTCACCAATGTAGCGATGTGCTACACACAGCGCTGAAATAGCGACATGCAGTCGGTAAGTCGTTTCGAGACTAGTTTATTCAAACTTCGCGGCGCTGGCATTTAAATCCCTAGCGCCCGCCCTCTCCAGGCGGGAATGACATCAAAGGTGCATTACCAAAGTCTCCCTCCGTGCGGTGGCTATTTATGAGCCGGTTCGCCTGTGCAGAAAGTGGGTCACCACAGTATCAAGAATGTATGCAGTGAATCCAAGAACAGGTATTATGGAAACAAAGTTGAACTCTGTATCACAGATGAACATACTAGATATCTGGGAGATGAAAGCTCAATGCTCCAGACAGAAAAAGTGGTTCTGAATGGAGGATGGTGGTACATTAAACAGTGATGGAGTACAGATATATGGCACCTGTCATGGACTAATAGCTCCAACTGAGCTGCTTCTTTATCTGGCACAGCAAATACACTCCTAAGGTCATACTGGAGTGCAAAAGATGACTGACAGATTCTCCGAATGGTGATAGAATCCAAAGTTCATGGCAAAAGCTCAACAAACATTTGAAAGATGCATGACGTGCCAGAAAACAAATTCTGGAGCAGTGGAAAAGCTATCATAATTAAGTGCTCCTGTCCCACCTGGTCCATTTTTACATTTACAACTAAACTACATCCCTTTCACCACGGTGTTAAGAATACTCAGACATACTGCTAATAGTGGACCAGTATGAGGTGGGTGGAAGCTAATCCAGCAAGGAAAGCCACTGCCACACAAAAGGCAAAAACTCTGATCAAGGACTTATGTCGTAGATGGGACTCTGACCAAGGAATACATTTCACTGGGAGTGTTTGTCAGTAATTATATCGACTGATGAACATTGAGTGGATTTTTCATTGGCCACATCACCTAGACCAGGATTCCCAACCTTATTTTATGCCATGAACCAAAGCCATTAAGCAAGGGGTCCATAGACACCAGGTTGGGAACCCCTGTTCTAGAGTCATCAGAGTAAGTCGAGCAAATGAATGGAATCATCAAACAATGATTGACAAGTATTATGAAGAAGGCATACCATGACCTACAGCTCTTCCTGTGCTTTTATGTAGCATCAGAGCAACCCCAAACAAGGAAACTAAACTACAGTAAATCCATTTGATGTGGTAACAGGGTACCCTTGATCTCAGAGGCTGATGTACACATTATAGCAGACAGTTTAATTGACTGTTGTGTGAAAGTAACTCAAGCAGTAAAGTCTGCTTCTCAACAGATTGCTGCTGCTTGGAGTGATCCAACAGAAGAGCAACGCACCATTTTCTGCCAAATAGGTCCTGGTTATAAAACGGCTTAAGGAACCACTAAAAGCTGGACGGGATGGTTCTTATCGAGTGCTGTTAATTATCAACTCACAGTGAAAGTAGAAGGTAAGTACACGCAAGTCACTGGAATCACGCTAAGTGTTACTAGACAAAGACAACAAGCACTGTGGTTAATGTAATAGTAACCTTTCTTAGTCACAGTCTACTCTTCCTGGGCTACAGTGAGCAAATCACTAAGCAACTGTAAGACTTCAAGCAAGTCAATAACTAATGAACATTATGATATTTATTGTGATATTAATACTTGTTGTTGTTTTTATCCTATTTTCCCTATCCATAATGTGCCAGTTGGGTTGACTCATAATATATACTTGCCAATATCACATTAATTTGCTGATGCAGTTAATGACTCCAAATGCTGGGCATGTCTATACCACACACTTCAAAATATTCACCAATGCTAGGCACTCCTACAAATCCAGAACATGCTCTTACACACTCTCTTTATTGAGTATTCCAGAGATGGCGATGTAGACATTATGCCTGTGATTCATTATTCTCAAGGGAGACATAAATATGCAATGATCATGCCACCCACATACCATCATAAACTGGATCATTTATGTAAATATAATTTAGGGACTATCATACCTGACCCTATTCTTGTTCTATCCTGGGATACATCTTCTAATGTTCATGACAGATGTTATGTCCTTCCATGTGTTTACAGTAAAAATTACCTTATGCCTGAGTGCGTATGGTACTATTCCTGTGGGGTATAGTTTATGCAATTACATTGCCCTACATGGGTAATGATTCTGCAATTTTAGTGAGAATCAGAAAAATATTACAATTCAACAGAACTCCCATAAAGGCGTAAGAAATGGTCAGGGAACAGTATATACTTTATGTGTGGAAATGGAGCCTCCACCTCTCTTACACTTAATTGGTTAGGATCTTTTTACTTAGGGTAGTTTCTCCTGCCGTGAGACATACGCTCACCTTATGTCACATCTTATGACTGAGCCCCCTCACCCACCTCCCAAATTTTACAAGTAAACTAGATAGTTCCGAAGGAGATAGTTTTGCATCAATTCTATGCACATTTTATGGTGTTGCAAGAAGTATGAGGTAAGCAATGACATTGCTGAAGCCTTGGGAAAAATAACAACAAAAAAAAAATTGTTGCCATGTGTTAAAATGGTTTTTCAAAATCCTCTGGCTTTAGGTCTTTTCACAGCAGTTAAGGGAGGAATGTGCTGTTGCAGGCAAGAAATGTTGTACTTACATACCAGACAAATTTGAAAACATAATTAATTTGGCTGATCATATTTGTAAAGCAGCAGTTAAAATACATCCATCTCATAGAAGGGATTTCTTTGATTGGATTCATTCAAGTCTTGGAAGCTGGATTTATTCAATAATCAGTCATATTATTCATACTAATATTCCTTATCATAATTTATATCTTTTTACTTGCTTAAAAGCAATCATTAACAGAATAGTTCAAACTCTTGTGAGTGCAGTACCTACAAATCTGCCTAACCATGACATGGTCTTATGAATACTTTGAGGAATATATTCGTGTTATATGCCCTCCAATATTTTATCACCTAAGCAGTTGTTGATTATTTTACACATTTTACCAAAAGTTTCTCTGCCCCTGAATTTTCAGATATAATGAATCTAAACCTATGATTTAGAATCAAAGGGGGAATTGTTGGATTTGACTGTTTAATTATATGCTTGTATTTTAAGTAGCCTTCACATGCATGGCAGATTAAAATGCCTCTAATGGCTATACAAAGTATAATTCTGGATGTTTCTTAGCTTCTTTATACCCAAAGAGTATTTCTCATTGGCTGATTTTATACCAGAATTTTCTAATTGTATATCCTTGTCCATGGTATTTTCCTATATTTATATTTTTTAAAAAAGTAGCTGTATTATGTCAGGTGCCATCTTTCTTCAGCTCCCCTTCTTCAAGTAGAAGATTTCCGTCCCTGTTTAATTCAACTTCCTTTTGTTCTATCAATTCTTAATAAAACTATCATGAAGCAACAAGTTTATGCCTCGACCCTGACTTCTAAAACAACCTTGGATTTCAACACCAGAATCCAACACCAGCAACAATAAAGAAAGCATCAAAGTCAAAGTAAATTTATTATCAAAGTACGTATATGTCACCATTGCATAGAAGAAACATATTTGTTTTAAATGCGTATAGAAGAATATTGTTTTAGTAAATCGGTACATAACAAGCCCAGCAAGAGATGGTACTTGACTTAGTTTTAAGTATGAACAAATGAAAAATGTGCCTGTAAGAGATCATATTATGGACACTATGTAAAGTTTACATAGGTCTTCTTACACTCATATAGAACTTGAATATTTTATTAACTTTGCTGTTGAATTCTACTTAGCACTCATTCTTTGTATTTTCCATGCCTCTCTTCTCTTTCCTTCATGAGATTCTCTATCTCAGCAGATGACATAGCCACAAGCATCCATAACAAGCGTACAGACTCCCACAGCTAGTTTGAATCTAATTCTTCCTATTCTGCCTCCTGTAAGCACTTCATTCTGTTTTCTCAGTTTCACAGTATCTGCCATAATTGTTCTGATACTGAGATTTCCCACACAGATATCCTCTTTCTTCTTAAACCATAGTGGATAGAACCCATGACCATATCTCATTTAATTCTTATACCTGCATTCTCATCCTGTAAAGCTGATCCTGAGCTTCTAGCTTAATACTCATCACTCTTCTATGCTGGGTTCTCTCTTTGTGACCTCCTCCACTGCCGGTATGAGGCCCAAGGTAAACTACAGTAACAGTACCACATCCATCTGTGAAATTTACAGCCTTCTCTAATAAACTCTGAATTTTCCAACATCGGGTAAATTGCTCATCACTGCTTTCCATTAGGCTGAAGTTCTTTTCGCACCTTGTTTCCATGATATTTCTTACAAATGGTTTGTACTCCATTACCACTTCATCTGTCTTCACCTTTATCCATATAGTACTTTTTACTACACTGTTTTCCCCAGCTATTTTGAAAATGTAAGCCTTCCCTCTTTTCATTTCTGAGGAAGATCTCTGACCTGAAACTTTAATCACCTTCTCATTCCACAGATGCTGCTTGATTCTGTTCTTCTAGCATTTTCTATTTTGTTTTGAATTCCAGCATCTTCAATTTTATGTTTTCCAAGAAATTATTTGTGTTTTCATGTGCTACAAAAACAAATCATAGAAATCTTTACCTCAAAGGAATATTCAGTCATTTTGTCATTCTTCTTGTGTTGTAGTCCTTTAAGATCTATCCTCTCAATTCTTACTGAAAAAGAAAAACGGGACAATATTTGAGAAATATTCTTTGTTACAGATAATATAGCAATATTATGTGAATGAAACTTAGGAAAAGTAATGAGTATTCAATAGCTTGTGATACTTACTCCAGGAAACCATAGATTGTTGATAAAGTCTGTTGTGTTGTATTCCAAACACAAGACCATTTGCTGTATTGTATTTCAACAATTATAAAACCATGTCAACTTAAAAAAACTTAAAGTTGGTGTTGTTGTTAGTGAGAGAGGTAGTCTTGGGTTAGAGAAAAAAATTGATTAACTGATAATTTGGGAAGAGCAATTAACAGATGAGAGCAAGATGATAATTTTTGATAGGCATACTAGTCTTCATTAGCTAGGGCACAGAATACATGAACATAGAGATCATAGTTTAAAACTTTGGTTAGACCATAGCTGGAGATTTGTGCAGTTTGACTTGCCACACTATAGCAGTGCAACTTTGCAATGAAGAGGGTGAAAAGATTCACTAGGATGTTGCATAGGATGGAACACTTCAGTTACAAGGACAGACTGGATAGCTCTCTTTTCTTTGGAGTAGAGGTGCTAAGGGTGATACACAAAATTAAGTGGGGTATGATACAATGCATGATTTCAAACTTTTTTCCTTTTACCTAGATGTCTAAAACCAGAGGGCACTCATTGAAGGGAAGAGTAAAGCAGTTAGAGTTTAAATAAAATAACATCTATCACAATAGTGTTTTGCTTCCCAATGTAATTTTATGGAAAGCTGTTGTTTTTTGCTATTTTCTCAGAGTTGCATTAATGTCTTGCTGAATAACAACTGCAGAAATTCTAGGCATATCTAAGTGTGAAATTATTAGGTAATGTAAATTTTCTTTTCCCTGTTTCTGTGCTGCAATTCTCCATGACTCTAAGGTGCTCAAGACTCACAGATATTGCTGTTTCAAGGGCAGATAGAGATGGATGTCTTTCTAGCATGTGTGTTTCAAATCAAAATCCCAATTAACCAGTGCAAGAAGCGATGTAAAAAAAGGCTTACAAACAGGAAGTGATATTTGTATAAAACTAACAGTGCCTCTAAAGGCTAAACCATACTTTTCCCTCAGGGTCCTTAAACATGTGTTCATCTCTTACGATGCCTAAACACCAGCTCCAAGCCTTCCAGTAAAACCAGTGGAAGCATCAGGCATTCATCCTTTGCAAAGAGTTTTTAAGTCCTCCAACAACAGTGGTCTCAATGTTGGTGTAATCTGCAATTTTACTTATCACTTACTTACATTCTCTTAAAATCATTAATATTTAACAAACAATAAAGGACACTGAAATTATCTCTGCAGCATATCGTCAGATTACAGGTCTTCAATTTGAAAGGTAATCCTCTACTACCACCCTCTGCCTCTTATCACAAAGCCAATTTTGTTTCCAATTTGTTATTTCATCCTTGGTCCCATGTATTCTAATCTTCTGGTTAGACATTTCTGGTCTCTTAGCCTGTGCTGTATCCAGTTTTCATTGAATCGGCTTAATACTGGGCTCTATTACTGTAGGGTAACGTAAATGGTGGAAACGTACATAATTCACAACTACGGTCATTGAGTGGGGTTTCACTAAGATGCTGGTCTAAAATGGTGACTTAATTACAAAAACGGTTTTTAGTGCGCTTTGTATTCAGTTTTTGGTGCACAATAAATGAGTTGCTATGGCTTTTCTGAAACATAAAACATCTCTGCTGTTTTAATTGTGAGAACCTACATTACAATAGGATGTCAAGACAAAGTCATGATGTATCATGAATTTGGCTTCTCTGGCTGAATATGGTTGGAAACGCTTCAGTGAGGTCTTTAGATTCAAGACCATAGACCATAAGACGTGGGAGCAGAGTTAGGCCATATGGTCCATTGCGTCTGCTCCATTATTCAATCATGGCTGATCCTTTGTTCCCCTCCCCAGCCCCACTCCCGGCCTTCTTCCCCATAACCTCACATTGTCCATTAAAGATAAAGTTGAACTTTGGGGGTAAAAAAAACTGAATTGTGGTGTATCGGTTAAAAGTTTGTGCAAGTGTTACAACATTGGCTCTTCCACAGCATACGATATAAAGAAACAGAAAGAAAAACTGCTACATTTTTTTGCTGATAGTGGCTCAAAGAAAGATGTGTGTGAGAAAAACAATGAAAGACTGAAGAAGTTCAGAACTAGATAAAGTGCTGATAACGTGGTTCAATCTTCATGTAAGTGAAGGTGTTGAACTATCTGAAGATATGGTGAAGGAACAAGTGTTTCATGAAGAACTAGGACTGGATTATGAGTGTAACTATAGTAAAGGCTGGCTTCATCAGTTCAAGTAGCATCATGGCTTAGTTTTATGCAGTGTGTGGTGAAAAAGGTTGAGAGAACAAGGAAGCAGCAGCAGAGTTTGTTGACAAGTTCACCAAGTTAGTCTCCAATGAAAAATTAAGCCCTGAGCAGGTGTACAATGCTGATGAGACTGCTTTGTATTGGAGGTGTACACCAAAAAGAGCACTAACAACAGCAGATGCAGAATCGCCAACAGGGTATAAAGCATTGAGAGATCATGTGACTTTGCTAGGCTGCTCTAATGCTACTGGAACATGTAATTTTGCCTGAAAGTGTATTAAACGTCTCACTTTAGAAGCGAAAGTGCTTGACTTTTCTGTATGTTAATTCCTATATATTTACCAGTACCCTTTATTTTATCTGTGCCTGTATTGTATATTGCATTTATTAAAATTTCACCTGCTACTCATTTAATATTTCTGTTTCATTATTATCTAACTTGTAATGATTTACATGATATTTTAAAGGTATGGTGAGGTGGTTAGCTATTGCTTAATGTGATCCTTCTGTAATTTGGCATTTTCACTAATCCGGCACTCCTCAGGTCCTAATGGTGCCGGATTAGTGAAGGTCAACTTGTATCTCTTTCAGAACCCTAGGGTACAGTTCATCTGGTCTGGGTAATTTAGATCTTTCAGCTTTTTAAGCACCTTCTCCCTTGTAATAGTAACTGCACTCTTCTCTTCTCTCACACCCTGCATGCTGCTAGCATCTTCCACAATGAAGACTGAAGCAAAATACTTATTTAGTTCATCTGCCATCTCCTTGTCCCCTGTTATTATTTTACTGGCCTCATTTTCTAGTGATCCTATGTCCACTGTCATCTGTCTTTTATTTTTCTGTATATTTGAAATAAGCTTTTTCTATCCACCTCAATATTGTTTGCTTTCATATTTCATCTTTTCCTCCTAATGATTCTTTTAGTTCTTTTCTGTAGGTTTTTAAAAGCTTCCCAATCCTCTATCTTCCTACTAATTTTTGCTTTGTTGTTAGCTCTCTCTTTAGCTTTTACATTAGCTTTGACTTCCCTTGTCAGCCATGGTTGCACTATCTTGCCATTTAAGGATTTCTTTGTTTTTGTATCCTGCACCTTCCTTATTTTTCCCAGAATTCAAGCCATTGCTGCTCTGCTGTCATCCCCGCCAGCATCTCCTTCCAATTTACTTTGGCCAACACCGTAATTTCCTTTACTCCACTGAAATACTGCTATGTCAGACTTTACTTTCTCCCTATCATATTTCCAATTGAACTCAGTCATATTGTTATCACTGCCTCCTAAATTACCTTAAGATCCCTAATCACCTCTGGTTCATTACATAACACCCAATCCAGTTTAGCTGATCGCCTTGTAGGCTCAACGACAAGCTGATCTAAAAAGCCATCTTATAGGCATTCAACAAATTCATTCTTGAGATCCATTACCACCCTGATTTTCCCAATCCACCTTCAAGTAAAAATCTCCCATGACTATCATAACATTGCCCTTTTGACACGCCTTTCCTATTTCCCATTGTAATCTGTAGTCCACATCCCAGCTACTGTTTAGACCATAAGATATAGCAGCAGAATTAAGCCATCAGCCCATTGAGTCCACTCTGCCATTTCTTCATGGCTGATCCTGGATTCCATTCAAGCCCATACACCGGCCCTCTCACCATATCACAAGGCTCTGACCAATCGGGAATCTATCATCTTCCACTTTGAATATATGCACGTACTTGGCCTCCACCGCAGTCTGTGGCAGAGCATTCAACAAATTAACCACTCTATGGTTAAAAATTCCTCTTTACTTTTGTTCTAAAAGTCGCCCCTCCATTTTGAGGCTGTGCCCCCTAGTTTTAGATACCCCCACCAGATGGAACATCCTATCAACATCTACCTTATCAAGTCCTTTCAACATTTGGTAGGCTTCAATGAGATCCACAATTTCCCCCCTCCCCATTCTTTTAAATTCCAGTGAGTACAGGCCCAAAGTTGCCTAACGCTCCTCATGTTAACCCCTTCATTTCTGGAGACATCCTCATGAACCTCCTCTGGACTCTCTCCAATGATAATACATCCTTTCTGAGATACGGGGCCCCAAAATTGTTAACAATATTCCAAGTGTGGCCAGACCAGTGTCTTATAAAGCTTCAGTATTATCTCCGCGTTTTTATATTCCATTCCCCTTGAAAGAAATGCCAACATTGCATTCGTCGTCTTTACCAGACTCAACCTGTGAATTAACCCTTTTTTCTCCCCATTTAGATAAGTCTGCACTGCTGTTCCTTTTCCAAAAATGCATTCCCAAAATTGTATTCTATCTGCCACTTTTTTGTCCATCCTTCCAATTTGTCTAAGTCATGCTGCAATCGCATTGCTTCCTCAGCACTACCTACCCCTCCACCTATCTTCATATTGTCCACAAACTCTGCCACAAAGCCATCAATTCCATTACCTAACTCATTGACAAACAATGTTAAAAGTAGTGGTCCCAATACTGACCCCTGAGGAACACCATTCGTCACTGGCAGCCAATCAGAAAAGGCCTCCCACATACTGCCTCCTGCCTGTCAGCCAATCCCCTATCCATGCCAGTATCTTTCCTGTAACACCATAGGATTTTATCTTATTAAGCAGCCTCATGTGAGGCACCTTATCAAATGCCTTCTGAAAATCTAAATAAACGACCTCCACTGCTTGTTACTTCCTTTGAGGGGGCAGTATAAAACAAGGGAAAACAACTTTAAAGTGAGAGGGAATAGATTTATGAATCTAAGGAATTCAAAACTATATGGGATGCTTATTTTCTAGCTCGTTTCTCCATAGTCTCCAAGAAGATTTCGAATTATTTTGACTGACCTCAAAAAAAAAGTAGCTGGGGACAATAAACAACTAATCTTGAAGAGGCAACCATTACTTTGGTCAGCACCAACCAGCTGCAAATGGTATTTATCACTCAACAAACTTGATATACTACTTTAATAAACAGGAAGGTTACCGATTGTCAGATGCCAGCTGTGATAATAAAGGTAGAAGCACAAATTTAATATGCATGTCAAATTGGTGCAAATTAATTATGCACTGCAACTCCAACACATTTTCTTGTACTTTGCAATTTCCCTCTATATTTATAATACAAAATAAATTACACAGGTTTAACTGCAAACAAACAAACAAAAGTTAACATTTAATTCGCTAGTCTATTGCTCGGACTGTCAGTCCTCTTTGGTTTCCTGACGTTTTCCCCAAAACAGAGTAATTCCTCTGTCCATGGTGCAACCAACACATTATTCACAGGTTTTGCTCCAAGTAAAATCTCAACAATCATTCTATGCCTTCTCAACATAGAATGCAGAGCACAGAAACAATCATTTCTGTGTTCTGCATTCTCTGATTCCAGGTAATTTTAGAGGCTTCCTTGACTTTGCATGATATAATTGTTGTTTTACATTTGTCCATAAAATAATGTGAAGAACTCTATAGGACAGAAAGAAATTGTTGATGTGTCATGTTGAAATGCTGCTTCAGATTGATCAACCCAAAACATCAGCAATTTATTTCCAAAAGAAACTGAATGACTACCAAATTCTCCAAGACATTGTTTTTGTTCCGTATTCCAGCATCTGTAGTCTCTTGTATATCCACAAAATAAGTTTGCTCTGATTTGTTTTTTGCAAACTTAGGCTCACACTTGTTTTATTTTTCCTCAGAACTATCATTCATTTAGTATGATCTACTATGCTCTAAGTATAATCTACTCATCTCCAAGTATGATCTATTACAGTTAATTCAAAGTTATCTTTTGCATGAAAAAGATCATCAAACAGTCAATAATATGGGTTTTAAAAAGATGAAAAAACACAGCTTATTCAGTATTAAAACATCTTTAACTTCGATTGGTTCTGGGACCCCTCATGGATACCAAAAAACACGGATGCTCAAGACCTTTATTCAACCTGTCTCAATGTGGTGGTCGTTAGGACTCAGCGGAATCCCAGACCTTATTTAACTTGTCTCAGTGCGGTGGACATTAGGACCTGGCTGCCGAGTTCTGAATCTGCAGTGCTTTTGTTCACGAAAATAATCACGATCATGATTGAAAATAAAGTAGAAATAATAAAGCGATCATAAAGAGATGAAACGCCATCAGTCATTGGAAAAGCGTTAGGCTACAGTCGCTCAACGATCGGAACAATTTTAAAGGATAAAGTGAGAAAGGCCCTCCCACGATGAAAGCTACAATTATTACTAAGCAACGCAGTGGTTAAATTATTGGGTTTTGGGTTTTTGATCCTCCACATCAAACAGGCATGGAAGGAGAGCATGCTCAGAAGTGGTCTGTCACTGGATCGAACTCTGGAACTTCCTGAGCCTGGCGCTGAAACATATATTCTTAAGTGTTTTATATGCATGGAAAGGCAAAATATATTCTATACACTAAGACAAGCGTTTGACTAACTGACGCTAAATAATACCGGATGTACCTGTTCCAATTTACATAGTAAGAGAACTTCCGATTTTTTTTCAATCCTAATCCACGGTAACCTACACACATTCTCCCGTGTACTTTAAATAATCTCTAGATTACTTATAATACCTAATACAATGTAAATGCTTTGTAAACTAGTTGTTATACTACATTGTTTAAGGAATAATGACAAGAAAAAAAGTCTGTACATGCTCAAAAACAAGCGCTGGCAGAGCAATTCCGGGTTTTCTTAATTCACTGTTGGTTGAATTCGCGCATGCAGACCTCACGGATAAGGAGGGCCGACTGTAATTTTCAGTATAGCGCATTCTTCTGGCCAAAAATGTTGAAGTATGTTGGATTAGGATGTAGAATTTTTTTTTAAAGTATTTTCATTGTAGTTTAACTTTTCAATGCTTATATTTTTATATAATAACGTATATAGATGTAATTGTTCAGTAAAATTTCTAGTGGTTGTGGTACAGCTAATTCTAAATTTTTGAAAAGCTTTTCAGTTTCTCTGCAGGTGTCACACTACTTGAATCTGGCTATTCAATATGTTGTCACTGAAATATTGTTATCTCTAGTCTGAGTATGAGATATCCATGACTTCTTTTTCTTTGTCGTCTTCAGATGTTTTTTTTTTGTTCTTGCAACACTTAATAAAATAGCTATAACCACCAAGTTTATGCCTCATTCTTGACTTCTTAAGAACCTCTGGATCAGTATCATCAGATCCTGTAATACCATTGGCGCATGATTTGCCCCACCCCCTCAGTGTTATGTCCCATATCATCATCACTTTTATTATGGGCTCAAACTTTAAACTTCTGGTTTACAATCTCAAAAAAAAATCCAAGTTAATCATAAAAGAAACATCTGGTATTTTACAGTTGTGATATGTGAACTATATTACTGTATCCAAATTTAAGTAACTATTAGCAATCCAAAGATACTAATAGAAAGTGTACATTGATGGAAAAGGTTTGAATCAGTACTGGAGCTCATGAAGTTCCAGGACTATTATAAAACCTTACGTGGTTCATTATAAGCCTTTCTGGAAAGAGTTACTTTATCCATACCATGACTGTAAACTCTTGTTATGTAATTTTGTTCCCAAACAAGAAAACTATGCTTCACTAACTCCATATGTTGAAATTTAAGAGAATTTATTTAACTCTACCTTAAAAGGTTAATAACCAGCTTAATTAATATGGAATTAGTAAACTGTCCAAATCAAATGTCTGAAAAATAAGACAGGTCATTCATAGCTTCAGAATGTGGTTAAATATATATTTGGTTAGTCTGCCTTGTTTGATATTTAAAATTTGTATCTTTACATTTGCTTAGTTCCAGTTGAATATCGAAATGAATGATAGGTTCAGTAGGGAAAGAAAATTGCAAAAAGTATAGACAAGTACAAAATTACAAATAGATATATGCACATCAGCACTGAGGTTACAACTATATTATTATTTATGCTAGGAGATTATCAGATATGCATTTTATTTTAGCTAATTCCTGATGGGAATAGAAAAACAGTAGACAAAGAGGGAAAGGCCAATTTTTATTGTTCAATCTTAATTGCCCTTAAAAAGGGGACAAAGAGCTATGGTGCTCACAAGTATTATTGAGTTGAGTGTTCCAAGATTTAAGCCTTGCACAGATGAAGGAAAAACAAATTCAGCATGTGTACAACTTAGAAGAAGTGACATTCCCATACATCTGTTGCCCTTGATCTTTTTAGGAGGTATAGTCATGCCTTTGAAAGACATCTAACAAATAGCGTCAGTCTCAATGTACCAGTAATTCCCTCCACTGTTATTCTAAACCTAGCTAGTAAATGCTAGCATTCTGTATTCCTTCTTTACCAATCTGTCAACCTGTGCTGAAACCTTCAGGGATCCTTCAACCTGCATATCAAATATACTTGGGCTGTGAATCAAAATCAGTTTTATTATCAGTGACATTTGTGGCAGGAGTACAGTACAGTCTTAAAAATTACTATAAGTTGCATAAATAGTGCAAAAGGGGAATAATGTAATATTCATATTTTCATGAACCATTCAAATATCTGATGGCAGCAAGCAACAAGTTGCTTCTGAAAATTCCAGGGTCTTCAAAATCCTGTACCTCTGCTCCAACAGCAGTAAATAAGATGAGAAGGTCCTTAATGATGGATGCTACCTTCTTGAAGCACCACCTTTTGAAGATGTCCTCAGTGATGAATAAGGTTGAAGCCATAATGTAACTGGCTAAGTCTACAACTTCCTGCAGCCTCATCTGATCCTGTGTATTGGAGCCTCCATACTAGGTGGTGGTATAACCAATCAAAATGCTTTCCACTATACTGTAGAAATTTGCTAGTATCTTTGATGACGTGCCAAAATCTTGTCAAACTCCTAATGAAGCAGAGCTACTGGCATGCCTTTTTCACGACTGCATCAACATGTTGTGTTGAAGATATATCCACCAAAATGTTGACACCCAGGGACTTCAAGCTGCTCATCGTTTCCACAGTTGGCCCCTCAACATGGACTGGTGTGTATCTCCTGACTTCCCCATCTTCAAGTCCACAGCCAATGTGACACTACTGTCAATTTCCCTCCATTGATGTTGCCTTCAACTTCACAGCATGTTACTCCAGATTTTCAGTATGTGCAAGCACGGAATGTTGAAGGAACCCAGCAGGTTAAGCAACAACTATGGAAGGGAATAAACAATCTGTAGCAGTGTGCTACATGCAGCGCTAAAATTATGACACGGAGTCGGTAACTGCAATCGAAGAAAAAATTTTATTCGAAATACCCAGTCTTGCTTTTAAGCCTCCCTCAACCTGCCCCCCATGGCGCAGAGGCTCCAAAGCTCTGCGCTCGCAAACCCCCGTAGGCTATCTCCCTTAGCCGGAACGCTGGCTAATTGTGAGCCAGTTCGGATGTGCCAGGAAATGGGTCGCCACATAACCCCCCCCCACCGCCAGGACCGGCAATACACCCCCCAATGTCCACAGTCTGGGCCAGAACTTGTTTGTGAGGTCGGCCTCTGCGCCGCAGTGCTGGAAACTCGACCGGTTGCGCCAGGTCCACATGGGCCGGTTTGAGTCGGTCCACCGTGAAAACTTCCTCTCCCCCCAAAGTCCAGCACAAACGTGGACCCGTTGTTCCGGAGCACCGTAAACGGCCCCTCATAGGGCCGCTGTAGCGGTGGCTGATGCCCGCCCCTTGGTACAAACACAAACTTACAGTTCGGCAGGTCTTTGGGTACGCAGGTCGGGTTCTGCCCATGCTGCAAAGTGGGTATGGGGGCCAGGTTACCGAGCTTCTCGGTAAGTCTACCCAGGACTGCTGCGGGTTCTTCCTCTTGCCCCCTTAGGGCTGGTATGAACTCCCCGGGGACAACCAAGGGCACGCCGTACACCAACTCAGCCGACGAGGCGTGCAGATCGTCTTTGGATGTCGAGTAGGACCCAGGGAAGCTCGTCCACCCAGTTAGCTCCTCGCAGGCGGGCCATGAGAGCTGACTTCAGGTGACGGTGGAAACGCTCCACTAGCCAGTTCGACTGTGGGTGGTAGGCAGTGGTGTGGTGCAGCTGAGTCCCCAAAAGCCTGGCCACAGCTGACCACAGGCTGCAGGTGAACTGGGCGCCTCTGTCGGAGGTAATATGGGCCGGCACACCAAAGCGAGATATCCAGGTGGCGATCAGTGCCCGGGCGCAAGATTTGGAGGTGGTGTCGATGAGCGGGATCGCCTCCGGCCATCTTGTGAACCGGTCCACGATAGTCAGGAGGTGCCGCGCTCCTCGCGACACTGGCAGGGGGCCCACGATATCCACATGAATGTGGTTGAAACGCCGGTGGGCAGGGTGGAACTGCTGCGGTGGGGCTTTGGTGTGCCGCTGCACCTTGGCCGTCTGGGAGTGCATACACGTTTTGGCCCATTCACTGACCTGCTTGCAGAGTCCGTGCCAAACGAACCTGCTGGAAACCATCCAGACAGTTGTCCGGATGGAGGGATGCACCAAGTTATGAATGGAGTCGAAAATGTGTTGCCGCCAAGGTGCCGGGACGACCGGACGGGGCTGGCCGGTGGCGACGTCACAGAGTAGGGTCCTCTCACCTGGGCCTATGGGGAGGTCCTGGAGCTGTAAACCGGAGACTGCGGTTCTGTAACTCGGAATCTGCCTGCTGTGCCTCTGCCAGTGCCTCAAAGTCTACTCCTTGGGAAAGGGCATGAACGGTAGGGCGAGAGAGCGCATCCGCCACGACATTGTCCTTACCCGAGACGTGCCAGACATCCGTCGTGTATTCAGAGATGTAGGACAGGTGGCGTTGCTGGCGGGATGACCAGGGGTCGGATGCTTTCGTAAACGCAAAGGTAAGCGGTTTGTGGTCCGTGAACGCGGTGAAGGGCCTACCTTCTAAGAAGTACCTGAAATGGCGGATTGCCAGGTAGAGCGCCAACAGTTCCCGGTCGAAAGCACTGTACTTGAGCTCGGGTGGCCGCAGGTGTTTGCTGAAAAACGCCAGGGGTATGCCAGTGACCTGCGATGAGATGCTCCAGTACCCCACCGACTGCCGTGTTAGATGCGTCCACTGTGAGGGTGGTAGGGGCGTCCATTCTGGGATGTACTAGCATCGCAGCGTTCGCCAAAGCTTCCTTCGTTTGAACGAAAGTGGCGGCGGACTCCTCGTCCCAGGTAATGTCCTTGCCCGGACCGGACAGCAGGGCGAACAGGGGGCGCATGATCCGGGCAGCTGAAGGGAGGAAATGGTGGTAGAAATTGACCATACCTACGAATTCCTGAAGGCCTTTGATCGTGGTGGGTTGGGGGAAGTGGCGGACCGCATCTACCTTAGCGGGCAGAGGGGTTGCCCCGTCTTTAGTAATCCTGTGGCCCAGGAAATCAATGGTATCGAGTCCGAACTGGCATTTGGCAGGGTTGATTGTTAGACCGTACTCACTCAGTCGGGCGCAGAGTTGACGGAGGTGGGACAGATGCTCCTGACGACTGCTGCTGGCTATGAGGATGTCATCCAAATAGATGAACGCGAAGTCCAGGTCCCGTCCCACCCCGTCCATTAACCGCTGGAATGTCTGTGCGGCATTCTTCAGGCCGAACGGCATGCGGAGGAACTCGAAAAGGCCAAACGGGGTGATGAGAGCCGTTTTGGGGACGTCGTCAGGATGCATCGGGATTTGATGGTACCCTCGGACGAGGTCTACCTTGGAGAAGATCTGTGTGCCGTGCAGGTTTGCTGCAAAGTCTTGAATGTGCGGCACAGGGTAGCGGTCCGGTGTGGTAGCGTCGTTCAACCTGCGGTAGTCGTGCACGGTCTCCAGCCTCCTGTCGCTTTGGGCACCATGTGCAGGAGGGAGGCCCATGGGCTGTCGGACCGCCGGATGATCCCCAATTCCTCCATCCTCTTGAACTCCTCCTTCGCCAGTCGGAGCTTGTCCAGGGGAAGCCGCCGAGCGCGGGCATGGAGGGGTGGTCCCTGGGTCGGGATGTGGTGCTGTACGCCATGTCAGGGCATGGCCGCTGTGAACTGCGGTGCCAGAACCGATGGGAAATCCGCCAGGACCATGGTGAAGTCGTTGTCGGACAGTGTGATGGAGCCGAGGTGAGGGGCTGGCAACTGGGCTGCACCCAGGGAGAATGTCTGAAAGGTCTTGGCGTGTACCAGTCGCTTCCTGGGCAGGTCGACCAGTAGGCTGTGAGCCCGCAAAAATTCCGCACCCAGAAGCGGTTGGGCTACAGCGGCCAGTGTGAAGTCCTACGTGAACTGGCTGGAGCTGAACTGTAGCTGCACCTGACGGGTGCCATAGGTCCTTACTGTGCTGCCATTCACGGCCCTCGGGGGGGACCCGGTGCCGTTGCGGGTGTCGTAACTCATCGGAGGTAAAACGCTGATCTCGGCACCGGTGTCGACCAAAACCCGGCATCCCGACCTTCTGTCCCACACATACAGGAGGCTATCCCGATGGCCAGCCGCCGTAGCCATCAGCGGCGGCTGGCCCTGGCATTTCCCGGGAACTGGCAGGGCGTGTTCGTTGGGCCCCCCACCCCTGGCCCTGGGGTTGGCGGGCTCTGCAGCCGGGCCTGGACTGGTTTGCTGCTGGGAGCGTGGCTGGGTGATCTGTGCGATGGACGCCCCGCTCACCTTTTTGGCAAACCACAGCAAGTCCGCCCGGGCTGCCACCTTCCGGGGGTCTCTGAAATCCGCGTCGGACAGCAGCTGGAGTATGTCCTCGGGCAGCTGCTCCAGGAATGCCTGCTCAAACATGAGGCAGGGTGTGTGTCCGTCGGCCAGAGACAACATCTCATTCATTAAAGCCGATGGAGGTCTGTCTCCCAAGCCATCCAGGTGCAGTAAACGGACAGCCCGCTCGCGCCGTGAGAGTCTGAAAGTCCTGAGGAGCAGGGCTTTGAATTCTGTGTACTTGCCGTCTGCCGGGGACGACTGTACGAACTCCGTGACCTGGGCCGCTGCATCCTGGTTGAGGGAGCTCACCACGTAGTAGTAGCGGGTGGCTTCTGAGGGGATCTGCTGAACGTGGAATTGGGCTTCAGCTTGCTGGAACCATAGGTTCCGTCGCTGTGTCCAGAAACCCGGCAGTTGCAACGAAACCGCATGAACAGAGGCGGCGTCGGTCATTTCTGGTCCAAAAATCGTTTGGACCATCGGGGTCACCAATTGTAGCGGTGTGCTACATGTAGCGCTAAAATTACGACACCGAGTCGGTAACTGCAGTCGAAGAAAAAACTTTATTCGAAATACCCAGTCTTGCTTTTAAGCCTCCCTCAACCTGCCCCCCGTGGCGCAGAGGCTCCAAAGCTCTGTGCTCGCAAACCCCCGCAGGCTATCTCCCTTAGCCGGAACGCTGGCTAATTGTGAGCCGGTTCAGATCTGCCAGTAAATGGGTCACCACAAGTCAATATTTTAGGCTGAGACCTTTCATCAGGACTGAAAGATCTTTACCTGAAATGTTGATTTATCTCCATCGTTGCTACCTGATCCACAGTATTCCTCCAGGATTTTGTTTGTGTTGGTGAAGATTTTGAGCATCTATAGAATCTCTTTCTTTATGGAGCCATTTTTTAAACACACCGAAACAAAAATTGGCATCTATTTTCCATTGTTTTCAGCACTACCTTTTCAAATAAAAACCTAGCATCATCATAAAGTCAATCCCTTCTCTTATTTTTGGTTTGCTTATACCAACCCATTTTATAATCTAGCTCCACTGTAAAACAGAATCAAAGCACTCATTTAACATGCCTGCCACTTCACTACTGTTCACTGGAATTTCACCTGCATCCTCCCCCACTATTTTCTATGTATAGTTAGAATAACATGATTTGCCTCTTACTATTTTCATTATAATTTTTTTTACTTTAATTTTCTTGCTCAGCATACAGGAATTTCAATTTTCATCTTGGACTTGAGCATGTCTCACTTTCTGTCAGGCTTTACATTTATGTTACACCTCTGTCTAAATGTGCAATCATAATAATTTATAATAATTTAATCAGTCTGATGGCCTGGTGGAAGAAGCTGTCCCAGAGCCAGTTGGCCCTGGCTTTAATGCTGCGGTACCATTTCCCAGATGGTAGCAGCTGGAACAGTTTGTGGTTGGGGTAACTCAGGTCCCCAATGATCCTATGGGCCCTTTTTACACACAATGTCCTTGTAACTGTCTTGAATCATGGGAAGTTCACAACTACAGATGTGCTGGGCTGTCCGCACCACTCTCTGCAGAGTTCTGCAATGATACGGTTCCCAAACCAGGAAGTTCTTAGGATTTGGGGGCCCATACCAAACTTCCTCAACCATCTGAGCTGAAACAGGCACTGTGCCTTTTTCACCACACAACTGGTGTGTACAAGGTCCTCAGTGATGTGGATGCTGAGGAACTTAAAGCTGTTTACCCTCTCAACCCCAGATCCACTGATGTCAATAGGAGTTAATCCGTCTCCTTTCCTCCTGTAATCCACAACCAGCTCCTTTGTTTTTTAACTTCTTCCCTGTAGGCTACCTCATTATTGTTTGAGCTAAGGCCAATCAATATAGTGTCATCAGCAAATTTAATTAGCAGATTAGAGCCGTGGGTATCAGGGAGTAAAGGAAGGGACTCAGTGAACAGCCCTGAGGGGCTCCTGTATTGAGAGTCAGAGGGTTGGAGGTGAGGGAGCCCTCTCTTACAACCTGCTGGTGATCTGAGGAAGTCCAGGATCCAGCACAAGGCAGGGTCAAGGCCGAGGTCTCTAAGCTTCTTGTCAAGCCTGGATGGAATTATGGTGTTGAATACTGAACTGTAGTCCAAGAACAGCATTCTCACATAAGTGTCCTTCTTCTCCAGATGTTTAAGGATGCTAAAAGGGGCCAAAAAAGTGGCAGACAGAATAGTGCAGTAAAGTGTATGTTCTTGCAGTTTGGTGGAAGGGATAAAGGCATAGACTATTTTCTAAATAGAGTGAAAATTCAGAAAACAGAAGTGCTTAGGGACATGGAAGCCCTTTAGGATTCCCTAAAGGTTAACTAACAGGTTGAATCAGTGGTAAAGAAGGCATATGCAATGTTAGCATTCATTTCAAGCAGACGAGAATATAAGAGCAAGGAGGTAATGCTGAAGCTTTATAAGGCATTGGTCAGATCACACTGAAAGAATATACTGGCATTGGAAAGGGTCCAGAGGAGGAATAAACTCTTTTTGGGCTTCCAGCTGGATATAGGTATCGATTTTGACCAAGGTTTTGATGACAAACTCAGCCAACTTCATCAGGCATTATACCCCAATATGTCTAGTCCGGTGATATATATATCTCCCCATCGAATGTCCCTCGTGATTGGTTCGTCTTCAAACCGTGGAAATATAGGGAAGACAGGCTGTAGCAACAGGTTCCTCCTTGTTGTTAAGTCTCCTGGTTTTTCCATTGACCCTTTTAGGGCCTAATTGATTTCCCTCACCCTGTATCCATTCTGTATGAATACCGTGCATAATTGTCTTATTTCCTTGTGGAGACTCTCTGGGTCCAAAATAGCTTTTGCTTAGTTAATCAAAGTAGAAATTGCACCTGTCTTCCCTATATTTCC
This sequence comes from Hypanus sabinus, assembly GCF_030144855.1. Lineage (NCBI taxonomy): Eukaryota > Metazoa > Chordata > Chondrichthyes > Myliobatiformes > Dasyatidae > Hypanus > Hypanus sabinus. The sequence goes on from NC_082722.1 coordinate 48,350,701, forward strand.
CTGGTTTTTGAAAGGATTGCCAAGATCATGAAGAAATACCAGACTAATACCATCCACAAGCCCATAAGGAAGCTCATTTCATAACTTGTGGGTCAAAGATTGTCTGGGACTCAGGACAGCTAGCATATGCAGGACTCTGTGAATGCAGAACTGCCAGACAGAACACACAGTGGAAACCAGCATTAAGGAGTGCAGGAGGGATATCAGTTTGGGTTACCCGGAGAAACTGGCAGTAGCAGAACATAGAATTTACAATGACCATAGGATTGACAAAGATGGCACAAAACTATTTTTCCGCATCAATGGCTTTTGGGACTGTTTGGTGAAGGAAGCAGGTGAAATAAAACTAGAGAAAAAGAATTTTAACAAAGTCAAAGGTCTTGCTCCAAGTAAGAACTGGAATTTGATTGTAAACCAGTTGGGACAACAAACCTGATTGGATGAGGACTAAACAATTGAGAAAGACAGACAGTGAGTGTGAGAGTGTGTGAGTGTGTGCACACACCAGGCTAAACTTGCTTAGGGGCCATCCCTGATGATGATGGCAGAATTTGCCATCAAAACACCAGTTTAAAATCAATACCTGTACCTGCCTGGAAGCCCAATATGAGTTTATTCATCATATATGCCAGGAGAGCATTAGGTCCTTTTTTTGTCCAGAGGAGGTTCAAAAAAATGATCTCAAGAATGAAAGGTTAGTGTATGACAAGAATTTAATGGTTTTGTACTTGGAGTCGCTGCACTTGCTGGAGTTGAGAAAACTGAGGGTGATCTCACTGAAACTTATTGAATCATGAAAGGCCTTGACAGATGTGGAGAGGATATTTCTTATAGTGGGGGGGGGGGGGGGGAGAAGAAGAGAGTCTAAGACCAGAGGACACAGCCTCAATAGAAGGATGTCCCTTTAGAACAGAGATGAAGAGCAATTTCTTTAACACAAGGAGTTCATTAACACAAGGCTGTGAAATCCAAGTCATTGAGTATATTTAATGCAGAGGTTGGTAAGTTCTTGATTAGTAAGTGTGTCAAAAATTATGAGAAGGCTGGAGAATGGGGTTGAGAGGGATAATAATCAACCATGATGGAATGACACAGCACACCCAAATTGTTGTTCTCTACTTTTTGGCACTTCTTCCCTGTTTCTAGTGATCATAAATTTGCATATTCAATCAAGCCTTTACAGTCCTTCCTCACGAGTGCTCAGTTCCTGAGAACATTTTCCTCTCAACCTCTCTAGTACAAATATATCCTTCTCTTTTGTCAATTGATGATGGATTATAGGAAGGGCAAATTGGGAGAGCTCACACCAGTCCTCATTGAGGGGTCAGCGGTGGAAAGGATAAGCAGCTTCAAGTTCCTGGATGTCAAAACTTCAGAGAATTCACCTTGGCCCCAACATATTGATACGACCACTAAGAAGGCACACTAGTGGTTATACTTCATTAGTAGTTTGAGAAGATTTAGTATGTCACCAAAGACTAGCAAATTTCTAGAGATGTACTGCAGAAAACATAACATAGGTTTCATCACTGCCTGGTGTGAAGGGGAAAGTATAGAGGGGCTCTAAGAAATTTTTCACCAAGAGGGTAGGTGGTACGTGGAATAACTCATCAGAAGTGATTGATAAGTTCGTGGCCTAAGGTAGAAGGAAATGAGTTATTAACTTCAAACTTTCTGCATAATCACTCAAAGAGTTGACCTGTATGTGCATTTAACGAGAGCTGTTTAACTCATCTCCTTCTACCTTAGGCCACGAACCTATCAATCACCCCGTTGTGGACATTTTCTGGAGGTCCAAGAAAATGTGCTCCATGACCACTGGACTAAGTGTGTAAATGTAGGAGGGGCCTATGTTGAAAAATAAATGTGCTAGGTTTTCTAAAATTGATTTCTTCTACCTTAGGTCACGAATTTATCTATCACCCCTCGTAAAAATCACAATAATGCAAAAGAAAATTGTTATGAAAACAACCTCAAAAGTGTCGTTCAATAGAGGGACTTGAGGGTGCAGATGCACTCAAGTAGCCACTTTATTAGGTATGCCTATACATCTGCTTGTTAATGTAAATATCTCATCAGCCAATCATGTGGCAGGAACTCAATGCATAAAAGCAAGTAAATAAGGTTAAGAGGTTCAGTTGTTCAAACCAAATATCAGAATGGGGAAGAAATATGATCTAAGTGACTTTAACTATGATTGTTGGTGCCAGATGGGACAGTGCAAGCATCGCAGAAACTGCTGATTTCCAAGGATTTTCATGTACAACAGTCTCTGGAATTCAGAGAATGGTACGAAAAACAAAAAAAAAATCCAGTGAGCCACAGTTTTGTGGGAGAAAATGGCTCATTAATGAACGAGGTTACAAGAGAATGGCCAGACTGACTTAAGCTGGTATAAAGATAACAGTAATTCAAAGTACCACTGTGTGACAACAATATGCAGAGGAGCTTCTATGAATGGACAACATGTCGAACCTTGGGTAGCAGAAGACCATAGCATACACTAACTGGCCACTTTATTAGGTATAGGAGATAACTAATAAAGTGGCCACCGAGTGCAAGTAGACAAGGTGGTGAAGAAGGCACTGGCGTACTTGCATTCATTGGCCAACGAATTGAGTACAAGGGTTGGGACTGCGGTAAACTACATATACCTGTCTGGACGTGCCCCTCTGCTGACTACTCCTGTGGCTCCTCCCAAAGACCCTGTATAAAAGCAATTGGAGACAATGCTCCTCCCTCAGTCTATAGGATGTTGTGTGGTGGTCTCTTGCTGCTAATTGTGGTCTCTTGCTGCTAATAAAACCCTATCATTCGCCTCCTGTCTCTGAGAGTTATTGATGGTGCTGTAGCGGTGTGCTACACGCAGCGCTAAAGTTACGACACGGAGTCGGTAACTGCAGTTGAAGGAAAAAACTTTATTCAAAATCTTCAGCCTCACTTTTAAGCCTCCCTCAACCTGCCCCCCATGGCGCAGATGCCAGTGCCTCAAAGTCTACCCCTTGGGAAAGGGCATGAACGGTAGGGCGAGAGACAACATCTCATTCATTAAAGCCGATGGAGGTCTGTTGCCCAAGCCATCCAGGTGCAGTAAACGGGCAGCCCGCTCGCGCCGTGAGAGTCCGAAAGTCCTGAGGAGCAGGGCTTTGAATTCCGTGTACTTGCCGTCTGCCGGGGGCGACTGTACGAACTCCGCTGTGTCCTGGTCGAGGGAACTCACCACGTAGTAGTAGCGGGAGTCTTCTGAGGTGATCTGGCGAACGTGGAATTGGGCTTCGGCTTGCTGGAACCATAGGTTCAGGCGCTGTGTCCAGAAACCCGGCAGTTTCAACGAAACCGCATGAACAGAGGCGGCGTCAGTCATTTCTGGTCCAAAAATCGTTTGGACTGTCGGGGTCACCAATTGTAGCAGAGTGCTACACGCAGCGCTAAAATTACGACACGGAGTCGGTAACTGCAGTCGAAGGAAAAAACTTTATTCGAAATCTTCAGCCTCACTTTTAAGCCTCCCTCAACCTGCCCCCCATGGCGCAGAGGCTCCAAAGCTCTGTGCTCGCAAACCCCCGTAGGCTATCTAATTGTGAGTCGGTTCGGATGTGCCAGGAAATGGGTCGCCACAGTGCATCGATTTTATTAGCAGCAATTTTAAAACATGGAAAGCATTTTACCACCAGACAAATTGGACATTGATCCTCAATCTCCAGAAGCAGCCATTGCCTTTGAACTCTGGCTTGCATGGTTCCTGGAAGAGATTCACGTGACTGAGCCTGCTACCATGCACAGAGTTCTCCTCTCCAGAGTCAGTCCGTGGGTATACTCCCTAATCAGGGACCTGCCGACCTACCAAAGGGCACTGGACGCCCTCAAAAGACAGTATCTGTGGCCGGTGAACACCATCTACGCAAGACATTGCTTAGCGACGCCGCAGCAGCGAGCCGGAGAGTCGAGTGCTGAGTTTGTCCGGGTCCTACAGACACTCATGCAGGCCTGCAACTGCAGAAAACTGACGGGGGAAACAGCATGCAGAGCTCCTGGTACGAGACGCCTTTGTTACAGGGATCAGGTCAGTGTACTTGCACCAGCAGCTGCTGCAAAATGCCGTTTTAACCTTACAGTCAGCGATCGAGCTGGCCGACATGCTGGAGGCTGCTCTGCACAACGCTGACACTGTCCAGCTGCACGATCTCCCGCCGGTCCCATGGACACTGCAGACCCAGCCACCCGCCAGCGAATCAACCTCAGCTGCTGCCAGTTGTGAGCCCGTGAAGTCCCCGCAACCCGCCGGCGAATCGACCACGACTGCTGCCAGTCGCAAATCCGCGCAGTGTTACTTCTGCTGACTCCAAAAACATCCCCGAAAACACTGCCTGGCCTGAGAAGCTACCTGCTCCAGCTGCGGAAAGAATGGCCATTTCGCCAAGGCCTGTAAGTCTAAACCACCAGCGGGGTCGAGCAGCACCGCGTGCGAGGCATGGGGGTCGCCATCTTGCCTGCATGCTTCGTGCGAGGCATGGGGGCGGCCATCTTCGTCGGCGCCACCTCGCCCCGCCTCCAACCCACGGGTGCTTACCGGGCACCAAGACGGCGATTAAATTCTGGCCTCCGTGACCCTCAACTAAAGCGCTCCACGTCAGCTTACAATGTCAATGATGGACATCCTGGTGGAGGGGCACAGGACTGGCTCCCTGTTCGACACGGGCAGCACTGAGAGTTTTATTCACCTGGACACAGTGCAACGCTGCGGAGTCATGACACAGCCGGTAAGCCAGAGGGTCACTATGGCTTCTGGATCACATTCCACAGACATCCGGGGGGGTTGTGTAGTGACATTGGTGGTGCAGGGCACAGAATATTGGGACTTTGCATTACTGCTCATGCCTCAACTGTGTGCCCCTGTACAATTGGGGCTCGACTTCCAGAGCCACCTGAAAAGTGTGACAACGCAGTATGACGGGCCCCTCCCACCAATCATTGTCAGAAATCCTCAGTTTTGTGGGGCTTCGTCATATACCCCACTACTGACCACACACATACACCAACCCGCACATCCCACCCAGCACCATGCCAACAGCCGCGCTACTGACACCACTTGCAGCCTCTCCACCCTCAAGATCCCTCCCCCACTGCTGTTCACCAACCTAACCCCCGACTGTCAACCTGTGGCAACTAAAAGCAGGAGGTACAGCGCGGGGGACAGGGTCTTCATTAAGTCGGAGGTGCAGTGGCTGCTCAGGGAGGGGATCATTCAGCCAAGCACAAGTCCTTGGAGGGCCCAGGTGGCTGTTGTTCGGACAGGGCAGAAAAATAGGATGGTCGTGGACTATAGCCAGACCATCAATAGGTTCACGCAGCTTGACGCGTACCCCCTACCCTGCATCGTGGATATGGTCAATCAGATAGCTCAGTACAAGGTGTACTTGACCATAGACCTGAAATATGTTTACCATCAGCTCCCCATCTGCCCGGAGGACCGCCCCTACACCGCCTTCGAGGCGGGCAGCAGGTTCTATCACTTCTTGCGCGTCCCCTTCAGTGTCACGAATGGTGTCTGTCTTCCAGAGGGAAATGGTCTGGATGGTGGACCAGCGCCAACTGAAGGCCACATTCCCATATCTGGATAACATCACCATCTGCGGTCACGACTGGCAGGATCACGACACCAACCTCCAACGATTTTTCCAAGCGGCCAAAGCTCTTAACCTTACCTATAACAGGGACAAGTGTGTGTTTGGAACCACCCAACTTGCTATCCTTGGGTATGTCGTGGAGAACGGGGTCATTGGCCCTGACCCCGACCGTATGCGCCCCTGTTGGAACTCCCTCTTCCCACCACCCTCAGAGCCCTCAAATGGTGCCTGGGCTTCTTTTCCTATTATGCCCAATGGGTCCCTCACTACGCAGACAAGGCCCGACCCCTGGTCAAGTCCACCGCATTTCCCCTCTCAGCCGAAGCCTGCGCGGCCTTCAGCCGCATTAAAGGGGACATTGCCAAAGCAACGATGCATGCGGTGGACGAGACCATTCCCTTCCAAGCAGAGAGTGATGCCTCCGACTTAGCGCTGGCTGCTACCCTCAATCACGCAGGAAGGCCAGTAGCATTCTTCTCTCGTACCTTTCAAGGCCCTGAAATTCAGCAGTCCTCAGTGGAGAAAGAAGCTATTAGGCACTGGAGGCACTATCTCGCCAGCAAAAGGTTCACCTTGCTGAACGACCAGCGCTCAGTTGCGTTCACGTTTAGCAACCAACAGCAGGGCAAAATCAAAAATGATAAAATTTTGCGGTGGAGAATGGAACTCTCCACCTACAACTATGATATCCTGTACCGGCCTGGAAGGCTCAATGATCCCCCTGATGCCCTATCCTGGGGAGTGTGTGCCAGCGCACAGCTCGACCGGCTATACGCCCTTCATGCAGATCTTTGCCACCCGGGGGTCACCCGACTTTACCATTTCATGAAAGCCTGGAACCTCCCTTACTCCCTTGAGGACATCAGGACGATGACCAGGGACTGCCAAGTCTGCGCTGAGTGCAAACCACGCTTCCACCATCCTGAAAAGGCACAACTTATCAAGGCCACCCGCCCCTTTGAGCGACTGAGTGTCGACTTTAAGGGCCCCCTTCCCTCCACCTACCGCAATGTCTACTTTCTTAACATAATCGACGAGTACTCGCGGTTCCCCTTTGCCATCCCCTGCCCCGATACCACTGCCACATCCGTTATAAAAGCCCTGCGCCACCTCTTCACTCTGTTCCGATATCCCTGCTATATCCACAGTGATAGAGGGTCCTCGTTTATGAGTGACGAGCTGCGCCAGTACCTGCTGGCTAGGGGTATTGCTACTAGTAGGACCACGAGCTATAATCCCCAGGGAAATGGACAGGTGGAGAGGAAGAATGCCACTGTGTGGAAGGCCACACTCTTAGCCCTTAAGTCAAAGGGATTGCCGGTCTCTCACTGGCAGGAGGTCCTCCCCGAGGCGCTCCACTCCATCCGCTCCCTGTTATGCACGTCCACCAATGCTACCCCTCATGAACAACTCTTTTCTTTTCCCAGTAAGTCTGCCACTGGGACCACCCTACCGGCTTGGCTGACATCCCCAATGCTGCTCCGGAAACAGGCGAGGAGCAATAAATACTCCCCGATGGTCAAGAGGGTTCACCTACTTCATGCGAACACCCAGTATGCCTACGTGGTCTTACCTGATGGGCGGGAGGACATGGTCTCCGTCCGCGACCTGGCACCCGCAGGAGCACCAGACCCCTACCCCGAACACTCCACGATGACTATGAACCCCATACCCACCGAGGTGTGTACCCACGAAACACCGCACACACCAAGCCCTAGACAGACTCCTCACGATACTCCCATACTGGGCGCTTCGCACACGCATGAGGGATTACTGACGCCTAATGGGCTGGCACCTCAAGTCAGGCTGGAGCCAGCACAACCACCGTCAGACAGATTCAACCGCCTGATAGACTTAACCTGTAAATATACTTGTAAGAAACTTCGCCCCATGGGGACTCTCTTTTAAAACAAAGTGGGGGTGAATGTGGTAAACTATATATACCTGTCTGGACACGCCCCCCCCCCCCCCCACTGACTGCTCCTGTGGCTCCTCCCACAGACCCCTGTATAAAGGCAATTGGAGGCACTGCTCCTCCCTCAGTCTCCAGGATGTTGTGTGGTGGTCTCTTGCTGCTAATCATGATCTCTTGCTGCTAATAAAATCCTATCGTTCGCCTCCCGTCTGCGAGAGTTATTGATGGTGCATCAGGGACGTTATGTTATAGCTGCACAAGATGTTAGTGAGACTGCACTTGGAATTCTATGTGCAGTTCTGGTCACCTGGGTAGAAGAAAGATGTTATTCAGCTGGGAAAGGTGCAGAAAAGCTTTGGACTGGAGGTCTTGAGCAATAAGGAGTGACTAGATAAACTCAGATTTTATTCTCTGGAGTGTGGAGACCTTAGAAGTCTATAAAAATCATCAGGGACATAGATAAGAATGATAATAGTCTTTCTCCCCCTCCCCCCAAGAGTCAAGTGTTTAAAACTAAAGGACATAGGTTTAAGGAGTGAGGGACAGACTTAAAATGTATCTGATGGTCAACCTTTCTTACAGCAAATGTAGTGTGTATATGGAACAAGCATTCAGAAGAAAGGATAAAAGCAGATACAGTTCAATTATTGAAAAGATATTTAGACTGGTACATGAATAGGAAAAGATATTAGCCAACACAGGAATACAGGCTAGCTCAAGTAGATAACTTGGTTGGCAAAGATGAGTTGGGTAAAAGTGCACGTTTCCATGCTGTACAATTCTAATTGGGATTTGTGGAACTTTGGTTCCTTGTTTATTTTCTGTTTTCATTTCAATTCTTGTTTTCAAAGCTCTGCATAGTTTTACCTCAGTTTCTTTTAAGTGTTTTGCTCTCCTTCAATTTTGATCTTTTTCCATTTCCAATGTTTCATTACTTCTGCATAGCTAGTTCACTTTCAGGTATCAAAGCATTAAGATCAGAAATTTCTTCCTTGCCCCCCAATGCCTCTTTTGCTCTCTTGATGAAACTCCTTTAAAATAACAGCTTTGATCAAGTTTTCAGACACATGTGTGGTTTGGTGTCAAATTTTATTTGGATAAATCCCCATGAAGCCACTTGGGATATGTAACAGAATTAAAGAGGTCACATATCTGCTTGCTGTTGCAGTCAGGAGTGATTTTTAGAACCGTATGACTTGAAACCAACAAGTGAATAGACCAATAGATTTGTGGTGATTAGGTAAACAGAATTATCAGAAGCAGAATCAGGTTTATTGCCACCGGCATGTGACATGAAATTTGTTAACTCAGCAGCAGCAGTTCAATGCAGTACATAATCTAGCAGAGAAAAAATAATAAAATAAAATAAAAATAAAAATAAAATGAAAGTAATAATAATTAATAATCAAGTAAATCAATTACATATATTGAATGGACTTTTTAAAATGTGCAAAAACAGAAATACTGAATATTGGAAAAAAAGGGGAGGTTGTGTCCAAATTCAATGTCCATTTAGGAATTGGATGGCAGGGGGAAGAAGCTGTTCCTGAATCGCTGCATGTGTGCCTTCAGGCTTCTGTACATCCTACTTGATGGTAACAGTGAGAAAAGGGCATGCCCTGGGTGCTGGAGGTCCTTAATAATGGACACAGCCTTTTGAGACACCACCCCTGAAAGGATACTTTGTAGGCTAGTACCCAAGATGGAGCTGACTAGATTTACAACTTTCTGCAGCTTCTTTCAGTCCTGTGCAGTAGCCCCTCCATAACAGACAGTGATGCAGCCTGTCAGAATGCTCTTCATGGTACAACTATAGAAGTTTTTGAATGTATTTGTTGATATGTCAATTCTCTTCAAACTCCTAATAAAGTATAGCCACTGTCTTGCCTATTTTATAACTGCATCAATATGTTGGGACCAGGTTAGAACCTCAGAGAACTTAACACCCAGGAACTTGAAGCTGCTCACTCTCTCCACTTCTGATCCCTCTATGAGGATTGGTATATGTTCCTTCGTCTTACCCTTCCTGAAGTCCACAATCAGCTCTTTCGTCTAACTGACATTGAGTGGTAGGTTGTTTCTGCGGCACTACTCCACTAGTTGGCATATCTCACTCCTGTACACCCTCTCGTCACCACATGAGATTCTACCAACAATGGCTGTATCGTCAGCAAATGTAAAGATGGTAATTGAGCTATGCCTAGCCACACGGTCATGTGTACATAGAAAGTAAAGCAGTGGTCTCAGCACACACCCCTGAGGTGTGCCAGTGTTGATCATCAGCAAGGAGGATATGTCATCACCAATCCGCACAGACAGTGGACTTACGGTTAAGAAGTCGAGGATCCAATTGCAGAGGGAGGTACAGAGACCCAGGTTCTGCAACTTTCCAATTAGTTAAGAAATGTTATACATTTCAAACACAAACTAAAGACGGTTGAATTTGAAAGGTAAAGGGAGATTATAATAATTTCCCTCAAACTTAATACAAAGGCAAGTTCTCATACCAAAATACTGCTTGCCTGGAAAAGAAATTTAATTACTTCCAATTCAGAAATTGTGTTCATAATACATAGCTAAGTTCAAAGGAGATTTTTTTAATCACACACACACACACACACACACAAAAACACCTTGTAGGTCATGAACTGCAGCAAGAAACAATAAGTTAATCAATTTCAGTACCACAGCAGCTTTGTACTAATTCAAAAAGGGTTAAAAAGAAAAAAAAATCAACTGAACTCCTCCATAAGTGTTTCTTTGTTTAGTTTTCAAGTAAACAAAAGATGATGTGCTTGGAAGGGAATAGCTTTTTGATCCCTATCATTTATAGTCTTTGTCAGAAGTACATGGTCATCTTACAAATGAGGTGGTGTTTTGCCAGATAGACTTTATTTTAATATATTGCATACAGAGTCAGAATATCAAGATTCATATTTGTAGCATAGTATTTCACAAACAAGTCCAATTTTCCAGTGGTTACTTATACTAAGCTTAAAAGTTTCATAAAGAAACAAATAAACTGGTTGAAATTAATTACTACAGTTGTACTGTCAAAGGTGAAGGTTAAAGAGAAGGCGAAATAAATGTGTTGCAAGTTACATTGCATTCATTGAAGGCAAGTAGTTGAATGACAATAAACTGAACTTGAACTTGAAGATATTTACCGTAAATTCCGGACTATAAGCCGCTACTTTTTTTCCCACGCTTTGAACACTGCGGCAACACTGCGGCCTATACTACGGTGCGGCTAATGCATGTTTTTTTTTTCATGCCGCCAAAAACATTTTGCCTCGTAACAGTAGACCAATAAAATTGATGAGTAGTTCACAGAGGTCCAATGAAATTGTATGATAAATCAAGTGCACTTTCACAATTAAATTATTGTAAATCAGTCATTTGTACTCACCCTCATCAACATGGAAAACACTTGAAGAAAAGCATATGATGCAGCTTTTAAGTTAAAGGCGATCAATCTGGCGGTTGAAGAAGGAAATCGAGCTGCTGCACATAATCTTGGCATAAATGAATCGATGTTGAGACGGTGGAGACGCCAGCGTGAAGAACTGAGTCAATGCAAAAAGATGACAAAAGCTTTCAGAGGTAATCATAGCAGATGGCCCGAACTTGAAAACTTTCTTAAAGACTGGGTTAACACACAGAGAGCAGGCGGCCGCGGTGTTTCCACCATGCAGATCAGACTGAAGGCTAAAGCAATCGCCACCAAAATGAAAATCGAAGATTTTAGAGGTGGGCCATCGTGGTGTTTTAGATTTATGAGACGAAAAGGCCTGTCCGTCAGGGTACGCACGACTCTGTGTCAGCAGCTCCCTCCTGACCACGAGGAAAAGCTTGCTAACTTCCGCACATTCACTCAAACAAAGATAGCGGAGAATTCCATCGGGCCAGATGATATCATAAATATGGATGAAGTACCTTTGACGTTTGACCTGCCTCTCACTCGGACTGTTAATAAAAAAGGTGACTCGTCCATCACACTGAAAACAAGTGGCCATGAGAGAACGCATTTTACTTGTGTTTTGAGCTGCACAGCATCCGGACTAAAGCTTCCACCGATGGTGATTTTTTAAGCGGCTGACAATGAAAGTTCAGTGAAAGCTGCCATCAAGAGTACAAACAATTCCAGCTGTGATTCCTGGGGGCACCACGAAGTATTTGCAGCCACTGGATATCAGCGTGAACCGGGCATTTAAAGTGGCGCTGCGCGTTGAATGGGAGGCTTGGATGACGAGCGGTGAGAAATCCTTTACCAAAACAGGACGCATGCGAACAGCATCTTTAACTCAAGTATGCCAGTGGATCCTAAATGCATGGAGCCATGTCACAACATCCACCATCACCAGCGGGTTTCGAAAGGCCGGACTGCTGCGTGATGAAGAGGACCGCTTGCGCTCAAGTGAGAGCAACAACGAAGAGACTGAAGTGAGTGACGAGTTCCTGAGGTTTTATTCAATTCGGACACTGAAGAAGAGGACTTTGATGGTTTTAGTGCGCAGGAGGAAGATGAAGAAGGCGATCAATAACTTTTCCTGGTAGGCTGCAGTATATATATTTTTTTTACCAGTCATTAGGAGATATTGGAATGTTGTTCGTGCACTGTTCAGTAAAAAAGTATACGCAACGTAATCTGTGTGTTACCGATATGTATGTATGTTTAAAAGTAGCTGTGTTACAGGCACTGTTCGAAAAAAAGCATTTGCAATATATATTTGTTTATGTTACCATACGGATTTAATTAAAAGTTAAAAAAATCCTCACGTGTAATATCTTTCTGTGTAAATATCTCATATTACAACGTGGGACACCTGCAGCTTAAAATCCGGTGTGGCTTGTACAAGTACAAAATTGATTTTCTTTCTAAAATTAGAGCGTGCGGCTTTTAATCAGGTGCGCTCTGTAGTCCGGAATCTACGGTAATGCAAAATAAAACTCCTGCCAGTAATGGAACAGGAAAGAACGTATGAAGTTCATGAGTACAATGAGGGAGAAATGCCATCTCTACCATGAAGTTTTTACGTCACCAAACCCATGAAGTGATTTGATTCTCACCTTTTGTTTTCACTCTGATCCTAATTTACTGGTTCTTTGATTGACAGGTTTGTTACTTGGATATGGAAGTAAATTAATTGCTCTTGTAGTATTAACTTCAAGAACAATGCTAAATTCAACATTTACATCACAATGCACAAAACTGATTAATAAAATGCATTACATTACTTATTTCATTTCTTAATTTTGTTAACCTGTCCAAATGTTTACATATTTGCAATACATTTGAATGAGATTTCTCTAACTAGATTAATCTGGCATTCCAACTCACACAATTAAGATTTAGTACATTGGAACTTACATTTTGAGTGCTTGCCTAAAGATCGTTTTTGGGGGGATTCCTCATAGGAATGTGCTGATGTCCGTAATGCATTCTGCAAACAGTGCACACCACTTTCAGGTCTGTGTACTATCTTTAAAGAGAAAAAAATATATATTATTTTTCCATAAACATTCAAGAAATATTTAAACCTCATCCACCATAAAAAAAACTTGAAATGCGAGTTATTCAGATCACATCTTCACCACAAAATCAACTCTAAGTTGTAAAATGGTGCTCAGAATATCCAGTTCACCAAAAAAAATACAATTGAGTTTTTACAAGAATTCAAGAAATAAGAGCAAGTATTGGCCTTCAGGCCCCAAACATCCCCTCTGCCATTTAATACAGTCATGGCTAATCTTTGCTGCCCTCAGCTCCTCTTCCATGCAATTTCTCCATATCCTGATATTACTTGGTCTAGCAAATATTGATCTACCTCCATTTTGAATATCTCTAATAACTTAGCATCCACTATCTGCCTAGACAGAGGATTTCAAAGATTCATCTTGGAATTCTAGAGAAAAGTCCATATAACTCAGTTTCAAAAGACAACTCTTCATCCCCTTCCTTGTTCAAGACATCTCAACATCTACTCTGTAAAATGGAGACAAAAAGAATGTAGATGCTGGGATCTGGAGCAAACAACAACCTGCTGGAGGTGCCCAGTGGAGAACAGAGAGCTGTAGATTATGAAATGTGATGAGGTAGGTGACGTCGAACCAAATAAGGGAGGGATACTAGACCAAAAGGAACAGTGAGAGAGGTGAGCACAGAGGAGACTGCACTGGTAGAGTGCATGGATTACAGGCAGACAGGACAAGATGGAACTAGAGATGAACATTTTCTGCAATTTCTAGCAGCCAGCACACTCACTTGCTTTTTCTTTCCGCCTGATCAACCCGGATCCCCTCGCACACCCACTCCCCTCCTCCAGCTGGTTCCATCTGCCTATTACTCATATACTCTCCACTATTCGGTCTTCGCACCCCTTCTCTCCTCACTGCTCCCCCACCATTCCTTTTCACTCAGCATCCCTCCCTTATTGGATTCCACTCATTACCTTCCTTTCTCATTGCCCTCTGTTGTCTCCACGAATCAATTGCCAGTCTCTGTTGTTATCTCTCCCCTTTCTCCTCTACCTGGCTCCATCTACCCTTTTAATTCAGATCCACCTATCTCATCACCTCATTCCTCCATACCACCTCCCCCCACCCCATCTTTTACAATGATGCAGCGTTTCGACCTGAAACAACAATCAGAATTAAGTGTAAAGGGGGTTTCTTCTTGTTATTGTGTATGTAATCAAAATGGCTTCTTTGTTTTGTTAAAAGCAGGAATGCTTCTTTGTTGCCAGAGAGTGCTGGAAGCTTGTTTGGGTTAAAATTTACTGATAATGAGAATTGTATTCCTTTGTAAACCAATTGGGATTAATGTTGTTCTTTCTTCTGAGTCTGTAAGCTATCGTTGGCGGGCTTTTGCGGAGATCGGCGCGAGGGGGTCGAGAGTGAGGACGCGATGCTGTAAGCTGGGCGAGGAACAGACCCCAAGCGGGGGTCCGAGGCCAGGAGGTACTCCGAGGAGAGCAGATGAAGCTAGATGTGCTTGGCTGACCACTTCGGATGGTCCTAAGCTGTGAGTGGAGGAGTTCGGAGGGGATCAAATGGTGGCCAGAATACTTCAATAATTGAACTCCAACGGTTGTGCATGAAGTAGTTTGGACTTTGATAAGTTTGGCACCTTTTCTTTATTTTTTTTCTTCATATATACTGTATCGTTATTAATCATTTAGTTATAGTAACCTTTATAAATTGTACTCATTTAATCGCAAATGGTGTACTGTCTGTTTTTGGGCGAGGCAGGGATATCATACAGCATCCACACCAGCTGATTACCCAGTTTGGCGGGGCCGAAGGCTGCTCCCCCTAGACGAGAACGAGCTGAGGCAACCCAGGGGGTTACATAAGAAATGACAGAAGTAGTAAAATGTTTTTATGACACCAAACCCATGAAGTGATTTCATTCTTAAGTTGTCTTTTCACTCTGATCCTAATTTGCTGGTTCCTTGGTTGACAGGTTTGTTATTTGGATATGGAAGTAAATGAATTGCTCTTGTATTAACTTCACCAAGAACAATGCTAAAATCAACACTTACACCACAATGCACAAAAACAGATTAATAATTCTATTTCTAATTCCTGTATGTAATATTTTACATTTACTTATATTAAATTTATTCTGCCATTTATTTGCCCACATCTGGATTTTATTTAGATCTAATTATATTGATTCGGCTGCCTGAATGTTATCAGACCATCCCCCTAATTTGGTGTCACCTGCAAACTTTCTAGTTTATTTTTTATGTGCTTATCCAAATCATTAATGTAATTTAAAAATAGTAGCAGCCCCAAAACTGATCTCTACAGAATACCACTTTTAACATCTTCTAGGTGTGAAAATGATCAACATAACTTACTGTTCTGTGTTTTTGACCCAATTCTGCACCCATTCACATACCTTTTTCCGAATCCCTAACTCATGTAAATTTGATTATTAATTCCTTGTGAGGTACTTGTCAAAACCCTTCTGAAAGTCCAAGGAAAATTATATCAACCACTCTTGTTATTATATAATTTTAGCTGCCTCTTCACAGAACTCCAGCACAGTAATAAAGCCCGATTTCCCCCCTTTCAGAATCAGAATCAGGTTTATTATCACCAGCCTGTAATATGAAACAGCAGGGTAAGCAATACGTAATCAGCAAACAGAAAAAATAAAATAATAATAATAAACAAACAAGTAAATGAGTTACATATATTGAATAGATTTTTAAAAAGTGCAAAAACAGAAATACTGTATATCTAAAAAAAGTGAGGTAGTGTCCAAAGATTCAATGTCCATTTATATCTGCCACTGTTCATCCAATAACCTACAACTTAGCTTGTTTACCCAGTCCAACTTAGCCAACTCCACCATACTACTGTTGTAATTCCCCTTAACTAAACTAAATGCTCTAAAAAGCCATCTCTTAGGCATTCAACAAACTCACTCTCGAGATCCATTACCAACCTGTTTTACCCAAAAGATTTAGTAATTCACATGAAAGCAAAAAAAGAGTACACAAGATGTTTCTGGCAGGTAAAGACTGAGTAGCTTTAAGTTCCAAGATGTCCAGTTCTTCAAGAATCCAACCAAGGCCCCAACATATTGTGCAGTCATGAAGAATGTACACCAGTGAATCTGAGAAGACTTGGTATGCCACAAAAGTCTCTTGCAACTTTCTTTAAATGTACACTGGGAAACATTCTGACTGGTTACAGACAGACTTTTAAGGAAATACAGTGAGCCTGAAGACCCACACCCAAAGATTCAGAAGATGCTTTTACCCCTCCATCATCAGATTTTTAAGTGATCCACAAGATCACTTCCTTTTTTTGGAATTATTTATGTTGTAATTTATAGTAATTGTATGTCATTGCACTGTACTGCTCCCAAAGAACAACAAATTTTATACAAGACAGAGATAATAATCCTGTTTCTGTTTCTACATGAAGAGCAAAGGGGAAACCAGAGACTGAGTAGATTTCCTTAAGTATCAATTTAGTCGTCTATGTGTGGAGATGGGAGAGACCTTCACTGAAGATTTCTCAGCTCTATTTACCGTGGAGAAGGTCATGCAAGATACAGAATTAAGGCATATCAGTAATGACATCATGGAACATATCCTCGTTAAAACTGCTGACAGTAATAAATCATTAAGGTGAACAAATTTCTGACATAAAATCCCACAATATCCTAGGACATTGTGGGAAGTCAGGGAAGAAATTGGAAGAGCCCCAGCAGATACCTTTCTTAGCTATGGGTGAGGTACTGTGAGAATGGAGAGTGGCTAATATTGTACCTTTATTCAAGAAGACTTGCAAGGCCAGGCCAAGGAACTACAGGGCAGTAAGCTTAACATCAGTGATGGAAAGGTTGCTGCAGTGGATTCTGATTAACTTGATTGAGGACAAGGTAACTAAGAGGAGTGTCAAAGGCAGGGCAGTCCACATGGACTTCTGCAATGTTTTTGACTCGATCCTGCAAGGTAAGCCAGTCTGGAAAGTTAAATCATAGAACATAGAACAGTACAGCACAGCACAGCACAGCACAGGCCCTTTGGTTCACAATGTTGTGCCGACCCTTGGAATCATGTGGAATCCAAGGAGAGTTTTCTAAATGGATATCAAAATGACTTGGTGGAAGGAGGCAGTGGTGATAGTGGGGGGTGTTTTTTTCCATATCGAAGCCCTGTGACAAGTGACGCATTGCAGGGATTGGTGCTGGGTGCATTATTGTTTGTTATTTATATTAAAGACTTGGATGACAATGCTAAAAATGTGATTTACAAATTAGTACACTACACTAAAATTGGTGGTGATAATTGTAAAATTTACAATTATCCAATTGTATAAGGGGTGTAGAGAAACTTGGAAAGTGGGCCACAGAATGGCAAACAGAATTTAACTCCAGCAAGTTAGAGATGTTACATTTTACCAAGTTAAACCAGAACAGGACTTACAATGTAAGTAGTAGGGTTCTGGGAAATACTGTAGAACAGGGGTTTGCAGGAATACAGATATATAGGTCCCTGAAAGTGGAGACTTGGATAGATAGGATGAAGAAGACAAGTGTGCCAAACACCACCTTCATCAGTTCAGCCACTGAATACAAGGGTTGGAATGTCATGTTACAGCAATGCAAGACGTCAGTGAAAATGCACTTGGAGAAATGTGTGCATCTCTAGTTCCTGGGTATAAGAAAGACATCAATAAGCTGGAAAGGTTGCAGAAAAGATTCAATGATATTAACAGGACTGGAGAGCCACAACCATAAGGAGATACTGCATAGGAAGGGACTACTTTCCCCTGGAGAGCAGGAAACTGAGAGCGACTTCATATAAAACAATAACAGGCAAAAATAAGGTGAACAGTAACAATCTTTTCACCATGATAGGGGAGTCTAAAACTAAAGAGCATCAGTTTAAGTTAGAGGGGAGGGATTTGAAAGGGATCTGAGTGGCAACTTTTTCCACAATGGGTGGTGGACATTTGGAATGAGCTACAAGAAGAAATGATAGAGAAGGCTACAATTACAATATTTAAAAGACATTTAGATAGGTACAAATATTGGAAGGGTTTATAGGTATATGGACCAAATGGGACTAGTTCAAATAGGCAACTTGGCTGCCATGGATGGGTAGGGCCAAAGGGCTGGTTTCCATACAATATAATTCTATTACTTGAAAGGCTACAGCTTGTACTATTCAAAACTTGAGGTCGGATGGGCAATCTAACAAGAGTTATTTGGGAAATTGACATAGTGGATAGATACAGCTGAAAACCATCATCACAGATTCAGTGAGTCATACAGCTAATCAAGTCTGCACAAACCGTTAAGCATTCATTTAGACTAATTCCTTTTTATACTCCCCATGTTCCCAAACAACTCTGCGGAAACTATCATTCACCTAAACATGAGGAAATTTAAAGTGGCCAATTAACCTACCAACCCATATGTCTTTAGGATGTAGGAGGAAACTGATGCACCCAGAGAGAACCTGCAAACTCCATACAAACAGTACCATCAGTCAGGATTAAAAACATGTTGCTGGAACTCTAAAGCAGCAGCTCTACCAGTTGCACCACTGTGAAATCTGATTCATATCTGTGAAGAATGTCACTGAAGAGCAACAAGTGGCCAAGGAAGAGGGATGAGCCAAATATAGCTCTGTGGAAAATTGCAAAGGCCATTGCTGGTGTATGGTTGCTCATGACACTGTGTGATTATGGGTGTAAAACTCCACAGAGAATTCAAGGAAGACAAGGAGGGACAATTCACCCAGTATTACTCCAGTAGCATTACTTAGGGCAACATCCAAGCAAATTTTAAAATACAAATACAACACACAAAAAATACTGCAAGAAATCAGCAAGTCAGGTAACATCTATAGAGGGGAATAAGCAGTCAAAGTTTCAGTCCAAGACCCTTCATGAAGACATTTTATCGGAGATGGAGATTCACAGCACATTAAAAGGCACTATGATGAAGAAAAGATTTAAGATGGTGGAGCATTTCAAAGTTCAAAGTAAATTTTATATAAAAGTATGAATATGTTATCCCAAGATCAATTTTCTTGCAGGCATTTACAGTAGAAATATAGAATCAGAATCAGGTTAATTACCGGCATGAGTCATGAAATTTGTTAACTTAGCAGCAGCAGTTCAATGCAATACCTAACGCAGAAGAGAAAAAAATAAACCAATTACAGTATATGTATATTGAATAGATTAAAAATTGTGCAAAAAAAAGGAAATAATATATTTTAAAAAGTGAGGTAGTGTTCACAGGTTCAGTGCTCGTTAAGGAATCGGATGGCAGAGGGGAAGAAGCTGTTCCTGAATAATTGAGTGTGTGCCTTCAGGCTTCTGTACCTCTGTAACAGT
This sequence comes from Hypanus sabinus, assembly GCF_030144855.1. Lineage (NCBI taxonomy): Eukaryota > Metazoa > Chordata > Chondrichthyes > Myliobatiformes > Dasyatidae > Hypanus > Hypanus sabinus. Next base: position 48,370,117 of record NC_082722.1, read on the forward strand.
GAGAAAAGGGCATGCCCTGTATGCTGCAGGTCCTTAATAATGGACACTGTCTTTCTGAGACACCGCTCCCTGAAGGTGTCCTGGGTACTCTGTAGGCTAATACCCGAGATGGAGCCAAGTAAATTTACAACCTCCTGCAGCTTCTTTCTGTCCTGTACCAGACAGTGATGCAGCGTGTTAGAAAGCTCTCCACAGTACATCTATAGAGTGTATTCGTTGACATGCCAAATCTGTTCAAGCTCGTATTGAAGTATAGCCACTGTCTTGTCTTCTTTATAACTGCATCGATATGTTGGAACCAGGTTAGATCCTCAGAGATCTTGACATCCAGGAACTTGAAAAGCAGCATCAATGAAAAAGCTACACACAAACCCTGACAATGTGCAAAAGATGACAAGCTGTGCAAATACAAAATACAATAAAAATAATAGTGAATAAAGTATTTGGAGAAAACTTGATTGCAGACTTTGAAAAGGAGACAGCAATAATGGTTTTAGAAGGTCTAAGGATGCTGTCTAAGCAAAGGAAGCCATAAATAAAGCCAGCAAGCATCAGGACCAAGGGATGAGAATATAGTATAGAGGTACTGGCTGTACTTGAGAATAAAAGGGAATTTGAAGAAACCACTGAACTTCATGGAAACATGGAAGAGACTATTCCATTTCCTCTTTCACTGCTCTTCCTTTTTCAAAAAGTCTGGAGTTAAAGGAGTGGCAGAAGTATGGAGAGGAAACATTTACATAAGAGTTTTAATGTCAGAGACAAACAAACATCATATGCTCTTCATATCAAAACTGACACAATTAAAAAAAATGATAGTAGTTATTCTTGTCAATCCCCATTGAAATGTTGGGCTTATAAAAAAATAATAAATCATCTCCAAATCTTCTAACTCAAGTGAGTTCAGGCCCAGTCTTCTTTCATACATGCTAGGAAGTGTCATCTCCAATAGAAAAGTGAATAACAACTTACTCTTGACATTCAATAGCATTATCATTGCAGAAAGAATCACCCACCATCAATATCCTGGGGGCACTAACTAGCAAATCAGCAGGACCAACCAAATAAATGCTTTGGCTACAAAAGCAAATCAGAGGCTTGATATCCTGCAGCAAGTAACTCACCTAAATCCCCCTAGTTTATCACCATTTACAATGCACAAGAGCTGAGCTACCAAGGAATAATACAGCACCAGCAACTTTTGGTATGTTTGACATCCAGGATAATTCATATTCTTGACTGAAACCTTAAGTCGACCTGAAACATTTGTGCACTCTACCAATGGCATACAATAGCTGCACTGTGCACCTTGTACAAAATGTATTATACTTGCCTGCCAAGCTTTAAGAAACATAGAAAACCTACAGCACAATACAGGCCCTACAGCCCACAAAGTTATGACGAACATATCCCTACCTCAGAAATTACTAGGCTTACCCATTGCCCTATATTTTTTTCAGCTCCATGTACCTATCCAAAAGTCTCTTAAAAGACCCTATTGTATCCGCCTCCACCACCGTTGCCGGCAGCCCATTCCACGTACTCACCACTCTGAGTAAAAAACTTACCTCTGACATCTCCTCTGTACCTACTCCCCAGCACCTTAAACCTGTGTCCTCTTGTGGTAACCATTTCAGCCCTGGGAAAGCGCCTCTAACTATTCACGCAATCAATGCTTCTCATCATCTTATACACCTTACCATAGCTCCTCCCAATCCTGTGGTTATTATCATAATTAGGACAAGGGCAGAAGGTGGTTTGGGTACATCAGCCCTTGTTTGGTGCAGTCCAAGTCACATACTTGCCCTTCTGACATTGCTGCTCAGTCCAAATCCTGTTACTCTCTACACAATACCACTGCAAAAGCACCAGCAATATTGCAGAACTTTGAAGAAAACTCATCACAACCTTTTCAGGGGCAATATGAAATATGCAGATCCCCAAATTAATTTGAAACAAATTCTCTTTCTTCAGCCTGTAACAGACCATAATTTTTTTGTAATCTTTTCTTTTCCAATTACCTATAAAAGTTATAATCTGTCCTTATGTTTGTAATTAGCCTACTTTCATAATAAGTTCCCTTGTCAAAACTTTAGTCATTCTTTGCTTCAAAATTACCAATTTCAGCTAAGAATCCACAAGTCCACAAGAAGCCTCTTTTAAGTAACTTCTTCATCACATCAGACTTAAAAATTCAACTGTGTCCACATAAGATATTGTAATTCAGCAACCAAACAGGCAATTGTAAATTTTTTAAAAGCCTGTAAATCTGAAATAAGAATCAAAGTACTGGAAATACTCTGAAATATTAAGTTCTGGTGAAGGTTCACTGGCCTGAAATAGAACATTTATTTTTTCCTCTACAAAATGCTGCCCTGGCCTGCTGAGAATTTTCAGCACTTTGTTTTACTACCAGACAGGTAACACCACCCAAGCAGCACACAAGTTGCAATGCTTCACTACAACTCTTTCACCTGCCAGGAGAGAATTTTGGCTACATACAAGGAAGAAGTAGCTATTGAGTTATAGAAAAATAAGTGGTGGCATTTTCTAGAATATTTTTGAAATAATTTCATGCAGTCAAGGGGATTCCAATCACTTTTTAAAATTCTCAAAAAACATATTTATCATTTCCTAAAAATTTACCAGGATACTAGTAAGGTCAACATCTGTTGGCCATTTGTAATGGTCTTCAAGAGGTGACAATGAACCAACTTCTTGAATGTCTGCAGCCTTTCTGATGAATGCACTCACATAATGCTGTTCAGTTGAGAATTTCAGGATCTGGCTTGAAAGAAACAACAATCTGCTCAAAGCCATAATGGTGTCTGACCTGCAGGTACTGATGTTTCCATTAGCACATTGTCTTTGGTTGTCTTAGTTGTAGAGGATCTGGCTGGACGGAGTTACTGGATTAGCCTTGTTGAGAACCAGCAGCACATCTTTGCATCCAGAGATAAAGGGGATGAATATTTTGTGGTAGAATACAAATAGAGCAGGACAAATTGCTCTAGATTCCAGATGAATTGTTACATCGATAGAACTGCACTCAAGGAAGTGGAGAGAATTCTGTCACACTCCATGTAGATGATAGTAAGGGCCCTGGAATGCCAGGAAAGGCCATGCGCTTTTCTCAATACTGCCATCAGGTAGATAGTACAAGTGGCTCTAGATTCACACCACCACTTTCAGAACAGTTACCCCTCAACCAGCAGGCTCTTGAACAAAAGGGAATTGCTACACTCATTTAAGGACTATTTTGTCTTGTTATTTCATGTGTTATTTATTGCTATTTATTTATTATCTGCATTTACAGTTTACAGCTCCTGACGTTTACAGTATACAGACGCTATTTACAGTTACTGTTCTATAAATTTGCCAAGTATGCCTGTGGGGAAAAAAATCTCAGGGTTATATGTGGTGACATATATGCACTCCAATAATAAATTTTACTTTGAAATGGGTGATTCATCACAAAAGGGCAAAGAAAGAGCAAAAGCCAGGAGAAAATAATTACTCTGCATGCACCTTATCAACTTCCTTTAGTACTTGATCATTTTAATGAAATCACCTCAGAATTTAGTGTGTGTGGGGGGGGGGGGAGTTCAAAAGAGAGTGAGAGGGAGGGGAGGGCAAGGGAGAAGAAAACAAAGAACACTGAAAGCAAGAACTCAACAATGGTAATAGCTTTGAATGTCAGCTGTAGGTGGTAAATCTACTTTTTTCATAGCACCTCATACTATTTTTTCCTTTGTAGTAAAGGTGGCCTTCATTTCCAGATTTATTCTGCATATGAAATAGCTTTGCAATGCAGAGACTAATTTTTAGTAATAAGACAACAGTGCAGACATGATTGCAATTAGAGGAGAAAATTACTGGTTATGACAAATTTAATGAGTTTAGTTGTAAAATTCAGTATATTTATTGCAAAAATCCCACATACTTCCAAGATCTTCTGCATTTTTTAAAAAACGTTTCATTGCGGTGCTCCAAATATCTAGGTTTTATGTTGTGCTGAAGGCAACCTAACATTCATCAAGCATTGGATACATCTCTGGTTTAAAAGAGATAATGAAAATATATAGTTAAATTTGCTGAGATCCATTTTATAACACTTCAATGATTACTTTCTCTTGATATCTTAAATTTCAAAGTCAATAATGTTAAATGTTAATACCAGTATTTTTATGTTAAAAGAAACTTGGTTAAACTATTAAGTGTTTGTGTTAATGTTTAGTTTTCTGAAATTCAAAATAATCAAACCAATACATAAAATTTTAGATACATAAAAATTTTAGATTCAGATACATAAAATTTTCATTTTATGTTGATTAAATTTGATTTTATTTCGAAGAACTAAGTTTCTACTTTTAGGCATAACACATGGATTGCTGATTGCAAATGAAGTTGCAATAATTTTCAAAAATATTTTATGCCCTGCCCCCTAAATTGTACTTAAACTCATTTGAATATCACTAAAAAATGGCTATTAATTGGCACAAACATAGCAATTATTCCAACATCTTTCTAAAATATTTTAAGTGGTACTATGTTGCAGCTTAATATACTTGTTCATCATCAAATAACTGAGTCATCCAAAAACCATTTTAAATAACTGGACACAACATTTTAAAGCTTATGAAGGCATTTACTAGTTATATAGTGCAGAGTAATTAATTTCCAATCATTTATTTTTAAGTCATTCAAAAGCTTTACAAGTGTGTCTGCTGGTTTCCTTTTACATGTTTTAAAACATGTCCTGAAACAGATGAAAAAATGTAGGGAGGAGAGGTTAATGGGCAAGCAAGAAATAACAAGTTGCAGGGAAATCAGAAAAGAGCCAAATGCCCTCTTTCTGTGTTACAAGAAACAATTAATAAAAACTCCCCACAATTTACTACTTTGATTGCTTGTTAATTTTTTTTTAAATTACTGTGACAAACAAAAGCCCCCACTTCCACTGGATGCAATTTGTGTTTGAAATTCAACATTCATTTTGCTGAGTTAGGGTAAAAATGTGCTTCTAAAAAAATCTGGTGGGGAACTCAAGGCCCAATTCAAACTAGATTCTTCAGCATGACAATGTATAGCAATCCTGGCATATTGAATATTTTCTTTTCCCTTTAGTCCAATATCTGTTAGTAGGAGGTGAAACAATTTCAGGTCTTATGAGGAATGATTACTTAACAGATTAAGGTGATCATTTCTACTGTCCTCTGATGCCTACATTTACAGTGACAACCTTATTACAAAATCTTAGTTTCATAAACAGATATTATATTGTAGAACACATGGATTAATTCATTCTTCTATTTGTTCTTTAAATTGAGATGTATTAAAATGTGTATTATACAAGTACTAAGACAGCCAAATTAAAATTATGCTACGTATATTTAAGAGACAATGCACTTTTGGAACTCAATTATAGTACCAACAAAACAAATATTTAAAAACTTTTAGTGAATTTCAGTAACAATAATATACTGATATTACAATAGCCAACTCCATATACCATACAAAATATTTATTTTAAATGTGCCAAATTTATGCCAGTCCTATATTTAAAGTCTTTGAATTAACTTAAAATGCAAATAAAAGCATGTTAAAGGTCTTAGCCTTATCATGACATGGTACAACCATTTTGTTCAATGAATAGTGCAAAAAAAAAATCAAGATACACTATAATGGCAAAAAAAAATTCACACCAGAGTAAAATGATTGGCATGATTCTGGAAGAAAGTAAACACAACTTAGCACTGTGTAAAACATCCCAAAGCTTTTCATGGGAATGTAATTACACATAAAACCATTAAGAAAACAAATTTATAAATTTACCTTATATCAAGTAGAATAAAGAATTAAATGATAGTAATGTTCAAAAGCAGGAACAAAAAGAAAATTCTGAACTAGGGCTAAGAATTAAAAGACATAGTCACCAATCATGGGGAAAAGGGGAGAGAGCCACAAGTCTGAAGAACACTGTTCTTGAGAGTTTTCAAACTGAAAAAAGTCACAGAGGTGGAATATGATAATGACTTTTTTAATGAAGCATTCATAAATCAAGAGTCAAATGCAAGATAAGGCTTGAATTAGGCAGTGGGCTAACCAGTGTTTTGGATGATTCAAATTTAACCAAGCCAGGAAAGAAATACTGGAATAACCAAGTCTGGACATGATTGCCAATGAGTACTCCAAATTCAGACGTGTTCAGATAGATGAACAAACGGTAATATTATGGGGTGGTCATTGTGGTTGTGAGTATATTAGGTCAGGACCTCAACTCACAGTCAAATTAGGAATAGAAATAGAAAACGCGATCCGGGAACAGGATGGAATTGGTAGCAACTCAACAGATATTGTTGCCGAAATTAAAGTAAATAATTTTGTCGCTCCAAACTTTAACTTGGGGAAATTTTGGCTTATCCAAGCAAAGACATCAACCAAGAAGTCAAACAATCAGCAACAGTGCAATGATCAAGAAAAGTGGTGATGAAGTATAAGTAGATATACCAATGGAATATAATGTCTTTGAAGTAGAGAAAAACATTGAGAGCATCAAAAAAATCTTGGTGCACCGTCTGAATATAAACTTTTTTTAAGAACAGTGAAATACTGACAAAGTTATCTCATTGAAGAGATTAAAAGTCATTGTGGAAACTAATAAAAATCAAGTTGCAAACGATATTCTCGAAAATGAAAGACAAGCATGGAGGAAGTGAAATTTTGCAAAACATCCAATTTTCTAATAAAAAATTTCAAAAGAAAAATTTTAAAATAACTTAATCAGAAGCTAAGCTATAGAGATTTGCCTTGCATGCAGCTGAACATTAAATGTTACTAGAACTGTTATGCGATTGAAATATGAGATTTGCGAAGAAAACAGTCTTTCCACCGCGTAGTTTTGTTAGCGTGTGTGTGTGTAGCATCCCACCTTGCAGATTGCTGAACTACTGTTCCAGTTGGCTGCAGTAGTCGATGTGGCCGCGACGGGGACAGTGGCTGTTTTGGAAGTACTATCGATAATTCTCTGGATTTCCAGCAGCTCCTGCCTCAGGACCTGCTTCTGATGGAAGGTGAAGGAAGGGTGGTTGGAAGCCATGGTAAATAAGAGCAGGAATTCATCGCCAGTCCTGTCGTGAAGCTGAAGGCCATAGTTATTGATGATGGAATCGATGTGGGTAAGGGTGCGGTACAAGACCCCGGACGCCTCCCTGTTGTCGGAGCATAGTAAGGCCAAGGAGACGATGAGTTTACTGCGGACCACTTCGTCTGTCATGTTGGTCAAGCTGGCTAGGTCAGCCACGTTGTTAGCTTTGATCTCGGAATCCCTGAGAGAATGGTAGTCCTTTTTGGCCAAGTCCTCTAGACAGGCGCCCAAAAAGCGTAACTCCAGGGGGATACAGAGGTCCAGCAACCCACAAATGAAATCCACTCTCTGTGAGGAATTTAACTCGCCGAACCAACGGTAAACCTCATCCCGTTGCAGCTGCTTCTGCATCATCTTCAACCACACAATCGCAGGGTTGATCGACAGACCCCTTTACGAATATTTAAAACTGGAATACAAGCACAACTTTCAGCTTCGCCGCATTTTGTTTCTTAGGCGATCTTGTTGAAGGAGAATTTCCGTTTTGATTTGGCAAAAGGGGGAGAAGAAAAAAAAATGTACTTTTCCTTCGGCTGAGCGAAGGGGTGGGGGAAAGACAGGACAGCTGTTAACCGGATCGGTTAGCGCCGCACGGTACCGCTGAAGGCCATTCGTGTTCAATCCAAGATTTTCTTCCCGTTGTCTCCCTTCTCTTCCAGGTCTTCTCGCTGAAATGAATCGCTGACGACCTAGTGTGTGACGCGCACCGCCGCTGACGGCCTGGAGTGTGACGCGCACCGTTTCTGACAGCGATTTGTTGTCGCTTGTGTTTGGGCTCGCGCCCACCGCGCGCTCCAGCTGTCGGCCGCGCGCGCGCACTGGCTGCTGGCTCGCCGCCGGCCGTTTCTTTTAAAATCACGGTCTCCTCGCGTCGTCTCCGCCTCGCCCACATGAACCAAGTGAACCGCCCCGCCCCCCAGGGACACCGGTGATTGGACAGTTCTACTGTCAATCTTCAACCCCTCCGCTTCGCTCTCTCCTCATCGCCTCCTTATCAATAACAAATCGAACGTCTTTCGGCACCCTCCATGCCTCTTCCCCAGCTAAGATTTTACCCTGAGTCCCCCTCCTGTTTAGGAAAGACAAACGGAATCAGTTTTGTTTGGGGTTTTCAGAACCACGCTTCGCATAGAATTCTTCAAAGGTCTAAGCTCTCCACTGAACCTGGTCGACCAAAGTCCCGCCTTGAGCTTTTCCAGAAGGACTGTTCTCCAAAACCTGGTCGTTTTATTGCGGAATATCACTGTCCATTATCTCCCTTGCAATTAGGTTGGGCTGTGATCGGCCTTATGAGAATGTATTTACCAGGCCGAAGTTCTTTAAGTTTATAGGGCTCAATTTACATTCGGGAAGGCTGTGTTACGTAATGTTTTGCAAATAGAGGATAACTCATTGAAGAATGTTGAATAGGCAGGCCAAGACTTCATTAAACTGAAATATGATCTTTATATAAAAAGTCCGAACACAGTAAACTAATTCGAGTTTTCTTGTAAAAAAAAATTACATTCATTCCAATGGGCGTAATGGCAGTGAGAAGTGTAACCTTCGATCGGTGGATAACATTGAAAGAATGCTAAAGTGTTGTATACTTACAAGACCGATTCCAGCACCCCGTGTCATATTTACTAACGAATAACAATAAATAGTACAATTATTTCGCAAATAATTTATAAAACATGTTTGTTGTGGCTTAACAAAAATCCCAACAACTTAATAAATTCTTAATACTATTTATCCAACAATAATGTCCTTTCGTTTAGAAATCATCAGGATCTTTGCGGTTTCTTATGTCACATCCCACTTTCCCAGATGCTGCTGCAGGAAGTGCTTGTTTATTCTCCTAGTAGACGATGGTGAATGTGCAATTTGTAGATTTTTGCTGAGAAAGAAAAAGATTATTCTTAATATACAATATTGCAAAGGTAATGAAGTTCAAATTTTAGCTTTGGCACGTGGTAGTATTTTAAACTTTGTATATGGAGGTGCTGGGGTTAAGAGTTAATGAGCAAGAATTGTACTAGGAGAGATGCTGCCTTTTGGATGAGACATAAAACTCCTCAATTGGCAGTAAAACATTTCATCGAGTTTGGTGTACAGTACTGGCCAAGTTTTCTTTTCAAATCAGCACCAGTAAGTAGCAGGTCATTTATTTCAGTGCTGTGTATGTAAAACCTGGCTGCACACAAATTACCTGTTCTGTTTCATGCCATGGAATAATGACAGAATTTAAAATGTATTTCGACTCCAGCATGTTTTGAACTGTGCAGGCTTCAGGTTTCCAATAATAGAAACACTAATAACAGCTTAGACTGTAACATATTTTGAGATTTCCAGGTTTCATGAAAAATAGTAATAAATGTAAGTTATTGCAAGATTTCCCGTTATTTTTTTGTAATGGGATACCTGTCTACTTATTTTTACCCCCTTTTTTTATTCAGGTGCTCACGTATGATGTGGTGGCATAATGACGTATGCCATTCATGTACTTTTATATATAATCCATAATGAATTATGTAAACAAAGCATAATCAAACAATATATATTACTCAAGTATAACTGAAATATGAATACACTACAGTTCCTAACTAGTTATAAGCTCTCAGGGACTTCTTGTGTTGCTGAAAGATGCTATATGAAGGCAAGTTTTCCATAATGTAACTTGTAGCTGGAGCTTTAATTGGCTTTATTTTAGGGAATATAAATGTAGAAACATAGAAAACCTACAGCACAATACAGGCCCTTCGGCCCACAAAGCTGTGCCGAATATGTCCCTATCTTAGAGCTACCTAGGCTTTACCCATAGCCCTCTATTTTTCCAAGCTCCATGTAGCCATCCAGGAGTCTCTTAAAAGACCCTATCGTTTCTACCTCCACCACTGCCGCCGGCAGCCCATTCCACACATTCACCACTCTGAATAAAAAACTTACGCGTGACATCTCCTCTGTACCTACTTCCAAGCACCTGAAAACTATGCCCTCTCATGCTAGCCATTTCAGCCATGGGGAAAAGCTTCTGACTATCCACACGATTAATGCCTCTCATAATCTTGTACATCTCTATCAGGTCACCTCTCATCCTCCGTCGCTCCAAGGAGAAAAGGTCGAGTTCACAAAACCTATTCTCATAAGGCATGCTCCCCAATCCAGGCAGCATCCTTGTAAATCTTCTCTGTACCCTTTCTATGGTTTCCACATTCATCTTATAATGAGACGACCAGAATTGAACACAGTACTCCAAGTGGGGTCTGACCAGGGTCCTATATAGCCGCAACATTACCTCTCAGCTCCTAAACTCAATCCCATGATTGATGAAGGCCAATGCAATATATGCCTTCTTAACCACAGAGTCAACCTGTATAGCAGCTTTGAGTGTCCTATGGAATTGGACCCCAAGATCCCTCTAATCCTCCACACTGCCAAGAGTCTCACCATTAATACTAGATTCTGTCATCATATTTGACCTACCAAAATGAACCACCTCACATTTATCTGTATTGAACTCCACCTGCCACTTCTCAGCCCAGTTTTGCATCCTATGGATGTCCTGCTGTAACCTCTGACAGACCTCCACCTTTGTGTCATCAGTAAATTTACTAACCCATCCCTCCACTTCCTCAGCCAACTCATTTATAAAAATCACAAAGAGTAGGGGTCCCAGAAGAGATCCCTGAGGCACACCACTGGTCACCGTCCTCCATGCAAAATATGACTCATCTACAACCACTCTTTGCCTTCTGTGGGCAAGCCAGTTCCGGATCCACAAAGCAATGTGCCCTTGGATCCCATGCCTCCTTACTTTCTCAATAAGCCTTGCATGGGGTACCTTATCAAATGCCTTGCTAAAATCATACACTGCATCTACAGCTCTACCTTCATCAATGTTCTTCGTCACATCCTCAAAAAATTCAATCAGGCTCATAAGGCACGACCTGCCTTTGACAAAGCCATGCTGACTATTCCTAATCATATTATGCCTCTCCAAATGTTCGTAAATCCTGCCTCTCAGGATCTTCTCCATCAACTTTCTAAGCACTGAAGTAAGACTCACTGGCCTATAATTTCCTGGGTTATCCCTACTCCCTTTCTTGAATAAGGGAACAACATCAGCAACCCTCCAATCCTCTGGAACCTCTCCCATCCCCATTGATGATGCAAAGGTCATTGCCAGAGGCTCAGCAATCTCCTCTCTTGCTTCCCACAGTAGCCTGGGGTATATCCCGTCCAGTCTCAGTGACTTATCTAACTTGGTGCTTTCCAAAAATTCCAACATATCCTCTTTCTTAATATCTACATTCTTAAGCTTTTCAGTCCACTGCAAGTCATCCCAACAATTGCCAAGATACTTTTCCATAGTGAATACAAAAGCAAAATATTCATTAAGTACCTCTGCTATCTCCTCCAGTTCCATACACACTTTTCCACTGTCACACTTGATTGGTCCTATTCTCTCACATCTTATCCTCTTGCTCTTCACATATTTTTCCTTAAGGGTTTTCCTGAATCCTGTCCGCCAAGGCCTTCTCATGGCCCCTTCAGGCTCTCCTAATTTCATTTTTAATCTCCTTCCTGCTAGCCTTATAATCTTCTAGTTTTACCTAGTTTTTTGAACCTTTCATAAGCTCTTCTTTTCTTCTTGTCTAGATTTACAGCAGCCTTTGTACACCATAGAGCTTCTATCCTACCATCCTTTCCATGTCTCATTGGAACGTACCTACTCAGAACCCCACGCAAATGTCCCCTGAATATTTGCCACATTTCTTTGGTACATTTCCATGAGAACATCTGTTTCCAATTTATGCTTCCAAGTTCCTGCCTGATAGCCTCATAGTTCTCCTTACTCCAGTTAAACGTTTCCTGAACTTGTCTGTTCCTATCCCTCTCCAATGCTATGGTAAAGGAGATAGAATTGTGAGAACTATCTCCAAAATGCTCTCCCACTGAGAGACCTGACACCTGACCAGGTTCATTTCCCAATACCAGATCAAGTACAGCCTCTCCTCTTGTAAGGTTATCTACATGCTGTGTCAAGAAGCCTTCCTGAACACGCCTAACAAACCCTGTCCCATCTAGACCCCCTCACTCTAGGAAGATGCCAATCAATATTTGGGAAATTAAAATCTCCCACAACAACCCTGTTGTTATTACTCCTTTCCAGAATCTGTCTCCCTATCTGCTCCTCGATGTCCCTGTTATTATTGAGGATAGAATGATGATGGGCACGTGATGGAAGTATTTGTGGAGGATCACTTTGCTAACAATAAATACAATTCTATAACATTTAAGGTAGATATGGGAAAAGTTGGACTTAGAATCAAGGTCTTTTCTTGTAGAAGAATTGTCTTCAGAAGTATAAGACAGGACATGGCAAAAGTAGATTGTGAGCATTTGCTAAAGGGAAAAACACCACTGATAAATGAGAGCTGTTTAGAAGCAAAATAATAATAGTTCAGCCAGCATTTTCCTATAAAGCAGGGGTTCTCAACCATTTTTTATGCTTTGGACCAATACCATTAAGCAAGGGGTCTGTGGACTCCAGATTGGTAAATCCTGCTGTAAAGCTAAGAAACAATGATAGTAAGATTATGGGAACTTAATGAAGGAAATTGAGAAATTGATCAGGAAAAAGATGAAAGCACACATCATGTTTGGGAAACTTATCTAATGAGTTCATTGAAGTTTATGGAAGGTTGCTAGATATCTTAAGAAAGCAATTAGGAAGGCAAGATGAGGACATGAAATTAAAGAGAGTTTCAAAATCATTTATAGATATATTAGAGCTGATTGTGGACTTCAGAAAGGGTAAGAAGTGGGAACACAAATCAATCCTCAGGGAGGGATCAGACGTGGAGAGAGTGAGCAATTTCAAGTTCCTAGGTGTCAATATCTCTGAGGATTTAACCTGGTCCCAACATATTGCATTGTACTGTTGCTACTAAGGTAACAAATTTCATGACATATGCCGGTGATATTAAACCTGATTCTGAATCTTTGCTCTGAACGTGGTGGCATCACGAACATCATGACAAGCTTCACTGAACAATGTTGATCATAATTTGTGTCTGACATCACCAATTTCTTTACCTTTGGAAAGCCACCTTTTTGTCCATTGCCATGTCTTCCCAATCTGTCACAATGAGTTCAAGGGGTAGAGCACAGTAGCCAGGTTCGGCAGGAACCATTACAGAAATTAACCAAACCTAAACAGAACCATAACTGTGACTCCTTCTTTGGCCTTGGGGCATCCACCACTGCTTTAATTTTATCAGCACATTTGTATAGTTCTTGTGCGTCAGTGGTGTGAACACAGTAAATGATGCATGGTTTATAAAATTCACATCACACCATGCTCTGAGCCCATAATCTTCTAATCTTTGTAACATTGTCTTGAGATTTTGGAGATGTTCCTTATCATCCTTACTGTTAGTGGTGTCATTAGGTTAACACTGAGTGCCTGGACAGCCTTTCAGCACCTGGTCCATAGCTTTCTGCCGGAGTGCATGTACAGGTGCTGTTCCAAAAATAAACCTTCATAGAGATAAAGACCTTTGTGGCTGTTTATGGTGAAAAACACTTTGGACACTTCTTCTATTTCCATCTGTAGGTAGACTTCAACTAAGTCTACTGAAGTGTTTTCCTCCAGAAAGGTTTGCAAAGAGACCCTCTATCCTTGGCAGAGGGTATTGATCTACTTTCAGTAGTGGGTTGATGGTGAACCTTAAAATCACCACAGAATCTGACAGACATATCCTTCTTGGCTATTGGGACCACTGGCTTTGTCCATGGACTTCAGTAAACTTGGTAAGAATTCCTTCAACCTCCACACAATCCAGCTCACTGGCTACTTTATCACAGATGGTGTAAGAAACCAGACAGGCTTTGTAAAACTTGGCTGTGGCATTTTCATTTAACACTGTTTTGCTCTAGATATGTTGAGTTTTCTAATGCCATCCTTGAACACTGCTGTGGCATTATCCAATACCTTTCTTAATTCACTTTCATTCATTACAAGGCATGTAGCATGCAAATGTTGAATAGATATCCAAATCAGTTGTAGTTGTCTCAGCCAGTCATGACCCCACAATGCAGGCCCTCCTGTTTTTACCACATACAAACCCAGCTTGGCTTGTTGGTTGTATTTCACTGTTACGGATGTCATTCCTGCAGGAGTTATCTTTTCTCCAGTATAAGTTCATAATTGGATATCTGCAGTCTTCAGTTTAGTATCTTTGAAATGCCATTCAAATTCATTTTGTGGAATGACAAACAACCAAGCTGGAGTCAAATTCCATTTAAATTAATTTGTCATTCATTTCTGGGATAACACATTTAATATGCATTGTGTTAGTTTTCACATGCAAATCTTGAGGCTACTCACTCCTGTGTCAGTCTCATCACCAGCATGCAGATTAGTGCTCTTTTTGAAACCGCAACTTCACTTTTTATCTTTATTGCTTCCCTGTGCAGTCCACTTATTTTTGTCTGCCCAACATGTTCTTTGCACGGTTGCTTTATTCATTAGAAATCTGTAACAGGGGATGTACCTCGGTAACCAGTGCTGGGTCTTTTGTTGTTTAATGACTTGGATCGGAATGCCTCTGATCTGAAAAGTAAGTTTACTGGTGATGTGAAGATTGGTGGAATTGTAGATAGCAAGGACATTAGTCTAAGGGTGCAGAGGTTCACAGATCAGCTGGAAAGATAGGCAAAGTGGTAGCAGATGTGGTAGCAAGGAAATGTGAAATACTGCATTTTGGGTTGTATAATACTAACAGGACATATGCAGTTAACAGCAGGGACCTTAAAAACATTGCAGTTCAAAGGGCCCCAGGATCGAAGTTCATAGTTTCCTGAAATTGATGACATGGGTAGAAAGGGTGGTGAAGAAGGCATTGAGCTTGTTTGCCTTCATAGGCAGTGTAATTGAGAATAAGGGTATTGCCTCTGTACAAAACATTGGTTGAGAATATAGTGTGAAGTTCTGGTTACCACACTACAGAAAGGATGTGGGAGTTCTGGAGAAAGTGCAAAAGAAATTCACCAGGATGTACTGAAATAGAGGGTTTTACTTACAAGGAGATATTGAATAAGCTGTAATTGTTCTCACTGTTGTGCAAGATGCTGTGCGGACATTATAGAGGTTTATAAAATTATGAAGGTCATAATTTGTAGGTATGTAGTTAGTCATAGTGTTTTTCAAGGGGAGGGGAGTCTAAAACTAGTGAATATGGGGTTTAATGTGAGGGGTAAAAATTGAAAGGAAATCTGGGGATCACAAAGGGGGTGGTAGCTATATAGAACACGATACAGGCAGTAATAATTATGGCATTTTAAAAAAGTATTTGGATAGGTGCATGGATAGAAAAGGAAAAGAAGGATAGGGGATATGAGCCAATAACATAGTTAGACATATTGGTTGACATGGATGAGTCAGGCTGAAAGGCCATTTCCTTGCTGAATGAGGCAATGAATCTCAAATGAAATCAACTGTTTAAATATACATATGAGTTTTGTTTCATTGTTAGCTTTAGGTACAGAATTCCACATTCTAATAATCTATTTTTAAAAAGAGGCTTACAAATTTACAAAAAAAATCCATACATTTGCAGCATTAAAGGGAAGAGCAATAATTCAGTAAAAGAGTAAAGAGAGAGAAACTACTGTAGATTATGTGTAAGCTTGTAGGTGATGTAAATAATAATTATAGGGGTTTCTAAAGCTATGGGAAAAAGAAATGAGTGGCAAAAACTAATATGGGTCCCTTTGAGATGACACTTGGAGACAAATGTGATTAGACACGGAAAATATGAAGGTAAAAATGTAATTGATAGATAGTGTAGGATCTTTTATGTATGCCATTAGAAAGGCAAGTAGGGAGAAAATGTTGGATATAGGGGTATGGCAACATAGTGGTTAAATTACTGGACTATTAATCTAGACACAAGAGTTTCAATCCCAAATTACACTGTGGAATTTAAATTCAAATAGAGTAACTAAATAACATCTGGATTTGAAGAAAAAAGAAATAAAGCTATCTTCAGTAATGGTAACCATTCAAATTATAGATTTTTTTTTGTTAAAATACGTCTTGTTCACTCAGGGATGCTACCTTCCTATCTGGTCTGGTCCATCCATGGCTCCAAATTCAGCAAAATACTTGAGTCATAACTGATTCCCCAATTCAGGGCTAATTAGGAATGGAAATAAATATTGGTACTACAAGTGGTAACCACATTCTGTAAGTAAATAAAAATTACAGATCTTTCAAAAGATGCTTGATAAGATAAAACATACAAGCTTATTAAATAAAATTGCTTCATTAGGTTAGGGTAACACTAACACAAATACAGTGGATTAGATTAAGGACAAAAAAAAACAGTACTTTTCAAGTTAACAAACTAATATTAATGAATACCAGTGGGATCAGTATTGGGCCCACCCTTTTTCTCAACTTACTTAAATGGCGTGTCTGAAAAAGACAGCAAATTTGTTTATGATGGGAACTAAGGTGAGAAAGTGAATAAGACGTGGAATCTGCAAAAGATCACAGAGAGTACAGAGAGGGCAAGAAGGTGACAGATGGAATACAATACCGAGAGATGAGGCATTTTGGAAGGAAGAGTTAATTTATTTTTTATTTTTTTTATTAGTTTTTTAATACATTTTACAAATTTAAAAAAACCCTAAATCAGAATGAGGAACATTAATACAGTGCAAAATTAAGCATACAATGACAATATGATACAAAGAAAGAGAATTTTTTAAAAAAGCACCTAAATTGAAGACAAGTAAACTTAGTATCCTCCCCCAACCCCACAACACAATAAAAAAACTCCAGACCAACCACAACACAATATAGAGAATATAATATAGAATATAAATCAGGACAATCAAACTCCCAGACTGTGAATACACTCAGCAACAGAGGATAATAATGCCTACTACCAGAAAAAAAAAAGGAGCTGAAAGCAAGGGACCGAAAAAAAGAAAAAAAAACCCTAGTCAAGAGGAAGGTTATGAAAGTACTCGATAAAAGGTCCCCAGACCTTATGGAACTTTAAATCCAAATTAAGAACTGAATAATGGATTTTTTCGAGGTCTAAGCAGGCCATAATGTTGTTAAGCCATTGAGCATGAGTGGGCGGGGCAACATCTCTCCATCTAAGGAGGATCAAGCGTCTAGCCAGGAGAGAGGCAAAGGATAATATTCGGCATTTGGTCGGACTCAGACATAAATCTGTCTCGCCCCAGAAACCGAACAAAGCAATTAAGGGGTTTGCTTCTAGGTGCTGATTCAGAATATACGATAACGTAGTGAAGACATCTTTCCAAAATTTCTCCAAGCTAGGACAGAACCAGTACATATGAATGAGAGAGGCCTCGCCCCTCTTGCATTTGTCACAAAGCGGACTAATGTTAGGGTAGAATCGAGATAGTTTAGATTTAGACATATGGGCTCTATGAACAATCTTAAACTGTAAAAGGCAATGGATTTAGATTTAGACATATGGGCTCTATGAACAATCTTAAACTGTAAAAGGCAATGGCGAGCTCAAAGAGAGGTTGAGTTAACAAATTTGAGAATCGAGTCCCAACTCTCATCAGATAAGGAGATATTTAAATCCTGCTCCCATGCCATTTTAATTTTATCCACAGGGGCCTGTCATAAGGCCGCTAACTTATCTCGAATAATTGATATTAAACCTTTACCTAGTGGATTAATGGAAAGAAATAAGTCCATAGCATTTTTTGCAGGCATTTCAGGAAAGTTAGGAATTAAAGGAGCAATAAAGTGTCTAATTTGGAGATATCTAAAAAAAATGAGCATTGGGCAGGTTGAATTTAACAGAGAGCTGCTGAAAAGAAGCGAAGTGATTATCAATGAAAAGATCTTCAAAATGCCTAATGCCTTTCCTATACCAAACATGGAATGCTGAATCGTACGTAGTAGGTAGGAAAAGGTGATTATGTACGACAGGGCTGGAAACGGAAAAACCATGGAAACCATAGCATTTCCTAAACTGAGCCCATATACGCAAAGTGTGTCTAACAAGAGGATTAGCTATTAATCTGGACAGACTACTAGGGAGTGCAGAGCCAAGAAATGCAGAGATAGTTCTTTAGTGGAGCTCAACTCCATTGCCACCCAATAAGGGCACTCGGGTTGGCCATGGAAAAAAGACCAAAAGGTAGCACAACGTATATTAGCTGCCCAATAATATAAACAAAAGTTAGGTAAAGCCATGCCACCCTCTTTTTTAGGTTTTTGGAGATGGATTTTACTAATTCTAGAGCGCTTATTCTTCCACAGATATGACAAAATAATAGAGTCTAAGGAGTCAAAAAAAGATTTAGGAATAAAAATTGGGATAGATTGAAATAAGTATAAAAATTATACAATCTGTTTTATTAACTCTTCCTTCCACTTATTACTATATAAAGTATAAAAATTTGGGGAGAACATACATTTTAACAACATTAATATGACCTACCAAAGACATAGATAGAGGTGACCATTGTACCAGACTCTGTTTTATAGTATATGAAAGATTGGCAAAATTTTCACGAAAGAGATCTTTAAAATTCCTTGTGACTGTAATTCCAAGATAAGTAGATTGATTATGGACTACTTTAAAAGGGAGATCACGAAATGTTAATTCTTGTGCTTCTTTATTAATTGGGAAAAGTTCACTCTTATGTAAATTAAGCTTATAGCCAGAGATCTGGCTAAACTGGTCAAGAAGTGAAAACATTGGAGGTAAGGATGTAGACAGATTTGAGAGAAAGAGTAATAAGTGGAAGGAAGAGTTAATAAAACAGATTGTTTAAAATGACATGATCCTAGCAAAAATTTGTGTACAAAATTATTTAAATGTGGTAATCAAGAGAGACAAAACAGATGTATTAAGCAACATGAAAGATAAATGGTATGTTAGTTTTCATTTCAGTATAAAAATGATAAAGTTTTTGTTTCTGTACCTGAACAAAGATATACTGGCTTTTGAATCAGTATGATGTAAATTTATGAGATGTATTTCTTGGAATAAGGAATTTGGCCTATGAAAAGTGATTGAGGAAGTTTAGCATACAATCATTGTAAATTAGAAGAGTTCTTTCTGAGGAAGTAAATTTTATTGTAAGTGACTAACAAATTAAATGACAAAGCTATTCCCGCACAGTGGAGAGTCCAAAACTAGGAGGTGATGTGACAGGAGATAAGACATTGCCCATGTAAAATTGAGTTGAGGAAAAGTCTCTTTATATCAATTTACAGATTGTTCGAATTCTCTGCCTTTTAGGATTAGCTGTTGACGTTGATAAACACTAAAATTAACAGATCTTTGTTCACAAAGCATATGGTGATCAACTAGGAAAGTGGACAGCCATGAATTTGAATAGCAGAGCAGGATCAAAGTGCTAAAGAGCTTACTCCAGCTTTTTTTAAAAGTTATTATCACATTGGTATCCAGATGACACTTTGATTGTTGGTAATGTGGTTTGTAAATTCTCATCTCTTTCAATCCTTCCATAGCCTTTTCTATTACCTTCTGTAATGAACTGTATACCAGTTCTGATATTTCTGATATCTTGGCATTTGTCCATTAATGGCCTTATACTTACTCCCTGAATTTTATCACTAACAAGAGAAAATCTGTAGATGCTGGAAATTTGAGCAACACATACAAAATGCTGGAGGAATTCAGCAGACCAGGCAGTATCTATAGGAAAGAGTACAGTCGACATTTTGGGCTGAAACATCGACTGTACTCTTTTCCACAGATGCTGCCTGGCCTGCTGAGTTCCTCCAGCATTTTGTGTGTCCCTGATTTTTATTTCTGCACTATGTCAGTGCTTCAGCCCTAGCCCTACTCCTCTATGCCTCTCTATCACTACTTCTTCCTGTAAAATGCTTCTTGAAACTACCACTTGTTACTTATCACAATACTTCCTCATGCAAGTCAATATCAAGTTTAGTTTGATAGTACTCACATTTAGTACTTTTTTACTGTGTTGAAACGCTGTACTTCTGATGAAGGCATTGTTTAATTTTCCAATGTCACTATTTTCACAGATCTAAAATATGAGAGATTTTCCATTGATGATTTTTAATCTATTTATGTCTTTTGAGTTCTCTCTTGGATTGGTATAAGAATGGAAACCCAGACTTTTTATCTATGCTCCTTTTGCTGAACCACCAAAAAAATCACTAGAATCTTGCAAATGCTGGTCCTACACTGTTTTTAGGACATTCTGCTTGTTTGTTTCAGGGATTAAAGGTGCAAATCATCTCTGGCAGAGCTGAAAATGGAGACCACTTAGAAAGACAATACTCAATCTCTTGGTTGTTGGGATGAATATACAGGGAGTAAATTAGGTATGAATAGAGCAATCTGATCACCAGTAGGGTGTCAATGTACTGACAATGCAGAGTCCAGACAGGGATTAGAGGTAAGAATAGTTTTCTCTTTCTCAAATATGGACCTATTATGGGACTGAAGGAAGCAATAGTTGGCTGGTGTCAGTGGAATAATTAAGTTCTTCTACCTGCATGGGACAGGCAGCAACAAATGAATGCATATGTCAGGTTTGTGCAAAGCAATTTCTTTCCCACTGATCTTCAAAACTCCTACTTTTTTCCTGATTCATTACAACTGTCATATGTTGGCTTCAGACATAGAGTAGATGCAGCCATCATTTATTTTGTGGAATAAGGAATGAATTATGAATTGCAAATGGACATTACTGTCCTTGTTTATTGGGTGTGTCAGGGCAAGGTGCATAGAGCCGTTCTGTTGGTAAACAATTTGGTGAATGTCCAATGTGGCGGGAATGGAGTTTTCAATAAGTGATATTATCAGCTGTCAAAGCACTTCATGATAATTAGCATCGGGGCCACTGGGCAGTAGTCACTTAGATCTGAAGGTGTAGAGTTCTTTAGTACAGGGATGATGGTAGCAGATTTGAAACATGTGGGGACTGCAGCAGGATGAGTGAAGAAGATATCCATGAAGATATCAGTGAGCTGGTTTGCACACTTACTGAGAACTCAGCCTGAGGTGTTGTCTGGCCCTGCTGACAGTCTGCAGAGTTCTTCTCATGTTTGTTACCATTACAGACAGTGGCTGCTTATCTGGGAAGAGGGTAGCTTTTGTGTTGCATGCCTGAAAGTGTGCATAAAAGTTGTTTACAGCATCATGTAAGGAGGCTTCACTGGTACAGTCAACACTGTCTTTCCTTGCTTAGTCTGTAATGCAGAATGAGAAGGAAGCTTTGATGATCATTTTGGGGGCGACAATTTCAGATTTTTCTTGATAGCTTTTCCCACTGGTCATGGATTATAAAGCATGGTTATCTTTGATCCAAAATGAGCAATTCCAGTGAAGGTAGCATTAGAGAAACAATCATGAATACTTTTGTTCTCTTCCTCTGCCATGTTGATGACTGCATTGGTGCTATTTTAGGCACCCATGCTCACCTCATCAATTTCTTCAACTTTGCCTCCAACATTCACCCTGCCTTTAGCTACAATCAGTGCATTTCAGACACATCTCTCTGCTTTTGAAATTGAAAAAAAATTCTGATTGAATTTAGAGACAGAATTGGATGCACATCAGCTTTTGCAGGGTTTGCAGGCCATTACTTCCTACGAAGCAAAACCTAACATCATGAATGGCAGTGATGCTTCACTTTTATACATGTTTTGAAAGGTAAAATAGAATTACCTCTATTCAAATCTCCACAGTACCTGAAACCCTGTGATCTGTCTAGCAGGCCAATGTCAAAACATCTTTCAAGAGGGTAAAACTTTGCAAGGCTTCAGGACCTGATGGTGTACCTGGTAGGGTTCTGAAAATCTGTGCCAACAAACTGGTGGGAGTGTTCAAAGAAATCTTCAATTTCTCACTGCTGTAGTCGAAGGTTCCCATCCATTCTGAAAGGGTGACAATCATACTAATGCCCAAGAAGAACAGGGAGAGCTGCCTCAATGACTATTGCCTACTTGCACTCACATCTACTGTGATGAAGTGTGTTAAGAGGTTGGTCATGGTCAGAATCAACTATTGCCTAAGCGAAGACCTAGACCCACTGCAATTTGCCAATTGCTGCAATAGGTCGACAGCAGATACAATTTCACTGGCTCTTTGGTTGACCTGGATAACTAGGACAATAGTAATACTTACGTCAATGTCAGAAAGACCAAGGCACTGATTGAGGACTTCAGGAAGAGCAAGTCAAGGCAACACACACTAGAGCTCATTGATGAATCAGTAGTGGAAAGCATGGTAAGTTTCAAGTTCCTGGGTGTCAACATCTCTGAGGATCTATCCTGGGCCCAACATTTTGGTGCAATGACAACAGTGGCTATATTTCATTAGGAGTTTGAGGAGAATTGATATGCCACCGAAGACATTTGCAAATTTCTACAAATATACCATGGAGAGCTTTCTCACTGTTTGCATCATTATCTGGTATTGGAGAGGGACCCCTGCACAGGATCAGAAAAAGCTGCAGAATGTTGTAAACTCAGCCAGCTCCATCATGGGCATGAGCCTCCCCAGCATCGAGAACACCTTAAAAAGACAATGCCTCAAAAACGCTGCTTCCATCATTAAGGACTCCCATCACCCAGGACATGTCCTTTTCTCATTGCCCATCAAGAAGGAGGTAAAGGAGTCTGAAGACATACACTCAACATTTCAGGAAGAGCTTCTTCCCCTCCACCATCAGATTTGCGAATGGGCAATAAACCCATGAAGACGTCCTTGGTATTTTTCCCCCTCTTTTTGACTACTTGTTTTAATTATTCTTATATACACATTATAATTTATAGTTTTTAATACCATTTGTTGAAACATACTGCTGCAAAGCAACAAATTTCACGACCTATGCCAGTGATTTTAAACCTGATTCTGATTCTTATTTCTTCATCTTTCTGTCTCCATCTATGGAGACAAACTGTCTACCGACATCTTTTATAAAACTATTGATTCCCATGGATATCTTGACTAAATCTCTTCCCACCCTATCTCTTCTAAAAATACTATTCTCTTTTGTCTGTTCCTTCACCTCCACTGCATCTGTTCTTAGAATGAGGCTTTCCTTTCCAGGACATTATGAGATGTCCTTCTTCTTCAACTAGAATGGGGTTTCCCTTCCTCCACTATTGATACTGCCCTCAACCACATCTCCTCCATTTTGGAGACATATGTGCTCACCCCATCTTCCCACCACTTTTAACAGGGGTAGAGTTCCTCTTGTCCTCACCTAACACGACATAAGCCTCCACATCTAACACATCATTGTCCACAGCTTCGGACATCTCCAAAGGGATCCTACCACCAAACACATCTTTACCTCCTTCCCCGACTCTCTGCTTTCCACTAGGATTGCTCCCTCCACGATTTCCTTGTCCATTTATCTCTCCCCCCTGGCACATATCACTGCAAATGACCAAAGTGCTACACCTGTCCATGTAGCTTCTCCCTCACCTCCTTTAGGGCTTCGAACTGTCCTTGCAGGTGAGGCAACACTTCACCTGTGCATCTGTTGGATTGACAATTGTAACCAGTGCTCTCAATGGGGCCTCCTCTACACTGATGAGACCCAAAGTAAATTGGTAGAGCACTTCATCGAGCGCCCCTGCTCCATGCACCAAAAGCGGAACATCCAGTGGCCAACCATTTTAATTTTTTATCCCTATCCCTATATGGAAATTTTGGTCCATGCCTTCCTTTTTTGCCAGCATGATGGTGGAAGAGCAACACCTCACATTCTGTATAGGTAGCCTCCAACCTAATGACAGAAATATTGATTTTTCCCTTCCTTATTCCTCTTCTATTCTCCATTGTGGCATTTTACCTCTTCTCCTCATCTGCCTAGCACCTCTCCCCTTCTTCTTCCCTTTCTCCTATGGTCCACTTTCTTCTCCTATCGGATTCCTTCATCTCCAGTCCTTTCCAGCTGGCTTCACCCATCCTCTTCGTGCTCCTTCCCCACCTTGTTACTTCTCCCTTACTTTTAGTCTTGAAGAAATGTGGACTGCTTATTCACTTCCATGTGTACAGCCTGACTTGTTAAGTTCCTCCAGTATTTTGTGTACATTGTAATGGATACCTTGTTGATCCTGGATGACCATTAAGTACTGAACATTGAAGCAGAATGCTCATGCAGATGTGTTGCCGCTATCATTTTTTGCTAAACAGGGAGACTCCTTTGTTATTTAAATTTAACAATGACTCCTATTCTGGATACCTTGTTGATCCTGGATGACCATTAAGTACTGAACATTGAAGCAGAATGCTCATGCAGATGTGTTGCCGCTATCATTTTTTGCTAAACAGGGAGACTCCTTTGTTATTTAAATTTAACAATGACTCCTATTCTGGCCACCACTTTACACGTATCCTGTCACTGACAGCTGTTTAAAGCAGTTTTCAATATCCATAAAATAATCACAACCCATTTATTTGTTCACACACCTTTAGTTCTAAAACATCACATTATGGTTATTTTGTCCCAATAGATGCAAGAAAATAAAATCTACTGTATATTTAGTTTCCGTTATCTAGTTTTCTCCTATTCCTGTCAATGTTTTCAAACCATCATTCCATCCCCTGTAACCTAGTTAATAGCCATTGTTCCACTTGATTACTTAATGTACTGCCATTTTCTCCACACCTCTTACTTCTTCCTTCATTGTCAATGCTGGCCCTCTATTCATTCTGATTTAGTGTTTTTGCTATGCTCCTCCATTGCAATCAATTTCCTTTTGCCATTCTTTTCCCTCCTTAACTGTTTCTAATTCACAGCTACTTATAACTACATTTTATCACTTACACCCCACAGCTTGCTCAAATCTGCTCCTGTGTCTGGCTGCATACACAATAGATCTCTTTTGCAGATTTTCTCAGGATGATCATAAAGTTGATAGATTCTTGATTGGATATGGCATCAAAGGTTATGGGGAGAAGGCCAGGAACTGGGGCTGAGGAGGAGATAGAAAAAAGGATCAGCCATGATTGAATGGTGGGGCAGACTGGATGAGCCAGGTGGCCTAATTCTGCTCTTATGTTTTATGGTCTTATAAATGCCTTAGTTCTAGACATTTTGTGGAAAAGCCTCTGATTATGCACAAGTTGTTGCCCTGTAAGTACAGAGCTAGTATCCAACCAAGTGTCTGAAGCAGCAGAGGCGAGAGTGAGATCTGGTTTGTAGCAAGAATAAAAGAATTACTCATGTCACTAAGTCATATTTATCACATTGATATATCTCTTCCTCAGTCTTAAGATTAATACTAAAATCTTGTTTGTATATGTAGCTATTTCTTGTTTCTTACAATTGTTAATGTTAAGAAATATCCTCCAAACCAATATACGTTTGTTTTACACAAGGTTATAGGACCGCTCCGAAATACAGCAACAAAATAGCATTGAAGTTTATTAACGGAGGTAGACTTAACAACCTCTCATGTATTTTCTGACCCATCAAGTGGTGTACATCTCTGTTGACCACTGTTTGCAGGTCAGCCACTTATTTTGATAATGATTTAAATATATTCACATGTCAACCATTTGTTTTAACCAACACTGCCATGCCTGCAAACCTGTACTGAGCATTGCAATGATCTATCAATGTGTGAAACTGATCAAGTCTTCCCTCCCTTTCTCAGAATGTTGTGACCTAAGGAGCTTCTGCCAAAACAACTTAGTGAAATGATGACACCTGTTACATTTTGTAACTTCAGGAACTAATCAAAAGAAAAACCCACAGCCAGGATATTTTGTTTTCATTTGATGAGGCCCTCACATATGACATGGTGAGGTATTAACATTTGCCATTCACATACTTCTTACATTTAACCCATAATGAATGATGTAAACAAACAACCTACTTACAATATTACTCAAATATTATTGAAATATTGAATACACTACAACACTTGCTTTTGCATGACTACATCTGCATAACAGAATATGCCCCACATTCCATAGCAGAGGATATCCTATATGCCTCCACAAATACTAAGGTCTCAATATCAAACTGGTTCTTCTGTGTTGTCTCATATCAGTTCACACATCAAACCAGAGTCTGTAACCTAAAAATGTCAACTCTTCTCCAGCATCTTTAACCTGATCATGTAGTCGTTATCATAACTTATGGTGTCTAAGTACGTAGGACGAACTTCCCATTGCCTCATGTATCTCTGGCCCTACTAATGACAAAATATCACCATTCTCTTGTTCTAAATAGTGGCAGTGTTCTGATTTGCCCTGAGCACAAAAATATTGCTTTCTCTCTGGAATATCGCCTCCTGTTACCACAACAGGGAAATGGTTGAGAGCATTTTAAAAAAGTTTATAGATATAATGCGGAATGGGTCCTCTGAGCTGCACAACCTAGCAACTCCCCAATTTAACCCTAACTTATGCACAGGACAATTTACAAAGATCAATTAACCTTCTAAACGGTAAGTCTTTGTATTGTGGGAGGAAACCGAAGGACTCAGAGAAATCTCACACATTTCACGGGGAAGATGTACAAGCTCCTTACAGAGGATGCCAGGATTGAACTCTGACGCCAAGCTGCAATAGTGTTGGACTAACCATGAAGTTAACTGTGGCGTCCAACGTTAACAACTACCCACCAACTTCATTACTCTGCCTGGAGAATATCACTTCATTGTTGATTACTACCTTTTTTAGTTCCTCAAGTAGATCTCAAACTCGTCACCAAGAACGTTCACCAGTTTCCCTAAATTTTGTTTAGTAAAGCAAATAAAGATGATGGGGCTTCTAACATCCTAACATTATTATTTCTTGAAGGTGAGGTACACTGAACCAATACCAGTGGCTGCTATAATGATGTATCCAAGGTTGTACAACACATTATACAATATGTTAGACATAACTGCAAACAAATGGTAACAAAGAGGACTGTTGCTGAGATATTATTTCCATTAAAACCATCATACATATTCTCAATTTTCAGCATTATATTTATTAGTTCCAACATGGAGATAGCTTACTATCTCTTTTTAATAATCTGAGTCATTAGTCCCTCTCCGGTGTTCTCTGCTTTGCAAAATAAATGTAAAATGTTGCATGAATTGCAAACATTTTCCCATAAAGTTCCTATGATTCACCTCCAATCTATGGTGGGAACCAAAGTGAAGAGGCAGAGGATGGGGCAGTTGGCGCACAAGTAATGACAGCTTGTAGGGGGTTTATGAGGAAGGATAGGCAGATGATTGAGCAAAGAAGCACTCAGCAAGATGGGGTTTGGGATGTGTCTATTTTAATTCGAGTATCATAAACAAGGCAGATGAACTTAGAGCGTGGATCAATATATGGAACTATGATGTTGAGGCCATTACAGAGACTTGGATGTCTCAGGGACAGGATTGTCTACTGAGATATTGTGGATAGAGTCAGAAACAGGAAGGGGGCAATAACTCTACTGGGTGTTTTTTATAGACCCCCCCCCCCCCAATGGTAACAGAAACATTGAGGAGTAAACAGGGAGGCAGATTCTGAACGGTGCAATAATAATAGGGTTGTTATGATGGGTAATTTTAACTTTCCTAATATTGACTGGCATCTCTTTAGAGCAAGGGGTTTAGATGGGGTGGAGCTTGTTAGGTGTGTTCAGGAAGGTTTCCCGATGCAATATGTAGAGGAGAGGCTGTATTTGATCTGGTTTTTGGAAATGAACCTGGTTAGGTGTCAGATCTCTCAGTGGGAGAGCATTTTGGAAGAAGTGATCAGAATTCTATCTCCTTTACCTAGGCACTGGAGGATAGGAGCAGACAATTTGAGAAAACATTTAGTTGTGGTGGGGGAAATATGGTGCTACTAGGCAGGAACTTGGGAACATAAATTGGGAGCAGATGTTCTCAGGGAAATGCACGGCAGAAATGTGGCAAATGTTCAGGGAACATTTGCATGGTGTTCTGCATAGGTATGTTCCATTGAGGCACAGAAAGGATGGTAGTGTAAAAGAAACATGGTGTACAAAGGATGTAGAAAATCTCGTTTAGGAGAAAAGAAAAGCTTACGAAAGGTTCAAGAAACTAGATACTGTTAGAGCTCTAGAAAATTACAAGGGTGCTAGGAAGGAGTTCAAGAATGAAATTTGGAGAGCTAGAAGGGGCCATGAGAAGGCCTTGGTGAGCAGGATTAAGGAAAACACCAAGGCATTCTACAAGTATGTGAAGAGCAAGAGGATGAGTCGTGTGAGAATTGGATCAAACAGGAGCAAGTGTGGAAACATGTGCATGGAGTCAGAGGAAATAGCGGAGGTACTTAATGAATACTTTGCTTCCGTATTCACTGGTGAAAAGGACCTTGGCAATTATGGGGATGACTTACAGCAAATTGAAAAGATTGAGCATATAGACATTAAGAAAGAGAAAGTCTGCAGCTTTTGAAAAGTATTAAGTTAGATAAATCACTGGGACTAGACGAGATATACCTCAGGCTAACGTGGTAAGTGAGGGAGGAGATTGCTGAGCCTCTGGTGATGATCTTTGTATCATCAATAGGGATGGGAGAATTACCAGAGGATTGGAAGGTTGCAAATGTTGTTCCCTTGTTCAAGAAAGGGAGTAGAGATAACCTAAGAATTTATAGACCTTTGAGTCTTACTTCAGTGGTGGGCAAGTTGTTGAAGAAGATCCAGAGAGGCAGGATTTATGAGCATTTAGAGAGACATAATCTGATTAAGGATAGTCAGCACGGCTTTGTCATGGGCTGGTCATGACTTAAGAATCTGGCTGAATTCTTATGTAACAAAACACATTGATGAAGGTAGAGCAGTGGATGTAGTGTATATGGATTTCAGTGAGACATTTGAAGACAAACTATAATATTAATGGTAAGACTCCTGGCAGTGTGGAGGACTAGTGAGATCTTGGGGTCCGTGTCTATAGGACATTAAAAGCTGCTGTGCAGGTTGACAGTATTGTTAAAAAGGTGTATGGTGTGTTGGCCTTCATCAATCCTGGGTTTGAGTTCAAGAACTGAGAGGTCATGTTACAGGTTTCTAAGTTAGACCCCACTTGGGAGTACTGTGGTCAGTTCTGGTAACCTCACTACAGGAAGGATGTGGACAGAGAGCATAGAGAGATTTACAAGGATGGTACCTGGATTGGAGAGCATGCCCTATGAGAATAGGTTGAGTGAATTTGGCCTTTTCTCATTGGAGTGATGGAGAATAAGAGGTGATCTGAGAGAGGTGAACAAGATGATAAGAGGCATTGATTGTGTGAATAGTCAGAGGCTTTTTCCCAGGTCTGAAATGGCTAACACATGAGGGCATAGTTTTAAGGTGCTTGGAAGTAGGTAGAGATGTCAGAGGAAGTTTTTCAGAGTGGTGGGTGTGTGGAATGCACTGCCAGCGAGGGTGATAGAGGTGGATACAATAGGGTTCTCCTAAGAGACTCTTAGGTACATGGAGCTTAGAAAAATAGCTGGCTATGCAGCAGGGAAATTCTAGTAAGTTTCTAGAGTAGGTTACATGGTCGGCACAACATTGTGGGGCCTGTAATGTGCTGTAAATTTCTATGTTCTACAGATTAAGAATTGAACTGAGATGGAACAGTAATTTATAGATTTCAGCTTAGGCTCAAGCCAGAAAGGGCAAGACAAGTGAAGTTTCTACCCTTTTTGCCGTCTAGTAACCTTGGTTAAAAAAGCTGAACAACTGCGAAATGCACGCTCTCGACTATCACCTGCCTGGAGAATATTGCGCCAAGGGGTCACCAGTGTCTCCGCATCCGTCAGCAGTAACCTGATCAGTCAGGTTCCTTCGGGGATAAAGCCATTGCACTCAGAGCCGGTGAGTGAATACATAGAATTTTAAAGAAGACTGCATGAAATACAAGGAATTTTAAAAAATCTTCGAGTGACGAAATATTGTCTATTTTCTTCTGGTAACGCCCACCAAAGATCGACAGCAGAGACGACGCTTCTAGTTTTGAATAACAACAATCGATTGGCGGCGGCGAACAGCATAGCAAACTCTATTGGAGCCAGAAGACATGTGAAGGAAATGTGCTTTCAGTTGTAGTACTCAATTTATTAAATAATTTCTTCAGTGTGAGGTCTATTTTTATCGGAACAGAGAAAACGTTATACGCCATTGATTTATATAATTTGGCAGCAGGCAGCGCAATGGACAAATACGCTTGACGAGGAAAGGACCTAAAGATGGGCAAAGTTCATCTTTTCAATCCACTACTCATCTTTTTTATCCCCTCCAGTTCTGCTATAGACCGCGGTTTTGTTCCGTAGATGCTGCTTGGCCTGCTGAGTTCAGCCAGCATTTTGTGTTTGTCGCAAAGTTCATATTCCCCCCCCCAAAAAAAAAGCACGAATAATGAAAGTGGCTGTAATTGGAGCAGGGGCAAGTGGACTCTGTGCCGCTCGTCACCTTCTGGCCAGGCCGCACATCTTCGCCCCTCCGGTGGTATATGAGCAGTCTGATTGTGTTGGAGGTACTTGGGTTTATACGGAGAGAACGGGCAATGATGACCATGGTCTGCCTATACGTTCCAGCATGTACAGAGACTTAAGGTACTGTACATCCCATCGCCTTATCGCCAGACTGACAATGTACTGCTAATGTAGAACACGATTCTGTAGATCTTACGTGAATGCAAAAGATTCACCTTTTGTTTTCTATGCGTAATATTTGCCCGGATTCGAAGGCATTGAAGTTAAAATAAGATAAGGGGCTGTATTTGTAACTTAAACTAAGGATATTTTCGAACTACTATTTTTTTCAATTCATAAATAATGCTGCAGCAGTTTGTGGAAACTGGGTTGCTGTGATGTACACTATTTAAATTACACCTTTTCTCTGTCCTTTCTTCCAAAATGGACAGCTTCATACTTTACAAAATTAAAGCCTGAATGCCATTTTTCTACTCATTCACTTATGTATTATGCTTAGAAGACTTTGTGTCTTCGTAACAGTTCGTTTCACATCAATATTTGTATCAGTGGCAGATCTGAAAGTATACTTGGCCCCTTTAACAAAAACAAACTGTAATATTACAGTTTCCATCTAGTTATGTTTGCCAGACAGAAAATTCCCACATAACCCTGATCCCTCTTGTTTGTCAATTTATGATATAGTCAGAACAGAAACAGGCCCATCTAGTCAGTGCACATTGTTATTTTGTCTAGTCCCATTGACCTACCCCCAGACCATCAGACCTAGGAGCAGAATTAGGCCATCTGGCCCATCTAGTCTGTTCACCATTCGATCATGTCTGATCTTTTTTTAAAATCTTCTCCTCAACCCCAATTCCCAGCCTTCTCCCTTTGATGTCATGTCCATAGCCCTCCAGTATAAATAATGCACAATTTGGCTTTGCCAACAAAATTATATTTTGAAGGATAAAGAAAAGGTAGAGAACCATAAACTTCTGGTTTTCAGGTAGGATCAAGACTGCAGTAAAAAAAAAGGATGTTGATAAGATGAGAAGACTTCATGAAAACCTCCAGCAGTACATCATTATTAAAAAAAGGCTTATAACTATTTGAAATTTTTTTTGTGGGAGAACCCAGCAACAAATGCTACATTATGTAAGATAAAAGAAGCCTAAGAAGTCATAGAGAGAACAAATGGCTTAAGTTAAGGGAGAACTTGGGGCCCATGGGAAAAGAGGTAGGGAGTTCAGAAGCTTAATAGCTGTATCCTGTTCTGACCGTTATTGTCTTTATGCATTGTAGTCTGCCTGATGGTAGAAAGTCAGAGAGGATGTTGGGTGGATGGGTGGGATCCTTGATAATACAGTTCCTGTGTATGCAGTGCTCTGATATAAGTCCCTGATGGATGGTGAGGAGACCCCTATGTTCCTCTTGGCCATTCTCATGGTTCTTTATCGGGACTTCCAGTCTGATGCTCTGCTGCTCCCATAACAGATGGAGGTACAGCTTGTCAGGACGCTCTCAAAGGTGTGCCTGTAAAATTCATTTAGAGTGGTGGTGGGGAGCCCCAATCTCCTCAGAAAGTGGAAGCGCTGCTGCCCTTCTTATTCAGGGAGGTGATTTTGAGGGACCAGGTGTGGTCATCCATGACATGAACTCCCAGGAACTTGGTGCACTTAACTCTATGGATGAGCCATGTATGTGCAGAGGGGATTGGTTCATCTGCACTTTCCTAGGGCCCAACACTCCAAGTGTTACCTGACTGATGCCAAGTCCTGTGACATGTAAACTATTGTTCAGATAGAAAATATTTATATTAGGTTTGTCAAAATTGGCAAGTCACTAACTGATCTTTGATCTTTGCATTTTAGTTGGTCTATAATTTGTACTCTGCCTTTTACCTGGAAAATATAAAGGCAATAAAAATTGAAGGATACAGATGGCGGTAGAAGAATACATTTTCTGCCCCATTTGCCAGGTTTGGCTACAACCATACAATACAAGATATAAAGAAAACAAAATAAAATTCCAAAATGGTAAACAGATGACTGCAGTCAGTCAGGAAAAAGAACTGGTGCAGTGAGCCATTGCCAAGAGCTGGCTCAATAGAAGAGAAGGGAGTAAAACTTACAGGGAACTACAGAATGAAAAATAAGATTGGGGTAAGAATAAAAATATAATTATATTTTCAGCTTCTTTTCTACATGCAATGTAGAATGATACAATTCATAAGTAGGTCATTTGACTTAAAATGTTGTGCATTTATTCTTTTTATCATGCTCTTTGTAGGTCTACTTTTTCTTCCAGCTGAAGTATTTAACAACTACAGTCGGCCCTCCTTATCCACGAGGGATTGGTTCCAGGACTCCTTGCGGATACCAAAATTTGCATATGCTCAAGTTCCTTATTCAACCTGTATCAATGTGGTGAACCTTAGGACCCAGCAGAACCCCAGACCTTATTTAACGTGTCTCAGTGCGGTGTACATTAGGATCCGGCGTCAGAGCTCTGAATCCACAGTGTTTCAGTTCATGAAAATAATCACGATCACAATTGAAAATAATAAAGCGATCGGAAAGAGGTGAAACACCATCGGTCATTGGAAAAGTGTTAGGTTACATCGGTCAACGATTGGAACAATTTTAAAGGATAAAGTGAGAAAGGCTCTGCCCGGATGAAAGCTACAATTATTACTAAGCAACGCAGTGGTTTAATTATTGGGTTTTGGGTTTTTGATCCTCCACATCAACCTGGCACGGTGGAGAGCGCACTCGAAAGCGGTCTGTCACTGGATCAAACTCGGGAACTTCTGTTCCCGAGCCCGGCACTGAAACATATGTTTTATATGCATAGAAAGGTAAATTATATACTATATACTGAGACAAACGTTTGACTAACTGACGCTAAATAATACCGGATGTACCTGTTCCTACTTACTTAGTAAGAGAACTTAAGATTTTTTTTATCCCAATCCACGATAACCCACGCACATCCTCCCGTATTCTTTAAATCATCTCTAGATTACTTATAATACCTAATACAATGTAAATGCTATGTAAAATAGTTGTTATACTGCATTGTTTAGGGAATAATGACAAGGAAAAAATTCTGTACATGCTCAAACAAGTGCTGGAAGGGCACTTCTGGGTTTTCGCAATTCGCGGTTGGTTGAATTCACGCATGCAGAATTCGCGGATAAGGAGGGCCGACTGTATGTTTATATGAAGGAAGGTGCTTTTCCATTTCTTTGCATTTCGGAACAACTCACTATCAGATAACTTTTACCCCCTGTATGTTTCTTTACCAATGAATTTTAATCTTTAGCTTAATCAGTATGATTGCTTATCTACCACTGGGATCAGATTGTAATTGTTAATAGTAGAGATTTATTGAGATTCAATCATCGTGATGTTTAATCTCTTTGCTCCTGCTGAGGAATGTAAGCACTGTACACTGTTTATTTTTCTGACATTTAAATGACTGGAAAAGCATATGCTGTATTCATACAAATTATTACCAATAGGCAGTATAAGCAAAAAAGCACCCTCTATACTCATGACTTTGTGGCTAGGTGTAGCTCAAATACCATCTATAAATTTGCTGCTGATGCAACCTTTGTTGGTAGAATCTCAGATGGAGACGAGAGGGTGT
This sequence comes from Hypanus sabinus, assembly GCF_030144855.1. NCBI lineage: Eukaryota > Metazoa > Chordata > Chondrichthyes > Myliobatiformes > Dasyatidae > Hypanus > Hypanus sabinus. Next base: position 48,404,347 of record NC_082722.1, read on the forward strand.
ACAAGACTGAGATATACCAATTAGCGGAGTGGTGTCTCAGCAACAACCTTGCACTCAGTGTCAGTAAGATGAAAGCTGATTCTGGACTTCTGGAAGGGTAAGATGAAGGAACACATACCAATCCTCATGGAGGGCTTAGAAGTGGACAGAGTGAGCAATTTCAAGTTCCTGGGTGTCAAGATCTCTGAGGATCTAACCTGTTCCCAACATATCGATGCAGTTATAAAGAAGGCAAGATATCGACTATACCTCATTAGGAGTTTGAAGAGATTTGGTACATCAACAAAAACACTCAAAAACTTCTATCGATGTACCGTGGAGAGCATTCTGATAGGCCTCATCACTGTCTAGTATGGGGGAGGGGGCTACTACACAGGAGTGAAAGAAGCTGCAGAGAGTTGTAAATTTAGTCAGCTCCATGTTGGGTACTAGCCTACAAAGTACTCAGGATACCTTCAAGGAGCAGTGTCTCAAAAAGGCATCATCCATTATTAAAGTTCCCCAGCACCCAGGGCATGCCCTTTTCTCATCGTTACCATCAGGTAAGAGGTACAGAAGTCTGAAAACACACACTCAGTGATTCAGGAACAGCTTCTTCCCCTCTGCCATCCGATTCCTAAATAGACATTGAACCCATGAATACTACCTCACTTTTTAATATAATTTCTGTTGTTGCACGATTGTTAAGCTATTCAATATACATATACTGTAATTGATTTAGTTATTTATTATTTTTTTCTTCTATATTAAGTGTTGCATTGAACTATTGCTGGTAAGTTAACAAATTTCACAACATATGCTGTGATAATAAACCTGATTCTGATTTCATACTGGCTATAAAAGGTTTGAAGTTGACACCCATAATATCAGCTTATTATTTGACGCCAAGTGTCCTCAATCTATTTGATTTGGAAAGTAGTATTTTGTTTTTGTTTTTTATTTATCTTTTAGGACAAATCTTCCAAAAGAAGTCATGGGATTCCCAGATTTTCCATTTGAAGTTGGCCCCCCCTCTTTCATTCATCACACTGATGTGAGATCATATCTGGAAAAATACACTAAACGCTTTGAAATTCAGCCGCACATAAAGGTATATGTAAAAAGAATGAACACTGATCATTTACAGTTCTGAACTTTTAAGTTCATAAAATTTCTTATTGAGAAGGAAGTTTATCTTTTATTTTGATAATATTATTGATAAGGCCACATTTATTATTTAACAGTACTATTGCTACAGATGGTAGCCTGGGTTTTGCAGAATGCTGTAATGACTATGAAACTGTCTGAAGTTGTAGTCATTATACTTCAAAACTTCAACAGCTTTAGGATTTCCATGTATTAACAGAGGAATTTGTAAGATGTTATGAATGATTTATTGCATGGTAGTAAGTTGATCTCTTGTGCTCGTTACATTGTTTGATAAGGGAGTATAAACATAGACAGATTGACCATCACAGATATTATCAACTTATCAGAAAATAAGATCTGAGAGTTTGGCATTTAAAAAGAAATATTCCAGATGGTTATTGTGTTAAAAATATTCTTTTAAAATTTTCAAAATACTATATTTATAGTGACTTGCAGATTTGTAGAGTTCCTTATGTTTTAAATTTTTAAGAGTAATTTTAGCAGTTAAGTTTTTGGCTTTCATATTTTTACATTTTTGAAAAGGTTCAATTTTTTTTAAATCTTAGCTAGAATGTTTATAAAAGATTTAAGAGCTCTACAAAGTTCTTGTCCGTTTAGAGGCATGGTGTACTGAACCATAAAATGTTTTTCACGTTTTGTGGATGGGACCAATTTTGGCTGCCTGTTTGATTTTCTTAGACTGTTCTCACAGTTCAAAACAGCTGACCACCAAGAATCATATTGGTATTTTTCTCAGATCCCCACTAGATGGGAGGTAAACATTTCCCCCCTAGGGTCCAGTGGCAATGTTAATTCACCAATGAGGGTAAAAATCATTCTAAAGTAAATAATTCTTAGGTGACTTTTGTTGGACAGGGATATTATGGATCCTGAAACCTAAGGGGGTAGATATAATTAAGATTTCAATCTGCCATGTTTTAACTGATGCATAGGACTAGATGGCCTTGTGCTTTTTTCTTCCATTTCCATTGTTTTTCATAGCATTCACTGTTACTAGAAGTAGCATGTAACTCATTCTATTTATTTATTCCTGAATCAATTAAGAAAAGGTGACTGTGATTTCTTCTCCCTCTTGAGAATAAGTATTTGGCAAATTCAGTGCACCCATGCAGTAAACATGGTACAGAATAACAATCTTGTGTTGGTCTTGCACTGTTGGCGATGGGAACTTGTGGCTCCAATGGTCTTGGTCTTGTGCAGCAGTCCTGATAGCTGTTTCAGCAGGATATTTTAATAGCTTTTTCATTCTTCACTAAATTTTGGTACTTACACTCCACAGCGTTATCTTCCACCTCTTGAACAAACAGTATATTTCCATAGTTCTAGGAGAAAACAAAAGAGCAGTTCTTATTGGGGCTTGATGGGGTAAATGTGTAATTGATGTTTCTGCTGACAGGGTCACATTCTCACGTAAGGGTCTGGTCAACCAGAACAAAGGTGGTAAGAAATTTCATCACTCAGGGAGGGTGAATCTTTGGAATTTATTACCCAACAGGGCAGTGAAGCATTTGTTGGTGAGTATATGCAAGACCGAGTTCAATAGGTATTCAGATATTAAAAGAATCAAGGGATATTGAGGTAATAATGTAAAGGTAAAGGGCTAGCTATGACTGAATGTGGGTAGGCAGAGCATAATGGTCCAGTCCTGCTTCTGTTCCTTTACGTTTCAATCCAAAGGATTAGCAGGATAAATTTTACTGGACAGTGATTTTAAAAAAATAAAATGGCACTTTCATCTACAAAATATGTGTGAATATTTGGTGCATCTTTTCACAGTTTCTCACATATGTTGAACTAGTGAATCCTGTTTCTGAACCTACTGGAGATACTCAGAATTCATGGGAAGTAACATCTTTGAATCTGAAGACTCACAGCCGTAGTATTGACAGATTTGATTCAGTTATTGTCTGTAATGGGTGAGTCTATGATGACTTTTAATAGTTTTAGTTACTGTGATGATTATAATAATTATGATGCCTTGAAATAATTCCCAAACATGGCAGATAATGTAGAATTGATTAATTCAGAAGTAAGCAAATTTCCAAACAATATCTGACACGTAACGATTAATTTTTCAGTCAATGAGTTTAATCCTTTCAGAACTTAGTTGTCAGAAATTGAAAAATTAAAAGCATTGTTTTATCTTAAGGTGTTTATTGTCCAGGTGGAGGGTATTTTCCTGAAAAGGCTTACTAACTTATTTAAAATGTCACTCAAATCCAAACAAAATTTCAGTTGTAGGTATGGGTAGCAAGTCTCTTTTCACTGCTATTAACTACAAATTCCAGACTATTACAAAATTTGCAATAAGAAAACAATTCAGAAATTATTTGAATACTGGATTAAACCAAAGACAAATATCTAAAATTTAATTAACATGATTTTATAAACAATGTTGAGATTTATTCATTAAAATTAATAGATCATAAGATTTTAGTATGTTTTAATTTTGTATTTTTAGCCACTACTCTGATCCTTATATCCCACACATTCCTGAAATTGAGAATTTCAAAGGACAGACAATGCACAGTCACGACTACAAGTTTGCTGAACCTTTCATAGGGAAGAATTTGGTTCTGCTTGGTGCTGGTTTATCTGGGATTGACATTGCTATGGAGTTGTGCTCAGTTGCCAAGCAAGTTGTCTTGATACATAAACATTCACTTACGTTCTCACACTTGCCTCCAAATTGCCTGTTAGTCAGAGGTGTGAACAGATTTTCGCATACTGGTGTGATTTGTAATGATGGAATGGAATATCCTGCAGATGTATTCATGTTTTGCACTGGTTATAACTACTCTTTTCCTTTTCTTGCCACGGATGTGTGCTTAAATATCAAAGATCATAGAGTTACTCCACTTTACAAGCACATTGTACACACCACTTTTCCAACTCTCTTTTTTATTGGTTTATGTCGAACTGTTTGCCCTTTTCCTTTGTTTCACTATCAGGTCTTATTTGCTTTAGCAACATTAGATGGTACGTACAAACTACCATCTAAACCTGATATGGATGCGGCCACGGAACAAGAATACAAATCTTCTTTGCAAAATGGAATTCCTCACAAACACTTTCATAAATTAGGTAGTCTTCAGTGGGATTATAATGATGAGTTGGCCCTTTTAGCCAAATGTGCCCCTTTATTACCTGTTATAAAAGACCTTTATGAGGCAAACAAGGAAATAAGACAACATGATCTGTGCAATTATAAGAAATATAACTATGAAATAGTAGGCCCTGATACATGGATAAAGGTGAACCCAAAACCATTTAAAAATTGACTGTGTCCTTCACTTATCAAAGTTTGATCAATTCTGCAGAAGCCTCGCTACACGCACTTGTTTGTAATTGAGGTGGATTGAGAAGGGAAGATAGAATTTATAAAGGGGCCCAGTCAAATTACTGTTCATAACTTCAGTACATTAGAAAATTAGGCATTTCCTCTTAAATGTTTATCATCCTTCCTATCCAATATTTCAATCCACAGTACAGTAAAAACTGACTTGTTCAGTTAATCAAATATACAATAGCTTTATAACAGGAAAATGTGTATGCAAATGTAAATTGTTGTAACAATGTAGATAAGATCTTTGAATTTTTGCACTAAAAATCATGATTTATAGAATTGCATCAAGTTGTTTCTCTTTGCTTAAACAAAATATTTGCTTGCTATTGTTGTTGGAACAATTGGAACGTATTTTTCAACCATCAAGCAGAGTTATACTAACATGAAGGTATTATGTTTTGTTAACTAAAGGCACAGATAACAATTCTGAAAGTAGCAAAGCAATCCTATTTTCTTTAGATCATGTTATAACAACAGTAATAAATCTTATGTTAAATTTACTGTCCTATGAAGAAAAAGCTTTAAAAAATCCATTGGATCGAAGTGAAACGAGTCATTCTCTGCTGTGGTTTATTTCCTATGTTGTTAGCACCAATCCATATGCTGATAACTATTTCTGTAAACCAGCACCATCATACTTTAAAACCTTGAATTACTACGTATGTTGGGATAATCTATTTTCTTTTGATTTATGCATTATCTAAAATGTTGCTTTTACAAATTTAGAGGTGCAAATTAAGTTGTACCTTAGTTGAAAGAATGGATCATATTTCTTGTTTTATTTCCTACACCATAAAAGAACTGGATATTCCACTTCGGATACAAAGTCAAGGTATGAAATGTAATGTGTCCAGGCTGATAGTAATAATTAGCATCACAATCTCAAAATGATTTGGATGAAGTATTAATAGTTTTATAAACATCAAGAACAAATCTGTAACAATAACATAGATTAATAAACCTGTCATTTTAAAAGAATTTTTGTAATTTTGCTACCACTGAATTTGATCTAATAATAAATTTGATAAACTGAGGCATTTAGTAGAATGGGTGGTTTAGAATCACTGTATTGTTTATGATAATCCACCTTCCATCAGTGTAAAAAGGTACCAGAAATTCATGTTATGCAGCTATTTAAAAAAAACAATAAAACAGCTTCACACAACAAGAATTACTGGTGTAATAAAATGCCAAATATAAAGTTATTTTTGTTCAATGTCATACTTACCTATTTTTTCCTTCCTAATTTGTTTCCCAGCTTTAGGCCATGTTAAGAAGCCAGGAAAATAACGTGTCTAGAGAAGTTAGAGATCTTTCTTGGAATGGCTTGGGTGTGGCAAAGTAATCTGTTCATTAAGTTTTCTTTCAACTTGATGGAAAAATATCTAAAATCTGCTTCTACAAAACTAAAGCTCACATTATTAACAGCTGGTGGTTGCAGTTTATGTCTCAGAATGGGTTACTGGTAGTGTGCTGCAGGGGTCAGGGACTCCTGTTATTTGTTAGTTGGATAAATGATTTGGAAGCAAATGAACAAAAATTGATCAGTAATCAAATAAATCAGTCCATCAGTACTAATCAACAGTTTTTGAACCTGGTCCTCTGTACCTTTCTCCTTTACTTCCTCATTGAGAGATAACAGCCAGTGCAGATCGCAAATAATATCTCCTCCTTGCTGACAACCAGTACAGGCACACCTCAAGGATGCGTGTTTCACCCACTGCTCTACTCTGCCTTAACACATGACTGTGTGGCTAAGCACAACTCTTAAACACCATTTATAAATTCACCAATGATACTATATTTCATTAGGAGCTTGAAAAGATTTGGTATGTCACCAAAGACTCTAGCAAATTTCTACAGATATACCATGGGGAGCATTCTAACTGGTTGCATCACCATCTGGTATGGTGGGACCACTGCATAGGATCAGAAAAAGCTGCAAGAAGTTGTAAACTCAGCCAGCTCCATCATGCGCATGAGCCTCCCCAGCACCAAAGACATTTCGAAAGGCGATGCCTTAAAAAGGTGGCATCTTTCTTTAAGGACTCCTGTCACTCAGGATATGCCCTCTTCTCATTGCTACCATCAAGAAGGAGGTACAGGATCCTGAAGACATGCACTCAACGTTTCAGTAACAGCTTCTTCCCCCTCAACCATCGGATTTCTGAATGGACAATGAACCCATGAACACCTCAGTATTTTTCCGTCTCTTTTTGCACTACTTATTTAATATATTTTTATATATACAGTACTGGAGTTTATATTACTATGTATAGCATTGTAATGCTGCTGCAAAGCAACAAATTTCACAACATTCAGTATGCCATGGATAATAAATCTGATTTCTCAATCTCACTGTGCATGCATACCAGTGAATGACAATAAACTCAAACTTGAACTTAAATGAAAAAAAGTACAAGGATGTTCCTGAAGCTGGAGGGCTTGAGTTAAGAAGAGATACTGGATAAACAGAAGCTTTTTTCCATGGACAGTAGAAGGCTTAAGGAGTGATCTTACAGAGGTATATAAAAAGTTGTCCCTTAGGTTCCTTGTAAATCTTTTCCCTTCATCCTAAACTTGTGCCCCCTAATTTTGGACTCCCCTACCCTGGAAAAGACTGTTGCCATCTACCTTATCTATACCTCTCATAATTTAAACATTTCTGTAAGGTTGCTGCTCATTCTCCTATGTAAGAATAAAGCCGTGGCCAGGCCAATCTCTCCCTACGCCTCAGGCCTGGCTAGGGCTTTATTCTTTAGAACATAGGAGAATGAGCAGCAACCTTACAGAAATGCCTAGACTGCAACATTATTGTAATACTTTTTTCTGCATTCTTTCCAGTCTTTCCTCCAAAAAAATTACAAAGAACTCCGAAGTGCAGTGTCACCAATGGCTAATGTAACTGCAACAAAATGTCCTAACGACAATACTCAGTGCTCTAACAGATGAAGGTCAGCTTATTGAATGCCTTCTTCATCACCATGTCTACCTGCCACACTGCTTTCCATGAACTATGTAATTGTAGTCTGAGGACCTGTGTCTTATTACTCCCCAGTGCTCTACCATTCATAGGTCAAATCTGACACTAGTATGACTTCAAAGTGTGTCATCTAACACTTATCTGTATTGAATTCCATTTGCTGCTCCATGGCCCAAGTTAAAAAGCTTCAGTCTATCCAACTGATAAAGATCCCTCTGTAATCTATCATAACCTTCTTCACCATCGACACCTCCCAATTTCATGATAGAATGTGACTCAGGTTTATTAATGCTGACATGTCATGAATTTTGCTTTGGGCAGCAGTACAGTGCAATACATAAAATTACTATAAATTACAATAAAAATATATAAAAAATAAATTAGTGCAAAAAGGGTGCAAAATAGTGAGGTAGTATTCATGGACACTAGAAATTTGATGGTAGAAAGGGAAGTAGCAGTTCTTAAAATGATGAATGTGCATCTTCATGTATTGGATGTGGAGGCTCTTGGAGTGGTAGGTGAAGACAAGAGGAACCCTATCCCTGTTAAGGCAGCAGGAAGATAGGGTGAGTTCAGATGTCTGGGAAATGGAGAAGGTGGAGGAAGGGAAACCCCGTTCTTTTAAGGAGGAGGACATCTTTGAGGTCCTGGAAAGCCTTATTCTAGGAACAGATGTGGTGCAGATGAAGGAACAGGAGACGGGGGTGGAAAGAGGTATAGTCAACTTATCCATGGGAATTAGTAGATTTATATATTTAAAAAATTGGTAGACAGTTACAAAATAACGTTCCTCTGGACCAAAGTTCACAACTCAGTTCACGTAACTCACACACAACAGATGAAGTAATATTACCACAAATAAATAGACAAATGAAATGTTTTCCAGAAGCTATATTCCATTTACTATAACTATAATAGCGCCTAAGCTGGTATTCAATAACGTTATCTATATACTGCATGGCTTACCTTTGATTGATCATCAGAATGGAATAGGACTATTGTGTTGGAGGATAATATCCTTGGACTTTGTATTGTTCCTTGTGGTGAAAAAATTAAAATTAGTTTTTCTTATTACAGCATACACAGATTATAATTAAATAATAAGTTACCTCTTGATGTTTACTTTTGGGCACTGTCAGAAATTCACAAGGCTTCTGATAAATAAGTATTTCAACTAGTTGGGTTGGGATTCATCATTATAGCTGAACGGCCAACTATGTTCATTTATTCAGTTAATGTTTGTAAGTGGCATTCACCAGCATCTTCTAATAATCATGGACTCTTTTGCTATTTGAATTCTACCAACCAGAAGAGACAATTGTTGACTGCAGACAATACGTTCTGTAGTACCTGGAACAAGAATTACATTATTCTCAGGAAGACTTAACTGGTGCAATTTCATTAAAAACAAACTGTAACCTGTTTGTCTGTTAATTCCTACCACTTCTCTGAACCTCATGCACGTTAAAGGAATAATTTATTTTGTTAAAATGGAAGTAATTGCTTCACATTGAATAATTTATTCAAATCTACTCACTTGCTCAAGATCAAAGTTGAAGCTGTGTATGCTCATGTGGGTCAAAACTCTTCCTGTCTTTTTGTGATATAGGTGATGAAACTCTTTTCCTGATACATTTACAGTTGCATTGGTGTGTCTTCTGAAGTTGTGTATTACCCTTCAATTTCATTACTTTTCTTGCCTATTTCCATCCTGCTCTCTCCCTTCACATGGTTAAGCTATGACTGTTCCCTTTTTCTAGATCTCACTGTCTATGTCTCAGGAGAAAGGTGAACTTTCAACATCCATTACAAACTTACTGACTCCTACAGCTGTCTTGTATGCTCTTAATACTACCCTGCCTGTAAGGACTGTACAAAAGTCCCATTTCCTCCATCTTCATCATATTTACTCCAATGATTGAACTTCCCATACAGATCCCTCTGAAATAGTTTTTATTTCCTAACCACAGCTCTCCATTGTTAACAAAGTCCTTGACCACATCTTATCCATTTCTAATCTCAACTCCTTCACCACCAGGATAGATTTCCCCTTGTCAACACCTTTCATCCCACTAGCCTTCACATTTAACAGTTCATTCTCTGCACTTTAAAGAGATTCCACCATCAAATGTTTTCCTTTTTCCTCCTCAATAATTTGCACAACTATTCCCTTCATGACTTCCTGGTCCTCTCTTCCATTCCCATGGGCCACCCCTTTATAAGGCACTTACCTTTGTAAATACAGGCAATACAAATCAAAGTCTTCTCACGTTTTTCCTTCCCACCATCCAGTGACCCAGTCTTTACAGGTGAAGCAGCAGTTCACTTGCACTTCTTCTAATTTAGTTTCCTGTATTTGATGTTCACAATGAAGGAATGCAGATAGGGCATTAACTTTGCAGAACACCTGTATTTCATCCAGAGTAGTGACCCTCAGCTTCCTGTTGTTGCCTGCCACTGTAGTTCTCCATCCCACTTCCACTCTGATTATTGGCCTGTCCTGTCAGAGTGAAGCCAACATAATTTTTAGGAATGGCACCTCACCTTCCTTCTGGATGCAGTTTTGAATTGTACAACTTAAGGTAACTTGAAGTTTCAGTCTGTGTCAATCATCCATCCATTTGTTTTATTAGAATGGCTTGCTTCTATTCTCTGAGAATGAATTGCAAGCCTAGCCTGGCTCACTGGGCTTGTCTTCCTGCTCTACATTTTGCAACTTCCACATCCTCCCATTTGCTCACTGACTGACCAGGTAACTTTGTTTGCAGCTTATTCCTGTAGTTGTACCATCCTCCCTGATGGTTTTGTCTCTGGGTTCTGAGGAAGGGTCTCTACCTAAATACTTAACTGTATCTCTTCCCACAGGTGTGGCCTGACTGGCTAATTATTTCCAGCATTTTCTGTTTTTTTTTGTTTAAAGTCTTTTATTGTGTTCCAAAATTGTTCAAAATTAACTTTTTGTCAATTGTAAAGAAAACGCGTGTCCAGATGGTGTCTCTCCCGTTTACACTTTACCTCTAACAAAACAGACTATCAATCAGTTTGGATGATTGCCAACACATCGAATTTGATAAGCTTTGAAAATATACACGCAAGAACAAATTGCACACTATCAATACAAAAAAGGGAAAAAGAGGTTAAATATAGAGGACTGTGGGTTAACATTCCTAAGGAAAAGTTATTATTTTAAGCCAATATGATTTGCTGACAATAGGCCGGAAGGGAAACAGTAGACCTAATTAGACTGCGAATTTCAGGCGACACACCACGAACACATTTTTTTGATTAAAGCCAATGTCAAACCCCCCCCCCCCAAAAAAAAAACAAAGCCAGCATTGCACCGGAGAAAAATTATAATTTGCAGATAATGTAACAGCCAAACAGCCGGCCAACTAGAATAATCTTATTCCGCCTCAAGGCCGCTTTGTCCTTATTGATTAATGCATCATTTAGCAACGTGCAAATCCACACACATACAATGTATTCGGAACTTGTTTATGCAATCGACGGGTATATAAGTCATTAAAAGAAGTAAGCAGAAATACTATGGTACTGTATCCACAAATGCAACCTGCCGTTCTCAACACCAATTGTATCATCTGGTGATTGTACCCACAGTATTTCAATAAATAACATATTGTCTTTTATTGGACCCTCCCTTCTAATTGATGCGAAAGCAGTGAACGTCCAGCTGTACAATAACAAAATGTGAATCAATTCGACGTCAAAAATACTAAATATTAAATGTAAAGCTAGACGAACTTATTTCAAAATAACATTTTCACGTTATGTATGTATATACACACACATATACATAAAATAAACCATTGATACAAGATTTAAGTATAATACCAAATTTCCGATGTAAATGATCGCAGGAGCCCCATTTTCGACATAACTAGCTGGCGCTGATCATTTTCTGAAGGCTCGGCGTGGCTTTGAAATATCCGATGTTGAGAGATTAGCCTGGTCTCTACAGCAGTAACAGATCCGAGCAATGGGATTCTCTAAGAGTGCATGAATGTTACGCAAGTTCCTGCGCCTTCAATTTATCGAGAAGGGTTGAGAGGAGACCTGTTCCCTTTAACGGGGTTTTATAAACAGAGCCATCAGGAAGGACTCAGGAGCGGGAGAGAGTGCATCTCCGCAATCCCTTGATTCAGCAACATCCACTCCAGACTGCTCAGAATACACAAGCATCCTCCCTCCAGCATAAGAGCAATGGTGCAAGATTGGAAAAAAACATCAGGTCTGTTGTTTTTCTCTTGAGGTGTAGAGACGCATTGCTGTGCCAAAAGGCGTAATCCTAACCAACTGAATATCGGCGATTCTTTAGAAGATTTCCTTATAAATATGCCAGCATTTCTGAATAATTATCGAAGACGGTCGAATCCCAGATGACTGGATTTTGCTAGTAACCAACCGTTGGTTAATTTTTAGTGGACCCGTCACGTTTGTTGAAGGCGTTGCTTGTCTTTTTTTTCTTTCTTGTTTGTTTTTGTTTTGTCCGATTTAGTAGTCCAAACGCCTTCTTGCTCTGAATTGTGATCCTCATTTCATGCATGTCCAGGGGTGGCAGGTTCGATTTTGATGATGGAGGGTCGTATTGTGGAGGTTGGGAAGATGGCAAGGCTCATGGACATGGCATCTGCACCGGCCCAAAGGGGCAAGGAGAGTACGCGGGATCTTGGAGCCATGGTTTCGAGGTGGTGGGTGTATATACCTGGCCAAGTGGTAATACTTACCAAGGGACATGGGCACAAGGAAAGAGACATGGTATTGGAGTGGAAAGCAAGGGAAAGTGGGTCTACAAAGGAGAATGGTGCCATGGATTCAAAGGACGATATGGGGTCCGGGAGAGCATTGGCAGCGGAGCCAAGTATGAGGGGACCTGGAACAATGGGCTACAAGATGGATACGGAACAGAGACCTATAGAGATGGAGGTAGGAGAAGAAACTTAAAACTGCTTATTCAAACGGTGACTTTTTTTGCGAACTAAAGAGGTGCGATTGAGATATGTATTAATAGTAAAACAGCTACAAAGTTAATAATTGGAGTTAGTTACCGAAGAGAATCCCAGGAGAAACATGTTTCCTAAAATCTGTAATTTAGTAATAAATTACCAATCTGTCAGGCTAAATCAGAAATTGTAAGATAAGAATGCGGGAGATTTCCTTTATCGGTCGGTATCAATGATTTGTGAAACTGAAGAACTTGTTTCAACGTCCAAACCACAAATGCATAAACATAATGGAAATGAAATCACTGCAAGACCAATTATAAGTGAAGATAAAAAGCAATCAAAGGCAAACATTGAAATTACACTACAGCTAAAAAGTGCAGCCAAGGATACAGGCTTTATCCTTGTTAGTTTGAAAGGCTGTGTCTAAAACAATGCAATTACGACAACTAGAGAAAACTTTCAAGCCTCGTAATAAGATAGACGCCCAAATTAAAGACATACTGTATAAATATATGAAGTAAAATATTGTAAACAGTACATGCGATGCAATGCCAGCAACAAGGCATTCCGTAAAGATGTGTGAACAAATAATATTTATCTGCACTGGCAGGTGTGAATGAGTGGTGGGTTTTCTATGAATTATAAAGCCAATTATTCTAAAGAAAATGTGGTTTTAGATGTGCACAGAGCTATAAACATGAATAGGCAAAAATGTAGATCAATAAGGAACATGGCAACCATTCCATAAGAAGGAATAAGAAGAGGCCGTGTTATTTAACCGCGAAGGTTTCATGATAGGCTCGTGATGACTAGGCAATGTTTGCAAGTTAATATCCAGGTCTGCTGACTTAGCAGAAATCATGTAATTATTGTATCGAAGCTTTCAGGTTATTCAAATAAACTCGCTTGTCTAGTCTTGGCCATCGTACAAAACTTTTCCGCATTGTGGAATAAAATGCGGTTTTCAAATATTGTGGAGCTTGTGTTCAACTGCAACCGAAGAACAGCATGCACCAAATTTTATTGCGAAGCAACCGGGTCTGCTTTAACTCTGCATGGGACTAATTTATGATTTCAGTCCTATGGCGGTGATCACAATAAAGTCACTGAGACCAAATATCTATGTGTAACACGGAAGGGGTAGGGAATGACCAGACGGAAAAAAAATGGGCTGGAACCCTTTAAGAGAACGATTCTTTACCGACAAATAATATCGATTAACAAAGCACGGAATTGCAGTGATAATGCCACAGATTTAGAGGATCTTTGGGTAGTACGTTGATAATCACGTTGGGGTGATAATAGTAACAGTTTATTCAAATATGATATATTATTAATTTATAACGTACCGGAAACAATGCTGTATGTTTGGATTGCTCCGATTACATGGTATTACATTTTAAATTACCTAAAGTGGGATGGAAGCGGAAGTTGATATGATAAAAAGCAAATCCGAATTAAACCAAAAGGATGTCTGTAACACACTGGAAAACTAGCATTCCAGTATTTTAAAATGTCACCTTAAATTGAACCACAAAGAAGCTTCTTCAAAATTAAAAAGGCTGTACTTATTTTCATACACTCGCGTTTTGGCGTTCAGTTCACGGAGTCTGCAGTAAGAATGTCAACAAATTAATGCAGTTATTTTCCGCCATCTCTGGAATACTCATCCACCTGCCACATCATTGTGAACTGTAGAAGTGGAAGACAAATTAAGTTTTATATTCTTACAATGTTACTTGAATTAATCCATTCCGGTTAAAAAAGGCATTCAGCCCGTCGAGTCTGTGCTGGCTCTGAGCATGGCAACTCTATTTCCCTTATTTCTCTATAATCTACAGTCCTTCACATAGATGATTAATTCCCACGATTTTCCTGCCTCCACATATTACCAGTGGAAATTTACAATAGGCATCTGTCACACACCCAGACCATACTTCAGGGTATGAAAAGAAAATCGGAGCAATCATGGGAAACCCACGGTCAGAGGGAGATCATGCAAGCTCCACACAGAGAACTCTTGAGTTTGCTGTATCATCACGTTACCCTTCTGGATCATCCTGCTACCCTTGAAGTGATTAATGACCCCTTTTAAAAGATGAAGATAAGATAATATATATTTACATAATTGTCTTGTATACCATGTAATAATGATGAAAAGCCCTTAAAATATGCAATCATATTGTATCAGTTTGCACTGATATGAAACCAGACTTAAACAATTTTCAAGTAATGAAACCTGTCACAACAACCTTGAACCTTGCAGTTAATATTAAGGTTTGTGTTATTTCACTTAATGAACCAAAGTTTAAATTTTAATGATCAGGTAAGTTTATATGAATGGACTGCAGAAGGAGAAAAGTATTGTATTTAATGGGCTGTAACAATCCTCTAAATATGAATTGAAGACATTAACTGCATCATTTATGAAGGAACACAACGGGAAATATGTTATATAGACGATGAAAAGAATTAAACCATTGCAGCAAAAATATTAAAATTAATTTGCTTTTTTTTTTACAAATTTAGTGCTTTTTTCATTGTATTTAAAACAAACCCACTGAAACTTTAAGTGCATACAAAACTGTTGTAATATTGCAAGAAATTCCTACAATGAACGTGGAACAAAATGCCTTGCATACAACTGAAAGATCTTGTGAATACCTTGCCATGAAGCAACTTAGCCATTGTACAGTGACAGACGTTTGTAAAGTTTTTCCACAAATACTTGGAATATAAATTTTCAACATTGTTTCACTTGAAGATAGCCTTTTTTTTAATAGCAATTGTGCTTTAATACAACTGCAAAACACGAAGCATAAAACAAAAGCAAAAATAGTTGGAAAGTTTTTAATTAGAAGCATTAAATAACTAGAAAATGTAAACATGGAACATGAAATTGAGATGATTATTTGTAGCATTTCCTCAAGTTGTGGTTCATTTAAAGGGCTATAGTTATGAAAATCATGATACCTGGGGAAATATAATCAGAATATCTAATCTAATGATAATTGGAAAACATTTTTAAAATCCAAATCTACTTAAATGTGTATGTCTTTATTCCAAAAATACTTATGCACAAAAATCTTGTTACTTTCAATATTCCTACTTTATTGCATTTTTGAAACAATAATTAATAATTAAACAATAATTACATTTGAGTAAGTATTTCTGATGATGATGTTAGCTGATGGTGACCAAAATGAAGATAGGATCTATTTTCACTACATTTGCCAACCACTAATTGGACAAAATTATCTAAAGGTCAGATCTTACCAACCATTGAGTAGGCAGCTCAATAATGATCTTGGCCACCTGGCTAGGCAACAGCAAACCACATCTCCTCGTGCCCCACACACCCTACCAAGTAAATATGAAAGGTAGGATTTCATAATGTAATAGAACTCTGCTTGCCATGGTTGGTGAGAATCGATTGGAGCAAAGCTGACAATACATGAACCAATTTATTGGGTGATGGAGATCACAAGTTCAGCCAAATATAAGCAAAATGTGGGTTCTGAAGAAGCAGGAATTAATCTTGGTGATGGTTGCTGCTGCTCCACAGTACCAAACCAACAAATTAAATAACCTACACAATTTACCTTCTGGGCAGTTTGATTATGATGTCTGGATCCAAAGAATGTCTTGAGTGTGTCTGTCTATGCCCCTTAGATGACCTACAAAAATGTCAGCTTCGCAGGGTATCAACATCCAACACATTGAGTTTTCATCCTGATTGAATGTCACCACTGGGCATCAGCAAACATGATTATGGCTAGAAAGAAAAATGATTTATCAGCATGAACTAGTACTTTGTGCCCAACTTCATGGAAGAAGAGACAAAACTTCTCCGAGAAGTACTGGAGTGCAATTAGTATCAACAAGGAAGTGAAAAGAAATTAGTATTCATTAACAAAAACTATGGAGATGATGATCCTGAAAACACTTTAAATACCAAGGAGACAATGATATACATCTTAGAGTTTCAAAGGTTGTAGAGACAATGTTATCATCTTCCAAAAATCTAGAGCTTCTGGAATAATTCCTGCAGATGCGACCCGACTATTTAAGAACGAGAATAAAACAGGAACCTAAGTGACAGTGCAGAGACTGGTGATTGAACCTCAACTACTCACAATCTATCAGAAACATGATGATGTTTGTCTCTAATGAAGGGTCTCGGCCTGAAACGTGGACCGTTTACCCTTTTCCATAGATGCCGCCTGGCCTGGCCTGCTGAGTACCTCCAGTATTTTGTGTGTGTTGCTATTCACAATCTATGCCAACATTTGGCCGAGGGAACTTTTCAAAGTTTGCTGATGGTATGGAACTGTGGGAATGTGAACATGTTACAAAGCAGTGGATCTTGAAAAAAAATCTGACCTGGAGTGTGGCAGGTTTCAAAACGGAGACTGATAGTTTTCTGAATATTAGGGCAATCAAATGATGAAGGGGTAGGGCAAAAAATGACATTAAAAATGGCCCTGGTGTTACTTCTTATAATGTTTGCTATATGACTGTTCAGTGAGTATCACAGACGACGTTAATGTATTCTTCAGACCATGGTTGGGATAACTATTATTCTGTTTGTTGTAGAAATCAAAGGTACTGGTGTGTGGCAAAGTCTGCAGATACAAGAAAATCAAATACAGCTACAGTATTTCAAGTTTTGCTGGCTATATATACATTATTATACAAGATATGATCATTAGACCAAAGAAGGTCAAAGGTGACCTGATAGAGGTATATAACATTGTATGAGTCATTGATAGGCAGAATCATTTGCTCATGATGTTGGTATCAAATAACAGAGGATTTAAAATAAGAGCGAGGAGTTTTAAAGGGGAGCTGTGAGGAAAACATTTATGTTACAGAGAATGATCGATTCTTGTAACTCGCTGCCAGAGGAAGTAGTAAAATAGTAAGCATTCCATGTTTAAGAGGATTTTGCACAGGTACTTATAATAGGCAAGGCTTAGAGACTGAGTAATCTGATAAGAGGTAGATAAAATTATATGAGTCATTGATAAGGATAGATAGATTTTTTTGCATTATATGGATATCAAAAACAAGAAGGCGTAAGGTTTAAAATGAGAGGAAGGAGTTTTAAAGGGAACTTAAGGGGAAATATTTTCTTTACAAAGAATGGTACAAAGTAGTAAAGTTAAATACAATCACTATGTTGAAGAAGCATTTAGAAAGGCATTTAAGGATACAGACCTAATGCAGACACATTTAGTGATTTAGTGTAGATGAGGAAAAAGGTTGCTGTGGACATGGTCAGCTGAAAGATACATTATAATGTGCACAATTCTATGACTTCATGCAAGATTCTATGACCATTAGGTGAAGGGTAATCTGACATGCTGTAAAAGGACATTTCCAGAACTGTATGAGCAAAGGAAATATCAGTGCTAGATTTTTAACAATATTTGGGAAGTTTTAATGATTATAGTTCACTGTTTGAAGACACAAAGATCAAATAGTGATGTACCAAACTTTTAAAAAACAGCCTTATTTTTGAAATAAATTTTGAAAAAAATATGGTTTATATCTTTTGCTTATGACTAAATCTTATCAATTTACTAGCAGAATCCTGATAGCAAGTATCATCATATAAATATTCCCAATTCTTCAGACATTTTAATTCAAACCTCCTAAAACCTCAATAGATACCGTACATTTTCAATTACATTCCTGCCTAATATTAAAAAAATGGATAGCAGAATCAGAATCACCCTATCTTAGCACTTTGACTATTTATATAATTAATTAAGGAGATAATACAAAGGAAGAAAACAGCACTGTTTCTACCTACAACTAACAGATGTGATGGAGGAGGATCTTCTGGATATCAACCAATAATACAACAAGCTGTTTTATTGCTTCATGTGTTTATTGAAAGGTATACTTTAAAGTTGTAATTTCAAATGGAGGTTAGAATTCCCTTTTTTTCTCCCAAAGTCAGCCCTTTAGAGGGGCAATCTGGTTTACCGCACACTCTATTTTGGTTTTAAAGGGGCAATAAGTTCCAGGCATATGTGGAAATTTATGATTGTGGGAAGAATTGAAAATGAGTGACCAATTTCACTTCACATATTTTGACAAATTGATTTGCTTCCTTCATTTTATGGTGATGTCTGTTTGCTGTGGTAGGCCTTAAGGATGAATTGTTTAATTTCTATTAGTCTGGCCAATGGATAATCTACATATTTGAATTTAAACAGTAGTTTCCAAAGGATATTTGGCTGTGAAGGGCTTTGAATGTGGCAGATGAGATTGATTTTTGTCCTTATTGCCTGATTGTTAGGCATCACCCAAAGAGAACACTGACAGAACTAATTTGGGGAATTTACTAATGTTTCTTCTAGCCTGTCTGATATTTTCCCCAATTAAATTAAGTGGAAGAACAATTAGTTCCATAGTGGCATATGAAGTGTTGAGTCAGAGTTTCCTCTCTGCATTTTGATGAAACAATATTTAGTGCTTGCGTAGTAAAGCCTCAAACCAACCACTAGAAATCAAGTCTAGGGCCTTTTTGCATTTTTGTTATTCAGGTTGATATTTTTCCTTATCAGCCCAATGAGAGTATTTTAATCAAGATTAAATGCAGTGTTCTATACTGAGTCAAGTTTAGATATCTTTGAAAACAAGTAGCCTCAATACACAGTATGTTGCTTTAATATTATAATTCAGCACCAACTTTTACATCATCAAATGGCATTCATGCAAATCTTTTGATATCTAACTTGGATTTTTTTTAACCATATCATTAATATTGTAGTTGTCATGAAATGTGGGGGAGGATTGACCCAAATGCAGAACAACAGAGACGATTTAGTGGTGAGTGATAACTTTTATTAACAAATTACTAAACAACAAGCCACAAGTGGCTATTAAACAATTGAGAACAGATAGTTTAAACCACAAGGCAACAATGTCCAGGAATAACTGGTTGAAGCTGGCTGGTTTGATGAGTGAACAAAGGACTGTGGCTGAGAGCTGAGTTTAAATAGGTTGCAGGTGATTTCTTTTAGCTGGGTGGAGACTGGGAGGTGCCTGCTTGTGCAGGGCTGACAGCACCTCCCCTTCTCGGGCTTATACACAATGGCCCAAGATTATCTGAATGGGTCCAGTTGAACTACTCAACGAGCAATGGATCCAAAATGAAACTGAGGAGTACCCAAGACCTTTCCTCCAAACTGTGCCCTTCCCAGTTGACCAGATAATGCACACCCTGTTCATGTCAATGTGAATCCACCAGCCGGCAAATCCACTAGCTGATTGGCTCTTTCTGATTGACTGTTGGTCAGAAGACAAACTCACTGTGGTGCGGAGGATGAAGCAGAAGGTTCGCTAGAAGTGGGAGAGGAGTTGCGACCCTTGGTCCAACACAATGTCCTGAGGGAAACCATGGAGGCGAACTACAACTTAGAGAACCAGGTCTGCCGTACCAGTGGATGACAGAAGTTTGGGGAGGGCAATTAAGTGGGCCACCTTGGAGAACCGATGCTCCACAGTCATGTTCAGCATAGCCCCATCAGAAATTGGCAAACCAATGAAGAAATCCATGGTGATGTGGGACCATGGTTGTCGGGGGACTAGTAGTGGCCACAGGAGCCCAGAGGGCTGCTGGTTGGAAGAACTGGGTGAGGCACATTAAGGGCAGACAGTGACAAACTAATGTACATCTGTGATTATGGTGGGCCACTAGACTCGGTGTTGCAGAAAATCCAGAGTCTGTCTTGCACATGGATGACTGGAATGGGTCCACTGGAGTGCCTCAGAATGCATGGCCGCTGGCATGTATTTGTGGTTGTCAGACATGTTGGCCAGAGCAGGCTAGTGCTGAGGGCCTAGCAGAAGTGGTTCACAAGATGCCAGATGATTGGGACGATGATCTGTGAGGATGGAATGATGGGCTGAGGGTCGATCTTCATTTTGGCCTGATCGAACTGTCCTGACAGGGTGTCTGCCTTAGTGTTCTTGGAGGTGGGTTGGTAGGAGATGTAGTTGAATTGCTGGAAGAAGAAGGTCTGGCATGCCTGACGTAGGTTAAGTTGGCAGGTCTGTTGTATGGATATGTGATTCTGGTGAGGGCTTGGATTTTTCCAGGCCAATGTTTCCATACCTCCCAGGCCATTTAACTCCCTGACTCCTACTCCATAATGGCACTGTGTAGAGTTGAACTTGCATGAGAAGAAAGCACAAGAGTGTACCTTCCTTGATGAAGATAGCCCTGGCACTCTTGTCGTATGCATCCACCTCTATCACAAAAGGTCCAGAATGGTTCAGAAGGCAGGGAATGGGAGCAGTGGTGAAGCATCCTTCGAGCTCCTCGAAAGTGTGGTCCCCAGCAGCAGACCAGGTTTTATTTGAGCTAGGTGATTTGTTGAGGAAGATGGGAGGAGCAGCAATTTGCCTGTGGTTCCTGATGAAATGGCAGTAAAAGTTGGAGAGCCCAAGAAGTACTGTGACTATTTGAGGAAACACAGTTGTGGCCATTCAACAATGGTGTGCACTTTCCGAGGGTCCATGATTATGTCTTGGAGTAAAAGGATGTAACCCAGGAAGGATTGGGATGAGGAATTAGCATTTTTCTAACTTGCAGAACAGCTGGTTTTCGAGGAGACACTAAAGGACTGAATAGACATGATACACATAGTCTTGGGGGTCCTTGGAAATGATAAGGGTTTATCATCAAGGTAGAAGAACTCATACATGTGTAGCCTTTCTGGGTGGATCTTGTTGAGGACTTGGGAAATGCTGGACTGTTGGGAAGTCCAAAAGGCATCAATCACTAAGTATTCATTGTGACAGTGGGTGTTATGAACGCCATCTTCCACTCTTCTCCCCAGTGGATCAGGTAGTAAGTGCTCTATTGATCTGGGCCCTGTGGAGTTTTGCCAATGCACTATCCATCAAGGGGACTGGGTTGTGTTTCTTAATTGTAATTTTGCTGAGTCTATAGTAGTCAATGCAGGGACAAAGACCTCCTTAATTTTTCTTTGACAAAGAAGAATCCTGCACCGCTGGGGACTGGGATGGTTGAATGAAGCTGTGCTGTAGTGCTTTGGCGATGTAGTCATTTATGGCTTGAGTCTCGGGAGGGGAGGTGAGAACAGATGACCATGGGAGGGCTGGAACTTGGGAGGATGTTGATAGGCCTGTTGTATGGTCTGTGAGGTGGCAAGGTGCCCACTTCCCTTTTACTGAAGGCAATGGCTCAGTAATAGTATCCTTGTGGGGGTTTGGTGAGGTCGAGAGTTTTCTCAGTTGCCATTGATTAAGAGGTTGAAGTCAGCTGAGGTTCCAGGCAGGTGGTCTGTTAGGTGGGGCCCAACTCAGCAGTGAACTGGATGACCAGGTGAGGTGAGGATTGTGAGTGGAGAGCCAAGATGAGAGGAGTGTTGGGTGAATTGATAAGGAGGAATTGGATAAACTCGTGATACAGAGAGTTGTAAGCTTAGTCAGTTCCACCATAGGCATTAGCCTCCATCGTATCCAGGACATCTTCAAGGAGCGATGCTTCAAAAAGGAAGCATCCATCATTAAGGACCACCATCACCCAGGTCATGCCTTTATCTCGTTGCTACCATCAGGGAGGAGGCACAGAAGCCTGAAGGCCCACACTCAACGATTCAGCAACAGGTTCTTTCCCTCTGCCATCCGATCTCTGATTGGACATTAAACCCATGACCACTACTTCACTAATTTTTAATTTCTATTTTTGCACTATTAATTTAATGGTTATATATATTTTTTACTGTAATCACACCTTTTTCCTATTATTATGTATTGCATTGTACTGCTGATGCAAAGACAACAAATTTCATGACTTATGCCGATGACATTAAACCTGATTCTTATTCTTCCTGATGCTCATGTGCATAGGCCGTGTGTGTGCTCTGATCATCCAATACACCAAGGGACCTTACAAAGAAAATAGATCATAGTCTGATAAAGGGAAAACTTTCAACAGAATTTACTTCAAGCTTAAGAAAATCTGTCAGACAGAGCTCAACAGTAAAAATATAACAAAGGCAATAAACACTTATGCTATACTTATATTAACATATTCTTTTGGCATAATATCTTGGTCCGAAACTGATCTGTAAAATTTACAAAGAAAAGTAGGAGCTAAAATGACCAATTTTAGAAGACACAATGCACACTCAAACACAGATTAACACTGTATAGGACAGGAGGAAGAGGAATAAAAAAGTTACACAACACATAAAATTTCTAAGGATATATTTTCATCAACAAAAAAGGTTTCAGCACTCCATGCAAGCATGTGCAATTCTAAGAAGTACACACTACTAAACTTGAATGAAAGCACAACCCAGAAAAATGAAGAAATTATCACTACAGAAGAAAAAATTAACCAATGGAAGACATTCCCACGATCTGACAGAGAAAGCGTTGAATACTTGGCTGGAGACCTCTTCCAAGAAACAGAAGGTGTTCCTCATGGCAAGACAGGCCCAGGTGGTTAAAACAATAAAATATCAAAAATACATGATTAAAGACGAGCAAGTTCAAGACAATAAATGCAGAAAATGCCAAGACAAACCAGAAACAATCCAACACATTATAGGATTCTACAGCAGTTTAATTCAATTTGATTACCTCCTCCACCAGCACAATCAAGTGGCAAATATCATTCACCAAAACTTGTTTTAAACTACAAACCCATAAAAGACAACCTACCTTACCATAAATACAAACCTGATCCAGTTTTAGAGTCAGAATCCTACAAATTATATTACGACTGAGCCATTATTACAGATAGGACAATCCATAATAACAGTCTGGATATAATATTACAGGATAAACAAGAACAACTTGCTTAATAGATGTAGCATTCCAAACACACACACACAACATACAGAAATCAATGTGAAAAACTCCAGAAATATGCTGAATTATAAGAGGAAATTGAAAGACTATGGAACACGGACAGGATATACATCGTCTCAAAAGTAATATCTATAACTGGTATCATCCCAAAGTCACTAGCCTTAAACAATTAGGCTTACACAGCAATATTTATGTAAATCTCCAGAAAGCCACAATACTAAACACCACTAGAATAGTCTGAAAGTTCCTAGAAATTGAGGAATGAGTGTGCTTGGCTATGCTCGTACCTCATGTTTTACCATCTTGAGCTGAGAAAAATGAAAAATAAACACTAATACTAAGAAGAAATAAATATTGAGAACATGAGATGAAGAGTCCTTGAAAATATGTCCATAGGTTGTGGGAACAAGTCAGTAGAATGGGCTGAGTAAAGTTATCTGCTCTGGTTCAAGACCCTGGTGGTTGAGAGGTAACATCTGTACCTGAACTTGGTGGTGTGAGTCCTGAGGCACCTACCTTCTTCCTGATGGCAGTAGTGAGAAGAGAGCATGGCCTGTGTGTTGGTGTCCTTAATTACAGATGCTGCTTTCCTGCGATAGTGCTCCGTGTAGATATACTTAATTGTAGGAGGGCTTTATCTGTGACGCCCTGGGCTATATCCACTACTTTTTGTAGGTTTTTCTGTTCAAAGGCTTTAGTGTTTCCACACCAGGCTGTGATGCAACCAGTCAATATACTCTCTGCCGCACATCTTTTGAAGTTTGTCAAAGTTTTGGATGACATGGCAAATCTTTGCAAACTTTTAAGAAAGTAGAAGCACTGCTGTTCTTTCTTTGTAACAGTACTTAAGTGCTGGACCCAGGACAGATCCTTTGAAAGGAAAATGCAGAAATATTACAAGTTGCTGACCATCTCCACCTCTGATCACCTGATGAGGACTAACTCTCGGACCAATGTTCCTTCTCCTGAAGTCAATATTCAGCTCCTTAGTCCTGCTATCACTGAGTGAGAGGTCGTTTTGTGGCACCACTCAGCCAGATTTTCAATCTCCCTCCTGTATGCTGATTCATCACTTCCTTTGATTCAACCAACGACAATGATGTCATCAGCAAATGCTAAATATGGCATTGGAGTTGTACTTAGCCTCACAGTCACAGGTATAAAGTGAGTAGGTCAGGAGGCTGTGCACACAGCTTTATGGTGCACCTGTGCTGATGGAGATTATGGAGGAGATGTTGTTGCCTATCTGAACTGACTGGAATCTGCAAATGAGGATCCAGTTGCACAAGGAGGTATTGAAGCCTAGGTCTTGAATCTTATTGATTAGTTCTGAGGGGGTGATTGTATTGAATGCCGAGCAGTAGTCAATGAAATATACATCTTTGCTGTCCAGATGATTCAGGGTTGAGTGAAGAGCCAATGGGATGGCACTTATTGTGATGGTAGGAAAATTGGAGCAAATTTCAAGTCTCTTCTCAGGCAGGAGTTATTATGTTTTATCACCAGCCTCTCAAAGCACTTTATCACAGTAGATGTAAGTGCTACTGGATGTTAGTCATTGAGGAAGATTACCAAGTTCTACTTTGTTACTGTATAATTAAAACTTGCTTGAAGCAGGTGGGTACCTCAGATTGCCAAAGCGAGAGGGTAAAGATTACAGCTGGTTGATCGGCACAGGTGTTAGTCCTCCACCAGGTACCCTGTCTGGGCCAGATGCTTTCCCTGGGTTCAAGCTCTTGAAGGATGCTCTCAGACAGAAATCATATGGCCATTGGGGGCTGTTGCCTCCATGTTTTAATGGTCAAAGTGAACATAAAAATGGGTATTGAGCTTATCTGAAAGTGAAACCTTGTTGTCACCCATGTTGCTTGGTTTCACTTTGTAGCAGATGATAGCATTCAAGCCCTGCCACAGCAGCTGAAAATTCATCAGTGATTCAGGTTTTGTCAGGAACTCACTTCGTATATGAGATGGCTTTCCAGAGATTGTACCTGGACTTCTTGCATTTTGCTTGGTTGCCAGATCTGAATCCACTGACCTGTCCCTCATCGGACTGGGGATCTCACGGTTCATCGAGGGCTTCTGGTTGTGGAAGACTCTAAATGATTTTGTGGGGACACACTCATCTATGATTGTTTTTATAAAGTCTGTGACAGCTGTGGTGTATTCATTCAGATCCTCTGGTGAGTCCTTGAACACGACGAAGTCCATTGCCTTGAAGCAATGCAGTTGCCGCTGCTCTGCCTCCCGCAACCACATCTTTGTTGTCCTTACTTTTGGAGCCTTGTTCTTTAACCTCTGCTTGTATGTAGGTAGGCAGAGGACAGCCAAGTGATCATATTTCCTGAAGTGTGGTCTAGTCATTAAACAGTAGGAAATTGTAATCATAGTATAGCAGTGATCAAGTGTGTTGGGACCCTTGGTGCTTCAGGTTATATGTTAATAACAATCGGGCAAAGATTTCTTCAAAGAAGCCTGATTGATGCCCTGACAATGATTTGAAAGGAGTCAGCGTAGGCTGTTTCTTGTACAAAATTAAGGGAGGGAAGTTTAGGGGAGACATCAGGGGCAAGTTTTTTACACAGAGGGTTCTGAGTGCCTGGAATGACTTGCCAGGGATGGTGGTGGAGGCTGAAACATTAGGGGTATTTAAGAGCCTCTTGGACAGGCACATGGATGAAAGAAAAATAGAAGGTTATGGGGTAGTGTAGGTTTAGTACTTTTTTTTAAAGGATTATATGGGTTGGCACAGCATGGAGGGCTGAAGGGCCTGTACTGTGCTGTAGTGTTCTATGTTTCTATGGTTCTGTGCTTTGCTGATGGCAATGCTCAGCACATCGAGTGCCTGCTTAACATTGGCCATTGGTGGTACATAAACTATGGTCAGGAGCACAGAGGAGGATATTCTTGCTAAGTAGAACTGTCAGCACTTAATCAGTAGGTGCTCCAAGTTGGCAGAACAAGAGTGTAACAAGGCTGCTGCAATTGAGCACCACAAAGAGTTTATCTTGAAATACCAACTCCTGCCTTTTCCCTTCTCTGAATCAGCAGTCCAGTCCATCCTATGTATCGAGAAGCCCTTGGGTCTGAATGCTGAATCTGGCAAGTCCAGAGTAAGCCATGTCTCTGTGAAATACAGAATGAAGCAATCCCTCATTTCCCTCCGATAAAGCAATCTTGCCTTAAGTCCTCAGTCTTGTTCTCCAGTGACTGTACATTTGCTAACAAGATGCTGTGTGATGCACCATCAATAACTCTCTGAGACGTGAGGTGAGATATTGGCTTTTATTGACTGGAAGAAAGAACAAGCAGCAATTGACCACCATGCTACATCCTGGAGATTGAGAGGCAGGGCTCAGGTCCCAATCACCTTTATACATGGGTCAGTGGGAGGAGCCACAGGAGCAGTCAGCAGGGGGCGTGTCCAGACAGGTATATGTAGTTCACCACATTGTGTAAGGGAAGTTTCGTACCCATTTGTTTTAGTCTGGCTTGGAGTCCTATCCTCTTCTCTTTCTTTTGGCCATGGTGATGTACCCTTGTCTACTTAAACATGCCATACCGGCATGCTTGAGAGTTAAATCCGCTGTACTTCACCAGATCGTGAAATCACTCGTTTGTTAAAACAATTCAAAAGTATATTACGTAAAGGGAAATTACAGGCTGTAGGTTATAGTAAGTGTATTTCAGAAGTATATTTAGAAGTTTGTAAACTGCCCAGAATGCGTGGCCGTGTTTCACCTGCACCATCTTGCAGCTTTTGTTGTCCCAGTTAGCGGCGAGCCAGGGCAGAGCTCACCCAGTTGGGAGAGACATGACGTAGGTAATCTTGGTTCGGTCCAGAATACAGAGATGGCTGGAGCTCAGAGTGTAAGATGCACTGCGACAGGTTGGCGATGCATCGGAGTTTTCGGGCACCGGATTCCAGGGTTCCAAGGGAGGAAGTTGACTGTGTGGGGTTGTTGCATTAAGACACAGAGGTGGTTGAGATTGGTGAGCGGATGGTCAATAGTTTTCTGCTGCTTAGGAATTGGTCGACTTCCTTTAGGCAAGCTTACACTGCTGGATCAATCATTGGTTCGTCCATCCTGTCTGGAAATGTAGCGGAGGCTTGACCCAAACACAGAGCAGTGGAGACGATTTAGCAGTGAGGGATAACTTAAATAACAAACTGCAAAATAACAAGCCATGAGGGGCTATGAAACAAGAGAGAACAGATACTGTATTTAATTCGACAAAGCAACAAAGTAACAAGGCTAGAGGCAACTGGTTGAGGCAGGCAGGTTCAATGAGTGAACAAAGGACTGCGGCCGAGAGCTGGGAAAATTTTTGAACAGATCCTTTAAAGTCAGGTTTAAATTTCAACACAGGTCATGTATGTGTGTAAAATTAACAATGTCCAGAAAATATATATATACTGAATTACTGTGCAGTTTTATTCCTGTATTTTTAGATAGTCCAATTAAATAATTAGAGTGCCACTCATACTTTCTGCAGACAGCTCAACCAAGTATATCGCAAGTTGTCTTTGGAGTATAAGGTGATACCGTTTTCAAGGGGCTTTGTACAACACATTCTAACAACTAATTTTTATCTCTGCAACAGAGCCATTCATTACTGAAAATTCAGCATGCATGTCATTTGACACATTGTCCCAATGTTGGTAATTATTTTCCTCCCACAGATGCTGCTTGACCACTGGCTTCTTCTAGAAGTTTGTTTGTTGCATTAAGTTGTATTACTACCAATTAGAGTCTAAACATTTTTCTGAGATTAGTCAGTATTAAGCAAGCATATTGGTGGGAAGATAGTGCTGGACCAACCACGATCGCCTTGATTAAGTGGAGGGGATCAGTCTTGATTCTTATTTTATGTACTTGCTTGTCATTACAAAAAGTGTATCCTTTTTTTTTACCTTGAATTGCTCCATGGATGAACCACCTTTGGAAAAATGGACTTAATTTAGATGTATGAAATTATGAAGGGTCTAGATAGTGTACAGGAAGAATCTAATTTTCCTGGTGGAGAAACTGAGAACCAGAAATCAAGGATTTAAGTGAATTAGTAGAAGAATTCAAGGGGAATGAAAGAAAGGAGGTTTGGAATTCTTCACCTGAAAGAGTGGCAGAGGTAGATACCATTAGCCTCTTTAGAGGATGTCTGGATGGTTGATATGGATAGAATGCTGGGAAATGGAATGAACCAAAATAGGTATATTTTGTCCAGCATAGTCTGAATGCACCAAGTAGGCTTATCTATGCCACAATTTTATTATTTTGCATTAACAGAACAGTCAATGCTGATGGTTGATCAGTTTTCCTGTAAAGCCACGCCCATTTCTTTTTCTGTTCACATGATTTGCTCACAAAGACTTCAGGTCTTATATAATTTCAAATTAATTTTTACAAAAATTGAACAGAAGTTGTGATTCTCAATGACATGCAGATTGATAGTCATCTGTTTGAGAAACCCAATAATACTAAAATACGACTACCCGTATCTGGCAGGTTCCACATGTCGGACTTCTTTTCCAAAAGATTTATCAAGAATAATTAATCACTTTAATTATATTCAGAAAAGTAGTATTACACGTACCAGCTGAAGACCAAACTTTGTGGTGGGATCTTAGTAAGGTGGTTCTCAGCCACAACCTATGGCTTTATCTGAAGGATTTCAGCCAATCTTTTCCTTCACAAGCTATTCTAAGAACTTTTGTAACTAGTTTATATTTGTAGTGCCTTGGAATATAGAGCATGGATATAGACCCTTAATCTCACTGTGTCTGTGTCAGATGTCAACAATATATCCATACTAAATTCATTTTCCAGCATCCAGCCTTTAGCCTTCTATGCCATGTCACTTCAAGTGCTTAATCCATATATTCTTTAAATGTTGCAAGAGTACCTCCATCCATCATTCCCACAGGGAGTGAGTTCCAGATTTCATCCTCTCCGGGTGAAAAATTCTTCATATGCATTCCGATGGTTCTTCAAAGAACCAACCAATCTGTGTTTAGTTTCTCTTAGAGGATATCTTTGCAGTTTCTGCTAGCTCCAATAAGATTCTACTACCAGGCAGCATTTTGACGAGATCACTCCCTCTGAATAACTGGTCTGCTCTTTCAGCCCCAGCAACCACACATTGTTATCTGGTGCTTTCCTATACGACTACAGGAGACACAACACCTACCCTTTCACCTCTTTCCAAAAACATAACTAGGTGAAGCAGTAATTCACTTGCACTTCTTCCAATCCAGTGTACTGCATTTAGTGTTCACATTGTGGCATCCTCTTCATTGTAGAAACCAAATGCCGATTGGGAGATCACCTTGTACAGCTTTGTGCAATTAGCAGGACTGACTTGGAGCTTTTGTCTGCCTGTCACTTTATTTCCACATCCCACTCCTCCTCGAACCATTCTACCTGTGGCCTCGTATACTGTTACAATGCAAGCATGAGGGACTACTCACCTTCTGTCCGGGCACCATGCAGCCTCCTAGACTCAATATTAAATTCTCTACCTTAAGGTAACTTGCTATTTCTTTCAGTCTGGGCTGTTGACCACATCCCACTGCCCTGCTAAAATCAACACAGTTCAGAGGAAGTGTGTCTTGGATCTGAAATATTTATTCGGTTTCTCATTTCATGGATACTGTCTGATCTGCTGAGGTTGCATGTACTTTCTGTTTCTCTTTCCCCATGTTCAGTTTCTGCCATTTAATATATATGTATAATATTCTAACTTCCTAATGTTTTAAGGTGGATTTAAGTGGATCCCTCTTGAGAATAATTTTAAGTGAAATTAGTGCAGGCAGGTGCACACTGATGTAATGTTTGGACTTGTCAAAAGAGTGCCCTGCTTCCAGATTGCATTTCTGAATTTTATCTTAGACCCTGCAAATCCATGCTATTGCTGGTCATAGTTGAATCTGTTTGGTTCCATTGCATAGAAGAGAAAGTGGAGGGAAAATACTAGTCACCTCAGTTAAAAAAAAAAGTAGTTTCAGTAACCAACAGTTGAGTTTTTTGAGTGAAGCCTTCTGTAAGATGTTACACCATGCCATAGAATAGGGGATAACAAGCTGGGATGCACAACCCCTTGCTTAATGGCATTGATCCATGCCATAAAAAGAGTTGGGAACCCCTGCCATAGAAACTAAAGCCGACAATCACATGGCCAGATCTATTCGAGGAATGGTGCATCAAGAGGCTGTGCTTTGCCAGGCTAGCGGGCATGGAGTTCCAAAGACTCCTGCAACCTATTGTTTGTTGCATTCCAGGGTCTTTCTACACTCGTAGCGGTAAATTTCCTTTGCTTATTCCATGCTGCATTGCACTGTATGTGGATGAAGGATGAAGTGCACAGCTGCATTAAGCAGGTCACTAATGCCCTGTTTGCCAAAGCCAATTAGTGCTTAACTTTCCCCACTGACGTCAAGAGGAGAGACTGCTGGGATTTGCAGCCATGGCTGACTTCCACTGCATTTGAACCATGATTGAACATACAAACACATGTTGCCACCAGGGCACCAAAAGCAGCAATCAGCAGCCTTTGTGTTTCGGGAATACTGCAGTCATCGTCAGCTCAGTTCATCTTTAGCTGATTTCCGTAATGTCTTATTTCATGACATTTTTATCCTGCAACACTTGACACCAGAATGTTGAAAGTGCAGCAACAGCTGTACAGGCCTTGATGAGACCACACCTGGAGTATTCTGTGGCGATTTGGTCTCCTTATTTAAGGAGATATATACTTTCACTGGAAGGAAGTTCAGAGAAAATTCAGATATAATTGAAATGAAAGTGTTCTGTTATGTGGTTATGATTATATCTATACTCTCTGAGATGTGATTTATTGAAACATGAAAGATTCTAGGAGGAATTTATGAGATAAGTGTGGACAGGGTATTTCCTCAAAGGGGAAGCCTCTCCCTTACAGAAGAGGTACTCATGTAAGACAGAATTGAGGAAGAATTTCTTCTCTTGGAGGAGTCATGAATCTAATGGATTCTCTAGCTTTGAGAACTGTAGATGCTGAATCATGAATACATTCAAGCCTGAGTCATATTTTTAGTGCACAGAAGAATCAAGGTTTGTGGGAAAAGATGGGAAAGTGCTGAGACCAAGATCAGCTCAGCCACCACATTAACGAATGAAAAAGCAGACTCAAGTGGCCATGTGGCCTACTTGTGTTCCTGTTTCATACTGCACAATTATGGAATGTTTAAGGCACAGTAGGAGTCCATTAGGCCCGTCAAGCCAATGCTAGTTAGCTACCAGTAATATGTTAATTTGAAGCCCTGGCTGTTTTCACTACAGGTTTGTTAATTTCTTTTCACCATATCTTCATTGAATCTCATTTTAAACACCACAGTGTAATCTGTCTCTGTCACAGTGTAATCTGTCCCCACTGCTGTGTAATCTGTCTTCACTACAGTGTAATCTGTCTCCATTACAGTATAATCTGTCCCTGCTGCAGTGTAATCTGTCTCCACCATGGTGTAATCTGTCTCCAGTGCAGTGTAATTTGTTCCCACCGCTGTGTTATCTGTCCCTGCCACAGTGCAGTCTGTCCTCACTGTAGTGCAATCCATCTCCAGTGCACTGTAATCTGTCTCCACCACAGTTTTGATACAATATCCTTCATTTTATATGGCCTTATATAATGTTTTCACTGAAACATGTCACTTCACTTTAAACTTCATCTGCCATGTATCTGCCCTGTTTTTAATCTAATTGCATTCTACCACTATCATCTTTGCAGCTTATGGTATAGCTGTTTTGTGTCATCCACAAATTTAGAAATTATAGCTTCCTCTCTCAAATCTAGATCATTAAACAAAGACCTTAAGAAGCAATGGCTCTAACACAGATCCTTGGGGAATGCCACTATCCACCTTCTTCAAAAGGAGGAACAATCATTTACCATGACCATTTGTTACTTAGGCAACTTTGTATCAATGCATTCAATGATCTTTTTATTCCTTGAGCTTCAACATTGCTGATTCTCACAGCCCTTTGCAGGGACTTCCAGTCCAATGCTCTGCTGCTCCCATACCAGATGGAGATACAGCTTGTCAGGATGCTCAGAATGGTGCTCCTGTAACATTCAGTTAAGATGGGGAAGGGGAGCCTTGCTTGCCTCATTTTCCTCAGGAAGTGGAGATGCTGCTGTGCCTTCTTTTTCCGGGATGTTACCTCATCAAAATATTCTGTCAAGTTGGTAAACATAACTCTCCTCTCATAAATCTGCTGGTTTGCTTTAATTAATTATGTTCTTAGTGATGATTGCAGGAGTGTGATGTGTGTCCATCTAGTAGTTCATAGTCCTCTGGAAATCTCATCAAACACAAGTATAACCAAAGCTGTAAAAGTAAAGTAGGAAAACCCCATCATTGCCATGCCAACAGAGGTGCCTGGGTTGAAATAATTGTGGAGCATTACTTTGCCTTGAAAGTTACTGTCATTCATCCACCATACATATACTGACAACGCAGATTAAAAACCTGCTATAAAACTAAACCACAGCTCATGTATCACAGACTCAGGCCCTTCAACCCACCAAGTCCATTCTGGCCATCAAGTACCCAACTACGCTCACCCTATTTTAATTCTCTCCATATTCTTATGAACTCCCCCAAAATCCAACTACACATCTTACTAGGGATAACTTACAGTATCCAAATAAACTACCAACCCACATATCTTTGTAATGTGGGTGGGGGTGGGCAAATAGAGTACCTGGGTGAAACCTACACAGTCATTGGGAGAGTGTGGGAACTCCACTCAGAAAGCACCTGTGGTCTGGATTGAACCCCAGCTGCTGAAGAGGTGAGGTAGCAGCCCTATTAGCTGCATCTCTGTGCCACCCAAGGTGTGAAATGCATTGTAGATGATTAATTTAACAGCAAATCCGACAGTTGCCATGGAATAAATTTTCACCAACGAGTAAAGCACAATTCACTTCCTGAAAAGAGAATTCATTAACTCTTCTTTCCCTTCAAGGTACTCCTTCTGGCATCAAAAACATTGTTTGGAAAGTTGTAGTTGCTTCTTTTGAATTTTTAAGATGTTTGTGACCAATGCTCAGCTTTTACAGCTGAGCTGCAAGCTGCTGAAGCTTTCTTTCCTTGGGCTCCATCACGCCCACCTGAATTCCTGGAACCATGTCATGCTGTAAAGGATCTAATGCATGGAAATTCTGAATGGTACTGATCACCCCTGTTGTCTTTTGTAAATGTAAATTTTCTGAACTTGACTTCAAATTCAATATACTTTCAAAAGAGTCTGGATTTAGAAAAGTATTGTCTACGTATAATCAGTATTTGCCAGCAGTTAGATAAAATTCAATGTTCAGCAAAAATGCAAAGATTGGCTCAAACAATCAGCACATCAATGTAAATATCGTCCAAACTAAATGCAGTGCTATCAATGATAGCTGCCATTCATAGTTCATGGTTAGGAATGTTACCTCTCATATATGTACATAAACCACAGAACCAGTCAATCAGCATTTTATTGAAACTATTAGAGTTCATAAACTTATCAAAATAGATTACCAATAATAATTTTGCTTGTCTGCCTTTTCCCATTTTTATTCAATCCAAGAAATGCATTGAAAAACAAACTCAATCAGGTCTCTCAAACTGTATTAATTTATGATTCTTGTAAATAGATTCTTTTTACAAAAACAAAATGTAAAATTATCTAAGAAAAGTCACTTTGGCTATAATCAGGAAATTGGATCCAAATTGAGTTAGAAATTAGATAGTAAGATTACAATTTATGTTTTTTGTGCTAAAATCAATCTGAATAATTACAAAAGTGCTAACAGATTGAAACAGAACAATATGTTGGCATAATAAAATGGATTTGTTTCTTTTACTCTCTTTGTAATAAACTTAGTTTTCTTAATGCAGTTTTTAATAGGTGTATCACCAAATCTGTATCTTTTTAATATGATTGTCTAGTTCCCCATCTGTATGTAACTTGATTTAAAAACTCTGAAAATGAATAAAAAGTTGTATTGAACCAGTATTGAATTTACAAATTTGATCCTTCTTAAAGTACCACAAAGGTCAAAATGGACAAAAAAACTTATCCTGATCATTATTTTAAACAAGGGTCATGAGCAGTTTATGTGTGAAACTTTGGCCAAAATGATTGAACTTATGTTTAAGCTAATGTGTAAGATTGAAGAAATTCCAGTTGCACTTGAAGCAATTGATATTTATACTTTCATCACATGTGTATCCTGATAAAGCTGGCAAGTAAATGGAAATTATGCTAAATCAATATAATTGTTTCCTTAAATGCTGGAAGTGCCTGGTAGTCCCCTTAGCACATACCTCTCCTTGAGTTACAGTTACCCAATAGAGATCTCGTGTTTGAAATCAGCAAAGTTAAATATCATAGCAGTATTGACAAATATAGTTTCTCTACACAGCCCAGAAAGTTGCGGTGTTCCAGTCTGGGGGAGGTTTCCATCCCCCACAAGCATGACAATCAACATTAGAAGGGTGGTGCCAAAGAATTTTCAAAGTGAGGGTTGTATAAAGATCAGGTTTATCTAACTACCTTTAAAGCAGGGGTTTATGCCATGGTCCCTACCATTAAAGGAGGGGTCTGTCAACCCCAGACTGGAAAACCTTGCTTTAAAGGAAAGATGATGGTTACAACATAACAAGAGCTCTGAGCTGGTGATGGTTGCGGGCTATGAAGCAATGTACTTGTGTACATTTCAGGCAGCCATCAAGTTATAAGTACCAGAAAAATAGCCACATTGACTTGGTCGTCTCCAAAATATCCTGAAGGGTCAGTGTGGAGGTTTCAATCACTTGGTGGAGTCTAGCTGAGGATTTCTGGAGCACTGATATTTACAGATTTAGAGAGTTTTTAGCTCTGAGGCTTAAGTTGGTCTCTATGTTGACCCTAAAGCATGGCACAGGTTAGGATCACAAACACGAGAAAATCTGCAGATGCTGGAAACCCAAGGCAAAGCACACAAAATGCTGGAGGAAATCAGCAGGTCAGGAAGCATCTTTGGAAATGAATAAACAGTTGATGTTTCAGGCCAAAACCCTTCATCAGGACTCCTGTGTGACGGGGGTCCTTAACGAAAGATGCCCCCTTTTTGAGGTGTTGCCTTTTCAAAATGTTCTTGGTGCTGGGCAGGCTGGTGCTGGCCGGGTTTGCAGCTTTGTCTGATTCTGTGCAGCTGCTTCTCCATACCACACGGTGATGCAACCAGTTAGAGTGCTCTCCACGGTACATCTGTAGAAATTTATGAATGTTTTTGGTGATGTACTAAATATCCTCAAACTCTTAATGAAATATAGCATTTGTCATGTCATGTCATGTCATGTCATGTCAATTGCATTGATATGTTGGGCAAAGGATAGATCTTTAGAGATGTCAACACCCAGGAACTTGAAACTGCTCACCCTTTCCACTGCTGATCCTTCAGTGAAGATCGGTCTGTGTTCCCTCAACTGCCCCTCCCTGATGTTCACCATCAATTTCTTGGTTTTACTAACGATGAGTGCAAGGTTGTTGTTGTAACACCACTTACCTAGCTGATCTAGTGTACACTTCCTTGTCAGCATTTGAAATTCTGCCAACAATAGTTCTGTCATTAGCAAATGTGTAGAGGGTGTGTGAGCTGTGTTTAGCCACGTAGTTGTTGTGTAGAGAGAGGAGAGCAGTGGGCTAAGCATGCATCCTGGAGCTGCAATAGTGTTGATTGTCAGCAAGGAGGAGATGTTATTTCTGATTGGCACTGACAATTGTCTCCTGATGAGGAAGTCAAGGATCCATTTGCAGGGGGAGGTACAGAGGCCCAGGTTTTGGAGCTTGTTGATCAGGGCTGAGGGTATGATGGTCTTGAACATCAAACTATAATAAATAAACAGCAGCCCGAGGTAGATATTGCTGTTGTCCAGGTGATCCAAGGCCGGGTGAGATAACATCCAATGGAAACTTATTGTGGCAATGGGTCCAGGTCCTTGCTTAGGCAGGAGATGATTCTGGCCATGATCAACGTCTCAAGCACTTCATCACAGTAGATGTGAGTGCCACTGGCCGCTAGTCACTGAGACAGTTCACCCTGGTCTTGGGCACTGGCATAATTGTCATCTTTTTGAAGCAGGTGGAACCTCCAGCTGCAGCAGTGAGAGATTGAAGATGTCCTTGAATGCTCTTGCCAGTTGGTTGACACAGGTTGTCAATGCCCTACTAGGTCCACCATCATTCCATGACCCTTTGGCCTCCAAGACAGAGATTGCACGGATTCACATGGATGTGGTTTTATTCTCCCCTTCAAAGCATTCATAAAAGACATTGAGCTCATCTGTGAGTGAAGCATCACAGTCATTTATGATGTTAGGGTTTCACTTTGTAGGAAGTAAAGGCTAACTTCAAATGGAATTGGTTTTTTTTGCTCTTAAAATAGCCTGCCGTAGGTCGTACCTGGACTTAATGTCTGGATCATCGGTCTTGAATGCTACAGATCTGGCCCTCAGCAGACTGTGAACCTCCAGGTTCATCCATGGCTTTTGGTTTGGGTATGTCTGGTATGTTCTTGAAGGCACACACGCATCGACACAGGTTTTAATGAAACTGAGTATGCACTCAGACTTGAAGATGAATCCCTGAATATTGTCCAGCCTGTCAACTCAAAGCTGTCCTTGTAGGTGCCTCTCCACCTCCCTGAACCATCCTCCTCAGTCCTTACCACTGGTGCTGCAGCTTTAGTCTCTGCCTATACATTGGGAACAGAGGTACAGCCAGTTAATGTTCCAGGTCCAAAACCAATTTATATAATTGGGAATGGAAAAAAATAGTAAGTTAGTTTTCAGTTATACAGAAGTGGAAAAGGGATGAGAATAACAAATGGAATATCTCTGATGGGTGAGATCAAATGAGTTAATGTGATATTTAGAAAAAAAATTATGTTTCTGTGTGTTATGTATTGGGGATTGGAAATGCAATAATATACTTTGATTATGTTAGCAATATGTAACATGGACAAAGAAACAAGATCTTTTCTAACTGCCATATTAACTAAGTTCATCTCACCCTATCCGAGATATTCCTTTTGTCCTACCAATCTGTCTCCCACCTTCACAGCTACTGAAAACATGTTTTTTTCATTTTTCTCAATTCTGTTAGAGAATTTGGATTTGAAACGTCAAATCTGTTTCTCTTTCCACAGCTGCTACCTGGACCGCTGAATGTTTCTTTATTTTCCTGTACATGCCTGCAAGAAAATGAATCTCTAGGTCATATATAAGGATGTATACATATTTTGATAATAAATTTACTTTGACATTTTGGGCCAAGGTCCTTCTCAAAACGTCAACACTTTATTCCCTTCCATAGATACTGCCTGACTTGCTCAGTTCCTCTAGCATTTTGTGTGTGTGTTGCTCAAGATTTGCAGTGTCTGTCGAATCTCTTGTCCAAACAATAGCCTGGATGGTATTACAATTTTCCAATTGATTAACCAAGTTGTCAA
Source organism: Hypanus sabinus (assembly GCF_030144855.1). NCBI lineage: Eukaryota > Metazoa > Chordata > Chondrichthyes > Myliobatiformes > Dasyatidae > Hypanus > Hypanus sabinus. Next base: position 48,442,166 of record NC_082722.1, read on the forward strand.
ACTCTTAAATTAGTACAAAAGACCATGCACCAAAAACTTAACTCTCTCTCCCTACATTAATGTTATTTGACTGGTTGAATATTTTCAACATTTTCTGTTTTACTTTTAGTCTAAATCACATCTCATTTTAAAATCATACTGTAAATTGAGACATTTGTATATAAACAAAGACAAAATTAAGTTTTTGATTTCCCTGGATGACTTGCTGTAAGTTTCATAATTCTCCGATACAAGTTTTGATTAAGGTTATCAAACTGAAAAATCATCTCTTGTTTTCCCCTGCTGAATGCTACAAGATGTATTCAGTATTCCCAACATAATTTCTTATTTTACAGTTCTCTGTTTTGTTTTAAGTTTCCATTTTTCCTGTTCACTGTTTTTGTTTGCTTACAAATATTCTGACATGGAAATTAAGAACAGGAGTAGGCCTATCAAGCCTACTCAGCCATTCAGGTTGTAACCTCACTCTGCACTTTCAAAACCCTCGTTAACTTTCACTCCTTTTCTTATCAAAATTTTTATTAAACTCTAAAAATATTCACTGACATTTGAGGAAGAGAATTCCAAAGACTCACAGTCCTCCAAGAGAAAGAAATTCTGTTATCTTTTTGTCTTATATGGATTATTTTTAAAAGTGACACCAAGGTTTAGATCATTCCACAAGAGGATTCATCCTTTCCACAGTCACCCCTGTCATGACCCCCTAAGATCAACCATTTTTCAATCAATCTTCTGAACAATGGTTAGAAACCTAGTTTGTTCACTCTTTTGTCATATGACATCACATATCTTTGAGCTGTTCCAAGTTCATTTCCATTGTGTAAAGTTTTGACTTATTTGAAAGGAAGAAGCTTTTCCTTTCAAAATTGAGATGTGCAGTATTTCTGATATTTTATCAGACTAAAATAATCAGTTTATTTGGATGTAATTCTCTGTGAAAGTGAAAGTTATTTATTTAACATTTACACTGTGTCTTCTCTGTTACAGGTACCTACCAAGGTCAGTGGGTTGGAGGAATGCGACATGGGTATGGTGTGCGTCAAAGTGTTCCCTATGGGATGGCTGCTGTTATCAGGTCTCCTCTTAGAACTTCTATTAACTCTCTAAGAAGTGAACACAGTAATGGTACAGCAATGCACCCAGACACTCCAGCTGGTAGTCCTGCAGGGTCAAGGGGGGGCTTTGTTCTCACTATGCATAGTGACAATGATCTTCTTACAGCCAAAAACAAAAAAAAGGGAATCTTTCGCAGATCCCTTTTGAGCGGGCTGAAACTCCGGAAATCCGAATCCAAAAGCTCCTTGGCCAGCCAAAGAAGCAAGCAGAGCTCATTCCGAAGTGAAGCTGGAATGAGTACAGTCAGCTCCACGGCCAGTGACATCAACTCCACAATTAGTTTTGGTGAAGGGGAAACAGATTTGTCAGTCATTGAAGATGATATAGACGCAACGACAACAGAAGTGTATGTGGGAGAATGGAAGAATGACAAACGTTCCGGCTTTGGGTTAAGCCACCGATCTGATGGCCTGAAATTCGAAGGGGAGTGGCTCAGCAACAAGAGACATGGTTATGGATGTACAACCTTTCCAGATGGAACAAAAGAAGAGGGCAAATATAAACAAAATGTATTGGTGAGTGGGAAGAGGAAGAACCTGATTCCTCTACGGACAAGTAAGATTCGAGAGAAAGTGGATAGGGCAGTGGAAGCAGCTGAACGGGCTGCAGCTATTGCCAAACAGAAAGCTGAGATTTCTGCATCCAGGTAGGAAGCTGGCTGTTCGTTCGTTTCAAATAGTGGAATTTGCAATAACCTTTGATAAATATAAGTTCATGTAGACAATATGAACATTGATTGCAAAGGAATGGGGCATCTTTAACTGAAGGGATTGTGTGCAAAATAAATCTATCAAGCCTTAGTGTACAATATAAATAGTTGATTAGAAATGATGCTACATGGATTCTAAATTCTGACAGTGATGAAGGTGGAGTAGACAATGGCCAAGCTGGCTCTTGAACCCACAGTTAATGTGAAATTGACCACGTGACACTAGACCACTTCATTTTCCCTGGATGGGTTCAGAACGGGAAGAAAATGCCAAGGGAGTTAGTCTGAGACTCTGAGATTTGGAATGGAGAATCCAGTAAGTAATAATGGAAAGTAGAGAGAGGCAACAGCAACATTTCAGAATTTCAGGATAACAGGAGAAGGATTTTGGCAAAAGATAACAAAAAGGAACACAGACTGATAGGAGAGGTGAAGTTCAGAAAAGATTAACACTACCTGTCCTAGGAACATCTGGACTGAGACATCTGGAGTTTAACTTTTTTCTCAACTTCTGAAATAAATCATGATTTTACATTCAGCTGCTAATGATCCTCTCTGGAATCGGGGAAATAAAATCAAATACCTTTGCTCTTTATGCCCTTAACCTCAAACCCAGTCCGGTTCTGAAAGTAATATGACCTTAAGGGTTTATGTGCATTTGATTAGTATTCAGCTTGAAGCTGACATTTCTTTCCCCATTAGTTTAAGTAAATGACAATCATTTGTATGTCTCATTCACTAATTTTCACCTCAATCACTAATGTTTGCTAAGAGGTTAAACTACTGGTAAAAAGAAGCCAAAACAGTAAGTGATGTTACCGATTAAACCTCACCACGTCTACTGAGAAGTTTCTACTTTGGGACTAGAAATATTTTATCAGGCTCCTAATTACAACACTTGGAATCTTACTTCATGTGGACTGGATCACTGTCTTTACCAATGAAGAAAATATTTCTTGATGCTTTAGCACAGAATAATGCAGGTGATTTTGCTTTATTCATCAAAAACTGCTTTCTCTAACCTAGTGATGTCCATAGCAATCAAATCTACAGGAAGTACCTGGAGTCCAGAATTCTACAATGCACTAAGAAAGATAACTGAACATTTGGTTTCAAGAGGTGATCGTACCTCTTAGAGTTATTATTGCAGAATTGATCAGGCAGAGATTGTGACTATTAGTGAAACTGGAAGGAGTTTTGAACTTGTTCAGCACATAAAAAATCCTTACAGCTTGTAAAGATGATAACAGAAAGAACAGGGAGAATGAGTGAATGAACTGACTATGGTGCAGAGGGATATTCAATCTGGTAGAGTGATAAAGAGTAAGGACAATATGATTAGGGAATAGATACTGTCATGTACAACTGTGAGAATGTCCAAAAGCTGCATTGTCCACCTGGAGCCAAATTTAAGGACATTCCCTTGGGGCCGGAGAGGAAATTGGATTGGAGAGATCAAGTTGTGGTTGTCTGTGTGAGAACCAACAACACAGAGAGAATTAAGAGGAAGATTCCACTGATGGAGTAAAGGAACTAGCGTCCAAATTAAAAAAGCAGAACCACAAAGCAGGACTCTGGAGTAGTGATCTGAATGCATGCCTTAAAGATTGTTATAAGAGCAAAATGTTTCACGTCACGACGTTGATACTAACACTGGTTCCATTAGAACGGCATTACTTGAACATTGCTAGAAGCAAAAACCAAAAAGCTGAATTAAATAACCAGGGCTCTTGATAAGGCCTTAAGTTAATCAGATGCAGTGGGTGAGGTTGGGCGTGGCACTATGAGGGGTAATTGAAAGAATGGGGTTTTAGTGCAGGGTAAAAATGTCAGGAGGGACAGAGCACACAAACACCAGTCATAGGAGTATAGCTCCAATTACGATCAGAAGAGGGAAAATGATAAAAAGACAAAATGGGCGTTTCTTTAACTGTTTGATATTTAGATGGACAAATAAGTGGCAGAGTCAATGGGCTGAAGTGGCCTTCTATGTAGTTATGAATAATCTTGTAGTTAATGACTTTAGGAAGTGAAACCATATTAGGTTGAACAATTTCCTGTTTGTCCTGTAGATTAGCTCCACTCCAGTGGAAAGTTCATTGTTGTGGATAACAATGAGGTGCAAAACTGCAGCTATAAAAAATTGTGTTGTTGAAGATGCAGCCTTGGGTGATTTCGGTGTCTGCACTGTGAATGCATCTGTTGTGAAACCACTGAGTTAAGATCACAGAAGACAAGTTTTCTAGCATCTGCAGAATCTCTTGTGTTTAGGATGGTTCCTTGATACTGAGGCATAGATAGCCTTGCCAATGATGTCAGATCAAAGTTATCTGTGAGTTGCTGGGCCTTTTGCTTTCTTTCTGCTATGAAATAATCTGAATGTGTTCTGTAAGTTTGTTGGACCTCAATTTTCTGGTGGTTACAACATGTACGAGCATACCTTAAAACATGCTAATGATTCCATTACATACAGTAAATGCTTTAGGTTTGAAGCTAATTAGCTTCTGTTTTACCTAGTTATTGTCAGACTAATCTTGGCATTTTCTGATAAGGCAACCAAGAGTCTTCTGTGCAGTGGATGCTTTACAGCTTCTCTTGTTTGGGAGTCATCAAGTTATCTGCAAGTTGCTGTTTGAAAAATGTTTTCCTTTGTGGGGTCCTTGAGGTATACAGCATTGATTTTCTTGCAACAAAGTTTCTTTTGAAGCTGTTGTTTTGCAGCCAGGCTGATCGAGATAACAGATTTGGCAGTGGCAAGGCCAACTTTGAACAGTGCCTATCACGGGCCTGTTGATGTGGACATCTTTATAGTCTTGAATTCAGATCACTTTATAATCTAACAGGTGCTAGAGTCTGGAGGCAGGGTATTGTCTTCAGGTCCCAACTGAAACAGTATGTTATTATGACAAGCTTTTTGTCAGAGGCATAATTTTCCTTGTTCTCTCAATCCATGCTGGTAGATTGAGCCTCATTTTAATAATCTCTTCCAAATATGCCAGATCAATTGGTTTACCCTCATTTATTCTGCGGATTATAAAAAAAATTAACAGATTTGTCAAATGTGATTTCTCTTTATAAATCTGTGTTGATTCTCGCTAATCTTCTTATTATTTACCAGGTGTTCAGTTATCACTTCCTTTTATCAGCTTTCATGTGTGAAAATTAAAAGTGCAGAAACTAGAAATCTGAAATGAAAGCAGTAAATGCTGGAAACACTCAGCGGATCAGGCAGTGTCTGTGGAAAGAGAGAGAGAGTAGAATGCCCTTCATCAATGCACAAAGTAGAATTGAGTAACCACATCTCATCTTCCTTTTGGGCTGCCTGTAGTCTTCCAGAATCAGCATATGAGTTCATCAAACCTGCTTTCTTTATCACATCTGCTGTTAATCTACCATCTTAATCCCTTCCCGACCCTCTCCGTCTCTCCTTCTCGTCTAACTTCCCCATTGACCTGATGTTGTCCACAAGTTACCCCCATGGCAGCCCTGGCCTCATCCAATCAGGAACATGCTTTTTGTCCAATCCATCCTTCTACCTACTTCTCAATAAATTTTCTTTCGCTCCCAGTTCTGAGGAAGACATGAACTCTGTGTCCCTTTCTAATGATGCGCTGCCTGACCTTTCGATCTTTCCAACATTTTCTTCATTTTTTCCTTGAGATGTTTCAGTGCCAGAAAGTAGAGCATAAATAGCAGGATGGGCTGGAAGAGAAAGTAAGGCAACTTGATAGACATATTCTTAAAACTCTTTTAACAGCCTTGGTATTCCTCAGGAGTGCTTTCTAGCTAATAAAGTAGAACTTAACATATCAGAAATATAAATACAAATCACGGTGGATGGTTCTCATGTACTCACTCATCTGGGTGCAGAAGTTCAGCTTCCTTTGAAATGTGCGTTGCCTTTGGAGGCATCTTCATTTGTGCTGAATCATATGCAAAATGATAATGTTCCAAGCTTTTTATTAGAATTCTTTTCTAGAAAACTAGGGATGATCTTAATGAAATATATGTGATCCTCAGCGTGCACGACAGGGTGTATATTAAAGTGTTTCTGCAAGTGGGAGAATCTGACATCTGGACACATAGTTACAATTTGCAGACATTTTTATCAATCCTGTGGGGTTGTGGAGGCTGGATTGGGGAAAGCTGAAGAGGAAGAAGATAGCTGTTTTGAAAGATCACGTTGCGGTCTTTCATTGATCCTGTTATGGTTATTATTCTATGGATTTATTGAGTATGCCCACAAGAAAATGAATCTCAGGGTTGTATATGGTGACATAAATGTACTTTGATAATAAATTTACTTTGAACTTTGAATTGAGGTCTCTCTGTAACTAGCACAGTAGAGAAGATAAAGGCTGCCGATAATCTGCCATGATCATATTGACTTGTGGAACAGGTATGAGGTACCAAGTGACCTATTTCTGCTCCTATTTCCTTATGTTCCTATAAGTCATTGCTACCCAAAACCCTGACTCTTGCAGCGGTCCTTCAGTGATACTGCTTAAAACACTGATCCACATTCATCAGCTGCTGCTTTGCTTTTTTAAGCAACTGGGTTATCTCTGGACATGTTTGTTAATAATTTTCTGCATTCTGTTAGTTTTGTTTACTGATAAAGTTACATAAAAGCTATGCTGCTTACGACTGCGGCTAAAGCAGTTTCATTCCAATCTGGTGGGACTGTCTCTAGAACGAGAGTCTGAGAGGAAAGAGCGAAGAAGTAGGACACAACGAGAAATGAGGGAGCAGGTTGTCATTGTGCACTCTGGCTGCCATTATTTGAATTTTCCGAGTAGCAGTTTCTCAAGTGCCTTTGCTTCATAACAGAGCCTCATCAGCTGGTCCAGCTGTATCTTGACTTTCACATCCACACTGCTGAATTTGAGACTCTTCTCCTGTTAAATTGTAATGTGAAAGATTTTAAGTAAATGGTAGACAGGAAGGAATGTCAGAAAAGGCTCCAGGTAACGTTTATAAAGGAATTAATCAGAGGACTTTATGAACAATCATGTGACCTGCCACACACTCACCCACAAAGGTCACCTACAACTCTGTTGTATTTCCCATTGGGCTACATTTCTTCAGGTTTGAAGGATGTGGTGGAGAGTGGGCAGGGAAACTGATGGGAAACAAAAACTGAATCTAATAAACATACCCAAAATCACTTTTTAAACAGCTTCCATCAATCACGTTCTCAAAATGCCACTTCACCTCCTTGTTCTGCCCTTAGACAGACAGACAGACAGACATTCTTTATTGATCCCGAGGGAAATTGGGTTTCGTTACAGTCTCACCAGCCAAGGATAGTGTAGAAATATAGCAATATAAAACCATAAATAATTAAATAATGATAAGTAAGTTATTCCAAGTGGAAATAAGTCCAGGACCAGCCTATTGGCTCAGGGTGTCTGACACTTCGAGGGAGGGGTTGTAAAGTTTAATGGCCACAGGCAGGAATGACTTCCTATGACACTCAGTGTTACATCTCGGTGGAATGAGTCTCTGGCTGAATGTAGTCCTGTGCCTAACCAGTACATTATGGAGTGGATGGGAGACATTGTCCAAGATGGCATGCAACTTGGACAGCATCCTCTTTTCAGACACCACCGTCAGAGAGTCCAGTTCCGCCCCCACAACATCACTGGCCTTACGAATGAGTTTGTTGATTCTGTTGGTTTCTGCTACCCTCAGCCTGCTGCCCCAGCACACAACAGCAAACATGATAGCACTGGCCACCACAGACTCGTAGAACATCCTCAGCATCGTCCGCCAGAATTTAAAGGACCTCAGTCTCCTCAGGAAGTAGAGACAGCTCTGACCCTTCTTGTAGGCAGCCTCATTGTTCCTTGACCGGTCCAGTTTATTGTCAATTCGTATCCCCAGGTATCTGTAATCCTCCATCATGACCACACTGACCCCCTTGGATGGAAACAGGGGTCACCAGTGCCTTAGCCCTCCTCAGGTCCACCACCAGCTCCTTAGTCTTTTTCACCTTAAGCTGCAGATGATTCTGCTCACACCATGATATGTCATTACTTTCACCACTCACCCATTTTCCCAGAGCGTCCTAGCAAAGCCATTGAGAATAACCTCTGTAAAACGCACTCACTCACCAGAGGTGGATAGAGCTGTCAAAAGCAACATTCATTATTTATTCCTAATTTTCTCTGTACTGAGGAGGCAGTTCTGAATCAGTCGTATGGGTGTGTCTGGACCAGACCAGCTCAGGGCAGCAGATTGCCTTTCCTTTGTGAACCAGATGGGAAGTTTCATGTTAATGTAAATATTTCCAGATTTATTTATTTACTTGAATCTATCCAGCTGCAGTAGTGGCAGTTGAACTCATACCTTTGGCTCAATAGTCCACACAGCTGAAATAATTTTCTTAACCATTATGGTACTGTAGCATGACCTTGGTATGTTGTTCTGGTATTGCTTACATCATTGATTGCATCATTCTTAACAGTAATTTTTCTGTATTATCTCCACTGGCTCCTGGAGTACAGCATGGTTTTCCATGTGAGGACAGATTAAGCAGACTGGGCCTTTACTCTCTTGACCTTGGAAGAATGAAATATGTTGTATCGTAAGATCACAACTTTTGAGGTTTTCCCCATCTGGAATATCTAGAGCTGCGGCGACAGTTTCAAAACCATTTAGGACAGAGATGAGAAGATATTTCTTTACACAGAGGGGATGAATCTTTGGAATTCATTAGCCGATTGGATTGTCAAACCTCAGGTACCAAAAATATTCAACAGATTTAAATACATTTTTAAGAAATTAAAGGAATCAAAGAATATGTGGTTGGGAACAGGGAGCAAATGCAATATAGGATTAGTATAAGAACAAATTGCTGAGCCAGAGATCAACCTTCATCTCATTAAGAGATCGAATAGAAATGAGGGACAGAATTCCAACTCGTGCTTCAATTTCTTTTAATTTTTATGTTCTACTTAGTTCCATGGCCTCTAACTTCCACTATTGCATACCTCTCCAAGCAATATCCCTTCCACAGTTGTTCTTTCAGTTCCAGGGTTCCCTCATGTTACAGCAGCTTTGAGCCAGGGAGGCCTGTTTAGAGCATGTGAGTCACTAGTTAATGAGGTTCTGCCCTGAAAATGAACTGGATCTGCTGGCTACGTTGTCTGTCTGATTTTTTTAACCTGTTGGCCAGGTTTCTCATGATGAAATGACCTTTATTGTCTGTGGAAGTAACAAGGTAAATAAGATAGATAATATTCCTTTTCTTTTTAAGCTTTTATAGTTTCTTTCAACGGTCTCCCTGAGGAATATCCTCGTTGAGATTTAACAACCTTTATCAATTATTTAGGATTACTAAACAGTGTCTCGGCTGAATAAACATTTGGACCATTATTACACTATAAATACTGTTTAGAGCAAAGCAACTTAAATTAAAAAGTTAAAATTTTAATCTAAAAGAGCCAATGAGTCTTGGAATCTCTTTGATAAGCAAAAAACCAATTGCCTAGAAATGTGGGTGAATGGTATTTCCTTTACCACACATGCATATAGAAATCAGTAATTCCCAGAGTTCATGATTTCCAAGTGGATTTATCATTTTCTGAAACTTTACTAGGTACATTTGTTTTCCAATTTAGATATGTATCTGAAGACGTTATTCCTAGTGTGTTTGGAGCTTTAGTTACATTGATTGGAAAAGCAGTCTGTTGTGTTTTTGGAATGCTGTTTGCTTTGGGGCTACACAGTCTAAGAGGTTTGGCTGAGCAGGCTCCAGCTTGGAATTCAGAACCTGATGTAGGTGGAACTCCTTTAAGTAACTTTTTTTTACTTCTTGTTTTTTGTTTAGAGTTTCCCTCACACTTCCCTCTACTCCACTATCCTCATTTCTATAGTATGAAACTCATCCTGCCGACCAATTACAGCAATGTGCAAAATGCGATCATTAACAGCGAATCCCAGTTGTCTATAATCTACAGTCCTCGTCTGCTGTGGACCTCCCTGCTGGGACCCCAATGATTCCCTGGATTTCTCTAGTTTTCCTTGCATTCTGCACTGATGCAGCACATGAAGTGCAGCTTAGTAGTGTCCAACTCCTGGGGCTTTGAGCATAACTGAATTTCCACTGCACAGTAAGAATCTGCTGTTTCCATTGCTAGCACGGTTTGTAACTAGTGACATTGATGCAGGGAGGAAATGAAAATTTATGCACAAAAACTAATGATTGTGATTTGGAATGCACAATGTGAAAGGAAAGTGGAAGGAGGCTCAGTATTAATACAGCTTGGATATATAGTCAAAAGGAAAATAATGGCAGGTATATGGAGAAAATAAAGTGAAAATAATTGATAACACTTTCAAATTGCTGGTATGAACATGATTGACTGATTGGGCTCCTGTGTGGTATGATTCCATTTACAAGAAGGGCAATAAGTTTATTCTTTATTCCATTGAACCTGAGCTAATCTGTTCAGGCAATTTTATGCTTAGTGCTTTGGATAAGAAAAACGTATACTGCCTGTGAATATTCATTGTACTAGACTATGCTTTTTCATAATAAAGCAATATTTGGAGATTTTGATTCTTATTCACACAATTCTCCTGGTGGCTGAGATGACTTACTGCTTTTTTAAAACCAGACTTTTTTTTAAAGGTAACAGTTCTAAAGATGTAGACATCGTTATATTTGTTTTCTAAGTGTTCTGTAAATGGACATTATGAACTAAAACTCTGTAGATGTTCATTTACTAAATTGCAGACTACTTTATAGATCTGTCCTGTTAAAGAGGGCTGTCTCCATACAGTACCCAGTTAATTCCTTCTTACCCCACATTTCCTGCAGATCAGTAGCTTTAAAGGAAGATCTTTTTAAATGTCTGCACCCAGTACCAGTAAAGATGGATCTGTGTGTTGTGTTGATCAAGCTGATCTGCAGAAACTGAAATTGGTTTTCTGCTGAATAGATTGCACACAAAATTGAATTTAAAGCTGAATCATTTGATTCTTTGTGGCTTCAGAATGACTTTTAATATCACTTTAGAATAAAGATCAGACCACTGTACTTTTTATGTTTCAGTTATTGTGGGGAAAAGAAAGTAGCAAGGGGGAGCAATATCCTTGCAGGTTTGCTAGCATGGTTCAGGAGGGTTTAAACTAATTTTCAAGGGGGATGGGACTCGGAGTGATAGAGCAGTGAAAGAAGTGCATGGAGTAAAGCCAGATCTAACATATAGAGAGGCTTTGAGGAAAGAGAAGCAGAATAAAGGGTGTAAAGGTAGTAAGATAGAAGGGCTAAAATGTGTGTACTTCAATGCAAGAAGCATCAGGAACAAAGGTGATGAACTGAGAGCTTGGATACATACTTGGAATTATGATGTAGTGGCCATTACAGAGCCTTGGCTGGCACCAGGGCAGGGATGGATTCTCAATATTCCTGGATTTCAGTGCTTTCAAAGGGACAGCGAGGGGGGAAAAGGGGAGGAGGAGTGGCATTACTGGTCAGGGATACTATTACAGCTACAGAAAGGGTGGGTAATGTAGCAGGATCCTCTTTTGAGTAAGTATGGGTGGAAGTCAGGAACAGGAAGGGAGCAGTTACTCTACTGGGGGTATTCTATAGGCCCCCTAGTAGCAGCAGAGACACCGAGGAGCAGATTGGGAGGCAGATTTTGGAAAGGTGCAAAAATAACAGGGTTGTTATCATGGGTGACTTTAACTTCCCTAATATTAATTGGCACTTGATTAGTTCCAAGGGTTTAGATGGGGCAGAGTTTGTTAAGTGTGTCCAGGATGGATTCCTGTCACAGTATGTTGACAGGCTGACTAGGGGGAATGCCATACTAGATCTAGTATTAGGTAACGAACCAAGTCAGGTCACAGATCTGTCAGTGGGTGAGCATCTGGGGGACAGTGATCACCGCTCCCTGGCCTTTAGCATTATCATGGAAAAGGATAGAATCAGAGAGGACAGGAAAATTTTTAATTGGAGAAGGGCAAATTATGAGGCTATAAGGCTAGAACTTGCGTGTGTGAATTGGGATGATGTTTTTGCAGGGAAATGTACAATGGACATGTGGTCAATGTTTAAGGATCTCTTGCAGGATGTTAAGGATAAATTTGTCCCACTGAGGAAGATAAAGAATGGTAGGGTGAAGGAACCATGGGTGACAAGTGAAGTGGAAAATCTAGTCAGGTGGAAGAAGGCAGCATAAACGAGGTTTAGGAAGCAAGGATCAGATGGGTCTATTGAGGAATATAGGGTAGCAAGAAAGGAGCTTAAGAAGGGGCTGAGAAGAGCAAGAAGGGGGCATGAGAAGGCTTTGGCAAGTAGGGTAAAGGAAAACCCCAAGGCATTCTTCAATTATGTGAAGAACAAACAGATGACAGGAGTGAAGGTAGGACCAATTAGAGATAAAAGTGGGAAGATGTGCCTGGAGGCTGTGGAAGTGTGTGAGGTCCTCGATGAATACTTCTCTTCGGTATTCAGCATTGAGAGGGAACTTGATAACGGTGAGGACAATATGAGTGAGGTTGATGTTCTGGAGCATGTTGATATTAAGGGAGAGGAGGTGTTGGAGTTGTTAAAATACATTAGGATGGATAAGTCCCCGGGGCCTGATGGAAGATTCCCCAGGCTGCTCCACGAGGCGAAGGAAGAGATTGCTGAGCCTCTGGCTAGGATCTTTATGTCCTCGTTGTCCACGGGAATTGTACCGGATGATTGGAGGGAGGTGAATAATGTCCCCTTGTTCAAAAAAGGCAGTAGTGATAGTCTGGGTAATTATAGACTAGTGAGCCTTAAGTCTGTTGTGGGAAAGCTGTTGGAAAAGTTAGGATCTATGGCATTTAGAGAATCATGGTCTGATCAGGGACAGTCAGCATGGCTTTGTGAAGGGCAGATCGTGTCTAACAAGCCTGATAGAGTTCTTTCAGGAGGTGACCAGGCATATAGATGAGGATAGTGCAGTGGATGTGATCTACATGGATTTTAGTAAGGCATTTGACAAGGTTCCACATGGTAGGCTTATTCAGAAAGTCAGAAGGCATGGGATCCAGGGAAGTTTGGCCTGGTGGATTCAGAATTGGCTTGCCTGCAGAAGGCAGAGGGTCGTGGTGGAGAAAGTACATTCAGATTGGAGGGTTATGACTAGTGGTGTCCCACAAGCATCTGTTCTGGGACCTCTACTTTTCGTGATTTTTACTAACGACCTGGATGTGGGGGTAGAAGGGTGGGTTGGCAAGTTTGCAGATGACACAAAGGTTGGTGGTGTTGCAGATAGTGTAGAGGATTGTCAAAGATTGCAGAGAGACATTGATAGGATGCAGAAGTGGGCTGAGAAGTGGCAAATGGAGTTCAACCTGGAGAAGTGTGAGGTGGTACACTTTGGAAGGACAAACTCCAAGGCAGAGTACAAAGTAAATGGCAGGATACTTGGTAGTGTGGAAGAGCAGAGGGATCTGGGGGTACATGTCTACAGATCCCTGAAAGTTGCCTCACAGGTAGATAGGGTAGTTAAGAAAGCTTATGGGGTGTTAGCTTTCATAAGTCGAGTGATAGAGTTTAAGAGACGTGATGTAATTATGCAGCTCTATAAAACTCTAGTTAGGCCACACTTGGAGTACTGAGTCCAGTTCTGGTTGCCTCACTATAGGAAGGATGTGGGAGCATTGGAAAGGGTACAGAGGAGATTTATCAGGATGCTGCCTGGTTTAGAGTGTATGGATTATGATCAGAGATTAAGGGAGCTAGGGCTTTACTCTTTGGAGAGAAGGAGGATGAAAGAAGACATGATAGTGGTGTACAGGATAGTAAGAGGAATAGACAGAGTGCACAGCCAGTGCTTCTTCCCCAGGGCACCACTGCTCAGTCCAAGAGGACATGCTTTAAGGTAAGGGGAGGGAAGTTCAAGGGGGATATTAGAGGAAGGTTTTTCACTCAGAGAGTGGTTGGTGTGTGGAATGCACTGCCTGAGTCAGAGGTGGAGGCAGATACACTAGTGAAGTTTAAGAGACTACTACACAGGTATACGGAGGAATTTAAGGTGGGGATTATATGGGAGGCAGGGTTTCCCTTCAGCACAACACTGTGGGCTGAAGGGACAGTAATGTGCTGTACTATTCTATGTTCTATGTTCAATATTAATGCAGCATCCAAAGGGAAACATGTTTGTTTTTGGAGAAATGAAGTGATTTTTTTTTTACATTTGACACTTGAAGATATTGCTAGAGAATAAACACAAGAGTTGCTGCAGATGTTGAACATCTTGAGTAACACTCACAAAATGCTGGAGGAACTCAGCAAGTCAGGCAGCATCTATACAGGGGAATAGGCAGTGTTTCAGGCTGAGACCCTTCATCAGAATAATCAACTGTTTATTCCCTTCCATAGATGCTGCCTGACTTGTTGAGTTCCTCCAGCATTTTGTGTGTGATGCTGAAGAATAAGTTACTTTAATCAACCATGAACAAAAATAACCATTAGTGAAACTAGAAGGAAAAGATGCTAGCTGAAAAGCAGAGGCTAGAAATTCAATGACTACTTTATTCAGCATTATTCAATTGAAAATTGATCCTTCTCATCTCTGTGGCATGATAATTATTTCCAGGTTGCTTCACTCTAAAAATTAAATTGGCTGCTTCCTGTCCTGGGTATCCATTTGCAGACCAGACACAGTTTCCACATCAGAAACATGTCATTACATGTGTACTTCTCCTTTTTGAAAACTACAGTGGCCTCAAACCATCTCGCCCGGGACGTGGGCCCACTGGTCATGCCCAGGAAATAATGATCCATCCTTGCTTACCACCACATCAGCCCCTAGTTCTCAATGACGCCTTTACTATGAACACATTAACTAATCTCCTTCATGCTGATGACCCAGATTCTAACTCTGATGTGCACAGAAAATGTACAACAGCAGGAGTGCTATCAATGCTGGGAGTTCCTTACAACATGTTCTCCCATGCTAGCCTCAGGACAAAGCTAGCCGATGTTCATCCCGAGGTGGCATTTTTCTGTGTGCAAAAATTGCATTGACCAAGGTGACTCATGAAATGACTGAATTTTCATAGAGTGAAACCAGAATTTCCAGTTTTGAAATTAGGTGTGAATGTAGACAAGAGAAACCCATTCAACTGCTGTAGCACAAGGTCCAAAGACCTCATTTGGAGAAATACTTGAAGTCTGAACCCAATAGATGAGTCCTTCCAGTCGATGATTGCAAATAGAAACTGGGTAGAAAGGCATAGTTCATGGAGATTCATCTTTTATTTGGAGATACAACATGAAACAGGCCCACCGAGCCGCACTGCCTAACAACCCAGCTATTTAACACTAGCCTAATCACACGATAATTTACTATCACCAATTAACCTTCTGACCAGTAAGTCCTTGGACTGTCGGAGGAAACCGGCGCAGGCAGAGGAAACTCATGCAGTCATGGGGAGAACATACAAAATCCTTACAGACGGTGCCAGAATTGCACTCCGCAATCCAGTGCCCCAAGTTGTAATAGCTTTCTGCCAACTGAGATGCTACCGTGGTGGCCCTTGGTAATTGTAAATAATTAAGCTTGCATTTAGAACAATGTGTGCTATCTTGGGATATGTCAGTTTATAACCTTATATCTTAACATTGGTCAATTTATAATATAAATGAGATTAATAAATACAGTTGGCCCTCCTTATCCGCGGATTCCGCATGCACGGATTCAACCAAATGCGGATCGGGGAAACCCGGAAGTTCTCTCTCCAGCACTCGTTGTTTGAGCATGTACAGACTACTTTTTCTTGTCATTATTCCCTAAACAATACAGTATAACAACTATTTACATAGCGTTTACATTGTATTAGGTATTATAAGTGATCTAGAAATGACTTAAAAGTAGAGGCAGTCCCCGGGTTATGAATTAGTTCAATTGTTGAGTCCGTCTTTAAGTCGGATTTGAAGTTGGAACAGGTACATTTGGTATTATTTAGCGTCTGTTAGTCAAACGTTTTTCTTAGTATATAGTACATATTTTACATTTCTATGCATATAAAACACTTAAGAAACATTTGTATTTCAATAATTAAACCACTGCATTGCTTAGTAATAATTGTAGCTTTCATCAGGGCAGGGCCTTTCAAATACTCGATTAAAATTGTTCCGATCGTTGACCGACTGTAGCCTAACGCTTTAACAATGACCGATGGCATTTCACCTCTTTCTAATCGCTTTATTACTTCCACCTTATTTTCAATTGCCATTGTGACCACTTTCGTGAACAGAAACACTGCGGATTCAGAGCTATGCTGGGTCCTAATGTCCACTGCACTGAGACAAGTTAAATAAGGTCCAGGGTTCCATTGGGTTCTAAAGACCACCGCATTGATTCAGGTTAAAGAAGGGACTTGAGCAGCCGCGATTTTTGGTATCCGCGGGGGGGGGGGGGTCTCTGAACCAATCCCCTGTCGATAAGTAGGGCTGACTATATTTTAGATTACAAATCTTGAATTCATTTTATATGTATTTTTGTGCAATTATAACCCATTTCACAACATATCCAAGTGAAAAAAAAATTGGATAGGTATATGGACAGGAAAGGAATGGAGGGTTATGGGCTGAGTGCAGGTCGGTGGGACTAGGTGAGAGTAAGCGTTCAGCACGGACTAGAAGGGCCGAGACGGCCTGTTTCTGTGCTGTAATTGTTATATGGTTATATATATGAGTGTCAACATTTCATCAAATTATTCCACATTATTTGGGCAGAGAGTGAGTTACTACTTTTAGCTATGTTAAAATTTTGTGCTAGCATTGTTGTATTTTATTAACAGATATTTGCATTTCAAAGCTAACATTTAGCAAGTCACAGAATATAATGCTTTGAAGAAATAAACCCTGCTGCTGCTACTATAGCAGAATGGATGACGGAAATTTTTGGTAAGTATGGAAGTGATGCCTGGTTCTTCACGTGTGTGACGTTTCGAGTGGCTTCTAGATCATTTTAAACATAAACTACCTCCTGTATTAATTTCACCAGTAATTTCAACATTATGCATAATTCATTTCTGGGTGGATTGTTGGGATTTTATAAATAGTTTATAATAAAGATCAGACTAATGTACTGTACAGAATTTCAATTAAGAACCCAATAATACAGCAGTTTAATTATCAAAAAATGTATTTGTTTTGTGTTTGCCATACATTTATTTCGTTTAATTATACTTTCAATAAAAAAATTACGTGCTCAAAAGTGAAATTCTTAAATCTTGTATACAGTACAATGCATTCTCTCCAATGTGTGTTCACAGCAACTAGTTTTGGAGACCCCAGTCCTAGGTATAGTTCCAGCAGTGAATACCTTTTGCATCACAGCATGAAAATTAACTGTGTTATTGATTGTAAACGTCTCTCTCTGGTAATATGATTATGTAATGCTCAGATTCCAATTGTAAATCAAGCCCACAAAAGTTCTTCACAGGAATGAAAAGGGCTAAACTAGTCCTTTTCTTGTGGATGGAGCATATAGTTCTATGTTCTGGGGGAAATTAAAAAGAGAAATATTGGAATTAAAATATGCAACAGAAGCTTCAACATCTTTCGTCAAAGAAGTGATGGGGTGGGGCAGATTTATGATTTAATTTTCTGAACTTTAATGCAAATTTTGTCACCTGAAAATGTTCATAAAAAACAGGCCTCTGATAACTACTATTCCTGCATTCTTCTTCATTCCATTCCATTCTCTCTCATACATAAAGATTCAAGCTAGCGGGGACATCACCAATTATTTCAGTTGTTTCTCTTCTACAGCAGATAGATAAGAATACAAAATCATTAAATTATCATGATGCAGTCAACCGGAATTATAATAGAAGAGTGAAAACCCTCTGAAGAAAAGCACTCCATGAACTTCAGGAAACAGTGAACAGTTAAGAGTTCCCATGCCAAGCTAGATAACTTATGTCAACAGAAACAATATTTATGCTGTTTTACTAGAGTTTCTCCCCTTATCACCCTGAATTTAGTCATTAGAAATTTCTCCCTTCGGAATGAACTGAAGGATCACATCAATGCTATTATGAGAGTGAGCACTGTCAAAACATGCGGGAGATGGCTTTAACTGATGTATTCACATTGCAGCTAGAGAGAGCGAGCACAATGTGCATGAGTAAATGAAAGGGCATGCACAGACAACAGATCAATACATAGTACTAAGGGGGAGTTGTTACTCTAAAGGAAATAGATCCATACATAAGACATAGCAGCAGAGTTAGGCCATTTAGCCCAATAAGTCCATTCAATCACGGCTGATCCTTTTCTCCCCTCCTCAACGCTATTCCCCAGCCTTCTCCCCGTAACTTTTGATACCATGTCCAATCAAGAACCTATCAATCTCTGCCTTAAAATACACTCAGTGACCTGGCCTCCATAGATTCACCACCCTTTGGCTAAAGAAATTTCTCCGCATCTCTGTTTTAAGTGGATGCCCCTCTATACTGAGGCTGTGCTCTCTTGTCCTACACTCCCTTTCGGCCCCCATGGGGAACATCCTTTCCACATCTACTCCATCTAGACAATTTAACATTTGAAAGGTATCAATGAGATTCCCCCATCATCCTTCTAAATTCCAGCGAGTACAGACCCAGAGCCATTAAACATTCTTTGTATGATAACCCTTTCATTCCCATTATCATCGTTGTAAATCGCCTCTGGTCCATCTTCTATGCCAGCACATCTTTTCTTAGATGAGGAGCCCAAAGATGTTCACAATATTCAAGGTGAGCCCTCACCAGTGCCTTATAAAGCCTCAGCATCACATCCCTGCTCTTATGTTCAAGCCCTCTTGAAATGAATGCTAACATTGCATTAGCCTTCTGTACCACCGACTCTACGTGCAAGTTAATCTTTAGGGTATTCTGCACAAGGACTCCCAAGACCCTTTGCATCTGAGAGTTTCGGATTTTCTCCCCATTTAGAAAATAGTCTGCACATTTATTTCTACTACCTAAATGCATGACCATGTATTTTGTAACATTGTATTTCATTTGCCACTTCCTTGTCCATTCTCCTAATCTGTCTAAGTCCTTCTGCTGCCTACCTGTTTCCTCAACACTACCTGCCCCTCCAACAATCTTTGTATGAAATGCAAACTTGGCAACAAAGATGTCCATTGCATCATCTAAATTATTGATAAACTGCATAAAATGAAGCAGTCCCAACACTGACCCCTGCAGAACACCAGGTTTCTGATATGGTGGAGTGCCTCAGGACGCTGGAAATGGGTCTATATAATCAATTTCAACGTCTACATTGGTGCAGTTGGTTTTGTTTTTTTTTTAGGAGGTGGACTTGTGACTTACTATAGGCTGGACAATCTTTACTATTTGCAACAAATCACTTGCAATAACTCAACATGCAAGGGCACCAGTGGCTAATATCACATAGTGGCTTGTCCAACACCGTGATTGTGTCCAGATCCTTGGTGGCCTTCTTGAATCAGTGTTTCCCACTTGCGGTAGGAGGAATTTGTTCCTTATCGTTCTTAGGGTGGCAAATCCAAACCTTACCTTCACCATCAGCTTCATATTTGTACCATGTGGGAAATCCTTAGAAATTAGGTTTAGTAGTAACTAGGAACATTCTTGAAATATTATCCTGGCTATTGGTTTTTTGTTACTTAGTCACCTTTATGTAATAAGGTTCTTCTGACCTAGTTTATTATCACCGCTGTGTAAGAGACTTGCAGTATGTTCCAGGATGTGCAATACCTATACTAATGGTCTAATCACTAATAATTCATAAATATTCTTCTACATGGACAGATGTGAAAGTAGTTTCCCTCTGTGTGTTCCCACCTGGTAGTTAACCAGATGGAAAGAACTTTTTCTACTGCATTCCTAGCATAATTAGTCAGTATTTTAGTTGAGTTAGGCATAATTTTGTGGCTTTAGCCTTTGCAGATTGAGCTATATGATTCCCCAAAGGATGAACTTGTAACTCACATGGTTCAAATTCAGTTTCCGATAGAAGTTTTCCTTTTATGTCCAGGAGCAGGAATTATAATTGAGTGGATCCATCTTTCAGGGTTATCATTGCTGATCCATCACAGTATCATAGTAGAGTAGTGCTTGAAAGGAAGTTGTGCTATATTAGATCATAGAGAAGGTGGCTCAGCATCTTCCATGACAGCTAAGGATTGTAAATCATAGCTCTCAGGAACGTATTCCCACTTTGAAAAGTATCTGCCGTTTCCCGTATCTAGTTATGGAAGCTCTCCATTCATTTGCTGGTAACTTACTATCATTTTTCCAAGTCGTGATCTCTGGTTATATAATAATTGGCTTGTCTCCTTGCAGTGGTCTTACTGCACTAAATGTATGGAATTCCATAGTAATACATTGTTCTAAGGCAGTAAATTTCTGTTCTGAAATTTAAAATTATGAGGCATTGTGTATGGGGCCTTGCGTTTCTTCTTCCTCATTATAGTAGATGGCTACAGTGGTTTTTGGAGAAACATGAATTTGCAGAACAAGAGATCTTCTTAAGTCTCTTGTTCAGGTCAGAAATATATTGCTTGCTAAATTGCATTAATCAATTTCTCTAATGCTTCATAATCTTCTGGGGTACAAACAAAAAGGCTTTTCATTTTTTCCAGTTTACATCTGTCGTAAAGTGGGTTTGGTGATTGAGCATAGACAGGTATGAAAGAACTAGCATAATTCATTTGGTCTAGGATTGATTGTAAGACTTTTATGGTCTTTGGATATCCTACTCAAGCAACTTTTTGTCTACATTCAGTGGTTAAAGCATATCCCTGATTGGTAATTGTTATACCTAGGAAATATACTTCAGTGTGATATAATTGAGTTCTTATGTTAATTACATAGCCCTCTGACTGTCATTTTTAAGAAGTGGGTGTGACCAGAATCTATTAGCCAGTTCTATACATATTTATGAGTCAATTCTTGCAGCATTTATTGTAATGGCTGTTGCTGTATCAAAACGGAAGGGAGCTTTAGCACATGGAAATGTGAGACTAGGTATATCTGTATTCTGTTTGTCAGATAAAGCATTTTGATTAGAGTTGTTGCTGAACTTCTCCAGTGCAATTTTTATTACATTAACACTGGCATTTCCCTTTTTTACATTTTGCTTTCCCTGAGCTTCAGAGGGGAGGGGTGGGCTTTTGGAATGGCCCCAGTCACTCTGTATATTTAGAGGGTGAAGGATCAAGCCTTGTCCTGTGTGCACAATTTATACTCTTCTCCATAATATTGATGGGATCTCTGAATGTTCCCTCTCTTCTGGAAGGAATATCTTGTTCTAAGACTTTCTTCTGCAAAGGAAGTGGGTGGAGCTAAGGGTTGAGGCCTATACCGAGTGTTTAGCTATCTAAGTTGAGGGTGGCTATCTCCTCCTAAGGCAGGTGCTCTGCAGGGAGCTTGTTTGGTTTGTTGATGATGTCTACCCTGTCAATTGGCTGGTGTGGGAGAATGCTGTGAATGCAATCAACCTGAGGAATGAGATTGGGTTGATGGCTATGTTACTGACCTTACATGCCCTTAAGGGGGAGGGGTGGGGGTGGGGGGGTCTCTGTGCCGGCATCTTGTTGCCCTTGTGTAGGAACGAGCAGTAATCCTGCTACCACCATGTGGATGTGCAGGATCCCTTCAACAACCTGAAATTGTTCATGTATCGGGTATTGATTAAGGGTTATTCTACACTTGGTATGGAGGTTTTCACTAGGATAAAGGAGCAGCGTTACAGAATGAACTAGGCTCCAGTATGCCCTTGATCTCTGCTTTTATAAGCCCTGGCTTTCGACTACTTTACTCAATCCAGTATGAAGTTCTCTGCGTACACCTCCACTCTTATAAATCCACACATATATCTGAAATGGATTCCCACACTCGTGTAGAGGTTGTGCCAAGGCTCTGGGAAATAATATTAATATGAATTGCTTAATATTAATATCTTGGGGAGTATGACTGGCCCAGAAGGCCTGGAACATCCCAGTATTTTGAAGTAGCTCCTTCAGAATCAGCTAGAGGCATTTCGCTTACTCCCCACAAACTCTAGGTAGTCAAAGGTCCAGAAACTTGTTGGGAAGTTTGTACTGGGGAAGCAGCAGCAACTGTCTGTACAGGAACCTGTAACAGTATTCTTCTTTTCACTGGCTATAGTCAATCTTCTTAGTAATTCTGGAGCGCACACACACACACACACACGCACACGCACGCTTTTATTAGCAGCAAGAGACCACCACACAACATCCTGGAGACTGAGGGAGCAGTACCTCCAATCGCCTTTATACAGGGGTCTTTGGGAGGAGCCACAGGAGCAGTCAGCAGAGGGGCATGTCCAGACAGGTATATGTAGTTCACCACAACACTTCTAAAACAAAACACACAAAGGAGTTCCAAAACATCAGTACAGCTCCAATAAATTAAAAAGAATACTAAAGATGCAGACCAACAAATCATCTGTTTTAGAAATTGAAAGTAGAGGAATGTGTTGTAGTTCACCCTTTGTTTCTTCCACAGCTTCTAGATGTTCCTAACCCCATTCCTAATAAGCCGGAACCCGGCTCTACATTTATAATTTTTTTGTCCCACTTGGGTGACTTCACACCTTTATGATATTCCCTCAGATGCCCTTTTAACGCAGAAGGTCTAAAAGCCTCTTTGGAGGCATAGTTCTCAGCTTAATATTCACAGTTCACAATTAATGCTGTGAAGCTATCTCCTCTGAGTACATAAACCTAATATTAATAGATCAGTTATTGATATGTCAAGTGTTTGGTTCCATCTGGTCTGCAAGCTTCTTTGAACTAAGACAACTTAGTAAGCTTGTCTGTTTTGAAACAAGTTAAATTAAATAACCAATTGTCTTACTGCACTCTCGAATGGTAATAAACCTGGTGCAGTGAGATCGTATCTGCTATCCACAGATAGTACAGTATCTAAATAGCTGCTCCATAGACAATGCCTTGTTTTAACTTAAAGCTAGCTTGCCATTTATATTTTAAGAACTGAAGAATGATCCTTGTTAATGACCAGAAGTTTGATAAAGCATATTAAATGGAAGTTTACTTACATCTGTTTGATCTTACAAGTGGCAGCTGCTGCCTTCAGAAAGTGAGCTTTGTAAAACATGAGACTACCCGTCCAGGACAGCGAATATCCATCACAAAGCGAAGAGGACATTTTCCTTATTGGGGAATTTGGGATAGGCAGCAAAACTTCAGAAATGAAGAGTTAACTCAGCAAGTGACTCCCATGCACCCCTCATACAAACTCTTCTCCCTCCTGCCGTCTGGGAAAAGGCACTGAAGCATTTGGGTTCTAACGACCAGACAGTCGTTGTAACAGTTTCTTCCCCCAAGCTATCAGAATCCTCAATACCCAGAGCCTGGACTGACACCTTACTGCCCTATTGTCCTGTTTATTTATTGTAATGCCTGCACTGTTTTGTGCACTTTATGCAGTCCTGGGTAGGTCCATAGTCTAGTGTCATTTTTTTTTCCTGTGTTGTTTTTTATATTTTAATTTTTGTATTGTGTCATGTAACACCATGGTCCTGAAAAAAAGTTGTCTCATTTTTACTGTGTACTGTACCAGCAGTTCTGGTCGAAATGACAATAAAAAGTGACTTGACTTGATTTCAGAGTTCTTTACTCCAGAGAGCTTTGCGGATGAATAATTGAGTTTATGGAATTTTAAGGTACATTTTTTGGCTATGGGGGAGATACAGGGTATGAGAAAAGGGGAGGGGGAATGGAATGTAAGCAGATCAACCATGATCTGATCAAATTAATTACTTCTGCTTCTGCTTCTTATATTTTTACTTTATAAATATACAGGAATAAAGAGCACAACTAGATTATCTAACTCCTCAAATCATTCTGCAGTGTAGATCTTGAATGATCTCTACCTCACTCTATTTATCAGTTTTGCTTCATATTGAGTTGTAGAGTCAAGTACAGCACCCTTCAGTCCATCTAGCCTGTGCCGACCCATTTAAACAGCCTACTCCCATCCACCTGCACCGGGACCATAGCCCTCCATGCCCCTACCATCCATGTTCCTATCCAAACTTCTCTTAAACTTTGAACTTGAGCTGGCAGCTTGTTCCTCACTCTCACGATGTGGAGTCCCTTTACAGAAGAGGGAGATTGTGCTCAGGATTTAGTGCTTTCTTTGTCATTCCGAAGCATTAAAAATGAAATAAACGATGAGGTATATTTTGTTGAAAGTCAACTGAAAAGACTTTAAAATAGTTAAAACCATTAAAGCAAATGTAAATAAGTTAAAAAAAGATTAATTTAGTGTATTCTCACCTGTAAAATTGCAAATCCCATTCAATTGAATGGGAATTGCAGTTCCTGACTGGAATTATTTGGGAGAGGAATTGCGAGCTCTGTGGGGATCCTAACACTGGAACGTGAAATGAAAATGTTGTTGAAATTTGACCAATATTGTGTATGCATTTGATTCCCAGCATTGTACCTGAGAAATTCTGGCCTGCTGGTCTTAGCAGAAGTCAAGATGTGACACTAGACCTTACATGTATTATTTCATCAAGCCATCTCCCACTTTCTGGTAAAGGGTAAAAACTTAAAATCTAATTTGGTATTTCCTTTCTGATTCTGATGTAAGTGTTTCCTGTCTGCTTCATTTTCTCTACAGTATTTCTAACATTTGACTTTTTAAATTGATTCAATTTTCTATTATATTTCTAATATTTGCAATTTTTATTTTACTTTAATTTTATTTCTATTTTCTGCATTTCTATTATCTGATATTTTTATTTTACTCTCTCTATAACTCAGTTCCTTTCTAAACACACAAGAAAAAACTGTTTTATTCTATTCTTGTGCTGTACTTGTATTGGCAGGTTCTACTGTGCTGTCAAATCGCAGGTATTGTAGCTTGTGACAAAGGGAAATACTAGGTGACACATAGATGCCTGAGGCCAGCATTGTCCCATCCACTGAATTGTACAGAACAGTCGTCATGGCATGTGCATCCTCCAAGTGTTCACAGCAAGAATTTGTCAGCAATGCAGAAAAACGTGATTTTGGCAGTATAAAATTGCTTTATTTTAGTGAAAAGATAATGAAACTTGTTTATTCCTAACAGCAAAAAGTGCTGCAAAGGATTACATTTATTAAACCGAAAATTGTACTTTAGGCAAATGATCAACTGTTTGTGAAAGAAATTTTAAAATAAACTATAAAACAAAACAACATATTTTGTGGAGTTACTCTGCAACAGAGATGACAATCTACAGTACCTGGTTCAACTAAGACCTGACAGTTGTGACTTCCAAGTTCTTTTCCTTCTGTATGCTGATATGCATCTCCACCAACATGAAATAGGATTAATTCAACAGCTTATGTCTGAATCTCTTTGCTTTATATATGCACAATATGCATTGAATCACTCTTTGAGGCCACTACTGAAAACAAAAGCTCAAGGTTATTCTCAGTTCATTGTACAGCCCTTCCAGAATTCAGTTCCATTAAACTGAATAGAGTTAAAATTTGAAAGCATGTTCAGCTTAAGTGACTAAACAGACAGGCAAAGAATCCTGGGTAATCAATAAAACTGATAACGCAATATCAGTGCCAGGAATAATGTGAGCTTTCTGGTAGAACGTGGCAAAACGTGGAGAGACAACTTCAGGATTCAGCCATTACCAACACTTCTGCTATACACAGGACTAGGGATTTGTAGGGAATGTGACTGTAACCCGTTGTTGCAATAATCAATATTGATCAGATGACTTGCTCTGGAGAAAACTATCTTTATTCTGGGTAATATTTTTGGTAGATCAGAGGTTAAACCCGCTGCCTTTTGGTGAAACATTTTTCCAAAATGTACAAGACCAATGCGTCTATATTGTTCTGCAGCCTGACCTTCCTACTGGATTTTCTAAGAGCCTTTCTTGAGAATGAAAGGACTACTTCCAGGGTTAAGATATTATAAGCACTGCCTCAGTGTAAAGGGTAGTTGGGAAGCGATATCTTTAGGGAAAGAGGGACTGTTTCTATTAGAATTATTTTGAAAGAATTTATTGCTTGGTTCCCAGTATCTAGAAATAAGCTTGTTTTCAGTAGGGAATATTAAATAAATATAAAACAATGTTGAAGGATATAAAGTAAATTTAGCAAAATACAAAATTAGAACATTTTAACTCAGATGAGCAAAAACATATTCTGATCTCATTAGAGCAGATTTGTACAATAAGTTCTATCAAAGGCAATTGGGCTGATTAAATCCTTTAAAAGTATTGACAGAGTAATTGTGATAAACATAGAAAATAATAGGATTTTCAACAAAATGTTGTTCTCATATTCAAGGTACTAACTGAATTACAAGTATGTGTGTTCTATAAAATTTATAAAGATAGGTTTTAATTTTAACTTTTTTTTAAGGATCTTTTCCCTACCTGCCACCAGATGCTGCCAGCTGTGCCTCATGTCTGACCAAATGTTTCCCAAGTAGGAATTGTCACTCTTACCTTCCTATTGCCATTGCAGAGATGCATTACAGCTTCGTTTTGGCACTGAGTCTGCATCTCACATCAGGAACAGAGCAGAGTGAGGAACACACCGATGTTTATCTCTTCTCTGACTTTAGACATTAACCTTACTCATCATTTTTACAGCACTGACCTTCTCTAGTTAGCGATTATTACATTTGAATTTGCTGGTTTTGGAAATCATTTAAGATTTGCTCACACTTTATTGATTAGATAAAATGGATGATTGGAGACCAATGTAGATTAAATTTAAATGATTGGTAGAGGGAGCAGGCTTATGAAGTTAATGATTTTGTGGCAACAACCTGATTGGATTATTAATCAAAAGTAATTAGTGGTTAACTTCCTCACTTCCTGCTACTCAAACACAAATGTACTGATTAGGGGTAAGCCACTCATGCTGCCTACTTTAATAATGCCTTCCTGAGTTTGTAAAGATCAGTGATGCAAATCTATGCTGGAGACATGATCAGCAAGCTCAGCTTGAAAAGACCCATGGGACAAGAGACTGCAGAGACAGGGGAAAGCTACACCCAGCTGTCAGAAATGAAACACGATTAAAGCAAGCTTGAATGCAGAAGCAGATTATTCTAATATATATAATTCAGTTATAAAGATTGATTGTGCAATATTTCACCATACAAAATAAGTTATTAAGCAATTCTCAGTGACCTTTCAAAACAGCATTTTGTTAATATTAAACTACTATTATTTAGCTGTTATACCATAGCTATATATGCACAGTGCTTTGGAAAATACCTATTACAAATGCACCAGAACAAAGCAATGGAAAATACTGTATTTCTAAGAATGTACGGTTAGAAATTCACCTAATGGTGCAAAATGGGTGTTACAGATCACTTCCCCTTAACAAATCCAGTGGTATTTAATTCCATTGCAAAAGGCAAAATGAAATGTAAAATGTATAGTTAATGAGGTGGCATTATTTTGCACTACCACTTCTTGTATAAATTAGCAATTACTAGTACTAATGTGTGTAGCATCCAGAGAGATGTGCCATAGTGATGATTGCAAGAAAATGGAAATTCTGTATTTTAATTTATTTCCATAGTTAGACAGGAGATTCTGTGGGTGTGAAAAAGACACCCGGATGGTATTTTGCCTCCCTGGTGCCAGAGTCATGGATGTTCGGATCGGGTCCACAGAATTCTAAAGGAAGAGGCGTGTAGCTGGAAGTCGAGGAGCAAATTGGTATTGATAATACAGGTAGGAAAAGGAAGGAGGTGCTGAGGGTGAATACGGAGAGTTAGGTTGGAAGATGTAAAGCAAGACTTCCAGGATAGTAATCTCTGGATTGCTGCCTGTGCCACATGCCAGAAAAGGGAAGAGTAGAATGACTTGGCAGATGAAGGCACAGCTGAGGAGTTGGTGCAGGGGGCAGGGTTTCAGATTTCTAGATCATTAGGATCTCTTCCTTGTCCCTGCCTGAACTGAGGCTGTGGCCTGCAAATACCAGGTTCCTGGATCGGCTGTGACTGGCTTCGTGAACTTCAGTTCTCAATGTTATTTGCTTCCTTTCATTGTTTGCTCAATTTGTATTCTTTCTTCTGCACAATTTGTTTGATGGTCTTTTTTTTAATTGGTTCAATTGGGCTTCTTTGTTTTGTGGCTATCTGTAAAGAGTCAGATTTCAAGGTTGTATATACTTTAAGTACTTTGATAATAAACATTCATCTCACCAACAACTTGACAAACTTCAATAGGTACATTCAATGTCAGAGAAGTGTATACAATATACGTCCTGAAATTCTTTTTCTTCACAAACATCCACGAAAACAGAGGAGTGCCCCGAATAATGAATGACAGTTAGAACCCTAAAGTCTCTCCCAGCTCCCCCTCCCACGCACAAGCAGCAAAAAAGTGATGACACCTCCCCACAAGTAAAAAGCATTGGCAGCACCCCCCCCTCCGACACCACCGAGCACACAAGCGTGCAGCAAAGCATCAATAAAGACACAGACCTGCAGTACCCCAAAGACTACTTGTTTATCCGGTAATTCGACATACCACAGACTCTCTGTTTCCCTAATAAATGAAAAAGAGGTGTCTCTGTTTCACAGCAAGAGGGGAGACATAACAAAACAACTCGCTGATTTGTGGTGTTAAAAGTCTGTTGCGTCGCTTTTTCCGAGCTCTGTGCCCAAAGAATTCTGGGCATGCAGCCAGCTCACTGCTTTCGATCTTCCCTGTACTCCCACGACACATCAGGTGGCGGCACCGGCCATGAATCAGCCCACCCTCCAGAGCCACAAAATTCTCAGACCCTGAAGGCGCACTAGTCTTCTAGGCCACGTCCTTGGCATATCAAAAAGTGGCCAGTCATGAAGCCCTGAGAGTGGGTCCCGCTTCAGCAAAGAACCAAAGTCAGTGTGTGACTCCAGGTCAGGGTCTAGGCACCCTTGTCCTCCAAAACTCCACCTGTTATTCAATTGATTCAATTCAAGTGGAGAGTATCCTAACTGATTGCCTCATAGCCTGGTACGGAAACACCAAAGCCCAGGACCAGAAAAGGCCACAGAAAGTGCTGGACACATCCCAGTTATCAGAAGTGAAGCCCTCCCCACCATTGAGTACATTTACATGGAGCCCTGCATACGAAAGTAGCTGCAATCAGTGATGACCCCCGTTATCCAGGCCATGCCACCTTCAGGCTACTATCAAGTATGGAAGCTTTAGAATCCACACCACCAGGTTTAGAAACTGTTATTACCCCACAGCCATCAGGCTCCTGAACCAGCATAGCTAAATTCACTTACAGCTGCTCTGAACGGATTCTACAATCTACAGACTCATTTTCAAGGATTCTTAACAACTCATCTTATTTGCTCTTTGTCTTTTGCACATTGTTTTGTTGGCCTTTATCTGTTTATGTATAGTTTTTTTCAAGAAATTCCATTGTATTTTTTTCTTGTAAAAACCTGCAGGAAAATGAATCTCAAGGTAGTATATGATAACATATTCATATTTTGATACTAAATTTACTTTGAGTTTCGAACCTAACGGGCTGAGTGACTCCCAGAACAGATACTGGTATTGGCTGCAAAATATTTAAAAAATCACAGCAAAAGGGCAAGCTTGAACTTTTTAAAAGGTTAGTGTGGAAAAGTACAGCTGGCCTAGAATAGAGATAGGATGAGTGTACTGATTGCAATATCAGAGAAGGAGCTATCAAATATGGCACTGTAGTTACTAAAAAATCAGTGCTGACAGTGACACAAAAATATGACGTATTTATCTTGTACCTTTAACCTGGGAAAATGTAGAAACATATTTATATATACACTAATGGATAAAAATTAGGAAGAGTGACTGAAGGATTGGTCAAAGAAATATATTTTCATAAGAGAATGGTAGAGAGGTCATCGTGACAAATGCGGATGTTAGAACCTAATGATAATAGAATGGCCACCAATAGTGAGATGAAGGGGACAAAGGAGGTGTAAGAGGTTACAGGCTCTTGGAATGTTGTTACAGTTACAGAACATGGCAGTGTTTTGTTCAATATCTCATATCAATTCCATGGGCAGATAATGGTGACATATTCTTCTTTATGAAATGTGTAAATTGAGGTTGCTTCTCGGGTATCTAAAAGTTGTTGCTGTTCCCCTAAATGTGGGCAAGATCTACTTTGGCAGCAGTGTCATTGTTAAGGTACTCCAGCATACTCATGAATCAAGACTTACAGCGGACTGAAAAGCTTGAGCATATAGACATTAAAAAAGAGGATGTGCTGGAACTTTGACTAAACCACTGGGACCAGACGACATGTAGCTCAGGCTACTGTGGGAGGTGTGGGAGGAAATTGCTGAGCCTCTGGCAATGATCTCTGCATCAGCAAAGGCGAAGAGAGAGGTTCCGGAGGATTGGAAGGTTGCGGATGTTGCTCCCTTATTCAAGAAAAGGAGTAGAGATAGTCCAGGGAATTATAGACAAGTGAGTCTTACTTCAGTGGTTGGTAAGTTGATGAAAAGATCCTGAAAGGCAGGATTTATGAACATTTGGAGAGGCATAATATGACTAGGAATTGTCAGCATGGCTTTGTCAAAGGCAGGTTATGCCTTATGAGCCTGATTGAATTTTTTGAGGATGTGACTAAACATGTTGATGAAGGTAGAGCTGTAGAAGTAGTGTGTATGGATTTCTGCACGGCATTTGATAATGTACCCCATACACAGCTTATTGAGAAAGTAAGGAGGCATGGGATCCAAGGGAACATTGCTTTGTGGATCCAGAATTAGCTTGCCCATAGAAGGCAAAGAGTGGTTGTAGATGGGTCATATTCTGCATGGAGGTTGGTGACCAGTGGTGTGCCTCAGGGATCTGTTCTGGGACCCCTACTCTTTGTGATTATTATAAATGACCTGGATGAGGAAGTGGAGGGATGGGTTAGCAAGTTTGCTGATGACACAAAGGTTGGAGGTGTTGTGGATAGTGTGGAGGGCTGTCAGAGGTTACAGTGGGACATTGATGGGATGTGCTATCAAAACTGGACTGAGAAGTGGCAGAAGGAGTTCAACCCAGATAAGTGTGAAGTGGTTCATTTTGGTAGGTCAAATAGGATGGCAGAATATAACATTAATTGTAAGACTGTTGGCAGTGTGGAGGATCAGAGGGATCTTGGGTTCTGAGTCCATAGGACACTCAAAGCTGCTGCGCAGGTTGACTCTGTGGTTAAGAAGGCATACGGTGCATTGGCGTTCATCAATTGTGGGATTGCGTTTAGGAGCCGAGAGGTAATGTTGCAGCTATATAGGACCCTGGTCAGACATCACTTGGAGTACTGTGCTCTGTTCTGGTCGCCTCACTACAGGAAGGATGTGGAAGCCATAGAAAGGGTGCAGAGGAGATTTACAAGGATGTTGCCTGTCTTGGGGGGGGGGCATGACTTATGAGAATAGGTTGAGTGAACTCTGCCTTTTCTCCTTGGAGTGACGAAGGATGAGAGGTGACCTGATAGAGGTGTTCAAGATAATGAGAGGCATTGATAGTCAGAGGCTTTTTCCCAGGGCTGAAATGGTTAGCATGAGAGGACACAGTTTTAAGGTGCTTGGAAGAAGGTACAGAGGAGATGTCAGGGGTAAGTATTTTATACAGAGAGTGGTGAGTGCATGGAATGGGCTGCCAGTGACGTTGGTGGAGATGGGTGGAGGTTTAGAGTTGTAATCACATTATTTGTCAATATCAGAGATATGCACATGGGTGTTTGTCTCCACAACAATCAGCATAAACTTAAGGAATGACAAAGTTTAAAGTGGCCCAAATCTTTAGACCTTGCTGGATGTATAGTGCTGGGAATGTCTTTTAGAAGACACCTGGATCGGTACATGGAGCTTAGAAAAATTGAGGGCTATGGGTAAGCCTAGGTAGCTCTAAGTAAGGACATGTTCAGCACAGCTTTGTGGGCTGAAGGGCCTGTATCATGCTGTAGGTTTTCTATGTTTCTAACAGTTCCTTACTACTTGTGAAGCACAGCACTACAGCCTCAACTTAACAAATGGCTTGGACTAACCCAATTACCGGAACATTCTTATAAGTATTCCAATTTATTTAAGTCTTATTCCTATTCCATGAGAGTATCAAGTATTACGTCACTCAGCAGCAATCCTGTCCTGCTGAGGCAGTGTACTCACACCACAAGCTCTCAGGGATCACTGTCACATTCCGTACATTCTGTGCTCTGGCCAGAAGGGGAATAGTATTCTGACTTGCAGTGCAGTGAAGGTCTGCTGTGCTTCATAGGAATGAGACCAAACTTGTGGCATGGAAGTTTAGAGTTGTAATCACATTATTTGTCAATATCAGAGTTATGCACATGGGTGTTTGTGTCCATGACAATCAGCATAAATGTTAAGGAATGACAAAGTTTAAAGCAGCCCAAATCTTTAGACCTTCCTGGATGTATAGTGCTGGGAATGTCTGAATCCTCAGCAGTGTTGTCAGAGAAATCTGCCTTCGTTTATACCCACCCATGCTCCTCTTCCTCTAGGGATATAGATCATGTCAAGATCACAAGTGAGAATCCTTTTACAATCCTCAGATTAGTAATTATGTTGAAATAAAATGTTTTACAAGGTTACTGCAAATATTACAGAAGGTTTCTGAAGTGAAATGTTTCAGTTATGACAAGAATTCCACAGGTAGTCTCAGCTGAATTGCATAGTTTAAACAACTACTTCCACCTTGAAGGGCCTTTTTAAGATAATAAAGCAAAGCAGGTGTAAAGCATAGATTTGATTCGCTACATTGTTTTGATTTTTAATATTGGTTGGTTATCCCTTCTTCAATATCTTGTATTTGTCGGTTTTAATCAGAAGGAAAATATTTTTTAAAATTTTTTACAGTATAAATTATCTTCTGTCAAAATTAATGAAATGTTTTCTTTTTACTCATAGGTTGTATGTGATTGTGCAGAAGAATTATTGATAGTTACACTTAACAGATGGTAGTTATTTAAATATTTATATTTTACCCACCCAAAAATATGAATGACAAATAGATAAGCAGAACTATTACTGTGAGATTTTAGCCAGAACTTAATGAAAGATTATTCAGTCACAGACAGATAATAAGATCTTGCATGAAGCATCCACCATCTCAAAAAGCAGTTTTCCACTTGATCAATTTACTCAGATTCTGATTCAGCTCAAACATCTACTCAATGTATCACTGATAATACTTGAGCCTGCTTCTGAAATAGTCCAGCAGAATTACGATTTTGAAAAAGAAATGATATGTGGTTTTATTTTTAATCAATCATGTTTTTATTTGCTTAATGCATCTAAAACTTATGGTATGATAGCGACGCGCATGAAGGCAGTCTGTAGTCTAACAGTGAGTGAACATCTTTGTAGCTTTTCTTGTGACCGCAAGACCCTGTTGGACATGCAGCACTGTTTTGTTTGGCTGTATTCATGGGTATTCATGTATGGTTGAATGACAATTAAACTTGATCTTGACCTTAAAAAAGTGACATATCACTTCATTCAATCATATTATGTGATGTTAACCAGGTAACAGTTAAATTTTAAAATTTTAAACTTTTAATCTTTCAAATAGTAAACTTGTAAACAACAGTCAGTGTTACTTCAACAGGCACACCTGTACTTCTGTTCGTTAATGCAAATATCTAATCAGCCAATCATGCGTCAGCAACTCAATGCACGAAAGCATGCAGATGTAGTCAAGAGGTTCATTTGTTATTCAGACCAAACATTGCAATGGAGAAGAAATGCAATCTAAGTTACTCTGACAGTGGAGTGATTCTTGGTGCCATGCAGGGTGGCTTGAGTATCTCAGAAACTGCTAATCTAGAATTTTCACACATAACAGTCTCTAGAGTTTACAGAGAATGGTGCAAAAAACATCCAATGAGCAGCAGTTCTGAGAGTAAAGATGACTTGATAATGTGAGAGGTCAGATGAAAATGGCCGAACTGGTTCAAGCTGATAGGAAGGCGACAGTAACTCAAAGAACCGCGCGTTGCAACAGTGGGTGTAGAAGGGCATCTCTGAATTCACAACATTTTGAACTTTGAAATGGATGGCCTTCAACAGCAGAAGACCACAAACATACCTTCAGTGGCCATGTTCAGGAGGTATCTATTAAAGTAGTCACTGAGTGTAGGTGTTAATTCTATAAAAGGCAAAGGAGAAGCGAGAGAAGTAATCTACTACGAGAAATGAAAGGTGGCATTTGATCAAATATTGACAAAAGTAACAGGAATCTTGAGGATTGAGGGAAGTTCAGAACGCAGCAAAAGATGACAAAGGTATTTGAGCATCATTTTAGCACAGCTAATAGCTCCAGTGACTCGTATTCAAGCCTGATCTTGGGTATTGTCTGTGAAGAGTTCACGTGTTCTCCCTCTGATTACATGTGTTTCTTCCAGGTTCTCTAGCTTCCTCCCATATCCCAAAAATGCTCAGGTTGATTGCTTAATTGGCCACTGTAAATTTCCCCTACTGTGTAGATTAGTGGTAGAATTGGAGGGCAGGGTAATGATGGGTGTATGAGGAGAATAGTATAGGGTTAGTATTATTTGTAGGAGCGGTTTAAAAATGGGTACTTGTTGGTTGGAACCAACCCAGTGTGCCAGTGGACCCGGTTCCATGCAGCTTCTCACTATGATCCTATGTAGGCTGGTGAGAAATATGAAAACAGGTTGCAAGAGGATTTGCAGATTATTATGTAATGCCCTGTTTCACATCATTACTGTTATGCTTTAGGGATTTCATTTAGCAGTCCTGTAAGAGCAGTCTGCTCTGCTTTCAGCCTGTTTCAGTTATTGTTGAAGATAAGGGATGATGAGGAATGTGTGCCAAAAAATTAGGATGACGGAACTGGAGGGAGGTTTTTTTTGGTGAGGGACACTGAGGTTGGTCTTGGGGCATTTGTTCAGTGGGAGATGGAGGGAGAAGATGCTGGGGAGAACCGGTCATAGCATACGACCCAGTGGGAGACCTGTTTGTTCGTGATGAATTGCGAGTGACGTTCGGAAGGTGGTGTGTGCTTTCATGCAGACTGAGGGCCCGGCGTGTGAGTGGCCGAGATTCAAGATGAGCTCCAACTTGTGCACATTTGACAGTTTAATTAAAATGGGCCCTTTTCTTTTTGTTTTCTTTACTAACCCTTAAGTTAAGATTCATAAATATAATTCCTTTTATCGTTTCAGTAAAAAGGTAAATAGTAATGCGGATGTGTCCCTTTCAGAATGAGAGAGAATAATTATATTGGGGAATAAGTAAATGGTAGAAAAAAAACCTGTCTTCAGAGCTGAGACACAAATGTGCTGATGGGAAAGGATAACAAGTCCATGGAAATGAGAAGCTGAAAGTATTGGAGAAATTGGTGGGATTGTAAGCCAGAACTTGAAGATGTGTTTCCTAGCATTTCGGTGGATGCTTGTGAGTTGTCACCTTCCAAAATTTCTTACATTCTACAGTTTCCATAGACTGGAATGTAGCACCATTCAGAAAGGAGTGAGAGAGAAAATGGGGGAACTGTAGACAAGCAAGCTTTACATCAGCAGGATGGCAATTATCAAGTATTAAAGGGCACTTTGAAAACAACAATAATATTCTGCAGCTTCATCATGGATTAATAAGAGTGAGACCACATTTGACAGATTTGTTAAAGTTTCTTGAAGTTACAACTTCAGGAAATAGATATAGGGAAAGCAGTTGATGTAATGTGCTAGGACTTTTTAGAAGGCATTTGGTACGTGCCCATGTAAACAATTGTTAAACAGAATTAGAATGCACATAATTGGGGCTAATATTTATGTGGGTGGATTGAGGATTGTCTCACGGATAGAAAACAGCATAAATGCCTCTTTTATTTGGGAAGCTGTTGACATGACAAGGATTGTTGCTGGTGTCTTACCTGTTCACAATTTGTGTCAATGAATTGGAGGAGGGGATTAATGTAATATATCCAAATGTACTGATGACTTTCTGCTAGGCTGTAGTATGTTTTCTGAGGGGTATACAGGAGGATAAAGACAAGTTAATGTGAATGGGCAAAAAAGTTGCAAATGGAATATGGAAAAATATCAAAATAGTGCTCACCCACCTTGATTTTAAAAAACATTTTTTTTTAGGAAGTAAGAGATTTAATGGTGTTGGTTTTCAGGAAGACATGGGTAACTGAATACATCAATCTTTACAAGTTTATGAGCAGCTTCAGCAATGAATTAGGATAGCAAATAGTCTGGTTGGGTTGTATTGCAAGAGGACTGGGTTTAAAAACAAAGATGTCTTGTTCCGAAACCATAGAGCCCTGGCCAGACTAGGTTTGAAAAGTCTGTTTTTTTTTAAATGTAAAAAAGGCTATTTTGACAGTGCAGTAGATGTTCATAATGGGTTGGCAGGCATGTTGTATGATGAGAAATTAAACACACTGGACTTACAGTATACCATCTAGACTTTAGAAGTAAAAGAGATGATCTTAAAGAAACCTATAAAATGCTCATGGGGCTTTAGAGATTTGGTGCAAAGCTGAGGTATCCATTGGCTGTTATATTAAGAAACAAGATTGCAGCCTCAAAACATCAAGTCAGCCATTCAGGACAAAGACTAGAAGAAATTTCTTCACCACAGGGTATTGAATCGTAGGAATTTATCACCCACTTGGCCATGGAGCTCAGGTGCTGAGTACATGCAGGACAGACAACTGGTTTTTAGACATGAATGGAATCAAGGGATAATCAGTCCTGATCTTATTGAATGATGGAGCAGGCATAAGGGCCTGAATGGGAACCTATTGCTCTTATTTCTTAAATGCTTTCCACAGTTTGGTCTTCATGGTTGCATATTGATTAGTTGGAACTCTTACAGAAATTCCACTTGATGAAAATTATTACCAAAATCTTTGAGTGTAAATTATCAGAAATATACATTATTACATTTGGTGGCTATCCACCATCCACAATAAATAATGTTTTTTTGAACTAGAAAATATTTTTAAATGTATTGAAAGATTTGGCTCATTGCATTCTGTGGAATGAGAGGCAATATTACTAAAGTACTTTTCAGTAGAAAATAAGAATCACTTAATTCATACAAAAATCCTTATGTATTTCTGTGTCCTGCTTTCACTATTACTTGTGTTTCAGATTGTGGGTCATTATTGCAGCATCATATAAGTGTTGTTGTGTGAATGAAATCAACCGTAGAGAGTTACTGGTAGATAGAAAGCAGCTTCTTTATTTGACAAAACAAGGTACAGCAGGCATCCTATGGAGACGCTTTCATTGGAAAGGTCTGCTGTCCCAACGTGGGGCTCGATATTTATTTGCTAAACACAAAGGACAATCCGTATTTACAAAGCTTAGACAATGCTTTCTTCAGAAGCTACATACATACTTCACACCTTCTGATTCGCATCCATCCCACAGACATCAGCAGGTCGATGGTCTGGGATTCACAGTTTCTAAGAATGCATTGTTCCAAATTAAATCCACAATACATTTTCAAGGAACAGAAGACTGGTAGCCAAAGCCATTTTCTAAATGGAAATGACTTAAACCCAAAAATCACTCTAACAATAAGCATAATAATAAAACTCAATTTACTATTAAATGTCGGTTTAAAACCAGTTAGTTTTTTAAGATACAACTGTTTAATTGCTCAAATTTCATTAAATTTTCAAAATGTTGTTCTATGCATTTTTCTGTGAATTTGTACAAACGACTTTGTGGTCATCTAATTCCATATTTTTTGTTTTGCCAAACACACTTAAGTAAAATAATATCGCAGAACTGTATTCTAAATGGAAGTAAATTTGGTCGTGCATAGTACTATCAGAATTTTGGAGTGGGGGTTACAGGATATTACAAACATCAGCTCAGCTGGACAAGGCATTAACATAAGTTAGTTGTATTCTGGGTTTGAACAAACTGTCTCAAATATAAAAGAAAGAGATCTTATGAGCTGATATGAAACTTTAAAAAGGCTCTGCACTAATGTGAAAGATATTGAAGGATAAAGAGCCACACAGTTTCATTAGGTGGCATCGCATATGAAGAAGTCTGCAGGCCAAGACTTAAAGACTTTAGTTATTTTTGGTGAAGATAATAATTCAAAATTATGAAAGAATAGAACTGGAAATGTAGAAAACAGCTGTTTCTAGCAGTTTAGAAATTAAGAAGGAATTGAAACAATTAATTGCAAGATAATTAGAAGACAGGCAGGAAAGATTAGTTCACTGAAGAAACTGAGGCTGTGGAATTAAAGCTGAGGGCAAAAACAATACCAGTTTTCAAGATTTGATTGGAAAGTGGATTTAGGGAAGTGGTAGACAGGATATGGAAAACTGTTGTAAATTTGATTATAGCATTACACTCTTCTGGAAGAAAAAAGGATAAATATTGAATTCGTCTATGCTGTAATATCCCCTTGTTTCAATGTAAACTTTGCTGTGCTTATAAGACACTAATGGTTAAGTTAGTGTTGTAAAAAAGAATGTTGTTCTTTAGTAGTGTATCATTTCATTATTTATTTAGTTGGGAATGAAGGCATGTCAAAGGGTGACTTTTAAAGCTTGGTCCTAATTGTTTCTGAGATCTCTGCAATGAGTTGCCTTCTTGGACTGATTTTGATTTTACCATGCTGAAGGAATATCTTCATATGATGGGACTCAGTTTCTCAGAAGGAAACAGTGGTTTTGGAAGAGTTATGAGTCCCTTCATCTTGCAGGCATCTGCTTAAAGGAAGTTTGAGAAGAAGTCTTGGTTCACTACAACAATGCAATTGAAACCACTCTGTACTGGTAATGAAGGAGGTGCATGTTTACAATTCCCTCACTGACTACCATGCGGTTGCACTTATATCCATTACGATGAAGTGGTTTGAGAGGTTGATCATAAGACATGCCAGCAATTGCCTGAGGAGTGACTTGGATCTACTCCAATCTGCTTAAGCAGACCAACAGCCCTTTCATTGGCTCTTCACTCTGTGGAATAGCTGTACAGTAAAGATGCATGTATCAGAACGTACTTCCTTGACTACAGTTCAGCATTCAATTCTATCAAATCCTCAAAATTAATCAATAAGCTCCAAGACCTAAGCCTCGATGCTTCCTTGTGCAACTGGGTCCTCAATTTCCTCACTTGCAAACCCTAGTCAGTTTGGATTGTCAATAACGTCACCTCCACGGTCACCTTCAGCACAGGTGTGCCACAAGGCTGGGTGCTTATCCCCCTGCTCTACTCGCTTTCTACTTATGACTGTGAGGCTAAGCACAGCTCCTATGCCATCTTTAAGTTTGCTGACAACACCACTGTTGTTGGCCAAATCAAAAATAGTAATGAACCACCATTTAGATAGATAGACAGATAGATAGATAGATACTTTATTCATCCCCAAGGGGAAATTCAACATTTTTCCAGTGTCCCATACACTTATTGTAGCAAAACTAATTACATACAGTATTTAACTCAGTATAAATATGATATGCATCTAAAATCACCCTCCCAAAAAGCATTAATAAATAGCTTTTAAAAAGTTCTTAAATAGTTTACTAAAGGAGGGAGGGAGATTTAGATTTGCATTTAGGAGGGAGATTGAAAATCTGAACAAATGCTGCCATAACCAGAACCTCTCACTCAGTGTCACCAAAACCAAAGAGCTGATTACAGAAGGAAGAAGCTGGAGATCCTTAAGACAGTACTCGTTAGGGGGTCAGAGGTCAAAAGAGTCAATAACTTCAAATTCCTCAGTGTTATAATTTCAGAGGATCTGTCCTGGGCCCAGCACACAAGTGCCATTACAAACAAGGCACAGCAGCACCTCTACTTACTTAGAAGTTTGTGAAGATTTGGCATGTCATGTAGAAACCTTGTAGATGCACAACAGTGAGTATTCTGATTGGTGGCATCGCTGCCTGGTATGGAAACACCCATGCCCACGAACAGAGAAGCCTACTAAAAGGGATGGATGCAGCCCAGTCCATCACAGGAAAAGCCCTCCACGCCATCGAACATATCTACAAGGAACACTGCCAGGAGGATGCAGCTCCATCAGTTCAAGTTCAATTGACAATCAACCATACATGGATACTGTTGAATGTAACAGCATTACCCTGGGTCCACAGTACCAACAGTCATACACAGCACAGGGACATATAAGTTTTCAATAAAACATAGTCGCACAGAAAATATATAGTCCAGGACCGTAAGTCTTGCAGAAATCTGCAGTTGAACACAATATAGCTTGTCTTCTGCTGAGTGAACACTGAGGGACAGTGCTGACTCCAGCTTGTACACTGCACACCACCTCCAGTGGAGAGCACTGACTCCGATGCTGCTCTGTAAATAGGTGACACCAGAGCTTCAGGCCTGGTCCTGACTACGACCAAGGCCACACAGCACCCCTGCCACC
Source organism: Hypanus sabinus (assembly GCF_030144855.1). Lineage (NCBI taxonomy): Eukaryota > Metazoa > Chordata > Chondrichthyes > Myliobatiformes > Dasyatidae > Hypanus > Hypanus sabinus. The sequence continues at coordinate 48,482,400 of NC_082722.1, forward strand.
CACCAATAAATCAGTGAGTCGGACTTGCAGCACTCCATGTTAACAATGTCCAACAGGGTCTTGCGATCACACGAAAAGCGACTAGGATGATCACTTGCCGCTAGACTGCACACCACCTTTGTGCACAGACTCCTCCGCTGCAGGAAGCAGCACAACCTGCAGCAAGTCCAGCTGCTTCAGTTTCACCGCCAATGAGCAATTTGCTGATGGAGGAGACATGCGTTACTTAAAATTCTTAATGTCCAGCAGGATCTTGTGATTGTAAAAAGTACACTTAAAAAGAAAAATAACACCTTTGGTTTACCAAGTAGAAGCCACTGAGATTGAACACGACCATCATTAAGGACACCCACCATCAGGCCAAGGTCTCTTCTCTTTCCTGCCATCAGGAAGGAGGTACAAAAGGCTTAGGTCCCCCACACCAGGTTCAGGAACAGTCATTACCTCTCAACCTTCAGGCTGCTCTGTAGATAATTTCACTCACCTCAAAACTGGACAGATTCCACAACCAATGAGTCATTTTCAAGCACTCTACAACTCTTGCTCTCAGAATTATTTGTTTGTTTATTATTATTGACTTTTTTTGTATTTACACAGTTTGTCTTCTGCACATTAATTGGCTGTCTTTGTGTGTGGTTTTTCATTTAATCTGTTGTATTTTTTTGTTCTACTGTGAATACCTACAAGAAAATGAATCTCAGAGTAGTATATTTTGATAATAAATTAACTTTTAACTTTGAACTTAAGGATTTAATCAAGAAGAAGCTTTGCTTGGCATGTTGCCAGATTATCTGTGAGTGACAGCAGCTGCATTATTCTGGCAAGTGCAGTCTTCCACCACACCTCTGCCTTGTCTTTGGAGAACCAGGAGTTAGATTACTCACTGCAGAGTACAATGAGGGCATTGGTCTAGTTAAGTTTCTGAGTCATCATTAGAAGTTTATATGGGGTGATACTGACTAACATAAAGGGGAAGTAGTCAAGTTCACTAGGAAATGGCCATTATTTGATACTTGTCAGCCCAAGCCTGAGAGACGTTCTGGTTTTGCTGCATGTGATCACAGATTGTTTCATAATTTGAGGCATTTTATAAGAAATTTAATATTATGGGAAATAGAAAGCACATTTAATAAGGACAATGTTACAATAGCCATGGGGGCATTTTAGTAGGCAGGTAGTTTGGGAAACTCAGATTGATGCTGGATCCCAAGAGAGGGAATTTGTCGAATGCCTACAGATGGCTTTTTAGAGCAGCTTGTGGTTGAGTCCCTAGCGGAAAGGCAATACTGGATTTGGTGTTGTGTAATGAACCAGATTTGATTGTGGAGCATAAGGTAAAGGAATTCTTGAGAGGCAGTGATCATAATCTGATAGAATTCACCCTGCAGTTCGAGAGTGAGAAGATAAAATCAGATGTATCAGTATTACAGTGGAGAGAAGGGATTTACAGAGGCATGAGAGAGGAGCTGACCGAAATTGATTGAAAGGGACACTGGCAGGGATGATGGTAAAACAGCAATGGTTTGAGTTTCTGAGGGCAATTTGGAAAGCCAGTAGACCAGAAGTCATAGAAGCAAAATTTGGCCATTTGACCCATCAAGTTTGCTCTGCCATTTGATCATGGCTGATCAATTTCCTTCTCAACCCCATTCTCCTGCCTTCTGTCCATAACCTTTTATGCCCTGACTTATCAAGGATCTATCAACCTCTGCCTTAACAATGCCAAATAATCTGGCCTCTACAGCCACCTGTGGCAATGAATTCCACAGATTCACCACCTTCCGGCTAAAGAAATTACCCCTCATCTCCATTCTATATGAATGACCCTCTTGTCTGACATAGTGCCCTCTTGTCCTAGAATCCCCCGCTGTTGGAAACATCCTCTCTACATCCACTCTATCTAGGCTTTTCAACATTAGATAGGTTTTAATGAGATCCTCCCTCATTCTAAACTCCAGAGCTGTCCAACAGTCCTCAATTGATAAGCCTTTCTTTCCTGGAATCATTTTCATGCGCCTCTTTTGAATTCTCTCCAATATCAGCACATCTGTTCTTAGATAAGGGGCTTAAGAAGCCTCAGCATTACATCCTTGTTTTTATATTTTAGAGTTTCAAAATGAATGCGAACATTGCATTTGCCTTCCTCATCACCGACTCAACCTGTAAATAGTCTATGCTTTTATTCCTTCTATTAAAATGCATGACCATACACTTCACGACATTATATTCCACCTGCCACTTCTCCCAATTGGTCTAAGTCCTTCTACACCCTCCCTCCTTCCTCAACATGCCTGCCCCTCCACCTATCTTTATATTGTCCGCAAACTAGCCCGCAAGGTCATCAATTCCATCATCCAAGTCATTGACCTACAACATAAAAAGAAGCAGCGGAACACCACTACTCACCGGCTGCCAATCAGAAGAGGCTTCCTCTATTCCGCCTATTTGCCTCCTGCCAATCAGCCAATTCTCTATCCCCACTAGTAACTTTCGTGTAATATCATGTCTTATCTTGCTAAGCAGCTACATGTGTGGCACCCTTTCAAAGACCTTCTGAAGATCCAAGTACATAACATCTATTGATTCTCCTTTTTCTATCCTGCTTGTTATTTCCTCAAAGAATTCCATCAGATTTGTTAGACAAGATTTTCCCCTGAGGAAACCATGCTGACTACAGCCCATTTTATCAAATGCCTCTAAGACCTCATCCTTAATAATGGACTCCAGCATCTTCACAACCACTGAGCTCAGAGTAACTGGCCTATAGTTTCCTTTCTTCCTCCTCTCTCCCTTCTTGAAGAATCGAGTGACATTTGCAACCTTCCAGGCTTCCGGAACCATTCCAAAATTTAGAGATTCTTGAAAGATCATTACTAGTGCTTCCATGATCTCTTCAGCCATCTCTTTCAGAGTCCTGGGGTGTACACCATCTGATTCAGGTGACTTATCTACCTCAAGACCTTTCAGTTTCCCAAGAACCTCTCTCTAATTATGGTAACTTCATACACTTCATGACCCCTGACACCTGGAATTTCCACCATACTTCTTGTGTCTTTCTCAGTAAAGACTGACGCAAAATACTTATTCAGTCCATCCGCCATTTTGTTGTCCCCTATTAATACCTCTCCAACATTGTTTTCAGTCTGTCAGTATCCATTCTTGCCTCCCTTTTACACTTTATGTATCTGAGGAATCTGCTGGTATCCTCTTTAATATTATTGGCTAGCTTACTTTCATATTTCATCTTTAGCTTCTTAGTTACTTTTTTAGTAGCCTCTGTTGGTTTTTAAAGGCTTCCCACTAATTTTTGCTCTATATGCCCTCTCTTTGGCTTTTATATTGTGTTTGATTTTTCTTGTATATTATGATCGCTGGCTCCTAAGAGTTCCTTTACCATAAGCTCCCTAATCAAATCTGGTTCATTATACAATACCCAGAATAGCTGGGCTCAACCACAAGCTGCTCTAAAACACCATCTTATAGGCATTCTACAAATTCTCTATCTTGGGATCCAAAATCATCACCAACCCGAGTTTCCTAATCAACCTACATATTGAAATCCCCTATGACTATCACAACATTGGCCTTTTGACATGCATTTTCTATCCCTCATTGTAATTTGTAGCCCATATCCTGGCTATTGTTTGGAGGGTGGCCTGTATATATCTCCCATCATGGTCTTTTTTCCTTTGCAGTTCTTTAACTCTACCCACAACGATTCTACATCTTCTGATCCTATGTCACCTCTTTCTAAGGATTTGATTTCATTTTTTACCAATAGACACACACCACCCATCTGTGTGTCCTTTTGATACAGTGTGTACCCTTGGATGTTAAGCTCCCGAGTATAATCTTCTTTCAGGCACAACTCAGTGATACCCAAAATGTCATACCTGTCGATCTCTAACTGTGCTACCTTCTTTAGTATACTGTCTTTATTCAAATATGTCACCTTCAATTCTGTATTTGTCACCCTTCTTTGAATTTGTCTCCGTTACACTGCAACTGATCACACTGATTGCAATTTTGCCCTTCCTGATAGTCTGACTACACTGCCTCTGATATATACCAACCGCCCCATCTTCAGCTCTATAGCTCAGTTTCCCAGCCTCCTTCCAAATTAGTTTAAGCCCTTTCCAACAGTTCTAGCAAACCTGTCTGCAAAGATATTGGCCCCCCTCCAGTTCAGGTGTAACCTGTCCCTTTTGTACAGGTCATATCTTCTCCAGAAGAGATCTCAATGATCCAGAAATCTGAAACCTTGCTCCCTGCACCAGTTTCTCTGCCAAGTCATCTTGTTCTTACCCTCACTGGCATGTGGCACTGACAGCAATCTAGAGATTACTAACCTGGAGGTCCTGCTTTTCAGCTTTCTACCTAGCTCCCTAAATTCTCTTCGCGACCTGCTCCCTTTTCCTACTGATGACATTGGTGCCAATAGGTGCCAAGACTTCTGGCTGTTCACCCTCTCCCTTTAGAATGCCATAGACTCACTCTGAGACATCCCTGACCCAGGCAGCTGGGTGGCAGAACACCATCTGGGTGTCTCTAATGTGTCCACAGAATCTCGTGTCTACCCCTCTTGCAATAGAATCACTTCTCACTACTGAAGTCCTCTTCTCCCTCTTCCCTTCTGAGCCACAGTGGCAGACTCAGTGCCAGAGACCCTGTCACTGTGGCTCTCCCCTGGTAGCACCCCCCCCCCCACAACAGTATCCAAAGCAGTATACTTATCACTGAGGGGAATGGCCACAAAGGTAATCTCTACTAGCTGTCCATTTCCGTTCCCTCTCAGGACAGTCACCCATGTGCCTGTCTCCTGCAATTTAGGGGTGGCTCCATCCTTGTAGTTCCAACTATCACCTCCTCAGTTTCCCACATGCACTGAAGGTCATTAAGCTGCACCTCCAGTTCCTTAACACGTTCTCTGAGAAGCTGCAGCTCGGTGCAGCTTTGGGAAACTGGAGGCCTTCCAGAATTCCCACATCTCACACAAAGAACACAGCACAATCCCTGGAGCCTGGCGCAGGATAGCTACATCCCAAAGATGAAGGAAGGATTATTCTAAAGAAAGGATGAGGCAACCGTGGCTGACAAGGGAAGTCAAAGACAGCATAAAAGTCAAAGAGAGGGCATATAATATAGCAAAAATTAGTGGGAAGGTAGAGAATCGGGAAGTGTTTAAAAAAACAACAAAAGACAACTCAAAAAGCATTAAGAAGAGAAAAGATGAAAAATAAAGATAAGCAAGCAGAAGTATTAAAGAGGATACCAATTTTTTTGCAGATACAGGCAGTCCCCGGGATACGAACGAGTTCCAAACCTGAGTCCGTCTTTAAGTCAGATTTGTACGTAAGTCGGAACAAGTACATCTGGTATTATTTAGCGTCAGTTAGTCAAACGTTTGTCTTAGTATATAGCATATATTTTACCTTTCTCTGCATATAAAACACTTGAGAAATGTATGTATTCCAATAATTAAACCACTGCGTTGCTTAGTAATAATCGTAGCTTTCATCAGGGCAGGGCCTTTCACATGCTCCATTATTCTCACTTTATCCTATAAAATTGTTCTGATTGTTGACCGACTGTAGCCTAACGCTTTTCCAATGACCGATGGCGTTTCACTTCTTTCCAAACACTTTAGTATTTCCACTTTATTTTCAATCGTGATCGCTTTCCGTCAACGGAACAGAAACACTGCGGGTGGCGGGTCCCGACCCCTGCTGGCTCCCAAGGTCTGCTGGGTCCTAAGGACCACCGCACTGAGCCACGTTAAATGGGACAAGTGGGGGCTGTGCTGGGTTTGGGTACTTGATCCCCCACAGTATTCCACGTGGGAATTAAACCAGAGGTGGCAGTGCTTTTTTTACGAAGTCGAGTTGCAAGCTCAACATCAACCCGGCACGGAAGCAGTCTGTCACTGGATCGAACCTCCGTTCTCGAGCCTGATGCTGATCTCACTGCGCCACCAGATGACCAGAAAAGGTAGGGAGGGGTCAGGGTGAATCTTGCTAAGAAAAATTTAAGCCAAATACAAAGTTACACACTCAACACAGTGTCAATGGCAACAACTTAAAATGACAGACGGCGTCGTGATCTGACTTAAAATGGCGGATGCTGTTCTCCTTCCTTGATTCGTAAGTATGAGTTGTCCGCAAGTCAGACATTCGTAACTCGGGGACAACCTGTATATATGGTAAAGAGTAAAAGAGAGGTGAGAGTGGACTGCTGGAAAATGAGGCTGGGGAGGTAGTAATGGGGGACAAAGAAATGGCAGATGAACTGAATAAGCATTTTGCACAGCACTTCTGTGCTGGAAGTTTGAGAGTGCCAGGGGGCAAGACGAGAGTGCGATTGCTATTACTAAGGAGAAGGTGCTTGGGAAGCTGAAAGGTCTGAAGGTAGATAAGTCACCTATACCAGATAGACTACACCCAGGATTCTGAAAGAAGTAGCTGAAGAGATTGTGGAGAAGCTAGTAATGATCTTTCAAGCATCACTAGATTCTGGCATGATTCCCGAGGACTGGAAAATTGCAAATGTCACTCCATTCATTATGAAGAGAGGGAGCCAGAAGAAAGGAAATTATAGGCCAGTTAGAATTCAGTGGTTGGGAAGATGTTGGGATCTATTAGTAAGGATGGGGTTTCAGGGTACTTGGAGGCACAAGATATAAAGTAGGCCAAAGTCAGCATGGTTTCCTCAAGGGGAAATCTTGCCTGACAAATCTGATGGAATTCTTTGAGGAATCAATAGGCAGAATAGACAAAGGAGAGTCAGTGAATGTTGTGTACTTGCATTTTAGAAGGCCTTTGACAATGTGCCACAGATGGGGCTGCTTAACAAAGTAAGAGCTCATGGTATTACAAGAAAGATACTAACATGGATAGCAGATCGACTGATCGACAGGAGACAAAGTGTTGGAATAAAGGGGCCTCTTCTAGTTGGCTGCTGCTGAGAAGTGGTGTTCCGCAGGGGTTGATATTGGGATCGCTTCATTTCACATTATGAACAAATTGGATGCCACAATTGATGGTTTTATAACCAAATTTTGCAGACTGCAAAGATAGGTGGAGAGGCAGATAGTGTTGAGGAAACCAGGAGTTGGAAGGACTTGCAGAGATTGAGAGAATGGCCAAAGAAGTGGCAGGTAGAATATGATGTAGGAAAGTGTATAGTCATGTACTTTGGTAGAAGGAATAAAGGTGTAGACTATTTTCTAAATGGAGAGAAAATTCAAAAAATGAGAGGGAGTCCTTGTACAGGATTGAGTCAACTTGCAGGTTGAGTCAGTGGTAAGAAATTCACATACAATTTTAGCATTCATTTTCGAAAGGACTAGAATATAAAAGGAAGAATATGATGCTGAGGTTTCATAAGGTATTGGTCAGACCACACTTGTAGTATTGTGAGCAATTTTGAGCCTTTATCTAAGAAATATTGAGGGTTCACGAGAATTATTCTGGGAACGAAAGGGTTAATGTATGAGGAGCGTTTGATGGCTCTGGGCCCGTACTCACTAGAATTTAGAAGAATGAGGGGGTATCTCATTGAAACCTAACAAATATTGAAAGGCCTAGACAGAGTGGATGTGGAGAGGATGTTTTCTGTAGTGTGTGAGTCTAGGACCAGAGGGCACAGCCTCAAAAGAGAAGGTTGTCCATTTGAACAGAGATGAGAAGAAAGTTCATTATCCACAAGGTGGTGAATCTGTGGAATTCGTTGCCACAGGCAGTTGTGGAGGTCATTGGATATGTTTAAAGCAGAGATTGATAGGTTCTTGATTAGTCAAATGTTATGGGGAGAAGGCAGAAATTGGAGTTGAGAGGGATAATAAATCAGCCATGATAGAATGTCAGAGCAGACTCAATGGGCCAAATGGCCTACTTCTGCTCTTATGTCTTATGGTCTAAACTTCTGTGAACTTACAGAAAGAAATCATTTCTAACTTTACCCCATGAAAAAGAGCCAATGATAGCCTATGGCTGAGATGACAGACTCCCAACAATAGGAAGAGTCTTCCTTGGTGTGAAGTGTATCTGCAGCCAATTTCTTTCCATTCCCATTGGCTTCTGTTTAGGCTTGCTGATGCCATATGTGGATAAATACCGCATTTGTCCGTATTTGATCTCAGCTCTAGAATTCAGTTTAATTTTTGCTAACAATGTGATCAAGCTTTTTTTGAGATCTGGTGCTGAGTGGTCCTAACAAAATCCACATTGAGCAAGATGCTGGTCAGAAAATGGACTCTCAGTGACACAAATCATCTTTTTGTTAATTATCTAAGAGCAGGGGGATGGGCCAGATAGTGTGTCTCTTTTTGTGATTTGGGCTTATTTTCACTTTATTCGATGGATGCCTGTACCAAACCTTAAGGCACAAAATCATGCATCTTTAGCAACCCAGCAAGAATTCTATTTTCTTCCAAAATATGCACATATCAAAATAATTTAAAGCAGGGTAACACACACAAAATGCTGGAGGAACTCAGCAGGCCAGACAGCATCTGTGGGAAGGAGTTAACAGAAACAAATTGGGGTTGAGATCCTCCATCAGGACTCTAAGGCTCTAATTTAAAGCATGGTTTATTTTCCCCACCCATGGCTTCATGTTTAGCCATTATTCCATGAGTGCCAGTATTATCATTATTCATTTTTTGTTTTGTAATGGTGAGTATTCACACTAGTTGCTGTCAAGCCCATATAGAATAGCATCATCAGTTCTGATGAACCCAATCAAGCCATGTTCCTGCATGGGTTACCAACCAGTAATCAGGCTCAGCAATTCCAATTGATTTCCTCTCAAGGAAATTGAAGCAAATTACAGCCTCTCCATCTGAGGTCAGCAACTGGGTACATAAAAGGAGGAATGGTGCTTCGTATTGATTTTGCAGAGTCAGGAGTTGAGTTACTCACTGAAGGATAATTGTCTCTGACCAGCTCTTGTAGGAACAACATTTAAACAGTGGTCCTATTTGGATTCTGGACTACTGGTAGCCTTCAAGAAGTGTATTGTTTTCTCCGTCTGTTCAGTGTTTGTGATCATAGAATAAATCTATAAGTTTTTGATTAATTTTACAATAATCTATGGAGTACTTTAAGAAACATAAATGCAAATATATTTAATAATATTATTGTATCTTTAACTAAAGGAAAGTGAGGAATCGTTCTCAAGGGTGAATTAAAGAATATATTTTGAGCTGCCTTAGACTATAATAACCAGAAACTTTAGGTTCTATGGTATATGAACAGCTAAATGATATTGGGTCCTGATGAAGGGTCTTAGTCTGAAATGTCAACTCTTTATTCCTCTACATAAATGCTGCCTGACATGCTGAGTTGCTCCGGAATTTAAAGACATAAGACATTGGAGCAGAATTAGGCCATTTGGCCCATCGAGTCTGCTCTGCCATTCAATCATGGCTGATCCTTTTCAACCCCCCTCAGCCCCATTCCCCAGGTTCTTCTTGTAACCTTTGATACCGTGTTCAATCAACATCCTATCAATCTCTGCCTTAAACATGTCCAACGACCTGACCTCCACAGCTGCCCATGGTAACAAATTCCACAAAATTACCTCCCTCTGGCTAAAGAAATTTCTCCGCATCTGTTTTAAATGGACGCCCCTTTATCCCGAAGGTGTACCCTCTTGTCCTAGACTCTCCCACCATGGGAAATATCCTTTCCACATCTACTCTTTCAACGTTTGAAAGGTTTCAATGAGATCCCTCCTTATCCTCCTAAATTCCAGTGTGAACAGACCCAGAGCCATTAATGTTCTTTGAATGATAACCCTTTCACTTAGATTGTTACTCTGGATTTAGAGCATCTGCAGAATCTCCTCTGCAATTGATACTTACAGCAGTCATTCAGCTAATACCTTACTTCAGCAAAATTCTCTATTGTGATCACCTTTCATTACACGATCGCCAATTTTTATTCTGGATTTGCATGTAAGAATATATTGGAAATCTAGAAATATGAAGATTTTATTCCTTGTGTTTCAGCTCTGACTAGGCACTGTACATCCATTTGCAGTATAATTACCATTTCTTAGCACACATGTAACAACATTTTATTCCAGTCAGTAACAACGTTCCAAGAATCTTATGTCTTTTCTTTGTTGAAGCTAAGCATCACATGGAGAGTCGCGGTCTTCTTCTTTTGATACTATCTGGACTTCTCCTGAATACCATCAACGCTACAAACATTCTAGGCTTTCGCATTAATCGGTAGAAAAATGGTGTAGAACAGAGAGACCTAGGAGAAAAGTACATGGTTCCCTGAAAGTGCTATCACAGATTGACAGGATGGTAAGAAATGCTGATGGCGTGCTGGTCTTCATCAGTCAAGGTAATGAATGCAGAAGTTGGGATGTCATGTTTCAATTGAACAGAACACTGTCAAGGCCACATTTGGAATTTTGTGTTAAGTTTTGATCCCACTTCTATAGGAAAAAAATGCCTATAGAAAAAGATGGAGATAGTGCAACAGAGATGTTGTCAGGAGTTGAGGGACTGGGCAGACTTTATCCATGCAGCACAAGGGAATGAGGAATGATAGATGATCTTATATACAGTATGCATAAAATGATGAGGGGCAGAGATAATTAGAGAGCATAGGTTTAGGGTGAGAGGAGAGAGACTTAATCAGAAGATGAGGGCAGTCTTTTCATCCAGTGGGTGGTCCGTAAATGAAATGGTCAACATGAACAGATTGGGCTGAAGTGTCTGTTTCATTGCTATATTGGCTCTATATCACTGGTCATGAAGGAACCTCAGATTCTACAGGACTCATACTGTAACACTCAAACCTCCTTCACACCCGTCAGTCATCACACCGAAGTAAAGAAGAATTTTTGCACAAGTACAGTATTTTAACATATTCCCCCAGAAGTCTATTCTCATAATAGAATAATTTGGAGCAGAACAATAGGACCATTTAGACCAGTGATTCCCAAAGTGGGTGACATTGAAGTTTCTAAGTGGGCAATAAAGATAAAGAGGGTTGCAGGGTGTATGTGTTGGGGGGGGGGGGGTGGTTGGTGCAGCTGAGGGATTACTGGCTTAATTTAAGAAATTAATTACTTATTATAAACATTTGATCCTCAGTGCCTCATAATTGATTACAATGATCACGTAATCACCTCATCTCTTGCTAACCCACCGTTCTCTTAGATGTCGCTTGTAACGCATTATGGTTATTGAAAAGTAATGTGACAGTTCTGTATTTGGCATATCGTGAGAAATCTAACTGAAGAAATTGTTATTGCCATTCACTTCTGTAATGCAGTGTTAGCCAGTATGATTCCTATACTCTAATCACACAGTGATACAATTCCTGTGAATTAGGGTATGGCATTTAATGCTGGCTGGTGGCGTAGTGGCTCCAGCGCCGGACTTCGGAGTGAAAGCTCCCGAGTTCGAATCCAGCCGGCTCCCTTGCACACTTTCCATCCATGCTGCGTTGCGTGTCGAGCTAGCAACTCGGCCTCGTAAAAATAAGAAAGCGTCCTGATGTCTCCGATGATTGAATGGAGTAAAGCTCAGAATATGCCCTTTCACATGCCCTTTGCCCAACTGAGATATTGCTGCCCCACTTTATGTATCTTCAGGCAGATAGTTGGGTTTTGCCAGAGCTATGATGATTTAACTTTCCCCTCTTTTGATCGCAGCACTTGAGGTTGAATAGGTGATTGCCCATGGACATTAACCCATAACAAAAATAGCATAAGCAGACCAAAAGTAAAAGAGGTGTAGATAGTGTAGATAGTGCAGTGTGGAGTGTTTGAGATATAGATTTATATCAGCACCAAGCAACCAACAGCAGCCAATGTATTTGTTGAGTGAAAAAGTTTTTTCAAATGAGGCAATGAAACCTTCCAGGCTCCTTGAACCTTTGAAGAGAATGCATTCTTCAAACACGAATTTGGCTTATTTTCCGTCACTTGGTGCAAATTTTCAGAAATGGAAAACACCTCAATACATATTTACTAACATTTCACAACAAAACAGTGATGTTTGTATGGTTCATACATTTCATTACTCTTTGCTAAATCTGGAAAGCCCCATACATTTGGAGAAGAACTGATTCTGCCAGCAGTAAGGAAGGTTCTGAGTACAGTTTTGCATAACTCACCAGACCAAAGAACTAAAGTGATTCTGCTCAGCTATACCTCTGTTTGAAGACGAATAGATGAAATATCTGAGAACGTGGAAGATACATTGTGCAACATATTTTGGATATCAGAATTTGCTTAGCGGTTGCATTAGTCAACTTTGCTAGTCAACAAATCTTTGCTTCTTGGTAGAGGCCATTTCATAAAAGTTGAAAGTATGGTTCGATAGTTGTTATTTACAAGGGACTAGAAACGGATATGAAGGGGGAGTCAATATTTTGTGTTGCTGAGCAATTTTTCAAAGAGAAGGACATTCCACTCACCTCCATTCTTGCTGTGCAACTGCGGGGTTCTAATTTCTTGAAAAAAACTGGATCTAATATATTTACTATTCACTGTGTAATTTATAAACATTGTAAAAAAAACAAGTGATCAACTGCACAAATCATTAAATACTATTATCACAGCAATAAATAAAATCAAGTATCATGCTCTCAATTCTCGACTAGAAAGAGAATGATGAACAATTTGAATGTGTGTGGTTTGTAATTTATGTATTTTGTTATTTAATAATAGATTTGAATATTTTTTGCAATTATTTGTCACTGATTTGAATTTGCAGCACATATTTTCTTTCACTGTGCATTGTAAATCAGAATTCTTTATAGTTTTAATGTAATGGCTGGAAAGGGAGAGGGGGACAGTGGGGATGTGGTCTGGGAGCCGAGGGGCCAGTAACCCAGAAACGTTTGGGAACTGCTGGTCTAAATACAGTATTGCTATATGCTTTTGTTCCTGGGGGCACCTTGTAACCAACACACAATATTTTAGGGTTAAATATGATCAGTAATGTGGATAAAATGTTGTTGAAACATTGGAAGCCAAATGGGAGCTTTATGTGCAACTTAATGGATATTGTGTTGATAATGGAAGAAGCTGGGCACCAGCTCACAGCGAGTATAACTTTCTGCTGGAAATGTCCAAAAAGTTAAAATGATGGTGAACAATGGTACTTTTGAACAGCTCTTTCAAGTTCTTAGTTCTTTTGTATAGCGATAACTCTACACAGGAGTATCTATGATATTAGCAATTAATTTTGTCCCATGACATGAGTCATGGTCATAGAGTCATAGAACACTACAGCACAGAAAGAGGCCCTTCAGCCCATCTAGTCCACGCCTAGTCCCATTGACCTGCACCTGGACCATAGCCCTCCATACCTCTCCCACCAATGTACTTAACCAAATTTCTCTTAAATGTTGAAATTGAACCCACATCCAGTACTTCTGCTGTCAGTTTGTTCTATGCTTGCACTGCTTTCTAAGTGAAAAAATTTCCCCATCATGTTCCCCTTAAACATTTCACCTTTCATCCTTAACCCATGACTTCTAGTTCTAGTATCTCCCAGTCTCAGCAGAAAAAGTCCGCTTGCATTTACCCTGTCTATACCACTCATATGTTATCATATGCCTATCAAATCTCCCCTTATTCTTCAACACTCTAGAAAATAATGTCCTAAACTATTCAACCTTTCCCCATAATTCAGGTTGTCAAGTCCTGGCAACGTCCTTGTAAATTTTCTCTGCACTCTTTCAATCTTATTGACATCTCTGCTGTAGGCAGGTGACCAGAACTTCAGACAGTTCTCCAAATTAGGCCTCGCCAACATCTTGTACAACTTCAATATAACATCCCAACTCCTATACTCAATACTTTGATTTATGAAGGAAGGCCAATGTGCCAAAAACAAAATTTAGACATAATCTGCCCATTACATTTACCAAGTTAATTTGCTTGGACTCAATCTCTCTTTCTCATGAATAACACTTATCAATGATGAAGGCTCTTTAGCCTTAATAGTCGGCATAATAGTATGTTTACCATTAGACAGGGTTGTGAACAGTTCATTTCAGTATATTTCATTCCTTATTAACACTTTCCTCCATCCATGCACATCATCAGTTAAGCTACTCTAGTGAAAATCATAATGATTTGATATTCTGAAACAAGACCATTCCCTGCCACTAGTTTATTTAATGATTAATAAAGAACTGCTGGAATTACTTTGCAGTTAATCTGCTGAAACAATAAAGGCAGGTAATTACAGATCAAGATTAAATAGATTCAGAAAACAAAAACCCAAAGAGCATAGAAAGACAAAGAATATTATTTGGATACTAAATTAAGCAAATCTGCAGGAGGTAAGAATCATGTGTTTTTCATTATTTTAAAGTTTTCACACTTAATATTCATAGGAACATTGTTTATGGTCAAAATTAACGAAGTGAATGTGCAAATGGCTATCTGATGAGTGATTATGAGTATTTTCCACTTGGTAGAAAATTAATTATTAAATCAATCATTAGGAAAGAGACTTAAAAATCTTAGCTAAAATTCATAGCATCTTTTCCAATGTTTAATATATATTAATTGTGCCTAATCATGCTCATATCAAATTATATTATATAAATACTTTAATAATAGAGCCTTGTTCTCCCAGATGTTTTCTGAATTACATTTGGGATTAAATAAGTATTTTGAAATTAATACTTCAAGCCAACCTTTATGTTATAAAAATATACCATAAATTATACTGAATTGTGAAAAATATCACATACTTGATCAGAATTTTCTGCACCTGTTTTGATCATTGATGTGGCGCAAATAAAATCATTAATGATAAACACACATGGAAAGAATATTCAAGGAACAAATAGATATGTGATCTCATACCATATGATCCAAATGGCATTGAAATGCACAACTGATTGGCTTCAAATGACAGATTATCACACACAAACAAAAACACTAAAAGTTACCAATGATAGCTACTGCACCCGAAATGATTATGCATATGGTTATAAATTAGAAACTGGTAATAGAATTAGGAGGCAAATCCATAACAACTGCATGATGTTTATCAGGTAAAGCCAGAATAGTGACATTATGAATTTGTTTATTAATAATTAAGTGAGAAATAAAGCTGATTTTGTACATTAATAAACAATAATCTTAATGTGCTTCAGGCTTACTTTCCTGTTCCAAATAAATTATTTAAATTTTTAATGATCGCTAATATATCAATAGAGATTGAAGAGCCATAACAATAATTGAACAATAATTTTCGAACGTTAGTTTAGGAATTTAGAAAGATCAACAGAACCGATGAAACAGGTCCTGAATCATTAACTCTGTTTGTCTTCCCATAAATTTGGCCTAATCTGCTGAGTTCTTCCAGTGTTTTCTGTTTCTATTTTAGATTTCTAGCATCTGCAGTTTGTTTGTTTCTCATTTGTTGAGTCTGTTTTCTAGGTCAACCGCCAAAAGAACTATGAACTAATTTCAAATTGTTTCTGGATGTTTGGTTTATATTTGTTGCATTGGCAGCCATTAAAGTCTTTGGCTTTCTGACACTTATTGACATGTGTTTTATTCACGTTATTTTAATAATACTTGTAAGAGATGAAAGAAATTTAACCGATATTTGGATATCAGTGGGTTGCTGGATGTCTGTAATCAATACTACTTTCTGTCCTGCGCTGTGTGGCAGCAGAGGCCTGCCAGTAAACAAGAACTGATAATGGTGCAGGGAGCAGAGTAATATGATAGTAGAAATAAAATACCATATGATCCCAGGAGAGATCTCCTCCCCATCTGTTTGTGTCTTTAAAATCCAAGAACCATTTTTTTACAATTGATTAATGCAGCGGTTATGAAACTGCAGGGCTTGCATGTAATAAGCTTGCTGTGGAAATGTTACTGCAGTGTCCTCGTCAGCAACAGTTGCATTGCAGAAATTTGGAAATCCAGATAATGCTGGTTTCCCATTTATCTACGCCAAGTACTTAAAGATTAGATTTATTTGTCACATGTACATCGAAATATACAGTGAAGTGACTCGTTTGTGTCAAGTCAGGTCAGTGAGGGTTGTCCTGGGCAGCCCAGAAACATCGCCACGCTGCCAGTATGCCCAAAATTCACTAACCCTAACCGTACGTCTTTGAAATGAGGGAGGAAACCAGAGAACCTGGAGGAAATCCATACAGTCACAGGGAAAACATACAAACTCCCTACAGGCAGCAGCGGGAATTGAACCCCAACCAGTGATTGCTGGAACTGTAAGGCAATATGCTGACTGCTATGCCACCGTGTCTCCCGTTTATTTCCTGCTTTACTGCTTGATCTAAGGACATACTTAAATAACAAAATTAAACTTGATACGAAGCAGCTTAGCTTTGCACTAGCTTGATCGACTAAACGACCTGGTGCTTTAGTAAATTCCCAGGGGGCTCGGCCATCTGGAGAGTGCAGTTATGGCTGGGGCCGCCATCGCTGGGCGTGGACACTGTATTGAGGCCTGAGAGTGGAAGACAAATCGTGGTCAGCTCCATTACTCTGTACTGATTGAGCAAAATTACAATTGTCAAGGATGAGTGGAAAATGAACAGGCGTTCAGCACAGTCTGTTTGCGTTTGACCGTCTCCCTCTCTTCTTGCAACTACTGTTGGGCAGGAGGTGCAGGAATCAACAGGGTCGGAAACAGTTATTTTCATGCAGCCATCAGGCTTCAAACTCTGTTATGAAGAATTTCCATTTACATTATATGGTTATATACGTTACATCCATGTATGACAATGAACTTGACTTGACCAGCACTGAATGGCTCCACAACTTTGGACTCACTTTTGAGGACACTGAAGTTCATGCTCCATGTGCTTTTGTTTACTTTTTTTTAAAGTATTGCACAATTTTTCCTTTTTTGCAAGTTGGATATACAGCAGTCTTTGTGTGTGTGTTTTAGTGAATTCTATTGTATTTCATTCTTTTGTGAGTGCCTGCAAGATGAATCTCGAGATTTTATATGCTATACTTTGAGAATACATTTGAACTTTGCATCCAGTAATAAGCCTGACCTGTGGCAATACAGTAAATGTGTCCTTTGAACTGCTTTGTGTCTTATAAGTGAAACAAAGGTCAGCCATGCACTAGTGTTGAGCTGTAATTTGAGGTCTCCATAGGTTAGTTTGGTCCTTTGAATGATTTTTCATACTCATGAAGGAAGTGTCAAGTTCTGCGAACTTTTGATGTCAGCTGACCCTGAGACTCAACAGGAGGCTTTTAAAACTTGGCTCATGAGCAGCTTCAGCATTGGTTGCACCATTGTGGCTCTGAGTGGCAGGCCAATCATCCTGATATCCGTGTAACTTACATAAATTATTGAAGGTATCTGAAGTTGGGAATAACACAACCCAGAGATCAGGAGTAAGTTGAATGGTACAGACAGTAGCCCAGAGAAACTGTAAGAAAGAAAAAATGTTTGAAGAAATATTAATCTCCATGATACCAAATGTTATTGACCATTTGATAACAATAAAATAGTGTTTGGAGAATTTCACGAAAAGACAATAAGATGCAGGAGCAGAATTGGGCCATTTGGCCCATCGAGTCTTTTCATTGTGGCTGATCCAATTTTCCTCTCAGCCTCAATCTTCTGCTTCACCCTGTTCCCCTTCATGCCCTGACCAATCAAGAAACTATCAACCTCTACCTTCAATATACATAAAGACTTGGCCTCCACAGCTGCCTGTGGCAAAGAATTCCACAGATTCACCACTCTCTGGCTAAAGAAACTTCTCTTCAACTCCCTTCTAAAAGGATGCCCCTCTATTCTGAGGCAGCATCCCCTGGTCTTAGACTCTCCCACCATAGGAAATATCCTTTCCACATCCACTCTACCAAGGTTTACTTTTTTCCACAAATGCTGACCAGCTTGCTAGATTCCTCCAGCTTTGTGAGTGTGTTGCTTGGATTTTCAGTATCTGCAGATTTTCAATGTCATTATTGTCTTAGCCCATTTATACTTCAACTAATCTCACTAAAACATCGATTATCTGGCTGGTTAGCTCTTTATGGAACCCTGCTCTATGTAGATTGGCTGCTATATTTTTTACATTATAATAGTGACTAGCTTTCCAAATAAACTTGATTGCGTTGATGAAAACCCCAACAAGGAGCTGTGTGTTCCTTTCACTTGAACACCAGCCTTTCAGATTGTACAGAAGGATTAATCAAGCCTCATTACAGAAACAGTTAGTATTTCAGAGCAAAAATATTGATAAGGTAATTAAGAAATAAAATTTGTTTACAAAGTGGGCAGCTTTTAAAGCAGAATCTAGATAATGCTGAAACAACACTCTACCCTGAGCTTTCACTGTACCTTAGAAATTGAACCCTTTCTTACCACATAGTATATTGTTTATATTCAAGCATTAGTCACCCTTTCATGTGGTATGAAATTACCTTTTCTCAGCATTCCTCGGTTCTTACCATGTCGTACTTTACAGAAATGAAATTCAGGTACCTTGTATTCTTCTTAGTGAGATATCTAGTAATACACAGGCACGTTGCCAGGAGCATATTCAAAAGCTACAAACAAGCATGATTCTTTTGCAAGCCTGCTCTCTACATCCTGAGAACCAAACAGTTGTCACATTAGCTTGTAATCCAGCACTTAAAGGCAAAAGGCGACTCATGAAAGTAGCCAGTGGTGCTTTAGCCCCTTATTCTGGGGTTTTAACTGGCTCTGTAATGGTGTGAGTTTTCATGGAACTGTGGGCACAAGGAGCAGTGTGTCGTGTCGATTTAGAAGCAGACTGTTTTAAAATAAAGTGGTTCACTTCACCTCTGGAGGGGTGCAGTGGATGGGGGATGGGGAACAATGAAGAGATGGCTGGGTGGAGGCTTTTCTAGCTGAAAAGTGACCCAGAGTTCATTCTTTGTCCCTTGGAGACTCTGCTTCAAATCTGGATTGTTCTCAAATGTAGCTATTGTTCTGAAATCTTGTACAGCTCAATGCTTAATAGATTGGGAGTACAATCATTTATTGTAATTGAGAAGAATTCCCTGATGGAGAATGGAAAATGACCAATAATTAACATTGCATTGCAGCTAACAGCATATTGATAGGCATTTAAAGGGTGAACATAAAGACGAATATCGGAGTTGGATTATACATATATACTTTGACAATAAAATTAACCTTTGAAGCTTTGAAAGGACATAGAAATCCTGTTATGTGTGTGCCTTAAAAGCACTGATAAGAACTCACTTAGAGTATTGTGAGCAGGTTTGGGCCTCTTATCTTAGAAAGGATGTGCTGAAACTGGAGAGGGTTCAAAGGAGGTTCACAAAAACTATTCCAGGATCAAATGGCTTGTCATATGAAGAGCGTTTGATGGCTCTGGGCCTTTATTCACTAGAAGTCAGAAGAATGAGGGGTGACCACATTGAAACCTATCGAATGGTGAAAGGCCTTGGTAGAGTGGATGTGGAAAGGATATTTCCTATGGTGGGAGAGTCTAAGACCAGGGGATGCTGCCTCAGAATAGAGGGGCATCCTTTTAGAAGGGAGTTGAGGAGAAGTTTCTTTAGCCAGAGAGTGGTGAATCTGTGGAATTCTTTGCCACAGGCAGCTGTGGAGGCCAAGTCGTAAATGTATATTGAAGGTAGAGGTTGATAGTTTCTTGATTGGTCAGGGCATGAAGGGGAACAGGGTGAAGCAGAAGATTGGGGCTGAGAGGAAAATTGGATCAGCCACAATGAAAAGACTCGATGGGCCAAATGGCCCAATTCTGCTCCTGCATCTTATTGTCTTTTCGTGAAATTCTCCAAACACTATTTTATTATTATCAAATGGTCAATAACATTTGGTATCATGGAGATTAATATTTTTTCAAACATTTTTTCTTTCTTACAGTTTCTCTGGGCTACTGTCTGTACCATTCAATTTGTTATGCACATTCATTAATAAATGAAGAGTTAAGATTTTTCCTGGTTTCTCTCTCTCTCCCTCTCCACCTGTAGCATTAAATCTGATATTGTTGCATCTTCCCATCTTCTTTTCAGTTTCATGAGGATTTGTTTTATCTGCACTGATACATTGATTACTGATGGTGTACATGTGAAGCCATTGTTTCAGTTCAGGATTTGGCATCCAGATAGTTGCACAATGCTCCGAGGCTAAACAATCTGTGCTGACGCCTGAGTCACGATGATCTGGAGGAAATGACTGATTGGTGCAGAAGCCAGCTGTGACAGTTATTTCACTATACTTTTAAGTATGTAACTTGTTTACACACAAAACCTGAAACATGTCTGAATAACAATGAAATGAATAGCGGATTTGAATGTTATGAAAAGGCACATTTGGGTTGACCTATACAGAGGTGTTGGCTTAGAGAGCAAATCCAGAACGAAGCCTTGCTCACAAAAGATGGTCACTAACAAATCAAGTGAAAGAATTAAGAGATATTTCTTTATTGAGAGAGAATTTCTCAGATGGTATAGGTGAAGAAGATTTGAGGGGAATTTTTGAAAATAGATAAGGCAGAAGGAATCGAATAGTACATGGACAGGGAGTTTCATTGTAATTAGTGAAATTAGGTTTCTGTATAAACACTGCCATTGACCAAAATTCTGGTCATAAACAGTAAATTCTATATACATTCCACTAATCCTCACTTTCCTAAACATTCAACAAAATGCTTAACTGTTTTAACCATATAACAATTATAGCACGGAAACAAGCCATCTCAGCCCTTCTAGTCCGTGCCAACGCTTACACTCACCTAGTTCCACTGGCCCGCACTCAGCCCATAACCCTCCATTCCTTTCCTGTCCATATACCTATCCAAATTTTACCTTAAATGACAATATCGAACCTGCCTCTACCATTTCTACTGGAAGCTCATTCCACACGGCTACCGCTCTCTGAGTAAAGAAATTCTCTCTTGTGTTACCCTTAAACCTTTGCCCCCTAACTCTCAAATCTTGTCCTCTTGTTTGAATCTCCCCTACTCTCAATGGAAAAAGCCTATTCACGTCAACTCAATCTATCTCCCTCATTATTTTAAATACCTCTATCAAGTCCCCCCTCAACCTTCTACGCTCCAAAGAATAAAGACTTAACTTGTTCAGCCTTTCCCTGTAACTTAGGTGCTGAAACCCAGGTAACATTCTAGTAAATCTTCTCTGTACTCTCTCTATTTTGTTAATATCTTTCCTATAATTTGGTGACCAGAACTGTACACAATACTCCAAATTTGGCCTTACCAATGCCTTGTACAATTTTAACATTACATCCCAACACCTATACTCAATGCCCTGATTTACAAAGGCCAGCATACCAAAAGCTTTCTTCACCACCTTATCCACATGAGATTCCACCTTCAGGAATGGAGTTTTATAACTCCATTTGGGTATGATCAATGAATGAGAATGTAACAGTTAAATTGTCATCCCATTTTTAACAGTTGGGTATATGTGCTTAAAATTTTGCCTGTTTGGTATCTCTGTCTTCTTTGTGTCTACCCAGATGAAGGTGCACTTGACTAGGATATCCATGTGCAGAAAGTTCATTCATTCATTTGTATGTGCTCTGTCATATGACATGGGTGATCATGGTCTTTGGCAATGTTCTTCTACAGAAGTGGTTTGCCATTGGCCCCAGCCATTATCAGTCCTCCTCAGAGACTGTCTGCCTGGCGTCAGTGGTCGCATAACCAGAACTTGTGATATGCACCATCCACCACCTGCTCCCATGACTTCACGTGACCCTGATCGGGTGGAGGTGGGGGGCATTAAGCAGGTGCTACACCTTGCCCAAGAGTGACCAGTAGGGAAGGAGCGCCTTACCCCTCCCTTGGTAGAGGAGTACCTCCACCCTGCCACCTGCGTACAGAGTTTCTGTATTTGGAGAAGTTAAGACATGATCCCTAACATCAAAGCACCTTCATCAGGATGCAATGTAATGAGATAGAGGTGGCCAAGCAAGGAATTTTAATGTTTCTCAAGTGGAGGGGCAGGAATATTCCTTTGGACTTAGCAAGGAGGGAGAAACGGCAGCTGCAGTCTTCCAATTCCTGCCACCAGCCTAGGCAGCTTCTTTACTGAAATTATCTCCTGAGCTCGCTTGGTGAATAAATATTACTTCCCCCACTTGAAGTAACATTTATTATTTTTTACCGGCAAAATTAATCTTTGGCTTTAATAAAGGATTTTGCTTTCATTGTATCTAGTTCAGAAAGAAATAGGTTACACTTGAAAACATGTCATCTGAAGTGGTTGAATTCAGTGAGTCCAGAGTGCTGGTTGGAGGATGACATGCCATCCTTTGAGATTTATGGGAGCAGCATAAGAGAGCAGAGGCAGAGAAGTGGGAGCATGTTATACATTACGTTACGATATAGTGAGCTGCGTCCATTCAAATACCAACAAGTCTGCCTGGTGTCAGTGGTCGCATAACCAGAACTTGTGATATGCACCATCCACACCTGCTCAGTGTTCTACATGAACTGGATTGGGGTAAACGTGACAAAGGAATCTAAGGGAAGGGCAATGTACCAAGGGTATTAGCAGAATGTCAATTGCACACAAGTTTGAAGGTTCGCAGGCTGGGCTTTTCTAAATCAGTAGTAATACATTCAAAATTGCTGGAGGAACTCAGCAGGCCAGGCAGCATCTATGGAAAAGAGTAGTCGACGTTTCAGGCTGAGACCCTTCCATCTACCAAACTAGTTTAAATAGTCCTGAGCAGCATTAGTGAACTTCCTGGCTGGGATATTGGTTCCCCTCCATTTTTAGTGCAGTCCATCCATTTTGTTCGGGTTATGACAACCCCAGAAGGGATTCCAAAGATTCAAGAGCCTGAAACCCTGTCTCTGGCACCTGTTCCTCAGCCACTCATTCATCTGTGCTGTTCTCTTCCTGCCACGACACTAGGAAAGACTCATACACCTCTTCCCTCTTCCTACCTCTGTCACTGGTGTCAGTGTGCACCATGAGCTCTGGTTGCTCACCCTCCACTTGCAATCAGTCTGACACAACCTGGGCCCTAGCAGCTGGGAAGCAACACACCATCCTGTGCCATGAAGTTTAGCTTTGTTCCCTGTTAAAGAAAATGAGTCAATCAGGCTCTGTTCAAGGATTTGTGAGGATTGTATTTTTCTGCCCACCTCTTGGCCTTCACTTCCCAGTACAGTGTAATGATAACTGCGGAAGGTCCAGGCAACTAGTGGACAAGGTCATTCTGGCCCTCAGGGTTCCTCTCTATATACCACAATGAAGATACCCTGCTGTGATTTGCAGAGAGGATTGGCTATTTTGCCTTTATTGCTTTGTACATCATCCATGGGGCTTCACGGTAGCGTAGCAGTTAATGCGATGCTATTATAGCTTTGATTTCCTCCTGCAGTCCAAAACAAATGGCTAGCAGGTTAATTGGTCATTGTAAATTGTCCCATGAATAGGCTAGTGTTAAACCAGTGGCACAGCTCGAAGGGCCAGAAGGGCCTATTCCATTCTGTGTCTCTCAATAAATAAATACAAATAGTATGCTGGTGCCTATAGCACCTGAGATCCTTATTTATTTGTGAAATAATATAACATTATACATTGATACATCACAAAGAAGGCACTCCAGTGGCTCTGCTTTATTAGGTGTTTGAGGAGATTTGGTATGACAAAGACTTGCAAATTTCTATGTATGGTGTATGGTCTTCCTAAAACTTTAAACTTATTTATTTTGAAATCAAATAAATTTCAATATTACATGCTATGCCTCTTACAGTATAATTCAGAATAATGTTGTGGTGTGAGGTTTTGTTTACATTTTTGTGGAGTTGAAGGTAATCATCTTTCTTTCTAAAGAGGTAATGCATTGTTTTGGTGATGTGGTGCCTGTTACTTCTGTTGTAGAGTGACACTTGATATTGCTGTCGATCCATTGATTTCTCAGTTCTGTTGCAGGTGAGAGGTAGATACCGTTCCAGCTAACCCACTGTCCCGTCGTGGTGTCAATAATATATGACTTGTGGTGTCAAGTCTATTCGTAATCTGGAATCCACTGAAGTTTTCTGAACTGTAATCCTGTCCATGCATAGTTTGTTCTCTCAACAGTTTGGACAATGAATTGATGTGATTTTTGTTCTCTAATTTCCTTTTCTTTGAGCTTTTGTCTTTCTGCAGAGGATATATTTTGCTCAGTAGATTTGTACTTTCTGCCATGTGTTAGCTCAGCTGGTGATTTCACATTAATTTTAAATGATGTAGGTGTGGGTCTTTATGTTTATGTATTTGATGTGAATACTTGTCTGTATGAAACTCTATCCTCTTGGGTAGCATGAGGGTGAAATTGCAATAATGGGCCCAAATCACTTCGCAGACTCTCTCAGTTATCTAGTGATGAAGAGGATTCCATTGTCATACATCAGTTTCTCAGGAATTATTCGAGAAAATGACATCAGAACACTGTGGTTGCTAGAAGTATGGAAATAAAAAGAGATTGTAATGGCAAGTGAGGTACTATTTGAAGAGCTTCAATTAGAGTTTGAACTGCGTTGGAAACTGGCTGTCAAGTCTTTCATCCTGATGAATGGAAATTTGCAGCTAAAATTTGTTTCAACAATGAGGCATCATTCTTGGTTAAGTATGAAAAAATCAGCTCCCTTGATATAACATTGCCCAAATTGCTTTTATAGTGGATTCTGGTTAAGTGGGACACATCAGGATAGTACATTTGGTCCCAATTAGATGAAGTTTCAAGGAAGTAGTTAAAAAAATATAAAAAAGATAAACTACAGTTTAATTGAGTAAAAAATTACGTATTTAAATGAAATACAATGCAAGTTAGAACACTACCAATACTACTACAGTACTATAAAACTGAATTCTTAATAATTTTCAATGAAGTATACTGTGTTCTTTTGATTGGCTGTAAATAAACAAAGCCAGTGTAGCGTAGATAATGGACTGCCTTCATACAATGCTTTCGACAATTGTATCCTCCAAATCTTCATTTTCCTTGTAACCTTCAGAATGATTGTTGATACCTTCAAATTCTTCATAGTTCTTAACTTTTTGAAGTAGTGAAATCATTTTGTTTTGACTCCCGGCTGTTTTTGGTATCTCCAAGCCTGAATGCTTGAAATACAATGAAGAAAACAGTTCTGAATTGCCTTACTGCTTATTTCTTGTCAACTAGCAGTGACAAAAATCACTGCTGTTTGAACACAAGCACACACAGCCAACACTATTTAAAAACTGTTCGCTCTAAGCATAGTGTTTTAGCAGCCATACCGGTGCATGTATCTGATGCTAATTAGAAGCTGTTCGGCAACAGACTCCTGTCCCAATTAACCAGCATAGTGTCTCAAATAAATGAAGGGAATCCCATCTATTTTCTCGATTAGTCTTTGTTCTTTAAGAGTTGTTCCCATATAGCAGCTGCTCCAATTAACTGGTGGCCCAATTAGATAAATCCATTGTATTCCCTTATGCCCAGTTGCCATCATGTCCTCTTTTTATTTCTATAGTTCTGAATGTTTATGCTATTTTCTGTGTTTTTCTAAATGGTAATCAATATACAGCTAAGCTAGATTTGGTTTCATTTCTTTCTGTGTTAGAGGGGATTGAAAACTGGTTGTACCATTGAAAACAGAGCTTGGATAAATGGGTCCTTTTCAGGCTGGAAGGAAGTAACTAGCTGAACAATACAGGGATCAGTTCTTGTTCACTGTTTATATATATGACCTAGAAGAAAGAAAGGCAGAAGAATTCCAGATTTGCTGATGGTACAAAAATAGGTGGGAAGGGCATGTTGTAATCAGGAAATCATGATTCTGTGTTTTAAATAAGTGGGCAAATGACTGGTAAATAGCGTTTAATGTGGGGAGGTGTGAGGTCATGCACTTTCAAAGGCAGAGAGACTGCAAGAGTGTGATGTACAGAAAGATCCAAGTGTTCTTGTGCACATAGCACACAAAAAAACCCAGCTCCAACAAGAGGTCAGGAAGCAAATGGCATTTTGGCTTGCATTTCTATGAAGAGGGAGTATAAAAGTAGAGAGGTTTTACTGCAATTGTTGATGCGGTCTCACAGAATACGATATGGACTTTTAGTCCCCTTACCTAAGAAAATGTATTGTATCATTGGCATCGTCCAAAGGAGTTTCACCAGGCTAATTCCCAAGGTGACAAGGCTATCTGTGAAAAGAAGCTAAATAATTTGGGGCCTGTTTTCCTTTGAACTTAGAGGAATAAGGGGTGACCTTATTGAAACATATCATGAACCAAGGGGGCTTGATGGAGTAGATGTTGGGATGTTTACTCTAGTGTTAGAAACTCGAACATAATTACAGGTCCCTCCCAGATTATGAATGTCTGACCTGTGGACACCCCACGTATATGAATAAGAGTTTGGACACCAGTGGAATGGATTTGTCGAGTACCTTTGTCCATCTGGAAAAAAACAGGATTTACCATTGGCAAACTATTTTAATTACAATCCCCATTCCCATTCTGACATATCAGTCCATGGCCCCCTCTAATGCCACAATGAGGCCCCTCTCAGGGTGGAGGAGCAACACTTCATATTCCATCTGGGTAGCATCCAAGCTGATGGCATGAACATTTATTTCCCCAACCGCGAATAATTTTTCACCTTCCCCCTTCCCTCTTCTTCAATTCCCCACACTGACTCCCATCTTCTAGTTTGTGCATCCTCCCCTCCCCTACCTTCTTATTCTGGCCTCTTTCCAGTCCTGATGAAGGGTCTTGGCCCAAATTAATAAAAATGTTTAATCATTTCCATTGATACTGCCTGACCTGTTGAATTCCCCCAGCATTCTGTGTGTGCTTCTCTGGATTTGCCAGTTGCTGAGCGTTTGCACGCATCTTCTGCTGGGTGGGGCAGGGCGCTTTCACGTGCCTTCTCTCACCTCCCCCCCCCCCGACCCTGACCCACCCCACCAACCTGCAACCCTACTACAAAGACCAAAGGTTGGGTTGAGACAGGCAGAACTGGGAACACTGAGTAGACCCACTCACTCTCTCACTGAGTCGGTGAGGCTTGTTGGCAATCACTCCTCGCTCACCTGTTCAATCTCCTGTTACAGCTGTTTCTGTGAGCCTCGCCCACACTGGTTTTCTTCATTTCTGTTACACTGGTTACACTGGTTTTCTTCATTTCTTACTAACGGCAGTTTGGCTTACAAACAGTTCTTTGAAACAGAACCTTGTACCAGATCAGGGGTCAGTCATTTAAAACTGAGTTACGTAGAAGTTTCTTCACACAGAGAGTGATGGATCTTTGAAATTCTCTGCCCCCGCCGGTGGTGGATGCTGGGTCAATAGAAGTATTTAAGTTGGAAGAAGATTCATATTGATAGATTAAGGGGTAGTAGAAATGCTGCAGAAGAGAAGACCAGCATAGGTCAGGCTGGACTGAAAGTGTGAACAGCCTTCTCCTCCTACTGTTTTCTTGTATTGTGTTATTTTATTTCTTTTGGTTTCTCAGACCCAGAATGGAAGATCCCTCAGTTCAGTGACCTTTACACTGTCTGACTCGATCCCTTGAAGTTGTGGAATTTTGCCCGACAATCCAGGCAAACATTTTCTAACCTTAGAAACTTCACAAAATGCAAAGGGGCGCATCAGTGCTGGACATAAAGTTTTTCTGACTAATCCTGCCTTTAGATCCAGAGCCTTGCAGGCCACAGCTCTTCAAGTTCATATCCAGAAATTGTTTAAATGTGATGAGAGTTTCTACTTTCACCATGCTTTTAGGTAGCGAGTCCCTCACCCCTACCACCTTCTATATGAGTTTCCTTGTGTTTCTTTAACCTTCCAATTACTTTAAAATGGGATTTTGCCTTCTCTGTTGAGGGAAGTAGATTCCTGCTTTTTACATTGTCCAGGTCCCTCATGATTTTATACAACTGAACTGTTCCATCAAAGTAAATGCCAGCATATTCCTTTCTTTTCTCATAGGTACAATATTCTTGGTAATTTTTTTGTAAATCCCCACCACATCCCCTGCTAGTATTAACACGTCTTTCCTGCAAAGTGGTAAGAAGTTGGGATATAGTTCCTACTCTTACTTTATGCCTCAGCTATAAAAGGAGAGCATCCTTTGTACCTTTATTGACCTGTCATGGTACCACTGAGGAATTGACAACACATGCTCCTAGGAGCCTTTGTTCCTGTACACCACTAACATGCTCCTATTTATTGTATATTCCCTTGCCTTTCTGCACAGCCACTAATGCATTACCTCACACTTCTCCGGAAATTAATTCCACTTGCTATTTTTCTGACCAGACCAACTATATATTACTGCGTTCTAAAGCTATACACATGGTCAATTTTTTGTATCTGACGTTTTCCTGCACATTTACATTTTTCAATTTCAGGCAAGATCATCTGATATCAACTGAATATGATTTATTACTGTACGTGCTCCTGTATCTAGTTTTAGCTTGAGCTTTGACAGTGGAGATGGATGCATGGAGAGAGCACTCCGAGCACGTTGTAGAGCCTGTGCAGGGATCACATTGGAGAATGGTGAGGTGTGGGAAGAAAGGAGGAGGTGGGAGGGGTGGGATGGGAAGGATTCGGTAGACAAAAAACAATAAGTTGTGGAAAAGTGTCTGTGGAAGGATAGTGAAGTGGAGGTAACTGAAGAGAAAGGAAAGAGGGGTAAGTCAGGTGAGTAGAAATAAGGTGGAAAAGGGTGTGGTCAAGTTTGTTTAAAGGAGTAGATAATGAGCCGTATAGATGGGAGAAGGAAGAAGAGAAGGAATAGATAAGGTGTGGAGAGGGGCAGGAAGAGGAAAATGAGTAGAAAGGGAGAGGGTAGAGCAAGATAAGGGAAAGGAGGGTGCATTGGACTGGGATGTGAAGGAAAGGGAAAGGGGAGTACAGTGATTAATGAATGTGGAGGGGATAGGAGAGAGACTGAAATGGAGGAAGAAATTGAGGGGTTGGAGCATGAAATATGAAAGGAATAGAGCACGAAAAAGGGGATGGAAGGAGGGATTGAGGAGAAAATGAGAGAATGAGGGAGGGGCTTAATGCTGAGAGGAGCAATTGGAGTGAAATAGGAGGGAATGGAGATGGAAGTTTGCAATTTGGGTTTTGTTGGGGAGGTTATGGATCTGGAGAGTTACGATTTCAGAGGAAGCAAGCTTGAGGCAGAGTGAAGAAAATGGGAAAAGATGGAAGGAGGAGGAGAGAGCTTTGGCAAATTAGTCTCCATAAATCAAAGTATTGAGTACTCTGTGCAGTTCTGCTCACTCACCTGGGGAAAGCACAGAGAAAGTTTACAAGGATGTTGCTGAATCTTGAGGACCTGAGCTCTGGTGAAAGGTTAGGACTTTATTGCCCGGAGCTTGAAGAATGAGGGGAGGTTTGATAGAGGTATACAAGCTTATGAGGGGTATAGATAGGGTAAATGCAAGCAGGCTTTTTCCACTGAGTTTGGCTGAGACTAGAACTAGAGTTGTGCATTAAGGGTGAAAGGTGACATGTTTAAGTCAAGCATGAGAGGGAACTTCTTCACTTAGAGAGTGGGGAGTCTCCGGAATCAGCTGTTGGTGGAGGTGGTGGATACCGGTTCAGTTTCAACATTTAAGAGACATTTGGATAGGTATGTGGATGGGAGAAGTATGGAGGCCAGTGGTCTGGGGATAAATTAATAGCTCAGCAAGGACAAGATGGGTCAAAGGACTGTTACTGTGCTGTAGTGTTCTGTGACTCTATGACATTGATCCCCATGCCATGGAGCCTTACCATTAACAAGTAGGGAACCCCTGTTCTGTGACTTTTAAAAGGAAGGCTGATTGAGAAGAGAAGAAAGTTGGCACTTGACAGTAAAGACTATGATAAGAGATGTTAGGGCCAATATGATTGTTCAGCAATTCACTTGGGGACTCCAATTTCTGGAACAAATGGCCTGAATGGCAAAGTATTAATGGAGGAAATGACAGGTTGCCCCTGTATGACACACCTTTGCCAAGAACCCAAGTTAACTCCTGACAGACCTACTTCATCGACAGTCATTTTGGAATGTCTTGTCCCTTCCTTAATCAAACAGGGACATGCCTGAATAAAAAAGACCAGCTTCTACTGAAGGGCAGAGCATTCTCCAGGAGCTGAGCTCCAGTAACAAAACTACAGGAAATCAAAGAAATCTTTATTTTTACCCGAAGCAGCCAAAGGTTGAACTGAGAGGTCCAATAGATATAGACATCAACAGCAAAGTACATATTAGCAAACGGAGGAATCAGAGTCCAGTCATGTTGTTTCGTTAAGGATCCATACAGACAAATTCTGATTAGATTACCATGCTTGAGACCATCCATACAACTCCCGGTTTCAGTAGTGGTCAAGACAGGACAACTTTTAAGTTTGCCACTGTTTCAGAATAATCACTGCAATTGGAGCAACTTGTCATAATATGCAACCAATCATTAGCCTGCAGCAATGGGTCGAGTGGAAACTCTTATCTGAAGGACCCATGAGACAAGACTTATTGTAGTAATCAGTTTATCAAAAACTTGACAGATCTATGTTGTCACACTGAGCACCATTTCAAATGCCACACAGATTAGACTGCCAACATCTTGACTTTTACTATTGTGGCAAAAGGAGATAATGAAAACTACAGACCATTGCTATTATTGCAGTCAAACACAGATGCAAGCTAGAGAATCCAAATTGTTGGTGTCTGCATTGTTAGTTGCAGAGTGATGAAGAAAGAACCAACTAGGGACACCAGCCATTCCACTGAAGTATTCCACTTGGCTCTTGAGCACATACCATGAGTGATTTTACTTACATTTACATTGACTTTTAACTGGGTCATTGGCACACAGATAAATGCAAGTAAATACGATGCTCTATCTAGTTAGTTATCTGGATTTGTCTCTGGATTTTTATGCAATTATTGTCAACACAGACTTCCAATCAATTATGAGTTGCATTCAAAGAAAGACAGCAGATATTCCCTTTGCCTCTTGGGTGCTGTGAGGAAATCTGTTGCTGAGAGAATAAACGACACGAAAAAGCACATAATTTAAGTAACTATCAAAGGTATCATGTCCTGACACTGATAACTTTGTGCATAAACCAGAAAACTCACTTTACCCCGTAACAATTCCATGTCAGTGAAGGCAGGAAACTCATATTGTTGAACCGAAGGATTATCAATGTAAAAGGAATGGTTCCAGCCTGCTCAACGAGTAAAATGTAGTCTACTTAATATTTCAGTAACATTTGAGTAATATTGTAAATATATTGTTTGATTAAACATTTGTTTACATAATTCATTATGGGTTATATGTACACCACAACATCATGTGTGAGAGCCTTACTAAAGTAAAATGAAGCATGCACAATTATACCCGGGCGCCCATTATTTTTTCTTTTGATTAGCTTCTGTAGTTACAAAACATAGCAGTGGCGACAAGGAAATTTTTAAATGAACCCCAGATATCTGGTTGAAGCACAGCACATTTTTTTTTCTTTGGAAGGGGAGAGAGACGGTTGAATTTTAAAAAAAGGCAGAAGATGGACAAAGTTCACAGGTTCATACACAGTGAGTACTGATAATAAACAAATAAATAACAGAAATGTCTGGAAAAAATAGATGCATTTGATTGCATAACAGATAACTAGGTGATATATACTGAATGAATTCAGCAGTATTTAGAAGCAAATGAAGTAGCCAATGAAAAATGAGCGCCAGTTTTGCTGAGGGTAATAGTTTGCTTGGAAGTTTAAGTGCTCCAACCAAACCAGCTTAAATGAACTTTGCTGATATAATGAATGGAATGCAGGAACATTGTAATGTTGACTCAGGTTCATGGGTCCTGCAAGTGAGACAGGAAATACACTGACTTCAAATTTAAGTGTATTAATCATTTATTTACAAACAGTAAAGATCTGGCCAAACATTCATGTTCCCCAAGTTACAGACACAATAAAGCTGAATATTCAACAAACATAAGTTCAACAAATAAACTTAGCTAAAGGTGCACGCAGAGCATACCTTCCCAATGGCCATGTGCACCACTTGCCTTAAACCAAAGAGAGAAGAGACGGAACCTCCCACACATGGTCCCTATACTGTATATCCAGGATATTTGAAACTAGACACCAGGCAGCTAATGGGAAAAGCCGTTGCAGTTTCTAAACTAACCAATCACGATGGAAGCAACATTCAACAATCAGAATAAGGCATGCCCCCCACTGGACAAACATTTAGAACCAAAACCACTGTTGATTGCAGAACGCTTTAGGTTTAATAAACAGAATCAAAAGGAAGGAGAGTCCATTTCAGCTTACAGGACTGAATTGAAGAGATTGTTGAAGATTGTCAGTTCAGTGATGGGCTTAAAGGTGCACTGAGAGATCAGTTAGTTTGCAGAATCTTACAAGAAAGCATTCAAAAATGGGTCCTAACTGAAGAACAATTCACCTTTAAAAGAGCAGTTGAAATCAATAGAAAGAACAGCAAGAGGCATAACTGAGTTGCAGTCAGGAATGAAGTGAGCGTGAACAAAATTGCAATGCTTAAACAGAAACCTGTCTGGCTGAACAAATTGTGTTACCTTTGTGGCAGGGGCTCACATACACCAGATCAGTTCAGGTTTTAAGGTGAAACACAGTTAATAAGACAAAGTAGGACACATACAAAGAGCAAAAGGAGCACTAATCTGCATGCTGTTGATGAAAACTCTGATAATGATGGGAGTGACACAGGACTGAGTAGCCTTGAGATTTACAATGAGAAAACTGACAAGAGATAAGCAATATGGCTTTCACCGGAAGTGAACACAAATTAATTAAAATGGAATTGGACACTGGCTCAGCTGTTTCAGTCATTCCAGAAAATGATTTTTTACTGAAGACAGCAGATATCCAACTAAAAACTTCTACTAGAGAAAAGGTAACTCCTGTGGGATTGGCATATGTAATATTGAAATGCAATGACCAACAAGCTACATTGGGCTTGTAAGGGATAAAATGATAAGGGTCAGCATTGTGGGGCCATGATTGGCTGGGATATTTACAACTGGATTAGAGATCCATTCATCATTTGCATTCCTCATCCTCTGCAATGGAGTCAACCGAAAGTGAATTAAGAAAGGTACTAGATGATGCCATAGCAGAGTTCAAGGATGGCATTAAAACTCAAACATATCAAGGGTAAAATAATGTTAAATGAAAATACCACATCCAAGTTTTACAACACCTGTCCATTACCATCTGTGATAAAGTAGCCAGTGAGCTAGATCGCATGGAGACTGAAGGAATTTTTTCCAAGGTTGAGTGGGGTCCATAGTCCAGTGCTCCCAGTAGCCAAGTGTCTATCAGGATCTGTGATAATTTTAAGGCCACCATCAACCCAGTACTGAAAGTAGATCCATACTTTCTGCACAGAGTAGAGGATACCTTTGCAAACCTTCCTGGAGAGAAACACTTAAGCAAAGTGGACTTAGCTGAGACCTACTTACAGATGGAGAGGGAAGAAGAGTCTAAAGTGTTTCTCTGCATATACACTCAGAAAGGGCTTTATTGCTGTAATAAGCTTAAATTTGGAGTAGCGTCTGCACCTACTCTCTAACAGAAAGCTATGGCCCAGGCACTCAAGGTTATCTAGATGTCATCATTGTTACCAGTGAGGATGACAAGAAACATCTCCAAGTTTTCAAGACAATGTTTAAAAGATTGGAAGATTATGGGCTCAGAGCATAATATAACAAGTGTGAATTCTTTAAACCAGGCATCACCTACTCTGGTCACACCATTGATGCACTAGGACTACACAAGTGTGCTGAGAAAATTCAAGCAGTGGTGGATGCCCCAAAGCCAAAGTGTGTGTCACTGTTGTGGTCCTTTTTAGGATTTGTCAATTACTATAACAGGTCCCTGCCCAATCTGCTGAATGTGCTCCACCCCTTGAGTTCATTACTACAGATTGGGAAGAAATGGCATTGGTCAAAGCAGTGCAAGTGTCAGACACTAATCACACATTTTGATCCACATTGTCAGAACATGCACCAGAGACTTTAGCTCCCCCACTTTTACCAGGGCCAGGATGAACTTACCCTCGACGGGGTTTGCCTTATGTGGGGATTGAGAGTTCTACTATCCAAGCTGAGAGCTAAAATGTTGGAAGCACTGCAAGCCGGTCATTTAGACATGGGCAAAATGAAAGCGTTGGCTTGAAGCTTTGTCCGGTGGCCTTGGATGGATCAACGGATTGAGCAGCTTGCCATGCACTGTTTGAGATGCCAAGAGTAGTGCCTCTCCATCACTGGGTATGGCCTGCATCCCAATAATCTCCTGTACAGCCTCACACACTGCTCATGTGTTGAGAAGCCTCTTCTCAAGTACTGGTGTTCCAGAATATTTAATCAGTGACGATTGACCACAGTTTATTGCGGAACAGTTTTGGTCATTCCTGAAAATGAATGGAATAAGACATTTTACAGCTGCACTGTACCACCCAGCTACAAGTGGCTTGGTGGAAAGATTTGTGCAGAGTCTAAAGAATGCCCTGCAAGCAATGTCAGTAGAACACACTATACTGACACTGAATCAGAAACTCCACCTTACGTATCGTAATGCAGCACACTCTGTTCCCGGGACACTTGCTGTGTTCACACTTAGATGTCCTCAAGCTCAGTCTCAGAAGGAGTGTAGAGTACAAACAGCTGAGACAAAATGAGGCCTCCTCAAACAAGGAAGATCAATGTTTCACTCCTCGACAGGCAGTCCTGGTGAGGGGCTACAGAGGTGATCAAAGGGATTAAGGACAGAACTGGGCCCTCTCTTACACAGTGGAGATGTGTCAGATGTCATCTGGGGATGGCACATCGATTAGTTGAGGAGAGCAGAATCAATTGTTGGAAAAAGTAAGGTGCCCAGAGCTGTTAGACGCACTTCCTGCAGTCCCAGAGTCAGTTCCCACATCCACCACAGAGGAGGCCCCAGAACCTAACATTGTTTCACAGCCACAGTTCTCACCTGCCAAGCAGAGTGACCCACCCCCCCCATTAAGAAAGACACAAGTTGAAAGTTCAAAATACATTTAATGTATACATTATACACCCTTGAGAATCACCTCCTTACTGGCAGCCACCAAACAAAGAAACCTAAAAGAACCATTTTTAAAAAAGACCCAGTGTTCAGAGAGAAATAAAAGCAAATCATGCAAGTAACAAAGGCAAGCAAATAGCATTCAGATTGGTTGCTCAGGAAAGAGGTCCACAAGTCCTAAGTACAACACAGAGCCGAGCAAACATTGCAGAGTAACGAGCTAAACCGGCCCTCCGTCACCTTGGGCCTGACACCCTGACCTTTTCAATCTGGCCCAGCGCTTAAATCGTCAGCCAAACATCGGGTTCAGTTGCTTCGAAACGCTATCACAAGAGTAAGAAAAGCTCCACAGCAATTAAATCTTTATGCCTGAATAGGATCTTTTAAAATTTGCTATGCTGTGGATATCAATGTGGTATTTGTATTATATAATATACTTTCCAGATTGAGTTGGAGTTTATAGCTAAGCAGGGAGGTGAGTAGTGTTTCTAATACTTGAGTAATATTGTATACATATTGTTTGATTAAGCATTCTTTGTTTACATAATCATTCTGGATTGTATGTTCATGAAGTCCGTACATGTGAATGGCATACGTCATTATGCCCCCATGTCATAAGTGAGCTCCTTACTAAATAGAGTATAACCTAGTGCACACAGGGGCTCCCATGACTTTCTTTCAATCAGTTTTTGGAGTTACGAAACATTACATGAATGAACAATAAATTTACACCAGCAAGGACAACTATAATATGCGACACTCCATATTTCAGGAGCTTCCCTTGTCGCTCCATTCACCCCGTTCAATGGTGATGCCAGAATGAGTTAAGCAAAATATTTTAATGAACGTTAATCACAGATCAGGAACACCATTAATTATGAACAGATATTAAACCATGTACCATGCATTGGCCCTATGGGATAGTCTTCCAGCTGGTATTTAAACTCTAGTATTAGATACTGCCATCATTTTCACCTGATTACAGATACACTGCTGGCAGATCACTTCCTTTCTTTTGGGTAGTCATAAGGGGTCATGGTGAATGCTGATGAGTAACTTTGGTATTGGAAGGACTGGCCGGCTCGTGCAATGTCTTGGGCTGAGGGGTTGCACTTACCTGGCTGTTGGGAATGTGGGGGAATTGCCTGAGAACCAGTTTTGGAGGGAAAGGTTAGGGAGGAGACTGTCCATCTAGCAGGGTGTGTGACTGCTGTAACCCGGTTTGCATAAGTCCCATCAAAACCTTTTGATCTTTGCCAATGAAGACAATCAATTCAGACATCTTGTTCTCTAATGGCTACATGGTGCTCTAAGACATTAACCCTCTTCTCTTACAGAACATCAATCTGGTACCAGGTAGCAGCAATTCATTCCTGGGTGGAGTAGTCTGAGACTCCACTGAGGCACAAAAACATTGCACAGGCTTCACCTCCACTTAAAAGTAAACAGATAGCCTGCTGAATCAGCTGCTGCCTTGTTCTTGAACATCCACCCTGCTTGGCACTGGGGTGCAGACCATTTCGCCTCAAGCTCCATAATAAAATAATCATTTACTGTATGTCACTAAGTGTATAACTAAATGATCCAGAGAAGCATAAAGACGATACAAAGAAAACATTTTGGAGGACTATGACTATAGTTGCAGACATGCAGTATTTGTGTCTGGTTTGCTGTACAGTTAATACACATCCTAAATTACTAATATAATTAATTTTTTTTCTGAAAGTAATCTTTTTATTGGTATGAATTAATACATACAACTTACTGAAGCATTGTCTTCACTTCCTGCTCCCTAGTTAGTTATCAAAGCATTTTATATTTATCTTATTTGTTTCAGATCGCGAATTCTAAGAGTTTTCAGAAGGCTTTGTATTAATATTAGTATTAACATTTATTTAATATACAGCCATAAAAACAGAATTTTCAGCAGGTTCATCAACACCAGTGTAAAGAGAAACGAGTTACTATTTCAGGTTGAAGACCTGGTCATCACCTGTCCTCCATATCCCAGTTCTGACAAAGGGATTTCTGTCTGTTTTATTGTCACAGATGCTGACTAACCTGCTGAATGCTTCAAACACATTTTGTTTTTACTTCAGATTTCCAGTACAAATAGTTTTTGGATTTTCTTTCAAATCATTGTTTATGATTAGTCTGTTAGGTAACGTGGCATGATGTGTTTTATTTTCAGAAAAATAATGAACATTATTCCAATAATTCATCAGATCTTTATAAAGGTATAAAGATCTTTATATAACTATTATAGAAGTAATCTGTATAGATTAGTAGGTAAGTATCAAGAAACTGGAAAAATCAATTATTTTATTTCATTGCTGGGGATGCTTCTGAAGTTTATTGTAATTATGAGTATTTTTTTCTCTCATGAAGTACAATTTAGAAAAAGGTTATAAGTTATTTTATTGCAATTTTAGTTCCTTGAGTGGAGTAAAGGAGATACAGTATTCTATCATTTGCCACAAATTGAAGCTGAGGTTGTCCTCTCCGCCTCTTCGTGATTCCTAAGCAAACATTAATGATTTATGGTGAAATAATGAGCACAGAAGTTTCAGCTGGTGTTTGTTAAAAAAATCAATAAAGTCTCTTGTGATGACTTTAAAGTAAAGGACAGCTTTGTTTCAACAAAGTTTGATTAATTCAATTGTTGAATGTTCAAAATTAATTTGAACATGCAAATTAATTTACTCCTTGCAGAAAAAGATTCTTCCCATTATTCCTTTTTACAACTCATTCTTTTATACAAATGTTAGTATAAAATTTAAAAAAAAACATTAGTAATTACTTCAAATAAAGAGCAAAGAAAAGCTTAACTCCAATTCATTTGATTGGTAATACAAACATCAATCTGCACTTCTCTAATTGTTAAAGTAGCAAATAACAGGCACTTCACAATGGAAGTAAAGGGGGAACATACCACTCCATGGAGGGAATAATTTTCAGAAGACTGATATGAGATTTTTAAGAGGTGGAAGGTGAGGAGGTGAAATTTCGGAAGATAGTACGCAAGAGTAAGGTGAAGAAAGCAGTACGAACCTTGACAGGACGAAAGGAAATAATCAGGAGGAAAAATCCTGCTTGTTATCCAGGTCTTGGTGTGGGCTGACTTGGACTGCTTCATTTCTGGAAGAATCGTGAGGGCATCTGTTATCCCATTCTTGATGTAATTAGAAAGGGATGAACTCTGTAGAAGCATTTGTGAATGGTTGGCCGAAGGATTTTATTGAGAGGCCCTTGTGTAAAGTTTAGAGACAGAGAGTTAGCCTCTGATGAACGTGATGAAACAGGGCTAGTCAGAGAATTAGAGTGTGATTTAGGACTCAGGAGGTTTGAACTAAACCATAGGAAGATATTTAAATATAGCTGAGTAATTTAAAATTGACTGTGTTGGTGGAGAGTGAGCTAACATATATCATTTAGGCCCATGAATAATAAGCGACTGGAACTAAACTAGATATAGGAAGCAAATCGTTAACACAAGAGATTCTGCAGATGCTGGAAATCTCAGAGTCCAGAGACCCTTCATCAGGAATGGAAAGGAAAGAACCAGAAAAGAGAATCATTGATAAAGAGATACATAGAGAAAAAAATAAAATCAAACATTCAATCAACAATTGTGTGCAATAAATATAGTACAGCAAAATAAACTTGAACATAGGAATTAGATCTCAAAGTGGTCATCGGATAACAAAGGAAGGTGATTGCAATGCAACTTTAATGTTTACAAGAAGTAAACTAAAAAGGAGTTTATTATTACAAAGGTAGAATATCTCAGCTCCCTTAGTATTGAGGATAGAAATGAGAGGAATTACAATCAAATGAGTAATGTATTACGTTCAATATGGGGGATTGAACATTATAGACTTATCACAATGGTGCTGTAATTTTACAAATTGAAGGGTGTGTTTGTCGTTACTGTAAAAGACCTGTAATTCTTCACATTCCTTACAGGACATCTCATGCCAGGTCAAAATCGGAGCTTGCTGATACAGCTGCTCAAAAAGCTCAGGATGAGGCGCAGCTTGCCAGGGTCACTGCCAAAGAGTTCTCACCGTCCACACAACAACCAGGCAATGGTCAGTATATTAAATGGTGCTTGGCTTAACTAATGGTCTGTTAGCTATTATCTATGGCAATGAGAATGGATGTCAGATTCAGGCAAGCTCTTTGCAAATCTTAGTGCTCAGAGGTTGGTTCAGTAACATAGGTGGGATTTCGTGAATAGTGCCAAGAAAACCGTATGACATGCTAATGCCACATAATGGAAGCCTGTTTTAACATTTTCTAAAAAGTATACCTTGATTTTGTAATAACACTTCATTCCTCAGAGAAGGTAACATTCATTTTGCATTCAAGATACTATATTCTTAAAAAGCAGCCATGTTGATATGAACTAATTTGTTAATCGTCAGTTGAAATTTGCAGCCCTTTAGAAGAAATGTAGAAAAGAAAACAAACATGAAAAAGTGTCACCTGTGCCTCATCTATATCATTCCTTTTTCCATGTTAGTGGGTTCAAATCCTATTCAGGGACTCAAGTTCAAAAAGTTGGACCCAGAATTCAGTTCTGAGGGACTGCTATACTGTCCTATGATGCTGTCTTTAAAATGAAATGTCAAAGCAAGGCCTCACGTGTTCTCAGATGGACAAAGATGTTGCCATGGCAATATTTGAAAGAAGACCAGGTGAACTGGTCAATTTTTCTCCCTCAGCCTCTATCAGAGAAGCAGATTATCTGGTCAATATCACATTGCTATTTATGTGACCTTATTGAGCGTAAAATGGCTGTACATTTCCTATATTATAGTGTCTAACCTTTTTTTGCTGTTAATATTTGGAATGTACCATTAAAAATGTCACATCAGCACAAAACTTAATGACTTTTTATCTTTTCATGTTTGACATTGCTGTTACTGTATGGTGAAGTCAACCTTCGGAAATTTGATTGTTTATTGCTAGAATGTGATCATTTGTTGGGGAGTTGAATATGAAAGTATGGAGGTCATGCCTCAGTAACGTTTGGCATTGATGAGATCACACAAGATTCTGTGTACAGTATTGGTCTTATAAACTTTTCCTGGGTTTCCAGCCGGGTACAGGTATTGATTTTAACAATTTTAACTCTATATCGAGGTTAAAATCGATACCTGCACCTGGTTGGAAGCCTGAGAAGACTTTATTTGACATAAATGCCAGGAAAGAACTAGATCATTTTTTCAATATTGGTCTTATTTACTGAAGGTTGTATATGCACTGGAAACGTTACAAAGGAGATTTGTTTCACTAATAAGTAAAAAGGTCAATTTGTCTTGGGTAGGCGAGCCTTGTAGTTGCTAGAGATCACAAGCATGAGAAGTAATTTGATTCAAACATTAAAGAACCTGAGAGCCCTAACCTAATGGATGTGGATAGGATCTTCCCCTTTGTATGCAAGTTTGGAACAAGGGGTCACCATTTAAAAGTAGAACATAGAATACAGAAAACAGCACAGAAACAGGCACTTCAGCCCATGATGTTGTGCCAAACTAATGAAATCTAACTAATCTAATCCCTGCTGTCTGCACCTTGTCCTTATCCCTCCATTCACTGTGTATCCGTGTGCCATTTAAACTCTTACATCATATCTGCATCCTTAACTGTGCCTTCCAGACACCTGCCATTTGCTGTAATAAAGCATGCTCTGCTCATTTCCTTTGAACTTTCACCTCTCACCTTAAAGCAATTAGACATTTTGACACTGAGAAAAGGGCACTGGCTATCTATCTATGTCTCCTCTTAGCCCCTATCACTCCAGAGAAAACAACCCTTGATTGTCCAATTTCTCCTATCGCGCATGCCCTCTAATCTAGGCAGCGGAACGTGCGGCTAATTGAAGCAGCAGTACTGAATTTGGAAAGGACATCTTTCCCAATGGATTTGGCTAAAGTGAATAAAGTATTAATCTTAAACACATCTGCAGATGCTGGAAATCCAGAACAATACACATAAAATGCAGGAGGATCTCAATAGGTCTGCCAGAATCTATGGAAATGAATAAGCAGTTAACGTTTCCAGCCACAGCCCTTTATGAGGACTGGAAAGCAAGGGGGAAGATGCCAGATTAGAAGGTTGGGGAGGGGAAGGAGGAGAAGCCATAAAGGTGATAGGTGAAGGCAAGCAAGTGGGGGAGATGAAGTAAGTTACTGGATAGTCGGAAGGGGGGAAAGGGGAAGGGGGGAAATTAGCAGAAGTTGGAGAAATCGATGTTCATGCCATCAGGTTGGACACTACCTGGAAGGACTATGAGGTGTTGCTCCTCCACCCTGAGAGTGGCCTCATTGTGCCAGAAGAGGAGACCAGCATATCAGAACAGGAATGGGGATAGGAATTAAAATGACTGACAAAGCAGTCTCACAATCTAGATATTACCAATGGAGAGGAGGCCGCGTCGGGAGCACCACTGGATACGATAGGTGACCCCAACAGATTTGCAGGTGAGGTGTTGCCTCACCTGGAAGGACTGTGTGGGACCATGAGTGGAGGTGAATGGGCAGGTGCAGGGATAAATCCCAGGAGGGAGATTAATGGGGAAGGATGAATGGACAAAGGGATCACGGAATGAGCGAAACCCTGTGGAAAGTAGAAAGTGGGGGAGGGAGGGAGAAGGTAAAGATGCGTTTGGTGGTAGGATCCCATTGAAGATGGTGGAAGTTGTGGAGAATGATGTGTTGGATGTAGAGGCCCATGGGGTGGTAACTGAGGACAAGAAGTACTTTTAATCTCTATA
Source organism: Hypanus sabinus (assembly GCF_030144855.1). Lineage (NCBI taxonomy): Eukaryota > Metazoa > Chordata > Chondrichthyes > Myliobatiformes > Dasyatidae > Hypanus > Hypanus sabinus. The sequence goes on from NC_082722.1 coordinate 48,524,241, forward strand.
AGAGGAGGTATTAATAAAGTCCTGGTAGATCTCTCCTACACCCTCTCCGAACTCCCCAGATCCAGAGCTTCATAAATCTGAAACATAAATCCCTGAGTCTCAAAGTCATTGCCTCAACCAGTAAAGGCAGCATGGGATATACCCTCTCTACTACCCTATCAACTCGCTATGGACTTGGACTCCAAGAACCCTCTGTATATTAGTGCTTCTAATGGTCCTGCATTGGATCTCCCAATGTTCAGCACTTCACACTCGACCGGACTACATTCAATCTAATTTTTCTGTGTCCATATCTGCAAATGCTATATCTTGCTGCATCCCATGGCAATGTTTTGCACTGTCCACAACACCATCAATCTTTATACCATCAGCAAAATTACTAACTCTCCCATCTAGATGCATCACAAATAGCAGAGTTCCCAGTATGGAACATCATTAGTCAAGGACCTCCAGCCAGAATATGACCTATTGACCGCTATGAGCAAGCAAATTCTGAATCCAAATGGCCAAGTCACCATGGATCCCAGATAGAGAAAAGAAAAAATATTTTCTCTGAGCGTTATAATTCTTTGGAACTTTATTCCTTTCAGGGCAGTGGAAAAATATTTTTTTTTAATTTTTGAGGGTGAAGTACTAGACTAATAAGGAAGGAGACAAAATGTTACCATGGGCAGATGGAATAGTGAGTTGAGATGACAATCAAGTCAGCCGTGGTCCTACTAAAAGGAGGACAAGGCTCAAGGAACTGAATGGTTGAACCCTGCTCCTAATTCATATGATGGATTATAAAAATGTGATTGTTGGAAACCTGAAAAATGTACTCATCATGTCAGGTAGTCTGTGCACATTTTTGGTGCTTTAGTTTGGAAGTGTAGTCAAATACTTTAAATAACTAGTTAAATCATAATTACATACCATATCCAACCCATGAGCTATTTTATAATAATAATCATTGAACCATTTCATTTCCTTTCTCATCTACTTCTGTATTTTCATTTTAACTCCTCCTCCTGTTTATTTCCTTTAAGTTCTGTTTCCTTTTTTGTTTTTGTCACCTCCTTCTTTCCTCTTGTTTCCTTATACTTTTCTTGACAAAGGTACTTGGATATTTACTAGAAATTGCATGATGTTAACATGTTTGTGGACCTAATTAGCGCAATAAAATCAGCCAAGATAGTCATGCTTATGGAACTGAATGTATCTCTTAAGCAAATAATAAAAGTCAATAAACTTCTTCATGGTGCTCTTTAAATTTGGTTACTGTTGATGCAACCTACAAAATTAGAATAAATAACTTTCAAGTCATGTTGACGCAGTATTTACTCCTCTGTGACATTACCTAGATAAATACATGGCATTTGTTTCCAGAATTAGAATCTGAAATTAGTAAAGTTACTCCTCTTCAGTTTATTCAGCAAAGGAATGGGTATAACTTGCACTTTGATAACATGAATGCAAAAACAACTCTGTAATCCAGTAACAATGACCAAATGAAAAATGCTCCATCGCTTTGTTCAGTGCAAGAGTTCTAGGTATTTCTTATGTGATCGTTTGCCAAATATTTCACAGCATTTTTCCCTCTAAGTTCTTGTTAACATGAGTCACATATGCATTTACAATTTTCTTCTTGTGTTTCTCATAAATTCTATTGTCGATAACATTTTCCACATGTCTGTTATCAATCAAAATATCAACAGATTCTTCCTTGACATTCTTGAACGTGAACACATTCTTAAAATATTCTCACATTTACAAACAGATAGACTGAATTTTCTTGGGAAATGCCAGAAGTTCAGTAAATGTCAGGAAATTGCTCTTTGGTTCAAAGCAGCTTTGCTAGAAATACTAGGAATAGTTTTTAGCTTGTAAGGCCACTTGAGTTTGCATCAATTTCTTCTTTAATACTTCACTGGTAATTACATGGCTAAGATAAGAACATACAGATTGTAGTCCTGAGTATATTTAATAACTCAGCATCACAGTTCTCAGGGACAGAAAATTCCAAACCCTTTAAGAGAAGAAATTCCCCAATTCAATCTTAAGTGGCCTGGTTCTTATCTATAAGCTGTGTCCCTTAGGTTTAGATTCACCCTCTGCAGAGAAAACATCCTCTCAGCCTCTGTCTGTGTCAGGTCCCCTTGGAATCTTATGTTTTTCAATAAGTTCACCTGCCATTCACTTTCTCTCATCTTTCAAGAATTGGCTGATTGATGATCTATTCAAGGCACACCCAGCCAATATGTAAACACCCACAGCTAGAAGGTCCAAGACATCATTGTACGGTTGCAAGCTTCAAAATTTTATGAACAGTTGTAAATTACTCCTTGTATTTTAATTCATCATTAGAAATATATTTCAATAACATAATCCATAAAACAGTTTTTCTTCTGAAGCTGGAATCCCATTTAAATTCTATAGAAACCCATGGCAGACAAAATGAATCCTGCAAATTGGTATTAGTATTGGAACTGGGGCGCCACATTAGCGCAGCAGTCAGTGGAAAACTTTACAGCATGGGGCTTACGAGTTCAGAGTGCAATTCTGGCATTCTCTGTAAGAAATTCTGTACATTCCTCATGTGGGCACGTGGGTTTTCTCCAGTTGCTCTGGTTTTCTCCCACAGTCGAAAGACGTACTGGTTGGTAGGTTAATTGGTCATTATGGATTGTTCTGGGATTAGGTTAGGGTTAAAATTGGTGGGTCGCTGGGCAGCATGGTTCAGTGGGTCAGAAGAGCCTAATATCGTAAGTACATAAGAACATAAGAAATAGGAGCAGGAGTCGGCCATCTGGCCTGTTGAGCCTGCTCCACCATTCAATAAGATCATGGCTGATCTGACCATGGACTCATCTCCACCTACCTGCCTTTTCACTATAACCCTTAATTCCCCTACTATGCAAAAATCTATCCAGCCTTGTCTTAAATATATTCACTGAGGCAGCCTGCTCTGCTTCATTGGGCAGAGAATTCCAAGATTCACCACTCTTTGGGAAAAGCAGTTCCTTCCCATCTCTATCCTAAATCTACTCCCCTAAATTTTGAAGCTATGCCCTCTAGTTCTAGTCTGACCTACCAATGGAAACAACTTTCCTGCTTCTATTTTATCTATCCCTTTCAGAATTTAATATGTTTCTATAAGATCTCCTCTCATTCTTCTGAATTCCAGTGAGTACAGTCCCAGGTGACTCAATCTCTCCTCATAGTCTAGCCTCCTCATCTCTGGAATCAACCTGGTGAACCTCCTCTGCACCACCTCCAAAGCCAGTATATCCTTCCTCAAGTAAGGAGACCAGAACTGCACACAGAACTCCGGGTGTGGCCTCTCCAGTACCCTGTATAGTTGCAGCATGACCTCCCTGCTCTTAAGTTCAATCCCTCTAACGATGATGACCAGTCCTGTGCTGTATCTCTATCTAAAGACGTACATACGCACAAACATAAATAAATAAATCAATAAGTCGTTGGGAAAGTCCATTATTATTGCCTAATAGATCAAATGCAAATTCATATTTGAACTTTTACCGGTCATTATCGTTTCACTGTTGAGACATTTAACAATGCTTAAGGATTAATTTAACCTCCATTACTTGTGGCATCATTGGAATGTTTAAGGAGAACATTAATTATATCATGCTGGGATTATTCCAGTTTTTTTCTACATATGCATGAATTAAATATTAGCATATTTGATCTTACCAAATTGGAAGTAACTTTGCCAGCTAGTGATAACCCTTGAAATATCGCTGATAATGAAATGAAACAAATAAGGCCAACCACCATTTCTTCTTTTCCCATTTGTTGTCCTCTATTTTCAACAGCATAGTTTACCATCTAAAGAGCACTACCTTCAGGAAAATTCCATGGCATTTTTCAAGGTTTATGACATAATTTGCAATGCTGTTTCACACGCTATATTACAACAAAAAATATTCATAACTTTTCTGATCTGTCTTCTTTCTTAATCAAATACAGATTTACCTAAGTATTTTCAAATATTTAATGTTATCTCTTATTTAAAAAAAACAGTAAATCCAAATAAAAGGATTATAAAGTAAAACAAATTTTTACGCTAATCTTTAAGGATGTGACATCTTAAACTTGGAAAAAAATAACATACTTGTTAGAGAAAAACACTTCCAAAGCTTGCAACCCAACACAGAGTGAAAAACCCCATGGCCTTAATGTCATGTTGTGAAACTAATACTAAGCTGGAGAATTGTGCTTTATCTTGAGTTACTCAATTCAAATCATTCTTTTTCTAGTTGCCAAAAACCTTAAACATGAAGTTGCAACATTTTAAAATAATAATTCAGAATTCATAAATTAAAAGCTCTATTTTTGAAGATGGTGTATAAACAATTTTTATTACAACCACATGCTCAAGATTGGAATTTCAATCATCCATGGCATCTATTTCCTAAATAACTACTCTAAAATAGCATATGCAATAATGCTGGAGGAATTCAGCAGGTCAGGCCATGGAAATGAGCTAACAGTTGATGCTTTGGGCCGAGATTCTACTTCAGGACTGGAAAGGAAGTGGGAAGACACCAGGATGAAAAGGTGAGGGAAGGAGAAGAAGGATAGCTGGAAGGTGATAGGTGAAGCCAGGCAGATGGGAAAGGTAGAGGAAGGAGTCTGTTAGGAGAGGAGAGTAAACCATAGGAGAAAGGGAAAGAGGGAGGGGCACCAGTGGGAGGTAACAGACAGGTGGAAAGAGGTAAGAGGCCAGATAGTTACCACTTTATGAAGTTTGATTAATGAGATGATCCAATCATGCCACTAGTCACTTCCTTGTGCTGTACCACACAATTAAAAGAATGTAAGCTATACTCTATAGCAATTGAAGATTAATCATTTTAATGCAATTCAATTCTAAATACTAAAGTAAAGAATATTTCATTATTAATAGTAAAACCATCTAAAATTATACCTTTCCAAACAAGAACCCATTAGATTCCACCAAACTGTGTGCAGATTTATTCTGTTGCGAATTTGTAGTGACATTTTTCCCAGCCTAAATCTAAAGCAATTCATAATAGTTCACAATAACTGTTTACCCAAACCAACACTAAAGTGTTCCCTCACTCTTGTGGCATAATCCCGGTAGATTTTGGAAAGTGTTGTGTGGTGTCCGTTTTTGAACACTTAATATCTGATCTGTCCTTTAGCTGCCATATTTATTGGGTAACCTAGTTAAATTTGTGGTTGTTAGTGACGTCCAGGATACCGATGGCATGGCTCTCAACCAAGCCAATGCCGTTGAATGTCAGGCTCTGGTGGTTAGACTCCCTTTTTCTTGGAGTTACTCCTGAATACAAACGTTGTGCAGATTTTTCACCAGATAAAACTTTTTCAAAAATGTTCTTCATCAGCTTGGTTCTGATTCTGCTGTTCTACAGTCCCAGAGGAATTAATTCCTTATTTATTGTCATACGGAGATACTGATCATCTATTGTTCAGTGTCAGCATTTGGATTATACTGCTGACTACATGAAAACACTGATTGTTGCTTGCAACCTGCCGATCACATCATCCAAGTCAGCAAGTTTTTACCAAATGCTTCTCTATATGTTGTTTCAAGATTTCAGTGTAAGGTTTGAATATCTAACCTCATCAGATTTATGTTATACATCTCCAATTATGACTCTATCAATATTATATTTATGAACACATTTCACCTTTCTCTTGTATAATTCCCTGTCCATAAATGCATCCTTGAAAATAATTCTGGTAGTGGAATTTTTTTTGTTCTGATAAAGAAGTAATCATTAGTTCCTCTTATCTTCATTGAATGGGAGATTAACATGAACAATTTGTTCAAACATTAATTAGTTTAGAATGCATTCAAATACATAGGGTGTAGACTTAAATAATGTGCTGACTCAACCTACATCCAAGCACATTTTCACCCAGGGAGTGATAGACAAACATCATAAATTAAGAGTGCACTCCTGAATATGCATTATTAAAAATTATCTTCAACACTTATATTGAAGTGATGCTCAAGTGTTCTTTTATGATGGTAAGTTATTCCAGTTTGGTGAAGCAATTTACTCATTTGAGAGCTCCAAATCCAGTCTGTAGCAAAATTTACTTTAGGTAGCACGTAGACAGATATAAAATTGTTGCTAAGAGAAACTTCTGGCAGCCTTGAGAGAGATGTTCCATAAATTCTGAAAGGACTTTTGCAACACATCAGACTGGAACTGTCTGGTGGCAGCAAGCTATCTGTTTTACTTCTACATGCCAAATGTGGACTACAATGTTTGGGCTCCACTAGTGTCAATTTTGCCTGAAATTGTCTTGATACTGAATGGCAAAGCCCTGCTTAGCCTTGCCTAAGGCTATCAAGGAATCAAGCCAGAATTACAACTGTCCATAAATATTGACACAATGGTAAATCATGACCCAAACTCTACTGGTTGGGAAACCAGTTGGTGTCTTTGAATATGTCTGACATCCAGAAATTTTCAAAATTAATTATCATAAAAAAGATTGAAAAGTTTTTAAAAGACAATTAGAAAAATAAAAATTAAATAATTTAAGTTAAAAATTCAAAATTATTAAATTATCTAATACCTAATGTTGTCCCTCTAGCTATTACTCTCCATTGAAATGAAATGAATTGTTTCTCTGCCAGGTCATGCCAGGTTGAACAGACAGTTCCCTCATTGCAAACTTGAGTTTGCTGCTGGACTCCATGAGGGCAAGGATCAACTAGTGAATCCTTGAGCATTTGTATGGGAGCCCTAAACTTCTAGCACATATAGCAAGAAATACCTAAATGCATAAAATACTGGGTAACATTTATCAGAGTAGAAGTCCTCTGGTTAGATAGGTTAATAGGATCAGATAGAGGTGATTACACAATCAATGAAGAATAATGTGGTGCAGATGGCAGGGCATGACCAGCAGGTTAGACTGTTCTAATGGTGAGAAATACTGAGACAATGTCACAAATGAATAGCTTACAGCTGAAAGGACCAGAAGGGCTTGTTAAAATGCCATATCACTACATAAAAATAGAAATTAAAATAAAATCAAGGATCCGTTCTGGTACAGACAAAAAGAATGAGTTGCCCGAGGATGGAGAATTGTTTCTCCTGTTCCAGCGTAGGATATTGAACCTGAAAGGTTAATTCTGTTTGTCTTTCCACAGGTGCTGCCTGTGTTTCCAACAGATTTTCTCTCTATTTCAGGTTTCTTGCATCTGTATTTTTTTGGTAGTTTAGAACTGAATAAGTCCCACCCCTATCCAACAAGGTGACGTGCACTCAGTGGCCATTTTATTAGGTACATACTCTATCTAATAAAGTAGCCACTGATTGTATGTTTGTAGGCTTCTGCTGCTGTTGCCCATCCACCTCAAGGTTGGATGTGTGTTCTTTTGCACACACTGTTGTAACAAATGATTATTTGAATTACTGTTATCTTCCTGTTGGCTTGAACCAGTCTGGCCGTTCTCCTTAGACCTCTCTCGTTGACAAGGCATTTTCACCCACAGAACTGCTGCTCGTGGAATATTTTATTGTTTTTCACACAACTCTCTATAAACTCCAGAGGCTGTTGTGCATGAAAATCCCAGGAGATCAGCAGTTTCTGAGATACTCAAACCACCTTGTCTGGCACCAACAATCATTCCACAGTCAAAGTCACTGAGATCACATTTCTTCCCCATTCTGAACAGCAACTGAACCTCTTGACCATGTCTGCATGCTTTTATGAATTGAGTTGCTGCCACAATGGTTGATTAGATTGATGAGCAGGTGTTCTCTCAGGTTTCTTGCTTTGTGGCTGCCTGTAAGCAGACAAATCTCAAGGTTGTTAATAAATGTACTTTGAACGTTGAAGTGAGTTGTTTGCTACAACTTGAATGAATACAATAAATGGATTAGGATTCTTCCAAGGATTGATATTGAAACAAAGAACTGCTTGAGCACTGTAGGGAGTAGAAAGAGCCTACTGTTCTGATAACCAGCTCAATTACAATGTAAAGTGTACAAATGTACAAAATATCAAACACAAGAGAACTGGAGATGCTGGAACTCTTGAGCAACACACACAACACACACACTGGAGGAACTCAGCAAGTCAAATAGCATCTTTGGAGGGGAATAAAGGAGATTTTTCATTGGAACATAATGTGTGCGTTGTACAAGATACTAAAATGAGGAAGTGGTTATCATAATTAAACACACTTCCATGAATACTGCTGAATAAAGTGAAATTGCAAATGAAAATCTGGTCACAATAACCTAACAAAGTTCTCAGGATTTTTCTTTGGACTCTTTCCCTCAATAGATAGGGATTGTGGAATCAATAGGTAGTGAATGTGAAAAATGTATTTTCACAAGAAATGCTGCCACAGTATAAATATGATAAATATGAAAAGGGTATGGTGTTGGTATTGTGATAAAGTGCTCATAGATATTACCCATGACAATACTGCATTTCAGATTGATCAAAGCCAGTTTGTGAATTGGTGAGGTTCTGCTTGAGATGACAAAGAGTGAAAAGCATTAGCTCAGGCAATGTGAATTTATGATGGCCCCTTGCAATTATTAAGAGCGAAAGTGCATTTTAGAAGACTATACTGTAGTCCAAAAGCCGAAACCAGCTAAGTGCCTATACTTGCAGTTCACAGAAAAGATCCTATTAGTTTCAAAATATCTTTGGTTATCAAACAAAAAGCTCAGGATTGTCATCCAAGAAATGGATTGAAATTCCAAAAAAAAGTATTTTTTACTGAACAATATAACTTTACTGTGATATCTTACATAATCATGTTTCTAAGCTGTTGTGTCACTTTCAGTTTCTGAATTCACATGAATTTGACTGAAATCAGACCAGACAAAAGTATCTCTTGTAAGCAAAACAACACACACACAAAATGCTGGAGAAACTCAGCAGGCCAGGCAGCATCTATGGAAAAGAGTACAGTCAGCATTTCAGGCTGAGATCCTTCAGCAGGACATCTTGTTAATTGCTAGCAAAACTAATATTTTTATGACATTAAATAATTAAGAATAAAATGAAAACAAAATGCTGCACTGCTACTAATATAAAATAAAAGAACGATCTGTAGTATTGATATGGAGCAAGAAGGAATATTTCACATATGGTATTCAAAACAAAACCTTCCTTTTTTCAGTGGCTGTCAATTGTCCCTAATTAACATGTTGAAGACGACAATACAACTGAAAGTTAGTTGGTTTTTACTGAATATTTTCATGAGGTATTAATTCAAGAGTCTGAATGTATTCAATAAAGAAAAACTGTTTTAGGCAGCCACTCAGAAGACATTACAAATACAGAAATCACTACATCAACATGACTAGCAGTTGGCCCCTGAATGTACCCGTGTCATTGTGGAACAATTCAAGGGAATTCTCTAATATTTATCCCAGTTAAAACTACAGAATGAATGACTTCTCATTACAAGAGAGCAATACCTGAGTGCAGAAAGAAAAAATGAATTTGGTTTAAGTGCAGGTGGGAAAAAAAATTAAGATTTCTGAAGTTTTAAATTATTTTGTACAAACTATAAATATGTATTAGAAAAGGGAAAGAGGTTATAAAATAATAAGGTGCCAGCATTGTAGAGATAAGGGAGATGTTAACCTTATTTATTACATGTTGCTGTTTACCAGTGAATATTGGACTGAGTTGTTGCAGAAAATTATCACTATTGTATAAAATATAGTGATAATTTTCAGCCAAAGCTATTTGTCATCTGAAGGTAATCGTATTTGATATCAATGCTATTTATTCTACCTAACAGGTGATAACATTTTCTAAGAGGTACCACATGACAGCTTGAGGCTGTTAGCGATTATCTTTTATAATCAGATCAAGAAGGAACTGTGCTGTGGATATTCAGTGATTTAGGTGTTAACGTGAGGCATGTGATTTACATATTAACTATTCTTTTAAAGTTTATAATCTTTGTTTTTCCCATCAGGAATTGAGTATCAAAGGCCAACACTCCAGAATTCAGCTGAGAATGAGATAGACAGAATTTCCTCAGAAAGTCCCCCCCTGGAGGAGAGTCCAGAGCTCTACAGGAAAGGAACAACTCCTCCAGATCTCACCCCAGAACTCAGCCCTGTGCCAAGCCGGTCATCCACCTCACCATCCAACTCACCACCAAAGTACAGGAAAAAGAACGCAAGGCTTGTTCGACAGATGAACACGGAATGTGACAAGGGACAAGACATTCAGGTGTTGCTGGAAGGAGGAAGGGGTGAATATCCAAGGTCTACCCACTGGAACGATAAGCAGCGATCGGGCAATCGTAGAGGAGGAAGCAGAGGCAGCAGCAGCTTAAATACAGCTTCAATATCTGAGGAGATCAGGGGAAGAGGTAATGAATGCAAATATAATCACAGACCCACTGACAGAAAAGGGACAGAGTCTCCAACTTTCTCATGGACATCCTATCGGTTGCATAATCATGATTCAAGTAACCAGCTGCATGAACAGGATGAAGAAAAACTTAGTAATTATGAAATGGAAATGAAGCCCCTACAACGCATGGATTCCTATGTACAAGACACATTTTCAGAACAACACTACAGTAACCTCAGCTCCAGAAACATGATGGAAGACTACCATCCAGATTTCCTTAGCTATGGAGTGCAGAGGCTAAAGCCCACAATGCAAAATAAAGAGAACTACATACTTATGTCTCCCTCTGAGCCCAATGTCCAGAGGCTGGAGAACCTAAGAATGAATGTAAAGCTAGAGTCTCGATCAAGGCATGACATTAGTACATCACCAAATTCAAAGTCAATCAATATATCACAGTCTGAAGAAGAAACAATGGTTCAATATAAATCTAATTCAGTAAGTAATTTGCCACCTTACCAGTGTAAATAGAAATAACTATCTTCTACTTCTGATGGTTCCTATCCTGACCACAAAAGCAGCTCCTGCCTATTTCAGTGGTTGTAACGGTACCTGACTCTCAAGGTGTAACTATACCCATTTCATTATCAGTTCTTTTCACAGCACTCTCTCCCCTCACATTCAAGAGGTCAAGATAATGTTACAATTCATGCTGCACATTTTTGTATGCAGCTCATAGTTCTTCAGAGCTATTTTTCAGCTGACTTACAAAAAAAAGTCTAAAAGTCATTTTAATGTAACAAAATTTGTGGGGATGGCCAAAAAGCAAATTTGAACAAGTCTCTTTTGAGATTTTTTTAAAAGTAAGTTACACAATACTGTACAGCTGCAAGCAGTACTTGTGCCCAGTAAAGGAAATGGCCTGATTTGGGGGGAAAAAATTGAGTTTAGTAATTCCCTCCTGTCCATTTGTGTTAATCTTTTATTGCCAGCGTAAGTGTAAATGAGAAAAGGTGTCTACTTTTCGTGCTTCAGGCACAATGATTATAAAATTAATCTGTTAACTCACTGTCTGAAGAAGAATCCAGTCATGTAGAAACAGAAAATCCACAGCACTTTACAGGCCCTTTGACCCGCAATGTTGTGCCGAACATGTAACCTGCTCTAGAAGCTGCCTAGAATTTCCCTACCACATAGCCCTCTATTTTTCTAAGCTTCATGTACCTGCCTTAGAGTCTCTTAAAAGACCCTATTGTATTCACCTCTACCATCTTCATATTTCACGTTTAATATAAAGGAGCATTTTGCCTTTGTGTTTTCTTTGAGACAATGTTTACATCAAAGTTGCTGCAAAATTGAACACTGGACAAATGTAAGGGAATACATTCAATTAATTACCATATAAAATCTGGAATTTTCATTTCTGTTTCTAATTTACAAATAAGCAGAGGACATGAGGATAAGGCAGCAAAGCTAGCTTGAGGCCCAGATCAGCCATGATCTTACTGAAGGGCAGAGAGGATTCAAAAGGATCATTTATCTTCTCCTGTTACTATTTCACATTATCTTCTTCATTTATGAATCCTAGAAAAGAAAATTGCAGAATGTTGGTTCTAGTAAAAGGTCACTAATTCTCTGGATAGTACTAATGGGAAATAGTTTTTAATTCATAAAGAAGAATTTCTAAAGACAGACTCAACTATACTTAATTAAGTAAATAATTAATTTCATAGGGAAACATAGATACGGCTGTAAGCAGCTCTCCAAGCCATTCAGCTGGTTCAAAACTCAACTGTTACCAGCCTTTGTCTAATTTTCTTCATAAAAACCTTACAAAAATCGATTGACATTAAATATTTCAGGTAATGAAATGAAATGACCACACCAGAGCCTGTAGCTTAATTATATCATTTAAAAGTGAGAGAACCTGTTGTAACATACACAAAAAAATTACATTTTATTGACCTTACAAGTTTACTGCAAAGACAATATATGTTTTAATATGTTCAATGCCTTTTATATCCAAGTTATTTTCTTCTCCCTCAGATCTTACTCTTCCTTCCTCAAGATAGAGGATAGGAAACAATATTGACAAATACATATTCATAGCAACCTAGAATTTTAATATCAAAGACATTGAGTCTGTAATGCCTGTGCTGTATCTCATAAGCAGCTATCCAATGTACTCATCTGTAAGATTGGCTCTTTTTACATTTATTTTCTCCAGGAGAAAGTTACCTTTTTTTTTCCAATCTGTTCACAAAATTGAACCCTATTATCTCTGATAAGCCTTCCTATATGATTTCTCTAGAAAGCCAGACTAATGCTTTTGAGCAGTTATCCAACCGAAATTTGACAAGAGATTTGTAAAGGTTTACCATGTCTGTGTTCAATAATCCAAGTAGTATACTTAATTGCTTTACCCACCCACTGTGTTATCTTCAAGAATTTGGAAATGTGCATCCTGAGCCTGCGTGTCCCTCAGAATACTACCACAATCTGTGACTTCTCTCAGATTGCAAAATTTAACATCTTTCTGCATTAAAGTGCATCTTCTAGGAGGCTGCCCATTTAATATTAAGTCCTTCCAAAGTTTGATATTATTCTGTTCATTTTATTATGTTGCCAAATTTTGGGTCATTGAAGTAGCACTTTTCCCAGGTCAAATTAATTTTATATATAACCAGATTACATCATTCTGCTGGTTTAATTAACTAATTCCACTAGAAAAGCTTCTCATAGCAGGCAAAAGCCAAGACAGAACTGAATCCTTTAGGTTTACCATTAATCCTATATATTTCATTATGTTCAAAATATAAAGAAGTGCCTTCCCTTGCAGCTGGAGGATTGCACTATGTTATACGACTGGATCAGAGTCAGAATCAGAATCAAACTGCGGGGTTTTAATTGCCATGAATATGCAGTTTGGCCACAGTGGTTGTGAAGCCCAGTAACAGTTTCAAAGGAAATAAAAGCCAGGAGATATAAAACAGGCTTTGAATTTTCAATCATCCACTTTGTACAGTTACTGTTAAGTCAATCCCCTTGTCTCTAATAAAAGCAGTGGACCTGCAGTTTCTTATCCATACAAGGTTTGACGAATGAATTTAGAGGGGTGTTGCTTATTTTCCTTGTGTGGGAGTGTGAAGTTATGAAGGAAAAAAAACTTTTAAAGAAGTAAATACAGAAAGTACAACACAATTCTTTTGGGGTACTTCTACAGTATTGTGTAGAGATAAGTAGCTGATGCAAATATGGTATTACAGTTGCTGAGGGAAAAAATTTAATGAAATTGATAGGTTTCTAGAAATTAGCTGTTTCTGTCCATTAATGGATGCATCACTTATTTATGTTAAGCATGAACAAACAAGCAGCTATATCTAACTTTTAAGTAAGTTCATACTACAGCTCAAGTACATAACTGTTTTTTCAACATAGTTCACTTCAGAGAGCAGTACGATTTGCAGTGCCTATAATATGCTGAGCCATTAAATAGTGCTGTGTCATCAGCTTTCTGGGTAGTTACCTAGCAACAGCTTATACCTTTAAAGGCTTTCAGTATTTAAGAAGAAGTATTAGAAGAGAACTGTGTTATGTGAAACTAAATACATTTACTTTGTACAGAAAAATTGCCAACGTACATTCATCATAAAATTGGCTTTCCGGAGTATATATTTGTCAAAATATACAGAATTTCTTTGCCAAATCCTACACCTTTTTCATTGGCAGACTAAAATGGCCAGATTAATCCGGGCTCTGATTGACATTAGCTGCTTATCTAAATTCCTGTAGGACACAATAAATTATCATTGGATTGCGCCTGAATGAGGTATATAGCTTTTAACCTCTAAATCAGTGGCACATTATCAAACATACTTGCTTTGTTCTCACTGTAGATAACAAGGGATGATTAACAGTAGAATTGACAGTTTGATCAGATAAGAGGGATGTAAACAAAGGTTTTATGTAGTCACATGTTGAATGTAAACACATAGTTTTCTTACATCAAAAATTAAAATAATGAAACGTTGAAACATTCTTAATCATCTAAAATCTAATGTCAATAAATATTGGTTCGAATGGTTGATTTCTCACTTAGATATTTATATTCTTCTGAAATGGCATAATAATATATCAGGTGCATAAGTCATTAAACGTTAATGTGAAATTACTTTTCTTTTAAAAATTTAAATTCTTCCTGCCCCTTCAATCATTCCCAAACTGCAAGGTTTGGCAGATGATCTACTTTGCGGCCTTCACATGTACTATCCTTGCAAGCTAACTAAATAGTGAAAAGGACAGCACAGATATAGTTTCTGATTTTTTTCTCTCTCCTAAAGATAGATCCTTGGCTTGCTACTTAATACTAAAAGATCATATACATTACAACTCCAAAGCATGGCACATGAATTCACTTGAGTATCCACCAAAAGTGGACACTGTGTTCTCTATTCCCTAACAATGATTAAGGATGCAGTTAACAAAACATTAATTATAGATAACATTATATGTGCTTGTGACCTGATAGTAGTTAGTATTAAATGTGTAGAAGATTCACTAGAATGATTCCGGGAATGAGAGGGTTAACATATGAGCAACGCTTGACCGCTCTTGGACTGTACTCCTTGGAGTTTAGAAGAATGTGGGGGGACCTTATCGAAACATTTCGAATGTTGAAAGGCATGGGCAGAGTGGATGTGGCAAGGTTGTTTCCCATGGTGGGGGAGTCTAGTACGAGAGGACATGACTTGAGGATTGAAGGACGCCCATTCAGAACAGAAGAAATTTTTTTAGCCAGAGGGTGGTGAATCTGTGGAATTTGTTGCCATGGGTGACAGTGGAGGACAAGTCATTGAGTGTATTAAGGCAGAGATTGATAGATATCTGAGTAGCCAGGGCATCAAAGATTATGGTGAGAGGGCAGGGGAGCGGGACTAAATGGGAGAATGGATCAGCTCATGATAAAATGGCGGAACAGATTCAATGGGCCGAATGGCCGACTTCTGCTCCTTCGTCTTATGGTGTTATGGTGTAGGATTCAATGGCACAGCTATGAGAACCATTTATTCACAGCTCCAACATTTCTGACTTCTGGTGCTGTCTGTGTTGAGTTTACTCATCCTCCCTCTGACCATGAGGGTTTCCTTTGTGTTCCCATCCATATCCCAGAGATGTGTCGGTTAATCAGCCACTGTAACTTGCCTCATTCTATAGGTGAGCGGTAGAGTCTAGAGAGAATTGATGATTTTCTGTGGAGAATAGAATGGGATTAATATAATTTGTTTAATGCATTATAGAGAGGTATCTTTCCCTGCTGAATGGTTCTATGACTGTAGATTAGCTCCCAAAGCTAAATGGATCAAATCGTTCATTTTGTTTTCTTTCTTAAGGCCATTATAATTGTAATTGAGAAAATAATGAGCTACCTCCTAGAGGCAGTACAATTAGTTTGTAGACATTATTTCTAAAGAACCTATTATGTAGGGTTCTCCAGGATTTTCATCCATCTATGACAGAGAATTGGTGATGAGGTACTTCAAGTCAGTATGAGGTACCTTGAAGGAGAACTCACAAGCCATAACATATCTAGCACCTACTGCCTTTCACCAAGTACTGGATGACACTGGATTAGGGACTGCTGGTGGCAAGTTCCTGCGGGATGCTTTGTGCTGGTGGAGTGTTGTCTAACGTGGTGGATGCAGTGTTCAAAGGTCAATAGTCCTGGATGGCGCCAGGATATCCAACTGTTGTACAATTTATATTGGTTGCATTCATTCTGTCATGTGAAGTATATTCCAATATTGTCCAGACTTGTGCATCATAGATTGCTGAAAGGAAAAAAATCTGTACAGGTTCTGTCCATCTTGTAGACACAGTGCAACTGCCACAGTCAATTTTCCAGTCCTTGATTACTCATAGGATATTGATATTTGAAGTTTTGGATGACTTTATTATCATTGAGTATGGTTTGTCTTTCAGCTATCACTTGTGTCCACATATCCTTATTAGCTGACGTCTGAAGGTGATCTTGTTGCACGTGAATGCCACCAACTTTAACAATTTCAAAGATTATTCACTGTTGTAAATTGTAACAACAAATCACTATGTGATAATCAATGCTCCAAAACTACATTCTAGCTTGTTTTTGATAGAGTTTCAAAATGTTAGTGTGCTGCTGCCTTTGGCTAAGAGCTTGAAAGACTCTTAACAGTTTTCCTTAAATCCCTGTATTACAGGCACCTTTGCCATTTATGTATTGTATTGCACACTCAACCAAGCTAAAATAAATTTTCCACAATAATTTCTTGATAAAGAAAGGAGGGTAAAATTCCTCCCAGCAAATTGACAGTTATAAGTCACTTTTCCTTAGCAATCAAAGTCCCAGGGACAAGATCATATGGCCAGGAAACTTGGAACATGTTGTTATTAATAGCTGATTAATTATGCATGATATCATGGAAGATATTATCATATTTTTGTACTAATTTCAACTTTATCTGCTTTATTTATCATGCCAGTGTTTAAACAATGATTATTATGAACAGAAAGTTATGTTCAAATGCATGTATGCTAACAAATTCCAACTCTATGGAAATGATAATTTAATTATGGGATAACAGGTGAAAACTATTTGGGAAATTTTGCTTCATAATAAATAGTACTTACAATTAAGCTATATTTCCTTTTTGAGAAACAGGAAAATTTGTCAGGTACGTATATTTGTTTGTGACAGATTCTGTGGGCACTTAATTTGAATGTTGTGTAAATTTTGTTTCTTTTCTCTTTTAGGGCTCCAATCCCATTCTGGTTGCTATGGTGATTTTGCTAAACATTGGTGTCGCCATTTTGTTTATTCACTTTTTTATTTGAATGCCTATTTGTCAACTTAACTAAGTGAAAACACAAACTGTGTAAAAGAAAACTGATGTACTTCAATATGAAAAAGTCTGAGAACATGGTCAAGTTCTTCACATTTTGCCTTTCCTAGATACGAATACTGGATTTTAGTCAAAGTTAATGGCATAAATAAAATAGCTCTGTGGCATGACAGAATGGTAAAATATGCTTCCCCATTACTTCAATGATTTAATATGCATTGTTTGAAGAAAAGAACTGTAGACAAACTAGCCAGAAGGTAATGTTATCTTAGTTCTGGCATCAAGGAAATGAAAAAAAAAATTTGGTTATCCATGAGGATTTATTCTGAATGTACTCAAGATGCTGTAGTTAATGTATTTTTCTTTTGGTCTACTCAAGTCAATTTTCAAAACTATAATGTTCTAATGTTTGTTGTTGTGGATACATTCATAATATTTTGATTAAAATGAGCTGAAAAACACAGTAATTATACCATAAAAACCATTAGGTTCAATTACAAGCCTATACAATTATTTAATAACTTTAATCAGTTCTTTTTTTAGAAAAGATATTCTTCTGAAGACTGCTGTAGTTTGAAAGGTGAGAGAGGATATATTAATCTTTAGTATTACTGCACCAAAACAAAAATCAGACCCTGCAAATGGCTGTTCAGCTCTTTCTGAGGATGTGAAAGAAGAAATGTTCCTTGCTCCAAATGAAACCTTTTCTATAATTCTATTTTGTAATATTCAATATTTTAAATTTTAATGAAAACGATTTTCCTGACATGAAAATATACACATCTTGAAAGTCACAAAAACAATTCAGCACTTAAGGAGTTAATTCTGAGTTCAAGAATTTGTGCCTTTTGCATCTAATTTTTAACAGATATATTTTCTCAATTGTTTTTCATGGTCCTCCAATGCGGGACTGCTTCCAAAGCTGTAAGTGACATGAAATGTTGAAACGGTTATTTAAAAAAAACCTTGTAAATATAAGGCAAGCTGTGGAATTAAGAAGATTTGACTTTGCCTTTGAGATAGAGATTTGATAATTAAGAAATTAGAGAATTCAACAAAAAGGGAAATTGTTTCTTTATTCAATATCAATCCAATTGAAATTTAGCTTTAGTTAATTCAAACAAGTAGTTAAGTGCAAACTCTCCCATAGCTAGTTCTCAAATATTGATGTCCATCCACAATACACATTTGTAAATTATTAATAAATACATATTATTTCTTGATCCCTAATAATAGAAGATATGATTATTGTAATTTATTGTTCATAAAACAATGGTTCCTAAATGTTGTCAATAGCTTAAAATAAGGCATAACAGATGACAAAATCATCTTTTCAAGACAAATACTGTACAACTGCACCTCAAAGCCTTCACCTTCACTCAATCTCAATAGTTCGTTCCAGTAGCAACAAATGTTAATGCTGAATCTGAAACATAAATTTCACATAGGTATCAACGGTTTCACAATTAATGTACCCATCAGCCATGAACATAGTCAGGGAAAATAAACAGTTAAAATGAGAAAATTATTTCCTTTGAATACTGCTTGTTAAGCCCTTAAGATTTCCTAAAATGGTTTTAAAGTATATTGACTGATATAAAACAAACACAATAGACGATTTGCAGAAAGATAGCAATAATATTAATGTCAAATCAATGTAGTTTATTTGGCAGATAAATGTTGTCCAGAGAGTCAAGGGTACTCTCCTACTTCTTCCAAATGTGCCATGGAATTTTTGTGGCCCATTAGTGCAGCAAATGTACACTTAACATGTCATCTGAAAAGGGCATCTCCAAAAGTACAGCACTAACTTGCTGGTGTTTGAATCCCTCCAAAGCTAAAGCTAATGCTTGTGCAGAGCTAAAGCAAATGTAATTTAAGATGCATGGTTTTATGTAGCCCTTAATTCATATATATCAACTAAATATATTGATATAGCTAATAAGCCAATCAAGTTATGTAAAATTCATTTTCTTAAAGGGATTTTATTTGTGTGAAAAATTAACCTCGAAACTGAGTTCTCCATTGACACTAGGTAGGCATGGCAGAATTTGATTTTTTTAAAGTTTATTTTATTGATGCTTATTTTAAAGTATTTATTTTGATGTTCATTGATCTGAAGTTTGAGAATGATAGAGAATCTGCAATGTGGAGTCATTATTATATCAACAAAAGTATCTGATAAAAAGCTTTCAGTACTTCACAAAATATAAATAAATATGCATAAATCTTTGAATATACAGTATACTTTACCTCCTATAGCCATTGTGTTCAATTAGAGTCATTTTATATACAAAACAAAAAGCTGAACAACACAAATGTGACTTGTTTAAGGGCTTTTGCTCTATCTTAAGTGGGTTGCTTAACAGCAAATGTGTCCTAAAAGCGGGTCCTAATTATTAACAATCTTGGTGAAATTAATATTTAACGTAAAAACAAGTAAACAAATTTATCAATAGACAATCACATTCTGCCAAACCTACACATCTTTTCAATATTTTTAAGTCCGCCTCTGCACTCATTGATTGAAACAAAATTCTCAGTAATGGCAGAGCAACTTCAGGTTTTCCATATTTAAGGAGCCCTAATCACTGGACTGGCTAGTTACTTTGGTTTCACATTGATAATGCTTCTTAGCAAAACAAACATCAGCGCTAGCCATTTACAAAAGCTCTATCCTTTTAAACAATGGAAAAATCGGCATGTAATATTGTGACAAAATTGAGTCTATGACTGAAAGAGTAAATTAAAATTAGAAAATTAAAACAAAATAGCCCTATCATTATAGATACAAATGGTCACTCTGCTACTTATAGTCTTATTATGTGTTCCTAATCTTTATTACATACAATTTACATAAACCAACCAACACTTAGAGACAAAATAACAACTAGAAACTTCTCATAATAGCAGTTTGACATTATTTGTAAAGTAACTATTTTGCATACATTGAATTTTCATTTTGGAATGTCCGATTTTCAGCAGAAGATTCAGTGAAATCTTTTATTTAATTTTCTGTGATACCTTCAGAATTTATAGGTCGCAATCTGCTATTCAATGCACATAAGAATTAAGTACCAGTCATAAATGTTACTTTTAAAATAAAGCTGTTTGAAATGCAAATCAGCTTTGCTACACAGAACAAACCATGACAATACTTCAAAAAAAGCAACAGGGATATCAGATACTGTTATAAATATTTCAATTTGACCACTTTGAGATAAAATGCATATTTTGTAAATGTTTTCTTATACTTTAACTCAGACACAAACAACCACAAATCAGTATAAAAACTGCTTGAGCCATATAAATGACTGTCACTTGTAAAGTGGTTTGGTTTATTTAGTGTTAGGCTCTCTGAATCTTGAATGCATGTTGACTTTCTCCTGCTAATAACTGTGAGAGTGTTGGCCCATAATTACTTATGTCCAAAAACATAGTAGCATGGAAAATGGATTTTACCCATTTATGGCATATTTAATGGGCACTACATTCTGCTCAAACATCAACTTTGCTGTTACTAAAAAATTGCTAAACTGGGACATCCTATGAGAAATCATTATCACAGACTTCTTCCATTCTAAGGTGTTACAAACAGATTTGCACATTCAATGATAACAGCTGTTTGCTAAGTCTTTAGTTATCACATTTGTACACTCCTTGGTTGAAAGTGGGTCAACTCTGTAAGTGAATGTGTGCCTTATGAGAATAGATTGACTGAACTCGGCCTTTTTTCCTTGGAGCAACAGATGATGAGAGGTGACCTGATAGAGGTGTATAAGATGATGAGAGGCATTGATCACGTGGATAATCAGAGGCTCTTTCCCAGGGCTGAAATGGCTAACACGAGATGGCACAGGTTTAAGGTGATTGGAAGTAGGTACAGAGGAGATGTCGGGTAAATTTTTTACGCAGAGAGTGGTGAGTGTGTGGAATAGGCTACCAGCGTCATTGGTGAAGGTGGATACAACAGGGTCTTTTAAGAGACTCCTGGATAGGTACATGAAGCTTAGAAAAATAGAGAGCTATAGGTAACCCTAGGTAATTAGGAAGTACATGTTTGGCACAGTTTTGTTGGCTGAAGGACCTGTATTGTGCTGTAGGTTTTCTATGTTTCTATGTAGAACGTTCTCCAGAGAAGGGGGTGGAGTGATAGGGTGTTTGGACAGATGCAGATTGTGACAGAAAGCAGAGAGGGAAGGAAATAAAAGGAGGAAGGATATCAAAGAACCGGGTGAAATCTTATGTGGGTTAGGGGAGGAATTGGGGCAGAGTTAAATGGCACAGGTTTGGATAATGAGGCTGCACTACACCCTAGAGCAGACTGATTGGTCCTGTAGTGCTCTTGAGTCGGTGACAGGACCACAGATAGAGGCATCTAGTATACTAACACTAAAGTTTGTCAGAGTTATCTGTTTGCAAGTATAATGTAATTTTGGGGAGACAGTGAAAATAAAAACAATAACTCAGTTGAAATATATGATGGTAATTGATGCCGTTATCACATGCAAGAAATATGATTGGGAAACAACACCAGCATTTAGGTGAAACGTTGCTGGAAGAGCCCAGTCCCATTTTCCAGCACAAGAGATTCTGCAAACGCTGAAAATCCTGAGCAGAGGACCTGGATTGTTGACTGTTTATTTTCCTCCATTGATGTTACCTGACAAAATGAGTGCCTCCTGCATTGTGCATTAATCTGATTTTCCAGTGGGCTGGAGAACTTCCAGACATGGGTGCAAATGCTTCACAACATTTGCAGAGTGCTTTTATGCACAAAAAAAAACTTAGATGCAAATGGGTACTTCCCCCTTTCCATTTTCCTGGTTACTATGTTTTCCAATACGGACTACAGTTAGAATTGTTAGCCTTTAGGATTTTGCTTAAATTTCTATACTTAAATATTTA
The DNA here is from genome assembly GCF_030144855.1 of Hypanus sabinus. Taxonomy (NCBI): domain Eukaryota; kingdom Metazoa; phylum Chordata; class Chondrichthyes; order Myliobatiformes; family Dasyatidae; genus Hypanus; species Hypanus sabinus. The sequence continues at coordinate 48,546,377 of NC_082722.1, forward strand.
TCAAAATAGAGGTTGCAGTTTGCAGGATTAATATTAAGGATTAAATGTTAATCCTGCAAGATATATCTTTGTAATGTTTTACTTTCCTGTGAGATATTTTAATGAAGTAAAAAAAAATCTCTGGAGGTTCAGGGCATTTTGGAAATGCTAATATGTCAGAGACATAGAATGTGCCTCTTTTAACTCATTGTCTTTTTGTTCAACTGAGCCCCACCTTTTTAACCCAATCCTTCAATTCCTTTGGAAATGTTTCATTGATAATTCTGCATTATTGATTTCCATTTCCTTCCCAAGTAGCTTAACCAAAAGTCTATTCTTGGTATAAAAAATTTCTTTAAGCAGTTTATTTCATTTAGATGCAAAGAATGTCCACTCTCACATTTTCTCTGTAGCTCACAAGGCTTTATCTTGGCTTGCCCTGCCTATTGAGAATTCATTAGGGCACACTGATATAGTAGGAAACAACTTAAATGTGTCAAAGCTGCAAGGAAGTTTTTTAAAACACTTTTTTTCATCTGGGAACAAATACATTCCTGTATTGAAATTTTAAGTGAGGATTTGATATTTTTTAATGTTTCTGTCGTGAACTTTGTTATTGCAAAGTTTGCAGTTTAAAAATGAATTAAGGTATGATAGGTGGCAATTGTTTTGGATTTAACTGATAAAGGGAATGCCTGTGGTCCCAAATTTTCCTTCTGATGTTATAGTTTGCAAAAAATTCAGTTGTTTTCAAAGTAAGAGAAACTATAAATGTTTAATAGAAATGCTAATCACCTAATCAATAACTTACGTAAGTGCATTAGTAAGAGGTGTGGTGAATGGGGCTACATTACACAATACCATTGGGATCGTTAGGTATGCGGTTGGACAATCATAATCACGTTTAATATCACTGGCATGTGTTCTAACATTTCAGATTCACCACAGTGATTTTTCCTGGTTAAATGCCACCTAATTGTGGTCTGGTTGTTATCATAAGATCTAAATAAAAGGAATGTAAATTACAAATTTAATTTAAAGAACAGCAGTAATAAATAACCTATTTGATTTAAAATAGCAAGCCTTTAATAAATTATAAGTGTTATTTTTAGCAACATAGTAATATCTCTATTTGTAAACTGTGAGAATGTTTAATTCAGCTTGTGAGCTCCTTTCTATTTTTCATTCTGTATACCAGTAGTTGCATCATGCTCATAAATCATAAAAACATATTGATGTCCCAAATAAATCAAACATAAAATGTATTAATGTCATTTCAAAATCAGTAATGTAATCTAGAAAATATTGACCAATAGTGTTCATTTCTTCATTCTAAATAAGAAATCAATTGAATCTATGTTTGCCAAAAGTGCAAAGCAATATGGCATTGGAAGCCAAGATGATGAAATGATATAATAGCAATCAGGTATTAATAAATTGAGTGAATGGATTGCAATGTAAGAACATGGGAGGTCCTACTCTGTGGGTTGAAAAAGGGGAGAATAAGAGTTTTTTTAAACTATGAAAAGAATGAAGTGCAATGAGACCTTTGGGTCCATCTATTAAAATGTCATGGTTATCAAAAAATAGTCCAGAAATCAAATGGAATGTTGGCCTTTCTATCTGGAGACCCAGGGCATATCTGGGCAGTTATACTATAGGTACAAAAGTCTGGGGTGGCCTGCATACAGAAAACTGTGAGCAGTTCCTGTCATAGCACATGAAGGAAATTCTGTTGGAGGATATACTATCATTGTTTACCAATTGTATTCCATCTACAAGAAGAGATTGTACAAACCAACACAGCATTCTCTGAAATTTGGATGGTATGATTTGGTGGATATTTTCGGTTATTAGAGAGGAACAGATTTGTTAGATAGAGAAATAAAACTATTTCAGTTAGTTTTGGAAATAAGGACAATGGGGCATAGTCAAAAATTAGAACCAGTCCTTATAGAAATAAAGTTAGGAAACATTTTCCTCATGCATAGGAAGGTTGAAATTAGGAACTCTATTCCATAAATGGCAATTGCTGCTGGATCAATCATTAATTTTAGATTTCAATTTGACTGATTTGGGCAAATGTAACTCTTCTATCCATGTCTCTAAGTTAAGAGTTTAATGGTGCTTTGTAAATGTTATTGGCAATGATGGGGAAGTACAGGAATACAAATGTATTATAACAAGAATGACCACAACTTATATCTAAGTGTCCAGAGGAGAAATGTCTAAAATGATTGGCTAAAGATTCCCAGGGATGAGGCAAGGAGAATCACTTGTATACAGAGAGTCTGTCATGTAGTGTCTGGGCAGAGATGTATATCTACATTTGTCAGAGGTATTCAAAACTCTACTGCAGGATGAAGGTAGTGAGGCAACAGGTAACCAGAGGATGCATATTAAAGCAATTAGTAATAAAATCAAGAGAGAATAGTTGTTTTAAAACACAGGATAGAGAGTGCTAATAATAAATTTGGAAGGGAAATTGAATACTCGAGAAAAAAGGACTGAACCATGAGGTTAGATCAAGGTGTAGAACTGAGGGAACGGTGAAAGGAGAATAATCTTCAATAAATAACCCCAAACACTATCTTTGATGGTGCATCATTCAATGAAACAATTTCAGATGACTCAGTAAAACACTTTAAACAAAATGTCAATAGAAATATGCATTATTTCATTATAGAACAATGGAGGAAGTGTGAATTCCACCTAACAATCCAGCTATTCATATTTTTATCTTTGAAAACATCGATAGCTTAACCTTGTAATGCAATTTTACAACAGTATCACTTCATGAGATCTAGTGTGGAATTCACTAAATATGACTGTCACCATTGATTTAGCTTGATGCTTCAGCACAGGAGGAGTTTATTGTGCTATCTTTGTAGCTGACCCTAATATGTAATTCCAATGTTAACCCTTGTAGAAAAACAATTGCAAGCAGTGTAAATAGTTTCATTATTCACAACCGTCCAAGTAACTTGTCTAAATAGGATACAATTAATGGTTTACAGGTATGTGGTTGGATTGGATAATCTGAGTTTAGAGCAGAGAGAGATTTCATAGAATGTGCTGAAAAGTAAAACATTTTGGTTAAAATAAATGAAGAAAAGTTGCTCTTTGTGAGTAAATTTTTAATGGCTAGAAGATACAGATTTTTTGGTTAGCAAAAGAACCAAAGGCAACATAAGGAAGAACTTAAGACACAAGGAATGATAAGCATTTGGCATATATTGTTTGATAGGGTACTGAATACAATTGTATTCTTTAACAAAAGCTGGTTAAACATTTTAATGGGGGGAAAATTGCAGAAATGGAAGTGAGATGAACTGAATTGCTGTTAAAAAGAGCCATTATAAATTTAATTAAGCATATTGCTGAATTCTGCGCCATAATTTCACAATTCATTACCATGATTCTCAAAAGTTAACAGAATATATTTTACTTTGCCTTATGAATTTCATATATATTGAAAATGAACACCACCACCTCCCCTTTCCAAGTTCTGTACTGACCTCTTTAAGCTATTTGTGAAGAATATAAGAATGTTACTAACAAACCTTCAGTGGAGAATGCTGTACTCAGCAGGTCAAGCAACATCTGCAAAGAGAAAAGGAAATTTCAGGCTGATGACTCTTCATCAGAACTGAGAAAAGTCAGCAAATAAATGTTTTGAGGAGGGGGGCGGTTTGAAGGAATGGAGAGAATAAGGGAAATGCCCACCCCTGTGTCTTTAGATCTCCACTCATATTGGCATTGTTTTGACCCCTCCTGTCCTTCTTTTGCTTTGTAAATCAAAATATTTGATTTTTAACTTTTCTCAGTTCTGATGAGAGATCTTTGACTTGAAGTACCAAGTTTGTTTCCCACAGATGCTGCTTGACTTACAGATATTTTAGGCAACTGTTATGTTTCAGATTTACAGTGTCTGCATTCTTTTCCTTTTAAATCATGTTACGTTGAATATACAGTTAAAAAATAATCAACTGATCCAGAGCAATTTTTATGCTTCCACACCTCGTAATCCTGTAGGTGAATCCTAAATCTTTCTCCCTTGTGTTGTTACTTATATATTTCCATCTAATTATTTCACCTACTTAATTGTTTGTTACTCTTTCCTACTTATATGTTCGTTAAACTCATTCAAGGAACAGAGAGAAGGAATACAGATAATGAAGAGTCCAGAAGTTGTTATTTTTAAAGGAAGCATTAACTGAAACTACAGAGTATAATTTTTGACATTGTTACCACACAAATTTAAAAGAATGATTTGTGAATATGCTCATTATAATTAATTTGAAATATATTACACCCCATACGGCTATATTCAAACCTTTTCAAAATCCTTCTACCCATTGATCTAGTATCTTAAAGTCAGGGTATTGCGCACTGAGCTACAGAGAAAATATGTCTTAGTGTCCTCTACTTAGCCTTTTACAAATTTGAAAGTGTTCCTTTCAGGTCACTTCACCATTTTTATTTCTTACCACATTGCTTAGAGATTTTAATTTGAATAAAAAATTTGATGTAAAGACCAGAATTAACTTGAAAGCAAGAGAATGTGATTTTTTTAATGCAATTTCTGCCTAACTAAATGGTCAATTTCTTCAAGCTGAGAGTCAGAGTTATTTCCGGGCCAATGTATCAGGGTATTGAGAAAAGCATAATTGGACTAAATGATTAAAAATAACATTTGTGCAGCCCAGCAGAGTAAACACATGGTAAGCAACTGCTGCATTTTTAGGCTCCGTACACCAAGCAAACACTCAAAAGTGCAAATGTGAGCATTTGCAAAATAAATTTTAGAAACTTGTTCCACCGTTATTGACAAGTTACAGATAAGTACACAGACTTAACACCACTAGAACTGTGCAACAATATTTTGAAGTGAGTCTGCTGGTCCTGGTAATAAAAGACAGAATGATTCATCAACTAAATATCTACTTTATTAGTACTTCATTCCAATATCTTGGATCACCAAAAGTTATTTTTGGTAACTTCCATTAAGACAGAAAAAGATCCAACAATAGTGATTGATCACATAGAATAAATGGAAACTTATTTCCATTTATTCCCTTCAATAAATGGAAACATGTACATACTAACTGTTCATGACTGAAATATTGGATGTGTAGCTATCTAATTGATGCACTATCAGTAACTCCAAAAGACTGGAAGTAGAGTAGTTACTGAAATACTTTTATTAGCAGTAAAATGGAGCAGGTCCATGCTGGATGACTGCCCTGGACTGAGGGAGGAGCAGTGACACAATCACCTTTATACAGGGGCCTGTGGGAGGAGCCACAGGAGCAGTCAGCAGAGGGGCGTGTCCAGATATACATGGTTTACCACACTAATAAACAGAGAATATTAAACCTTGAGGTGAAGAGTTTTTATATTAATCTAGCTCCTTAAAAATAGTATTGTTAGTAGCTCAGTGACTGAATTCCATCCCCAAAAGATGTCTTGCACATCAATGATATATAAGATTCAAACAAGCATATGACCAAATCTATCACCTTTCATTTTTGAGCTTTCCAAGATTATTATTTTCCTTTAAGACTAAAATTCAAATTAATCAATACTTTTTTGCTTACATCTAATCTTGACCTTCTCTCTTGAAATCAACGACTATCATGATGGCAGTGAGCCCTGAGATACATATAGAAAAAAATATTGTTTTGGTGTCCTCTACCTTTTCTTTTAGAAATAGAAAAATACTGTTTATTTGGGACAGAATGTTTTGCTCCAGATATTATATTCCCTGCTATAATGATCACAACCAAATACTTGGAAATGTATTCTGACATAGTAAAATTCTCTGAGTTTACTGAAGGAATTTGAAGATTTGTTTCCTGCAACTCATCAAAGAAGGAAAACCACCAGGCTTCTTCCCAGGTGTTTTTATAATAAGTGCCTCAATTTTGAGTGGTGTATCTCAGATTGATCTGAGCACAGAGATAAAATACTGAGTACTTTTCCTCACTTAAAAAAATGCAGCACCTCTTTACAAGTCAAGTTTTGAGAAAGCTTGGAAGATCAGTACCTTAAGTTGCAATTTTTTCCATTTATTTCAGTGGTCCTTCGTGCTTGACAATTCAGTTTCTTGCTCTTTTGACCCATCGAATTGAACAGACACATATAAACTCAGTTACCGGTTTTTGGGGGTGGACTTGTGGGCCAGGGAAATGAATCTTTGTTCCTCAGCTTCCAATTACTGCCTCATTTAAGTTCAGCAAAACATATAAATGTAATTACTCAGACTCATAGTAAAAGGGCTAAGGAGGTATATAACATGTAACATTTTTGTTCCCGTAAAAAATATCGAAATTATGTCTGGACATCAAGGTTCAGAATTCCAAATAGAGATCTTGCTCTTCCTATGAATCACATCTTCAGCTCCAGGGAAATCAATAAATATTGGAGCTTCTTTTTAATAACATTAGATGATCATTCTTGGAGCCTCAATGTGTATTTCATCTAGACTATATGGAAAGGTTCAATAAAAAAGTACAATATAATTATGTGATCTAACACTTCTGTAACTGGCAGTGAAATCTTTTGTGTATAGTTACAAATATCTTGATCAAAGACATTGTTGAGGCTAGAAAGAGTTCAACAACAATAATTTACATCGATAAAGCATCTTTAACCTAGAAAAAAACTATGGTGCTTCAACTGAGCATAATCAATTAATCATTGATAACTGGACTTTTATCAAGGTACCTGTACTATCCACAACTTGCTCCTTAAAATCAGGGTCTATCAGGAGACTATACCATTGACTTTGCACCCTTCTATGCATTTTATGGGTGTTTTCACTTGGCAGACGACAACCTGGTAAACCATAAAGCAGAGGTCAACTGACTGACTTTATGGGTTAGTAGCTAGCATTATCCGAGAATCAGCACTCCTTTTACAATATTATTGTTTCAGACCCAGGACTGGCAGCCATTGATGCAAAGTGAGCAATTTATTAATTCTATACAACTATTCCAACTTCAAGTGTGCCTTCAACTGACCAAACTGCAGTCTTAGAGAAGTCCATAACTAATGGAGGCCCTGATCTTTTGAATGAAGACTAGAACAAGAAGACTTTGGCAGAAAAAATATTGAAAACTTGGAAAATAGATGATACAAACATGTTTAATTTTTAGTAAAAGTATTGACTATTATTATGGCCCTGTGCTTTTCTTTGCATGTGTCATCAATGTAACAATTCATCTACAAAGTTAAAATGCAAGAAGCTTTTAAACTGCTAGAAAGCACCATTGATCTACTTCACAAATATTGTGCTGGGGGCTTTGATGAAGTACATAGATTGTAATCTAGCCAGTTAATGTACAGTCTGCATGACGTGGCTCTGCACAGAGCATGAAAAGCTATTGCAGCAACATTGTACACATCAGCCTATGAGAAGGTATTTTGCGTTCATCTGGTTTGGTTAGAATTCAACTGCTAACTGTAGTAAATCATTGAACAGTACAGAAATGTTATTCATCTGATTAGTTATATTGGCAATCAGAAAGCAGTGACAGTTTATTATCAATATACAAAGGTGTAAAGTGCAAATTAATTTGGTTCAATAACCCTAATCCTTGTCAATCTCAAAGGTTGCTCTAGTGATTCAAAATTCTTATGTCAAAATTCTTTGTTGGTTGTTTTAGGAAATTATGTAATTTTTGTTTCCAAACTTCCTTGAAACATTTTGAATTTGATTGTCATAATTAATATATCACTGATTTCTAACTCAGCCTAATTCAGATCTATGGTTTGTAAATTATGTCTTTTGAAATTGCTCTGAAAAACACTGGATGCTTCAGTTTTAAAATCATGATTTCAATTAATCATGAATTTCAAATATACAATTTCATTTCTGTATGTTTTCCAATAGGAAGTAAGATCCAATGTACAACTACAGTTCTGTATTATTTTAAACTTTGTTGAACATTGCATGACAGAAATTCCTGCAGTTGATAACATGCAACCTAAAATTTTGTTCAAATATACAAGTTGCCTCAGACAGCACAAAAATGCCTATTAAGATAAAAAAAAGTGTTGCCTTTTGTGACTCAAAGTAGAGTTCAATGGTATGAATTTGTCATTTTTTCAAACAAAAAATGTTTTTTTGCATGTAAGCAAATGTTTACTCTCTGATAATATGTGAAGATTTTATGCTTTAAAAGGGAATGTTGACTTACAAATTATATTCTTCAATGATTTAATTTTAAAGAAATAGTTCAAAGTTACATCAGGTCTTTGTCTTTGTTTTCATATTTTTTCTCAATCTGTTTTCCCTCAAAAATAATTAAGAATGCCTTGCTTTACAAATGTTGCATATGATTGAATCTACGACATTGTGACTCAATTAAATCCCTTCAGTATCAGTAACTGGTTGAGGTGATGCAGATATTATTCTTACATTTATAACGTTTGATTCCACGAATGTGCATTTGGATCTTTTCACATCTTACTGAATTGCTTGAAACAATTTAAAACCTGCAAAAGTATCACATTTGCATTATTCACCCTAGTGTAAGAATGATATTAAGTTTAACACAAATAACAAGTCTGTAATATGAAAGCCCACACGTAAAATTTATATTTATTTTTAAAAATAGTTATTGAAACTTTCGTAAGTATAACTTTTTCTTTGGATTCATATTACAAATAAGAAAAAAATATACAACTGATGAGAGTAAATTCTATGGTTTAGCATCTTCAAGCAAAATGATGATATGCACCTCATGTTATAGTTGTACTAGATGTTGGTTAGTTGCTACACGAAATATAGGTGTAATTCTGGTCAAGTGATTAGGTTGGAAAGGGGGCAGAAAAGCTTCAGAAGGTTTGTTCAATGATGTAAAGCTCTGTGACATCTACTGAAAAATTAATACAGAGCTGCTTCAACACTTTTTTTTCGTTCACTTGTGTGACGTGAACATCTTTGGTAATGCCAGAGATTAATGATTATCCATTATCCGAAGAATATTGTGAAGAGTTTACTTCATTCCTCATTCCCCTCATTCTTCTGAATTCCAGTGAATAGAGGCCCAGAGCCATCAAATGCTCTTCATATGACAAGCCTTTCAAACCTGGAATCATTTTTGTGAACCTCCTTTGAACCCTGTCCAATGTCAACACATCCTTTCTTAGATAAGGGGCCCTAAACTGCTCTCAATACTCCAAGTGAGACCTTATCTGTTCTTTATAAAGGCTCAACATTACATTGTTGCTTTTATATTCCAGTCCTCTTGAATGAATGCTAACATTGCATTTGCCTTCCTCACCACAGACTCAACCTGCAAGTTAACCTTTCAGGAATCCTACACAAGGACTCCTAAGTCCCTTTGCACCTTAGATTTTTGAATTATCTCTCCATTTAGAATATGGTCCACCCTTTTATTTCTTCTATCAAAGTGCATGACCATGCACTTCTCATCTCCCACTTAATTCACCCATTCTCCTAATCTGCCCTTCAGTAGCCTCTCTACTTTCTCAAACCTACCTGCCCCTCCATTTACCTTTGTATCACCCACAGACTTTGCAACAAAGTCATTAATTCTGTCATCCAAGTCATTGACATATAACATAAAAAGAAGCGGTCCCGACACAGACACAGTGATATCTTTCCTGTAGTACCATGGGCTCTTAACTTGTTAAGCAGCCACAAGTGTGGCACCTTGTCAAAGGCCTTCTGAAAATCGAATGACACAATATCCACCAATTCTTCTTTGTCTATTCTGCTTGTTATTCCTTCAAAGAATTCCAACAGATTTATCAGGTAAGATTTTATCTTGAGAAAACAATGCTGACTACAGCCTATATTATCATATGCCATCAAGTACACTGAAACCACATCTTTAACAATCAACTCTAACATTTTCCCATCCACTGAGGTCAGACTGACTGGCCTGTAATTTCCTTTCTTCTGTCTCTCCCTCTCTTCTTGAAACACGGAGTGACATTGGCAATTTTCCAGTCTTCTGGAACCATTCCAGAATCTAGTGATTCTTGAAAGATCATTACTAATTTCCCACCAATTTCTTCAGCCACCCCTTTCAGAACCCTGGGTTGTACACTATCTGGTCTCTGGACCTTTCAGTTTCCCAAGAAACTTCTCCATAGTAATGGCAACTTCACACACTCCTGACTGCTGACATTTTTGAACTTCCAGCATACTGCTTGTGTTTTCACAGTGAAGACCAATACTTATTCAGTTCATCCTCCATTTCCTTGATCCCCGTTACTACCTCTCCAGCATCGTTTTCCAGTGAACAATTTTTTGGTTAAGTTCTCTTCCCCTTCTTCACATGGATGAAATAGCTTGCTAGCTCATTCTGAAGCACAGGATGATACGAGGTGACACATTGGTGACAAATTTCATAAACTTCTTTGACAAAGAGTGCAATAGACACTTAAATGTTCCAACAAGAATAATGTAAAAAAGAACTCTGCAAAACTCACCAAGCTGGGTCAAGACTTGAAGGATATGCCAAACTAAATAACATCTGTTCTTTTCAATTTAGCTGTTGCAGGTATGTATTTTGTTTCTTTTAGCATTAATTGAACTAACCACTGCACAGCTCTTGATCACAATTAGAAAATGCTGGAAAAATGCAGCTGGTTTGGCATCATCCATGGAGAGATGTTATCAATGTCAATAATACACTTTGTTTTTTTGGTGCCATGTCTGCCAAGTTCAACAAGATAACCAAAGCACTGGAGTACCACATTGATAAAGGTGTTAAACATACATACCTCTAACTTCCATTTTGTCATTTGGCAATATCGATTCAACATCTAATGGGAGTTATTATAGCAGAATGACTGACAGGCAGGAAGCAGTGAGGAAGCAGGGAATAAAAGCGGCCTTTTCTGATTGGCTGCCAGTGACCAGTGGTGGTTCTCAGGGTTCAGTATTGGGACTGCTGCTTTTCACATTGTTTGTCAATGATTTTGATAGTGGAATTGATGGCTTTGTGGCAGAGTTTGTGGATGATATTAAGATAGGTGGAGGGGTAGGTAGTGCTGAGGAAGCAACGTGATTGCAGCAAGACTTAGACAAATTGGAAGAATGGGTAAAAAGGTGGCAGATGGAATACAGTGTTGGGAAATGTACGATAATGCATTTTGGCAAAAGGAACAACAGTGCGGACTATTATCTAAGTGGGGAGAAAATTCAAACATCTGAGGTGCAGAGGGACTTAGTAGTCCTTGTGCAAGACTCCCAGAAGGTTAATTTACAGGCTGCGTCTGTGGTAGAGAGGGCAAATGCAATGTTGGCATTTATTTCAAGGTCATTAGAATATAAAAGCAAATAGATAATGCTGAGACATTATATGACTGCTATAAAAGACTTTATAAGTCAGGCTGCACTTGGAATATTGTCAACAGTTTTGGGCCCCACATCTCAGAAAGGATGTGTCGTCATTGGAGAAAGTCCAGAGGAGGCTCACAAGGATGATTCCAGAATGAAGGGGTTAACATATGAGGAGCGTTTGGCAGCTTTGGGCCTGTACTCACTGGAGTTTAGAAGAATGCTGGGGAATCTCATTGAAACCTACCAAATGTTCAACTGATTAGATAGGGTGGATGTGGACAGGATGTTTCCTTTGATGGAGGCATCTAGAACTAGAGGTCACAGCCTCAAAATTGAGGCTGATCCTTTAGAACAGAGGTCAGGAGGACATTTTTTTAGCCAGAGAGTAGTAAATCTGCAGAATGGTTACAGACTATGGTGGAGGCCAATTTGAAGTATATATTAAAGGTGGAACTTAATTGTTTCCTGATCAAAGGATGTGGTGAGAAGGCAGGTGTATGGGGTTGAATGGGATCCAAGATCAGCCATGGCAGAATGGTGGAGCAGACTTAATGGGCTGAATGGCCTAATTTGCTCCTATGTCTTATAGCCTTATGGTCTTATTAAATTGATATTGCCAGACAAGAAAATGGAAGTTAAATAATTCCCCAAAGATATCCTCTCCTTAATGATGGTGGAGTCCAATTTGTGGGATCTAAGAGCAAGGCTGAAGCTTTTGCAATTGTGTTCAGCCATAAATCTCAAGAGAATGCTCCATCTCAGCTTCCTCCTGAGGTCTCCACCATCACTTCAGCCAGTTTTCAGCAATCTGATTTATGAGATTCTCTTCAGTAGATGACTGAGAGCAAAGGATGCAGCAAAGGGTACCTGATCAGACAGTATTCCAGGTGTAGTTGTGAAGACCTCTGCTCCAGAACTAGCCATAGCTCTTGCCAGGCTGCTCCGGTTTAGTTAGAATACTGTCATTTCCCTGGGAAGGTGGAAAATTGGTCAGAATTGGTAGGACAAATCGAATCCAGATAGCTCTACACATACACATCAGTAAAAGGATTGAAGGTGTCAGTGCCTACGCTATCAAGTCACCTTTACCAATAATCTCAGTTCCAGACTGCATCACACAGCCTTTCTTTGAACATGGACCAAGACATTGACTTCTAGAGGCTAGGTGAAGTTTGATTGATTGAAGATCAAACAGCCAAGTAAAACTAAAATGGATGAGCACCAAAGGGGAACCTTCCAATGGATGGAGCCATGCATTGCACAAAGAGAGATGGTTCACTTATTGAAGTTCTATCATCTCAGCTACAGGGCATTACGAGTTAGGAATGTGACGGTATACTCTCCACTTAATTGGTTGACTACAGGCCCAACAGTATTCAAGAACTCTATCCAGTTCAGGACCATGGAATCTTTTTGACTTCCGTATCAACCTGCACCTTATACAATTATTCCCTCCAATACTTGCACATAATGATGGCAGTATGTACTATCTACAAAGTCCACTGAAGCCACTTGCCTAGATTATCACACAAACCCACAATTTCTAAGGGAGGAATAAGGGCTTGTGGTGCATGGAAAAAATGCACCTGCATGGTCCCTTTAAAGTTGCACATCATCCTGACTTGGAAATGTATTGCTGTTCCTTAATGGTCACTTGGTCTAACTCTCCCACTCCAACAGCTCTGCGGGAGAATCTTCACCAGAAGTTCAAATAGGTGTTTCACCTCGTCTTTTCAGTGGAAATTAGGAATGGTCAGTAACTACATGCGTTTCCAGGGATGACCTGATCCAAACATAAGTGTGCAGAATATGCGTGTAACTTTGTCAAAGATGTTGCAACATTAATTTGATGACTGGTGCTCAATTCTTCCACAGGCTTTTAATTCAATTGAACAATGATTTGCCATTTTCTAGATTTATTTTAAATTGCTGGTCCATTATAACTGATGTGCTGGGTGTTTGAAGATGTTGCCTCCACTTTAAACTAATGCACAAACCAGCTGGCCCACAGTCATTAAGAGGAGTTTCCCTCAGCGTGCTGTGTCAGCGAGTCAATGGCTAGCTGTTAGGGGGAGGATAAACTGTGCTGGAGAAGAGGTCTCAGACAGATGCCACATCCACCAGAGTTTCCGAGAGTAATTCTTTGAAATGAACATATCAGAAGATGAAGCTGAAGAATAATCATGTGAAAAGTGTCAGAATCTCCTCAAGAATATTCTCACCAAAATAACATATATGTCTTTGACCACAGTTCAAGAGCAAGTACCAAACCACATGGGCTCCTTAATGATGGCTAAAATATTTTCTATGTTGAGAATTTTAAGCTTGAGCTAGAGACATGCAGAACATTTGACTCTTTTCTTCCACTGAAGCTTTTGGTTGAAGAAATAGGTGACTACCCTTTATCTTTCCACAGAGACTGGCAAGCAGAGTGAGCACGTGGTCTTGAAAAGATCATATTGCACCATATTGCAATGACCACCTGGCAACTTGAAGCCAACAGAAAATTTATATTAACAATTAAATTTATAACATTTTTAATTCCCTCCTGTCATCCTCTCATAGATGTTATTCCCTTGGTGCCCACCATCTGTACATCTTTCCCTGCTCTAATGCTGTAATATAGGGCCAAATGACTAGTTGTAGCCTGATTGGTGGAAGGTCATTGACTTTCAGTGCAGGAGTTTGCAGGTGGTCTGGGGAAAACTATGTTTGGTTACTGGTCCAAAAGGCAGATGAGCACGTCTCTTCATGAACCACAGATCACTGAAAGGCAACTGTACAATGTGGCTGAGCTTCTGCTATTCACCCTGACTTTGGTGTTTTCTACCAATAATGCTATGCAAGTTAAGGTAACCACCATCTGAGGTCACGTTATCAGCTAATGGAGTTCTCCACCTCTTCCATGCCGGAAAGAAAAGTTTCCAATTTCTGTGCAAAGCTGTTCCTCGATTTTTCCATGATCTGCACACAGACTTCCTGACAACAGGACCTCGGAAGATGCCAGGTGGTGATCCAGAAAGGGCACGCCTAAATGAAAATAAATGAAAAACAAATACCGGAGAAGCTGCCGATATCGGAGACCAGAAATAAAGCAAAGATGCCAGAAAAATATTGACATTTAACATTTCAGGCCAATAATTGACCTGCTGTCTCTTGAGCAATCCCTTTAAGGTCTGTAGCAGAATGTGCCTTCTGAACATTGTGCATCATTGCTGTGCTCTTCCTTGGATCTGATTGTAAACCAGAGACAGAGGAGAGCATCATGCCTGGTGGAGGCTAAGCTAAACTCCAGATTGTGCTCAGCCTCAATATCTGAACTGGGAATGGTTACATTAAAAGAAGCTTCAGTGTCTAGTTGTTTCTCAACATCTGGCTAGGTTTGCTAAGTGAAGAAAGGAACATGGTGGAAGGGTGAATATAAGAGATGCATATGGACATCATCTGTATCTTTTAAACTCAGAAATTATTATGGGATGAGAGTAAGTGGACTGTGAAAAGGAGATTACTGATCAAGATTCCCTAATTTTAAATTCTTTTTCCTCTGCCACTGACTCAGTAGTGACCACATCAGGGGTAACAAGCATTACCTTCTCATGAATGTTAGTATAGCCCTGCTTGTCAAGTTAGTGATGCCTACAAAATTACCTACCCTTAGCACTGACAGAGATGAAAATGTGTTAATGAGAGATCTATTCACATTGAGTAATATCCTTGTTAAAGATATTATCAAGCCAGGAAATGTTGCTGTTTGTCTTGTAGCAATTCTAATTGTGAGGGTGCGTTAAGCTAAATGGAAATTCAAATGTTTTGATGATTGGCAGTTTCAGTAACGGTAATAGTGCATTGAGCAATCTCTGAGGCTGGTATTGGTAGGAGACGGTGTTTGAAGATCCCTTCAGTCATCATGCTCATTGAAAAGCTTCGTAGAAATTGAAGAACTTCTCATGTAAGAGTCAAGAGCACCACAACAACGAAACAGACCCTTCATTTAGTCCATGTCAAGCTATTATTCTGCCTAGTCTCATCGACCTGCACTTGGACCTTAGTCCTCCATTCTTCTCCCATCCATATACCTGTCCAAATATACCCTAAATGTTGTAATTGACCTCACTACTCTGTATTAATCCCTACAACATTGATTCATGACATTAATCTCCACAGATATCTTTTCAACAACTCTCTAAATGTGTCTCTGAATGGACTCCTGCCCCCACGTTTTGTACCAAGGTCCATCAAATATGAAGTACCAGTCTCGAATGTCACTCAAGTAATGGTTGGGTGCAGAGTGCCCGGCAACATTGCTGTAGCTATGAGCTATAAGTGAGGAATGCAAGCAAGATTTAAGTGATACGAATCATCTATACTTGGGCTCTTGTAAGGGTGCACACAGTATTCATGAAGATGAGTAGCAGAACAAAGTTAACAATCTCCTTGAATTGGAACCAAAGGAACCAGGTTAATTGCACATCATTGTCCGCACATCCTTGTTGAGATTGATCATGTCATCATTCTACTTGGAATGAAGACATCAAAAACATTCAGTCACAAATGTGTACTATATTTAAGATGCAGATCTAACCAATTTTACTTTCTTTGCAGCTTCATGAGTAAAGTGAACAAAACCAAAAAAAATGAACAGGCATTTGAAATTTTCTTCCTGCTATTCAACCACACTGAATAGGCTGCCCCACTCATTTCCCCACAACTAGATCAGTCATTTTCCCCCATGTCAACTCAGCAGTAACGCCATCAGCTGGAAAAGTCTGTCTGCCTATCATTGCTTCCCTTTTCAAATTCTTCACCAAAAGCAAGATACCATCTCTGGTGGTCCACTCACTAACTGAGCCATACATTGAAATGCAGCTTGAATCAACTGAGTTTAGAGTCTATCGAGCTGCAGGTTCACAAGATTACAATAAATCTTCCTTCATACATTCTTTAGAATTTGGATCTGCATTAGATTTGGTAACACAGTGCCACACGCATCTTCCAGTGAAAACTGTGCACAAGGATGATATTCCATTAAATCTAGGCATCCTGCATCAGATAGCTGGATAGCAAATGATCAGACATCTCTTTCTAGGTATTAAAGAACTCCACCCACTCTTATGACACTCATATTCTTGGCAAATGTTGAAAGCTATGTTGTATTTGGATAATAAAATGTTGTTGTTTATTCTGCATGCCACAGTTCCTGTTCTTCTCTCCTACAACTCAACTTTGACCTGGGGAAGTATTTCACTGTTCTGGGAGTACAAGCCCCTGGTCATAATCACTGTTTAATGAGCTCGCTCATCCCACAGGATTATACTGATAATTCTCCCAAGCATGATGATTACTTTGCTTAAGTTTTATTCTTAGCAGAGTGTTCCAGTTCATTAACAAGCCAAGCCAACTGAACCAAAAGATAGTATCTCAAGGAATCAATTTCAATTTTTATTACTTTGAATATTCATAATTATTAATTATTAACATGAAAAATATTTTTTTAACTTTCAGATATTAAAAGGTTTTATGGCCAATTGTGAGTTGGTTGGAAATGAAGAAAATTTCTTATTAACATTGATATACAACATTACTCTAATATTAGGAAAGCACATTTGGGGCTCATGAGTGAATGCCGCAAAGAAATTTATTTATTTAGCAATACAGCGCAAACTGGTCCTTCTGACCCTTTGAGCCACACTGTCACCAGCAGACATGGCAAACCCAATTAATCCTAACCTAATCACGGGACAATTTACAATGATCAATCAACTTGCCCAGTGGGAGGTAACCGGAGCACCCGCAGAAAACCCATACGTTCCATAGCAAGGCTGTACAGACGCTATACAGGCAGAGCCAGAATTGAACTCCCTGGAATGCCACAAGCTGTAATAGCATCTCACTAACCAGGGTGCCCAAATGAAGTGACCTTAATCTGAATCCTAACCAGTTGATTTTCCTAGAGAGAAACTATCAAACAAGTCAGTACCATTAGAAACTCCCACAAAGAGGAGAAATAGAAAACGAATAAGGGTTTAGCTCATGCTGTATAATTACAAATAGAATCACTTACAAGATAAATACAAATTAGTGCTTAAGTAGTTAATTAAGTAGAGTCGAATGAACACAATGTAGAAATAATATTAACAATATATATGGAAAAATCCATTGTTCTATTCTAAATAATAAAGTTACAAAAACAAAAATATCAAACCATAACACCAGCTGAAAATATGTGTGTATGGTGCAGATTTTCATGTTAATCTGCCTTTTTGACTTAAGCATTCTGCTTTGTATTCGCAGTTTAAAAAAATTTTATTTCACATTCCTGATGAATAGCAGATAAAATCTCAAATAATAATTATTTAGTGTCTTTATTCTGTCTTCCAATATTAAATAGAACAAAGTGGCTAAGTTATTTCTCTAGAGATGAAGCCCTGAAACTGAATTCACATCTTGTCCATAACTTTCAGAAATGTTATGAAACATTTCTGTGCTTTAAGAAGTATTTAATACAATATTAAAGAATCAATGATGCATTATTAAATAACAATAATGAGTATTTTGTAATATAAAGGTAGGAAGAAAGGTAGGTGGCCGTAAGATGGAGAAATACTGTGACATTCACAAATGTCATTTATGATTAGGCTTAATTCAATGCTAAAGGGTAGAAGCTTGGAAGGAGTTAAACACTGAACTAAAAACATAGCACTGGAATTAAAGTGGTCCATCTACCTGTACATGATATACACTCCATTCCTTTCATGTTCATACGAGAAGTGATTGATAAGTCTGTGGCCTGGGGTAGAAGGAGTCAATTTTAGAAAACCTAGCACATTTATTTTTCAACATTGTCCCCTCCTACACTTACACACTTAGTCCAGCGGCCATGGAGCATATGGATTTTGGACCTCCAGAAAGTGTCCACAAAATTGGTGATTGATAAGTTCGTGGCCCAAGGTAGAAGGAGATGAGTTATACAGCTCTTGTTACATGCACGTGCAGCTCAACTCTGAGTGATTATGCAGAAAGTTTGAAGTTAGTAACTCATCTCCTTCTACCTTAGGCCACAAACTTATCAATCACCCCAGTGAGTTACTAACCGTTGTGAAACTTCAAACTTTCTGCATAATCACTCAGAGAGTTGAACTGCATGTGCATGTAATGAGAGCTGTATAACTCATCTCCTTCTACCTCAGGCCACAAACTTATCAATCACTGCTGCTGCGGACACTTTCTGGAGATCCAAGATCTACGACTGCTGGACTAAGTGTGTAAATGTAGGAGGGGACTATGTTGAAAAATAAATATGCTAAGTTTTCTAAAAGTGACTCCTTCTACCTTAGGCCACAAACACATCAATCACCCGTTGTATGTCTGTTGAAATGTCCACTCCCACCATTGCACCGGTAGTGAAGGCCAGGAATCTGCCGCACTCTAAAGAAAATACTTGTCCTGCTCATCTCTTTTTATTTTTCCCTTCTCACCTTAAAGCTATGCCCGTTAATATTTAACTTAATCTTCCTATCAATGCTTCTCATTATTTTATAAACTCTGTTTAGGCTCCCATGTGCTTCAGAGAAAACAATCCAAGATGGTTCAACCTCTCCTTCTAGTTAATACTCCCCAGTACTTGCAGCATCTTGGAACACTTCTTCTGCACCCTCTCCAAACCCTCCACATCTTTTCTGTTATTGGGCAACCAAAAGTTCATAACATGCTCCAAATGTGGACTAATCAAAGTTTTATATAACTGCAACATGATTTCATGACTTTTATATCAGTGCTCTGACTGCTGAAGGCAGAATCAGAATCAGTTTTATTATCACCGACACGTTACGTGAAATTTGTGAACTTAGCAGCAGCAGTTCAATGCAATACATAATCTAGCAGAGAGAAAAAATAATAAATAAAATAAAAATAATAATAGTAAATAAGCAAGTAAATCAATTACATATTTTGAATAGATTTTTAAAAGCGTGCAAAAAACAGATATACTGTATATAAAAAAAGTGAGGTAGTGTATGCCACATTCCTTCTTTACCACCCCTATCCACTTCTGTGTTGCTACTTTCAGGGAGCTGAGGATTGCACCCCAAGATCCCTCTCTGTGTTAATGCTCTGAAGGGTCCTGACATTTACTGTATACTTTCCCCTTATATTTGACCTTCCAAAGTGCATTGCCTTACATTTGCTCAGATTAAACACCATCAGCTATTTCTCTGCCCATTCCTGCAATTGATTCATATCTTCATGTATCCTTTGATAATGTCCTTCACTAATCACTACTCCACTCACATTCTGCAAACTTACCAATTGCCCATCTACATTGTTGTCCAGGTCATTGCATTCTGTATATATCATCGGCAATGGAGGTCCCACCAGTAATTCCGCTGGAACACCACTGGTCACAGACCTCCAGATTAAATAAAAACCCTCTGCCACTATTGTGTCTTCAATGGTTAAGCCAATTTTCTATGTAATTTATCAATTTACCCTTGTATCTTAACCTGCTGGATCAGCATACCTTACACGACTGTGTCAAATCACTTACTTAAGTCCACATAGACAATATCCGCTGCCCTAAACTCATTCATCACCTCCATCTCTTCCTCAAAAAAAATCCATCTAGTTTGTAAGACATGATCTGCCACAAACTAAGCCATGTTTTCCAAAAGTAATTGAATCCTATCCCTACAAATCCACTCCACAAACTTTTACAATACTAATGCAAGGCTCTCTGACCTATAGTTTCTTGGATTATCTCTACTTAACCACTGACTACTCTCCACTCCTCTGTTTCTTCATCTATGGTCAGAGAAGAAACAAACATAGTTGTCAAGGATCTAGCAATCTCCCTTCTTATCTCATTCAATAGTCTAGGATATATTCTATGAGGCTTTGGGGACTTATCCACCATAACGGTCTTCAAAACTATCACCTTCTTGATCTCAACATTCCCGATATTATTATTCACACTACTCTCCATGTTCTTCATTTATTAAGGAAAAGGTGAGCACTATGAATAGTGACAACATACTCAAGCAGAGTATATTAAACAATGGGCTTGCTGAGGAAAGGAATGAATGCATGCCACTCTAAGTATCTTGAAGACCATGCCAAAAAAAAAAGCACCATGGTTGGACACAAGATGAAGGGTGAGGATGGAAAATCATGGGTAATAACTGGGAAGTAACTACCTACAAAGTTAGAGGAAATAAAAATGAAGCAGTTTGGTAGAAAAAGGATAATCAGAGCAGGAGGTGGAATTCTGAAAATGAGCCTGAAGGCCTGTGACAAGAAAAAAGAACAATTGAGAAATACATGTTGTTGAGATTTAGTTAAAATGAAGCTTAATTTGATAAAATAATGTAAGAGGAAGGAACAGAATGAAATAAATACTGCGGCTTTGACCAACAAGAAGGAGTCAGAAGAGAAGCAATAATCACAAAACAACTTAAGTAAATCACAATAAATGAAAAAAATTATTTCAGACCTCAGTTGTAGATCAGCTAGATAATCCATCATCATGTTAGAATCACAATACTCAACAAAAGCTTAACCTGCAAAAATTTCAATGTGTTTTTGTATCAATTCTGTCTTATTCAATCTTGACAAATGTGGGAACATAATGAACAGGGCACCTGAATTTCTATAAAGATAGAAATACTGCATCACAATAAATGAAAACTGCCATAATAACACAAGTTAATGTTATTTTTTAAAAGATAGTCACATAAGTCTCATTTTTGGATTAACCAATAGAAAAAAGCATATTCACCACCATTTCACAAGGCATATAATGTATTACATATAATGTATTATAATGTATAAATTAGAATTTACCTCTGAATTAAAAATAATCTCCACTTCATAAGAACCGAACCTTTCCAACAGTGAACTGATGAACTGACTGGAAGTTTGCCGCACTGCACTATCAGTATGACAACATTATGTCTTACTGTGGTGAAACATATAATCCAATTCTTTGAGTTCACCATCAGAGTCCTTCCTAGCCAGATGCATTGTGGTCTTCTCATTGATAGCATGTGACTTGTCTCGAGGTTTAGTTCAGGTGAAGATAACATATTTACCAGCTATAAGTTGAAAGGTTACCATCTGCTCTTGTACAAGCAACTTGGTGCAGTTATATCAAGTAGATGTTCCTTCCACGGAATTGAACTTGTTTGGTATTGAGTAGATTTTATTCAACTGCTACTCTGAATATGATCCACCTTTATCTTAGCAAGCCGCATCTTATCAACTCTGTAAACTGATGATCTTCTCACTGTGTAAATTTTGTAGAAATGGTGTTCTAACCACAGGCATGATTTTTCCTGCACTTTTTCTCACATGTAGGGCATTTTTGTTTTATTAGGGATTCATGTTGCTATCCAAAATACCTGACTCAACCTTGGCTGTATGCTTCCTGTCCTTCCTTGGATCTATGCTCTACTGCAAGCATTTCATTATATTGGTAATCTAGCATTTATAGCATTGGTCTGGGTAATTCTGCAGTTCTACATGCTGAAATACTCTTAATTCTATCATGTAATAATGATTCACTCTGGCTAGACTCACAAATTCCACAAATGATTTGATCTCTGATAAGCAAGTCCTTGACACCTTCAGCAACACACACAAGATGTTGGAGGAATTCAGCAGGTCAAGCAGATCTATGGAGAAGAGTAAACAGTCGGTGTTCTGGATCGAGATCCTTCATCAGTACTGGACCGGATGAAGCGCTGTTTATTCCTCTCCATAGATGCTGAGTTTTGTGTGTCTTGTTGCAGATTTCCAGCATCTTGAGTCCTTACCATCAGCAATTAAGGTGCAAATAAATTTCCTGCACAAAAAAATTCTTAACACTTCTAGGCACTGAGGTTAAAATGATTCTATTACATTCTCCATAGTGTAGTTTGAAGGCTCCAGAAGAAGATACAATTTCTTTCCTTTAAGACCAATGAAATACAATAATAATTTGTCTGTTCTGGTTTATTTGCTATAGACAGTTTAATATAGAGTGCAATCTTTACTCTTCATTATCCCCATTCTTTAGACAGGTTATTTGCTTTGGATTGTAGCAGTTCAGGTTTATATGCTCCATTGTATTCAGCATCAATTGAATCACACAGCTCACTTATTTGGCACAGAAACATGTGTTATCTCAAGTGGAAGGATCATGCTTGACATTCAGTATTCAAATTCAGTGGATGGAAAATAATCAGTTACATTCCCCAGTGGGGAGATCCATCACTACAGCATTCATGGTTTGCGAGACTAGATAGAAGAGCATGAAAAAACCCACAGGAGTGTGTGCCAAGAAAATAATCAGTTTCTCTTAAAAGTGAAGCATTAATAAAATATCAATTTTGAAAATTACTACTTAACTTTGTTACAACAGATCAAGTCTTGGCAGCAGGTTAAAACATCAAATAATGCTCATAAAAAAGATAAGAAATGGAAAAGTATTGGACACATGGAATGGAAACTGTAAAGGGCAGTGACAATATTAAAAGACTTGCATTTTGCTAAATGTATTCATATCATAAACCAAAAGGGTGAGAAGACAAACACTAACAACAGGTCTTTTGTTCTATTGTTAAAATTGCTGTTATTACTAATATTCATTAATCTAAGACCATATACACTTGAACACAGTTACCACCAGAACCGTTTTGAATTATGTAAAATATCAGTTAAAAAGTTAGAAACCGATTAAACATATACATTACAAATTCCTGGGTGTATAATGCATATACTTCATAATGTTTCTACATTTGTTTGACTTAGAGAGGAAGGGGTAGAGAGTTAGGGAGAGAATTCCAGAGGGTAAAGCAGTGGAAAGATATCAGATTTTTCATATCCTCCCAGAAACCTGGCAACAGACCCTCCACGGTTACTTTGATCAACTGATTTGTAACCAGGTTACACCAGATTGGGAGTGACAACAGTGTTAAATTGACTGGAACATTTGATCTGAAACAACAGATGGCTCCTTGCACTCATCAATTCTACTGCATCACTTTCTTCTCCACAGCTCCTATTCCCAAGAGAATTCTCAGCAAGAAAGCATCACTCCAAACCAAAGAATCTGAAACATCTATCTTTCTCCTGGGTTATTTACCTGATTTGCCAATCAAGTCGAAGTAGCTTTCCCTCTTTCAATTGGTTTTCCTAGGACTTACGTCTGTTCTCCCCACAGATGGTATACATTGCTGTGGTCAGAGGTGGCACTTGGCTCCCTGGCATAGAGGTTTCCCTGGGCTGTCTTTATCAACCCGCCACACGTGAAAACACAAAATCATTTTCTTTTAAACAGTAATCTTTCTGTATTGAAGGTGGGCTGCCTTCAAGAGAGTGAATGCGTGGAAAGCATCCGGTCTGGACAGAGTACTTGGCCGAGTATTGAAGACCCAGGCTGGCGAGTAGCGGGTGAGTTCATGGATATCTTCAACCTCTTGCTCCAGCAGTGTGTGGTACCCACCTGCCTCAAGCAGGCTTCAATCGTATCAGTGCCCAAGAAGAGCACGGTAAACTGTCAAAATGACTATGGCCCAGTGGCTCTTACATCCACAGTGGTGAAGTGTTTTGAGAGGCTGGTGTTGAAGCATATCAGCTCCTGCCTGAATGGTGACTTAGGTCCGCTACAATTCGCCTACTGAAGCAACAGGTCTGCGGCAGGTGCCATGTCGTTGACTCTTCACACACCCCAGAACATCTGGACAACAAAGATGCATACAACAGGACGCTCTTTATCGATTACAGGTCGGCATTTAACACCATTATCCCCTCAAAACTAATCAGTAAACTCCAAGACCTGGGCCTCAATACCACCTTGTGTAATTGGATCCTGGATCTCCTCACTTGTAGACACCAGTTAGTTCAGATTGGTAGAAGCATCTCCTCCACAATCTCCATCAGCACAGGAGCACCATGGGGATGTGAGCTTAGACCCTGCTCTGCTTGCTTTACACCTATGACTGTGTGGCTAAGTACAGCTCCAACACCACATTACAAGTTTGCTTATTTGATGAATCAGCATACAGGAAGGAGATTGAAAACTTGTCTGAGTGGTGTAATAACAACAACCATTTGCTCAATGTCAATAGGACCAAGGAACTGATTGTAGACTTCAAGAGAGGGAAATGAAGTGTCCATGAGCCAGTAATCATTGGAGGGTCAGAAACTTTAAATTCCTGGGTGTCACTATAAATACTGCCACCTACTCAATCTCTAGAAAGGACTAGTAGGATATGCCTTCATTTCTTACATTGGCTGAGTTGTTAATTCAGTTGTATTGAATGGGAGTACAGCCTCATAACTGAACACATTTCCTGAGCTACCTCAGGTGCACAGAATGAAAATCAGTTTCTGAAGGCAGCAAAACTTGAGAAAGATACTCCAAAGTGACAGAAATGACAGAACTGCAATGTTTGGATCACTTAGGACTGGTTGGATGTAGAACCATGACTACAGGCTATGACCTTAGTGCTGGAAGGTGCAGTTGTGGTGGGTAACTCATTGTCAACTCATAAAGACTCAAATCTTCATAAGTTGTAAATTTTCTGTGATAAAAGGAATGCATTGCCAGATTGGTTCATACTTGAGTGTTTTGCACAAAGGGAGGAATACATTTATCAGAAACAGAATCTGGTTTAATTTCACTGGCATATTGATGCACCATCAATAACTCTCGGAGTTGTGAGGCGAGATACAGGCTTTTATTGGCTGGAAGAAAGAACAAGCAGCAAGTGACCACCACACAACATCCTGGAGACTGAGGCCGGGGCGGTGTCCCCAATCGCCTTTATACCGGGGTCCGTGGGAGGAGCCACAGGAGCAGTCAGCGGGGGTGGGGGGGCGTGTACAGATAGGTATATGTAGTTCACCACACATATGCTGTGAAATGTATTGTTTTACAGCAGCAGTACAGTGCAATACATAATAATGTAAAAATTATAAATTAAAATAAAAAAATCTTAAAAATAAATTAAATAAATAGTAGAAAAAGAGAGCAAAGAAGAGGAAAAATGGTGAGGAATCACAAAAAAGAGAAAATCTGCAGATTCTGTAAGTCCAAGTAACACACTCAAAATGTCGGAGGAACTCAGCAGACCAGGCAGCATCTATGGAAAAAGGTTCATTTGACATTTTGGGCTGAAAGCGGTGAGTTATGCACATGGGATCACTGTCCATTCAGAAACATGATTTTTTTAAAATTTAGCGATACAGTGCAGAGTAGGCCCTTTTGGCCTTTTGAGCCACACCTCCTTGGCAACCCTCAACAACCCTAACCTGATGACAGGACAAGTTACAATGACCAGTTAATCTACCCGGTATGCCTTTGGACTGTGGGAGGAAACCTGAGCACCCTAGGAAAAACCCACACATTCCAGTACAGAGACTCCTTACAGATGGCACTGGAATTGAACTCTGAACTCTGACACCCTGAGCTGTAATTGCATTGTGCTCACTGCTATGCTACCATGGCACCCGTGGTACTTATGGCGGAGGGGAAGAAGCTGCTCCTAAAATACTGAATGTGTGTCTTCAGGCTTCTGTACCTCCTAGTAGCAATGAGAAGAGGTCATTTCCTGGGTGATGGGGGTCCTTAATGATGGATGTCACTTTTTGAGGCATCACCTTTTGAAGGTGTTCTCGATGCTGGAGAGGCTAATGCCCATGATGAAGCTGGCTGAGTTTATAACTTTCTGCAGCTTTTTCTGAGCCTGTGCAGTGACCCCCTCCATACCAGACTGTGGTGCAACTAGTTAGAATGCTCTCCATGGTATTTCTGTAAAAATTTGCTGGAGTCATTGGTGACTCTAGCTCCTAATGTTCAAGCTCCTAATGAAATATATCTGCTGCCATGTTTTCTTTGTAATTGCATCAATATGTTGGGCCCAGAAGCTCCTTAGAGATGTTGACACCCAGGAGATTGAAACTGCCTATACCTCAAAGAGGACTGGTGTGTGTTCCCTCAACTTCCCTTTCCTAAAGTCCACAATCAATTCCTTGGTCTTACTGACATTAAATGCAATGTTGTTGTTATAACTCCACTACATCAGCTATCTATTTTGCTCCTGTATGCCTCCTTGTCAACATCTGAAATTCTGCCAACAATAATTGTGTCATTGGCAAATTTATAGATGGCATTTAAGCTGTGCCTGGCCACACAGTCACGGGTATGGAAAGAGTAGAACAGTGAGCTAAACATGCATCCTTGAGGTGCACCACCTTCAGCAAGGAGGAGATGTTATTTCTGATAATGCGGTGACTGTAGTCTCCCAATGAGGAAGTCAAGGGTACAGTTATAGAGGGAGGTAGAGAGGCATAGGTTTTGAATTAGAGCTTGTTGATTAGAACTGAGATATGATTGAGGTTGAATGCTGAGCTGTAATCAATAAATAGCAGCTTCAAGTGGGTATTGGTACTGAACAGGTGATCCAAACGCGAGTGACATTGCATCTGCAGTAGACCAATTTTGGTGATAGACTAATTGCAGTGGGTCCAAGTCCTTGCTTAGCCATGACTTATCTCTCAAAGCACTTCATCAGAGATGATATTCATTGAGGCAGCTCACCCTGCTCTTCTTGGGCACTGGTATGACTGTCACCCTTTTGAAGCAGGTGGGAACCCCCACCTGCGACAGTGATAGATTGGAGATGTCTTAGAATATCTCTGCCAGTTGATTAACACAAAATTTTAGTGTCCTGCCAGGTACACCATTAGGGCCTGATGCCTAGTGAGGGTTCACCCTCGTGTAAAATGTTCTGAAGTCAATCTCCGAGACAAAGATTACGTGGCCAGCAGATGCTACAGGGATTTACACAGGTGTCGTTTTATTCTCTCTTTCAAAGTGTGCTTGAAGGGTGCTTAGATCATCTGAGAGTGAAACATCGCAGCCATTTGTGAAGTTAGGTTTCGCCATGTATGACATAATGGTCAGTAAACCATGCGAGAGCAGGCATGCCTCTGATTGTGTCTCTAACTTCAACTGGAATTGTTCTTTCATTCTTAAAATAGCCTTCCATAGGTCACAGCTGGACTTCTGGCATAGTTTGGAATCACTGAACTTGAATGCCACAGATCTAGCCCTCGGTAGACTGTGAATCTTCTGGTTCATCCACGGATTTTGGTTTGGGTATGCCCAGGATGTTCTTGAAGGCACACTCCAAATCACACACAGGTTTTGATGGTCGATGGCATCTGCGGCTTATTCATTCAGATTCGAAGATGATTATCTTCCAGTCCACTGACTCAAGGCGTATTGTCAGCACTCCTTCATCTCCCTTGACTGTTCTTTCTTAATCTTGTATTCTTTCTCTGCCCATATGCTGGGAGTAGAAGGACAGCCAGGAGATCGGATTTTCTAAAGCATGCAAGTGGGATGGTGCGGTAGGCGCTCTTGATGGTGGTATAACAGTGGTCCAGTGTGTTGACTCCTCTGGTTCCACAGGAGATATATAGATGGCAGTTGTTCAGAGACATCGACAAGCTGGCCTGGTTGAAATCCAACCAGTGATAGGACATGCATTGGGATTTGCAGTTTGGTGTCAGCTGATCACAGTGATAAGCTCCTCCAGTGCCTGCTTAGCCGGGGTGGAATGTACACCACTACCAGGATGATGCCAGAAACTCCCTCGGCAGATAAAATGGAAGATACTTGACTGTTGATGTTCCAGGTTGGGTGAGCAGCATCGAGGCAGAACTGCCGCATCTGTGCACCACAATGAGTAAATTATAAAGCATACTTCACCTCTTCTACCTTTAGAAGTACCTGTCTTTTCAGTGGATGGGGAAGCCTTCAGGCTGTGGTGCTGCTTCTGAAAGTTCTTTACATTCATATCAAATAATTGTTCTCAAGTCTATGTTTTTGAATGCAACTTTTAAGGTATAGGGAGACAATGAATTAACTGAGCAAGAGAAATTACAGAAAGCAATGTATTGGGGGTTGCAACTATATGTTTGGAAGAAGGGTTAAGGCATAAACTGTTGTTTCATTGATCAGAGCATTCAAAATTCAGGATTGTTTGTCATTCGTCAGCACACAAGTATAAAGGAGAATGGAATAATTGTTAATTAAATCCAATGCAGCATAAGAAACACAATAAATATAAATACACAAGATTGGCTGACATACATAGACTGATAGTTTGTACATAAAGCGA
Source organism: Hypanus sabinus (assembly GCF_030144855.1). Lineage (NCBI taxonomy): Eukaryota > Metazoa > Chordata > Chondrichthyes > Myliobatiformes > Dasyatidae > Hypanus > Hypanus sabinus. The sequence continues at coordinate 48,574,844 of NC_082722.1, forward strand.
CGCTAGGTATCTGTATGTAATGTGTCTCTGAAAGGAAATGATGAAGTATTGTGGTAGGGTGAGGTGGGGTGGGTTAATGGGTGGAGGTGTTGACCAAGCTGAAGACTTGGGGTTGGGGGAGTTCCTGTTTTTAAGCCTGCTGGTCCTGGCTCTTCTATGTGTGTGGGACGAACAGTCTAGGGTGAGTGGGATCCTTCATAATATTTTTACAGTATCTTACTCTATATATGTACACCCTTGAGGTTGGGTAGGCTGGAGCCAGGAGTGTGTTGGCAGCTTTGACTACCCGTTGTAGAGCTCTCCTGCTCAACACAGTGTTGGTTCTGTACCTCACAGTGATGCAGCTCATTAGGACGCTCTCAACTGTGCACCTATAGAAGGTTGTGAGTGTGGACATACAGGGTCCAGCTCTCTTCAGCCTTCTCGTAGAGGTGGTGGTGAGATTTCCTGATGTGGAGGATGTGTTCTGGCACCATGAGTGGTTGTTTAAGATGTGCACTCCCAGGAGTTTAAAACTGCTCACAGTTTCCACTGATGTAAAGAGGGCGTGAGTGGCGCAGATTTTCTGAAGTCGACAACCATCTCCTTTGTCTTGTTGACATCGAGGAAAAGGTTATTTGCCTGGCACCAGGCCTGGAGCTCTTCCACCTCCTCTCTGTAGGCCGTCTCATCACTGTTGGTGATGAGCCCCACCACTAACACGTAACTGGTGAACTTGACAATGTGATTTTTTTGCGATTGTGTGTGAGCAGAGTGTATAGCAGTGGGCTCAATGCACAGCCCTCGGGGGCATCCATGTTGAGGATGATTGGGAGGGAGGAGTAGCTGTGCTTCTTGACTACCTGAGGTCAGTTGGTTAGGAAGTCACAGTGGTGTATTTGGACTGAGGAGTTCATCAGGGCTTGTGGGACGGTAGTGTTGCTTGCTGAGCTGAACTCCAGAAACAGCATTCTGACGTAAGTGGCCTCATTTTCTTGGTGTATCAGGGCGAGTACATGACAGACGCTCTGGCATATGTTGCAAGGCGGTTCTGTCAGTAAACATATTGGTGGGTGTGCAGTGTGACAGGAATGGAGTTTGGGATCAGTGCCATTGTTCGGTGGAGTCCTTTGATACAGGGACGATGGTGGCTGATTTGAAACAAGTGGGGATGGCAGCCAGATGTGCACAATCTCTGAGTATTCAGACTGGGATGTTGTCTGTCAGCAGCCTCCTGGGGTTTGACTCTCTGCAGGGTGCTCCTGTCTGCTGCTGTTACAGACAGTGGCTCACCTGGAAGGGGGGTGGGGGAGCATTTGTGGTGGCATTGTGTTGCGCGCCTCGAAGCCTGCATGGAAGTTGTTCCAAGTATCGGGACGCCCTAAGCACCATGCAGCAATGTTACGCCTCTGCATCCACCCCCTCTTCCTGCAAGTTATCAGACAAGCCAGGCTTTCTTTTTGTGTGCCTAGTCTGTGCAGTTCCACCTAATTCTCGAGGGCATAGTAAACTATATCAGTCTGATAGCAGTGGGTACCGAAAGTGGGGTGGAACCGAGCAACATACCAAGCTGTGGCATTGAAAACCTGCACTCGGGAACAAGCTGCAAGTAGTGCAATATACCTGCGACAGTGTGGACAAGTGACCGACCATGTCCGGTTTACAAGTTGGGCAAGTCGAACATATTTATGCATCACTTTGCTCTCAATCACTAGGCCAGTGTTGATAGGACCTTCAAGTGGCACTAACTTACCATTAGCCTGATCGCCAAAGTCGGTGTGAATAAGCCTCCAGATCTCATCACAGCCCTTGGCTAAACACAGATCAGAGTTGAATTTCAGGGTAGATGTGAGAGTGGCTTCCTTTAATATTAAGGCAGCAACTAAACTAGTGTGGCATTAAGCCCTGATAAAACAGTTAATAGTTATTAAGGGGTGATGCACCATCAATAACTCTCGGAGATGTGAGTTAAGGTAGGCTTTTATTAGCTGGAAGAAAGCACCGTCAGCAGCAAGCGACCACCACACAACATCCTGGAGACTGAGGGAGGAGCCTTTATACAGGGGTCTGTGGGAGGAGCCACAGGAGCAGTCAATGGTGGGGGGGGGGGGCATGTCCAGACAGGTAGATGTAGTTCACCACAAGGGGAAATCACTCTACTGGCTGGGTATCAATCCTCAACCATGATGGTTGTAGTTCTTGGTGTTTAATCATCCATTCCCTGAGAGTTCACTCCAGGAGTTCCTCAGACGCAACTTCCTGCTTCATTAATGTCATTCCTTCCATCATAAGGTCCCAAAGGGGATGCCTGTTTATGACTGCAGCTCTATTTAACACTTTCAGCAAATGAACCAGTCTATGAGTGTGTGCTGCAATGCCAAGACAGCATTGAGGCATGGGCTGGTAAGTGACAAGTAACATTCATGCCACAAAAGTACCAATCAATGACGGTTTTCAAGTATTAGAGCAAGTCTAGCTACCAATTCAGAAAAATCAAGAGATTTACCATCACTAGTTCTCCATCATCAATATTCTTGGGGTCACCAGTGGCCAAAACTCTGGCTATTGAAGTAATTGAGAGGCTGGATATCTTGTGGCAAGTGACTTCCTGCTACCCACAGCTTCTCCATCACCTTTAATTGCACAAGTCAACAGCGGGATAGAATACTTGACACTTGCATAGATGTGTGGGATTCCAGTCACACCATTCAGAACAAAGCAGCTTGCTTGACTGGCACTGCACCCACTACTAGCACAACAGCGGATAGATGGACCATTTAAACAAATGCACATGATTATTCCTACTGGATTCTCTGCTGATTTTTATCAATAACGGAACCAGGTTGGTGATATTTTTTTTAACTAATTGCCTGTTGCGCTACTGTTGACTTAGCCATCCCAAATCACAACTTTTCTTCTTTTTAAGCCATCCTGTTGTTGATTTACTCTTGTCTTTTGGATCATTGTCTTGTTGCATTATCCAACTTCTACTAAGCTTCAGGTGACGGCCTGCTACCCTGACATTCTCCCGTAAAATATCTTGATACAATCCGAGTTCATTGTTCCCTGAACGATTGCAAGCTGTCCAGACCCTGAGGCAGCAAAGCAGCCCCAAACCATGAACTCAGCATTCTATGTTGTGCTCTTGGTGTGATCTTTGCAGGACGCCCACTCCTAGGGAGAGTAGCAGCAGTACTGAGTTTCCTCCATTTGTAGACAACTTCTCTTACTGTGGACTGATGAACGCTCACATCTTTAGAAATGCTTTGATAGCTTTTTCCAGCTCCATGCATCTCTATAATTCTTCTAGGGCCCTCTGAAAGATGTTTTGGTTGAGGCACGGTGCACATAAACAGATCTTTCTTGAGAAAAGCAGGCTCTGTCAGTAACCTGACTTTGTCTTCTTTGTAGGGCAGGGCACCTCTACAATCCACACACCAATCTCATCTCATTGATAGGAACACCCGACTCCAAATAGTTTTTGTAGAAGGCATTTCCCCAGAGGTTCACATACTTTTTTCAACAAATACATGTAGTATTGGATCAATTTTTTCAATAAATAAATGAACAAATATAATGGTTTTGTGTTATTTATTCAATTGGGTTCTCTTTATCTAGTTTTAGGACTTACATGAAGATCTGATCACATTTTTGGTTATAGTTATACAGAAATAAGGAAAATCTATAGGGTTCACAAACTTTCTAGCACCACTTTGAGAGTATGTTTCACCTTGCTACCTGTCCACCTTTGGCCTTCCTGATTTCTTTCTTAAGTGTTCTCTTGGATTTGTTTTATTCCTCAAACACTTCTTTTATCTTAATTGTGCCTCCTTTTCCATTACAAGGGCCTCAACATCTCTTGATAACCAAGGTTCCCTAAATCTGTTAGCCTTGTCTTTTATTCTAACGGGAATGTAGAGATTCTGTACTCTCAGTGTATCTCTTTATCGGAAAACAGCCCATCTCAGTCCACATCTGCCAGTTCCCTTCTGATGTCATCAAAATTCACTTTTCTCTTATTGAGAATCTCAATCTGAGGATTAGTTCTATCCTTCTCCACAATTATCTTGAAATACTAGATCCAGTGTTCCCCCACACACACTTCTGTCAACTGCTCCGTCTCATTCTCTAGGAGGAGATTCAGTATTTCTATCTGCTTTCCCCACGACCACTGGCTGTCCTGCTACTCTGGTTCCCATCCCCCTGTAACTCTAGTTTAAAACCCCTCCGAGCAGTGCTGGCAAACCTGCCAACAAGGGTATTGATCCCCCCCTCCTGCTTAACTGCAAAATTCCATTTGTACTGGTCCCACCTACCCTGCAAGAGAGCCTAATGATCCAAAACTCTAAAGCCCTCCCTTATGTACCCCCACATAAGGGGTACATAAGCCACATGTTAAACTGCACTATCTTCCTAGTTCTTGTCTCACGAGTACATGGCACAGGTAGCAATCCTGAGATCACCACCATGGAGATCCTGTCTTTTAACTTTGCACCTAACTACCTGAACTCACTTTGCAAGACCTCAACACTTTTCCTATGTCATTGCTACTGATGTTGACCATGACCTCTGATTGCACACTCTCCCCCTTAAGAATGCTGTGGACTCAATGTAAATTTTCTCTGATCCTGGCACCTAGTAGTCTTGTTCTCATCCAGAGAAGCTCCTGTCTGTTCCCCTAACCAGTTAATCCTCTATCACTACCGCTTGCCTCTTCTCCACCCCAAATCTCAGTCGCAGAGCCAGAGGCCTGACCGCTGTGGCTTTCCTCTGTTATGTCCGTAAGCCCATAAGATATTCAGATTCAGATTCAGTTTATTGTCATTTAGAAACCACAAATGCAATGCAGTTAAAAAATGAGACAACGTTCCTCCAGAATGATATCACAAAAGCATATGACAAAATAGACTACACTAGAAAATCCACATAACGTTCGGCAATCCCCAGTCCAGAGTCCGGAGAGGCTGCTGTGTATTAATATTGCGCTACCGTCTTAGCGCGTTCCCTGGAAAGGAGCTCCAAATCCAGCAGACAAACAAGACCAAAAACTAAAGCTACAAGACCTGCACAAAACCACATAGTTACAACAGTGCAAACAAAAGCGTAATTGATAAAAAAAACAGACCATGGACACAGTAAAAAATAGTCCAAAGTGTTAAAGGACTGTAAGTTCAAAAGAAATCACCACACAGTTTCCACAAGTCCCCAGGGTCCCGACAGACTTGCCATCCCACACCGGCAGCAGAAGGGAATACCCCCGCTATGGACTTCCATGGCGCCGCCTGACTCAGCCTCGCAGACGCAACACACAACGAAAGCTCCGTTGAACCCAGCTTCGCAGACGCAGCACACACTGAAAGCGACCTGACCACAGTGGACTCCAAGTCCGTCGAACCTCCGAGCCGATGACCAATCCCTCCAGCACAGCTTCTCCGAGCACCATCCTCTGCCGAGTGTATTAAGATGACCCCGCCAACGGCCATCGGCAACGCGACCCCGAGGACTGGGGTCCTGTTCTTCCCAGCAGAATCCTGGACCTCACAGCAGCAGCAGCAATGAAAAGGGTCTTCCTGGAGATTTCCCAATGTTCCCCCATGCTCCCACGTCCGGTTTTCAATTGATTATGATTGTGCACAGCACCCCACTTCACAAATAACAGATAATCAGCTCCAGAGTGGCCACTGCAAGCTGTGTCACGCCACCATCTTGGGAAAAAAATAGGAGCAGAAGTAGGCCATTTGGCCCATTGAGTCTGCTCCAGCATTCTATCATGGACTGATCCAATTCTTCCAGTCATCCCCACTCCCATGCCTTTTCCCCATACCCTTTGATTCCCTGGCTAATCAAGAACCTAACTACCTTTGTCTTAAATACACCCAATGACATGGCCTCCACAGCCACTCGTGGCAACAAATTCCACAGATTTACCACCCCCTGACTTAAGTAATTTCTCTTTATCTCAATTCTAAATAGATGTCCTTCAATCCTGAAGCCATGCCTTCTTGTCCTAAACTCCCCTACCATGGGAAATAACTTTGCCATATCTAATCCGTTCAGGCCTTTTAACATTCGGAATGTTTCTATGAGATCACCCCCCCCCACCCATTCTCCTGAACTCCAGGGAATACAAGAGCTGCCAGACATTCCTCATACGGTAACCCTTTCATTCCTGGAATCATTCTCGTGAATCTTCTCTGAACACTCTCCAATGTCAGTAAATCCCTTCTAAAATAAAGACACCAAAACTACACACAATACTCCATGTGGTCTCACGAGTGCCTTATAGAGCCTCAACATCACATCCTTGCTCTTATATTCTATACCTCTAGAAATGAATGCCAACATTGCATTCGCCCTCTTCACCATCGACTCAACCTGGAGGTTAACCTTTAGGGTATCCTGCACAAGAACTCCCAAGTTCCTTTGCATCTCTGCATTTTGAATTATCTCCCCATCTAAATAGCCTGCCTGTTTATTTCTTCCACCAAAGTGCAAGACCATACATTTTCCAACATGGTACTGTATCTCATTTGCCACTTTTTTGCCCATTCCCCTAAACTATCCAAGTCTCTCTGTGGGCTCTCTGTTTCCTCAACACTACCTGCTCCTCCATCTATCCTTGTATCATTGGCAAATTTAACCACAGATTCATTAATCCCACAGCCCAAATCATTGACATACATCATAAAAAGCAGCAGACCCAACACCAACCCTTGTGGAACTCCACTGGTAATCGGCAGCTAGTCAGAATAGGATCCCTTTATTCCCACTCTCTGTTTTCTGCCAACCAGCCAATGCTCCACCCATGCTAGTAACTTCCCTCTAATTCCATGGGCTCTTATCTTGCTAAGTAGCCCCATGTGTGGCACTTTATCAAAGGCCTTCTGAAAATTCAAGTACACCACATCTACTGCATCTCTTTTGTCTACCCTGCTTGTAATTTCCTCAAAAAATTACAGTAAGTTTGTCAAGCAACACACACAAAATGCTGATGGAATGCAGCAGGCCAGGCAGCATCTATAGGGAGAAGCACTGTCGATGTTTCGGGCCGAGAGCCTTCGTCAGGACTAACTGAAAGGAAAGATAGGATTTTGCTTTCAGGAAACCATGCTGGTTTTGGCCTATGCCTCCAGGGTCTCCGTAATCTTATCCCTAACAATCGATTCCAACAACCTCCCAGCTACCGCTGTCAGGTTAACAGGTCTATACATGTAGTTTCCTTTCTGCTGCCTCCCACCCTTCTTATATAGTGGAGTAACACTTGCAATTTTCCAGTCATCCAGTACAATGCCAGAATCTATCGATTCTTGAAAGATAATTGTTAATGCCTCTGCAATCTCTCCAGCTACTTCCTTCAGGACCTGAGGGTGCATTCTATCAGGCCCAAGAGATTTATCCACCCTCAGACCATTAAGCTTCCTGAGCACCTTCTCAGTTGTAATTTTCACTGCACTTACTTCTTCCCTGACACTCTTGAATGTCTGATATACTGCAGATGTCTTCCACTATGAAGACTGCTGCAAAATACACATTCAGTTGCTCTGCCATCTCTGCATCTCTCATTACAATTTTCTATTGGTCCTATATCTACCCTTGACTCTCTTTTACCATCAGCTTCCTTTCATAACTCATCTTTTCCTTCCTAATGACTTCCTTAGTTTACTTCTGCAAGTTTTTAAAAGCTTTCCAATCCTCTATCTTCCCACCAGCTTTGGCTTTGCTTTTACTTTGGCTCTGACTTCACTTGTCAGCCTCAGTACTGTTCTTCTTCCATTAGAAAATTTTTACTTATTTGGAATATATCTGTCTTGCACTTCCCTCATTTTTCGCAGAAACTCAAGCCATTGCTGCTCTGCTGTCCTTCCTGCTAGTGCCTCTTTCCAATCAACTTTGGCCATTTTCCCTCTCATGCCATTGTAATTTCCTTTATTCCACTGAAATACCGACACATTGGATTTGAGTTTCTCCTCAAATTTCAAAGTGAACTCGATTCCTATTGTGATCATTGTTCCCTAAGGGTTCCTTAACCTTAAGCTCTCATCACCTCTGGATCATTGCACAACACCCAATCCAGCACAGCCGAATCCCGAGTGGGTTCAACAACAAGCTATACTAAAAAGCCATCCCTTAGACATTCTACGAATTCTCTCTCTTGAGGTTTAGTACTGACCTGGTTTTCCCAATCCAATTTCATGTTAAAATTCCCAAAGAATGTCATGACATTGCCCTTCTGACATGCTTTTTCTATTTCCTCCTGTAATTTGTAATCCACATCCTGGCTACTGTTTGGAGGGCTGTATACAAGGTCCTTTTACCCTTGCTATTTCTTAACTCACCCATAGAAACTCTACACCTATATCATTCCTTTCTAACAATTTAATATTATTTCTTATAAACAGGGCTTCGCCACCCCCTCTGCCTGCTAACCTATCTTTCTAATACACCAAATATTCTTGGAAGTTCAGCTCCCAAAGGCTGCTATCCTTTAGCTAAATTTCAGAATTGGGCACAATGCCACACTTGCCAATCTAGCTGAATTTCAAGATCGTCCATTTCATTTCTTATGCTGCAATGTATTCAAATATAACACTATCAGTCCAGTGTTTGTTGCTTTCTGTTTTAACAGCACCACACCTTTATTGGCCTGTAACTCATCCCACTGGCTGTGATTATGCCTCAGATCCTTTGATGACATACCAAATCTCCTCAAATTCCTAATGAAGTATAGTTGCTGTTGTGCTTTCTTCGTAGCTGCATCGACATGTTGGGCCAGGATAGATCCTCAGAGATACTTACACCTTGGAACTGCTCAGTCTTTCCACTTCCGATTCTTCTATGAGGACTGGTGTGTGTTCCCTTGTCTTACCTTTTATCCCCAAACCAGTAGCCCAAGTCTGCTGGGAGAAATCAGTGGATTTGAGAGTGTTGAACTGTTGCAGGATGAAAGAATCAGGAAAAATTAACCTGCTTGGGTATCTTGTAGTGTTTAAGAGTTGGTGACTAGTTGTACATGAGTGCAATCCTTTCCTATCTATGAATACAACATACTATTCTGGCAAGCTTTGATTGCTATAATGAATGGAGTCTAGCATCTCCTGCTCTGTGGGAATGCAGCCAGCACTGTAAATCCAACTGTCACCTTCATCTGACTGGTGTCTGATTACATAGCAACTTTTGTAAATAAGGCATCAGTTATCTGCCTTATGTTTGTATGCAGCCATGTGTGCAATTCTCTACCTTATTTCTGAGACATTCCTGGAGTGCAGAAGCTACTCTGTAGCTGCAGAAGCTGGGCTTATTTAAGGAGGATACATAGACCTAATTATTAGCAGCATGCTGCTCATGATCATAAGTGTACATCCTTCTTTCTCCTCTAGCTTTCATCATATTGCTGCATAAATAAGATTTAGTGAAGTCAGTGGGCAAGTACAAAAATGAAAATATTAGACAACTTGGTATTGATGGTTAAATTTTTTGAGGAAACAAAACTGTCAGCTTTTAAGGCGTCATCAAATTTCTTCTGCTAACACCAGGATTTCTGTAGAGCTTGGGAAATCATGTGTTCTGAATGAAATACAAAAATTACATTCAAACGACTGATGTATTTAAATTACCAAGCCTGCTTCTCTAGATTAAGGCTTGATCACAAATAGTCAAGATGGTTTTTTGTCTGTCGGAGGTCTTACCTCATGAATCTTTTGGAGTTTTTTTCTTAAGAGTTAACTGAGGGGATAGATGAAGGTCAGGCAGTGGATGTTGTCCATATGGACTTTGACAAGATTTACATGATAAGCTGGTCTGAAAGGTTAGATCGCATGCAATTCAACAGAAGCCAGCAAGGTTAGTTAATTTGATGATAAGAGGCAGAGTGTGATGTTTGAAGGTCAATTCTCAAACTGGAGATCTGTGACTGGTAGGGTGTGCCAGGTGGTTAGGGTTGGGATCTGTTATTCATTATTTCAGTGCTGACTTGGATATGAACGTACATGGCATGATTAGCAAGTTTGTAGATAATACCAAAATAGAGGGTCTTGCTGATAGTGAAACAGGTTACAATAAATTGCAAGGAGGTATTGATCAGTTAGGGAGATAGGCTGAGTAAAGGTTAATAAATTACAACTTAGATAAATGTGAGAAGATGCATTTTAGGCAGTCAAACTGGAGAAATACTTATACAGTGAATGTGGTAACTTATACACAGTTCCTGAAAGATCAGCAAGTAGACTGAATGGTGAAGGAGACATCAGGCATGCTGGTCTTTAATCAATCAGGGTATTCAGTTTAGGAAAAGGATATTATGTTGCAGTTATACAATTCATTGGTGAGGCTGCATTTGGGAGTATTGTGTGCAGTTCCAGTCACTCCGTCTTAGGAAAGATATTGTCAAGCCGGAGAGGATGCAGTAGAGATTTAAAAGGATGTTACCTGAACTAGAGGGCCTAAGTTACAGGGAGAGGCTGGCCACACTGGATCATTACTCCCTAGAGCATAGGAGAATGAGCAGTGGCCTCATAGAAGCTTATAAAATCATGAGGGGTATGGAAAAGATGGACAGTAATGGTCTTTTGGTTTTTTCCCCTGGAATAAAGAATTTAAAACTAGAAGGTTCCGATACAAAAGGGGAGAGATTTAGAAGTCCTGAGAGGCAACTTCTTTACACAGAGGGCAGTGAGTAATTGGAATAAGCTGACAGAGGAAGTGTTAAGGCAAATACAACTGCAACATTTAACAGGCATTCAGCCAGGTTCATGAAGTGGAGTGTCTTGGAAGGTTATGGGCCAAATGCAGGCAACTGGGACTAGCAGGGAAGATACTCCATGCACCAGTTGGACTGAAGGACCTGTTTCTGCGCTGTATTATTCTATGAATTCTAATGGCATTTCTTAATTAAACCTTGAAGTTGTCAGGTTTGTATCACATTTCTGACTTATTGTTAACATAGAATTTAAGATTGTTGCAAATCTAATTTTCCTAAAATATTTAAATCCTCACCAACATTTTCTTTTTGCTCTTTTCCATTTTGTTCATTAACTATGTGCTAATAGACATGCTTCAGTTTATACTTTTCAATCTGTGATCATTCTGCTCCATTTGCTTATAAAAGTGATTTAGAGCACAAGATTTTTGTGCTATATTCTTCGATCCTACCGACCATGTATGCTTTTATTTATGCTTGTACAAATGTACCAGTGACCATTTATGCGGAAGTGGCTTTTAGATCACAGAAAAGAAATCTAGAAAGTGTGTTTCAGTCCTAAGGAACAATATACTTTTTTTTTCGTTTATTTCTTTGCTTTTAACTTCTGTAGTGCTAAGTAGTTATTTTGCATTTACTGCATAGTATTGCTTTCAGGCTTGTCAGAAACACACCTGCAAATGAATAAATTCAATCGTGAGGGATAATTTTTATTTTCATTTTATGTCACAGTTGGTGAAGAGGGGTGACATTTCCTTTGGAGTTAAGAACTGATTGAACTATTTATTTAGATGTAAAACATTATAAGCAACATAATCATGGTAAACAATGGATCGTTAAAAATAGTAAAACTAATACCTCTGGTGTAATACAATCGTCTGTAAAAATTACAGTAAAGACAACATATTCAATCTGCTTGAAATTAGCTTTAAAACTTTGTGTAGGAAAATATAAAGCAGTTGCAATTAATTAAACAATAAATTGTGTTTTTGTATTTTCAGGCAACAATTATAGCCTATTAACAAAATTAAATTAACCATGTTTCAGTCCTGATTAACTTTTGACCATCACACATTATCATAAAAAGTCTTTGCCATTGCCTGTGCCACCTTCAAAATCTTTTTCTCTTTGGCATTCTGGCCCATATTATCCTTGGCAAGCTTAATCCAGTAAGTCTCCGTGCGTGACAAATATTCTGAGTAAGATTCCTGTGGCTGCACTGCAGGATGGTCATCTTCTGATAAAGAAAAATAAAAGGTTAATGACTTCTTGTAATCTTAAACACGAAGTTTTTTATATTCTTAAAATGCTCCTGGACATTCCTATTTATATGTTCCAATAGCATTAAGCATTGGTGTACAAAAGCATCCTGAGGAGCTGGTTCATGAAATGCAGAAGCCAGCAATTATAGAGGTATATCATTTATTGATTATAATGCAAAGAACTGTACTGCAAAATAATTAAGAATGTATCTGGCCAGAAAAGTGCCCAATTTAGGTTCTCATACATAAAAAGTACTTTTTTTCATTGCAGCCTAGATTCAACCTTGGGTTGAGAGTTGAGAGTCTTGGGTTGAGAGGATGAACAAGAGACTAAAGAACTTCTTGAAGAGCTGAATGTCCACTGCCCTCCATTGATACTGCTTGATCTGCTGAGTTCTTCCAGCTCTTTGTGTTGCCCTGGAATGATGGGCAAACCTATGAATGACTCAGTAAGACTCACTCACTGGAGTTTAGAGAACTGAAAGGCAATTTCATTCTCACAGAATTATGCCAAGAGGTTGGTTCTTACAGATGGGACATTGCATTTAGTCAGAGGTTGATATTTAGAAGTGAAACTGAGAGAAACATATTGATGGTGAGGATAGAGTTCTTTATCTGTTGATGTTTGAGTATCAATAACTGAGATTGAGAGAACCTTGGATGCAGATGGAAAAATCACAGAATATAGGATTACGGCAAGAAACCAAATATGAGCTAAAAGATCCACTACAATCTGACTGAATTATGCAGCAAACACTATGGCTTCCTCCTGCCATTTGTTCTCTTCCTAACGTTTATTATGTTGTGGACTCATAGGTCACTTGTAAGTGTTAAAGTAAGGATCTTTGTGCTGCTCTGCTTTTAATAACATCATGGCTAATTTTTACCTCTGCAATAATTTCCTGCAGTAATTCCATGAACCCAATTTCAAGGAAATCTGAAAGTCTATATATAACACAGATTGACGTTTAGGGAATCACAGGTTTTGGGCAAAAACTTCTAAGATTCACCTGCCACAATTTGAAGAAATTTCTCAAACTGGCCAAACCCAAAACTTGAGAATGCAGCGTTGCACCTTCCCCTTCTCCCACCCCCCTGCCACACAGAGACTATTTTAGATACTCCATTCAGGGAAAACAAACTCCGCAGCCAACCTATCAAATGCTGTAGAATTTTGTACATAATAGATTACCTCTCATACTGGGATCAAGACTGCTTAACCTCTCCTTACAAATGACTAGAAGTCCACAACAAGAATGTCAAACACACCATCCTAAACAATTAGTCTGGTGAACTCCCCCTATTGAGGGGAAAGGTAGGTAGGTGGTGGGGGGGGGAGAAGAGGGAGAAGGAATGTGAAAAGTTGGGAGATAATAGGTGAAAGAGGTAAAGGATTGAAGGAAAGATATGATAGGTGATGGCAGAAGATCATGAAATAAAGGGGAAGAAGTGGGAAGTGGGAAAATGAGGTAATGAACAGGTCACAAGGGTGGGAGAGGGGGGAGAAGGGAAGAGAAGGGGCAAGAACACTACTTGAATGAGGGAAAACCCAAGTTGTGGTGGGGGGGGTGGAAGAGGAACAGAGGGAAGTAGTAACCAAAAGTTAGAGACACTGATGTTCATGCCATTAGATTGAAGTTTACCAAGACAGAATCTAAGTTGTTGTTAGTCCAACTTGCATTTGATCTTATCGTGCCAGTGGAGGAGGATATGGAAAGATATGTTAGTATGTAATTGAGAAATGGAAATGAAATAGAAGGCCACCGGGAGATCTGTTTAAGTAACTGATTTACTTCCTTCAAAGTCAGCAAAAATTAAATATGATTTGTATATGGAAGATTCATTCTAGAGGATAGTAAAGACAAATTAAAATTATGCGCATGTTGGTGTCTGAAATAAAATACAAAGTCTGGTATTGTTCTGGTTAAGCACTGTGGAGAGGATAATAAAGTAAATTTTCAGCTTAATGTACATTTAGCAGACCTAGAAAAAGATGCAACAGACAAGAGGAAATCTGAAGGTGGTGGAAATCAAAGTAAAACACAAAAAATGCTGGAGGAACTCAGCAGCCCAGGCAGCATCTATGTAAAAGAGTAAACACTCAATGTTTCGAGCCGAGACCTTTAATCGCGACTGATAAAGTTCTGATGAAGGATTTCAGCCTGGAATGTCGACTATTTACTCTTTTCCATAGAAACCAAGTTTCTGCAACATTTTAGATGCAACAGATTAAGCAGGCACAGGGATAGGAAAAGGGGCGCAGAGCAAAAAGAACAAAAAGGCCCATGATAGTTCGGAGGACAGAGAAAATAAATAATAAGGGGATGAATGAAAAGATAAATTAAGAAACAAAACTTGTTCAAAATGTGGTGGGAGTGGAAATAGCAGAATCATTACCAACTTCTATAAATAAGAACAACAGTAAATATGATCCTAACTTAAATGCTTGATTCCAAAACCTCAAGTACATAACTAAAAAATGAAATGTTTCGCTCAGGAAGGTCCTGTGGGCAGGTGATATGGTGATTACTAAAAAAGAGCACAGAAGGTATGAGGCCTTGAAATCTGAAATGGTGTGAGATGTTGGTATTACACTGGAACTGAAGAAAATAGCTCCAAATACAAAAAAAGAGCTACTTTCAGAAAACTTTTTTTTTATGGCTGCATTTTTTTAAGGACATGTGTTTCACTCCAATGCTGATCCAGATTGTTTTTTGACCCTTTTCTGTGACTGCATTAGGCCATGTTCCCAACCAAAATCTAATTTCCGCCAGTCAATCCATCACTCTCTGGCATTTCTGCCACATCCAATTTGAAGCTATTACTAAATACGTTTTCTTTCCTTTGAGCTTTCTGAAAGGATTATAGTTCTACAACACTGGCCAATTCCTTAATCACACTCACTATCCCGCATCCTCAGCTTATTCACTGCAAGCAAAAAACCTGACACACTTCTCTTATTTCTGTCCATTCATTTCATAAACACTCATTTTAGGTGAAATAGCGCCTTAAGGAAATAACCAAGATTTTATCGCTTTATAAATGCTATGCAATCTCTTAAGCATCTCCCAATTTTTTTTTAAATTTTCACTAATGTACATAAGGAACAGGAGTAGGCCACAAAGGTCCCTTGCATTTGCTTCATCATTCAATATTTTAGCACTTGCAATCTAGGCTCAGCTCCATTTCCTTGATAATTCCCCATATCTCTGAACTCTTTATAAAACAAAATTGTGAATATATTGCAGTTTGATGTCAGGGGTGAAGAATTACATAAATTTACACAACACAGAGGAAAAAAATTCTCCTCACATCAGTAACAGAGCAATCCCTTATTCTGAAATTATGTCCTCTGTTCCTGCACAAAGGAAAATATCTAATTTATCAAGCCACCTCAATCTTAATTCGTTCAATAAAATCATCTCTCATTTTTCTACAAATATCAGCTCCAACGGTTTAAGCTTCTCTAACAAGACAAACTATTCATTCTAGCAATCAACCAGGTACATGTTTTCTGAACTGCCACTAACACAAGTATATCATCCTGGCTAAAACAGCACACAGTACTCCAGGTATGATCTTCGTTGTGGTACTGAGTGTTACTATTTTTATACTCCATCTCCAAGTTGATGTTTCTTGTGGAGGCCAAATATCTAGACAAAGATTCCCACAGTGAAAACAAATACCATAGCAGTTTTATTTTATGAAGAGTAACACCCAAGGCCACATCTTTAGAAAATACTGAAAACACTCAGCAGATCAGGAAGCATCAGTGGAAAGAAAAGCAAAGTTAATGTTTCAGGTGAAAGACTTTTTCTGGGAAAGGAGAGAAAACAAGTTTAGTATCAATATTCAACTCCCTTCTTGCATTTTAACCCTATGACGTTAAATAAACCCTATGGAAAACCTTTCAATTCAGCCAATTAAGTAAAGTACACATTAACTATAATGCAGATTTATACAAAATAATTGCCTTCTTCTTCAGTGCTGTCATCATCCTCTTCCTCATCTTCTTCATCTTCCCCTCCTGCAGCTCCTTCACACTCTTCCTCATCCTCTGACTCTTCTTCATCCAGCCATTCTTGAGTCTCTACAGAAGTGTGAAGGTGTAGGAAACAAAAGACATCATTAAAAAAATCCTAGTCAGTAATGAAGTATTTTAGATCAAAGAAGTTTTAGTGCTCTCACAATGAGATGCAGACTGTCTTTATTTGTAACACTGACTTTATTTGTAACAATAGTCGAGACATTATCTTAACTTCTAATTTCTGCATTGCTGAAGGCTGCTTGTCCATTATTTTAATATATTTCTTAAACAAATGCCATTCTTGGACAATGTTATTCCAGGCCACTGGTGGTTTTTAGATATACCCAACAAAATATGGAACTTGCAATCTAAGATCTGACTGAATGTCCCAAAGCACAAGTTCTAAGAACAGACTTAAGTTTGCAAGGAATTTCTTTCAGCAAGAGATAAGATACTACAGTGGATTTGGTTAATTGGGACATATTGGGACCAGAACATTTCGGCCCAATTAAGTGGCTGCCTCAATTAGCTGAACTTTCATGGGAATAGTTAATGTATAAAAAAGACAAACTACTGTTTAAATTAGTAACAAATTAAGTATTTAAATTAAACAGAGAACAAATTAGAACTCTACCAATGCTACAATACTATAAAACTGTATATTAGTTCCTAACAGTTATCAATGAAGGAACTCGTCCAGTGTACGCTGCTGTGTATGGGATGTCCAGGGAAGAGTAGCACCTCTGGTGAATAAGTTTATTGTGTCCCCAAGCAAGTATTTGGATGCGACAGCAGTCACAACCTGGTACACCACTTTGACAGGTGGGATAAACCAGGTGAGGGTAGCCAGCAGGCCTCACACCCAACTGAAATAGGGACATGCCTATTCCAGTTCTGGTAGACAGTGAGATCCAATGGCTAAAAAGGCTGTTCTGAAATACTCCATGGATAGCGAAGAGCATGATAAAGCACAGAAATATTCATGATTATCTACTGCAACTAAGGAAGACCACAGTGCAACAACTTTTCCACTTTAAAAATTCTCCCACACAGGTTTCACTGTCATCGTCGGATATGATAGACAACCAACACACTGTCCTGATCTTTTGATTGACTGTAAATAAAACAAAATTAGCAGACACCTAGAGCAGATAATAGACTGCCTTCATACTATGCTTTCAATGATTGCATCCATCAAATCATTGCAACATTCAAGATGATGCCAAATTCCTCAAGTCCTTTGTAGTTTCTAACTTAATGAAATAGTTGAACTTGTTTGCATAGTAAGAACAATAGGGGTGCCAGGTAAGATAACTGAGTGCTCTTCTTGTGGGATGTGGGAAGGAAGAGAGACCTCCAGTGTCCCTGATGACTTCACCTGCAATAAGTGCATCCAGTTGCAGCTTCTAACACTCTGTGTGAAAGTGTTGGAGCTGCAGCTGAAACTGGATGAACTCTGGATCATTCGGGAGACTGAAGGGGTGATAGGACATTTAAAGATAGTTACATGCAAGGTGTAGAACACAGGAGAATGGGTGACAGTCAGGAAGAGGAAAGAGCTTAAACAGCCAGTGCAGCGAACCCCTGTCAAGGGTTTTAAACTAGAATTGCAGGAGGATGGGAACCAGAGTGCCAGAACAGATAGTGGAGAAGTTGCGGAGACACATTGTTAAAACCTCAAAGTTGGAATCAAAAGATTGAGCATGTTGTGATTAATGTCCTGAGTTGTGGATATTTCAAAGCAAGAAGTATCGCACGAAAGGCAGTTGAACTCGGCATGGATCAATACGTGAAGTTATGATATGAGAGGTGATTGATAAGTTCGTGCCCTAAGGTAGGAGTCAATTATAGAAAACCTAGCACATTTATTTTTCCAACATAGTCCCCCCCACCCCTAGATTTATACACTTAGTCCAGCGGTCGTGGAGCATACGGATCTTGGACCTCCAGAAAGTGTCCACAGCATGGGTGATTGATAAGTTTGCGGCCTAAGGTAGAAGGAGATGAGTTATACAGCTCTCGTTACAAGCACATGCAGCTCAACTCAGACAGCGGACTTTAGCAAGGCATTTGACATGGGAGGTTGGTCAAAAAGGTTCAGTCACTCAGAATTCATCATGAAGTAACAAACTGATTATGCAGGGGCTTTGTGGGAGAAGCCAGAGAGTGGTAGGAGATGATTGCCTCTCTGACTGGTGGCCTGTGACTAGTGGAGTGTTGCAGAGATCAGTGCTGGGTCCATTGTTGTTTGTCATCTATATCTATAATCTGGATGATAATGTGGTTAACTGGATCAGCAAATTTGCAAATGACACCAAGGTTGGGGGTGTAGTGGACAGCGAGGATGACTATCAAAGCTTGCAACAGGATGTGGAGCAGTTGGAAAGATGGGCTATAAAATGGCAGATGGAATTCCATGCAGACAAGTGCAAGGTGTTGCACTCTGGTGGGACCAATCCTGACCAATTGGGATAGGTCTTACACAGTGAATAATAAGGTACTGAGGACTGTGGTAGAACAAAGGTATCTGGGAAGACAGTTCATAATTCATTAAAAGTGGCATCACAGGTAGATAGGGTAGTAAAGACAGCTTTCAGCAGAACGGCTTTCATAAATCAAAGTGCTGAGTACAGGAGATGGGATATTATGTTGAAGTTGTATAAGATGTTGGTGAGGCCTAATTTGGAGAATTTTGTGCAGTTTTGGTTACCTACCTACATGAAAGATGTAAATAATGTTGAAAGAGTACAGAGAAAATTTACAAAGTTATTGCCAGAACCACAGAACCTCAGTTATAAGAGAGGATTGAATAGATTCCTTGGAATGTAGAAGATTGAGGGGTGATTTCATAGAGGTATACAAAATTATGAGGAGTACAGATAGGGTAAATGCAAGCAGACTTTTTCAACTGAGGTTAGGTGGGACTACAACTAGAGGTCATGAGTTAAGGCTAAAAGGTACACACATTAAGGGGAACACGAGGGGAAACTTCTTCACTCAAAGGGTCGTGAACGAGCTGCCAGTGCAAGTGACGAGTGCAATCTTGATTTTAATGTTTCAGAAAAGTTTGAACAGGTACATGCATGGTGGAGGGCTATGGTCCCGATACATGTCGATAAGAGTAAACAATTTAAATGGTTCGGCATAGACTAGATGGGCCAAAGGGCCTGTTTTTTGTGCTGTATTTTTCTATGACTAGTGAAATCAGTTCATTTTCACTCTCGGCCATTTCTGACACCTCCTAGTCTGAATACTTGAAACCACAGTGAACAATTCTAAATTGTCTTATTGCTTATTTCTTGACAACTATCAGTGACAAAAATCACTGTTTTTTAAAGACACACACACAACTGAGGCTATTTGAAAACTGTTTGTTCTAAGCAGTGTAGTATCTAGTGGCCACAGAAGTTCACGTGACTGATACTATTCAGAAACTATTCAGTAAGTCTCCTGACCCAAATAAGCGGCTGCTCCAATTAACTGACGGATTAAATAAGCAGGATCTTTTGTATTTTGTGCATATACTGTAGACTTATAACCACTTTCAGTACCCAGATAATGTTTAATATACTGGGGAAAAGATCGAGTATAACGAATTTTCAGCATCTTCCCCTCTTTAGTGTCCAAAGTATTACTTGGTTATGAAGTAAATAAAAACAGAACTTAAAATTAAATTTAAATCCCTACAAGTATACTATACTCACTCTATAAAACCAAAGCATTATTCCTTGGAATAACATTCTTCCTTTCAGAAATAATATTTATTTAATTATTAAGGCATTATTAATTATTTTCAACACCATCTTTCATGAACAGCAGAGATGGCTGATAATGATGCCTAACAGTGTTGATATTATAAACATCTGAAAACTTAAGCAAGCAGATGGATGGTTGCACTTAGATTTTAAAATTACTGATATTATAAGTTTATTTACTTATTTATATTAGAGACATTCATACTTATTTCAAAAATATCTTCAGTCAGTAAAGAACTTTTGCTTTGAAAATCTGCTTTATATATATGTTGGAAACGCTTAAAGAGTCTTTTTTGGTAGGAGAGTTACCTCCCACATTTTATGAACTTTCTTTAATTCTTAAGAAAGATAAAGATTCTACTGACTGTGCTTCATATAGACCTATTTCTTTATTAAATGTGGATGCTAAAGTTCTCTCAAAAATAATGGCTAATCGGCTAGAGAATGTCCTAGTTAAAATTATCTCTCAAGACCGAACAGGTTTTGTAAAGGTCTGTTATTCTTTCTCTAATGTTTGGAGACTGTTAAATGTTATATATTCATCCTTTTCTAAGACTCCCCAATGTGTTGTCTCTCTTGATGCTGAAAAGGCATTTGACAGAGTTGAATGGAAATACTCATTTAGCGTTTTAGAGAAATTCAGCTTTGGTATTAATTTTAATGTGGATTAGAATGATATATAAAAGCCCTATTGCTACTGTTATTACTAACAATTGCAGATCTCCTTTTTCTCTGCTTTCATGGGGTACAAGACAAGGATGTCTGTTAAGTCCTTTGTTATTTAATTTGGTGCTGGAACCCTTGGCCACTGCACTTCGTGAAGCTAAAGATATTCATGCAATTTTCATAAATGGGACTGTTCATATGATCACTCTATGCTGACAATTTCTTAGTTTATATTTCAAATCCTGAAGAATCCATTCCTAGCTTACTGAAACTATTAAACGATTTTGTAAAGTTTTCAGGATATAAACTAAATCTTCATAAAAGTGAATTATTTCTTCTATATGATTCTGCTTCTATATATGATGACATCCTTTTAGAGTTACAGACTCATTTAAATATTTAGGTATTATTATTACTAAAAATCATAAAGACCTTTATGAAGCTAATTTGGTTCCTTTAGTGGAGTTTATGAAGCAATTATTTTGTACATAGAATCCACTTACACTTTTGTTAGTCGGCTGAATTCATGCAGTTAAAATAATGATTTTACCAGAATTTTTACATGTATTTCAAAATATCCCTATTTTTTTAACTAAGAAGTTTTTCGATTAGGTTGACTATTATTTCATCTTTTGAATGGAATAATAAAAGACCAAGAATTGGTAAATATCATTTACAAGAATTTAAAAAAGATTAAGGTCTTGCTTTGCCTAATTTAAGAATGTATTATTGGGCTGTCAATATACGTTATATGTGTTTTTGGTTATATTGAGCTGATAGAAATGAACAACCACCTTGGGCTGATTTGGAATTGAATACTGTGAAACAGTTTCACTTAACCTCATTATTAGGAGCTTCTTTACCTGTACAACTGGCCAAAATTACTAATTTAAATTCATATCCTGTGATTAAGCAGTCATTATGAATTTGGTTCCATTTTCATAACTTTTTAAATCTTAAAATATTTAAACTTTTTAGTTTGATTTATTGAAATTATTTATTTAAACCTTCATTAAGTGATCTTACTCTTCTTTTTTGGAGGAATAAAGGGGTTTATTCCTTCATGGATCTGTTCCAGGGTGGGCAATTTGTGTCTTTTGAGAAATTAGAAACTAAATACTCTCTCTCATATTCACATTTCCTGTAATATCTCCAGGTCAGACACTTCTTACAAGAATACTTAAGTAATTTTCCATATATACAAGATTCTGACCTGTTAGATATTGTTTTAAAAAAGAATCCTTTAGTGAAGGGTTTTATTGGGAAAGTTTATAATTTATTGTTACAATAGCACAATTACCCTTCACTTAAGATTAAGCAAGATTGGGAGAGAGAGTTTAACATGACCCTGATAACAGAAGACTGGTTGTGGATTTTGAAGATGGTTAACTCTTCTTTGATCTGAGCCAATCACTCTATTTCAATTTAAAATTGTACATTGTTACAATTTAACAAAGGAGTCAGTGTGACAGATGTAAAACCGAGACAGCTACATTGACATATATATCTTGGTCGTGCTCTGTACTGAATCATTTTTGGACGTCTACTTTCTCTACAATTTCTAAAGTTTTAAAAATTAATTTACAACCTAATAAATTGACAGTTTTATTTGGTATAGTCCCTCAATATATTCATGGTATTTCTCCATCAGACCAACATGTAATTGCATCTGTTACATTATTGGCCAGAAGGGCTATTCTGTTGAAATGGAAAGATGTTTCTGCTCCTACTTTGATACAATGGTTTTCTCAGGTGATGTTATGCCTTAGTTTGGAGAAAATCATAAGTCGAACTTACGATCCTCGATTTGATTTTGAGAAAAGGTGGGGTTCTTTTGTCCGCTACTATCATTCGATTTGAGTTAATTAATATGGTTTCCTTCCAATTTTTTTAAGTAGATTTGAGTTGGCAGATTGATTTTTTTCTATGGAAGCTTGCATGGTGTATAGCTCCGGGGGTGTGTTCCCATTGGGTTTTTTTTGTTGTTTTTTTTCAGTTTGTAGGGTTTTTTTTAGTTAGTAGGGGTTCTTTTTTTTTCCGTCTTTTTCTTTCAAAAAATATTCTTAACACTTCATTTTCTCTTATTACTATTAACATATTGCTTAGCTTTATTAATCAGTTATTTGCTAATTTAATTCTTTATTGTATATAATGACATTGACTTAATGTATCTTTTTTGTTAATTTTCAATAATAATTAATAAAAAATTAAAAATGAAATGAAAATCTGATTTATTCAAGATCAACAAATTGAATTTCTAAATTGGGGACTGTGACTTAGCTCATGAAGCTTAAAATATATTTCTATTCAAATATGCTCATTTTCCTTGAAGCATTCAACATTAGCTGCATTTTACAAATCACCCCCAAAAATACTACAGCTTAATTCATCTTAACCTGCAATACATGAGTCCCTTTGAATTGCTGTCTCATGCATAAAAATCATTTAGCTTGCATTTTAGAACAGCCGCACATTGAACTGACAGCCAGATGATTAAACATGTACAATAATGTACCTAAATTTAGTTTTTATTACCCTAAAAATTTGTTACATGGAAGTTTTTAGAATTTAGACATGCCTATAGTTATGCAGTATCTAAATACAAGTTTGTGTGTGTTTCATTTGTGTTTTTGATGGGATGGTGCTCAGTAGATATGTTGCTCTTCAGGTTAATAGTGATAGAGAATGTGGCTCCAGAGTCACATTATTGAGTATACTACACAAACCGCTTTTATCTAGTGTCTAAAAATCTAAAGTAAAACAGATTGTTAACAGAAAATGAATGAAATAAAGTAGAAAATGTTGTGAGTTCTCAGTCAACATCAATGGAGCAAAAAAACAGTTTCAGATTAGTGATGTTTCATTAAAATAAACAATTATTCTTTTGCCCTTGTGATAGTGCCTATGAGACTCTTTTAGAACATACTGGATTTGCGAAGAAGAAAATCAGTCATGAGGTAGCAGCACCTTAAAAGGCAGAAGTGGAAGATAGAATAGTAGACATCCTGAATTTCTTTACAAATGGCTGAGTAACCAGTGTTCTGAACTGTAGCTCACAAATATATTTTAAATTGTTTATTTTCCATTTGTATGAAATGCTTTATAATTTTAGTACTTGCTTCTGTGATTTCCCTACAGTAGCTCCATAAAAATAGCGATAAATCAAAGCATAAACGTGAGATTCTGCAGATGCTGGAAATCTTAAGCAACACACACAAAATGTGGGAGGAACTCAGTAAGTCAGGGAGCGTCAATGGAAGGGAATAAGAAATTGACATTTTCGGCTGACGTCTTTCATTAAGACAGGAAAGGAAGAGGGCAGAAGTCAGAATGCGATGGGGAAGAGGGGATTACAAGCTGGTAAGTGATAGGTGAAACCAGGTGAGGGTGAAGGTGGGTGGAAGGGGAAAGGGGTTGAAGTAAGAAGCTGGAGTTGATAACTGGAAGAGGTAAAGGGCTAAAGAAGGAGGAATCTAATTGGAGGGGACAACAGACCATGGAAGAAAGGGAAGATGGAGAGGATGGAGAGTAATCCTTTTAATGAATCTATGTATTTTTACTGCTTTAAAGCAGTCCTATTCTTTACAAATAATTTGAGCATCAATAGAACTCTATCTGCTGTGAATTCTGTACTAATGGTCCTGAAAAATAATCTGAATATGTGGTCTTATTTGATTTGTTATTATTTATATAACGATAAGGCCATCACTTATTAGCCACCTCCAACTGAAGGGAAAGATAGGGAAAAGAAAGTTGGAGGAATAAGAAGAGAAGTTAGAAATACCAGCCCAGCATCTGTGAAAGTCACAAGCTGAAACACAAGCTGATTATTCCTTCTCCAGAGAAGCTATCTCACCAGCTAAGTACTTGTTGCATTTTCTCTTTCCATTTTTAGATTTTCAGCACCTACAGTTTCTTTTTGGTTGACATTTGATTTGATAGAACATGTTAATGATTCATTTAGACAGAGTAAAAATATGGGAAACTGTTCACATTTCTGGATTGCTGTACATCAAGATTATAGATTTCAAATTTTGGTCAAAAATACAGGGGAGATTAGAGGAAAACCACTTTAAAAAGGGGTATCAGTAGTTATGATCTGGAACTCACTGTTTTCATGATGGTGAGACTATAGAAAGAAACTGCTTGTAGAAAAGTAATTTGCAGGATGACAGAGTAAAAGCAGCGTAACAGGATTGGCAGGACTTCCCTTTTAGAAGCTAGTGAGGTCTGACCGAGGCCAATGGATGTTTTCTGTGATATTACAATTGTAGGGAAGCACAGTAACAATTAATACTGTGAGGGTGGTGTCAGGAGCAGACGACCAGCTCCAGAGACCCATGTTTAATTCTGGGCTTTGCTGCTGTTTGTATTGACCTTCTTTTTCACAACTGTGCAGATCTCCCAGGTGTTCTGGTTTCATCATACAAACCAAAGACGTACTGGTTGGTAGATTAAATGGCTACTATATATTAACCCTTCTGTAGTGGGAAACAGATAGTAGAGAAATAACAGGGAGAATGGGATTGCTTGGAGAGGTGGACTGACTGCCCTCCTGTGCTGCATGGAAACACATAACATTGTGTTTCAAATAATTGTTCAAATGAAAATAATACTTTTGCCTTAAACAAGCTAAGATCAAACTTACTTGGATCAGTTTCTACCAAAACTTTCCATTCATCCATCTTGTGTAGATCAATGGAGTAAAGATCATTTAAAGTAAACTGTCTGTCTCCCACTTCAAACATTCCGCCGTAGATATACAATACACCGTGTTTAATAGCTGCCATGGCACTGGACCGAGGACATGGTTCATTGGACTGACTTGTTTCAGAATCTTTGTCCTCCCCCTCCTCCTCCTCCTCTTCTAGATCATTTTCTGTGACTGGTTTGCTATTAGAATTGTTTATAACCTGCTTTATAGTCATGACAGTGCCATCTTCAGTTACAACTTCCTTCACAATTTCTGTTGAACTCCTGGACTCAGGACTTTCACTTTTCACTTTGACACCTTCTTCTTCTTTTGTTCCACGCCTTCGTTTTCTTTTCTCTCCTTTATGTTCCTTTAAATTCCCAGCAAACCAGCGATTCTTTACCATATCATATAAATAAATGTCATTAAAAAACTCTCCTTGAATGTCCTCTTCTTCCTCTTCATCATGCACACCACCAAAAAGAACAATGCGATTGTTTGGGGCAACAGCCACAGAGGCTCCTGCTCGTGGTGAAGGCTTCACACCTGTTGGATTCAAGCGAACCCAGGTCCATTTGTCTGAAGGAAAAGGGATAAAAACATTGAAGTTTCAAAATCTGCAGAACAATTTCACGTGAAACATTATTGGGTGAGTTATATGGATAATTCTTTTTTTTAAGCCAAAAAAGATATTTCAATGGAACAAAGGTCTTCCATCTGAAAATTCTAATGAAGCAATGCAGAGTTTCAATTGGCATTTGTTTAAATCTCCATTAACCTGCCACTGCCCTTTATCTCTTTAAGATTGGAATATACCGTTTTGGAACAACAGTTCCTAAAATTTACAGGCACTGCTTTTCTTTATCAATATCTCTTAACAGAAAACATGTAGTAATGCCATTATGGTTGTCTTAATTTCCACAAGGGTTGGGATTAAGGTTAGAAGAGCACTGAGAACTTTACATCTCAATATTATACTCTTGAGGAAGCCCAGCAAAAGTGGCAGAAAATATGTATCACCTTGCACCAGTTTTATCAGACACTACGTGTGGATTGCACATAGAATTCAACATTCATCTCAGAGCCCACAGAACTGGAATAAAGACAGTCAGCCTCTATCCTGAGGCTCTGACGAAGGGAGAAAAGTGTTACTGACATGGATTATTCTTTTTCAAAACTTTAATAAACTTCAAGGATTGGTATACAATTAGTAAACATTTAAATAAAAGATAAAACATTTATGTAAACACACTATGGTGAATGAATGTACAAGGTATAAATAATAGCATATATTAGCATAAAAATGGGAAGAGGTGTAGAACAGCTAGCTTGTCAAGCCCTCTCTGCTTCAATAAAATCATGGCTGATATGGCTGTGGACTCAGCTCCACCTACCTGCATTTTCCCCATAACCCTCAAATCCCCTGCTATTAAAAAATCTATCTGTGTCTTAAATATATTTAATGAGGTATCATTATTAAAAAATCATTAGCATTTGAAAAATCAAGCACTGAAAGATTTCATTGGCAAAAATGACTAGAATTGAAAAGCAGAACAAATGACGTGAACTAGGTTCACTGAGTTCCATCTCCAAGATTCAGTAATATTCTGAGATTGCAGTAAATATGTAAGAATATAACAGAAGTACATATTAGCAGAATTAGGAAGAAGATGATGGAAGAAAGTCCAATGAAACATAAACACCGAGGTGGGTGGCTACATGGCTCATTGTTGTGCTTTAAATACTTTGTATTCCTGATCCTAGAATAAGACTACATTGTACATACTAATCCACATGTACATACCTTCTTCACCTTCTTTCCCCTCATTCTTCAGGAGAAACATATCAGTATAAACAATGCCTTTTTCTACATCTTTCTTCACTCGCTACAGGAAGAGAAAATATGAAATAAAAGTCATTTACAAAGTTGAAAAAACTGCAAAAAGCATTTCAATAAAAACTATTGATTTGTGAAGTAACAAAGTAAAAAAAAGGAGGATAAGACTGTTCTACCAGTCAGCTACTAGCTTTAACAAGGATACTTCAAGCTATCTTATTAAACACTTATGCGTGTAATTATGTATACATACTCTAATATAACACAACTTACTGTGAAATCAGCATGGAATTGAATCAAGGTTCCGAGTGGGCTGATTTCTTTTTTTTTAATTTTTTTTGGTAATTTATTTTTTTATTGAAGTTCATCATCAAACATTTCCGTAAGATGTATTTCAGACATTGTACATATATATCATATAATCATATATGTCACAAATCTCCACAAAGTATTTATCTGAGGTATACACTTATAGAAAAGAGTGGAAAGAAAAAGCAAACAAAAGGAAAGAACTATGTACAAGCAGGGAGTGATTTTTTTTTACAACAGATTCATTGATTTGTGAGAATAAAATCAGGCCTATAAGGCATTATGTAGTTAAACCATTTTTCCCAATATGAATCAAATTGTTCCAGCTTATGGTTAACAGATGCTGTTATCTTCTCCATTTTGTAAATGTCCATTGTAAATTCCATCCACGTATTTAAAGTTTGGCTCCCCTGTGATAACCATTTCCTAGTAAGAGTCTTTTTACCAGCCACCAACAGTATATTCATTAAATATTTATCTCTTTTTCAACCATTCTTGAGGTATATATCCAAAATATATGGTCTTACTCTCCAAGGGTATTTCACATTTAAAGATGTCTTGTAGGGCACTGTATATCCCCCTCCAATAGTTTTTGATATGAGGGCAGTCCCAAAAAATATGATAATGATTTGCATTTTGATTTCCACAATTTCTCCAGCAAACAGGGAGGTTACTATCATAATGGGATTTCTGAGAGGGTGTAATAAAATATCTTATCAAGTTTTTCCATCCAAACTCCCTCCATTTCTGTGAACTGGTACACTTCCATTGATATCTCCAGATTGTTGTCCATTCTTCCTCAAATATAATTATCCCTCCTTCCTTCTCCCATTTTGTTTTAATGTATGAAGTCGCATGTGTTTTAAGATTTGACAACCCCTTATACATGCTTGAAATTATTCTACTACCATTATCTGAATTATATGCTTTTCTAAAGAGCTCTATTAAGCATGTATTTGCCTTGGTTACATTTTTAAGCATCTTATTAACATATTGTCGCATCTGTAAATACCGATAAAAATCTTGTTTTTCTAATAAGTGTTTCTCTTTAAGGATTTCAAAACTGAACCATATTCCTTCTTTCATGATGTTGCAAAGAACTGTTATTCCTTTAGCTGTCCAGTCCTTAAATCTAGCATCCAATTTATTTGGTGTAAAATCGAGTCATATGCACACCATTTAAGAATTGTAACATCTCCCTCTAGATTATATTCTTTTATAGTAGTTTTCCATATTTTAAGAGTCAATTTCACCCATGGGTTATCAATAGTATTTATGTACCTTTGCAGGTTGTTATCAGCCAAAATTGCTTGTATGGGGATGGGAAGTACCCGCTCCACAATGTTTTTCCATTGAGCGTCATATGATGGGTTGCACCAACATATCACAGCTCTCAACTGTGCTACAAAATAGTCATCTCTCAGAGAAGGTTGGCCCCATCCCCTCTTTTCCTTTGATAACTGCAAAGTTTTGAGATGAACTCTAGGCCTTTTACCCTGCCAAATATACCTTGATAGCATCTTGTTCCATTCATTGAATTGATTTTGATTAATCTCTCTTGGTAGGGTCTGAAAGAGATATAACAGTCTGGGCAGTATTTTCATTTTAATAGACTCAATCCGTGAACTGAGACTGAAAAAAGGAATCAGGTTCCATTTTGCCACATCTTCCTTAATCTTTTATATAAAGGTTGATAATTACATTCTGATAATTTTGCCAAATCTTTTGGCATAATGATGCCCAAATATTTGAAAGACTCTGTGTGCCATGCCCAGGGGTATCGATTTTCAATTTCTCTTGGTGGGCTATAGTAATATGAAAGTAATTGGGTTTTATCTATGTTGACCTTGTATCCTGATAATTGACCATATTGTTCAAAGGATTGCATCAATTTAGGTAAAGAATATGTTGGTTGCCCTAGATAGATCAAAATGTCATCCGCATAACAAGCCAATTTATGCTCTGTCCCTTTAATAGTAATTCCCCTGATATCTTCATTTTATCCGATGTATTGAGCTAATGGTTCCAGGTATAATGCGAAGAGTAGTGGTGACCATGCACAACTCTGTCTCGTACCCCTTTCTGGGGCAAGACTATTTGATAAATATTCATTGATTTTAATCCTAGCAGTAGGATTGTCATATAGTGTCTGTATAGTTTTAATAATTATCTCGGAAACCAAATCTATGTAAAACTCTGTAAAGAAAATTCCAATTAACCGAATCAAATGCTTTTTCAGTGTCCACGCTTATCATTATTGCTTTGATTTTATTTTTTGTATATGATCCATAATGTGAAGTGTCCTTCATATATTGTCTTGTGTCTGGCGTTGTCGTATAAAACCTGTCTGATCATTACTTATCAGTATGGGTAGAAACTCTTCTAATCGTTTGGCCATGATGGAGGTAAATAACCTATAATCTACATTAAGAATGGATATCGGTCTAAATGACCAGCATTCCATTTTATCCTTGACTTCCTTCAGTATAGCTGAGATTATCGCTTCCTTCCAACTCGGTAGCATTTGTGCCTTTTTTAGAGCCCAGTTCAGTGTGGGGAGTAAAACAGGAATTAACTCATTTTTAAATTCTTTGTACCACTCTGCCGAGTGGGCTGATTTCAAGATGCTAAAGGAGGTAACAGGTAGATTATGATTACTTGTATAAATCACTTATATGCTTCTGCTGACTTCAATTCCTTTCACAACTTCTTGGAAAATAGAAATAAAAAATTCTGCAGACATTGGAAATTTTGAAATAGCAAAATAAACATGAAGATACACAAGTCAGGCGATATTTGCGGAAGCAAAACATGAAACAGGTTGAAGACTTTTCATCAGATCTTTCTCTTTAACCTGAAACATTACATTTTTTTTTATTTTTACAGATGCTGCCTGATCTGTTGAGTATTTACTGCTTTCCTCAAAAAGTGAATTAGCCCACACTTGCAGACAGCAAAGTCAGTCAACATCTAGACAGCAATAGACAGCATTCAAACCCCACAATTATCAATGAACAACCATATCTGCCAAGATAGTTATCAATCTAGTTTAACATTCAAAGACATCGCCATGATGAAGTTTCATAATATCATCATACTGAGGATCAACTCTGACAAGAAACTCAAATGGACCAGTAGAATTAACATAGTGATTATAAAACAAGTCAGTTGCTGGGTGTTCACACTTATCTCCAAACTCCCCAAATCCTTTCTAGCCATTAACTTGGAAGTCTGGATATATTTACCACCTGCCTGGATTGCTGCAACTTTCACAGATCATCACCATCAAGTCCAAGGTAATGTGCTTAATTGGCATGCCATCCACTTCCCTAAGTCTCTCTCCCTCTTTCTCTCCAACATTGCAAAATGTGCTTTGTAATTATTCACCAAGCCTACTCTAATGGCATCTCCCAACCCATGACTTTCAACCAGATGGGGATACTTGGAAGTATGATGGCCTACTGTTACCCTCCAATACAAAAATAATCTTGACATGGAAATATATTGGCTTTCCTTCATTTAGTATGCATTTTTTCAATCAATTTATATCTGGGAACTTTCCACTCAACAATACCTAGGAACAATTTAACCAGAAACACTACCAATTCAAAATAGCAACTCAACATTTTCGCAAAAATAATTAGAGTTGTGCAATGAACACTGGTCTTGTTAGCAAAGCACATATCAAATTATTATAATGTCTAATAAATGGCACATCAACCACTAATAATCCTTGAGTTGCTAAATTCACAAAATAAATTGTGATGTTAATTTCAGACTGCCTTCATTCACTGTATTTTTTGCTGCCACCAACATAAAACATTCTAGAAATGAAATTAACAATGATAAAAAAAAGCACGAAGTTGTCCAATCAACTGGACATTTACTAGAATAGTTGTAAATTCATTACACTTTGAGCTAGAATTTTATATCAAGGAATAATCAGATTCCACAGAATCTGTCCATTTCAATTCCATGTTTTGTCCTTAGGCGCTTATCCCAGCTCACAGTACTGACTGTAATCACAGAATCTTGTATAACTACTGTGCTATTATTATACAAGGATCCTCATGGAAATTCAGTTTTCCATTTAATTGATGGGCTGTTAAAATTCTGTTTTCATTTTAATACATGTTCTTGTGGTAGTCTCAATTAATTTCTCACCAAACAAACATTAAATTTAAAATGCCAGACACATTGCGTTTTTGTGACTAAAATGTGATTTCTCCAACCACTCACTGAATTACTAATGAAAGTAACACTGCTTAGCTATAACAGACAGATTCCCCCCCCCCCCCAATTCTGGCCTATCACAATATCTCAAAAATTACTATCAGGTTCATCGATATAATTTACAGTATAACCCTATTTAATTTAAAAAAATAATTACAGATGAACATGAATATTATTTCTTATCTGAAATGGAAAAGTGCAAATATTATCTCCTCCCCAGTTTAAGTCATTGTTAAAGAGTTCCTGAAAGCCAAGACTGATTTATTCCACTCTGATTTTGTTGGTATGAAGTATTTCATGAGACTATTGTGTAAAGTGCTGATTCGTCCATAGATGCAGTAGAAAGCATGTGATACAACAATTTATGCTGGGATGCTGTGTGCTCCCAACACAAGATCTTAAAGTTCTCACTACCCGAAACGCTACATCTTTACTTTGAGTTAACATAGGCCAAGGAAAGCCCGGAGTCAGCAGGAAGATTTAAAAGGAAGTTTTCAGAATATTCTTCTTTTTTTTCTTCAGTCTACCTGGTATTCTTTTCCTTTGACAGAACTCAGAATAGTGTACTTCTTTCTGGAATGTGTTTGGGGCATGCAAGCACTTTTACCTGGCCTATTAATGCAACTTGAGCCTTAATGCTGGGGAAATTGGCCTGAGAGGGGATACCGACATTCCAGTGATTTTGAGATGATTCTACAAAGATGGTTATAATCTTCTAGTAGCTAGAAGTTATGCAACAGGACATTGTCAATATGAATATAATAAACATGTGCAGCAATGGGGAAATAAGAGACTAAAATTAAGAGTCAGAGCAGGGTTAACATGTAATTGAAACATGGAAGAGGACAATTTCAGAGAAGGGTGATATGAATAGATGCCACAATTAAGTCATCAAAGGCCTGAGAAATAGCAGGGAAAGGTTGGTAATGAATAATTATAGGGATAAAGAAAATGACAACGGGAGGAAAGAAAGAAAAATGGAAGAGGAAAGAGGGACAATATTTGACAAAGGAAATTAAGTATACATAGGAGATTGTAGGAAACAGATGAAGGAAGTAGGAATTAGAAAGGAGATTAATAGAAAGTGTGAGAAAGTAGAAAGCAAAACATGAGAATCTTACACATATGTACTAGCATGGGCAGGCACCAAAAGGTAGATGGCCCAAAATTCAATGTAAATACATCCAACTGGGAGCCTGTGCTCTGTGATTTATCTCCTTTCCCCTCAGAATTTATCAAGGTCTCGCTCAAAATGCCTCTGAGACTGATAATTGATCACTCATGTAAATAGCTCTAGGCATAACACAAGGGATTATGCAGATGCTGGAAATCTAGTGCAACAAACAAAACGCTGGACAAACTCAGCAAGTCAGGCAGCATCTATGGAGGGGAATAAATGATCAACTTTTCAATCTTGATGAAGGGTCTCAGCTTGAAATATTGACTATTTATTCCCTTCCATAATGCCGCCTAACTTACTGACTTCCTCCAGTATTTTATCTATGTGTAGCAATTTTAACATCTAGTTACACAAACTTTTCAAGTACCCAATGTTTCAATGAGAAGCTTTGATAAAAGTGCATGATAGAGACAAGAAACTGCAGCTTTAATGAGGAGCTTGAGATCTCCTGCACTTATAGCTTCACATACAGTGTGAGTGATTAAAAATATTTTTATTTTTGTTCATTGAAAGCCTTAAGAAATTCCTTATAACACAACTAACTTAGTTAATCTTCCAGGCATTGTCCAAAATAGGGAACTAAATTCACAATGGACCTTAAGAAGTTATTACATCCTATTGTATTTGTAATGGGCCCAGTCATTTTCACAGACATCTTGTAGGTTATGTGATCATTTCAGATCACTGGCACCGTTTCTCTCGGAGGACAAATATATAGTTATGCATTATTGAAAGTATCTGGTTTAGAGAAGACAACATACACTGTAAATTATATGTGTGGTGATATGTGTAAGAACTTGACTGGAGAGAGTTCTGAGCATGCATAAGAATGATAGAAAGATCTGGAAAGCATGGCACTGTAAGACACATGTGCTGTTAAATAAAAGTTCTATTCTTCCAGAAGATGTTTCTTTATTAGTAACCCACGGTATGCATGAATATAAAGAACACAACATGGTGTCAGAAGTCGGTCTGGAAGAATAATACTTTACCCAACACAGGAGAATCGAAGATAATCGAAAAGAGTCAAACTGGTTTGGTGTGCTAACAGTTTTACAAATGGAAGGGCTGCAACCTCCACTGACACTTCAATTGGCTGGGAACATTGCTGAGAACTGGAGAAAATTTAAGCAACATTTTGAAATTTATTTATCGGTGATCGAAGCAGATAAAAAACTGGAAAAAACGAAAGCTGCGCTTCTACTCCACGTAATAGGTGATGGTGCAATTGACGTATATAATCATTTTATTTTTGAAAATGGAGATAAAGTTAAAATCGATAATGGACAAATTTGAAGCATTTTGCATACCAAAGCATAATGTGATGTACCAGCAGCACAGATTTTATACATGTCAGCAGAGCTGGTGATACTATTGATCAATGTGTTACTGAGTTGAGACACCGTAGTAAAACATGCAAGTTTGGAGAACTGACAGACTCTCTCATTAAAGACAGAATTGTTTGTGTCATTCTGGATAATGGTCTGAGAGAAGGCCAGTTAAGAGAACAAGACTTAGACTTGGAAAAAGCTTTGATGCTCTGCAAAGCTTTGGAAACTATGATACCACAGGCTAAAGAACTTTTCACTGAGAACTGCAACATAGCTGCTGTGAAAAAGCACAAACATATTAGAAAAAATAAAATGACAACAAAAATGACAGACAGCAAGACGTCATCTGAAAGAAAAAAGCTATGTGATTGCT
The DNA here is from genome assembly GCF_030144855.1 of Hypanus sabinus. Classification (NCBI taxonomy): domain Eukaryota; kingdom Metazoa; phylum Chordata; class Chondrichthyes; order Myliobatiformes; family Dasyatidae; genus Hypanus; species Hypanus sabinus. Next base: position 48,609,185 of record NC_082722.1, read on the forward strand.
ATGGGTGGCAGCATCAGCCAAAACAGTGTCCAGCATATGGGTAAATGTGCAACAACTGCGGTAAATCATTTTTCACGCTGTTGCAGAAATAGAAAGAAAACAAGTAAATGCAGTGCTTGAAAATGAACGTGAGGAGTTTTATATAGAAGTGCTTTGTGAAAACAAAGTAAGAATGACTGGACTATTCCATTGCAAGTGAACGAAAACAATATTCTGTTTAAACTGGATACTGAAGCACAAGTAAATGTTCTTGCAGAACCTGAGTTTAATGCATTAAAGCCAAGACCAAAGTTACATAAGACAAATATAAAAGTGACTGGGTATTCAGGTGCAGACATTCCAGTTAAAGGAACATGTGTGTTAAATGTATCACACAAAAATAGTGTGCACACGCTTTCATTTGTGGCAGTGCCAAAGAATGTACAGTTAACACTGGGTTTATCTGCCTGTGAGAGACTGAATTTGATGAAAAGAATCTTAGTCCTGGATAGTGGCACAGAGTCAGAATACAGTGACTTGATGAAAGAGCATGAGGACTTGTTCAAAGGGCTTGGTTGTCTTCCAGGAGAGCAAACGATTAAAATTAACAAACCGTAGTACATCCATGTAGAAAAGTGCTTTTTGCATTAAGTCATCAACTAAAAACAGAGCTTGACGGAATGGAACTGCTAGAAGTCATGAAGAAAGCTCCCACACCCATCCCTTTGTTACCAGCATCTGACAAAGCATTGCCACCAAAACCAGGAGTTGCAATTTTGCCCTCTGGAAGTAATGTACCTGCATCAATGGGCCATGCATTCCATCACAATCTCACCTCTGCAGGAGGACAGAGACCAAACTTGCCGGTACAGTACAATACTGATCTGAAGCCAAAGAGTGACAAGAGTCAGGATCCAATTGAAGAAGTGAAAGCACACATGAAGGAATTGAGAAGTTTTAATGAAATGATGAAGTCTCTGCATAAAAAAAGATTACAGTTAATGAATGAATTAGATGAAGAAAAGAACAACAAACACAAGGAAATCTGCAGATGCTGTAAATTCAAACAACACACACAAAATGCTGGTGGAACACAGCAGGCCAGGCAGCATCTATAAGGAGAAGCACTGTCGACGTTTCGGGCCGAGACGTCGACAGTGCTTCTCCTTATAGATGCTGCGTGGCCTGCTGTGTTCCACCAGCATTTTGTGTGTGTTGATGAAAAGAAGATTTGTATTTCAATACAAATGGAAGTGGAAGGAAGCTACAATACTTGAAGAAGTACAACCCAGATCATACATGGTCCAAACAGAAGATGGAGCAATGTTAAGAAGAAATCGCAAAGACCTCAAGAAATTGCCAACTTCAGAGTTTCAGTTAACTGATGCAGAGCAGACAAAACATGGAAATAACAACGAAATTTGAGAACCACTGAGAAGGTCCACTTGTGTTTGTAAACCCCCCAGAGAGACTGAACGAGACATGTTAAATTATACATTTGCTATGGTCAATGTTGCTAATTGTTTTTTTTAAGGAAAGGAAGATGTGGTTATATGACGTGTAACAATGCACAGGAATGATATAAAGTTCTGGAAGCATGGCGTTGTAAGACATGTGTGTTTGTTGCTGTTAAGTAGAAGTTCTATTCTTCCAGAAGATGTTTCTTTATTAGTAGTCCATGGTACGCATGAATATATAAAGAGCAGAACAACATGAGTCCTTTCAGAAGGTTCTCAGAGCAGTGGAAAAATGACATTAGAATGGATTGTCTATAGATAGAAACAAGTGGCAAAAAGAATCAAGTAAATCATGTTGAACTGATATAAACTTTCTGAGAGAAAAGTTGTAGCATTGTCTATAAATAGCAGCCCATAAACAGATGATAAACAATGAGATTTTAAGTCATTAAAGCATCGGCATATTGTTCTTAGAATATTACATCACATTAATAATTATGACACATGCTAATGTATTTAAGAACAGTAAATTACTGAAAAGAGACTACGTCAGTTAAAAATAAAGAAACATAAGATCCATAAGATATAGGAGCAGAAGTAGGCCATTCAGCCCATCGAGTCTGCTCCACCATTCAATCATGCTTTGGAAAGCACCATTACAAACTATTTTTGTATCATTTCTGAGCGATTTATTTTATAACTTCTCTATTTGTATTACTGAGTATTCATGCTTTATAATAAAGTATTACACTACGGGCAGAAGTTCCCACTTGCTTCAAAGGCAACAATTATACCAGTGCCTAAGAAGAATAGTTTTGGCTGCTTTAATAGCACTCACATCAACAGTGATGAATGCTTTGAGAGGTTGGTCTTGACTAAACTGAATTCCTGCTTCAGCAAGGACTTGGACCCATTGCTATTTGCCTATCGCCATAACAGAGCAACAGCAGACGCAATCTCAATGGCTCTACACACGGCTTTAGACAACCTAGACAACACAAACACCTACGTCAGGATGCTGATTATCGACTATAGCTCACCATTTAATACCATCATTCCTGCAGTCCCAATTAAGCAGTTGCAAAACCTAGGCCTTTGTACCTCCCTCTGCAATTGGATCCTCGACTTCCTAATGGGAAGACCACAGTCTGTGTGGATTGGTGATAACATATCCCTCTCGCTAATGATCAACACTGGCACACCTCAGAGATGTGTGCTTAGCCCACTGCTCTACTCTCTCCACACCCATAGTTGTGTGGCTAGGCATAGTTCAAATACCATCTATAAATTTGCTGACGATACAACCATTGTTGGTAGAATCTCAGGTGGTGGCGAGAGGGTGTACAGGAGTGAGATATGTCAACTAGTGGAGTGGTGCTGCAGAAACAACCTGGCACTAAACGTCAGTAAGATGAAAGAGCTGATTGTGGACTTCAGGAAGGATAAGACGAAGGAACATATACCAATCCTCAGAGGGATCAGAAGTGGAGAGAGTGAGCAGCTTCAAGTTCCTGGGTGTCAAGATCTCTGAGGATCTCACTTGGTCCCAACATATTGATGTAATTATAAAGAAGGCAAGACAGTGGAGAGTATTCACTGTCTGATATGGGGTGTGGGGCTATTGCACAGGACTGAAAGAAGCTGCAGAGGGTTGTAAATCTTGTCAGCTCCATCTTGGGCACTAGCCTACAAAGTACCCAGGACATCTTTAGGAAGCGGTGTCTCAGAAAGGCTGCGTCCATTATTAAGGACCTCCAGCACCCAAGACGTGCCCTTTTCTCACTGTTACCATCAAGTAGGAGATACAGAAGCCTGAAGGCACACACTCAATGATTCAGGAACAGCTTCTTCCCCTCTGCCATCTGATTCCTAAACGGACATTGAAGCTTTGGATACTAACTCACTTTTTAAAAAATATACCGCATTTGTTTTTGCACTTGTTTTAAATCTATTCAATGTACAGAATTGAATTATGTATTTATTATTATTATGTTTTATTTTATTTACTATTTTTTTCCCTCTGCTACATTATGTATTGCATTGAACTGCTACTGCTAAGTTAATAAATTTCATGTCAAATGCTGGTGATAATAAACCTGATTCTGATTAATCTTTCAACATTATCATTTGCAATTAAAAGCCATGTTATAATTTTACTTTTTAGATAATTTTGTTTAATGTATTAGTTATTGATGCATCACTTTAATATTTATAGATAAAAGGGTTATATACTGTATGTACAATAAAGTAAACATCGTCTATTTTAAGACGACATCAGGTCAATACTCAGATATTTTAAAATTAATTAGCTAGTCAGATAACAGTACACACGGGAACAATACCAAATGATAAATGTCAGCTGAGTTTTGCAGTCACAGCAGAAAGGAAACATTCTCACAAAAACAAATTAATCCTTGAATGAACATTGTCACTAGTATGCAAGATACAGAATCTGTTTGCTTTACTAAGCTGAGGTCAACCACATAGATCTGAAGTAAATGTGACTAAAAGAAGCTTTTTGCAGCCTGTAGCAAGAAATATTAAACTACTATAGCTAGATTTTACAGTTCCTTCAAAAAAAATGGACATGCTTGCTTTATAAATATTTGTGATCCCTGGTTTGTTTTATATTGTTCACTTACTTATTGAAAGATACTCCTTTCACAAGCTGACATTACCCTGATATGGCCCCTTTAGGTATTTTACTCACCTGTACAGATACTTTGTTAATCTACAAACCCCATTTCCAGAAAAGTTGGGATATTTTCCAAAATGCAATAAAAACAAAAATCTGTGTTATGTTAATTCACGTGAACCTTTATTTAACTGACGAAAGTACAAAGAAAAGATTTTCAATAGTTCTACTGACCAACTTAATTGTATTTTGTAAATACACACAAATTTAGAATTTGACGGCTGCAACGCACTCAACAAAAGCTGGGACAGAGGCATGTTAACCATTGTGTTACATCACCTTTCCTTTTAATAACACTTTTTAATCGTTTTGGAACTGACGAAACTAATTGTAGTAATTTGCAATTGGAAATTTTGTCCATTCTTGCTTGATATAAGACTTCAGCTGCTCAACAGTCCGTGGTCTCCGTTGTCTGATTCTCCTCTTCATGATGTGCCATACATTTTCAATAGGAGATAGATCTGGACTGGCAGCAGGCCAGTCAAGCACACGCACTCTGTGTCTACAAAGCCACGCTGTTGTAGCCCGTGCAGAATGTGGTCTGGCATTGTCCTGCTGAAATAAGCATTTTCGTCCTGGGAAAAGACGTCGCCTTGATGGCAACGTACGTCTCTCTAAAATCCTAATATACACATCAGAGTCAATGGTACCTTCACGTACATGCAACTCACCCATGCCGTGGGCACTGATGCACCCCTGTACCATCACAGATGCTGGCTTTTGCACCTTTCACTGATAACAATCAGGATGGTCATTTTCATCTCTGGCACAGAGAACTCAACGCCCGTTTTTTACGAAAACTAGCTGAAATAAGGACTCATCTGACCACAGCACATAGTTCCACAGTCTTTTGGTCCATCTGAGATGAGCTTGGGCTCAGAGAACTCGCCGGCGTTTCTGCATAGAGTTGATGTATGGCTTTCTCCTTGCGTAATACAGTTTCAAGTTGCATTTCTGGATGCAGCCACGGACTGTGTTAAGTGACAATGGTTTTCCGAAGTACTCCCGAGCCCAGGTGGCTATAATTGTCACAGTAGCATGACGGTTTCTTAGGCAGTGCCGCCTGAGGGCTCGAAGATCACGCACATTCAACAGTGGTTTTCGACCTTGCCCTTGATGCACTGAGATGTCTCTGAATTCTCTGAATCTTTTCACAATATTATGTACTGTAGATATTGAAAGACCTAAACTCTCTGCAATCTTGCGTTGGGAAATGTTCCTTTTGAACTGACTAACAATTCTCTCATGAATTTTGGCACAAAGGGGTGAGCCATGACCCATCCTTGCTTGCAAAGACTGAGCCTTTGATGGATGCTACTTTTATACCCAGTCATGATACCTCACCTGCTACCAATTAGCCTGCTTAATGTGGAGTCTTCCAAACCGGTGCTACTTGAATATCCTGTGCACTTTTCAATCTTATTTTAACTCTGTTTCAACTTTTGTTGAGTGCGTTGCAGCCATCAAATTCTAAATTTGTGTATATTTACAAAATACAATTAAGTTGGTCAGTAAAACTATTGAAAATCTTTTCTTTGTACTTTTGTCAGTTAAATAAAGGTTCACGTGAATTTACATATCACAGATTTTTGTTTTTATTGCATTTTGGAAAATATCCCAACTTTTCTGGAAATGGGGTTCGTGTTTCATTCAAGCTAATGTCCATGGGTCTATCTAGTTTGGAGAAGGGCAAATATACATTTTCTTCTGTGCACATCACTACATGTTCAGGCCATCTCAGAACACAAATGCTAATCATCCTAAACCATACCTCAATAAAAAAAAATATTAGTACATCTTAGAACCTTTCTTAACCCAGATAGAAACATAGAAAGATAGAAAATAGGTGCAGGAGTAGGCCATTCGGCCCTTCGAACCTGCACCGCCATTCAGTATGATCATGGCTGATCATCTAGCTCAGAAGCCTGTACCTGCTTTCTCTCCATATCCCCTGATCCCTTTAGCCACAAGGGCCATATCTAACTTCCTCTTAAATATAGCCAATGAACCGGCCTCAACTGTTTCTTGTGGCAGAGAATCAACAGATTCACCACTCTCTGTGTGAAGAAATTTTTCCTCATCTCGGTGCTAAAAGGCTTCCCCTTTATCCTTAAACTGTGACCCCTCGTTCTGGACTTCCCCAACATCGGAAACAATCTTCCTGCATCTAGCCTGTCCAATTCCTTTAGAATTTTATACGTTTCAATAAGATCCCCCCCTCGATCTTCTAAATTCCACTGACTATAAGCCTAGTCGATCCAGTCTTTCTACATACGAAAGTCCTGCCATCTCAGGAATCAATCTGGTGAACCTCCTCTGTACTCCCTCTATGGCAAGAATGTCTTTCCTCAGATTAGGGGACCAAAACTGCACACAATATTCTAGGTGCGGTCTCACCAAGGCCTTGTACAACTGCAGTAGAACCTCCCTGCTCCTGTACTCAAATCCTTTTGCTATGAATGCCAACATACCATTTGCCTTTTTCACCGCCTGCTGTACCTGCATGCCCACCTTCAATGACTGGTGTATAATGACACCCAGGTCTCGTTGCATCTCCCCTTTCCTAATCGGCCACCGTTCAGATAATAATCTGTTTCCCTGTTCTTGCAACCAAAGTGGAGAACCACACATTTATCCACATTAAATTGCATCTGCCATGAATTTGCCCACTCAACTAACCTATCCAAGTCACCCTGCATCATCTTAGCATCCTCCTCACAGCTAACACTGCCACCCAGCTTTGTGTCATCCGCAAACTTGGAGATGCTGCATTTAATTCCCTCCTCTAAATCATTAATATATATTGTAAACAACTGGGGTCCCAGCACTGAGCCTTGCGATACCCCACTAGTCACTGCCTGCCATTCTGAAAAGGTCCCGTTTACTCCCACTCTTTGCTTCCTGTCTGCCAACCAATTCTCTATCCACATCAGTACCATACCCCCAATACCGTGTGCTTTAAGTTTGCACACTAATCTCCTGTGTGGGACCTTGTCAAAAGCCTTTTGAAAATCTAAATATACCACATCCACTGGCTCTCCCCATCCACTCTACTAGTTACATCTTCAAAAAATTCTATAAGATTCATCAGACATGATTTTCCTTTTACAACTCCATGCTGACTTTGGCCGATGATTTCACCTCTTTCCAAATGTGCTGTTATCACATCTTTGATAACCGACTCTAGCATTTTTCCCACCACCGATGTCAGACTAACCGGTCTGTAATTCCCTGGTTTCTCTCTCCTTCTTTTTTTAAAAAGTGGGGTTACATTAGCCACCCTCCAATCCTCAGGAACTAATCCAGAATCTAAGGAGTTTTGAAAAATTATCACTAGTGCATCCGCTATTTCTTGGGCTACTTCCTTAGGCACTCTGGGATGCAGACCACCTGGCCCTGGGGATTTATCTGCCTTTAATCCCTTCAATTTACCTAACACCACTTCCCTACTAACATGTATTTCCCTCAGTTCCTCCATCTCACTAGACCCTTGGTCCCTTACTATTTCCGGAAGATTATTTATGTCCTCCTTAGTGAAGACAGAACCAAAGTAGTTATTCAATTGGTCTGCCATGTCTTTGTTCCCTATGATCAATTCACCTGTTTCTGACTGTAAAGGACCTACATTTGTCTTGACTAATCTTTTTCTTTTCATGTATCTATAAAAGCTTTTACAGTCAGTTTTTATGTTCCCTGCCATCTTTCTCTCATAATCTTTTTTCCTTTTCCTAATTAAGCCTTTTGTTCTCCTCTGTTGGTTTCTGAATTTCTCCCAGTCCTCAGGTGTGCCGCTTTTTTTTGCTAATTTATATGTTTCTTCTTTGGACTTGATACTATCCCTAATTTCCCATGTCAGCCACGGGTGCACTACCTTCCCTGGTTTATTCTTTTGTCAAACTGGGATGAACAATTGTTGTAGTTCATCCATGCGATCTTTAAATGCTTGCCATTGCATATCCACTGTCAACCCTTTAAGTATCATTTGCCAGTCTATCTTAGCTAATTCACATCTCATACCTTCAAAGTTACCCTTCTTTAAGTTCAGAACCTTTGTTTTTGAGTTAACTATGTCACTCTCCATCTTAATGAAGAATTCCACCATATTATGGTCACTCTTACCCAAGGGGCCTCGCACGACAAGATTGCTAACTAACCCTTCCTCATTGCTCAATACCCAATCTAGAATGGCCTGCTCTCTAGTTGGTTCCTTGACATGTTGGTTCAGAAAACCATCCCGCATATATTCCAAGAAATCCTCTTCCTCAGCGCCCTTACCAATTTGGTTCACCCAATCTATATGTAGATTGAAGTTACCCATTATAACTACTGTTCTTTTATTGCACGCATTTCAAATTTCCTGCTTAATGCCATCCCCAACCTCATTACTACTGTTAGGTGGCCTGTACACAACTCCCACTAGCATTTTCTGCCCCTTAGTGTTATGCAGCTCTACCCATATCGATTCCACATCCTCCAGGCTAATGTCCTTCCTTGCTATTGCGTTAATGATGAATAATTACTTACAAGGCTGTCAAGCTACGTAGACTTGTTATAAATTTCACTTATTTCTCTATGTCCACTCATATGAAGCAAACCATTTGATATAAATGTTTCAAAAATACTACCAAAACTATCAAATTGCAGACATTTTTACTATCACCTTATAGCTTCAATAAATAAATCTGATCAGTTCTCAATTGGGCACTTTTTGTTGTTGCTGCTTTATTCTGAATGCAGCCTTCACCTTTCACTTATGATCAACCACCTCAATAGTTAGCTATCTTGGCTGCCAGTTGCTGAGCAGCAATACTGGGTAATCAAATAAATGTCAAGGAATTATAGGAATTAAATCAGAGGTACTATCTAAAAATTCCTTGCTATTTTAAAAAGTGCATCGATAAGGAAGTATACGTAAATTATTAGAGCCCTGTCATTTAAACAAGTTGAATTTGATTATCAACATTGGTTAATAGTGAATCTACAGACAAAACGTCAATTGCCTGGCAGCAGGGACGAATTTGTACACAAGTGGAACCTAATTGTAAGTGGCTGAGATAATTGTGGAAGGACCACATATCATCTAGAAAAAACACTTTCTTTCTGTGCATCAATAGAAGGCAAACTAAATAGAGAAAGAACATAACCTATATCAATAAATGTAAAATAACTTAGCTCAGATTTGTGGTAAAACAGAGAGATCTGGGAATACAGATCCATAATTCCTTGAAAGTGGTGATTCAGGGAGATAGAGACTGTTGTGTATTTAATATTTCAGCAACGTTTGCGTAATATTGTAAATATACTGATTAAGCATTCTTCAGTAACTCATTAGAGGTTATATGTATAAAAATGTGAATTGCATATGTCATCGCACTACCACATGATACATGTGTACCTCACTTAAAGGATCGAGTTAAACACACATTCCCAGATCTTGTTTTTCCTTTGAATTAATTTAATGTTTTGAAGCTACAAAGCATAACCGTGGTGGCTAGTTAGTTTTAAAATGAACCCGAGATGGCTACTGACCTGTTGAAACACAGCGAGATGTTTGAACTTTTAAAAAAGAACAGTGAAGAACTATTGAGTTAAAAATAAAGCAGCGCAGCATGTGCTTCTTCAGAAGGGAGGACATGACAGAATTTCAGAAAGGCAGAAAATGGAAGATTTCACGGGTTTATAAACAGTGAGTACCACGCGATAATAATCATTTAAAAAAAAGGGGAAGCAGTAGCTGGCTACATCGTTAAGATACATGATCGATTGCTCAACAGAAAACTGGGTCAAGCATGCTGAGCTGATAGTATTTTGAAACAAATGAAATAGCCAATGAGAAACAATTACTAATTTTGCTGAATGTTTTGGATTTAAAGGCATACAGCTTGTTTTGAAGGTTAACTGCTCCAACCAAACCAGCCGAAATAAATCTTTGCTGATATTGCGAAAGGAATGCAGGTACACCTAGAATTTACTGGTTTGTTTCCATTAATTCTTCCAAAATGAATTCCTTTTTCCTATTTATTTGAGTTCTATATTATTTCCACTTTTTAAATAGGTGAATCTTTTATACTTTTATTTACTTTTTAGACTGTCACAAAGTATGTTTTATTTATTTATCCCTATTATAATTTCTTCCATCTTAGTCTGCAAGGGGAGTTTATTTATGCATTTTCTCAGTAGACTATTCCCATACTTTAATCAATGCCTTGGTTATATATAGAATTCTGAAGTTTTACTAATTCTGAAACTCATCGCATTTTTGGAAGAATTATGCTTTTCCTTTGGACTAACATTATCACTAATTCTGTTTGATGGTCACAGCTGGACTATTTTTCCTGTTAGGTTTATTAGCCTTAAGAAGATTTATTAACCAAGTATAAATTCTTACATGTTAGCTATTGCTTGTTTAGGGTTATACTTTCACAAGGTTTTCCCAATCTATCACAACCTCTCAATTTTGCCTTCAAATTAAGCTTTATTCAGACTATGTAACAGTTTCTTCCCCAAGCCATCAGACTCCTCAATACCCAGAGCCTGGACTGACACCAAATTACTGTCATCTACTGTGCCTATTGTCTTGTTTATCATTTATTCTAATGTCTGCACTGTTTTGTGCACTTTATGCAGTCCTGGGTAGGTCTGTAGTCTAGTGTAGTTTTTTTTTCCTGTGCTGTTTTTATGTAGTTCAGTGTAGTTTTTGTACTGTTTCATGTAACACCATGGTCCTGAAAAACGTCGTCTCGTTTTTAACTGTGTACTGTACCAGCAGTTATGGTCGAAATGACAATACAAAGTGACCTGACTTGAATTTTCATTAGAGGAAATTCTAGATTTTTTTCTATCTTTTTTGTATTTGCTCATATTAATCCCACCTGGTGAACCTCATTTTCAGACTTGTTTCATTATGAATTTTCTTGTTGCTTGCATGATATATCATCAGATTATTTGATTCTAGATTTTTTTTAAAATCCAGCTTCAAAGTTATGGGGAGCAGGAAGGAAAATGGGGTTGGGAAGAATAATAAATCAGCTATGATTGAATTACAGAGCAAACTCAATGGGACAAATGGCCTAATTCTGCACCTTATGGTCCTTATACACCTTATGGTCTTAAGAGTCTTGTTTCAAATTAAACTACATCATTCTCAACTTTTACAGCAGTGCTAATAAGTTTGTGAACCCTGCAGAATTTTATCTATTTTTGCATAAATATGACCTGAAATGCAATCAGATCTTCACATAAATCCTACAACTAGATAATGGGAACCCAATTAAATAAATAACGCAAAAAAATCTTGTTCATTTATTTATTGAGAAAAATGATCCAGTATGATATGTATTTGTTAGAAAAAGTATGTGAACCTCTAGGGTAATGCCTTCTTACAAAAGCCATTTGGAGTCAGGCGTTGCAAGCAATGAAATGAGACTTAAAGTGTGGGTTGTAGAGGAGCCCTGCACAAGAAGTCAGGTTAGTGACGAAGCCTGGTCTTCTTAAGAATGATCTGTTGATGCGCACCATGCCTCGATCAAAACAACTTTCAGAGGACCTTAGAAGAATAGTAGAGATGCATGAAGCTGCCAAAGGTTACAAAAGTATTTCTAAAGACCCGAGAGTTCATCAGTCCACGGTAAAAGAAATTGTCTACAAATGGAAGAAACTTGGTACTCCCTAGGAGTGGGCATCCTGCAAGGATCACACCAAGAACACAATGTGCAATACTGAAGGAGGCAAAAAAGAGCCCAAGGGGAACAGCAAAAACCTCTAGAACCTGCTAACGTCTCTGTTTATGTATCCATTATAAGAAAAACACTGAACAAGAATGGTGTCTATGGAAGGACACCAGAGGAAACCACTGCTCTCCAAAAAACAAACATTACTGCACAGCAAGTTTGCAAAAGACCACTTGGATGTTCTACAATACTTCTGGGACAATGTTCTGTGGACAAATGAGAAAAAAGTTGAATTTTCTGGCAGAAATGCACATTGCCACATTAGGAAGAAAAAGGGGACTGCACACCAACACTATCGTCAAAGGAGCATCTTGGTTTAGAGCTGCTTTGCTGCCTCGGGCCTGGAAAGCTGGCAATCGTTGAGGGAACAATGAATTAAAAATTGTATCAAGACATTTTACAGGAGAATATTAGGGTAGCAGTCCATCATCTCAAGTTTAATAGAAGTTGATTAATGCAACAAGACAATGATCCAAAGGACATGAAAATTTGTGTTTTGGTATGGCCCAATCAAAGTCTTTACTTTTGTTCCACTTATCACTCACCAACTTGTTTATTAATACCAATACTCCCTCAATTCTAATGAAGGATCTTTTATCCTAACTGTTAACTGTTTCTCTTTGCACAGATATCGCCTTAACTGCTGAAAAATTTTCAGTATTTCTGCTTTGGTTTCAAACTTGCAGCATTTACCATCTTTTCATACTTTGTTTTTTTTATTTTCTTCATCACTTCTGTACAAGGCAAGGAAGAATGAGGCCCACTGTATATATCCTAACATCTTCCTATTTCTAATTTGCTGTGAGTTGATGTTTTAACTATATTGAGTGTCCTGCAGGAGTGCTAGATAAATAATACCATTATTCAGGAGTCATCTGTCAAATTACACATGTCTAGTAACAAAAATGCATAAATTCCAACAATGAAATGCCTGTTATTCCACAGCATCCATCAACTCCTATCTTAATGCCACATCCACAATCCCCAACACTTACAAAACTTTCTTTACCCAATGATATCAATAATTTCTCAAAGCATTTACTTATCAAATCACTCTAAATATTGCGAAAATATTGAAAATGTGGCTACTTTAAAATTTGTTAAATTCAAGCAGGCATGAATTCCAACAACATAAGTAGCATTAATATATTAAGGACAATAAATTCCATCTGCAGTAAGTTTGGCAACCAGTTGTGCTGACATCCTTTGTACTATTTTCATGTGAAATTGAACAAAAGAATGAGACTCGAAAGGGAATAAATTACCTGCTTTGAATAACCTCCATAAATGACTACATTTCCATCAGGTGTGGAAGCTATCGAACAGCTTGAACGAGGGCATGGAGCAGTTCCAGAAGGAAACAGCTTTGTCCATGTAAATGAATCCAGGTTAAAGGAGTAGACATCATTATAGTAAATAAAATCCCTGAAACAAACAAAAAATTGTTATTATAGTGTTTCTGCCTAAATAAGAGCAGCTTTTTGAATGGGCAACAAACCCATGAACATAACCAAACACACAGTTCTTATGGTAATTTATAGTTTTTATTACGTTTTGCAATGTATTGTTGCCACAAAATATCAAATTTCATGACATATGCCAATTATATTAAACCTGATTCTGAAACAGTGAACAGATAATCATTTTATTGTAATTATTATTAAATCACACTGGTTTTTAAATTGCAGTAAAATGAAGTGTGAATTCTACCTTTAAAAGACAAAGCTTTATAAATGATTTGACAATAACAATGTGATTGAAAACAACCAATGGCAATGTTAATAGAAAAAAAATTTGAAAAGACTTTCATGTCAGAAATGAAACTGTTCACTGAATCAACAATAGCACAGTCTGATGAACTATAACTCAAATTATATTCCAATTGCTACATACTATAAACCAGGGGTGTCAAACTCAAATACACAGTGGGCCAAAATTAAAAAATTGGTACAAGTCGAGGGCCGGACTGGTTCAGCGTTTATTGCAAAACTTATTGAAATGAATTTATTACACATATTAACCTGGAACTAACAAAGCTTAGGTTATTGCCTACAAAAACAACATTGAACATTAAATAAATTAAAAAATCAGTTGCATTCATTTCTTATGGCTTTATCTGCAGCTTTTCCGGAGTAATTTCTAATGAAAACATTTTTCCACAAGCCAACACTCTGTGATTCACACTCGTCTAAGCCAGATACTTGGCATCTCATCTTGGATGCAAGTTCATCAATGTTTGGAGTCAGGCTCTGAGCTGAGGAAATCCTCAGAATTGAGTGAAGGTGTTCATCAGAAAGACGACTCCTGTGTGATGTTTTGTTTACCTTCATCAAAGAGAACAGTTGTTCACACAGATATGTGCTGCCAAACACAGAGAGCATTTGAGCAGCTTGGGTACGCAGCTGGGGCATTGTGTCGGGAATGAAAAGTAGAAACTGTGCAGCGTCCACCGAGTCATACTTTGCCTTGAGTGTGTCACTACATTGGAGTTCAATCAGCTCCATTTGTATGTTGGTTGGTGCGCTTTCCATGTCAGCTGCAAATGGATTACTGAGCAGTTCAAACCTGCTTTTTTGGGCTTCAAAGTCGGCAAATCGCTGTGTGAAGTCGGCACCAAATATGCTAAGTTTTTCAGTAAACTTTGCAAGTGGGAACACTGCGGTAGAAACCTGCTCTTTCATAGTTTGGCAACACGGAAAATGGCTCAAGTTTTCTTGCTGCATCTGCGTCTCCCACAGGCGCAGCTTGGTTTTAAAAGCCCTCACTGCAGCGTACAGTGTTTTGAAAGTCCTGTTTTCAAAGTCCACCTTTTGTTCAGCCATTTTTGGGGTGAGGGATAGCTGAAAGTTGACCACACGTGACTAGTGCCATAAGGATGCCGATGAGAGAGTAAGGCAAGCGCGAGCTTTTGATTTAGTTTGTTTTATATTGTTCACTTACTTATTGAAAGATACTGCTTTCACAAGCTGACATTACCCTGATGTGGCCCCTTTAGATATTTTACTCACCTGTACAGATACTTTGTTAATCTACAAACCCCATTTCCAGAAAAGTTGGGATATTTTCCAAAATGCAATAAAAACAAAAATCTGTGTTATGTTAATTCACGTGAACCTTTATTTAACTGACGAAAGTACAAAGAAAAGATTTTCTTTGTACTTTCTAAATTTTCTAAATAGTTTTACTGACCAACTTAATTGTATTTTGTAAATATACACAAATTTAGAATTTGATGGCTGCAACGCACTCGAGCATTAGTGGTGCATGCAATATACCGGCGGGCCAGCTCTAATAGAGAAAAAAATTATTCATTAATGATATTCAGGAAATAAACCAGGGAAACCGAATAAACACTAAAAACCCTGAAAACCTGGTACCTGAGTAAACTCAGCATTAGCCATATCATACGCCATAGGCGCTTCGATTACTGGGGTCAGCTTTAATAGTAATTAGATATTATCTCGCGGGCCAAAGATAATTCCACCGCGGGCCGGATTTGGCCCGCGGGCCTTGAGTTTGACATATATGCTATAAACAATTAAATTTAATTCAAATGAAAGTAAAATTCTGCCATACTTTTGTGATATAGAAACTGTTTCATAACTTTAGTACTTTCACACTTGCTAATGATTATGATGACCTATGTTAATATCAGTGCAGAATATTGAATGATTTGATTCATGCTGCACAATATTAATAACCCCGATACCTCTCAATTATCTAGATACAATAGGAATATGCAGAAATTTTCCATCTTTCTCAATGTGAAATTACGCTTCACCTCCAACAAGTTTCTTACTAGAGGGGAGCTAAACTTCAAATGGGAAACATTGAACCCATATTGCCTCAACATGATATAAAAATAGGTGGTGTTGTACCTGGTTTAGAAGGTGGATCTTGATCAACAAGTTAGGTGGGCTGAGGATCCAATTCAATCCAGATAAATGGGAGATATTGCATTTTAGGAGAAGGACTTATACAGTGAATGGTCCAGACTTGGGTAGTGCTATGGAACAGAGGAACCTGGGAATACAAATGGCTAGTTCACTGAGAGCAGCATCACAGGTGGCAAAGGCATTTGGCATGTTGGCTTTCATTAGTCTGGACGCTGAGTACAAGAGTTCAGAAGTTCAGTTGCAGTTATACAAGATGTTGGTGATGTGGCACATGAGAGTACTGAGCACACATTTAGTTGCCCTATTATAGGAAAGATGCTATTGAATTAGAAAAAGTGCAGGAAAGATTTACCAGGATTAGGGGCCTGAGTTACAAGGAGAAGTTGTTTTGACTAGGACTTTATTCCCTGCCACATAGAAAATTGAAGAGTGATTTGATAGAGGCATACATCATCGAGGATGTAGACAGAATGAAAACAATCTTTCTACCTCTGGAAGGGTTGCTAAAAATAAGAGTGCATGGGTTTACGAACAGAAGCAAGAGATACAAAGGGGTTAGAATAGACAGCTTCGTTTTACAAAGGATTGTATGTATTTGGAATGAACTGCCAGAAATAATGGCTGAGGGTGGGCACATTAGCAATATTTGAAAGCCAAATAGTTAAGTAGGTGAATAACAGAAGTTTAGAGGACTATGGACCTGGCTGGGCAACACCATTGGCATGGATGAGTTGGATTGAAGAGCTTGTTTTCATGCTGCATATTTCTTTGACTCTACAATAAAGTACTCCAGAAACTAGGCCACTCTAACTGCAGTCATCAAGCTATGGAAGGCAGCCAAAGTTTGTGTATGTGCACATTTAAATGCTTAATGACGTGTGTTTTTCTTTTGACTCATGGGAATGTCATAACTGCACATTTAGATGGCACCAAGAGCCTTGAACCTCTGTCAGGAATGTGGAGAAGCAGGGCAAAATTTTCAGAGGCAGCACATCACTTCCCTCCACAAACAAGAGAAAATCTGCAGATGATGCTAATTCAAGCAACACACACAAAATGCTGGAGGAACTCAGCAAGCCAGACAGCATCCACGACGGAAAACAGTCGACGTTCCGGGCCAAGGCTCTTCAACAGGACTGGAGAAAATAGATGAGAAGTCAGAGTAGGAAGGTGGGGGGAGAGGAGGAAGAAGTGCAAGGTAGTAGGTGATGGTGAAACTGGGAGAGGGGGAGGGGGAGGGGGAGGTCCCAAATTGATGGCATGAACATCAATTTCTTGAACTCTTGGTAATGCCCCCCTCCTTCCCCCCCCCCCCCCCCAGTCCTTCACCATTCTCCATTTCCATTTCCCTTTCTCACCTTATCACCTCCCTCTGGAGCTCCTCCCATTCCCTTTCTTCCATGGCCTTCTCTCCTCTCCTCTCCTATCAGGTTCCCCCTTCTCCAGCCCTTTATCTCTTTCATTGATTGACTTCCCAGCTCTTTACTTCACCCCTCCCCCCTCCCAGTCTCATCTATTACTTACACCTTCTTTCCCTCCCACCTTCTTACTCTAACTTTTTTCGCAGTGTCGTCTGTTACGTCTTTTCCATAGAGACTACTGGCCTGCTAAGTCCCTCCGGCCTTTTGTGTGTGTTCCATCACTTGCCCTCTGGATTTTACTTCACGTGTGTGGTACAGAATTAAGATTATGAAACCAATCACAAAAAAAAATCCCTGATAATTCAGAAACTATGAAAAGACCTTGATGAATTCTTTAGTTTAATTCTGAAAGGGTGAGTACTAAAGGCCTTGCTTACCTTGCACTTTCATGGAATCCACCAAATACTAAGATCTGTCTCTTACAAACAGCCATCCGATGTCCACTTCTACCTGATGGTCCACCCGTCACCCTTTTAATAACCAGAAATGTGAAAAATCAACTGAACAATCACAAAACATTGTAAAAGCAACAGATCTAATATGGTCATATAACACACAAACAGGTCCTTCAGCCAACAATGTTTCTGTTGACCAATATGCCAGTTTAATAACAACTTCACTTGCCTGTATGAATTCCATATCACTTTATGCCTTACTCATTCAAGAACCTCTCCCAAAGCCTCTTAAAGTTACTGTTCCCGGCTCTTCAAGCATTTGCAGTAGCTCACAAATAACGGAGGACCTCAGCAGGTCATGGAGCAACCATGGAGGGAAATGAACAACTGACATTTCAGGTCGAGACACTTCATCAGAACTGGAAAGAAAGAGGACAGAAGCCGGAATAAAATTGTAGGGGGAGGAGGAGAAGCAGCACAAGCAGACAGGTAATAGGTGAGTCCAGGTGAGAGATGGAAGTTGGTAGTTGGGGGAAGTGGGGAATCTAAGGAAATTATGTGAGAAGCTCGGAGGTGATATGTGGAAGAGGCAAAGGACTAAAGGAGGAATCTGCAGGGAGAGGACAGTCAATCATGGAACAAAGGGAAGGAGGTGGGAAACCTGCAGGAGGTGATGGACAGGTCTTGAGGATGGGGGAGTGTAAGAAGAAGGGTGAGGCAGTCCCAGAGAATGAAGGAAAACAAAATGGTGGGGGGGGGGGGTGAAGAAAGGAAAAACAGAGGTTGGTAGTAACTGGGAGTCAGAGCAACTGATCTTCATGCTATTAGATTGGAGATTACCAAGACAGAATATGAGGTGGTGCTCTTCCAACCTGGATTTACCCTTAAGACAACAGCAGAGGCAGCCATGGACAGACATGTCATTGTGGGAATGAAAAGTGGAATGTGAAAGGTGGCTACTGGGAAATCCCAGCTGTTGTGGCTGATGGGAGCATTCCCTTGGTCTCATCAATGTAGGAGGCTGCACTGGGAGCACCAGATGGAATAAATGACACTGACAGATTCACAAGTGAAGTGCTCCTCACCTGCAAGGACAGTTTACAGCACTGTTCAGTTCAAAATTGCATCTTAAGAGGAGGCTGCAAATATAATTTCAGATTACATTTGCTTAATAGAATGGGAATTATCAGCAGCATCACCTTACCAACTCAACCATATATTACTTTGTATAAGGTGATACCCACTCTTCAGGCTGTTGTATATATTTTTAGTACAGACACCGTGTACAATAAAGCTAGTATCCTACTAGTGCTTCTACAACATAATTGAAAAGGAAAATGTAACAATACCAAAATAAAGTGTTAAAATATTCATATTGTGATCTAAATAATATAGTTACTGTTTAAAGTTGTGAAGAAATCCTCTTAAGTGTAATGAGAAAAAAGTCCCTGCATGATATTCATAAACTTCACTGTGTACATCTTGTTGTGAATCTCCTATAAAATCATTCATGCAAGTTTAGTATTTAGCTACAATACCATCTATAACACTGCAATTAAAATGGCTTATTGGAAAAAAATATTCACCCTAGTGCAAAGAATTCCTTTTGGAAAGTATGATGCCACCAAGGGTGATGATTTCCGCTTCTGGATATTTATAGCATGAATGTGAATGATGTTTCTGTTTACAAAGTTGTTGACAATTTTGCTCTAAATAAGAAATAGCCTGAATCCTTTATACTTATTAATACATTTAAGAATAATATTATTTATTTGAATGTAAAATATCATAAATTGTGGAAGGCTTGTCTGTAGAGTTAGTATTACCAAATCTACACTAGTCCAAAATACCTGCTTCTTTGCAATCTGAAACAATTGTTCTGCAGACATTTGCTGACAAATTCAATTTGGTTTTAAAAAACGCATAACAGTGCGTGAATCAAGTTAACCCAGATTAAGGTAGTGGTTGCAATCATTTCTGGATGAAATAGTATAAATCAGAACACTGCAGCAGTCACTTCCAGGTGTAAACCACATGACTATCCCAAACATTTTCTTGATGTCAAAGGTGCTTGTAACAACATCACAATTTGCTCAGTGCAAATTTTGGCCTTCAGCTATCTATATTGCAACAGAAAGCAGCAACCAAGAACTTTCACAAAAGTTGGAAAAAAGAGCAATGACTGAGATCATCAAATAAACACAAATTTTAAAAAGTCCCTATCTATCATCAAGGTAATAGCCATGTAATTGATCAGCCTCATTTTGCAAACTCATGACAGCTGACAACTCATTGAACCAAGATCCTGGAAACCCTCTCCAATAGCAGTACGAATGCTTCTTCACCATAACTGAAGTCATTCAATGCACTGTTGTGGCCTTGCCAGCATTGGCCAAATTCTGCATAACAACTAAATATAAATAAAACTATTTTTAGTGCAGCTTCTACAAAGAACTGCACAAATCCTATTTCACCCTAATGTTATTTTAAGTAGATTTTTGCCCAACTCTGAATATTTTCTTTATTGATTACCACATTGGACATCTAGTGCTTTACATAATGCCAATTCTTTGAATGGTTAAAATGATGCTTTTAAACAATCATGCTTTCCTTTTCTCAGTGAAAACGCAAAATTGAGTTACATTTATTTTAACTACAATGATCTATAGATGTACTTGAACAATAAATTTCAACGATTACAATGCAAATACACATTTCTCAAAACTTCTGCAACATTATGAACCATCTACTTCGTTATAGCTTGGCAAGAACAAAACCAGTGAAGAACAAACTCTAACCCTAAAGCAAAATCCTAAATATGGCGAAAATCTAAGAAAACCTGAAAAAGCTGTAAGTATTCAGAGTCAGGTAGCATTAGTGGAATTGGAAGACAAGAACAGGCCTTTTGGCCCACAATACCTGTGCCAAACATGATGGCAAATTAAGCTAAATCTCTTTTGTCTGCACATGATCCATATCCCTCAATTCCTTGCAGCCTTTTAAACGTCACTATTGTACCTGTGTCTACCACTACGCTTAACTGCCCTTTGGTGTTTAAAGAAAACTTGCTCAATGCATCACCTTTAAATTTCCTCCCTCTTGCTTTAAATTGTCTCTAGTATCTGACATAAGGAAATGGATTATACTAGGGTACAGGGGCAGATAGCTGAGGGAAGTGGAAAGCCCTTAAGAAAGGTAGCAAGTTACAAAGGATAGCTATCAGTTGGATTCCAAGTGCTGGTAGGGGAATTGTTCCGGACTCTACTGTGTAACGATGAAAGCCTGATGGCTTCAGGAATGACAAGGAGTGCTTTATGGGATATGATACTACCACCTGTGTAACTCACCTGCAAATTGGTACTTTGAAGCTTGAGTAAAGGAGAATCTGAAGTATCCTGTTCAATTCCCTGAGTAGATCAAATCACCCTGGAAATGGTGATAACTAAATTTCACATGGAAATGAAACAATTTTTCAGTGTATGCTGCTAAAAAAAAAGTTTAAAATTATAGGCCATAATTTTAACTGGCAGAAAAAAGGAGTGTACAATAAAAAGATCTATAATTGATCTGATCAATCAAAATACTGTACAGCAATAGATGGTAAGAAAGTAGTAAAAGAAATAAAAGATTGTTCATGATGCAGTAAACAAGAGAAATTAGTAAACTAAAATATTAAAATGGACTTAAATTTGGAAATCTGCAATAAGAACATGAAAATCATATCTGAAATTATTGAGTTAACTGCAGAGTCCATGAGGTTGTTTTGAATTTATTCAAAAGTTGCTTGAACTCAAGGCAAACCATTAAACATAAAATCAAAAGCAACAGGTTTGCCAAGTTATTTTTCAATATAGTTTCAGAAGATGATAAAGTACAATTTCACCTTATTTAGCCATTTACAAAATGCAGCCATTGCCGGAAAGACCAGTATTTACTTCCCATAAATAAATACTAATCCAGATGATATCAAATCATCTCAAACTATGGCACTGAATCAGATTTTTTTCCACAATTCTGAAAGTCTTAAAAATATACAAGAAATGTTGAAAATACTCATTAGGTTCAGCAACATCTGTTTCAGTTTGATGGCCCTTCATAACCATAGAACATTACAGCACAGAAACAGGCCTTTTGGCCCTTCTTGGCTGTGCCGAACCATTTCTCTGCCTAGTCCTACTGACCTGCACCTGGGCAATATCCCTCCGAACGCCCCTCATCCATATACCTGTCCAAGTTTTTCCTAAATGTCAAAAGTGAGCCCGCATTCACCACTTCATCTGGCAGCTCATTCCACACTCCCACCACTCTCCGTGTGAAGAAGCCCCCCCCCATGTTCCCTTTAAACTTTCCCCCTTCACCCTTAACCCATGACCTCTTTTTTTTTTCCCCTGGCCTCAGTGGAAAAAGCCTGCTTGCATTCACTCTATCTATACTCATCATAATTTTATACACCTCTATCAAATCACCCCTCATTTTCCTATGCTCCAGGGAATAAAGTCCTAACCTATTCAACCTTTCTCTGTAACTCAGTTTCTCAAGTCCCGGCAACATCCTTGTAAACCTTTTCTGCACTCTTTCAACCTTATTAATATCCTTCCTGAAATTAGGTGACCAAAACTGCACACAATACTTCAAATTCAGCCTCACCAATGTCTTATACAACCTCACCATTACATTCCAACTCTTATACGCAACACTTTGATTTATAAAGGCCAATGTACCAAAAGCTCTCTTTACAACCCTTTACTTGAGAAACCACTTTTAGGGAATAAAGTATCTGTACTCCCAGATCCCTCTGTTCTACTGCACTCCTCAGTGTCCTACCATTTACCTTGTATATTCTACCTTGGTTTGACCTTCTGAAGTGCAATACCTCACACTTGTCCACATTAAACTCCATCTGCCATTTGTCAGCCCATTCCTCCAACTGGTCCAAATCCCTCTGCAAGCTTTGAAAACATTCCTCACTGTCCACTACACCTCCAATCTTTGTATCATCAACAAATTTGCTGATCCAATTTGCCACATTATCATCCAGATCATTGATATAGATGACAAATAACAATGGACCCAGCAATGATCCCCATGGCACACCACTAGTCACAGGCCTCCACTCAGAGTAGCAATCCTCCACTACCACTCTCTGGCTTCTTCCATTGAGCCAATGTCTAATCCAATTTGCCAACTCTCCATGTATACCTAGTGACTGAATCTTCCTAACTAACGTCCCATGCGGGATCTTGTCAAAGGCCTTACTGAAGTCATTGTATGCAACATCCACTGCTTTCCCTTCATCCACTTTCCTTGAAAAACTCTAATAGATTGGTTAAACATGACCTACCATGCACAAAGCCATGTTGACTCGCCCTAATAAGTCCCTGTCTATCTAAATACTTGTAGATCCTATCTCTTAGTATTCCTTCTGATAGTTTACCTACTACCGATGTCAAACTTACCAGCCTATAATTTCCTGGCTTACTTTTTGAGCCTTTTTTGAACAATGGAACTACATGAGCTATCCTCCAATCCTCCAGCACCTGACTCGTGGATATCGACATTTTAAATATTTCTGCCAGGGCCCCTGCAATTTCAACGCTAGTCTCCTTCAAGGTCCGAGGGAATACCCTGTCAGGTCCTGGGGATTTATCTACTCTGATTTGCCTCAAGACATCAAGCACCCCCTCCTCTTTAATCTGTATAAGTTCCATGACCTCCCTACTTGTTTGCCTTGTTTCCATAGACTCCATTCCAGTTTCATTAGTAAATACAGATGCAAAAAAACCATTTAATACCTCTTCCATTTCTTTTGGTTCCATACATAGCCGACCACTGTGATCTTCAAGAGGACCAATTTTATCCCTTACTATCCTTTTGCTCTTAACATACCTGTAGAAGCTCTTAGATTATCCTTCATCCTGACTGCTAAAGCAACCTCATGTCTTCTTTTAGCCCTCCTGATTTCTTTCTTAAGTATTTTCTTACTCTTTTTATACTCAAGCATCTTATTTCCTCCCTGTTGCCTATACATGTTATACTTCTCTCTCTTCTTCATCAGAGTGCCAATATCCCTCGAGAACCAAGGTTCCTTATTCTTATTCATTTTGCCTTTAACCCTGAACAGAACATACAAGCTCTGCACTCTCAAAATTTCTCCTTTGAAGGCCTCCCACTTATCAATCACATCCTTGCCAGAGAACAACCTGTCCCAATCTACGCTTTTTAGATCCTTTCTCATTTCTTCAAATTTGGCCTTTTTTCAGTTTAGAACTTCAACCCGAGGACCAGATCTAGCTTTATCCATGATCAAGTTGAAACTAATGGCGTTATGATCACTGGAACCAAAGTGTTCCCCTACACACACTTCCGTCACCTGCCCTAAATCATTTCCTAAGAGATCTAATATTGCATCCTCCTTAGTTGGTACCTCTATATATTGATTTAGAAAACTTTCCTGAACATATTTTATGAACTCTAACCCATCTAGGCCTTTAACAGTATGGGAGTCCCAATCAATGTGTGGAAAATAAGATCCCCTACAATCACAACTTTCTGTCTCCTGCAGTTGTCTGTTACCTCTATGCAGATTTGCTCCTCCAATTCTCGCTGACTATTGGGTGGTCTATAATACAACCCTATTAATGGGGTCATACCTTTTCTGTCTCTCAGCTCCACCCATATGGCCTCAGTAGACAAGCCTTCTAATCTGTCCTGCTGAAGCACTGCTGCAATATTTTCCCTGACTAGCAAAGCCATCCCCCCCACCCCCTTCATCCCTCTGCCTCTATCACGTCTGAAACATAGGAACCCTGAAACATTGAGCTGCTAGTCCTGCCCCTCCTGTAGCCAAGTTTCAGTAATGGCTATGATGTCATAATTCCATGTGTCAATCCAGGCCCCCAGCTCTTCTGCCTTTCCCACAATACTCCTCGCATTGAAATATACACACCTCAGAAGATTATTACTACCATACACAACCTTACTATTTGTGACTTTGCATGAACTACTAACATCATTTATTTTTACCCCTGTTCCACTATCTACTCTAACACTCTAGCTCCCATCCCCTGCAAATCTAGTTTAAACCCTCCCCAATAACACTAGCAAACCTCCCTACAAGTATATTGGTCCCCTTGTAGTTCAGGTGTAAGAACCAGGAAGTTTCTGAAATCAAATATATACAATGGGGTACCGAGCAAGGTACTGAAAACATGTTCCAACCAACTTGCAGGAGTATTCAAGGATATCCTCAATCCTCATTACTGCTGCTGGAGATTTCCATCTGCTTTAAAAGGGCAGCAATCATACTGGCACCCAAGAAGAGCAGGGTGAGCTACCTCAGAGACTATCGCCTGGAAGCACTCTATCACAGTAGATGTGATGGAGTGCAATAAAAGGTTGGTCATGGCAAGAATTAACTCTGGCATGAGCAAGGACCCAAACCCATTATAACTTGCCTACTGCCACAAAAGGTCTACAGCAGATACAATCTCACTGCTCTCCACTCAACTCTGAAGCACCTGAACAACTGCAAATCATGCATCAGGCTGCTGTTTATCAATTACACCTCAGCATTCAACATCAACATCTCCTCAGTACCAATCAACAAGCTTAAAAATCTTGGCCTCTTTGCTTCCCTCTGCATCTGGATCCTCAATACCATCATCAAGAGACCACAGCCAGTGCAGATCAACAATAATATCTCCTCCTCGCAACTATGTGGCCCAAAGATATCAGCTAAGCCCACTACTCTACTTTCTCTTCACTTATGATTGTGTTGCTAAGCACAGCTCAAGCTGCATATATAAATTTGCCAATGACACCACTGTTGTTGGCAGAATCTCAGATGGCAACAAGGTTGGCATAAAGAAGTGAGACAGATTGGCTGGTTGAGTGGTGTTGCAACAGCAACATTGCACTCAACCTCAGTAAGATCAATTAATTGATTGTGAACTTCAGGAAGTGGGAGTTAAGAGAATATACACCATTGAGGGTTCTGTGGTGGAAAGGATAAGCAGCTATAAGTCCTTGGCATCAAATTCTCAAGGGATCTATCATAGTCAATGCATTGATACAGTCACAAAGAAAGCTTGCAGATGTATAGTGGAAAGTATTCTACGTGGAGGCTCGAATTTGCAGGATTGAAAGAGGCTGCAGAAGTTTGTAGACTTGGCCCTCTCCATTATGGGCATAACCCTCCCCACCATTGAGTACACCTTCAAAGGTCAGTGCCTCAAGGAGGTGTCATCTATCATTAAGGACCCTCACCATCCAGGACGTGCCTTCTTCTCATTACAACCATCAAGGAGGAGATACAGGAGCCTGTTTTAATGAACAGTTTCTTCCCCTCTATCATCTGATTTCTGAGCAGTCCATGAACAGAACCTCACAGTTCCCTACCACTTATTTTGTACTGTAATACTGCCACCAAACAACAAATCTCACAACATACATCAATGATATTAATCCTGATTCTATTTTGAGTTGCAAAGAAGAGAGGTATAGGGAGAATAAGGGAAATGTCCAAGAAAAAGTTAATGGCACCATTGGGTGTTGGTTGAGAGAGGGTGAAGGAGGCTTGTAAGTTGCTACTATTCTGTTGGGACTGAGAGGAGAGATAAGAAAGAAACAAAATAAGAAATTTGAGTTATGGAACAGAGGGATATCAGGAAACATGAAATTAAAGGGAATTTTGGAGAAGTTAATCAGGACAGCTGTCATAGCGGCGAGAGAGAAACTGAGTTAATGCCTTATGTCAGAATTGGGCAAGATCACTGGATGGAAACATATAGCAGGCCATGCAGCACCCATGGAACTAACGCCTCACGTCATGACTCCCACATATCAAAAGGTCCCCGAAATACCATCACTGTTTCTCTCTTTTCAGAGGTGGCTCTTGGCCAGTTGAGCACCCTTAGCAATCTCAATTTTTGTATCAGAACTGGACAATTCCAGACACACACCCAAAAGGTAGATTATAAGTTCTGTAGCATGTCCAGGTAGAAGACTGGATGTCCTTTACTGAGTTTATGCCAGACTTCACCAGGATAGAGCAAGGGGTCAAAGACAGAGGTAAACTGAAAGTGGGATAATGAATTAAACTGAGTGGGTTATCCTTACAGAGTAATGGAGGTATTCCAAAGAGCCGCATTTGCTTTCTCCAATGTGGAGCGTACCATATATGAACACCAGATACTGTTGAATAAACTGGAGGAAATGCAAACAAATCGCTTCTTTGCCTGGAAGAAATATTTAGATTGCTGGTCAATGGAAAGATGCAAGAAGGACACTAAGTATGGGCATAGAAGGAAAACCTATACACGGAGGAAACAGTACCTCTAACATGCTGAGAGGTGAGATATATCTGTATAATGGTGGCTTCTCAATGAAGGTAGTAGAATTATGGAGGATGAGAGTCAAAGGCTGCTGAAGTGAAAGAATGTCGAGAGAAATCATATCCTTGCTCTGGATGGGAGGAGGGGTAGAAAGTAGAACAGCTAACAGATAGATGTGGTTGAGAGTGTCAATTGTTGGGGAAAGGAGCAGCCGAAGCAGGCCACAGTCTCAGCTCAGTACATTGCGGAGCCTGCAGACACGAAGCCCAGAGCAGGCCACAGCCTCAGTGCTGTGAAGAGCAGAGTAAATCTTGCAGACTAATGAGCAGAATCAGCCCAACCTTTGCCTCTGGTCCTGACACCCTGCCTTTTCAATCTATCTGGTCCAATGTTTAAATCATCCAAGCATCAGGTCATTCCTCATTCTAAGACCCAGGCCCTGTCACATCAATACACACAGGGCCTGGTCCCTGCTGCCACATCTCAGCTTGTACCCGACCTTTCCAAACTGGCCCAGTGCTTAGATTGATCAAACCTCATCCTCGATTTAGGTGAACAGGCCCTGAACCTGCCTCTCCTCTGCTCCGCTTGCCCTGACTTAGACTTGCAACCGCACGATTTGACCCTCAACTCAGCCTCACCTTCCATTAGATCTACATCATTTGCAGTGATCATTTACCATTATTTTTTTTAAATGGGATTAACAAAGTACATAGTTGTACTTCTTGTTTTGTTAACTGTTGATAAGTTGTCGCTCACCTTCAGCAGTGCCACCTTTAACTGGAAGTAGTTTCTTTCTACCCTTTACAAGGATTCTCTACACCCTCATTAACATTCTTCTAAATTGAAGGTCAAAATATCTTGCAATGTTGATAAGGCACTGGATTACAAAGAAGAGGAAGTTATGCCTTATTCACAAAGAGATCATATCTCACTTTGAGAGTGCATTCACATTGTGCATCACAAGTTAGGAAAGATACTTTAGCCTTGGAAAGGATACAACAAAGATTCACTAGACTGATCCTAGGGATTAAAGGATCTAGTTACTTGGGACAGAGCAAATCTAATTTTACAGGAGTTAACTCAAGAGGGTATGTTTAGAGGTCATTATCTCCCATGGGGAGTTAAAGAACAGAGGTACAGCACTAAAATTAGAGCTTGCCCATTTTGGAAATGAAATCAGAAAGCATTTATTCCCTTGTATGTTAGACAATGTAATTTTGGAATTATAATCCCAAAGAAAATTTTCTGGAAGGTCATTTAAGATTTTCAAGACAGAAACTGATGTTTTTTCAGCTATCAATATAAAGGAATAGTAATTAAAAAAATAATGAATGTATTTGAGGTCATATTTAGCCATGATCTAATTGTACAGCTGTCTGGTTTACTCCTGAATATCATATTGCATAAACAACTCCATAGACTCTACTCCAAAGTCCAGTCAAATCTAGAGATCTTAGCCACTTGCGTGGCGGAGAGGGAGATGGGCAAGAGTAAGATCACATATCACGGAGAGGTCAAAAATAAGACCAACCAAATGAGGGTGTGCGTTCAGGGAGTGTTAAGAGGGATACAGGAGGAGAGGAAAAAGACAAATAGAAAGAAAAAAAGTATGCAATGACAGAGGTAAATGAGGCAACTTTTGATCATTTCAACAGTCTTTCTTTCATTCTTTCCTCTCCTTTTTGTCTACAGTCGGCCCTCCTTATCTGCGAGTTCCGCATGTGCGGATTCAACCAACTGTGGATCGGGAAAACCCGGAAGTTCTTTCTCCAGCACTTCTTGTTTGAGCATGTACATACATTTTTTCTTGTCATAATTCCCTAAACAATATAGTATAACAACTATTTATATAGCATTTATATTGTATTAGGTATTAGAAGTAATCTAGAGATGATTTAAAGTATACGGGAGGATGTGCATTGGTTACCATGGATTGGGAATTAAAAAAATGAAGTTCTCTAAGTCTGAACAGGTACATCTGGTAATATTTAGCGTCAGTTAGTCAAACATTTGTCTTAGTATACAGTATATATTTTACCTTTCTATGCATTTAAAACACTTGAAACATATGTATTTCAATAATTAAACCACTGCGTTGCTTAGTAATAATTGTAGCTTTCATCGAGTCAGGGCCTTCACATGCTCCATTATTCTCACTTTATCCTTTAAAATTGTTCCCATCGTTGACTGACTGTAGCCTAATGCTTTTACAATGACCGATGGTTTTTCACCGCTTTCCGATTGCTTTATTATTTCCACTTTATGTTCAATCGTGATCGCTTTCTGGAACAGAAACACTGTGGGCGGCACGTCCCGAGCTCCACCGGGTCCTAAAGTCCACCAACTTCAGCATCCGCAATTTTTGGTATCCGGGGGTGGGGGAGAGTGTCTCGGTACCAATTCCCCATAGATAAGGAGGGCCAACTGTATTTTCTTAACATCTATTTAGATATTTTTCCTAAAAAAAATTCAATCTGCCCAAATGAATCCTTTGAACCATTCTGCCGGCTTTTGATAATAAACACAAAGAACAGCATGAGACATTTCCTGCGTAAATATCTCATTGCTCTTGGTTTGTAGAAACATTACGCACTGCTTTAGTTGACAGTAAATATAACCATTTTGTTTTTTTTTTAAACTATGGGTGAGGTTTGGAACGAATCAAGGGGCTTCAATGCATGCCATGTGCCAACAAAATTTTTGAGAGTGCCATCTTGGGCATGTGTGCCATGGGTTCAACACCTGTAAGTTTCTGTCTCACACTGTACTGCTTCTACAAAACGTTACAGTGATAGTAAACCTGAGTCCAATAATGATAGCTAATAGCATCTTTTCAATTTTTCCTCAAACTTCCTCCCTTAACTGTTAATTCTGCAAGATTGTGGCTCACAGATCCTTTTCTGAGGCATCTGTCTCAGCTTCTTATACATTTCTTTAATTCATCTAGCTGCTTAATATGTTAAATGATTAGATGACAGGCATTTTAAAGAACATCAACAATAATTTACAAACTCATTGAACTGCTTTGTGGATCCCTGAGATAATGATTACATAATCAAGCAACATTCACAGGAAACAGCTTGTAGTCTCTCAGTTGATCACCAGTGACATCACCATTTCATGCTCCAAAGTAATGCTGAGAACAATGAATAAGGTTGAGAACACTGCAGAGGTGACTAAGGAAGTACTAAAGTTTGAATCATCAGTCAGACCATTATTTGAGCTTCATTATATTCCACATTTTCATTCCAAGAGATACCAAGTCTTGTGCACAGCCTTAACAGAAGAAGCAATGAGAAGAAACGCTGATTTGCAAAACAGAAATTCTTCAGTAATCTATCTTTGTTTACCTTATGTTCCAAATTCTTAAGAGGGCAAGTGATACAACATACTTACATTAGTTTGGCTTAGGCCTCCTGTTACTATTCCTATTTCAGAATCCTCACATCTATTTCTCTTGTTCATTACCTTGCACAGGACACACAGTCCTTCCAGCAAACCACAAATAAATATCCTGCTCCAGCTATTTATCTCAATCCTTGCCCATATCACTTCCATTATGGAAAGAATGTATTGCTTGCTAGACTCTCTTCTTCATTGATCTTTATTTCTGAATGCAGGTCTCTGTCTTAAATAGCCTTTTCCTGTCCTTCCTTATGTAATACATTCTCTGCTTAAACTTGCTTTTAGCACTTTAATATGTTATGAATATACCACAGCTCTGAGGGGCCGAAGGGGCGGGAGCAGCCCCCTCCTTCTGGAGAATCGCAAGAGCACTATTAATTCGGGTCTCGGACCCAGGCAAATGAGAGACTGTGTAACGGTTTTGGCCAGGGCTCTTAGAGACACCTGTGCTAAGTGCATGACCCTGCTACGTGACAGCTACCACGGATATGGACACCCTCGGGCAATGTGGGGATGGGGATTGCATCACCCTACTTTGATGGACATCTACAACTCTGCAAGTCAAGATAAAAGGGGACTGCAAAAGGCGGTACCCCAGAGAGACGCACCAGAAGGACTCGATCGCTCAACGTTCCCGTGATAGCTGGAAGCCAGTCAAAAGCCACGTGCGCTCCGTAACTTGTCTGCCTGGGGAGCGGGTGGCTGGTAATACCGAGAAGGACTTCGAACTAATAACAGGGAAACAATGCTCCCCTGATTCAACGGAGTTGCTTCGTCAAAGACCCAGGCAAGTTTTGTCGTTTCTCCTCACTCTCTCTGAAACCCGTGAAACCCAGCGATTCCCCAAAGAGACTGATTGCAGACTTCTGAGTGACTTTTATATTTCCAACGGACATTATCCCCTAGACAACAGTCGAGATTATTTCTTAATGATGATTATTGCTATACCCGCGCTTTAGGTTGAGTTTTGCCGATGTATATGTTCTGAATGTTTGTATTATCATTACTTTTGTGCCCCCCTTTATGAATAAAACCATTCAAAAATAGTGTCATCAGACTCCAACGGACCTCTCTATCTTTGCTGGTGAGTTATCCAGTTACGGGATACGTAACAAATGTAAGAAGCATTTTAAATGGAAAATGCACAGGTTTCTTAAGTTTTTTTTAAAAAGAAGGTAGTTCAAGAAGAAGGAACAGGGTTAAGCACCAAGAGAGACAGAGATGGAGATTTTACAGCAGAGCTCAGAAACTTGGACAACAAATGTAAAGCTGGTAGAGCTGGGAAAAAATATCAAAAGATGGAAAGATAAGCACCAAGTGGGAACAGAGACAGATACTGTGGGGCATTAAAATAATACAGAAAATAAAGAAACTAAAATTTAAAGATACTGTACATGATGAGAGGTGAAAACAACATTAAACCAAGTCAAGTCAACTTTTATTGTCATTTCGACCATAACTGCTGGTACAGTGCATAGTAAAAATGAGACAACGTTTTTCAGGACCATGGTGTTACATGACACAGTACAAAAAACTAGACTGCACTACGTAATTAAAAAAAAACCCACAGAAAAAGCTATACTAGACTACAGACCTACACTGGACTGCATAAAGTGAACAAAAACAGTACCAGCATTACAATAAATAATAAACAGGACAATAGGGCAAGGTGTCAATCCAGGCTTCGGGTATTGAGGAGTCTGATAGCTTGGGGGAAGAAACTGTTATATAGTCTGGTCATAAGAGCCCAAATGCTTTGGAGCCTTTTCCCAGATGGCAGGAGGGAGAAGAGATTGCATGAGGAGTGCATGGGGTCCTTCATAATGCTATTTTCTTTGCGGATGCAGTTTGTAGTGTAAGTGTCTGTAATGGCGGGAAGACAGACCCCGATGATCTTCTCAGCTGACCTCACTATCCGCTGCAGGGTCTTGCGATCCGAGATGGTGGTGCAATTTCCGAATCAGGCAGTGTTGCAGCTGCTCAGGATCCTCTCAATACAACCCCTGTAGAATGTGATGAGGATGGGGGGTGGGAGATGGACTTTCCTCAGTCTTCGCAAAAAGTTGAGATTCATAGGAGTCTGACAGCATCTTTGTTGAGAAAGGGTACAGAACAATTCTGCTTTGATTTATCTATGATAGCACCAAAACAGATGCTCTATCAGGTACAGTGGACACCACATCTTGGTGCAGAGCAACCACACTGCTTGCCCAGCCTGTCTCGCACCAACCCTCACAGGCAACTTGTCCAAAATGAGCTATGATATGACTCACTGTTGGGGCTGCATCAGAAAGCAGATATTCACCGCAGGGTCCTGGCATGTAGCATCAGAGAGGGCTGGGGTTAACAGCAAGTGTCTAGTATGGCAGCAGAAACAGATGTCTAGTGTTTTTTTTAATATATAATGGTATGTTCCTTTCAAAGTTTTGACTGCAATGGATCAGTATACTAGTCTCTTAATATTAACTGTTTTCATGCCAAAATGTCATATAAAAATTGCTACAACTGCTTATGTGTCTTACTAATTTGAAGAGTCATCCCGATACAATCAATTAGAGGAACCTCAAGATTGTCAGTCTGTAGGGATAGCCAGTCTGAACTGAGCCAAATGAAACTCAAACCAGATTAACAGATTGCAAAACTCAAGGTTAGTGCTTTTGGCTGCAACTCCCTCACATTTGAAATTCTTCTCAC
The DNA here is from genome assembly GCF_030144855.1 of Hypanus sabinus. Lineage (NCBI taxonomy): Eukaryota > Metazoa > Chordata > Chondrichthyes > Myliobatiformes > Dasyatidae > Hypanus > Hypanus sabinus. The sequence continues at coordinate 48,642,192 of NC_082722.1, forward strand.
TGGTTCAATTGCTCCAACCCTGGTTTAGCTGAATGACAACTTCATTAGCGCTCTAACAGTTTGTTTTTTCTTCTGATTATGATTATAGAATACAATATTTAAATTATGCTGCTGGAATGATTAATTATTTGAAATATTTATTTTTCCATGGAGGTAATCCAGGATTTCATGCATTCAGAACATCATAGCTTGCAATTAGTGCAGCATTGTCAAGCAGCTGAGGGAAACAGAAACAAATTTCAATAGCCAACAGGAAAGCATTTTGAAGCACGGCAAATTACAGGCTGTTTTATGTTATTTCCAACCAAACAAGTCTTCAAGGCTGGCAAACACCCACACATCTCCTGGAGAATTGAACATGTTCCAATAGAAGGCAATCCCAGCAATTTAAGTGACTGAGAAAGAACAGTAATTTAGATATTTTGCTTCAAATGAAGAATGTTAATCCAAGAGTCAGTGAGAATGCCTTCTATACTAGATTGGCTAGGATATTAAGAAATCTGTAAAGATCCATAACTGCAATTTTGATTCTGTAACCTTTTTACCTTAAAGAATAATTTATTCATATATAGCAAATCTGGCAGTGAAGTAAGACTTTAACAACCTTTCAAGGTTCATAAAGCATTAGGCATGGATTCAATTGTTACATTGTTTAGAAGCTGCAGCACAAAACAGGCCTCTCAGTCTGCCAAAGCCATATTAGCAAACACTATCATATCAGATTCTATTGGGTGAAGCGATTTTACAAAGTTAACAGCAACAAATATCAAAAAGGTTTACCATATTTATGACAGATACATCTTAAAACTTAAACACGGTACTTAATATGTATACTATCAACACCAAATATACAAAACAACTCTTACTTGATTTGTTCCCACATCCTATTGGCAAGATGTAGCACCCAAAGATCCTTATAATGGTAAAACTGTTCACCATTTGGTGATGCGAATTCTCCTCCAAATACCCAAAGCTGTCCACCTGCTTGAGGAACAACCACAGCCTATTTGGAAAACCAAACAGATATTGCAGTTTGCTGTGAGAAATATTTTACTTCAAATACTATAAGTTATTAGAAACATGTATACATGATACATTACATTTACAGATCATGATGATAAGAAAGCCAATTTTTATTCTTGTATTACACAGGTAGTTCTGCTATAACCTTTTAAGCTGTACATTAGTGAACTAGGGAACACTATTTGGATCATGCAAACTGCATTGTTTATAATGCAATGACTATCATAAAAACTTGCTATCATGAAGATCTGTACTCTGAAGGTGACTTCAGCGTGTTCTGCTATCACACAACTAACCAAAAGGCAAGAGTTCTAAGGAATGTGACTATCATGTTAAAGAACTAAATTTGTTTGTCATCACATGTATCCAGGTACAGTGAAAATCTCATCCTGCATATCATTCATACAGATCAATATGTTACAGCAGTACATTGTTTTACCTTGTAAAATCTCAATAAGAGAAAGTACAATGCAGGTAGAGAATGCAGGCAAGGTCATAATAGGGAAGACTGCAAGGTGAAGAGTCCATGTTATTTTACCAGGAACCATTCAAGTTTTATAATACTGGGACAGAAGCTGTCTGAGACTGGTGGTACTTGCTTTCAGAGTTTGGTATCTTCCTCCTAATAGGAGGAGGAGGAAGAAGGGGAGAGAATTACCAGGCTGATGGGGTCAATGATAATGTTGGTTGCTTTGCCGAGGCAGCGAATGGAGTAGATAGTCCATGGACGAGAGGCTGGCTTCCATGATGCGCTCAGCTGCAGTTGAAGGCAGAGCAGTTGCCATACCAAACCATGATGTATCCAGATAGGATGCTTTCTATGGTGCATTGATAAAAGTTGGTGAAGGTCAAAGGCAATAGGCCAAATATCTTTAGCCTTCTGAGGAAGTAGAGGTGTTGATGTGCTTTCCTAGCCATTGTGTCAATGTGGTTGGACCACAACAGCCAATTAACTGGAGAGCCAGTGGATGTAGTGTACCTGGACTTCCAGAAAGCTTTTGATAAAGTCCCATATAGGAGATTAGTGGACAAAATTAGGGCACATGGTATTGGGGGCAAAGTACTGACATGATTTGAAAATTGGTTGGCTGGCAGGAAACAAAGAGTAGCGATTAACGGGTCCCTTTCGGAATGGCAGGCTGTGACCAGCAGGGTACCGCAAGGTTCGATGCTGGGACCGCAGCTGTTTACAATATACATTAATGATTTAGATGAAGAGATTAAAAGTAACATTAGCAAATTTGCTGATGACACAAAGCTGGGTGGCAGTGTGAAATGTCAGGAGGATGTTATGAGAATGCAGGGTGACTTGGACAGGTTGGGTGAGTGGGCAAATGTATGGCAGATGCAGTTTAACGTAGATAAATGTGAGGTTATCCACTTTGATGGCAAGAACAGGAAGGTAGATTACTATCTAAATGGAGTCAAGTTAGGAAAAGGGGAAATACAACGAGATCTAGGTGTTCTTGTACATCAGTCAATGAAAGCAAGCATGAAGGTACAGCAGGCAGTGAAGAAAGCTAATGGCATGCTGGCCTTTATAACAAGAGGAATTGAGTATAGGAGTAAAGAGGTCCTTCTGCAGCTGTACAGGGCCCTGGTGAGACCCCACCTGGAGTATTGTGTGCAGTTTTGGTCTCCAAATTTGAGGAAGGACATTCTTGCTATTGAGGGAGTGCAGTGTAGGTTCACAAGGTTAATTCCCGGAATGGCGGGACTGTCATATGTTGAAAGATTGGAGCGACTGGGCTTGTACACACTGGAATTTAGAAGGATGAGAGGGGATCTGATTGAAAAATATAAGATTATTAAGGGATTGGACATGCTGGAGGTAGGAAGCATGTTCCCGCTGATGGGTGAGTCCAGAACTAGAGGCCACAGTTTAAGAATAAGGGGTAGGCTATTTAGAACAGAGATGCGGAAAAACTTTTTCACCCAGAGAGTGGTGGATATGTGGAATGCTCTGCCCCAGAAGGCAGTGGAGGCCAAGTCTCTGGATGCATTCAAGAGAGAGTTAGATAGAGCTCTTATAGATAGCCGGATCAAGGGATATGGGGAGAGGGCAGGAACGGGGTACTGATTGTGTATGATCAGCCATGATCACAGTGAATGGCAGTGCTGGCTAGAAGGACCAAATGGCCTACTACTGCACCTACTGTCTATAATGATGTACTTGAAGCTCTTAATTCTCTCAATCTCATGACTGTTGACATAAACAAGAGCATGTGCCCACCTTCCTGAAGTCAATGACCAGCTTCTCTGCTTTGCTGAGATTGAGGGAAACATTGTTGTCATGTTGCCATGTCATGAGGCACCTCACCTCCTTCCTGTACTCTGATTCACTGCTATTTAAGATACAGCCCACTACAGTGGCATCATCTGCAAAACTGTGGATGGAGTTAGAGTAGAATCTGGCCACATAGTCATCAATGTACAGGAAGTAGAGTACGGGCTGAAGATGCAGTCTGGTGGGGCTCCAACGTTGATCATTGTGGCAGAGCTGTTACTGTCTATCCTTGTTGATTGGTCAGGAAGTCAAAGATCCAGTTGCAAAGGAATGTGTTCAGTCCCAGATCTAGGAGTTTGAAGATGCATTTGCTTGGACTTAAAGCTATAGTCAATAGACAACAGTCTAATACAAGTAACTTTTCTGTCCAGATGCTCGAGAAATGAGTGTAGAGTCAGGTAGATGGCATCTACCATAGATCTCTTTCAGCAACAGGCGAATTGCAGAGGGTTGAGATTATCCGGAGGATAGAGTTAATGCATGCCATGACCAACCTCTCAAAGTACTTCAGGATAGTGGATGCCAGAGCCACTGAGCAGTATTCATTAACACATGAAACACTGTTTTACTTTGGCACCGGGATGATAGTGGCATTCTTAAAGCAAGTGGAAACCATAGACTGAAGCAGGGAGAGGTTAAACATTTCTGCAAATTACCCTAGGCAGCTGATCTGCACAGTATCTAAGAACACAGAAAGGACACTATTCGGGCCTGATGCTTTCAGCGGGTTCTCTCTCTCAAACACTGATCTTACGTCTACAATGGTGACTGTGGGTATTGGAGGCTGTTGGGTTGGGTAGTGATACTCCAGTTCTCTACTGTTCCAAGCATGCAGAGCATGCGTTAACCTCATCAGGAAGACATGCGTGTTGTCTGTGGTGCTGTCTGACTTTGCTTTGTCGCCCCTTATGGCATGCAAGCCCTGCCAAAACAGGTTTATGCTGTTGTCTCTTGGCATCCCAAAGAGCTTTATGGTGGTCATATCTTGATTTCTTGTCAAGGTCTGGGTTACATGATTTGAACACCATAGCTGTACACTTCAGTAGGGTGGTTCATCCAAGCTTTTCTGTGTGGGAACACCCGGATTGCCCTATTTCACACACTGTCCTCAACACACTTGCTGATAAAGTCCATGATAGTGGTGACACACTCATCTAGGCTAGCTGATGGTTCTTTGAATATGGATGAGCCTACCAACTCAAAGCAGTCACCTTGTAAAGTAGTTACATCATAAATGTACTGTACTTTCTAAAATAACCTATCTCAGGATTTCTTCCAAACCTTTAGGCTTCTGAAGTGATGGTTTCATCGTATGCAGAGAAATACAAAATTGAAGATTTCTTCACTGGCATGGATGAATTTTAATTTCATGCTACAAGATGTGATTTACTGGAACATATTGACAAAAGCTAACTTTTTTTTAGTTGGGCTGGGTATTGAATAAGGCAGTTAAAATGTTACACATGACCAGCTGCTGATATGTATTGGACATACAAATCTTTAAAGGTGAAATTTTACAAAATGTTCCTCTCTTATTCACCAAACTAAGTTTTACCTGATGGGCAGAGCGTGGTGCTGGTGGATTTGGGATTTCAAATTTTGTCCATGCATTCTTCTTTATGTTGTATAAATATAACTCATTGTAGAGAAAAGTCTGTAATGGAAGGAAAAAGATCCATTATGAATATATTATAAATATTTCTTCAATCCATTCCTTTTATATGCTTTACTCAACTGAATGATTTAAGAGCCATGTTTTTAAAAAGTGACACCCCAAGACAGATCTAAGGAATTTGTTTGTCTACTTTTTTCTCAGTCTTGGTAGACAGCTCAGTGCAATTTTAATGTAATCAGGTGGTTATATCCAGTCCACCAGTTTTGTATTCCACTAAACTTCAGTGAAAAGTAAAATTAGCCAATATCAAAAACAGATGGCAGAAACAATACAACCATTCTCCTGCCAAGCACATATTCTTTTACAAAACCAAAGCTACAAAATAGGATACACAGCTTATCCAATTGCTTTAAGAATTATTTTAAATTACATTTTTATACTAATCACTTGGATTTTCCCACCAGACCCAGAAATGTTTATTTCTTGTGAAAAAAGATAATTCCACAGATTTAGTCACAAAGAGCCTGATGATGTGATATACAGGATGGATGTATTTCCTGTTTTGCATCATTTAAATACATGTTATAGTACTATCCACTAGTGATCATAAGAATCAAAGCTTGAATACTGTCAGATCTATTAATTAAAATTTAGTTTATGTATATAGATAAGCAAAAAGTGGCCCATTAAGTGGCGTCTGCCATTTGAAACACAAGCAATCTAAGATGCCTAGTACGTCTCAACTTCTATTGCTCAAGTGGTGCAGGCACTTATAAATCTCTTTCTATAAGACAACAAAAACAGGATAAAAATTGAATTATTGTAAGCCAATTGGCAGCTCTCTGTGAGTTAATAAACACAATGCAATGTTTTAAGATATCAAGCAGATGCAACGTAGATGGCATTTCACAACCAATACTAACAATTCATAAATACAATATACAAGTTATATGAGCATCAATGTCACATTTTCGAAAGTCTGAACTTCAAGTCTTTTGGGTGAAACAATATACACCTTTCATATGTCCTCTGAAGAGGATGCAAAAAAATTACAAGGCAATATTCCAAAATAACATGCAGAATTCCCCGTGTATATATCCAATTTTAATCTCTCCATCATTATCACTACACTAAAGTTATTTGGTTATTAACATACTGCTTTCTTTCATCATTTGCTGCAAGCAAAGAAGCTACTGTATTTTCTATACTATGGTAATAACTGCACTTCAAAAATGCTTTAATGGCAGTTAAACTCCAAAAGGTTATGCAAACACTAAGTCAAGCTTCTTATTTTAAAACCAACATTAGGTATTACATTTACTTTCACAGTTAATAAGATTAAATGAACATTAAATTAAAATATGAAACCCCTAAACAGTCTTCTCTCTTCCTGAAGGGCCTCAGCCTGAAACATCACCTGTTTACTCTTTATCCTAAGGGTAAAGATGCTGCCTGGCCTGCTGAGTTCCTCCAGCATTTTGTGTGTGTCGCTTCTCTCTTCCAACATCAACTGCACAAAGCTTTTGGACTAATGTGAAGACTACTTGCAATACCTAGAGGTCTGCATACTTTTTTGAACCTAGACTATGATTGTTTAAAAGGTGTGCTCAGTATTGATGAGAAGTACTATTTATGTGTTACTAGTTTAGACCATTAAGCCGTAAGACATTGGAGAGAATTAGGCTATTTGGCCCATCGAGTCTGCTCCACGATCATGGCTGATCTTTTTTTCTCGTCCTCAACCCCAGTTCCTGGCCTTCTCCCCGTAACCTTTTATGCCATGTCCAATCAATCTCTGTCTTAAAAACACCCAACGATCTGGCCTCCACAGCTGCCTGTGGTAACAAATTCCACAAATTCACCACCCTTAGGCTAAAGAAATTTCTCCACATCTGTTTTGAAAGGGCATCCCTCTATCCTGACGCTGTGTCCCCTTGTCCTGGATTCTTCTACCATGGGAAACATCCTTTCACATCTACTCTGTCTAGGCTTTTCAACATTCCAAAGGTTTCAATAAAATCTCCCCTCATCCTTCTGAATTCTAATGAGTATAGACCCAGAGCCATCAGATGTTCCTCATATGAAAATTCTTTCATTCCTAGAATCATACTCGTGAACCTCTTCTGGACCCTCCCCAATGCCATCACAACTTTTCTTAGATGAGGAGCCCAATGTTCAAGGTGAAGCCTCAGCATCACAACCCTGCTCTTGTATTCTAGACCTTCTGAAATAAATGCTCACATGGAATTTGCCTTCCTCCCAACCGACTTAACCTGCAAGTTAACCTTTAGAATGTTCTGCACAAGGACTCCAAAGTCCCTTTGCATCTCAGATTTTTGGATTTTCTCCACGCTTAGAAAAGAGTCTGTACATTTACTTCTACTACCAAACTGCATGACGATGCATCTTCCAGCACTGTATTTCATTTGCCACTTTCTTGCCCATTCTCCTAATTAAAGTCCTTCTGCTTCCGACCCATTTACTCAACACTACCTGCCTCTCCATCAAACTTCGTATCATCTGCAAACTTGGCAACAAAATCATCCATTCCATCATCTAAATCATTGATATACTTCATAAAAAGAAGCGGTCCATCACCGACCTCAGTGGAACACCACTAGTCACTGGCAGCCATCCAGAAAAGGATCTTTTTATTTCTACTCACTGCCTCCTACCAATCAGCTAACCATGTTAATGACAAGGGCTCTTAACTTGGTAAGCAACCTCATGTGTGGCACCTTGTCAAAGGCCTTCTGAAAGTCCAAATAAACAACATCTACTGCATCCCCTTTGTCTATCCTACTTGTAATCTCCTCAAAGAATTCTGATAGGTTTGTCAGGCAGAATTTTCCCCGAAAAAAACCATGCTGACTTTGTAATATCTTGTTCTGTGTCACCAAGTACTTCATCACCTCATCCTTAACAATTGATTCCAACATCTTCCCAACCACTGAGGTCAGGCTAACTGTTCTATAATTTCCTTTCTGCTGCTTTCCTCCTTTTTCCTACTTTCCAGTCCTCTGGCATATCGGAGTCCAATGATTTTTGAAAGATCATTTCTAATGCCACCATAATTTCTAACGCTACCTGTTTCAGAACCCTAGGGTGCAGTTCATCTTGTTGGGTGACTGATGCACCTTCAAGTCTTTCAGCTTTTTGAGCACCTTCTCTCTGCTAATAGTAACCACACCCACTTCTCTTCCTTCATACACATCAGGCACCCTGCTAGTGTCTTCCACAGTGATGATTGATGCAAAATACTCATTTAGTTCATCAGCCATCTCCTTGTCTCCCGTTGTTATTTCTCCTGCCTCATTTTCTAACGGTCCTAAATCCATTCTCATTTCTCTTTTATTTTTAACATTCTTGAGAGAACTTTTACTATCCACTTTGATATTATTTGCTAGCTTGCTTTCATATTTCATCTTTTTCCTTCTAATGAATTTTTTAGTTGTTGTCTGTAAATTTTTAAAAACTTGCCAATCCTCTATCTTCCCACTAATTTTTGCTTTGTTGTATGCCCTTTCTTTTGCTTTTACAATAGTTTTGACCTCCCTTGTCAGCCATGGTTGTATCATTTTACCATTTAAGTATTACTTCATTTTTGGGATACATACATCTTCCTCACTTTTCCCAGAAACACACACCATTGCTGCTCTGCTGACATTCCTGCCAGCAGCTCCTTCCAATTTACTTTGGCCAACTCCTCTCTCATACCACTGTAATTTCCCTTACTCCACTGAAATACTGCTACATCAGACTTTACTTTCTCCCGATCAAATTTCAAGTTGAACTCTATCATATTGTGATCACTGGTTCCTAAGGGTTCTTTCACCTTAAGCTCCCGAATCAACTCTGGTTCATTATATAACACCTAATCGAGTATAACTGATCCCTTAGAAGGCTCAATGACAAACTGCACTAAAAAGCCATCTCTTAGGCATTCAACAAACTCACTCTCTTGAGATCCATTACCAAACTGATTTTCCCCAATTGACCTGCATATCAAAATCTCCCATGACTACCATAACATTGCCCTTTTGACACGTCTTCTCTATTTCCTGCTATAATCTGTGGTCCATCTGCTATAATCAGTAGCTCCCAGCTACTGTTGGGAGGCCTGTATATAACTGCTATCAATGTCCTTTTAACCTTGCAGTTTCTTAATCCAAGCCACAAGGATTCATCAACCTCCGATCCAATGTCACATCTTTCTACTGATTTGATGCCACTTTTTAACCAGTAGAGGCACACCACCCCCTCTGCCTACCTTCCTACCCCTCCAATATGTGTAACCTTGGACATTCAGCTCCCAACTACAACCATCCTTCAGCCACAATTCAGAGATGGCTACATCATCATACCTGGCAATCTGTAACAGTGCAACAAGATCATCCACCTTATTTCTTATACTAGGTCAACACCTTGAGTACCGTATCTGCTACCCTTTCTGATTCTGCATCCCTAATGTTTTGATACTCACTCTCTTGACTGCAACTAGGTCCCATCATCTGCCTGCCCACTACATTTACTTTTTTTACCCATCGTCCTATCCTGAGTCCCTGTACTCCGGTTTCCACCCCCTGCCAAATTAGTTTAAACCCTCCCCAAAAACTCCATCAAACCTGCCTGCAAGAATACTGGTCCCCTTTGGGTTCAGGTGCAACCTGTCACTTTTGAACAGGTCATACCTCCCCCAGAAGAGATCCCAATGATCCAAGGACCTGAAGCCCTGCGCCCTGCACTAGCTTCTCAGCCACACATTTACCTGCCAAGTCATCCTGTTTCTACCCTCAGTGGTGCGTGGCACAGGCAGCAATCCAGAAATAACTACCTGGGAGGGTCTGCTTCTCAGCTTTCTATCTAGCTCTCTAAATTTTCTTTTCAAGACCTCTTTGCTTTTCCTTCCTACGTCATTGGTACCAATATGTACCAAGTCATCTGGCTGCTGTCCCTCCCTCTCCAAAATGTCACAGACACGATCTGAGACGTCACTGACCCTGGCACCTGGGAGGCAACATACTATCCGGTGTCCCATTCACGTTCACAGAATCTCTTATCTGTTCCCCTCACCACTGAGTCCCCTATCACTACAGCTCCCTCTTCACTGTGGCTGAAAAAATTGCTCATTACCTCTGTTCTAACAGGTTGCCCCTCAATCCTGAGGCACTGCCCTCTAGTTCTGAATATCCTAGCACAGGAAACATACTTTTCCACATCCACCCAATCAAGTCCTTTCAACATTTGGTAGGTTTCAATGAGAAACCCCTACATTCTTGTAAAGTCTGGCGAGTACAAGCCCAAAGCTGCCAAACACTCCTCATACGTTAATCCCTTCATTCCTGGAATCATCCTTATGAACCTCTTCAGGACTCTCTCCAATGATAACACGTCCTTTCTCAGATACTGGGCTCAAAATTGTTGACAAAACTTGAAGTGCGGCCTGACTGGTGTCTTATAAAGCCTCAGCATTACCTCCTTGTTTTTATATTCAATTCCATTTGAAATAAATGCTAACATTGCATTTGCCTTCTTTACCTCAGACTCAACACACAAAATGCTGGTGGAACACAGCAGGCCAGGCAGCATCTATAGGGAGAAGCACTGTCAATGTTTCAGTCCTGACGAAGAGTCTCGGCCCGAAATGTCGACTGTGCTTCTCCTTGTAGATGCTGCCTGGCCTGCTGTGTTCCACCAGCGTTTTGTGCATGTTGTTTGAATTTCCAGCATCTGCAGATTTCCTCATGTTTACCACAGACTCACCCTGTAAATTAGCCTTCTGGGAGTCTTGCATGAGGACTCCCAAGCCCCTCCTGATGTCTGAATTTTCTCCCCATTTAGATAATAGTTTGCACTATTGTTCCTTTTGCCAAAATGCATTATTATACATTTCACAACACTATTTCATCTGCCACTTTTTTGCCCATTCTTCCAATTTGTCCAAGTCCTGCTACAATTATATTGCTTCCTCAGCACTACCAATACCTCCACCTATCATCGTATCATCAGCAAATTTTGCCAGAAAGCCATCAATTCTAACATCTAAATCACTGACAAACAATGTGAAAAGTAGCGGTCCTAATACTGACTCCTGAGGAACACCACTAGTCACTGGCAGCCAACCAGAAAAGTTCCTCTATCCATGCCAGTATCTTTCCTGTTAGCGTCATAGGATTTTATCTTAAGCTGCCTTATGTGCAGAACTTCATCAATGCCTTCTGAAAATCCAAGTAAATAACATCCACTGCCTTTCCTTTGTCCACCCTGCTGGTTACTTCCTCAAAGAACTCTAACAGATTTGTCAGGCAAGATTTCCCTTCACAGAAACCATGCTGACTTTGACTTATTTTATCATTAGTCTCCAAGTACCTCAACAATAGACCCCCAACAGTTTCCCAACCACTGAAGTTAGGCTAACATAGAACATACAATAGAACATAGAATAGCACATTATAGGCCCTTCGGCCCACAATGTTGTGCCGACCCTCAAACCCTGCCTCCCATATAACCCCCCACCTTAAATTCCTCCATATACCTATCTAGTAGTCTCTTAAACTTTACTAGTGTATCCGCCTCCACCACTGACTCAGGCAGTGCATTCCATGCATCAATCACTCTGAGTGAAAAACCTTCCTCTAATATCCCCCTTGAACTTCCCTCCCCTTACCTTAAAGCCATGTCCTCTTGTACTGAGCAGTGGTGCCTTGGGGAAGAGGCGCTGGCTGTCCACTCTGTTTATTCCTCTTAATATCTTGTACACCTCTATCATGTCTCCTCTCATCCTCCTTCTCTCCAAAAAGTAAAGCCCTAGCTCCCTTAATTTCTGCTCATAATCCATACTCTCTAAACCAGGCAGCATCCTGGTAAATCTCCTCTGTACCCTTTCCAATGCTTCCACATCCTTTCTATAGTGAGGCGACCAGAACTGGACACAGTACTCCAAGTGTGGCCTAACTAGAGTTTTATAGAGCTGCATCATTACATCATGTCTCTATCCCTCAACATGAAAGCTAACACCTCATAAGCTTTCTTAACTACCCTATCTACCTGTGAGGCAATTTTCAGGGATCTGTGGACATGTACCCCCAGATCCCTCTGCTCCTCCACACTACCAAGTATCCTGCCATTTACTTTTTACTCTGCCTTGGAGTTTGTCCTTCCAAAGTGTACCACCTCACACTTCTCTGGGTTGAACTCCATCTGCCACTTCTCAGCCCAATTCTGCATCCTATCAACGTCTCTCTGCAATCTTCGACAATCCTCTACACTATCTACAACACCACTAACTTTTGTGTTGTCTGCAAACTTGCCAACCCACTCTTCTACCCCCACATCCAGGTCGTTAATAAAAATTATAAAAAGTAGAGGTCTCAGAACAGATCCTTGTGGGACACCACTAGTCACAATCCTCCAATCTGAATGTACTCCCTCCACCATGACCCTCTTCCTTCTGCAGGCAAGCCAATTCTGAATCCACCTGGCCAAACTTCCATGGATCCCATGCCTTCCAACTTTCTGAATAAGCCTACCATGTGGAACCTTGTCAAATGCCTTACTAAAATCCATGTAGATCACATCCACTGCACTACCTTCATCTATATGCTTGGTCACCTCCTCAAAGAACTCTTATCAGGCTTGTTAGGCACGATCTGCCATGCCGACTGTCCCTAATCTGACCATGATTCTCTAAATGCCCATAGGTCCTATCTCTAAGAATCTTTTCCAACAGCTTTCCCACCACAAACATAAGGCTCACTGGTCTATAAGTACCTGGACTATCCTTACTACCTTTTTTGAACAAGGGGACAACATTCGCCTCCCTCCAATCCTCCGGTACCATTCCCGTGGACAACGTGGACATAAAGATCCTATCTAAAGGCTCAGCAATCTCTTCCTTCACCTCATGGAGCAGCCTGGGAAATATCATGTTAGGCCCCAGGGGACTTATCCATCCTAATGTATTTTAACAACTCCAACACCTCCTCTCCCTTAATATCAACATGCTCCTGAACATCAACCTTACTCATATTGTCCTCACCATCATCAAGTTATCTCTCAGTGCTGAATACTGAAGAGAAGTATTCATTGAGGACCTTGCTCACTTCCACAGTCTCCAGGCACATCTTCCCACTTTTATCTCTAATCGGTCCTACCTTCACTCCTGTCATCCTTTTGTTCTTCACATAATTGAAGAATGCCTTGGGGTTTTCCTTTACCCTACTCGCCAAGGCCTTCTCATGCCCCCTTCTTGCTCTTCTCAGCCCCTTCTTCAGCTCCTTTCGTTACCCTATATTCCTCAATAGACCCATCTGATCCTTGCTTCCTAAACCTCGTTTATGCTGCCTTCTTCCACCTGACTAGATTTTCCACTTCACTTGTCACCCATGGTTCCTTCACCCTACCATTCTTTATCTTCCTCACCAGGACAAATTTTTATCCCTAACATCCTGCAAGAGATCCTTAAACATCGACCACATGTCCATAGTATATTTCCCTGCAAAAACATCATCCCAATTCACACCCGCAAATTCTAGCTTTATAGCCTCATAATTTGCCCTTCCCCAATTAAAAATTTTCCTGTCTTCTCTGATTCTATCCTTTTCCATGATAATGCTAAAGGTCAGGGAGCAGTGATCACTGTCCCCTAGATGCTCACCCACTGGCAGATCTGTGACCTGACCCGGTTTGTTACCTAATACCAGATCTAGTATGGCATTCCCCCTAGTCAGCCTGTCAACATACTGTGACAGGAATCCATCCTGGACACACTTGCCCCATCTAAACCCTTGGAACTAATCAAGTGCCAATCAATATTAGGGAAGTTAAAGTCACCCATGATAACAACCCTGTTATTTTTGCACCTTTCCAAAATCTGCCTCCCAATCTGCTCCTCGGTATCTCTGCTGCTACCAGGGGGCCTATAGAATACCCCCAGTAGAGTAATTACTCCCTTCCTGTTCCTGACTTCCACCCATACTGACTCTAGAGGATCCTGCTACATTACCCACCCCTTCTGTAGCTGTAATCGTATCCCTGACCAGTAATGCCCCCCCTCCTCACCTTTTCCCCCCTCTTTATCCCTTTTAAAGCACTGAAATCCAGGAATATTGAGAATCCATTCCTGCCCTGGTGCCAGCCAAGTCTATGTAATGGCCACTACATCATAACTCCATGTATGTATCCAAGCTCTCAGTTCATCACCTTTGTTCCTGATGCTTCTTGCATTGAAGCACACACATTTTAGCCCTTCTACCTTTATAGCTTTTATTCTGCTGCTATCCTGCTGCTGCTAACTCGCCTATAATTTCCTTCCTTTTGCCTTCTTCCCTTCTTAAAGAGTGGAGTGACATTTGCAATTTTCCAGTCCTCCAGGATCATGCCACAATCACACGATTCTTGAAAGATCATGAACAGTGCATCTGTTATCTCTTTAGCAACTTCTCTCAGGACTCTGGGATCTAGTCCATCTGGTCCAGGTGACTTATCCACCTTAAGATCTTTCAGCTTGCCTAGCACTTTTCCCCTTTGTAATAGCAACGGCACTCACTCCTGCTCCCTGGCACTCACTCCTGCTCCCTGGCACTCACTGACCTCTGGCACACTGCTAGTGTCTTCCACGGTGAAGACTGATGCAAAGTACCTATTAGGTTTATCTGCCATTTCTTTGTCCCCCATTACTACCCCACCAGCATCAATTTCCAGTGATCCAATATCAACTCTCACCTTGCTTTTACTCTTTATGTAACTGAAAAACTTTTAGTACCCTGCCTTATATTATTGGCTAGTTCATCCTCATATTTCATCGTCCCTTCTTATGTCTTTTTAGTTGCCTTTTGTTGGATTTTAAAAACTTCTCAATCATCCAACTTATCACTCACTTTTACTATCTATATGCAACAAACCCATTATGGTTTTTTGGTTTTTGTATTTCACTGTTACAAAGGTCATTTCCACAAGAGTTGTATCTGCAGGCTTCAGTTTATTATCTTTGATATGCCATTCAAAACATATTTCATGGAATGACTAAAACAGTGGAATCAGTGTTCAATTCCATTTTAATTAATTTGCCATTCACTTCTGGTGTAAACCATATTGCTAATCTATTGTTAGCTTTCAAATTGTATATCTCAAGGCTATCCAGTCCTGTGTCACTCTCTTTATTATCGGATTCTTTTCATCAACAGCATGCAATTTAGTGCTCTTTTTGAAACTGCAACTTGACTTTTTAGCTTATTCTTCCCTGTGCCATCCACTTATTTTTGTCCGCCTGACATGTGTCCTATTTTGTTGCATTTTCTGCATTGCCTATGTGAGTTCCTGGCACAATGATAACAAGATTTATTTGGCCAGGCCAGTCCCTGTTTAGATATTGCAATTGTTCATTCCTTTCTTTCATTCCTGACTGCAACTCAATTTTTAAAAAATTTATTTTATTAAGATATAGCACAGAATAGGCACCTCCAGCCCTTCAGCTACACCGCCCAGCAATCCTCGGATTTAATCTGAGCCGAATTACAGGACAATTTACAATGACCAATTAACCTACTAAACAGTACATCTTTGCACAGTGGGAGGAAACTGGAGCACCCAGAAGAAACCCACGCTGTCAAGGGGAGAACGTACAAACACCTTACAGGCAGCAACAAGAATTGTGTCTCTGTCTGCTGTTACCTTTGATATTGCAATTCAACTGCTCTTTTAAATGTGAGTTGTGCTTCAGTTACAAGCCATTTTTGAGTGCTTTCTTGTAAGATTCCACAAAGTAAACTATATCTCAGTGCATCATTAATCACATTACTGAACTGGCAAAGCTTGGACAATTTCTTCAATTCAGCCATGTAAACAGAAATGGACTCTTCTTCCTTTTGATTCTGCTTATGAAACCTAAAGCATACTGCAATCAACAATGGTTTCAGTTCTAAATGTTCCTGCATTACATTCACTGTATCAGCAAAGCTTATTTTGGCTGGAGCAGTCAAACTTTAAGCAAACTATATGCTCTTCCACCAATTGGCACTCAGCAAAACTGGCACTCGTTTCTCATCAGCTATTCCACTTGTTTTAAAATACTGATCAATTTGTTCAGTATACATTACTTAGTTACCTTTTGTGCAATTGAACACATTTATCTTTCCAAGATAGCCAGCCATTTCTGGTTTTTATTTATTATTATCACCCAGTACTCAACTGTTTATGAACCCATGAATTTTGTCCATTTTTTGTCATTTTTTCCTGAAGAGACATGTACTGCGCTTTTTGAAACTCAAACATCTCTCTCCTCTTGCAAAGAAAAAAATGGGTTGTGCTTGTTTTTTACTTGACCATTTCTCGCCTCATGAAGAAAGCATGCTGTGCTTTTTAAAAAAAAAACTTGAACATCTTACTTCATTTCAACAGGTAGGTAGTTGTCTCAGGTTAGTTATAAAATTACTTGCCATCACTGTTAAGTTTTCTAATTCCAAAACATAAAAGTAATCAAAAGAAAAACAATGGTTCCAAAGATAACTCATGTACGTACTTCATTTCACTTTAGTGAAGCACGCTTATGATGTGGTGGTGTAATGACAAGGGTCTGATGAAGGGTCTTGGCCCGAAATATCGACAGCGCTTCTCCCTATAGATGTTGCCTGGCCTGCTGTGTTTTACCGGCATTTTGTGTGTTGTTATATGCCATTCATGTTCTTTTACAAGTAACTGGTAATTAACTATGTAAGCAACAAAGAATGCTTAATCAAAGAATAAATTTACAATATTACTCAAATATTTCTGAAATATTAAACACACAATGATCACCATCCAGCTCTGTTTGTAATAATCAAAGTGAATGTACAAAATTTATAGAGGATTACTAGCCCAAAAACAAAGTGATTATTTACCAACCCCCTTTTTTTGTTATGTGGCTGAAACTGACTGTGCTTGAGCTGGTCAAAGAAAAACTGTTAACATTATTTTCTTTTGCAATTAGAGTTCAGTAATTATGTGATTTCACAATCCGTGGTGTATAAATAAATCTGTTCATTTACTTATCACTGTCATTCAGGGACAAACTTTAACACATATTACATTATTTGCATAGACTGGAGATGGAAGGTGAATTATCCGTCTCCTTTAATTGGAGGGCCAAAGCATCCAATGAA
The DNA here is from genome assembly GCF_030144855.1 of Hypanus sabinus. Classification (NCBI taxonomy): domain Eukaryota; kingdom Metazoa; phylum Chordata; class Chondrichthyes; order Myliobatiformes; family Dasyatidae; genus Hypanus; species Hypanus sabinus. The sequence continues at coordinate 48,659,254 of NC_082722.1, forward strand.
ATTTAGAGAATTTGGCAGGAGAGTTGGGAAGAAGGGAAATCAATGTTTATTGTGCTTGACTTAATACTTAATTGCTATAAATTACTTGTTCAGTAGTCTAGTCTGGGATGGCGCAGTGGTGTAGCTAAGTAGAGTGTCTGCATCATGGCATGAGAGACCTGGATTCAACCCTGACCTCAGGGCTGTCTGTGTGGATTCTACATGATTTCTATGTGACCGCACAAATTTCCTTTGGAATATTATTTCCTCTAATATCTCATGGACATGCAGATTAGTTGATTAATTGGCCACTGGAATTAAAGTAGGATTAGGATAAAGAGGTGGTTGAGGTAGATTCCGCAGATTTCTGCATGATTATAACACTGTTATAAAATGATATACTTTACTTTTTGACCGTTGAAATATTCACCCCCAAAGAGAATCAATTCATCCTTCTCAGGGCAAGATGACAATGATGCATTCAACCTGTCAAAAATATAGAAAAGGGGAAGAAAAAGATAAATTTATAAATAATGTGCCCTTCAAAATGAAATGATTCAGTGTTGATAAGGATGGCCCCAATTTGGGCACCAATCAAGGGTAATCAACTAATCACAGTACACATCATAGCTCAGATTATATGAAAGTCTTCAAAGTCAAAATATTTATTTAACTTAAAGTGTCATTTAAGAAATCAAATTAATTGCAAATCTGAAAATTTGCAGTTTAAATAACATCCCTATTAAAACAATTTTTGGCTTAGCGCATTTACATTTAGCAGATAACTCTGGCTACCAATCTTCTCATCTGAATATGTATTGTGGATTTCATTTGGAGTGCAGCTCTAAACAACGGGTATCTACAGTGTGTGTGCGAAGAGGATGGTGTGAAGTTTGTATGCAGTTTCAAAGAAAACATTGCTCAAATTTTGTAAATATGGAATTGTCCTTTGATGTTCAATGCATAAAATACCAAGCTCCACGTTGGGCCAGCGAGACCTTTCGACCGAAAGCGTCTCTGTATGATGCCTGCTGTATCTTGTTTTGTCGAATAAAGAAGCTGCTTTGTATCTACCAGTACTTTTCTCCACTGACTTCATTCACACTACAACATCCTTATCAGGACACAAAGCACTTACGCCTTAGAAATTTAATCACTGTTATAATGCAGGAAACACTGCAGTCTTTTTACAGTTTCCACAAACAGCCAATAAGTTTTAGTAACATCGAACAAGCAAAAACTACGGATAGAACACAGAAAACTGCTCTTGGTCTTCTTCAAAAAGATGTCATGAGAGCTTTCACATCCCAATAGCAGCCAGAACCTTCATCCCTATCTAATTACTTCGGAGGATCCCAGGAATCAAGACAAAATACTCTCCCCACTTCTCAATAATCTGTTCCTCCACAGTGCTGATCATGCTTTAGACTTCAACTTAACCTCAACCTCATCTGATCCCCCTTCTCCTCCAACCACACATGCCCTACGTAGGCAAGGTACCCTTGAAAATAAATAATCTTCCTCTGAACCAAAATCATTACTTAATCCATCCTCTGGATCCCCACCCCCATTGATGACTACCTGGTAATGGGCTTTAGTGTATAAATTTGCTGCTCTTGCTTGCTGGAAAAGCAGTTATTCCAAACAGCTGGACAGGACTCTGGGAAGAGCTTTTTGAGTTAATCTTGCAGCCAGTAGTCAGCTGCTCTGAAATAGGACAGCTGACGCTTAAAACTTAACTTCAATAAGTTTTTACATTAAACAGACTTTTGGGTGTGGGTTATAATTACTCATTGCAATCTTGAACCTATTTTTAAGGGTTATTGTATATATTCTCATTCACGCTTGAAGCTCTACACCTTAACATATAAGCAAGAATCTTCCATTCAGATGGCTGGGATGAGTGAAAAGCAGCAACAGCTGCAATAGCTTTCCACTGTCAACAATATACCCACTACTGAAACAAAAATCTTTGGCCAGCACTACTCAAAAAAGATTTTCAGCATCATCATCAAGTCGGGGAAATTAACTAAAATACTTTATCACAGGTGGAAAATGCATAAAATGGTAACAGCTCTGACATCACTATTTCTTCCCAGCACCACCACCTCTTCATCATTCCTTTCCCACATTCCACACATGATCAGACAGCTGTTATCCAACAGTTAAGCTACAAGACATTGTATAGAGTTCGTTATTTCTTAAATGATTGAGATTTGAGCACATTACCTAGACAAACTTTAGTGCAATTATCAAGTTACTACCACACTTTTCTTTCTTTGTTAAATTTGTTTTTTATGATCCAAAGACAATTCAGTTCCAAGAACATCAGATACTGCAGGGCTACTCCGTCAGTGAGCTGCTCGCTGATCAGAGTAGCTGGACTGGTGGTGGCGGCGGACCTAGCCAAGGTATTGAAGGGGTCGCCCAAGGTGTCGTAGCCAGTTTGGGTACAGAGGAGCCGGTCAGAACAAGGAGCCTGTCGAGATATCTGAGGAGTCTGCTGGTGTGTCAATGAGGAGGTTTGGGTACACAGAAGCTGACCTGGCTGCAAACCGTGTTGCTGCCTGCTACTCGGAAGCTTTGGAGTTGGTGCAATATAACCGTGGGATTTTTGCCTTGGACATTTCATTTGCGATCACAAGACTCTGTTGAACAGTGATAATAAGTTGCTGCAGGCCTGTTAGCCTTGTCTGGTGGAGAGACAATCAATATGGGAGACGTGCAGCCTCAGCTGTAACAAGAACTAGGCCTCAAGCCGCAGGCTTGCCTGTTGCTGCAGACCAGATGAGAGACGTGGAAGTGCTGGGGCCTTACTTCACCAACAGTGTTGCCTTCCCATGTTCCATCGGTGGAATGACAAGCTGGATTGTGTGCATCTGTAACTGCCGGGAGACTGTACCATTGATTGCTGGGCACTGTCGCTCAGGGTCTTGGACTACATGTTTATTTTTTTTGAATGAATATACTTCTTTGTTTGATATTTTGAATTATGTTACTCGCTATTTTTGAACGTTTGCTTGCTATTTGAATATTTTGCACCTTGGCCCCAGTGAAATGTTGTTTCAGTCAGCTGTATCTATGTATAATTTGAATGATAATTACACTTGATTTGATTTGATCTTCAACGGCATCCTAATAGACAGCTATGAGGATCCCTGCAGCATCTGATGACCCTATGATCTCTGTTTCAGAGGCCAATGCCAGGTCGCCTTTTAAGAGGTTGAACCCTCACAAGGTAGCAGGGCTTGGAGTACCTGGTAAGGCTCTGAAAATCTGTGCCAACCAACTGGTAGTATTCAAAATCTCTCAGTGCTACAGTTGGAAGTTCCTACCTGCCTCAAAAGCGCAACAATTATACCAGTGCCCATGAAGAGCAGCATGAGCTGCCTCAATGAATATCATCCATTAGCACTCACATCTATGGTGATGAAATGCTTTGAGAGGCTGGTCTTGGCTGGAATCAATATCAGTCTCAGGAAGGGCCTGGACCCACTTCAATTAGCCTATTGCCACAATAGGTCTACAGAGGACACAATCAATGGCTCTCCATGCAGCCTTGGATCACCCGGACGATGCAAATACCCATGTCAGGATGCTGTTTATTGACTATAGCTCAGCATTTAATACCATCATTTCTACAGTCCTGATCAAAAAACTACAGGACCTAGGCCGCTATACCCCCCTCTGCAAACGGATCCTCGACTTCCAAACGGGAAGACCACAATCTGTGCAGATTGGAAATAACATCTTCACCTCACTGACAATTAAAACTGTGCTCCAGATGGTGCCAAAAGGGCATACAGGAGTGAGATATACCAGTTAGTTGAGTAGTGTCGCAGCAACATCTTTGCACTCAACATCAGCAAGACCAAAGAGCTCATTGTGGACTTCATGATGGGTAAGACAAGGGAACACAAACCAATTCGCATAGAGGGATCAGAAGTGGAGAATGAGCAATTTCAAGTTACTGAGTGTCAATACCTCCGAGGACCTAACCTGGTCCCAATATTTTGATGCAGCTACAAAGAAGCAAGACAGTGGCTATATGTCATTAGAAGTTTGTCAACTAACACTCGAACACTCACTGTCATGTGGCACCGTAGGTAATTTCAAAGTAAGGACATGTTCAGCACAGCTTTGTGGGCCAAAGGACCTGTATTGTGCTGTAGGTTTTCTATGTTTCTACAACTATACCGTGGAGAGCATTCTGACTGGCTGCATCAATGTCCTGTATGTGGGGTTACTGTACCAAGATCGAAATAAGCTCCAGAAACTTGTAAAATTAATTATCACCATAATGGGTACAGACATCCACAGTATCCAAGACACCTTCAAGGAGCGGTGCCCTACAAAGGCAGTGGCCATCATTAAGAATCCCCAGCTTTCTTCTCATTGTTCCTGTCAGGAAGGAGGTACAGGAACCAAAGGCACACCTTCAGGGATTCAGGAACGGCTTCTTTCTCTCTGCCATCCATCCGATTTCTAAATGGACGTTGAACCCACAGACATGACTTTGCTATTTTTGTTATTTTGCACTAATTTTAACTTAACTACTATATAAAAAATGTAACTCAGTATTTTTTTCTCTAGATTTATTTATCATGTACTTCATTGTCCTGCTGCCATAATTAACAAACTTCACAAGATATGCTGGTGATTTTGTAACGTACCCCGTAACTGGGTCACTTACCAGCAAAGATAGAGAGGTCCGTTGAAATCTGATGGTACTATTTTTAACAGTATTTATTGATAAAAATACACAAAAATAATATCAATGCAAACATAAAGATAATATACGTCGTCAATACTAAATCTAAAAGCGCGGGAATAATAAGAATCAAGAAGAAATAGCTCTTTAGTTGTCTAGGGGATAATGTATTGTCCGCTGGAAATAGAAAAGTCACTTTACTTCGTTCAAGCTGTAGGATGCAGCCTTTTTGGTTGCAGAGAAAGACGGAGGTTTAACTTGCCCAGTCCTTTTATGATGTCACTCCTTCGAGACGTTGGGAGTTGGTTTCCCCATTGTTAGCTAAAAGCCGTTTTTCCGTGGTAAGGGCACCGGTTCCGGGGCAAATGGAACCGAACGCACGTGGCCTCCCCGGCTTCCGCTATTACGGGATCGCTAGCATTTCTTCTGGTGCGTCTGAAGGGGCTGTTCCCACAGACCCTCTTTTATCCTGACTCACAGGGTCTCAGATGTCAATCAGGTTGAGGTGAGGCAATCCCTCCCTCAACCAGCCCACTTTGCCTGAGGGCTTCCACGTAGCACAGTATTGCAATACACAAGTTCGGCTCCAAGAGACAATGGCTGTTTCCCGTAGCTTTATATTGCCGGGGGAACAAGACATTCCGCACGTCTCTCTCTCATTTCCTGGGTCTCCTGACTCAAATCAATAGCGAACTTGCGATTCTCACAAAGGAGGGGGCTACCCCACACCCTTCGGCCCCTCAGAGCAGTGGTACATTCATAACAATATTAAATCTGATTCTGATATCTAACTGCACCTTTATAGAATAGTTGCATAAAAGAGATGTAATTTTACAAGCTGGTCCAGATTTCTGCTAATGAAGCAACATTGTACCAATTCAAGATTTTGCAGAGAGAAAACGAAGCATCACATTTACCAAATTAATACTTTAAAAATATTTTGCAATAGTCTATGGCAACTGAGAGTCGTGAAAGAAAGCTATATAAATATAATCCTCCTTCATATTAAAAAACATTTTAAAAACTAGCATTTTGAAGAAAAAATATATACAAAATAATTATGTCAAAAGCAAAATGAAAATCTCTTGCACTCAGAAGGTAAAATTTCAACATTGAACGTTTGCATCCCAAGCGGGGTACAACAATTTTTTAGCTCAAAATTGTTGAAAATTACAATTGAGAGGCAATACCATTTCTCAGTTTCCTGATCAGTCACAGCATCAAAGGATGTGGCGGGAAGCCAGGTGTGTGGAGTTGAGTGGGATCCAGCATCAGTCAAGACGGAATGGTGGAGCAGAATTGATGGGCTGACTGGCCTAATTCTGCTTGCATGTCTTATGACCTTAAATAGCCTATTTCTGATCCTGTGTGTTATGATAAATCGAACTTCAGGTATCATTGAAAGGCAGAAAACCAGAATATATTATTATTGTCGAATTCAGACACAGCAATGAATTATCAAATCGGGGTCAGCAGGAGACGCTCATGGAGTGAGTACTGTTTCAGATTCGTTCCATAACCTTTACTTTTTTTAAACCTATGATCACCCTTATTTAACTTATTTTTACCTACACCAAAAAATTCTTGCTACTTTCTTGGACTTACCTTTAAGAGTTTATTGTGAATTTTTGAAGAAATGAATACAGAAATGGCTCTTAGATCTAAAGGGCGAGAACCTGGTAAGGATCCTAACGGCAACGGAAAGAAAAAGCAGACCGATCCTAAGCGTACTGAATTGACTTATGAAATGTTATTGGAGGTTTTAAATCAAAAATTTGAAGAACAACGACAAATTTTTAAACAAGATATAAAGGCTTTTCAAGATTATATGTTTAAGACGGATTCAGCAGTTAACCAGCAGCAAGTTCTAATCGCAACTCTGCAAGAGGATGCTCGGAAGCGAGACTTGATAATTGAAAAACTGCAGCAGAACTTACTTTCCACGATTAAACAGGTGGAAACACTTAAAGCCAAGAGTGTCGACTTTGAGAATCGGTCCAGAAGACAGAACCAACGTTTTCTTGGTCTCCCGGAAGGTATTGAACAAGGGGACCCAACGAAGTACTTTGCTCAACTTTTAAAGGATGCATTCCCTTCTGTATTCCCAGACAGTCCTCCGTTACTCGATCGCGCTCAAAGAATTATGCGTCGATCACCGAGTGCTTCAGCTAAACCACTGGTTGTAATTGTCCGATTTCATTATGTGAATGTTAAAGAGCAACTTATTTGTGTGGATCGGCGTGTAGAGATGGTCAAATTTCAAGATCACAATTTTCGATTAGTAGAAGATTTTAGTCCAGAAGTAATGAAGGCAAGGCTTCTTTTTAAATCTCTGATGTCTGAATGTTATGAGAAAAATCTAAAACCTGCGCTCTTATACCCTGCGAAGCTCAGAATCTCTCCCCCCAAATGCTCCACGTCGTATTTTTCTTTCTACATCTGAAGCGAGCAGCTTTCTGAAGGAGAACTTCCCTACTGCTACGGACACTCATTTCTAATAAATGAGTGATTTTGATCGTGCAAGATGGTTTTTATTTCCAAAACCAGATTTTGTTTCTGGCTATTGGTGTAGGTTTACTCTATATTTTATACTCTAGTTAAAGTTTTTTTTTCGACATGCTAATCTTTTTATTTTACTCACTTCAACCACTGCACTTTATCTTTGGTGATTATTATTAATCCTTCGAAGGTGAATTTTTAATCCTTCAAAGATGATTTTTTTTACTAAGATGGCGGTTTTTTTCTCAAATATTTTTGGCTTTTTTTTATTTCGCTTTTTTTTCTCTCGTCTTCTTTCTATAATGCATCTCTTATCACAGTTTAAATTTTTTTTGGTTTGTTTGGGTTTCAACCCAATTTATAAGTTACCAGTGATTATATTCTTTTTGTTTTTTTTTACTACTAATTATATTAAGTTTGGTTTTAGTATAGTGATTATAATTTCTTTAGAGTTTGGGTGGATTTTTTTTTATATATGGAGTTGTCGTCTGCTGTTAGGAGGGTAGATTTAGTTTCATCTTTCCCTTTTCCCAGCCTATCCTTGGCTGAGGTGATCTTTTTTTTTACCTCTTGGGTGGGGGGGGGGAGGTCTTTTTCTAAATCTTATGTATCAGTTTTTTCATTTGGGCTGATTTTGAACTACAAAAATGTCCGCGATGTCGTCACTTCCGGATCCGCTCCTTATTTTTGATCCTCTTCCGGGTGCATGAGTTCATAATTTGGTTAACCCTTTATTTACCAAAGGATTGATTTCAGAAATATGGCTCAGAACATTAATTTTGTCTCTTGGAATACTAATGGTTTAAACCATCTGATTAAATGGAAAAAGATTTTCAAAGTATTCCAAAGACTTAATGCTCATATTATTTTTATACAAGAAACTCATGTGAGGAAAGAGGGCAATTATCGCTTGTTTAGGTTTTGGAGGGGTCAACAGTATCATTCGAATGCCAAAGTAAAGGGAGTTTCAATTTTTATTGACTCCTCTATTGCATTTGTCCAACATGATATCTTTTCGGATCTGAATGGTAGATTTTTGTTAATTACTGGCTTACTTTTTAATAAAAAGGTTGCTATGGTTAATGTTTATGCTCCAAATGTGGATTATCCTGATTTTTTTAAGTCCTTATTTACTTCTCTACCTAATCTAAATGAATATAAGTTAATAATGGGTGGTGACTTTAATTGTTGTTTAAATCCTTTGATGGACAAATCTATATCTACTCAGACTTTACCCAATAAGTCAGCCACTTGTATTAACACTTTTTTGACTGATAATGGAATTTTTGATATTTGGAGATTTCGGCATTCTAAGGACAAAGAGTTTTCTTTTTTCTCACATGTTTATCATTCCTACTCGAGAATTGATTATTTTTTTTATTGACTCTTGTTTTATTCCATCGGTAATTGGTTGTAATTATGATATTATAGCCATCTCTGACCACGCTCCATTAAAACTTTCTATTAAATTTATGGATACAGCTTCTAATGCTAGACGATGGCGATTTGATTCTACCTTACTGCAAGATCCGGATTTTATTAAATTTATGAAGGAACAGATCGATTTCTTCTTTTCAACTAATTCCACAGATGATATTTCTTGCGGAACACTTTGGGACACTTTTAAAGCATATATACATGGACAGATTATCTCTTACTCTGTTGGTCTGAGAAAACGCATTAAGAAGGAAACTTTTTTATTGGTTGATAAAATTAAAGAGATTGACAAGAAATATTCGATCACTCCTAGTAAGGAGCTTTACAAACAAAGGATTGAACTTCAAACAGAACATAGTTTATTACTTACATCTTCGATTGAAAATCAATTAATGAAAACCAGATCTGATTTTTATATACATAGTGATAAATTGGGTAAACTGTTAGCTAGTCAATTGAAGAATGCTTTGGTTAAACGTCAAATTACTAAGATCCATCAGCAGAATGGGGATTTGACAGTTAACCATGATGAGATAAATAAATCATTTCAAGATTTTTATACCTCCCTGTATCATTCTGAATTCCCTCATGATCATAATACCATGTGTGATTTTCTTGGGAAACTGAATTTTCCAAAATTATCATCAGATGATCTTTCAATATTAGAAACTCCTATTACGGATGCAGAAATTAAAGGGGTTATTTCCTCCATGAATTCTGGGAAAGCACCAGGTCCAGATGGGTATACAGTAGAATTTTTTAAATGTTTTTCTGCTACTCTTTCTCCTTGGTTATGCAGGGTTTTTGAAGAAGCAATTAGATTGGGCAATTTGCCACAATCTTTTTATAGAGCTTCCATTTCTTTAATATTGAAGAAAGATAAAGACCATACTGACTGCGCATCCTATAGACCAGTATCTTTATTGAATGTAGATTCCAAGATCTTTTCCAAGTTACTGGCATCCAGGTTGGAGAAGGTATTACTCCAAATTATTTCAGAAGATCAAACCGGTTTTATTAAAAATCGCTATTCTTTTTTCAATGTTAGGAGATTATTGAATATTGTTTATACTCCTTCACATAGCACTTCAGAATGTATTATTTCATTAGAAGCCGAGAAAGCATTTGATAGAGTTGAATGGACATACTTATTTAATGTGCTGGAGAAGTTTAATTTTAGTCTGACATTCATTTACTGGATTAAACTGATATATCATACCCCAGTAGCCTCGGTGCTTACTAACAATCAAAGATCTCCGTTTTTTCGTTTATTTCGGGGCACTAGACAAGGCTGTCCTCTTAGTCCATTATTATTTGATATTGCTTTAGAACCCTTGGCAATTGCTATCAGAGAATCACAGAATATTTTTGGCATTAATCGTGGGACAGATATACATAAGTTATCATTATATGCAGATGACTTATTATTATTTATTTCTGACCCTGAGAAATCCATTCCTGCAGTTTTATCATTATTGGCTCAAGTTTTTCCGGGTATAAATTAAATCTTAATAAGAGTGAATTGTTTCCTTTAAATAGACAGGTTCCAATTTATGGAAATTTACCTTTTAAATCAGTTAATGATTCTTTTATTTACTTTGGGATTAAAATCACAAAAAACTATAAAGACTTAATTAAGGGTAATTTTTTACCCTTAATCGATCAGATTATATGTTTGTTTACTAAGTGGTCACCACTATCTTTATCTCTGATAGGTTGGATTAATGCTATTAAGATGGTTATTTTAACCAAGCTGTTATATATATTTCAAGCGGTACCAATTTTTATTCTGAAATCTTTTTTTTGCTAATGTTGATTCAAAAATTTCCTCATATATATGGCAGAATAAAAATCCTAAGTTAGGTAAAATATATTTACAGAAGGCAAGGAAGGAAGGTGGATTGGCATTGCCTAAGTTTAGATATTATTATTGGGTAGTTAATATCCGATATTTGATGTGTTGGTTAAAGCATTGGGATATATCTTTTAGCCCTCATTGGGTGAACCTGGAAATTAAATCTGTACAAGGATTTGCACTGGGTTCTATTTTAGGGACTTCTCTTCCCTTTGCTCTTTCTAAATTGCCGAAAGGAATTGGCAACCCGATAGTTAAACATACTTTATGTATATAGTTTCAATTTTGGAAATTTTTTGGGTTGACTCAGTTTGTTTTAAATATTCCTATTGTATCCAATTGCTTTTTTTATCCTATTATAGACCAAGCTTATTCAGCTTGGAAGACTAAAGGATTACTACGATTTTCCGATTTATTTTTGGATAATTGTTTTATGTCTTTTGAGCAATTATCTAATAAATATAATTTGCCTAGATTTCATTTTTTTAAATATTTACAGATTAGGAATTTCTTAAATACTGTACTTCCTACTTTTCCAAATTTTGTGTCTTCAGGTATTTTAGAGCATTTGTTTGAACTAAACCCTTTTCAGAAAGGGCTAATATCAAAACTTTACAATATAATTATGAAGATATGTTCAGAGCCCTTTTATAAGACTAAAAATGATTGGGAAAGAGAACTTAACCTTACTATCCCTATTGAGAATTGGGATAAAATTCTTCAATTAGTCAATACATCATCTATATGTGCTAAACATTCATTAATACAGTTTAAAGTTGTGCACAGGGCTCATACGTCCAAGGATAAGTAGGCTCATTTTTATTCCTATATAAATCCTATTTGTGACAGATGTCATTCTGAGATAGCGTCTTTAACTCATATGTTCTGGTCGTGTCCGCTTTTGAACAAATATTAGAAAGATATTTTTGATATTATTTCTGTGGTATTGAACATTGATTTACAACCTCATCCTATTACTGCAATTTTTGGTTTACCAATGATGGACTCACTCCATTTATCCTCTTCCGCTTGTCGAATGATTGCATTTCTTACACTAATGGCTAGAAGATCTATTTTGTTGAATTGGAAAGAAATTAATCCTCCTACTGTATTTCATTGGTTTTCTCAAACTATGTTATGTCTAAATTTAGAAAAAATTTGAAGTGGTGTATTTGATACTTCTATTAAATTTGAAAAGATATGGAGACCATTTATTCAATATTTTCATATGATGTAATATGACCCTGTTCCAAGCCTATTTGATTTTCCAGTTTTGATTTTATATATGTTGAGAGGATTGGAGTTGACGACACTGATGATTTTATATTTTTGTAAGCTATTATAAACAGCCCTTTTTTTTCATTTTTCCAGTTTTTCTTTTTCTCTTTTTTCTTTTTTTGTTTTTTTCCTTATTAGTTACTAGATTATTAGATTAGTTTTTTTGAATTTTTTTTTCTTTTTCTTTTTTCTGTTTTTTTTATTATAAATTATGATATACCTAGGTTTGCCTTGTTTATTTATATTTTGTATCGTCTATGATTTGGGAATACTCATTTATACTGTAATCATTGCTTATCTATTCTTTCATGTTCAGTTGAAATGTGTATGTTTGTAATCCCATTATCTATGTATCAATTTTATTTTGTTGATATTAATAACAATAATAAAAAGATTGAAAAAGAAAGAAAAAATTATCAAATCTACATGTATAAAATAAGTTGTAAAACAAATCTATCTGCATAAAAGGGCAGCATAGAAGTGGTTAGTGTAACACTATCACAGTGTCAGCAATCAGGCTTCAATCCCACTGCTGTAAGGAATTTGCATGTTCTCCCTGTGAACACGTGGGCTTCATCTGGGTGTTCTGGTTTCCTCCAACATTCCAAAGATGTTAGGGTTAGTAAGTTGTGGGAATGCTATGTTGGCACCAGAAATAAGGCAACATTTATGGGCTTTCCCAGTACATATTTAGACTGTGTTAATCATTGATGCAAATAGCACATTTTTACTATATGTTTCGATGTACACATGACAAATACAGCTAATCTTTAAAAATCAGAATTTCTTTTACAATTTACTGAAATGGTTGTCAGGCTACAATAACAGTCTGTCAAAATAGAATTATACTATTTCCCTGCCCTTGCAAAGGCTGTGGCATTAGCTTGGTATTATCTCCCCACTTTCATCCAACATGGAGCAGAGAAATAAATCACTCAGCCTATTATGCTGACATTATCTCCTTAAAAAGGCATAAGTAACTCCATTCTTTGACTTTTATCACCACATCTCTAATTTTCTTTAGAAGGCGACCACTAATTCCACATCCAATAAATTTATACCGATTATAGATTATTAAAAATTATAGTCTCAAAATATTTCTAATCTCCTTACTTGAAATCTTTTGGCAACTTCTTAAATTGGTGTGTATTTTGAGAACTAACATCTTGCTATCGGAAACCATTTCTCCATAACTGAACTTTCAAACCTCCATATAACTTAACATGTTTAATAAAAATCACCCCTTAACTATCTTTGGTAGATAACCTTCTCAGATCTCTCAATATCACATGAAGCTATAAAATCTTGTTACCATGCTAGCTATTCCATTGTATTCATCTCCTATTTCCCCATAGCCCCATTTAACCTGAAACTGCATCTGGTTCTGAGTTTTAATGTAGCTACATGGCAAAGGAGATCAATTTATCAACACTATAAATGACAAAGCCACATTGTAATCTTCATACCCCCCATAATCTATTATGCATTGAACATAACATTTCCATGTGTAAAAAATTTCAGAACAATATATTAATATACAATTTATAAATATAATCTTCTAATGAACTATTCTCTTACACCGTATGTAGCAGGCTAATTTTGATCACAGCAAGATCTCATCCACAACAAATAACAACAGCAGACGTACAATTAGTTCAACTATTTTACTAGTACTTAAGGATGAATGTTAACCGAGATTATGGTATCACTAATTACTTAAGGCTAATCAAACTACCTTAAAGGTCTTGGTTTCGGTTATCCAAGTTATGCTTTTTTCAGTGCTGCACTGAAGTTTAAAAATAAATTGTATTAGATTTGAAGCTATCATTCTGTTTCATAAGGTAAAGTATTTCCATAAGTGAACATTTTGCCTGAATGCACCTGTAAAAAAATTCCTTTTCTCCTTCAAGAATTTAAGTCAGTGTAATTTCACTTCATGTTTTATTATACTTTTGATACAATGTTTTGTTACAAGTTTAATCACTCTGATCATTCTAAATTACTATTGACTTCATGTCATTTACTCTGTTCAAGAGAAGACTATACCAACTGTTAAATATGTCTTTCAACAAGGGCAGCAGATGATCAAAACTGAAAGTAAAAACATAATACTGGGAGCGTTTGGTAGGTCAAACAGCAGTGAGGAAAGAAACAGTCAATATTTCAGCTCAAGAATCCTGCATCCCAACTGGAAAAATGAGAAGACAAAGAATGTTTTAAAAATGAGACAAAAATCTGCAGATGCTGGAAATCTGAGCAATACACACAAAATGCTGAAGGGATTTCAGGCCAGGCAGCATCTATGGATCAGAATAATTTGGCTCAAAACATTTTTATAAAACCCATTCATAGCTGATAACTGTTTTGGTCTGTACAAGCGGCTGTGTGGTGGAAAAGGCACAACAGCGCCTCTTTTACTTCAGACGGTTGAAGAAGTTTGGTATGGGCCCCCAAATCCTAAGAACTTTCTACAGGGGCACAATTGAGAGCATCCTGGCTGGCTGCATCACTGGTTGTTATGGGAACTGTACTTACTTTAATTGCAGGGCTCTGTCGAGTGGAACGGACAGCCCACCAGATCCGTAGATGTGAACTTCCCACTATTCAGGACATTTATACAGACAGGTGAGTAAAAAGAGCCCAAAGAATCATTGGGACTTGAGTCACCCCAATCACAAACTGTTCCAGCTGCTACAGTCCACGAAATGAAACCGCAGCATAAAAGCCAGGACCAACAAGCACTGGTCCAGCTTCTTCCACCAGTCAATTAGACTGATTAATTGTATTTCTATGTTATATTGACCGTCCTGTTGTACATACCCTTTTTTTAAACAAATTACTATAAATTACACATTGCACTTTTTGACAGAGATGTAAAGATTTTTACTTCTCATGTATATGAAGGATGTAAGTAATAAAGTCAATTCAATTTAAAAGTCAGTATGGCATTTTAATTATTTCCTTCCACTAGAACTGGTTGGTTTCTTCATATTTATATATCATATTTATTACACCTTTGCCATTATTTCACTTTTCTGAGTTTCATAAATTTCAGCATCAGCTTTACCATTATGATGCTTTAAGAAAATATTGAACTTGATTTTCAGCCAACTAGGCCAAGATTTTCCCAAAGCAAAGTTGAGGTCTGTTGATCTTTGCCTCAATAACCAGATCACAAGTGGTACACTAAAGGCCAATGCACAAGTTGTCCAATGTTACAAAGCACTTGCAACTTGTGGACTTTTCCCATCTCACTTTTCTTTAAATGGGTTTAATTGCTGAGCCATTCCAAAATAAATTCTTTCCAGAATATATGCTAGGCTTGATTGAGAGCGCTTGAAGAACAAGAGCTAAATCATTCCAACCTGTTTTTCTGATATTGTTCCTTCTTCAGTTTTGAACATTTCACTATGGGAAAGATATCAACTATTTTCACAAGATTAAGTTGACAGGATGGAATTCACTAGAAAAGATCAAGTAGCTAGGGTTCTTTTGTCTGGAAACAAAATACACCCTATCCTCGTTATATGTATCTTCAAACTATGCGCATTCAGTCATGCGAGGAACCTATTTCTACCAACGTCTCCTGATGTGCGTCCAAACTCACAGTTATGCGAGGACCACCGCTCTCCCACCAATACAAGTCACGTGCACACGCCTCACAATCTCACTCCCGCCAGTCTCACATTGGGTTTGGCAACGTATGGGTGTGCGATCTTGCTCTCTTAAACATTTTTTGTTTTTACCTATGCTGCAGTGACTTTGTGCTTGAAATATTTAACTATGCCTCCTAAGCATCCGATGTCAAGTCCTGGGCCATCAGCCAAGCGGCAGAGAACCGCTTTAACACTTGAAAAAATGTTGGAAATTATAAACAGGGCAGCGCCAGACAAGACTGTGCCTTTTTGGAAGCGTATGACGAAATGCACTTACATAAGTAAGGATGAAAAAAACTGCGTCAGGTTTCAAGGCAGCAAAAGATAGATTGACTTTGCTTATGTGTTCCAATGCTGAAGGAGACTGTAAGATGAAGCCTCCCTTAGTTTACGATTCACTAAACCCCCATGCTTTTAAGGGCTTGAGTAAGAATATGCTTCCTGTCCACTGAGCAGCTAACAAGAAAGCATGGGTCACTAGGAAGACCGATTTGCTGTTGAGGCTGAACGCTACTGCCGGGAACAGAATCTTGCCTTTAAAGTTCTTTTGTTGCTTGATAATGCACCAGCCCAGCCCATCCCATCCCAAACGTTTGGACAGTACTCATCCTAACATAACAGTGTGTTTCCTGCCACCTAACACAACACAGCTGATTCAACCATTGGACAAAGGTGTGATATCCACATTCAAGGCATATTTTTTTTACGGTGAACTATCTCGCAGATGCTGCAAGCAACAGACGATTTTGAAAATCCAGGGAGTATGAAGATGTTGAAACACTAGATTATAGAGAGTAACTAAAACATATTGCAGTAGACACATTTAACAAGAGGCATGATATCTATTGCAAGAACAGAAGATACAAGAATTTTGATAGAAAAATAATGTGAGACTGCACAGTTTAAACATCAGCAGAGATCAATCAGGCCAAATGGTCCATTTCATTTCTTTAGGTTTTTTGCAATCTTTAATAGTTTTGAATAATTTGGTATAGTTACTATACTCACTCTTCAATGACTTACCATGTAGGAGTATAAATTGAAAATTCTATGGAACAGAAGAATAAATTACATAAACATTTATTTAGCCATGAGATTCTGTACATTAGCAGAATGTAAGATTATTATATTTTGTTAAAGGAGATCTTTAAACTTAATAAAGTATTGATGAAGCCCGAGGGAGAATGGAACAAAGTAAATGTCTTTTCAGAAAATCAGGGCAGACAAAATGAGCCAAATAGTCTACTCCTATGCTCAAAAGATTTTATGACCTTATATTTCTCAACATGACTGTAAATGCATTGTAAGCATTTCTCTGTGCTAGCCTTCCCCTATAATAGTCAAATCAAGTTCTGAAACAAGACCAGCTTTTTTGTCACTATTTTCACAAAGGTGAAATCAAAGAATATACGATCAAAAAGCAATAACTTGCCTATTTGCTTTACTTACCGTGGTGAAGGAAAAGAACATGCGACTTCCGTTACTTGAGTTTTCTTTGCATCAAGTTGCTTGAATTCAGCTATTAATGTTTCTAGATCCTCCTAAGTATGAGAAACAGAACTTATTTAACAAAACCATTTTAAAGGTCTTCAATCATAACTGGCAATATAATTAAATACAATAAAAGCATAAAATCAAAGAAGCAATAAAGTTAAATACAGGCAGTCCCCGAATTATGAACGTCCGACTTATGAACAACCCGTACTTACGAATAGAGGGAGGAGAACGCCGTCCGCCACTTTAAGACGGATCACGATGCTGTCTGCCATTTTAAGTCGTTGCTGTTAACACTGTGTTAACTGTGTAACTTTGTATTTGGCTTAAATATTTCTTAGCAAGATTCACCCTTTTCCATTCAGCATTGCCCCCACTTGTCCCATTTAACCTGTCTGAGTACGGGTGGACTTTAGGACCCGGGGGAGCAGCGGGCCCACGGATGCTGCTGAATCTGCAGTTTTCTGTTCCCTTGACGGAAAATGATCACGATTGAAAATGAAGCGGAAATAATAAAGCGATTGGAAAGAGGTGAAACGCCATCAGTCATTGGAAAAGTATGAAGCTACAGCTGGTCAACGATTGGAACAATTTCAAAGGATACTGGTAAAGGATAAAGTGAGAATAATGGAGCATGTGAAAGGCCCTGCCCCGATGAAAGCTGCAATTATTACTAAGCAACACAGTGGTTCAATTATTGAAATACATACATTTCTTAAGTGTTTTATATGCATAGAAAGGTAAAATATATACCATATACTAAGACAAACATTTGACTGACGCCAAATAATACTGGACATACCTGTTCCGACTTACGTACAAATCCGCCTTAAAGACGGACTCAGGAATAGAATTCATTCATAACCTGGGGACTGCCTGTACATACATAGTTAACTTAAGGATTTCCTTTTTACTAAGGCTGTCTAGCACTATTTATAATTTTGCTTCTAGGCCTCCATAGAACCTTAACCAAGAGATAGCATTGTCAACCTATTAGAAATTATAGAATTCTTAGATCCCCAAGTCCGAAACTTATGAGCTCAAATACCACTACAAGATTAAGTTATATTGGTAGCTTGCATACCTGAGATGAGCGATAGTAAATCCAAATCCCACCTGTTCTTTCAGGGAGCAATTCCCTGGCATCCTAGCTCATGAATACCACTCAACCAACATCATTTAAGCAAATTTTATAATAACTGTCTCTGTTGTTATCAACTGAACACTGTTAGCAATATACTAATTTTAAATCAATCTGGAAATCAAAAGCAACAAAAAAATGATGGTTTTATACCATGCCTGCTGCATTTTATATGCTGGAAATGCAAACAGGTCAAACAGCACATGAAGAGAGAAACATTATTTATTAGTTTTGATAAGTACAGAGGAATGACAAATGAGAAGGGAAAAAAAGAAGTCTGTAATAGAATGGAAAGCAGGTGAGACTAAATAACAAAGGTACAATGAAGAAAAACACAGCTTCAACTGCCAATAACAGAATTATTATTAATACCTTCGTCCTGATAAATAAGGGGACAATGCATGTAACAGTTAAATTCAATGTTCCATCTGGAAGTAGTATTGACTTGCTCCAAAGTTCCATCAAGATCTTTGCTTTATTCTTACTGCAATTTGTGTCTTTTTTAAAACTTTGTTTCCAACAAAGACTGCCACCTCTCACAGTTCATGAATTCCAGTATCCCTCATGAACTCTCCTCCAAATCCATTTTCAATTTCCCCAGTTCCAGCATACCATATTTTCACAAATCCTTCCAACCTTCTCCTCCCTCATCTCAAACAATGAATCATCAGCAGAAGCATCACTCATGCCCATACATCTTCAACTGAATGAATTAAGTGAAATTAGACTCTTCTTTTGCAGCCTCTATGCTCTTTACCCAAAGTGCAGACCTATTCTTGTATCTCCAGTATTCCTCATCTGCACAGACCCTACTTTTGACCTCTCCACTTCTCTGGATCTATTCATTGGTTATTGCCAATAGCACATTGATTGCATTTATTTTTCTACTCACTCACTCTGCCCTACTGCCTTCTGAACCTGCAGCACTCAGCTCACTAAAACTGACAAACATGGTATCATCAGTCTGGTGAAATGATGTTGATCTCACAGAAGCCAAACATCAGTTTTAGGACACATCTGTAACCACCTTATATTCCAGACAGTCATTATATAATTATTCCCTCCAACACATAATTGTCCACAACTTCTGCCATTTTCAATGGGACCCTACCACTAAACATGTCTTTACCTCCTGCCTGCTCTCTGCTTTCCACTGGGATCAGACTCTCCGTGATTCCCTTGTCCATTTGTCCCTCCCTCCATTCTTGCTTCTGGCACTTATCTCTGCAAGCAGTAGAAATGTTACACCTGCCCATTCACCTCCTCCCTCACCTTCATTCAGTGCTCTAATCAGGTCTTCCAGGTGAGGCAACACTGAATCTGCAAGTTGGTTAGGTCATATCCTGTATTCAGTGCTCCTGTTGCGGCCTCCTCTACATTGTGGGACTGCTTTGTCCAGCATCTCCACTCTGTCCGCAAAAAGCGGGATTTCCCCGATAGCCTATCATTTTAAGTCCTATCCCAATTCCCATTCTGATCTGTTGATCCATGGCTTTCTCTTCTGACTTGATGAGGCCACTCTCAGGTTGGACGAGCAACACCTCATATTCCATTTTGGTATCCTCTCACCCAATGGCATGAATATCAATTTCTCCAACCTCCAGTAACTCCACCCCCCCTCTTCAATTCCTCACTTTGGTCTCTTATCCTCACCAACCTGTCACCTTCCCCAGTGCCCCTCCTCCTTCCCTTTCTCCCCTGGTCCACTGTCCTATCTTATCAGACTGCTCCTCCTCCACCCCTTTACCTTTTCCACCTATTATCTCCCAGCTTCTTACTTCTTCACCCTCCCCCACCCACCTGTCTTCACCTAAAACCTTCCAACTTATCTTCCTTCCACCTTTTTATTTTAACATCTTCCTTTCCCATTCTGATGAAGGGCCTCATCCTGAAACATTGACTGCTTATTCATCTCCATAGATGCCCCCTGACCTGCTGGGTTCCCCCAGCATTTTGTGTATGAGGCTCTGATTTCCAGCATCCACAGGATCTTGTGTAGACTTTGCATCCACAGCTTCTATCTCTGTAGTGAACCTGTCTCCATGGCTTACTTTTATCTCTACGCAACATATACCAGCAAGATTGGCCAGGCAGGCATTCACATCTCAGCCTTTTCTTGCTCCACTTAATTTGCTTCAGTCATCCTACCTACTCTCTCCTTTCTCTCATAGTTCAGGCCCTTTCCACTAACATCTGTGATCATTCAGAAGCCTTCTGTTACCAGTTCCTTGGTCCCAACCCACTCATCTTTAAAATGGGTACACAATCCTTCTGCTTCCATCCACATCAAGGTCTGAGGGCACTCCTTGAACAGACCCAATCTGGACTTCTCTTTCAATTCCCCTTTCTGCACCCATCTTGACTTCTCCAACTTACCCCAATGGTAACCCTAGCCTTGCTATATCAGACCTTTTTCACTATACAAAATTAAATTGTTTTCCCTCTTTCCCCAGTTCTGAAGAAGTTTCTCTTTCCAGTGATACAGCCTGCTTCTTGGCACTTTGTTTTTATTTCAGAAACTACCAGAGTTTCATTGGAGTCCCGCAGATCAAAGAAAAGAAGCCCGTTTGTATGTACACAAATGTGACACATTCAGTTTTCTTGCCTTGGAAAATTACAGAGCATTTTACAACACCAAGAGAAGTTGCAGACTGATCACAGAAACAAATCCATTTCTTCCTTTTGAAGAATTATTATACTGGAGAGTTGGAGTGCTCTATAATTTATCAAAAATCACTTAGCTCTAACAAGAGTTGTTGAGGGAGAGGGGAGAGGGGTGATGAGCAATATTGTAATATTGTTCCTAAGTGATCATTTGCATGGGGATATGCTTAAACATACAGTTTAAAGAGGATCTAAATAGTAAGTATAATTTAAATGATGGATCTTCCAATAATTTAATTTTCTTGAGACAAAAAACACAAGAATAGCAGGTCATGAGAGAGATACAAGGCATTTTCTTCACATTGTCACTCAATAGTTTCCATACCCCATTAAAGCATTATTCTTGATTTTCCCCTTTCACCAATTTCAACAGTGCTCTCTTCCTCTGGCACTCGAACTGTCCAACTTTCAGGTTTTTATTTAAAATTCCTCAAAAGATGCTCACCACACAAAGCACTACTTGCCAAGTTTCTGATTATTAAAATTCTTACTGAGTACCACTGCAGCATTGAGAACTACCTTCAGCTTGCAGCAGCTTAATAATTTCTGACAAACATATTCAATTATAATTACAAAATACAATAATTTGTTCCCTTGTGACTGTTCCACCATCAAGTATGATCATTTTACAAGCATGTCACTTTGCTCTCCGATACCAGAATGCTGCAGGCTTTCAACTAGATTGCCTATCCTTGTAAAACCAAGAGAGAAATCTGTTTAATCTCTCATCCTATGACAAGTTCACCAACTCGGGGATCAATCTAGGGCAACTTTGCTACAATCCCATTTAGCATGAGTTAATCATTTTAACAGACATTTAAGAGAAGTTTGGATAGGTGCATGGATGGTAGGTGTATGGAGAGCTATGGTCCCGGTATAGGTTGATGGGAGAAGGCAGTTTAAATGGTTCAGCATGGACTAGATGGGCCAAAGACCCTTTTTATGTGCTGTACTTTTCTGAGTCTTTTCTTCTCTGAGTGGGGAGAACAGACCTGAACACAGTATATCCCAGATGCAGTCTCACTTGAGCTATTAAGAGTAAAATGTTGATATTCTTGTATTTGCATCATCTTTGAGAAATGGCTGAGGTCATATTACCTGCATTCCTAGAAGTCCTCTGCAGGAACAGCTCAAAAAGATATGGAAATTATGCTTAATCTGGACATGTTACTTACTGGAAATTGTGTCATCCATGAAGATAGACATTCTATTTGTTCCATTTCTCTACCATTTCTTTATTTCCCACAACAAAATGTTGACCACAATCTGTAACTTCAGTTCATCTTTTCCTTCATATTCACCAACACAAGGTCTTAATGTTTGTTTGTTTCCCATGAGCCTACTCTTATTTTACATCCCCATTACCTTTCTTTTCAAAATTTTCCCAATCCTGTGGCCTACTGCTTTTTGAATTATTTAATTATACAAGCTTTCCTTTAATCTAATAACTCTTACATTGTTAGCCACAGTTGATAACTTTTACTACTGCTTTCTTTGGTTTAAAAGGTGATACTTATTATTTGCAATTCGGATGGTAAAACAGCATATACAGGTAACAACCTATAATGACAAAGCCTCTTATCTTTCCCAAATATAGTTAAAGATTAAAGGATTTGCTTTATTTGTTACATGTACATGAAAACATACAGTGAAATGTGTCATTTTCCATCAACACCACCACCTGAGGATTGTGCTGGGGGCAAGTGTCACCGTTCTTCCAGCGCCAACATAGCAAACCTAATTGTACATCTTTGGAATGTGGGAGGAAACTAGAGCACCTGGAGGAAACCCACAGTCACAGAGAGAACTTGCAAGCTCCTTACAAATAGTAGCTGGATTCGAAGACAAGACCAGAAGACACAGAAGCAGAATTAGGCCATTCAGCCCATCAAGTCTGCTCTGCAGATTTCATCATGGCGGATCCCGGATCCCACTCAACACCATACACCTGCCTTTTCGCCATAAGCTTTGATGCCCTAACTGATCAGGAAACATCAACTGGTGATCACTGTTGTTGTGAAGCGATTGCACCAATCACAATGCTACTACGCTGTCCCCCTCCCCCCCCCAGTTCCATTACAAAAAGTGCAACTTGAATGACAAATTAAATCTTTCCAAAAAAAATCAAATTGTCACTGGAAGAACTAACATCAAATCAATCCCTAAGAAACTTTTATAAGTTATTCAATAACATCATCTTAAAAACATGCTTCAGTGTTTTCAATTGGTACTGAGGTCAACCCAGATTCAGTTCAATCAGACAAGTAGCACAGACATGGGTCGTTCAACCAGCCATGTTAATTCCAGCAAATGCCCATCGTTTTACAGACAATAGGTGCAGAAGTAGACCATTCTGCCCTTCGAGCCTGCACCACCATTTTGAGATCATGGCTGATCAATTACTATCAATACCCAGTTCCTGCCTTGTCCCCATATCCCTTGATTCCCCTATCCGTAAGATACCTATCTAGCTCCTTCTTGAAAGCATCCAGAGAATTGGCCTCCACTACCTTCCGAGGCAGTGCATTCCAGACCCCTACAACTCTCTGGGAGAAGAAGTTTTTCCTTAACTCAGTCCTAAATGACTTACCCCTTATTCTCAAACCATGCCCTCTGGTACTGGACTCTCCCAGCATCTGGAACATATTTCCTGCCTCTATCTTGTCCAATCCCTTAATAATCTTATATGTTTCAATCAGATCCCCTCTCAATCTCCTTAATTCCAGCGTGTACAAGCCCAGTCTAACCTCTCTGCGTAAGACAGTCCAGACATCCCAGGAATTAACCTTGTGAATCTACGCTGCACTTCCTCTACAGCCAGGATGTCCTTCCTTAACCCTGGAGACCAAAACTGTACACAATACTCCAGGTGTGGTCTCACCAGGGCTCTGTACAAATGCACGAGGATTTCCTTGCTCGTGTACTCAATTTCCTTTGTAATAAAGGCAAACATTCCATTAGCCTTCTTCTCTGCCTGCTGCACTTGCTCATTCACCTTCAGTGACTGATGAACAAGGACTCCTAGATCTCTGTATTTCTCCCTTACCTAACCCTACACAGTTCAGATAAAAATCTGCCTTCCTGTTCTTACTCCCAAAGTGGATAACCTCACTTATTCACATTAAACGTCATCTGCCAAGTATCTGCCCACTCACCCAGCCTATCCAAGTCACCCTGAATTCTCCTAACATCCTCATCACATGTCACCCTGCCACCCAACTTAGTATCATCAGCAAATTTGCTGATGTTATTTTCAATGCCTTAAGTTATTTGTATGCCTTGGTGATCTAAGTGTTTACGTAATTCTTATTAAGTACCTGTCTCCACCATACCTTCAGTTAGTATTTTCCAAATTCTTACAGCCTTATAATTGAAAAAAACCTCCTTGGATCATCAATATATCTCTGACCCAAACGCTTGGTCTCTGATTTTTTAAAGACACCTTGAGAACAGGAAGACGTTTCCTATTATCTACCCTATATGTGCCCCTTTTAATATTCTTGATATTGACCTCAGATTCTATGTGTAAACACTAGCATATTCCTTGGACCTTCTTGATCCAAAGGCGGATTCGGCTGCAGGGAAGGAAAGCAGTAATCGCAATTTTCGTCCATTTTCAAAAATATACGAAAAAGACAGTACTAGAAATGTATGCGAACATTCAAGTGTAAACTTCTTAAGACTATCCTCGCATACCACTACACTAATTATGAAGAAATCCTAAAAAGGAACTGGAAACACAAACCATTCTCTTCCTTCATTGGAATCAGATCTCGAAAGGGGGGGGGGGGGGAAGAAAAAATACAACGTTCTTTGCAACTACAGCCCACCACAACTGAAGCCTCACAGTATACGAGGCCTGAATCCAGGGACTGTATCTCTCCACAGTCATTTCTCGAGTTTCCCTCACCTCCTCTTTCTTCGACCGTTTGGAGATCTTTTTCTCCATTTTAGTCGCGTTTTTTTCAAGTCCCTTTCCTTTCTTGTCCTTTTTACTTTTTTTGCCCATGATCCCTTCCTTCCCAAAATATCCCTCAGCGCAAACCGCTCACAACACACGTTGGAGCTCCCGCAACGCACATACACATCCGGGTTAAACATTATCGCCAGTGACGACACCAAGCAGTGCGCAAGTCAGAGAGCAAATTGTAAAATGCAACCTCCCGCGTCAGCTTGAATTTTTAATAAATCCGAGAACCGAGGAAAATATCGGTCATGCGCACACGTGCCCCGCTGCGGCTTCAGCCCGCGCTCCCGCCCCTCGGCCGCCGCATTTTTCACCGGCGCCGCCCATTGACGGACGGTTTCGGGACACGTCGGGCATCTGAGGCACAGCGGCTGCTGTCAGCACTAGAAATACTTGGGGAGGTCGGGTCGGGTTTGTGGGCAGGCAGAGTTTCAGGTCGATGACCATAGGAATGTCAGAAGTCAAACGTGTTTTAAGTCGAGAGACGGTTGGATAAAGAAGAATGCCTATAAAATGATGAATATGGCATGGATGGTGTTGATGCCATCAGTGCAGGGCGCAGGGTAAGTAATTAATTACAGGCGTGGCACTCCAGAAGTGTAAAGAGACCGAGTTATAAAGAAAATGACAAAACATTTGGCCCCTCCCTGGATAGTGCCGTATGTTCCCCAAAAGACCACAGCAAGGGAATTGCTATTTTCATTATCCAGTGTTGCGGATCTTTCAAAACAGTGTTTCAATCCAAGTGATTCAGTCCAATCTGCACCCATGATCACCGATTCTTGCTGAGGACCGTAGCTGTGATGGGCAACTGGATTTATCCATCGGTACGAGCCAGGCAGTAATTTACCTCACTGTAACTTCTTGGACATGTGCCAATGTCACTTTGTGGCGGCAGTACGGACAAGTCTTTAAAATATCACAAATTATAATAAATATATGTTGCAAAAGAGGATGCATGCTTAGCCCACTGCCGTATTCTCTCAACACCCCTGACTCTGTGGCTAGGCACAGTTTAAATGCCATCTAAATTTGCTGATGCTACAAATAATGTTAGCAGAATTTTAAATGGTGATGAGTAGGTGTACAAGAGTGATACAGGTCAACTGATTGGGAACTTCAGGAGGAGGAAATCAAGGGAACACACACCAGTTATATCAAGGGATCAGCAGTGGAAAAGGTGAGCAGTTTCAAGTTCCTTCATGTCAACATTTCTGAAGATATGTCTGGCCCCGACATGTTGATGCAATTACAAAAAAAAGGCACAAACGTGGCGATATTTCATTAGGAGTTTGAGGAGACTTGGTATGTCACCAAAGACTCGCAACGTGAAGAACATTCTTATTGGTTGTATCATGGTCTGGTATGGAGGGGCCATTGCATAGGATCAGAACAGGCTGCAGAAGGTTGTAAACTCAGCCAGCTCCATCATGGGCACTAGCCTCCCCAGCATTGAGAACACCTTCAAAAGGCAATGCCTCAAAAAGGTAGCATTCTTTATTAAGGATCCCCTAAAGAGGGCACTCAGGAAATGCCATCTTCTCATTGCTGTCATCAAGGATGAAGTACAGGAGCCTGAAGACGTGCAGGCAATGTTTCAGGAACAGCTGCTTCCCCTCCGCAAACAGATTTCTGAATGGAAATTGAACCCATGAACACTACCTCACTTTTGCACTAATTTAAATTTTTATATACACTATCTATGGAAACTTATAGTTTATTATTATATATTGTAATGTACTGCTGCCGCAAAACAACAAATTTCATGACATACTGTATATCAGTGATATTAAACCTAATTCTGATTCTGAGAGCAATAATGATGTTAATGGGTTTATGAACTGTTCAGCAATCTGATTGTGGAGGGGATAAAGCTGATCCTAAAATTTTGCGGGTGCCTCTTAAAGCTCCTGTACCGCTTCCCTGGTGCTAATAATGAAAAGAGATCAGGTCCCAGGTGGTGAGGATCCTACCTTCTTGAGGCATTTTGAAGATGTTCTTGATTGGGGGGAGGATTGTGCCTGTGATGGAGCTGGCTGAATCCACAACCCTCTGCAGCCTCTTATGATCCTGTGCATTGAAGCCTCTGTAACAAGTAGTGAAGCAACTGGTCAGAATGATCTCCTATGTACATCTCTAGAAATTTGCAAGAGTCATTTGCAAATGACATACCTAATCTCCTCAAACTCCTGATGAAGCTCCTGATTATGCTTCCCTTAAGATTGCATTAACATGTTGTGTCCAAGGTGGATCCTCTAAGATGTTAACACCCAGAAACGTGAAGCTGCTCATCCTTTCGATCAGTGATCTCTCAATGACCCCTCCCTGAAGGCCACAATTAATTCCTTGGTCTTGTTGTTGTTGAGTGCAAGGTTAAGTGTTGCAACACCACTCAACCAGCTGATCTTTCTTACTCCTGCACAACTCCCCATTGCCATTTGAGATTTCTGCCATCAACAGTGGTGAGACTGGTGTTAGGTTTTGTAACTCTAGAAACTAATTGAAAGAAAAACACAGGATTCAGGGTACTTGCCTACTTAGTTTTTCTTTCCTTTTTTTAAAAAAAGGGGGCATATGACATAGCGATGTAATGATGTACATCTGTCATTTATGGACTTCAAATGTTCAAAGGTTAATTTATTATCTAAATATGTATCCATATGCAATTCTGAGATTCATCTTCTCCAGATAGCCACAAAACAAAGAAAGAAAATAAAAGTCATTCAGAGAGTAATATCAATCGCACCCTTCGGCATAAAAAAGAGCAAGAACATTAATCCCAAACCCCACTCCCGCCACACAAACACAACTAGAACATTGACCCCAACTTCTCACATACAATCCATAATGAATTACATCAACAAACAATACAAGAATGCTTAATCAAACAATATATTTACAATTTTACTCAAATATTACTGCAATACAAGATATACTACACGCTGTCCTGCTTAGCTATAAAATCCAACTCATATGGAATGCATCTCAACTCATATATGTAACATATTGCTCTCTAGTTATCACACATGTGCAGTATATATGTATATACATACATAATACTAGGTAATATAACTACTCTATAGACAGCCACAATATAGTAAATTTTAAATTGTCTCACTTGGGTCTAAAGATTAATCGTGGAGGATTTCTTAGTTTTGTGGGATAATGTCTTTCCTGGCAAAAGGGGTTCACTCTGCATGGCAGGTGAGACGTGGCTGTGAAACAGTCTCAGGTTCTGGGGTCTCCTCTGTGGTGGTTGTAGGAGGTGACTCTTGAAGAAGTGGTTCTGATAGCTCTGGACATCCAAGTACCTACTTTTGATCATCTCTATATTCCCTCACCAGGACTGCTTGTCCAGGAGTGAAACATTGAAACTTCTTGTTTGAGGAGGCCTCAAGCTGTTTGTCCTGCATACTCTTACTGAGGAGATCCAAGCAAGAGTGCAAGGGTCAATCCAGGAACAACATAGCTAGTGAGTTGTTGGTTGTGGAGTGTGTTGCATTTATGATATACCAAGAGAAATTGATGAGCTTTTGATTTGGTATTATTTTAATGTGTTCTACTGACATTGCTTGCTGTGTATCCTTTAGACTCTGGACAAACATTTCCACCAAGCCATTTATAGTTGGGTGGTATGGTGCAGAACTAATATGTCTTATTCCCTTCATTTTCAGGAATGGATAAAACTGATCCACAACAAACTGGTCCACTGACTAAGTGTTCTGGAACACCAGTCCTTGAGAAGAGGCTTCTCAACACATCACCAAGTGTGCGAGGCTGTAGTGGAGGCTATTGAGAACACTTATGGCCACTTTGTAGCTGCGTCCACTACTACCAAGAAATACGTGTTGATGAATAGTCTGGCAAAATCCATATGAATTCTCTGCCAGGCCAATGCAGGCCATTCTAAGGGATGGAGAGGCAGTGCTCTTTGCAACTTCTGGACATATTAGCATCTCGAACAGTGCATGGCAAGCTGCTCAATCTGTGGAGTTAGCCGAGGCCACCAGAAAAAGCTTCAAGCCAACACTTTCATCTTGACCACACCTAAATGATCAACATATAGCTCTTCCAACATTTTAGCTCCCAGCTTGGAAGATAGAAAACTGTCAATCTCTGGATAAGTCAACCTTCATCAAGAATAAGTTCATCCCAGTGCTGGTAAAAATGGAGGAAATGGAATTTCTGCTGTATATTTCGAAATCAGAAACCGGTTTATTATCACCGGCATGTGTCGTGAAATTTGTCAGCAGCAGCAGTTCAATGCAATACATAGTATAGAGAAAAAAGTAATAAATAAATTATGGTATTTGTGTATTGAATAGATAAAAAATTGTGCACAGAAATAATATATGCTAAAAAAGTAAGGTAGTGTTCATGGGATCAATGTCCATTTAGGAATCAGATGGCTGATGGGAAGAAGCTGTTCCTGAATCGCTGAGTGTGTGCCTTCAGGCTTCTGTACCTCCTCCCTGATGGCAACAATAAGAAAAGGGCATGCCCTGGGTGCTAGGGGTCCTTAATAAAGGACACTATCTTTCTGAAACACTGCTCCTTGAAGGTGTTCTGGGTACTTTGTAGTTAAGTACCCAAGATGGAGATGACTAAATTTATGATCCTCTACAGCTTCTTTTGATCCTGTGCAGTGGTCCCCTCATACCAGACAGTGTTGCAGCCTCTCCATGGTACATCTATAGAAGTTTTTGAGTTTTTGTTGACATACCAAATCTCTTCAAACTCCTAATAAAGTATAGTCGCTGTCTTGCCTTCTTTATAGCTACATAAATACCAGGTTAGGTCATCAGAGATCTTGACACCCAGGAACTTGAAACTGCTCACTCTCTTCACTTCTGATCCCTCTATGAGGATTGGTATATGTTCCTTCTTCTTACCCTTTCTGAAGTCCATAATCAGCTCTTTTGTCTTACTGACGTTGAGTGCAAGGTTGTTAATGTGACACCACTCCACTAGTTGGCATATCTTGCTCCTGTACACGCTCTCATCTCCATCTGAGATTCTACCAACAGTGGCTGTATCATCAGCAAATTTATAGATGGTATTTGGGCTGTACCTAGCCACACAGTCATGGGTATAAACAGAGTAGAGCAGTGGGCTAAGCACATATCCCTAAGGTGCACCAGTGTTGATTGTCAGCGAGGAGGAGATATGGTTATCAATCCGCACAGATTATGGTCTTCTGTTTAGGAAGTAAAGGATCTAATTGCAGAGGGAAATACAGAGAATCAGGTTCTGTAACTTCTCAATCAGGATTGTGGGAATGATGGTGTTAAATGCTGAGTTATAGTCAATGTACAGCATCCTGACATAGGTGTTTGTATTGTCCAAGTGGTCTATGGCCAAGTGAAGAGCCATTGAGATTGCGTCTGCCATTGACCTATTGTGGCAATAGGCAAATTGCAGTGGGTCCGGGTCCTTGCTGAGGCAAGAGCTCAGTCGTTGTGGGTGGCCATGTGGACCTGAGACAGTGTGGGGTCTTTTTCTGCTTTCCCTTTGGATTATCTTTACTGTAGAGGAGTGTATTTTGATTTGCATTAGAATGCATCAAGTGGAGTGTCCTCTTTAGTTAATTTTTTCTGTTATTTCCTTTTCCAAGAGTAAATGGGCAATCCATCAGCATTTCCATGATTATGTGTCCTCTTAAATTTGATCTTGTAATTGTATCCTCCAAGAAACAGAGCCCATCTCATCATGCAATCCACTGCTGTTAGTGGAACACCCTCCTGTGGATTGAAAATGGACACCAGTGGTTGATTATCAGTAATGAGGGTGAATTCTCTCCCATACAGGTACTGGTTAAAATGTTTTACATCCCAAACTAGAGTTTGGAGATACATCTCTACCAAAGGAGATGCAAGGCGCTTCTTCCTTCTGCTAGCCTGCAGGTCACCCTTGGACAAGGTGTAGCACCTGTTTAGCCCCCCACACCCCAATCAGGGTCATTTAAACCCATGGGAGCAGGTGGTGGATGGTCGTATGAGCAGTGATGCATATCACAAGTTCTGGTTATGTGACCACTGACACCAGGCAGACAATCTCTGAAGAGCATTGATAATGGCTGGGGTCACCAGTCTTGTAAAGACACTGCCCAGAAGAAGGCAATGGCAAAGCACTTTTGCAGAAAAATTTGCCAAGAACAATCATAGAGATTATTGTTATTATTAATAATATTAATATTATCAATAATTATTAATAATAATACTATGATTAACAATCAATGAGACTATAATCACCCACCATACAACACAGCACATAATGATGGTGATATTAAGTGATACAGAGCAGAGTAGGCCCCTCTCCCCCCCCCCCCCAAGCCATGCTGCCCCAGTATCTTTAAATCTGTGCACTATTTTTCTCTGCAGCGGTAAGGGAATGTGATGTGAAGGCTATGGGGCATTCACTTCCATCATTCATAACATGACATGACTGCACATACAATATAAGGAGAGATATCACAGGCAAGCTTCACTGAACAATGTGGATCATAGAGTGTGAGTACAGTGTCTGACGTCACCATTTTCCTTTTGGAAAGACACCTCACACTGCTTTGTCCACTGCCACTTCTTCACAATGTATATTGTATAACAATGTAAGTTCAAAGGGTAGAGCACAGTAGTCAGTTTTGGCAGGAACCTTTAATAGTAACTGACAAATCCTAAAAAAGGACCATATCTGTAACTTTGCCTTTGACCTTGTGGTGTCCACGACTGCTCGAATTTTCTCAGCAAACTTGCGTAATACTTGTACATCAATGGTGTGACCACTGTAAGTGATGCTTGGTTTAAAGAAATCACCCTTGTCGCGTCATGCTCTGAGCTCATAATCTTCTAACATTTTGAACATTGTCTTGAGATTTTAGAGATGTTCCTTGTCATCCTCACTGGTAACAATGATGTCATCCAGGTAACAGTGAATGCCTGGTCCATTTCTTTGTGTGGGTGGAGGTGCTGCTCCAAAAACAAGTCTAAAATAGAGATAAAGCCCTTAGTGAGTGTTTATGGTGAGGACATATGGTGAAGAGTTTAGACTCTTCTTCCATCTCCATCTATAGATAGGCCTCAGCTAAGTCCACCTTGCTGAGGTGTTTCCCTCCAGAAAGGTTTGCTAAGATATCCTCTATCCTGGAAGGACTGTATTGATCTAGTTTAAGTACTGTGTTGATGATGACCTTAAAATCATGACCGATCCTGAAAGATCCATTCTTCTTGGCTACTAGGACCACTGGCATTGCCCGTGGGCTCCACTTAGCATTGGAAAGAATTCCTTCGGTCTCCATGTGATCTAGCTCTCTGTCTATTTTATCATGGATGGTTTAAGGAACCTGATGGCTTTTGTAAAGCTTGGGTGTGGCATTTTCATTTAATACTATTTTACTCTAGATAAATTTGAGTTTTCCAATGCTATCCTTGAACACTGCTGTGGTGTCATCCAACACCTTTCAATTTGGTTTCAGTTGGCTTCATTGCAAGGGATTTGTCATACAAATGGTGGCTGGATCTCCAGTCAAGTTGTAGTTGTCTCAACTAATCACAGCCCCATAATGCTGGCCCTCCTCCTGTTTTTACCACATATAAGCCCGATGTGGCTTGTTGGTTGTTGTATTTCTCTGTTACGAATGGCATTCCCACAGGATTTATCTTTTCACCAGTGTAAGTTCTGAGTTGGATATCTGCAGGTTTCTTTGAGTATTTTTGAAATGCCATTCAACTTCATTTTGTGGAATGACTGAAGCAGCGGAGCCAGCGTTCAATTCAATTTTAATTAATTTGTCATTCACTTCTGGTGTAAGCCATATTGCTTATCTCTTATTAGCTTTCACATTAGAAATCTCAAGGCTACTCAGTCCGGTGTCACTCTCATCAGTATGTGATTTTTCATCAACAACATCCAGATTAATGCTCTTTTTAGAACTGCATCTTGACTTTTTTAGCTTTTTCTCTTCCCTGCATTTTTGTTTTTGCCTGATATGCTCTTTGTATGTGTCCTACCTTCTTGCATTTTCTGTAAGTTTTACCTTTAAATCTGCTTTGGTCTGGTGTATGTGAGCCCCTGCCACAATGATAATGTGATTTGCTTCAGCAGGCAGGTTTCTGTTTAGATGTTGCATTTTGTTCACACTCACTTTCATTCCTCTGCAACTCAATTGTGTCTTTGCTGTTTCCACTTACTTTTTTCAATTTTTTAAAATGTGAGTTGTGTTTCATTAGGAGCCATTTTTGAATGCTTTCATCTGGGATTCCACAAACTAAACAATCCCTCCATACATCATTAAGCCCATCATTAAGCTCAACATCAGTAAGACAAAGGAAATGGTGATGGACTTTAGGAGGACTAAATCTGCATTTTAAAAAACTCTTAATGTCTGTCTCTCCCCTTCCAAAGAAAAATGTGCTGCGCTTCAACAGGTAGGTATTCATCACGGGTTCATTTTAAATTTCCTCATCATCATTTGTAATTCCAGGAACTAATCAAAAGAAAAACACAGGAGTGATGATATTTGCTTACTTAGTTTCTCTTTTCCTTTTTTATACTGAGGAGCTCACATATGATGTTGTAGCATAGTGATGTATGTCATTCATATACTTCTTGCATATATTGTAACTCATAATAAATTATGTAAACAAACAAAGTTTAATCAAACAATATATTTACAATGATGAAAAAAATCTGCAGATGCTGGAAATCCAAGCAACAAACACAAATGCTGGGGAAACTCGGCAGGCCAGGCAGCATCTATGGAAAAGAGTATACAGTCAACATTTTGGGCCAAGACCCTTAATCAGGACTCAACCTTTTCTTAAGACACTCTTTTCCATAGATGCTGCCTGGTCTGCAAAATTCCTGCAGCATTTTGTGTGTGTTGCCAATATATTTACGATATTATGGAAATAGTAAATATACTACAATTGGCAGGTTTAACTATGGCATTTGAGCTGTGCCTAGCCACATACTCATGAACGTAGAGAGAGCACAGCAGTGGGATAAGTATGCATCCATCCTTGCACCATAAATTCTGATTACCTCCTATGCCTCTCATAATTTTATATCCTTTCATTAGGTTGCCCCTCAGCATCTGACAGTACAGAGAAAATGATCCAAGTTTGTCCAGCCACTCTTCATAGCTAATATCTTAGTGAAGCTCTTCTGCACCAAAGTCTCCAATTCTTCCTGTAATGTGGTGACCAGAATTCTAGCAATGCTCCAAATATGACCGAATCAAAGTTTTAAATATCTGCAACATGATTTCCTGACTTCCTCTGTATCCTCTGTACACCTTCCTTATCACCCCATCAGTTTGTGTTGTAAATTTCAAGGAGGTTACAGAGATCTCTGCATATTAATATGCCTAAAATCATGCCATATTCTGTATACATTCTCCTTACACCTGATTTTCTAAAGTACAACACCGCACACTTGTCTGGTTTGAACACCATCTGCCATTTCTCTGTTCAAAATGCCAACTGATTTATAGCTTGCTGTGTCCATCTTCCTATTATCCCTGGCAACACACACTCAAAATCAAATGGTTTTCCAAGAACTTTCTCATCTGTCAGTTAGCACACTAAGCAGTGCAATATATTCGATCCAAAAGATCTGAAAAATTCACCTTTTTTTATTAAGCTTCATCACACAATCCCCAGCCTTTTCCTCTAGTTTGTGGTTGCGCATGCCACAATTATGATTCAGAATAATCTCTGAAGGCATCCTGATGTTTGTGTGACACCTTGACTATGGTCCATGGTTGTAGTAAACTCACCAATATTTCATATCACAAATAAGACCAAATCTGCAGATGCTGGAAATCAAAGTAATGCACACAAAATGCTGGAGGAACTCAGCAGGCTAGGCAGCATCTATGGGAAGGAGTAAACAGTCAACGTTTCAGTTTGAGTCACTTCATCAGGACAATATTTCATATGTTTCTGGTCCTACCACGAACAACATTATATTCATTCCACATATGAGTCAAGTGACTGAAGACCATTTGTGTATCTCAAACTCTCCAACATAACCACCACATGCACTGCCTGCTGTTACGGACCCTTTATTCTTACATTGGATTGCTCCCTCAAATATCAAAGTTACAGTATGACTATTTATTGCAAAGATCAGTAGGATATCTGTTATTGAAGATAGTAAACATTTAACTTGCTGCTAGTGTCTAATACAAGATTTCAAAGTTACACCAAAGGATTTACTCAATTCTTAAAAATACACATGGTTATATACACTGAACACCTAAAAGATAGTTATAGCATGGTATAAACTGTATGTTGTAGATGCACACAAGTTGCAGTTACTATTACGTTCCACTGAACAAATCAAAATAATGTCTTCAATGTATGTTGTTGCTAAAACTTGTTTTATATATTTCATTATATAACATTTAGAATGTATGTGTTTAGGAGTAATTTCTAGGCAGGAAGTAAGTCATTTAAAGTTTCTCAGTAAATATCTTAGAAAGGCCATTGAGAAATGAAGGGGACATAAAATTTCCTGTACAAAATAAAACACCAGTATATTTATTTGTTTTCCTATATTGACAAACTATATCTTGCCATTATGAGAATTTGTAGCTAATGCATGAAATGACTGTATCATTTCGTATTCTCCTCAGGGAGGTGCTACAAGCCAGGTTACACTATTCAAAGCACACTCAACAACAAATTCCCTACAAGTCATGCATAAGACATGAGCTTATTTAGTTTGAACGTCTTTCCATGTAATGTCACTAATTGTTTTTTTGCTTAGATATTTAACTGAGAGTGTGCATTAAAAATAGTGAGTTTTATTCCATCATTGATTAAAAATCCAAAAGATAAAATGAATATAGAAAATTATCATCTCATAAAACTAACAAGATGATTGGAACTGGTTGATAAGTCAAATTTTAAAATATTTAACTTGCCTTTTCCTGCTATGAACTTACAATATCCCGAGCAACTTTCACAATACAATATAAATTTTCAAAATGATCCTTTTACACTGTTTACCATTTTATATATTTTATTTAGATCACAGAAAATAATGGGTGATGCCTTGTGAATTTACATCACATAAGCTGAAACCTCCACTTTTAGTGGTCCTAAACCCTTTGGAAGTTTTCTCTTTCCCACTTCCGTCTCCCTCCCCCACATCCCTCTCCCCCTCCCCCACTTTATGTAATTGTTTTTTTCTAGTAGTCTTGTCTTTTTGATTACACCTATTATAATACCATAGAGATATGGTTACCATCATGAGTGAATTCTATGTTTTTTTTTCCCAAAGAACGTACAAAATTGTTTAAGGGTCTCTGTAAAAACAGATCCCATTTATTACCTAAGGACAGCCTGTAATCAGATTTTAAAAATGCAGATGCTGACAATCTAAAACAGTAAATGCCAGAAATATACTTCATGTTAAGCAACATCTGTGGAGAAAGAAACTGAATTAATATTTCAGGACAATAACCCTTCACAACTACTGGTCTAGAACATGAGGACAGAACTGCAGTTAGCATGATGCTATTATAGCTTGGGACATTCTGGAGTTCTGAGATAATTTTTCACTGTTCTGTAAGGACTCTCTGTACGTCTCCCCATGGAATGTGTGGGTTTTCACCAGGTGCTCCAGTTTCTTCCCACAGTTTGTAGACTGAGTTATATTCTAATTCCATCCTGAAATTCACAAATTGTCAAAGAAACAGAAGTGATGGATCATAGCAGGTTCTGGGCATGGTTCCCAAATAAATTATTTTTTCTGAGCAAACAATAAAAAAATAAGGATATGAAAATCCTGCTTCAAGAATGCAAAAATGGTACTCAATGATAATTCATTAGCATGACAGGCATCAAAAGATTTTGGATGTTATTGTCATTTGCGTGGCTGACAATGCATCCTCACCACATCTCTGAATACATCCAGAAAGTGTGAAATATCTGGCTTCCTGCACAGCCACTAAAATACTCTCAGATGGGCTATAACACCTTTGCATGCAGAGTTAAAAGATATCACCATATACATAAGGTCAGCTATCCACTTTGTTACAGCAACAGGAAAAATACATGAGAAGATAATGTAATTTTTATTATAATCACTGGGTTAATATTAATTACATTTAGGGGTGATACATATTAGACCCACTAAAGTATAATTTATTTTACAATGTTTAAATGACTCAGTTTCATTTCTCATTTACATTCTGTGATGCTGCAGAGTTACATAGATTTTGTTCAAAATAGAAATGAAAATCATGACAGCTCAGGTTTAGTTACAACAACAAATCTGACAGTGTATTTGTTGAAAGACCACTGTTGAAGGAAGGACCTTTAAAAAAATGATTCAGGATGGGAAGAACTCTGTAATCACAATCTAATGAAATAGTCATCAGTATGATTTCACTTGACAAAACTCAGGATATTTTCTGTGCTTTCAATTTTATTTCTTCATCACTTGTTTAAATCAGGCAACAAATTGTAAAACTTTATCAAAGCATGATGAGAATGAGATAACCTTTACAATGACATTTGATCTCTTTTACACCACCTTGATTACCAAAACACTTTAAAATTCTGTGTCAGATTCTACTGAGCTCCTCGATTTGCATGAGCATTATAGGTAGTTTTCAAATTTGTCCTTTGTATTATCATTCCTCATCTTTTTTTTTATCTTATCCAGCCCTACATATACTGCAGAAAGCTATCTTGATCATCCCTGGTTTAATCACTTTATCCATTGACAGACAAGTTTTCTGAAGCTAAAGCTAGAGGTTTTAAAATTGCCTTACCTTTCCTTTTGCCTTGCTCCAATGAATCAGAATCAGGTTTATGATCACCGGCATGTGTCTGGAAATTTGTTAACTTAGCACCAGCAGTTCAATGCAATACAAAATATAGAAGAAGAGGGGAAAAAATTAAGTAAATCAATTACAGTATACATATATTGAATAGATTAAAATCATGCAAAAAAACAGAAATAATATATATTGAAAAAGTGAGATAGTGTTCACGGGTTAAACGTCCGTTTAGGAAGCAGATGGCAGAGGGGAAGAAACTGTTCCTGAATCGCTGAATGTGTGCCTTCAGGCTTCTGTATCTCCTTCCTGATGGTAACAGTGAGAAAAGTACATGCCCTGGATGCTAGAGGTTCTTAATAACGGATGCTGCCTTTCTGAGACACCATTCCTTGAAGATGTCCTGGGTACTTTGTAGGCTGGTACCCAAGATGGAGCTGACTAAATTTACAACCCTCTGCAGCTTCTTTCGGTCATGTGGAGTAGCCACCCCCCGCCCCGAAGCCCTGATTATCAGACATCTAAATGTCTCCATCTAAATGTGTAATGTGCAATCATAGTAATTTATAATAAATAAACCAGTCAGCGTAACGTAGAAATACACTCAAATCAGCATGAGTTAATCAGTCTGATGGCCTGGTGGAAGAAGCTGATCTGGAGCCTGTTGGTCCCGGCTTTTATGTTGCGGTACCATTTCCCAGATGGTAGCAGCTGGAATAGATTATGTTGGGATGACTCAGATCCCAATGATCCTTTTTGCACACCTGTCTTCATAAATGTCCTGAATCATGGGAAATTCACAATTACTGATGTGCTTGTCTGTCCACACCACTCTCTGCAGAATCCTGCAATTAAGGAAGGTACAGTTCATGTACCAGGTAGTGATGCAGCCAGTCAGGATGATCTCAACTGTGTCCCTGTAGAAAGTTCTTGGGATTTGGGGGCCCATCCCAAACTTCCTCAGCTGTCTGAGGTGAAAGAGGCACTGTTGTGTCTTTTTCACCACACAGCTGGTGTGTACAGACCACGTGAACATCAATTTCTCTAACTTCCAGTAATGACCCCATCCCACCCCTTTTGCTATTTCCCATCCCCTTTCCCCTCTCTCGCCTTATCTCCTTCCCAGCCCATCGCCTCCCTCTCGTGCTCCTCCCCCTCCCTCCCTCCCTTCCTTTTCTTTCTTCCTTGCCTTCTGTCTCTTTCACCAGCCAACTTCCTAGCTCTTTACTTCATTTCTCCCACTCCAGGTTCCACATATCACCTTGTGTTTCTCTCACCCCTTCCCCCACCTTTTAAATCTACTCCTCAGCTTTCTTTCTCTAGACCTGCTGAAGGGTTTCAGCCTGAAACGTCAACTGTACTCTTTTCCACAGATGCTGCCTGACCTGCTGAGTTCCTCCAGCATTTTGGGTATGTTGCTTGGAGAAATAATGCATGGGAAGTGTGAATTAGAAGGATTAATTAACATTCCATTCTCACAATTTTATAATAACATGCTGACTCAGTTTCTAAACCTCTCATGGCAGCTTAATTTGTATTAGTAATGTTCTCATGGATCACGTGCAATAGCTTGAAAGATTAATTCATGTTGTTTTACTTTAATAACAAGCCAATGAATAGGCTTTTATGGTTCTACATAAATATTCTTGACACAAGTATTTCATTCATGTTGCATGATGCAATTTGCTATTTTCATAACACAAAGTCAGCTCTAAAATATAGAACTTTTAACTGTGTGTTTTCTTTTAAAGTTTTACTCAAAAGAATTGTGTTCTTCACATCCCCTCAATAGCATGGCTTAATCCTTCCCTCAGGGTGAGACTGGCATCCTATTTTACAATCTTAATCCAAGACCATTGAAGGTTACACAGGGAAAGCTTCTAAAGTCCAAATTTTTTGGATCACCGATTCATTTTAGCTCTCCCTATCGCCTGATCAGTTTGGTCTGATAATCTTGAACAAAAGATATTTCTTTGCTAAAATATAGCTAAAACAAATTATGCTTATGAGAATGAAAATGGATAAATCAACAGATGGTATCAGGCAGTAAATTAACAGAGTTCATAGCTCAGAGTTATTTGGAATTGCACCTTTGACATGAAATGTTGAAAATTAGACCTCAGTACCAAGATCTTACAAAAACAGGATTTGAATTGTCATCTTTTGCTTGTTCCCTTTCCTCGTTGTGACCAAACACTTTTCCTTTTGGATACCCAAGAGTATCCTTATCAGAGGCCATGGCTGAAGAATGGAAGAAAAAGACACCACATATTCTATCTGATGTTGTCATCAACTTGGATCCTCGCAGTTAGCAGACAATAGCTTAAAATGTTTCAGCCTGTGTTGAATCATCAAAAATGAGTGGATTATAGTTAGTTAAGAGAGATTGTATTTTACATGCCTTATCCCTGGAAGGCAAGAATGCATGCTGATTCTGCTCCAAGACTCCTGAACTTTGGTGAGTCAGGCAATTTAAACGTGAATGGGTATGCACATGAAGATGCTTGGGTCATTGTTTGGACTGCAAAATATTCTTAGGAGTCCAATTCCAACCTTGCCCCTGGTTTTGCATGGAAATAGGGGTTTAATCTTTTTAAACTGGTGACAAGCTCTAGGCCAATGCCCATAATCAGGAGCACAATGTAATGTCTGAAAACTGATATCTCTGTTTAAATGGCAGCAAAGAGTAAAGTCAGCCAATGTTTATTATAGTGCTGCAACTTTGTTTTCTGTTATCCATTCTTATAAGAACATAATAAGAATATAAAAGATACAGCAGGAGTAGGCCGACTGGCCCATCGAGCTTGCTCAGCTATTCAATAAGATCATGGCTGATCTGGCCATGGACTTGTCTCCACATACCTGCCTTTTTCCCATTACCCTTAATTTCCCCATTATGCAAAAATCTATACAAGCTTGTCTTAAATATATTTACTGAGGTAGCCTCCACTACTTCAGTGCGTGGAGAATTTCACAGATTCACCACTCTCTGGGAAAAGCAGTTCCTTCTCATCTCCATCCTAAATCGAGGCTACGTCTCCTAGTTCTAGTTTCACCTACCAGTGGAAACAACTTTCCTGCCTCTATCTTATCTATCCCTTTCTTTATTTTATATGTTTCTATAAGATCTCCTCTCATTCTTCTGAATTCCAGTGCGTACAGTCCCAGGCGACTCAATTTCTCCTCACAGTCTAAGCCCCTCATCTCTGTAATCAAATTGGTTAACCTTCTCTGCACCGCCTTCAAAGTCAGTATATCTTTCCTCAAATAAGGAGACCAGAACTGCATGCAGTACTCCAGGTGTGGCCTCACCAGTACCCTTTACAGTTGCAGCACAACCTCCCTGCTCTTAAATTCAATCTCTCTAGCAACAAAGGCCAACATTCCATTTAAGCAACACACACAAAATGCTGGTGGAACACAACAGGCCAGGCAGCATTGATAGGGAGAAATACCTGTTCAGTTGACGTTTTGGACCGAGACTGTGTGTGTTGCTTGAATTTCCAGTATCTGCAGACTTCCTCGTGTTTGCAACATTCCATTTGCCTTCTTGATAGTCTGCTGAACCTGCAAAACACCTTTTGTGATTCATGCACAAGCACTCCCAAGTCCCACTGCACAGCAGCATGCTGCAGTGTTTTACCATTTAAATAATAATCTGCTCTTTCATTTTTCCTTCCCACCTTCCTTACCTTCCTGCCTACCTTTCC
Source organism: Hypanus sabinus (assembly GCF_030144855.1). Classification (NCBI taxonomy): domain Eukaryota; kingdom Metazoa; phylum Chordata; class Chondrichthyes; order Myliobatiformes; family Dasyatidae; genus Hypanus; species Hypanus sabinus. The sequence goes on from NC_082722.1 coordinate 48,700,435, forward strand.
ATATTACCTGATATCCTTGGATATTTAATTACCAATCCTCCCCACCCTGCAACCACATCTCCATCATGGCCACTAAATCATACCCTTTTGTGCTGATTTATGCCATAAATTCATTGACCTTGTTTCAAATGCTATGGGCATTCAAATAAAGTGCCTTTACACTCATTGTGCTTTTAAAATCTGGAAATCTTTTACTCCTTTGAACTTGACTTTTCCTTACTCCACTCTTACTATTCACCTTTTTTATCTTCTGTGTTTTCTTTATCTTTTTCCACCATTTTCTTTTTTTTATTTTATCCATACTTCTCCAATCAGTAGAACCCAGCCCCGCTACTATTTAGTTTAAAGCCCTAGCCACAGCCCTAGTTATTTGAATCACTTGGATCCAGGTCCTATCACTGTTCAGATGGAGTCCGTCCGATTGGTACAGCTCTTTCCTTTCCCAATACTGGTGTTAATTTCCCATGAATTCAAACCCACTTCTCCCACACCAATCCTTGAGTTATGCATTAAATTCTCTGATCTTCTTGACCCTATGGCTCAGGTAGTAATCCAGAGATTACCAGCTTTTTGGTTCTACTATTTAATTTAGTCATTAGCTACTCAAATTCCCTCTACAGAACCTCTTTCCTTGTTCTACCTATGTTGTTGTTACCCACGTAGGCCACGACAACTGGACCTTTTCCCTCCCACTGCAGGTCAGATAAAATGTCCTGAAACTGGGCACCACGCAGGCAACACAACCTTCTGGATGCTCTATCCTCGCAACAGAGAACTCTGTCTATTCCCCGGACTATACTATCTCCAATTACCACCACATTTCTCTTCTCTTCCCCCCTCTTGAATTGCTCCCTGAACTATGGTACCACAGTTAGGTTGTTCGTCTTTCCTACAGCCCCCACTCTCCTTCACAGAGTGAGCAAGAATCTCAGACTTGGTGGACAAGCTCACGGGCTGAGTCTCCTCCAGCACTGTCTCTTGGATCCCACTATCCGCCTCACTCGCAGTCTCACCCTCTTGTCCCTGACCACAGACCAAATTTAAGGCAACTAATCTAATGGGTGTGACTATCTCCTGAAACAGAGAATCCAGATAACTCACCCCCTCCGTAGTGTTTGAAGCTCAGATTCCAGGTCATCAACTTTGGGCCTGAGTTCCTCAAGCAGCCAACACTTGCTGCAGATCTGGTCACCAGGAACCACAATCGGGTCCACCAGCTCCCACATCATGCCGCTACAGCACACCACCTGATCCTGCATCATCTCTACTTTATTTAATTAGCTGTAATTTAGTGACTTTTTATTAACCACTACAAAAGCCTTACTTGCTACTTACCTGTGCCTCCTCACCAAAGCCTCAAGTTCCAACTCTTGTACTGGTCCACTCACACAATGGCCACACTGCTTTGACCAGGCTTTACTTTTATTTGCTCCTGCTAATGAATCGTGAATTGATTGGTCCACCGCTAATGCACCAAGCCCTGTGAAACGCTCCTGTTTTAAACTCTTCTCCCTGACCTGTATGAAGCTCTTGCTCTCTGTGAATCGATTGCTCTGCCGCTGCCATACTGTTGCTACCATGCTTCAATATTCCACTATTGAAAGGAATTGGAAAACTCTGCCTGTAACAAGATTTCCAATGCTCACTATCTGGAGGATTGGTGTCAGCTGCATTAAATATAAATCCAAACAGAAGAAAATCTGCAGATGCTGGAATTCCAAGCAACACACACAAAATGCTGGAGGAACTCAGCAGGCCAGGCAGCATGTATTTCATAAATACAAATATAAATCTGCTTTTCTTTCCTGGGATGACAGCATTCATGTTCCTACATCTGTTAGCCTGACAATTTTCATGCTGTTTCCTGTTGGTGAATAAATCTAGACTATTGCCACTTATTCCAAGGTGGTGGAATCCAAAGCGGGCCACCTAGCTCTAGTCTGTTTGCTGCTCCAAGTCAGTTTGTGAACAGTAGATATTGACATGTGTAGCATGCACAGAAGCAGATGAATCAACTACTTACGACGTGCTGATCATGGCTTGGTACCTATATTCACTGCTGAGGCATATAAAAACTTCAAATATACTTTTTGTGAATCTAGCAATATGAATTAATGAAAAGTAAGTGTAGATTCAAAATGACAAGACCACATATTGCAGCAGGTTTCATGACATAATACAGTCAAGTAGATGTACCAGAATAACCCCTCCCCATTAACAAATTGTTAACAGCTGGCAAAGTCACCCAGCCAGATATCTGTCATAATTTTTATAAACATTCAAAAGCAGTCAATTCTGGATCAGCCTACAATGAGTGAATTTATTTAATGCTCCACTAAATTGCATGTATGCAACATCCATCCTCATTGGCCAATTCCATCACCTTCTCAGAAATTTCAGTCAGATTCAAAAGACGTGCACAGTCCTGCTGACTAACTTTGTAAATCAATGTTTTACCAGGTGTGAGTTAATTTATCCCTAAGAATCCTCTTCAGCAATTTCTCTACAACTAATATAAGGTTCATTGACCTATAATTTTCTGGTTTGTCCCTATTGTCCTTCTTAAACAAAGGGACAATGTTGGCTATTCTCCAGTCCTCTGGAACTTCACCAATCGCAAATGAAGGTATGCAGATCTTTATCAGGTAAATGAGTGAAGTACCATGAGTGAATCTGCAGATGCTGGAAATAAATAAAAACACCAAATGCTGGCAGAACTCAGCAGGCCAGACAGCATCTATGGGAGGAGGTAGTGACGACGTTTCGGGCCAAAACCCTTCATCAGGAGTCACTACCTCCCCTTTAGTATTTTGCTCATTTCCTCTGCTCCAGGCAAAAATTTCGTCCTTTGTCCTACAGTGGTCCTGCTCTCTCCCTAGCTACTGAGTTCCTCCAGCATTTTGTGTGTGTTGCTTCAGACTCAGATTAATTTCAGATTAGTTTATTGTCATATACACCAGGATGCAATAAGATTCCTTGCTCACAAGTAGTGCAAAAGAAAATCCTAAAGTGACAATGGCAGAATTAATAATTGAGCTAGAATTCCTCTTGTATTTTTTGTATGTATAAGGTGCCTTGAATCCTCAATCCTACTCACCAATGTCATTTCATGGCCCCTTTCAGCCCTTCTGATTCCTTGTTTATGTTATTTCCTGCTTATTCTATTAAGACAGGTATTGCAATAGATTTTTCCAAGACAAAGTGCCTCAACTCAGAATATTAAACTTAGAACATTTTGCCATTCATACCTGTTTCACCATTCAGTAAAATCATAGCTGACTTTTAACTTCATTGCCACTTTCTGATTACTTCTGGGGTGCTTTGGGAACAGCAAGCTTGTGCAGTACAGGTCAGTGGATACAAATAAATATTCCTGTTTCAGCCTGATACAGCTGAGAATCACAACAGCCTCCAAGGTCTGTACAGTAAATAAAGACATCTTAATGCAATTGAATGAACTATCGCAACTTAAAACTACAGAAACAATGCCAGTTCTCTTTGGATTCCACATAGGAAGCTTGGCTACAGGTCAGGGATACAAGTGTGTTTAAGGAAGCAGGGGTTTAGACTCCCACTACTGTCTATCTTGCTGGTAAACGTACAGCCTCTAGTAAATACTATCCAAGATCTCAGAGCTAGGGTGCCGTATCAGAGGGACATTAGGACTGCATGCGTCCTTTGTTTCATGGAATCCTGGTCCCATTCCTGCTCACCAGACTTGGAATATCTCGCAAATAAGTGCCGTCTATTTTACCTGCTGCAGGAGATTTCTGTGATCATTTTGGTAGCGGTGTACAGTCCACCTCAGGCCAATGTCAATCAGGCTTTAGATGATCAGAGTGATGTGATCAACATGCATGAAACAGCACACCCTGATGCGTTCACCATAATCTCGGAGGATTTTAATCAGGCCAGCTGGAAAAAGTCACTAAATAATTACCATCAACAAAATCACTTGTAGTACCAGAAGAAACAACACACTGGACCACTGTTACACCACCATCAAGAATGCCTGCCATGCTATTCCACACTCACACTTTGAAAGTCTGATCACCAGGTTGTACTTCTACTCCCTGACTATAGGCAGAGACTGGACAGCAGTGCCAGTAGTGAGGACCAAGAAGGTATGGACAAGGGAAGCACAAAGGCACTTACAGGACTGCTTTGAATTGGTGGACTAGACTGTATTCAAGGATTCATCTTTGAATTCAGATGAGTATACTGCAGTTGTTATCAACTTCATAAAAACCTATGGGGATGAGTGTGTGCCTACAAAACAAGTGCTGTACATTCCCAAACCAAAAGCCGTGGATGAAACAGGAGTTGTGCCATCTGCTGAGGGCCAGATCTGTGGCATTTAGGTCTGGTGATCCAGGTCTGTACAAGAAAACCAGGTATGACTTGAGGAGGGCTCTTTCAAGAGTGAAGAGACAATTCCAAGCAAGTTTGGAGGCGACATTGGAGCCATGTCAACCCTGGCAAGGTTTGCAAGAAATTATTTCCTAAAAAGTGAAACTCAATAGCATGAATGTCAGCAATGCCTCACTTCCAGATGAGCTCAGCGCCTTCTATGGTCCACTTTGAAAGGGAGAATATAACTAGAGCTGTGAAGATCCCTGCTGCACCTGGTGACGCTGTGATTTTGTCACAGAGGCTGATGTTAGGTGAACCCTCGTAAGGCAACAGGCCCCGATGGATTATCTGATAAGGCTCTGAGAACTTGCACCAACCAACTGGCAGGAGTATTCAAGAACATTTTCAACCTCTCATTGCTATGGTTGAATTTCTTACTTGCTTCAAAAAGGCAACAATTATACCAATGCCTAATAAGAGTAATGTGAGCTGACTTAATGACTATCACCCGGTATCACATCTGTGGAGATTAAATGCTTTGAGAGGTTGGTTGTGGCTAGAATGAACTCCTGTCTCAGCAAGGACCTGGACCTACTGCAATTTGCCTATCACCACAATAGGTCTATGGCAGACGCCATCTCAATGGCTCTTCATGTGGCCTTAGATCACTTGGAGAATACAAACACTTTTGTAAGGATGCTATTCATTGACTATGGCTCAGCGTTTAACACCACCATTTCCACAGTTCTGATCAATAAGCTGCAGAACCTGGCATCTGTACCTCTTTCTGCAATTGGATCCTCGACTTCCTAACCGGAAAACCACAATACGTGTGATTGGTGATAACGTCTCTTCCTTATTGATGATCAACACTGGTGCATCTCAGGGGTGTGTGCTTAGCCTGCTGCTCTACTCCCTCTATTCCTATGACTATGTGGCTAGGTGTAGCTCAAATACCATCTGTAAATATACTGAATCTCAGATGGAGATGAGAGTGTGTACAGGAGAAAGAAAAACCAGATGGTTGAGTGGTGTTGCAACAACAACCTTCACTCAATGACAGTAAGATGAAAGAGCTCTTTGTGGACTTCAGAAAGGGTAAGATAATGGAGCATGAACTAATGCCCATAGAGGGATCAGAAGTGGGGAGAGAGAGCGGTTTCAAGTTCCTAGGTGACAAGGTCTCCTGAAAATCTGACCTGGTCCTAACATATCAATGCAGCTGTAAAGAAGGCAAGACAGTAGCTATATTTCATTAGGAGTTTGAAGAGATTTGGTTTGTTGCTTAAAACACTCAAAAACTTCTCTAGATGTATTGTGGAGAGCATTCTGACAGGCTGCATCACTGTCTGCTGTGAGCGGGGGGTGGGCTACTGCACAGGACCAAAAGAAGCTGCAGAAAATTGTAACATTAGTCAACTCCATCTTGGGGACTAGCCTCCGTAGTATCTTAAGACACCTTCAAGGAGTGGTGCCTCAGAAAGGCGACGTCTGTTATTAAGGACCCCATCACCCAGGGCATGCCCTCTTCTTATTGTTATCATCAGAAAGGAGGTACTGAAACCTAAAGGCACACACTCAGTGATTCAGGAACAGTTTCTTCCCCTCTGCCATCCGATTCCTGAATGGACATTGAACCCCTGAACACTCCCTCATGATTTTTTACCTTATTTTAAGATATATTATTTCTGTTTTTGCACTATTCTTAATCTGTTCAACATACATAGATATGCTTGCTCATTAATTTACTTGGTTATTTATTTATTTTTCCTACATTACATTGTATTGCATTATACTGCTGCTGCTAAGTTAACAAACTTCACGACACATGCTGGTGATAATAAACCTGATTCTGATTTACACCATATCCAATTTCTAAAAATCTGTCAGTCTCTGTCTTGAGCATATTTAATAATTGCCCCTTGCCAGCTTTTTGACAGGGAATTTCAAAGATTGACTGCTTGCTGGTTGAAAAAAATTCTCCCCATCCCTGCCCTCAATTGGATAAACCCAGCCTGGGGAGATTTCAGCCAAGCATCGACTTTGTCAAACATCATAAGAATTTTATATATTCAATAAGGTAAGGGACTGTAAGTGGCAGGTTGTGCACCTAACTGCTTTTTTTAAAAAAAAATTTTTATTAGTTTTTCAAAACATTTTACAAATTAAAAACCCCAAATCCCAATGAGGAACATTAAAACAGTGCAAAATTAAGCATACAATAACAATATGTTACAAAGGAAGAGAATTTAGCAAAAAAAAAGCACCTAAATTAAAGACAAGTAAGCTTAGTGTCCTCCCCAAGCCCCACAACACAAGAAAAAACAACAGCAACTCCAGACCAACCACAACACAATATAGAGAGTATAAGTCAGGACAGCCAAGTTCCCAGACTGTGAATACACTCAGCAACAGAGGATAATAATGCCTTCTACCAGAAAAAAAAGGAGCTGAAAGCAAGGGACCGAAGAGAAAAAAAAACCCTAGTCAAGAGGAAGGTTATGAAAGTACTCGATAAAAGGTCCCCAGACCTTATGGAACTTTAGATCCGAATTGAGAACTGAATAATGAATTTTTTCGAGGTCCAAACAGGCCATGATGTCGTTAAGCCATTGAGCATGAGTGGGCGGGGCAGCATCTCTCCATCTGAGGAGGATCAAGCGTCTAGCCAGAAGAGAGGCAAAGGATAATATTCGGCATTTGGTCGGACCCAGACATAAATCTGTCTCGCCCCAAAAACCGAACAGAGCAATTCACCTAACTGCTTTTTAAGGGTAGATAATAAATAAGTGTTCTCAGATGCATTATCTTCAACAGTTCATTCAGTTGAAGTGTGATAACCCAAGCTCTTTCCAGGTTGGTTCTTCTGTCCTAATGTTGACCTACTTTCTTCAGTCCATGCTCATTTGGCCAAGCTAACCAAGTAAGCACAGTGTGTGTGAGTTTATAAAAGGTATTTGGATCTTTAACAAATGGCAAACTATCTACAGGCTCTAACTTGTGAATGGACTTTTTCCAACTTTTTTTCTCTGCTCAAGTGAAAATAGTTGATCAGGAAGTTAAAATACAAGTTCAGAAATGGGGTGTATTTACAAACATATGAACAGACAAATGAGCAAGAGTTGGCTGTTTGGATCCTTCAGCTTCTGAAAATTCAGTTATTTCAAGCTGGCTTGAAATTATGGCTGAACTGATTATAACTTAAACCTGCATTGCAGTCTACGTGTGCTATTCCTTCACCTCTTTGCTCATCATTTCTGCCTTAAAAAATATTCTGAGACTCTGCTTACACCTCTGTTGAAATTCCAAAGATTTGTCACTCTCTACGACTCAAAGTTTTGAACAATGCCCCCTAGTTCAAGTTTCTCCCAAATCTTTACGTCACTGCAGCAAGCTCAAAGCCAAATACAAGAAACAGATGTTTCTTGTGTTTGGCCCTAAAGCTGCTCCAATGAGGGTAATGCTAACAAAGGTTTTTCAACCAGCACAACCCAGAATCTTTTTAATAGCTTATTGAAACTAAATAACACTGTATTGCAAATAATATAACAATATGGTTGGTACAGATGACACAAAGTTTTGAAGAGTTGTGGACAGTTAAGATGGTTGTCAAAGGAGATAGCAGAATATAGATCAGTAACAGATAAGGGTAGAGAAATAAGGTGCACTTTAGTACAGGCAAGTGAGAATTGTGGCACTTTGGGAGGACAAATATAGGAGGAAAGTTAATGTCAGGGCCTTTAGCAGCATTGATGTATAGAGGGATCCTAGAGTCCATAACTCTCTACAAGTAGATGGGGTGGTAAAGAAGACATATGCCTATATTGGTCAGGGCATTGAGTACAAAAATTAGGAAGTCACGATGCAGATATATAAAACTTTGATTGGGCCGCACTTGAATAATCACGTGCAATTCAGTCATCCTATTATGGGAAGGATGTGGAGGATGTAGAAAAGTACACAGGCTTTCAGGCAGGAAAATGGAACATAGTGCAGGAGTAGACATTGAGGAACAAATAAATGTGGAAATCAGGATTTAAGGCTGTGTTGTATCAGTTTTAATGCCAAGAATTTGCCAAATCAAAACCTGATGAACTGAAGGCAGTGATGAACATAAAAGAATGTGATAAGAACTGCAGATGCTTGAAACCTAAAAAAAAGTAGAAAAAGCACTCAGTAGGACAGCAGCGTTTGCTGAAAGATGAATACAGTTAACATATTATTTTGAAGACCCTTCCTCTAGCAGTTTATTATTATTTACTATAGATTCCCAATGTCTCCAATCTTTTGTTTGTTAGAACCATAGAACCACAGAACACTACAGCACAGTACAGGCCCTTCAGCCCTCCATGTTGTGCCGACCCATATAATCCTTAAAAAAAAGTGCTAAACCCTCACTACCCCATAACCCTCCATTTTTCTTTCATCCATGTGCCTGTCCAAGAGGCTTTTAAATACCCCTAATGTTTTAGCCTCCACCACCATCCCTGTCAAGTCATTTCAGACACTCACAACCCTCTGTGTAAAAAACTTACCCCGACGTCTCCCCTAAACTTCCCTCCCTTAATTTTGTACATATGACCTCTGGTGTTTGCTATTGGTGCCCTGGGAAACAGGTACTGACTATCCACCTGTTCTTCAGTCTTCTGTAGTTTTGCACTGAAGATTGAAATATCTTCCTTGCTGACCATCAATGCTGGTACACCTCAAGAAAGCATGTTTACAGATCCATTCTTTTTCTGCCCAGGACTGTCTGGCTACGCACAGCTTAAATGCCATCAATAAATTTGCCAATTACACAACTGTTGTTGGCAGAATTTCAGGTGATGACAAGGAGGCATACAAGAGTGAGATAGATCAGCTCCTTGACTGGTGTCCCAACAAAAACCTTGCACTTACTGTCAGTAAGATCAAGGAATTGATTGTGGACTTCAGGAAGGGGAGGTTGAAGGAACACACACCAATCTTCATCAAGGAATCAGCAGGGAAAAGGTGAACAGTTTCAAATTCCTGCATGTCAACATCTTTGAAGATCTATCTTGGGCCCAACATATTGATGCAATTACAAAGAAGACATGACAGCAACCATATTTCATTAGGGTTTTGAAAAGATTTGGTACATCATTAAAGATGCTCAAGTTTTTTACAAATGTACCACAAAGAGTATTCCAACTGATTACATCGCTGTCTGGTATGGAGGAGCCACTGCACTGAATCAGATAAAGCTGCAGACAGTTGTAAATGCAGCCAACTCCATCATGGGCACTAGACTCCTCAGCATCAAGAACACCTTCAAAAGGTGATGCCTTAAAAAAGGTGGTATTCATCATTGAGGACCCCCATCACCCAGGACATGTCCTCTTCTCATTGCTACCATTAAGAAGGAGGCACAGGAGCCTGAAGGCACACTCTCAATGTTTCAGGAACAGCTTCTTCCCATCTACCATTAGATTTTGGAATGGACAGAGAACCAATGTACGCCATCTTACAATATATTTCTTTTTTCTCTCTCTTTTTGCACTACTTATTTAATCTAAAATTTGATTTATATTTCTTATTGTAATTTATATTTTTATTATATATTGTATAATAATAATGTATGCCACAAAATAACAAATTTCATGACATAGGTCACTGATATTAAACCTGATTCTGATTTTGATTTCAATAATTATTTGGTATAGTTGACAGTGAAGAGATCTTTTCCAATACCCGAGAGGTAAAATATTAAATGAGTAGCAAAGCATGGAAAAGTATAAAATAAATCTTTGTTGAAATTAAGGCCAGTTGTTTCTTGGAAGATACCTTTTCAGATATTGCAATGATTCTAAGATACAATACAGGCAACACCGTGAATATTTTGGAACCTTACCTTATTTTGGAACTGCCGTTAATATAAAATGGGCTAAGACACAGAATGCCAGATTAATGGTTTCATCAAGGAGCTCTTAACTGGTTCTACAGCCTTATGCAAAGCCCATTTGTTAAAACTGTTACTTCAACTGTTAGTTGAACTCAGTTGTGTTACAAAAAAATCACAAGGGGTCTGTCAGCTTTCTATCAGTTGCTGAATGAAGTCTTTGTTGGTAAAATAGCAAAGAGAGAAATGAAGGCAGAATTACTGCCAACTTCTGTCCATTATAAAAGATCATTGGATGTAGTGTGGATAATTGTTCCACATTAATGAGGGAAATATATACGTATAATATTCTCACCTTTACTGTAAATGGGTAGATTTTCAGCTTCCCAGTATAAAATTGGGGTTACAGGGCCACCTTTTATCAAACTAATTGTTTCTGTAAAGAATGGTAAAAATGGACTCTATAGTCCTTTAAAAAATCAGATATTTGTGAACTTATGGAAATAAATTGATAAGGATAGTTGCAGCACATTATCTCCTAAAGTAACAAGGCATATGATTCATTTTCTGAAAGGATATTACTATATGTATGATATCTGATCTAATAAAACCATGTCTCAACTATCTTAGGTACAATGCATTCTAGTTAATTGGGGCAGCTGTTTATATGGGACAAAAATAAATTGAGAAAATAACTGGGATTCCCTTCATTCATTTGGGACATAATACTATTTAATTGGGACAGAAGACTTGCTGAACATGTTCTAACTAGCATCGGTTGTGTGCACTTGTGTGGCCGTTAGACACTACACCATGCTTAAAGTGAACAGTTTTTTAAAAATAGCATCAATTGCATGTGGTTGTGTTAAAAAATCAGAGATTTTGGTCACTGATAATTGGCGAGAAATAACCAGTAAGACTATTCAGAACTGAATATTTTGCTCACTGTGGTTTCAAGCATTCAGGCTTGAAGACACCTGAAGCAGCTGGGAGTGAAAATGAAACTATTTCACTACTTGAACAAGTTCGGAACTATGAAGAATTTGAAGTTATTGACAATCTTCTTAAATGTTACAATGAAAATGAACATTTGGGGGATAGCACACTGGATGAATTTCTCTGTCAATAACCATTGGAGACTAATTCACAGTTTTATAGTATTGTACTATAGTACTATTGGTAGCATTCTAATTTGTTCTGTATTTCAGTTAAATACATAATCTGTTACTCAGTTTGTCTTTTCCATGAAACTTTGATTCATTGAGGCAGCTGCTTAATTGGGTCAAAATGTAACAGCCCTGATGTGTCCCAATTAACCAGAATCCACTGTATTATGTTTTTATTCCTTCGAAGAGATCAGAAGTATATGATTTGAAAATAAAAAAATCAGATTATTTCAAAATAAAAGGCCAAATGCTCAGAACAATTTCTCACTTCCTTTGGTTCTAAATAGCAGCCAGAAACAATGCAAGTACTTTAAAACGGCAGTTGGCAACTTGCACTGCTTTCCTGTCACAATTCTGTAAAGCAACATGTTAGTATCGCTGTTTCCAATGTTGGAAAATGCATCTGCTTCTAACACTAAAATTGAACAGCTTTGGTCCGGTGACATAATTTATGACATAATAAATGACCCTGTCTCCAATTTAACAGTACATTGTCCAGATGGCATACTATATCTGAGATGCCAGCAAGAATGATCATGACCAGGAATTGATTTCTTTCAATGAGTGCTCCATGCAATCCCATTAGGATGCCTTTGGTGTGTCATACATTTGGCTAGCCTTTCCATTTCCCCCGCAACAGTCATTCTAGAAACTTTCTGGCCAACCACCTCCTCTCTCACTACCATCCAGGGCCCTGAACAGTCCTTCCAGATGAGTCTGTTAGGGTCATTTACTGTGTTTGGTGCCCCCAGTGTGGCCTCCTGTACATTGGTGAGACCTGACATTGATTGGGAGATCGTTTTGCTGAACGTCTATGCTCTGTCTGCCAAAACCAGCGGGATCTTCCAGTGGCCAACCATTTTAATTCTACTTCCCATTGCCACCCACCTTTTAAATCTACTCAGCTTTTTTTCTCCAGTCCTGCCAAAGGGTTTTGGTCTGAAATTGGCTCTCATCCTGACTAATACCCTGTATTTTCAGTCTATCAGGGCTGGCATTTAAATTCAACCAAGGATAGAACAGTGACAGGCTCCACGCGCTGGAGAGAGTAGTGAAGGTTGTGAAGATCAAGTGATATTGGCTCTCGCATCTGACCTGGGCCAACATTTAAATTGTCTAAACAGCACATTTTACCTTGCACAAGGACCCAGGCATTGCTGCTGCACAAGGGCCCGGGTCTAGACCATGCTGCCCAGTGACTTACTCTGGGCTCAGGTTTTGTTGTCCAGGCTGAAGCCATTCTCAAGCTCTACAGACCAGCTCAACACCCAGAGTGATCCAACCTTGCATCCAGTCCAGTTGTACAAGCATTGAAATTGAATCTCCTCTGTCCAGGCCCTGAATTCTCCTTATGGCACCTAGAGTGATCCAACCTTGCTCCAGGGCTAGCTATGCAGACATCGGAATTCCACCTACATTGATTAATCACCCAAACTAGCCTCGCCATCGCTCACCCCTTCACTGTTTGCGGCAATTATTTAGACCCTAAGACCACTTGGCTCATCGTGTCTGCTCTGCCATTTCATCATGGCTGATTCAACTTTTCCAGCTCCAATCTCCTGCCTTCTCCCCGTATCCCTTCATGCCCTGACCAATCAAGAATCTATCAACCTCTGCCTTAGATGTACGTAAAGACTTGGCCTCCACAGCTGCCTGTGGCAAAGAATTCCACAGATTCACCACTTTCTGGCTAAAGAAATTTCTCCTCATGTCCATTCTAAAAGGACACCCCTCTATTCTGAGGCTATATCCTCTGGTCTTAGACTCTCCTACCATAGGAAACATCCTCTCCGCTTCTACCCTATCAAGGCCTTTTACCATACCATTCAAAAGGTTTCAGTGAGGTCCCCCTTAATCTTCTAAATTCTAGTGAATACAGGCCCAGAGCCATCAAACGCTCTTCATATGACAAGCCATTCAATCTTGGAATCATTTTTATGAGCCTCCAGTTTCAGCACAATCTTTCTAAGATAAGGGGACCAAGACTGTTTGCAATACTCCAAGCGAGGCCTCACCAGTGCTTTATAAAATCTTACCATTACATCCTTGCTTTTATATTCTAGTCCTCTTGAGATGAATACTAACATTGCATTTGCTTTCCTCAATGCAGACTCAACCTTTAGGGAATCCTGCACAAGGACTCCCTAGACACTTTGCACATCATTTTTAAAATGTTCTTTTCCATTTAGAAAACAGTCAGTCCTTTCATTTCTTCCACCAAAATGCATGACCAAACACTTACCGACACTGTATTCCATCTGCCATTTCTTTGCCTGTTCTCCTAATCTAAGTCCTTCCGTAGCATCTCTGAAGAGACTCCTGGACAGGTACATAGAGCTCAGAAAAATAGAGGGCTATGGGTAACCCTAGGTAATTTCTCAGGTAAGGACATGTTTTGCACAGCCTTGTGGGCTGAGGGGCCTGTATTGTGCTGTGGGTTTTCTATGTTTCTACATCTGATGATTGAACCTTGTGGTGTGAGTCTTGAAGCTCCTGTACCTTCTTCCTGATGGCAGCAGTGAGAAGCAAGTATCACCTGTGTGGTGGGGTCACTGACGATTGATGCCGTTTTCCTGCAACAATACTCTGTGTAAATACGCTCAATGGTGAGGGGGACTGGGCCATACCCACTATATTTGAAGGACTTTCCATTCAAGGGCATTGGTACTTCCATACCAGGCTATAATGCAGGCAGTCAATATACTCTCCAGCACACGTCTAAAGAAGTTTGTCAAGGTTTTAGATGGTATGCTAAATCTTTGTTAACACCTAAGGAATGAGAGGCACTGCCTTGGTTTCTTTCTAATTGCACTGATGTGCTGGGCCCAGGACTAGTCCTCTAAAATGAATACACTGAGGAATTTAAAGTTCCTGATCTTCTCCATATCTGGTCCTTCGATGAGGACTGGCTCATGGACCCCTGGCTTCCTCCTCCTAAAGTCAAAAAATCAACTCCCTTGTCTTGCTGACATTAAGGAAGAGGTTGTCATTGTGGCACCACTCAGTCAGATTTTCTGTTTCCTTCCTGGACTCTGATTCATCACCACCTTTGTTTCAGCCTACAACAGTGGTGTCGTCAGCAGACTTGAATATGGTATTGGAGCTGCGCTTAGCCACACAGTCATAAGTGTAAGGTAAATAGGGCAGGAGCTAAGCACACAGCCTTGTGGTGCACCTGTGCTGTTGAGGAGATGTTGTTGCCAATCTGAACTGACTGGGATCTGCAAGTAAGGAATTTGAGGATCCAATTGCACAAGAAGATATTGAGGCCAAGGTCTAGAAGCTTATTGATTAGTTTTCAGGGGATGATATTATTGAATACTGGGCTGTAGTTGATAAAGAGCATTTTGACGTCCTTATCTGTGGGGGATTGGTTCCAGGACCCCACATGGATACCAAAATTCGTGGATGCTAAAGTCCCTTATTCAACCTGTCTCAATGCAGTGGACCTTAGGACCCAGCGGAACCCCAGACCTTATTTAACCTGTCTCAGTGTGGTGGACATTAGGACCCAGCTGCAGAGATCTGAATCTGCAGTGTTTCTGTTTGCAACAATAATCATGAACACAATTGAAAATAAAGTGGAAATAATAAAACAATCAGAAAGAGGTGAAACGCCATCGGTCATTGGAAAAGTGTTAGGCTACGTCGGTCAACGATCAGAACAATTTTAAAGGATAAAGTGAGAAAGGCTCTGCCCCGATGAAAGCTGCAATTATTACTGAGCAACGCAGTGGTTTAACTATTGGGTTTTGGGGTTTTGGGTTTTTGATCCTCCACATCAACCGTGCCAGTGGAGAGCGCCCTCGATAGCGATCTGTCCCAAGTCCCGAGAACTTTCGTTCCCCAGCCTGGCGCTGAAACATATTTTCTTAAGTGTTTTATATGCATGGAAAGGTAAAATATATACTATATTCTAAGACAAACATTTGACTAACTGACGCTAAATAATACTGGATGTACCTGTTCCAACTTACTTATTAAGAGAACTTCTGATTTTTTTCAATCCCGATCCACGATAATGCACGCACATCCTCCCGTATACTTTAAATCATCTCTAGATTACTTATAATATCTAATACAATGTAAATGCTCTGTAAAGTTGTTGTTATACTACATTGTTTAGGGAGTAATGACAAGAAAAAAAAGCCTGCACATGCTTGAACAACAAGTGCTGGAAGAGCACTTCTGGGTTTTCACGATTCGCACATTCGCACATCGGTTGAATTTGCAAATACGGTTGAATTCGCGCATGCGGAATTCGCGGATAAGGAGGGCCGACTGTATG
This sequence comes from Hypanus sabinus, assembly GCF_030144855.1. Classification (NCBI taxonomy): domain Eukaryota; kingdom Metazoa; phylum Chordata; class Chondrichthyes; order Myliobatiformes; family Dasyatidae; genus Hypanus; species Hypanus sabinus. Next base: position 48,716,102 of record NC_082722.1, read on the forward strand.
CATCTTTGCTGTCCACTGTTCCAGGGTTAGTGAAGAGCCAATGAGATGGCATCTGCTGTGGACCTTTTGCTCTGGTCGGTAAACTGGAGGCAAAATATTATTCAGGCCAAACATCAGAATGGGGAAGAAATGTAACCTAAGTGACTTTGACCATGGAATGATTGAAGGTGCCAGAGAGGGTGGTTTGAGTATCTCTGAAACTGCTGATCTCCTGGGATTTTCATGCACAATAGTCTCTCACAATTTAGAGAGAATGGTGCAAAAAATACAAAACATCCAGTGAGCAGTAGTTCTGTGGGCAAAATGCCTTATTAATGGTAGAAGTCAGTGGAGAATGGCCTGACTGCTTCAAGCTGACAGGAAGGCAGCAGTTACACAAATAACCACGCATTACAACAGTGGTGTGCAGAAGAACATCTCTGAACCTTGAAGTGGATGAGCTACAGCAGCAGAAGACCTTGAACACACCTCCTGCGCTAATAAAATGGCCACTGAGTATATAAGGACTCCCAGGTCTGTCTGAATATAAACACGATTCGAACTCCCACCCTTTAAAAATACTCCACATTTCTACTTTTATCTAGCAAAATGGATGATCTTACATTTCCCCACATTAAATTCCAACTATGTTCGTGTCCATTTGCTTAACCTGTCTGTATCTAGAAGTTCATAAGCTTATAGGCCTAGAAGCTCTCAGGAAATGATTCATTTATGAAATGATTTTGATACATGTGTGAATAATGGGTTTAGTTCTGACTCCATTACCAATTTCTGAAGCATTTGAGGCCTGTGGAACACTTTTTCAGAAATACTTTTCTTTGAGGGAGGTGGTTCAGAGGATAGAGGAAGACAACTAAGAACTGATATTTGGGGAAATAGAAATGGCCAGTGGGCGGGTTTGGATAAATCTTCAGGCAGGATGTATTAAACTTGTATATAAAATTATGGGGAGTTTTTGTGGAGCAGACTGCATGAAACTGAACGAGTGTGATGAGTACCAAGAATGCTTCATCTTTTCTGGAGAGACAGAAAGAAAGTGGTGTTGCTGGCAACATATAACAAGTGTCTTGACAAGGACTTGAATTGCCAAGGTGCCAGAGGCTAGACATACTGGGAAATGAGATCAAAACAGATGGGTGCCTGTTGGTTGGTATCAGGTTAAATATAATGCATCAAATGACCTGATTTCATCCTATATGTGCCACTGAGTCTCCCTGAATCCTCTTTATAATTTTATCGAGTCATAGTTGAAGACAGCTATAACATGGAAGTAGGTCTTTCAACCCTCTGAGTCGGTGCTTATCATCAAGTATTCTAATTACGCTAATCCTACCGTAACACATTTTATACTCCTCTCATCCCTATACACTGCCCATCCCCTCCCCTCACATACATGCACATCAAATCATGCCTTTACACACAGATCAATTTAAAGTGATCAATTAATCTACCAATTTGCACATGTTTAGATGTGGGTCAAAGCAGGAGAAACCCTTGTGATCACAAGAAGAGCATGCAAACACCACACAAGCTTCTTCAGAGGTCAAGACCAAAACCAGGTCGTTAAAACTAAGAGGCACTGGATTCCACTAGTTCCACCCCTCTACTGCCCAAATGTCACATATAGATATATTTGATACTGTCTTGCACAGTATTGATATAGAAAGTGAACAGCTGGAGTCTCATTATCACTCTATTAGTCACAACCTTGCTGTCTGATATTTAAAAAACATCAACTCTACTTTCTGTCCATTAACTAAACCTCAGCCCATGACAATAAAATGCCCCCCAATACTGTGCACCTTAATTTTGGTTAAAAATCTTATATATGCCACCATATCGCCATATGCAGGTTGATGGTATAATTTGAAAGTCCAGACACATCATATCAGTTGCCTCACCATTATCCATTCCCCAGTTTACATCCTTACAAAACTGCAATAGATTTTTCAACAATCTCCATTCATAAACCCACATTAACTGCCCAAACAGTTATCACTTTGTTAGCAATCTGTTATCACTTCTAATAGATTGCAACATTTTTATTATTGCAAATGTCAATATTAAGTGATGGGTATTTTCCATTTGTTCCCTATTATCTTGCATCCATGAAAATTAAGATGCGACAAACTATGCTATATCTATATGCCATTTTGTAGAATGCACAGTAGTGCTAAGGATGTGTCACCATAATATATTTCTAGCCCCTGAAGTTTAGAAAGGAGTTGCACGATTAAAATAAAGCCTATTTTGTTAAAGATAGATAAATGATAAATTATAACAAAAGAAGCAAAACAGGAATTAAAATTGCTAAAATTGTGGAAGAAAATCTTTACATGTCCAGCAATAACTAGACTTCCTGATAGGACCCAATGCACTAATCTTGAAAGAAAGTTATTGAATAGCAATGACATTTCGTATTCAATTTGCTTCTCTGTTCTTAGCAAAGAATATGACAAAAGTTATTTTGGAAATGCAGGAAGCATTTCATGTGCCATATTCAAGTTTGCTGATGACACCACTGTCATGGGCCTAATCAAAGATGGCGATGAATCAGCATATAAGAGGAGATCTGACTAAGTGGTGTCATAACAAAAAACCTCTTATTCAGTGTCAGCAAGACCAAGGAACTGATTATTGACTTCAGGAAAGGAAAAGCAGAGATTCATGACCCAGCGTTCATTGGAGGATTGTAGGTGGAGTGGGTTAGCAACTTTGAATTTCTAGATGTTACTATTTCAGAGGACCTGTCCTAGACCTAACACGTAAGTGTAATTACAAAGAAAGCATGGCAACACCTGTACTTCTTTAGGAGTTCGCAGAATTCAGCATGACATCTAAAATGTTGACAAACTTCTGTGGGTGTGTAGGAGAGAGGATATTGACTGGCTGTATCATAGTCTGGTATGGAAACACCAATGCCCTTGAATGGAAAATCCTATAAAATCTACTAGATTCGGCTAGGTACAGTATGGTTAAAGTCCTCCCAACCATTGTGCACATCTACATGAAACTCTGGTGTAGGAAAGCAGTATCCATCATTAGAGATCCGCACCACCCAGGCCATGCTCTTTCTGCACTGATGCCAGTAGGTAGAACCTCAGGACTTGCACCACCTGGTACAAGAACAGCTACTACCTTCAACCATCAGGCTGTTAAATATAAGGAGATGACTACACTTAGCTTCACTTGCCCCATCATTATAATGTTCCCAGAACCAATGATATCACTTTCAAGTGCTCTTTATCTCATTACCAGATGTCCTTGTTATTTAGTACTATTTATTTATATTTGCATTTGCACAGTTTTTTGCCTAATGCGCTCTGATTGATCTTTCATTGATCCTGTTACACTTACTATTCCATCAATGTGCTGAGTTTGCCCACAAGAAGTTGGGTCTCAGGGTTGTAAATAGTGACACACATAGATGTTGATAACATTGACTTAAAAGTTTTGAAGTCAGAAGAGCCACTTATGCACATTTCTGCATTAGAACAAGCTATTTAGAGATTTAATAATTTCCAGTTGATCACCTATATTTATCTAAAATTGGCCAGATGGTCTTGGCACCTAGAGCATCTAATATCAGTTTCATTCACCAATATGACAATTTAATTTTTTTGAAGGAAGGGCTTAGTCATGTTATCATCTTTCATTCAACTTCCTTGTGTTCAAATCAGGATATTACTGCTGCAATAATTTCCTTCAATCAGGTTTCTAAGACCTAAGCTGCTGGCAAAAAATGCTTCCAAGCAACCAGTTTGTAGAATACAAGGAAAATTACAACAGCCACATTAGTTCTTATTTTATTTTCTGATTTCTTCTTGTATCCAGGTGCAAATTTTGTTCTCTCTTTACCTACAATGACACAGTGACCTTCAGTATATCAACCACTTGCATGTTTCTTGAAGGAGGAAGAACAACAGCAAATAGCATAGACCTTAGGCAACACAAACCAAATGCTGGACGAACTCAGCAGGTTAGGCAGCATCTATGGAAATGAGTAAACAGTTGATGTTTCAGCTAGAACCCTTAAGCAGACCTTAGATACTTTATTTTGCCTTCATGTGTAAAAATAGAAACATAGAAGTATAGAAAATAGGTGCAGGAGTGGGCCATTCGGCCTTTCGAGCCTGCACTCCCATTCAGTATGATCATGGCTGATCATCCAACTCAGAACCCTGTACCTGCTTTCTCTCCATACTCCCTGATCCCTTTAGCCACAAGGGCCACATCTAATTTCCTCTTAAATATAGCCAATGAACTGGCCTCAACTGTTTCCTGTGGCAGAGAATTCCACAGATTCACCACTCTCTGTGTGAAGAAGTTTTTCCTCATCTCAGTCCTAAAAGGCTTCCCCTTTATCCTTAAACTGTGACCCCTTGTTCTGGACTTCCCCAACATCGGAAACAACCTTCCTGCATCTAGCCTGTCCAATCCCTTTAGAATTTTATATGTTTCAATAAGATCCCCCCTCAATCTTCTAAATCCCAGTGAGTATAAGCCTAGTCGATCCAGTCTTTCTTCATATGAAAGTCCTGCCATCCCAGGAATCAATCTGGTGAACCTTCTCTGTACTCCCTCTATGGCAAGAATGTCTTTCCTCAGATTAGGGGACCAAAACAGCACACAATATTCTAGGTGCAGTCTCACCAAGGCCTTGTACAACTGCAGTAGAACCTCCCTGCTCCTGTACTCAAATCCTTTTGCTATGAATGCCAACATACCATTTACCTTTTTCACCGCCTTCTGTACCTGCATGCCCACCTTCAATGACACCCAGGTCTCGTTGCATCTCCCCTTTTCCTAATTGACCACCGTTCAGATTGTTCAGACTGTTTTCCTGTTCTTGCAACCAAATGGATAACCTCACATTTATCCACATGAAATTGCATCTGCCATGAATTTGTCCACTCACCTAACCTATTCAAGTCACCCTGCATCCTCTTAGCATCCTCCTCACAGCTAACACTGCCGCCCAGCTTCATGTCATCCGCAAACTTGGAGATGCTGCATTTAATTCCCTCATCTAAATCATTAATATATATTGTAAACAACTGGGGTCCCAGCACTGAGCCTTGTGGTACCCCACTAGTCACTGCCTGCCATTCTGAAAAGGTCCCGTTTACTCCCACTCTTTGCTTCCTGTCTGCCAACCAATTCTCTATCCACATTAATACCTACCCCCAATATTGTGTGCTTTAAATTTGCACACTAACCTCCTGCATGGGACCTTGTCAAAAGCCTTTTGAAAATCTAAATATACCACATCCACTGGCTCTCCCCTATCCACTCTACTAGTTACATCTTCAAAAAGTTCTATAGGATTCGTCAGACATTATTTTCCTTTCACAAATCCATGCTGACTTTGTCCGATGATTTCACCTCTTTCCAAATGTGCTGTTATCACATCTTTGATAACCAACTCTAGCATTTTCCCCACCACCGATGTCAGACTAACCGGTCTATAATTCCCCGGTTTCTCTCTCCCTCCTTTTTTAAAAAGTGGGGTTACATTAGCCACCCTCCAATCCTCGGGAATTAATCCAGAATCTAAGGAGTTTTGAAAAATTATCACTAATGCATACACTATTTCCTGGGCTACTTCCTTAGGCACTCTGGGATGCAGACCACCTGGCCCTGGGGATTTATCTGCCTTTAATCCCTTCAAATTTCCTAACTCCACTTCCCTACTAACATGTATTTCCCTCAGCAGACAACCAATGTCTGCTGATTAAAAACAAGGCTGCACCTTCTTCATTACTACAGTGAGCCAAATTGGAAGAATAACATTTGAAATTTCCAATAATCTTCCAATTTCAATTATTTTTCCCCTTCTGCATACGCAACAGGGTTTCCTTTCCCTTTTTTCACTTTTCCTATCTCCTCCCATTTGATTCCATCCGCCAAATCAACCCCCCCCCCCAATCTGGTTCCACCTATCACCTTCAAGCCTCTGTCACCAACCCCTCCTTGGTACTACAAAATATTCTCAATGTTGCAGACTGGAAGGGAATAGGAAATACTGAAATGTTGACTCATGCCTTTTGCTTCCACTAAACTCTCCCAGCAATGTTTTTTGCAACATAGTTTTCTTCAAACTTTATTTAGCCAAATATGTCTACAGAAATGGCAGTGCCAACATCTAAACAGATTACAATATTCTTCCAAGGTAGCCAAATAATTCCTGACTCATTAGGCAACCTAGAGTACCTCGATCTCTAAAGCAAATACTTAGACCTTGTTTCCTCAAGCAAGGAATTTTAGCCCCATAGCCAAAAGGAACTGGAAAGGTTTCTCCTGCATCACTTTGTGCACTCTCCAGAACCATGCCACAATTTATAAGAATTAAAAAAGGTCACTCCATGATTGCTCAAAATGAGTTGCACTTTCTAGCAGCTCTAGGTATGTTGTTTTATATGTTATTTTTGATGGAATCATTGCCCCTGACATGTGTATCACGGGATACTAAGCTAGCACTCCTATAGTTCCTGAAGATAACAAGGAACAATAACAACAAAGTTTGCTATTGGCATATTGTAATTGTATTTGGACAGATAATGTACAAACCTTTTAAATAGAGACCAGTTATAGTTCATGTTCTGTGTTACCTATGTACAAAGGTGCATCAAAGCAGCCACTGGATTAAGAGATAACCAGATGCGAAGAGATGGAATCTAATACCAGCTGTCGGGATCCATTGATAAATTGACATGCAGGAGACATTCTCTATGATTAATAACATACTTATCTCATTAACAGTCATGCATTTGTTTTCCCAATTCATCTGCAATATGGCTTCAATTATTTTATACAAGAAAAGTCTGTACTGTCATTCCTGCCTTCCCTATATCTACAGCTTCCTACCCTATTTTTCTATAATTTAATGTAGTTGCTGCTACAAAATAGTTTCCTGTACATATAGAAATCAGACACAAATTGGGAACATCTTCACTAGGCCCAACAGCATGATCCCAAGTTCTGATAACTAAGTGTTTTAATACTATTCTAAGAAAGTTCTACTTAGTCTCATGTGTTATTTCTTAATCTGTCATTTTACACTTCCACAGCCAAGATTGATGTCAAGAATTTCAATTCCTATCTATGCCCTATATTGTCACAAACAGAAGCTAATGATAATGATCCACTTCTATTCCTTCTTGACTCTTCCTTTGTATGTTTCTTGACCCTTTTTACTGTGTTCCATCTTTCTTTTATATTCCATTCATTCTTTCTCCCACTCCGTTCTCTCTCAAATCCAGGTCTGTTTAAAGGACATTAACCTGGTACGTTAACACGATTTTTTCCCGTGCTTGTGCCACCTGATCTCATGAGTACTGCTGGCATTTCTGTTTTGAGAATTCAGAATTTCAGTGTTTGTAGTATTTTTCTTTTTGTATTATAATTTAATTTTTAAAAATTTTGATCAGTTATTGTAAAGTGAATTTAACTGATGGAAATAGCTATTATACCAAGCTTTAGAAATAGGACTGAAATAATTTAATTTCAAAAGGGCTGAAAGAATTAAGTCAACAACAAGAACCTAAAACCTGAACATGAATGTGGTGAAGAAACTTAAAACTTCTTTTTAGTAATACTTTTATTAATAGGAGACCAACTATTTGGTTTATTTCACCCCAAAAACAGCTTTGTTAATTAAAAGACAAATCGATGTACTAGAAGTACTTTGACATGATTATAACTGTGGGAAGAAAGAGCCAAAGTTCAACTCTGAGCCAAGTGAGTATCAAACCTACCACACGGTACAATCTCTTAGTTATAAATGCTTCCTTTCCAATGCCACAGTTAAATGTGAAGTTCAAGAATAACTACTTTTGTGCCTGAGCTAAAGTCAGACAACCTAGACATTATCAAGCAAAAGTGCATTTCAAGAGTGTGGGAAAACAGTCTTCAGTTAGGCTCGCTTCCAATTGAATTGAACCAATAACAAAAAAAAAAGCTTGCAGAGCAGACAGTTTCACCCATCTACCTCTTGAAACTGGTAGGAGAAAACTGGCAGTATACACTGGGAACAAGGAGGAAGTACAGAGACCTGGCAGTCGCATTTGGCCATAACTTTTTGTTGGAAACCCTCACAAGGCCATTTAAACAATAAAGCTTTTCAAATATCAAATAACAGGATTTAAAGTTCTAAATTAATGTTAAAATATATGAGATACTCAGAATAATTGCAACATATTGTATTTCAGAGTTTTCTTTACATTTTCTCTGGGATAATTTTATGATTAATCAAACACAAAGAACAGTTAAATATTAATTTATAATTACAAGAGTTTTACAAGTACTGTTTGGAAGGAATACTTGTAACATCTAGGGTAATATAGTTTTGCCCACTGCTACAACTATTGACCACTGCTAGACTACAAGTAGGAATGCCAAGACTGCATTTCAGGAAATCTGATCACCTGGCTGTCCTTCTCCTACCTGCATACAGGCAGAGGCTAAAGACTAAGGGCCCAGAGGTAAGGACACAAAGAGGTGGTTGCAGGAGGCAGAGGAGAGGCTACAGGATTGCTTTGAGTCGGTCAACTGGCCCATGTTCAAGGGCTCATCAGAGGATCTGAATGAATACGCCATGATTGCCACAGACTTTATAAAGTCGTTAGTGCACGAGTGTATCCCAACAAAAACACTTGGGGTCTTCCCCAACCAGAAGCTCTGGATGGACCAAGAGATCACAATCTGTTAAGGACCAGATCAGTGGCGTTCATGTCTAGTGACCAAGTAAATATCAAGAGGTCCAGGTACAATCTCTGAAAAGCCATCTCACATGCAAAGTGGCAATTCCAGAGCAAGCTTGAATCACAGAAGGATTCTCGACAGCTGTGGCAAGGCGTCAATGCTACCAGAACGACACTGATTTCAACAGCAGTTTGCCCCAGTGAGCTCAATACCTTACATGCATGCTTCGACTGACAAAACATGGAGACACCTTCACAAACTTCCACAGCGCTGTGATTTCAGTGTCTGAGGCTGGGTGAGAGTATCTTCCAGGAAGGTGAACCCACAGAAAGCATATGGCCGGAGTGTTCGTTGATATCTTTAACCTCTCCCTTTGGCAGTCTAGCTTCAAGCAGGCTTCCATTATATCAGTGCCCAAGAAGAATGTAGTAATTTGCATCAATGACTATTGTCCAGTAGCACTTACATCCATGATGATGAAGTGCTTTGAGAGGATGGTAATGAAACTTATCATTTCTTGTCTGAGGCTTGGATCCAAATCAATTTGTCTACTCAACCCTGGGACATCCAGACAGTGAAGATGCATACGTCAGGATGCTCTTCATTGACTACAGCTCTGCACTGAACACTATCATCTTCTCAAAACTAATTAATGAGCTCCAAGACCTGGGCCTCAGAACCCCCTTGTGGAACTGGATCCTCAGTTTCCTCACTTGCAGACCCCATTCAGTTTGGATTGGCGGTAACATCTTTGCCACAATCATCATCAGCACACATGCACCACAAGGCTGTGTGCTTGGCCCCTGCTCTACTCAGTTTATACTTGTGAAAATGAGGATAAGTACATCTTCAGTGCCATATTTAGGTTTGTTGGCGACAGCATTGTTGTTGGCTGTAGCAAAGGTGGTGATGAATTAGCAAATAGGAGGGAGAATGAAAATCTGGCTGAATGGGGCCACAACAACAGTTTCTCATTCAATGTCAGCAAAACCATTGAGCTGATTGTTAACTCCAGGAGGAACATGATCCAGCCTTCATAGGGGGATCAAAGGTGGGGACTTTAAATTCTTTGGAGTTATCATTTCAGAGGATCTGTACTAGTTCCAGCACATAAGTGCTATTGCAAAGAAAGCAGTGTCTCTACTTTCTTACAAATGTAAAGGGGGTTTCTTCTTTTTTCTTTGTTACTGTTGGGAAAGGGTTTCTTCTTTTTGTTAACTAGCAGGAATGCTAATTTACTGATAACGAGAATTGTATTCCTTTGTAAACCAAATGGGGATTAATGTTCTTTCTTCTGAGTCTGTAAGCTTTTGTTGACGGGCTTTTGGGCAGATCGGCGCGAGGGGGTTGAGAGAGGACGCAATGCTGTAAGTTGGGCGAGGATCGGACCCCAAGCAGGGGTCCGAGGCTGGGAGGTACTCCGAGGAGGGGGGATGAAGCTAGATGTGCTTGGTTGACCACTCGGAGGGTCCTGAGCTACGAGTCGAGGAGTTCGGAGGGTCCTGAGCTGCGAGTTGAGGAGTTCGGAGGGGATCGAATGGTGGCCAGAAGACTTCAGAAATTGAGCTCCAACGGTTGTGCACGAAGTGGTTTGGACTTTGATAAGTTTGGCGCCTTTTCTTTATTTTTTTCTCTTCATATATACTGTATCATTATTAATCACTTAGTTATAGTAACCTTTATAAATTGTACTCATTTAATCGCATATGGTGTACTGTCTGTTTTTGGGCAAGGCGGGGACATCACACAGCATCCAACCAGCTGATTACCCAGTTTGGCGGGGCCGAAGGCTGCTCCCCCTAGACGAAACGAGCTGAGCGAGCCTGAGGCGACCCAGGGGGTTACACAAATTTATGAAGATTCAGCATGTCATCTAAAACTTTGACAAGCTTCTATAGAGGCAGGGTAGAGAGATTACTGACTGGCTGCATCACGGAAACACCAGTGCCCTTGAACAGAAAAACCTACAAAAAGTAGTGAACACAGTCCAGTCCATTACGGCTAAAGCCCTCTCCACCATTGAACACATCTATAAGGAGACCTGTCACAGAAAAGCAACATCCATCATCAAGGATCCTACCATCCAGCCCATGCTCTCTTCTTGCTGCTGCCATAAGGGAGGAGGTACAGGAGACTCAGGTCCCACACCATCTGATTCTGGAACAGTTGTTACCCATCAACTATCAGGCTTTTGAGCCAGAGGGAATAATTGCACTCATCTTCACTCACCCTGACACCTCAACCTCTGACCTCACTTTCAAGGACTCTACAACACATGTTCTCAGTATTTATTGTTCATTTATTTTTTATTATTTCTGTTTATTATCTTTTGCACCTTGGTTATTTGCCCATCTTGTTGGGTGTTGGGTGCTTCTACTACCAGCGGTGGGGCGCAGAAACCCGCCGCTGTAGCCCACCTTGCAAGTTCCCAGGAAACGCCAAGGCCAGCTGCCACTGATGGCTACGGCGGCTGGCCATTGGGATAGCCTCCTGCATGTCTGGGACAAGCAATCAGGATGCTGCTTTTTGGTCAACACTGGGGCCAAGATCAGCATCTTACTTCCGACGAGTTACGACACCCGCAACAGAGAACCGGGTCCCACCCTGAGGGCCATGAACAGCAGCACAGTAAGGACCTACGGCACCCATACGGTGCAGCTACAGTTCGGCTCCAGCCAGTTCACGTGGGACTTCACACTGGCCGCCGTAGCCCAACCGCCCCTGGGAGCAGATTTTTTGTGAGCTCACAGCCTACTGGTCCACGCTGAGACCTTTCAGACGTTCTCCCTGGGTGAAGCCCAGTTGCCGGCCCTGCACCTAGACTCCATCACGCTGTCCGACAACGACTTCACCAGAGTCCTGGCGGATTTCCCATCGGTTCTGGCACTGCAGTTCACGGCAGCCATGCCCAGATATAGCTTACAGCACCACGTCCTGACACAAGGACCACCCCTCCACGCCCGTGCTCGAAGGCTTCCCCCGGACAAGCTCCAGCTGGCGAAGGAGGAGTTCAAGAGGATGGAAGAATTGGGGATCATATGGAGGTCTGACAGCCCCTGGGCCTCCCCCCCTGCACATGGTGCCGAAAGCAACAGGAGGCTGGAGACCGTGCGGCGACTACCGCAGGCTGAACGAGGCTACAATGCCGGACCGCTACCCTGTGCCGCACATTCAGGACTTTGCAGCAAACCTGCACGGCGCACGGATCTTCTCCAAGGTAGATCTCGTCCGGAGATACCATCAAATCCCGATGCATCCGGACGACGTCCCCAAAATGGCACTCATCACCCCTTTCGGCCTTTTCGAGTTCCTCCGCATGCCGTTCAGCCTAAAGAATGCCGCACAGACGTTCCAGCGGTTAATGGACGCGGTGGGACGCGACCTGGTCTTCGCTTTCATCTATTTGGACGACATCCTCATAGCCAGCAGCCATTGTACATTCTATGCCCTTTCTCCTTTCAGTGTACTTCAAGTGTTGTACTTCATACCAGAGGAGCTCTGATTATTCAGTGGATGATAATCAGGAGAGTCCCTTGTCCACATTTAATCTGATGCCATCATAAGATCATGAAGTTTGGAGTCAATGTTGAGAACCCTCAAGGATTTTCCCTTCTGCCTATATACCAGTGTGCTGCCACACTGCGGGTCAGTAGATATTCATGGATTGTGATGGAGGAGTCTGGCAATTGTCTGCAATGTGTGATTCTGTGCAAATGGCTGTGTCAGGACATTGCTTGACTAGCCTGAGGGACAGCAGACTAACAGGCACCATTTGTTAGTGAGGTATACTTTACAAGGTTGACTAGGTTATAAGTCACTTTGCCATGCTGTAATTGGTCACTTGGTTGATGATAGTGGTTGAGACAGTTTTATTTTTTTCTGTATTTGCACTTAGTCTTTATGATATAATTGAGTAATTTACTTGGGAACTTCAGAGGACATTTAAAGAGCTTGAAATCCAGACCAGCTAAAGACAGCCAATAGGTGATTATTAAATCACATGATGCAATATCTGGTCTTTGGATTGTGGATTGCTATTCTGCTCTAGCGCATTTCCTACTCTCTTATTTCTTATGACTGGATTATCTAGAACAAGTCTCAAGTAAAAGGTTAGGAGTGTTCAGGAGTGAAATAAGAAAAAATTCTCTTAACTCAGAAAATGGCAAAGCTTTGAAATTACACAAGATTCTCATAGGGGCTCAATTCTGATTATATTTCAGACAGAGACTGATAAGTTTATAGTAGTTAAGGAATTCAGAAGATATGAGATTAGTGTAGCAAAGTGGTGCTGAGGTGAAAGATCTGCCATGGTGATCTGCTTCTTTTTAGAATAAGGATTCTCACCCTTCAGTTCATGAAATCCACACTGATAATATTCTCTGTTTACAATATTCACAGTTTATTCTCCCCACATTCCCAGCAACATGTCCCAGATTCTCATGACACATAAGAATAACTTACAACAGTCAATCAACCTTCCAAACTTATTTGGGAGGAAACTAGAAGAAGGTGCTAGTGAACAGCGCTACCAAAGACGACATCCTCAAGATGGTTCACGAAGCAACTGTTATGTCTTTTTATTGTAGATGTGGTTCTGCTACAGTTGGAGCCGGTTGCCTACCTTCTAGTGGTGTGTTTTCAGACCAATTGGGCGATCTGGCACTTTGCTGTCTCTGGGAGGGTTCCACGAGGCTGCATGGAGGCTAGGAAGCCAGGAGATGGGTCACGAGCCCACGATCAACTCCATCTCTCACCGATCTTGTTGATGTCAATGCCGAGGAAGATGCAGAGGCAAGCAAGCATTCAGCGCTGTCTACCACGCTGCTGCCAGAGGAGGGTGTCTGTTTGTGATGGTCTTTCTCTCCCTCTCTCTTGCTGCTCCCAGGGGAAGGTCCTTACGCTTGAATGATCTCTCTCTTTTTCTCCCTCAATGCTGTCAGAGGATGGTACTGAAGCAAGGTTTTATCACCCCTGCTTGTAGATTTGGACTCTAATTCGGGTTTATTAAGTTTTTTAGTTCTGGTTGCTGTTTCTTTTGTTGCTACTTCTGGGGGATTTTCGATTCAGGGAGTCCTACAGGTATTAAACACTGAGCTAACTGAAATATGCCTTTTGAGTTTGTGTTTTATATTCTGTCTTTTCACTCTTTTTTCATTGCCGTTCATGCAATTTTTTTTGTTCGTGTCTGTTTGATATTTTTCATTGAACGGGTTGGTTCCATAGTTCTTTGGTTCTGTTTGTGGGGAAGACGAATTTCAGGGTTGTACGCTACATGAATATTTTGCTAATAAGCATACTTTGAATTTGATTGGGGGATACCTACACAGTCACAGTGAGAATGTGCAAGCTCCACACACAAACAGCACTGGAGCTGAGAATCAAATCCAGGTCATTCAGTTCTTCTTAACATCTAGATGTTTTTTTCTCTAATTGTCCGGTACTCTGTAAGGAGCCTGTGAATGTGTCAGCCAGATGGTAATGGAACTGCAGAGCTGCAATCAATAATAATCAGGGAACCTGTGAATATATTCTAATCCTTGTGCTGCCTTCACTGCTTGCTACGAATAATGCTAGGAGAGCAGTCTGTTCCAATTTAATAGCTTTCAATAAAAATCAAAGCAGAGGATGCATTAAATTTGAACCGAATACGCTTTAAAGAAAATAGAAAATTACGACCTGCTTAAGTGCTGTTATATTATGCTAAGCAAGTTAATTCTTAAGGTTCATTGATTTCTTTTATAATTATTATTTATGGAACTTGACAAACTTGTACATTGTGAAGTTGCCTAGCCACATACCATGCTCATTCACTTCTCAGCTTATGTGTTTGTGGTATGCAGTTTAATTAGGATCATTCAGACAGCTTTGCAGGCCAAGAGAGTCAGCTGATGTTGTCTGCAATGTGCATGTTATTATAGAAAGACTGTACTCTATTTGTGTGTCTTTGTTAATTAATAGATTGGGTTAATTCTTTAAATCTAAGATTATCATTACATGGTAATTTTGCAATAGAACATAGAGATTGATAATATATATTAGATTGAAAATTTTATTCCTAATTTTAGTTTTCGAGTATTTTATTTATGCATTGAACAAAGTCGAATCATTAGAGCCTGATATTGTGGTTACTAACTTAAGCAAAATATTTTTTTAAGTTTGAAAAAAATTCTACCAAATATGTTGTATTTCATTTTTCTATAATATATCACAATGAATGTGGAAAGGCCGATTAGTGACAATAGCACATTCAAATCATATATTGCCACAGATGCCTTGTCATGTCACTAATTGGTATATTTGGTCCACAGCCCATGCCCAATATCTGCTCTATGCAAACCACATTAATCATTGGTAGCATTACAAAATGGACATTGTTTTTTCTAATGCCCATCAGGAAAATTTCCAAAAATTCATAAACCAGGGAAAATCCATAAAATAGAGAAAACTTTGTTAAGTGGTGATTTTAAGCTCATTTGGTCTTTTAAAACACATTTCTATGTGATTTCCAATGATAGCATAGTGCAGAGTATCATTCTTGCTTAGGATCATGGAAAGTGAGTCAGAGATGAATGAGAACCAGGATATCTTTACAAAAGGCTACAATGGAAATGAGCGAAAGAACAGGGAGACACAGTGTGACTACATTCCCATTCCCAACACCCCCTCCCCCCACACACACCACTGTGATAGTTGGCCCAAGTTACTGCAAAGCCTTAGCTCATCACTTATAAAGTCCCACAAGCATCTCCTCTAGTATTAGGAATGGCTGGAATTCTCTTTCACTGTGGCATTAGCAGCCCAATATAGTAATGACTGTATAACTTGAGTATTGGGATTCCCTGTGAACTAGGACCATTCCCTCTCTCCAGCTTTTCGAGTACCATATTCTGAAATCTAAATCATAGTGTGCTAACTGGTTAAATTACTGTTATAATACAAGTTTTAATATCTGGCCTTATTTTGATTTCTTTCAGCTTTCTAGTTTCAGAGGCTGTCCAACAGATTTTCACCAATAGTATTTCCTGTATCCATATAGCTGATTTGTAAAGGTTTATATAGTAATGCACATGATATTGACAGCCTGGCTCATCTGGTAGTAGCTGTGCTTTAGAATCGATAGGTTCCAGGTTCAAGTTCCATTCCAGAGTCTTATGCTCAAAAATCCAGATTTAGGTGTGCATGCAGTGCTTTCAGATGCTGTGCTGTTGAAGAAGCTATCTTTCAGATAAGATATTGGATCAAAGATCCAGTTTTACTCTCACATGGATGCAAAAGATCTATTGCGATAGCTCAGGGTGTGTGTGTGTGTGTGTGTGTGTGTGTGTGTGTGTGTGTGTGTGTGTGTGTGTGTGTGTGTGTGTGTGTGTGTGTGTGTGTGTGTGTGTGTGTGTATGTGTGTGTGTGTGTGTGTGTGTGTGTGTGTGTGTGTGTGTGTGTGTGTGTGTGTGTGTGTGGTATTGTCCCTTGGTTTAGTTATAAAATTGATTTTTGTGAAGTTTGTATGCACAAATTGGCTGTCGTCACATTTACTGCAATTGAGACTACAGTTCATTTACTGGGGGGTTCTTTGGGATGAATCATAAAAGATGCAATAAAAGCAGAAATCTTTATCTTTGTTGATTACAAGACTGAAAGAGCATGTATTTGCTCTCAGCTATGATAGGCTTACCCTCATACTCTGCTTCACAAAAGCACAACCTTTTCATTCTGTGGAAAGGAAATTACCTTACAACTGAATAATGGCAAAATTCATTGTGACGTTGTTTAATATCAACAGATATGAGAAAGAGATATCTTTGTTGTCATGGCTCCTACTGAAATTGGCCTAACTGACATAGGCAGTTACTTTTTATGTAACCATTGCAAATCAAACCACAAGCAGATGTAAAGAATAAATCTTTTACATTTGCTGTTCTCATGACCACCGTAAAAATCAAAATAGGAATATCATCATCACTATTTGTACAACCATCTAGTTACTTGATAATTGAAAAAAATAACACTGACAATCTGCGCAATTATACTTTTGTGGGCAGCAATATCTCATTGTGGAGTCCAGCACTTATGCATGGGTTTCTGACAAAAAACAGAAATCATTCCTAGTACAGAAAATTTTATTATCAGAGCAGATACAACAGAGTTGAAAGGTCAAGGAGAATGGAACGTTTCAAGAAGTAGGGTGGGAGGAGATGTAGGTCATTTTTTGGAGTGATCAGTCTTCGGCTCAACAGGCAGAGGCAAGAAGGGGGGCAAAGCTCTATGTAAGTTTCTAGTAAGTTTTTATTTCTCTTGCTTTGTTTATTAGTACATAGCTAGTGTGCTGAGGATGGGCCAGGGTTAGTGGTATGTTCTTTGTGTGAGATGTGGGAACTCTGGAAGACCTCCAATCTCCCTGATAGCCACATCTGCATGAAGTGCATTGAGGGCAGCTCCTTAGACACTGTGTAAAGGAACTGGAGCTGCATCTCGATGACCTTTGGCTCATATGGGAGAATGAGGAGATGGTAAATAAGAGCTACAGAGAGGTAGTCACCTCTCAATTACAGGAGGGTGTCCGTTAGGAAAGGGAAAGGGCCAGTGCCAAGTTCCCCTGTGGCCATTCCCCTCAAAAACAAGTGTACCACTTCAGATATTGTTGGGGAGACAACCTACCAGGAGGAAGCCACCATGACTTAGTCTCTGGCACTGAGTCTGGCTCTGTAGCTCAAAAGGGGAGTGGGGAGAAGAGGAGTGTAGTAGTGATGGGGGATTCCATAGTTAGAGGAGCAGACAGGAGATTCTGTTGACACGAAAGGGACACCCAGATAGTAAGTTGCCTCCCAGGTACCAGCGTCAAGGATGTCTCGAATTGAGTCCACAGCATTCTAGAGGGGTAGGATGAGCGGCTGGAAGTCGTCGTACATATTGGTACCAGTAACAAAGGTATGAAAAGGAAGGAGATCCTGAGTATAGGAACTAGGGTAGAAAGCTGAAAAGCAGGACTTCCAGCATAGTAATCTCCAGATTGCTATCTGTGCCATGTGTCAATGAGGGTAAAATTAGAATTTATTTAAATCTTACATCCATCTCACAATGTGAGGGAGTAAAAATCTTTGTGTTATGACTCTGTTGCAATGTACAGACATGTGAATTTAAAAGTCTAATGACTTGTAGGAAGAAACTGTCCCGTAGCCTGTTGGTCCTGGCTTCAATGCTGTAGTAGCGTTTGCAAGACAGAAGCAGCTGAAACAGTTTATGGTCGGGGTGACTGGAGTCCCCAATGATCTTCCAGGCCTTCTTTCTGCACCTGCTGCTGTAAATGACCTCAATGGAGGGAAGTTCACAGCCACAGATGTGCTGGGCTGTCCGTACCACTCTCCGCGGTGCCCAGCGATCAAGGTTGGTGCAGTTCCAATACCAGGCAGTGATAGAGCCAGTCAGGATGCTCTCAATGGTGTCCCTGTAGAAGGTCTTGAGGATTTGGGGGTTCATGCCGAACTTCTTCAGTCACCTGATGTGGAAGAGACGTTGTTGTACTTTTTTTGCCACAAAGCTGGTGTGTACAGTCCAGGTGAGATCACCGGTGATGTGTATACTGAGGAACTTGAAACTACTCACCAGACCCATTGACGTTGATTGGGGCAAACCTGTCTCCATTCCTCCTGTAATCCACAATCAGGAGGACATTGAAGGAGATATTGTTATCCTGGTACCACTGTGTCAGGGTGTCACCCTCTCCTCTGTAGGCTGTCTCATTACCACTGGAAATAGGCCAATCAAAGTCGTGCCATCTGCAAATTTGATCAGCAGATTGGAGCTGTGTGTGGCAGTACAGTCGTGGGTGTAAAGGGAGTAGAGCAGAGGACTCAGAGCACAACGTAGAGTATCTATGTTGAGGATCAGAGGGATGAGAGCCCATCCTTACCAACTGTCGGCAATCCTATCGGAAGTCCAGGATCCAGCTGCACAAAGTGAGATGTGGGCCAAGGTCTCTGAGCTTTCTGTGAAGTCTGGAGGGTAAGAGTAAGATGACTTGGCAGATCAATGTGTCGCTGAAGAACTGGTGTGGGGGGGGGGCAGGGCTTCAGACGTCTGGATCACTGGGATCTCTTCTGGGGAAGGTAAGTCCTGTACAAAAGTGAGGGTTACACCTGAAACTGAAGGAGAGTAATATTCTTGTGGACAGGTTTGCCAGAGCTATTGGGGAGGGTGTCAGCTAATTTGGCAGGTGGTTGAGAATCGGAGACATAGGACTGAGGAAGGGGCAGTTTTGTATACAAGTAGGTGCAATCTGTAGTGAGACTGTGAGGGAAGACAGGCAGATGATAGAGCAAAATTGCAGTCATTGGGATGAGTTGAAGTGTAACATGGCTGCAAAATCAAAAAGAACTGAAGGTGTTATATTTGAATGCACTCAGTATACAGAATAAGACTGATGATCTTGTAGATTGATAGGTATGATGTTATGGGCATCACTGAGCTGTGGCTGAAAGAAGATCGTAGTTAGGAGCTTAACATCCAAGGATACACTTTGTATCAAAAGGACAGGCATGTAGGCAGAGGGGGTGGGGTGGCTCTGTTGGTAAAGAATGAAATCAAATGCTTAGAAAGGTGACATAGGATCAGAAGATGCAGAATCCTTGTGGGTAGCATTTAGAAACCACAAGGGTAAAAAGACCCTGATGAAAGTTATATACAATCTCTGAACAATAGCCAGGATGTGGGCTACAAATTACAACAGGTAATAGAAAAAGCATCTCAAAAGAGCAATGTTATGATAGTCATGTAGGATTTCAATATGGAGATAGAATGGAAAAATCAGTTGGGTACCAGACCCCAAGAGAGGGGATTTGTAGAATGCCTACACGATGGCTTTTTAGAGCAGCTTGTGGTTGAGCCCACTAGGAGAAAGGCAATTCTGGATTAGATGTTGTACAATGAACTAGATTTGATTAGAGAGCTTAGGTAAAGGAACCCGTAGGAAGAGGTGATGATTATATGATAGCGCCATAGTAAGATGGTGGTTAGTGTGATGCTATTACAGCTTGTGGTGCCGAGTTCAGAGTTCAATCCCAGTGACTGTAAGAAGTTGTATGTCCTCCCCTTAGAATGCGTGGGTTTTCCCTGGGGTATTCCCATTTCCCCCACAGTCCAAAGACATACCGCGTAGGTTGATTGGTTGTTTAAATTATGCCATGATTAGGTTACAGTTAAATCGGAGTTGTTAGGGGTTGTTGGGTAGTGGGCTCAAAGAACAAGAAGAGCCTATTCCGTACTGTACCTCTGAAAATAAAAAAATAAAAATAAAAAGATTCATCCTGCAGTATGAGAGGAAGAAGATAAAGTCAGAAGTGTATGTATTACAGTGAAGTAAATGCAATTACAGAGACATGAACGACGAGCTAGCCAAAGTTGATTGGAAGGGGATACTAGCAGGGATGATGGCAAAATAGCAATGGCTGAAGTTTCTCGAGGCAATTTAGAAGGTGCAATACAGATATATCCCAAAGATGAAGAAGTAATCTAAAAGGAGGATGAGACAAACGTGGCTGACAAGGGAAGTCAAAGACAATATAAAAGGAAAAGATAGGGCATATAATAGAACAAGTTAGGAGACTGGGAAACTTTTAAAAACCAACAGAAGACAAATAAAAAAAGCTGTAAGGAGAGTAAAAATGAAATATGAAAATAAGCTAGCCAATAATACAAAAGAGGATACCAAATGTTCTTTCAGATAGATTAAAAAAAGAAAGGGGAGAGTGGATATTGGACTGCTGGAAAATGGTTCTGGAGAGGTAGTAATGGAGGACAAGGAAATGGCGGATTAACTGAGGTCAGTCTTCTTCGTGGAAGACACTAACAGTCTGCCAGAAATCAGAAGTGAGATTAGTTTCTATTACTAAGGTGCTTGGTAAGCTGAATGGTCTGAATGATAAGTCACCTTTACCAGATGGACTGCACCCCAGGGTTCTGAAATCGGCTTTCTGACTACAACAGGGTTCTGACTACCTGAAAAGATTGTGGAGGCATTAGTAATGATCTTTCAAGAAACATAAGTTTCTGGAGGACAGTAAAGTTGCAAATGTCACTCCACTCTTAAAGAAGGGAGGGAGGCAGAAGAAAGGAAATTATTGGCCAATTAGCTTGACTTCAAAGGTTGGAAGGATGTTTGAGTCCATTATTAAGGATGAGGTTTCCGGATACTTGGAGGTACAGGATAAGATAGGCCAAAGTCAGCATGGTGTCCTTCAGAGGAAATCTTGCCTGACAAGTCTGTTAGAATTCTTTGAGGAAATAAGAGGCTGCATAGATAAAGGAGAGTCAGCAGATGTTGTTTACTTGGGTTTTCAGAAGGCCTTTGGTAAGGTGCTGCACATGTGGCTGCTTAACATGATAAGAGCCAATGGTATTACATAAAATATACTAGCAAGGATAGAAGATTGGCTGGCTGGCAGGAGACAAAGATTAGGAATAAAGGGAGCCTTATCTGGTTGGTTGCCGGTGATTAGTGGTGTTCTGCAGCGGTCAGTGTTGGGACTGCTTCTTTTTATGTTATATGTTAGTGACTTGGCTGACAGAATTGATGGCTTTGTGGCCATGTTTTCAGATGATACAAAGATAGGTGGAAGGACAAATAGTGTTGATGAAGCAGAGTGCCTGCAGAAAGACTTCAATTGGAAGAATGGGCAAAGATGTGTGAGATGAAATATACTGTAGGGGAGTGTATGGTCATGCATTTTGGTAGAAGAAATAAAGAAATAGAAGAAATAAAAGGTTAATTGGTTAAAATAAAGAAATAGAAGAATTTTTTTTAAATGAAGAGAAAATTCAAAAATCAGAGGCACAAAGGCACTTGGGAGTCCTTGTAAAAGATTAATTTGCAGGCTGAGTCAGTGCTAAGGAAGGCAAATACAATGTTAACAATCTTTTCCAGAGGATGAGAATATAAAAGCAAGGATGTAATGCTGAAGAAGTAAAGCATTAGTCACTTGGGATTTATGAGCAGTTTTATAACCCTTATCTAACAAAAGATTTGCTGGCGTTGGGGAGGGTCCAGAGAAGGTTCATGAGAATAATTCCAGGAATTATAGGGATAATGTACAGTATGTGGAGTGTTTGATGGCTCTGGGCCTGTACTTGCTGGAGTTTAGAAGACTGAAGGGGCATCTCATTGAAACCTATTGAATATTGAAAGGCCTCGATAGAGTGGATAAAGACAGCATGTTCCCTATAGTTGGTGAGTCTAAGACCAGAGGGCGCAACCTCAGAATAGAGGAAAGTACATTTAGAACATATATAAGGAGAAGATTTGGTTTATCAACTAGAACACTCAAAAACCTCTGCAAATGTACTATGGAGAGCATTCTGACCGGCTGCATCACCATCTGGTATAGGGTGGGGTGGGAGCTATGGCATAAGGTTGAAGTTGCAGAAACTTGTAAGATTAGTTAGCACCATCATGGGCACTAGGCTCCATAGTATCCAGGACATCTTCAAGGAGCAGTGCCTTAGAAAGGTGTCATCCATCATTAAGACGCACACACCACCCAGGACATGTCCTCTTTTCACTGTTACCATCAGGCAGGAGGTACAGAAACCTAAAGACACACACAGAGCGATTCAAAAACAGCTTCTTCCCCTCTGCTGTCCAATTTCTAAATGGACTTAAAATCCACGAACATTACCTCGCTACTCTTTTACGGTATTTGTTTTTTTGTTGCACTACTTATTTTAACTGACATATATATACTTATTCTAACACAGTGTTTTTCACTATATTTATTTATCATGTATTTCATTGTACTGCTGCTGTGAAGTTAACAAATTTCATGACATACGCTAGTGATATTAAAGCTGACTCTGTTTCTGATTCTGACTTGTTTAATCAGCAGCTGGTGAACCTGTAGAATTCACTGCCACAAATGGCTTTGTAGGGTATTTTTAAAGCAGAGGTTGCTAGATCCTTAATTAGACAGAGTTTCAGAGGTTACGAGAGAAAGCAGGAGAATGGGGTTGAGAGGGATAATAAATCAGCCATGATGGAATGTCAAAGCAGATTCAATGGGCTGAATGGCCTTGTTCTGCTCTTATGTCTTATGGTCTTGTAAACCCACCAACTATCAATTTGTAAGGACTCCATTCCACTTTCCCCGTGTCTCCATCTTCATCACATCTGCTTTGATGACACGACATGACACACATTTAAGATGTCTTCCTCTGTTTACAGTCCTCCAGATATATGACCTCTGATTAACCAATGCTCATGTTCTTCTCTTCAACCCTGTCACAGATACTTTGCTTTCTTCTCTGCTCAGACTTCTGCAACTTTATTACACTTGTCCTTTCATTTTACCGATTGTGATGAAGAGGGTCATTGATTTGAAATGTTAAATCTGCTTCCTCTTCACTGTTTGACCTGCTGAGTATTCTCAACCTTTTTGATTATTTCAGAGTGATTTTGTTAGTTACATGATTTTGGAGATCTGTTTGCAAATTCAGCTTGAACATAATTAATATTAAGAATGTGAATTGGAGTTCTATTCTACCCCTGGTCTATATCCCTGTTGGAACTTGCCTTGAGTTTCTTGAGAAATACTGGCAATACTCCAGATGAAAAGAACTCCATAGCCCTGTCAGGAAAGTATTTTTCTTCAATGGTGCAGCCATTTCAAACATCATAGCAGTACTCTATATAATAATAAAGTATTTGCTGTTTTAAATTAAAATACATTTGTTACTATCTGCAAAATACTTCAGTCCCTGAGGGCCCACCATTCCACGAAATCTCCCATTGTACCCACAGATGCCATGTGCTCTTTCTCCAAGGACAGCCAGGCACAGACATAACCCCGGAAGAGAAGCAGGCAGTCAGCTCGGGCAGAGCCCTTGACTGCTCAGGCCTTGATCCATAAAAGGAGAGTATGCCTGGGCACAGGAGATACCTTAAGCCACCCACACATACTTCTGTTCCACCTTTCTTGCAAAACCTGTAAAGCAATTAAACTGCTTGAAATTAATGTTAATAAAGTGCAATTAACAGTGTAATGCCCTGGTTCACATCTTTACTGTTATGCTGTAGGTATTTCATTTAGCAGCTCTTTAAGAGCTGTTTGTTCTGCTTTCAGCCTGTTTGGGTTATTGTTGAAGATAAGGGATAATGTGCAATGTGTGCCAAAAAATTAGCAGGAGGCTTTTCTTGGCGAGGGACAATAAGGTTGGTCTTGGGCTGCTGTTTGAGAGGAGATGAAGAAAGGAGACGCTGGGGAGAACCGGTCGTAACATATGATCCTGTGGGAGACCCGTTTGTTCGAGATGGATTGTGAGCGATGTTCGGAAGGTGGTGTGTGCTTTCACGTTGACCGAGGGCCCAGTGTGTGAGTGACAGAGAAGTTCAAGATGAGCTCCAACTTGTGCACATTTGACTGTTTAATTAGAATGGGCCCTTTATTGTTATTTTTTACTAACCAGTTAAGATTCATAAATATAATTCCTTTAATCGTTTGCAGTGCACTGTCTGTTATTTTGTGGCATTAATTTGTAACAGGGTAGGAAATGACCCAGCATCCACACAAACTGAGGTTTGGGGTGGGATCAAATGCATCCCATTCGCCGAAGTTTGGCGGGGCCCGAGGTTGTCTTCCCGAGACTTACGCAGCCAAGGAAACGGGGGGGGGGGGAGTTTCATAGTGGGGGTATCATCCAGAATCAATTTTGATGGGTTGTGTGTTTAAGTTTGTGTTAAACTGTTGTTTGGTAAAGTGATTATTATATATGGCTATGGATGCTGCTGGGGTAGAGCAGAGGTTTAATAAAATGACGTGCAAAATCTTTGTTTTAGTTCAGACTAACACTGACGTAATTTCAGTGGAACTGCCTGGTTCTATCGGGGCCCAGGAGAGGTGGGGCTGTGGGTTGTCCATACTTCCCGGGAGGAAGGGTGTGAATGCGAGCTGAATCGGAAGCTGAGTCTCCCGTAGCTGGGAGCGGAGACGGGTTGCTCTTGTTTCTGCGGAGCAAGTTGAAGGAGTGGTCTGATGTAGAAGGTCAAAAGAGTCCTCTAGCAAGGGCTGAGCATCCTGAGTTGGTAGCACCCTTACCTCCCTGCTGAATAAATGGCAAAATACCCAGCTTCAAAGTCCCAGCTATCGTATGTTCAGCCTGTTCTTGGCAACGAAGCCCACCCCTAAAGGGGAAGAGGAGGAGAATAACAATGGAGGTCCGTCCTCAGGGTACAGTCCTCAGTAGTGGTCCCCTTGGCTAAGGTGGCCACTGATAACCCACCCTGGGGAGTGGTGAAGGAGCTTGTGCCAGGGTTCAGGACTGAGATGTCCCGGTTGCTATCAGCAGGTGCAGCCCCTTCCCCCTGTACGATAGAGCTGATAGGGGGGGCGGACCCCTAAGGGGACGGACTATGCAGACGGATGCTAGTGGGGAGCGGCTGGTATTGTCTGTTATAACTGTGATGAAGAGGGACACTTCAGGCAGGAGGGAGAACCACTCTCGGAGAGTGAGTCCCTGGGTACCAAAGCTAACAGACCCAGTGAGGGAACATCAGACATCTCTGGGGGGGGGGGGGTGAACACGTTCCCAGGGTATTTATGCTAGAGCCATACTTGACACTGGCTCTCAGGTTACTCTGCTGTACCTTTTGTTTTACAACCGGTATTTGACACTGATGCACCATCAATAACTCTCTCTGAGACTTAAAGGTGAGATATCGGCTTTTATTGACTGGAAGAAAGAACAAGCAGTGGTTGACCACCATAGTACATCCTGGAGACTGAGAGGCCGGGCTCAGACCTCAATCACCTTTATACCGGGGTCTGTGGGAGGAGCCACAGGAGCAGTCAGCAGGGGGCGTGTCCAGACAGGTATATGTAGTTCACCACATTCACCCCCCCCCCCTTTGTTTTAAAAGAGAGTCCCCATGTGGCGAAGTTTCTTACAAGTATATTTACAGGTTAAGTCTATCAGGTGGTCGAATCTGTCGCTGCGATCTACGTAGCACCGGCTGTGATTGCACAGGTGCCGGTGGTGATTGCACCAGAGACGGAGGTTGTGCTGGTTCCGGCCTAACTGGAGGTGTCAGCCCACTAGGCGTCAGTGATCCCTCACGCGTGTGCGAGGCGCCTGGTATATACGCGTACGAAACGCCTGGTATATGAGTATCGTGGGGAGTCTGTGTGTAGGGCTCGGTGTGCGCGGTGTCACCTCGGGCACAGGGTTCATAGTTACCGGGGAGTATTCGGGGTAGTGGTCTGCTGCTCCTGCGGGCGCCAGGTCGCAGACAGAGACCGTGTCCTCCCACCCATCAGGTAAGACCACATAGGCATACTGGGGGTTCGCATGTAGAAGGTGAACCCTCTCAACCATCGGGGAGTATTTATTGCTCCTCACATGTTTCCAGAGCAGCACTGGCCCTGGGGATGTCAGCCAAGCTGGTAGGGTGGTCCCAGTGGCAGACTTCCTGGGAAAAGAGAATAGGCGCTTGTGAGGGGTGGCATTGGTGGACGTACATAACAGGGAGCAGATAGAGTGGAGTGCCTCAGGGAGGACCTCCTGCCATCGAGAGACCGGCAACCCTTTTGACTTAAGGGCTAAAAGTGTGGCCTTCCACACTGTGGCATTCTCCCTCTCCACCTGTCCATTTCCTTGGGGATTATAACTCGTGGTCCGAATAGTAGCAATGCCCCTAGCCAGTAGGTACTGGTGCAGCTCGTTACTCATAAAGGAGGACCCTCTATCACTGTGGATATAGCAGGGATATCCAAACAGAGTGAAGAGCTGGCACAGGGCTTTTATGACGGACGTGGCAGTGGTATCAGTGCAGGGGATGGCAAAGGGGAACCGCGAGTACTCATCGATAATATTGAGAAAGTAGACATTGCAGTTGGTGGAGGGAAGGGGGCCCTTAACGTAAACACTCAGTCACTCAAAAGGGCGGGTGGCCTTGACAAGTTGCGCCGTTTCAGGATGGTAGAAGTGCGGTTTGGCACTTTTGGCAGTCCCTGGTCATCGTCCTGATGTCCTCAAGGGAGTACAGCAGGTTCCGGGCTTTCACGAAATGGTAAAATCGGGTGACCCCCGGGTGGCAAAGATCTGCATGGAGGGCGTATGGCTGGTCGAGCTGTGCGCTGGTGCATGCTCCCCGGGATAGGGCATCAGGGGGCTCATTGAGCCTTCCAGGCCGGTACAGGATATCATAGTTGTAGGTGGAGAGTTCTATTCTCCACCACAAAATTTTATCATTTTTGATTTTGCCCCACTGTTGGTTGCTGAACATGAACGCAACTGAGCGCTGGTTGGTCAGCAAGGTGAACCTTTTGCCGGCGAGATTCTGCCTCCAGTGCCTAATAGCTTCCACTATGGCCTGGGCTTCTTTCTCCACCGCGGAGCGCCGAATTTCAGAGCCTTGAAGGGTACGAGAAAAGAATGCTACTGGCCTGCCTGCCTGATTGAGGGTAGCAGCAAGCGCGAAATCGGAGGCGTCACTCTCTACTTGGAAGGGAATGGTCTCGTCCATCGCATGCATCGTTGCTTTGGCAATGTCCCCTTTAATGCAGCTGAAGGCTGCGCAGGCCTCGGCAGAGAGGGGAAAAGTGGTAGACTTGACCAGGGGGCGGGCCTTGTCTGCGTAATGGGGGACCCATTGGGCGTAATAGGAAAAGAAGCCCAGGCACCATCTGAGGGCTTTGAGAGTGGTGGGAAGAGGGAGTTCTAACAGGTCGGGATATGGTCGGGATCAGGGCCAATGACCCCGTTTTCCACGACATACCCAAGGATAGCAAGTCAGGTGGTTCCGAACACACATTTGTCCCTATTATAAGTAAGGTTCAGGGCTTCGGCCACTTGGAAAGATCGTTGGAGGTTGGCGTTGTGATCCGGCCAGTTGTGACCACAGATGGTGATGTTATCCAGATAGGGAAACGTGGCCTTCAGTTGGTACTGGTCCACCATCCGATCCATTTCCCTCTGGAAGACAGAGACACCATTTGTGACATCAAATGGGACGCGCAGGAAGTGATAGAGCCTGCCGCCCGCCTCGAAGGCGGTGTAGGGGCGGTCCTCTGGGCGGATGGGGAGCTGGTGATAAGCGGATTTCAGATCTATTGTCGAGTACACCTTGTACTGAGCTATCTGGTTGACCATATCCGCGATGCGGGGTAGGGGGTAGGCGTCAAGCTGCGTGAACCTATTGATGGTTTGACTATAGTCCACGACCATCCTATTTTTTTGCCCGGTCTGAACGACGACCACCTGGGCCCTCCAAGGGCTTGTGCTTGGCTCAATGATCCCCTCCCTGAGCAGCCGCTGCACCTCTGACTGAATGAAGGCCTTGCCCCCGCGCTGTACCTCCTGCTTTTAGTTGCCACAGGTTTACAGTCGGGGGTTAGGTTGGCGAACAGCGGTGGGGGAGGGATCTTGAGGGTGGAGAGGCTGCAAGTTGTGACGGTAGCGCAGCTGTTGGCATGGTGCTGGGTGGGACGTGTGGGTCGGTGTGTGTGTGGTCAGTAGCGGGGTATGTGGTGAAGTTCCACCAAACTGAGGATTCCTGACAGTGAGTGGTGGGAGGGGCCCGTCATATGCCATAGTCACACTTTCGAGGTGGCTCTGGAAGTCCAGCCCCAATAGCACAGGTGTGCACAGTTGAGGCATGACCAGTAGCGCAAGGTCCTGATATTCTGTGCCCTGCACAACCAATGTCGCTACACAACCCACCCGGATGTCTATGGAATACGACTCAGAAGCCAAGGTGACCCTCTGACTTATCGGCTGTGTCACGAGTCCACAGTGTTGCACTGTGTCCGGGTCAATGAAACTCTCAGTGCTGCCTGTGTCAAACAGGCAGCTAGTCCTGTGCCCCTCTACCAGGATGTCCATCATTGACCTTGCAAGCTGGTGTGGGGCACTTTGGTCGAGGGTTACGGTGGCCAGAGTTGAACCGCCGTCTTGGTGCCCGGTAAACTCTGGTGGGTCAGGGGTGGGGCATGTTGACGCCGACAAAGATGGCCGCCCACATCCGGGCATGCAAGATGGCGGCCCCCATGTCTCACACGCAGCGCTGCCGACCCTGCTCGTGGTTTAGACTTACAGACTTTGGCGAAATGGTCCTTCTTCCCGCAGCTGGAGCAGGTTGCTTCTCGGGCCTGGCAGCGTTTTCGGGGGTGCTTTTCGAGTCCGCAGAAGTAACACTGCACGGGTTTGCGACTGGCAGCAGTTGTGGTCGGTTTCGAGGCGTTAGTGGACTTGCGACTGGCAGCGGCGTTGGCGAATTCGCTCGCGGGAACCGGCGGCAGCGGGGTCTGAAGTTTCCACGGAACCGGTGGGGAATCGC
Organism: Hypanus sabinus; assembly: GCF_030144855.1. Lineage (NCBI taxonomy): Eukaryota > Metazoa > Chordata > Chondrichthyes > Myliobatiformes > Dasyatidae > Hypanus > Hypanus sabinus. The sequence goes on from NC_082722.1 coordinate 48,745,119, forward strand.
GCGTCTGGACAGCGTCAGCGTTGTGCAGAGCAGCCTCCAGTGTGTCGGCCATCTCGATCGCCGAGCGTAAGGTAAGATCAGCATTTTCCAGCAGCCGCTAGCGCACATATACTGACCTAATTCCTGTAACAAAGGTGTCTCGTACTAGCAGCTCTGCATGCTGTTCCGCCGTGAGCGTTTTGCAGTCACAAGTTCTGACGAGTGTCTGTAGGTCTCGGAGAAACTGGGCGCTCGATTCTCTAGGCCGCTGTCATCGCACAGTTAAGCGATGTCTTGTGTAGACGGGTGTTCACCGGCCGCAGGTACTGTCTTTTGAGGGCGTCCAGTGCCCCTTCGTAGGTCGGCAGGCATCTGATAAGTGAGTAAACTTTCAGGGTGACCCTTGAGAGGAGAATTCGGTGCATAACAGCGGGGTCAGTTGCATTAACCTCCTCCAAGTATGAGTGGAAGCATGCAAGCCAGAGTTCAAAGGCAAGAGCTGCTTCAGGGTCTTGAGGGTCCAAATCCAATCTTTCTGGACGTAAAACGGTTTCCATGTTTTAAAACTTCCAGTCAATAAAATTGATGCACCATCAATAACTCTCTCTGAGACGTAAAGGCGAGATATTGGTTTTTATTGACTGGAAGAAGGAACAAGCAGTGGTTGACCACCATCCTGGAGACAGAGGGCCGGGCTCAGACCTCAATCGCCTTTATACCGGGGTCTGTGGGAGGAGCCACAGGAGCAGTCAGCAGGGAGCGCGTCCAGACAGGTATATGTAGTTAGTTCACCACAGACGCATTTACCATTGATGCCACTCATGAACTAGAGATCTGGGGTCTTAGTATGGATGACTATCCGTACGATGGTTACTTGTCAATGAAGCTGGAGTTTTCGGAGGCAGATGTGGGAGTAGCTGAGGTCCTTGATACATTAGTGTTGGCTTGTCTGAACCTGGTCAAGAGGGACGAAGCTTCAGTTCTCGTGGGGACGAACCCTCCTATTGTGAGGAGGCTAGTGGGACCCTGCAAGGAGAATGATGGAGAGAGCTTTCTGAAAACATTGCCCATTCACCCTGTGTTCCGAGCTGCTTTTGGGGAAGCGCATGGCCGCCCTGAGCTGGATGATGAGCATAAACGAGGGACTGTGATTCACCCAGTCAAAACCAGTCCTGTTACTGCCTGGGGAAGTAGCAAGAGTGATGTGAAACCCTAAATTTCCAGGAATGCCTGAGGCCGAGGTCCTCTTGGTGGATGCTCCAGAAGACCACGAAGAGAAGTCCTGCTTACTGGTGAGGCCCAAACTGCAGAAGCCTTTGGTTCTACAGGTGAACAGGATGATAGTGAGTGTCAGAACACTTCGGAGTGAGAGGTCACCCTCAGGCAGGAAATGCCAATGGTGCAGCTCTTCCTGGTGACGGTAATGTCTAGTGTCCCTGTGAGACAAGCCGGGGAGAAACACTCTCCAAAAAGAGGAAAGGTGACTGCCAAATCATTCAGCTTTGGGGACTCCCTGTTACCTGGAGGTTGGAAGAAGAGATTGATAGAGAAAGTGATGAAGCTGGAAGATGTCTTTTCTACTGATGTGTTTGATGTGGGTTGTTCCAAGAACACTTACTTGCCATGCCACCCGGGTGACAGAGGGCAACTCGTTCGGAGGAAGGTCACGGTGACTGGCACCTGCAGAGGTGGAGCACGCTTGATAGCATCTGTGGAATTTGAAGGAAGCTGGGATCATCACTGAGTCCAGAAGCCCTTATGCGTCTCCAATAGTAGTGGCCAGGAAGTCGAATGGGAAGGTATGGATGTGTGTGGACTATCAGACTCTGAACGGGCATACAGTCCCCGACCAGTACACAGTCCCGAGAATCAAGGACGCGCTGGCCTGTCTGAATGGTGCGACGTGGTTCAGAATGCTGGACTTGAGGTGTGGGTATTACCAGACACCCAAAGTGAGGCTGATAAAGTGAAGACTTATCTGAAGTATGTGTCTGATATGAGAAGGGAGCTGAAAAACGCTTATGAATTAGCTGCCCAGCAGAATCAAGGAAATAAGAGGAGGTATGGCCAAGAAGGTAGGTTCTCCCAACTCATGCTGGGAGACTATGTCCTCCTAAAGAATTTGGGGCAACCTGGGAAGCATAAATTGGCTGACTGCTGGGCGGCTATGCCTGATGTAGTGGAGAGTCAGATGCCAAATGTACCGGTTTTCCAGGTGAAACCAGAGGATGGGAATGGGCCTGTCAAGATTCTCCATCGGAACCACCTTCTACCTTTGGGACAAAAGTTGCATGTTGACCCAGAGCCTGACCTGGTACTTACACCTAGTAAGAGGACTCTGCGGTGATGTGGAGAGACTGAAGGACCAGCAGCAGGAAAGATTCGAACAGCCCCCGCCCCAAATGGGATATGGATTCGGAGGATGAGGAATTGGGGGTGTGGTATATGTTGCCCTTTTCTAATTCCCCACCAAGTGAAGAAGAATTCCCAACCCTTCTCATATTGAGGCAGGTAAAATTGGGGAGACTATCTGTGGTCAGGCAAGTTGGCAGCTGGACCCTGAAGGGGGTCTGGGCTCTAATGTAACTGAGAATGAAGCTGAGCTCAGCCCAGTGGCAGAGGGACCTGAGTTGCTGAAAGGCACGAGTAATAGACAGGGAGAGGCCTCACCATATGGATCAGAAGTATCCCAAGGAATGTTTGAAACTGAAGATGTAGATGATGGACTGCTGTGTATTCTCCCGGCTTCCCCTGCTTGAAGTCCACAATCAATTCCTTCGTTAATTCCTTCGCTGAGTGCAAGGTTATTGTGACATCACCCAACTAGCAGATCTATCTCACTCCTGTATGCCTCTTCATTGCCATCTGAGATCCTGTCAGCAACAATGATTCCATCGGCAAATTTATAGATGGTGTTTGAGTTGTGCCTATACACACAGTCATGAGTGTAGAGAGGGTAGAGCAATAGGCTAAATGTGCATCCTTGAGATGTGCCTGTGTTGATTGTCAACAAGGAGGAAATGTGATTACTGATCTACACTGACTATGGTTTCCCAATAGGAAAGTTAGGAATCCAGTTGCAGAGAGGGATACAAAGACCCCGGTTTTGAGACTTGCTGATCAATATTGATGGAACGATAGTGTTGAAAATCAGACAAATCAATGAACAGCAGCCTGATGCAGGTGGTCCAAGGCTGAATGGAGAGCCAGGGAGAATGCTGTAGACCTCTTGTGGCAGTAGGCAAACTGCAGTGGATCCAGGTCCTTGCTCCAGGTAATTATAGGTGTGATCTCACCCATATGGGGCAGGGGGACTATTTGCCCAGACAAAGTATTTACAGATTGAAGAAGGGCCCTCTTTTTAACGTTGTCATGTCAGATAGAGCACAATTTTAGTAATGAACATGCAAGGACATTGCTAATATTAGGATACCCATAGTGGAACATGAGGAAATGGAAAATAGAAAATGCACCTATTTTGTCCAGAAACATTCCACTCTTTTCAGAGGGCATCTTTGATGTTTACATTAAACACACAGATAGTCAAATAATCAGCTCCTTAATATCGGTGGGTGCTGAAATGAATATCAACGTGGCAATAGAGGCACGTGCATGTACCGTTGTGTGAGTCATGGCAACTGCCACGATGAGAGCTGCTAATGCTGAGAGCAAGGTAGCTGCTGATGTTACAGTTTCAACTATTCCAGCTCACTGCACCTTGCCTTTATGAAGCACTGGCTGGCTTTAAGCAGTTCAGCAAGCAATGCCGCACTGGATATGCTCCAGCTACTGTATTGTTATAATGAACAGACGGCTTAGATTTGGGACGTTACATTCATCGGGTCAAACGGGCATGAACCAACTGTGCATCACAGGCCTTATTTTTGCTTTTGGAGTTGTGTAACCGAGACCTCTGATGGAGAGGTCAGCAGCTCACCTCTCTATTTTGTTTCAAGAATGGAAAGGATCTCTGACTCTTTAATATAAATAAGAGCGTAGGATAAATTAGTTTTGCTAATCCTATGATAATGCAATGAATTGTTCAATTTGTGTCTGAGGAGGTATTTAAGTTGCTACTTAATTTTGCAGAATGATTAACTTTTCACATATCAGTGTGTACAGTGATTAGGATTCCTACTGTTATATTTGGGGTCATTATGTCAACCTGCGTTGCGCTGTTCAAATAATGTGCCTAGAGAGAGCTGATATCCTTTAATTTGCAAGATCATTTTTAAATACCTTTAACAGGCTGCTTGGAGAAACTTTGCCCAAGCACATGATACATGATCACGTGGGGCTGCCGGTGAGAAAGCCTGCTCACAGTTAAAGGGGAAATGAATAGAAAATCAATGTCATTTGGCACATATGGGTAAACAGATCAGAAGCACAATTAACTAATCTGCTACTGTTATGATTGAGGTACTTCTCTTTTAAGCAGAAGGGCATTTTCCATTATTTTATGTTTCTAAAATGCCAGAATAACTGTGGCAAAACTACTAAATTAATTCACCTACATCTACGAGAAAATAAAAGATAATTTTAAGGTAAGCCTACGCAGATTGTGCCTACTATCATACAACACATGGTAGAAAGACAAATTTACCCAACTCAGACAGTCATGGAGCCTAACCAGCCAAAGACTTTTCAATAATTTAGCTGAATACCATGGGTGGGGCTGAATAAATATTGCTTACAATACCAGCCTGGAAGTCTTTGAACTACAGTAGCAATGACAAACCTACAGCTTTGCCATTTGTCATTGTTTCTGAATTTTTGACGTCAGAAACATTTTAAAAAAACTTAAAATATCGTAAACAATTAAAATATTTTAATGTTATCCCAGGATAATAAAAGAGGCAAGAAAGGAGATTTCTGGGGCCTTGGGGCTCTTTGTGTCCTCACATGCAACAGATGAGGTCCTGTAGACTTGAGAGCAGCAGATGTTATGCCCTTGTTCCAAAGGGAAATAGAGATAATCCATGAAGGGTCTCAGTCTTAAATGTCAACTATTTACTTCCCACCATAGATGTTGCCTGGCTTGCTGAGTTCCTCCAGCACTTTGTGTGTGTTCAATATACAGTGGGGGTCTCCAGGGTCCACACTGAAGGTGGCCATATAAGTAGATAAGGTGATAAAGAAGACATATAGCATGCTTGCTTTCATTAGTCAATGACTGGGCATAGGACTCAAAAAATCATGTTGTAGTTATATAAAACTTTGATTAGGCTACTCATGGAGTATTACTTACAGTTCTGGTCACCCCATTACAGGAAGGCTCTGGAGGCTTTGCAAAGCTTGCAGAAGACGTTTACCAGGATGTTGCCTGGATTAGAAGGTATGAACTATCAGAAGAGGACACACTTTGGTTGCTATGTCTGGAGTGTCAGGCTAAGGGGGAGACTTGGTACGTGCCTAAATGATTATGATAGCATCAACTGGACAAACAGAATCATTTTCCAGGGTGAAAATGTCAAGTACTGGTGGACATGCATTTAAGGCGAGGGGAGGAAGTTTAAAGGAGATGAGCATGGTGACATTTTTACACACAGAGAGTGGTAGGTGCCTGAACCAGGCTGCCCAGGGGAGTGGTGGAAGCAGATACAATAGTGGTGTTTAAGAGGCTGTTAGATCTACACATGAATCTGCAAGGAATGGTGGAATATGGATCATGTACAGGTAGAAGGGAGTTTAGTTTGGCATTATGTTTGGCACAGACATTCCTGTGCTGTACTATCTTGCCTTTTCCATATGGAAACCTCATTCAAATAACAGATTTAGTGTTGTAATCCCTAATCCATTTCCAGCATTAATACTGGCAAATATCAACAAGTTTGCATTGATGGAGAGCACAGAGTCCAGTGGCAGAGGTCTATAGCAAACTACCTGTTGAACAGTAAATATGGGATTCCACATCCTGAACTGGTCTCATCTCATCCGCTCACTGCACTCAATGTCTTTAATAGAACATAGAACAGTACAGCATGGGAACAAGGCATTTGGCCCACAATGTTGTACTGAACTAAGTAAATTTTTAATCAAATGCCCAACTAAACTAATCGTTTCTGTCTACACAGTCCACATTCATGCATATTCATGAACCTATCTTCGAAGGTCTTGAATGCCTTTATAGTACTTGCTTTCACTACCAACCCAAGGAACACATTCCAGACACCCACTACTTTCTGTGTCAAAAATGAACCTTGTTCCACACACCTCCTTTGAAAATTCCCCCCTCACATTAAATGCATGTCCCTTGTTACTAGATATTCCAGTCACGGGGAAAAGATGCTAGCTGTCTACTTTATCTATGCCTCCTCATAATCTTATATACCTCTATCAGATCTGCCCTCAGCCTCAGCTACTCCTGAGAAAACAACCCAAGTTTGGCCAACCTCTCCTTATAGCAAGCACTCTCTAATCCAGGCAACATTCTGGCAAAAGTCTTCTGTTTGAGCCAACGACCTGCCTCTTAATGTGAACAAAAGAGATGGTTGTTGACTTCAGGAGGGCACGGAGCGACCACTCCCCACTGAACATCGACGTCTCCTCGGTAGAGATCGTAAAGAGCACCAAATTTCTTGGTGTTCACCTGATGGAGAATCTCACCTGATCCCTTAACACCAGCTCCACAGCAAAGAAAGCCCAGCAGCATCTCTACTTTCTGCTAAGGCTGGGGAAAGTCCATCTCCCACCCCTCCCCCCAACCTCATCACATTCTACAGGGGTTGTATTGAGAGCATCCTGAGCAGCTGCATCACTGCCTGGTTCGGAAATTGCACCATCTCGGATCACAAGACCCTGCAGCGGATAGTGAGGTCAGCTGAGAAGATCATCGGGGTCTCTCTTCCCGCCATCATGGACATTTACACTACACGCTACATCCGCAAAGGAAACAGCATTATGAAGGACCCCATGCACCCCTCATACAATCTCTTCTCCCTCCTGCCATCTGGGAAAAGGCTCTGAAGAATTCAGGCTCTCGCGACCAGACTATGTAACAGTTTCTTCCCCCAAGCTATCAGACTCCTCAATACCCGAAGCCTGGACTGATACCTTGTCCTATTGTTCTGTTTATTATAAAGTGCACTGTTTTTTGTGCACTTTATGCAGTCCTGTGTAGGTCTGTAGTCTAGTGTAGCTTTCTCTGTGTTGTTTTTTTTACGTAGTTCAGTCTAGTTTTTGTACTGTGTCATGTAACACCATGGTCCTGAAAAACGTTGTCTCATTTTTACTATGTACCATACCAGCAGTTATGGTCGAAATGACAATAAAAGTGACTTGACTTGACTTGATTTGTACCCTCTCCAAAGCCACCATATCTTTTCTATAAGGGGTAGTCAGAAGTGAATGAAATACTCCAGAAACAGGACAAACTAGGGTTTTCTAAAGCTGCAAAATAACTTTGCGTCTCTTGAACTCAGTTCCTCCAGAGATCAAGGCAAGCATACGATATGCCTTCTTTACCACCCTATCAACCTGTGTTGCCACTTGCAAGAAGCTATGAACTTGGACCCTGGGATCCCTTTGGACATCAACACTGTTAAGGGTTTTACCATTAACAGTACAATGTCCTTTTACATTTCATCTCACAAAGTGCAACTCTTCATACTTGGTCAGCTTAAGCTCCAGCTGGTATTTCACCGCATATATCTGCAACTGATCCTAATCCTGCTGTATCCTTTGCCAGTCATCGCCATTCTTCGTATCATCTACAGACTTACTGACCTGCCCATCTACATTTCCATCCAGGTCACTTATATATAACATACACCACAAAATTCCCATTATGGATTACTGCAGAACACCACTTATCCTATCAACTACTACCTCTATATTTTTCGTCAATGAATTACAAGAACCAGTTTGGCTCCAGTCAGTTCAGAGAAGCAGCCCAAGCACCACACTGACTGAGCTTCCATAATTTTGAATCACAATGGTAATATTCAACAGGCTACTGTATTGCTCAAAATTTCTTGAGATGGTTCAATTGTAACTACCCACCTCACGAGCATCTGCACTACAGTATGTCTTAGAAAGCCTAGTGCACCCTAAAAGGTGAACTCTACTGCTGTGGGACAAAGACTGCTTGGGTAATCTCACAACATAAGCATTCAGTCAGAGTGAGGCCTCAGCTGTAAACAGCTAGAGTTCAAAAAAGTGTGTATAGTAATCATCTCCTAAAGCCAGTTTTAGGAAGATTAGTTGTGGCCTAATTAACAGGCTGGTTTAAAAGGAAAGGTCAACAAAAGCTGACATGAAGGATGCGGGTTTGCATTATGACAATTGTGTGGGTACCTGCTAAGCAGGGTGGGGAGGGAGGAGGTCTGAGCAAGAGATCAGAATTATTGAAGCTAGTCAATTGTTTAAAGTGTACCTAAGGTGTAGTGGTATTTCACTTATCTGCAACATCTTGTTCAGCAGACTAGGAGTAAGACTTAATTATGTGGATTGTGCTCAAAGACAGAAACATGGTTGAAGTTCTCCTACAATGCTCCAAAAAATATCTTGCACATGGAATGACATCATATCACATAGACAGGACACAAAGTGTGGTCAGTGGCCCTTCCTCATGGGCTAAATCAGAAATAAGCACAAATAATATTTACTCCAGTTTAAACTGATTATCATTTGTAGAGTGCTGAAGAAAGAAGCATTAAGCTGTCTAATTCCTAGTCAATATTGCTTTCATTACACTTCTGTATTCCAACTGGTCGCATGTGCCTTGTATACGTTATTCTTCGTCTAATTTATAAAACCTCCCTAATTGAACAAAGTTGATAATCTCCAAGGAGCAATTATTCGGTGTGACATGAATGAATGCCTGTGGCTAACTACTTTTCATAGTTTAAAAGTTCTTGTACCTTAAGAGTTTAAAGGTATAATTAAGCCCTACACTTTTTCTGGATGGTGAGCATTACCTAAATTAAGCTGAATTTAACTGTAAGAAACTTTATTTTAATGTTCTTCTATTCATGTTCCCATTATAAAATTCATAGTATCACTTCTTCAGTGAAACATTCCTGTCAAACATTTGCATGGTTGGTTAGCAACATCTTCTCCAAGCCAGACTTTTGAAACATACTGTGAATGCAGCTTTATTTGCCTGTAAAAAGTTACGTATTGATGTTCCTTGTTCTGGGAAAGGGGATTAATTGGCAGGCCAGACAAAGAAAATGAAGTAGAATTTTCACAGCATGAACATATTTTAGAAAATATGCCCATAATTTCAGATAACTAAGATGAACATTTGGAAAATCAAGGCTAGGGCTGTAAACTTAACACCAGCTTAAAAATTTCTTCCCCCACCTATCCCTGTCACCTCCCTCCTAGGGTGATTAATGTGATTAATCATTCAAGGTGTCCTGCCAGCCCCCTTTATCTATTAGCTCAATCACTGCACTGCCCTGTCCTGTAAGCACTTTAAACCACTTTTTATAATGTTGTTTACATTGTAAATACATGCTGGTATGTATGTATTTATGCACACAATTTACTCCATATCCATACTTTAACCTCTAACTTATTTTATATAATTCTTTATGCTTTATAATTGTTGAGTGTTGTTGTTTTTGTTGCATGTCACGCCAACACAACACAGCAAGTTCCTAATACAGGTGTAAATGTAATGGTAAATAAAGATGATGCTCCTTGATCCTTGATTTCTTGTCACATATTCCAACCAGTTTCAGGGTGTGCTACAAATATGTTCCTTCTATTTTTGAATCTTTTATGCTGTAAATCATAGTTCAACATTTTAAAGAGCGGGTGTCATTTGTCTAAAACACAAAGCCCTCATATATCTAGTGTGGTTCAAAATGCTAAGATGTTCTTCAAAAACCATTTGTTTTTAGGTATAGTCAGTGCATTATGTATTACAATTGAAATAAGCTGAGATTCAAAAAAGGTAAGGAGCACTATTTCAAAAGACAATAACAGTGCCTCTTTTAACATTTATTAAATAAATAAGTAGAAGTAAAAGATTAGATTCATTTTTCTATTTTCCATTTAAACGTGCACTTTATTGTATTAGTCAGTGTAGGTCCCACAATCTGACATGAAGTTTTAAATGGTTTGTTCTGTGCCCAGGGATGTAAACCTCACTTGTGTTGTATAAAGGTAAAGCTTTTGCACACCAAAATCAAAGAGGACTGAAAATTTAAGGTGGAAGAGTACAAAATGGAACATTTTCTCGGTTGCATAATTTACATATAAGCAATACTACACACAAGGTTAAGTATTTGCTCCCACTTTTGGGCAGCTTTCACAGAGACTTTATAACCTTAAGACAATGCAATCAATATTTGGAATGCCTAATGTACAATTCAGTCCTTGAAACTCATCACAGAACTTCTGGGATGCTTGTTGTCAAAAATACCACCAACATTTTCACTGTGCAAACACGAGGAAATCTGCAGATGCTGGAAATTCAAACAACACACACAAAATGCTGGTGGAACACAGCAGGCCAGGCAGCATCTATAAGGAGAAGCGCTGTCGACGTTTCGGGCTGAGACCCTTCGTCTGGACTAACCGAAAGGAAAGATAGTAAGAGATTTGAAAGTAGTGGCTCTTACTATCTTTCCTTTCAGTTAGTCCTGACGAAGGGTCTCGGCCCGGAACGTCGACAGTGCTTCTCCCTATAGATGCTGCCTGGCCTGCTGTGTTCCACCAGCATTTTGTGTGTGTTGTTAACACTTTCACTGTTCCAGTTTTTATTCCTAAGACAAGCACTAAAGCCATGCCAATTCATCTCTCACAATCATTTATGACAGTTACAATCCATTTAAAAGCATTTACGGTGGACAATGGAAGGTCCAGACTCTTCATAATCTTGTTTGCTAATCCACATATGCTGAAAGGTAGACAGGGAAGCCAAGATAGAACCTCCAATCCAGACTGAGTATTTGCGCTCAGGTGGGGCAATGATCTTGATTTTCATGGTGCTTGGGGCTAGAGCAGTGATTTCCTTCTGCATTCTGTCTGCAATGCCAGGGTACATGGTGGTACCACCAGACAGGACAGTATTGGCATACAGGTCCTTCCTGATATCTATATCGCATTTCATGATGGAGTTAGAAGTGGTCTCATGAATACCACGGGATTCCATACCCAAGAAAAATGGTTGAAAGAGTGCCTCAGGGCATCTGAATCACTCATTGCCAATGGTGATCACCTGACCATCAGGCAACTCATAGCTCTCTCTAGAGAAGATGATGAAGTAGCAGTGGCCATCTCTTGTTTAAAGTCCAGTGCAACATAGCAGAGTTTCTCCTTGATGTCACGGACAATTTCCCTCTCAGCTGTAGTGGTGAAGGAGTAGCCTCTTTCTGTCAGAGTCTTCATGAGGTAGTCTGTCAAATCACGATCAGCCAAATCCAGACACAAAATAGCGTGGGGCAGGGCGTAACCTTCATAGATGGGCACTGTGTGGGTTACACCATCACCAGGGACCATCACGATACCAGTGGTTCTACCAGAGGCATACAGAGACAGCACAGCCTGGATGGCAACATACATTGCAGGGGTATTGAAGGTCTCAAACATGATCTGTGTCATCTTCTCTCTGTTGGCTTTGGGATTCAGGGGAGCTTCTGCAAGCAGGACTGGGTGTTCTTCAGGTGCAGCTCTCAATCCATTGTAGAAAGTATGATGCCAAATCTTCTCCATGTCATCCCAATTGGTTACAATGCCATGTTCAAAGTCAGGATTCCTCTTTTGCTCTGGACTTCATCACCAACACAGCTATCATCTGTCCCATTCCAACCATCACACCCTGATGTCTTGGGCAACCAACAATGGAAGGAAAGACAGCACGTGGGGCATCATCTCCAGCAAAACCAGCCTCGCACATACCAGAGCCATTATCAATGACCAGTGCTGCAACTTCATCATCCATGGCTGTTTATTACTGTTGGTCTCCCTTCACAGGTGCAAGCCTGGCATGGCAATCAGCTGGTGAGTTCAAACAAGCCTCAGAGTGCCTAGATTCATTTTTCATTGATGACGTTAATCATTTCCAAAGCCTAAGAAGTAGAAACATAGAAAACCTACAGCACAATACAGGCCCTACGGCCCACAAAGCTGTGCCGAACATGTCCTTACCTTAGAACTACCTAGTCTTACCCATAGCCCTCTATTTTTCTAAGCTCCACGTAGTCATCCGGGAGTCTCTTAAAAGACCGTATAGTTTCTGCCTCCACTGCCACCACCAATGGCCCATTCCACGCACTCTCCACTCTCTGCATAAAAAAACTTACCTCTTCTGTAACTACTTCCAAGCACCTTAAAAATGCGCCCTCTCATGCTAGCTGTTTCAGCCCTTGGAAAAAGCCTGAGACTATCCACATGATCAATGCCTCTCATTATCTTGTACACCTCTATCAGGTCACCTCTCATCCTCCGCCAAGTTCACTCAACCTACTCTCATAAGGCATGCTCCCCAATCCAGGCAACATCCTTGTAAATCTCCTCTGCACCCTTTCTATGGTTTCCACATCCTTCCCGTAGTGACCAGAATTGAGCACAGTACTCCAAGTGGGGTCTGACCAGAGTCCAATATAGCCACAACATTACCTCTCGGCTCTTAAACTCAATCCCACAATTGATGAAGGCCAATGCACCGTAAGCCTTCTTAATCACAGAGTCAACCTGCATAGCAGCTTTGAGTGTCATATGGACTCGGACCCCAAGATCCCTCTGATCCTCCACACTGCCAAGAGTCTTGCCATTAGTGCTATATTCTGCCATCATATTTGACCTACCAAAATGAACCACCTCATACTTATCTGGGTTGAACTCCATCTGCCACTTCTCAGCCAGTTCTCAGCCTATCAATGTCCCGTTGTAACATCTGACAGCCCTCCACACTATCCACACCACCACCAACATGTATGTCATCAGCAAATTTACTAACACATTCCTCCACTTCCTCATCCAGGTCATTTATAAAAATCACAAAGGGCAGGGGGTCCCAGAACAGATCCCTGAGGCACACCACTGGTCACCGGCCTCCATGCAGAATATGACCCGTCTACAACCACTCTTTGCCTTCTGTGGGCAAACCAGATCTGGATCCACAAAGCAATGTCCCCTTGGATCCCATGCCTCCTTACTTTCTCAATAAGCCTTGCATGAGGTACCTTATCAAATGCCTTGCTAAAATCCATATACACTCCATCTTTATCAATGTGTTTAGTCACATCCTCAAAAAATTCAAACAGGCTCGTATGGCAAGACTTGCCTTTGACAAAGCCATGCTGACTGTTCCTAATCATATTATGCCTCTCCAAATGTTTATAAATCCTGCCGCTCAGGATCTTCTCCGTCAACTTACCAACCACTAAAGTAAGACTCACTGGTCTATAATTTCCTGGGCTATCTCTACTCCCTTTCTTGAAGAAGGGAACAATATCTGCAACCCTCCAATCCTCTGGAACCTCTCCTGTCCTCATTGATGATGCCACGATCATCGCCAGAGGTTCAGCAATCTCCTCCCTCGCTTCACACAGAAGCCTGGGGTACATCTCATCCAGTCCGGGTGACTTATCCAATTTGATGCTTTCCAAAAGCTCCAGCACATCCTCTTCCTTAATATCTACGTGCTCAAGCTTTTCAGTCCGCTACAAGTCAACCCTACAATCACCAAGATCCTTTTCCGTAGTGAATGCTGAAGCAAAGTATTCATTAAGTACCTCTGCTACCTTCTCCGGTTCCATACACACTTTTCCACTGTCACACTTGATTGGTCCTATTCTCTCACGGCTTATCCTCTTGCTCTTCACATACTTGTAGAATGCTTTGGTGTTTTCTTTAATCCTGGTCACCAAGGCCTTCTCATGGCCCCTTCTGTCATCTTTAATAACTACTTCCACTCAAGTCAAGTGCAGTGCAGAAACTTTAGGGATTGTAACATCCAGTCCTATTAATCAAACTGAATATCTGGAGTAAAGCAGTGACCGCTGAGAAAGGGCAGCTGACAACCAGGGAAAGACCTGGTGACGGCCCGGAGAGACTGCAGACAGGAGAGGACAGACCCCATCGGGCTGGCATGGGCTAGCTACTCGTGCCAGCAGGATCCATTGCTAGACAGCATATTAGATCCACCTATTTATTACTATGAAAACTTGAAGACGAAGAATACCCCTTGAGTCTGCGAGAGCAAGATGACTCACTGACAGACTACGCGGTAACAGAGCGTAAATGACAAAACAGACAACTGGCTCGGCATTTGACAGAGAAGCAGCGCCGGCAGGACACAAACTGCAATGCTACATCTGTGGCTGGACAAAGATAACATCAGAGAAGGGGCTTAAGATCCACCAGGGCAGGAAAAAGTGCCTGAGGGAGCTCAGCGAGGGGTCTTGCATTGACCAATACCTTCTAAGAGGTAGATCAAATCAGTCGAGTGAAGCCCAGTGGCAGTCCACAGGGTATCAGCGCCCCAGGCGAAGCTCGACCAAGCACAGATCCACCATCGGACACGAGTCCAGAGCCCAACCAGCCACGGCCAGCAGCAGAAAGGAAGCCCCAAATCTTGTGGCCTATATCTTGCCAGAAGAATGAGTGGGAGATCATCAACACAGACCTAGTCCATCTTCTAGAAGGACTGAAAGGAAGTGTGGAAAGAAAACTGGAGAAGTTGGGAGACACCAAATACAGCTATGGGGTAGAGAGATTTGGAGTGAAAAAACAGAGGACACAGAGGGAACCTTCAGTCCAGCCTAAGTCTAGGAGACAGCAGGAAATCAAAAGACTGTTGATGGAAAGGAGACAGCTGAGGAAACAGTGGAGGAAGTTCACAGAAGGGGAAAGGAAAGGACTTGAAGTATTACAAGCAGAAATAAAGCAGCGTTTGACAAAGCTGCGAAGAGCAGAATGCTTGAGAAAACAACATAAGAGGAAAGGATGGGCAAGGGCAAGCTTTTACAGAGACACAAGTTCGTCAAAAGCCTCTTTGGCAAGGAGAAGAGTGGGGCCCTTTGAGTACCTGTGAGGGAACTGGAGGAAGATCCACTCTGATAACCAGAGGCATGAGCCAGTCACCATTCCGAATAACATGCCACCAATCTACCCACCTGAGCACCAGATGGACGTAAGGCCCCCTACATGGTGGGAGGTGGAAAGTAAAGTTAAATGAGCAAGATCAATTGCCAATCAGCTCCAGGGCCCAATGGCGTCCCATACAGGCTCTATAAGAACACACGCGGCGTCCTGAAATACCTCTGGAATCTAATGAAGGTGGCATGGGAGTAAGGAATCATACGTAAGGCATGGCGAAGGGTGGGAGGGATATTAATTCCCAAAGAGAAGAATTCCTCAGCAATCAGTCAGTTGCGTCAGATCAGTCTCCTGAATGTGGAAGGAAAGATCTTATTTGGTGTCGTGTCTCAAAGACTCAGTCTTTTTGCAGAGTAACAACTTCGTCAACACATCAGTGCAGAAAGCAAGAATACATGGTTTCCCAGGATGTCTGGAAATGTCATCAGGCACAGACACAAACTGCCAAGAAAGAAAGAAAGACCTGCATGTGGTCTTCCTGGATCTTGCCAACACCTTTGAGTCAGTGCCTCATGAGACTCTGTGAGCAGCTTTCAACTTTTTCCAGGTTCCCGAGAGCATCACAAGGCTGGTCAAAGTCTACTTCCAGGATCTGCAGTTTTGCATCACAACACAAGATAACACCATCACATGGCAGCACCTTGAGATAGGCATAATGGCGGGCAGTACCATCTCTCCTCTGGCGTTTATCATGGCAATGGAGCTCATTATCTGAGCATCACAATGGGTGGTCGGAGGGAAAAGCGTGAAGAATGGGCTGTGTCTTCCCCCAATCAGGGCATATATGGATGACATGGCCACAATAACAACAAAAGCATGCACCAATCGCCTGCTGGATAAACTTCAGGGAAACATCAAATAGGCACGAATGGAGATCAAACCCAGTAAGTCTCACAGTATCTCAATTGTCAAAGTTCAGCTCACTGACATAAGGTTTCGAATCAATGCTGAACCAATACCAACTGTCCTGGAGAAGCCCATCAAAAGCCTCGGACGTTGGTACAACGCAGACCTCAGAGACACTGAGCAGGTGGAACAACTAAGGCAAGGTACAATCAGTGGCCTCAAGCTAATCAACAACACGACTCTCCCAGGTTGGTTGAAGCTTTGGTGCTTTCAGTTTGGACTGCTGCCCTGACTTATGCAGCCAATTACCATCTAAAAGGTCACTATGTCTCATACAAATCGGCCAGAGAGGCTGGTGAATTCACATGTGAGGAAGCGGCTTGGGCTACCGAGATGCCTTAGCAGCATAGAAATTTACGGGAATGGAGCCCTTTCTCCGCTAATTTCCAGCCTGGGGGGAGGAATACAAATGTGCCAAAGCAAGACTGGAAATGATAATCAAAAAATCTCTGGACCCAATTGTAAGAGGCGTTGCTCCTGCTCTAGCAACAGGGAAGAAATGGATCCCAGCCGCAACAGTACTGGATGCAGAAGCCGCCCTCCGACAACGGGACATAGTGGGCTATGTCCAACAGGGCAGAGGAGGCTTTGGCCTTGGAGTAACGAAACCTACCTGGTGGTGGAGGAGGTGCGCCACCAAGAAGAAGCAGCCAGATATGCCAAGGCAATATCCCAAGCCAAGCAAGGCTGCTGAATGATGCGGGAGGGTGTTGAGAGGAGGAAAATCACATGGAGTGAGCTGTGAAGCATGGAGTCAAATAGATTGATGCCCTGCCCTCTCCTACAACCTAAATCTTTGGCTGGGAGAGGATCCAGCGTGTTCTCTGTGCGCAGTTCCAGCATCCCTCAAGCACATCTTGGTTAGTTGTAAGACCAGCCTAATACAAGGCAGATACACCTGGTGACACAACCAAGTGCTGAAGTGTTTGGCAGCTGAACTTGAGTGTAAGAGAGTAACCACCAATGCCAGGCCTCTCAATGCCTAGACAACGGTCCCACAAATACCATCCTTCATCTGGGAAGGAGAGAAACTGGGGGCTAACCCCTTGCCTCACGACTGGGAAACGCGTGTCGATTTAGGCCAGAAACTTAACTTTCATCTGAAATTGCAATGACCAACCTGCGGCCTGACCTGGTTCTTTGGTCCATCTCCTGCCTTTATTATTGAGCTGACGGTCCCCTGGGAGGATGCTGTGGATGAGGCTTACGAAAGGAAAGGCTGCGATATGCCAACCTTGCAGTTGAAGCAGAGGAGCAAGGCTGGAACGTAAAAGTGCGCCCAGTTGAGGTGGGGTGCAGGGGTTTTGTAGCCAGTTCCACTGTAAGGCTGCTGAGGGAAGTAGGAATCAAAGGGCAGGCCCATAGGAAGGCAATCAAAGCACTTGCTAATGCCGTCGAGATGAGCAGTCACTGGCTGTGGCTGAAAAGAAGGGATGCTGTCTGGGCTGCCAAGTGACCATCTGGAGACTAACCATGTGACACACACCCAGGTCTGGTCAGCCTGTGGTGCCTGCCTCGGCTGAGGATGTCTTGTGATAAAAGGCCGAAACACCCAGTGATGTCGAGGTACACAACTGAAGATCTGTTGTGATGGTAGTAACATCATCTCGTGGTCATCTTTAATAACTACTTCCATTCAAGTCAAGTGCAGTGCAGAAACTTTAGGGATTGTAACATCCAGTCCTATTAATCAAACTCTGCCATCTCCTCCGGTTCCATATACACTTTTCCACTGTCACACTTGATTGGTCCTATTCTCTCACATCTTATCTCCTTGCTCTTCACATACTTGTAGTATGCTTTGGTGTTTTCCATAATCCTGTCCGCCAAGGCCTTCTCATGGCCCCTTTGCATTTTGCATTTCCCCCTCCCCCTCCTACTTTCAAATTTCTAATTATCTTTCCTTTCAGTTAGTCCTGACGAAGGGTCTCGGCCTGAAACATCAACAGTGCTTCGCCCTATAGATGCTGCCTGGCCAACTCTTTGGTTTAGTTGACAGTGAGTGAGAGGCTGTTGTGGCACCACTCAGCTAGATTTGCAATCTCCCTCCTACATGCTGATTCGTCACCATCTTTGATATTGCCGACAGCAGTGGTGTTGTTAGCAAACTTAAAATATGACATGGGGGATGTACTTTGCTTCACAAACATAAGTATAAAGCAAGTAAATCTTGTGGTGCACCTGTGCTAAGGAAAAGTTGTTGCCAATCTGAACTGACAGGGATCTGCATGTGAGGAAATCAAGGATCCAGTTGCACTAGGAGGTAATTGAGGCCTATGCCTTAGAGTTTATTATTAGTTTTGATAGGGTTGAATACAGAGCTGTAGACAATGAAACACATCCTGATGTATGCATCTTCACTGTACAAATGTTCCAGGGTTGAGTGAAAAGTCAATGATATGGCATCTGCTGTTGATCTTTTGTGATGGTAGGCAAATTGGAGAGACCCAAGTCACTCTTGAAACAGGAGTTGATATGTTTCATCACCAACAGGCTACAAACAGGATTAAAGTTGGCAGTGTTTTACGCTCCATCTTCCTCAACCCAAACAATGAAATAATGAACAAGCCAGAACTCACAGAGAAAGCTGACGTGTGTATAATTGCTACTTGCGTAGAACACTGAAGTGTGCTGAGTTCTCATGGGACTGTACCCTAGCAAAGTTGCTATAATCAAGGAGAGAGACATTGTTCACTGAAATAAATCCATAATGCATATCATGTATTCAAAGTTGTTTATTGTGCTGATTTGCAAGGTTTTATAAAAGAGCCATTTATTGTGTTGTTAGTAGGCAGCATAGAAATGTGACAAAGTTCTGATGAAAATAAACTTTTCTCCTTGAAAATAACAGGTTCGAACAGTTCATTTCCATTAACTTGAACAAATTTGTGATATGACTTATCTTTTAGATAGCAAAGGGAAAAATAACATTTGGCTTGTAAACAGATGAAGGCTAGTAAGATAAAGTGGAGAGGTAAGTCAGCAAATGATCCAAGTATAAAATTAAAAAAAACACGAAATTTTGGAAATATACACCATGGCAATAAATATCAAAAAAGAGAAAAGATATGATAGGACATTTTTATTACATGGATCTCAGGCAGATGACATAGTTTGGAATAATTTGAGCTAAGTATTCTGGACCAAGATTCCAAAGGTTAAGTGTGTTGGTGGTGCATTGGATGGATGCACGTTCAGATATACATATACTGTACACATGTGCATGATTCATTGTATATAAAGTGAGAGGAATAACTGAAGGTAAAGGTTTTAAAATAGGGAGTATGGATGCAGACGAAACAAAGGATGGGAGAAAGGAAGGAAACTATCTTAACAGTATGATTTTTTTTGCTGGTGCAAACTTTAATACAGGGAGTTGAAGAACACAGCTGGAGATGTAAGAATATGATACAGTGGCCACTACAAACATATTTTGAAAAAGATAGAAGGAATGCCAAAAGGATAGGCATGGCAATTCAGTGTTTGTAGTTACAGGATTTTTAGATGCAATGGAGAAGTGAAGTTTGGATCTGAAATAGGATGTGCACAAATATTAGTTAAGGAAATTACTACCTTTCATGGGAATTGAGACTCTCTAGTTTTATATTTAGAGGGTGATAGGAGAGCAAATATGCGAGCACATTTCTGGGTAGAGGAAATTGTACTAGTGCAACTGTTGCCACCGACTAACTGGACTGAAAACTTGCACTCATTCCTCAATCATACTTTATTTTATTGTGCAGAAGGAGAACAGCATGGCTACTGTCATCAGGCTGGTCCGAACAGAGAAATGACATTTTTATACAGAATTGACCAGAAGTTACAGATACTGACAATTTGGTAAGCTGTCATGTTTGAGTTCCTTATTTGCAAGATCAATCACCATTCTCAAAAATGGTATTAAAAAGTCAATAGAAACTACAAGCTGACAACCAATGGTGCTTTGAAGTTAGTAAAGCATCCTTTAGTTGATGCGTATGTTTTGCATCCTTCTGTTACATTGTGATCTCATCTCCGGAAAGCCAAATGGCTCCAGTAACCTGCTATGAAAAGGGAAGTAATGTTTTTCAAAGACCCTTCTTGTCTGTGCTGTCTGCAGTCTATCCTTGTTAACTCTTGTCTACCACACTTCCTCCTTTTTGGGGGAAGACAACACAAATCTTGCTGAATTTCAATAGCACAGTCTGAAACTCTGTAGCACAAAGGTGAGAAATTCTGCTGGAAATCTAAGCAAAAGACACAAACTGCTGAAGGAACTCAGCAGGCCAGGCAGCATCTATGGGAAAGTCCTGATGAAGGTTCTTACCCCGAAATGTCTTCTGTTTACTGTTTTCCATAGATGCTGCCTGGCCTGCTGAGTTCCTCCAGCACTTTGTGTGTGTTGTCTGAAACTCTGTGACCGTTTCTTCAGGGGCAACTGGCGGTTTGATCACGGTGGAGGTAGCTGCCCTATGGGCTAGTACTCTGCAGAGAGTTCTCAGGCAAGAGATTAAAATGAATATTACAAATAGTAAGGAATATTACAACTACTAGTAAAGAGTGAAACCAACTAAAGGGTCTCCATAGTGATATTCAAGTCCTATGTAGTTCCAGCACAGTTTTCCTAACCTTATCAGCTTCTAGATGGATACACATCAGGGGTGTATGTGCAACGTTCCTGGCCAATAATGGCACAAGTACCTCCTTTCTCAGCCATCAAGAAGTCATGTACTAGTCAATCTGAAGGGCTACACTGCAGATTGCCACCATTTTGGCAATAATATCAGAGTTGGCCTGGCTTGTACCATGTAGCGCTAAGGCTGTGCCATTAGCTGACGCCATATCAATGTTTGCATGAGCCACTCTGGCAGGTTTACAGACAGGAACACTACAAATCACAAATGTCAATCTCCATAGCCCTTCAATAGCAGACTCACACAGTACAAGTAGAGAGAGTGTAGATAGAGAGTACATTTATGGTACTACATAGGCTATGTAAACAACAACCCCAACACATAGATTCAGTTCAGGCCAATGATTCCATTTTAAAGGGGTACCTCCAGCAGCCAGTGAGGCCACGTATACAGTAAGTATCGTTAAGGTGATCCGGAGGGTCACCAGTAGTATAGACATGGTATGTGCTGTTACTTAAGCCTAGTCCCATGTCTTGGTAGTTAAATTAACAAACTTCACCATTACCCTCATGAAGCAGCTTCAGAACAAGGGGTTTATGCAGTATTTTACAGGAAGGTTGATACCATCCTTCAAAACAGTTGTATTGGTAAGAGGAGGTTCACAAGGATGATTCCAGGACTGAAAGGGTTATCATACGAGGAGCGTTTGATGGCTCTGGGTCTGTATACACTGAAATTCAGAAGAATGAGGTGGGGGGGGGGGATCTCATTGAAACCTTTCGAATGTTGAATAGCCTAGACAGAGTAGATGGTGGGAGAGTCTAGGACAAGAGGGCACAGCCTCTGGATAGAGGGGTGCCCTTTCAAAACAGAGACGTGGAAAAATTTCTTTAGCTAAAGGTTGGTGAATTTGTGGCCATGTGCAGCTGTGGAAGCCAGGTCGTTGGGTGTATTTAAGGCAGAGATTGATAGGTTCTTGATTGGATATGGCATCAAAGGTTATGGGGAGAAGGCCGGGAACTGGGGTTGAGGAGGAGATAGAAAAAAGGATCTGCCATGATTGAGTGGTGGAGCAGACTCGATGGGCCAGATGGCCTAATTCTGCTCCAATGGTCTTATTCACATGAGTAGTGCAGCCTTGTGCTCCCTTCATAGCTCTCGTCTTGTTATCAAAGTAAAACACAGAACCAAACTCACTAGGATTCAGGGGTATAAGCCAAGTTGACAAGCCACCTTCCATATGTATAGAACCCCTAGAGCACACCCAACAACTCAACCTGTTAGTACACAATACATTTTCGAGTTCAAGTTTAATTGTCATTCAACCATACACATGAATACAGCAACTGAAATAAGAGTTCCCCTGGGGCCAAAGTGCAAAACACTGGACCAAAAGTCACACACAGCACATAGCACATATGATTGCAGAAAAACGTACAGCTACATTCCTACAAGAGCAGCTCATAGCAATTCCTGATATCACAAAGTGCAGTCACAGACCAAGGCAATCTAGCTTGTCTCCCCCGAACGAACACTAGGTCCAGCCCAGCGCGGAATCTAGCAGCACACAGCCAGCTGGCGTCTCCTGTCCTGCTGAAGAGTCTTGACTGGAAATGCCGACTGTACTCTTTTCCTTAGATGCTGCCTGGCCTGCTGAGTTACCTCCAGCATTTCATATGTGTTAACTGGCGTCTCCTTCCTTGGCAGCTGCAACAGATGACCCCGAGGCAGATCCCGTCGTCTCAGTCTCACAATGAACTAGTGAATCGGACTTGCAGTATTGTACTTTAACGATGTCCATCCAACAGGTTCTTATGATCACAACAAAAACATCCCACATCGTCCATTGGATAGCCCACCGTCTCCTCGCATGCCACTGATACCTTCTTCCTTGGGGGGCTGAAGCAGGGTGCAACGTAGAGTGTAGCAAGACCAGCTCCAGCAACTACCTTGTGGGGCAGACCTGCAGTTCTTGGTGTTCTTGATATCCAACAGTATCCTGAAAAAAGGCATAAAGGACAAGCAATTGCACCTTTGGTTGGACCCAGAGAGGTCACTGCGTCTAAGCATGCCGCCATCTTACTGGAAGATAACTAAAGGGAGCAGATGCGCTGACTATCCAAAATGTATAATACAAAGTGATCACTTAATGTCACAAGTTCAGTTAGTCAGTCCTTGTCATCAAGGTTCTTCTCCCCATGTAACTCTTTCACCAGTACCCAGTCTCCTGGATAATGGGTCTGGCATTCTTCAGCTATCATGATTTTCTGGGCTTCAGGAACCCTTTCAGATCTTGTGTTCGTACTATACAATACTGCAACATTTTTTTCACACATAATGCGGATGCCGATCTGTTTAATTAAAAGTGGAGGGGTGACTGGCAAGCACATGGGATGCCCAGTACTCTTTCAAGGGGAGATAAACCTGTGCACAGTTTGGAGCACAACACATTCCACAGGGAGCTTGTACAGAAATCCTTACAAATCAGCACCCATGAACATTGTTCTCTACTCAAACCAGCCAGCTTCAACCAGTTGCTCCTAGCCGTCAGTTACCTTGTCATGTTAAGTATCTGTTCTCTCTTGTTTTGTGGCCCCTTATGGCTTGTTATTTTGCAGTTTATTGGTAAAATATTGTTTGCTGCAAAGTCATCTGCGTTGCTCTGCTCCTGTGTCCAGCCTCCTCTGCATTTCCTGACAGGATGAGTCAACCAGCGACTGGCCCAGCAGATTATGCTCACGTACAGGAAGTCATCCGTCAACAGGAGCACAGGATGCCAAAGCAGCAGGAAACCACAATGACAATCTGCCCGCCACTTTCAACCAGCTCTCCATTTCAATACAGTAACACCGTGACAGTTAGCCTCCTCCCGTGGAGCCCTGGATTCCCATGCCCGAATGGTTTGACCATTCCCCAACAACTTCCTGCCCTGCTGTGTCTTACATTTCGAGCTCCAGCCATCTCTCTATTCTACGGACCAAGCCAAGTTTACCTTCATCATCTCCCTCTTTACTGGGGGAGCTCTGACTTGGGCTGCCTTGACCTGGGAAAATAAAACTACCATTTGCAATAGATATGAGGAATTCACTGCTGAGGTGTGCCAGGATTTCGACCATCTAGGTTGTGGGGGTGGGGACAGTAGATCAGATCCTTTGCCTGCTTCAAGTCTGCTCTGTGCTGGATTGCACAATGGAATTCAAGACCCTTGCAGCAGAGCGTGGCTGGAATGGGGAAACACTGCTGGCCCATTTCCATTGTGTCTTTTCAGACCGTTTGAAAGATGAGTTGTCTACCTGGGAGATTCCCACTGACTCTGGACACCTTAGTACTTTGGTCAAAACGCACAACATGCTGGAGGAACTCAGCAGGTCGGGCAGAATCCGTGGAAGTGAGCAGCTAACGTTTCGGGCCGAGACCCTTAGTCAGGACTGAAGAAGGAGGGGGCAGGGGCTTATAAAGAAGGTGGGGGGAGGATGGGAAGGAGAAGGCTGGTAGGTGCCAGGTGAAAAACGAATCACAGGAAAGATCAAGGGGTGTGGGATGGGAAGCAGGGAGAGGATAGGCAGGAAAGGTGAAGAAGGAATGTAAGGGGAAAGCACTATGGGTCGTAGAAGAAGACAGAATCATGAGAGAGATGATAAGCAGCTGGAAGAGGAGGCAGAGTGAAAGTGGGATGGGGGAAGGGAGAGGGAGGGAATTACCGGAAGTTGGAGAATTCGATGTTCAGGCCAAGGGGCTGGAGACTACCCAGACGGTATATGAAGTGCTGCTCCTCCACCCTGAGTTTGGCCCCATCATGGCAGTAGAGGAGGCCATGAATGGACATATCCGAATGGGAATGTGAAGGAGAGTTGAAGTGGGTGGCAACTGGGAGATCCTGTCTGTTGTGGCAGACGGAGCTGAGGTGCTCGACGAAGCGATCCCCCAATCTGTGTCAGGTCTCGCCGATGTAGAGGAGGCCACACCGGGAGCACCGGATGCAATAGATTACCTCAACAGACTCAGAAGTGAAGTGTTGCCTCACCTGGAAGGACTATTTTGGGCCCTGAATGGTGGTAAGAGAGGAGGTGTAGGGACAGGTGTAGCACTTACGCTTGCAGGGGTAAGTACTAGGTGGGAGATCTGTGGGGAAGGACGTGTGGACCAAGCAGTCGTGGAGGGGATGGTCCCTGCGGAAAGCGGAGAGGGGTAGAGAGGGAAAGATGTCCTTAGTGGTGGGGTCCTGTTGAAGGTGGCAGAAGTTGTGGAGGATAATATGCTGGATCCGGAGGCTAGTGGGGTGATAGGTGAGGACAAGGGGGACACGGTCCCTTGTGTGGTGACGGGAGGATGGGGTGAGGGCCGAAGTGCGGGAAATGGAGGAGATGTGGGTGAGGGCATCATTGATGACGGCAGAAGGGAAACCACGATCCTTAAAGAAAGAGGACATTTGGGATGTCCTGGAACGGAAAGCCTCATCCTGGGGGCAAATGCAATGGAGATGGAGGAACTGGGAATAGGGAATAGTATTTTTGCATTTGGCAGGTTGGGAAGAGGTATAGTTGAGGTAGTTATGAGAGTCAGTGGGTTTATGAAAGATGTCAGTGGACAGTCAGTCTCCAGAGATGGAGAATGAGCGATCGAGAAAGGGGAGAGAAGTGTCTGAGATGGACCAAGTGAATTTGAGGGCTGGGTGGAAGTTAGAGGCAAAGTTGTTGAAATTGACGAGTTCAGCATGGGTGCAGGAAGCAGCACCAATGTAGTTGTCAATGTGGCGAAGGAAAAGTTGGGGAGCAGTACCAGTATAGATTTGGAGCATAGACTGTTCCATGTAGCCAATGAAGAGGCAGGAATAACTGGGGCCTATGGGAGTGCCCATAGCTATACCCTTGGTCTGAAGAAAGTGGGTAAAGCCAAAAGAGAAGTTATTAAATGTGAGTACCAGTTCTGCCAACCGGAGGAGTGTGGTGGTGTTGGGGAACTGGTGAGGTCTATTGGCAAGAAATTAGTGGAGGCCTTGAGGTTTTCTTGATGGGGAATGGAAGTGTATAAGGATTGGACATTCATAGTGAAAATGAAGCAGTCGGGACCGGGGAACTGGAAGTTATTGAAGAGGTGGAGGACACGGGATGTATCCCAGATGTAGGTGGGGAAGGACTGAACTATGGGTGACAAAATGGAGTCCAGGTAGGCAGATACAAATTTGGTGGGGCAGGAGCAGGCCAAAACTAGGGGTCTACTGGGACAGTCAGGCTTGTGAATCTTGGGGAGGAGGTAAAAGCGAGCAGTGTGGGGTGTGGGAATTATGAGTTTTTTTGGCTGAGGATGGAAGGTCTCCGGAGTTGATAAGGGCAGTGATGGTATGGGAGACAATGGTTTGATGTTTTTTGGTGGGGTCCTGTTCCAGGGGTAAGTAAGAGGATGCGTCAGAGAGCTGCTGTTTGGCCTCAGTGAGGTAGAGATCCCTAGTGGACTCAACAACAAGCTGATATAAAAAGCCATCTCATAGGCATTCTGATTTTCCCAATCTACTTGCATATTGAAATTCTCCGTTGATTTGTAATGTAACATTGTAACATTGCCCTTTTGCCATGCATTTTCTATCTCCCATTGTAATTTGTAGATGTTACGTATTCAGGCAACAATAAATATATGAGTTCAGCAAGGGTTTCTTATAACAAACAACACCTTTATTAAACACAGAAAACAAACCCCCCAAAAGTAAACAAACACTACCGTAACCGGAAACAGCTGCTGAGCGGCAGCCCAAACAGTTCGTAAAGTGATATTCCAAAAACAGTTCTTAAAGTGGTATTGCCAAAAGTTCGATATGCTCACAGTCCATTTAAAAGGAGAGACTTTATAGGACGATTTAGGTTCTCTTTCACGTCGCTTGCTTTGATCCCCAATGTCGAACTTCCCACGAAGAACTTACGAAACAGAACGGCTTAAAGGCACTGACCTTTCCTTCTCCACTACCTTCAATCCTTTCTAGTTAAACCTAGGGATTAACACGAAGATAGTCAACAAAATCCTTCCAAATAAGGATCAAACAAAGGTCGCCCCCATTTCACCGTAGAAAGCGATTCTCCTCGATCTTTAACTTCCAATCTTCACTCTCCACTGTCTCGAACTAACAGGATCGTAAAGAACCTGCTGGCAATGAACTTTTAAACTTTAGGCATTAAATAAAAACTTTATCCTTCAACTAAACTGCGTCATCACTTAAAACACGCAGTGGCATGAAGTCAACCTGGCAAATCCAGCCACGAACTGCCCCTCCTCACAGGGTGGGGTCTACCTTTTATAACCTGTAAAAAAAAACCGTCACATGATCTCTGCTGGCGGGAAAATGACGTCATTCCACCATCACAAGACCATCACCTCAAGACCAGTACAGCTTCAACCCCAGTCACATGACAAGGGCACCACTGTCATGTGTCACGAGTACGTAACATAGATGATATCTTTACTACTGTTTAGGGGTCTGTATAACTTCCATTAGGGTCTTTTTACCCTTGCAGTTCCTTAACTCTACCCACAATTATTCACCACCTTTGGGCTCTTTGTCACCACTCTCTCATGATTTGATTTAATTTTTTACCAACAGAACCACACCACCCTTCTGTCTGCTGGCCTGTTCTTTTGATACAATGTGTAGTGTATCCTTGGACATTAAGCTCCCAGCTATAATCTTCTTTTGGCTGTGATTCAGTGATGCCCACAAGGTCGTACACACCGGTCAATAACTGTGCTACAAGTTCATCTTCCTTGTTCCGTTATCTGCGCGTATTCAAATATAACTCCCGTATTCACCCTTTTCAATTTCATCTGCCCTTTACATTGTAACTCATCCTGTTGGCTGCATTTTTGTCCTCACAACACACTGTGCCTCTGTTTGTAACCCAGCTACCTCATCTTCGGCACTATCACTCCAGTTCCCTTCCCCCTGTCAAATTAGTTTGAAACCTCCAAAACAGCTCTCGCAAACCTGCTCGTAAGGATATTGGTCCCCTTGGGTTTAGGTAAAACCATTCCCTTTTGTGCAGGTTGTACCTTCCCCAGAAGAGATCCCAATGATTCATATATATGAACACCTGCCCCCTGCACCAGTTCCTCAGCCAATCATTCATATGCCAAATCATCCCATTTTCACTCTCACTGGCACTTAATCCAGAGTCCACTGCCCTGGATGGTCAGAGTGTGCAGACAGCCTGTGCATATGAGCATTGGAGAGCACTGACAGTCCATTCAACTCTCCCAAGCACTCCTCTCATCTTAGGTTACCCCTGGTTCTCCAATCCCAACCCTCACTTTGCCTGGTCATCCAGTTGGGAATACACCTTCTGGACTGCAACTGATTTCACCTCATAAATCCTTGGAGATAGAGGAAAACCTTGTTCTTACCAAACTCCCACAAGAATACCATGGCTTTGCCATCATCTTTGGTAAATGGGAAGCCCCTGCCACCTCACAGACCCCAAGACTGTGTGATCAACCTCTTCCTGGGCACCACTCCTCCCCAAGGTTGTCTGTTCTCCATTTCCCCTGCTAAAAGCCAAGCCATGAATGACATCACCAAAGCATTTGACCATCCCAGCACCCAGCTAGTGCAGGATTCTTCTCTGCCAAAAACAGAGTTGGGGTCTCTGTCCCTGAATATACTATTGTGGACTCAATAAAATCACCATTAAGAATTGCTACCCTCTCTCTTTGACAGATAGAGCATTCCACAGGGCCCAGATCTTCACCAAACTGGATATATGGGGCGTGTACACCCTGATATGCATCTGCCAGGGAGATGAGTGGAAGACAGCATTCATAACACCCACGAATACTTGGTGATGCTTTTTGGACTTTCCAACAGTCCAGCTGCTTTCTTTTCCCTCATCAACGAGGTTCTTTGAGACATGTTACACAGGTATGTGTTTGTCGACCTCTACGATATCATCACTTTCTCCAAGAATCCCCAAGACCACCTTTGTCATGTCTGTTCAGTCCTTCAGCATCTCCTTGAAAACCAGCTGCAAGGTAGAAAAATGCCAGTTTAACATCCCAGTCCTTTCCTTTTCTGGGTTACAACCTTTCACCCCAAGGCATAACTGAGGTCCTGGAGGAAGTGTGCACTATATTTGAAAGGCCCCAACTGTGCTCCCTCAAACAATGACAGCCCTTCTTGGTCTTCTCCAACTTCTACTGCCATTTCATTTGGAACTACAGTCAAACAGTCACTCCGCTTACAAAGTTGTCTACCTTACAGATAGCTTGGTCTGCTGCCGTAGACGATGCTTTCAAGGAGCTCAAGAGATGTTTCACTCCCATTCTCCACCATCAGAATCCCTCCTGACATTTTATGGTAGAGTGGACGCATCTGACATGGGTGCCGGGGCCATCCTCTGCCAGTGAGGACTGGACAGGAAGATACACTCTTGTGCCCTCTTCTCGTGCAAGTTCAGTTCTACAGGGCACCGTTATGGAGTAGGAGTCAGGGAACTACTCGCCATTAAATGGGCCTTGGTGGAATGGAGACATTGGCTGATGGGAAACACTGACCTCTTCCTGACCTAGGCTGACCACCAGAACCTAAATCAGACCTGCTAACTCAACCCACATCTGGCTCGTTCAGCCTTCTACTTCAAGTAATTCAACTTCGCCATCTCTTACCAATCCGCCTCCAAGAACACCAACGTGGACACCCTGTCATGACAATTTGAACCAGCTGAAATGGAGATCAACCCTCCCATCATTCCATCCTCACAGGTCATCACCCCCATCATCCTGGATCATGAGAATCAGATCTGTCAGGCCCTACAGCACGAGCCTGCACTAGCCAACATACCTGACAACCGCATGTTCTATGTGTGCCATCAGTCATGTGCTCTGAGGCACACCACTCTGGCCATTCAGGCTGGTACGGAGAAGCAGACTTGCAGATACAGTAAATGGAGCAGAAGACACTGATTGTGAGTAGCACGTTACAGCGCCACTAAAAAGCATTCACCCCCGCCTTGGAAAGTTTCATGTTTTATTGCTTTACAACATTGAATCACAGTAGATTTAATTTGGCTTTTTTGACACCGATCAACAGAAAAATACTCTTTTATGTCAAAGTGAAAACAGATCTCTGCAAAATTATCTAAATTAATTACAAATATAAAACATAAAATAATCGATTGCATAAGTATTCACCTCCTTTAATATGACACACCAAATCATCACTGGGGCAGCCAATTGGTCTTAGAAGTCAGATAATTAGTTAAATGGAAATCACCGTATGCAGTCAAGGTGTTTCAATTGATTGTATTAAAAAATGCACCTGTATCTGGAAGGACTAACTGCTGGTGAGTCAGTATCCTGGCAAAAACTACACCATGAAGACAAAAGAACACTCCAAGCAGCTCCACTAAAAGCTTATTCAAAAGCATGTTAGGAAATGGGTAGAAGAAAATTTCCAAGTCACTGAATAAACCTTGGAGTACAGTTAAGTCAATTATCAAGAAAAGGAAATAATATGGCACAGCTGTAGATCTCCCTGGAGCAGACTGTCCTCAAAAACTGAGTGACTGTGCAAGAGGGGGACTAGTGAGGGAGGCCACCAAGAGACCTATGAACCTATGCCAACTCTGGAGGAGTTACAAGCTTTAATGGCTGAGATGGGAGAGACTGCACATACAACTGTTGCCTGGGTGCTTCAGCAGTCTTAGCTTTATGGGAGAGTGGCAAAGAGAAAGCCACTGTTGAAAAAAACTCACATGAAATCTCGGCTAGAGTTTGCCAGAATCCATGTGGCAGACTCTGAAGTCAGCTGGAAGAAGGTCTGATGAAACCAAAATTGAGATTTTGGCCATTAGACTAAAAACTACATCTGGCGTGAGCCAAACACCACACATCACCAAAAGCACGCCATCCCTGCTGTGAAGCACAGTGGTAGCTGCATCATGCTGTGGGGTTGATTCACTGCAGCAGGCCCCGGAAGGCTTGTGAAGGTAGAGGATAAAATGAATGCAGCAAAATACAGGGAAGTCCTGGAGGAAAACCTGATGCAGTCTGCAAGAGAACTGAGATTTGTTTTCCAGCAAGACAATGACCTCAAAGCTACATAGGAATGGCTTTAAAACAACAAAGTTAATGTCCTGGAGTGGCCAAATCTGAGCTCAGACCCCAATCCAATTGAGAATTTGTGGATTGACTTGAAAAATGCAATATGACAGAGCATGAGCAGGTTTGTAAAGAAGAATGGGGAAAAATTGCAGTGCTCAGATGTGCAAAGCTGATAGAGACCTATCCACACAGACTCAAGGCTGTAATTGCTGCCAAAGGTGCATCTACTGAATATTGACTTGAAGGGGGTGAATACTTATGCAATGAATTATTTTGAGTTTTATATTTGTAATTAATTTAGATCACTTTGTAGAGATCTGCTTTCACTTTAACATAGAAGTCTTTTTCTGTTGATCAGTGTGTAAAAAAAAACACATTAAATCCACTGTGATTCAATGTTGTAAAACAACAGGACATGAAAACTTCCAAGGGAGTGGGGGTGGGGTGAATACTTTTAATAGACACTGTACTTACAAGATAAACAGTGAACCACCCGACTGAGCATCTAAATTAAACGAGTACTTATCTAAGGCTTCTAAATTACAGACTACAACACTAAACATTCAATAACCCTTTAAGCTAAACTTGGTTACAGATATTTTTCCAAATTGAATGCCCAAAGAGGCAGAACAAAGCTGACACTAAACATGCACACAGTGGCAAATACTTAATTAAAGGGCCTCCGCCCTCCAGCATAACCCCACTGTTTATTGTTTCTGTGCTACCCTCGTCTATTTGATCTACACTGATCTGAGAGTAACAGAGACCGCATAGTTACCACACACTAGATTTAAAGCCTACCAGCTCCGTGACATCATCAGTTAAACGGAAGCTGGTGGGAGGGGCAGAAATGTTCCTTACACGGGCCAGTCCTTGCCTCCCGTGAGGGAGAGGCTTTTGACTTACTGCAACACAGGTGCATGACGGACTCTGGACTTTCTGGTGGCCCACCATGATCCCAGATGTATGTCAGTTCATCACTGCCCTGAACGTGCCGAGTCCGATTCCTCTAACCAGCTGCCCTCTAGGATCCCGCGGCCCCTGCCAGTCCCCTGATGCCCTTGGTCCTACGTTGCCATAGATTTTATCACAGGTTTACCATATTCTGATAGGGCCACACTGATTATAATCAAGAGGTCCCATTTTGTTGCACACCCCCCTCCTCCTAAACTTCCATCAGCTGCTGAGAGGGCAGTCCTGGTTCTCTAGCATGTAGTTCACCTCCACAGTTTTCCTCAGGACATTGGGACAGACCAGGGGCCACAATTCATATCCCGCTTCTGGCGAGCCCTCTGCTTCTTCCTCCGCACCTCAGTGAGTATGTCCTCTGGCTATGATCCATAGACCAACAGTCAATCTGAAAGAACCAGTCAGAAAGTAGAGAAGTTCTGACAATGCTTCACCACCTCTAACCCTTCCACATGGAAGAAGTATCCGCATTCTATATACCTCTCTCACTGGTATGTCATCCTTTTAAGTGCTTCATGGCTACCAACCCCTGTGGTACCCCATGGAGGAGCAAACAATGGCAGTCCTGTCCACCAGTGCTCTGGTTCATCAATGCTGGACATGGAGGGCCATTCTAGCTGCTAACTGTGCTGATGGCCGCCAGGCTCACTGTCAACAGTGCCCAGCCAGGCTACTCCACCCGAGATCTTCACCTGCATACTGACACTCACAATCTCTCTCCCCAGTTCATTAGTCCTTTTAAGAGTACACCTTGCAGTAAACCCAGTCAGTTACTGTATCCAGGTGCCACCATTCTTCAGGATCACACCTACCTTCCACATGTCCTACCTCAAGCCCACGGTCCATGGATCACTCAACCCCTGCATGAGCTTGCACCTCCAGAACCAAGGATGGTGGAAGGTGGTCTGGTGTACACAGTTCACTGGTTAATGGATTCATGTCATTGTGGACAGTGTGTGCGGTATCTGGTTGATTGGAAAGGGTACAGCCTTGAGGAGAGGTCTTGGGTGCTGTGGTACACTCCAGTTTCATTTTGGATTCATTGATCACCTGGACCGATTCGGATTGTCCTGGACATTCGAGTGCTGGTAGTAGCAGGGGTGATCCTGTCAGGCCTGTATGGGCAGGTACCTCCCAGTCTTCATTCAGCTAACAGGAATCACCTGCCACTCTTTTCCAACTCATCACCTGCAACCCATTTGAACCCAACTCTCATCGCCAGCACTTGTTCATTCATCAGACCAGTCAGCCGCTCTGAGCCTGCAGTTACCTTGTCGTGTTAAGTATCAGTTCTCTCTTGTTTTGTGGCCCCTCCTAGCTTGTTATTTTGCAGTTATTAGTAAAATATCATTTATTGCTGAATTGTCTCTGTTGCTCTGCTTTCGGGTCAAGCCTCCTCTACATTTCCCGATTTGGATTATTTACAGTAAACTGCATAGTCTATGGTGGTGGAGGTGGAAGCTGATTGCTATCAAAATTACCTTGGCGCTGAGTGCACCTTCGAGCTCAAAGGACAGGGTGTCTGCAAACAAAACAATACCCTCTGTGTCCACCATCTCATGTTCATCTTTGTTAGCATGAATCAATGAACTAAAAAACCATACGTTTAGAATAGTATTATCTAATAACTATGCTGCTCAAAACAAAATAATACTGCTCCCAGTGGTCACATGAGTTAAATATGTATGATGCACATAAAACTAATTTACAATGACATTTTAAGCGGGAGTTAATCTGGTAATGATTAGCAAAAATTTTAACACTCAGTTTAATGTAAAACAAAACTATAACATTCAAATTGTGTAGGACAGCTGTTCCAGTATGTTAAAACAAAATGTACAATACCCAGAATCTATGGTGGATCAGCCCAGGGAGTCCCACACAAGTATTGTCTTCATTCCCCGTAACAGTTTCAATCCTTTGATGTTTTTTGATGTTGGAATCGCTTCAGGCAATATCGTAAAACACTCAAAATTCTTTTCATCTCACCAAGTAACCATACATACACACTTTCCTTCCACCTAGGATGCAACTCATTTACAATTACATGTATTAAAATGGGTGTCCTGACCTCCAAGCTTATTCCAGAATACTTTTGAAAACATTACACATGTTTTACATATTTATTAACAATTGGTTTTTGTATGAATCTGTATCTTATGCCAATCCACAGTGTAAGGGTATTTTTTTTCTTAGAGCTTCTACTATATTAGTACAAGGTGTTCGTACATTTAAATCAACATTTCACTCATTCCCTCTGCACCATCACCCTCCCGTCCCCCACAGTGCTATTGGGAGTTCCTGTCTGTCAGGCTGACGCCAGCCTAACTGCGTACTCAGGAGACACACTTGGCGAGGGCTTTGTTGTGTCCATGCCTGGGGGAGGTAGGGATACAGCAGGCTAAAGCCACCTAATCAAACTCTGGTGCCAATTGATTGTTTTTGAATACTGAGGTAGACACGATTCTCCTTTGCTTGTTCATTCTGTGACCTTTCCTCCAGAGAAAGGGTGAGTAAAAGAGAGACAAGCGTAGACAGGAGTGCTGGAAAATGACACTGGAGAGGCAGTCATTGGGAGCACAGGATTGGGGGATGAAATTAATCAGTTTTTTGCATTAGTCTTTACTGTGCAAGATATCAGCAGCATGCCAGAAATTTGAGTGTCAGGGTGGAAGTGCATGTAGTCGCTATTTCTATGAAAGTGCTTGGGGAGCAGAATGGTTTGAGGAAATATCTAGGAAATCAGGATTAGATGGACTACACCTCAGGGTTCTAGAAGAAGAAGCTGAAGAGACCGTGGAGGCATTGGTAGTGATCTTCCAAGAATCACTAGATGCTGTAATGGTTCTGGAGGACTGGAAACTCCTCACTCAATGGTAAGATGTTGGAGTCTATTATTAAGGACAAGGTTTCTGGATATGTTGAGGCACCTGATAAAATAGGCCAAAGTCAGCAGGAGGCAAAGAATGGGAATAAAGGGGGCCTTTTCTGGTATGCTATCAGTGACTAATCATGTTCTGCAGGGTTTGGTGTTGGGACCGTTTCTTTTCATGTTATACGTCAATGATTTGATGACGGAATTGATGGCTTTGTGGCCCAAGTTTGCAGATAATACGAAGATAGGTGGAGGGCAGGTAGTGTTGAGGAAGCATGGAGTGTGTAGAATTCAGATAGAAAAGGAAAATGAGCGAACTTTAGTGCAAAGGCAACATGAGTGAATCTGCAGATGCTGGAAATAAATAAAAAACACAGAATGCTGGCAGAACTCCCGATGAAGGGTTTCGGCCCGAAACGTCGTCCCTATCTCCTCCCATGGATGCTGTCTGGCCTGCTGAGTTCTGCCAGCATTTTGTGTTTTTTTATGAACCTTAGTGCAACCAGTTTCTATGAGGCCTTCTGGCCCGGATGCGAGAGGCCACGTATGGAGTCAAAAGCAGTTCATCTTCAGTTTGCAGACACTATGGGGTGAGGGCTTCCTAAACTTAATGTCAGCCAACTGCATGTCCATGACAGCTATTCAGTAAGCCTGGACCTCTGGGTCAGTAACTTGGTTGATTGCCATGCTGGAATATGGTCTCAACGGCTGGTCATGAGGGGCAATCAGCTGCGGCATTATTTTTCTCTTTTATAAGTTGTATATCAGCTGTGAACTCTGATATGTAGGCTGTTGTGTGCATGAGGGGTTTGTGGTCAATGAACAGTGTGAAATGGCGACCCTCTAGAAGAAAGCTAAAATGATAAATGGTCAGAATAGACACCAAGAAGCTCATGGTCAAAGGTGCTGAATTTTCTTTCTGGGGGATGCAATTGTTGAAGAAGGCGAGCGGCTGCCACACGCCTTTGACCAACTGCTCGTGCACAGCACCCACAGCATTGAGCAAAGGGTCAATAGTAATGGATATAGGTGCATCGAGGAGCGGGTGTGCATGTAGCGTTGCATTGAAAATAACTCATTTGGTGCCATCTAATGCACTGGTCATGTTCAGTGATCAGTCAAACAAATGATTAGGGGACAACACACACAAAATACTGATGGAACACAACAGGCCAGGCAGCATCTATAGGGAGAAGCACTGTCGATGTTTCGAGCCGAGACCCTTCGTCAGGATTTATTAGGGGTATTGCTTTGAAGCACACTACACAGGGAAAGCATCAGTTCAGCAGCTCACAGAATGAAGTATTGACAGAAGATCATCATGCCTAAGATCTCCTGTAGATTTTTAGTAGTGCAGTGGTACAAAGTGCATAATAGCGACTACTTTTGACGGGAGGAGTTTTGCTCCTTCTGCAGAGATGTGATGGCCAAGAAAGTCAATGGTTGACAACCTAAACTGCCATTTAGTGGGGTTAATAATCAACCCGTGTTGGCTCAAGTGCTTGATAAGTGTGCAGTGATGTGACACAGGTTCAGATTTGGATGCGCTGGTGACAACTATGTCACAGGTAAACAGAAAGATCTGTCTTTTAATACAGAGTCCATCAGTCTTTGGAAAGTCTGTGCTGCATTTTTCAGCCCAAATGGCCTGCACAGAAACTCAAAGAGGCCAAACAGGGATATCACAGCCATTTCGGAAATGTCCTATGAGCACACAGGCACCTGATGGTAGCTCTTAACTCAGTCACTTTAGAAAAAAATATCGTTCCAGCTAAATACTCTGTAAAGTCTTGGATGTGTGCGACTGGGTAACGATTGGGGGTGGTGGCCTTGTTAAAGTGTAGGTAATTGCCACATGGTCAGCATGGTCACATGGACCATATGGAGGGGCAAAGCCCAGGGACTATTTGACAGGTGTACAATGCCAAATCTTTCCACGTCAGCAAACTCAGCTTTCACCATTGCCAGTTTTTCTAGATCCAGCCTACATGCGTGGGCATGTGGTGGGCCAGTTGTAGAAATACGGTGCTCAACCCCATGTTTTTTGACTGAAATGGTGAATGTGGGCTTGGTGAGGTCTGAGAATTTGCTCAGCAGTCAAGTGCACTCACATGCAGTGGTGCATGTGCTTGATAGAGTCCTTGCTGGGGGAGTAGGGTAACAACCCAAAGCCCTTGACATCCACAAGCCTGCAGTTAAGAACAACAAATAATCTTTTGGGCACACAGGAAATTTGCACCGAGCAGAGGTCTAGCCTCTTTAGCCACACTTTAGCCATGTGTAATATCACCCACTGAAGCAGAATGTCACCCATCGTGTCCTATAAGTCTGAATCATGCTGCCGTTGGCGACCTCCAGCGAGGTTTCATCGCTGTTTGCATTCCCATCAATAGGCGATGCTGACAATACACTCACTTGAGCATCCATGTCACAGAGGAAATGTCTCCCTGAAAGGGTGTCCATAATGAACAGCAGACATCCCTGGCATCTGGAACCCACGGAGTTCACAAAGCTCTGATGTCCCGATGTACTGGTATCGACTACTGCAAGGTGGTCGACGCTTCCTAGCATTCCTGCCAAAGCGACCATAGCAAACACACAGGCCTTGTGGTTGTCGGTATTACAGCTGTGTTGGGGGCTCTTGCTGACTGGGCTTATTGAGGTAGAGAAAGGAGGTGGAATGATTTACCCCTGCCAAGCTGACTGTAGACTACCAGCCATTTTAGCAAGCTCCCTATAGTCCTTTATGGGTTGATTAGCAAGGGCTATGTGAACTTGATCTGGCATTCGCTGCATGAAGAGTTCTTTAAAAATAAAACAAGGATGGTGATTTCCCAGGAGAGAGAGTATGTGGTCTATTAGCTCTGATGGCTTAGCATCGCCAAGGCTGAGCAAGCAGAGCCACTATTTGTCGTGCTGAGACTCTGACAGCCTTAAAGACTGTGAAAGGTGAGTTTTCTGCGATTGGTATTTATCACATTCAGGGGTCCGTTTGAGTGGACTCACCACCCTCGCAGCCATGGAGTTACTGAGTGACACAACCACACAGAAATACTTGGTGTTGTCAGTGGAGATTTCTCACTGTGTGAATTGGGCCTTGGCACCAAGCAACAGCATTTTGCTCCCAAAACTCTGGCAACTCAAAGCCACTGTGTTGGCCAACATATTCAATAATTCTGGAATCGTCCAAGAGCATTGGGGTCACCAATGTAGGTTTCACAAAGGAAAATGATGTGAGGCATTTTATGTTTAAGAAAAGCAGTAGCAAATTTATTGTACTCCAAAAACTGAAAACAAAGTTCAGTAAAAATATTTTTCGTACAGTAATTACGTCATCTCTTCAAACCAACCTCTTAAACTGAACCCTCATTCAATGCCCCAGCAACACACACAAAATGCTGGTGGAATGCAGCAGGTCAGGCAGCATCTATAGGGAGAAGCGCTGTTGACGTTTTGGGCCAAGACCCTTCGTCAGGACTAACTGAAAGGAAAGATAGTAAGAGATTTGAAAGTAGGAGGGGGAGAGGAAAACACAAAATGATAGGAGAAGACCGGAGGGGGTGGGGTGAAGCTGAGAGCCGGAAAGTTGATTGGCAAAAGGGATACAGAGCTAGAGAAGGGAAAGGATCATGGGACGGGAGGCCTAGGGAGAAAGGGGGAGGGAAGCACCAGAGGGAGATGGAGAACAGGCAGAAAGAGAAAAAAAGAGGGCGGATAAAAGCTAAAAGAAACTGGCAAGACCGTTTTGCTGAACACCTATGCTCTGTCTGCCAGAGAAAGCAGGATCTCCCAGTGGCCACACATTTTATTCCACGTCCCATTCCCATTCTGATATGTCTATCCATACTACTATATATCTACTGTCAAGATAAAGCCACACTCAGGTTGGAGGAACAACACCTTATATACTGGCTGGGTAGCTTCCAACCTGATGGCATGAACATTGACTTGTCTAACTTCTGTTAATGCACCTCCTCCCCTTCTTACCCCATCCCTGATATATTTAGCTTTCTCGCTTCTCCTCGTCTGGTTTGCTGCTGGTGATTTCCAGTGTGCCGCAGGAGTTGATGTTGGGACTACTTCTTTTTATGTTGTTGTTACGAATCCCGTAACTGGAGAACTTACCAGCAAAGATAGAGAGCTCCGTTGAAGTCTGATGTCACTATTTTCAAACGTTTTATTTATAAAGGGACACAAAAGTAAGGTTAATACAAACATTCACATAGTGCACATCGTCAATACTCAATCTAACGCGCGGGTATAATAATAATCATCATTAAGAAGTG
Organism: Hypanus sabinus; assembly: GCF_030144855.1. Lineage (NCBI taxonomy): Eukaryota > Metazoa > Chordata > Chondrichthyes > Myliobatiformes > Dasyatidae > Hypanus > Hypanus sabinus. The sequence continues at coordinate 48,783,884 of NC_082722.1, forward strand.
AGCTCTACGGTTGTCTAGGGGTTAATAGATTGTCCGTTGGAAATATAAGTCACTCAGAGGGCTGCAGGCCTCAGCCCTTTGAAAATCGCTGGGTTTCACTTGGGGCGACCGAGAGAGAGAGATTGGGGGAGAAGAGAAAGAACTTGCCGAGTCTTGATGAAGCTTCTGTGAAATCGGGGGAGCGTTGGTTTCCTCTCCCCGATGTTAGTTAAAAGCGGTTTTCTGTGATTCCAGCCACGGATTCCAATCCCGGAATCTGACGCACGTGGCTTCCTTCAGAATGGCTTCCCGCTGCTGCGGGATCACTCTCTCGTGTCTTCTGGGTGCGTCTGAGGGCCGTCCCCCTGAGACTCTCCTTTATACTTCCTCACAGGGTCGCAGGTGTCAATCAGGTTGGGATGATGCAATCTCTCTCTCAACCAGCCCACCTTGCCCGAGGGCTTTTCACGTGGTCTCCATGAGACAGGTCGCTGTCGTCTTATTCTGTATCCCTGGTGGGACCTGCAATTTGGCACATTTCTCTCTCTCTCCGACTGGGTCTACTGACCCCCTCCCCCTCAACGGGTGCTCTTACGATTCTCACAAAGGAGGGGGCTGGGATCATAACATTGTATATTGGTGATTTAGATGATGAAATAGATGGCTGTATTACCAAGTTTTCAGATAATATGAAGATTGCTGGAGGGGCCGGTAGTGTTGAGGAAACAGGTAGGCTGCAGAAGGACTTAGACAGATTGGGAGGTTGGGCAAGAAAGTAGTGGATGAAATACAAATGTTGGAAAATGCATGATCATGCACTATGGTAGTAGAAATAAATGTGCAGACTATTTTCTAAATGGGGAGGAAAATCCAAAAACCTGAGGTGCAAAGGGACTTGGGAGACCTTGTGCAAAACACCCTAAAGGTTAATTTTCAGGTTGAGTTGGTGGTGAGGAAGGCAAATGCGATATTAGCATTCATTTCAAGAGGTCTTGAATACAAGAGCAGGAATGTGATTGCTTATATAGTACTGCATATACTATATGCAGTATAGTATATATATTCTCCCCTCTCGTTGCAAGGTCCACATACTGATGGAATTTGGGGAGCACTGCTCTGGAGGTCATGCTTCACAGCTTTCTCCTTAGCTCTCTAACTTCTCTCTTCAGGACCTCATTGCTTTTGCTTCTATGTCATTGGTACCAGTATGCATCAAGATATCTAGTTGCACTCCCTCCCTCTCCAAAATGCTGTGGACGCAATCTGAGATGTTCCCGACCCTGGCACCTGGGAGGCAACATACCATCCTGGTGTCCTATTCTCATTCACAGAATCTCCTGTCTGTTTTATCATGTACTTTGGTAGAATGATTAAAGGGACACACTCTTTTCTAAACAAGGAGAAAGTTTAAAAACTCAGAGGTGCAAAGTATCTTGGGAGTCCTCCCGCAGGATTCCCTTGCAGATTGAGTCAGCAGTAAGGAAGGCAAACACAATGTTAGCATTCATTTCCAGAGGTTGAGAATATAAATGCAAGGATGTAATGCTGAAGAAATAAAGCATTGATCAGACCATATCTAAGATGTGCTTGCATTGGAAAGGGTCCCGAGGAGGTTTACAAGAATTATTCCAAGAAAGTAAGGGTTGACGTATGAGGAGTGTTTGATAGCTCCATGCCTGAACTTACTGGAGTTAAGAATGAAGGGAGACAATAGACAATAGGTGCAGGAGTAGGCCATTTGGCCCTTTGAGCCAGCACCACCAACCAATCAGTACCCCGTTCCTGCCTTCTCCCCATATCCCTTGACTCCGCTACCATTAAGAGCTTAACTCTTAACTCGTTCTTGAAAGCATCCAGAGAATTGGCCTCCACTACCTTCTGAGGCAGAGCATTCCACAGATCAACTCTCTAGGTGAAAAAGTTTTTCCTCAACTCCATTCTAAATGGCCTACCCCTTATTCTTAAACTGTGTCCTCTGGTTCTGGATTCACCCAACATTGGGAACATGTTTCCTGCCTCTAGCATGTCCAATGCCTTAATATTATATGTTTCAATCAGATCCACTCTCATCCTTCTAAATTCCAGTGTATACAAGCCCAGTCGCTCCAATCTTTCAACATATGACAGTCCTGCCATCCTGAGAATTTACCTCGTGAACCTACACTGCACTCCCTCAATAGCAAGAGTGTCCTTCCTCAAATTTGGAGACCAAAACTGCACACAATACTCCAGGTGTGGTCTCACCAGGGCCCTGTACAACTGCAGGACCTCTTTGCTCCTATATTCAACTCCCCTTGTTATAAAGGCTAACATGCCATTAGTTTTCTTCACTGCCTGCTGTAATTTCAGTGACTGATGAACAAGGACACCTAGATCTCGTTGTACTTCCCCTTTTCTTAACTTGCCACCATTCAGTTAGTAATCTGCTTTCCTGTTCTTGCCACTAAAGTGGATAACCTCACATTTATCCTTATTAAACTGCATCTGCCCACTCACCCAACCTGTCCAAGTCACCCTGCATTCTCATAACATCCTCCTCATATTTCACACTGCCACCCAGCTTTGTGTCATCCGCAAATTTGCTAATGTTATTTTTAATTGTATATTGTAAATAGCTGCGGTCCCAGCACCGAACCTTGCAGTACCCCACTAGTCACTGCCTGCCATTCTGAAAAGGGCCCATTAACCCCTATATTTTGTTTCCTGTCTGCCAACCAATTTTTTAATCTGTGTCAGTACCCTACCCCCAATACCATGTGCTCTAATTTTGCCCACTAATTTCCCCTTCATAAATCCATGCTGACTCGGACCGATCCTGTTACTGCTACCCAAATGTGCCACTATTTCACCTTTTATAATTAACTCCAGCATCTTTCTCACCACTGATGTCAGGCTAACTGGTCGATAAATCCCTGTTTTCTCTCTCCTTCCTTTCTTAAAAAGTGGGATAACATTAGCTACCCTCCAATCCACAGGAACTGATCCTGAATCTATAGAACATTGGAAAATGATTCCCTATGCGTCCACAATTTCTAGAGCCACTTCCTTGAGTACCCTGGGATGCAGACCATCAGGCGCTGGGGATTTATCAGCCTTCAGTCCCATCAGTCCACCCAACACCATTTTCTGCCTGATGTGAATTTCCTTCAGTTCCTCCATTACCCGAGGTCGTCTGGCCACTATTACATCTGGGAGATCGTTTGTGTCTTCCTTAGTGAAGACAGAGCCAAAGTACCTGTTCAACTCGTCTGCCATTTCCTTGTTCCCCATAATAAATTCACCCGTTTCTGTCTTCAAGGGCCCAACGTTGGTCTTAACTAATTTTTTTCCACTTCACATACCTAAAGAAGCTTTTACTATCCTTTATATTCTTGGCTAACTTACCTTCGTACCTCATCTTTTCGCCCCATATTGCCTTCTTAGTTATCTTCTGTTGCTCTTCAAAAGTTTCCCAATCCTCTGGCTTCCTGTTCATCTTTGCTATGTTATACTACTTCTCTTTTTTTTATACTGTCCTTGACTTCCCTTGTTAGCCATGGTAACCCCTTACTCCCTTAGAATCTTTCTTCCTCTTTGGAATGAACTGATCCTGCACCTTCTGTATTATTCCCAGAAATACCTGCCATTGTTGTTCCACTGTCTTCCCTGCTAGGGTATCCTTCCAGTCAACTTTGGCCAGCTCCTCCCTCATGGCTCCATTGTCCCCTTTGTTCAACTGTAATACTCACACTTACAATTTTCCCTTCTCCCTCTCAAATTGGGAAACTTATATTATGGTCACTACTTCCTAATGGCTCCTTTACCTCTAGTTGCCGTATCATTTCTGGAGATCATAAGGCCTACTGAATATCATAAGGCCTAATGGATATGGAGAGGATGTTTCCAATAGCGGGATAATGTAGGAACAGAGACCAGAGCAACAATAGAAGGACATCCCTTAAAAACAGAAGATAAAATTCTTAAGCTGGACTGGTGAATCTGTGGAACTCATTGTCACAGATGACTGGAGGCCACTTCCTTGGGAATATTTAAAGTGGAGGCTTCTGCTTAGGGCGATAAAGGTTACAGGGAGAAACAGAAGAATGGGGTCGAACGGGAAAATAATTTAACTGGCTAGTTCTGCTCCTATACTTCGTGTGTCTTATGGCACAGATCATTATGTGACACATATTGATGAGGTGGACTTAAACTAGGGGCTGTTTAAGAAATTCACAGACAAAAATAGAAACATTGTGTGATTCTTAGTTAGCTGGAAATAGGTTAACTGCAGGATGACAATACCTAGTCATGTTGGCAGAAGAGGCAAAGGGAACTCAATTCAAAGGCAATGCTTTTGGGAAAAGCAAATGTAACAGTACAAAATACGTAGTAGGACACTGCACAGCATTGAGGAATGGAGACCTTGGAACATGTAGGTGGAGATAATTGAAGGTAGCAGGATGGGTAAAATAATTAAGATGGTATTCAAAGTATTTGCCTTTACTTTTCAAGGTCAAAGTTATTTTAATATGGAGATTATGCTGAAACTGTATGAAACATTGAACATGCCACAGATTGGGTATTGGCTGAAGTTCTGGTCACCATACAACTAGAAATATGCATTAGCAACAGTTAAAGTACAGGAACATTTCAGGAATATGTTACCAGTGCTGGGTTAAAAGGAGGAATTTGTTTTTCCTCACAAAGTCAAAACAAGGAGTATGATTAGAGAAAAGTTGAGAAGTTGCTTTTACCCAAAGAAAAATCCACAGAGGAAACCCACACAGTCATAGGGAGAACATGCAAGCTTCTTACAGTGGTGGGAATTTAAACTTGATCGCTAGTACTCCAGGGTATTGTGCTAGCTACTGCACTACCATGCTAGAATCAATTTTTAATGATAAACTAACATTAGGTCAACATGATTTTGTGATTAGGTCACATCTTTGATGTGGCTCCAACTGGCAGGACAGACAAGGGCAAAACAGTGCATATTTGAGCTTTTAAAAATACATTAAATGAGGGGCCACACAAAATATTGTGGCCAAAACTAATCGTGGAGTACTTACATAGTTAGAGATTAATGACAGATTAAAAGGTGATGCAAGGTTAGAAATATTCAACAGATCAGACAGCATCAGTGGAGAGTGATAGATTTCATGACTCTTGCCCATCCAAAAATACTCAGAGTTTAGACTTTGACAACTAGACATGAAGATATATAGAAAAATGCTGTTTACTTTCCATGAGAGTCTACAATAATGAATTGTACATTTTCTAAACAAAAGTTTATTTGGCTATAACATTAGCAGAGAGAAGAAAATTATGATCTGGGGAAAAAAAAAGCCCAGTGTTTTTAACAGCGTCAAGATGGTCTTCAAATCCAAAAGAACATATGAAATAGGAAAAGGAGCATCTCTCTAATTAATTGTCTGTGTTAATCCACACACAAGAATTTATATTGGTTTAAGTCAGGAGATGATTAGGTAAATACAGTATCTATGAAGTTCAGTATACTGCCTTTAAAAGCAGTATTGAGGAGGTAGATTCGTCTACCCCACCCAAAATTTGTTCTTCTTTTAAAATCACTGCCTTCCTGTGGTGGACACTTTAAATGGAATTAAAAAAGTATAAATTACCTCAATGAACTAAAAGATACAGTGGTTAAATTAAATGAGCATGTCAACATTAAAAAGATTTTTTTTCCCAGTATTACTTCAAAATATTACATGGAGACTTATAGAAGCTGAAATTTCATTGCAAAGAGATGCAAACCTGATCAACATTTTTAAAAATAAGTTCCCAACCATCCTTAAATATTGTGCATTTACATTATCACTTAACATCATTACTACTGTTAACATCATTTCTATTACAAGTAAAACAACTTCATAAAAAGATTGTTTTGTGCATCTTACAAATTGACAAGATGTAGCACTGAAACACGAGCAATTCACTCCTGTAAGTAGTAAACACTGATTCTGGATTTTATGAATCTACTGAATGGTTAACTGAAAGTGGGAGATTTATCATTTACTGTACCAGAGGATTGCTTATTCAGGCTTCATTTTCTTGGCCAAGAGGCCTTGCAGTTACAACAGCAATAAAAACACAAACAAATGTTAGGTCTCTGCTTTACAGAAGACAATGAAATGATCACCAGAAGACTCCTCTCAAGTCAAGTTGCAGCACTTAATCTTTTCTCCAATAGAGTTGGGGTCATCTAATTATTATCCATAAACACACTTTCAGGACCACATTGAGAATGCTCTAGATTTAACAAGACCAACATCACCAATCAAAACTAGTCTTAAAATGCAGTAAATACATTTGCAGCCAGAATATTTATAAGGCATTATAGCTAACTAGTTACATGCAGTTTTCATTATTGCATCTTTAAATTCCTCAGCACACAGAAAATCAATGCAAAATAACAGATTAGAAGCCGTCTTCAATTGACCTGATTATTGCTCCATAAATTTTTATACAAGATTGTGATGAATTGTATATGAACCAAAGAACCTCTGGTTTACTGCTGTGATATTTAACTTGTTGGTGTCAGAAACATTTCACATAAATTAGAAGCAAGAAGTACAATATTGAAGAAAAATAATTAAATTCTTCACACTGCTGATACATTCATAAACACTTTGCATCTTCAGAAAATTTTTCTAAGAATTATGTAATAAGTCAGTGATTCAATTCTTATAAATAAAAGTTACCTCTTATACAGTTGCCTCAGCAGATAATGAAGATATGCAAATACTAATTTTAATAAATAAGAAATACTAAACAGTTCCTTTAAAACTGATTGATCCTAAATCATTGCATTTAGAATTATTTTTATTCTAGGATTAAAAACAAAGATTCTGGTGGAGTCATTTATATCAGGTAAAATGTGCAGTCACTCTCCAGAAATAAGTAACAGCCAGTAGCAGTTTGAGATAGTGTTCATAAATTTGGGCCCTAGTTTCCATACTGGAGGGATACCGTATGTTGTGAAAGCCTTCATTTGCTTAAAAATGGCCCGGCATCAACCCCACTAAATCTTGTACAGCAATATGAAGTATTTCAGAGGTGATAACAAAAACATGAAGCATTTATTCATACTGGAACTTAGGTCCACAAGTAATGGATACCATCTAGTATCTTATACACTTGACTGAAGAATGGGTTCTGATCAGGAGTGCAGCAAGTTATTTAACTGCAGAGGAGTCAAAGCCAAGATCTTACAGTAAGTAGCTAAAATTTAATAACACCTCCAACATCAAGAGAAAATGGAAAAAAAACACCTTAACCAATTTTCACTTCCAAAGTCTGGGATGTTGAGGGAAATTGTACCACTGGTCCCTGCTGGCAGCATGGGTAATAAAGCAGCAGTTTGTTGTTGACCGGACAATGTGCGCATTTAGTCTTTAAATATGTTCAACTAAAATGAATTACAAAAGGATTACAAAAATCAGGGATCCATGAGGAGTTTTAAATGCAGTTCTGACTAAGCAACCCAATATTTAAGATACAAAATGCTTTTTCTCTGAAGCAGTCAATGTAGAGAAGGCCTGGAGGCCCAAATCAATCTTCTCCAGATTTTGGTTTTAAAAATTTAGTCCTATCACATCCTGGATTTTATAGCAGGCACAAGGGTTCCTGAAATGTGTTCAATTACATACTTAAAAGGGAACACAGAGCAGAACTATCATGGACCTAGCATGAAAAACCAACAAGAGCACACATATTAACATTTAAAGCATTTCACACGTTCTTCACCCAGACGTAACATTAGGCAACCATGTCCTTTTCTAATAAAAGGATGACATAATGACTTCTCAAAAGATTGAGATGACAAATTCATCTTCCATCTTGAAGATAAACAGAAATAATTCCAAAAAAAAAACAGAAGTTAACTTTGGACCATGTAATTGTGACTCCAGCTTGTTTATTTGTGGGTTTTTCTTAAGGAGCTTAACTTCCTTCTTGTGAAGCTTGAGGTACCACCTCCAAAATCTTTTGACAGAAAATCGTAATAGAATCTGCAATAAAGATGAAAATCTTGTTACTAATAAATTAACAAAATGCTGGTGATAGGCATGCTTTCAGCCATTAAGGTTAATATGGTGGTATACCAACAAACTGCTGCTGGAGGATTAAAGCTCTGGTTCCTGTCATTGAGATCAGAGCTGACTCCAAGCTTGCTGAAGGACTTGCCTGATTTGCTCTTTTAATATTGCAGCTGGGTAGTTAAAATGATACTCTTTTAAGGGAGAAAGATTCAAGTGGTGAAATATGTTCGCTGACTAGTTTTATTGCCAATACAGCCAAGGAGGCATAAAAAGAAGGAAATCAAGAAATTTATCATAGGTTGAGTAGAGGGTTAATTTTTAAACTTCATCTCTAATCTAAGCTCTATTCCAATTTCTATCTAACTCTATGCCCGCTCTGGGTAATTCCCCGGGCCAGGAATTACAGTTGACCAGATCCCTAGGACAGCTGTCTCAAAAGTGTTCTTTTGTTGCAGCAGCCTCCTAGTCTGAAAATGGCCATGAGCTCTTCACTGCTGAAGAGGATGTCCTGGAGATGGCAATTTTCACTCGTTAAAATATACTCTGACCAATAAAATTCAGAGAGAAACAAGAACACTTATTGCTACTGACTATATAACATAGAAAAACCTTCAGCACAATACGGGCCCTTCAGCCCACAACACTGTGACGAACATGTACTTACTTTAGAAATTACCTAGGGTTACCCATAGCCCTCTATTTTTGCAAGCTCCATGTAATCTTTAACCTACAATGAAAAGCATTTATTTTTCTTCATTGGATACAAGATCAGAAACACCTCTAGGTAGTTCATTCTTTCTCTCTTTCTTGTCTGTGTCAGAACCCGCCACTTCTGTCAGTCTTCCATTTGGCTCAGTTTTTTTGTATCATCTGACCTGATGGACAGGCTCTACTGCCTGACTATTAGCAACACATTACACAGGCGAATAAGCTTAGCTGCTACTTAACTATCACACTAAGTCAGCTGGTGTAACCCCATCAGATATATTCCTTTTATTCTGCTCTTTCCTAGTTCTGATTAAGGGTTCCAGACCTGAAACGTTAACTGCCTTTTTCCTGATATGCCAAGCATTTCCATCATTTCCCTGTTTTATTTCAGAGCCGAGTAGCCTGTACCCAAAATTCATGATTAGAACACAACATGGTTAACATTACCATTAATACTACTGCTACACATACATCTTTGTAAGGTTCTTGGTGATGTTGTATAAAGGATCAGCTTACTTAATACACATTGTATAATATCAGAAATGATCATAAATATACATACCGCTTGTATTCAAAAGCCACTTGGGTTTGTTTTTCCAGTAAACTCCTATATAATAAACCGGGATTCCAGAGAGGATTATGGCAAAACCAATGGCGCATTCCACAGGTGTCATCCATATGGATACAACAATCAAAAAAATACAGGCGAGCACAAAAGTGATTGGGAGAATGATATTAAACTGTAGGAGACAAGAAAGATAAACAAATTGCTTTTAACCATCATTATTCAACTTCTATTTGTACTTAATTGCTGCTTTATCCTCATTTATCATCTAAGACACTCAAAATCAAGGGAAAATAGTTCTGTCATTGGATCACAATCTATACCATTCTTAAACAATAATTTAAATCTGTAGTTTTAAGAGACAGTGAAAAGGATGTTTAAATCTAATGTATGCAACAAAGATGATATTCAAAAACATAGCTTTATAATTTTTGCCAGGTTTCCATCAAACTTGATAATTTTGTTCCATTCGAATAAACAAAGTACTTTTCTAATATTCCTTGAAAAATGCCACTTTGAGCTAAATAACTAGCCTCAGGACTGAACGTGGATAATCTTGATTCTTAAATGTGCTGTTATTTACATCACCTTTGCGTTACATTGGTTCCTGGCTGGTGACGAGATGATCTACTCTCAAGACTCTTTCAAAACAGTTCAAGAAGTAATGATCTGGAATGGCATCAAGACTGTGCTAAGGTAATTAGCTCATTTAATACTTTGTTCCTTTCCCTGTTGTGTAAAAAGTTTTGCTTTCATCCAGTACAGCTATCAAAATAACCAAATAATGTTAATTTTTGTGCTAATAATTGCTGAGCATAGACAATTGGAAGCTGATGTTTTGATGATTTATTTAAATAAAATAGTCATTCAAAGTAATGAATTACTCTCACATGGTAAAAATAACTGAACATTGTTGCCTTTGTATTCAAACAGAACTGCAGCTGGTCATTTACCTTTATTGGCCGCTCCATTTCTGGCTTCTTATAGCGTAACCACATCATTCCAACAATAGCCAATGCAATGCACAGCCAATTGAAGAAACTGAAGAAGTTAATGACAGAGTATATGTCGACAGAAAATGCATACATCAAGGTCATCCAGCACTATAAAAACAAAAAGAGCATTATCATCAAAGAAAGATGGAGTTCCAAAGATTTACATGTTTAATAGAATTCTTCTCTTAAAAAGTAACTTAATTTTGGACTTTGTAAATAGTATTGGTAAAATTGGCAGCCTACTTGAAAATGACATTAATAAATATAAACAAAATCATGGAAATACTCAACAAATCAGGCAGTGTGTGTGGAGGGAAGAATAGAGCTAACATTTTAGGTCAGTGATCTTTCATCTATACTGAGGAATGTTTGAAATCAATTAACTTTGATTGGGGGGGAGTTACTTTTTTATTAATTTTTTTGCATGAAACAATTCTCTTCCATTTTCAGTTTGTCATGATAAATCTTTGTTTGCTTCATGATTAGCATAATGTTAAGCAGCATATGTTCACTCCAACACTAACAAATCCACTCTTTCAATACACGATCGATATCTTCACTTTTTGCTTTATGGCATTTTACTATTTTTCATTAATGTGAGGTCACTTCTCAGAACTGACTGTGCTGTGCACAGACCTGTACATCACTCAAGTAGCCCTCTCAGCACCTTGTGGAATTTCCCATTTGTGATGTCATGTCAGCATTCAAAAAATAACTTGAATTTTAGAATTTTGGATAACGGCACTCGTACTGTTTTTGAAATCCTGCTATGCACAAAATGCCTGGCACCCTTGCTGTATTACAGCACTTCTAAGAAGTATTTGTCAGTATGCAAAGCACCTTTGGGGCATTATGCAAGATACTTAAAGACAATACAAAAATGCAAGTCTCTTTCTTTCTCAAATTCACCTTGTATGTCTTTTTCCACGTGCTTGTCAGAATCTATAAATGCATATATCTGAAATCTGCAAGTAAGATTCTGACAAGCAGAAGTGTAAGATTGAATCAAAAATTTGAAAAAGCAGGTATGGTAATAAATTCACAAATCACTGTTCTGCATTTAGTATATACTGCTATTTTTGCATAACCACCTAAACCTCATTAAAGTAATTTGAAAGCATATTAAAACAGTTCTTTAGTGGTAATTCGCCTTCCTGCTTGTACAATAAAATGCCAACTTCAAGATACTTACAGTAAATATTAATGATGGTAGAGGGGTAAACAGATTTGGGTGAATCATTGAAAGGAGGTTGGGTAAATGACCTTCTCTTGCTCCCACAAAGAATAATCTGTAATAAAAGAAGCAGCTATTGAGGATTTAAAAAGCAGAGCTATAACGGGAAAGCAAGTATTACTACCAACAGTTGATTTTCGTTTCCTGCATCATACGAACGATTCTTCAGGATGGTAACGATAGGGTAGTGACACAGCTGTTAAATTACAAGACTAACAACTCAGCAGATTCAAGGTCAAATCCTACTGAATTCGTGAAGTTTAATTTCAGTTAATAATCTGGAATTTGGGATAAATAAATAACTAGTAATGGTAATCATACTACATATTTATCAAAAAAAACCCATTTCCTTCACTCATGCCTTTCAGGGAGGAAATCTGTCATCCACACCTGATTTGCCTCTTGTCTGAAACATGATACCAACACCAACTATGATGCCAACTGTAGGAGGAACAATGGGAAAATAGACTAAAGGTTGAGGGGAGCCTTAAAAGAAACAGGTCTGATAGGCAGATAGAGGCAACTCCCGCAGAAATAAAATGATTAACAACTACTAAAATTTAGGGGGTTACTGAAAAAATTGTGCATCTGTATGTAACTATTCTAATGTGAATTGCCAGATGATTTTTGGTCAGTGGAGTATTTCACTTGAAGCACTCAACAGTGTATGATGTAAAAGGGCCTGAATAAACCAACTTGTTCAAGAAACCTCACCACTGCTGTATTTGTGACCTTATTTGTATGCTGTCCCAACATGAGTTGTAACTAAGAAAGCGACAGGGCCCGTGGTGAATGTCAGATTCAGTGTGCAGCTTTAACTAACAAATGTCTTCACATCAATCTATACCAATCCTATTTACACAAGGTACCAGTCTTCTCGTCATTGTTGGTACACAATTCTGTCTAAATATTTAACTTTGCTAACATAAACAGTATGCTTTCACCACTTCACCAGGCAGTTTCCACTCTATACATAAGAACTTGCCTCACAAATCTGTTTTAAAATTTTCCCCTGTCAGATTTGAGATTTCCATCCTAAAAAAAGACTGACCATTTACCACATCAATGCCTCTTATAATTTAATACACTTCTGCCAGGTTGCCCTGCAGCTTATAGCTGCAGTGAAAATAATCCAAGCTTGTCCATCCTCTCCTGATTAAAATTCTCCAGGAACACCCTGGTGAAACTCTCCTGCACCCTCTCCAAAATCTCCACTCCTTTCACTCACGTGCTGACCAGAACTGCACACAATACTCTTAACGTGGCCAAACCAAATCTTATGCAGCTGCAACATGACATAGCAACAATTACATTCAAAGTCCAGATCAATGAAGGCAAGCATGTAGTAAGCTTTTTAAAAAAAAACTACCCAATCCACTTCGGGGAGCTTTAAACAAGTCTCCCAAGATCCTTCTGCACATCTGAAAGTAGAGGGGAGAGGAGGGGATTGTGAGTAGAGTGTGTGTGAGTTGGGTAGATGGAACCATGAAAGAGAAAACTGGGTAACGGTGAGTGAAGGCAAGTGAAAGGACCTGGGGGGAAATTGAGAGTGGAAGGGACAGAGAGGTTGCAGGTTGCCTGAAACTGGAGGATTATGTGAACAGACCAGGGAGTGACAGAGAGAATGGCTCTTGTGGAAGGCAGAACAGGGGGGGATGTGGTGGGCTTGCATCACAGCTTGTGGGATCAATGAAGAATGGTGTGCTGGATGTGGAGGATAGTAGGGTGACAGGTAGGGACCTAGGGAACTCCATCTTTGTTCTGTCTATGGGGACATGGAACATTTCAGGCATCCTGGAATGGAAAGCAGAAGAGAAGATGTGGTGGGTATGGAGAAGCTGAAAGGGATGGTGCCCTTATGGGAAGGGTGTGGTCACGATGTTCCACTCTTCTACCTCATCATCTAGGGCAGACTAGGGCGGTGCCATTGTGGTTTGACTGACTGACCACTGCATTGTACAGCTAAGTAGATGGAACTCTGCGAATCCTCCCCATACCTACACTTGGAATAAGACCACGATACTGAGCCCTCGGCCACCGTCTCTCCTCTCACATCAGAAGATACTCATCCACTCCCTCCCCCACACCCCCAAACAAACCTTCAATCTTATGTTCCCCAATTCCACCTTTATTTCCTCCTCAGGATCCACAATCAGGACTGTCCTGGTAGGCTCATTGTTTCTGCCTGGTCTTGCCTCATTCACCTCCTTACATTTTGACTTCACGTTATTGCCCTTGTCCAGTCCCTTCCCACCTACATCCTGAACACCACAATGTCTCCATCTTCGCCAAGGATGTTCAGTCACTACACACCTCCATTCCCCATCAAGAAAGCCTTCGGGCCCTCCCCTCTACTAACACTCTCCTCCATTTGGATATACTTATTCTCACCATGAACAACTCTCCTTTTGATTCCTCTTTTTACAAATCATTTGCGTTGCCATGGCACGTGCGTCGGCCCTAGCTATGCCTGTCTCTCTGTTGGTTATGTGGTTTGTTCCAAACTTTGTCTGGCAACACATCATAACTCTTTCTTTGCCACACTGACAACTGCATTGGGTTGCCTCCTGAACCTCTGTGGAACTTATTAATTTTATCAATTGTGCTACTAACTTTCACCCCTCATCCAACCCTCTGTTACCCAGTAACCCTCCCTCCCCAAACTTGGTCCCTTCGCCCTTTACCACACATTCACTCTGTTCGATCTCTGCCCTCCCCACAATGTCTCCATCTGCCCAGCATTCCTCCCCTATCTGGTTTCACCATTACTTTTCATTCTTATCAGATTCCATATAGCCTTTCTTTCTATCCAACAATCATGCCCATTGCTATATTTAACCCTCCATTCGTCTATCGACTTCTCTTCATCTGGATCCATGCCATGCTTACCAGCTGCTGCCTCAACCTTCTCCCTCACCTCCATACACTGCCTATCTCCTCTCTATAGTCTCAGTCCTGACGCAGTGACCATCTCCACAAATGCTGCACGATCTGCTGAGTTTCTCCAGCAACTTGCTTTTTGCTCAGTGATGGCTCTCTTTGTCCAATATTTTTACATTTACAGTTTTGCATCAGAATATTAAATCACCAGCGTGCAAGACATTACAAGTTAAAATCAACCAAAAAGTTGAATAACAATAGTGAGGTAGAAATTAAGTTTTGGTCTCCACTATCAAAATGAAGAACAGAGCTGGTACTGTGCAATACAGCAGTAGTGTGAACAGTGCACCAGATACCAAATAGCTGTAATGTTACTGGAAACTTGTGATAAATTTTATTTTAAAACAGCTGTAACAGTGAAGCATTTTCTTTATAACCTGTATGTGAAATTTTTGAAAGTGTAAGTTTATCAGAAAAGATATTTACTAAACTATAAAATAATAACATTTTTTATCAGTTACCTAGATGAGGTGAACAACGATCCATTGACAGAACCAAAACAGGAAAGCCCTACAAATACAGGGACAATCCAGGACATTATGCCCAAGTGGATATTCCCAAAGTCCTAAAGAAACAAGAAAAATAAAGACAAATTAATCACTCCAGTCGAGAAAGAATTCAACATAAAACACAAACTAATAAAAATTACTATATAGTTTGTGTAGGTATTCAACTATTTAATTAATGGATGGTTTTGATCCAAAAAATTAAATCATTCATTATATTTTTAAATTATTTTATTAACAAAACTCAATGTTTGCTGTGGATATCCAAAAGCTTGTAACTAAAGATGTTTCAAGTTGGATCATTTCTATGGCTGACAGCAGGAAACAAAGGATGAGGTTCATAAAGTTAGCAGAAATGCAGCAGACCTTAGGATGGGGAATATTATAGAATTCAGCAAAGGGGGCTCAAGAATTTGATAAAGAAAAGTGACAGAATATGAAATTAAGCACAAAGATTGATTGTATGGATTTCTGTAGATACACTAGAAGGAAGGGACCCAAGAGGTAAAAAGCCAACTTTATGATGGGGAATAAGAAAAAATGCTGAGAGATTAAACAAATATCTTGTTTCGTGTTCTTTTTAAACAGAAGAAATAACAAAACACCTGCTAGAAATGCAAAAGAGCCAAGTCATAGTATTGGTTAAAAAGAAGTTTCACTTGAGAATGAAAGTTGATAAATCCCAAGAACCCAATGATCTACGTCCCAGAATTTTGAGCGAGGAGGCTATGGGTTCTGGTTGTTATCTCCCAAAACTCTATATAATCTGGAATGGTTCCAACAAATTGGAAGTAGCAAATATGACCCCACCATTTAAGAGACAGAAAACAGGGAACTACAGATCTATTAGCCTAACATCAGTTGTCCGGAAATGCTGGAATCTATAATGAAGGAATGACAACAGAATGTCTAGAAAAGAATAGGATTTAGCATGTTCAGCAATCATTTACGAAAAAGAAATCATGCTCAACTGAAAGTTTATTGAGGACATGACTATTAAAATAGAGGACCCAAAAGAAGAGACACAGCTAGTACAGTTACTGCTTATCAGCTGCAGAGACCCAATTTAATCCAGAGCTCAGGCACAGTCTCTTTCACATTTGAATGCTGTCGCTGTGACAGCATGGGTCTTCTCTGGGTTCTCAAGTTTTCTCCTACATTCCAAAAACGTGCAGGTTTATTTGTTAAGTGGCCACTATAATTCATCCCCAGGTTGCAGGCAAGTGATAGAATCTGGGGTGGGGGTGGGGATAGGGGTTGCTGATGGCAATGTGGGAAGAATAGGAAACGGGGTTAGTGTAAACGAATACTTGATGACCTTTGCAGACTCATAGGCTGAAGGGCCAATTCTATGTTGCAGGTGCTTGTCATTACCGAATCCGGGGCTGTTAAGACTTTCAGAAACTTTCAAAAGCGTCTAATACAGGAGATTGGTCAGTAAGTTTACAGCAGATTGAATGGGGCTAATCTATTGATACAGAACAGATTAACATACACAAATAAATAGGAATAAATAGGTCTTTCTCCGGCTGGCAGACTTTTTGTTGGTAGGGTAACACAGAAACCAATGCACGAGACCTAGTTATTCACAGTTTCAATCTCAGATTTCCAAGTTTGCCCATGATTGTCGAGAGGGAACAGGGTGTAAACAAGTTAAAGAGGATAACAAAAACAGTTACACACACGAAACGCCGGGGGGACTCAGCAGGTCAGGCAGCATGTGTGGAAAAGATGTTTTGGGCCCTTCTTCAGGACTGAGAAGGAAGGGGGAAGATGTCAGAATAAAAAAAATGTGGGGGGAGGGGAAGGGGGCTAACTGGAAGGAGATAGGGAAGCCAGGTGGGTGGGGAAGGACAAGGGCTGGAGAAGAAAGAATCTGATAGGAGAGGAGAGTGGACAGTAGGAGAACGGGGAGGAGGAGGGGTCTCGGGGGAAGTAATAGGCAGGTGAGAAGTAGAAGAAAGGGGGAAAGTGGATACATTTTGTTCACTGGAGAGAGAAATCGATTTTATGCCATCAGGTTGGAGGGTACCCAGACAGAATATAAGGTGTGGCTCCTCCACCCTGAAGTTGGCGCCATCTTGGCACAAAAGGCAACCACGGAACGGTTGACATTTTAGGCCAGAACGCTTCCTCTCCAAAGATAATGTCTGACTAACTCAGTTCCTTCACCACTTTGTGTTCCTCAAAATTTTAAGCAACTGCAGAATCTGATGTTGATAAAGAGGATATGAAGAGGCCCAGTATATATATACAGAGCCCTAAGAACTCAGTACAGTCACATGATTTTGCACAAAGCAGAACATATTTTCAATGTAACTGATTGGGAAATGTTGACATTCAAGGTACTCAAGTCACCTGTGTGTGGTTCTTTGCCTTTATTATGGAAGGATTTGAATATGCTTGTGCTAGTTAAAAGCTGAGCCATGATTCTGAAAAAATTCATAAATTTGAAGGACCAGACAATGTACACTTACTCCAAGTTTTTCTGCTCTTATCTTACTTCATGATGGAACAGCACTGGTACATGGGATAGTGTATTTCCAACCAATTAGCAGAAATTTGACTATTCAATGATTTTTATTTGTAAACAGTATCTTCATACAAATTATATACATGCCACTAAAATTATCTTTAAGAAGTAATGGAAAGCTTCTTTCCAACTAACCACGGCCACTGCTTCTGAATGCAGCATTAACTCAGGAGACAGGGTAGTGAAATATGCCAAGTTGGTCAGCACATACACACATGTCACAATTGGCAAGGAGATCATTATAGCTCGAGGCAGATTCCTGGAAAACAAATAAAGGGTGGTCCTCAAAAATCATTTCACATTTTTATGAACATTGTATTGTATCCAAGAACCACAATTAAAACTCACCGCTTGGAGTTTTCAGATTAGTAATACAATTTACATTGCAATTCCAAACAGATTAATATTATAAACAGCAGACATATATACACTACTTTGTTAACTTCTTTAAAAAAAATTAAGGAGCTTAACATTCTTGTTATTTCACTTGAGATTCTAGATAGAGCAAATTTAGACATTTTTACTCATAGATCTACAGTCAATTCACATCTTGCAGCAGTCATATACAAATTAGGTGGAGAACCAAAGGAATGTATTAAAGCACGGATTTGAGTAAAATTATCCCAAAACTTTGTATAAAAAGCCAACTAACAAGCTAAACTTTTACAAATCTAGGGCAAGACTACTGCTATCAAGACTATCTTTATGGGAACAATATTTTCACAATGTGAAGTCTTAACTTTTGTACCAGAACAGGACAATATTTGCAATTATAGGCCAAAAGGCTGGGATTTAGGAATTGTCCAGCTTTAAATGAGCAGAATTGACAAAATAAAATTAATTGTAACAGAACCTATCTCCTTGTCTAACCAAGGAAATGCAACTTTATGTAGTCAACAATCAGTCCGAGTGACTATGGCTACAGAAATGTGGAAAAATAGAAACTGCCCTGGGCTATTCACATCTATCTGCTCTCTTCTGTTATCTCTTAATCCTTTTGCTCTAGAAATGAAACTATCTCATTCTCAAATCTATTCAGTGCCATGATCTCCACTAAACTGAATGGTAAAGAATTTCACCACTTCACCACACTGAGTGAAAAAAAATTCTCATCACATGTCACATCCAGCATCCTGAGACTGTGGACCCTGGCTAAAAAAAAACACAGGGGAAACATCCTGTAAAGCTCTGGCAAAAGTCTGTATGTTTCAATCTTCCTAGAGGCTAGTGAATACAAGTCCAGCTGATTCAATCACTCCTCATGTGATAGTCCTGCCATCCCAGGAATCAGTTTTATGAACCTTCCGTGGTAGGGATACCTGCTATTGGGTAAGATGACCAAAACTGCACACAATATTTCAGGTGTGATCTCACAAAGGTCCTATATAATCACAGTGAGACATCCTAACTCCTGTATACAAAACCTCTTGCAATGAAAATCACCATACAATGCCTTTTTAAACTCTTTGTTCTGCAGTATGTTTGCTTATAGTGACTGGTGTAGAAGGACACACACACATCTCTTTGGAGATCAAGATTTCTCAATTTATCATGGTTTAGACGGTCACCTATATGCATACTGGGCACCTCTATGAATGACTGCATCACGTGTGGAGAACCTGGAATGAACATCACAAATGATAATGGCATTGTCAACAGTTGCCTTGACTCTGCAGAAATTGTCTCACTGTACACATGAACATTGCCAAACACACTGAGCTTCTTTACTTTTGAGAATGTGATTGAAAGAAATGTGGTTATTCAAATCTGAATTAAAGTGAAAATATTCTGAGAGGACTAAATGAGGGAAAAGGGATTTGAAAATGAGGACACAGACTTTAAAACCCAGATACTTGTTTAACTGGGAACCAGGAGACACAAGAGCTTTTCCCTAGGGCTGAAATGGCTAACGTGAGAGGGCAGAGCTTTAGGGAGCTTGAAAGAAGGTACAGAGGAGAAGTCAGGGGTAAGTGTTTTAACACAGAGTGGTGAGTGCGTGAAATGGGCTGCCGGTGACAGCGGTGGAGCCGGTTACAATAGGGTCTTTTAAGAGACTCCTAGACAGGTACATGGAGCTTAAGAAAAATTGAGGGCTATGGGTAATTTCTCAGGTAAGAACATGTTTGGCACAGCATTGTGAGCTGAAGGGCCTGTATTGCGCTGTAAGTTTTCTATGTTTCTATGATGTACAAAGTTTTGTAGATTAGCTCAAAAAATCTTACTTTAATATATTTTAAATTTAGAAAATGAGTCAGTAAACTGTGAAAATAATTGTGGGCACTGGTCCCTCCAAAGTGTGTGCGAGTACACATCTTTTGCTACCAACGCACAAAGGAATTTCAACTGCATTCAAAATGCTGTCACCCTCTGATACATTGGCATATTAAGTATATTTCACGATCGTACACAATCAAATTTCCTTTTCTGGTTTCTGATGTGGACGGTGACAACACAGTATGTGATCATTTGCAGAGTTTAGAGTTGGCTTATTTATACTATTTTTGTTGAAGAAGTTATATAGTGCGTACATATTGTCACTGGGCAAAATAATTACACAGCACAAGATTTTTGTGCACACTAGTCATTACAAATTAAAGGGAACAACGCTTGTGGGGGAGGAATACTTTTTCTAGGGCACTGTACTTACTGGTAAGACGAGAGATGTGGGATTGATCAATGCTTTGGAACAAAAATATAATCTCAGAAAAGGAGCAAATATGGAGTTCAGAGCTGATCACAATGTGTCATGTGAACAAAATCTCTGTCTCAGGAATGACCCAATTATTGGCAGATACAAGCTCATCCATTCTGGAACTAAATAGGTGGAATTGAGTACTTTCTCAATGCCAAAAAGAGAGGCAATGGAACAGGGACTGATCAATAAACCATCAATTTGTGGGATTTATCACTCTGGGTCTCTGACCAAAAGAATCTGCTTTCTCATGTGACGATGTTCTTTTCTTCCTCGTTATTTTGAGTGTGCATGTACGTTTTTGCACCTTGGTGCAGAGGAACGCTGTCTCGTTCCACTGTGAAAAATTTATGCTTTGAATGACCATTAAATTTGATCTGATTTGAACTATCATGGACAGATGATTATATTTGAATGATCCTAATGGAATGTTGGAAATCAATAAACATTCACATGTAGAAAACTTGAAACAAAAACAGAAAACGATGCTAGTACTCAGCACGTTAGACAGCTCCTGTGGTAAATAAGCAGTATTAGCATTTCTGGTCAAAGACCCTTCATTCAGAACCCAATCTCTGGAGCAGTGAAAAATTCAAGAGTCTATAATCCTTCCCTGAAGCACAACAACACTACATGGAGAGCTTAATCAAAAGCACAATCCCACGGACCTTACACGGATGGTTCTGGATTCTCAGTGCAAATTATGCATTAAAACAGGAAGCACCTGGTTATGCACAGTGGCACCAAACTTCATTCAGCACTATTTCTGACATGGCTGCAAATAGCAGAAGCAGAATAGTCTGCAGAAGCAGGTCTTTACAAAAATGGTTAGGCAGAGCAGACTCCTTTTTGGACAACTTAGAAGGAGCTGCCTTAACCAGGCACATACTATGCTCAATACATGCACTTATCTGGTGTGAGGCCCCAGTGAATGTTTCATGCAACCCCCTCACTCCACCACCTCTTCCTGCACACCCAATCACTTTCTTTGGACCTCTTATCACCAGACCCTGCCCTCAATATTATGGCAGAGCCACTGTGATTATGAATTATTATGATGTACTTATTCATGTATAATAAGTTTTGTTCTCATACATTAATGCGTATGAGAAACACTGCTGCAGGGACCCACGCAGATTTACACACATTGGCACTTGAGGTATCAACAGTTGAATTTGCTTTTCAAAGACAAAGCACTTCTAGGCTAAGGAATCTGCTTTAGCATTTGACTCAACCTAATTCACTTTGCAGGAAATGGACAGAATTAGAGGAAACTGGCTTTGTATCCTGCCCAACTTTACTTTGCATTTAGTATTGAGATGCAAATCCAGCACTCCACCAGAGACTTTGGCCCAGAATGTTAAATCCGTTTCTCTTTGCAACTATGCTGCCTGAGTAGCTGAGTGTTTACAGCATTTTCTGCCTTTGTTTCTGATTTCCAGCACCTTCCACCCAAACTGTATCAAATTACTGAAAATAATAATAAGCAAAGAATATGTCTCCAAACTTAGGTCAGGATTTTAAATGTGTCAGAATCAATTTATTAAGCTATAACATGTGAGAAGCTAATCTTTTTGGATTATTAAACTAAGTGCAAGAAATGAGCAGCTGACTCATTTAGTTTTATCTACCTGTTTAGAACTTTTTATTGAAAAATGAAGCAAAATTAGGCAAATTGGTCTTTCAAGGAATTTTATAAGTTTAACACAAGTTGTGTCTAAAATCTTGTTCTGTCAATTCAGTATGTTCAAGAGCAAAGTGCAATTACATTCAACCTATGCTACAAACCGAAAGCACTAATATTTTGGCCAATATAGACATAATCACACCTAAAAGAGATGCTGACATCCACAGTATCCTCTTATTATATTAATGACTTCATATTTCCTTACAACATAGATGGCCAATTTGTCTGTTGTTCTGATACTGACTTTCAGAGCATTCCTTATCAATATAATTCCCTGGAAAACACAGTATCGATGGAAACCCAGTGTCACAGGAACAAGGACAGCATCTGTGGTTCAGATTGCAACCTGGTTGCATGAGATGTGCAGGAAATAAGACTAACTGCTCCACTGCCATGCCTAACACTGAAGAAATTGGGGTTAATCTAAGGTTCACTAGACTGCTGAGTGAAAGTTGCATTAGAAGCAAGAATTATTTCACAGCTTCAAAATGCTTTTACTTACCAGTATCAACCACACTGTAAAGCTAAGATCAGCTATGTAATCTGAGCACAGGATTGATTATCTTCAAGATTCAAGTACATTTATTATCAAAGAATGTATAAATTATATAACCTTGAGATTTGCTTGCTCACAGGAAACCAAAGATCATGAAACCCGATTAAAAAAGATAAAAATAAAAGATCCACACTCATTGCACAAAGGATCTTTCTCCACTAAAGATTTTACTCTGCCCTTCTGTCTTTTAATCGGACTGAGAAGCAAGGCTCAGACGCAAATGTGCGTAGTTGTCTCTTGGATGCCTTATATATTGTACATTTAGCAGGCATGGGGTGGTGATCCAAAGCTCAACCACAGGTTTACTCCAAGCAAAGTAAGCATGACTTTTAGAACGAACATGTCTATACTCACTTAAATGGCTCAATCATTTCTTCTGTAACAAAATTCAAGTAATTCCTACAATCAACAGAGAAATTACATTAACATATATCATGTACATCTTTGCAAAAATAATAGCAAAATTGAAATCACAATCATATAGACCTAATAAATTTGTACTCCCAAAACTTTCCTCATTACCTCCAATTATGACATCTACAATGTTGTGAGAAACAGGTACTCTCTAAGGTTAACATATAAAGCAGCTTCTGGAGAGCCAGTTGGAATTAAAGTGCAGAATTTTCACAAGGCACAAGGTATGTACTTGATAACTTGGTGGGGATGAGGTAAAAGAGTTTAAATTCAGCAAAAAAAATAAGAGTGTACTGTGAAATTAGCTACAAAATCCCAATTGCCAACGTTTTGCCAGTACTATTACCTGGGATTGGTACTGGGACCCTTGCTGTTATATGCATTAAAATGTTAAACATCAATGGCGGAAATACTATTAACACATTGACAGAGGCATAAAAAAATTACAGATTGTTGATTGCGAGGAAGATAGTGATAGGCCACAGGATGATGTTGATCGGTTGGTAAATGGGCAAAGCAATGGCAGATAGAAATTAATCCTGGTGCACTTAGGGAGGATTATTAAGAGTAGACATAATAATGAATGGTAGGGGCTTAGGACTATTGAGAAAAAAAGAGACATGTTGGGTGCCCATGTCCATGAATCCCTGAAGGTGTCAGCACAGACAGATACGGTGTGAAGGCAGCAAATGGGCTCTTACCTTTATTAGGCAAGGCAGAACAGAAGAGCTGTAATGTTATTGTACAACTTTATAAAACAGTGCTTATATCATAGGAAGTGTACTGTGCAAAAGTCTTGGATATATGTGATGATAAACCTGATTCTGTTATGGCTCTCTTTTGTGGACTGAGAGTGGTAAGGGGACAGGGAGAGGGGAATCACGATTGGGAAAAGGGGAAGGGAGAGGGGACAGAGCAGGAAGCACTAGTGAGACATTCTGAAATGATCAATAAACCAATTGTTTGGAATCAAGTGACTTTGCCTGTGGTCTCAGGGCTGGGCGTGTCTGCACCGGTGGCACCCCCGTATCCCTGGCACTCCTCCTCTGCCACCTGCCCCACATCCCTCCTGCAGCACTGCACCCTCGCCATTCCCAAAATATACATCTCAGACTTTTGCACAGTACTGTACCCCTGACAATAGGAAGAACACTGCTTTGGAAAGGCTGCCGAGAAGATTCATCAGGATATTGACTGGGATGGAGTGCCTCAGTTGAGACTTGATCGGCTGGGTTTGCTTTCTTTAGAGAGGGCATACAACGTTATGAAAGGCAGATAAGGTAATTAGTAGGAATCTTTTCTCTCACAACAGAGGTATTGAAAATTTGAGGGCATCGATTTGGGGGCTGGAGGCTTAGAGAGAATCTGTGGAATTTTTTCCCCAGCATAGACAGTGGTTAGAATGCGTGGATCCTGGAGGCAGATAATCTCACATTTAAGAAGTACTTGATTCACCAACAGAGACAAAGTGCTGGTAAATGGGATTAGAAGAGACACGCACTTGATATTTGTTCTGTTTGATCTAGCTTCAAGAGTATATAATGAGTAACCCATGTAAAGACTGCACAATATTTTTATCTTTTTGTCTCGACTTTGGAGAAACCAGCTAACTTTCTTTCAAATCCATCAATAGTGACTGTTTCAATTGCCTTCCAATTATTTTATTATATGGTATCACAGGTGAAATTGTTTTAACTCTCTAGCTTCCAACTTCTTGCTGCAGCTTCCCTAAATAATTTTTCTCACTATTCTTGTCAATATGGACCAGATTTTCAGCTTAAAGACCAATGTAAAAGACCAGCAATATCAAAAATCATTCTCAATAAAATACATCCTTTTTTATGAAGAAAGCAGTAAACCTGATTGCATTATACTCCTGTACTCTGAGTGAAAGGTGCATCAGCAGAATATTTTGAAATGTAACATCTATATGCTATTGACAAAATTAACTTGCTATAGGATCAAAATGCATGGTGTTAAATTGACGCATAAATTAACAATAGCTAATTTCTATAACTGATACAAAACAATAGTTTGCCTCACCAGCCACCATATGCAAAGAGACCACTGTAAACTGCCAGTACCGCTTTTCCCACATCTGTTGTGGTCCCATCAAATGCTCGTTTAGGTTCCAAATAAGGAGTATCACCTGCACAGGGAAAGAAAAACCAAAATTAATTGTGAACATTTAAAAAAATAAATAAAATTCCTTCAGGAATAGTAGTTAAACTCATCAATTTCTCCCCAGTCAGGAATTTTATTAGTTACCTCTGCTAAAATATACAGAGGATGTTGAATGGTCATATTAAGAATTTATTCACCACTGTGCCATAGACAATTTCACAGACTAAGATAGTATTTAAAAAATGCAGAAAGAGCTTGAACAATATTCCTTCAAAGATAATTGCCACAATTCTTCAAATTTCAGCCACTAACTGCTGTACTGTTTGCTTGACTCTGCCACGAGAGCTGTGTCCACAATTGATCGCACTGTCACCTGTTGTTGTCAGTATGCATTCCAAAGCAATTTAGCAAAGATTACACAACAGTGCAATCACCCTGTTTTATAACCTGTATATACTTCCACCTGCCAGTACGTTTATGACTCAGTGAGTTGGGAAAGCAATAAGAGGGGATGCTCTTCTCATCCTGGCACTAAATCTTGTCCATGAGTGTTTACAGTCCCCAAAGTGTAACTGATGACTGTCCTCTTACTGCCAAGCATAACTCCTTCCTCACAATGGTACCGAGACTCTGCAGCTGTGAAAACATAATGCTGGCATAACCAACTTATTCTCCAGGCTTAGGGAACAGGTATACCTGAAGTCTGGTTGAGATACGCCTATGCTCCCAGCTGTTCCCAGCAATTTTGCTGAGCCATAAAATTGGATCTTAAATTCTTACTTTCTGGGCTCATCTACACCAGGTGAAACTGCAGAACGTATATGTGGAAGGTCAGTTCATTAATGTTTTAATTAGCAGCATGGGAGTGCAGTGGCTAGCACAATGCTTTACAGCACAGGAGATCCGGGTTCAATTTCCACCACTGCCTGCTCTCCCCGTGACTGCATGGGTTTCCTCTGGCTGCTCCAGCTTCCACCAATAGTCCAAGGACATATCAGTTGGCAGTTTAATTGGTCATTGTAAATTGTCACATGATTAGACTAGGGTTAAATCGCCTGGGGTGGGGGAGCACTACTGATTGGTGCAGCTCAAAAGGGCCGGAAGGGCCTAATCCACACTCTATCTCAATAAAAAGATAACTGGGTACAGATACTCCATCTGAAAAGAGCCTGCAATCTGACATCCTTGGATACTAGTCATGACTATCACATCATTCCATTGTCAGCTCAGCCAGTGTTTCAGCTTCTTCCTCCCATGAAATCTGGAGAATGATCTCACACTGCTGGAGTATACCATTTGCTATGCTACATTCAGCATCTCTATAATCAAAGCCCAAACCTATCCCCAAGTCTTCTGCAATCTTTTGAACCGACCACATTTTAGCTCCCACCTCCATATGGTCCTGAATTTGGCATTTATATAGTTAAGGGTCTTGCATTTATAAATGGAGTGATAAAAATTAAATGTATCCATGGAAGAAAAAATACCTTGTCCAATTCACCAGAGATTGCTCAGGCAGTAAACAAGATAATAATTCCTTTTACATTGTGACACGTGGACATCTAGTATACAGATAAGCTCCTAGGGAAATTTCAAGAGTAACTGGCTCATTTCAAGTGACGTTCAACAAACAATGAAAACAAAGTTGAACACTAATCAATCTAAAATACAATTTAACAAATCCATTCACTGCACGATGAGTTTACTGATACAAGGAACAAGGCGGCCTTGATACAGCACTATTTTTGATAAAGTTATAGGCCAGATCCTGGTGGCCTTGGCCTGCTGCCAGGATGTAGGACTTGTAGTGCTCGTCTGCTTGGAGACCTACACTTTACCATGTGCAGAGTACCCAATGAACTGATCTCCATCTATCCAAAGGGTATGATAATTAGATTTCAGGCCATGTATAAGCAGGCTGCAGCCCAAAATGCTACGATGACCTTTGATCCATTTAAAATTATCTGAGCGAGATGTTAAAAACGATTTCAGATTTATACAATGAAAACAATAATTATTTCAAACAGTTAACAGGAAGGAATTACATTTAATTCCCTCAACATTAACATTAAGCCTCAACATGCTAACAAATCACTGTTACATTAAAATAAAACAAAATAACTAATATACTTAATTGTAATTTTCCATCTTGGCTTAAAAGATAATCTAAGTAAGGTAACTTACTTTTTACCCCTTTTATTTTAATTAATATTGTTAGTTTATTAATTCTTCCCATCTGGTCAAGTAGAAATTATTAATTTGCCAACTCTTATTATTGAAAATTCTTTTCAGCAATCAGGAGTTGGGCGTATTATTGCACAATCATCAATCTCCATGTTGTCTCTGTGGTCACATTAACGTGTCTGGTACAGGTCAATTTCATGGCGTGGTCACATCGATGGCAAATAGCTATATAGTGGAATAACAATAGAGAACAGCTCAGGTTCCTCTCAGGGATTGTCAACATTTGTCGTTGGCTTACTGCGCATGAACACTGTAGAGTCTCTCTAAGCTGTGTTCCTCAGTGGAAATAGGCAAATAACCCTTCCACTATGATCACAGAGAATCTCTTATCACCGCTTCCTATCACCCTTTCCCTCTCAGTATGCTCTCTCCTGCCCCTGGCTGTGTTACCATTGGCAAAGGCAGAGTCAGCATGACCTCATCACATGATACTGAGGACGAAACACAAGACTCCCTCTGTACATGTCCCGACATCAGCCAGACATGGAGGCAGTGAGCATTCTCCTTAAATAATGTACCTGCTTTCTCCTGGCTCTCAGTATAGAGCGCCAAGCTACGCTGACTGCAGCCGCCAAGACCGATGTGAAGCCCAGGAATTCAGGGTAGCCTTCCACACGAACCCAGACACTGATCCCAAAGGTAGCTGAGTTATGTCAGGCAATATGAAATCACAATGATTAAACAACCCCCACAGGCTTCAGTAATACAATCTGATGGGATATGCTGCCCTGCTGTACATTCAGAAAGAGAACATCCTTTCAATTCATAAGATGATCAGGAGACGCTCAACACCTTGAAACCATTTTTGTACAGTCTATCATTCCCCGTTATCACAGGTTCGTCTAGATATAGTAGGCAAAGGCAGAGTTGGCATAAGGATCTAGTGATGCAGGATAATAAGTAATGAAGCCCGAGACCCTCCTTGGAGTGTACTGTGCAGGTCCAGTGTAACCAGCACAAGCTCTGCCTGCTATAGGCAGCAGGACCTGTGGTTATTAATGTGGGTGATCTTAAGGCTGGTTTATACTTCTGCGTACGGGCTATGCTGTAGGCCTGATTTATACTTCTGCGCAGCTCTACACCGCAGCAAGCAGCGTTGGTGTGTGCCAAAACGCTAGTTGGAGGTGGGGTTTCTATGCCACTGTGTTGAGTTTCTTCGTGAGAGACATGGACGGGGAAATGCATTTCAAACATTTTAGCATGTCAGCACGTAGGTTTGACGATCTGGTTCACCTATTTCGCATCGGTGCACAGACATGGCGGAGAAGAACCAACCAGAAATGCGATGCTACCAAGTGGATCAATCACAGCGGTTGCGGTCTGGTTCGCGTTGAGTTACTTTCTTGGGGGAGGTGCACGTCAACCTACAGTGTCGAGTGCGCGGTACCTATGGCGTAGATGTGATGCAGAAGTATAAATCAGGCTTTAGCCTCTAGTCACATTGAAGGAAGTCTGGTCAATGCTCCCTAGAGACTTTTGACACTCTGAGCTCTTCATCAGGGGTCAGGTTCCTTCTTCATGTCAGAACTGGCTGTGTTGGAAGTTCACAGACCATTATGACAAACACTCACAGAATTGCGATGCTCTATGACCCTAAAGAGGACCAAAAAGACCAATTTCACTACACATTACCTAACTTTCGAGTACTCAATATAACACAGGTCATGCAGGTATGGGGGTTAGCTTAAGAACAGGTTTCCCCATGACTGGATCACACTGTGTGTTGGCTAAATTAATACAAGGTGAAATCAGGAACACAAGAATGGATGCTATGATCAGCCTACACTACAAATTTCCAATGTGCACATTGATATTCAAAATTCAATTTGGTAAATAGGTACGGTGAACTACAATTCTGAACAAATCCTATCAAAATGATGCAATGCTTTCCACCTTTCAGTCAGAATTTCCAATTATATTGTTCATAATCTGCTAATATGAGGATAAACTAGATGCCAATTGATAATCTATTCCCTTGACTATATTCAGTTGACCAATTAATTTCTTCATCTAATAAAATCATTTGTTTCATAGCCAATACAATGTTTTTTCTTAAATTTGAAAACAACAGGGTTAGGGTTAGACCATTGGAAGAAAAAAAACGTTTTACATTGATCTCCAGAACAGAAATTAAAACTGGACCTTTATGTTAGCACTCTGAGCTTGAATTTTAAAATTCCTGCTGCTTCTTGATTTATTATTCATCAGTTGAACATTTTAAAGCTTAAGACCATGAGGCAAGAGCAGAATTAGGTCATTTGGCCCAACGAGTCCGCTCCGCCATTCCATTATGGCTGATCCTTTTCTCCCTCCTCAGCCTCACTCCCCGGCCTTCTCCACATTACTTTTGATGCTAAGTCCAATAAAGAACCTATCAAATTTTGCCTTAAATACGCCCAACAACCCAGCCATCACAGTTGTCTGTGGTAATAAATTCCACAAATTCACCATCCTGTGGTGAAAGAAATTTCTCCACATTTCTGTTTTAAATGGACGCCCCTCTAACTTGAGGCTGTGCCCTTTTGTCCTAGACTCCCCCACCATGGGAAACATCCTTTCCATATCTACTCTCTAGGCCTTTCAATATTCAAAAGGTTTCAATGAGATCCCCCCTCATCCTTCTAAATTCCAGTGAGCGCAGACCCAAAGCTATCAAATGCTCCTGGTATGGTAACCCTGTAGCGATCCACTTTCTGCACAGGAGAACCGGCTCACAAATAGCCAGCGAGGGGAGACTTCGGTAATGCACCTCTGACGTCATTCCCGCCCAGAGAGAGTGAGCGCTATGGATTAACTGCCAGCGCTGCGAAGTTTGAATAAACTAGTCGCGAAATGACTTACCGACTGCGTGTCGTTATTTCAGCGCTGTGTGTAGCACATCGCTACATTGGTGACCCCAACGGTCCAAACGGGATTTGGACCAAAGATGACCGACTCTTCATCTGTTCACGCAGTTTTGCTAAAACTGCCGACTTTCTGGACACTGCGACCACGTGTGTGGTTTAGCCAAGCAGAAGTCCAGTTCCAGATTCGGCAGATATCCTCTGATTCCACGCGTTACTATGACGTGGTGAGCGCCCTTGACCAGGAGACGGCCGCCCAGGTTGCGGATTTCATACAGTCGCCCCCGGCAGAAGGCAAATATAAAGCATTCATAGCGCTGCTCATTGGGACCTTTGGCCTCTCACGGTGTGAGCGGGGTGCCTGCCTGCTTCACCTGGATGGTTTGGGAGACAGATGCCGTCAGCATTGATGAACGAGATGCTGTCCCTGGCTGACGGACACAAGCCCTGCCTCATATTCGAGCAAGCGTTCCTAGAGCAACTGCCCGAGGACATACATCTGCTGCTGGCCGACGCAGATTTCAGCGACACCTGGAAGGTGGCGGCCTGGGCAGATGTGCTATGGAAAGCCAAGAGGGAGAGCGTGGCGTCCATTGGTCAGATTACCAGGCCACGCGCCCAACAGTGGACCAGACCAGGCCCGGCAGGGGGGCGCACACAACACAGAGGCAGGAGTGAGGAGGCCAGTGAACAGTGGTGTTTCTACCACCAGCGGTGGGGCACAAAAACCCGCTGTTGTCACCTGCCCTGTAAGGGCCAGGGCCAGCTGCCACTAATGACTATGGCGGTTGGCCACTAGGACAGCCTCTTGTACGTCTGGGCCAAACAGTCGGGACGCCGCTTCTTGGTTGACACCGGAACGGAAATCAACATCTTGCCCCCGACGGGGTACGACACCCGCACAGTGCAGCTGCAGTTCGGCGCCAGCCGGTTCACGTGGGACTTCACACTGGCCGTCGTGGCCCAACCACTCCTGGGGGCGGACTTCTTGCGAGCTCACAGCCTGCTGGTCGACTTGCAAGGGAAAAGACTGGTACATGCCGAGACTTTCCAGACATTCTCCCCGGGTGAAGCCAAGTTGCCAGCCCCACACCTGGACTCCATCAGGACTTTGCGTTCATCTATTTGGACGACATCCTTATAGCCAGCAGTAGTCGCCAGGAGCATCTGTCCCACCTCCGCCAGCTCTATTCCGCCTGAGTGATTTTGGCCTCACGATCAACCCGGCCAAATGCCAGTTCGGTCTTGATACCGTTGACTTCCTGGGCCACAGGATTACCAAAGACGGGGCAACACCTCTGCCAGTCAAGGTAGACTCGATCCACCACTTTGCCCGGCCCAACACAGTCAAAGGCCTGCAGGAGTTCGTTGGTATGGTGAACTTCCACCACCGTTTCCTCCCTTCAGCAGCCTGTATCATGCGCCCTTTGTACACCCTGATGTCGGGTAAAGGCAAGGACATTACTTGGGACGAGGAGGCCGCGGCCGCTTTCGTTAAAGCCAAGGAAGCCTTGGCAGATGCCGTAATGCTGGTGCACCCTAGAACAGACGTTTCAACCGCACTCACGGTGGATGCATCCGACACAGCAGTCGGTGGGGTGCTGGAGCAGCTCATCGAGGGGCGCAGGCAACCCTTGGCTTTCTTCAGCAAGCACCTACAACCACCCGAACTCAAGTACAGTGCTTTTGACAGGGAGCTGTTGGCACTGTATCTGGCAATCCGGCATTTCAGGTACTTCTTAGGAGGCAGGCCGTTCACCGCGTTTATGGACCACAAACCGTTGACCTTCGCATTCACAAAGGTGTCCGATCCCTGGTCGACTCACCAGCAGCGACATCTGTCCTACAACTCCGAGTACACGATGGACATCCAGCATGTCTTGGGAAAGAACAATGTCGTGGTGGACGCACTCTCCAGACCAGTTGTCCAGGCCCTGTCCCTGGGGGTGGTCTATGCAGCACTGGCGGAGGCGCAGCAGGCAGACGACGAGATGCCCAGCTACAGGACCGCAGTCTCGGGTTTGCAGCTGCAGGACTTTCCCGTAGGCCCAGGCCCGTAGACATGGCTACCGGCCAACCTCACCCCATCGTCCCGGCAGCCTGGAGACGGCGAGTTTTCAACTCCATACACAGTTTGGTGCACCCACCTATCAGGACAACTGTCCGGCTGGTCTCCAGCAGGTTCGCGTGGCACGGACTTCGCAAGCAGGTCAGTGAATGGGCCAGAACGTGCGCGCAGTGCCAAACAGCCAAGGTGCAGCTGCACGCTAAAGCCCCGCCGCAGCAGTTCGAACCCACCCACTGGAGGTTCGACCACACTCATGTGGATATCGTGGGCCCCCTACCAGTGTCCCGAGGAGCACGGTACCTCCTAACGATGGTAGACCGGTTCACGAGGTGGCCAGAGGCAGTCCCGCTCACCAACACATCTGCCAATTCCTGCGCCTGAGCACTGATTGCAACCTGGGTAGCACGCTTCGGGGTACTGGCCCACATTACCTCCGACAGAGGCGCCCAGTTCACCTCCAGCCTGTGGTCGGCTGTGGCCAGCCTGTTGGGAATGCAGCTACACCACACAACTGCCTACCACCCACAGTCGAACAGACTAGTGGAACGCTTCCACCGTCACTTGAAGTCGGCTCTCATGGCCCGCCTGAGAGGACCTAACTGGGTGGACGAGTTTCCCTGGGTCCTGCTTGGAATTCGCATAGCGCCCAAAGAGGAACTGAACGCCTCGTCGGCCGAGTTGGTGTACGGCGCACCCTTGGCCGTCCCGGGAGAGTTCATACCAGCCCCAAGGGGGCAAGAGGAAGAACCTGCAGCAGTCCTGGGCAGACTACGCGAGAAGCTCGGCAACCTGGCCCCCGTACCGACTTAACAGCACGGACGGATCCTGACCCATGTACCCAAAGACCTGCAGAACTTTAAGTTTGTGTTTGTACGAAAGGGCCGACACCGGGCGCCGCTACAGCGGCTGTACGAGGGGCTGTTCAAGGTGATCAACAACAATGGGTCCACATACGTTCTGGACATTGGGGGGAGAGAGGAGGTTTTCACGGTGGACCAACTCAAACCAGCCCATGTGGACTTGGCGCAGCCGGTTGAGGTTCAGGCACCGCGGCGCAGAGGCAGACCTCCCAAAAAGAGGCTGATCCAGACTGTGGACATTGGGGGGTGTATCGCCGGTTCTGGGGGGGGGGTGGGTTATGTGGTGACCCACTTTCTGCACAAGCAAACCGGCTCACAAATAGCCAGTGTGCGGGAGGAGACTTTGGTGATGCACCTCTGATGTCATTTCCGCCCAGAGAGGGCGGGCGCTAGGGATTAAGTGCCAGCGCCACAAAGTTTGAATAAACTAGTCTCGAAACAACTTACCGACTGCGTGTCGTTATTTCTGCGCTGTGTGTAGCACATCGCTACAACCCTTTCATTCCTGGAATCATCCTTGTGAACCTCCTTTGAACTCTGTCCAATGCCAGCACATCTTTTCTCAAGATAAGGAGCCCAAAACCATTCACAATACTCAAGGTGAGGCCTCACCAGTGCCTTATACAGTCTCAGCATCACATCCTACTTTGGTGTTCTGCACATGGACTCCCAAGTCCCTTTGCAACTCTGATTTTTGGGCTTTCTCCCTGATCAGAAAATAGTCTGCACATTTATTTCTACTACCAAAATGCATGACCATGTATTTTCCAACACTGTATTTCATTTACCATTCTCTTGCTCATTCTCATAATTTGTCTTTGGCCATGTGCAGCCTACCTGCCCCTCTACCAATCTTCAAATTATCTGCACACTTGGCAACAAAGCCATCTATTCCATCAATAGAAGCGGTCCCAACACCGACCCCTGTGGAACATCACTAGTCACTGGCAGCCAGCCAGGAAAGGATACTTATACTCACATTCACTGCCTCCCACCAATCAGCCAATGCTCTAACCATGCCAGTAACTTTCCTGTATAACTTGGTTAGCAGTCTCATGTGTGGCATCTTATCGAAACATAGAACATCCACTGCACCCCCCTTATTTAACCTATATGTAATCTCCTCAAAGAATTCCAACAGGTTTGTCAGGCAGGATTTTCCCTTAAGGAAACCAAACTGACTTTGTCCTACCTTGTCCTGTGTGTCACCAAACCTCATCCTTAACAACTGACTGCAACATTTTTCCTGCCACTGAGGTCAGGCTAACTGATCTATATGTTCCTTTCTGTTGCCTTTCTCCTTTCTGAAAGAGTGGAGTGTCATTTGCTGTTAGTACACATAACATTGCTAATAGTGTACATACCCCTACGGGCCCATCTCCTAATTTGACCAGTGTCTCCATATTGCCAGTGGTTTGCACATCACTGACAGTTTACAAACTTTCACTACCATGACTTTTACTTGTCAATGCCTCATCTTTACACCTGATCCACTTTCTATCAGGAGTTAAATTTGTACAAACGTACTTTGATGGAACCTCAGATTGGTTTATTTCACAAAATCTGTTTCTAATCAAGGTTACTCACCTCCAGATCTGAAATATTTTCCACCTCTTTCACTCTGCTCTTTGCCAGTGAAATTTGAATTGTTTTAGAAACTTTCGGATTTTTCCATCGGATTTTTCAGATTTGATTTTTACTTTTAATCCTTGTCAGAAGGGATTAGTAGCTTTTATTTATAACATGATTATGAAGATACAGCCAGAAATATCGGATAGAATTAGACAAGAATGGGAAAAAGAACTTCGATGTAATATATCAACAGATAAATGGGAAAAAATTTTACAAATGGTTAATTCCTCCTCTATTTGTGCTAAACATGCTTTAATACAATTTAAAATTGTACATAGAGCTTATATGTCTAAAGATAAACTTGCCCGATTTTATTCGCATATTAATCCTCAATGTGACAGATGTCACTTAGAAGTGGCTTCATTGACTCACATGTTTTGGACATGTCCCACTTTACATAACTATTGGAAGGACATTTTTGATGTCATTTCCTCAGTATGGAATATCGATTTACAACCCCATTTTATTACTGCAATTTTCGGTATACCAAATGAAGATGGCAATCAGCTTTCCCCTTCAATCAGACGAATGATTGCCTTTGTAACATTAATTGCCAGAAGGTCTATATTACAAAACTGGAAAGAAGTAAATCCTCCTACTACATTTCAGTGGTTCTCCCAAACTATTTCTTATCTGAGTTTGGAAAAAATCAGAAGCACTATCTTTGATTCTTCAATTAAATTTGAAGAAACCTGGGGACCATTTATTCGACACTTTCATATGAATTAATTTGGCTTATTTCAGATCCTTTTCTCTACTTATACTTGTTCAGGTATGGAGTTCTGGAGTTCTTTTCTTGACACCTTTATATATTTATAAAGTGCTATTATTGCCCATGTTAGTTTTAGTTTAGTATTTTTTTTCAATATATATTTTTTCTCATATATAATTTCAATTTTTTTTTCTTCTTTTTTCGACGATTATTTTTGTTTTTCATATATATTTATATAGACTTGATTGATTTATGTACCTTTTGTTGATGGATGTTCTAATAGGATATTATTATCCTATTACTAATGTAATCTCAAGTTTATTGAATCTGTAATCTATTCATTATTTTGTGTTGTTTTTTTTTATATATGAAATTTAATAAAAAGATTGAAAAAGAAAGAAAGAAAGAAACTTTCGGATTCATCTACATTAATCTTTGTTCAAGGCTTTCATTACTTCATGAGCTCTAATTTATCTAGTTTTTCCCCTTCTACATTAAACCTCTTAACTCTAATCTAAAGATCAATCTATTACTCAACCTATCAGGCTAGAACCTTAATCTTTGTCCATAAATCACTGAATAGGCTTGCCTTGCCTCAACTGCCTAACTCTGCAAGTTTGTTTGGTTCCTTGTGGTGAACTACATACACCTGTCTGGACACGCCCGCTGCTGACTGCTCCTGTGGCTCCTCCCACAGACCCCTGTATAAAGGCGATTGAGGCCTGAGCCCGGCCTCTCAGTCTCCAGGATGTAGTATGGTGGTCAACCACTGCTTGTTCCTTCTTCCAGTCAATAAAAGCCGATATCTCACCTTTACGTCTCAGAGAGAGTTATTGACGGTGCATCATTCCTTCTGACCACTGTACCTCTCTGCCCCAGTCCTGAACTTATCTGTCATCCCTAATACTAATGGCAAAAAGCATTCTGCTCCAATTATTTCTCTTTTCATTCAAAAGTCACGAGGAAATTTTTCTATTTGCGCACTTTTCTCTTCCATTTCTTCCCCTTTCAACACAGTACAGATTGCCAATTGTAATCATGCAACCATCTTGAGACGTTTTATAATAAATTATTGTTGTGGAAAACTTTTAAGAGATGTCATTTGAGCACTTCTGCTTGGGAAAAAATTTGAGTTTACAGATTCCTCGAATTTCAAATAGTTGTTCAAATAGTTTACTCAGATCTACAGCAAAAAAGCATATCAAGCTAAATGAAAGAACTTACTGTAGATCAAAGTGTGGATGAATCCTCAGTTCTTTGCTCAAGCACAATCAGTCATTATTACTTTGCTGCAGCAGAAAGTTTTCACTGCAAAAAGTGGGTCACTTAACACTGAATCCTTTAGCAATGCACTTCTTGCACTGACACAGGCATAATTGCAGTAAACACATTTAAAAGAATTCATTAAAGCCCAGTTTGTATTTTCTTTTAAAATCACAAGCTATTTGCAAGTGCAACGCAACGGACAAAAGATTCTGACTGCTCTCCAACAATAAAGTTCAGGACAGAGGTTATGAGAAAACTCTGCTGGGACAATACCTGTACTGTATTTTTAATGGAGGCTGCACCTCTTATTTTTCTTCTGCTTTACACTTTGTGACAGTTTCATATGTAAAAAAAAGAATGAAATGAATAGATGGCAACCCATGTTTAAGGGTCATCACTGATCTGAGATGCATAGTGTCCATCAAACAACTAGAAATTCATCCCACTTCACTTCAGAATGTCAGATTCTGACATAATTTTTACCTCTTCTGATTTAAAAAGAAAGAACTGTACAGGACAGACAGTGACCCTTCAGTCCAAGAGCCTACTTGAGCTAATCTCCTTTACCTGCGCTTTGCCCATATCCATCTGAATCTTTCATTAAAGAACCGGTCTTGAAATTTGACAGGCCAAATATTTAGAGAGAAATGCGATAGCATTACAGTTGAACAAGTAAAATTATTGAGGTGGTTTGTCCAGTGTGAAATAGAACATTTTGAACAAAAATATAAAGAAACAAATGATCAAAAACTTATTTGGGATGGAAAGGGCTTCAGGAAAAATTAGAAAGTGATTGGTAGTCAGTGTGCTTCTAAAATTCCACTACAGGTTTTGATGTTGAACAATAAAAAAAGTCATGACACTAGCACGTTACCAAAGTGTTCAGCCAAACCAGAGATCCACTTTGTGACAGAACTGATTGCTTTATGGCCCAGTTTATGGATGATACAAAGATGGGTAGAGGGCCAGGTAGAGCTAAGGAAGAAGAGTCTGCAAAGGACTTAGTCCTGTTGGGAGAATGAACAAAGAAATGGTAGATGGAATACAGCATAGGAATGTGTATGGTCATGAACTTTGGTAAGAGCAATGAAGACATAGACTATTTTCTAATGGGTAGATAAGTTCAAATATCGGACATGCAGACCAACTCCGGAGTCTTAGTGAAGGAGCTTAACAAAGGTTAACTTACAGGTAGAGTCGGTAGTAAGGAAGGCAAATGCAATGTTGAATGCATATTCATTCTGAGAAAATTAGCATAAAAAGGCAAGGATGTAATGCTGAGGCTTTATAAACTGCAGATCACACCACACTTGGAGTATTGTGAGTAGTTTTAGGCCAACGCATCTAGAATAGGATGTGCTAGCACTGGAGAGGGTCAGGAGATGATTTACAAGGATAATCCCAGGGATGAAAGGAGTTAATGCACGAGGAGCATTTGATAGCTCAAGGGAGTTCACTCACTGTTCAGAAGGATGAGGGGAGGATCTCATTGAAACCTATCAAATACTGGAAGGCCTGGATAGTGTGGAGTGGAGACAGTATTTTTCCAGAAGTGGGAATATAAGATCAGGATAAAAGTAGTTCTCTTTAGAACAGAGATAAGGAGGAATTTCTTTAGTCAGAGGATACTGAATTTGTGGAGGACAAGCCATTGGGGCTATTTAAAGCAGAGGTTGAGAGAGAATAAATCATCAACCATGATCAAATGGTGGAGAAGAATTAATGGCCTAAATAGCCTAAATCTGCTTCTAAGTCCTAATTGATCCATACAAGGGAGATTCTCACCTGCACCAACCAATGATTCAAATACCACCATCAGTGTACCAGAAGGGCAAAAGTAAAGGAAGGTTTGAAGAAGTCACCACCTCAGACACTAAATGCACTCCAGCACATCAGGCAAACCAGTCTTCCTGCCACTGAATTTATCAACACTTCTCACTGCCTCAGGAAAGCAGCCAACATAATCAAAGGCTCCTCTTACCAAGGTTGTTTGCTCTTAACCCCTCTCCCATCGGGCAGAAGATACGACAACGGACTTGACTAGAAAAACAACATCCAGGCTATTTAAAACAAGGGATGAGCAGATTCTATTTTCTAAGGAATCTGAGATCCTTCTATGTGTGCATCAGGATGTTAGAGACCTTTTACCAGTCCGTTGTAGCGAGTGCAGTCTTCTTTCTGCTTTATGATGGGGGAGCAGCATTTGTGCTGATGATGCAAAAGGACTAAATATACTCATCAAAAAGGCTGGATCTGTCCTTGGCTACAGCTCGAACTCTTGAGTTAGTGGTGGAGGGGAGGTTACTAAACAAGCTGTTATCCATTATGGACAATCAGGTATTTTTACACTGCTCTTTGGCAGAATCCCAAAGCACACCAACAATGTGACTGTCACAGCTAAGATCTTGAACACACGTTCCAAGATTTTTTATGCTCCTGAAGCTGATAATCTTGAACTTTAACAGAGGGTGGTCTGGTCACCATATGAACTTCGCTCACTTAGATCTGAGCAGCACTGATACTGAAAAGCAATAAAGTAATGACAGCCAGTGTATTGTTAACAGTGATTCCAGGCACATTGTACCGTGCAGAGCATTCTGACATGCTGCATCACTGTCTGGTATGGGGGGGGGGGGGGGGGGGGAAGCTAATGCACAAGACCAAAAGAAGCTGCAGAAGGTTGTAAATCTAGTTGGCTCCATCTAGGGCACTAGCCTACAAAGTACCCAGGACATCTTTGGGGAGCGGTGTCTCAGAAAGGTAGTGCCCATTATTAAGGACCTCCAGCACCCAGGGCATGCCCTTTTCTCACTGTTACCATCAGGTAGGAGATACAGAAGCCTGAAGGCACACTATCAGCAATTCAGGAACAGTGTCTTCCCTTCAGCCATCCGATTCCTCGATGGACATTGAACCCTTGGACACTACCTCACTTTTTAAAAAAATATACAGTATTTCTTTTTTTTTGCATTTTTTAAAATCTATTGAAAATATGTATACTGTAATTGATGTATTTATTTATTATTATTTTATTCTTTTCTTCTGTATGATGTATTGCATTGTACTGCTGCTGCTAAGTTAACAAATTTCATGACACATGCCGGTGATAATAAACCTGATTCTGATTGCTGGACAGGTGCTCAACTCTATTTATTGACTACAGGAGTTAGAAGCCAGAGGTCCATTTGGCAGAGCTCATTAGGGAAAAAAAGATGTAGAGAGCATCAATAACTTTAAATTCCTCGGTGATGACACGTCAGGATATCTGTCCTGGGACCAGAACATCATGGTATAGAAACACCATTGCCCAGGTATGGAAAAGACTACAGAAAGTGTTCTCTTCACTACTACCACTGGGTAGACAGTACGAAGCCCTGGGTCCCACGCTGCCAGGTTCAGGAAAAGTTATTACCCTATAACCATCAGGCTCCTAAACCAGTGTGGATAACTTCAGACACACTATTCTGAACTGATTATACAAAGTACAGACACTCTCAGAACACCTTACAACTCATGCTCTCATTTTTTATTAAACTTGCAGTTTGTCTTCGTTTGCACATTGGTCATTTGTCAGTCTTTGCTCACGTATAGGATTTCCCCCTAAATTCTATTGTACTGTTTTCATGTAAGTGCCTGCAAGAAAATGAATCTCAGGGTAGTATACAGTAACATTGATAATAAATTTACTCTGATGTGAGGCCAGCTGTAAACAGGCCCCTATTACACAAACTCTACACCTGTCCAAAGCGGTAAGTGATGTGATCAGGGCACTGCATTGCACTAGTAGTGCAAGTTGCACTTTGATTGAGACAGGAAATGCTGGAAGCACTTTGCAGATCAAACAGGATCTGTAGGCAAAGAAACAAGGAGTGACATTACATCTCAAGGTTCCTTCAAGAGAACTACAGAAGTGAGAAAACAGAAAAATGGGGGAATTGTAGACTGAGTAAAGGGTGCAAACTAGTTTATTGCTGGTTTTAATTTATTTTACTTTTTTTTAAGAGATACAAAATGGAACGGGCCCTTTCACCCCACTGAGCCTTGCTGCCTAGCGACCCCCTATTTAACACTGGCCGAATCAAAGTGCAATTTACAATGACCAGTTAAACTTCTAACCAGTAGGTCTTTGGATTGTGGGAGGAAAGCAGAGCATCCAGAGGAAACTCACACATTCATGAGAAGAATGTACAAAGTTCTCACAGAAAGTGCTGGAACTGAACTCTGACACCCCAAGCTGTAATAGGGTCTAAACACTACGTTACCGTGACACCCCATAGCAGCGTTGCGGTTACTGTAACTGACAATTTCATTCACCTTAAATGATTGCATTTTCCACAAACACTAGGTTTATTAGGTATATTGGTATTCATAGCAAAAGGACTTGAGTACAGGGAGGTTCTACTGCAGTTGTACAAGGCCTTGGTGAGACTGCACCTAGAATATTGTGTGCAGTTTTGGTCCCCTAATCTGAGGAAAGACATTCTTGCCGTAGAGGGAGTAAAGAGAAGGTTCACCAGATTGATTCCTGGGATGGCAGGACTTTCATATGAAGAAAGACTGGATCGACTAGGCTTATACTCAATGGAATTTAGAAGATTGAGGGGGGATCTTATTGAAACGTATAAAATTATAAAGGGATTGGACAGGCTAGATGCAGGAAGATTGTTTCCGATGTTGGGGAAGTCCAGAACGAGGGGTCACAGTTTAAGGATAAAGGGGTAGCCTTTTAGGACCGAGATGAGGAAAAACTTCTTCACACAGAGAGTGGTGAATCTGTGGAATTCTCTGCCACAGGAAACAGTTGAGGCCGGTTCATTGGCTATATTTATGAGGAAATTAGATATGGCCCTTGTGGCTAAAGGGATCGGGGGTATGGAGAGAAAGCAGGTAGAGGGTTCTGAGTTGGATGATCAGCCATGATCATACTGAATGGCGGTGCAGGCTCGAAGGGCTGAATGGCCGACTCCTGCACCTTTTTTCTATGTTTCTAAGTTTCTACCAAATGTACTCTTGCACAATGCAATTACTCAGGATGAGGTTTACTTTCTACTAAACTATAATGAAATTACGTACACTTCTCTTCCATGTCTTCAAAACTGTTTTTTTACTCTTTTCATTTATCCAACCTCTTTACCCCATACATTCCCAACTAGTATCTTGCCATTTCATACCATGAACTAGAATGTCATTCCTCATCTTTGGCAAGACAGGCCAAGTGACTCATTAAATAACATAACATTTCCAGTTTAAAGGAAAAAATGATATGATACATGATTCTAAAACAAAGCAGTGAACAGCAGTTTTGTTTTAACATGGCAAATGAGAACTTTTGGTGATGATTGTGTTACGACCATTACCTGCCAGATTAATATACATCTCATTTGTTTAAGCCAGCTAAAGTTAGTTGAGTGACAACCCAAACATAATGTAATAAAAACTTTTTTTCTAAATAATACCATGAGAACTTATAAGATTAAAATTACCACGACTGCACAGTGTTATTTTACAGTAGAATGAAATAAATAAGACACAATGAAATTCCCAAAATATAGTTGTTTCAGGGTGCATTAATTTCAAGAAAATAGATGACTTATCCAAAAACGACACACAGATTGAGTTATATCAGTCTATTGTGGAGACCAAATTTCAAAATATCTGGGCAGTCATGAAAGATTTTTTTTCCCCCCACATAAAGACAGTAGTAGTTGTTAAAACTTATGAGTGCTGATGCAAACAAAAATAGTGAAATTTTGCTACAGGTTTCAAAAGTTTACTTCACGCAACTTCGCTTTTACGAAAGACCTACATTAGTACCCGTTTTCGCTGAAAGAAATCCAAAGGGGATTTTCATTTTAATGAAAAAAGGCAAAAAGTGAAAATAGCGTTCAGCGCTTGTTTTGCAGCGAGGCGTTATAGAGGCAGCGTGCACCCCGAGCAGCGAGAGTGGTGCCGCCAAGCT
Source organism: Hypanus sabinus (assembly GCF_030144855.1). NCBI lineage: Eukaryota > Metazoa > Chordata > Chondrichthyes > Myliobatiformes > Dasyatidae > Hypanus > Hypanus sabinus. The sequence goes on from NC_082722.1 coordinate 48,826,440, forward strand.
CCTTCCCCGGGAACTACACTCAGTATCAAGCCGCCTTAGCTTTGAACTGTGTCTGTGAGCATCTGTGCTTCATCTCGATTTATTTTGTGCATCCGTTAGCAACATGTGTCCTAAGGTATCACAAAAGCCTAAGAGAGCTCGTGACGAAAGTGTTGCGAAAGTGGAATTTAAAGGTAGTCATGGGTGGTTTGATCGGTTTCTGAGGCAAGGGCAGCTTCACAATTTAATGTTTACTGGACAGAGTGCTTCAGCTGATACTGAAGCTGCCCAAAATGTTCCCAGAAGAACTAAAGAAAATAATTACAGAAGGTGGTTATTCATGTAAGCAAGTGTTTAACTGTGACAAAACTGCAATTTACCAATTCTGGTAAGTGAAACTACACTGTACATACATTATTTCTACTTTATATAGGCTGTGTATTTATCATATCATTCCTGCTTTTACTACATGTTAGTGTTATTTTAGGTTTTATGTGATATTTGGTATGATTTGGTAGGCTATTTTTTGGGTCTGGAATGCTCAAAAATTTTTCCCACATAAATTAATGGTAATTGCTTCTTCGCTTTATGACATTTCCGCTTACAAATGGTTTTGCAGGAACGTTCTACTTTTGGATAGCAGGGGAAACCTGGGTACTTGAATTGGTTTTGCTGTAAGATTGGAGGATATTAAAATAATAAAAAAATATATAAAAAGATAGATAGAAATTCAGGAAACATTTAAGGCTAGACGTCACTTCACCATGGCAGAACCAATTAATGATTTTATGTTTAATCATAGTGCTAAATTTAACAAACAAAATATATTGACCAAATATTTTGAGTCAGAATAAATGTAATCCAATTTAGTTGGAATCAGTGGTACAAATGTTTCTTATTGACATTGAATACCACAGGGAAGACCTACATGTACTACCGATCCCTAACTGCCCTTCAGAAGATCAAGGTGAATTACCTTCCAAACCACAGCAGTGCACTCCTGTCTTTTGCACAAAACCGAGCAGGAACAGACTGATTGTACAATTAAAATCTGTCACGTACTTACCTTTAAAAATTTGCACCAAGCCCAAAATGATGATGAGAATCAATGCCAGCAACTTCGCTGCAGCAAAGATGTCTTGCACTCTTGTAGCTGCCTTTACACTGTAGCAGTTCACTGCAGTCAGAAACACTGAAAAAGAAAATCAATGTGTTTAAATTGCATGTTTTGCATTTTACTTACAATATCCTACAATTCTGACTTTCTTAAAAGAAAAAGGATAAATATTTGTAACTACTACCAACGTTCACATTTGAAAGCTCGGATAGGTCATATCATACTTCTTGAAGCAGGGCCTAAACTATTGGCACTTCATAGTGTTTATTCAACTGAACGATCACAGCTGGCATGGTGGGACTTATCAAAATGGGTCAGGAACTTGTGAGGTAAATTTATAGCCCAATAAATAATTTCTGGCATTGCTGCATAAATGATATTCCTTATGTTCAAACATTCAAAGCTTTCTGTCATGCTACTTAGTCAAGATAAAATTTTGATTCTAGTTTTAATAAAAAGAACCTTGTGGAAGAAGAAGTCATTCTTAAGTAATCATAAACAGTTAAAAAAAATAAAGTACTTCACAAGACCCAAAAGAACTTTCTAAATGAATTGTTTCAATTCAAGTGAACTGATTAAACTGAGATAAAATTACACTTCTGTTAGAAATCCTTGTTTCAAGCACTGGGTGTTCCAATCAACAAGATAGATACAAGAACAAAAGAGGCTTACTAGCATGGCTCAAATGGGCCTCCCAGTCATTGTTCTGTTTTATACTTTATGTTCAATACTGATAAGAGGGCTAAGCTTCAGAAAGACTATACTGTATCATTAAGATAAGCTTTCCTTCATTCAAGAGGAATGCACAATTTATCCAAGGTGAAAGAACTAAACTTAGTTTCAGTAGCCAACATCTTTGCTGTCTTTGTGAAATCAAGTTAGAAAATGGTGAATAACTGAACCACAGGGTATAACAGTTCCAATGCCCTGATGTTAAAACCTTACCTTGTGTTAAGACTTTCAAATACCTAACCACCTAAATAAGTTGACCCACCAAAAGAGTTTAAAATTTATCACAGTCACCATTAGTGCTGCAACACGTCCTCTAAAGAACCAAGTTATAATACTGACTTCTATTAAAAATAGATACAAACAGCTATTAAATAAAAGATGACAAATCAAATATTACTGTATAAATTCTAAATTGGCAATTTATACTATGGTTTAGCATTAGTGGTGGACCAATCGATTCATAGAGAGAGAGTGCTTTGCACAGGTCAGGGAGAAAAGTTTGAAAAAGGAGCGTTTCCCAGGGCTCGACACATTAGCGACAGGCCAATCAATTTGAAGACAGAGAGCTTCGGACCGGTCGAGGAGAAGAGTTTTAAAAGAGGAGCATTTCGCGGGGCTCAGTGCATTAAAATAGTGGGTATGACTACAAGGCTAGTTTTCTATTCTGGGTGTCGGATGTGAGATGTCCGGGAGACTTCTGGTCTCCCTGATGGCCACATCTGTATCAGGTGCATCAAACTGCAGCTCCTTAGAGACCTGAGTTAGGGGACTGGAGATGTAGCTCGACGACCTTTGGCTTGTTAGGGAGATTGAAGTGGTGATAGACAGCAGCTACAAGCAGGTAGTCATGCCAGGGCCACAGGAGACAGATAAGTGGGTGACTAAACACATTGATGAAGGCAGAGCAGTAGATGTAGTGTATAAGGATTTCAACAAGGCATTTGATAAGGCTCCCTATGCAAGGCTCCTTCAGAAAGTAAGGAGGCACGGGATCCAAGGAGACCTTGCTTTGTGGATCTAGAACTGGCTTGCCCACAGAAGCCAAAGGGTGGTTGTAGATGGGTCATATTCTGCATGGAGGTTGGTGACCAGTGGTGTTCCACAGGAATCTGTTCTGGGACCCTTCTTTGTGATTTTTATAACCGACCTGCATGGAGAGGTGGGTTAGTAAGTTTGCTGATGACACAAAGGTTGGGGGTGTTGTGGATAGTGTGGAGGGCTGTCAGAGGTTACAGCGGAACATCGATAGGATGCAAAACTGGGCTGAGAAGTGGCAGATGGAGTTCAACCCAGATAAGTGTGAAGTGGTCCAATTTGCAGACAGGATATAATACAAATGGTAACACTCTTGGCAGTGTGGAGCATCTGAGAGATTTTGGGGTCTGAGTAGATAGGACACTCAAAGCTGCTGCTCAAGTTGACAGTGTTGTTAAGAAAGTGTGTGGTGTGTTGGCCTTCATCAAGCGTGGGATTGAGTTCAAGAGCCATGAGGTAATGTTACAGCTACATAAGACCTTGGCCAGACCCCACTTGGGAGTACTGTGTTCAGTTCTGATCACCTCACTACAGGAAGGATGTGGATACTATAGAGAGAGTGCAGAGGAGATTTACAAGGATGTTGCCCGGATTGGAGGGTTTATCTTATGAGAATAGGTTGGGTGTACTTGGCTTTTTCTCCTCTGAGCGACAGAGGATGAGAGGGGACCTGATAGTGGTGTATAAGGTGATGAGGGTCATTGATCATGTGGATAGCCAAAGGCTTTCTCCCAGGGCTGAAATGGCTATGAGGGGCATAGTTTTAAGGTGCTTGGAAATAGGTAAAGAGGAGATGTCAGGGGTAAGTTTTTCACATGGAGAATGGTGAGTGCGTGGAATGCACTGCTGGCAGCGGCGGTGGAAACAGATACAATAGTGTTTTTTTAAGAGCTTCTTAGATAGGACATGGAGCTTAGAAAAAAAAAGGTTATGCACTAGGGAAATTCTAGGAAGTCTCTAGAGAAGGTTACAGGGTCGACACAACTTTGTGAGCCAAAGGGCCTGTAACGTGCTGTAAATTTCTATGTTCTAGGTACATTTGTTCCACTAGTAAGATCCTTTTCTTCTCCACTTTAATCAGAAGACTGCATGTAGACGGTCTTATTATATAGTTAATCTCTATTAAGTTACAGTAGTTCACAGCAGATAAAAGGAACTATATATGAAGTGAATGCTAATTAACCAGTTTAGCAGGTTAGCTGCAGAGTGAGATTTAGTACTGAGTATATGGATTGCACAATAAAATGTTCTAGGAAATATGCATTCTGTGGAGAGTCAAGCCAACGTACAAGTTAAAATTGCACCACTAACATGCTGTCTTCAAACTCTGAGATGTCAACAGCCTGCTATACGCAATATAAATACCAAACTTAATTCTCAAAACTTTGCTATTGTGGTTCAAATTTGTATTATTTATCAGTAATTTTAACTCATTGTAGCTGAAACATTAATCATTGGCATGAAAAGAGTGATAGAGAAGGGCAACAACACATGATACTTTGCCGTAAGCATAAAGTGTGTGGAATACGATGGGCAAACCAATTAAAAGAAGGATTTTACTGTCCTATCTTACAACATAATTCAAAAGACTGTCAAAGCAAATATAAATTGCATGCTTAAACAGCTGCTTGTAAACTAATATCGACTTCAGCTCCACCCACTGCAGAATGAATGAGAGCAACACAAGTCATGGGTTGCATCAGACAAACCTGTTTCAACCGCATTGACTAATAGCCAATTTTGCCAACTTGATTTACGTTATATCTAGTCAAGTCACTTTTATTGAAATTTCAACCATAACTACTGGCACAGAACACAGTAAAAATGAAGCAACATTCTTCCAGGACGATGGTGCTACATGAAACACAAAGCTACATTAGACTTCAGATCTACATGGGATTACATAAAGTGCACAAAACAGTACAATAATTAATAAACAAGACAATAGGCACAGTAAAGGGCAAATTACAATATAATAATAAATAATGTTTTTGCAGGAATTGAGAAAGAAATGAGCAAAAATTGCTGAGATAGGGAGAGGGAGGGAGGGAGGGGGAGTGTGTGTGTGTGTGTGTGTGTGTGGTGTCTCTGGGAATTGAGGGGTCTAATGGCTTGGGGTAAGAAACTGTTACAGAGTCCGATGTAACCAACAAAACAACAAATTATCTGCACAGTTACTCTATTTAGGTTTGGATTGTGAAAATATTTAGGTCATTATTAAGAATTACTTCATACAATTAGTAGTAACTATATAATTTTCTGTTCCTTTGTTTTTAAACAAACGTTTGTGCTTAAATTCACTGTTAATTACTAAAGTGAGGCCAATGCACTTGTCGACGGCAAGGAATACAAATAGGCTGAAACACATAATAAAACTTTGGAAGCAAAATCAGAATCAGGTTTAATATCACCAGCATACGTCATGAAAATTGTTAACTTTATGGCCGCAGTACAAAGAAACACGATAGATAAATAAACAAATAGAGAGAGGAAACTGAACTGAAGCTGTATCCGTTTTGGTCTAGTGTCCACGTCAGTTGAAATGACTTATCGTACCTAAACCCGGCTTTCCACCATTGATCTTATTTAGAGAAAGAGCAGAGTAACCAATTAAATGACTAACCCATACATTTTTTGAACGTGGGAGGAAACAGAAGCACTCGCAGGAAGCCCACGCGGTCATGGGGAGAACGTACAAACTGCAGGACACAGTTCCTCAACTGCACATCCAGAACCCTGTTTAAATGATTGCTGCAGCCTTTACCACCCTTTTTATGAGTGCCAGACCTCTTCTGATGTCTGGGTGATTTTTTTTTTATTTCCACATCTGCCTCCTATGGTTTTTTAACCAAAATCTAATTCTATGCCTACAGATTTTTATGAACCATCAGCTACGGAAAACAAATCTATCCTTACTACTTGATCTAGGCTGCACAAAATTTCATACACCTTATTACACCCATGTAACCTCCTCTGTTTCATTGAAAACAACCCACATTGCCAGAACTTCATAGTTCTGGCAACATCCTCGTAAATTTCTGCTGCTCTCTCTACAAGCTCATTCATACCTTACCTGTAATATAGCAATCAGAATAGTAGATAATAATAAAGCTGTGATCTATTTAAAGCTGTGAATAGCAAAACATGACTGGTGTTACATTCCACATTACAGCTAATAACAGAAAATATCCATGTGTCTTCTTAATCAGATAATCAATTTATCCTACCACCTTTCCCCTCTGTTCCTCCACAACTCTCAATATTTTCCTGTTCATTGAAATTCCTTTGCCATGTTGCATCTCCCCAAGTGCACAACCACAAACCCTATTGCTTTAACTCCATTAGCCACTCTTCCGCCCAATTAACGTCTACATCCTTTTGAAGTCTAATGCTTTCCACTTTCCACCCAACCACAAGGCCAATTTTAAAACATGTGCAAACTTCTTTACATTCATTCTACCGTTAGTTCAAATTGACAACAAAAAGCAAGGAATTGTGTACAAAACTTGTGTGACCTTAATGATAACAGCCCTGCAGTGAGAAAATCACTCGCAAATACTTCCTCCACTACCTGCCGCAGAATCAAATTTGGATCCAATTTGCCACTCTCCCTTGGATCCCGTGCACCATTATTTTTCAGCTTAGCCTGGCATATGTAATAATTCACTTTTAGCATTACATGATAGAATAGTTTCAGTTAAAGGCAAATTGTACTTTGGTATTATTTTTGGAGCAATTTTTAATAATTAAGCAAGAGTGACTTAAATTTTTTCTATAGCAATACTTAAAATAGCAACTGTGTTTTAAACAAAAACTGTGATCACCTTTACGTCTTATTTTAAATTCTGAAAAAAAAGAGATGAAATGGGATTTATTTTATTATCTAAAGCACATACATATTGTTATTTTGCTATGGTGCCTTAAGATCATGTAGACGGAATTCAAATGACTAATCCAATGTCCACAGATTCAAAATAATTATTTAAACTCTGCTCATTTTAGCTTTTGATCCTTTTTTAAAAAAAAATTTAAAGGCAGCATGGTAACATGCCCCTTTGGGCCCAATTACATCCATATTATATCAACCTTTTAATCTGTGCGTCTTTGGAATGCAGGACAAACCCCAAGTGGTCAGTGGGAGAACGTACAAACTCCTTACAGACAGTGGGTGGGATGAACTGAATCCGGGACACTGTAATTGTGGTTAGCCTGACGCTATGCCATCATACCATTCTTAATTGTTTCTTAAAACTACCGTTACCAGCAATTCATCGAAATAATGGAGGTCTCCTCTATCTCTGTTTATGGAACAAGAAAAATAAAGGCAATTTCAGGTGAAAATTGGAATAAAAATTATTTTTTTCCCTGAATAAGTTAGTTTGATAACATTGTACTACATCTTTAGTAAGCTGATCACGTAAAGTCAGAATATTAAAGAGAAAATCTGCAGATGCTGGGAATCAAAGTAATACATACAAAATGCTGGAGGAACTCAGCAGGCCAGGCAGCATCGATGGAAAAGAGTAAACAGCTGATGCTTCGGGCTGAGACCCTTCATCAGAAGTTTTGGCCTGAAATGTTGACTGTTTACTCTTTTTCATAGATGCTGCCTGGCTTGCTGAGTTCCTCCTGCATCTTGTGTGGAAAGCTAGAACACTTATTCTTTTTACAAACTTGATTTAATGAGAAATGCACTTTCACGACATTATAGTGATCAGTACTACTTCTGTTAATTTTTGATGCACAAGATCCTGTCTCCAGAATATCTGTGGTGTACTGCCCATTTTTGGTCCCTGAACACACACCATCTGTGACAACAGAATTTCAACTTCCAATAACTCAGACTTCAATAACTCATAACTTCAATAACTTCCTCTAGCTCAGATGTAATCAGCATGCAAGTATCGTAGTATACACAAAACTCAGACAGATTTTCAAATTGCCTTCAGAGCTTGCAACTTTATCAAATTACCTAGATAGCCCCAGTTTTTGCAAGACATTGTGAAACAATTGTGGCCTGTAAACAAGACAAATTAACATGAACATGAATATTGCCTTTTCCACATCCAAGTTCTCAGAAATAATGGAATAATCCACCATTTAAACCATTCAAATCACTGGATAACAATAATCAAACAGTACTTTCCTGCAGCACATTTTATATGTTGGTCTCAGATACACACGCTGAATTTTCTTGAAGTAATACTTTGAAAATTTATATACAGTGCTTCCCTCAACAACACTGAATTCCAATTTTGCACTCTATATTGCACTGGGTGAAAGGTTAATAATAAGAACTTACCAAAAGAGACCCCACACCCAAATTGAGGAGGAAAGGAGTAAACTATCAAAAGCCTGCAGAAAACCACATGGACGTGAATAATCAGCAAACAATGGCACTTGTTTTTCATTCACTGTTAATATGCTCTTAACATACATGACAAGCGTGTATTTAGCCACATGCGAAGACTACTAGCATCCACGAGTTGTCTTCTCCCTCTTTTACGGCCATTCCCTCAGGGCTGAGGATGACTTGGAACATAATCTGAGTGTCTAGCCCGGTGACTCAAAGAGCACCATGAGATACTGAGCTTGTACAGGCAAGTGAATTAAACCCATTTCTGGCAGAATAAATCTTCGACTGCAAAAAAATTCGCATAGGACTGAGCAAAGAGCGGCAGAGCACCAAGATGTAACAATTCATTGACACCAGGCAGCACATGGAAGTGTGGAAGGTGCAGGAGGATTTCTGCAAAAATGTTTGCTGCGAGTCTAGGTTTCATGTGGTAGAAGTACTTGGACTGTTTACATACATGTTATTATCTGGTACTCTTTACCAATAATGCACTAAACATTTGAAATACTAACATCACTAACTCTAACTTTGTGGCAAGCTGTCATCTGGAACCACTGAATAGATGGTGCATTAGTAAACAGCTTAAACAAAATGTGATTAAATTAATTTTGGAACATATGCTGAACTGACTTGATAACTTTTCAGGAGCTGTCAGCTCCATGAAACAGGGAGACAGAACCAAGCATGCTCAACTATTAAATAGATGTCAGATCACATTATATAAAAGATGTAAATTGCAATGTTCCTTTGAGACCGATATATTGAAAAGAAACAATCTCTCCATATCAAGTTCAAGGACACACAACAGAAGCATCTTTAACTTCTGGGCTGCTTTGATTAAACTTTTATTATAACTATTTCAGCTAAAGCAACAAGATGGAACACAAATTTTTAATTCAGGTTTCCTGAAGAAAGTACTGCATATAAAATTTCTAAGTAATATTTCTAGAAGGTAGTGCAAGTGTATGAGACCAACACATTGTGTATTGGAAAATGCAGGAAAATTTCACAGCACTTCTATTGACGAGGAGCTCTTTGGATAGCAGCTTCACAGTAGAATTCCGATCATGCTTTTTTTGAAAAGTATCAGAAAATAAATAGAACTTACAGCTTCCACTCAAGAATATTTAAAAAACTGTTTTCACCATACAAGTTTTTTTTCAAGTTTAGTCAAGGCTCAAAGTACTGCACAATATTTCAAGAAAAGGAACCTTTATGGGAATGGTGAAATTCACTCCCGACAGTGGAGCAGAGAATTTCTGCTCGATCTCAAATTGATATTTGGGCAACTCTATTGTTCCGGTACAGAGCAAAGGCACGTCAAAACAGATTATTTTGACCCATTTCCTCTTCCACCCAAATTACCTGTTATGATCGACCCCATTTAAAGCCTCTATTTAAAAAAAACACAAAATCGCTGAATGCAAAGGTTATCTATGTACCGAAGCCACCCCTTGATAACTTTAACAATGTTTTTGGATACTGTCAAAATCCCGTATAGTGGCCACCTGTCCTACAGGATGCTGACTGGACAGATACTGTCACAGAATTCCACTACCCGGGAAAGGCAGCGCGTAACAAAGGAAATGCTTCTTTCATCTAGTGGCAGACTGATTTTAAGCTGAATTTCACCAAGAAATACTTCCAAGAAAGTGTGGGGGTGGGGACTATTTTGGCTTTTGTTCACTCAACAGCAAGCTGTTGCATCAGCAAGTTCGAAGAATGTTTGACAGCCGCCGCGACCAATAAGCTATAAAACCACCAAAGCTGACTGAATTGTACAATAAAACAGGAAGGTATCATTCGCACGTGGGTCGGCTGTCGCCGCGCCACTCGGCCCGGAACAGTGTCGCACAATAAAATAGGCCAGAAATCAAATTGAATTCAGTTTATAGAAGAAAGTTAAAAAAAATCTGTTCCAAAAACATCTTAAATAACCCTTTAATTATACCTTGCTTGCTTCAATCCTTCCACACTCAGGAACAAATCTGCTTTGATAAAAAAAAACCCAGTTAGAAGAAGCGATTGAGTAAAGGTTCAGTGCCGCACTGGCTCCAGGTGAAGCTACATCTTGTGCTGATCCATACTTACAGATACAGAGACAAGCCACCAGTTTGGCTCCATCTTCGGGCACGGCGCAATGGGGGAAGGCGGGTTTGATGATGTAAGTCGCAAAGACCAGCGCCACGATGTACTGTGAGCTGGGCCGAATGATGAGCAATTCGATCCAGAGTTTGAGGAAAGCCATGAGAGAGCCGTACACCTCCAAGATGTACGCGTAGTCCCCTCCCGACTTCATGATGGTGGTGCCCAGCTCTGCGTAGCACAGCGCTCCGATGGTGGAGAAAACGCCACACATGGACCAGATGATGAGCGAGAAACCAACCGAGCCGGCCTCTCGCACAACACCAGTGGGTGTGATGAAGATACCTGAGCCGATAATGGTTCCCACAATAATAGCGACCCCGTTCCTTAGGGTAATGGTTCGCTTTAAGACGACACGGTTTGATTCCGTGGGTGCTGTTTGCGGGCTATCCTGGTCCCAGTCGGGGGACGTACCCGGTTCCCCGTTCGCATCTGCTGCTATCATTTTCTCTTCCACCAGACCGGAGTCTCCCCCTGTCTCTCGGACCGACCCCGAGCCTCTCTTCTTTAAATCAGACATGAGGTCTTGAATTCAGTCTCAGCCTCTCGTTGGTGGCGATGGTTTAGTCTGAAAGGTGCCGCTATCGCCCCTCCTGACCAACGCCAAATTTCCCTCAAGTTAAATCGCCGTGGGATCACTGAATCATTCTTCTCAGCCTCGACCTCCCAACCATTCATACTCGATACGTACGGATTCCGGTATGATGCAATACTTGGGCGGATCAGTTGGCGCTTCGCCGGGAGCCGCTCTCTTTTCATTTGCTGTTCATCTGTGGTTTCCTCAAATCTAACTTGTCTTTTTTGTCAGAGAGAGTCAAAAGAGTAAAACACTGAGAGAACAGTATAAATTTCAAGCTATTTAATTCAGTTATTCTCTTGGAATATTTGGTAGCTGAAGGTAACCTACCTGAAGAATTATACCCGTGATAAAATGAGTTTATCTAAACATAGAAAACATTGATTTATATGTTCAAATGAAATATGACTTGCAGCATTTCTCCAAGGAGGAGAAAATGGGAACACAATACCGAAATAAATACTCTATATTCCCTCGCTTTTGCTTACCATTCCCTGCAGTTGTATCTAAATTATTCTCTAAATTATCAGAAGAAAGCCTGAGATTCCCAATTCTGTATCCTTTCTTTGTCTTTTAAAACTGAGTGACAACGTGATACATTTGTAAAATTACCCAAGTATAATAATGTACTCAAACCCACAATTCACAGATGAGTTGCAGAATTACTGAATGAAAAATGCTCTGCAGGCTACAGGAGTTAGTAGTAGAAAATTTAATTTGACCCTGATAGCATCACTTGGCCAGCCCTAAAGATACAGAAAATGGAGAACTAGTAGTGTGACACCACAAAGAATTTACTTTGAAAAAAGGCACTGAGAATGAAAAATAAAGTCTGTACTTATGCAGCTAATTTAACTGAAGATGTCCTTAAGACAGGAAGGACGATGAAATATTAATGTATGGTAATTTTCTTGAATAAACACATTTGCAATACTATTCTAGAAAATACATAATTAGATTTTTTACCCCTCTCTATCAGTGGACTCTACATGTAATCCAATACTGGTGCCAACAGCACTGTAATTTTTCCATTTCAATATTCAGTTTTTGAATTTGCTTCTATGATCCCATCCCAGCCAGTCTGGCAGAGGATTTATTATATTTGAATAAAAATTCCTGATTTGGAGTCTGGGAAAGATGAGTTCAGCTATTTATTTTCTTGTTTTTTTAAATTTTATTTTGATGCATTTAATTTTATTTAATATTTTAATGTTTTTAATTAATATCTTATTTAAACAAAGTTGATATATTTAAATAACTTTAATTGTTACTACAAAACATTTACTTGAAATCAGAACAGCAACCATTTACAAACAGGAGAAAGTCTGCAGATGCTGGAAATCCAAGCAACACATACAAAATGCTGGAGGAACAAATATTAATTTCTAACCAGTCTCTATTTCTCTCTATCTCTTTAGAAGTCCTTCGAGATCAAAAATGACTTGCAACAACTTCATTTCTGTATATTCCTAAGTGACTCTTGAGATTTGTTAGTTAGGTCTCAAAGAGCCTGCCACAGGTGGAGGAGGTCATGCATAATACAATAGGTGGGTTGTGGAGGTGGGGGTGCAGGGTGTCTGAGAAACAGTCCTTCCACCATATATATTAGGAATCTCAGTACTACAACAAATAGACCTGTGGTCCTCAGTGCCATATTGAATGTCCCTTCCCCAATGTGAATGATCATGTGCCAGGAGCATCTATATTCATGTTATTTGGTGCCTCCTGTACCTAATAAAGTGGTTACTGAGTGTAAGTTCATGTTCTTCTGCTGCTGCAGCCTGTCTTCTTCAAGGGTTGACATGTGCGTTCAGAGGATGCTCTTTTGCACACTATCGCTGTAATGTGTGATTATTTGAGTTACTGTCACCTTCCTGTCAGCTTGAACCAATCTGGCCATTATCCTCTGATCTCTCTTATTAGCAAACTGTTTTTGCCCTCAGAATAGCCATTCACTGATTTTTTTTTGTTTGTCACACCATTCTCTGTAAACTCTAGAGACTGTTGTGCATGAAAATCTCCGGAGATCAGCAAATTCTAAGATACTCAAACCACCCTGTCCAACACTAACAGTCATTTCACAGTCAAAGTCACTTAGCTCACATTTCTTCTCCATTTGGCTGCTTGGTCTAACCAATAATTGAACCTCTTGATCATGTCTGCATGCTTATATACATTCAGTTGCTGCCACGTGATTGGCAAATTTCATGACACATGCCGGTTGTATTAAACCTGATTCTGATTTAATGAGCGGGTATACTTAATGAAGTGGCCACTTGAGTATGAAGCCAGTGCTGATGTTGCCCCTTTTCCAAGGAGATTTTGTGAATGTCGTTCAATAACGAACTAGTGCTCCCCCCGGTGTGTAGGACAAATAAATTCCTCTCAGGCTCCCAGCTGGGTACAGGCATCCTTGAATAGTTTTCTCCGTCCATTGCACAATCTCTAAGAGTCTGTTTTGGAAATCTGGTGTTGAGCCTGCTTTTCAGATAGACTGGGAGAAGACACTGATGTTGGTTGGCTTATCCAGTCAGTGAAGTTCGGTATTGTACATGTAACTTTTCAGTACATTGGGATGTATAGTAGTGCAAGAGGAGTTGCTGGTGCCTAGTTCATGAGTTTTGTGATAGGTTCACCGTGATGATCATGTACTGTTCAGTCAAAGTCTGCTGGCACACTGAAAGTGATGGTGAATATCATTATCAATATTCACCTCCATTGAGAAATATTTCTTGAAATCTGAGCAACAGTCCACATTTTCCTCATGTGGGCATTTGTTGCCAGTAGCAGTGCTGTACATTGGAGCAAATTGGTGGGGGGTCCTGATTTTTTTTTCGTGGACTTTAACAGTACGGCTGAATGTCTCATTTGCTTCAGTGAGCAAATTGAAAATGACTTGGTGTGTATATGCAAAGGTTACCTATATGTATCAGTTCAATGACTGAAGTTGACCTTGGTTCTTCAGAGGAGGGTGAACAGTTTCCCAGCAGTCCTAGAAATCAGCACTACTGCAGTGGTGGACTTGTTGGTAAGGGGCAATATTACAGGGAAAGAAATTGTTGCAGAGGTGAAGCTATTTTGTTTGACTGCCGGTTGCACTGAGATTAAGGTTAAAGTTTGCATACATTTATGAAGCAGACAAGATGAATATGTCATGTGTATGCTGCACTTTGATTTGACACTGGTTGAAAGTGTAGAATTTGTAGGGTACAGGAAGCTATCAATGAAATTCCAGGGAGGTGTTCCGATGTCCGGAGCGGGGGCAGGTGGACAGAGTGGAATTATGACTACTTTCTGCTATACTTCTGAATGAGAAGGGGGAAGAAACAAAATGCTGCCATCCTGTGGTTGATGCTGAAAAACGTAGGGACTTGTTAAAGGTAACACACACCAAATGTGGAACTCGGCAGGTCAGGCAGCGGATACAGAAATGAGTAACAGTTGATGTTCTGCACCAAGACCGGTCTTAGGAAGCGTTTCAGCCCGAAACATTGACTGGTTATTCATTTTCATAGATACTGCCTGACCTGCTGAGTTCTTCCAGCATTTTGTATGTGTTGCTTTGGATTTCCAACATCTGCAGAATTTCTGTGCTTCTTACTTGCCGAAGGTAGTAAAAGCCTAATTTGAGTGTGCATGCACACAATGACAGAGCTCTAAACCATCAAAGATTTCTTCACTGAAATGTGTGCAAGATTGAGCTTTAAATATCTATAAGACAAAGTTCCTTTATCAATCTGCTCCTGCATTAAAAATGCTGCTTAACTGCAAAAGACAGAAATATTTGTAAACCAAACCCCACACGATTTCATCCTCAAACAGGCAATTTAAAGCACTGGAGTAGCACCACCAATACTGCCTCTGCAAAACCCTTTGAATCCACCAACAGAAGAGTGCTATCAATATCTGAGGCTAATATCCCAAGAATAAGGTCTTGACTATGTTCAAGCATATTGTCTATTTGTATAACATTAGACTCCTGTTCTAATTTGACCGTTTTCTGTTCATGATTTCTTATTCTTCCTTTAAAATATTGAAAAAAAACATTGAGAGGTCGATTGTTCACCTCACCAGCATATTGAAATAAGTTATTTAAAAGATAAGAAAGGTGTGGCATAACTATTCTTGTTCTCCATTCTGTACCGAACTAGATTTTGCTAGAAATGCAATCAGTTCCAGGTAGAACTGAAAACATATACCTGTTTACAGGAAGCCCAGTCTTTCCTCTTGAGCAATGAAACAAGTAAGTCAAAACTTACTGACAGATTCCCCGGTCTATCAGTTTACTCTGGTGTCTGGTAGAGTCCAGTGGCACACCTTAAGTCTGCTTATATTAAGATTTTCACTTCTATAAGCAGGTATCATAGATAAGGTAGATGACGTTTGTACACACAACAGCAATGTTGTAGCTGTTACAGAGACTGTTAAATGAAGGAGAGGACTGACTGCTTGACTTTCTAGGGCTCAGATGTTTCCTAAATGATAAAGAGGACTATAAAAGAGAGTCAAATTTTAGAAAGCTGAAATCAGACATGACCTTTAAAAAAACAAAGGAAGCAGGAGAGTACCGAAACAGGGAACCTAGAGGCATTAAAGGTGTTATGCAAAGTCTTTGGCAATTAGGATTAATGAGAATCCCAATACATATACCAAAAATAAAAGAGGGTAGGAGGGAACTTAAACCTGGACCTAGAGGAAGAAGGCAAGGCATAAACAAATACTTTGCATCAGCATTCACCAAGAAGGTTGTGGAAAGTGAACCCGGGGAGATGTATGCTGATATTCAAGGGCATATCAAGAATGAAATGTTGCAGCTTTTATGGAACATTAAGGTGAATAAGTCCCCAAAGCCTGATGGGGTCTATCTCAAGGATTTTGAGAGACAAAAGGCCTTCTCATAAAGTAAGGTCCAAGACAACTAGAGAATAGCCAATGTTGTTCCTCTGTTTAAAGACAGTAGAGACAAACCAGGAAATTTTAGGCCAGTGAGCCATACATCAACAGTAAGGGAAATATTGGAGAAGGTTCTTTAGGATATGATCTACTTGCATTAAGAAAAGCATAGACCAGTTAGTCAGCATGGCTTTTTGTGGGGTAAGTCATGGCTTAGAAACTTGATTGAGATTTCTTGAGGTGATAAAGATAATTGATGAGGGCAAGGCAATGTATGTTGTAAACATGGACTTAAGAGTTTTAACAGGATCCTTTATGGTTTGCTGATCTATGGATTAAGGCATTTGGGATCCATGGAGACTTGGTAAATTGGGTTAAAAATTAGCTTGACCAGAGAAGATGGATTGGTGTAGTGCAGCAGTGTTTCTCTGTGATGTCTAACCGGTGGTGTTCTGTAAGGATGAGTTCTGGAATGTCTGTTGTTTGTGATATATATGTAGGTTGATTAGTAAGTTAGTGGGATTGTGGATTTCCTGATAGAGGCAACATAACTAGACAGTCAAAAATCAAAGTTAAAGTAAAATTTATTATCAGAGTATGTATATGTCACCATATACTACCTTGAGATTCATTCTCTTGTAGCCATTTACAGGAAAATAAAGAAATACAATAGGATTATGAAAAACTGACAACCAACTTGCAAAAGAGGACAAACTGTGCAAATAAAAGTAAACCGAGAGTGTGAATTGTAGAGTCCTTGGAAGTTCAGAGTTGAGGTGAGTGAAGTATCCATGCTGTTTTAGGAGCCTGATGATTATAGAAACATAGAAAACCTCAGCACAATACAGGCCATTCTGCTCACAATGCTGTGCCGAACATGTACTTACTTCAGTTCTAGGGTAATAAATGTCCCTGAATCTGGTGACATGGGACCTAAAGCTCCTGTACCTCTCGCCTGACAGTAGTAGCAAGAGAGCATGGCTTGGATGGTGGGGTCCTTGATAATTGATGCTGCTCTCTTGTGGCAGTGCTCCTTGTAAATGTGCTGGTAAGAAGATACATGGCATACTTGCCTTCATTGGTTGAGATGTTGTGTATAAAAGTCAGGAAGTCATGCTAGGATGTGGAGACTTTGGAGAAACTAAGAAGATATTCATCAGAATGTCACCTGGATCAGAGAATATTAACTATAAAGTGAGGTTAGACAAACTAGGATTGTTTCCCCCCGCTGCATCAGAGTCTAAATGGTGACCTGATAAAGATGTATAAAATAATGAGGCATTGGTGGGGTATACAGCAAGAATCATTGTCGTGGAAGTAGCTTCAAGGTGAGAAGAGGAAATGTTTATAAGTTTTTGTTTCTTACTGAGAATGGTAGGTACCTGGAACATACTAGCAGAGACTTTTAAACAGGCATGAAACTGAAACGATATAGATCATGGGATTAATTTGCATCATGGTCAGCACAGACTTTGTGGGCCAAAGGGTCTGTTCTGTACTGTTACCAGCTGAAATAGACCTGGTTCAAGATTGCAAATAAATTTAATATCCTTAGTTATTAGTTTTAGGGCACTTTCAGATTTTAAAAAAATAGCTTATTTTTCTTTCTTTCCATCAAAAAATGTATGAACTGTCTGAGCTCTCTGGCCGTGGATCTAGAGTTAAAATGTAGGTTTAGGCTGGGTGGCCCTTTTCAACCAGCATTAACATAATGGCTTATACTGATCATCTTATGTCATAAAACTTTCATTATTCTAGTAATTTAAGTTCTTTTCAAATGCTGAAGGATTTAATTTTTTTTAAACCCTCTCACATTGTCCAGTCTGTAGATTGGTGGATAAAGTTTTGGAGCTGTCATGGCCTTCTGGGTATTTTGAGGGCAAGAGTTCTTCAGCATATTGTATGATATCCACTTTGATCGATCTGGACATCAAATCTGCACCCAGTAATTGCAAGCCTTACAACATCAGTTCGTGAATAGTTTTCGAAATTCAATCCAAGAATTTTCCAATCCCCAAGTTGTCAGTGCCAAATATAAATCGGTAGCATTTCCGATCATGTTTAATTAGAAATATTAAGTAGATGATCAATCTGTTTCCTCCTGAGATTTCCATTGTTATAGAGACCTATCTTCAACTAATTTGATTTGCTCTTTTTGATACAAAGGACATTGGATACAGAAGAGACCATTCAAATTCTAATACTGAAGATATTCAGTACAGAATTAACTGTATTTCTAGTTATTTTAGTTACAGTTAAACAATGGGACCTACGTGGCAGGTTTATCCTGTACATAAAATCTCAGGCAAATACAATTTGGGCAATTGTCACGCTGTCTACTCACAAGTTATAAAATATATTGACAAAACTTTCAAGTCGCACTTGATTACCTATACACTTACTCATTGATGCACAATTTGTTTTAAAAATCAATGGAATTTTGCAATAGAAAAAATAACAGCATAGCCACCATTTTCAAAACTTCTGCAAGCCCAGAAAGCTCCAGACGGTACTAGGGTATATGCGTCCTGGACGATTGTGTCCTGGTCATTAGCGTCCCTGGACATTTGCGTCCGTTTTTTTTGCATTCCACTATATGTAACTATTACTGGGTAATAACCCTGTGTTATATATGCTAAGCCTCTTATCTCAGCTCAAAAAGCAACTGTCTAATCAATTAGGGTAATTGGAGGCAAATGAGGGGTGCCTTGTTTGCTACTGAGCTACTTATAAACAAACCCCCACATTTCCTATTGCAATTTGGCTTTAAATTTACATTTTTTCAGAAACTAAGCTATGTCACAGTTCTTGAAATCAAGCAAAGGTGGAAACATACTTGTTGATGACAGAAATTATATCTATCATTATCATTAGAAAAATGCTGCGGACACGAAAACTTATTGGAGTTGTGTGGTACGATCCTGCAAAGCAAGAGTTCATACCAAAAGTGATGTAATAACAAATTAATGAGCATTACCATGGTTCTTCTGCTGCTGCGATTAGAACAAAAGAATCTGGCAATTGATACTGGCATAAATAATGAAAATAGAATGCTTATCTTTGCTTCTGAAGAGGATTTGGATGACTTGACACGATTTCAGAACTGGGCAGCAGATGGCACTTTTAAAATTTGCCCACAAATCTATTATCAATTGTACTGCATCCATGCCCAAGATGGTACATTCAGTATTCCCCGTGTTTTTGCTCTTTTACCCAATAAGACTAAAGAAACATATGACCGCCTATTCACTCTTTTGTTGCAGACTCGCCCTCAACTGAATCCCAAATTAGTGCTGACGGATTTTGAACAAGGAGCAAGAAAGAGTATAGCAGAAACATATCCTAATGCAACAATAAGCTCGTGTATTTTCCATTTGTCAAAATCCATCTTTTTCTTTTTTCCAATATTTTTAATAATTAATTTACATATAAGAATACAGAGTACAGGTTAAAATATATATATCAGTACATTATACTAAATCACATACAAAGACTCCTTATCCTATATTCATACAGGTTAATTAATTTGTAACAGTGAAATACAGTAATTTTATTATATATAAAAAAATCAAACCCACTACCAAGACCGAAGCTGATTGGTAAAGAGAAAAAAGGGAAAAAAATTATTAGTCATCATATGTGCTTTAACAACAAATTAAAGGTTTTGAAAATAATTCAGAAAAGGTCCCCACAATGTTTGAAAGTCTTGACTAGATTCAGAGATTGAACATCGAACCTTCTCCAGATTTAAACATGATATCACATCACGTAACCATTGGGCATGAATAGGAGGGTCATAGGAGAAATAAAAGCCAAAGTGTGCAAGTCAGATGACTCCAAAACAATATCCTTTCCTCCAACAATACTAAATAAAGCAGTCAAAGGATTAGGCTTAAAGTTTACTTTAAAAAGTATCGAGAAAGTTTGAAATACTTCTTTCCAATATTTTCCAAGACTTGGACATGTCCAAAACATATGAATGAATGAAGCTTCTCCATTGTTACATTTATCACAATATGGAGATATATCTAAATAAAAATGAAACAACTTATCCTTGGTCATATGGGCCCTACGGACCACTTTAAATTGTAGGAGAGAGTGGTGAGCACATAACGATGAACCAATTTAAAAATTTGATTCTAAGTTTCCTCAGAAACTGAAGCCTGTAAATCTTGTTCCCAAAGATTTTTAATTTTATCTAAAGGAACACTTCTCATTCCCAGCAGCATATTATAAATATTAGATATAGATCCATTATAGAAAAGTTTTAAATTAAAAATTCCATTTAGTAGATTCTTATCAGGACTTTTAGAAAATGTACTTATTTGAGACCATAAAAAATCTCTTAATTGTAGGTATTGAAAAAAAAGTTTTGGGTAAACTATATATAGTTGACAGTTGTTCAAGTGAATAGACTTCCCTGTACAAACAGGTCCTGAAAGCATTTAATACCTAATCTATCCCATTCTTTAAAAGCCACATCAATCACAGAGGGTTTAAAAAAATTAGGAAAAATGGGACTCGAAAGAGAAAATCTCAATTAGCTAAAGTATTTTCGAAATTGTATCCAAATTCTCATAGTGCGTTTAACTACCAGATTATCAGTTAACTTACTCAAAGACAAATGGAGTGAGGATCCAAGAAGAGAGAAATAGAAAATTTATTAACAGAATTGGCTTCTGAAAAAACCCACATCAGGCAATCCTCATGATTTATGTACTATAACCAGAATGTAAGATTTCTTATATTAACTGCCCAATAATAAAATCTGAAGTTTGGTAAGGGTAGTCCTCCATTCTTTTTATCATTCTGAAGATGAATTTTATTTAATCTAGAATGCTTATTCTTCCATATATAAGAAGATATAATAGAGTCAAGAGAATCAAAAAAAGTTTTAGGAATAAAAACTGGCAATGCCTGAATAAAAGATATAAATTTAAGTGATATATTCATTTTGATAGAGTTATTCTGACCAATCAGCGATAACGAAAGAGGCAACCAATTTAATAGCATCCTTCTTACATGATTTGATAGGGTAAGAAAATTTTCTTTAAATAGACATTTATAGTTTTTAGTGATTGTTACACTTAAGTAAGTAAATTGGTTTCATACAATTTTAAAAGGAAGGTTAAAATTTGTTGGTATCAAATTGTTCAAAGGGAAAAGTTCACTTTTGTGTAGATTTAATTTTTATCCTGAGAAGTGGTTGAAACAGGAGAGTAAAGAAAGCACATAGGGTAATGAAGTCTCAACATTAGAAATAAATGGCAGCAGATCATCAGTGTACAGCGAGACTTTATGAATAGTGTCCCTCCTTAAAATATCAGTGATAGCATTAGATACTTGAAAGACAATGACTAAGGGTTCTAAGGCCAGATCAAAATGCAAAGGGCTCAATGGACAGCCTTGTCTAGTGCCACATTGGAGCTTAAATGGTTTGGAATTATGAGAATTAGTGATAATCCTATGGGAAGGAACAAAATAAAGTAATTTAACCCATTTAAAGAAAACGGGTCCAAAATTGAATTTTTCTAAAGTTTTAAATAAATAATTCCATTCAACTCTGTCAAAAGATTTCTCAGCATCTAGGAATACCACACATTCCGATATCATGTTAGAAGGAGAATAAATAACATTTAATAGCTAACAGATATTAAAGTGAGAATATCGGTTTTGATAAATCCAGTTTGGTTATCATAAATGACAGATGGTAAAATATTTTCAAACCTCTGGGCCAAAACTTTAGATAGGATCATAGTATCAACATTAAGTAAAGAAATTGGTCTATAAGAAGAGCATTCAGTTGGATCCTTATTCTTTTTCAGAATAAGAGAAATGGAAGCCTCATAAAAAGATTGAGGGAGTCTGCCCGACTTAAGTGAATCTGAAAAAAAAAACAACATAAATGAGGCATAAGCAGTGAGGAAAAGGTTTTGTAAAATTCTCCGGAAAATCCATCTGGACCTGGAGCTTTCCTCAAACATAATGAACACACAGCCTCAACAATTTCCTCAAAAGGAATAGGTTGTTCCAACAGTTTTCTGTTGTTGGCAGAAATTGTAGGAATGTTTAGTTGATCTAAAAAAATGTTCATCACAGTGTTATCCTTCAGAGATTCAGAACTATAGAGTTTAGAGTAAAATTCTCTAAAAGTATAATTTATTTCTAAATGATCAGCTGTCCTATCACTGTTAGCTTTGAATATTTCTTTAATCTGTTTAGCTATAAAGGTTTTAATTTGATCAGTCAATAATTTACCTGTTTTACCTCCATGAATATAAAATTGACTTTTATCTTTTAGGAATTGGGTTTCAATCGGATAAGTTAAAAGGAGATCATATTTAGTTTTAGTTTTAGTTTCAACACATCTTTTATATAAGGCAGGTTCTGGGACCAAGGCATACTCTTGGTCTAACTGTTTCAGCTGATTAGCTAAATCACTTCTCTCTTTAGTAGCTTTTTTCTTAATACTTGCAGTATAAGAAATAATTTGTCCTCTAATATATGCCTTAAAGGCATCCCATCTGATAAGACTAGAAGCCTTCTCTAACATATTCTCTTAAAAAAAAGTAATTTGTCTCTCCATAAACTTTAAAAAATCAGATAACAAAGTTAGATTAAATCGTCAAAATCTATTTGTCTGAAGAAGACCTGGGAGATTTAAAGATAGAAACACAGGAGCGTGATCTGAAACAGCAATCACTTTATATTCACAGGATCAAACTAATGGAATCACTTGGCTATCGATAAGAAAAAATCAATCCTGGAATATGTATGGTGGACATGAGAGAAAAACGAATATTCCTTGTCTACTGGATGAAAGAAACATCAAGTATCAACTATCATTAAAAAAGATTTAATAAACACAGATGATTTATTTGGTAACATTTGTTTAGAAGATGAATGATCTAAAACTGGATCTAAGTAACAATTAAAGTCCCCACCCATCACCAATAAGTATAGACTTAGACCTGGCAAAAATGAGAAAAAAAACACTCAAAGAAATCTGGGTCATCTATATTCGGAGCATTTACATTAGCAAATACCATTAATTTGTTTTTTTTTTAAAGAGTTTCCCTGACACTATAACAAAATTCCCATTAGTATCAGAAATTACTTTATGTTGAACAAAGGGAAGCTATGGAGAGGGTGCAGAGGAGATTTACCAGGATGTTGCTTGGTTTGGAGAACAAGTCATATGAAGCAAGGTTAGCAGAGCTGGGACTTTTCTCTTTGGAGCATAGAAGATTGAGAGGGGACTTGATAGAGGTCTACAAGATTATGAGAGGCATAGATAGAGTGGATAGTCAGTACCTGTTTCCCAGGGCACCAACAGCAATCACCAGAAGGCATATGTACAAAATTCAGGGAAGGAAGTTTAGGGGAGACATCAGGGGTAAGTCTTTTTTTACACAGAGGGTTGTGAGTACCTGGAATGTCTTGCTAGGGATGGTGGTGGAGGCTAATACATTAGGGATATTTAAGAGCCTCTTGGACAGGCACATGGATGAAAGAAAAATAGAGTGTTATGGGGTAGTGTGGGTTTAGTACTTTTTTAAAGGATTATATGGGTCAGGACAACATGGAGGGCTGAAGGGCCTGTACTGTGCTGTAGTGTTCTATGGTTTCAATCCTTATAGATAATAAAATTCCCTTTGTTCAACATAAAGTAATTTCTGATACTAATGTGCATTTTGTTATAGTATTAGGGGAAGTAAATAACAAATGAGATCCCCTCCATCAATTAGAAAAGTGTGAATTGTCACACTTATGTACATGGGTTTCTTGAAGAAAAACAATTGGTACCTTAAGTTCTTTAATATAGGCAAAAATCTTATTCCTTTCCACGGGGTGATTTAGCCCTTTCACATTAAAACTAAGTAAATTAATACTTTGATCCATTTTAAAACTATTTATAAGAAAGGTTAAAGTAGCAATCAGCAAAATGTATATTAAACCCAAATAGTAAAACTTGAGATATATTAGCTAAGCAACAGAATTGACTAGATTCCCAAATCAGCTTCAAGAAAAAATAACTCCCCATCCCCCTCCCTCTTCCCAAAGAGAGAAACTGGGTCAAAGAACAACCGCTATCTACAAACCCCATTTCCAGAAAAGCTGGGATATTTTCCAAAATGCAATAAAAACAAAACTGTGTGATATGTTCATTCACATGAACCCTTATTTAACTGACGAAGGTACAAAGAAAAGATTTTCAATAGTTTTACTGACCAACTTAATTGTATTTTGTAAATATACACAAATTTAGTATTTGGTGGCTGCAACACACTCAACAAAAGTTGGGACACAGTTAAAATAACATTAAAAAGTGCACAGAATATTCAAGTAACACCGGTTTGGAGACTCCACATTAAGCAGGCTAATTGGTAGCAGGCGAGGTATTATGAATAGGTATAAAAGTAGCGTCCATCAAAGGCTCAGTCTTTGCAAGCAAGGATGGTTCCTGGCTCACCCCTTTGTGCCAAAATTCGTGAGAGAATTGTTAAGTCAGTTCAAAAGGAACATTTCCCAACACAAGATTGCAGAGAATCTAGGTCTTTCAACATCTACAGTACATAATATTGTGAAAAGATTCAGAGAATTCAGAGACATCTCAGTGCGTCAAGGGCAAGGTCGAAAACCACTGTTGAATGTGCGTGATCTTCGAGCCCTCAGGCGGCACTGCCTAAGAAACCGTCATGCTACTGTGACAATTACAGCCACCTGGGCTCGGGAGTACTTCAGAAACCATTGTCACTTAACACAGCCTGTCGCTGCATCCAGAAATGCAACTTGAAATTGTATTATACAAGGAGGAAGCCATACATCAACTCTATGCAGAAACACCAGCGAGTTCTCTGGGCCCGAGCTCATCTCAGATGGACTGAAAGACTGTGGAACCGTGTGCTGTGGTCAGATGAGTCCACATTTCAGCTAGTTTTTGGAAAAAATGGGCGTCAAGTTTTCCGTGCCAACGATGAAACCAACCATCCTGATTGTTATCAGCAAAAGGTGCAAAAGCCAGCATCTGTGATGGCATGGGGGTGCATCAGTGCCCACGGCATGGGTGAGTTGCATGTAGGTAAAGGTACCAGTGACCCCGAGGTGTATATTAGGATTTTAGAGAGACATATGTTGCCATCAAGGCGACATCTCTTCCCTGGATGTCCATGCTTATTTCAGCAGGACAATGCCAGACCACATTCTGCATGGGCTACAACAGTGTGGCTTTGTAGATACAGAGTGCGTGTGCTTGACTGGCCTGCTGCCAATCCAGATCTATCTCCTATTGAAAATGTATGGTGCATCATGAAGAGGAGAATCAGACAACGGAGACCACGGACTGTTGAGCAGCTTAAGTCTTATATCGAGCAAGAATGGACAAAATTTCCAATTGCAAATCTACTACTATTAGTATCCTCAGTTCCAAAACGATTAAAAAGTGTTATTAAAAGGAAAGGTGATGTAACACAATGGTAAACATGCCTCTGTCCCAACTTTTGTTGAGTGTGTTGCAGCCATCAAATTCTAAATTTGCGTATATTTACAAAATACAATTAAGTTAGTCAGTAAAACTATTGAAAATCTTTTCTTTGTACTTTTGTCAGTTAAATAAAGGTTCACGTGAAATAACATATCACAGATTTTTGTTTTTATTGCATTTTGGAAAATATCCCAACTTTTCTGGAAATGGGGTTTGTACTTCCCCTAAACACATTCCCTTAGAGAGCATGTTGGAACCGCTCCAGATAATTCAAGGTTATTTACTGTTTCAAACAAGACTAAATAATATAACCATATAACAATTACAGCACAGAAACAGGCCATCTTGGCCCTTCTAGTCCGTGCTGAATGCTTACTCTCTCCTAGTCCCACCGACCCACACTCAGCCCATAACCCTCCATTCTTTTCTGTCTATATACCTATCCAATTTTTAAAAAATGACAATACCACTTCTACTGGAAGCTTGTTCCACACAGCTACCACTCTTTGAGTAAAGAAGCTCCCCCTCGTGTTGCCCTTGAGCTTCTGCCCCCTAACTCTCAACTCATGTCTTCTTGTTTGAATCTCCCGAACTCTCAATGGAAAAAGCCTATCCACGTCAACTCTATCTATCCCCCTCATAATTTTAAATACCTCTATCAGGTCCCCCCTCAACCTTCTATGCTCCAAAGAATAAAGACCTAACTTGTTCGACCTTTCTCTGTAACTTAGGTGTTGAAACCCAGGTAACATTCTAGTAAATCTCCTCTGTACTCTCTCTATTTTGTTGACATCTTTCTTATAATTCGGTAACCAGAACTGTACACAATACTCCAAATTTGATCTCACCAATGCTACAATTTTAACATTACATCCCAATTCCTATACTCAATGCTCTGATTTATAAAGACCAGCATATCAAAAGCTTTCTTCACCACCCTATCCACATGAGATTCCACCTTCAGGGAACTATGCACCATTATTCCTAGATCACTCTGTTCTACTGCATTCCTCAATGCTCTACCATTTACCATGTATGTCCCATTTTGATTAGTCCTACCAAAATGTAGCACCTCACACTTATCAGCATTAAACTCCATCTGCCTTCTTGCAGCCCACTCTTCTAACTGGCCTAAATCTCTGCAAGCTTTGAAAACCTACTTCATTATCCACAATGCCACTTATCTTAGTATCATCTGCATAGTTACTAATCCAATTTAACACCCCATCATCCAGATCATTAATGTATATGACAAACAACATTGGACCCAGTACTGATCCCTGAGGCACACCACTAGTCACCAGCCTTCAACGTGACAAACAGTTTTCCATCACTACTCTCTGGCATCTCCCATCCAGCCACTGTAGAATCCAAATATAATACAAATAATATACAGTGAAAAACAAGCTTAGACAAGTTTATTGAACAGAAATAGCAATTATTAATACTGAAAAATATTAGTTATTTTTTAATATGTAGTATTTCTATTTTTGCAAGATTTTAAATCTATTCAATATAAGTAGTTATTTTTTGAATTTAAAAATTCTTGCGCCTGCTCCTTCATATAAAACCATTTAAATGATCCATCTTCCATTGTAATTCTCAGCTGAGCCGGAAAACGAAGAGAAGGTTTAAAATTTTGCTTGTATAGCTCGGCCATAACTTCTTAAAATTTAACACGTTCTGCCTTAACTTCAGATGAAAAATCTTCAACAATACAAATCTTTTGATCTTGGTAGTCAATCACACCTTTTCCACAGGCAGCACAAATCATATGATCCTTTATTTGAAATTCATGGAAATATATAATGACTGATCTTGGTTTTGATTTTGACGTCGATCGGTAGATTGGCGACCTGTGGGTGTGATCAATCAAAGGCAGAGACTTTATAATATCAGGGAATAATTCCATCAAAAAGGTTTTGCAAAGAATTCTTTAGGATCATCTCCTTCCGTTTGCTCTTTAAGTCCCGAGATTTGTAAATTGTTCCTCCTACTTCTGTTTTCCAGATCAAAAATCTTCCTTCTCATTATTTCATTGGCCTTGGATTGCTTTTCATACAGCTTTTGCAAATAATCCATTCTCTCATCCAGTTAAGTAATAACATCTTTATGTTCCTTTATCTTATCATGCTGTTAGAATTGCTTCAATAGCTTCTAGTTTCATGCCTATTTATTTAATTTCAGTGCTGATTTCTTTTCTGAACTGTTGAAACTCCTCAGTAAGCTTTTGAATTGAGCCCGTAATAGCTTCCAAAGTTGCTTTGGTTGTCATAGTAATATAATAATCCGTCTAACAGTAGTATTTCAAAAGGTTGGAAAGAAAAGTAAGTTAGGAGCCCCAGCAGAGAGCTGTTACTCCATCAGCTGCCAGCAGGCAAATCCTCAAAATCCATCTTTAAGAAAATTGCGATTTCAGTTTAAGTCAATCACGAAGATCAAGAATTCAAATATTAAAATTAGACGTTTCTCTGCATTAGCTTCCCTTCCAGTAAGTGATGTGGTAACAGGCTTTTTGGATCTGAGTGATGATCACGACCTACCTTCCAAATGCATCACATACTTTGAAGTTACATACATTGGCCAAGCAAGAGGTAGAAGTGGGCACAGGATTGCAGTAACCTTTTCTACTGAATCTTGGAATATTCATGAACAAACAGTGAATGACTTGCTGAGATCTAACAATTGTTTATAGGGGTGGCATAATGCTATCCAAAATTCAATTACTTGTCAACACCCCTGTTTGGAAATTAATTGATGTGTTGAAGAAAGAGGAAGTTATGGCCACAAAGAAGAAAATTGACTACCAAAGAATATAAATAAGCGCCTTCAATCATTTATTGCACATTACAGACAGACAGACATACTTTATTGATCCCGAGGGAAATTGGGTTTTGTTACAGTCGCACCAAGGATAGGGTAGAAATACAGCAATATAAAACCATAAATAATTAAATAATAATAAGTAAATTATTCTTAGTGGAAATAAGTCCAGGACCAGCCTATTGGCTCAGGGTGTCTGACACTCTGAGGGAGGAGCTGTAAAGTCTGATGGCCACAGGCAGGAATGACTTCCTATGACGCTCAGTGTTGCATCTCAGTGGAATGAGTCTCTAGCTGAACGTACCCCTGTGCCTAACCAGTACATTATGGAGTGGATGGGAGACATTGTCTGAGATGGCATGCAACTTGTACAGCATCCTTTTTTCAGACACCACCGTCAGAGAGTCCAGTTCCACCCCCACATCACTGGCCTTACTAATGAGTTTGTTGATTCTGTTGGTGTCTGCTACCCTCAGCCTACTGCCCCAGCACACAACAGCAAACATGCATTACAATCCCTTTTATAATTAATAGAAGTTTTTGATTAAAAAATTACATGAATATGTAAATTTATATCTTTTATGAAATATACATATATTGGGACACAAATCTAATATGATATACATATATTGGGACACAAATGTCCGGGACGCAAAAGAACGGACGTTCATGACCAGGACGCATTTGACGGGACACAGTTGTCCAGGACACAATTGTCCTGTCACCGCTTCAGACTTCAAGGACATAAGAGCATAATGTTTAAGGGGAGGTAGATTCCTAAAAGGAGAGAGGGCAAGAGTGACAACTTGCTACATTAAGGCAGCATCTTAATAAATGTGGCAGAGGATCACTAATACAATTAAGGTCAATTGAATTCAAAAGGGAAAACACCTCAATGGTCAAAATAGAGTTTACTGCTGTATATACAAGTACATACACAAGGCAATGAAAAAAATTACTTGCAGCACCACTACAGGCACATAGCGTAAGCAATATTTACATGAAAAATGAATTATACATAATTTTACAAGAAAGACAGAACAAAAAACTATGTAATTTAGTGCAAACTGATCAGTGATTACATAACTGTAGCAATTAGAGTTGTGTTGGTTAGTTGGTTCAAGAACTGAACGGTTGAAGGGAAGTAGCTGTTCTTAAATCTGGCAGCGTGTATCTTCTGCCTGATGGTGGCTGCAAGACACATGGCTGTGATGATGGGGTTCTTTGATAATGGAAATGATATCAGCACCTCATGCAGATATTACCAATGGTGGGGAGGGATGTGCCCATGATGTGTTGGGCAGAGTCCACTACTCTGGCATCTTCTTACATTTCTGCACATCCAAACTGCCATACAAGACTATGATGCAGCCATTCTTGATACTTTCAACAGTTCATATGCAGAAGCCTGCTGGAGTGTTTGGTTAGAAGCTAAACTTCCCAAGAAGGGAAATGCATTGGCATATCTTCCTAGTTTATGTTTCATCAGCACACCCAACCACATCACTGAACATGTTCTTCAGTACAAGATACTTAGTACCAAAGGAAACTATTATAATGCTGCTAAGCAAAAACAAAAGCCTGTGGATTAGAAAAGAATCAGAATGTAGCAAAGGAAGATGAAAGCACTGATGAGGAAAGGGAAAATTAGATCACAAGATTAGTTTAATGAGAAAAAAACCATTAAAGCTTCTGTATATGTAAAAATAAAGGAAAAGATGAGCTAAAATTGATGACAAATAAAATCACCTGGCTAAAAATAAAAGCAACGGAGAAGATAATGGGACTTAAAACCTAAAAATACTGGGACTCTAACTTGGAAGTTAGAGTTTCAAAAGTAGTACCTTTGAAGTTGGTGAATGCATTGGTTTTCATGTTTTAAAATTCCATACGTTCTAAACCAGTTCACACAAATTTGAAGCAAGTGTACCTCACTACTGAAGACAGACTGAGAGGAAACAAACTGGGAACTATTTAGGCTTGCATCAGAAGTGAAAATACTGAAATTCATAAAGGAAATGGTAACAGGATGTAGACAGTCCTACTCCTGCCAACTATCTGTAAACAGATTTAAGTCAGAAATGTCTATGTGGTGAACTATGTGCCTGTCTGGACACGCCCCCTTCTGACTGCTCCTGTGGCTCCTCCCACAGGCCCCTGTATAAAGGCGATCTGAGGCCTATGCTCTCTCTCAGTCTCCAGGACGTAGTATGATGGTCACTCACTCCTGGTTCCTTCTTCCAGTCAATAAAAGCCGATATCTTGCCTTACGTCTCAGAGTGAGTTATTGATCTCACTCCTGGTTCCTTCTTCCAGTCAATAAAAGCCGATATCTCGCCTTACGTCTCAGAGTGAGTTATTGATGATGCATCAGTCTACTAATTTTGGTAACCCATATTGTATTCTACATGCATTTGCCATAGTTCATTTCATTGAATAATCATCCTAACGTTAGCCATAATTAAACTAATTGAATAAATATATCTAGTCATTAATAAACACCATGAACCAAATTTCTAATACTGACTTTTAAAAAGTACGAGAGAAATTTTGCAAAGTAAGATTTCCACAAGTCAGGTAATCCATAACCCTGCAAGTTTCTATACTTCAAAAATGATGGTCGAACATGGCATTGTGTTACAAGGAGAGAGGCAGAGAGGCTCTAGATAAATATAAATAGGTTAAGTGAATTGGTGAGAATATTGTAGGTGTTAAAATGTGGAAAAATATTACCCACCTTATTTTTAAAAAAACTTTTTTTCTAAGTTGAGAGTCATTGAAATGTTGCTACCTTTGTACACAAATCACAAAGTCTGTTCTCTGTATCTAGAGATAAACCTGTGATGGAGGGAGTGCAGCAAAAATTCATGATTGATTCTTGTGATTATGAACTTGACATATGAAAAGTGATTAAGCAGAATCAGACCTGTACTCTTGAGTTTAATGAGATCTCTAATTTTTCTAAAGTGCAGGTGTAGAAAAAAGGATAGGTGTGGAGTTCATATTTTCCATTGCTTAAGATGACTTTGGCTTTTCAGGATAGAGAAAAGAAATTTCACTGAAATTCTCTGTCCAAGGGAGCTATGCATATTCAGCTGCTGAATACTGTATATTCAGGTAAGATCGATAGATTGTCATATATCAAGAGAATCAAGACATATGGTGGTTAGTGCAGGAAAGTGACACAAAGACAAGAAATAATTTATGATCTTGTGCACGGCAGAACAAATAGGAGTCAAATGGCCTGCTCTTGATACTGGTAGAAGAACAAGAGGCAAGTTTTCATCCAATTGGCAACAGTGATTGCTGTAGCACCATTCTATCATGCACCTTTGGATGAACTAAACAGTTCCAGTCAACATTTTCTTCAACACTCTATAATTTTGAAAAAAATCCTAAATATTATATGAATATAGTTTATAAGCAATGTTCCACTGATAAGTATGAGACCAAGGTTTAGCTTTTATTTAGTGTTCTTTATAGAACATTGACATATTGTTCTGTCATTCTAAATGATACAAGCTCCCTAATAGATATAATTTTCATCATCAAATAATAAAAATTATAAATTTTAACTGTATCAAATTATAAAATACACTCAAATATATAAACATATTCTGAATTATGTCTAGCTTTTGATATATATTAGAAGATCCTCTATGTAAACTTTGAAGTTTAAGTTATTTCTTTTTCCAGTTCACCCAACCATAGAAGTTATTTAATGTGCATAAAGTATAAGAAAGGCGCTCAGGTATATTTGTTTAAACAGTTTTCCACATTCATGGATGTCTTTTCTGTAGAGATCTATTTTCATGGGATTGTTGTATAAACTGTGCGTTTCAACAAAGGCTGCAATTGTCTATAGTTGTCCACCATATGTTTTTGCTTTTCCCCAGGAGCTGTGCTAAACAAACTACGAAACACAGCCAGCTGTTGAAGAGAAAAAGAACAAATAAAACAATTGTATGGCACAATGATCCCCACTATGGGGATAATTTCAACAGGAAAAAAAAACAACCAGTTTGTATTTTTCAAGAAAAAATGGACAAAATACCCCAAAATAAAAGGAATTTCCATTTTCTAATTATTAATACAGTACGCAGCTGTGAATATGTCACAAAGTGCTCAGGTAACTATGTTATCAGCAGTAAATAATCATTGCATCTAAAGCACACATACCTCAGAATCACAGAGATGAAGAGAAAAAGATAAAAGTTTTATTCAAAGATTTATAGTCTTTTATACAGATAGTACTCAATTCTGCAGATAGCACAACACTATACAGTGTTATGAAATTTGGTTTTGATTATATTAGAATGATTTCCTAACACAGTAGTTAACAACTTACTACAACTTTATAATGGCCTAGAATTATTTTTGGTTAGTAGCAAATTTGAATGAAACTTTATATAGCTAAATGAGAATACAAATTAAAAACAGTACTGATACAGAAGTCCCAAAGGGTTGGAAATATTAAGCAGGGTTGGTCAATAACCATGGAGAAACAAACAACTATGAAGTTAACGGTGAGCTTTGATGACACATCATCAACCCAAGACATTACAATTTATTTCCCTGTTTATTGCTGTAGCTCAAAAGAGGGGAGCCATGGAGTCATAAGTAGCTAGCCATCACTGAAGATGTCACCAGAGGCATCAGTAGATGTATGTACACAGCTTAATCAAATTTTATTTTAAAACTACTGATGTCTGGTTCCATACAGCAACATTTTTCCATTTGAGATTCAGCGCAAGTTGTGGAAAAATTCTGCAATTCTTCTCTGGTTTCCACAATTGCAATGTTTGAGTGTAGTCATGAAAAATATTGCCAACAGTGCAAAGTGGTTTAGAGACATCTGCATTCATGCAATATCCTGAAATTTCTGCCACTTATTTGGGGAACTGTAGACAAAATCTGGACCAAAACAAAGTATCTATAAAAGTATTCACCCTTCTTGGAAGTTTTCACATTCTATTGTTTTACAACATTGAATCACAGTAGATTTAATTTGGATTTTTTGACACTAATCAACAAAAGACTCTTTCGTGTCAAAGTGGAAACCGATCTTGACAAAGTGATCTAAATTAATTACAAATATAAACAAAATAATTGATTACAAAAGTACTCATCCCCTTTAAAATGACACATCAAATCAACACTAGTGCAGCTAGTTGGTTTTAGAAGTCACATAATCAGTTAAATAGAGATCACTGTGTGCAGTCAAGGCATTTCAATTGATTGTAGTAAAAATAAACCTGTATCTGGAAGGTCCAACTGGGTTGGGAGGGTATAGACGGACTCTTTTGCTCTTGGCTCGGCTGGAGGTTGGAGGAATGGCGAATGGTGGTGCTGGACTGTTAATGGTGTGGGAAAGTTGGGAAATAGTGTAGGTTTGGGTTGGAGGAAGGATCTGGAAAAGGAACCACAAAAGGCAGGTTTGAGTGAATGTGGGTTGGTGGGAGGAGATTGGAATGAAGTTGAATCTTGATCTGTAACATGGATAAAGAAACATAATACTGGAGTGATTTCAAGTGATGGAGAGGAAGGGCGGGATATTTTGAAAAAAAGGAAAGACTTCAAAGTATTGTTTAAATTTGATCCAGAACAGCCTTCTTCTACCAATCCCATTAGATTAACTACAGAGTTAAAGTCGGCTATAGGGAATATTGTACTTTAAGAGGAGGTGATGTGTTAATTATTTGTAATGATAAGAAAGTGTAAGAAAGCATTACCTTTGAAGGTGTTACTTGGCAAAAAGATAGTATCTACATTGCCTAATGAAAATAGAGGTATTAGGGGGTATTATAATAGGTGCTGCAGTAGAGATTTCGATACAAGAGGTTAAGTCTTATTTACAGGAGGCAAGGTTAAGGAAGTAAAGAGATTGCAAGTAGTCAGAAATGGGGAAAGGATGGATAGTTTATCTGTATTGATATTTTTGTAAAGTGAAGCTCCCTGATAAAGTTAGTTTAGGGTATGTAGTCATAATGTATAACCTTATATTCCACCTCCACTTAGATGTTACAAATGTCAGAGGTTTGGGCATGTTGCGCAGTATGTCCTGGGAAACTAAGATGTAGTAAGTGTGCTGGGGCACATAAATATGAAGATTGTGAAGGCATAATGTTTTATTGTTGTAATTGCAGAAGAGAACATGGTGTAGCTTAGGGGGTGGCACGGTAGCTTAGTGTTTAGCACAATGCTTTATAGTACAGGTAACCCGGGTTCAATTCCTGCCACTACCTGTAAGGAGTTTGTATGTTCTCCCCGTGACTGCGTGGGTTTCCCCCAAGATGCTCAGGTTTCTTCCCACAATACAAAGACATACTAGCTGGTAGGTTAACTGGGTATTATAAATTGACTCATGAGTAGGCCAAGATTAAGTTGGTGGTTTGTTGGGTAGCGTGGCTTCAAAGGCCAGAAGAGCTTCCATCATGCTGTATCCCAATAAGTAAATAAATAAAAAACAGAGGATGTGAAATGTTGAAGAAGGCAGCTGAAGTTCAACAGGTAAAAGTACAGTTACATGTCTTATGCAGAGGCTGTATGTTGGCATCACATTTCTCTTACTAAAGACACTTGACTAGTTGATAAAATGAAGTTTGTGATGGTTATAATATTAATGGATGTGGTGAATTGTAATGCTTGGACACCTAGTCATACTAAGAAAATTAAAATCATTGTGAAAGCTGCTGAAAAGCTTCTGGGTATAACTGGTGTTATATGTGTAGCTATAAATAAACCTCTGATGATGGGGTATTTGTATATTTCAGTCTCCTTGTGAAGGTACATAATGGGTTTAAGAATATTGGAGTGGAATGCGAGAAGCCTGATTTGTAATGGTCAAGACTTTCAGAAGTTTATTTCTGATTTATCAAATCTACCCGATGTTATATGTATTCAGAAAACCTGGTTATTACCACATTTAAGTTTGTTCCTTGCAGAATTATATTGTAATTAGGCATGTTAAGTTTTTTGTTGGTAGAGGGCAAGTTTTATAAGTAAAGGTATAGGACATAGACCTGTAGATGTGAATGAAGTATATGAGGCACTTGTAGTAGAAGTATTTGATTCAGCACGCAGGGGTGGTAAAGTGGTAAATTTTTACAACCCTTGAGAAAAACTTTCAATTGATTTATTGGTAAGCATACATAGTTCTAACTAAGAGTTCCATGGTGTGGGGATTTTAAAGCACATAGTTCACTGTGAGGTTGTTCGCAGAATGATTATAATGGTTTGGCTGTAGAAGAATTTTTAGATATTTCCTATTTTATGTGTCTTAATGATGGGATGAGTACAAGACTTAATGTTCATAATAGTTCTGAAACTGCTATAAATTTAACTTTAGCTTTGAACATTCTGGCTGGAGTGAGTGAGTGAGTGGGATGTCATGGGAAATGAAACATTGGGGGATGATCATCTGTCAGGCCTGAATGTTGATGATTATGTGGATTTCTGCAATGAAAGGTTATGCCACATTATTCAAACTGTGGTGGAAGTGATCCCTATTAAAGTGGGCACTAACAGAAGAAAGGCTGTATCATGGTGGACTGGGGAGTGTGCAGAAACAATTAGGAGAGAATTAAGGTGTTTAGGAAAGTTAAGAAGTATCGCTCTCCAAGTGACCTTACTAAGTATAAAAGGGCATAGGCCATGGGGAGCAAAGTAGTGAAGGTTACAAAAACGGTTTACTGGAAGTCATATTGTGATAGACTTATTAAACTTGGAGATGTTGGGGAATGACTGAAAAAATGGAGAGGAGGATTTGTAGGGATAATAACATTCCAGTATTGATTAAAGAAGGTAATATGATTGTTACTGAAATAGAGAAGGTTGGGTTAACGGCTTGTTCATTTGCTGCAATTCATAATCAAGCTAATTTAAGTGAATATCCTGATTTGTTGGAACCCAGCTGTAGCAATTATAGTATTAGTAATGTGGAGTTTTCTTAGTATGGATTTAAGAAAGCTATTAATAGTACAGGTCAGACAGCTCCAAGAAAGGATAATACATGTTATTGTATGTTTAAACATATGGCCGACAACTCTTGAGATAATATTAAAATTTTTGAATCATATTTTGAGTTTAGGCCAACTTCCCTCCCATGGAGACTGGCAGTACTAGTGCCTACTCTAAAACCTGGGAAACCCCTATCGGATCCTTCTAGTTATAGTCACAAACATCCACTTGCATAAACTATGGAACATACTGTAATTTTGTAAAAAAAAGGGAGTGTTTTATCAGAGAGGATCCCCCACCCCCCCAAGGCAGTATTTGTAGCCCTTTATTGTTTAATATTATGATTAATGTTACTTTCTCTGAGATAGGGACTGGGGTGGATAAATCACTTATTGCAGATGATGGAGCTTTATGGATTCGGGTTAGAAATTTCAATTTAACTGTATATAGGATACAGTTAGTGATTAATAGGATCGAACAATGAGCAAAAAGATGGGGTTTTAAGGTTTCAGTAGCTAAAACACAAGTTATGTGTTTCACAAAGAGGCTTAATAGACCTGCATTTAACTTGAAATATGGTAAAACTCTTGAAGAAGTGTCAATGGTAAGATTTCTTGGCATGTGGCTGGATAATAATCTGACATGGAAAGACCATGCTGGTAAAATAATTGACAAATGTAAAGGGTCATTAAATATCCTTAGGTGTCTATGTGGGTATTCTTGGGATGCTACACAAAAATCTCTGTTGACCATTTATATTTGTTTAATTAGATCTGTACTTGATTATGGCTGTGCGGTTTATGGATCAGCTTCATCTTCAAATTTAAAATGTTTGGATGTGGTACAAGTGTTTTTAGTTTTGGGTGGCTGGGTTCTTATCACGCTAGCTATATGGGTTTGCTGGATGACACAGAAACTTTTTCAGTAACCCCACCACAGTTTTTTCCAACAACTTTAGTTGATTTTAGGTTGCATGATTTAATGAGGTCCAGGTATCCTGTTATTCCCGAGAGTCTGTTGGTTCATCAAAATATTAAGGAAAATTATTGTGGTATGTTAACCATTTAACAGGAAATGTTGGTGTGGCTGTTTTTGCAGCTGAGTTACAAGTAACAATAAAGAAGTGTCTTACTAACCATTTATCAGTATATACAGCAGAACTAGTTGCCATCATTTTGGGCTTACAGTGGGAGGAGGAACTTTGTCCTTGTAAAGTTGTAATTTGTTCAAATTCTTTTGGTTTCGACCAGTCTTAAAACAGGTCATTCCAGCAGGAGGTCAGATTTACTGCTGGAAATTCTTCTAACTTTATTATATATTCAAAGTATTGGTTTACATGTCTGCTTCTTATGGGTCCCTTACCATAGAGGTGTTGAAGGAAATGAACAGGTTGATTGGCCAAAAAAGCTGTTAAAAATTCATCTGTGGATAAAGATCTTCCACTTAGCAAATCAGAAGCTAAGGGGTTGGTGGGGCTAAGAATTAGGGGATAATGGCAAGATCTGTGGGATAATGGGCGTAAGAGGAGATGCCTTTACAGAATACATAAAACTGTCAACAAATTGATGGGAGAAGGGGGTAAAACATGAAGGGAAGGAATTATAAACAAGAGAAAATCTGCAGATGCTGGAAATCCAAGCAACACACACAAAATCATGGAGGAACTCAGCAGGTCAGGCAGCATCTATGGAAAAGAGTACAGTTGACATTTTGGGCTGAGACCCTTCGGCAGGACTGGTGAAAAAAGGCTGAAGAATAGGTTTAAAAGTGGGAAGAGGGGAGAGAGAAACAAGGTCACAGGTGAGACCTGAAAGGGGAAGTATGAAGTAAAGAGGGCTGGAGAAGGGGGAGTCTGATAGAAGAGGTCAGAAGGCCATAGAAGAAAGGGGTGAAGAGGAGGAGAAGCACCAGAGGGAAGCAATGGGTAGACAAGGAGATAACGTGAGAGAGGAAAAAGAGGATAGGGAATGGTAATGGAGGTGTGTGCCTTTACTGGAAGTTCAAGAAATTGATGTTCATGGCATCAGGTTGGAGGCTACCCATATAGAATATAAGGTGTTGTTCCTTCAACCTAAATGTGGCCTTGTCACGACAGTGGAGGAGCTCATGGATAAACATATTGGAATGGGAATAGGAAGTGGAATTAAAATGGGTGGCCACTGGGAGATCCCGCTTTTTCTGGTGGATGGAGGGTAGGTACTTGGCAAAGCGGTTTCCCGATCTACAATGGGTCTCACCGATATATAGGAGGCCAAAACTGAGAGCACTGGACACAGTATATGACCCCATCAGACTCAACAGGTGAAGAGTCACCTCACCGGGAAGGACTGTTTGAGCCCTGAATGGTAGTGAGGGAGGAGGTGTAGGGGGCAGGTGTAGCACTTGTTCCACTTCCAAGGCTAAGTGCCAGGAGGGAGATCAGTGGGGAGGGACAAATGGATAAGGGAGTCGCATAGGGAGTGATCCCTGTGGAAAGCAGAAAGTGGGGGGGGGGGCAGGGAGGGAGGGAAAGATGTGCTTGGTGGTGGGATCCCATTGGAGATGGCGGAAGTAGTGGAGAATTATGTGTTGGACTCGGAGGCTGGTGGGGTGGTAGGTGAGGATAAGAGGAACCCTTTTGCTGGTAGGAAGGCAGGAGAATGGGGCAAGAGCAGACATGCATGAAGCAGAAGAGGTTTGGTTGAGGGCAGTGTTGATGGTGAAGGAAGAGAAGCCCCTTTCTTTGAAAAAGGAGGACGTCTCCATTCTAGAATGAAAAGCCTCATCCTGAGAGCAGATGCAGCGGAATTGAGAGAAGGGGATGGCATTTTACAAGTCGGACGAGGCAAGTCCAGGTAGCTGTGAGAGTTTGTGGGTTTGTAACAGACATCAGTGGATGAGCTGTTTCTGGAGATAGGGACAGTGAGATCGAGAAAAGGAAGGGAGGTGTCTGAAATAGACAGGGCAGGGTGGAAGTTGGAGGCAAAGTGGATGAGTTCAGCATAGGTGCAGGAAGCACAATCAACACAGCTGTGGATGTAGCAAAGGAAAAGTGAGAGATGGTCACCATTGTAGGCTTGGATCATAGACTGTTTCACATATCAGACCAACAGGCAGGCATAGCTGGGATGCATGCGAGTACCCATGCCTTTTGTTTGAAGGAAGTGGGAGGAGTCAAAGGAGAAACTATTTAGAGAGGACAAGTTCTGCTAGGTGGAGGGAAATTGGTTGGACCTCATGTCCAGAAAAAACAGAGAGCTTTAAGGCCTTACTGGTGGGCGATGGAGGTATATAGGGACTAGACATCCATAGTAAAAATATGATAGGGGTCAGGGTACCTGAAATCATTGAAAAAATCCAGAGCGGGTGAAGTGTCATGGATGTAGGTAGGAAGGGACTGAACTAGAGGAAAACAGAATTGAGGTATGCAGATATGAGTTTAGTAGGGCAAGAACAAGCTGAAACAATGGGTCTACCTGGACAAGTGGGTTTGTAGATCTTGGGTAGGAGATAGAAACGGGAGGTGTGGGGTGTGGGAACTATGAGGTTGGTGGCGGTGGATTGGAGATCCCCAGAGTCAATAAGGTTGGTGATGGTGTAGAAGACAATGGCCTGGTGTTCTTTAGTGTGGTCCTGTTTAAGGGGCAAGTAAGAGGAGGTTTCTGAAAGTTGGTGCTGGGCCTCAGCAAGGTAGAGATCAGTACGCCAGACTACAACAGCACCTTCCTTATCTGCGGGTTTGATGGTGAGATTAGGGTTGGTGTGGAGGGAGTGGAGAGCAGTGCGTTTGGAAGGAGAGGCTGGAATTGGAGAGAGGAGTGTTGAAGTCTAGATGGTTGATGACCCGTCAGCAGTTAGCAATGAAAACATCCAGAGCAGGCAGAAGACCAGGGCTGGGTATCCAGGAAGAAGAGGGATGAAGACGGGAGAAGAGGTCATCCGTGCAGGGTGGAGAGTCCTTGCCAAAGAAATAGGCTCAGAGATGTAGGCGGCGGAAGAAGAGCTCAGTTTTGTTGCGAGCGTGGAACTCACTGAGGTGTGAGCGCAGGGAAACAAATGTGAGGCCCTTACTGAGAACAGAATGTTCTGCCTCAGAGGGGAAGGTCAGAGGGGATGGTGACCCCAATAGATGACAGCTGGGATTGGAGGGAGGAAGAGGGCTGAGGGTAACTGAGGTTGGAAGTGTTCAGGCATGGTGGGGTGAGAGGAAGATGGAGCCTCCGAGGACCCAAGAGCTAGTAGTGGAACCTGAAAGAAGCAGGTTTGTGGAGTGGTGGTGGAAGGAGGAGAAATGGGGGATCCAGTGGCAGTGCGTGAAGACCCGGCCTGGAGGTCAAGGTTGGAGTCACAGTTGGAGGTCGCGCAATCAGCACTTCAGAGGTGTCCAAGGTCGTTGGAACTGTCATTGATGATGGTAGAGTCTTTGTTTGAATCTGCTCTGGATCGTTAAAGCTGTTGAGGTCAGCAGCAGGGATTGTGGTCTGGAGACTTTTGGGCCTGCTGGCAGTGGATACAGCAGATTCTGTGGTCTGCGACGGGTGATTTTCCAATCCATGCAGGATTTAAGAAAGTCAAAAGAACCGGTGATTGAAATCATGGATCTGGCAGAGAATAAAGTAGCATACAGGTCTATTACAGATGGCAGAGAGAGAATCGTGGAGTTGACAAAGTGACTGGGATAGGGACACCAAGTACCTCCTCATTGCGGAAAGTGTGGCATGTAGAATGCAGTGGGAGAAGCACTCAATTGAATGTGAGTAAGATTTAATGTTGTAAAACAATTAAAAATGAAAAGTCCTGCAGGGGTGTTGGGGGAGGGGTGGGTTGACTACTTTTTAATCAGCATGGTATATTACCATCATACACTTGGTGTTGAGTTAGTGAGGATGGCCAGTTCTGCTTCTCCTTGGCCTCTCACCAATTAACAATCTGAGCTGGAATCCCTCGACTTTGCATTCAATAGAATCTCCATTGATTCTTCTGCTCCCAGTACAGGTAACTTCTAATATCTAAATGGGTTCTAGATTTAGATACAATATAAGAGTTTCCTAGTTCTGCTAAATCTAATTAAATAATGTATGAAATTATCTAAATCCAGTCATTTTGTTATTTCAATCAAATTGCACTGTTCTCAAATTATAAGCTCCTATTCTCTCTATATCTAATGGCAACCAAAGATCTTAAATATTTAGAATTATTAGCACTCTTTAATTCCTTATGATGGCTTTTGCAATTGACTCTCATGCAGATGACAAGCCATGTTCAACACAACTGTTCATGATGCTCCTGGCATTGCACTCCAATGTTCTATGATTCCCTTTGTTTATTTGAGAAACTATGCCGTTTAACTGGTGCAGGAGACTGTTGCCGCACAGTTTCTAACTAGTGTCAATTGAGTGCACATTGTATGGCCATTAAACACTACACTGCTTAGACTGAACGGTTTTTAAATAGCATAACTTACAGGTGCTTGTGTTCAAAAAGCAGTGTCTTTTGTCACTGATAGTTGGCAAATAATAAGCCGTGAGAAAATTCCAAACCGTTTTGTTCACTATGGTTTTAAGCATTCAGGCTTGGAGATGGCTAGGAGTGAAAATGAAATGATTTCACTATTTCAACAAGTTAGGAACTATGAAGAATTTGAAGACATCCAACAATCATTTTGAATGTTAGATTTGGAGGATGCAATTGTTGAAAGCATTATTTGAAGATAGTCCTTTATCTATATTAGGTGTTAATTCCTCTGTCGACAACTATTAGGAACTAATACACAGTTTTATAGTATTGTAGTGGTGTTGGTAGTGTTGTAATTCGTTTTGTATTCTATTTAAATACATAATTTATTAATCAGTTGAACGGTAGTTTGTCTTTTTTAACTATTTCCATGAAACTTTGGTTAATTGTTGCAGCGATTTAATTGGGCCAAAATGTAGTGGCCCCAGTGTCCCAATTAACCAGAATTCACTGTATTGAGTAGACATAGAGCCAAAAAGCATTGCAAATGCCACCAATTCTCAACGAAATACTGAGATATAATATACAAAATGAACAAATGGAAACTTTAGTAAATTAGATATCCTGATTTGTCTCAGAACATCAGGTGATTATGTATCGTGACCTTGACAAAATTATATTTTGCAACTGGTTGGCAGAGTCAAATGAAATCATGCTATAAATAGTGAAACAATTGTGTACATTTAAGTACAGCATTAACACAAACAATATTTTTTCTGATTTGGCATTAATATCACCTTTGGAAACACAGACTTGCAATTGTAAATATTAATCAATTTTGCTTAGCATCTTTTTTTTAAAGTTTGTTCCTTGCCCATGGTTATTTCTTATTCTAATGCTACTTCAAGTATGTACCAGGATAAGAAATGGATTAAAGAGCTTTAAGAGTTCAATATGAATGCAGCCTGATAACTAAATTAAATTTCATTAAGAATATTTATAACTTGGAGAGAGCCATTCTGTCTAACACATTCAATTGGGCTTATAGCCCTCCCTTTCTCTAGTCCTAACACTTCTATTTCTTTGTCCCTTGTGATGACTTAACTTTTCTTTGCATGCATTATTGTTACTTGTCTCAACAACTCCTTATGGTATTCTCTCACATTTTAAGCTCGCATTCAGAATGTTAATCATATCATTATATAATGAGGCATGATATGATTAGGAATAGTCAGCGTGGCTTTGTGAGAGGCAGGTTGTGCCTTATGAGCCTGATTTAATTTTTTGAAGATGTGACTAAACACATTGATGAAGGTAGAGCAGTAGATGTAGTGTATATGGATTTCAGCGAGGCATTTGACAAGGTAACTCCATGCAAGGCTTATTGAGAAAGTAAGGAGGCATGGGATGCAAGGGAAAACTGCTTTGTGGATCCAGAACTGGCTTGCCCACAGAATGCAAAGAGTGGTTGTAGACGGGTCATATTCTGCAAGGAGGTTGGTGACCAGTGGTGTACCTCTGGGACCCCTATTATTCATAATTTTTATAAGTGACCTGGATGAGGAAGTGGAGGGATGGGTTAGTAAATTTGCTGATGACACAAAGGTTGGGGGTGTTGTGGATAGTGTGGAGGGCTGTCAAAGGTTACAGCAGGACATTGATAGGATGTAAAACTGGGATGAGAAGTGGCAGATGGGAGTTCAACCCAGATAAGTGTGTGGTGGTTCATTTTGGTAGGTCAAGTGTGATGGCAGGATATAGTATTAATGATAAGACTCTTGGCAGTGTGGAGAACCTGAGGGATCTTGGGGTCTGAGTTGTGGTTAAGAAAGCATAAGGTGCATTGGCTTTCATCAATCGTGGGATTGAGTTTAGGAGCTAAGAGCAGCTATATAGGACCCTGGTCAGACCCCACTGTGCTCAGTTCTGGTCGCCTCACTATAGAAAGGATGTGGAAACCATAGAAAGAGTGCAGAGGAGATTTACAAGGATGTTGCCTGGATTGGGGAGCATGCCTTATGGGAATAGGTTAAGTGAACTCTGCCTACTTTCCTTGGTGCAACGGAGGATGAGAGGCATTGACCGTGTGGATAGTCAGAGGCAATTTCCCAGGGTTGAAATGGCTAGCACAAGAGGGCACAGTTTTAAGGTGCTTGGAAGTAAGTACAGAAGAGATATCAGGGGTAATTTAAAAAAAACACAAAGAGATATGAGTGCATGGAATGGGCTGCCAGTGATAGTGGTGGAGGTGGATACGGTAGGGTCTTTTAAGAAACTCCTGGACAGATATATGGAGCTCAGAAAAATAGAGGGCTATGAGTAACCCTAGGTAATTTCTCAGTTAAGGACATGTTCAGCACAGCTTTGTGGGCTGAAGGGCCTGTATTGTGCTGTAGGTTTTCTATGCTTCTGTATTGTGCTTTGGAATATAATATGGAACTAATCTCTCTGTCTGTAAAACCTTTTAACAATCCTGAAATGCTGTCACATTTCAGTCTTTAATCCAGAGTGAAATCCAATTCCTGACAGGTAGGAACTCTCTGTTCTGATATCATTCCAGCACATT
Source organism: Hypanus sabinus (assembly GCF_030144855.1). Taxonomy (NCBI): domain Eukaryota; kingdom Metazoa; phylum Chordata; class Chondrichthyes; order Myliobatiformes; family Dasyatidae; genus Hypanus; species Hypanus sabinus. The sequence goes on from NC_082722.1 coordinate 48,870,539, forward strand.
TTTCATACTTCTTTTCTAATTTCATATATAAGTTTGCAGATGATACTACCATAGTGGGTCATATTTAAAATAACGACTTGTTAGAGTATAGGAAGAAGATAGAGAGCATAGTAACATGGTGTCAGGGCAACTTTTTTCTCGTTAGCAAAAGAAGTGGTCATTGACTTCACCAAGAGGGCAGTCTACATGCTCTACCAACATCAACAGTGATGAGGTTGAGAGGATTGACAGCTTCAAGTTCCTAGGATGGAACATCACCCGTAGCTTGTCCAGGTGTAACCGCATAGTCAAAAAACCTAACTAATGCCTCAACTTCTTCAAAAGGCTAAAGAAACTTGGCATGTCCCCTTTGAGCCATTCCAATAAAAAAAAATTGAACTATATTTTATTTGGATGCATAATGGCTTTGTATGGCAACTGCTCTGAATATGACCACAACAAACTACAGAGAACCACCCGCCAGCTTGTACTCCTTTCCTTTCCCATCTTGTTCCGGCTTCTTCCTCCTTCCTTTGTAATCCTGATGAAGGGTCTTGGCCCAAAACTCTGAATGTTTATTCCTCTCCATAGATGCTGCCTAATCTACTGAATTCAACCAGCATTTTGTGTTGTTCTGCATTTTGTTGTTTTACTTTGTTCTATCTCAATGCATAGTGTAAGGATTTGATCTGTATGAACAGTATGCAAGACCAGTTTTTCACTGTATCTTGGTACATATGACAATAATAAACAGATTCTAATTGTGCCTGTATACTCTTCCTTATTTTGTTAAAGAGATTTGAAATTCCTGTAAGGTAAATACTAATCAAGCAATTTCCTTCAGGGAATAATTTCAAGGAGATATAGGCAGAGTTGTAGAATGGACTGGCAAGTGAAACAGTGCTGAGAAAGTCCAACTGTTACATTTTGGTAAGCAGAATGACAACAGGTCTTTCAGAGTGTACAATTTGAAAAGGGCAAAGGGACAAAATCAAGGGCTGTGATGTGCAGAGTTTGTTGTGACAGGTAGGTTGAAAAAGTGGTTTAAAAACCATGGGGTAGTGGGCTTTACAAATAGAGGCATAAAGTGCAAGAACAAGAGTTTCAAGATAAACCATCATTAAACACTACATCAGCTACAAATGGGCACCATTCTTTAGTGAAGATGTAAAGGTTTTGGATAAAGAAATTTACACCAATGACTCCAAGAATGAAAGATTTTATTACATGAATAGTCTGAGAAAACCAGCAACTAGAGAACAGTTTTTGTGAGGGAAAGTGACAGAAGATTGAGCCTGAAAGGTTGCAGAAAAGATTCAGAAGGCTGTTGCATGGACTAAAGCGCTTGAGTTATCTTCTGCTAAGATGATGGGTGTGCTTTGATTGAACCCAGAATGACCACGGCATCTAAGGTGTATTTGTTCGTCCTATACATCTCTCTCACAATTGCAAGTCACTGCTGGATACTAAGAATATCAAACACTGCAGGTCCACCCCATCAACGAGTTACTTGACAACCATGGAGCTGGACTAATTGTTGTTTTGTTGCCTGGGCTTGTTGTATATTGTCGTGCCGAGATGGTGCATGGTTTAATAAAAGGTGCAAGCGATTGTTTTGGTTAATTTTATTGTAATCACTAGACCCTGATGGAGATTGATAATATAAAATGCTGCCAAGTCCAGTTCAGGATAAGGGAGTCTAAAACTCAATGACACAAGTTTAAGATGAGGGAGAAAGATTTCAAGGGATCTGAGGAGCAAGATAGTTCCACACAAAGGGTAGTGGATATATGAAACAAGCTGTCAAAAGAAGTGGTATTGGGAGATATCATTGCAACATTCAGAAAATGTTTTGACATATGTGGATATGAAAGATGCACCAAATGCAAGCAAATGGGATTAAGACAGATAAGCACCTTGGTCAGCATGGATGGGCTGTATAACTCTTGTGATTCCATGGAGAACCAAAGAAGGTAGTAAATTCAGATTCAATTATAGGTTAAAAAAAAGACCAAGTATTTTAGAGTATTAAATTTGCACAAGTGTGGGTCAAAAGAAGAGAAGAAGATTAAATTGATTTTTCTTCAGTAAATAGTTTGGGTTCTATGAGTAACATCCTTTGCTACCACAACTACTCTGTAGAAGTATTTTTGTTTAGAACTTAGCAGAAGGGAGTTTTTAAACTCGTACATGAAATTTGAATTCAAGCATGTAAAGCCACAGAAAATGTGAAATGCCAGAATTCTTAGAACGCATTATAGATCAATTCATAGTCTGAACTATAACATTTACAGTTCTATGACTTCAAAGTCCTTTGTAGAAGAAGATGCACAGCTGCACACTGCTATGATTATAGAGGCTTGGTATATTTGTTGTTAATATAAAGATTTAGAATTAAATGTAGTTAAAAGACAGTATAAAACATTACCTGTTCAAGACCAATTTCAATTGGATCCTTCATAATGACCCAGGTAACAGATTCGGTCAGTGGTGGTGTTGTCAAAGAACCAGGATATGTCCAGTATTCAGAACAAGATGGAATGAAACATCCAGGATCAAAATTAAAGAAATCAATTGCTGAGTCCTGCAGATACACATAATTATAAAGAAATAAATAACATTTCACATTTGACTTCTTGACTTTAAAACATTTAACAATTAGGTCAATTCAGTTGACCTTAAAAATACCCAAGAGATTGGTGATTTTCAGGGAAGTTAACAATTTAAGTTTCTTTTTGCTGTACTTAAATGACAAGGCAAAGTAGACAAGGTCTTTTGACCTCTTTGCAGAAAATGTACTTAAAACACAATATTATAAACAAGTTCATCAAATGAAGGCATCATCAATTTGCAAAGCAAAATATCTTCCGCTGGAAATAAATTTGTAGCACAGACTGTCATCAATCTACTGAATGTCTGTCAACTCTTTGCTAATTCTTTTTTCATGAAGTGAAACATAATATACAAACATAGATTAGTTACGGTGGAACTATACAAAAACATTAGATAACAGCATTATGAAGAGTTCTGTTCATATTACAGGAAGGCTGTGACTTTGAGAAAGATTTGCAAGGAAGTTGCTAGGTCTGAAGAACAACCAAGAGGAAAGATATCTATGCCATTGGGTATTTTTCTTTGAAATAGTGGGAGATTTAATTTGAATGCATAATTTAATAGATCCCCAGAATAACTAGAAAATATTTTACTTTTTATTGTAGAGGTTCCAGAGCACAGTTTTGGAGTAAAATGGCAAAGGAATCCAAAATTCATCCTCTTAGAGTATTGGCAAACACTTTCATGTTATTGAAAAAGTTTGTGGATTGTGTGTTGTGCTGTAACATGTAAGATTATCGATCAAGGTTTGAAAAATTAGGCTTGGCCAGGGAGCTCATTTTCATCTCTTAAGGCCACAATGGACAAATGACCTTCTTCCATGCTATTCTAAGATATCATTGCCCAGCAAGAATGATATTCTAATCATATATTGTTTTAAAGATACAATGCAGAGGTTATTGGTAGAAGTTGCCAGATTGTGAATTTATTTGTAGTTGTTCTTCAACTACAGATGAAACACAATAACAGATTATGCAATACTTCAACTTCAGATATGTACTGTACTAACCTCTAACCTAGAATGGGACAGAAAGTCAGATGGAATTTGGAAACGTGAGAGTTAGGGTGATTTTTAAAAGAATGACTGAGTGTAAATGGCACGACGAGCATTCTAGGTCCAAAATCCTGAATGTGCTGCTGAAAATTATTTCTCCACAAATGGCAGCGCCACTAGTCAAGAAGTTACAATGCAGCTACAACACCAGTCATTACAAGACAATGTGGAAAGCTGTCCAAGCAAAACACAATCAGAAAAAGCAGGGCAAATCCAATCTGACAATTTGTTTGTCTTTTCCCTGGCCCGAGCATCAGCAAACTGAGGAATGCAGACTCAACAAGTTCTATCAAGCACGAACAACTCACCAAGAACCCTTTAACTGATACTCAGTTTGGATTCCAACTTCATTACAGCTTTGGTACAAGTACAGAGCAGCTGAATTCTAGAGGGAAGATCAGAATAATTGCCATCGGCTTCACGGTAACATTTAAATGTGGCACAACGGAGGAATGGTAAAATGGAGGGGAATTGAGGGCAGGAGAAGCAGCTAGACTGGGATTGGTGATAGAAAAAAGGGAAAGGTTATCCTGCATTAATGCTCCTACTCAATGGATGAATAAAACAGTATTAAGATTTTTTGTATAATCGAAGTACAAAATGGTAGTGTTACTTGCATCATAGAAATTGGGCAAAACACTAAACTGATTCCCCCCAAAACAACGGAATTGAATTGCTCAAGTACAGTCTTTGCTGTCCTCTAAAGTTTGATTCATCCATGTTTCACAGAAAATCATCACAGAAAAATAATATTCATTAGGTAAATGAAGCACTGGAAAAAATAACATTAGTCACTTTACTTACCTTATATTTAATAGCTGGTAATGCATCCACAATTTTCTGCAGCCTATCATGCCTTCTGCCGAGCTTTCAATAAAATATAATAAAAATTATATAAATAAAAAACATATATACTGTCCAAATATTTGAAATATTGATATACACTTCCAATGTTCAGATGGTTTTTCAGAAGGTTGAATTTCTTCTTCCACAGTGAATGGTAGGACATTAAAGCAGTTAAACAGAGGCATCTGGGAATTCTTTGAAAGCGGCCTCACAAGTAGATAGGGTATTAAAGAGAGCTTTTGGCACATTGGCTTACATAAAACAGTGTACAAATATAGGAGTTGGGATGTTATACTGAAGCTGTACAAGCTGTGAGACCCAATTTGGAAAATGTGTTCAGTTTAGGTCACCCAAATACAAAAAAAGATACAAGAATGAAAGAGTACAGAGAAAATTTACCAGGACATTACCAGGACTGGAGGACCTGAGTTATAGGGACAGGTTGAATAGGTTAGGACTTAGAACTATGGAGCTTGGGAGAATGAGGAGTGTACAAAATGATGAGGTGTATAGATGGGGTAAATACAAACACGTTTCCACCAAGGTTGGGTGAAACTAGAATTAGAGGCCAAGGGTTGAGGGTGAAAGGTGAAATATTTAAAGAGAACCTGAGGGGGCAATTCTTTACTCAAAGGGTTGTGCAAGTGTGGACGAGTGGCCAGCAGAAGTGGTGAATGTGGGTTTGAATGCAATATTTAAAAGAAACTTGGAGAAGTACATAGATGGGAGGGCGATGGAAGGTTATTGTTTAGATGCAGATCGACAGGACTCAGCAGAATAATAGTCGATATGGGCTGAGGAGCCTGTTTCTGTGCTGTAATGCTCTATGACTTTATGTACGAAATTATATCCTTGGTTGAAGAAAGTAGGAAAGGGGATGGAAGATATTTGCATTTAGCTTGGTGTATTCATTGCAATAAAATTTCATAGAAATTCTACACAGTGAAAATCCAGTATAACCATCATTATTCTTTTAATCCACAGGAACCCTAGCAAAAAGGGACTTCCATGGAGATGTGCTTGCTCCAACTGTTTGATTTGTGAGTGGGGTTCTTGAAGCGAGGCTGAAAGCAACTCAGAGTGATTTTCCAATGTTCTTTTCTTCTTTCCAGAAATTAGCAGTTCCCAGGATCCTTGGCTGCTGCCTTCCATAGTCCAAATCTCAAGCCCCAGATTTGTGGCTGTGCTTAGATTTCCCTTCTAACTTCCCAGCACTCAGGTGACAGAGTATGTATGGGCTGTACAGCTGATTACAGATAGGTAAATCAGGGATACCTTACAACAAAGGCGTTGGTTAGTCTAGACAGCACTGAGACCATTTGAGGGAAAAAAACCCATCATGGTTACTTAGACAAAACACATTACTGATATTGCTGTCAATTCGGCATTTCTCTGCATAGTCACTGCCTGGTCTGCTGAGTATTTCCAGCATTTTGCATTTTTCTTTGCAATATTTGCAACTACAGTATTCAGCCTTTTAACAATTACTGTACACTTGATTTACCTTTAAGAATACTCCTATAACTGCAAGACCACCTTCAGATAGAATAGCTTCATCACAGTTCTTGTATTTCACTGGATTCCAGTGAACCAGATGAAGCTAAAAAAAAGAAAACAAATGTGGTAATTGATAGAATTTTAAATGTTAATATATTAATGACTTAAAGGAAGTTATAAGACCATGAGATATAGGAGCAGAAGTAGGCCATTGGGCCCATCAAGTCTACTCCACTATTCAATCATGGGCTGATCCAATTCTTCCAGTCATGCTCATTCCCCTGCCTTCTCCTCATACCCTTTGAAGCCCTGGCTAGTCAAGAACCTATCTATCTATCTCTGCCTTAAATGCACCCAATGACTTGGCCTCCACAGCTGCTCACGGCAACAAATTCCACAGATTTACCACCCTCTGACTGAAGTAATTTCTCCGCTGCTCTGTTCTAAATGGACGTCCTTCAATCCTGAAATCGTGCCTTCTTGTCCTGGACTCCCCTACCATGGGAAATACCTTTGCCATATCTAATCCGTTCAGGCCTCTTAACATTCAGAATATTTCCATAAGATTCCCCCCTCCCCCCATTCTCTTGAACTCCCAAAGAATACAGCTCAAGAGCTGTCAAGACGTTCCTTATATAGTAATCCTTTCATTCCTGGAATCATTCTCGCAAATCTTCTCTGAACCCTCTCCAATGTCAGTATATCCTTTGTAAAATAAGGAGCCCAAAGCCCAAATACCTCTAGAAATGAATGCCAACATTGCATTTTCCTTATTCACCACCGACTCAACCTGGAGGACAACCCAAGTCCCTTTGCATCTCTGCATTTTGAATTCTCTCCCCATCTAAATAATAGTTTGCTCGTTTACTTCTTCCACCATAGTGCATGACCATACACTTTCCAACATTGTACTTTATTTGCCACTTCTTTGCTAATTTCCTAAACTAAGTCTCTCTGCAGGCAGTTTCCTCAACACTACCTGCTCCTCCATCTATCTTTGTGTCATCGACAAATTTAGCCACAAATCCATTAATCCCATAGTCCAAATCATTGACATATATCATAAAAAGCAGTGGTCCCAACACTGACTCCTGTGGAACTCCACTGGTAACCAGCAGCCAGCCAGAATAGGATACCTTTATTCCCACTCTCTGTTTTCTACTGATCAGCCAATGCTCCACCCATGCCAGAAACAAAAAAAAAACATCAAGTATTGTTCTAATCACAAGCAAGAGAAAATCTGCAGTTGCTGGAAATCCAAGCAACACACACAAAATGCTGGACAAACTCAGCAGGCCAGGCAGCATCTGTGGAAAAGAATACAGTTGACACCCGAAACAATGACTGTACTCTTTTCCACAGATGCTGCCTGGCCTGCTGAGTTCTTCCAACATCTTATGTGTTGCAAGTATTGCACTAGCTCACTTTCAAATATCCATTTCATTTTCCTGTGAGGCACTGCCAAGAAGAGTAAAATACTCTCTAAAGAAGAATAGAGAATAGTGAATAGAGGCTGTCCATGAACCCGGATATGTCCTTGTTAGCTGGCTTCTTGAGCAAACAGAAGCTGTTTTGAAAGTTTTGTCATATTTTTAATATAATTAACATTTACGTTAAAAGTATTCTATCTCCACAACTGCTTTCACATTTATGTCTCATTTTCTAAATTTAAAATATATTGCAGTAGGATTTTTGAGCTAATCTACAGAACATTATGCATCATGTCAAATCAAAAGAAAAATTCCAAAACCTGTCAATTTATTAAAAATTAAAAACCAAAATTGAGAGGCTGAAAAAGTATTCATCCCCTTTGTAATTACTACAGTCTTTCCTCAGGTGCACTAATGTATATCACCTTACCAACTCACCCAACTTGTTGATGTAGAAAATTTAAAGATTACCTGTTTTCAATGAATTTTTTAAGAATAAATACACCCCGTCTCTCTAAGGTCTAACAGTATGATAGATTTTCAACAGACCAAACCAAAATAAAGACAAAAGAGCATTCAAAATAAGTCAGGGAAACGTTAATAGAGAAGCATAGATCTGGGGAAGGGTACAAGACCGCCTCAAAGGCACTGAACACACCTTGGAGCTCAGTGCGTCGTAAAAAAGTGGAAAAAAATATGAAACCATAGCCATATTGCCTAGGTCAGCCACCCCTTTAACTTAGTTGCTGAAGAATGGCTCTTACTTGTATGAGAGGATACTATGACACCAAGTTACACTAAGTGAGTTGCATAAGTTAATGGCTGCAACTGGAGATGAAGTTCATGGCTCCACAATCTCTTAAACTCTTGCACAAAAAGGTTATTTATGGAAGAGTGGCAAGGAGGAAGCTCTGGCTTAAAATAAAGCAAATTGACCATAAAGACTTTGCAAAGCTTCACTTAGAAGATACTGTAAAGATGTGCTGTCCACCACCGCTCCCCAACTAACCTGGCACAATTTGAACAATTCTGCAAGGAGTAATGGGAAAATCTTGCTTCATCACATTGGGGAGAACTAATACTTATCCAAAAAGGACTATTCACTTTAATAGTTGCGAGAGGTGATTCAACTAAGTACCGAGCAGAAGGGATGAATACTTTTGAACTGCTGACAATACAGTTTAGTTTTTCATGCTTTACAATTTTTCCTGTTGTTTGGGTCCTTCTGTGAAAAAAGGAGCATGTGAAATGCAAATAAAAATTCTCAGTTAAATTGATTAAAGTCCCTGGTTGTAATACTCATTTATGTAGATAATGGGTTGGGGGTTGAATACTTTTTCAAGGCACTGTACAATAGAAAAGCTATGTTTTTTCACTGCAGTGAGTTTTGGTCTTGTCAATAAATCCCAGTCTCGAATACATAATTAAAGGCTGGATCAGCAAGCACATGGATATTGGGCCAGAGAATGTTGAGAATTATGACATCGGCAATTGTGAACTTTGAATGTTTGAATGAGCTTAGCTTGACAAGCAGTATTAAATAGGAGTCTGGCCAGGTAACTGTAATCAAAGCTAAAGGAAACAAAAGCACAGGAGAAGATTCTGGCAACTTTTTTTTCTATTATTAATACACTGTGTGTGAAGATCACTGGTAAGATTGCTAATTGCTGTTTAAGCTTAGTGGTCCTCTAAAGCAATTCAGATACCAGTTAAGAAGTAACCACATTCTTAGGTGTGGTCACATTTAGTGAGGCTAAATGGCAAAAATGTATCAGCTGGCTTTCACAACAACCCCACAGTTTTTGCTTACCCTTAATGATGCTTGTGTTTGTTCCAAATTTATTTACAATTTACATTGAAGTTCCCCAGCTGCAAAGGTGTCAACATTACTGGCAAATCATCCGATTACTAGGACAATAACATAATTCTACAATCCAGGAGCTGAGCACCAGATACCTGTCACCTTTTAAATGCAAATTAATACTCAGTACATGTCTGCATTGCAGAAGCCATTAGTGTTAACATGGTGTGTTATGCAGGACACAGGATTTCTCCTTAAGTCCTGGTCAACATGAGCCATCAATGAATTATTCCAAACTCAAAGTCATGCCCTAGTCATAGAGAAGTACAGAATCAGAATCATGTTGTGAAATTTGTTAATTTTACAGCAGCAGTACAATGAAATACATGTTAAATAAATAGAGGAAAAAATGATAGTTAAGTTAAAATAAGTAGTGCAAATGACAAAAATATTAAAAAATTTAGTGAGGTAGCATTCAGGGGTTCAATGTCCATTTAGATATGGGATGGCAGAAGGAAAGAAGCTGTTACTGAATCATAGTGTGTGTGCCTTCAGGTTTCTGTACCTCCTTCTTGACAGTAACAATGAGGAGAGCATGTCCTGGGTGGCAAGGATCCTTAATGATGGATGCCGCCTTCTTAAGGCACTGATCCTTGAAGATGTCTTTAGTACCCATGATGCAGCTGACTAATTTTACAAGTTTCTGCAACTTACTTCAATTTTGTGCAGTAGCACTCTCCACCCCATACCAAGACGGTGATGCAGCCAGTCAGAATGCTCCCCAAAGTATATTTGTAGAAATTTGAGTGCTTTAGTTGACTAACCAATTCTCCTCAAACTCCTAATGAAATCTAGCCACTGTCTTGCCTTCTTTATAGCTGCATCATTATGTTGCTTCCAGGTTAGGTCCTCAGAGGTACTAACACCCAGAAACTTGAAATCGTTCACTCTCTCCACTTCTGATCTCTCCAGAGGATTGGTTCGTGTTCCCTCATCTTACACTTTCTGTAGTCCAGGATCTGTCCTTTGGTCTTGTTGACTTTGAGTGTAAGGTTGTTGCTGTAATACCACTCAACTAACCAGTGTATCTTGCTCCTGTATGCTGTTTTGTCACCATCAGCACAGGAACTGACCCTTTGACCCATTTAGTCCATGCTGAAGCCAGTTAAACTGCCTACTCACATCTACTTGCAAACCAGAACTATGGCCTTCCATATCCCTAATATCCATGCACCTATCCAAACTTTTCTTAAATGTTGAAATTGAGCTCACATACACCACATGTACTGGCAGCTCATTCCACACTCTCACTACCCTCTTAATGAAAAAGTTTCCCCTCATGTTCCCCTAAACTTCTCACCTTTCACCCTTCACCCATGACCTCTGGTTGTAGTCCCACAAACCCTCCGTGAAAAAAGCTTCCTTGCATTTACCCTTTCTATATCCCTCACAATTTTGTATACCTCTATCAATCTTCTACATTCTAAAGAATATCCTAACCTATTCAATTTTTCCTTATAACTCAGGTTCACCTGACCCAGGAGCATCCTTGTAAAATTTCTCTGTACTCTTTCAATCTTATTTATATCCTTCCTGTAGGTAAGTGACCAAAACTGAACTCTATACTCCAAATTAGGTCTCATCAACATCTTATACAACTTCCATATAACATCCCATCTCTTGGACTTAATATCGCAAGCTCTTTCATTGGAACTTTTACGTACTGATGAAGGAAACTTTCCTGAACATATTTGACAAACTCTACCCCATCTCGTCATTTTACTGACTGGGAATCCCAATCAAAATGTAGGAAGTTAAAATTATCTACTATAACCACCTTATGTTTCTTGCATCAGTCTGCAATCTCATCACAAATTTGTTCCTCTAAATCACTAGGACAGTTGGGTGGTCCATAAAATAGCCCATTTAACATGGTCATACCTTTCTTGTTTCTCAATTCCACCTATAACACTTCACTAGTTAAGTTTTCCGATCTGTCCTGACTGAGCACTGCTGTGACATCTTTCCTGACATCACCCCTTCTCCTTTAATCCCTCCAGCTCTGTCATGTCTAAAACAATGGAATCCTGGAATATTGAGCTGCCAATCCTCCCCCTCCTGCAACCAAGTCTCACTAATGGCTACAACATTATAATTCCAGATGTTCATCCATGTCCTGAGCTCATTCGCCTTTCCTATGATACTCTTTGCATTGAAATAGACGTAGCTCAGGACACTAGTCACACCATGCTCAGTCTTTTGATTCCTGACTTTGTCGGCGATCTTAACAACACCTCCTTCCTCAACCTCCCCACTAACTGTTCTGGTACACTGGTTCCCATTCCCCTGCAACTCTAGTTTCAACTCCACTGTGCAGTATTAACAAACCTTCCCACTGGGATATTAATCCCCTTCCAGTTCAGGTGCAAACCGTCCTTTTTGTACAAATCCCACCTTCCCTGAAAGAAAGCCCAATGATCCAACAATCTTACTCCCTCACTCCTGCACTAATTCCTTAGCCACCTGTTAAACTATATGATCTTCTTATTTCTGGCCTCAGTAGCACATGGGATGGGTAGCAATCCTGAGATCACAACTCTGGAGATCCTGCCCTTTAACTTAGCATCTAACTTGCTGAACTCCCTATGCAGAACCTCGTCACTTGTCCTACCATGTCATTGGTACCTACATGGGCCACTATTCTGGCTGTTCACCCACCCACTTGAGAATGCTGAGGACTCAATCCAAGATGTCCAGAACACTGGCACACAGGAGACAACATATCATCTGTGAATCTCAATATTGCCCACAGAACCTCTTGTCCATTCCCTAACTAAAGAATCCCCTATCACCACAGTGTACCTCTTCTCCCCCACTTCTATTCTGAGTCACAGAGCCAGTGGCCTGACTGCTGTGACTTTTTTCTCTAAGGTCACCCCCCCCCCCCACAACAGTATCCAAAATGGTATACCTGTTGAGGGGGATGGCCACAGGGGGACTCTGCATTGGCTGTTTAACCCCCTTCCTGATTTTCACCTAGTTTCCTGTGTTCTGTAGCTTGGGTGCAACTACCCCTCCACATGTCATATGTGTCACCCCCATCTGACTTCCAAATAATCCCTAGCCTAGTTCATCCATTTCCAGCTCTAACTCCTTAAAACAGATTGTTAGAAGCTGCAGCTGGATGTACTTCTCATTGTTGTAGTCATCAGGGAGACTAGAGGTTTCCCTGCCTTCCCACATACTGCAAGAGGAACATTCAACTACCCTACTTGACATCTCTACTGTCTCAACTGAGCAGATATAATGAAGGGAAGGAAAAATAAACTTTACCTAGAACTTTTTTGCTTTCTCTGACTGAGCCTTAAGATCACCACTCTAACTCTGTCCACTCAGACGATGGCCGCAGTGCTTGCCCCACCTTCCTTTAATCTGCTCTTGCTAATCAATCCCAAATTCCAATTGGTTGCTGGTCAGAACTCAGTTACGTTGCCGCGATCCACCACTGCCTTTTTCTACCCAGTCAGTGGACCTGAGTGAAACTCCCTCTCGTCGTTTGTGGGGCTGGACGTACAGCTTGGTTTCTATACTGTGCTATGTTATATTCTTATGCTGTTAATTGGTTGCGGTTTTTTCAATGCTGCAATGTTGTGCAATTTTTAAAAAATGAATGCCAGCTCTAACAAAAGGTCTTTAACCTGAAATATAAACTGTGTTTCACTTTCTGCTGAGCACTTTGAGCATTTTCTATTTTTATATAATCTGAACTTCAAAACCATATCTAAATTCAAGATATACTGTATGTCTACATAAGAAAATAATCCCAGCCATCTCTATTACATTCTGTAAACAGCTTACAACAATGATCAATGACAAGAGCACAGTCCAAAAACTGAATGAACAATTGTTTTTATCGATTATTAATTTTGGATCTCAGTATTCAGTCTTGTCCTATGATAATTGCCTTTCTTGATTACCTTTTATGTAGGAATAGTGGCAGAATCTGTACCCATGCTTGCCCTGTTGTTTGGATCTTGGACAGCATAAGGAAGGAGAAAACAAATTCAAAATGATATTTTTCAGGCATATTCTCTTCAACTTTTCTGAACTAAGTTTTATCAATAAAATTTTAGACAACTGTGGAACTGGAAAAATCATACCTCAGCAGGATAGACCTGATTATTAACTGTGTGCTCTGATCCACGATCATTTTCTGCACCCCAATGAAAATGGAATTGGTTTAATCTGTAATGGTTTTGCAGTGGTCCATTGCTTATAACTAGAAAACAAAAAAATCCGAAGTATATTTGAATACTTACTGTCGTAAACATTAAAAGAAAATCAATCAAGTGTGAAGCAAAGTCAAATAATACTTTTGAACTCCCAATTTGGTGTTGCTAATGGATTATCTGGACCTGGAGCACAGATTACCATAAAAGATATATCATAATTGGCGTGGATCATGTTCCTAAGAATTGTATGTGCCTTGGCAAGCTAATTATCTCCATGGCTTACATGGTTTCCCCCCAACATTATTCTGCCAAGTTTGAAAGAAAACACTGATGAATGAGCCATTCCATTCAATGTTTAAAATTTGTGTAATATTATAAGTTAATGTCAGAAATTTCACTTTTAATAGACATGAAAGACAATGCATTCAAAATTACCTATGGAAAATTACTCCTGGATTTTTACTTATTCTTAAAATGTGATGAATTCTAAAAGACCAGATTACCAGACAAACCAAAAAATTGCCAAGTTATTTTCTCAAAAGCTTCAAACTTACTCTTAGGACCAGAATATACCCATTTCTCAACACAAATATGAAGCTAAATCTATATACAGTACTACTAAAACTCTCACGCTCTGTCTGTTTGTCACCTCCAATTAGCGCAAATAGTCATTACAACGGCACTATTATTTTGGCTAAATTGACTTAAAATGCACTAACTTACAGAATGCAGGCAAAGGTCAGGGTTATATATTTGTATAAGATTGTTCACACGCCAAAATCAACTGCTTCGTTTTCACCCGAGAGCACAGCCGCCATCATGGAAATCCGAACGTGACACCATGACGCACGGCCAGCCTCAGCATCGACACCAAGAATGATGCTAATCACTATCACCGTGTGCAGGATTGGGATAGATCTAACTGCCACCCATCAATAAGAGATAAATAAATCTTATTGCAATGACATGCTTCAAGACACCCATAAAACCCTTTGCTGCAGTCAAAGGACAGCAGTCACGTCCATTTAGGAGAGAGCTAACCACATCATCAAGAATAATCAGCTTTAGTGTTACTGCTTTGTATCTGAATACAGTGAAAGGTTTCAACGGGACATTCAATCATGTAGAAACACTATCAGGGCGGCTGGAATCCATCGATGCTAGCTAATTATTGTTAGATATGTAAGCGAAAGGACTCACTCATTGAGTACAAACGAAAATGATCAACATTTTTAGCTTAGTTGAACTATTACAAAGCATCAGCATCATTGTGCAATTAAACACATTATATTCAATGAAAGTTAATTTCTTGTTTCTCTTAATTCCTATGCAATGCAAGTGGTCTAAAATTATATTTGTGTTCAGCTTCAAGCCGATTATCATAAACGAAAAAAATCTGATGGGACACCACTTTTAAAAAAATTGATGTTGGAGCTGCAGGGTAGAAATGGGTCCATGATTGAAAAGCAGACTGCATTCGGAGCTAGGGACAAAACGTGGAAAAACTGAACAATTTTCCCAAAAGTTTAAACTGGGAAATGCTCAACTTCTCCAAATTTATCACGTGATAACCCGTCAACACCACCCACCCCTACCAGCGGAAAGGGACTATGTCTGCATTTGGTCCGTAACTCCCGACGTGCATTGTAGGAGCTGTAGTTCATATGGTTGAGTTGAAACCCGGGTTAGACGGTAAATAGGAATGGTTGATAGCGGTTCCACAGAGGGAGGGGGAGTTGGGGTGAGCTGTCAGTCGAGCCTCCGATCCGTCAGAGGAAAACTAGAAATGTTGCCATCAGAAGTGTCCGTCGATAAACCAGGAGGAGCTATATTTGCCTATATTCGTCTTTCTCCTTTAATAAACTGAATTTTTCATTTTCAATTTCCAAAGCAAAGCAATACCAATAGCATTCTTGAAAATTTAACGTTCATTCTGGTCACATCAGACTGCAATACCTTTCTCTAAAAGGATGCCCCGACGGGTTACCCCGTTGTCTAGGATATGACTAAACCTTGTTTTTTAAGCTTGAAGCTAGTATAAATTACCATTATTCTATCAATGCCAGTAAGATCTGCTGCAATGTATTCCTAGAATTATTAGCATGCTAAGAATTATTACAAAGTACACCTAATTTAATTGCTGAACCTAGGAACCAGAAGGAGGGAGTACACAATGTTCAATTATATTCACAACTACTAAGAATAAGTAGTTCATCATATGTGTAAAGAACCAGAGAACCTATTCAAACATAGGCTGATCAGTAGCAAGCAATGTTTATGCTCTCCGTGCCAAGCAACTACCATCTTTAAGAACAAATCAAGTCAAGTTTATTGTCATTTAACTATATATATTATATATAAAACCATATAATGTATATAAAAATGAGCCAACCTTTCACTATACCAGAGTGTCAAGCACAGTAGTACACATAACACGTGATAACCTATGAAGGCAAGGATAAAATCTACAGGTGAATCATACATAAACAAATTAAAATACATTAATATGAAATATTGTAAGGTACAGAAAAGATTAACCAGTAATACTTTGAATACTTTGAAACCTAATCGCCTTGGAGAAGAAACTGTTTCTCATCCTGACCATTTTTGTTTTTATGCACTGTAGACTCCTGCCTGGTGGTAGAAAGTCAAAGAGGATGCTGGATGAATGATTGTGATCCTTAAAAAATACAAAAACTCCTGCATATGCAGCACTCCTGATAAATGTCCTTGATGAATGGTAGGGAGACACGCATGATCCTCTCAGCTGTTCTCACAGTCCTTTGTAGGGACTTCTGGTCCGACACTTGATTACTCCCATACCTGTCAGGATTCTCTCAATGGTGATCCTGTAAAACACAGTTGAGATGGGGGGGGAGATGGCAGGGAAGAGAGCCTTGCTTGGCTCAATCTTCTTAGGAAGTGGACGTGCTGCTGCACCTTCTTGTCAGGGAGATGATATTAAGGGACCAGGTTTAGTCAGCCTTGTTATTAACTCCCAGGAACTTGGTGCACTTAACTCTCTCTATGGAGAAGCCACCTATTGGTAGAGTGGGTGGTTCATCTGTAGTTCATGAAGTCCACAATAATTTCCTTGGTTTTATCCACATTCAGGCTTAGGTTGTTCTTCTCACACCAATCCACCAGCTGATCCACTTCCTCCCTATACTGTACTCTGTCTTGTCATTGTTCTTGATAAGGCCAACCACTGTTGCGTCATCTGAAAACTTGATGACACGGTTTCAGCTAGATTCTGGAACACAGTCATGCATCTTCAATGTAAACAGCAGTGGTTGAACACACTTAGGAAGCGCCAGAGCTTAGTGTAATGGGATGAGAAATATTGCTGCCCACATGGACTGATTGGACTATGCCTGTTTGATGTGCAGGACAAAATGCTGGCGAGGAAGGTCTTGTGACCCTGGTATGCAGGAGTGGCTATAAATTCTCAGAATGCTCCCATTTTGCTTTCCTGGTGGAGCACGAAAGCACAGTTCTTGCTTTCACGAAAGCTGTAGCATTCCGCGATCTAAAGGCAGCATTACAATCCCTCAGCAGTAAGCCATGGCTTCTGATTTGCCCTCACATATGCCTCTGAGTACCTAAAATGGTCATTCAATGGCATTACCATTTTCTCCACCACCAAAATCAGAAATTCAACTAGATTAGCCAAAACAGTATGAGCAGAATCGAGTCTGAGAGTTTGATTCACCTACTGATTCCTAAACCTTTCCACCATAAGTCACAAGGTAGGATTGCGATGGAATAGACTCCACTTGTCTAAATGCATGCAATTTCAGGAACTCAATACCATTCAGAATTAGACTTCTCCTTCTGGCCAATACCCAGAACACCAGTCTAAACATACAATCTCCCATCAAAGGATGGGATGTGGCCATCACTGAGACGTGGCTAAAGGATGCATGTCTCTGGGAGCTGAACGTCTAAGGATACACAGTGTATCGGAAGGATAGCAGATAGGTAGAGGGGGTGGCATGGCTTTAATGGTAAGAAATGATATTAAATCATTAGAAAGAGTTGACATAGGATCAGAAGGGTACAGAATCTTTATGGGTTGAGCTAAGAAACTGCAGGGGTAAAAGGCCCCTGATGGCAGATATCTACAGGCCTCCAAACAGATGCTGTGATGTGGACTACAAATTACAACAGGAAATAGAAAAAGCTTGCCAGAAGGGCAGTTTTATGATAATTGTAAGGGATTTTAACATATGAGTGGATTGGGAATATCAGGTCAGCACTGGATCTCAAGAGAGAGAATTTGTAGAATGTCTACGAGATGGCTTTTTAGAACAGCTTGTTGTTGAGACCACTAGGGAATTGGCTGTACAGGATTGGACATTGTGTAATGAACCAGAGGTGATTAGAGAGATGGAAGTGAAGGAACCTTTGGAGGCAGTGATCATAACATGATTGAGTTCATTGTGAAATTTGAGAAAGAGAAGCCAAAATCCGATGTGCTGGTATTTCAGGGGAGTAAAGGAAATTACAGTGGCATGAGAGAGGAACTGGCCAGGGTTGATTGGAAAGGGACACTAGCCGGAAGGACAGCAGAGGCTGGAGTTAATCCGAGAAGTGAGGAAGGTGCAAGATAGATATATTCCAAAGAAGAAATTTTCGTATGGAAGAAGGATGCAACCGTGGCTGACAAGAGAAGTCAAAGCCAAAGTAAAAGTAAAGCAGAGGGCATACAAGGAAGCAAAAATTAGTGGGAAGACAGAGGATTGGGAAGTTTTTGAAAAGCTTACAAAAGGAAACTAAGGAGGTCATTAACAAGGAAAGATGAACAATGAAAGGAAGCTAGCAAATAATATCAAAGAGGATACTAAAAGCTTTTTCAAGTATATAAAGAGTAAGACAGGTGAGTGTAGATATGGGACTGATAGAAAATGATGCTGGAGGAATTGTAATGGGAGATAAGGAGATGGCGGAGGAACTGAACGAGTATTTTGCATCAGTCTTCACTGAGGAAGACATCAGCAATATACCAGACATTCAAGAGTGTCGGGGAAGAGAAATATGCACAGTCACAATTACGACAGAGAAAGTACTTAGGAAGCTGAATAGTCTAAGGGTAGATAAATCTCTTGGACCAGATGGAATGCACCCTTGTGTTCTGAAGGACGTAGCAGTGAAGATTGCAGAGGCATTAGCAATGATCTGTCAAAAGTCAATAGATTCTGGCCTGGTTCTGGAGGATTGGAAGATTGCAAATGTCACTCCGCTATTTAAGAAGGGGGCAAGGAAGCAAAAAGGAAATTATAGACCTGTTAGCTTGACATCAGTGGTTGGGAAGTTGTTGGAGTCGATTGTCAAGGATGAGGTTTCTGAGTACAGTACCTGGAGGCATATGACAAGATAGGCAGAACTCAGCATGGTTTCCTTAAAGAAAAATCCTGCCTGACAAACCTGGTGCAATTTTTTGAGGAAATTACAAGAAGGCTAGACAAGGGAGATGCATTGGATGCTGCGTATTTGGATTTTCAGAAGGCCTTTGACAAGGAGCCACACATGAGGCTGCTAAACAAGATAAGAGCCCATGGAATTACGGGAAAGTTACAAACGTGGATAGAGCGTTGGTTGATTGGCAGGAAACAGAGAGTGGGAATAAAGGGAACTCATTCTGGTTGGCTGCCGGTTACCAGTGGTGTTCCACAGGGGTCCGTGTTGGGGTCGCTTCTTTTTACGTTATATATCAACGATTTGGATTATGGAATATATGGCTTCGTGGCTAAGTTTGCTGATGATACAAAGATAGGCGGAGGGGCCGGTAGTGCTGGGGAAACAGAGAGTCTGCAGAGAGACTTGGATAGATTGGGGGAACAGGCAAAGAAGTGGCAAATGAATGACAATGTTGGCAAGTGTACAGTCTTGCACTTTGGTAGAAGAAATAAATGGGCAGACTATTATTTAAATTGGGAGAGAATTCAAAGTTCTGAGATGCAACAAGACTTGGGAGTCCTCGTGCAGGATACCCTTAAGGTTACCTCCAGGTTGAGTCGATGGTGAAGAAGGTGAATGCAATGTTGGCATCATTTCTAGAAGAATAGATTATAGGAGCAGGGATGTGATGTTGAGGCGCTATCAAGCACTGGTAAGACCTCACTTGGAGTACTGTGTGCAGTTTTGGGCTCCTTATATAAGAAAGGATGTGCTGATATTGGAGAGGGTACAGAGAAGATTCACTAGAATGATTCCGGGAATGAGAGGGTTAACATATGAGCAATGCTTGACCGCTCTTGGACTGTACTCCTTGGAGTTTAGAAGAATGAGGGGGGACCTCATATAAACATTTCGAATGTAGAAAGGCATGGACAGAGTGGATGTGGCAAAGTTGTTTCCCATGGTGGGGGAGTTTAGTATGAGAGGACATGACTTGAGGATTGCAGGGCACCCAATCAGAACAGGGATGCGAAAACATTTTTTTTAGCCATAGGGTGGTGAACCTAGGGAATTTGTTGCCACGGGCGGCAGTGGAGGCCAAATTATTGGGTGTTTTTAAGGCAGAGATTGATTGGTACCTGAGTAGACAGGGCATCAAAGGTTATGGTGAGAAGGCAGAGGAATGGGACTAAAGGGGAAATTGGATCAGCTCATGATGAAATGGCAGAGCAGACTCGATGGGCCGAATGGCCGACTTCTGCTCCTTTGTCTTATGGTAATATGTCACATCTGCAAAAATGCACAGCAGTTAATCATTGACTTCAATACCACCTCTCAAACTCACAGCCAACAGCACGAGGTCAAGGTCAGTAAGTAACCGGGAACACAACTGCCTACGGAGTCCTCGCCATGTTCAGCATTCAGTCATAATCACCAGAATTGAATTCTGCAATTCCCTCCTCAACAGTGGAAACCCTTAAAACCAGAAGTACTGCAGTGATTCATTGCCATTTTTGGAAGGATAAACATGAACAACTCACAATGATGACACATTCTCTTATTTTAATAGTCTTGTTGTTATACAGCAAAGCTGATCTAATATAAAATGACAGGAAGTAGAATCATGGCAAATTGTAGTTTATTAAAGTGATAGGAGTAGACAATGACCCAGGGACCGTTGCTCTTATTAATAACTTGGATTGGGTGAGCCAAAATTTCAAAATCTGTAGATCACACCAAACTTGTAATGAGCTGTGAGGAGGATAATTATTGACTTCAGATGAAATTTAAAGAGAAAACGTGCAGTGATATCTTTATAACCCAAATAATACAAACAGGACAATATAATCCAAAGAGGACAATTCCAGTCAGATTCTGGAATAATACAAGAACAGGGTAATAAAGTAGAAAGGTTACACTACCAAAATGGTACTTAGGCCACAACTATCGTACTACATTCAATATTGGATATCACAATTAAGAGTGCAAAAGGCCTAATGAATTAATGAGTATTTTGTTAAGAATGGCCCTAAGATAAAGGATTACAGTTACAAGGTTAGACCAAAGAATCTGGGATTGTTCTCCTGGGAGAAACAGGTTGAAAAGAGATTTGATGGAGATGTTCATGATGTCCAGAAATTGTTGATAACAGGTAAATAGGAAATATTGTTCCAATAGTTGTAAAGCAAGGACCAGTGGCACGGATTTAAAATGGAAGCACAATACATATCCAAGGGAAAAATATGGGTGGAGCTTAGTATTGATTGGGCACTCTTTATGTCTACATAGACATATGATATATGAACATAGTACAATATTAAATACAAAAAGGTTTATCGTTGAGAATAGTCTTCCCACGCAGAGTAATAGATTTGAGGTTGATGGTTTTGAAGTATAAGGGATGTCATTCCCATATGCATTGATTTCATAGTTTAATTAAACAAAAGCTGACCATCCAGTAAAAGGTAGCAGCTTTCTCCTCTTCATTAAAATTAAATGTGGCAAACATTTCATTTTGTCTGCAGTGCTTCAGCCACCATGCGGGGAATAAACATCCAATCAATCAGTATGGAGATTACTGGCAGAATGAAAAATTTAGTTTTCTACCAGCCCAAAAAGGCAAGACATCAATTTTGTCTTTGTGTTGGTAACCAATATTTAGATTGTTAATCTGCTTTGCGCCAATGCTCTATCCGTAACCTTTGACGAGATTCATTTTTTATATTGTTACTTTTGCCAGTACCCTCAAGGCCAGGTAGACAGAACTACAGAGGAAATGCAAGAAACATCCTTTCAACATATAATAAACACAAGCGAATCTACAAAAACTGGAAATCAAGAGCATCACACACAAAATGCTAGAGGAACACAGCAGGTCAGGCAGCATCCATGGAGAGGATTAAAAGTCAACGTTTCAGGATAAGACTCTTCATCAAGGCTCATGATGACAGGTCATGGCTCAAAATGCTAACCATTTATTCCTCTCCACAGAGACTACCTGACTTTCTAAGTTCTAATTGTGTGTGTTGCTCCTTTCAACATTTGCTAGCATTAATACAAATAAAGCTACTCAGTGGAAATTATATAAATAGATCAAGAAGGAACACTGGGTGAAGGAGTCAACATTAGCATGAAGCACAATGTAGGAAAGGATTCGATCCACAAAGTGATAAAAAGGAGGTTTATTCGGAATCTACACTGTCAAATTTTACAGCAGTCCAATTCCAAATTGCTTTATATCCACCTAAAATTGCTTAATTTTTATATATACATATTTGGGAATTTTTGGTGTTTACTGCACAGGTAATACAAATGCACATGTAATACATTGGTTTAAGACTATGCTTTATTGTATTAATACAGTTATGCTATTGATTATTTTATTTTCTGTAGATTTTCATCAGTTGATTAAGTTAGGCTTGTTGTAATAGCCAATAGGAGTTGTCTTGTTAACACCTTGTCTAATAAGATGCCCTGGAATAATCTAGAGATTGGGGGGGGGGGGGTTACCATTTTCTGGGGAGAGGCAGGAATTTTGGAAGAAGAAGGAGGAGAAAGATGAAAGAATGGACACATAACAAAAGTGAACATGGTGAAACACAATTTGGAATGACAGCTACTGCTGTCAGAAAATCTTCAGGGGGACAATGGTCTCAAAGAACGTACAGATAACTTTAAATTACTTAATTATCACACAACCTTAGAAAATGTTTGATGCCTTGTCCTTGGAGTGGATATTTATTTATGTTTTTGCATGAACTGTGTTTTCAGGCAGAATTGTTCGGTATCATAAGTAAACAAAGTGAAGCAAACCGCATTGATAATGCAATGACATCCAACAATTTTAACCATATAACAATTATAGCATGGAAGCAGGCCATTTGGCCCTTCTAGTCCATGCCGAATGCTTACTCTCACCTAGTCCCACTGACATGCACTCAACCCATAACCCTCCATTCCTTTCCTGTCCATATACCTGCCCAATTTTACTTTAAATGACAATACCGAATCTGCTTCTATCACTTCTACTGGAAGCTCGGTCCACACAGCTAGCACTCTGAGTAAAGAAATTCCTCCTCGTGTTACCCCTAAACTTTTGTCCCCTAACTCTCAACTCATGTCCTCTTGTTTGAATCTCTCATGCACAGTTAGACTAATATACATGCAAGGGGCTCTTTTTCTTTATTTTGTTCATTATAGTTTAAAATGTTTTGTCAGTACAATTTTAATCTAAGTTTATACTGGTGTGAGCTAAATTATTGCTTCCTGACAAATGGTAAATCTGCATACAAGTGATAGACTCATTATTGATCATGTCCTCCCAAAGTATGTAATTTCCAGGAACCCAGCAAAACCTCAGAGCTTTGGCTTTGTTTAGTCTAATAAAGGAATAAGGTTCAGAATAGTTAAACTTTCTGTGGAAGTAATGTCTTCAAATATAGTAAAGATAACATTTCCACAAAATCAAATAAACAATCCAGTTCTTTGAAGAATACAATCCACCCTACATACCAACTCTAGGTCATATATAATACCAGACAACTGTTACACAGTTACACAGTTGTCTCTTAATTGTCTTTTGAACTAGTAAGTATGCAGATGATACTAAGGTAGGTGGCGTTGTGGATAATGAAGTAGGTTTTCAAAGCTTGCAGAGAGACTTAGGCCAGTTAGAAGAGTGGGCTGAAAGATGGCAGATGGAGCTTAATGCTGATAACTGTGAGGTGCTACATTTTGGTAGGACTAGTCAAAATAGGACATACATGGTAAATGGTAGGGCATTGAAGAATGCAGTAGAACAAGGTGATCTAGGAATAATGGTACATAGTTCTCTGAAGTTGGAATCTCATGTGGATAGGGTGGTGAAGAAAGCTTTTGGTATGTTGGCCTTTATAAATCAGAGCATTGAGTATAGGGGTTGGGATGTAATATTGAAATTGTACAAGGCATTGGTAAGGCCAAATTTGGAGTATTGTGTACAGTTCTGGTCACCGAATTATAGGAAAGATGTCAACAAAATAGAGAGAGTACAGAGGAGATTTATTAGAATGTTACCTGGGTTTCAACACCTAAGTTACAGAGAAAGGTTGAACAAGTTAGGTCTTTATTCTTTGGAGCATAGAAGGTTGAGAGGGGACTTGATAGAGGTATTTAGAACTATGAGGGGGGATAGATAGAGTTGATGTGGACAAGACTTCTTCCATTTAGAGTAGGAGAGATTCAAACAAGAGGACATGAGTTGAGAGTTAGGGGGAAAAAGTTTACTGGTAACATGAGGGGGAATTTCTTTACTCTTTAGAGTGCTAGCTGTGTGGAATGAGCTTCCAGTAGAAGTGGTAGAGGCAGGTTCGATATTGTCATTTAAAAAAATTGGATAGGTATATGGACAGGAAAGGAATGGAGGGTTATGGGCTGAGTGAAGGGCAGTGGGACAAGGTGAGAGTAAGCGTTCGGCACGGACTAGAAGGGCCGAGGTGGCCTGTTTCCATGCTGTAATTGTCATATGGTTATAAATACTAATCTTCCATCTTGGAATTAAACAATAATTATCGTCATGTACCTCAAAGCACAACGCCCCACAAAAAAAATGTAATATCTTATCAGCTAACTGCATACATAGTCTGGAGTTCTTAAGACAACAACTAGAGTTTAAATCAATTAGTTTCACATGAAATTATTTCTCTAATCTGAATGTTCAAAAATGGGAGCAAGTTGTCTTGAAAACCTATATAAATTTCAGTGTAATTGAAGTTTTCATTTGCACTCAACAGTCAAAATTCAGAAAAGTTGATAGTTTTTGGAAAGTGTTGACATTTGCTTTGAAGAGAGAAATTGATGTTCAATCTCCAAATTCTATAAAGGACATATTACGCTGGTGAAACCAAAGCAACTGGCCATAATTACCACCAGATAACCTTGGCCAGATTCTCACACAGATACAGCTGGCAAAAATCACACTAACGTCATCATGCAGCTTGGTCAATTTGTCAAGGACACATTACAAACTCATATGCTCTGATAAAATATTTTTCAACCAAGTACACATACAAGTTAATTATTCACATTGCAAGTTGTTTACATAATTGTGCCATCCTAAGTTAACCATTAAAACGAGCAGGACAAATATTTGAGAGCAAGATCCATAATTCAAGTTACATTTGATAACGAACCATATAAACACAGAAGTCCTGAACTCTGATAGGTTCATGATGTAGGCATGAAGTGTTTCATAATTATAGAACTATAATCAATAAACACATTGATAATTAAACTTCATGAAGAAGTTGTGAACTTATACACTTAGTGGTCACTTTATTAGGTACACCTGCTTGTTAATGTAAATATCTAATCAGTCATTCAAGTGGCAGCAACTCAATGCACCAAAGCATGCAGCTATGGTCAAGAGGTTAAGTTGTTGTTCATACCAAACCCCAGAATGAGGAACAAATGTTACTTAAGTTACTTTGACCGTGGAATGATTGTGGTGCCAGATGCAGTGGTTTAAGTATCTCAGAAACCACAGATCTCATGAGATTTTCTTAGACTGCAGTCTCTAGAGTTTACAGCTTATACTGCGAAAAACAAAAACAAAATCCAGTGAGCAGCAATTCTGTAGGTGAAAATGCCTTGTTAATAGGAAAGGTCAGATGCTAATGACCAGACTGATTCAAGCTGACAGAAAGGCAACAGTAACTCAAATAATCATACATTACAACAGTGGCGTGCAGAAGAACATCTCTGAATGCACAACATGTTGAACCATGAAGTGGATGGACTACAACAGCAGATGATCACGAACATGCACTCAGTGGCCACTTCGTTAGGTACAGGAAGTACCTAATAAAGTGGCCACTTAGTGTATAATAACAGACACAAGGAAATCTGCAGATGCTGGAAATTCAAGCAACACACACAAAGTGCTGGTGGAATGCAGCAGGCCAGGCAGCATCTATAGGGAGAAGCACTGTCGACGTCTGGTCTTGGCCCGAAATGTCAACAGTGCTTCTCCCCATAGATGCTGTCTGGCCTGCTGCATTCCACCAGCATTTTGTGGGTGTTGTATAATAACAGAGTTGTTTAACATGGAAACAGGCCATTTTACACAACTTAATACTTTCCTGAAGATATTAAGTAGTAAAATATCCTAATGCTAGAAATGCCAAGCTAGGTAGCATCAGTGAAGAGGGAAAAACTGAGTTATTAGTACTGGCCTGTCCTGATACAAACTGGAAAAGCCAGTAATCTGAAACTGTTCAATGTTGATCATCAGATTATGTTTCTCAAGCTTGCACTGGATTTTGTTGCAATAGTGCAAAGGGCCAAAGGCATAGATTAGAGTAGGACAGGAATGATGAATTAAAGTCACAAGCAAATTGTATAAAAATACCTTGCTTTATTACAACAGTAAGAGAATATTAAAAAAAAGTTGTGAATTTGACTTGTAATTATTTGGAAGAATGACAATTCTACCAGCTCTTGAGGAATCAAAATGTGATTCCTGTCAAATTTGAATTATGCCAATTCAGTATTAAGCTAATTATGAATGGCTATTTTGAAATAATACTCAGGTTTGTGATTAAGGATAAGATATGGGCCCAAAATTAAATCATTGACAGAAGACTGACTTTAAATTATGAGATTAGTGGTTTTAAAAAAACACAATTTCAGCAACAGCAAATACTTGAAAACATTGTGCCATTTAGCCTTTTCAAGTACAAAGCAAATTCTGAAATGTACAGTATTGTGCAAAAAGTCTTAGTCTTAAGCCTAGGGCTCCTAAGACTTTGCACTGTAGTGTATTTATCAACGTAGTGCAGAGATAATAATTTGTAAAATCTGGTGGGAACAAACAACATTAGGAATGGCAAGGGCGAAGTGCTGCAGGAGGGATGTGGGATAGGTGGCAGAGGAATGCCGGGCATGGGACAGGTAGCATAGGAATGCTGGGTGTGGGATGGTGCAGGTGCAGACACACCCAAACCTGAGACACCAGGCAAGGTATCTTGATTCCAAACATTTGGTTTATTGATTAATATAGAATGTCTCGCTGGCACTTCCACTCCATCCCCATTTTCCCAACCACGATTGCCCTCTCTCTGCCCCATTCCCAGTCTCAGTTCACAATAAAGACCCATATCAGAGTCAGTTTTATCATTACTCACGGCATGAAATTAGTTTATTTTTTGCAACAGCACTGTAGTACAACACATGAAATTACTACAGTACTGTGCAAAAGTCTTAGGCATCCTAGCCATATTTCTGTGCATAAGATACTTGCACAGTACTGTAATTACTAAACACATGTAATTTAAGAACATTCAACTCATTACATATTTTTGACCACAAATTTAGCTTTGTCCAGCTTTATTACTTACAGCACAAAAATAGGATGATCAAACATGCATAGAGAAACCCTGAATTTAAAAATATAAGTCTAAATTTTGTTAACCATATTCATAATAGTTTGTGAAGGACTCTAAAATACGTAAATATAATCCTGTATATTAATTGGCCCATAAATTTATATGTACCTACATTTTGGGTAATAATAATGGCAAAATGAGTGTTTTCTATTAGTACTCCATTAAATCAATTGCGACATTCAATTCTGTATGTGTATCTTAATGCAGCAATGTCCATGTTACTCTCAGTGATCCACTGCACATTCACTACATGTACTGTTACATGCTCTTACGACAAAAATTAAACTAAACAACACAAAAACAATATGAATCTAAAGTACTTATAAATGGTTCTACTGTAAAATGTTTGGAAAAATCATGCTAAATTAGTGATTTAACAATCTATTCCACCAAATCTAATTTTTTGAAATGCGACTTTCTTACACCACTGCAAAACAAAAATTAAAGTGTTCAAATCTAAACATTCGACATTCTGTACAATGTTTAAAATATTAAATGTAAATTTATTCCATTATGGATTTATTGAGTATGCATGAAAAAAAATGAATCTCAGGGTTCTATATGGTGATATATATGCACTTTGATTATAAATTTACTTTGAACTTTGAGTTCTTTTATGTGAATGGCTACTCTGTGATATTAAAGCTACTTTGAAAGAGGCACCTTCTTTGATCCTATGTCCATCACCACAAGTTGGAGAATAGGGGTTGTCAATGGGGTTATCTCAACCTTGTATTGCTAGGTTAGATAAAAATACTCTTTGGGCACAACACTCAAGTTACAGAAAAAGCAATCCTTCACAGCTGATGTAATAAAGATCATGCAATCAATGCATTGATTAGTAGTTTTGCACAAAATCTGTTTGTAAATATGCTCTCATTAGAAATAAGCATGCTGCACAACCTGTTCTACTTTAAGAAATAACTGTTTAAGCTTGCAAAAAGAATTTTAATATTCTTCTGCATTCACAGGTATTGTGAATAAAGTGAGAGTCTGGACTTGAGGGTTCCTAAACTGAATAGTCTAACAACACCTCATCTGCTTGGATGGCTTACAATCCAATGGCATGAATACTGAATTTTCAAATTTCAGGTAATGTAGGAGAGTCCTTAAGTCAGGCATGGTAAGACTCGCGGTGGCGGTGTGTGTGTTTACATGACATGGAATGGTGTAAGAACTCTGTGCTGGTTTCCAGACACTGCTCATCATTAGTGGAGTTTGTGACAGTTCGATGCAGACCATTTTATTTGCCACGGGAATACACCTCTGTCCTTATATTCGGTGTCAACATTCCCCCCAGCGCTAATGCTAAGGAGGTGCTCTGTGAACTGTACGGGGCTATTAGCGAACTGCAGAACGCACACCCTGATGGTCTGTTTATTGTCGCTGGTGATTTTAACCACGTGAACCTTAAGTCAGTGCTCCCCAAACTCCATCAGTATGTGGACTTTGCAACGAGGGGGGAGAACGCATTGGACCTGGTTTACACAAACATCCCCGACGCATACTGGCAGAGCCCCGCCCCCACCTCGGATACTCAGACCACTTCTCTGTTATGCTAATCCCAACATACAGACCGCTCGTCAGGCGCTCCAGACCAGTTCAGAAGCAGGTGAAAACCTGGCCAGCAGGAGCCATCTCTGCTCTTCAAGACTGCTTTGAGAATACAGACTGGCACATGTTCAGGGAGGCTGCAACCGATGGCGACTCTATCAACTTAGAGGAGTACACAGCATCAATGACCAGCAAGTACACTGATGATGTTACTCTGTCCAAGACCATCACTATACGTGCCAACCAGAAGCCATGGATGACCGCAGAGGTGCGTGCACTGCTGAGGTCCCACGACTCTGCCTTCAGATCAGGCAACAAGGCAGCTTTAACAACAGCAAGGGCCAAACTGTCCTGAGCCATCAAAGGGGCAAAGCGTGCACATGCCCAGCTAATCCACAGTTACCTCCAGGACAGCGGTGACACGCGGCACACGTGGAAGGGCATCCAGGACATCACCAATTACAAGACAACATCACCTGTCTGTGCAGGTGATACCTCCCTCCCAAATGCACTGAATAACTTCTACTCTCGGTTTGAGGCAGAAAAAGACGTGGCGGCGAAGGGAGTCCACCTCTCCTATGAATGACCAGGTGTTGTGTCTCTCCGTGGCCGACATGAGAAGAACCCTGTGCAGGGTCAACCCACGGAAGGCTGCTGAACCAGACAACATCCCTGGTAGAGTGCTAAGAGGATCTGCAGACCAGCTAGCAGATGTTCTCACTGACATCTTCAACATCGCCCTGAGTAGCACCACCATTCCAATGTGCTTCAAGGCCGCCACCATCGTCCCCGTGCTGAAGAGGTCTTCAGTGTCCTGCCTAAATGACTACCACCCTGTTGCACTTACATCCATCATCATGAAGTGTTTCGAGAGGCTCGTCATGAGGCATATCAAGACCCTGCTGCACCCCTCACTGGACCCCCTGCAGTCTGCTTACCATCTCTACTGCTCAACAGATGATGCCATTGCCACCACCCTCCACCTGCCCTAACCCACCTGGACAAAAAAGACCTGGTTCGGATGCTGTTCATAGACTTTAGTTCAGCATTCAACACAATCATCCCTCAGAAACTGATTAGAAAGCTGAGCCTATTGGGACTGAACACCTCCCTCTGCAACTGGATCCTAGACTTCCTGACTTCCTGATCCGTCAGTCCGGATCGGGAGCAGCATCTCCAACACCATCACATCGAGCATGGGGGCTCCCCAGGGCTGCGTGCTCAGTCCACTGCTGTTCACTCTGCTGACCCACAACTGTGCTGCAACACACAACTTGAACCATATCATCAAGTTCACCGATGATACGACCGTGGTGGGTCTCATCAGCAAGAATGACGAGTCTGCTTACGGAGAGGAGGTGCAGCGGCTAATGGACTGGTGCAGAGCCAACAACTTGTCTCTTAATGTGAACAAAAGAGATGGTTGTTGACTTCAGGAGGGCACGGAGCGCCCACTCCCCACTGAACATTGACGGCTCCTCGGAAGAGATCGTAAAGAGCACCAAATTTCTTGGTGTTCTCCTGACAGAGAATCTCACCTGGTCCCTCAACACCAGCTCCATAGCAAAGAAAGCCCAGCAGCATCTCTACTTTTTGCGAAGGCTGAGAAAAGTCCATCTCCCACCCCCCATCCTCATCACATTCTATAGGGGTTGTATTGAGAGCATCCTGAGCAGCTGCATCACTGCCTGGTTCAGAAATTGCACCATCTCGGATCGCAAGACCCTGCAGCGGATAGTGAGGTCAGCTGAGAAGATCATCGGGGTCTCTCTTCCCGCCATCACGGACATTTACACTACACGCTGCATCCGCAAAGGAAACAGCATTATGAAGGACCCCATGCACCCCCATGCAATCTCTTCTCCCTCCTGGGAAAAGGCTCTGAAGCATTCCGGTTCTCACGACCAGACTATATAACAGTTTCTTCCCCCAAGCTGTCAGACTCCTCAATACCTGAAGCTTGGACTGACACCTTGCCCTACTGTCCTGTTTATTATTTATTGTAATGCCTGAACTGTTTTTGTGCACTTTATGCAGTCCAGTGTAGGTCTGTAGTCTAGTATAGCTTTCTTTTTGTTTTTTTTTATTAAGTAGTTCAATCTAGTTTTTTGTACTGTGTCATGTAAACCATTGTCCTGAAAAATGTTCTCAGTTTTACTATTCACTGTACCAGCAGTTACGGTCGAAATGACAAAAAAAGTTGACTTGACTTGTAGTCCAGGGATAACATGTACAGTTAAGATGCAATTAAAGTCACATATTTGAGTAGTTGACTTCGGTATCAGTTTAGTTAAAAATTCTAAACTGTGAAAATGGTATCACCCTTCCACTAATAATGGCATTTCTTCAAAATAACCAATTAGGAAGATACAGCCGGGGGCTATTAGCATTGTTACTTTGTGCCAGTTACAACCGCTCTTGAAATAAGTCCAATGCTCCCTCAAACAAGTTGCACAAGTACAAACTTGAAACCTACCCAAACTAAGCAGATAAAAAACATGGAAAAAAAAAAGAATTACAAAACAATTAAAAGATGTCTTGGCCTGAAATATTGACTATTTATTAATTTCTATAGATGCTGCCTGATATGCTGAATTCCTCTAGCATTTTGTATGTTTCTACAAGCAAGCTAACTGGACACTGATTTCCTTTAACTATTTATGTAATAAACAAATTATGTAATACATTTTGGAAAAATAATCTCAACAGTTCAAACAAAGATATATAACCCTGTAAAGGGATTTTGAAACATTTTAATCATTCACTGCCTGCACAATCTGACAATTCTTCAAAATTGAGAATTTCAAATACACTTAATACAAATATACCAACTTCAAATGAGATAGCATCTTTAAATTTGCTGAAGTGATCTGAAATGTTGCAATGGTAAATTCTAGTAATTAATTTTGCTAATGTAATTTCCTCTAATATTTTTTAAACTGACTACATTAAGAGATAAATAGCATATTTTATACCCAGAATCTGCTTGGGAATGACAAATAAAAAAACCGGGAACTCTCAAAAAGTTTGGCAATAAATGTGAGGAAGGGCTATCTTAACATTTCAAATGCATGAACTTTAATAGAATGACAGATTATATTCTTTGGAATTTTACCCCAAAACTCTGATCTTTGCATTCAACGGAACTATTTTTACACATTAACAACTCAAGACGACCAATATAGGTAGTTTCCCATACCTGAGTTGTCTTTTGAGTCTTCAAATTCTACCTGGAAAAAGTAGCCGTTGTTCCTGAGTAGAAGACAACTACTGGGGTCATAGGAGATCTCTAAAGGTTTCAGTTGCGGGTCGTACACACTCTTGTCAGAGCTTAAGTTAATAGGAGACTGTCGGGTTCCATTTGAGGCAAATGTGCAATTCTGCCAATCTTGTTCTGGAAAGAAATATGAAACATTAAAGATGACGACAACGGCAGAGATCAAATAAGTTTGGTAAACATATCAAACAAAAGCGCTGAAGATACACAGATTTTACGATAAAACAAATGCAATGAACTTAAGGAGGTTGAAATCCAGGCTTTGGGTCAGTTTAATTTATTATAAAGACCATGTTAAAATTAGAAACCAACTGAATAATGATTTAACATGAAAACAATATTTACCTACTGTAACCTGAAGACAATTAATTGCAAATGTAAAATGATAGGAATGCTAAGGCGAGTGCTTACCTCTTGGTTTTGTGTTCCGGGTGCAAGAAGCAAGATTGCAATTTCTAATCGGGGTCCAGATATGCCTTTTTGGGAATCGTTTTGCAAAAGCAAAAATTGACTTGAAAGCCATTTTGGTTCAACGCTGCTACAATTCAGTGCAAAGCGGATGGAAATCTGATTCGAAATAGTCAAAGCAGAATTGTAACTGATACAACCGGTTTGTGCAGGAATATATCTATTGCAAAATATTTTGCTCTTCTATTGGTTTCGTGTTTCATCGCCCGGCTAAACTGCTTCTGTCACATGAACCCACCCATTCATGTTTAGCGAGATAACACGGCGCATGCGCTTCTCCCTCAGCGAATCGAATTACGAAGCCCTTAAATTTCAACATAAAGGTCTTTCGTCGCCGGGAAAAAGAGGGTAACATTTGTTGTCGATGATTTCATGTAGCCTGAAAGCAATTAAAAGCAATATGAATTTCATTAAGGTAAACAAACCGCTAAGAGCAATGAAGGCGAAATTATGTTGATGTTTGTTAACTAGTCCACAGTGAATATATATTTATCAATACTGCATTGTGCCAAAAACTTGATGTATGACTAAACTTAACGTAAGATCTGCTAGAGAGCCATCCTTTGTACAACTGAGTGTCAGCATAACTGAACTACTAAACATCTGGATTGGGTCATGAATTTACAACTATCAAAGGTGGGCGTGTAAGCTGTCATCCAAGGCTGTTTTCTTAGCCTTGTGCTTTAGTAAACATCTTATTTGTGGACCAGAATTGTCAACTTGCTGTTAACAATTCACACAACCGAATTGGGTGGTTATGAAATACTTACAATTCTGCCTCAACCAATTAAGTAAGTCTAATCATTAATATTTTTTAAGGTTTCTGACCCAAAAGGATAACTGGTTTCTTTTTCCACAAATGATGCATGACCACCTGGGTTCTTCCAGCATTTTCTGATTGTTAGATTCCAACATATGTTTATTTATTTGTTGTACTTTCTTGTCTATGAACATATTTTGATTCTCCCCTTTTAAACATGACAACTAGATATTATAAAATGTAGATCAAAGTTCAAAGTAAATTTATTATCAAAATACATATATATCACCATATAAAACCCTGAGATTCATCTTCTTGAAGACATACTCAATAACCCAACAACAGAATGAAAACTGTGATAAAATAATTATAGAATAGTAAATGGGATTAAACATTGACTTTGCATGAGAAGCCAGAGAGTGCAAGTAGATGGTTGCCTCCCTGACTTACCAGTGGAGTGCCGCAGGGATTGGAGCAGGGTCTGTTGTATTTTGTCATCTAGATGTATCATCTAGAATGTTTTATTTTGCTTGCATTTACCTTATCTATACTCTTCATGATTTTGTATACTTCTATCAAATCTCCTCCCATAATTCTATGTTCTAAAGAATACAATCCTAACCTATTCAATCGTCCCTTAAAATTCAGGTACTCTGGACCCAGCAACATCCTCGTAAATTTTATTTGTACACTTCCAACCTTGTTTACATCTTTCCTGACCAAAACTTCTCACAATACTCTAAATTAGGCCTAATCAATGTCTTGTACAACTTAAACATAACATCTCCATCCTCAGGCCTTCATAAATCAATGTATTGAGCACTATGTGCCAAAAGCTTTCTTCATGACCCTAATTATCTGTGATGCCACTTTCATTGAATTATGAACCTGTATTCCTAGATCCCTTTGTTCTACCACACTTAGTGCCTTACCTTTTACTGTGCAAGACCTACCCTGATTGGTCCTACTGAAGTGCAAAACCTCACACTTGTCTGAATTACATGCCATCTGCCACTTTCAGCCCATTTTCCCAGCAGCTGCATATCCTCTGCAAGCCATGATGGTCTTCCTCACTATCCACTACACCCCTAATCTTCATGTCATCTGCAAATTTACTGATCCAGTTAACCACATTATCATCCAGATCATTGATACAGATGAGAATCAAAGGACCCAGCACTGATACTTGTGGCACACCACTAGTCACAGGCCTCCAGTCAGAGAGGCAACCCCCTATCACTCTTCGGCTTCTCTCACACAGCCAACGTCAGACAATTTACTACCTCATCCTCAATGCCGAGCGACTGAACCTTTTTGACCAGCCTCCCATGTGGGACCTTGTCAAATGCCTTGCTAAAGTCCATGTAAAAACATCCACTTTACTGGTAACTTCTTCGAAGAACTCCAAGATCAGTTAGACATGATACCATGCACGAAGCCATGCTGACTAACCTTAATCAGTCAGACTCTATCCAAATACTTACATATTCAATCCATTACAATACCTTCCTATAACTTTCCAAAACTGATGTCAGACTCATCTGCCTATAATTTCCTGGTTTTTGTTTACTTTTTTTAAAAAAACGCAGAAACAACATTGGCTGTCCTCCAGTCCTCTGGTACCTCTCCTGTCGGCGAGGATGTTTTAAATATCTCTGCTAGGGATCTGGAAGTTTCTGCACTTCCACCCTCAGTGTCCAAGGGAACACCACAAAAGGCCCTGGGGATTTATCCACCCTGATTTGCCCCAGGGTAGGAAACACCCTCTTCCTCTGTAATCTGTACAGGGTCCATAAAGTTGATGCTGCTTTGCGTCACTTCTACAGAATCTGTATCCATCTCTCGAGTAAATAAAGATGCAAAGAATTCATTTAAAATCTTCATCTGTTTTGGCTCCACATACGGATTACCATTCTGGTCTTCCAAGGACCAAATTTGTCCCTAGCAATCCTTTTGTTCTGAACATATCTGTAGTATCCCTTAGCATTCTCTTTCACCCTGTCTGCTAGAGCAACTAGCAGGGGAAATTTGATATGAATGGGTATAGATAAAGTAAATGCAAGCAGGTCGGGTGAGGTCATGGATTAAAGATGTCACAACCTCAATCAGTGTATGACCCAGTCTTAACACTATGTTCTTAACACGATAGGAAACTACCTGTAAGAATCATTTTACTGATATCATATGTGTTCCTCTTTTACAGATCTTCAGAAGTACTATTTATTCACTAAATACCATATCTTCACCCTCTTTTATCTGATTCCTTTTTCTTATTTAATCTCCACCATCCTTCACATTTCATTTCCTCCTACGCTGGACCCTTTCTTTGAATCATTAAAACTTTTTTTAATCATAGATAATCACAAAGTCATATAGTCCGCCTGCTTGGCGTCTTTAAACTAATCTTACATTCCATCAATTACCTACGCACTGTGGTTATTTATAGCTAATCAACCTCCTAACCCCATACTTCAGGGATATAAGGAGGAAAGTACCCAAGACATCTTCAAGGAGCGGTGCCTCGGAAAGGTGGTGTCCATTATTAAGGACTCGTATCACCCAGGATATGCCCTGTTACCATCAGGAAGGAGAACCAAAAGCCACCCACTCAGCGATTCAGGAACAGCTTCTTTCCTTCTGCCATATGATTCTGAAATGAACATTGCCATGAACACAACCTCACTTTTTAAAAAAAGTGTTATTTCTGTTTTGCACTATTTTTAATCTACTGTAATTGATTTATTTATTTTTTTTCTTTCTATACTATCATGTATT
The DNA here is from genome assembly GCF_030144855.1 of Hypanus sabinus. Taxonomy (NCBI): domain Eukaryota; kingdom Metazoa; phylum Chordata; class Chondrichthyes; order Myliobatiformes; family Dasyatidae; genus Hypanus; species Hypanus sabinus. The sequence continues at coordinate 48,906,648 of NC_082722.1, forward strand.
GCATTGTACTACTGCTGCTAAGTTAACAAATTTCATGACACATGCTGGTGATAATAAACCTGATTCTGAATTAAACTTAGTAAGGAACATAAAGCCAAGTAATTTCAAAGATTAAGTATCCTATAAATGATACAAAAAATACTGCTACTTAAAATTGCTGGCACTAAAAATTGATTACTGTAAGTATGAAATCCAATTACTTTTAATTATTAACTTTAAGATAAATTTCATTGAAATTTAAATTTACCAGTCTTGTTTTCTTTCCATTTGAAACAAATCTTCTTTCCTCTATTTCTTTTGTAGCTGATTTTACATATAATTCCCCTATTCAAATCTGCACCATCTCTTTTTACCTTCTATCTTTGTTTTATAATTGTTCAACCTAAATAAATGTTTCAGATCCCACGGCATTCAGTTCCCTCAGTGTATAATCTTCAATTTGCACTTCCAACAATGTGACATTAAATATTTCAAAATCTAAAGGTTCAAGGGCAGTCTTGCTAAATGGAAGCTTGTTTGAATTTTCCCCTTGCTGTCCTTGGCTGAACCTGAGAAAGTTTTAGAAAGCTAAGGGTTAATCTGATGACCTTTGCCAAAAATATATTTACAGACCTACTTTGTTCCCCTATTACGCAAGGGAACTAGAACAAAATTCAGATGTCAACTTTGAAAGAGAAGGTTGCAAGGTTAAATCCAGCTCCAGAAGTCAAAGCAAAAGCAATCTGGGGTATTACACCATTCTATCAGATTAATTCTTTGTTTTCTAATGGCTGGGGTCACCTGTCTTGCAAAGACACTGCCCAGAAGAAAGCAATGCTGAACCACGTCTGTACAAAAATTTGCAAGAACACTCATGATCATGGAAAGACCATGACTGCCCATGTGATATGGCATGGCACATAATGAATGAACAATCACCTGCATTGCCATTTTCAGGTAACTGTGAAAATAATATATACAGTAAATGGCTTGGACCTTAGGATTGTATTTCAATGCTCCTAATGTACAGCAAATAGTAGGGACATATCCTGCTACTATTCAGCATCACACAATGCATTACCTCACACTTGGCTGGATTAAATTTCATCTGTTGCTGCTCCGCCTGACTCCAGTTGATCTATGTTTCATTGCATTCTCAATCTTCCTTGCCATCTGATTCTAGCAATTTTAAAATTGTCAGCAAATTTACTGATCAGACCATGACAAACAACAAATATCTTAACTCCAATCCCTCCAGTACAGCACTGGTTTTAGACTGAGTTAGAAGATCAACTTCCACCACTACTTTCTGCTTTCATTAAACCAATTTTGAATCCATTTTGCCAACACATCTTGAATCCCATGTGCTTTAACCTTCTGGATCAATGCATCATGCAGAACACTTTTTGACAATCCACATATACCATGTCTAGTGTTCCACCTTCATCAATTTTCCAGGTTAAAGTCATAAAAATTTATAGCACCGAAACAGGGCCTTCAGTCCATCTAGTCCACTTTGAACCATTTAAACTGCCTACTCTAATCAACCTGCACCTGGACCATAGCTGTCCCTACCTCTACCATCCATGTGCCTATCCAAACTTTTCTTAATGTTGAAATTGAGCTTGCATGCAGCACTTGTGCTGGCAGCTTGTTCTACACTCATGACACTATGAGGAAACAAGATCCCCTCATGTTCCCCTTAACTTCTCATCTTTCACCCTTAACTCATGACGTCTACTTGTCCCACCCAACCTCAGTGGAAAAAGCCTGCTTGCATTTACCCTATCTATAACCCCTCAATTTTGTATACCTATGTCAAATCTCTCCTTAGTCTTCTACATTCCAAGAAACCTACTCAATCTTTCTTTCACTCAAGTCCTCCCAATGTGCCAAAAGCTTTCTCTATGATTTTAACTACCTGCACCACTTTCTTCTTTGGCTGTCCATCGATTTCGATGTTGACTGTGCTGAGAGTTTAGTCTCTGCAGGCACGTTTATGGGCCACAAGATTGGCACTGTCTCCCACATTGGTTGCATTCGTGATTTGGCTAGTCTAGCACCGAATGTCTGCGTGCATGACCTGCTTCATATTTCATCTGCCTTTTCTCCTCGATAGCTGGGATTGACTTATTGACAATGCAGCGCCAACTTCTTCTGTCAAAGCATCTTTCTCCCATGTGTTGACATTCATGTCAGTGTTCTTCATATGGCGCTCGAGCAAATCTTTGTAACGCAGCTTCTGACCACCATGCTTCCTCTTTCCTTCATGTAGCTCGCCATAAAAAACAGTTTTGGGTAAACGATCATCGCTCATTCTTGTGACATGACCAGTCAACACAGCTGAGAAGTTGGGATGAGTGATTCTGCGCTGACTGTCCCAGCACTTTTGAGCACCTCCACATCTGGTACCCTCTCTTGCCACCTGATGTGTAATATTTGGCGTAAATGCCTGAGCTGTGTCTTCACCACTTTCAATGAATTGTGGACCTGTATTCCCAGATCCCTTTGTTCCACCGCACTCCTCAGTGTCTGACTGTTCACTGTGCATGACCTACCCTGATTGGTCCTACTGAAGTGCAAAATCTTGCACTTGTCAGCATTAAATTCCACCTGCCCCCTTTTCCAGCTGGTCCAGATCCCTCTGCAATATTTCTTCATCGTTGTCGACTAAACCTCCAATTTTGGTGCATTCCACAAATTTGCTGATCCAGATAACCACATTGTCAATATAAATGTTAAACAATAGACCCAGCACCAATCCCTGCGGCATTCCACTAGTCAACGGCCTCCAGAGAGGCCCCCATCTACTACTGCGTTGACCCTGCCTTGTGCAGCTGGATCCTGGACTTCCTGTCAGATCACCAGCACGTGGTAAGAGTGGACTCCCTCATCTCCACCCCTCTGACTCTCAACACAGGAACCCCTCAGGGATGTGTACTAAGACCCTCCTTTACTCCCTGTTTACCCATGTAGCCACCCACAGCTCTAATCTGCTATTTAAATTTGCCAATGACACTGCATTGATTGGGCTAATCTCAAACAATAACAAGGTGGCGTACAGGGAAGAAGTCATCTCCCTGACACAGTGGTGTCAAGAAAACAACCTCTCCCTCAATGTTGCAAAAACAAAGGAGCTGGTTGTGGATTACAGGAGGAATGGAGACGGGCTAACCCCAAAGGATCAGGGGTTGAAAGGGTAAACAGCTTTAAGTTCCTTGGTATCCACATCACCAAGGACCTCACATGGTCTGTACACACTAGCTGTGTGGTGAAAAAGGCACAACAGTGCCCCTTTCACCTCAGATGGTTGAGGAAGTTTGGTATGGGCCCCCAAATTCTAAGAACTTTCTACAGGGGCACAATTAAGATTATCCTGATTGGCAGCATCACTGCCTGGTATGGGAACTGTACCTCCCTTAATCGCAGGATTCTGCAGAGAGTGGTGCGGACAGCCCGGTGCATCTGTAGTTGTGAACTTCCCATGATTCAGGACATCTACAAAGACAGACGTGTAAAAAGGGCCCGAAGGATCACTGGGGACCCAAGTCACCCCAATCACAATCTACTGGGAAACAGTACAGCAGCATAAAAGCCAGGACCAACAGGCTCCAGATCAGCTTCTTCCACCAGGCCATCAGACTGATTAACTCACGCTGATTTGAGTGTATTTCTATGTTACATTGACTGTTCTACTTATTATAAATTACTATGATTGCACATTGCACATTTAGATGGAGACCTAATGTAAAGATTTTTATTCCACATGTATGTAAACGATGGAAGAAGTAAATTCAATTCAATTCTCTGGGCTCTCCCACAAAGCCAATGTCTAATCCAACTTACATCCTCACCTTGAATGCTGAGGAACTGAACCTTCCTGACCAACCTCCCAGGCGGGTCCTTGTCAACTATCTAGCTAAAGTCCATGTAGACAATGTCCACTGCCTTGCCTTCATCCACTTTCCTGGTAACTTCCTTGAAAAACTCTATTAGATTAGTTAGACATGACCTACCACACACAAAGCCATGCTGACTATCCTTAATCAGTCCACATCTATTCAAATACTCATATATCCAGTCCTTTAAATACCTTCCAATAACTTTCCCACAACTGATGTCAGGCTCAGCAGCCTATAATTTCCTGATTTATTTTTACAGCCTTTTTTAAACAGCAGAAAAACATTAGCTATCCTCCAATCCTATGGTGCATCTCCTGTCATGAACAGTGATTTAAATATCTCTGCAATTTCTGCATTTGCCTCCCACAGGGTCTGAGGAAATATCTTGTCAGGCCTTTGGGATTTATCCACCTTAATTTGCCCCAAGACAGCAAACACCTCCTCCTCTGTAATCTGGAAAGGGCCCTGGCTGCTGTTTTGCCTCACTTCTATACACTCTGTGTCCATCTGTGTCCTAGATTTAGTGTTGTGCAATGAACCGGATTTGATCAGGGACCTCGAGGTAAAGGAGCCATTAGGAGGTCGTGACCATAATATGATATGTTTTAACCTACAATTTGAGAAGGAGAAGGGAAAATCAGATATGTCAGCATTACAGTTGAACAAAGGGAACTATGGAGCTATGAGGGAGGAGCTGGCCGAAGTTCAATGGAACAAAACCCTAGCAGGGAAGACAGTGGAACAACAATGGCAGGTATTTCTGGGAATAATGCAGAAGGTGCAGGATCGGTTCATTCCAAAGAGGAAGAAAGATCCTAAGGGGAGTAAGGGGAGGCTGTGGCTGACGAGGGGAGTAAAGGACAGTGTAAAAATAAAAGAGAAGAAGTATAACAACATAGCAAAGGTGAGTGGGAAATCGGAGGACTGGGAAGCTTTTAAAGAGCAACAGAAGATAACAAAAAAGGCAATACGCTGAGAAAAAATGAGGTACAAAGGGAAACTAGCCTAGAATATAAAGGAGGATAGTAAAAGCTTCTTTAGGTATGTGAATAGCAAAAAAATAGTTAAGACCAAAATTGGGCCATTGAAGACAGAAATGGGTGAATTTATTATGGGGAACAAGGAAATGGCAGATGAGTTGAACAGGTACTTTCGATCTGTCTTCACTAGGGAAGACACAAACGATCTCCCAGATGTAATAGTGGCCAAAGGTACTAGGGTAATGGATGAACTGAAGGAAATTTATATTAGGTAAGAAACAGTGTTGGATAGACTGTTGAGTCTGAAGGCTGATAAGGTGGTCTGCATCCCAGGGTACTTAAGGAGGTGGCTCTAGAAATCGTGGACGCATTGGTAATCATTTTCCAATGTTCTATAAATTCAGGAACAGTTCCTGCGGATTGGAGGGTGGCTAATGTTGTCCCACTTTTCAAGAAAGGAGGGAGAGAAAAAACAGGGAATTATAGACCGTTTAGGCTGACGTCAGTGGTGGGAAAGATGCTGGAGTCAATTATAAAGGAGGAAATTACGACACATTTGGATAACAGTAGAAGGATCAGTTCGAGTCAGCATGGATTTATGAAGGGGAAATCATGCTTGACTAATCTTCTGGAATTTTTTGAGGCTGTAACTATGAAAATGGACAAGGGAGAGCCAATGGATGTAGTGTACCTGGACTTTCAGAAAGCCTTTGATAAAGTCCCACATAGGAGATTAGTGGGCAAAATTAGGGCACATGGTATTGGGGAGAGAGTGGTGGATATGTGGAATGCTCTGCCCCAGAAGGTAGTGGAGGCCAAGTCTCTGGATGCTTTCAAGAGTTAGATAGAGCTCTTATAGATAGCGAGGTCAAGGGATATAGAGAGAGGGCAGGAACGGGATACTGATTGTAGAATCAGCCATGATCACAGTGAATGGCGGTGCTGGCTAGAAGGGCCAAATGGCCTACTCCTGCACCTACTGTCTATCTCCCAAGTAAATACTGATGTAAAAAAAATCTATTTAAGATTTCCCCCATCTCTTTTGGTCCACACATTACCATTCTGATCTTCCAGAGGACCAATTCTTGTCCCTTGGAATCCTTTTCTCTTAATGTACACATAGAATCTCTTAGGATTTTCCTTCACCTTGTTTGCTAGGGCAGCCTCATGCCTTCTTTTAGCCCTCTTGATTTCTTTCTTAAGTGTTCTTTTGCATTTCTTATACTCCATAAGTACTTCATTTGTTCTTATCTGCCTGTACCTGCTATGCACCTCATCTTTTCCTAAACAAGGCCTCACAATCTCTGGAAAATCAAGATTCCCTATTCCTGTTATCCTTACCTTCTATTCTGACAGGCTCATACAAGCTTTGTACTCAAGATTTCACTTTTGAAGGCCTCCCATTTACCAAGTGCACCTTTGCCAGAAAACAGCCTGTCACAGTCCACACCTTTCTGACACCATCAAAATTGGCCTTTTACCAATTTAGAATCTCAACCTGTGAACCAAATTCTGTATTTTTCCATATTTACTTTGAAACTAACAGCATTATGATCACTACAATGGGAGAGATGCAGTGTTCCTCTACAGTGGGACTTTATGTACAGATTAAGAAAACTTTCCTGAACACATTTGACAAATTCTATCCCATCTAGTTCTTTTAGAGTATGAAGTCCAAGTTCCAAACATAAAGCCTCACTAGACAAGTTGTCCTGACTAAGCACTGCCATATTTCCCCTGAATAATTATGCTAGCCATTCCCCTTTTATCCCTCCTGCTCTGTTGTGCCTAAAACAGCAGAACCCTGGAATAATGAGGGGCCAGTCCTGCCCCTCCTGCAACTGTCCCACTAATGGTTACAGTATCATAATTCTATGTTGATCCATGCCCTGAGCACACCTGCTTTTCCTACAATACTTCTTCCAGTGAAATATACACAGCTCAGGACATTTGCTGTACCATGCTCAACATTTCAATTCCTGACTTTGTCTGAGGTCTTGACAACACGTCTCCACAACCTCACCATTATCTGTCTGGCACTCTAGTTCCCATAACCCTGGAGCTCTTGTTTAAACATCCCCATGCAGTATAAGCAAACCTTTCCACTAGGACATTAGTCCCCCTCCAGTTCAGGTGCAAATCGTCTCTTCTGTACAGGTCCCACCTTCCTTGGAAGGGAGTGCAATGATACACAAAAAAAAATCGGCCACCCTTTCTCCTTCACCACCTTCTCAGCCATGTGTTAAACTGTATGATCTTCCTAGTTCTGGCCTCGCTAGCACGTGGCATGGCCAACAATCCTGAAATCACAATTCTAGAGGGCCTGCCCTTTAACCTAGCACCTAACTCCCTGAACTCATTTTGCAGAATCTCATCTCTCTTCCTACCTATGTCATTCGTACCTACATGGACCAGGAGCTCTGGCTGCTCACCCTCTCATTTAAGAATGATGAGGACTCAATCCAAAATGTCCCAGATCCTGGCACATTGGAGGCAAGCTACCATCTGTGAATCTCGTTCTCACCCTCAGAACTTCCTTTCTGTTTCCCTAAACAAAGAATCCCCTATCATCACAGCTCACCTCTTCTCCCCCTTGTCTTCTGAGTCATAGAGTCAGACTCAGTGCCAGAGATCTGATGGCTGTGACTTTCCTCTGCTAGGTTATTCCCACTCCACCCCCAACAGCATCCAAAGTGTAGACCTGTTGTTGAGGGGAAATGGCCACAGGGTGACTCTGCACTGGCTGCTTATCCTTATTCCCCTTCCTAACTGTCACCCTGTGTTCTGTGTTCTGCACTATGGGTGCAACTATCTCTTTTATGTCCTATTCATCACCATCTCAGCCTCCTGAATAATCCAGAGTTCATCTAGTTCCACCTCCAAATCCTTCACACAGAATGTCAGAAGCTGTAGCTGGATGTAGTTTCATAGCTGAAGTTGTCATGTACACAGAAGGTTTCCCTGCCTTCCCACATCCGCAAGAGGAGCATTCAACTATCCAACCTGGCATCTCTATTATTCTAACTGTGCAAATACAAAGAAAGAATACAATAAATAAACTGGGGGGGGGGGGGCAAAAAAATCCACCTACGACTTTTTTGTCTTCTTTCACTCAAGCCTCTTCTCACTAAAGCCAAGAGCCAAAGCCTCAAAATCCCTACCCTAACACTATCCACTCCAACAATGGCCGCTCCACTTGTCCCTCCATTATTTTATTTTGTTCTTGCCAATTAATTTCGATTGCTGACTGACTACTGCTCAAAACACCAAACTGCCATGACTCAATGCATTACGTACTCAATTGGCGAACCTGAGTGAGCTGCATTTTCTCATGTTTTGGATCACGGACTGCCAATGCTCACAACAACTTCTGAAATAAACTCAAATTTGACTTGAGATATAGGATTTGTCTCGTAAAACAAAACACATGCCAACTCTCTCTAATTATTCCCAGCTTTGCTAAGTCAACAACTGTTTGTTAATAATTTTCCTACTACTAAAAGGAGGCTTTTGGTCTGTAGCTTCCAGTTTAACCTATATATTTTGAATTAAAGAACAATCCCATTTTATAAGCAGTTGTGTACCATTTATAATCTTCTAATAGCTTTGCTACTATCCCCACATTACAAGGCAATTAGAAGATAATGTCTTTGGCCTCTGGCATTTCCAGTTTATGTAATTCAATAATCTAGTGAGCATTACAGCTTTTTCAGATAATTCCGTTTGAGGACTTTAAACATTTAAATATCTCAATCTGTTTTTATTCAATCCAACATTGCTACTGCTTCCTCCTTCACTGTTGCATCAGCAGCACCCTCTCCTAGTGAAGCAGATAGAAAATACCAAAGTGAATATTGTGGATGCTAGAAATCTGAAAATAAAACAAAAACTTGGTAAATATTCAGGTCAGGTAAAATCCACAAAGAGGGAAATCGACTTATCGTTGGAAGTTATCAGAATAAATGCAAATTAAATCATTGACCACCCGTTTCTGGTTTGTATAATTACAAAATTCATTCATTTTATCTTGTATTTTAGCTACTATTTTCATTTCCATTTTAAAAAATCTTATATTTTGTCACTGTCTTACTTTTTCTGGCTTAGTTTAATCTCTGGGAATAAACCTCAGTTAGTCTGGGCTTGGATGTCATTTGCTTCTCATTAACTATGTCAATTCTCCTCTGCAAAATCCACAATTTGCCTTGCAATTTTTGTTTCTCATTTTAACTGAATCATATTTTCTTTCCAACTCACTGGTTAGTTCTTCTTTATATTTGTATTTGTCTGTCCTAATTATTCTGAATGTGATTATATTCTAACCGAAACCCTCTCGAGTACTGCTCCATTTGGCTTTTCTGAATGCCTTTCTTCCTCTTTGAGAGATAACCTATTTCAAGAACATAAGAACATAAGAACTAGGAGCAGGAATAGGCCATCCAGCCCGTCGAGCCTGCCCCGCCATTCAATAAGATCATAGTTGATCTGTCCATAAACTCAGCTCCATCTACCTGCCTTTTCCCCATAACCCTTAAACCCCTTACAATGTAAAAACCTATCTAACTGTTTCTTAAGTATATTTAGTGAGGAAGCTTCAATGGCCTCTCTGGTGCAGAGAATTCCACAGATTCACCACTCTCTGGGAAAAACAGTTTCTCCTCATCTCCATCCTAAATCTTCTCCCCTGAATCTTGAGGCAATGTCCCCTAGTCTAGTCTCACCTACCAATGGAAACAACTTTCCTGCTTCTACCTTATCTATCCCTTTCAAAATTTTGTATGTTTCTATAAGATCCCCTCTCATTCTTCTGAACTCCAGAGAGTATAGTCCCAGGCGATTCAATCTCTCATAACTTAACCCCTTCATCCCTGGAATCAACCTGGTGAACCTCCTCTGCACTGCCTCCAAAGCCAGTATATCCTTCCTCAAGTACAGAGACCAGAACTGCACACAGAACTCCAGGTGCGGCCTGACCAGTACCCTGTATAGTTGCGGCATGACCTCCCTGCTCTTGAATTCAATCCCTCTAGCAATGAAGGCCAACATTCTGTTTGCCTTCATAATAACCTGTAAGCCAACTTTTTGCGATTCACAAACAAGCACTCCCAAGTCCCTCTGCACAACAGCATGCTGCAATCTTTCACCATTTAAGTAATACTCTGCTCTTCCAAAGTCGATGATCTCACATTTACCAAAGTTGTATTCCATCTGCCAGACCTTGGCCCGCTCACTTAACCTATCTATATCCCTCAGCAGACTCTCCACATCCTCTGTACAATTTGCTTTTCCACACAGTTTAGTGTCATCAGCTAATTTTGCTGCGCTACACTCAGTCCCCTCTTCCAAATCATCAATGTAAATGGTAACCAGCTGTGGTCCCAGCACCAACCCCTGCGACACCCCACTCACCACTGACTGCCAACCAGAGAAACACCCATTTATACCAACTCTGTCGTCTATCGGTTAACCAATCCACTATCCATGCCAAAACATTTCCTCCGACTCCATGCATCCGTATCTTATTTAAAAGTCCCTTGTGCCCCTCCTTATCGAACGCCTTCTGGAAATCCAAGTATATGACATCCATCTGTTCCCCTCTATCCACTGAACTTATTATGTCCTCAAAGAACTCCAGTAAGTTTGTCAAACAGGACCTGCCCTTTCTGAATTCATGCTGCATCTGTCTAATGGAACTACTCCTTTCTAAATGTTCCACTGTTTCTTCCTTAGTGATAGCTTCAAGCATTTTCCCAACTACAGATGTTAAGCTAACTGCCTGTCTTTTGCCTACATCCTTTTTAAAAAAGTGGCGTGACATTTGCTGTCCTCCAATCTGCCGGGACCTGCCCAGAGTCTAGAGAGCTTTGATAAATGATTACCAACGCGTCTACTATAACCTCCGCGAATCCCTTCAGCACCCTGGGATGCATCCCATCAGGACCAGGGACTTACCTACCTCCAGACCCTTCAGTTTGCTCATCACTATCTCTTTAGTGACAGTGATTTTATCAAGGTCTTCTCCTCCCATTTCATCCCTAACATCCTTCTTTGGCATATTAGACATGTCCTCCACCGTGAAGACTGACACAAAATAGTCGTTCAATGCCTCAGCCAGTTCCTTATCACCCAAAGCAATTTCCCCTTCTTGTCTTCCAAGGGACCTACGTTAACTTTAGCCACCCTCTTCTGCTTTATATATTTATAAAGACTTTTGCTCTGTTTTTACATTTTGTGCTAATTTACTTTCATACTCTATCTTCCCTTTCCTTATTTCTTGTTTAGTTGTTCTCTTACACTTTTTAAAGTTTTCCCAATCCTCCAGTCTCCCACTACTCTTTGCGACTTTGTACTCATGAGCTTTTAATTTGATACTATCTTTTATTTCCTTAGTTATCCAAGGCTGGCTCTCCCCACACTTACTGTGCTTTCTTTTGACTGGAATATACTTCTGTTGAGTACTGTGAAAAATCTCTTTGAAAGTATTCCACTGTTCCTCAACTGTCCTACCAAATAGCCTGTGCTCCCAATCTACATTAGCCAACTCTTCCGTCATCCCACTGTAGTCTCCCTTGTTCAAGCATAATACACTAGTTTTAGATCTAACCATTTCATCCTCCATCTGTATGTGAAATTCAATCATACTATGATCTCTCTTTCCAAGAAGATCCTTGATTACAAAATGGTTAATCTTACCTGTCTCACTGCACAGGACTAGATCTAAGATAGCATTTTCCCTCGTAGGTTTACTAACATGCTGCTCGAGAAAGCAATCACGGATGTATTCTATGAAGTCTCCTCAAGACTTCCTTGACCAACCTGATTCACCCATTCTACGTGGAAGTTAAAATCCCCCATGACAACTGCTGAACTGTTCTTGCAAGCCTCAGTTATTTCTTGGTTAATTGCCTCTGCCACTACAATATTTTCATTAGGTGGCCTTTAGACAACTCCCACCAGTGATTTTTTCCCTTTACCATTCTTAATCTCTACCCAGATGGATGCAACATTCTGCTCAGTAGATCTTCTATCATTTCTCACAATTGCCCTGACCTCATCCCTAATCAAAAGCACCACTTCTCCTCCTCTGCCTTCTTGCCTATCTTTCCATATTACCAGAAATAATTGCCATCTTCATTCATGATACTGTTACTAGGACAGTCCATTGAAGAATAATCTCAATTACTCATTTTCACAATCATGTTCTTGTAGTTTGCATTATGTCTTTTCTCTGCTTTTCACTTTGGAATCTTATTGTATAGATAGCTCCTTAGTCATTAAAAAATTCTGTTATTTTTAATTCCCCATCTACATTAATTCTTTTTCTACTATTGAACACTTAAACTAATTGATTTAGCTTATTGATAATATGACAGTGTTAGGCAAGTATTCCGCCCAGATTCAGAGGACATACCAGAAAACATTTCTGACAGGTCTTTTGGACCCAGGAAAGTACCAAATCAACTAACAATTGATAACGTGTATCGATAGATTTATCCGTTAAGGAACTGAAACAATATAACAAGTTTAACCTAACCAAATTTATGAGGAAGTAATCCTTCAAAATGAAATTCTAAATGTCACATTTCAGAATCTAACGGAACCACATCAAACAAACACCAATATAAACAAAAAAAAATCGGCAGCATTCATTTAAAATGGTTCGGCACCCGCTGCGTTTATTAAAGTTCCCCGATGAAATGCAAACCGGAAATAAAACAAACAGAACAGTGAACATCACTTCAAACAAAATCTCAGTTCAGTAGATTTAATGACAAGAGAAGGAAATGAACCTACATTTCATTTTTTGTTTTGTGAGTGTGCTGCTTCATGATTTTTCTTTGATACTTATAAAGGATTTTTAACATATTGGTGGGGACGAGGTGATAAAACAAGTCTTAACATAAAAATTACCAGTAAAGTTCAGCTCGCACGCCGCCGAGGTTCGCTGCTTGCGCCGACTGTGGGCAGGCAGCCTCGCTCTCCCCCTGCGGGAGCGTCGGGCAAAGCACAAAGAGCGAGCGAACGCGCGACCCGCAGCCCGCCCGCCCGCCCGGCCAGCCGGCCGCCATTTTAGTTGCCTGCCGCCAAGCCGTTGCTGTGCCGGAGCGATTCTCTCGCGAGGAAGGACGCCATTATCGGATTTTAACAAGCAAGAAACGAGAACTGAACGGTAATAACCACCGCGATAGTGCGGCTCTCGTTTGTAAACTGTGTCTGCTCTGTTCGCCTGTCTTGGCCAGGGAAATGACTGGAATGTGCCGATTTTTATTAGAAATATGCCTATACGAGCGCCGCATTTTCAGGTGGAGCGGCCTACAGGAGATACGCCCGATTTTAATAATTCTTGGCTGTAGTCTTGTTTTATGTTTCATGTAACAAACAAGGTAATAATGATTGAAGACGGTAATTACGGCTAGGGATAGCTTGCCGATTGCGTATTCGTTCATTCTCTATTAGTGAAAACTGTTACGGTACCACAGAATTCCAATTTCGGTCTTTTGTATTTTACATCGGTGGAACTAGAAATAATGTTTCATGAGGTGAAAAGTCCAGGTTGGCGTTAAACATTATTTTTTGAATGTGTATATATTTCTAACTCGGATCATGTATAAATTCGAATAAATTCGGTAACTGCATTATTATTGTACACAACTAAAATGGTTTGATAATGTGCTGAAATTTAAAAAAAAATTAAAACCGCAGATTCGTCAAGGATTTAAATACAATGCTCTTTTTATAGATGAAGCACCGAGGAGTTGTATTAGTACCGGAATTCAAGTTATTTGAAATGAACAAAATAATTTGCCAATTTTCACATGACGAATGATATGCTAATACAGTCCATGAAGACAGAAAGAGCCATGTCCGCTGATGCTTTTATGTTTATGCAATTATGAATCCTCTACAGTCTATAACTATATATAGTATTTTGTAACTACCGTAGTTTGGTGCTCGTAGTATCGGCAATTTCAGTATCATTCAGAAACCAGAGACCAAAGGAGAACATGTGCTGGTTTTGCATGGCCATGACAGCGAAGGCTTACAGGCCTTGAGAGTAAAGTTGTTATTCCTGCTTGCAGTTGCAGATATCTGAAGTGGGTCTTGAAACGCTTCTCACTTCTAATGTAAAAATATCTTAAAACATTGGATTAATTGCAATTAGAAAATAATGAAAAAAAGATATGTTTAAAAAAAGCCCAAGATTGCAATTTGTTTTGAAAAAAACAGCAAACTGTGAACATGAGTTGGTGCACCAATCCTTTCGACCTGGCATTGCCGGTGTTGGAATTTGAAAAGGATGCGTTTGTTTCACTTGGACGATTTTACTGTTTCAAACACTTTCAGTTTTTTTTAATGTCTGTATTTCTTGGATTAGTCTTTACAGTGATGAGAAATCTTATTCCCAATGCACAACGAGTAAACACTTTGTGTTTACGTTCTATTGAGAAATGGGTAGTTCCTGTGAGAAATGCCACTTCAATTAGTGTGCATATAATGTTTTAGGTATTTGAATGCAGATATTAAATTGCAGCCTGACTGGTAAATTTTTAATCTATTGGTCCCATTTTTAAAATATTCAAGTGAATATCTAAAATTGGATGGCTTTGTTTGAAATTAATAAAAAGCAGACTTTTGTCTACATTGTGATATTAATTGTAACATGCAATAAAATATCCTGCATTAGAACTGGGGATTTATTTTCATTGACGGTTAAACAGGATGGTGAAGAAACTGATTCAACAGGTCATGAAAATCTCTATGCTTTCAAATCCATTTGCTTCTGATTAATCTTTTTCTTCATCCTATTCAACCCTGTCTCAAATCCATCTATAAATTTTAAAAAATGAGCTTTAGTTGCCTACAGGTTTGACTTTTCAAATGTTGCATTTATTAGTACTTGTTTTATTTCATTTCCAAAATTGTTGGTCCAGTGCATGACTATTTGATCTACCAAAGACCTAAAACTCTGGAATTCTTACTCTTGCCTTGCCTCTGGAATGCCTCTCTTTTCCTGGTTTGGACAAAGGGTTGAACAAAATTGGAAGCTGGAGATCTGTAGAGTATTCACTACCATTTATTAGAAATACTCACAGCACCTTCCATTTGTTTATTGATGAATGAAGGTAGACTGATTGGGAATTGTCTAGTTTAGCTTTGTTCTACTCTTTGGATCATTGATATTCTTCAAGAAAGGAAATCAGAATTTCTATATTGGTTTAATCTATGTGATACTGTAGAGAGAGGTGGAGTGGCTGACAACACTGTTTCTTTATTAATAGACCTGGTGGGCTAAATCTGAAAAGTGACAGCTGCATTGTTTATCTTAGTGTAAAGCTGATCTTGAAATGGAGAGAAAATATGAATACAGTCAAGTTAGCCTTGAGTCAATTCATTGGGAAAATGTTTGAATGTATTGGTAAGAAGAATTACAACATGTTAAAATATAGCTTCGTGAGTTTGGGTTAAATAAAAAAGCTTAATGGACAAAAAAAATGAGGAATAAAGCAGTCAGTTTTAAGTTGATCAGTACTTACTAGTAAGTGATATCAGAATCATAAGCTATCAATAATTATAAGATGATAAGGATTCTGAGAAAGATTGGGTAGATGCTAGGGGGTTCTGAATGGAAATTGTTGAACTAAAATCCTCAAGACTGAATCTAGAATTGGGCCATTCACCCCACTGAGTATGTCATTCAGTCATTCATGGTTGATTATTTTCCCCCTCAACCCCATTCCCTTCCCTTCTCCCCATAATATTTAACATCCTTATAATAAAGAGTTTTTGCTCCATTTTATAATTTGGTTCTTTTGCTTGGTCAATAAATTGGTTCGTCTAATGGAACATGGACTATTTTGACTTCTATTATGATTCATGTTCTTTGTAAGTTCTCTGTATGAGAAGGAGTTGTCTAAATTAGTGCAAAACTAGCCAATCAATATATCAAGAGTATTTTGCAATAGTTCAGGAAAAATTGTTTTGGAAGCTAGTATGAAATCAGCCATACTTACAACTAAAGTTAAATATATTTGATGATCTGCTGCCTTTGTAATTTATAGGAAATCGAGGAGACCCCTGAATTTTACACAGCAGGATTTAGGAGCTTTGGTTCAAGACTACTGATGGGTTTTAAAAGTTTCGAGAGGCTTTTATAAATATCTGAAATGATAATGAACTCCTTTGTTTAACCAGCCTTTCTATTCAGTGACTGTTAATGCAATCAGTTGTTGTATATCATTTAACAAGTTTTCAATGATTAGCCAGACAAAAACCACATAGTTATTAAGTTAGAATCGTGGATGTATGAATAATTATGTAGTAGGTGGTGGATTTCAGGAAAAATGTAGCATTTGGAAAACAGGAAAAATTTAGTAAAACTGGGGATGGTAAATCTATGTAATCGCCAAATTGCTTTACTGTTAAGAAAGCTCAGTATTTACAGGAAGATGCTGATCTGGGCGGAGCTAAAGCTAATGAAATCAGTGGACTTTTGGTAAAGTCAACAGATAGATGTTGATTTGAGCAGTCCTTGTTTCGGGATATAGAACACACAACACAGGAGCAGGTCATTTGTGCTGATCATGATGCTAATTAAACTGTTCACATTCCTGTATGTGACCTGTATCCCCCAGTTCCTACCTGTTCATATGCTTGTCTAAATGCCTTTAAATATTGCTATTATAGGATTGAAGGCTAAAGTTAAGCACATAAAAGATAACACCAAAAACTTAAAAAATGTTTGTACCTCAATGTGCTTAGCCTTTTTTTCCCCATGGTATGGAAGTCTAAAACTCAAGGGCATGGTTTTAAGCTGAGGGAGGAATTTAAATAATTCAAGATATGAACTTATTTATCAGGCGTACATCGAAACACAGTGAACATACCAAAATGCGTGCTGGGGTGGGGGCAACCCGCAAGTATTGCCTGATATTGCGGCACCAGCATGGTATGTCCAGGAGACTCGAGGGGCACACAGTGTAGCGGTTGTATTGAATAAGCCTACCGGAAGTTGTAGAAACAATATACATTGATATTGTTTAAAAGGTATCTAGATAGGAAAGGAGTGGAAGGAGACAGCCTAATGCAGTAAAACGGAATTAGTGTAGATGCATCACAGTTCCCATAGGCAAGTTGGGCTGAAGAGTCCATACTTGCACTGTACAACTCTGACTCTATATAATGCTGGTTTAGATTGGGGTGCCCAAACTTGGGCAACCATTTCTGGTTGAGCAGAAGGCCACGACCAGATATTCTTCTGATAGGTCTTGGTGCATGTTACAGAAGTGCACTAAAGCAAAGCATATGCCTAATTTATGTGTTGCCCTTTGTACAAAATTCTACAGTACAAATGAGGCCTTGAGAACATGAAAGGGGGTCTTGGTTGCTGAGACTTGCGTGTTTATTATTTAAAGGACATCACCATAATTTAACAATTGTTACTGGTCCAAGGTACCCATTATCCTTCAGATATATTTTACAACAGGGGTTTCCAATTGTTTTTATGTCATGGAACCTAACCAGGTTGGGGACCCCTGGTCTACAGTATTAGTTTGCTCCCACCTTTCCTGCTGCTGATTTCCTCAGCTTTTCTGTTCTATCTTACCTCTTCAGTGATCGGGCATCTGTTAAGACCATCTGTTAAAACTATCAGTGATAGTTTTTAAAATATTCTTTTCCAGGAAATCAATTAAAATTGGAAAAATAATTCTCTATGAACTCATTTTAGTCATTTTTGTGGTAAATGTGTTGCTTTATATCATTTGTAAGAATTATTTGTGCTGTTTTATTTTACTATCCATTTTACAATGTCCTGTATATTATTATCAATATTGGACAAGAACGTCAATAAAATTTAAATTGATTTGTGACTTGTTTTGCAATTATTACCACAATTTCATTTTACTATTCCTTTTTATTTGTTCATTTTGGTATTGATCTTGTGATTGGGGAAGTTAAACTTGTCAATTCTTCTTACTGTTGTTTAACTTTTTTAATTCATCAAAAGAAGTGTGCAAAGCCCCAGTTGTCCATCTGATCAATGGGAAATCCTGCTAGTTGTATATCTGACTCAACTGATACTTCAATATGAGCTGGGTTATTCAGAGCACACACAAGTTATATGGTTGTAGTTGGGGTTGTGGTCTGAAACACGAGTCAATCTAAAACGAGAAAATCTGCAGATGCTGGAAATCTGAGCAACACACACAAAATGCTGGCGGAACTCAGCAGGTCAGGCAGTATCTATGGAAAACAGTACAGTCAACATTTCAGCCTGACCACTGTTTTCCATAAGCTGCTGCCTGGCCTGCTGAGTTCTCCAGCATTTTGTGTGTGTGTGTGTGTTGATTGAGTCAAGAATTTAAGTAGGTTTGTAGCCAGAGCTGCTCCCTTTATTGGGTTCACTAAAGAACATATTATCCAACTGTTCTGTTTTAATAGTATCACCCAATGTGTATGGAAGTTGAGCTAATGTACACCATCAAAGTTCCAAACATGCCAGATTATCATAGTTTTACTGTATATTGGGATGTTTTTGCCTGTTGTGCTATCAGTTGATTTGGGATTGGTTGCCAGTACTTAAGGGACCTGAGAAGAAGAGTGTATAAAGCTGTCCTGAGCAAAAAGCTTTTGTTTTAGAGATTCTTGGTTTGGAGTCTGTTCCATGTGTAAGTGGAGTGTGAGAGATAGTGGTGTTGAGACTGACCTAGAACTGAGTCACAAGGAAGCTGTAACTGGGAAATCTAAAAGTATTCACAAAGCAAACCTTCAGGAGAGAGCCCAAAAAATCGCTCTCCTGACAACGTTTTGTATTTCTTCAACTAAAAGCTATGAACAATAAGTCCTTAACTACAGTTCAGATTACTAGAATGTTGAGACGAAATAGCTGTCTGCACTACATTAGGAAGGGGTGCACATTTTAAAAATGTGCGAAGAGCAGGAACATTCATCTTTTGTCTTACCCTATGTAATTTCAATGGGACAGAATTAGTGTTTCATTAAATTGTGTACAACTTTTATTTTTGCTGAAGGGTCTCTGCCCAAAATGTCGACTGTTTACTCCTTTCCATAGATGTTGCCTGGCCCGGTGAGTTCCTCCAACATTTTGTGTCATTTGCTTTGGATTTCCAGCATCTGCAGAATTTCACATGTTGATGATTTGATCACATCCTCTTCAAACTTTTGACCTGTGTCAACCAGTCTTTAAAATGCTGCTTTCTCATTCATGGCACTTGGTTGCCTCCTTTCCTGCTGACTCATTGCAGTGCATATCATTCCATATCTGCTGAAGTGTTTGGGCCAAAATATCGATTGTACTTTTTTCCATAGATGCTGCCTAGGCTGCTGAGCACCTCTAGCATTTTGTGTGTTGCTTGGATCTCCAGCATTTGCAGAGTTTCTCTTGCTTGTCATTCCATATTTTCACCCCTTTGTCTTTGCTAACTAAAACCATCAGACATGGATGTTTAGTTACCATGCAGGTGGCCCCTGCCCACAGAGTAACTTTTGCTTTCTATAAAACTCTTACTCCAAAGTTTGAAACTTACTCTTACTGTACACATGCACTCACTAATATCTATACTACTATACAGCCACCCGAACAAATACACAAGCATCCCTCTGGTGTCCTGAATGGACAGTAACCATCTTTTGCAACTGTTGGCCCTGTTTCACCAAACTACCCAATATGGTTATTTAACCAAACACAAATGCACATACGCCACACTTTCATATCTACCAGTTCAGATCACCAGCGTGTTCTTAGAAATTTCATGGTTTTGCTAACCTGAACAGATCTAAGCATGGGGTACTACTCTTTAAAATAAATAAATTCAACCCCTTAAACTGTTAAGGTCGCTGGCCAAGTAGCGGCTCACAACTGTATCTAAGGCGAGGCTGCAAATCTGACTGCCTAAAGCTGAGTCACATGGAAGCTCTAACTGAAATATAGAAATCTTTGTTCACACAGTGAATCATCAGGTGAGCAAGTCTCAAATTAAATACATCACACAAACCAATCTTTCATCCTTGGACTCACTTTACACCGCATGCTGCCAGGATAATCAAGGACACGACCCACCCAGCCAACGCACTTTTTGTCCCTCTTCCTTCCGGGAGAAGGTTCAAGAGCTTGAAGATTTGTACGGCCAGATTTGGGAACAGCTTCTTCCCAACTGTGATACGACTGCTGAACAGATCCTGACCCGGATCTGGGCCGTACCTTCCAAATATCCGGACCTGACTTGCACTACCTTACTTCCCCTTTTCTATTTTTTTAATTATGATTTATAAGTTAAATTTTTATTATATTTACTTTGATTTGTATTCCAGGGATCTCAGAGCACAGAATCAAATATCGCTGTCTTGATTGTATGCTCTAGTGTCAATTGCTTGGTGACCATAAAGTAAAGTAGAAAGTAGTAGTAGTAAGTATTTACTGCTGGTGTCTTCCAAAACCTAGACACCCAAAGTATACCCCTTTTGTTACAGTGTTGAGGGATGGCTCTAGGATTATACAAATAACCAGAACAGGCTAAAGGACAAAACAGATCTGTCCTGCACTGCATTAAGTGGCACGGATACACCTTTAACAATTCTTTAACAATGTGCTAATAGCTAGAACATTCTATTGTCTTATTCTATGTAGTTTCAATGGGATACTGATTCTTATTTTAGGTAACCTATAATTATGCTATCTTTAATGTCATAACTTCAGAATGATCTCTAACAGTAGCCTTTCTTTGGATACTTAATGGGATGCTCCTTGATCTTGTTCAAGTTTATTATAATCTGACTCCACATACTGTATATACAACCAAAATTTAAGTTGTAATACCATTTAGAAAATTTAAATCAAACAAAGCCCTGCTTAATCTGTAGAAATCCATTTAGGAATGCAGAGCTTTTGCACCTTGTAGCTTCCAGAGGACGTTCATCTGTTTTTACAGTTTTTTGACTCTATCTGCTGTTTTGATGTTTTCTGATTCCCCAAGATCACAGTGTTTTATGTGTATAAAGCGAAAAATGACAAGCTTAATTGAACAACATTCAATTGATTTGGACAATTTGAGAAAATTATTTGTATCCCTTCTCTTTGGCTTACAACACTTTATTTCTGAAGTTGTATTTTTCATCTGTTTCAAAAGCAATTCTTAAAATATTGGTCAAACAACCAGTCTTTTTAGGCACCCTTCCACATTCCCAGACCAACTAGTCTGTCCTCGGCCTCCTCTATTACGAGAGCACCTCATATTCCACCTGGATAGTCTACAGTCCTATGGTGTGAACATTGAATTACCTCATTCCCCCTCTGAACCCACTGTATCAGTCCATCACACACATTCTCTTAATTCAGCATCTATGGAGAGGAATAAACAGTCAACATTTCAAGCTGAATCATCGAAGTCAAAGGACTGATGAAGACTGGTTTCCAGGAAGGATTTGTGGTTGTGATATTGAGTCTGGGTAAGCATATTGTCGAAGAGTCGGAGAGCAACCAATACCACAGAGGGAGAGCAGTGAGAGGATCTCACATAGTTCCTAAGTAAGAGATTTAATCTGCAGGGTGAAGGGCTTCTTCAGCCCTTTACCTTTTACACCGATTACCTCCCAGTTTCACTTTATTCCCCCCCTCCCCCATCTTCCCTCACTCACCACCATCTCCCTCACCTGGCTTCAGCTATCACCTGCCAGTTTGTACTCCTCCCCCTCCCCCCACCTGCCTATTCTGGTTTCTTCTCCCTTCCTTTCAAGTTCAGATGAAGGGTCTTGGCCCAGAACATCCTCTATTTATTCCTCTCCATATATGTTGCCTAACTTGCTGAGATCCTCAAGCATTTTTGGGTGTTCCTCTTAATTCTTCAATTAGGATTCCTTTAACTCCACTATTTCCATTTTCCCATCCCACCTGATTTCATGCTGCCTTCCTATCACGTGGCAGTCATCTGACTCAGCTTGTACTCTTCTTCCATCTGCCTATTACTCTTCCTTACCTGGATATTGCTTGTCAAATCTTGCTCTTCCTCTTTGCACTAGCTATTTCTCCTTGGTTCTTTCAGTCCAGGTGGATCAACCCAAAAAGTTGACTGACTGTTTGCCTCCAAAGCTGCTTGACCCACCAAATTCCTCCAGTGGATTTTTTTCCCTCCATATTTTAGCATCTGCAGTTTTTTATGTGTCCTTTTGTTTGCTTTCTTCCTGTTTCTACTTTTGAAAATAATCTCATTTATTTTCTATTTTATTAATAAGTTATTGCCAGTGATAGCTATTTTTATTGCCCATCTTAACTGCCTTTGAGAAAATTATGGCAGGCTGCTGACTTGACCACTGCATAATTTTTGAAAAGAAAATTTTTTGAAAACTGAAAACAATTGTAGAGTGAAACCACATGGAAATGGTTCTTTAGCTCATTATTTATGCATAGACTACCAAATATTTATCTATATAAATACTGGAGTGGCCAATTTTAACTAACCAATTGCTGCAGATGGCAACCCCCACAGATTTGTTATACTTGTATGATGTGCCCTCCAGTTACTCCAAAAATGATTGTTCCAAAAGTCAAAGGTATGTATTCGATATTTTATTGGCAATTAGCAAAGATACAATATTGAAACAATGAAGCTTAAGCATACTTCAATGTAATTAAGCATAACTAAGAGGCCAATAAAAGATATGACATCCATCGCCCATAGCTCCAAAATGCCCTGAACAAAGCACAAATATGAAACTTATTCCCTTTGCTTTTCCCACATTCCCATTCGTGACTAGCTACCATTATAAACATAATAAATGCACAACACAGAATACAATGCAGATAGAGAACAGATACATGGCTCCTACATTCCAGCCCCCTAATTATTATAGTATAATAACTACAACTATATGCTACTGTGGCACAGGTTTCAGGAAATCTCAACATTCATACAAATGTCCTCTCTTTTGGTAAGCAGTCTTAAAGTCTTACAAGTCTTGACAAACCATGTTGTTCCAATTGACCACATTCAGGAAATTCTGTCTTGAATGGCTGCTGCCGAAGCTAATTTATTTTTAAAACTGGAATCCTGTTGCCTGTCAGTTCTGTCTGAGCGTAGTTTCTTCAACCACCATGGTATTGGTCCATTAATAATCCAATCCAGTATTGCTCTGATTGCATAGGGTCCATCATTAACACAATGAATCACTTGGAACAGCTCCAATGCCTTGGGTACATTCACCTGGATCAGCAGCTCGATTTCTGACTCAATTTCCAGCAAATGAATCTGCTTCAGGTGAGACCATACCTAAAGATCTTTCTGATGAGGAACGTTCTCTTTCTAGACGCATACTTTATTGCTTATAGATGCTAAGCAGTTCATAAAATTTACACTTTATAAGCCAGCCATTTCTAAACCTGAAACGACGTAGCTACTCACGACCTTCTCTTCACCCATGGTGCGTAAAAGAATGTGTGTTTCTTTTTCCTGTCTGGCTAAGCTTGTCCGTGAGCGTGCTGTATAGAACGTTGCTGTAGTACTTTGATCTAGGAAAGCGTAAGGAGCCACTGTCTAGTTAGACTTGAACTGGAATTGCAGCAAGTTTACAATCATGATCACCAGCCCCTGTAAGGGCATCAAATACCAGGGCTTACTCACTGCTGTGTTTGATTCTGTCATGCTTGTTTCAAATTTGTATCAGTTTCATCATTCCTGAGCTCATTTGTAGCTTCATTCTTCACAGTAGCCGCACTAATGGTGTGACAGCCTGTCCCAGTTCATGCTTGCCAGATCCTTTTTGATACCATCAAAACTGGCCTTTCTCCAATTTAGAATCTCAACCTGCAGACCAAACCTATCCTTTTCCATATTTGCCTTGAAACTAATGGCTTTGTGAGCACTAGATGCAAAGTGTTAACCTACACAAACTTCAGTCACCTGCCCTATCTCATTCCCTAATAGCAGATCAAGTATCACACACTGTCTTGTTGGGACTTCAATGTACGATTAAGGAAACTTTTCCTGAACAGATTAGACAACCTATCCCATCTAATCCTTTCACTGTAGGGGAGCCCTATTCACTGTGTGGAAAGTTAAAATCACCTACAATACCTTATGTTTCTTACAGTAGTCTGTAATCTCTCCGCAAATTTGTTCCTCTAAATCCCTTGGACTGTTGTGTAGTCTGTAATTTAGCCTCATTAATGTGCTTATTCTTTTCTTCTTTCTCAGTTCCTCCCATAGCACTTCACTGAGTACTCCAGACTGTCCTGACGGAACACTGCTATGACACTTCCCCTGACAAGTAACACCACCTATACTCCTCTAATCCCTCCCACTCTTTCGCACCCTGGAATGTTGAGCTGCAAATCTTGTCCCTCCTGCAACCGAGTGTCACTAATGGCTGCCATATCATAATTCCAGATATTGATCCCACCCTGAGCTCATTTGCCTTTCCTACTATTCTTCCTGCTTTGAAGTATACATAGCCTTGGACACTACTTGCTCCATGCTTAACAGTTTGGTTCCTGTTTTTGGTTGAGGTCTTACCTACGTCTGTCTCCACAGCCTCTCCGCTAACTGTGGCATTCTGGTTTCCAACACACTGCAACTCTAGTTTAAATTTCACTGTGCAGCACTAGCAAACCTTCCCACTAATCCTCTTCCAGTTCAAGTACAACCCTTTCCTGGAAGAGAGCCCAATGATCCAAAAATCTCATGTCATCCCTCCTACACCAACTCATTAGCCACATTATTAGGTACTTGCCAGTGAAGTGACTTTACTAGAGGCACAACTAGTTTTGAAGAGCAGGTTTCCAGTACTACAACAGCAATGTTGTCAGATACTATAGCCAATTCCACATGAAGTGCTATCAGCCATTTCCAGATATGCAAGAGAAAATTAAAGTAAGGCGGGGGCCAGTGCCATGGCCGTTGTTGGATGGGACAGAGTCAGAGAGGTGACCTTGAGGCTTTAGCTCTTTGAGGTTTCAGTCAGAGAAAGCAAAGGAAAGAAAAGCTCAAGGTTAAGTTTTTTTTCCCTTCCTTTCTTTATATTTGCTCAATTAGGACAGTAGAGATGCCAGGCAGGATAGTTGAATGCTCCACTTGTGGGAAGACAGGGAGACCTCTAATGTCCCTGATGACCTCAACTGCAAGAAGTGCATCCAGCTGCAGCTTCTAACAATCTGCATTAAGGAATTGGAACTGGAACTGAATAACCCCTGAATCATTTGGGAGGCTGACAGGATGATAAATGGGACATATGGAGAGGTAGTTACACCCAAGGTGCAGGACACAGGAAGGGGAAAGGGTTAAGGAGCCTGTGTAGGGTACCCCTGTTGTCATTCCTCTCAACAACAGGTATACCACTTTGGGTACAGTTGGGGAAAAATACCTTACAGGAAAAACACAGTAATCGAGCATATGGCACTGAGTCTGCCTCTGTGACTCTGAAGGGAGAAGAGGCACACTGTGGTAATAGGGGATTCATTAGTTAGGGGAATGGACAGGAGGTTCTCTGGGTGAGAATGAGATTCCTGGATGGTATGTTGCCTCCTGGGTGCCAGGGACTGGGATATCTCAGATCATGTCCATGATATTCTTAAGTGGGAGAGTGAACAGCCTGAGGTCATGCCAAATTTAGGTGCCAGTGATATGGGTAGGATGAGGGAGGTTCTGCAAAGGAAGTTCAGGGAGTTGGGTGTGGAGTTAAAAGGTAGGACCACCAGGGTTGTGATCTCAGGATTGTGATCCATTTCATGTGCTAGTGAGACCAGAACTAGGAAGATTATACCATTTAATATGTGGCTAAGGTGTTGGCTTAGGAGGGAGAGCATAAGATTTTTGGATCATTGGGCTCTCCTCCAGGGAAGGTGGGACCTGTACAGAAGGTAAATGAGAAAATCTTCAGTTGCTGGAAATCCAACTAACACACAAAATACTGGAGAACTCAGCAGGCTGAACAGCATCAATGGAAAAAAAGTACAGTCAACCATATAACCAAATAACAATCACAGCACAGAAACAGGCCATCTCGGCCCTCCTAGTCCGTGCCGAACTCTTAATCTCACCTGGTCCCACCTACCTGCACTCAGCTCATAACCCTCCACTCCTTTCCTGTCCATAAACCTATCCAATTTTACCTTAAATGACACAACTGAACTGGCCTCTACTACTTCTACAGGAAGCTCATTCCACATAGCTATCACTGTCTGAGTAAAGAAATACCCCCTCGTGTTTCCCTTAAACTTCTGCCCCCTAACTCTCAAATCATGTCCCCTCATTTGAATCTCCCCTACTCTCAATGGAAACAGCCTATTCACGTCAATCTCCCCTACTCTCAATGGAAACAGCCTATTTACGTCAATCTCCCCTACTCTCAATGGAAACAGCATATTCACGTCAAATTTACGGTTCTTCCAGCATTACGTGTGTGTTACCTGTACAGAAGGGACAGTTTGCACATGAAATGGAGGGGGGGGGGGGGCTAATATCCTAATGGAAAGGTTTGTTAATGCTGCACAGTGGGTTTTAAACTGGAGTTGCATGAAGAAGGGAACCAGTTAGTGGAGACATGGAGGCAGATGTTGGTAAGACCTCAGATAAAGTTAGGAATCAAAAGGTTGAGCATTGTGTGACGGTTGTCCTGAGCTGTGTATATTTCAATATAAGAATTATCGTAGGAAAGGTGTATGACAATGCTGAAGATGAGAAAACTAGTTTACAAACAGAAGCACTTAATAGTGAGGGGAAGCTGTTGATGGGTAAGATTGTAGTCAACAAGATGAGTTGCAACATAAAAAGTGGACAAAATCACAAACAGTCAATACAGGACTGAAGGTGTTATACTTGAATGCATGCAGTACTGTGTACAGAATAAGGTAGATGAACTTGTAGCACAGTTGCAGATTGATAGGTATGATGTTGTAGTCATCACTGAGTCATAACTGAAAGAAGTTTCTAGCTGGAAGCTTAATGTCCAAGGATACACATTGTATCGAAAGTACAGAACGGAAGGCAGAGAGGTTGCTCTGTTGGTAAAAAACAAATCATTAGAAAGAGATGACATAGGGTCAGAAAGTGTTGAATTATTGTGGACAAAGTTAAGGAACTGCAAGGGTAAAAAGACCCTATGGGGCCTGTATACAGACCTCCAAAACAGTAGTAAGGGTGTGGGCTAGAAATTACAAGAGGAGCTGGAAAATGCTTGACAAAAGAGCAATGTTAAGAGTAGTCATGAGGGATTTCAATATGGAGGCAGATTGGGAAAAGCAGGTTGGTGCTGGATTCCAGGAGAGGGTATTTCTAGAGTGCCTTAGATTGTTTTTTTTAAGAGCACCTCATGATTGAGCCCAGTAGGGGTTCAGCTATTCTGGATTGGATGTGGTGCAAAAAACCAGAATGGATTAGAGAGCTTAACGTATAAGAACCTTTGGGGCGAGTGATTAATATTGAATTCACCCTGAAATCTGAGAAGGAGAAGCTAAAGTCAGATGTATCAGTATTACAGTGGAATAAAGGGAATTACAGAAGGCATGAGAGAGGACTTGGCCTGAATTATTATTCCACTTTTCAAGAAGGGAGAGAGGCAATGCAATAGATAATGTAGAAGAAGAAGAAAATATTAGTAATAAATAAGTAAATCTATTACAGTATATGTATATTGAATAGATTTAAAATTGTGCAAAAACAAATAATATATATATTTAAAAAGTGAGGTAGCGTTCATGGATTCAATGTTCATACAGGAATTGGATGGCAGAGGGGAAGAAGCTGTTCCTGAATCGCTGAGTGTGTGCCTTCAGGCTTCTGTACCTCCTACCTGATGGTAACAGTGAGAAAAGGGCATGCCCTGGGTGCTGGGGGTCTTTAGTAATGGACACCGCCTTTCTGAGACACCACTCCTTGAAGATGTCCTGGGTACTTTGTAGGCTAGTACCCAAGATGGAGCCAACTAAATTTACGACCCTGTGCAACTTATTTCAGTCCTGTGCAGTAGTCCCCCCCCCCCCGTACCAGACAGTGTTGCAGTTTGTCAGAATGCTCTCCACGGTACATCTATAGAAGTTTTTGAGTGTTTTTGTTGACCAAATCTCTTCAAACTCCTAATGAAGTATAGCTGCTGTCTTGCCTTCTTTATAGCTGCATGGATATGTTGGGACCAGGTTAGGTCCTCAGAGATCTTGACACCCATGAACTTGGAATTGCTCACTCTCGCCCTTCTGGTCCCTCTTTGAGGATTGGTATGTGTTCCTTTGTCTTGCCCTTCTGGAAGTCCACAGTCAGCTCTTTTGTCTTACTGACATTGAGTGCAAGGTTCTTGCTGCGACATCACTCCACTAGTTGGTATATCTTGCTCCTATATGCCTTCTCGTCTCCATCTGAGATTCTACGAACAATGGTTTTATCACCAAATTTATAGATGGTATTTGAGCTATGCGTAGCCACACAATCATAGGTATAGAGAGAGTTGAGCAGTGGGCACCAGTGTTGATCGTCAGTGAGGAGGAGGTATTATCACCAATCTGCACAGATTGTGGTCTTCTGGTTAGGAAGTCAAGGATCCAATTTCAGAGGGAGATACAGAGGTCCAGGTTCAGTAACTTCTCAATCAGGATTGTGGGAATGATGGTGCTAAATGCTGAGTTATAGTCGATGAACTGTATTTTGACCTAGGTGTTTGTATTGTCCAGGTGGTCTAAGGCTGAGTGACGAGCCATTGAGATTGTGTCTGCTGTTGATCTATTGTGGTGATAAGCAAATTGCAGTGGGTCCAGGTCCTTGCTGAGGCAGAGGTTCAGTCTAGTCATGACCAACCTCTCAAATCTCAAATCATTTCATCACTGTAGATGTGAGTGCCACTGGATGATAGTCATTAAGGTAGCTCACATTATTCTTCTTAGGCACTAGTATAACTGTTGCCTTTTTGAAGCAAGTGGGACCTTCTGCCCGTAGCAGTGAGAGGTTGAAAATGTCCTTGAATACTCTTGCCAGTTGGTTGGCACAAGTTTTCAGAGCCTTAATCAGGTACTCCATTGGGACCTGTTGCCTGATGAGGGTTCACCCTTTTTAAAGACAGTCTAACATCAGCCTCCAAGACAGAGATCACAGGGTCACCGGTTGCAGCAGGGATCTTCACAGCTGTAGTTATATGCTCCCTTTCAAAGCTGGCATAGAAGTTGTTGAGTTCATCTGGTAGTGAAGTATTGCTGTCATTCATGCTATTGGGTTTCACTTTGCAGGAAGTAATGTCTTGCTGTAGTTGTCATACATTCATACATGTCGCCTCCAATCTCATTCGAAATTGTCTCTTCGCCCTTGAAATAACCCTCTGCAAGTCATTCCTAGTTTTCCAGTCCAGACCTAGGTCGCCAAACTTGAATACCACAGACCTAGCCTTCAGCAGACGACTATCTCCTGGTTTATCCATGGCTTTTGGTTTGGCAATATCCAGCAAGTCTTTGTAGGCACACACTCTTCCTTACATGTTTTAATGAAGTCGGTAACAACTTCAGCATGCTCATCCAAGTTTGAAGATGAATCCCTGAATATGGTCCGGACCACTGATTCAAAGCAGTCCTGTAAGCACTCCTGTGCTTCCCTTGTCCATACCTTCTTGGTCCTCACTACTGGTACTGCAGTCTTCAGTCTCTGTCTGTACTCAAGGAGTAGAAGTGCAACCAGGTGATCAGATTTCCCGAAGTGGGAGCGTGGTATAACACGGTAGGCATTCTTGATGGTGTGTAACAAAGGTCCAGTGTCTTGTTTCTTCTGGTATTGTAAGTGATCTGTTGATGGTAAAGAGTCTATCTTATTGTGATAGGGGACCATTCAATCATCTTGAAACAGTGCTGTAGAAGCTGTCCATGAGCCTGGTGGTACATGCTTTCATATTTTTGTATCTTGAGTCTGATGAGCAGGAGAGAAGAGAGAATGTCTGGGGTCAGTAGGACCTTTACGTTGGCTGCTTTACTGAAGCAGCAAGGTGTCGACAGAATGTATAGCATTTCCTTGATGTTCTGAGCTTTGTCCACAACTCTGCTCATTCTTACGATCAAAAGTTCAGAGCAGTTCAAAAGATCAAAGTAAATTTATTATCAAAGTATTTATATGCCACCACATATTAATTTTTTTATGGGCATACTCATTAAATCTATAGAATAATAAGCATAACATAATCAATGAAAGATTGCACCAACTTGGGCGTTCAAGCAGTGTGCAAAAAAACAACAAAACTCAAATCCAAGAAGAAAGTAAAAAAATATATGAATGAATATTGCAAAGATAGATGAAATGTCCTTGAAAATGAGTCCATTGGTTGTGGGAATATTTCAAAGATGGGCAAGTGAAGTTGAGTGATGTTATTCCCTTTGGTTCGAGAGCCTGGTGGTTGAGGGGTAGTAAATGTTCTTGAACATAGTTGTGTGGGTCCTGGTGCTTCTGTCCCTTCACAGCGAGAAGAGAGCATGTCCTGGGTGGTGGGAATCTCTGGTGATGGATGCTACATTCCTGTGATAGTGTTTCATGTAGATGTGCTCAGTGGTGGGAGGGCTTTATCCGTGATGGACTGGGCCATATCCACTCATTTTTATAGGATTTTTCATTCAAGGGCGTTGATGTTTCCATACCAGGCTGTGATGCAGCTAGTTAATATACTCCCTAGTACGAATCTATAGAGGTTTGCCAAAGTTTTAGATGTCATGCTGAGTCTCCACAGGCTCCAAGGGAAGTAGAAGTGCTGCCGTACTTTCTTGTAATTGCACTTAAGTGCTGGGCCTAGGACAGGTCCTCCGAAATAATAACACTAAGGAATTTAAAATTGCTGACCCTCTCAGCCTCTGGTCCTCCAATGAGGACTAGCTCATAGACCTCTGGTTTCCTTTTCCTGAAGTCAATAATCAGCTCCTTGGTCTTGTTGCCACTGAGTGAGAGGTTCAATCACAAACAAGAAAAAAATCTGGAGGTGCTGGAAATCGAAGCACCACACACAAAATACTGGAGGAACTCAGTAGGCCTGCTGAGTTCCTCCAGCAATTTGTGTGTATTGTTTGAGTAAAAGATTGTTGTTATGACACCCCTCAACCATATTTTCAGTCTCCCTTCTGTATGCGGTTCCTCATCACCTTTGATTCGGCCTACAACAGTGGTGTTGTCAGCAAACTTGAATATAGCTTTGGAGGTGTGCTTAGCCACACAGTCATAAGTGTAAAGTAAGTAGAACAGGGGACTAAGCACGTGGACCCACATGGATCCATGGTCCCAGGTTGGGAACCCCTGATCGAGATGATCCGGGTAATAATTCTCTAAGATCCCTTAATTTGACTCCACTGTGCTAATCTTTGTTTTTATTTGATGTGTTTCAGATCCTAGTTGATTTTGAAGTTAGTAGATGCTGGATGATAACTAGATGATGTCCGAACACGATTTGACAGACGTGGTTCAAATTGCTGTTGAGGATTTGACACAAGATCAAACAGGTAAGTGCAGTGTTACAGCAGAAATTATTAGACAAATAAGTAATTTTGGAAAAGCATTTACATTTTTATTCATTTTGAGATATGGGCAGTGCTATCAAGGCAAAATTTATTGCCCACCCAAAATTGTGTTTGAAAATTTGTTTGAATTGTTGCAATCTCTGTAGTGGAAAATGGAATTTCCAGGATTTGCACCCAGCAAGGATGAAGAGCAGTGATATATTTCCAGGTCAGGATTTTGAGTGATTTACTGAGGGAACTGTAGGTACTATTGTTTTCATCTACCTATCACTATCAGCTTCATTTTCCAGTGGCCTGATATCCACTTCTTGGTGGTTGAGCTTGCAGATTTGACCCTTCTCATGAGCTGTTCGGATGAGTAACTGCAATACATTGGTAGATAGTAGATACTTCAGCCCCCATGCTCTTTGATAGAGTGAATTAATGTTAAGGATGGTTAGTGAGTTGCCAATCAAGAAGATGCTTTATCCTGGGAGGTGTGATCCTCTGTGGAATTGTTGATGTTGCATACCTCCTGGGAAGTAGAGAGTATTCCTGACTTGTGCCTCATAACAAGTCTTGTGCAATCATTGCAAGATCCCCAGCCTCTGACTTACTTTTTTAATCTCAATCTTTATGTGGTTGGTCCACTTGAATGGCTTATTCCTCTCAACCCCATTCTCCTTGCCTTCTCCTTATAACATTTGAAGTCATGATTAATCAATAACATATCAAACTCCTCTAAATATACCGAATAATGGCCTCATATTGTGGTTCTAAATTCCACAGATACACCCCCCTCTAGTTAAGGAAATTCCTCCTCATCTCTGTTCTAAAGGGACATCCTTGTATTCTCCTGTGCCCTCCTGTGCCCTCTGGTACAGACTGCTCCACTACTGGAAATGTGTCTTCCATGTCCACTGTCAATATTCTTTCAATATTCTATAGGCTTCAATGAAATTTTCCCACATTCTTTTAAGCTCCAGTGAGTACAAACCCAGAGCAATCAAATGTTCCTCATTTGCCAAACCCTTTCATTCATTCCTGGGATTATTCTCATGAGCCTCTTCTGGGTCCTCTCCAATGCCAGCATTTTTTTAGATAAGAGGCCCAAAACTGCTCACAATATTCCAAGTGCTGTCTGATCGATGCCTTATAAAGCCTCAGCATTACAGGCTTGCTTTTATCTTCTTGTCCTTTGAAAATGAATGCTAACATTGTATTTGCGTTCTATAGTAAGGTGCATGACCATACGCTTCCCTACACCCTGTCTGCCACTTTGT
The DNA here is from genome assembly GCF_030144855.1 of Hypanus sabinus. Lineage (NCBI taxonomy): Eukaryota > Metazoa > Chordata > Chondrichthyes > Myliobatiformes > Dasyatidae > Hypanus > Hypanus sabinus. Next base: position 48,939,238 of record NC_082722.1, read on the forward strand.
CCACTCTCTTAATCTGTGCAGATCCTTCTGCAGACTACCTGCCCCTCTACCTATCTTTGTATCATCTGTAAATCCAACAATTCTGTCATCTAAATCATTGACATGTACTGTGAAGAAAAGCCGTCCTAATACCAATCTGTGCGGAACACCACTAGTTGTCAGCAGCCAACCAGATAAAGTCTCATTTATTTCCATTCTTTGCCTCCTGGCAGTCAGCCAATCTTCTATCCATGCTAACAAGAGCATGTTTGTGATTGGATTACTACACTGAGAAGTCCCTTCTAGGGATGCCTACCCTGAAGAAGTTTAAATCTTCTCTTCGATGGGAATTCAGAGAAATCCTCTCTCACTGCTCCCCCTCTGTGATCTCTGTGGCCCTCCTGTCCTGGTGAAGGGTCTTGGCCTGAAATGCCGACTGTACTCTTCCATAGATGCTGCCTGGCCTGCTGAGTTCCTCCAGCATTTTGTGTGTGTTGCTTCTATCCATGCTAATATATTTCCTACAATACCATGGACTTTTATCTTGTTTAGCAACCTCATGTGATACCTTCTGAAAATCTGAGTAAACAACATTCACTCTATCTATCTATCCTTCCTGTTATTTCCTCAAAGGATTCCACCAGATTTAACAGGTAAGATTTCTACTTGAGGAAACCATGCTGACTTTGGAGGCATGTGATAAAATTAGCCAAGTACCCTTAGGCCTCATCCTTAATAATTGATACCAATATCTTCCCAACCACTGAAGTTGGGCTAACTGGGCCCTGATTTCCTTTCTTTTCCTCCCTTTTTTAAAGAATTGTGAGGCATTTGCAATTTTCCACTTGTACATAAACATTACAGAATCTAATGATTCTTAAAAGATCACTGCTAATCTTCCACAATCTCTTCAGCTACCTCTTTCAGAACCATGAGGTGTAGTCCATCTGGTCCAGGTGTCTTACCTATTTTCAGATCTTTTAGTTTCCCAGGTACCTTCCTCTTAATAATGATACTTATTCCTACCCCTGACATGCTTAAATTTCTAGCATTCTGCTGGTATCTTTCATGAAGACTGATGCAGAATATTTATAAGTTCATCCACCATTTCTCAATCCCCCATCACTATCAGCTTAATTTTCCAGAGGCTTGATATCCACTCTTGACTCTTTTTAATTCTTTATATATCTGATAAAAAGTTCTGTTTTTAATATTATTGACTAGTTTACCTTCACACTTCATCTTTTTTTTCCTCATTTAAGGCTTTTGTAGTTGCCTTCTTTTGATATCTAAAAGCTTCCCAGTCCTCTAACTTTCCATCAATTTTTTTGCCATATTATATGCCCTCTCTTTTGCTTTTATACGGTCTGACTTTCTTTCTCATTCATGGTTGCCTCATTCTCCCTTTAGAATATTTTATCTTTGGGATGAACTAATCTTGTGTCTTCTGAATTATTCTCAGAAACACTAGCCTGCCATCATCCCTGCTAGTGTTCCTTGCAAATCAACTTTGGCCAGCGTCTCTCTGATGCCTCTGTAATTCCATTTACTCCATTGTAATACGGATACATTGAAATTTAGCTTCTCTATAGTATTTCTGTTTTCGCACATTTTTAAATGACCTATTCAATATATGTAATTGATTTACTTGTTTATTTGTTATATATATTTTTTTATTTATTATTATTATTTTCTCTCTCTCTGCTAGATTATGTATTGCATTGAACTGCTGCTGCTAAATTAACAAATTCCACGTCACGTGCCGGTGATGATAAACCTGATTCTGATTCTCAAAATGCAGGATGAATTCTATCATATTATGATCACAGCCTCCTAAGGGTTCCTTTACCTTTATCAAATCTAGTTCATTATATAACATCCATTCTAGAATTGCCTTTCCCCTAATGAGGTCAACCATAGGCTGCTCAATAAAGCCATTCTACAAATTCCCTCTCTTGTTATAGAGCACCAGCTATCTGCATATCCCAATCCACCTGCATATTAAAATCCCCCATGACTGTCATAACATTGGCCTTTTTACATGCATTTTTTAATCTTCCTTTGTAATTTGTACCCCACATCCTGGCTACTTGTTCAGGGGCCTGTATATAACTCGCACTCCCAACTGTGATCTTCTTTCAGCCACAACTGCCAATCTGCCATACTGCCAATCTCTGACTGTGGTACAAGATTATCTACTTGGGTCAGAAGTAGTTAAGATGCTGTCTTGTTGGAGGTGGTTTTCATCAGCAGTTCCTTGCAAAAAAGTTAATATGGTGCTGTTGACTGTTCAGCTTCGGGACTAGGTTAAGAAACTTACTACACAATGCTTAATTAATTGAACCTTGCACTTTATTGTCTTTGCACAAACAACCACATGACAATGTTGATCACGAGCTAACAACTTAGAACATCAATTCTACTGTTCCCTTTGTACCAATACTTACTCAGTCCACTTTTCCAATTTGTAATACCAAAATAGGGGATCTCCATTGGCCAGATGATCAATCCTTTCTTCTCCCACCCCCTGGCATGGGGGTTCTTCCTTGTGATGGTTGGTCTTTTAAGAGAGTTATTGTTGGTAGCACAATATTCATTCGTTATCAATTTAAATGTAGCGTTCTAGTGTTATTGGATATACATCACCTGGTCAATTCTTAACACCTTTTTATTAGCTCTGATTCATGGCTACAACCCACATTGTTCTATGATTTCTGCCTTTCCCACCCCACCCCCTCCAGTCTTATGTATTTGTTTCTTTCAACTCCACGACTGGTCCAAACTAGTCAAACTAGGGGACCTAGACATTAACAAGATTACAGATTGCTTCTCTGGTATGTCTGGCATTTTATAAGAATTGAAAATACACTTGGACTAAGACGTTAACTGTTCTGTGCTATCACCAGTGGGATCATCAATTGATCTGCAACCTGTCTTCAGGAGTTTCGGCCCACTTATGATCAGACTCCCTGGAACTGGTGGGCTAAAGCACCACCTCCCACTGGTGAGCTTAAAAACTTAACATCTGCCTCTATCACAGTTGTTGGTCGCTTCCATCCACCAGATAGTCTACTTTTCAGGTGTCTATGCAACTACTGAAGGGTTTGCAAAAGATGGTACCCTGTCCGATTATCTGCCCCTCTGGACATTCTTGGCCCACACCCATAATGATCCTGCCTCTGCTGTCTCAGCTACAGGCCTGCTGGTTGACTTGATCTCTCTTCTAGTGAAGCCAAAGTCATGCAGCCACTGGAAGGGGGGAAGGGGGACTGCAAGGACAGTCTCACAAAATGGGTGTCTCTATCCCATTGTCCTTGACCCATTTGAGTTTGATATTTTCTTTCATATTTCAAATATGCCATGACCAACAGCACTACCGAATGCGTGTGACTACTCTCTGGTAGTTTAAAAAAAAGATAAGAAAACTGACTAAAAATAACCTTTTCTGAGGTAATTTCTGTTAAATTGTCACTGCAAATTGTGAAGGGGCAAGCGATGGTAAAGTGAGTTCAGGGGATGATCTGAGATGGTGCGGTGTAGAATTGTTGCAGATGGAGTTACAATTGGCCCGGGTGTGAGATTGAATTGCTCTGGGCACTGAAAGGAGAAGTCAGGACCCCGGCAGAGGAGATTCAGTGTCTGTATGAAACTCCGCTGGTTTCCTTGACTGTGTAAGTCTAGGGAATACACACCACCGATCCTGTTATACCCATGACATTGACACAGCTCTCCCACCCCAAACTCCGGTTTGTGTGGATGCTGTGCAATTTACAACTCAGTGCCAAGAAATAACAGACAATAGACTGCATACAATTAAAGGAATTATATTTATGAATTTTAACTTAACTAAAGGGTTAGTAAAGACAAGAAAAAAACAAAGAAAAAGGGCCCATTATAATTAAACAGTCAAATGTGCCCAAGTTGGAGCTTAACTCTTCCGAAAGTCACACATATTCACCGATGCTCAGTAGTCCCTCGGCACCTTGCTCCATCGAATTGTGGTCCCCACTGGGTTGAAGCCTATTACCGATTCTCTCCGGCGTATTCTCTCTTCATCTCCTGCTGAACAAAAAACAAACCCAACATCGACCTTGGTGTCCCTCACTAAAACTATCAGTTCCACCAGCCTAGTTGGATGACAGCATCCCTCATCTTCAACAATAACCCAAACAGGCTGAAAGCAGGACAGGCTGCTCTTACAGAACTGCTAAAATGAAATACCTACAGCATAGCAGTAAAAATTTTAACCGGGGTGTTACACGTACAACTGGCTGGGGTGTGAGGTTGGATTGCTTTGGGCACTGAGCTGATTTGAAGAGCTTGGGAGTGGCTTTGAGCTGGGTGACAAGATCTGGGTCTGGAGTGAGTCACTGGGCGACATCTAGGCCAGGGGCCTTTTACGGCAGCTGGGTTCTAGTGTGAGGTGCGATTTGCTTTTTAGACAAATTAAACACCGGCCCAGATTAGAGGTGAGAGCCAATTTCACTCACTCTCTATGATGTTCACTCTGCTGCTGTCAAGGGACTTCTGCTGTTTGGTCAATTTAAACAGCAGCCCAGATAGACTGAAAAGACAGGATGTCAGTGTCCAGGACGAGAGCTGAATTCACTCCTTCCCTGTGATGGTCACTCCTCTCTCCATGGTGCTAAGCTATGAAGACTGCCCCGGCTGCTGTGCCTGCTAATATGATGAGATAAGTGAGACTTTGGGCTTAATCCAGGGTTTGGATCTAAGGACTCAATTTTGGTTCTGAATGTTGTTTTTTGCTTTAATTGTATTTTTGCTTAAATTTGTATTTTTTCTTTCTTTTGCTGTTGCTGAGTGCTGGTCTTTTCTCTTCCTTTTTTTTAATTGGTCTCTTTCAAATTTTTGTGGCTCCCTGTGAGCAAGCAAATCTCAAGGTTGTTGAATCTATACAGTCTTTGATAATACATGTACTTTTTATTGAATCTTGAAAGTTACTTGCCACTTCTTGGCCCTTGCCAGAATGTTATCTAGGTTTTGTTGCTTACGGGCATGGGCTGCTTCATTTCCTATGGGATTGAAATGCCAACTAAACATTGTGCATCCTTAAGCTGGAAGGAAAGACATTTTCACATTGTCAGTTATATGCCAGTGTCATAACAACCCAGGGAAGAGCTTGGCTTGAGGCACAGCTATCTCTGGAGCTCAGGTCTTCATAACTGCAGCTGTAAGTTGTCTGTCCCATAGTATTCACTGATTCCAGATATCATCTGGAGTGAAATATATCTGTTTTGGTGGGGAGCTCAGGAAATTAATCATCTATCCAGCATTTTAAGCTGAAAATTGTTGTGAATGCTGTAGCCTTTTCTTTTAATGCTCACATGCTAGTTCTGTTGTAATTGAGAATCCGCCCAGAGCTGGATGTAGTCGAACTGCAGAGGTTTGTTCTAATCCTCAGTTTTGAGCTGCAGCTTTGCTAGGTAGGTACCTGATTATTTTAATGGACTGTATGCTCACTGCTACTCCTGAACCAGGTTTGATACCAATAGTGGAGTGAGGAATATGCTGACAGTGTGACATTCTGCTGCTTCTACTTTTAGGTCACAGCTCCTCATGGATGCTTATTTTTGAGCTGTGAGACCCTTCTATCCCATTTATCACTTTCATCGTGTCAGATAAATTCTTATTTGCCAGGCATACTGTACTTTCTTGGGTCTTAGGAGCAAGGAAAAAGAGACAAGTCAATGAAAGAAGAGGGCAAGGGAGTGTTCACCTTTGGATAAGCGATGAGGGTTTAGGTGGGATTTGAAAAAGAAGTCTTTCAACTCCAGGATGTTTGGATGTGTGTGAGGAGCTGGTGTCTGCAGTTACTCTCAAAGCTTAGAAGTACCTCGACAACTCTTAAATCATCAAAGCATTTATCAGTTGAGTGTAGGTAATTGGGATTTGTACTTGATGGTCAATATAGAAATGTTTCTATGCTGTGAAAATCTGATTCCATGACTAAGCTTTCCACATTGGGTGTAAAGGCCACTGCTGCATTAAATCTGTGGCAATTTTTTATATAAATTAATGAAAGCAATTAATTTTACGTAATTTCCCAATATTTAACATAATTTATGAAATCACAGGGTAAAGATAGTTGGACATCCTTTGGTCACATCTGCAATTTTGAGCATGTCTATCAAATTTCATCTATTTCAGATGTTTTGGAGAATCATCAGCCTGAAGATGGAGCTGTACAACCAGCTATTAAACGCCCACGTGTAGAAATTACAAATGGGCAGCCTATCCAAGATGCCACAATAAAGGTATCCTTATGTTAATGCAAGACTTTAAGATTATCTTTTTGAATTATTGTTCAAAAATATGAATCTGTGCATGTCCCTGGAATTTTCTTAATTTTGAAACAGGTGCAAAATAGCTTTTTGATTCATCTTTATGTGTATGTTTCTTCAGAATTTAAATAAAAATAACCTAATAAGTTAGTCACCTTTTTCTGGATTAGAGAAGGCAGTGTGTTATTGATTTTTAGCTAACAGCTCCTTTTAGCATATTATTGTTACCCTTCTCTCTCCATCTAGAAGCATTCATTCAATCCACAAATGCAGTGATATCATTGATTAAATATTACCCATGGTTTAGCAGTCACAAGTGAATGGTTTGGTTGTGATTTTCTGTGTAAAAGTGGATAAAAAGGATAATTGGCCTTTAATTGGTTTTACTTTGGCTAATTTCTGTAACTAATCCCTATTACCATTCCTGGCTGTCCTCAAGTGACATAACTTTTCTTGTAATCATATTTATTAATATATCAATAACCCATAATTTGTTAAAGTAATATATTAATTTTTCTTGCACATTTGTAGATTTATTTCCTCAGTCTTAAAGCTTAAATTATTTGCATCCCAGTTGTTTGATAATGTGAATTGTTTATGAAAGAACTGGATGTATCGGATAAAGCAAGACCAATGGTTTCTGTTTAATCTATTCACATTCTAGATGGGTAAAGTATCAGAAACATGACAAAGAACTGGAATGAATTAGAAAACAAAAAGCAAAGGGTGGATGTTTGAAATAAATTTACAATTTTTAGAAGTGAAACACCACAGTTTCATTTGTTCATTTTGTGGGTTGAGTTGTTTTGCAAGAATATTAATCTCATTATTAATTCACAAAATGTCCCTTTCCTGAGGGCTTTTCAATTATATAACTTGTGCTTTCGTAGCAAACTCTGAACCCATTATTATTTTGATTGTAACAGTGGTTGAATAAAGGTGCGGTGTTAAATATGAGTCCACTAGATGGCGACCTTGCTCCTATTCCAGATTAGTTTTGCAAATATTTTTTAAAAGATTTCTTTCCTTCCTAAATATACTATCTTCTGTCATATTCTATGAAAAGTAATTACAAATTACTATTATTTTTGCTGTCATTAAAACATCTAATGGGCTGTAACTGTTAAAAGAAAATTTAAAACCTGACAGTTTTGCATTCTACGTTGCAAGTAAGTTAAATAGTTTGCAATATTTATGATCATCAGCAAATATTTATCTTTTAATTATTTTACTGGCATATTTGGGCAAATGTTATTAGACCCTTAACCCTTTATTGTGCATTTAACATTGCTGAGTAATGAAGAATTTTCATAAACATAATAGCTCAAAATAATATTTCATGTTTTAATTTTGAGAAATTAGATTTTCTCATGTTTTATTCTCATTAGTTTTGTTCTGGTTTATGAATAACTGTACCATTTTGAACACTTTAGGGACATTAATGTTTGCTTCCTATTTTTGGCTCAAAGTTAAGAATGTTGAGATACCTTTAAACTAGCAAAATAGTCGATGAACACAATTTGACACTAAATAACAGAAGTGAACTTTAGGGTAAATGAAGATGTAGTGTTTAAAGAAGAAAACAAATAGAGGGCCGTAGAAGTTTAGGGAAGGTATATAAAACCGAGCACTTTAGCAATTAGAAGAACAGCAATCTTTGGTGAAGCCAGGAAATGAAAGAAACCAAGAAATGGAGAAGCACTGATACCTAAGAATTGCCTTGCAATTGAAGCAGAAAAAAAAGCACAGAATCAGAATTAAGTTTAATATCACTGGCATATGTTGTGAAATGTGTTGTTTTGCAGCAGTAGTACATTGCAATACATAAAAAAAACTATGAATTTCAGTATATGCATGCACTCAAGCACTCATACATTTACACACTCATGCACACAATTAAATAAATAGTGCAAAAGGAGAGCAAAAACTAAAAAATATATATATTTATATATTCAGGTAGTGTGCGTGGGATCATTGTCCATTCACAAATCCTATGGCAGTGGGGAAGAGGCTGTTCCTAAAATGTTGAGTGTGTGTCTTTGTCCTCTTGTACCTCCTTGATGGTAGCAATGAGAAGATGGAACGTCCGGGGCGGTTGGGTCCTTAATGACGGATGCCGCTCTTTTGAAGCATCGCCTTTTGAAGATGCCCTGGGCTGAATGGCCTAATTCTGTTCCTATGTCTCAAGGCCTTATGGCTAGTGCCATGATGGAGCTGGCTCAGTTTGCAACTTTTTGCAGCTTTTTCTGATCTTATGCCATGGTTCCTCCATACCAGACAGTGATACAACCAGTTAGAATGCTCTCCACAGTACATCTGTAGAAATTTGTGAGAGTCTTTGGTGACATACCAAGTCTCCTCAAACTCCTAATGAAATATAGCCTCTTTTGTAATTGCATCAATATATTGGGTCCAGAGTAGATCTTCAGGGATGTTGACACCCAGAAACTTGGAACTGCTCATTTTTTACACTAGCTGATCTCTCAGTAAGGACTGGTGTCTGTGATCCCTCAACTTTTTTTTCATGAAGTCCACAGCAACTCCTTGGTGTTACTGACATTAAGTGCAAGCTTGTTGTTGTGACACAACTAGCTGATCTGTCTCACTCCTGTATAATCAAATACACCATCCACCCTGGACTTTCTCTCTCTCTTCTCTCCCACTAGGCAGAAGGTACATAAGCCTGTAAGTACGTATCACCAGGCTCAAGGACAGATTCCGCCCCACTGTTACGAGACTATTGAATATTACCCTAGTGTGATAATTTGAATTCTTGACCTCACAAGCTACCTCATTATGATCTTGCACCTTATCATTTACCTGTAATGCCCTTTCTCTGTAGCTATGGCACTTTATTCTTCATTGTTTTCATTTTACCATGTTCTACCTCAGTGCACTGTGGAATGACCTGGTCTATATGAACAATATAAAGAAAAATCTTTCACTGTATCTTCAGTACATGTGACAATAATTAACCAATAGCAATTCTAGTTGCAAAGATGACCTTGCATGATATCTGCTCAGATCTAATACAAATAGGGAAGGCTGGTAATCTGAAATTGTGGAATTGAGAATCAAAACGACGAACAACTGAAATTCAGGAACATTCTTACTGAAAGTAGTTCCCAGAAATGTGCTTGATATCACCAAAAGTATTTGCCACTTAAATTCTCCATTCCATTCCCATTCTGATCTGTCCATTTTCAGATTAATGCTTATCTGACCCATGGAGGCTTGGTAGATTGGATACAAAATTGGCTTGGCTATATAAGACAGAGGGTAGTGATGGGTGGATGTTACTTTAATTGGAGTTCTGTGATGACTGATGCTTCCCAAGGATCAATGCTTGAACCTCTGTTTGAGATATATTTGGATTAAAATGTAGGTGGGCAGATTAGTACATTTGTAGACTACATAAACATTAGCTAAGTTTTAGATAGTGAAAAAGGTTGTCAAATGATTCAACAGAGGTAAGTGGAAGAGGAACATGTACAGCTAATGGCAGGAACACTGATGTACAGGGGTGCAACTCCAGAACTTCCTGCAAGTGGCAACATAAATTGGTTAAAAAAGTGTATGCCATACTTGCCTTCACTGGCAGCAGGTTGAGTTTAAAAGTCAGGAACTCATGTTGCAGTTGTGTAAAACTTTGGTTCGCCTACATTTAGAGTAAAATGTACATTTCTGGTTGTGACAAGGCAGGAAGAATGTACAGGCTTTGGAGAGGGTGCAATAGGGGTTCACCAGGATGTTGCTTGGATTAGAGAGTATTAGCTATAAGAAGAGGTTGGACAAACTTAATTTGTTTATTCTGGAACATGGAGAAGTTGAGGAGCAACCTGGTGGAAGCATATAAAAACATATGCATATGAAAACATAGATGGGGTAGATTGTCAGAGTCTTTGTAATGGCAAGTACTTGATGGCATTGGTTTAATTTGCAAGGGAGCAAGTTTAAAATGGATTTAGAGCATAGACCATAAGACAAAGGAGCAGAAGTTGGCCATTCAGCCCATCGAGTCTGCTCCACCATTTTATAATGAGCTGGTCCATTCCCCCATTTAGTCCTACTCCCCCACCTTCTCACCATAACCTTTGATGCCCTGGCTACTCAGACCTATCAATCTCTGCCTTAAATGCACCCAATGACTTGATCTCCACTGCTGCCCGTGGCAATAAATTCCATAGATTCACAACTCTGTGGCTAAAAAAGTTTCTTCACATCTCTTTTCTGAATGGGCGCCCTTCAATCCTTAAGTCATGCCCTCTCGTACTAAACTCCCCCACCATGGGAATCAGCTTTGCCACATCCACTCTGTCCATGCCTTTCTACATTCGAAATGTTTCCATGAGGTCCCCCCTCATTCTTCTAAACTCCAAGGAGTACAGTCCAAGAGTGGTCATATGTTAATCCTCTCATTCCTGGAATCATCCTAGTGAATCTTCTCTGAACCGTCCAACGTCAGCACATCCTTCCTTACTATAAGGAGCCCAAAACTGCACACAGTACTCCAAGTGTGGTCTCACAAGTGCCTCATACAGCCTCAACATCACATCCCTGCTCCTATACTCTATTCCTCAAGAAATGAATGCCAACATTGCATTCGCCTTCTTCACCATCGACTCAACCTGGAGGTTAACCTTAAGGGTATCCAGCACGAGGACTCCCAAGTCCCTTTGCATCCCAGAACTTTGAATTCTCTCCCCATTTAAATAATAGTCTGCTATTACTAGGCAGTTTTTTTTTTTAACACAGAGTGGTAGGTGCCAGGGGAAGTCTTGGAAGCAGATACAAGGGTGGCGTGGTAGTATAGTGGTTAGCACAACGTTTTACAGTACAAGCAACTGGGGTTCAATTCCTGTCACTGCCTGTAAGAAGTTTGTACCTTCTGCCCATGGCTGTGTGGGTTTCCTCTGCTCAGGTTTCCTCATACGTTCCAAAGACACGATGGTTGGTAGTTTAATTGGTCATTGTAAATTGTTCTATGATTAGGCTAGGATTAAATCAGGGGATCACTGAGCAGCACGGCTCGAAGGGCTAGAAGGACCTACTCTGCACTGTATGTCAATAAATAAAATATCAAAATAAGCATTTTGCCGGTCGTATGAACAGATAGAGAATGGAGTGATGTAGACCATTAGTTCTGATGCAGTGTTTCAACCTGAAACATATAATTGCTTTCTCTCCCACAGATGCTGCTTAACCCACCGAGTTTCTCTAGCAGATTGTTTATTATTTTATTATATTACCTAAATTAACACTGGTCTCCACTCTTTCATAGACATTCCATCTCTCCCCATACGACTGTCTGATATATAATTTGCTTTTTTTTCTCTGATGAAGGGCTATTGATCTGAAATGTTCATTCATTTTTACTTTTCTTACTCTTATCTTTCTTAGAAGATTGTAATATTTAAGTCAGGACAGATCAGTAAACTCACAAATGATTTGTGAACCAAACATGCAAGTTGGGACATGGTCATTAGAGTTTCAGATATGATCGTATCAGAATGACTGAGGCAGACTAGGTTTTACATAGGCCAAAATTTCCATCTAAATATATGGTCTAAAGTAGTGATTCTCAACTGATTTTTGGCCATGACCCCCTTAGGAGCTCTTCTCAGGTTCCAGGGCCCCCCTTTCAAACAGGGATACAACACAAACAGATAGACAGAAAATCATTTATTATTGAACGCCAAGAAAACTTGAACATTCCAACATACTGGACAAAACTTAAAAGGAGACTGTGTGAAATTAAACATCAATCAGGCCTAATGCGATCCTTGAGCTTGGTGCTTTTCTGCAAGTTTCATGATATCGGGCTCCAAATAGACAATGACAGTCGGAGGTCACCTCTTGTTGCGATATCAATTCTGTTCCTGGACTTTGTCAAGGAAACTACCTTGCAGAATCCGCTCTCAACCAAATATGTTGAGGGAAATAAAAAATCTTTGGGCTTTTTCAAAGTGTTGTAAATTTATTCGGCAGATCACTCTTGATCCAAAAATCTTTCTGAAACTGACCGAAATGACGACGTACAGTTATATAACCATATAACAATTACACCTCAGAAACAGGCCATCTTGGCCATTCTAGTCCGTGCTGAATGCTTACTCTCATCTAGTCCCACTGACCTGCACTCAGCCCATAACTCTCCATTCCTTTCCTGTCCATATACCTTTCCAATTTTACTTTAAATGACAATACCAAATCTGCCTCTACCACTTCTACTGGAAGCTCTTTCCACACAGCTATCACTCTCTGAGTAAAGAAATTCCCCCTCGTGTTACCCTTAAACTTTTGCCCCCTAACTCTCAACTCATGTCCTCTTGTTTGAATCTCCCCTACTCTCAATGGAAAAAGCCTATTCACATCAACTCTATCTATCACCTCATAATTTTAAATACCTCTATCAAGTCCCCCCTCAACTTTCTACGCTCCAAAGAATAAAGACCTAACTTGTTCAATCTTTCCCTGTAACTTAGGTGCTGAAACCCAGGTAACATTCTAGTAAATCTCCTCTGTACTCTCTCTATTTTGTTGACATCTTTCCTATAATTTGGTGACCAGAACTGTACACAATACTCCAAATTCGACCTTACCCATGCCTTTTCCAATTTTAACATTACATCCCAACTCCTGTAATCAATGCTCTGATTTATAAAGGCCAACATACCAAAAGCTTTCTTCACCACCCTATCCACATGAGATTCCACCTTCAGGGAACTATGCACCATTATTCCTTGATCACTCTGTTCTACTGCATTCTTCAATGCCCTACCATTTACCATGTATGTCCTATTTTGATTATTCCTATCAAAATGTAGCACCTCACACTTATCAGCATTAAACTCCATCTGCCATCGTTCAGCCCACTCTTCTAACTGACCCAAATCTCTCTGCAAATTTTGAAAACCTACTTCATTATCCACAATGCCACGTACCTTAGTATCATCTGCATACTTACTAATCCAATTTACCACCCCGTCATTCAGATCATTAATGTATATGACAAACAACATTGGACCAGTACAGATCCCTGAGACACACCACTAGTCACCGGCCTCCAACCTGACGAACGGTTATCCACCACTACTCTCTGGCATCTCCCATCCAGCCAATGTTGAATCCATTTTACTACTTCAATATTAATACCTAACGATTGAACCTTCCTGATTAACCTTCCGTGTGGAACCTTGTCAAAGGCCTTAATGAAGTCCATATAGACAACATCCACTGCTTTGCTCTTGTCAATTTTCCTTGTAACCTCTTCAAAGAATTCAATAAGATTTGTCAAACATGACCTTCCACGCACAAATCCATGTTGACTGTTCCTAATCTGACCCTGTCTTTCCAGATAATTATATACCATCTCTAAGAATGCTTTCCATTAATTTACCCACCACTGACGTCAAACTGACAGGCCTATAATTGCTACGTTTACTCTTAGAACCCTTTTTAAACAATGGATCCACATGAGGAATACGCCAATCTTCCGGCACCATCCCCGTTCCTAATGACGTTTGAAATATTTCTGTCAGAGCCCCTGCTATTTCTACACTAACCTCCCTCAAGGTCCTAGGGAATATCCTGCCACGACCTGGAGATTTATCCACTTTTATATTCCTTAAAAGTGCCAGTACTTCCTCCTCTTTAATCATAATAGTTTCCGTAACTTCCCTACTTGTTTCCCTTACCTTACACGATTCAATATCCTTCTCCTTAGTGAATACCGAAGAAAAGAAATTGTTCAAAATCTCCCCCATCTCTTTCGGCTCCACACATAGCTGTCCACTCTGATTCTCTAAGAGACCAATTTTATCCCTCACTATCCTTTTGCTATTAATATAACTGTAGAAACCCTTTGGATTTACTTTCACCTTACTTGCCAAAGCAACCTTGTATCTTCTTTTAGCTTTTCTTATTTCTTTCTTAAGATTCTTCTTACATTCTTTATATTCCTTGAGCTCCTCATTTACTCCATGCTGCCTATATTTATTGTAGATATCTCTCTTTTTCCTAACCAAGTTTCCAATATCCCTTGAAAACCATGGCTCTCTCAAACTTTTAACCTTTCCTTTCAACCTAACAGGGACATAAAGATTCTGTACCCTCAAAATTTCACATTTAAATGACTGACATTTCTTTATTACATCCTTCCCATAAAATAAATTGTCCCAATCCACTCCTTCTAAATCCTTTCGCATCGCCTAAAAGTTAGCCTTTCTCCAATCAAAAATCTCAACCCTAGGTCCAGTCCTATCCTTCTCCATAATTATATTGAAACTAATGGCATTGTGATCACTGGACCCGAAGTGCTCCCCAACACATACCTCTGTCACCTGACCTATTTCATTCCCTAACAGAGGATCCAACAGTGCCCCTTCTCTAGTTGGTACTTCTACGTATTGCTGCAAAAAACTATCCTGCACACATTTTACAAACTCCTAACCATCCATCCCTTTTACAGTATGGGCTCCCCAGTCTATGTGTGGAAAATTAAAATCTCCCAAAATCACAACCCTGTGCTTACTACAAATATCTGCTATCTCCTTGCTAATTTGCTCCTCCAATTCTCGCTCCCCATTAGGTGGTCTATAATACACCCCTATAAGTGTTACTACACCTTTCCCATTCCTCATTTCCACCCAAATAGTCTCCTTAGACGAGCCCTCTAATCTACCCTGCCAGAGCACCACTGTAATATTTTCTCTGACAAGCAACGCAACACCTCCCCCTCTTGTCCCTCTGATTCTATCACACCTGAAGCAACAAAATCCAGGAATATTTAGTTGCCAATCACAAGCCTCCTGCAACCATGTTTCACTAATAGCTACAACAACATATTTCCAGGTATCAATCCTTGCTCTAAGCTCATCCACTTTTCTTACAATGCTCTTAGCATTAAAATAAATGCATTTAAGAAATTCTCCACCTCTTCCTCTCTGTTTATCCCTAACAGTACAAAGAACTACTGTCTTCTTTTTCTTCCTTCTCCCATACATCTGTTCCTACACTCTGGTTCCCCTCCCCCCCATATCTAGTTTAAATCCACTGGAGCCTCTCTAGCAAACCTACCTGCAAGAATACCCACCAGAACTGGTCCCACCTTCCCTGGAAAACTGCCCAATTATCTATAAATCTGAAGCCCTCCCTCCTGCACCATGTCTTCAGCCAGGTGTTGATCTGCACTATCTTACTATTTCTAAACCCACCTGCACGTGGCACTGGAAGCAATCCTGAGATTGCTATCCTGGAGGTCCTGTCCTTTAACTTGGCACCTAGCTCCCTAAACTTGCCTTTCAAGACCTCCTCACTCTTCCTACCCACGTCATTGGACCCTACATGGACCACGACATCCGGCTTCATCCTCCTTCTTGAGAATACTGAGAACTCGATCCGAGATGTCGCGGACCCTGGCCCCAGGGAGGCAACAGACCATCCAGGATTCTCGATCTCTTCCACAGAACCTCCTATCTGACCCCCTAACTATCGAATCCCCTATCACTACTGCTCTCCTCTTTTCTCGCCTTCCCTTCTGAGCTGAAGGTCCAGTCTTGGTGCCAGAGACGCAACAACTGCAACTTGTCCCTGATAGGTCGTCCCCACCAACAGTATACGTATTGTTGATGGGAACGGCCACAGGGGTGCTCTGCTCTTCCTGTCTATTCTTCTTCCTTCTCCCGACAGTCACCCAACTACCTGTCTCCTGACACCTAGGGGTGACTATCTTCCTGAAACTCCTGTCGATTTTTGCCTCTGCCTCCTGAATGATCCGAAGTTCCTCCAACTCCAGCTCCAGTTCCCTAACACGGTTTGTCAGGAGCTGCAGCTGGATGCACCTTTTGCAGGTGTAGTCATCAGGGACAACAGTGCTCGCCCTGACTTCCCACATACTCAAATGGAGCACTCAACTGCCCTAACTGCTGCCTCCATTACCTACTCCTAAGCTAATTAGATTAATTAAAGGAGCTTACCAGGCTTTACCTCACCCGGAGTGAAGCTCGTACTCAGCCTCTGCTTGCTTTTTGAACTCTCCCGCTGCCTCACGGGCTGACTTTCACACATTTGCGCAGTTGTGCCCTGTTCAAACCTCACCTCTGCTTGTTCTTGCCGAAGCCTGATTGAACCAAAGCCGACCCACTCTGCCTCAGTCCACTCCGACAATGGCTGCTACAACTATGGCGGCTATATATGGTGATCTTCCTTTTTAACTCTTTGGCGTGCTATGTCACGCGCTTGCGCAGTCTAGCCTCTTTGCTGCGATCAGTTTTTAAAAAAAAGCTTCTCTCCTGGCTTCTTTTACCTCTTCCCTCTCTGCCTCTTGCTGTGATTTAAAGTTATATCATTCTGAAGATCAATCAAACTCTCTTGACGTTGTGCCTCAATCCGGAGCTAGGGATTTCTTTTTCAGTGATTTCATATGCAGTAATAAACACTTTTCACAACCTACCTTAATGTATGATATATCCAAACACATACACTTTAAAGTTACTAGGCTAAAAAAGGCCTAGCAAAACACGCTGACCTTCGGAGAATGAAGTATGGCAATAATGGATGTGAGAACCCTTGATTGAATACCTTGACCCAACAGTCTGATTCGCGACTGACTCTGAAATGAGGTTGTGTGGGAGGAGCTTAAGCAATTAATATACCAGGTGCACCAAATTCAAATGGTGTATTGGAAAGATATTATAAATAGGAGGGAAACTATTGACTCCAGTGAAGGTTGCTGCTTGGGTATTTCATCAGTTCAGTTACCAGGACCCCCATAAACATTTGGGGCTCCCCTTTTCACAGTTTTTAGTCAGTGGCCCCCTTCAAATGTGCCAGGGCCCCAAGGGGGCCATATGACTCCCATTGAGAATGGCTGGTCTGAAGCACAATCTGTAGTCAAAGCAAACATTTTGTCAAAATTTGTCTGTATAAACAAAATGAGCTGCTTTGCGATTATTTTAAGTGAGCATGTAACTTGGACCAAGAAAATACTAACTTTTGCTAGTATGCTGAATTATATATTTAATCATTTTTATTAATTCAAAGATAAATTGTTGTAATATGCAATCTTGTTTTTCTAACAAAAGCACTTGTTGATTTTTTGTTCTCTTTTTTTCTGTTTTTACAGTCCATTCTCTTTGACTTTAATCAGGCCATTTGTTTCCGTCTTGATAGTATTGAAGCCAAAATTCAGGCGGTCGAAGCAACTTGTAAAGCTATTGAAGAAAAGATAGATTTGGCTCTTAATAAACATAATACCCCGATCCAGGTCCCGATGGTGGCAGGGTCACCTCTGGGAGCAACACAGACATGGAACAAAGTACGCAGGTGAGCTGCATATTTTGGAGGGCAAAATATTGAAGTTTTTTTTAAATGTATCTTTATTATAGTGTGAAAGTGGGAGCTCTTACCATGAAAAATGATTATATATGGTGAAAAAAGTGGACACTGTCAAAATAATGGCTACGACTTTAAATTTAAAGCATGTGAGATCAAATTCTGTTCCGTTCATTTGATTCAGATTGGCAACTTCCAAAAAGTTGAATCATATAAGTTTTTATAATGTAATATAAACATAAATTTTCAGATGAATTTTTAGTACATAAAATCTGTGATTTCCATATTGGTAATTTTTGCTAGAAGTATAAAGAAACAGGTTGTAGTCAATAATTAAGATAATTATGAAAAATATTTATGATGCAAAGTGCTTTCATATTTTCCAGAAGTTATTCTAATCTTCTAATTGAATGCCTGACAGAAAACATGCCAGTTTACATGGGCCTTATTATTCCTAAACACATCTTCGTATAGTTGCCAGCTGTCTATATTTGTAGTAGGCTATGTGCTTTTTTGAGATCCTGGTTTAAATGTGAATAGTTATTCCACAATACTAAATTACTGGTTTTGTCTTAACCTAAGTATTACTCCCAAATATTTGAAATTTGCTGTTTCTGCAAATAGGAAGTGTACTCACTAAGGGGGGCAGTCTTCTGAGATTTGATTTTCTCTCGGCTGACAAATAGTTAAGGAGTGGAATGAAAATGGTTGAAATGAAGAGGAAACAGCTAAAAAGGAGAAAACGTGTTTTCTGTAGAGTTCTGAATTAAAGGTTGCCCACTAGGGCAAAAATGATGTGCAAGAATGATTAATAGACAATGATTAATAGAGAGTCTAGGTGAAAAAGACTGAAAACATCCTATTAAGTTCTTTGGTTTCTTGGATATTTTGTGTTGTTTTAAAATGAAAATCCTGTTTAGATCTTCTGGTTGGACAATATAAGTTCTGAATTTTGTCTTTAAAACTTAATTAAATTTACTTACAATAAAACTGGAGATCTGGAACCCTTGAGTAATGTCAGACCAGCAGATTTTCAGCCTTCTGGATATTTATTCCTATTAATGTCCAAACATCATTTTGTTTCTCTAAGGTTGTTATAGTTGAGGTGGGAGGAGGGTAATGGGGAAAAATTCCCACTACCTATTAAATACTCCTGATAGCATGAGGCTCAAATAGCCTCTGACAACCAAGTCCAGCTCCTGGCCTTCAAGTGTGACTTGGTTACTAAGCCCAGCAGAACTGTTTCTACTGACAGGAGAAGAGGCAAAGGTGGGTTACTGGTGCCTTAAAACCAGTTGCTTGGGGCAGATGGAGCTTGTGAGCTGTGATTTACAGCTCGCCTAGAAGAAGGAAATCTCTGATCTCAAATCTCTGCTACCTTGCGGCTATACCCACTCATGGTGAAGGCTTCAGGAGTAAACCCCGAGGGAAATATCAGGAGCTGGAGACCCTGAGGCAGTCCTACATTGAGTTCCATGTTGACTGGCAGTTCCTGTGTAACTGCTGGTACCAAACTGTATTAGTCTCTGTCGTTCCTTGGGTTCGTCAGATGTGTAGAGAGGGGGAGCTTGCTACATGGGCAACAGCTTGCTCTGCACATTGTACCACCCAGGCTTGCGTATCTAGACAGCTAGGACACACTATCTATGATCAACTCTGAATGAAGGTGGCCCTCACCTCCCAGATTTGTTTCACCCATTTTTCCCATGTTCTGTAGCAGTATTGTAAATTTTCCAGAGATCAAGTTCAAGTTTAAAGAGAATGGGAAATTCACAAGCACTTTGGATTCTAGCTCTAGCTGCAAACCTACTTGTTCCCGTAAAAAGACTGGTTAGCCTGTATCAGAGGATCATGCACAGTTCTGGCTGAAACATTATCAGACTTTGGGGAAAATTGTTGCCTCAATAGGAAGTATTAGCTACCAGGAGAAGTTGGACAGATTTGGTTTATTTTCTCTGGCTTGTCAGAGACTGAGGGGAGACATGACAGCAATTTAAAATAATATGAGAAGCATAGAAAGTGTAGATTGTCAGTCTGTTTTCCAAGATAAAAATTAAAGGTTAACTTGATTTGTCTCATGAATATTCCAGGATGGGATATCATATACTGGAAGCCATAGCTATAAGGAAGTAGGTTCATGTGTTTTGTGAGTGAGACGGAAGACACTGATAGCAAATAAGCACATTGATAATTTATTTACTAACTGTAAAAGATTTGACCAAATATCTGAGTGCCTCAAGTTACACAAACTACAAAATGAAACAGATACTTAGCTAAAAGTGCGTGTGGGCCCTTTAATATCTGCAGCATAATTTTCCAATGGTTCTTTAGCACTGGTGGTGACTTCAGTGTGAAAATGAGTGCCTGGGGACAAAAGGAAAAGAGGCTCACCCTCTGGCACGTGACATTCTTATACCCCTGAGGTGGGTGAAACCAGACACCAGTACTGTGGCACACAAGCCAATCAATGGGGAAAAGCAAACTTCAAACAAGATAGAAGTGGCTTTTGACCAACAAGTAAACTACCTCCAACCTTCACCACATAACAGGAGAATGTGCAAGGCTTGTTTTTTTTTGCACAGTAATAGATGCCTGGAACACACTGCTAGGAATGAAAGCAGATAGATTAGTGATATTTAAGAGACATTGAGCAGGCGCATGGCCATGCAGGAATGGAGGAATATGTATTATGTGCAGGCAGATAGATTTGATTTAATTCTGCATCATGCTCAGCAGAGACAAAGAAGTGACAAAGGCCCATGAAGTGCCTGTTCCTGTGTTCTATCACTCTGTGTTCCATGTTCAAATCTTTGCTGAGTGGGCAGTGTCTATTCCATTTGCAACTCTTCAGACAATGGATCTATTAGTGCCAAAATGAGGCATGACGTGGGCAATCTTCTTGCTTGAGTTGATATTGAGTTGAGTTGATATTTGTCAATGAATCATTTTACTCACATAAAAACCAGCTAAAAATAAAAATTTTCATTAAGAATCTAGCTACTTTCTATTGAAATTCAATCATATTGACTATTTGATTTGCTCTGTAGTTAGCTGTTCTGTGAGATCCTTTGAAGATTAAAAGGCTCTCAAATTTCCATGCAGTAGATAAATGCCAGATAGCAGTGCCTTTAACCAAGATATTCCAGCATAGCTACAATACTGCAACCCGGTGCAGACTCGAGGGGCCGAATGGTCTACTTCTGCACCTATTGTCTATTCAATGAAACAGAAAGTTGTGTTTTGTTCACAAGAAGAAAGCCAAATATAGTCTAGCCGATTACTACATCATCACCTGTAACATGCTTACCAAAATGCCATTTAACTTCTTTAGCCTTCAATTGAAGAATTTGTGAGGAGAATGTAGAGATTATGCAAAGGAATGTAAACAAGTTAAATGTTTGGACAACAAATGATATGTGGAGTATAATGTGTTGAATTATTCAGTTTGGTTGGAAAAATTAAAGAAAGGAGTTTTTAATGGTGTAAAGTGTTGGTGTACTGTAGTAGGCTATTTGGCCCCTTGAGTGTCCTTTGCCATTCAATAAGATGATGACTGAGCCAATTTTCCTCAAGGCCACTTTCTTGCCCTCTGCCTATGACTCTTGAGTCATACTCTAATGATTAAAAATTAGTGTTTGGGTTTTGGAGGTTCCTTGATGATGGATGCTGCTTTTCTGCAGTAATGCTCCTTTGTAGAGTGTGCTGCAGCTTCCCACTCTTCTTTTCCATTTACGTAATGGCAGTTGGAAAGAAGCTGTTCCCAAATCTGGTCGTACGAATCTTCAAGCTCCTGAACCTTCTCCTGGAGGGAAGAGGGACGAAAAGTGTGTTCGCTAGGTGGGTCGTGCCCTTGATTATCCTGGTAGCACTGCAAGATTGGTTTGTGTGATGTGATGGGCTGTGTTCACAATCTTCTGCAGCTTCTTCTGGTCTTGAACAGGACAACTTCCATACCAGGTTGTGATGCACCCTAGAAGAATGCTTTCTACAGTGCACCTTTAAAAATTAGTTAGGGTTTTAGGGGACAGGCCAAACTTCTTCAGCTTTCTCAGGAAGTAAAGGCGCTGCTGGGTCTTCTTGGCAGTGGACTCTGCTTGGTTAGACCAAGTTAGGTCATTTGTGATGGCCACCCAGAGGAACTTAAAGCTTTTGACCTGTTCCACCTGTGCACCACCAATGTAGATGGGGTCGTGCGGTCCACTACTGAAGTCAACAACCAATTCCTTTGTCTTGCTGACCTTGAGGAATAGGTTATTGTCTTTGCACCATGCCACCAGGTTCTTAATTTCCTCTCTGCACTCAGACTCATCATTACCCAAGATACGGCATACATAGATACAGTGATTGCATTGGAGGGGGTGCAGGGTAGATTCAGCAGGATGATGTCTGGGATAGAAAATTTCATTTGTGAGAAGAGACTGAATAGGCTTGTTTTGTTTTCGCTGGAGCAGGGGAACCTGAGGTGGCATACATGATAGAGCTATATAAAATTTTGAGGGGTATGATAAGATAAATAATGAAAATCCTTTCTCCCAAGGCGTGGTGCCTAAAACTAGCTGGCACAGATTTGGGTAAAAGGCGAGACATTCAGGGGTGACAATGAGGAATTTATTCCCCAGTGGTTGGACCTGGAAAGCGCCCCTCAAGGGGTTAATGAAAGCAGAAAACTGCTTGTTTGGGATGTACCTAGCCAAGCACATTCTGACTGACAGGTCAGTCTTGTCATGCTTTTTGTATTGTTAACTTGTTGCATAGGTCTAAGCTGGCAGCCTGGACCTGTGCCTCAAGATAGCAATGAGATTGTTTATATGTGAGTAATTGGTCTTAGATGGCAATGTTTATGACTATATTGATCCCTTGGGTATGGCAAGTTGTCTGTTATCAATAAAGGGTTGATATAACTTAGAACAAAATATTCTGATGTTTTTCTCTAGAAATTTCCTACAGCTGAATTTCTATAATTTTAATGTTTTCTCTATTTGTCCATTTTTATGCAAAAGGATACCTGGACTGTTAAGTGTCTTTGTGCTTATAACTTAGACATTTCAAATAGGCAATCCAATTGGCTAAAATGGACCTACCTATTTGTTCTTACAAATATAGCAGCAAAGATATGTTACTAACATTTTAAGGGACAAAAATATCATATCACCTTCAAAAGCAATTTTACTATTACATTCCCAGAACTTTTGAATTCCTTGCTATATCTTGTTATTCAGTTGAGTCTTAATTGCCTCCAGTGTATGTTCTTTCTAAAATTGATGTTAAATTGAGAAAAACTAAGTGTGTAGAAAATTATTTCTCAGAGTGTAAGTTTTTTTTTATGACATTGGGTGCTATCTCCCTTTTGAATTTCATTTCCCTTAATTAGGTAGGATAATTTGCATTGTTTCCTCTCATTCCCCACTGTATCATGACATACAACCAAGCGCCTTTCAGTTATGGCATTCAGAAAAAATGGGATTTAGTTGTTGTATCTGTTCAAATATATAACTCCTAAATTGCACATAAAATAGATTTCGAGGCATTCCTTTTGTCTCTTTCCCTCTAACCATGAAAACATTGTTCATTACTGCTCCTATCTGCTTGAAAATTTATTTTTCTTCTTTTATTGGGGGAAGGATTTTATTTGGTGCCACAGTAGCATAGCATTTAGCATGGCACGGTTGCATCTTGGGGCGTTGGAGTTCGGAATTCAATTCTGGCGTCCCTATAAGAACGTTTGTGTGTTCTTCCTGTGTGCATGTGGGTTTCCTCTTACAGTCCAAAGCCATACATTGTCCTGTGATTAGGCTTGGGGTTAAATTGGTGGGTCACTGGGCAATCCGGCTCATTGGGCTGGTTCTGTGCTATATCTTTAAATAAATAAATAGTTCAGTTTTGTCACTCCAAGCTTTATTCAGTATTGCCAAGCTTTTGAGTGAGAAGATAAATCATACAGCAGTTTTCAGATATTCATGTTTAATTGAGCATGTACAGACTCTGGTTGTTGCTCTTCCATATTCTAGTAGGGATAATTTCATAGCTGCTAAGTTCCAAATTTAAGCCATAATTACAGTTTACAAAGTACTTTCCAGAGGTATATTCCAACATTTCAATATCTAAAGCAATGAAAACTTTTGACTTGTAGCTTCGGTCAATATAAAACAGATTTGAGCTCATCTTTCATTACACCAGTCTGAAGAAAAACGAAGTATTGACCATAAGTGGCCTAGTAGCGAATGTTCTTTTTTATTTTTTTGAAAATGTATTCAAATATGATTTGGAGATGGGCTCCATGAGACTTTTTCTCAACAAACAACTTCTTAATCACAAAATCCTGATCCAATTACTAATATTAAGGAAAACTGCCAAGTCATGAATGGTTTGCAAATTCAGTGTACAGGTGAGATAAGAATAAATCTTGGGTTCTCACCAGTACTTGAAAACTGCTTCAGAACAAGAACAAATGAACTGTTGGAAATATTGCTTAATGTTGATCTATATATTTAGATATTTGTAGTTTGTTTTATGATAATAAAATAATCATAGATATTTCTTTAGTGTTTGTACCATACTAAATATATTGAATTATAATAATTAAAGGAAGATGATGCCTTTATAATATGTAATTTTAAAGAGAATGTAATTCATAATTTGTGTTTTGGTACAGCTTTTTAGTTTAGACTTGGTAATGAATGTAGCTTAAAAGCACAAAGCATTCCGGATTGTCATCAGCATGAAGGCAAAGGATGAACTTGTGTTTGAGGAGTAGATTTATACTGGAAGTTTTACAACTGGTAGCAATAGGTACCAACCACAAAAAGTAAGATGCTCTTGAGTTCAACTTGCTTTCTACTTTCTTCATAACAAGTTTCATGCACTATTAAAAGATGTTTGCTTGGGAGAGGACACTAATGTTCTTTTGCTTATCTTGCCAGTGGATTTGGAAAGTTTTATGAAGACTGTATTTTGTCACTACCTTGACTGTAGTTTGCTACCGTCATTTGTCACCAGCAAGAGGCCTTCATGATCAACTGTGCTACACCTACAGTAAAATACAGATCGTGCATAATAAAACTGCATGAACACCCCCCCCCCCCCCACCATACACACATACAAACTTTTGCTCCATCTAGCTGATAAATGGAACGTAAGCAGATGTCTTCAGTGTTGCCAAGGCCACTGTGACCCAGCCAATAACAAAAGAAAACCTTTGAGAATGGTGTGGTAGCTACTGCCTGCAGAAAGAAGAACTTCTGAACCAAGATACTACCCTTGACATGAATGCCCTTGGTTCCAAAATGCCATGGTTCAGTTTTGCTAGCACCCTAGGGTGATGAGAGATAGAAAGGCTATATCCCATTCTAAAAATCAATAAGATTGTTGGAGCAGGAGTTTTAAAGCTTGGCATTTTCATTGCCTAATTTCCTTAGTCTCGGAAGAGGGGATATATATTCACAATGCTACTGGCTGTGGAGTTCCAGTATTTAGGTTGAGTGATGAAGACATCATACCAGTTCATTTTAAAGTTTAGATGGTTTGTGGGAAGGAACATGCTGGAGAAGTTCCATGTTTTCCCACTTATTATTAAAATATATATGTATATCATGTAGAGCCTTTCAATTCATCTTCCTGCAGGCAACCATAAAATAAAGAAACACAATAAAATCCACATTTTAAGAACAAAAACCCACACAACAAAGGCTGTCAAAAATCTAATGTGCAAAGAAAAGAACAATTGTGCATAAAATTACAAAAAGCAAATGATACGCAGAACAAAATTGCATAATTCCCGAAAATGAGTCCATAGCCATGGAGCCAGTTCCGCGCTGAGGCAAGTGCTGATGGCTGCATGCAGCAGCTGTCATTTCAGCACTGAGGCAAGTAAAGCCGGAGTAGTGAGTTGAACACTGATTCATCCTTCGCCTTTAGTCTCAATGTCTTAATCTTTTTAATCTGGTTTGGCGCTTAAATCAGCTAACGTCCGTTTATTTTCTGCTCTCGAGCCCAAAGTTTCAATCCAGCCCAAAGTCTGCTCCAGCAATGGCTGTCCCTGCATTTTTGAGAGTCCAGTTTGCTAATTCCTTGATACCGTGAAAACACCAAGTCATACAGACAGTTCAAAAATACAACTCCCAGTAGTGCTGGTAAAGTAAATTGAATGCATTTTATAGTTGGAACGCTGGGTGGTGGTAGTAGATCACAGTTAGTAAAGATTCACCATCTTTTAATCCAACATTTGAAGATGGCCTAGGTACTAATTACATACATGAGTGAAAAGTATTGTGGAGTCAGGAAATGTATTGGAAAGTGGCTTCATATTCAAGTTCTTAGTAGAAGACTCAGATGAGGAATTTAATGGATGGATTAAGGAAGATTACCCAGTGGTTTTGCATTATGGAATACTTGGTGTATTAATGGGCCTATCCAAAGGCATGTGTACATTTTGTAGTACTGTACAGGGAATGATGCTGGAACCAGCTTTGCACAAGACTTTTGGCATGACTTGGAACTTGCCCTTTCCTGCATAGAATTGAAATGCAATTCAAATAATGTTTTAAAAAATACTTTGCCGTATCAGGTTACCTGATACCTAATAATCAGACTGCAGGCATAAAGTATCGAGCAGTTCCCATCCAAGATTAACACATACAAACACGCTGGAGGAACTCAGCAGGTCTCGGCCCGAAACATTGACTGCTCGTTTCCACGGATGCTGCCTGACCTGCTGAGTTCCTCCAGCATGTTTGTAAGTGTTGATTTGACCACAGCATCTACAGTGTACTTTGTGTTCCCATCCAAAATCAGCTTGCTGTCATGCAAGACTACTACCATTATAGCAGTTGATAGCCATGTTCAATAGAGCTTTCAGGGCAAAGTTCGAAGTAAAATGTGTTATCAAAATATGTATATGTCACCATACATATTCAGCAGTAGTAACTATAACAGGATCAATGAAAGATCAACTAGAGTGCAGAAGAGAACAAAATGTGCAAATGTAAATATAAATAAATAGTAATAAATAACAAAAACATGAGAAAATGAGATGGTCCTTAGAGTGAGAAATTGATTGTTGGAACATCTCAATGGATGGGCGAGTGAGTGAACATGGTTGTGGGGTAGTAACTGTTCTCAAACCTGATGGTGCCAGGCCTAAGCTCTTGTACCTTTACCTGACGGCAGCAGTGAGAAGAGAGCATGACCTGGGTGGTGGTGATCTCTGATGATGGATGCTGCATTCTTACAACAGCATTTCATGTAGATGTGCTCAATGGTTGAAAGGGCATTACCTGTGATGTAATGGGCTGAATCCACTACCTTTCGTGGGATTTACCATTCAAAGGCATTGATATTTCCATACCAGGCCATGATGTAGTCAGTCAGTGTACTCTATACTGCACATTTATAGAAGTTTGTTAACGTTTTAGATGTTATGTAGATTCTCAGCAGACTCCTAAGAAAGTAAAGATGCTGTGGTGGTTTCTTCACAATTGCATTTAAGTGCTAGGCTCAGAATACATGCTCTGAAATAGAAACACCCAAGAAATTAAAGTTGCTAACCCCTGTCTACCTCTGATCCTCCGATGAAGGTTGACTCTTGGACCTCTGGTTTCTCTCTCCTGAAGTCCACAATCAATTCCTTGGTCTTCCTGACATTGAGTGAGAGGTTGTTGTTGTGACACCACTCAGTCAAATTTTCAATCTCCCTCCTATATGCTGATTCATCACCTCCCTTGACTTGGTCCACAACAGTGGTGTCATCAGAAAACTTGAATATGGTATTGGAGGTGTGTTTAGCAACAGTGCTGATGGAGATCATGGAGAAGATCTCCAACATTGGAATCCAGCAGTCTGCATGTCAATAGTTTTGGATTGCTGATGTAGTGCCCTGGAGGAGTAGTAGTACTTTGTGCAGCACAGATTTACTGTCCTGGTTTTGGATGTCAGCATTTATATTTGTATTGTAGATTATTCAATGTGTGGTGTCCAGATATAAAGGTGAATTATGGGACTGCTAGTGAATTGGGAACTGGGTTTGCTTGTACTGATTTTGTTGCCTGCCCAGAAAAAATGAATCATCTTTTTGCATTCTAGCTCTCTTTGCTATTTCATGGATCTTGCTTGTCAGCCAGTCAACCTTGCTAGTCTTTTTGGAAAAAGTAGACTTTAGACTTCAGCCCAGAACTACTAATAGTCACCTTCAGCTACAATCTGTTCAATTGAGCCAGTTACCATCAATTTGACACACTTCAGCCTCTGGAGAAAAAATGCAGTGAAGCATGAAACAGATGAATTCTGTGAGAAATGGGCACTAAGGAAAAGCATAAGGTTACTATTTACACCCACTGTATCTGCAGATGTGCTTAATCTACATGGTGTCATGGTTTTCTGTGCAGCTTAATTGACAAATGTGCATGATTGCTTATTGGACAATACTTTACAAAAGGCAAAGCCTGGAAAAACAACAATTCACTATTCTCTTAACATTAACTGGAAAACCGAGGAATGAACTGTCTTTTAAGTACAAGATTTTAAGGATTAATATTTAACTTATGAATGTGAACCATTTTTGTTTTCTAATTTGAATCTTTTAATAGAACCTGACGAAAGTCACAGATTCTTTTTAGTCTTCAACTACCAATTATACAAGAATGCCGTAACACCTTGCATTTCCTACAAAGTGATAGCATGCTTCCTGTAAGCTAAAGAATGTTTTCTTAGATTTCCTATCTTCATTACAAAAATAAATTTGAGAATATCAGTTTATACTAGATGCATTTATTCTTCTTGCAGGTTTAATTCAGGATCACACCTGAGATCAAAAGTATTTAACACCAAGCTAGAACTGCCTGGCAATATATGATCCCAAATTAGTAGAGATGAAATGCCTCAATGGATGCATGCTCCAGATGATTTGAGATTATTCCAAACACTGATTATTTCTCTTTAAATTTTGTAACTGTGTGTACTTAGAATAGAATTTTTACCCATGAAAATTAAATGATGCCAGATTTGTCTTAGGAATACATGGTATTTAAATTGAAGTTGCTACCTGTATGAAAACCTCAAGGAAGTATTTTGTCAATTCATTTTACAGTCTTTAAATGTGAGAAATCGAGAAAGCAAACAATTTGTAACTAAGAACAGCAGATCTTTTTGAAATTTTTTTTTCATAGCTGGAAATCATTAAGTCATGCCACGCTTTGTGCATTAGAAAACATAAAGTTTTAAGGCAAACACGAGGAAATCTGCAGATGCTGGAAATTCAAACAACACACGCAAAATGCTGGTGGAATGCAGCAGGTCAGGCAGCATTTATAGGGAGAAGCGCAGTCGACGTTTCAGGCCGAGACCCTTCGTCAGAATTCTGACGAAGGGTCTCGGCCTGAAACGTCAACAGCGCTTCTCCCTATAAATGCTGCCTGACCTGCTGCGTTCCACCAGCATTTTGTGTGTGTTGCACAAAGTTTTAAGAGGTTTGAGATGAGTAAAAGGTAATATGCTGTATAATTTATGTTTTATGAAAAACATTAATAATTCATCTATGCGTCATGTGAAGAAAATATATTTAGTCACGAAAAAGGTTTTGTGAAAGTAGCACATAGGTTAATTTTGCACCTTGTCACTATTGTGGCTTTGAGTTTAATAGAAACCACTGTGTACAAAACAAAACTGAAATAGAAGTATGCTGTGTATTAATTCAGAGTAACTGGAAAATTTGCCAGTCCAACGCTATTAAAATCCGCATGGTGCCAGATAATCGGAGTTTTACTGAATTCTTAAATCAAATGCTTCTTGGTTATATAATATACTAGACAACGGGATGACCTGTTGGGGCATCCTTTGAGAGAAAGGTATTGCAGTCTGATGTGACCAGAATGAACATTAAATTTTCAAGAATGCTCTTGGTATTGCTTTGCTTTGGAAATTGAAGATGAAAAATTCAGTATATTAAAGAAGAAAGATGTGTAGCAAGGCAAATATAGCTTCTCCTGGTTTAACGATGGACTTTTCTGATGGCAACATTTCTAGTTTTCCTCTGAAGGATTGGAGACTCGACTGACAGTTCACCTCAACTCCCCCTCCCTCCGTAGAACCACTACCAGCTGTCCCTACTTACCATCTAACC
This sequence comes from Hypanus sabinus, assembly GCF_030144855.1. Classification (NCBI taxonomy): domain Eukaryota; kingdom Metazoa; phylum Chordata; class Chondrichthyes; order Myliobatiformes; family Dasyatidae; genus Hypanus; species Hypanus sabinus. The sequence continues at coordinate 48,968,965 of NC_082722.1, forward strand.
CGGGTTTCAACTCAACCATATGAACTGCAGCTCCCACAATGCACATCGGGAGTTACGGACCAAATGCAGACACAGTCCCTTTCCGCTGGTAGGGCTGGGTGGTGTTGAAGGTTTATCACGTGATATATTTGGAGAAGTTGAGCATTTCCCAGTTTAAACTTCTGGAAAAATTGTTCAGTTTTTCCACATTTTGTCCCTAGCTCTGACTACAATCTGCTTTTCAATCATGGACCCATTTCTATACTGCAGCTCCAACATCAATTTTTTAAAAGTCGTATCCCCTCAGATTTTTTTCGCTTATGATTGTTGGGTTGAAGCTGAACACAAATATAATTTTAGACTACTTGCATCAATTAAGTGAATTAAGAGAAACAAGAAATTAACTTTCATTGAATATAATGTGTTTAATTGCACAATGATGCTGATGCTTTGTAATAGTTCAACTAAGCTAAAAATGTTTTTTCGATCATTTTCGTTTGTACTCAGTGTGCGAGTCCTTTCGCTTACATATTTAACAATAATTAGCCAGCATTGATGGATTCCAGCTGCCCTGATACTGTTTCTACGTGATTGAGTGTCCAGTTGAAACCTTTCACTGTATTCAGATACAAAGCAGTAACTCCAAAGCTGATTATTCTTGATGATGTGGTTAGCGCTCTTCTATATGGACGGGACTGCGGTCCTTTGACTGCAGCAAAGGGTTTTATGGGTCTTTACGCATGTCATTGCAATAAGATTTGTTTATCTCTTATTGATGCGTGGCGTTAGAGATCTGTCCCAATCCTACACATGGTGTTGGTGATTAGCAGAATCTGACCGCTCGAAATCGAGCTTTTGTTCTAGTTAGTGTCACTGCTGAGGCTGGCCGTGTGCATGCGTTGTGGTGTCGCATCCCGATTTCCATGATGGCAGATTGGCTCTCGGGTGAAAATGGGGCAGTTGATTTTGGTGAGTGAACAATTTTTTTACAAATATATAACCCTGAACTTTGCCTGCATTCTTTAAGTTAGCTCATTTTAAGTCGATTTAGCCAAAAATAGTGCCACAGTAATGCATCGTTTGCGCTAATTGGAGCGTGAGAGTTTTAGTAGTATACTAGACTAGACAACTGGGTGACCCGTTGGGGCACTCTTTGAGAGAAAGGCAGTGCAGTCTGATGTGATGTGCTTTGGAAATTAAAGAAGAAAAACTCAGTTTATTAAAGAATAATGATGCATAGCAAGACAAATATAGCTCCTCCTCGTTTAACGAAGGACACTTTTGAAGACAAAATTCTGGTTCATCTGCCACCCTTCAAGAATACTGGAACATTTTCATTTCTTTTTCCCCGGCTTAAAGCCACATACAGCTGACCATGCTGGAATACCAGTTTCTCCAGATAAATCAACACACTGTCCATGGTTTGGCCTTGCGCCTTATGTATACTCATAGCAAAGCATGACTGTATCGGGAACTGGCTCCGCTGAAGAGGGACATCTTCCCCTTCTGATAAATTGAGAGTAATTCTTAGGATCATGACAATGTCATTATTGAATGCACCAATGTTTATCTTTGCTACGATGAGATTGTCATGCAGTTTTTCCACCATCATTCGCGTTCAATTGCAAAGCCTTGATGGATCCAACTTCATCATTAGCCATGCGTCTAATGTATGTGAAGATAACTTTTCGCAACATTTCATTGAGAGGAACCAGGATAGAATTCCTCAAGAACAGTTCTGCAGGATTGTCGAATGTCCGGTAGATGAAATCAATGCATTCTTCCATAGTTTTTGCTGGCAAAATCATATCTTCATGTAATTTGATTTCATCGTTTTCATTTTTCTTAATCTTGTCTTCTCCAACATCCAATAAGAACTCAGAATATTGTCCTTCTCCCTCACTTAATCGCATGTTTCTCTTCAATTGAAACTTGAAGCTTCTCCATAAGTAGGATTTTTTATGCATGAATTCTCCACATCAGCATCATTTCCACGTTTTACAACTGCTAGAAGCTGACAGAAATCGCCACAGCAAATGGTTAAAATACCCCGAAGGCCTCATTCTTGCCACATACATCACGAAGAGTCCGGTCCACAGCTTCGAAGCTCTCCCTCCTAATCATGGGGCACTCATCCCAGACAATAAGCCTCGCATTTTGGAGTAAATTTGCAGTATTGGTGTTTTTATTGATATTATAGACAATAGACAATAGGTACAGAAGTAGACCATTCAGCCCCTCGAGTCTGCACTGTCATTCTGAGATCATGGCTGATCATTCACTATCAATACCCAGTCCCTGCCTTGTCCCCATATCCCTTGATTCCCCTATCCATCGGATATCTATCTAGGGTATCTTCATTGACTTTGAAAGGTATCTTGAATGTGCTGTCCTACCACCAGGCATCAATGTTGCTGCAAAACCTGATGATGCTACAACAATAGCAACACCTCCATCTCCCCTAACTTTAGTGAGGATCAAGTTGATGATAAATGTCTTGCCTGTTCCTCCTGGTGCATCAATGAAAATCACTGAAGAGAGATTCCTTTCCAAGCAGTCGATCACATATTCATATACTTCTCTTTGCTCATTAGTCAATAGGGGCTCTTTCTGCGAAACAAATTCCTGCTGTTCATCTCTGTTGTATTGCAGTTCATGCAGTAATTCCAGATTGCTAGTACTTTGAGTAATTGTACCATTTGTTGGTGTTGACAAGTTATATTCTTCAAGTGTTTTGCCCAAGTTCTCAAGTTTCTCTTGGAAATACAGAAGGGCTTGTTCATGATGCCTCTCATCGATCATGATACTAGGATCATTGATAGTTCTGCTTTCCATTTGTAAGAAATCTTCAGACATTGCATTCTTGAACCAGTTCCATAATTGCTGTGGATTGTTGATTTCAGTGTTTGTTAGCAAGACAAGAAGCAAATCTGTCATTGCTCTGGGCATTCTTGTTCTCTCTGCTTCTTCCATACTTTGCTGCCAATGATCGTCAGCTTGCAACACTCCTCTCTCTCTCTCTCTCCAGATGTCTTTGAATGATGAAAGGATATCTCCATCATGTGTTTTCAATGATTTGAAAGATACTGGTTCTTTTATGTGATGAAGAACATGTGTCAGAGTACTCCTCCACTCTTCTCCCCATTCTCTTTCTTTCCCATCTGTTATTAGTCCAAGTGTAGAATCTGGGAATATCCGCATAGTTCTTGCAAGTGGATCGTGAGTGCAAAGATCCATGAATTCCGTTAAAGTGGTTCTTGCCGCATCGTTATTGAGTTGCACAGCAGCCTTATCTTGAAAGAATAGTTGATGCTTTTGGGGAAGGTGTACTTGAAGGCGAACAATGGCTGGTTCCCTCTCGTGAGTTGGAAATCCAAGTATCGATCCGACAGCTTCAGAGGGCCCGATATATCTGCCTGTCAAATACTGTGTGATTTCATCTTCTTTATTCGCTGCAAAACTTGCCTGATCACTCAAGGGTGGAATTGGCTCTGTGAGCATCGTGAGGCACTGCTGAGGCTGGCCGTGCGCATGCGTCTTGGTGTTATATCCGGATTTCCATGATGGTGGATCGGCTCTCAGGTGAAAACAGGGCAGTTAATTTTGGCGAGTGAACAATTTTATACAAATATATAACCATGAATTTTGCCTGCATTCTGTAAGTTAGTGCATTTTAAGTCAATTTAGCCAAAAATAGTGCCGCAGTAATGCATCGTTTTTGTGCGAATTGGAGGTCACAAACAGACAGACAGAGCATGAGAGTTTTAGTAGTATATAGATATATTTTCCAGTCCGTGCCTCAGTCACATGTTTGAGCTGAGTGGATTTCACCTTTCCTGATTTCATTTGTTGTCTTGTGTCAGTTTGATGTCATATGTCTCATGTCTAGTAACAATAAGGCTATTAAGCAAATTCTGTAGTCATTGACAGGGAAATTGTTATAGGTGCAGGTCAATGGGACTAGGCACAACAATAGTTTGATGCAGACAAGGTGGGCCAAAGGGCATGTTTCTGTACTGTAGTCCTCTGCGACTAAACAAGCAACTAAGTCTCATTGTGCTGTGCGTGAACATATATTAACAAAGATTTAAAGATTTGTTTTAGTTTTGGGATGAGCAAAAGCATGAGATTGGCATGAAAGCTGAAATACATTTTTAAAATTTAAAAATTTTGGTAGACGGTATTTGTCAAAGGTAATTTTTAAAATAATATCAGACCAACATACAGTATTTCTTTTGGATGTTAACATTCAGAGAGGTTGTTGAGCAATGATTTTGACTCAGTAAGCCATTTAAAGATTTAAATAATCTTTCTGGGATGATGGGCAGCATCTTCAATGGCACATTCATTAATAAACTTTATCAACCCAACAACTACCAATCTGAACACACCCCAGCCCTAGTGCTTAAGACTTCGTCCACAGCTGACTGGACAATAATGATGAATATAACAATTTCACACATGCTTTTAATCTGTTTGGGAATTAGATCCAAATATTGAGAGGGCATGGCAGGAATTCAGATAAATCACTATGACCTTGATAAACTACTGACCTAGTCAGCATAGCATAGTTTGACCTGACCTATAATGGTTTTTCAGTATAATGCCCAACCCAAATGTGACATGTGATCTTTTGAATTAAGTCTGGGAATATGTTCTTAAACACTTTAAAAATTCATGAGTTTTGCGATGAGAATAATTGGTAAATAACTGAAGTTCTATTTTGTGCAAATTAAAGGAAAAAAAGAATAACTAACAACAAATGAAAGATTTCTTTGTTTGTGTATCTGCACATCTTGGAGTTTGCTGCTAGATCTGTGCTGCGATTGCAAACACAAACCCTTTTGTCGAGATTGGAATTGCTGTTACAATATCAAAATTTAAAAACAAAAGCACTTAATTTTCATCCTGCTTATATTGGAATACAGAGCACCACTGAATGATGTGGCATGAGATTTAAAGTCACTTTTCATACTGCTCTATTCATAAATTTAGTTGATTTTCTTCAAAGGGAAAACAATTTATTTTCTTAGAAATTGGAACAGTTTTGATCTTTGAAATGTAAACTACCCATTAATTAAATAATTATAGATTTGTGCACAGAAGGAAGCCATTTGGTATATTTGCAGTTACTTGCAAAATGTAGCTTCATTCCTAGCTGGAAGAGAGTTCAAGCAGCTTCAGGGCAGTTGCAAACATTTGGTTTTTGTGAGTATAAAGAACCAGAATCTACTCTGCATACATTAATGTTATTGCAAGAACTTCAAGTGGCTTCCTGTAAAAGTGGATGCGAAGACCAAAACCCAGCTGGATGAATGGAAGGCTAAAAGGAAAGGAGTCAATGGAGATACGAAAATGGAGGATTTGTCAGATGATGTGAATTGTAAAGAGTGCAATAAAAGGATTATTAAGAGAATACTCCTGTGAATTGAATGGACTTTTCCAAGATCAAGATGTGCAAATTGAAGATAAAGTAGGGACGAGATGGAGAAAAAGAATATGAACAGGAAAGAAAAAGGTATAATAGGGAGAAGGAATGTGAGAAAGTAAAAGAAAGGGATTGAAGTAGATCCAGAGAGAGAAAAGGAGAAGAAAGGTGCCCAGAGCTATCAGAACCACTTCTTACGGTCTCAGAATCAACTGCTATAACCACCACAGATACAGCCCTAGGGCCTGAGATTGCTTTCACAGCTACAAGTCTCACCTGCCAAGCAGGGTGATACCCCTTGTCATGAAATATGTTGTTTCACATGAGTAAGAAAGCCTCTGCAACTATTAAACCTTTAAGCCTGAATGGTACAAGTTAAATTACTATGCTGTGGATGTCTATATATAGTAGTTATGTTATCTAGTATATTGTGTTAAGTTGCATTCTGTTTTGAGATAGAGTTTCTAGTTAAGAAGGGAGGATTGTTGTAAATTTCATATTTCAATAATATTTGAGTAATCTTGTAAATACGTTGATTAAGCATTCTTGGTTATTTAAATAATTCATTACAGTTATGTGATATGTAATATACCTCACTTAAAGTAAACATGAAGTTTGTCATATTTCAAACTCCTGAATCTTCCTTTGAGTTAGTTTAATGTTTTGAAGTTACAAAAGGCAGCACATAAGATGAAAAAAAAACATAGTTCCCCTGAAATTGATCAAACTAATGATACTATAATAACTCATGTTGGTTGAAAGCAGGTTGGGACCATGATATTGTATCCTTTGTAAATATTGTACTTTATTCTGTTAGTACTTGTCCTTGTACTACCTCAATGCACTGCTGTAATGAAATGATCTGCATGGATGGATTGAAAAGCAAAGTTTTTCACTGTACATATGATAATAATCAATTTACCGATTTAGCAATTTTCATATCAGAGGTACTGATGGAAATGCATTTGTTCTCAACAAAGTGCAAACAAAATTCTCTTTATATTGTAATAACGTTTAAATTTACCAGATGTGAACAGTTTTCTAGAATTATTAGAGGCCACCAAAGTTGGAAATCTGGAGAAGTACACAAAATGCTGGAGGAACTCAATAGGTCAGGCAGCGTCTATGAAAATGTCTATTTATCTTTAGAAGCTGCTTGACACATCAGTTTCTCTGCCATTTTGTGTGTTGCAAACAGTTGTTGCTCATGTTTCTAAACTTGTAAACATTGTAGAAAATGTCAAATTCACGAGTAGAAAAGCAATTACTGAAACTCAGCAACTTTGAATAGTACAACCACTATTACATGAGACCTAATGATTTTCCATATTTTGATCAGAGTAATGTGGCAGTATTGCCATTAATTGCATCCTGTATCATGGTACTCTGATACTTGAAGGGAGCCTGAGTGCTATGGGAATTTAAATTCACATTTGTATGTTACAGTTAAGTTTGAATCTTACCAATAAATTGCTGGCCAGCCTAATACTCACTGCTGTAAATGTTAGCAACAGAATGGAAAAATGTACTCTCTTCATGTTTATTGAATGCTACAACACAGAAGAGGTCAGCAGTTCTGTAGTCGTACTTGCCAGCAATACTCTTCCTGTTGTTCTTTCCCCGTTGCTCTATCTACATTTTATATTGCAGATTAGAATAATACAATTCATTTGCAAGAAGAGTTAAGGATTTGATTTTAAAGTCATCATCTTAATCATGTTTCCTCTGGTTGTTGATCCCCCCCCTCATAGATTATTTATGATTTTGAACACCAATATGAATATATTCTGCTCGAAGGAGAGCAACTCTAGCTTTTCTGGTCTTTCTACAAAACTGAAATCCTGCTAATTCTGTTTCAGTAAGTTTTTTTTGTATTTCCTCTCTAAGGCCTTGACATACTTCCTTAAATATGATGTCCAAAGTTGACCATGATATTCCAGTTTTGACTTAATTAATGTTTTTATAAGAACTTGACTTAATTTCCTTGCTTTTCATCTCCTAATTCCTTTAAAACAAATCTTTTCTCAACCTGTTTCATCAATTTGAGACACTTTATGTAACCTGTTAAAACTATGTCATTCTGTTTATAATTACTCTCATGACAGTCAAATGAAAGAAAAAGTTTCCTACACAGAACTGTTTGAAATTTCATTTGCTTATTTTACATTTGATCTTCTGAAATTTCTTGCTTTTTTTTATTTACATCATCCCACAAAATTGTTTTCAGCTTTAAAAATTGTGGTTCTTATTTATTTGTCTTGATCAGTAATATATTTAAAAAGATCAATAATTATGATTTGTTTTAATCTGAATATCAACTATTTTGCTTTTTCTTCCATGGGAAATTTTATATCGACGTTTATCACTATTGCTTTAACTGCAAATCCTCGAGGACTCTGGTTAAAGGAATACTGATGGTGTAAAGATAAAAGCTAGAGGCCTATTACATGATACTTAGTCAGGCAACTTCTGGAAGACTACACACGTACCTAATGCATTACTTTAACCCATTCTATTACTTTGAACAACTCAATCAGGTTTGTCATACACAAACTGCTAGTCAATCCTCGACTAAATCTGTGTGATTTTCACCTATTAGGCAAATGTTGAACTGACTGGCCTAATGTTACCGGGTTTATTCATCTCACAGTTTTTAAGTAGAAATATAATATTTGCAACTCTCCAATCCTCTGGTGCTTACTTCTTACTGAAGAATGTATGGAAAGTTGCAAGAAGAGCATATCTACTTTTGTTTTCTTCATTAATTCAAATGAATCTCATCATGGCTTTTTTACCTTTAGGTATCTTTATTTTTAATAAAAAATTTATCCAACATTTCTGCATCTGGATCTTCACTGGCATGTTATTGGTATTACTTTCACGAAAAAAAAGCTTAATTTATCTCCAAATCATACCATTTGCCTCCAGCAGAATAGAATCAGAATCAGGGTTAATATCACTATATGTTATGAAATTTGACATTTTGCAACATCAATAGATTGCAATGCACAATAATAAAAAAAACTAAACTATAAAAAATACAAGATGTAATATTCTGACACCAGGAACTTTGGAGTCTGACACCGCAGGGGTCAATGGTTCAGGTCCCAGTGGTGGTGGCCCATTAAGCGTCTTGTGCTTATGCTATATCTGCTCACAAAAATCTCTGGATGAGAGTGACAAGAACAAGAAGAGTCATGCCAGATTGGATGTCGCCTGGATTAACAAGAACTGCACCAGTGGTTTGGGAGCTGGGACCATCCAGTGATTGGTTACTGGAACAAACCATAAATGGACGAGACTGGACAGAATGGAATTAATGGAATGCTACTTTCACAGTAACCTACCTGAAAGAGGATACATCAAGCGCATGCGGGCACTCTGGCAACAACGAAGACTGTTGTCCACATTCACGGGTCATGGGGGTCCTTAATGATGCAGCCTTCTTGAGGCATCATCTTTTGAATTTGTCCTTGATGCTGGGGAGACTAGTGCCCATGTTGGAGCTGGCTGAGTTTGTAGTTTCTGCAGCTTTTTCCGATCCTGTGCAGTGGCCCCTTCACACCAAAAGGTGATACAACCAGTTAGAATGCTCTCCACGTTACAGCTATAAAAAATTGTGAGAGTCTTTGGTGGCATACCAGGTCTCCTCAAACTCCTTTGTAATTGCATCAATATGTTGGCCTAGGATAGATCTTCAGAAATGTTGACACCCAAGAACACCCTTTCCACTGCTGATCCCTCAATGACAGCTGGTGTGTTACTTTGACTTCCCCTTCCTGAAGTCCACAGTCAGTTCCTTGGTCTTACTGATATTGAGCACAAGCTTGATGTTGCAACACCACTCAACCAGCTGATCCATCTTGCTCCTGTATGCCTCCTTGTCACCATCTGAAATTCTGCAGACAATAGTCATGTTATCAGCAAATTTATTGATGGCATTTGAGTTGTGTCTTGCTGCACAGTTGTGGGTATAGAGCAAGCTCCTCATTTGTTCCCAATTGGCCCCATCCTATACTTTATAAATAAAGTTCTGTCTTCCTTTTATGTTGTTTGTTCATCTTTTCTCATATTTCAGGTTCCTTGAGATTAATATATTCATACTTTGTCTGATTTGCTTCTCTATTTTTTAAAATATAACCTTACTCTTTGGGTCTGATCTTTCTATATCTGTTAAATAACTGTCGTTTGGAAAGCAAGTTTCAGTAGTAGTGATTATGAAACTTCTGGATAATTGGAAAAATGCAACTGGTTCACCCAAAAAGAAGATCTACCACTCCTACTTCATTCAGCCTGTATGTGACGCTATATGCATCAATGTGGTTTATTCTTAACCGCCCCTGAAATGACTAAACAAGGCATTTAGTTCATGTGTAAACTTAAGGACAGTAATTGATAATCTTGCCATTGATGTCCACCTTCTGTGAATGAATAAATGGTTTTAAAAACCAACTCTTCTGCCTTTGAGACAGGTCAAGCATCACTCACCCTGCCTTTCACTTTAATTTGAGTGTTCTATTGTGTACTTGAATCTTTTCCTATTTGGAAACCAATGTCTGTTTCAGTGCGTTTTTGAGTTCTGTGTTTCTGTCTATCTGTCTATTGGTCAGTTAGTGACAGGAGTCCTCTGAGTATAGAGAAGCAATGTCTAGAAACTGGTTTCGTTTATGAACCTTCAGCCATCTGAATTAAAGAAAACTTGCAATCTGTGCAGAACAATTATAAATTCAACAGTTGCAGATTCCTCTGAAACTCGGTTTGGAGGTAATTTTTCATACCTGACAATCAATTGATTAAGTTAAAAGTTTGATTTTGTTCAAATGTTAGATTTAAGGAAACTTCTTTGGATAACGACGAAGCTATGAATCTATTCAATTTTAATTTGCAAAGATGTTGGCATTAATCAACAAGTAATCTATATTATGCAAAGCAAATGGGCGATCTCATTACTGATATCAACATCATTAGTTAAGAATACTTTGTACATCTGCCGTAGAGAAAATCTGCTCCGGCATGGGTGAAGGAGAAATCTTGCATTCTTTTTCCAGGAGATGGAAAATTACTTTCATCTTGAATAACAGACATTTTAAAAAGAGCTTAGAAGTTATTATTTTTAATATCTCTGGAGATCCTGATTGTGACACTAGACTGATCATGTGAACTTTGCCTGTTTCATTTGGTGATTCAATCTGCCTTTTACTGGTGTAGTGGTTTGCTAGTTCAGGCTACAGTCATTTTAACATAAAGGTTAATGCTTCATCATTATTACAAAAAGAAAATTCTAAAAACCCTGAAAGGCAAATGAACATTTACCTGAATTTTTAATAATTTGTTTAATCACCCTGCAGTTGGTTTAATTGTGCTGCAAATAGTAAAGTAATAGTTGACTGAAGTTGCCTCATTGCTTTTGTGGTAGTAAAGTTAGCTTTCTTCAATGTGTTGAGGTATTGATATTAATTTGACTACTTTGCATATACATACTGTAAGCTGAATGGAAAAAGCATCACATGCAAAAGCATAGAGTAGAGTGATCAATTGTAAACAGTGGTGATTGCAAAGGAAATAAATTGCATATCAGATTAAAAGTTTAATTGGGCAATGTATTATTTTAGTTATTTCTAACATTCTTCAACTGTAAAAATAGTGAATGCATTAAGGAAAGAAAAGAAGATCTTGTCAAATGCCAAAAACTGCTCTGGCTGACCACACGTCTATGTCATTTTCAGTTGAGTTTAGAGTGGTTAAAGATCTGAAATAATAGTGGTAAGGATATCAAATCAGGGATTAATATGCACAGTTTTCAATGATAAACACATTTCTCAAACTGTTGATGTCTATGTACGTGGGGTTTTATATTATGATCTTGTACATATTTGGTGTTCAAGTGTCCTCTTTAATTTTCTTTGCAGCACTGTACCACAGACTACTGTAATATTAAATAGTGATCGCCAGAACCCACTTCCTTCCAAGATTTCCGGACAGGAAGAAGCTATACCCCGAGGAACAGACACTATTGATAATATTCTCAGCAAGTTAGTAAACCTTTTTGTTTCTTCTACAGTTATTATTTAGATAATTTAGATTATTTACTGTCCAACTTGTTGAACTCCTTAAGATTGTTCCATTCTTTTTTAGTTCATCAAAGTTGTTATCTAACTTGTTAAATACAACATATTGGCATCAGTTAGAATGTCTGTAGATGTTACTGTTGATATTTCAAACCTGACATAAAACGAATTGCACTTTTAAAGAGAAATAGGAAAAAAAGTAAATTAAATTAACATAATAAAAAGGGAATGTCAGATTGATATAAGCAGGGAGTTATTACTCCTTAACTTGGCTGCTTGTAGAACTAGTGTCAGGAAAAAATGACATAATTTAAACCAAACTATACATTTTCCTTATTCTGCATCTGGACTGTGATTGCAAATGCCTTGTTATCTGAGAGAAAGTTCATAGGGAGTAAAAGTCTTAATAAAGAAATCATTGTTAAATAGGATGACATTAGTGAAATGTAATTTTGTGTGAATTTGAAGAATACTAATTTGCTATTTTTTGTATTATTTGGCTATAATTTTTGAATGATCTTTTGTTGCCAAAGTTTAAAAAAAAATGAATTGTGTTTTGTAAAATGAAACTTAAAGGAACCAAACTTGAAGTAGCCTAAGTCGGTTGTGTCACAGATTGTAATGATCTTTGAAGAGTATACAAATATCCTCAGGAAGACATTCTTGTTAATTACTCAGATCCTTGAATTCTACCTGTAATGTATGATAAACAGTCAGATCGATGTTTTCATTGAACAATACCAGATATAACTTGTTCTAGTTTACCATTGATAAGTGAGCTTATAAAATACAGATAATTTCAGTTAGAAGCAATTTTGAACTTAACTATAGATTAATTTTAAATTATTTGATCAATGATTGAAACAAAAAGTCTACCCCATTCTAGTTCCATAGTTCCAGAATCATATGGAATAAGCCTATCTTGCAGGTATCTCTGCAATCATGTAGATATGTGCCCTGCTTGCGAAACGGGTCTGCCAGAACATCCAGTGTTTAATGGCCTTTCTTCGAATCATACTCAGACAAAAAGAAGAGCAAACTTCACATTTTGTGGTGTTGTTGTTCATCCTGAAATACTGTTTTGAAATTACAAAGAAGTCCACAATGAAATTCAGTTGTGTAAGAAATGAGCATGCATGAAGAAACTGAAGAAGTGTGTATTTAAGTACATTTTTGTTGATTCTTGGGTACTACTTTCAAATTAGGGTAATTCACCTTGGAAACTATGCCATCCAGCCCAAGTCCTCACTGGCCAGTAAAAATCCATTCATATTAATCTGATCACCCACCACTTGATCTAAAGGCTTCCATGCCCATCCATCCAGATACTACTTAAATGCTGTTGATGACTCTACTTCCACCACTGTCTCAAGCAGTGCATTCCATCAAATTGCCACTCTCTGGGTGAAGGACCTATTCACATCTCTAAATCTCTTCCACCTTAATTGAACCTTTGTCCTCTAGTTTTATTCACCTAAAATAGGGAAGAATTTTCTGCAGCCTTCCCTATATCTACCCTTTATAATTTTATATACTTCAATGACACCCTCTCTTAACCTCCTCCTTTCTAAGGAAATGCAACCAATTTCTCTAGTTCTCCTCAGAACGGAAATGCTCCATTCCAGACAACATTCTGATAACTCTCATCTGCACTCTCTTCAGCCTTATGAGAACTGCATGCAATTCTTCAGCTGAGATCCAAAATATATTGATCTAAGCCTTCTTAACCAAATTACGCACCTGTGCTATCAATTATGAGGACTTGCTGTTCTTCATTACTTAATACTACCATTCATGGTGTATGTCCTATCCTCATCATTACTTCTAAACTGCATAACCACACATTTATCTATATTAAACAGCATCTGTCATTTGTCAGTCCATTTTACCAGCACATGGTATTGCCCTGTAGCCTGAGACAATCCATCGTCAACAATTCTACCAATCTTAGTGTCTTATGAATTTACTGATCACATCATTTTGGGTGTACATAATTGTATGTTAATTTTAACAGTATCTTTCTCCAGAAAGCTACTTCATTCACTCTATTTGTTTTGTGGATTTATTCACACTTAATATTTCTCTGTAGACTATGAATATGTTCCTTAGTTATGAACTTAATATGCCATTATTTTTATGAAATACCAATATTTCTTTCTGTTATTCTTCCTTTTGCTGTAATTCAAAGGGAACAAAGTAAAACAATAGTACCATGTAGAATCTGTAACGTTCTGATGGTATTATCATCTTAACCAGTTGTCAAAACTTTGTCATTTGAGTTTAAAAGTTTGGTATGAAATACTTTTGCTGGTTAAGTGGAATGTGAAACAAGTAGAATGCTTTATAAGAATGTTTGAACTTCAGTGCATTGTACTGTCAGTGCCTGTAATTTGAAACATTCAGTATTTGAATATATTTTTGCAGGTGTTTTATGAAGGTGAAGTGAATTTAATTATGTTTATTTTCATAAGGTGATATATAATTTCTATGCTGCCCAGTGAGGAGAGAATTGAAATGGCACATTAAGAGAGAGTTCAAAAATAAGGTTGTGTTGCCACATACAATTTTGGTTAATATGTAATGTGAAATTTGTAAAACTTAGGTATACTAATGAATGTAAAAAGTTGTAAATTGGTTGTCATTGATTTACTGTACAGCTGCATTGATTTATTTGTTTCCTATTTATTCTAATGTAAGATAGCGACTTTCGGCCTAGAAAATTTCCCTAAATATTTCTGCATTTTTTTCCTATTTTGGGTACCAAGTTCTATGCCAGGGAGGAGACAGAACACAATAATTGTGAAGGTTCCTGGCCATGAAGATAGCCATACAGAAGATATTGAAAGTGGATCTGAAACAAGTGACACCATCTCTAATAGTGGTCAATCAGGAGGTCAGAATTTGGCACCCAATGTCACACTCATCACATTGAACTCTGAAGGTAGGCAGGATAATATAAACTTTCAAAGAGCATAGCACAGTCAATGCAAATAATAACAATAAATACAAATAAATTTGCTATTTAATAAATTATTAAGACTGCAGAATAAGTTCATTTGGAAAACCCTGATCAATGTTCAGTGTGCTATAGTGAACAATTCATAGAATAGAATGATCTGCTAATGCATAAATTATGTAATTCTGTTGTTTATTTTGTTTCTCCATTCAGAAGTTTCCTCTGGCTATCCATAACCATAAGGCAGTATTTCAAAATAAGTAGTTAGTTATTCCTTTCTGTTTTGATTTCCCCAAATAATCCTCTAGCCAGAGTAGTTGTGTTTTTTTTTCCCTATTCTTCCCATCAATTTTTTTTCCATAGTTGTTGAGCCCATCTATTTATAGACCTTTTTGGTTCTCCTATTATCTTGCTTTCTCATTTATCTTTGTATTGTCAGCAAAACTGGCTATAATACACTTGATTCTTCCATCCTGCTATGAATATAGATTGAAATTAGTTGAAGTCCCAGTATCAATTCCCATGGAATCTCTTCAGTTACAACTTTTCAAGCTAATACAGACCCATTTGCCAATAATTGGTCAGTTGGTCCTTGCAGATATATTTTTAATTTGCCTGTCCTCAGAAATTCATTTTCATTTTATTCAACTACATGATGACATGAAAGCTGCATCCACACTCCATGCTTTTACCACTTTCTTGATCCCAGTGTAGATTGGCACTCCAATAAAATGGATGTAAATGAAGAAACTATCCTGAAATTAAACAAGTCCAAACATCTTCAGTAGAAGCAAGCAAACTCAGATGATGTGTACATAAGTGCAAGCTCAAAGGCCAAGCATTATTTCTTCAGTGAACCATTTAAAAGGAAAAGCCTTGCAGTAAAAATTAAAAAGACATTTTTCCATCCTGCCTGACTGCACAATACAGTTCATGGCAATCAAGGCCCATGACAATTGATTTCCATATTTTGGGTGTCCCATGCTGGCAAAGGTAAATAATGATGCAAAATGTCATCACTGCACCTGAAGTGTACACAGTTCTGGTCATCAAGGCAGAGGAAGAATGAGATGGCACTGTAATGGGCGCAGAGGGTATTCACAACGTGGATGGAATTTTATAACGACACACTGGAGAAGGTGGGCCTGTTTCTGTAATGGAAGAGGTTAAGAGGAAACTCTATTGATGCATTTAAAATTATGAGGAGTATCGATAGAGTAAATGAAAAATTCCTACATACCTGTGGTGGATAAAACTGAAAGATATAAGGTTAAGGTAAATGTTTAGAGATCTAGGGACCTGCTCCATGGTGTATGATTGTTCTAAAAAGATGAAAATGCAAGGAAAGAAGAACCTGCTGTACTGCACTCTTATTGACTCAGGTAATTATTTAAATTAGATACCTCTTCCAAGGGAAAGGAACAGAAGTAAAATCAGTACAGGATTCTTGTCTGAAAAATTTAATGAGAGCATCCCAGATTTGTCTGTCCAAAATGTTAAATGCAAATTACCTGGTTGCAACAATGGCACGTTAAGAGTGCAATTTTCAGTTGGAATAAACATCTGATCAGACAGAAATCCAGCTCACTTTTGAATTGCCAGGTGTTATTTTCACATAATTTTGTGATGTGTAGTACTGTCTGGGTGTCTCAGACTTTTACATTATTTACACCCTTGGGTACTGAAATTGTTTGCCAGATGTAGGTTTTGGATCTTGGCCTGGTTTTCATTTCCTGATCTGTACTTCATTTGGATTTTATAAAGGAAAATATTAACCCAATGCTTTCACTCATTTTTTATTTGCTGCTTCTATGATGAGGTTTAATATAACTACCTTTCCTTTCACAAAAGTATCCAGTGAAGATTCTCTGGAGTAGAAATTCAGCTTTCTACCTAGAAATAATACGGGTGCTTTCAGATTTCTATAAAGAAGACAGGGATTGTAAATGGGAAAAAATATAGACAAGGTCAGATGCCATGTAGGATGAAGGATAAATAATTTGAAAAACAGGACATTCTGATATTAAGAAGATAATGTTGGTATCTTGAAAAACATTAAAGTGGATAACTTTACAGGACCTGATAGAGTCTATCTGTATACAGAAGGAAGTAAGAGAGTAAATTGCTGTGGGTTTGACAGAAGACTTTGTATCTTCTTTAGCCATGGACAAAGTGCCAGACAACTGGAAAATATCCCACATTGTTCCTTTGCTCAAGAAACAGATAAAGGACAATCCAGGGAAATTATTGGAGAGGATTCTTAGGATGAGATTTACTTGCATTTGGAAAAGCTTTGACTAATTAATGATAGTTAGAATGGCTTTGCAAAGGGGATGTCCTGTCTCACAAATTTGAATCAGTGATGAGGATGATTAATAAGGGTAGAGCTATAGATGATGTCTGCATGGAATTCAGTAAAACATTGGACATGGTAACCTGGTCCAGAAGATTAAGTCATTTGGAATCCATGGTGAGTTGATAAATTGAATCTAAAGATGGTTTGGATAGGAAAGATCAAGGGTGATGGTGAAAGTGTTCTACAGGGATCAGTGCTGGGTTATCTCATGTTTACAATATATGTAAATGCTTTAAACAAAAATGTAGATAGGCTGATTAAGTAAGTTAGCAAATGACATAAAAATTGGTGGAATGGTGGATAGTGAAAACAATTTTAAAATGATGTAGCAAGATCAGAAATTTGGGGAGAGGAATAACTGATAGAGTTTAATCCAATCAGTATGAGGTGTTGTATTTTGGAGATCAAATGCCAGAGGAAAGCATATAGTAAATGGCATGGTCAGTGAATTTAGATTGACATTTAATTTACTGACATGTGCTCCGACAATTGGCCTGACGTGGCAGTGTAGTTTTTGCATCCTGCAGCTGTTGTGTTGTCTTGATGATTCAATGGTGCTATACTTCTAGAATTGAGCAGGTCTTATATTTATCCTTTGGCAATTAAAAGTGTCTTTATGTTTACAGGAACTGAATTAGAAATATTTAAAATGTGAAATATTTTTGTATTGTATAGTACCTTTGGTTAGAGGGGAAAAATGAAAGGTCTAAATTGCCACATCTGTGGATTTGTGCAGATCCACTGTAGATCTGGGATATACTAACTATAATGCTTTTGTGTATCTTACTCTCATTCATTATTGGAATCCACAAGCAAATCCATGATAGATCCCTTTTGTTTTGGTGATTCCCAGTATAATGCTCAGGCTTCTCCTGCCCTTTAACAGCCTGATTGGAGGGGTTTGTAAGCCAGAAGTGTAGGAGGAATAAGTTGATAATTATTCTTTACCCATTTTGTTTTAATACTATTAATTGAGTTTGAAATTTTTAAAAATCATGTTTTAGGGTCATACAGTTGTACAACTTGCAAATAGGCCCTTTTGTCCAATGTGCCTATACTAAGCATTGCACCTATTTGTACTAATCTCACTTGCCTAGATTAATTCCATTCCCACGATTCCCACTTTTTCAAGTGCCTATCTAGATATCTGTTACCGTTCCTGCCTCCAGAATCTCTGGCAACACATACCAGGGATATAAATGGGATATGTCAAGGAGCCAGTATTTCAAATCCACACATCTTTGTAGTAAGATGTGGAAAAAAAATTGGAAATTCAATAAACCTCCAAGCTAGGGAAATGCTTTGGCCTTTATTACAAAGAGGTCTCATTGTTCTCCTGGGTCCTGGTTTCCCTTTCTGCAGCTTTATAGAGTTCTGGTTACAGTGAATTTATTGAATTAGAACTGGCATCACACTATATTTTGAACTGTGGAAGCTGCTGATACTCTATAAAACATTACTACCTGTGATGTTGAACAGTCATCAAGTTGACTTCAGTTTTTCTACTTTTTGTGTAAATATTTGACTTTGCACAGAATTAAATTATATTAATTACAGCCACCCTGTCATTTGTCCAATTAAATGAGTACATGTATGCATTGCTAGCCCTCTCTGAGAGAGGCTATGGCTCATCCCTCCTTGTAACTGTTATGCCCAAGCACTCATGCACACATTTTTTTTCTTGTTTTGCATTTTCTGTTTGGGCATTGAGTAAATCTACTATTGTGATGTAGCCATTCTTTGTAGCATTCTTTTTTGCAGCTAACAGGAATATGTGATAATATTATAATAGAACGTGAAGTACTGATCTAATAGTAATAGCCTATCTTCTATTTGTAGCTCAATGGTTTTAAATTGGGTTCATGTATGTTCAGTCCTTTTCATATGGAGAAATTTCAAACTCTTCTCAATATCAATTAATGTGAATCAAGACAGAATACTGATTGCATTTAAGTGGGAGAGTTTTACAAATCAGGGCAAGCCACGGCAGCATGACATTCATAAATCATGACCAGATTTTGGCTCTTTGGTGTTTTGAAATTTGATACCTGTTACAGAATCCTTTGAGAAATAAGTGACTGAATGACAAGATAGATGTTATTATCCTTGAGCCATTCCTTTGGCTCAAGGATGACTTGCTTTCACTCCAGCCATGCTTATTTTGAGGTGACTCATGAGACTAGTGTTGGGCTGATGGATTTTACTAGTTTGGTAGATGTGAAACGCCTACATGAAGCTTCAGTATACTCCTGATGCATGCACTGAAGAGTCTACATTCCATCCCAAATGCTCTTTCTCCAATTCCAATGGTTATAGGCCAGGAATTCCCAAGAGTTAGTAGGATGTTGAGCTTTTTCAAAGATAATATCTTTGGGTCTTCTTTCGTCCACCTGGTACTCTTGCTTTGGGATTGAGTCATTGTCCTTATAAATGACATATACTCTCCAACAGATCAGTGCAAGTACACGTAGGATCTTAAAACAAGAACTGTTGGTCTTAGAGAGATCACTGACATTGATTTACCTTCTAAATAGATTCAGAGAATTTTGCCGAGGTAGTATAGTGCTCCTCTGCATTGACTGGAGGTGTTTGCTGTAGGTAATGCACAGCACACAAACAGGCTTTTCAGTCTATCTAGTCTATGCCAAACTGATCTTCTGCCTATTCCTATTTACCTGCATCTAGATCATATCCCTCCAAACCACACACCCTATCCATGTACCTATCCAAACTTCTCTTAAATATTAAGTTAACCCACATCAACCATTTCTACTGGAAATTTGTTCCACACTTGCACCACCCTCTAAATGAAGAAGTTTCCTCTCAGATTTGCCTAAATATTTCATCTTTCACCCTAAACCTATGACCTCTAGGTCTTCCAACTTTGGGGAAAAAGGTCTGCTTGCAAGTCCCAACAACATTCTCAAAATCTTTTCTGTGCTTTTCCATCTTACATTTTTCCTGTAGGTTGGTGATCAGAGCTGCAGACAATACTGCAGCTTCACCAACATCTTATACAATTTCAATATAACATCCAGATGGCTGTACTCAATACTTTGATTTGTGAAGGCCAGTGTGTCCAAAGCTCTCTTTAGTATCCTATTTGTGACACCACTTTCAAGGAATTATGGATCTGTATTTCCAGATCCCTCTGATGTAAATCTCCTCAGTGCCCTACTCTTCACAAAGTAAATCTTAGTGGTTTTTCCTCCCAGAGTGCAACAACTCACACTTCTCTGCATTAAGTTCCATTTAGCAATTTTAGCCTATTTGTTCCAGCTAGTGCTGATCCTGCTGCAAGCTTTAATAGCTTTCCTCACTGTCCACTACCCTCCAGTCTTGGTGTCATCAGCATATTCACTGATTCCATTTACTACTTTATCATCCAGACCATTGATATAGATGATAAACAACAATGGACCTAGCACTGATCCCTGTGGCCCACCACTAATCAGCAGCCTCCAGGCAGAGAGGTAACCATCTGTTACCGCTTTTTGGCTTCTCCCCTGAAGCCAATGTGTCCCCTGAGTCCTCCTGGGATATGGGTTGTGATCCATGTTTCTTGGGTCTCCTTGTGACCTTTATTTTCAAAATGCAGCTTTGAATGTTGATAGGTGACTTTTGTATTACCACTGCATCTGGGAATAAGTTGATGAATTATTTGAATCTTGGACTCTGAAATGCATATATGCATATATTGTCTGCACATGAGTTACTGAGATCATGGTTACATTGGTTTTGGAGTGGAGTTGTAAGTTTCCCAAAAGTCTGTAGATTAGTTTCACTCTGAAGGAAGGTTTGTTGAAGATGAGTTAAAGCCCTGGTGAGAAAACCTCAAAGTTATCAGAGTAATACTGCAGCGTTGTTTGATACTGGACAATAATCTGTTGTAGACATTAGTTAGGATCACAGTTTGCTTTCATTCATGAATCAAAGCTGAAGTTTAGTTATTATTCCACCATACATGGAAAAAGGTAAACAAAACAGTGTTCCTCCAGGGCCAAGGTATAAAATGCACTCGGCATACTGCACTGCTAATAGCACAAATAGCACATATGGTTACAATTGCAGAAAAATTTGCATCACAAAGAAAAAATATACAGTTCAAGTTCTTGAGTGCTTGACTGCAGATTGATGGTTATGTCTTGGTCCAACATGTTCTTACACTGAGCACTGGAGGGCAGCAGTGATGGGAAGAGCCAGCCCCAACCCAGTCCAGATTCCAGCATGCCCACAGAGGGATCTGCTCTCTCCCACTCTGCCTCCAGCGTCTCTTCCCTGGGTGACCCCGCAGTGAGAGCCCAGTCCTCACCACAACCGAGGAAACAATTGTCGGTCTTGTCAATGAAACAGCGAGCCAGACTTGCGGTATTCTACGTTACCTGTGTTCATCAGGGTCTTGTGATCGCAATACAAACTCCAAGACACACACTCGCATCATGCACCATCTTGATGCAACAACAGTACACAACAAATGCAGGCGACAACACAACAATATGTCGCAATAATTTCAGCTCCATTGCTACCAAGCGGACTTCAGTTGAAGACAATTTCTGCAGGCAGCTGAATTTATCAGTTTTGCAGTATTTTATTTTTGGTTAAACTAATGCCTTGGAACACAAGTAATGCAGATATTTTAATGGACAGCATGCATTGGAGCACTGGAGGTAAAAGGTGATTGGGAGACATCCTTCAAAGCCTGAGTTACTTGCAGAATGCAAAATGATAAAACTAGGCAGTTAAAAAGTTTCTTTCTTTCAAAGTTCAAAGTAATTGTTATTATCAAAGTACAGATATGTCACTGTATATAACCCCGAGATTCATTTTCTTGTGGGCATACTCCACAAATCTATAGAGTAAAAACTACATCAGAATCAGTGAAAAGCTGTCTAACTATGGCATTCAATCAGAGTACAAAAGACAACAGACTGTACAAGTACAAAAGCAAGAAACAACAACAAAAAACAAACAAACAAATAAATAAATAAACAAACAAGTAAACAAACAATATATACCAAGAACATGAGATGAAGAGTCCCTGAAAGTGAGTCCCTTAGTTGTGGGAAAATTTCAGTGATGGAGTGAGTCAAGTTATCCTCTTTGGTTCAAGAGCCTGGTGGTTGAGGGGTAGTAACTGTTCGTAAACCTGGTGGTGTAAGTCCTGAGGCTCTCAAATGAGTTTATACGGCTT
The DNA here is from genome assembly GCF_030144855.1 of Hypanus sabinus. Classification (NCBI taxonomy): domain Eukaryota; kingdom Metazoa; phylum Chordata; class Chondrichthyes; order Myliobatiformes; family Dasyatidae; genus Hypanus; species Hypanus sabinus. The sequence continues at coordinate 48,990,943 of NC_082722.1, forward strand.
CACAAGCTGCAGTATAAAAAGAAAGATATTTTTCTGTGTGGGCAGCTTACTGAATATCTGCCTAATTCATCCAAATCAGAAAATGAATCAGAAATGCTCAATCATATCAACAATTTTAATAAAACTTCACAATCCTTGCTTTGAATACAACAACTCAGTACCTAGTCTCTATCATAATTTGGTTAACTGGACCAATTTGACAGTGAAAATAGTTTAAATTAATTTCATACCAACTTGAGAAACAATGATAAAGTTGCTTGAAAATACTTAAGATAGTCTCCTTGATTAAATTCCATTTTGTGTTGTTATTATCTTGTTTCTTCCTATTCCAGATCATAAAATATGAAAATTGGAAATGCTGGAATCACTGAGGAGATCCCACTATCCCCTTCTAGGCACTCCACCTCCCTTATTTGCTCCAACCTCCTGTCGGATTTCATCATCCAAAGATCTTTGTTGCCTCCACCTTTCACCTACCAGCTTCCATTGCAATTTCACTATTCTTCCTTCATCTGCTTATCACTCCTCTCCCCAGCAGCTACCTATCACATGCTAGCTCTTGCTGCAGCCCCTCCCTTCATCTTTATATGCTATCTCCTCTCTTTTTTTTTAAGTCTACTTGAAGGGCTTTGACTTAAAACTGTGACTGTCATTTCCTCCACAGATATTGCTTGACCTACTAAATGCCTCTAAAATTTTGCTTTTTGCTCCAAATTCTTCCATCTTCAATCTCTTGTGTCACCATTCAGCAGATCGGGCAGCATCTGCTGTAAGAGAAGCATAATTAATATTTCAGCGTTAAGACCCTTGGCAAAATAGTTCTAAGGAAAAATGAATCACTTGAGCCATTAACAACAATAAAATTAAGAGCAATATTTCTGGTTCATATTTTGGACATCAAGTGATCCATTGAGATGAGGTACATTCCTTAAACCATCTGTATTATTGTCAACTGAAGTAAAACAATGCATCAGCTTCTTGCTAGCAGCGATATTTTAGTGGTTTAGCTCTTTTTCCAGTGCTTGAGGCCAATAGGTACAAAATGAATTTACAGGAATTTTGAACCCAGTAATATTCTCTGGATACCAAAATTAATATCCGGAGCAGCTGAATACAGGGACTAATCATAATGTGCACAATTCTGCACCTTTTTGATTATGCCATTCACATTCTTCAGGGAGCAATACAATTTATGATGTATTTATTGGCTGCTGCTGTACTTGTGATTAACAATAATTTTATTTTGCGTTGTATTTTTGACAGTAAAATGTGCTCGATTTGATATGAAATTATTGCAATCTCTATAGAAAAATACTCTTCGCTTTTGAAAAAATGCTATATTATATGGTATGTATTTTTCATGCAGTATTTTTAACTGTTGAAACTTCAAAAAGAATTCTTTCGTCCTTTTGGTAGATTATGGGTGATGGTTCATGTTTGACCAGCCCATTGTGACAATAGTTATCAATATCTAATGTAGATATATATGAGTATAGTATTGTATCACTCTTTGGTACCAAAGTAATTTGCCTATACATGTTTATTATAGTAAATCGGAATGAAAAATATTACGGCATATAAATTGTTTGAGGTGATGGATTATTGCCAAGGTGTTTAAATTGTTTTTACATCTACTAGTTTCCCTTATCACTGTTAATATTTTTTCTTCAATATCTCTATAGAACTTAGTGTTATGTTAATTTTAAACACACTTGGCTAATTTTTATCTACTTATCTAATTGAGACACAAGATAAAACTCAATACATAATTCTAAAATGACTTATTTAATAGAAATATGTATTTATGAGCATTGAAAACTTTTCATTGTTATACATATTTTATTTCTTTACCTTAAAGTAATGTACTGTTTTATGTTGACCTGTTGCTATCATTTCACCATAACTTAGTGATGAATCTTAAAAATGTATGGGTTAATCATGATTCTTTAAAAAAAAATCTAACTTTTATAGGTACCAAGGTCAAGTTAGTCTCTAGTGAGTGGAAGATATCAGAGGGAAGTCTGTTTGGGAAAAGTTGTGGAAAACTGCCAGAAAGCCTTTAGCAAAAGCATGGAAGGAAGTTTTAGAAAAGCTATGCAGAAGGAGGTCATTTAGATTTTTGATTCTGGATCAGCTGATTCACTTTTAACTCACTCCTTCTACCCACAACACTTACCCCGTATCCCTGTATTTTTTTTTCTCCAACAGATATTTATCCAATTCTTTTTGAAGTATACTACTGAATATGTTTGCATCACCTTGTGCAGCAGTGCATTACAAATCTCCATGAAATGTGGAAGACAATAAGTATCGCTATACTGTATAAGATATTTTGAATAAACCTTGGAGTCTTGAGAGAGTAAATGACACTATTCTCCTCCCTCTTAGGTATTGTGAAATGATTTCCACTATAGCAGTTCTTCTGTAGTCAATTTGTTCTCAGAATTGATCCCTTTTAATATTCATCCATTGTCATTGTTGTTCCTTTTCGCACCTTGTGGCACACCGGGCGGCATTCTTAATGCTGTTTCCTTAGCATTTCTCTGGGTTTTTTAAAAACAAGACTGAGTTGCTAGCTTGACACTCAACCCAGCTGTATTATTATAAGGCAGCAATTCCGTGAAATTGTGATTTTTGTCTTTACGTACACACTACAAAAGTTCATAGGAAACTATATTTCCCTATCAATATACTCATTGTAAATATCTAACAGCTAATTAACTGCACACCTGTAGGATCCAATATTCATCACATCTTAATTAAAACAGGTATGACATATCCTTTATAAGGTCACATTAGTTCTTTCTGATCAGATGATAATTTTAAAAGTGTTCAGTCATTCTATCCAAGATTCTAAGCAAAGACTAATTTTCCAACAAAATGGCTTTAAGCCAACTTGTGTGTGATTTGTGGCTCTGTCCTTGCCCTTTTTAGAAAGAGGGGTGTGAATAATGTTTTAAAATATAAAGAATATTTCCTGCTTCATAAGACATTGGAAGATTATAATTACTCATCTGCGTTATTCTCATCTGCCTCCTTTTATATTCTGGAAAATCATCCTATTTTTGAGATATGGCACTTATTAGTGCTATAGTTTAGAATCAGTATCAGATTTATTATCACTGGCATATGTTGTGAAATTTGTTGTTTTGCAGCAACAGTATTTTGTAGTACATAATAAAACTATGAATTACAATTAAAAAATATTTATATATAAAAAGAAAACTAAGTAGTGCAAAAAGAGAAGGTAATAATACCAAGGTAGTGTTTATGGGTTCATTGTCCATTCGAAAATCTAGATTGTGCAGGGGAAGAAGATGTTCCTGAAACATTGGGTGTGTGTCTTCAGGCTCCTGTATCTCTTTCTTGATGGTAACCGTGAGAAGAGGGCATGTTCTGGGTGATGGGGATTCCGTAATGATGAATGCTGCTATTTTAAGGCATCATTTTTGAAGGTGTCATGGATGCTGGGGAGGCTCGTGCCCATGATGGAGCTGTCAGAGCTTACAAATTATTTCAGCTTCTTCAGAATCTGTGCAATCATCCATCCATACCAGACAGTGATGCAACCATTTAGAATGCTCTCCACAGTAGAAATATAGCTGCTGCTGTGCCTTCTTTGTAATTGCAATAATATGCTGGGCCCAAGGCAGATCCTCAGGGATGTTGACACCCAGCTTCTTGAAACTACTGACCATTTCCACTTCTGAACCCTCAATGAGTACTGGTGTACCTTTCCTCGGCTTCCCCTTCCTGAAGTTCACGATCAATGCCTTGGTCTTATTGACGCTGAGTGCAAAGTTGTTGCTGCGACACCACTGATCTATCTTGCTCCCGTATGCCATCTCTTCACCATCTGACATTCTGCCATTAATAGCTGTGTATGATTGTGTTGAAAGCTGAGCTGTAGTTAATAGACAACTGACTGATGTAGGTGTTGCTATTGTCCAGGTGGTTTCATTATAGCTTTCATCTATGCTTTGTTTTAGCTAATTTTAGAGAATCTTAGTCCTTAATTTAGTATTAATTTGCTTGGGATATTTGACAAGATTTTAGACAAATTCTTATGCACGGTAATGATCCAAAATGGTTGCCATTATCTAAATTTCAGTTTGGAGAGTTGAATTAGACACACATGAGGTGTTACATTTACCAGTGACAAATTAGGGCAGGACTTGCACAGGAAATGGTTGGGCCCTGGACACTATCAAGTCAAGTCAACTTTTATTGTCATTTCGACCATAACTGCTGGTACAGTGCATAGTAAAAATGAGATAACGTTTTTCAGGACCATCAGTGATATGAAACAGAGAGACCAAAGGCTGCAGGTGCATATTTTGTTGAAAATGACAATCCAGGTAGACAGGGCAGTAAAGAAGGCATTTGGCATGCTTGCCTCCATTGGTCATGTTAGTGAGTACAGGAGTTGGGATATTTTGTTAGAGCTGTATAAGACATTGGTAAGATTTGTAGTAAAGTTCTGATTATCATGCCAAAGAATGGATGTGATTAAACTGGAATGGATACTAAAGAGACTTACCCAGATTTTACCAGGAATGGATTGTTTGATTTGTAAGCAGAGGCTGGATAGGCTAACAGTTTTGTTCCTGGAGCACAGCAGGGTGAGGGGTAACTTTACAGAGGTTTATAAAATAATGCGACGCTAAGATAGGTGAATAGCCACTCTTCCACAGGGTTATGGGAGTCCAAAACTAGAGGACATATTTTGTAAAGTAAGAGGGAAGAGACTTAGGAATCTGAACTTTTACCACAGACAGGGTGGTGGGTATATGGAGCAAACTGTCAGAGAAAGTGATAGAAGTGGGTACAATTACAACATTTAAACAGCGTTAGAGCAGGGTATATATGGATAGGAAAGGCTTGGAATGATATGGGCTAAATATAAGCAAATTAGGCTAGACAACTTGGTCGGCATGGTTCAGCCATGGTGAAATGATGGAGCAGACTTGAGGGCCCAAATAGCCTGTCTTATGGCGTAGACAAGTTGAGCCAAAGGGCATATTTTCCATGCTGACTCTGACTCCACAGTACCTCTCGAGCAGACTTGATATTTAATTTGATTTTGACCTTTTTTTAATAGAATAATAAAAATGTTAAAAAATTCTATTCATTATCTACTTCTATAGCTCAAATTATCTGTTGTCACTTTTTACGCCCTTGCCAGTCAAGGATCAGTGCAAACTTAGGCATTTTTGGGTATCTTTTCCCTCTGTTTCTTTTCACTTTAGTTGACTATAGCTGTTTACTATTGCACATTATCATATTTATACTTTGTGGTCCAATGGATTGTATTAAAGAAGCAAGTTTTAAAAAAAAGTTTACGTTCCTGAGCAGCAGATAAGGAAAGAAAATTGCTGAAAATCCATGTCTGAATCAGCCCATTCAAGAGTTTTTCATGATAAGTTTGCAACTCTAAGTACCACCAACTTTCAAATAAAGTAGTTGTCATTCTATACTTAAATCGTAACTATTAACTTGTGTTGCATTCTATTATTGCCCCTTTCTTCTCTTGCCGTAATAGCTCAATTTCACTTAGAGAACCTCTCTAGCATTGCAATTGGAGTCATTTTTGTGGATCTGATTGAAAGAAGAACATGACTATGTTTGTCATTGTGTGATTATAGCACCTTGTGTCCAGTCAAATTCTGCTATTGATCAGCATACTAAAGCTCAATTTTAAAGCTGGAAAACATTTACCCTGAAGATTTGTGTATATCTTCAGTGAATAGTCTAATTTGTCAGCTGTGCAAGTTGAGATATTTCTGCTATTATTAAGTCTTAAATTATTAACCTGTTACTTGCTCATAGCACACTATTGATAGATTTATATGTAGTCTGATTGAAAGTTTTCACATCTTTTAAATGAAATGTCAGTGACTTACTGTATGTTTACTCTTTAAATATCTAACTGTTCAGGGTTTCTTATACAACAAATTCTGGGCTACGGAATTAATATAGCTGTGCAATGTTTATTTTGTTAGATATTTGCTTAATTAAAACTGAAGTAGTTACTTAATTTTCATTCAGTACCAGACACTCTTTTCCAGTAATTTCAAGGTGAGCTTCTTTGAGAGAATATGCTCATTCTGAATCGCTTGTGTTTATGTACTTGACACAATTTTTTTTTCTATGAAGATATTCATAGATGGTTTCATTTCATTTCCGAGTCACAACTCTTTGCAGGTATATATTCTAAATATTTTTTCCATTGAGGATTGATGTGGATTCCTAACTGGAGGAATGAGAAGCACAGTTGCCTAATTTCCAACACTACTTCCTCTTATGGCAGTTGCAGCAAATGTTAGATCAATAAAAATATATTTTTTTCCATTTAATCAACTTAATGAAGTTGGGAGTTTTTGATCCACTTCTGACACCTTTTTTTGTTACATCTAATGTAATTTACACAGGTATTGAATGAACCCACTAGGTTTAATGATACTCTTCATTTGTTCTTGCAGCCCTCTGACCCAGGTGTACATTGACTGAATAACAGCCTATTTTGCCCATTGCCAGTGTATTATTTTATTTCCTCCCAGTTTATTTAAAAAATATTTACAGCAATTTCATATTTAAATGTCTGTTTATTATTGACATTAGAGCTTTTCAAAATAAAGCCTCCAAGCTTTTGTGTCCTAGTTATGGAATCAATGCCATAATTTCCATTGATGTCAGTGTTTGATGTTTCTGCATAAGCCTTTAATGGATTGTATTAAATGTATACAATTGAGACTATTTTCAATACATGATCAGATTTTATGAAGTAATATTTGTGAATGTTTAAAAAAAATTTTAACTTGCACTGTTGTATATTGCTTCTGCATTCTGATTTTTTTAAATGTACTTTTTTTTCCAGAGGATTTCCCTAATGGAACCTGGTTAGGTGATGAGAATAACCCTGAGATGCGAGTCAGGTCTCCTATTACACCAGCAGATATGCTACATGTTGCCACAAATTGCAGAACAGCTGAAAAAATGGCATTGACACTTTTGGATTACCTTTTTCATCGTGAAGTTCAAGCTGTATCCAATCTCTCAGGGCAAGGGAAACATGGCAAAAAGCAGCTGGATCCTCTAATGATCTACGGAATTAGATGTATGCATAATGACATTTATTTGTACATCATCTGTGAAAATGTTACTTTTGTTGTTAGTTACTTACCTTTAAATTTATTTAGCAGAAGTGAAGTACAGTATTTCATGCCAAGTTTTTGTTAACATTTCAATATATGTTTAATGTACAGAATGTTAGTAACTATGTTTACAGCAGTACAAAGAATGAATTATTTGTTATCAACATAATTTACGTGTCTTATAAGTGTGAAGGACCATTTGCTGTGATAAGTAGCTGTATTGCTCTAGATATTTGTTATTGTTTATATCTATTAATCAAATAGATGAAAACTGAAAGAAAGAAAGCTGTTTGGCTTTAAATGATTTCAGAAAATTTATGTTAATCTGCAACCTGCTGAAATATTGTCCTAATTGGCAATTCCTGTGTGGTAGAGTTTAAAAAAAATAGTTGTCCTCTTGTCTTGCCTACTAACTGGAATCATCATATTTCATGTGGATGTAAAAGATGTCTTAGCAATTTTCAAGAAAAAAGCAGGGGTTTCTTGTACAGTTTATTATTCAACCAACACAGAAGTGGATAACAGGTTCACTTATCAGATTTCAATTTGTTGGATCTTGCTGCATTAAAACAAATTGGTTTCAATGTGATTTGGGCATTGAGATTATGAAAGGGAATATTTAGATTCAAATCTTCCTTTTTGTTTTTCATTTAATTCTTTAGGTAAGGTGCAACGTAATTAAATCATCTTATGTAAAGTGCCTATTTTAGACATTACCAATGGCGGTTGATAAAAACCTGCCTTAGTATCGAGAAGATGGAATGGGTTCAAATTTCATGGGAAAATAACACCAAGGATGCTTGTACCTGTGCAATTAAGTCTCAAACATCAATTGACCACCAATTGGATTTTGTAGACAGCATGCTTTTCCCAGAACTAAGCAACTGGAGAATCTTTGACAGTATATCTTAAACATCCAAATCTCTGGATTGAATGTTCTTGAGAGACGATTGAGCAGCAGCAGCCATTTGTTAAATTTGTTTCTGTCCACGGGATTTCCATTGGCTTTAGCATGCCAAACCTTAAACAAAATGCAACTGATTTAAGGTTTTGGACCTTTTTCATCTTTCTTGGATGTCTTAATGTTAGTTAAATTCCAGAAACAAAACATCTGATTGATATAGATATTGACAATGTGATAGAACAACACTAACAATAAGTGCGTTATTAAATGAAGTTGATTGACAATATTAAGTTGTTCTAATTTCATACTACACATCAAGTACCAAATGACTGCACACTGTGGCTGGCATTTAAATATCCATTCTTATTCATGGGGTGAGCTGGCATGGTGGTTAAGATACTGCTCCAGTACCCACAATAGCGGATCATTAATCCAAACGTGTGAAATCGAATTGCATCATGTTAGATGAGGTATTTAAATAAATCATCTTCTTATCAATGTTATTATGCAACTTTTCAAAAGTAATTTTTGTTTTAGTGTGATTTTTGTTTGGGTGTGAAGGATAGAGCAAAAGATGGGTTGAAATTTACCTGCTTATGTGTGAAAATTGGTGACGATACTTTGCACTGATAGGGAGAAGGCAGGGGAGTGGGGATGACTGGAAGAAGATGATTAGCCCATGATTGAATGGCGGAGCAGACTCGATAGGCTAAATAGCCTACTTCTGCTCCTGTGTCTTATGGACTGATCAATTTTATGTCAATTTACAGGTTTTCATTTAACCCATACAATGTTTAATTTTCAACATACTTCTTAACATTTGTAGGTCATCTTTTCCACAAATTTGGAATCTCTGAATCAGACTGGTATAGAATAAAACAGAGCATAGACTCTAAATGTCGAACAGCATGGCGCAGAAAACAGCGTGGGCAAAGCCTGGCAGTAAAAGGTTTTGCACGAAGGACACCTTTATCATCAGTAACAAATGGAGCAGGTAAGAGAAAGATTAGGTAAATTTTAGCTACTTATTGAAATAATTCCATAATATCTATGTTTTAGTACCATTTTTACATGAAGTTCTTAAGTGATTTTTCCTTGTGACTGACTTCCAATCTACCCATGCTATTGAGAATGACTTGATCGGAGACAGTTGCTATTCCTCCTAGTCTCCCTGTTGACAACATTGTGACTTTTACATCATCAGCAGAAAGAAAATAACTAAGTTGCTGTCAACTGCAAAGGAAATGTTAGTAATCAAGTCCGTGTTGGACTGATTGGAAGAACTCAATGGGTCAGGCAGCATCTTTGGAGGCAAAGAGATTTTGAGTTAAGACCCTGAATCAGGATTATAGAAGCGAACATGTTAAACCTTATAGATGGACTCCCAGTGCAATTAGGGTGCACATATGAGAATGCAGGAAAGTCTTGCCAATTCTAAATGGCAATCCTCCAGTGAATCCTCCAGGACACTGCTCTATGTATTGACAATCACAGGACTCCAATCCCTTATTCCACCATTGCTTCTCACTGAGGAAAGACACTGCATAGCTGTGCTTGTCAGGATAAATACTGGATAGCAATCATGCAGTATAGGATGAGTGTGGGAATTTATTTGGTTATGACTGCAATGGCCTACAATCTGGTTCATTGTTAGTTCTACTTCTGGTATCAAATTCCCACAAAGCAGTTGGCCTGCAGACCCAAATGTGTTGTAAAAAGTTGGATAGAAATTAATTAATTGCTTCCTTTTAGTGATTCCCAAATACACAAAATCTAATATGTTTTTAGTAAAAGATGTAATGTCTAAAACATACTAAATGGGATTTCTGTCATTAGAAACATAGAAACATAGAAAATAGGTGCAGGAGTAGGCCATTTGGCCCTTCGAGCCTGCACCACCATTCAATATGATCATGGCTGATCATCCAACTCAGAACCCTGTACCTGCTTTCTCTCCATACCCCCGATCCCTGTAGCCACAAGGGCCATATCTAACTTCCTCTTAAATATAGCCAATGAACCGGCCTCAACTGTTCCCTGTGGCAGAGAATTCCACAGATTCACCACTCTCTGTGTGAAGAAGTTTTTCCTCATCTTGGTCCTAAAATGCTTCCCCTTTTATCCTTAAACCGTGACCCCTCATTCTGGACTTCCCCAACATCGGAAACAATCTTACTGCATCTAGCCTGTCCAATCCCTTTAGAATTTTATACGTTTCAATAAGATTCCCCCCTCAATTTTCTAAATTCCAGTGAGTATAAGCCTAGTTGATCCAATCTTTCTTCATATGAAAGTCCTGCCATCCCAGGAATCAATCCAGTGAACCTTCTCTGTACTCCCTCTATGGCAAGAATGTCTTTCCTCAGATTAGGGGACCAAAACTGCACACAATATTTTAGGTACGGTCTCACCAAGGCCTTGTACAACTGCAGTAGAACCTCCCTGCTCCTGTACTCAAATCCTTTTGCTATGAATGCCAACATACCATTTACCTTTTTCACCACCTTCTGTACCTGCATGCCCACCTTCAATGACTGGTGTACAATGACATCCAGGTCTCGTTGCATCTCCCCTTTTCCTAATTGGCCGCCGTTGAGATAATAATCTGTTTCCCTGTTCTTGCAACCAAAGTGGATAACCTCACATTTATCCACATTAAATTGCATCTGCCATGAATTTGCCCACTCACCTAACCTATCCAAGTCACCCTGCATCCTCTTAGCATCCTCCTCACAGCTAACACCGCCGCCCAGCTTCGTGTCATCTGCAAACTTGGAGATGTTGCATTTAATTCCCTCGTCTAAATCATTAATATATATTGTAAACAACTGGGGTCCCAGCACTGAGCCTTGCGGTACCCCACTAGTCACTGCCTGCCATTCTGAAAAGGTCCTGTTTACTCCCACTCTTTGCTTCCTGTCTGCCAACCAATTTTCTATCCACATCAATACCATACCCCCGATACCGTGTGCTTTAAGTTTGCACACTAATCTCCTGTGTGGGACCTTGACAAAAGTCTTTTGAAAATCTAAATATACCACATTCACTGACCCTCCCCTATCCACTCTACTAGTTACATCTTCAAAAAATTCTATAAGATTCGTCAGACATAATTTTCCTTTCACAAATCCATGCTGACTTTGTCCGATGATTTCACCTCTTTCCAAATGTGCTGTTATCACATCTTTGATAACCGACTCTAGCATTTTCCCCACCACCGATGTCAGACTAACCGGTCTATAATTCCCCGGTTTCTCTCTCCCTCCTTTTTTAAAAAGTGGGGTTACATTACCACCCTCCAATCCTCAGGAACTAATCCAGAATCTAAGGAGTTTTGAAAAATTATCACCAGTGCATGTTATATCACTAGTGCATATCACTATGTATATTAACTAGCGGAGGGGCAAGTAATGTTGAGGAAGAATCTAGTCTGCATTAGGAATTGGACAGATTAGGAGAATGGGCAAAGAAGTGGCAGATGGAATACAGTGTAGGGAAGTGTACAGTCATCAATGTTGGTAGAAGGAATAAAGGTGTAGCCTGTTTTCTAAATGGGGAGAAAATTCAGAAATCAGTGATGCAGAGACTTTGGAGTTCTCATGCAGGAGTCCCTGAAGGTTAACTTTCAGGCTAAGTTCATGTCAGAAAGGCAAGTGTAATGTTAGCATTCATTTTGAGAATACTAGAATATAAGAGAAAGGATGTAATGCTGAAGCTTTATAAGGCATTGATCAGATTACGCTTGGAGTTTTGTGAGCAGTTTTGTTCCCTGTATCGAAGAAAGAATGTGCTGGCATTGGAGGGAACCTGGAGGAGGTTCACGAGAATGATTCTGGGAATGAAAGGAGTGTTTGATGGCTCTGGGCCTATACTCACTGGAGTTTCGAAGATTAAAATGTGCCAAATATTGAAAGATTGCAATATAGTGGGCATGGAGAGGATAGTTCCTAAAGTGGGGGAGTCGAGGACCAAAAGCCACATCCTCAGATTAGAAGGATATCCTTTTAGAACAGAAGTGAGGAGGAATTTTTTCAGCCAGATGGTGGTATTCCGTGCCACAGATATCTGTGAAGGCCAAGTCATTGTGTATATTTAAAGAGGAGGTTGATATGTTGTTGATTAATAAGCATGTCAAAGGTTACTGGGCGAATACAGTAGAATGGGGTTGAGAGGGATAATAAATTAGCCATGATGGAATGGTGAAGCAGATTTGATGGACCAATTGACCTAATTCCGCTCCTATATCATTTGGTTTTCTGTATTATCCAGCATCCTTTTGAATGCTGCAGTTGGATCTAATTCCACTGCCTGTCAGATTCTGATCATTTGATTCATAAAAATGTACTGATGTTAGTTTTAGTATGTTTATTATATATCTTTGTTATATGATCCTGTGTCCTTGACAACTCTGCAAATGGGAACAGTTTCTGTCTACACTATCTATACCCTTCATGATTTTAAACACAAGATACCTTTGCAGCTTCCTCTGTTCTCAGGAGAGTAACCATAGTTTTTCCAGTTTATCTACATAATTTACATCTGTTACCCCTGAAATTATTTTAGTAAATCTCTTTTGCACCCTCTCTGATGCCTTTATATTTTTCCTAAAATTTAGCATCAAGAACTAAGCACTATTCAAGTGGTTAGACCTATGTTCATCATGACTTCCTTGCTCTCGTACTCTATTCCTCTATTTAAAAAACCAAGAATACCCAATGATTTCACCTGGTTAATTAACATTTCCTGCTAATAGCCATAAGTGGCTTCCAATTTCCCTGTTCTTGTACCCCATTATGACTGCCCCACTTGTTTATATTGTCTATTCTGATTCTTCCAACCAAGATGTTACACTTTTCACCACATTAAATTACATCTGCTATATGACTGCCCATTCTACCAGGTTTCCATACCTTCTTAAAGCCCATTACTCTATGGCTCATTTTGTGGTTTTGTGTCACCTGCAAATACGAAATTGTACCCTTCAAGTTATAGTATATTAAGGACAACAATAGTGTGATTGTGTTAAGTCAAACATTCACGAAGACAAATAACATTGTTAAAACTCAACATTATTTGTAAAGCAACTTTGTATTTAAAGTGAAGCATTTGACTATTCAACCATCTTTTTTAAATTGATGATGTGGTAGAAAACAGTACTAAACAGTTAATCACAAACAAGAGAAAATCTCCAGCATATTGTGTGTGTGTGTGTGTGTGTGTGTGTGTGCGCGCTGCTAAACAGTAATCTGTGAAAAGGCATTAATATAGACTGGAAGTTATTAATGGCTTTATTCTATTCGTCTCATTATCAGTTTAAAGAAAGAAATAGTTTTCTTCACCAGTTTTGCAAAGGTCTGGGGAAAAAAATCATTAGAGAAGCTGAATGTTGCCTTGTATACTTCTGAACCTGCAATTATTTTATGAAAGGTGATATTTGAAATATTAAAGATGGACAAGTAAGGACAGATGGAACTTTGCTTTGATATTTCATTTAATAACACTGGCACTCCATAAGTGCTGTGTTAGTTACAGCTTAGATTATCATTTTAAATATTTGAACTAAGTTTTAAACCATATGATTCAGCAATTCTCCAACCGATTCTTTCTTAAAGATGTGAAATTGGATGTGTATTCGTTTCCTTACTACAGAAAGTAATGCTGAAAATCCATTTGACATTTAAATTTGTACTTGAGAAAATGCAAAATACTAAAGTGTCAGGCGTACAAATAATCTTGTTCACATATGAAATGATACTACTTATTTCATCCCACATGAATTTGAACACTGTTTTGCTTTGTTGAAGATGGAATGCAGGAATCAGTGCCATCATCAGGAGATTTGCAGCAAAACCAGGCCCAAACATTGCACTATGCATTGGCAAATGCTCAGCAAGTTCATATCCATCGCATTGGAGAGGACGGACAGGTTCAACAAGTAGTGAGTATTGTCAGGCTATACCACAGTAAAACTTATAAATGATAAGATAGATTCCTACCAATCCTTATCAGACCAATCACTTGGCATTTCAGTGCTGTGGCCTTATATTTGATCTGTTGCTCCTTGAATTTCGGCAATCCACTGAGAAAGTGCAAAATAAGTGACACAATTCCCCAGGCTAAATAGATTTCCATCTCTGGGTTTTAGACAAATATGAGAACATCACTGATCATCACTTGTGATCTTTAAGGTTCTTTTGATTTTAGATGGTTCATTTAGATTGGAAAGTCATCTTGTCAATTCAGTGTTTACTTTATTGAAAATTAATTAACAGGATTCAGAATCACGATGACACATGGACAGCTGGCATTGCAAATCACGTAGATGGGAGCATTTCAATCATAAAGAGAGGTTAATTGATTGAGAAACTAGACAAAACTGACATTGTTGTTAAATGTGATGTCATTGAATCACATTGGACCTTAATAGGAGCGAACAAAATTGCAAAGTTAGATGTGGTGGAAGCCAAAAGATGGTCCATTGTATGTAGATTATTAAAAAGATCATGATGGGAAAGTAATTAGAAATGCTGGCCTTTATATTCAGAGAACTGGCATTCAAGTGGATGGAAACTATGGTGCAGGTATCCAAAGCTATAATTCAAGTGGTACTTTTGGCCGTAAATCCAAGCACTCAGAGAGATCCCATGTGTTTTTTTTAAGGACATCCAATTGAATATGCACTGTTATGCCAGGAACCTGTTGTGTTCCTACTGCTGCTGCTCGGTGCTGTGCTGAAGACCTAGTGTGAACCATTGTTGCTGTTGAGGCATCTCCTTCACATGGTTAATTACTAGCAGTTGGTGGGGTCCAAAGGACCCAGGTATTTTTTTAAGCATATGAAGCAGTCACTGCCAGTCCCCAGTTATGCCCAGAGCCTAACACTTCAGTGCTGAGCAGTTGTATTGCATCGTTTGCCCCAGCGTGTTTAACACCAGTCCTTGTAAGTAACCAGGGATGATTTATTACTAGAGGAAAGTCATGTTCCTAGCACAAGACCTCACAGCAATGGATCTCTCATAATAGTGGTTTGTTCTACAAGCCTCCAAGAGGCAATTTTCCAACACACCAGTGTGTAGTAAAATGAAAGGCATGGACTTCTGCTCGGTTACTGGTACAGTAACAGTATCCCATTTTAATATTGAATCTACTAGTACTCTGATACTTGGGAACACAACCTATCTGCTAACTGAGGTACCAGTACAGAAAGAAGTGAATTCTTCAGTTTTAGTAGTCTAGAGCTTGAAGTCAGAGTCTGGTCTTTCAAGAGTTAGTTGTCTGCAGATGGTAAGAGAACTCTGAAACACTCCTTAGAATACATCCAATCAACTGTTAATTTTAAATCCAAAGTTGATCCATTTATGTTAACCAAAGCTATTAAAGATTTAAATGGTGAAGAATCTGTTACAGATCAGACATGTTAGAATTGGCTCAGCAGGATAAGAAACCAATTTGTATTTTTAAGTTCCAAATCAGTTAAGCAGTAGCCTTGAATTGAGCATTACTGGGAATACTGCCATTTACTATCCAAATTAAATTGTCATTTCAAAGGATGTTGCTGGTTTTCATTTGTACCATGAATGGCATTTGATCAAATGGACAGTTTATTGAAGGAATGCTAGGGAATTTTCAAGATATGTTTTCCAAAAACTGAAATTCCCAGAATTGGCGTTTTAACTTGTACCAATCTAGACATTGTTCATAACCTTAAATTAATTTCATTTTGGTTTATTTATTCTTTTAGTATTTCTCCTATTTTAAGCAATTAATGCCTGAGGTATTTTATGAATCAGTAATACTTTTTCTCATCCTTCGTCGTGTCTTTTCTGTCTACTGGCTGTACAGGGGCACCTGCATATTGCACAGGTACCACAGGGGGAGCAAGTACAAATCACTCAGGATAGTGAGGTAAGGCTGCAGAGAAAATCTTATGATTTATGTGATCACTTTTCTCCAAGATCTTTAATTTGACCTCATTGCTAAACCCCAAAAATCTAGGTAATGAATGTTGTTTACAATAACGTTCATGAGGACTATCTGTAGATGTTGTTGACAGATTGGTGTATATATAACAATTATACTCTTAGTATTGGTGTTAGGTATGGTCTTGGGTATTCTCTGTGGCACTGGCATACATGAGGTTTATTGATTTGTATGGGTCACAGTATGATTCACAGTGGAGTGATTTTTACTTAATATTTGAATGTGCTAAAGGTTATGATATATTTTAAACTGATGAAATTCTATAGTATCTCCTTGACTGGACATAATTACACTATTTTAATATTCTGTTTGAGGCACGGAATAGTAGGCATTGTACGAAATCTATATAATATTCAGTTCACATGACTTCAGTGTTTGGCATCATTGCTGATTGTAATGGATCACATGCACAGTATATGAGTCATGTTGGACATCTCTTTTTCACAGATCTACTTCAGAATCAGTCAAAATCAGAATCAGGTTTAATATAACTGGCATATATTGTGAAATTTGTTGCTTTGCAACAGCAGTACAGTGCAATACATCATAAAACACTAAATTACATTAAGAAATATATTAAATTATTAAGTTGTGCAAAAAGAGATGGAGAACAAATAGTGTGGTTATATAAATGAATTAATTGACCATTTAGAAATCAATGGTGGACGGGAAGAAGCTGCTTCAAAAATGTGTACTGTGTGTCTTCATGCTCCTGAACCACCTCTTTGATGGTAGCAATGAGAAGAGGGCATGCCCAGGTGATGGGGTCTTTAAAGATGGATACTGCCTTTTTTTGAGGCATTGCCTTTTGAGATACCCTTGATGCTTGGGAGGCTAATGCCCATGATGGAGCTGGCTGAATTTGTAACTGCAGCTTCTTCTGATCCTATGCAATGGCCCCTCCATATCGGATGGTGATGCAACCAGTTAGAATGCTCTCCATGGTTCATCTGAAGAAATTTGCTAGTGTCTTTGGTGACATACCCAATCCTTTCAAACTTGGAATGAAATATAGCCTCTGTTGCATCTTCTTTGTAATTGCATCAATATGTTGTGCCCAGGAAGATTGTCAGGGATGCTGACGCCCAGAAATTTGAAACTGCTCACTCTTTCTACTGCTGATTCCTCAATGAGGACTGGTGTGTGTTCCCTCAACTTTCCCTTCCTTAAGTCCATAGTCAATTCATTGGTCTTTCTGACGCAGGGTGCAAGGGTCCTATTTTGTTTTATGTTTGAATGTTTTAAGGATCAATGGTTTCTACATAACCTTTTATATAAGTGTTTGAAGTACTGGGCCTGGAATACACATTAATGCTGTCAGATAGTTTATCAGACAATAAGTGTAAAAAATAATAATAAGCACATTACACTAAGTTAGGGATCGAATGCTCACAGAAGGACTTTTATGAAGTCAATGAGCTAGTGTTTCTGCTAATTAGGTATATTACTCTAAAGCTTTTATTTACTTGCATCACTATATATTTCTGTAGAAGTGATAACAATGACTTGTTATACCAGGATGGGAATGATTGTTATATTTAACTGGGTCAAATTTATATTGCAGCACAATCCCTGTCAGGAGCTCTCAGTGCTTTGTAACTGTACCCTCAGTTTAGCTGATATTTTCCACTGTCACTTTCCTTTATCTCATGCTAAGTTATAAGACATTTTACTAGCCACTGTAAAGACTAATACATGAAGTAAAACTGCATTTTAATTCAGTTCATGTTTATATGTTCACCTTTTACATATTATTGCATTTTTTTTACATTGTGGTAGATAGAAAATTATTTTGTATTATTTCAAAAAGTGTGTGACTCTTATAAGTTAAAGTAATTTGAATTCTTCATCCACCAGGTAATGATTATTCTAACTTTGAAATTAATTGCAATTACAATTGCTGAAATAATGATCTTTTGTGATGCTTGATGGAGCAGTAATTGTACATTTTATGATGGTATTTATTTAATTTTGCTTTCATTTTATTTGATAGAATTTCTATTGTTGATGAGTTTTAATTCAGGAAAGTTCCTTCTTCTAGTGGGTGTCTACAGATTTCCTTCATTACTATTTCACAAAATACTTAAATATTACAGATGATGGCTACTTTTTCAACTTTTACAAACACAATTGTATCATCTGTGGTTCCCCTCTTTCTCTGTTTCTTTCTCTCCCACTCTCCCACTCTCTCTCTCTTCCCCCCTCTCTCCAACCTATCATTATTTTGGTATTATCAAACTACCACCAGTTTTAGTACATAAATTGAAATCAAAAATGGAAAATACAGTGCAAAGTCTTTTTAATTAAATTACTTCATATGGATATATTCCTTCTTAAATATATTCCAAAGTTCCTTCTCGTTTTTGTTAATTTTTACACTATTATAGCCAGAGGCAGCTAATGGGACAAGCTCTCCCTACCTATTAAATGTTCCCAATGGTGTGTGACTCAAATAGCATCTGACAACCAAGTCTAGATCCAAGCCTTCACATGTGACTTAGGTTGGTGGAATTGTTCTACTGACGGGAGAAGATGGAAAGGTAGGTTACTGGCACCTTAAAATCAGTCGCTTTGGGCAGATAGGGCTTGTCAGCCATGGTTGGCAGCTCATCCAGAAGAGGAAAACTCTGATCTCAAACCTCCACTGCCTTGCAGCTAAATTCACTCACCAAGAAGGCTTCAGGAGTAAACTCTGAGGGAAAAATAAAAGCTGAGGTCCCTGAGGCAGTCCTACGTGGAGTTCAGCATTGACTGGCTACTCCTGTGATGCAGCTGGTAGCAGATTGTATCTGTCTCTGCTGTTCCTTCGGGTTCAACAGATGCGTGGAGAGGGGGAGTTTGCTACAAGGGCAACAGATTGCGCTCCATATCGTACTGCCCAGGCTTGAGTATCTGGACAGCTAAGATGCAACATCCATTGTCAACCTGACTGACAGGGGCCTCATTTACTCATACAAGTAGCAGCTTTTGTCAGGTTTTCTCTTGCTCAGTAATTCCACACATTTGATTTGAAAGTTTTACATTACTAGAAGGCTCTGTAGACTTACTAGTTGGTTATCATAGTTGTAACTAATATTTTTGTCTCTGACAACCCAAGGAAAATATGTATTTTTTATATACAGTGGATTTTGGTTTTCTGGGCCATTGGTTAACTGAGGCAGCCATTTATTTGGAACAGCTCTTAAAGAACAAATACTAATTGAGAAAAGGAATCTATAACCATTAGGAACTTGTGCACAATTTTATAGTACTGTAGGGGTATTGGTAATATATATTTTTTTCTCTGATTAAAATTATGTGACAGACAATTTAGATTTGGTTTGGAGATTGCACTTGCTCCTCTTCAATGGAATGAGAATCAGGTTTATTATCTCTGTCTTATATATTGTGAAATTTGTTGTTTTGCTAAAACACAAAATAATTATAAATTACAAAATAAATAATGCACATAAAAAGGAATGATGAGGTAGTGTTCATGGACCAGATGACAGAGTGGTTGAATCAGTATCCTGTACTTCCTCCCTGATGGTAATCCTGGATAGTGAGAGACCTTAATGCTTGATGCTGCTTTCTGGAAGATGTCCTCCATATTGGGGAGGGTTGTGCTTATGATGGAGCTGACTGAGTCAATAATGTTCTTCAGCTGATTCTGTGCTGGCCAGGCTGTGAGACAGTCAGCCAGAATGCTCTTCACAGTATATCTGTAGAAATTTGCAAGAATCTTTGGTGACGTAGGAAACATCCTCAAACTCCTAATGAAGTAGTACTTCTGGTATGCCTTCTTAATGACTGCATCTGTGTTTTGGGCCTAGGGCAGATCCTCAGGTATGTTGACCCAGGAGACTGGAAGCTGCTCATTCTTTTCACACTGACCTCTCAATGAGGTTTGGTGTGTGTTCCCCCAGCTCCCCCTTCCTGAAGTCCACAGTCAATTCTTTAGTTTTGCTGACATTGTTTCTTAATCAACTGATCTACCTTACTCATGTAGGGTAGATTCTTGTTGCCATCTGTGATTTTAGCAACAACAGTGGTGTCATTTGTGAATTTATAAATGCTGTTTGAACTGTGCTTAGAATGAAGAGAGAATAGCATCCTTGAGCTGCACCAGGTGTTGATTGTCAGCAAGGAGATGTTATCACCAATCCATTTTGACTGTTGTCTGATGAGGAAGTTGAGGATCCAATTGCAAGGGGAAGTACAGAGCCCACTTTAGAAGCTTCGTGATTAATATTGAGGGGATGATTGAACTTAATACCAAGCTGTAATCAATAAATGGCAGCCTGACATGTTTTGCTTTTGTCTGTGATGCACCATCAATAACTCACACTGAGACGTAGGCGAGATATCGGCTTTTATTGACTGGAAGAAGGAACCAGGAGTGAGTGTCTATCATACAAGGTCCTGGAGACTGAGGCCGAGCGTCAGGCCGCAGGTCTCCTTTATACAGGGGCCTGTGGGAGGAGCCACAGGAGCAGTCAGCAGGGGCGTGTCCCGACAGGCACATAGTTCACCACAGTCTGGATGCCCTAAACTTGACTGAGGAGCCAGTGAGATTGTGTTCGTTATTGACCTGTGTGACGAAGTAAAATTCAGCATGTCCAGGTCATTGCACAGACAGAAGTTAATTCTAGCCATAATCAACCTCTCGAAGCACTTCATTATGGCAGATGTGAGTGCATTAAGGTAGCCTCCCTTGCTCTTCTTGGACACTGGTATGATTGATGCCCCTGTGAAGTAGCTGGTCACCTTAGACCACAGTGAGAAGTTGAGGATGTTCTTGAATGCTCCAGTGAGTTGGTCAGCACAGGTTTTTAAGTACGTACCCGGCCAAGTACACCATCAAGGCCTAATACCTTGCAAGTATTCACCCTTTTTAAGGATATTCAGGCATTGGCCGTAACAGAGATCACAGGGTCATTGAATGTTGTGGGGATTTGTGAAGGTGTATTATTCTCCCTTTCAAATTGTGCATAAGATATGCTGAGCTCATCGGAGAGTGAAACATCACTGTCATTTATGCTGAAAGATTTTGCATTATAGAAAATAATGGTAATCAAACCCTGGCACAACTGTCGTGCATCCATGTGCCTCTGAGGTTTCACATGGTTTCGCCTTTTCGCTCTCATGATGGCCTTCTGTATGTCTTACCTGGATTTCTTGTAGGCTTCTGAATCACTGTTCTTGAATGCCACAGATCCAACCCTCAGCAGATTGTGAATCTCCTGATTCATCCAGAGTTTCTGGTTTGGGTATGTTAATTGTGTTTTCGAAGGCACACGCTTATCCACACAGGTCTTGTTGATGGCTTTGGCATATTCACTCAGATCTGAAAATGAGTCCTTGAATATGGTCTAGTCCACTGATACAAAGCAGTCCTGTAAACACGCCCCTGCCCCTTTCGCAGTCCTCAGTACTGATGCTGCAGTGTTCAGTCTCTGTATGCTGGGAAAGGAAGTACAGCCAGATGTTGCACAGCCTACCGAGTTCCTGCAGCAGATTGTTTATTGCTTCAGATTTCGACATCTGTAGTCTCCTGTGGCTACATTTATCTGCTTGTCATACTGCCAGATTTATCCCTCTGCTTCCAGCTCCAGTTCCTTAAAATCTATGTTCTATTTGCAACCTCACAAATAATTCCTCCATTGCCTTCATCTGAATCTTTACAGTGAAGGCATTCTTGTCCCTCAGTAAATTGCTGCCATTGATAGCAATTTTCTCTCTAGGAAAGTAAAATGTTTTGGCTTCAGTCATATTTACCCTTAATTTAGCTCTGTACTTTCTGTGCTCTATATTCTAGGTGTTGAAATGAATGAGGGGGGCTTATTAAGATTCTGTTGGAGCTGTGAGTGACAAGACTTTGGATCCTGATGGACTTTACATTCGCATCTTGAAAAAAGTAGCTAATGACAGAGTTGATGCATTGGTTTTAATTTTTCAAAAATACTAGTTTTGGGAAAAGTTCAAATAATTGGAAAATAGCAATATAAACTTTGTTCAGAAAAAAGAGCAAGATAAAATAAAGGAAACTGCAACTCAACTAGCAATGTCTGGCAGGGATATGTTAGTGGCTATAATTTAAGTCGGGTTGTTTTTATGAAAGGAAATTAATTTGATTATTTCTTTAAATTGCTATGGATAAAGTGGCCAGCTGGTGGCGTAGTGGCATCATTGCTGGACTTCGGAGCGAAGGCTCCTGAGTTCAAATCCAGCCAGCTCCCGTGCACACTTTCCATCTGTGCTGGGTTGAGCGTTGAGCTAACATCTAACTTGGCCTTGTAAAAATAAAAAAGCCTGCTAAAAACAACGGCGTCACAACGTCGTCCCGATGTCTCCAACCAGAGTTAAGGGCTTTCTTATTCTTGTTCTTCTTCTGCTATGGATAAAGAGAACCACTGAGTGTACAATTAGATTTCTCAAAGACATTTGATCAGTTGCTTCTGTGATTATTGTGAAAATGTAAATTCGTAGTGTAAGATAATATAGGTGTCAATAGAAAATTAGTTCGCAACCAGGAAACAGTAAATAAAATAGCTTCTTCAATGGTTGACAAGAAGCAATGAGTGGTGTGCCGCAAGGCTTAGAGCTGGTGTTTCTACTTCTTACTATTTATATAGATGACTTGGATGAAGGAATGGAAAGTTTTGTTGCTAAATGTTGATGACATAAAGATAGGTAGGAAAATATCTCAAGAGACCCATCCTGAGGAAGGGTCTCAGCTTGAAAGATTGACTGTTTAACTCTCCATAGATGTTGCCTGACCTGCTAGGTTCCTCCAGCGTTTTGGGCGTGTTGCTTTGGAATTCCAGCATCTGCTGACTTTCTTGTGTTTGTGATAGGTTAAGTTGTGGCTTTAGACCACCTAGACAACAGAAACACCCACGTCAGGATGCTGTTCATCGACTGTAGCTCACCATTTAATAACATCCTTCCCACAATCCTGATTGAGAAGTTGCAGAGCCTGGGTCTCTGTACCTCCCTTTGCAGTTGAATCCTCGACTTCCTAATCGGAGGAGGACCACAGTCTATGCAGATTGGTGATAACATATCCTCCTCACTGACGATCGACACTGGCTCACCTCAGGGGTGTGTGCTGAGCCCACTGCTCTACTCTATATACCCATGACTGTGTGGCTAGGCAAAGCTCAAATACCATCTACAAATTTGCTGACGATACAAACCGTGTTGGTAGAATTTCAAGCGGTGACGAGAGGGTGTACAGGAGTGACATATGCCAACTAGTGGAATAGTGCCGCAACAACAACCTGGCACTCAACGTCAGTAAGCCGACCGAGCTGATTGTAGACTTCAGGAAGGGTAAGATGTAGGAACACATACCAATCCTCATAGAGGAATCAGAAGTGGAGAGAGTGAGCAGCTTCAAGTTCCTGGGTGTCAAGATCTCTGAGGATCTAATCTGGTCCCAACATATTGATGTAGTCATAAAAAAGGCAAGACAGAGGCTATACTTTATTAAGAGTTTAAAGAGATTTGGCATGTCAACAAATACACTCAAAAACTAATATAGTTGTACCGTGGAGAGCATTCTGACAGGCTGCATCACTGTCTGGTATGAAGGAACCACTACACAGGACCGAAAGAAGCTGCAGAAGGTTGTAAATCAAGTCAGCTCCATCTTGGGCACTAGCCTACAAAGTACCCAGGACATCTTTAGGGAGTTGGGTGTCTCAGAAAGTCAGCGTCCATTATTAAGGATATTCAGCACCCAGGGCATGCCCTTTTCTCACTGTTACCATCAGGTAGGAGATACAGAAGCCTGAAGGCACACACTCAGTGATTCAGGAACAGTTTCTACCCCTCTGCCATCTGATTCCTAAATGGACATTGAAGCTTTGGACACTACCTCAATTTTTAATTTACAGTATTTTTTTTGCACATTTAAAAAAAATCTATTCAATACACGTAATTGATTCCCTTGTTTGTTTATTATTATGTTTTATTTTTTTTCTCTCTGTCTGCTAGGTTATGTATTACATTGAACTGCTGCTGCTAAGTTAACAAATTTCAGTCATATGCCAGTGATAATGAACCTGATTCTGATTCTGAATAGGATATAGAGGGGCACTTAAGGGTTTATTTGAGTCACTTGAGTTGGCAAATACTTGGTGAATGTGAGGATAATTTGGGAAAATGTGAAATTGTTCATTTTGACATGAAAAGTGAAAAGAATAATATTTAAATAGTGAGTGCTCTAAGAAGCAGAGTATACAAGTGTATGATTTGCAAAAGTTGAGTATCTACTTACAGCAAAAGTTAGGAAAGCTATCAGAACTTTGTTGTTTCTTGATAGGAGGTTTAAACACAAAAGTAGTAAAACAGTATACTTTATTTCGACAAGATTTGCCTGAAATACTATTCTGATGATTATTCTCTTGTTAACGGAAAAATGTAAATGTTTTGAAAGCAATTCAGAAGTGTAATATACTGATCTCTGGAATGGTCAGGATAAGACTTGTAGCTGCTAGAATTTAGAAGAGTGAGAAGAGATTTGATTGAAAAATAAGTGATCCTGAGGGTTCTTGACAGGGTAGCTGTGCAGGAGATGCTTCTTATGGGGAGAATCTAGAACCTAGATTACTATTTAAAAAAGTAAAAATAATCTATTTAAAACAGAGCGGAGGCAAATTTTTCTTCTGTCAGAAGATTGTGAGTGTTTGGGGCTACTTCCTCTAAGTGCAGTGGAAACAGTCTTTGAGTATTTTAAGGCAGAAGTAGAAAGATTTTGATGAGGAGGTGACAGATGCATGGAAACATATATTTGATTATTTAATTAAATCAGTTATGATCTCATTGACTGGCAGAGCAGGCCAGAAAGGGCCAAGTGGCCTTCTCCTCAGCATCCAGATAAATATTGGAGAGAGTTTCCGTGTTGATTATGTCATTATCCACAGCCTACTGAATCAGTCATTTCAAGTTGAGTTGTCATTACACTAGGGCTTTGTATCTATTTTTGACTGGTCTGGCTGGTTCTATTTGTTCATGTTTATTGGGGGGGGGGTTTGTAACTGGTATAAAATGGTTGATTGTATTATAACATATGTTAATAAAAATACTTTGAATAAAAAAGTATAGTAAAATCTGATTCAATTAAGTGTAAATTTTTAGCAACATTGGATTGAATGATTTAAGTTTGATTTCATACTGTTATGGTGTAACCAGAGAGCTGTGCCTGTCACGTGACAGACTCGCCTGGTCGGAGGTCACACCACCTGCCAGTGAACATTTCACCCTCCCAACTAATCAATGCACACTTAACCATTGGCCACCTTAATTGGATTAACCTGTCTAGCACCAAGCCGTTGGCCCCCTGACTTATGAAGGGTGCTACATGTGCTTGGCTCGCTCTCTTTTTGCCATCCTCGAGGGACTACCCTGCTTCACTCCAGGCTGAAGACTGCAGAACAGCGCTGGAGACATGTGGTAAGGTGTGCAATGAATAGGGTTTTGGGAGCGTTTGTTGTTGTCCCTTTAGCAAAGAGCCGTGCTTTCCCATAGCCAAGGGGGGCAAGTATTGTAGTTACTTTTCCCTTGCTTGTATTGTGTACCTGTACACATCCCCACATCCCCACATCGTTTTCCCGTGTATTGTACTACAGACCCGACTTTTCCCATGCTCCTCTATTCTAAGCGCATTTGTACGAATACTAAAGCCGCTTATGTTGTTCCCAAGCTTTTTCTCCCCTTGTAAATAAACTCCTTATTATTAAAACTGTGTGTCCAGTGCTCTTGCCTATAAGACCCAAAGAATCTTTCTCATTTCCATCACAACATATGGATCTGTTGTCCAAGTGTGCCCCCTATAAAGGTCACTACTAGATGCTAAATAAAATCACTGATCACTTTAGTTTCTTCTTGGCATTTTGTACAAGGAAGTTATTTTTAAAAATTACTAGTACAAATTATTTGGCTATCTATTCCTCTATATTAGATGATTCATGGAGTATTAAAGTGAATGGTAGTCATTTGTGAGAATAAACCCATCTTATCCAATCTCTCCTCATTGCTATATGCCTCCATTTCAGGCAAGATCCTAGTTCATCCTTCTGTATACTCTTATCGAATGCTACCATATCCTCTTTGTAGTGTGGAAACCAGAACTGTGCACAAAAAAATCCTAAAGTTGTTTAACCGATGTTTTGTACAGCTGCAACATAATGTCCCAGCTCTTATGCTCAGTGCCTTTATATTTGAAGGCAAGCATACCAAATTCTGGCTTCAGTATTCTCTCAACTTGCGTCAGCATTTTCAGTGAACTATGGATTTGCATCCCAAGATCCTTTGGTACATTAACATTTCTAAAGCCCCTGCTATTTATCTCTGTTTTACTAGACTTGACTACCCAAAGTTAATTACCTCACACTTGTCTGGATTGAATTCCATTTGCCATTGCTCCATTTAATTTTCAGCTGTCCTGCTGAATCCTCTGATAAACAATTTCACTGTCTACAGCTTCAATTTCTGTACCATCTGCAGATTTACTAATCAGGCTACCTACATTTTCATCCAAACCCTTTCTATATATTAAATCAACAAAGGTCCCACCATCGACCCCTGTGGAATGCCACTCACTACAGACTTCCACATATACTGTCTACCTCCTATCACTAAATGAGCTGATTGGGCAATCGAGGTCAGGTGACCAAGCAGTTAGAAAAGCTCAAACAAATAAATATAGGGTTACCTCAAGCGGAGCGGCCTGTGGAAAGCAGCCAGTGAGTGAGTGGACCAGTGAAGGAGTGGAGATTTGAGGCTTTGACTCAAGAGGCTTCGACGAGAAGATGCTGAGGACGAGCTTCACTCCAAGTGAGGTAGGGCCAGGTAAGTTCCTTTCAAAGGAGAAAGTTTCAAAAGTTTAGGCAAGTATTGGGTAGGTCATGGCAGCTGAGATCGGCCCCATGGTTTGTTCATCCTGCAGCATGTGGGAAATCAGGGATACTTCCAGTGTCCCTGACGACTATGTGTGCAGGAAGTGTGTCCAACTGCAGCTTCTGGCTGTGATTGGATTCATACTGGAGCATCCGTGATGCTGAGAAAGTCGTGAATAGCACGTTCAGTGAGTTGGCCACACTGCAGGTAAAGGCTACACAGGCAGAAAGGGCAGGGGTGGCCACTAGACAGCATAGCAGTAGGCAGGTAGTGCAGGAGTCCCCTGAGGTCATCTCCCTCCTAAACAGATATTGGGGGAGATGTCTCATTAGGAGAAGGTAGCAGCAGCCGAGTTCATGGCACCATGGGTGGCTCTGCGGCACAGGAGGGAAGGAAAAGGAGTGGGAGAGATATAGGGGATTCGATTGTAAGGGGAATAGATAGGCGTTTCTGTGGCCACAAGCGAGACTCCAGGATGGTATGTTGCCTGCCATGTGCAAGGGTCAAGGGTGTCTCTGAGCAGCTGCAGGACATTCTGGAATGGGCGGGTGAACAGCCAGTGGTCGTGGTGCACATAGGTACCAACGATATAGGTAAAATACGGGATGAGGTCCTACAAGGTGAATTTAGGGAGTTAGGAGATAAACTAAAAAGTAGGACGACAAAGCTAATAATCGCTGGATTACTACTAGTGCCACGTGCTAGTCAGAGTAGAAATAGGAGGATATTTCAGATGAATACGTGGCTTGAAAATGGTGCAAGGGGGAGGGATTCAAATTTCTGGGGCATTGGAACCAGTTCTGGGGGAGGTGGGACCGGTATAAACAGGACGGTCTGCACCTGGGCTGGACTGGAACCAATGTCCTAGGGGGAGCGTTTGCTACTGCTGTTCAGGAGGATTTAAACTAATGTGGCAGGGGGATGGGAACAAGTGTAGAGAGACAGAGGGATGTAAAATGAGGGTAGAAGCAAAAAGTAGTAAGGTGAAAAGTAAAAGTGGCAGGCAGGCAAATTCAGGGCAAAAAGCAGAAAGAGCCACTTTTCAACATAATTGTATAAGGGCTAAGAGTGTTGTAAAAACAAGCCTGAAGGCTTTGTGTGTCAATGCGAGGAGCATTCGTAACAAGGTGGATGAATTGAGTGTGCAGATAGTTATTAATGAATATGATATAGTTGGGATCACAGAGACATGGCTCCAGGGTGACCAAGGATGGGAGCTCAACATCCAGGGATATTCAATATTCAGGAAGGATAGGGAAGAAAAGAAGGTGGGGTAGCATTACTGGTTAGAGAGGAGATTAATGCAATAGAAAGGAAGGATATTAGCCTGGAGTATGTGAAGTCGATATGGGTAGAGCTGCATAACACTAAGGAGCAGAAAACGCTGGTGTGAGTTGTGTACAGGCCACCTAACAGTAGTAGTGAGGTTGGGGATGGCATTAAACAGAAAATTAGAAATGCGTGCAATAAAGGAACAGTAGTTATAATGGGTGACTTCAATCTACATATAGATTGGGTGAACCAAATTGGTAAGGGTGCCGAGGAAGAGGATTTCTTGGAATGTATGCGGGATGGTTTTCTGAACCAACATGTCGAGGAACGAACCAGAGAGCAGGCCATTCTAGATTGGGTATTGAGCAATGAGGAAGGGTTAGTTAGCAATCTTGTCGTGTGAGGCCCCTTGGGTAAGAGTGACCATAATATGGTGGAATTCTTCATTAAGATGGAGAGTGACATTGTTAACTCAGAAACAAAGGTTCTGAACTTAAAGAAGGGTAACTTTGAAGGTATGAGACGTGAATTAGCTAAGATAGACTGGCAAATGATACTTAAAGGGTTGACGGTGGATATGCAATGGCAAGCATTTAAAGATCGTATGGATGAACTACAACAATTGTTCATCCCAGTTTGGCAAAAGAATAAACCAGGGAAGGTAGTGGACCCGTGACTGACAAGGGAAATTAGGGATAGTAGCAAGTCCAAAGAAGAAACATATAAATTAGCCAGAAAAAGCGGCACACCTGAGGACTGAGAGAAATTCAGAGACCAGCAGAGGAGGACAAAGGGCTTAATTAGGAAAGGGAAAAAGGATTATGAGAGAAAGCTGGCAGGGAACATAAAAACTGACTGTAAAAGCTTTTATAGATACGTGAAAAGAAAAAGATTGGTCAAGACAAATGTAGGTCCTTTACAGTCAGAAACAGGTGAATTGATCATAGGGAACAAAGACATGGCAGACCAATTGAGTAACTACTTTGGTTCTGTCTTCACTAAGGAGAACATAAATAATCTTCCGGAAATAGTAAAGGACCGAGGGTCTAGTGAGATGGAGGAACTGAGGGAAATACATGTTAGTAGAGAAGCGGTGTTAGGTAAATTGAAGGGATTAAAGGCAGATAAATCCCCAGGGCCAGATGGTCTGCATCCCAGAGTGCTTAAGGAAGTAGCCCAGGAAATAGTGGATGCATTAGTGATAATTTTTCAAAACTCCTTAGATTCTGGATTAGTTCCTGAGGATTAGAGGGTGGCTAAAAAAGGAGGGAGAGAGAAACTGGGGAATTATAGACCAGTTAGTCTAACATCGGTGGTGGGGAAAATGCTAAAGTTGGTCATCAAAGATGTGATAACAGCACATTTGGAAAGAGGTGAAATCATCGGACAAAGTCAGCATGGATTTGTAAAAGGAAACTCATGTCTGACGAATCTTATAGAATTTTTTGAAGATGTAACTAGTAGAGTGGATAGGGGAGAGCCGGTGGATGTGGTATATTTAGATTTTCAAAAGGCTTTTGACAAGGTCCCACACAGGAGATTAGTGTGCAAACTTAAAGCACACGGTATTAGGGGTATGGTATTGATGTGGATAGAGAATTGGTTGGCAGACAGGAATCAAAGAGTGGGAGTAAATGGGACCTTTTCAGAATGTCAGGCAGTGACTAGTGGGGTACCGCAAGGCTCAGTGCTGGGACCCCAGTTGTTTACAATATATATTAATGATTTAGACGAGGGAATTAAATGCAGCATCTCCAAGTTTGCGGATGACACAAAGCTGGACGGCGGTGTTAGCTGTGAGGGGGATGCTAAGAGGATGCAGGGTGACTTGGATAGGTTAGGTGAGTGGGCAGATTCATGGCAGATGCAATTTAATGTGGATAAATGTGAGGTTATCCACTTTGGTTGCAAGAACAGGGAAACAGATTATTATCTGAACGGTGGCCAATTAGGAAAAGGGGAGATGCAACGAGACCTGGTTGTCATTGTACACCAGTCATTGAAGGTGGGCATGCAGGTATGGCAGGTGGTGAAAAAGGCAAATGGTATGTTGGCATTCATAACAAAAGGATTTGAGTACAGGAGCAGGGAGGTTCTACTGCAGTTGTACAAGGCCTTGGTGAGACCGCACCTAGAATATTGTGTGCAGTTTTGGTCCCCTAATCTGAGGAAAGACATTCTTGCCATAGAGGGAGTACAGAGAAGGTTCACTGGATTGATTCCTGGGATGGCAGGACTTTCATATGAAGAAAGACTGGATCGACTAGGCTTATACTCACTGGAATTTAGAAGATTGAGGGGGGATCTTATTGAAACGTATAAAATTCTAAAGGGATTGGACAGGCTAGATGCAGTAAGATTGTTTCCGATGTTGGGGAAGTCCAGAATGAGGGGTCACAGTTTAAGGATAAAGGAGAAGCCTTTTAGGACCGAGATGAGGAAAAACTTCTTCACACAGAGAGTGGTGAATCTGTGGAATTCTGTGCCACAGGAAACAATTGAGGCTGGTTCATTGGCTATATTTAAGAGGAAGTTAGATATGGCCCTTGTGGCTGAAGGGATCAGAGGGTATGGAGAGAAGGCAGGTACAGGGTTCTGAGTTGGATGATCGGCCATGATCATACTGAATGGCGGTGCAGGCTCGAAGGGCCGAATGGCCTACTCCTGCACCTATTTTCTATGTTTCTATGAGTTCTGAATCCAGTTTACCAACACACCTCATGCCTTGTGTCTTAACCTTTTGGATCATACTACTAAGTGAGACATTTACCAAGTTTAACCAGATTATTGTCACAAGAGATTCTGCAGATGTTTGAAGTGTTGAGTAGCATACAAAATGCTGGAGGAACTCAGCAGGTCAGGCAGTATCTATGGATAGAAATAAACAGTTGATGTTTTGGGCTGAGACTTGTCATGGGGTGCGGGATTGTATGTGTAAGTTTGATTGTTTGGGGTGGTTGGAGTAAAGGGTTTTCCTGTGAGATTAAATAGAGTGAGACAATAAGTGACAATCGAAGAATGGCAAATAATCTCATTGAAGCTTTCAGAATTCTCCTGGGGTCTAACAGGGTAGTTGTGGTGACGATGATTTCATAGGCTGGATTGTCTAGAACTTGTGGGTACAATCACAAAATAAGGGGTTGGTCATTCCGGGCTAAGATGAGAGGAGATTGTTCACTCATGATGCTGAAGTTTTGAATTCATAACTCAAGGGAACTATGAAGGACCAGAGGCTGAGAATATTCTAGAGAAAGATGAATAGAGTTTTAGAATTTAGGAAAAATCAAAGAATATCAAATTAGTGCTGAGGTAAAAGATCAGACATGATCCTGTTGAATGATGATTCAGCCATACGGACTATTCCTGCTTTTATTCTTGCTTTCTTGTATCCTTAAAAAAGCTTCTTTTGTACTTCCGATGGATTTTCTTAATGAATATCTCCTAACAATACCTTCTGGTTAAGTTGCTCACTTTTTCTAAGAATCTGCTCTAGCTAGTTAGTTCTCTACCAAGTCTCTCCTTTCCTTAAATAATATTTAAAAAAAATAAAACTTCTGGCACTTGTACATCTTCTATGCACTCTCTCCAGTGCTTCCATTTTCCTTCTGTGATATGGTAACACAGAAATGTGTACAGCATTTTAAGTGTAGTCAAGTCAAAGTTCTTTCTGTATAGTATAAATCACTTCAAGGTTGTTCAAAGTGTTCTCCCATTCAGTAAGGACTATAATACTCATTTAGTCTTTCAATTCTGCATTAATCCTGAGGACTACAGTAGGTTCAATTCCACTGGCTCCCCACTCAGCCTTGTATCACCTCGACAATAGCAAACACTGCTGCTGTTTTTTGATTACAGCTCAGTGTTAAACATGATCATACCCTCAGTTCTAACCAACAAGCTCCAAAACCTAGACCTCTGTATTTCCCTCTGCAACTTGATCCTTGATATCCTTACTGGGAAGTTTTAGGCAGTGCGATCAGAAATAACATCTCCTTGCTGATAATCAACAGTGGCACACATCGAGAATCTATGCTTAGCTCACTGTTCTATTTTTTCTACACTCACGTCTGTGTGGCAGTGTACAGCTCAAATGTCAATTGTACATTTGCTAATGACGCAACTATTGTTGGCAGAGTTTAACATGATAATGAACTGGCATACGGAAGTGTGATAGATCAGTTGGTTGAATGTTGTCGCAACAAAAACATTGCACTCAACATCAGCAAGACCAAGGAATTGATTTTGGATTTCAGGAAGTGTAAGTTGAGGGAACACACTAGTCCTCCTCAAGGGATCAGCAGTGGAAAAGGTGAGGTGATCTCTGAAGACCTCTCCTGGGCCCAATGTATTAATGCCATCACAAAGGCATGACAATGGCTATATGTCATTAAGAGAATGAGGAGACTTGGTATGTCACCAAAAACTTCCATAAATTTCTGCAGGTTTACACTGCGAGGCATTTTAACTGGTTGCATTACAATCTGGTGTGGATAGACCACTGCACAGGATCAGAAAAACCTGCAGAAAATTATAAACTCAGATATCGCCATCATGGGCACCTTCAAAAGGTGATGCCTCAGAAAGGCGGCATCCATCATTAAAGACCCCTATCACAGAAGATATTTCCTCTTCTTATGGAGAAGGTACGGGAGTCCAAAGACACACAATCAATATTTCAGTAACAGCTTCTTCTTCCCCATCAGATTACTGAATGGACAATGAACGCATGGATTTTCCCCTCTCTCTTTGTACTGCTTACTTAATTTAATTTTTATATTAAATTAAGGCCACAGTAAATTGGGTGCTTTGATAATGTAGAGTTTAGTGCGACACTATTACATCTCATGGTGTTCTGGATTTCCAGTGACATTCTATAAAGAGCCTCTGTATGTTATCCCTGTGGAATGTGTGGGTATTCTACAGGTGCTTCAGCTTCCTCCCATAGTCCAAAGACGTGCTACTGGATGCTTAATTGGTCATTGTCAATTGTCCTGCAGTTAATCAGGGTTGTGGGGATGCCGAGGTAGCATGGCTCAAAGGGCTGGACAAGCTTACTAAACAAATAGATAATAAGTTTGTGTGTATTTATGTGTGTGTACATGTGCGTATTAATTGTGCATATGTGTGTTTGTGTGTGTGTATACACACACACAATTTATTAATTTATTGTTTTTAAAACTGTTTATTGCAATGTATTGCTGCTGCAAACAACAATTTACATGAATATGCCAGTAATATTAAACCTGTTTCTGATTCTGACTGTACATGTGTATGTATGCACAGGAAAGCAAAGACAATAGATATATAGAATCTCTAAATTTTGCAAATTTGCTTTATTTTCTGTTGTGTCATTTTTAAAGTGGATTTTGCCTATTTCTCAGATTGATACACCTTGCCTTAAATGAAATCTGGCAAGCTTTCTTAAATGATTCTGTATACTTGAAGTTTGCATGAAGTACATTTACAGGAAAGTGCCACTATCTGTACATTCTCCTTCAAGCTTCATTCCATCTTTACTGAGAATTATTCTGATTGCCTTCTTTGTTAACGGATCCCAATCATGGAAGTCTCTACTGGGCTGGTCAAAATGAATGTTTTTCACTGTACCTGGGTACATGATAATAAATCAATTTACCAATCAATGGCATACCTTCAGCTGAAGAACTTCAGCTTGTGAAAGTGGCACATCACTACTTTCTCAAAGGCATTTGGGAATGGGTGATTTTGTTAGCCAGTAATGTCCACACTTTTTAAATGAATAAAAATATACTTAAAATAACTTCTCATGAGAGTATTCTGGGTTTATATAGTGAACGTAGCCTCTATGGTGCTGCCAGGAGCAGACAAGTAGTTTCAGCATCCTAGGATTCCAAAACGATTAGGCGAAGGCATTTGTTTTCAGTTATTGTTGAGAAGCTCAGGCTGGAGTGACTGGAAACAGGATTGATCTCAGCTTTGACAATTTTGATCATTGCTGGGCTGTGTAGTTTTGGCACTCTGTTGAGGTTTGCATATGAACTTGAGGGCAGCTAAACCCAAGGAATAATAATAGAATTAAAAACAACAGGGGAAGAAATGAGAAAAAATCCTGGCTATTAAACACTAACAAGTAAAAAGGTATTGTTTATTTTAATTTAGACTACTCATGCCTTTTGTTCTTGATTGAACAAAAATTTTAAAACTTAAATATTTTAAACATCAGAATTCTGATATTCTGATTTGGCTTTATGACATTTTAACTTCAGTTAATTCCAATGTTCGGTCCCTGTTACTTTGCAGCATTTAAACTAGATCAGAGGTACTGATTTTATAACTTGCATTTTACAGCATTGTTGCCTCCAGGTACTTCCGCAAGTACAGGTAAGCAGACCTAATGTTAGGACATTGGGTATCATTGATTTAATCAACTTTACATAAAAAATATATTTTTTGCATTACCAATTATTATTTTTTTTACCATGAAAGTTAAAATTTTTTTTTATATATTGAATTTTCAAATAGTTACAAAAGGAAAAAAAATATCAACCCTTCCCCCCTCCCCTTAACCCCTCCCCCCTAACATATCCTTGTAGAGAGAGAAGAAAAAAGAAAGAAAGAAAGCGTACCTGGATATCGGAAGATCCCCACATGCTCCACGGAGTTCGTAATAACTTTTGTATATATATTTCTTTCCCCAAATAACCAATAATTTTATCTTCGGAGCACCTATATATTTAATCCTATCTTTTGTAAATAAGGGCGCCAAATTTTCAGAAATATTTCATATTTATCTCTTAAATTATAAGTAATTTTTTCAAGTGGAATGCAGCTGAAAATTTCATTCTTCCAACGATCTATACTTAAGTATGAATCTGATTTCCAAGTAACTGCAATAGCCTTTTAGGCTACTGCCAATGCAATTTTTATGAATTCTTTCTGATATTTATTCAGTTTGGATTTTGGTTTTATCCCTTCAATATCGCCTAGTAAAAATAATGTTGGATTATGTGGAAGTTGTGTTCCAATAATTTGTTCCAATAAAACTCTTAAATTTGTCCAAAAAGGTTGAATTTTAAAACAAGACCAAGTAGAGTGTAAAAAAGTACCAATTTCTTGATTACATCGGAAACATTGATCAGAGAAATTTGGGTTTAATTTATTTATTTTTTGTGGTGTAATATATAATTGATGTAAAAAATTATATTGCACTAATCTTTCTTTCTTTTTACAATATTTTTATTCAGAAGAAAAAAGATTTACAGAGTGCAACACATAGCTACATCTCAACATAACTTGTGTACATTCATATATTGTAATAAAATTGATCAAAATGTTATAGCATAACACATAAAGATATACCACTCTGTAATCAAAAATTTAAAGATAGGTCATACATCATAAAAGAAATTTTTATATATATATATATATATATATATATATATATATATATATAAAAAAAGTCAACCCCTTACCAACTACCAAAGAAAAAAGCTGATGGATGACAATGGATAATTAGGAAAAAAAACATATTCACTTAAGAAGAGAAGATAAAAATATACATAAAAGTCTGTGCACTGTTAAACTTTATAGATTGGAAAAGTAATTTAGGAAAGGTCCTCTTTGTCCTTTACTTTTTGCTTTAGCTATAGAACCCTTAGCAATAGCACTTTGAGAAACTAAGGACATTTCTGGTATACTAAGGGAAGGTATGTCTCATAAAATTTCTTTATACACTGATGATATTTTACTTTTTATCTCTAACACTGAAACTTCTTTACCTTTGGTTCTTTCTTTAATCTCCCAGTTTAGTTCTTTTTCAGGATATAAGCTGAACCTACATAAAAGTGAGCTATTTCTTTTAAATGACTTCATCTCATCAAATGCCAAATTTCCGTTCAAAGTTGTTACAAATCAATTTACATATTTAGGTGTAACAATTACTAAAAACTTCAAGAATTTATTCAAAGAAAACTTAAACCCCTTATTGAATTATGTGAAAAAGATGTTTTCTAAATGGTCCCCTCTTTCTTTATCCCTAATTGGCCAAATTAATTCGATTAAAATGAAGATTTTTCTGCAATTTTAATATCTTTTTCAGGCCTTACCTATTCTTATTCCTAAGATGTACTTTGATTCTTTAGATTCAATTTTAACCTCTTATATTTGGAATAATGAACAAGCTCCTTTAAGTAAAGTTTACTTACAAAGAAATAAAGAGATGGGTGGACTAGCTCTATCCAATTTTAGGTTTTACTATTGGGCTGCCAATATAAGGAATATTACTTTCTGGTCCTATTATATTTATCGTAAAGATTGCCCATCATGGGTCTCCTTAGAAGTTAATTCTGTAAAAAATTCCTCTATTGTCTCTCTTCTTGGATCATACTCTTCTTTTTCAGCAAATAAAACAACAGATAACATAATTGTTAAGCAAACTTTAAGGATCTGGTCTCAATTTAGAAAATTTTTTGGTTTAGCGAATTTTTCATTATCATCTCCCATTCTCCTTAATTTTTTTTTATTCCTTCCATGACTGATAAAGTCTTTAAAGATTGGGATGAATTAGGTATTAAGTGTTTTTGGGACCTGTTTATCTCAGGATCTCTTGCTTCATTTGACCAATTGGCAAATAAATTTGCACTCCCAAAATCACATTTTTACAGATACCTTCAAATTAGAGATTTTCTACATTTCCAATATTGCATTAATCTTAACCGGACATTTATTGTATTTGTCATACTGTCAAGACATATTCTTGACCAACTTGTTAATTCAATTTTAATATTCAAATCACTTTCCCATTTTTGTCTTGACTTATGAATTCCTTGTTTAATTGCCTGTTTTTGAATTAAACTATACATACAAGAAATAAATGTTTTAATTTTTCCTTTTTGAATTAAAGTTTCTATTTCATTAGGTTTTGGCAATAACATTGTTTGACCCAATTTATCTCTTAAATAAGCCCTTAATTGGAAATAACAAAAAAGTGTTGTTTGATATTTTGTATTTATTCTTTAATTGATCAAATGACATTAATATACCTCCTTCAAAACAATCTCCTATATATCTAATCCCTTTTTGAAACCAATTGTATGAAAGTTGGTTATCCATTGTAAAAGGAATAAGTTTATTTTGAATTAAAGGTCTCTTTGCTAATAAAGATTTCTTTATCTCATCATCAACATTTATCTTATCCCATAAATCAATCAAATGTTTTAATATAGGAGATTCTTTCTTTTCCCGTAGCCATTTAGATTCCTACTTATATATAAAATCTTCTGGTATATTTTCTCCTATTTTATCTAATTCTATTCTAATCCATGCCGGTTTATCTTCATCAAAAAAAGATGCAATAAATATAAGTTGATGTACTTTATAATAATTCTTAAAGTTTGGAAGTTGTAACCCTCCTAGGTCAAATTTCCATGTCAATATTTCCAACGATATTCTTGACATCTTGCCTTTCCAAAGGAATTTCCTCACACATTATTTAACTCTTGAAAAAACTTCTGTGGTAATTGTATTGGTAGTGTTTGGAATAAATATTGTAATCTAGGGAATAAATTCATTTTTACAGCATTTACTCTGCCCTCTAATGTTATTGGTAATGTAATCCATTTATCAAGATCTTCTTGAATTTTTTTCAATAATGGTAAATAATTTAATTTATATAAATTCTTTATATCATTATCAACTCTTATACCATTTATCGGCCATCTAAATTGAATTATTAGTTGACATTGACTATAATCTCCCTTAGTAAGGGGGTAGAATTTCACTTTTATCCCAATTTATTTTGTAGCCTGATATTTTCCCATATTCTTCCAATCTAGAAGATAATTTGTGCAGCAAATACAATGGGTTTGTTAAATAAAGCAAAACATCGTCAGCAAATAAATTAATCTTGTATTCCTCCTGGTTAACTCTGAAACTCATAATACCTGGGTCTTTGTCTGTTCGGTATGTCTGAATATTGTAACTTCATGTTAACAAGTTGTCTTTGTTTTTCTTCTGTCATATATCTTTGAGATTCTTTTTCTAATTTTGTAATCTCTTTTTCCAATTGATCTATTTCTACCATATATTCCTTCTTAATTTTAGAAGTATAACTTATTATCTGGCCTCTCAAATATGCCTTCATTGCTTCCCATACTATAAATTTATCATCAACTGAATGTAAATTTGTATCTTAAAAAAAACTGAATCTGCTTTTTCATGAAATCACAAAAATCTCGATGTTTTAATAATATTGAATTAAATTCCCAACTGTAAATCGATTCCTCTTTATCCATCATTATCATTGCCATTGTCAAGGGGGAATGATCTGACAATATTCTTGCTTTATATTCGATATTTTTCACTCTGTCTTGAATATTCGTTGATAATAGGAAAAAATCTATCCTTGAATAAGTTTTATGTCTATTTGAATAAACAGTAATCTCTTTAATCTCTAATAAAATGAGGGGGGTGATGTTCTGTTTTTTTTATTCACAACATTAGTAGGGGTGTATTTTGTTATTTTTTTCTTTATAATCTATTTTTCTTTAATCCTTCTTTCTTTGCCTGGACAATCGGGCGGGTGGGGGGGGGGGGGGGCGGGGGAGAGACACATAGCAACACGGAGAATTTTAAAAAGATTCCCCAAGGTACAATGAAAGTTGAAAAGTTAGGTATTACTATAGACTGGAGTATCCCTGTTAAAAATAATGACTAATTTACTGAATTTTTAAAGTTTTAATATTAATGGGATTAATGGACTGGTGAAAAGAAAAAGAATTTTAACATGTAGAAAATGAAAATAGAGATAGCTTTTTTTTATAAGAAACACACTTAACAGAGATAGAACATCAGAAATTAAAGAGAGATTGGATCGGAAATGTTACTTCATTTAATTCAAAGGCGAGGGGAGTTACAATTTTGGTAAATAAAACTTTACCAAATAAAGTACAAAATGTATTAATTGATTCTGCAGGGAGATGTGTAATTATACATTGTCAAATTTTTTCAGAACTCTTATGAATATTTATGAATGGACTCATGAATATTTATGCACCAAATGAAAATGATGTAAAAGTTATACAAGAGGCCTTTTTGAATTTGGCTGACGCACATGACAAAATATTAATAGGTGGAGATTTTAATTTTTGTCTAGACCCAGTTTTAGATAGATCAACAAAGGTTGTTACAAAA
This sequence comes from Hypanus sabinus, assembly GCF_030144855.1. Taxonomy (NCBI): domain Eukaryota; kingdom Metazoa; phylum Chordata; class Chondrichthyes; order Myliobatiformes; family Dasyatidae; genus Hypanus; species Hypanus sabinus. Next base: position 49,030,306 of record NC_082722.1, read on the forward strand.
TCAAAAGTAGCAAAATTAACTTTATCATTGATGAAAGATTTAAATTTGATTGATATATGGAGAAGAATTAATCCAAAAGAAAGAGATTACTAATTTTATTACCAATTATTCTTAAATGCATAACTAGTTGTTTCATTGCATACTCTATTTCTAAATACATTTATTTTAGAAGCTACTGTGATCCCCGTCTATGTCAGTTTACTTTATTGAACAATAAAGTTAAACCCTTCAAAACTTTGTGTACTTAATCAGCTGTAATTTACAATTTTTTGACTTGGTGTCTGTGAAAAATAAAATCTCCACTACAGTAAATCAGACTCAAATTATACACAGTATGTTTAACTTCAACTTGATGCCCATCTCTTTTGGTGTGGTTGTAAAGAATTCACAGATAATTTAGAGATAGGCTATAGCTTGAATTGCATTAGAAGTATACATGAAACACTTTTTCAAATGATTCAGAAGCATCTTTAATTAGTGTAAAATTTAAATATTTGTGAGTCTGCTGTGCACATCTTCTGAGTTGGTGACATTAATGATTAATAGCCTATTCATTGTCTATTTCAGAATGATAGCAACTTGTAACATCAAGAATCTGATTTAATTTATATTTGTTTTGAAGCTTATGATGCAAAGGAACTCAGATAATTGACACGTTGAATCTTTTTGAATGAATTGTCTTTCCTTCTTTTGAATGTCTTGAAAGGTCCACCTCAGTGTACCTAAAATAAATATAATATGTATATATGTCATTGTTCACATTGTTTATGAAATCAAGTTGATCAGTTTTAAGGAAAGGGGATTGTAGTTTCCCCTTCCATTAATTACAAAAAAGGAGAAGCCCAGTGAAATAGTGCGAGTGTGTATGCGTGTATTACATTTTGGTAATCATTTTTGTTAGTCTGTCAAGCTACATGACAATAAACAAACTTGGATCTCAGCATGTCAAGCAGCATCTGTGGAGGCAAAGAGATGGTCAACATTTTAGATTGAGGCTCTACATCAGGACTGTGAGTGTAGATGACAGATTGCTAGTGTAAAGATGTGAAAGGGAGGAGTGAGGCAGGGCGGGAGTGCAATATGTGAAACCAGATGTAGAGGCAGATGTTGCCAGGTGGGGAAGAAAGGAGGGGTGGAATTGGTTGACAGTGGTGGTTGGGCAATAGGTGGAGATAAAGAAAGAGAAAGATAAAAGGAGGCAGATAGAGCCAGTGGCCTGTAATGGTGTGCAGATGGGAGGTCAGGATGGCCATTGCAAGCATAGCATAGGTTTCCACAAAGCAGTTGTCTAGTGTACAGCTGGTTTTACCACTATAGAGGGGACCACATTAAGAGCACCAAATGTAGTAGCTGAGTTTGGAGGAGGTGCATGGAAAGCTTTGCTGGACCTGGAAGGGCTGTTTCTGTCCCTGGGTGGTGGTGAGGGAGGAAGTGGAGGGTCACGTGTTCATCAGGAGATTACACAATTTGCATAACATTTTGTAGTTCTCTGCCAGTGTGTAAAAGAGATGAGGGAATATTTTAGCATATATTTTGTATGAAGTCATGATGAACAGGATACTTTGTTACAGGAAAAAACAGTAGCTGTTAATGCAATCTGTTTCTTAAGATTCAATAACAAGTATCTTGTCCTTTATTTTTCTTTACCTGTGCGATTTTACATGACTATATATGTCTTTATTATCTCTTTTTTGATCATTATCATCTTTTCATCTTGCATTTGATTCTCCATTCCAAGTCTGCACACCATTTGAAACCTGCTACAAGTTGCCTGTTGAATGATTTTAAGTTCTAGTAATTTTTGAATGTTCATATTTACATGTTGGTCTATCATTTTATAATTACAGATAAACTTAATTTAATGGCATCTTAATTGTACCAGTTATGCAATATAATTTCAATTTCCTCACAACTATTCTTTCCACTTAGTGTGTGGTTCTGTTCCACAGCTGGAAGCACCGAAGGAACTTATTGTCTTATTTGGGTTTGTTGCTTAATTCAAAATGCAACTTTAATGACTGACACCCACTTCTAACTGGCTAGTGCTTTATCTTTATAAACGCTGATTTACTTGCTGTGTATTTCCAATGTGTTCTTTTTTTATTTCATTCCAGAAGTTGCAAGCTAACAGCTGGCTTGTCAGTGTTACACCAGAGTTGACTCACCATTATAGATTAGTGATTTGTGTTGTAGCTTCTTGAAATGTTGAAAAATTGAATACATTGATGATATTTATTTTAAGTTTAATTGTGATTCATTAACAATCTGGTCTGAATGATACTTGAATTTTTCATCTTTCCTGCTCCCAAGATGCAGGAAGATTATTCTCCAGGAGCAGGAAGCTTCTAATGAGATAGAGCAAGTGTGGTCCTGCACAGGTTTTGCCACCAGAATACTTTGACAGGAGGCAAGGTTTGGGATGGAGCTTTGTGACCTGTCAAAATCCATAGGCTTCTATTTTAAATTTTAAATGGCTCTGGACATATGAAGTTATAGAGAAATAGAGCAAAGAAACAGGCTTTTCAATTCAATCAGAGACTATAAAGGACATTAAAATTGTTTATAAACCCTTGAAAGCATTTTAATTGCTGAAAAAGTAATTAAAATGCATTAAATCATTTAGAAATCAATAAAATTGTGAAAATAATACATGCTAAGCTTTCTCATTCTCCAGGCTGAGAAGGCCAATTGAAATATTACTATAGTAGATTTGTTTGGTACAGGCTCAGGGAGGCAGATTCCCCAGCATAATGGTGACTTCCAGCAGGACAAGGCAGTGCCACTGTATTCTTCATGGTGACCAGAACCCAGCATTGTGACAGATGCTTGGCATCCACAACTCAGTGCTTTTTATACCCACAACATGAGAGTGGCAGAACACCAACTGTTACTTTTGGAATCACCAAGCACTGCCAGCATTATTTAGCCCATTGTCCTGACAGTGAACGTCTTGTTCATTCTGAAATGATTCCCTTAACTTTGTTTCCCATGTGTCTTTTTCTGATTAAGTTTATCTAAAGGGTAAATAGACTGCCAAATAAATCACAAAAAGAAGAAAACAATGGTTTGATGAATAGAGCAATATGCACACAATATGAATGTTAAAATAAGTATTTTTCCTTTCTTTATCTGTAGGGTAATCTTCAAATACATCAAGTCCATGTTAGTCAAGATGGCCAGGTAAGTTCTTTGAAAGATTATTTTTAATATTTTGAAGAAATACTCCACAGTAAATAGTTCATTGTTTCAAAATGTATTTTGCCAATTGTTTAAGTTTTCTATTTGAATTTCCTGGGAAGTCACTCACATTTATAGACTGAAAATGACAAGTTAAATGAAATGAGACTTCATCATAGCCTTGGTGCAACCTTGGATTAAAAAAATGAATTTTCAAAAGAGTGTCATGTACTTGCCTTCAATGTCAACTCATTATTGGATTGTTTTTTGGCTTCTAATGAAATTAAGATCAGCAAAGATCAACAGGAAAGCTCTTCACGTGGATTTTATGTGTAGAAAGACGATTATAATTGTCAGAAGACAATAATATTAGCTCAAGTGCATCACTGCGAGTGTTCTTTTCCAAGGTATGCCATGTGTAGGTACCCCCAGCTGCTTAGTCCAAGACAAATTGATCATAAAAGTTGCTTTTATTGTATATATGCATAAGTACAGGCGCAATGAAAGCCCTACCTGGAGCACAGGCACGTAATACTAGTGACGTAGTATTCACAAGTAAAAGAAAACATGGATTGTACAAAACTGTACAAGAAAGAAACACAATTGGAACAAAAAATCAATTATTGTACAAAGTGATCAAAATGTTGCTATGCAGAGGTAGTGATTAGGGTTGTGCTGACTGGTACAAGGACTGAATGGTTGAAAGCAAGTGGGGACCCAGGAGAATTGTGATTGATCTGTGTATGGAGCTGTTAATGGGGAATAGTATGGTTGGGCAGTAAGTAGTGAAAGATGGAATAGATGTGTGTTTGAAGATCCTTTCTTTCTTTATTTCCATCCAAAGAGTGAGTCAATAGGTTCTTTATTTCCATTCAGAGTGAGTCATTTGTGCTAAGAGAATATGCATAATGTGAATGGGGCATTAACAGCAAGATAAAAAGGCAGTATTTATATGTATTATCAAGTTATTTCAATGTTTTAGTGAAGAGTTCTACTACTGTTTCGAAACTAGGAACTTACTATTTTAGGCAGGGTGAAAAGAATACTGAAATACTTGATCAAGTGTAGAGTATATGATCCGTAAAGAATGTGACTTCATCCCTAGAGGTGTCTTAGGCTACATCCACACTAGACAGGATAATTTTGAAAACGCCAGTTTTGCGTAAAAAAGATAGGCATTCACACCAAGCGTTCTTGAAAATATCTCTATCCACACTGAAATGGAGATTTCGGCGAATCTCCTCCTACTGTGCATGCGCAGGACGCATCTACCGAAAACAAGCCATGTGTTTGGTGTCGAATCTCTCTGTGAAAGACGGTGCAGGTTTGTTCAGTTACAGACTAGAAAAACTTAAATGATGGACAGCTGTTGGATCTTGCGCAGGGGGACTTAAAACTTAAAATAAACGAATACTGGAGCATATGGAGGCAACCGACAGGGAGTTCAAGGACAGTATGACCTGGCTGATGACGAACATTGAAAAAACTGACTAACTCTGTTGCATTAATAAAGCCCCTTGTTAAATATATAAAGCATGACTGCATCAGTGTTATCTTGTTACATTAGGCTGTTACACATCTATTGTCAGAGAAGTGCTTGCATAAATAGGTAAATCACCTTCATACGAGCAAGGACAGAAGACAGGGCAAAGAGAGTATACTTATTTATTCGATAAGTTGTGGGTCAAAGTATTTGGTGAGTACATTTTTAACTCTTCTGACTTCAGTCTCGTTGCCGTCTATTCTGAAATTGTTAGGTTGCATTCAAGAAAACAATGAAATAGCGCGCTGCTGCCAGCATCTATTCCGGCACGTCATGACAGCGTTTTTAGATTTCTCCAGTTACCCTGTCCACACTGCTTTGGCTGATCCAGTGTTTTCAAAATTACACACCCTGGAGAGCATTTTAGAAAAGCTCCATTTTCGGTGGATGAAAACACCGTTTTAGTGTGGATGGAGGGTCAAAATGAAGAGAAAAAGCTTTGATCACAGATTTATCCAGTGTAGTGTGGACGTAGCCTTACTTTAGCCATTGAGGAATTTTTTAAAAATGACATTGAAAGGCTGGAGGGCACAGAAGTGAATTGCGTTGACTTTATTACTTATATCCTTCACATACATGAGGAGTAAAAATCTTTATGTTACATCTCGTGTCTAAATGTGCAATATGCAGTTTATAGTAATTTGTAATAAATAGTATGTACAACAGGACAGTCAATCTAGCAATATAGGCTGCAGCTCCAGTGTATTGAATACTGAAACAGGCCCTTTGACCTAGCTTTCACTACTTACTGTTTGACTATGCTGCTCATAGAACATAGAACACTACCGTACATTACAGGCTCTTGTGCTGACTTTTTAACCTACTCTAATGTCAATCTAACCCTATCCTCCTACATAGCCCTCCATTTTCTTTCACCCATGTGCCTATTGAAGAGTCTTTCAAATGCCCAATGTGTTTGCCTCCATCACAACCTTTTGGTAGAGTGTTCCATGCACCCACCACTCTCTGTGTAAAGGGGGATACTCTGGTATGTACTTTCCTCCAATTACCTTAAAATTATGTCGTCTGCTATTAGCCATTTCTGCGCTGGGAAAAAGTCCCTGGCTGTCCACTCAATCTATGCCTCATCTATAAAGTCACCTCTCATCCCCTTTCATTCCAAGGAGACAAGCCCTAGCTCGCTCAACCTTAGATCATAAGACATAGGAGCAGAATTAAGCCATTGTTTCTTGACTGATCCCGGATTCCACTCAACCCCATACACCTGCCTTCTCACCATATCCTTTGATGCCCTGACCAATCAGTAAACGATCAACTTCCACCTTAAATATACGCATGGACTTGGCCACCACCGCACTTTGTGGCAGAGCATTCCACAGATGCACTGGCTAAAAAAATTCCTCCTTACTTCTGTTCTAAAGGGTTGCCTGTCAAGTTTGAGGCTGTGCCTTCTGGTTCTGGAAACATCCTCTTTGCATCCATCCTACCTAGTCCTTTCAACATTCAGTAGGTTTCAATGAGATGTTGACACATTCTTCTAAATTCCAGAAAGCACAGGCCCAAAGCTGCCAAACACTCCTCACATGTTAACCCTTTCATTCCTGGAATCATACTCATGAACCTCCTCTGGACTCTCTGCAGTGACAACACATTCTTTCTGAGATACGGGGCCCAAAACTGTTGACAATACTCTAAGTGCAGCCTGATAAACTTATAAAGGATCAGCATTATCTCAGAATCAGAATAAGGTTTATTATCACCAGCATGTGTTGTGAAATTTGTTAACTTGCTTTTATATTCTAGTCCCCTTGAAATAAATGCCATCATTGCATTTGCCTTCTTTACCACAGACTCAGACCTGTAAATTAATCTTCTGGGAGTCTTGTAGGAGGACTCCTAAGTCCCTCTGCACATCTGATGTCAGCGCCTTCTCCCCATTTAGGTAATAGTCTGCACTGTTGTTCCTTTTGCCAGAATGCATTATCATACATTTGCCAACACTGTATTCCATCTGCCTCTTTTTTACCCGTTCTTCCAATTTGACTAAGTCCTGCTGCAATCACATTGCTTTCTCAGCACTACCTAGTCCTCCACTATCTTCATATCATCTGCTAACTTTGCCACAAGGTCATCAATTCCATTATCTAAATCATTGACAAGCAATGTGAAAAGCGGTGGCCCCAATACTCACTCCTGAGGAACACTACTAGTCACTGGCAACCACCCAGATAAGGCCCCTTCTATTCCCACTTGCTGCCTCCTGCCTGTCAACCATTCCTCTATCCATGCCATAGGATTTTATCTTGTTAGTAGCCTCATATGTGCCACCTTGATCAAAGGCTTCTGAAAATCCAAGTAAATGACATCCACTACCTCTCCTTTATCCACCCTGCTAGTTACTTCCTTGAAGAACACTAACAGATTTGTCAGGCAAGATTTCCCTTGGCAGAAACCATTGTGAGTCTAACTTACTTTATCATTAGTCTCCAAGTACATCGAAACCTCATCCTTAATAATAGACTCCAACACTTTCCCAACCTCTGAGGTTAGGTTAAATGGCCTATAGTTTCCATTTTTTTGCCTTCCTCCCTTCTTAATGAGTGGGGTGACATTTGCAATCTTCCAGTCTTCTGGGATCATGCCAGAATCATGTGATTCTTGAAAGATCATGACCTGTGCTTTTGCTCTCTCTTCAACAACGTCTCTCAGAACTCTGGGATGTAGTCCATCTGGCCCAGGCGATTTATCCAGCTTAAGACCTTTGTGTTTGCCTAGCACTTTTTGCTTTGTAATAGCAAGGGCACTCACTCCTGCTCCCTGAAACTCATGGACCACTGACACACTGCTAATGTCTTCCACAGTGAAGACAGATGCAATGTACCCATTAAGTTAATCTAACATTTCTTTGTCCCCCATTACTACCTCACCAGCATTATTTTCCAGTGGTTTGATATCAACTCCCTTTTACTCTTTATAAAACTGAAAAACCTTTTAGTATTTTGCTTTATATTATTGGCTAATCTGTCCTCATATTCCACCTTTTCCCTTCTTATAACTTTTTTAGTTCTCTTTTGTTGGATTTTAAAAGCTTACCAATTATCCAACTTCACACTCACTTTTGCGACCTTTTATGCCCTTTCCTTGGCTTTTATGCAGTCCTTAACTTCCTTTGTCAGCCATGGTTGCCTACCCCTGCCAATTGAGAACTTCTTCCACTGTGGGACATATTAATCCTGTGCCTTGTGAACTATACCCAGAAACTTAAGCCATCTCTGCTCTGCTATCATCCCCTCCAATATCTTCCTCCAATCCACCTGGGATTGGATCCTCCTCTCTCGTGCCTCTGTAATTCCCTTTATTCCATTGTGATTCAGATACATGTGAGTTATGCTTCTCCCTCTCAAATAGCAGTATAAATTCAATCAACCTTTCTTCATAAGACATATTTTCTAATCCAGTTAGCATCCTGGTAAATCTCTTCTGCACCCTCTCAAAAGCTTCTGCATCCTTCCTAAAGAATGAGGCAATCAGAACTAAACACAATATTACAAGTATGGTCTAACAAGGGTTTTATGGATCTGAAACATTACCTCATGGTTCTGGAACTCAATCCTCTGATTAACAAAGGTCAGCATATCATATGCCTTCTTAACTACCCTCTCAACTTGCACAACTTTGAGAGATCTATAGATATGAACCCCAAGATCACTCAGTTCCTCCAATCAGAGTGTTAACTGCCATTAACCCTGTACTCTGTCTTCAAATTTGACCTTCTTGGTGAATCAGTTCACACTTCTCCAGGTTGAACACCATTTGCCACTTCTCATGTCCATCAGTCCTTTACCCACACACTGTTCTTCTGCATTCACACCATCAACCGACTCAGTATCACATTTATTATTGCTGACATGCCATGAAATTTATTGTTTTATAGCAGCAGTACAAAAGAGGAATAAAGAGGAATATGTTCATAACATTTTCAAGCAATCTTACGAGAAAGAAGGAATTATTTATCATATCTATTCCTCAATAGAGGAACAACAAAGTGGTGTTCATGAGTTCATGGACCATTCAAAAATCTGATGGAGCAGGATAAGAAGCTGTTTCAAAAATATTGAGTGTGGGTCTTTGGGCTCCTTTATCCCCTTCCTGAAGAGGAGGAGGGGTATGTCCAGGATGGTGAAGGCCTTTAATGATGAGTGCTGTTTCTCACATTTGTAAATGTTCTCTCACTTGTGCCCTGGGACATGTGTTGAATTCTACATAGTTCCATCACAATATTGAGAAATTACTTTTTACACTGGGTAGTGTTAAGTGCCCTTTATCACTGAAGATCATCCATTAGTCAAATATCACACAAGTATGTCCCCTGCAACCAGGATAATGTCAATCGGAAAACTGCTCAGAAAAATAAAAAATTCTTGTGACTGCGGTGTGCATTCTGATTATATGATAGCACCCGGCCAGCATCCTCCCAACCACGTGAAACAATAGAACAAATAATTAGCAGAATCAAGTGGGACCTACTGTGACTCATCAAATTATGTAGTGTCTGCTTCAAAAACATATTAATACCTCTTTTTTTTCCTCTGGTAAAAGAGTCAAGACTGAATGATGTTAATATCCTCTTACTCTTTAGTGTTGAGTCACACTGCACACAGTCTGGAGTGAGATATGGTAGATCTAAAACCTATAGGGAATTTCTGGTTGGCCTTAAATTAAAATTAAATCTAAAATTTGTTTTGATGCCATTCTGATTTTCCAGACAAATCAGGAAAATGGTTGGAACATTGCATTGCCTGACTTGGCAATTGTTCATGCAAATAATTCCTTCTTTCTCGTAAGATTGCTTGAAAATGTTATGAACATATATGAGCCCTTGTGCTTAATAGAGTGCTAAAACGATGGAATGTTGATGCATTGCTTGACTAATTTTTTTAACAAACAAAATTAACTGATTTTGCTAAAAACTAATAAAACCTGAAAGCTGAAATGAACCAAATATTTAAAAAAAAAATTGGCAGCCCTGAAAATCATTGAATATTTTTTACTTACTACTGATCAATAGAATCAACCTTCAAGGATGCTTTATTTCATGTTCTTGACGCTTTTTCTTAATTATTTATTATTATCGTTTAATCTTTATGTATTTACACAGTTTGTTTTCATCTGCATTTTGGTTGATTGCCCTGGTTGGGTGATCTTTTACTGATTCTGTTATAGTTATTGCTCAAAGGTTTCAAAGGTACATTTAATGTCAGAGAAATGTATACAATATACATCCTGAAATGCTTTTTCTTCACAACCATCCACAAAAACAGAGGAGTGACCAAAGAATGAATGACAGTTAAGTGTTAGAACCCTGAAGTCCTTACCAGCTCCCCTCCCTCCCCCATGCGTAAGCGGCAGCAATCAACGATCCCCCCCCCCCCCCCCCACCATACCGGCAAAAAAAACATCGGCACCCACCATCGAGCACTCAAGCGTGCAGGTAAAGCAATAGCAAAGAAACAGACTTGCAGTACTCCAAAGACTACATGTTCACCTGGTATACAACATACCACAGGCTCTCTCTCTGCCTAATAAGGAAGAAAGAGTTGTCTCCATTTCACAGTGAGAGGGGAGACATAACAAACAGCTTGCTGGTTTACGATGTTAAAAGTCCTTAGTGTTACTTTTTCCGTTCTCTGTGCCCAAAGATCTCAGGTCTCTAGGCACACAGCCAAAGATCTTCCTGCTCCCACAACACATCAGACTGTCAGGACACCAACCTTTGATCCGCCCATCTCCAGAGCCCCCAAAGGCAAGCCGAACTCTTAGGCTGAGCCCTTGGCATGTTGGATAACGGTCAGTCATGAAACCCCGAGAGTGGGTCCCATTCCTGCAAAGAACCAAAGTCAGCGTGTAACTCCAGGTCAGGGTCTCCAAAAGAACCCTGAAAGAGAAACATAGAGATATTGAAGACGGAACTAAACTATTTCTGAACATGCAAGCAAAGGAGTGCCGTTTAGGGCTATTTTGGCTAAGCTCTGCCCTCCAGATTTTTCTATAGATTTGTTGAGTATACCACAAGAAAATGAATCTCATAATTGTATATGGTAACACATAGATACTTTGATAATAAAATTTATTTAATACTTTGATCTTGAAAAAGGCAAGCTACAAATTAAATGACTTGGAGGAAAATCTGAGTAGTCTGATTGGTAAGTTTGCAGATACCACAAAAGTTGGTGGAGTTGTAGACAGTGAGGAAGGTTGTCAAACGATACAGTAGAGATTAGATCAGTTGGAGGTGTTGCATTTTGAAAGGTCAAATGCAAGTACGCAGTTCGGGTAACGTAGCAGTTAGGGAGACTCTATTACAGCTTAGAGTGTCGGAGTTTGGAGTTCAATTCTGATGTCATCTGTAAGGAGCCTGTACAGCCCTCCTGTGGAAAATGTGTTTTTTTTCTAAGTACTCCAGTTTCCTCCCACAATCAAACACATACTGGTTGGGAGGTTAGTTGTCATTGTAAATTGTGCCATGATTAGGCTAGGGTTAAATTGGAGTTTGCTGGGTGACGTGGTTCGAAGGGCTGGAATGGCTATTCTGTGCTATCTCAGTAAATAAATAAAAATAAGTGGCAACACCCTTTAGAGCACTGAAGAAAAGAGAGAAGATGAAAGTGGCAATAAAACTTAGGATAGGTTGGTAAAGAAGATGTTTGACATACTTGCTTTATTGGCTGGAGGAGTGAGTATAATACTTGGAACTATAATAATAGTTGTTGCAGTTACTTTTGGTTTGGGCCATTTGTAGTGTTGTACCCAGTTCTGGTCTCAGCATTATAAGAAGGTTGTAGAGAATGCAGATGTAGTTTGTCATGATACTTGTTGGATTTGTTAGAATTAGTTATAAGGAGAGTTTGGATAAATGTGAGTTGTTTTCCTGGAGTGTAGGAAGCTGAAGGGCAACTGATGAAGTGCTTAAAATTATGAGAGGCATAGATATAGCGGGAGATCAGAGATGGAAATGTCACTGAACTGTGCAAGTTTAAAGTGAGAGGAGAAAAGTTTGAAGCAATTTACGAGGCAGGTTTTGTATGTAAAGGTTGGTAGATATGTGGAATGCACTGCAGAGGAAGTGGTAAAAGCAGATATGGTTTGAGAAGTATTTAGGGAGACACATAAATTGCAGGGAATAGAGGAATCTTGCCCTTGTGCAGACAGAAGGGATTATGGGATTAGAACTCCTAGGCCTAGGACTTAGCTCCCCTTTCTGCAACTGGTTCCTTAACTTCCTTATCAACAGACCACAATCACTCCAGATTGGCAGTAACACCTCTGTCACGATTATCTTCAATATCAATGTCCTCCAAGATTGCATCTTTAGCGCCTTACTTTGCCTTCTATGCAGTTACAACCACGTGGCCAGATTCTGCTCTACCTCCAACAATTTTGCAGATGGCATGAGTCATGAGCGATATCTGAAACAATGATGAGACAGAGACCTGGTGGCATAGTATCAAGACAAGAATCTTTCCCTCAGCAAAACAAAAGAGATGGTCATTGACTTTAGGAAGTGGGATAGAGTACATACCCCTCTCCATAGCAGTAGTACTGAGGGGGAGATGATTGAGAGCTTCAAGTTCCTAAGTGTAAATGTCACTAACACTTTGTCCTGGTCCAGCCACATAGATGCTATGAGCAGCAAAGAATTCCAGCATGTTTACTTCCTCAGAAGGGTAAGTAAACTTGGCATGTTCCCGATGACCCTCAGTATTTTTTACATATACATTGGATAAAGCATCCTATCCGAATGCATCAGAGCTTGGTAGGTAGCTGCTCTACTTAAAATCACAAACATTGCAGAAAAATGTGAATGCAGCCTGGTCTATCATGAAAATCAGCTCCCCCCCGCTCCATTGACTTCATTTTATACCTCCTGCTTTGGGAAAGCAGACAATCTAAGAACCCTTTCACCGCAATCATTCTCTCTTGTCCACCTTCCATTGGGCAGATGATAGAAAAACTTGAGAACACATACCATCAAGATCAAGGGCAGCTTCTGTCCTGGAAGTACTCAACAGGATAGGCTGCATCTGCAGGAAGGGAAACTGATCTTAATCTGAACTGGGAAGGTTGCAGAGAGGCTGGGTGAGGGGCATATTTCTGACAGAATAAAACTGAGTTGACCATGGGAATAATCTGTAAACAAGGTTACCTGGTACATGAGTGAATGGGAGTAGTGAGAGAATAAGAGCGTAGACAAAAGGATGTAGAAGTTGCAAAATGCAGAGCAGGGAAATATATTTGTATGTCAGGCAGAGCATGTTCTTCAGCAACAGAACTAATATCTCAGATGACTGATAGAGACATAGATTAGGTTACTTGAAATTCTAGAATTCAGTATACGTCCAGAGAGTGCAAGGTGTCCAGATGGAAGATAGGGTGCTTGTTCTAGGTCTTATTGTAACAGTAAAAGGGGCAACAGATGGAAAGGTTAGAGATGGGAATGAGATAGAGATCACTTCTATTCCTATTTGGACACATTATTGTTTGCTGCTCAGTTCTTCACTACAGTGGAGAATGGATTGTATTGAAGAGTGTTGGTACATTGACAATCTTAGTTCCTGTTGCAGTCTCAAGACATCACCAATATTAGAAGTGAGAGCTAGCTTTAAATAATACTGCTGAGGTACCCAGCCACTCTACATTGTACACTGTTGTTAGCACTTACTGCACACAGTTATTGTGTAAATAAGCAGGCAGCACAAAACACGGATGGAGGTTAATTGCACACTGCCATCACTAGGGCTATTTCAAGAAGCTAACCGGTTTTGTGTCTCATGTCAGATTTGCATTTGCACATCATTGTTTGAGTAATACAGAAACTTAAACTGCCACTAAAGCATTCGGGTTGGGAGGTGAGTGGGGATGGGAAGCAATGGGGATGTTATGACTGAGGAGCAGAGATCCAAAAACCAGATTGTTCTTGAAATAGCTAATCTGTCTCTGAGGTCTGAAGTCTGATCCTTATCCTCCTATGGAAAGACACATTCTTCATAATGCCAAGGTCGACAGGTCAATTGTTGGCCTGTCTGCAACTCCGTCCTTGTATTTTTGTACTTGTATCTCTGTTAATAAGTGCTTTGATTTCTGCATATCCAAAGTTATGTAGAAAATGATGACCCAACAGTAAAGCTGGAGAATTTCAGCTGTCATTTCCAGATAGCTCATCAGTCACTCTTATCCTGCTTGAACCCAAATTGTATTAAAAGATGAAAGCCACTTATTCTAGAGTTTCTATGAACATTGTTGATGCTAAAAAATGGATTTTAAATTTTGATTATGCTTTTCTAATTTTGACTAAATCTGTCCGATCTGAATCTAGACCGGAGCAGGAATCTGAGTTTGCCATTCTGATGCAATTTAACTTACAAGCTTTATTTAAAAGTTGCCAGAGTTAACCCTACCTGAAGTGAGGGTGTTATGGAGATAGACTGAAGGACTGGCATCACAGGTACTAATAGCACTATATAAGGAATCTATGGTACAGTAGATCCAGAGCAAATTTTCACCACGTTTGCCACAATTGCTTACCTGGCGCTTTCTTTTGACTGTTTGACTTGTTGCCTCATACTGGAGATAGGGATTATACAGGTTATTATTCAGGTTATAATATTATAGGATATTATACAGGCCTCATACTGGGATTATACAGGTTATTCTCTACATACTCAGCGTAATCACATCTTTCTCATTGTGTTCATTCGTCCATTATTCAATGATGAAATTTGTAGGGGCTGGACTGGTCCGTGGGTATGCAGATGGTGGGAGAGGCCAATTTACACAAAGGTCTTCGGCAGTGTGGACAAGATTGCAGCTATGTTGGGTTGGGGTCACTAGCTCAGGCTTTCCTGGCCAGCCTATGTCTCTCTGCTGGAATTGTCCTTTCTGTTTCATGTGTTGCTCTGCCCTTATGGAGGGAGGAGCGCCACTCAACCCAATCTTGGGTGATATGTTCCCATGTGCCTTTGATGCCAAAGGCTTTTAGTAAAGTTTTCGGAGTGTCTTCATTGCATTTTACTTGGCCTCCATGTGAGCATTTTCCTTTCTGTGGTTCACGGTAAAGCAGTATGGCGTATGAGCGACGTGGCCTGAGCAGCATAACTGGGACTGCGTCAGGATGGTGCAGATGTTGGGCAGGTCTACCTTGGTAAGTATCTCAGTGTCAAGGATTCTAATGTTGTGGAGCTTTCTGAGGCAAACTGAATGGAAATGGTTTAGTTTCTTGGCATGCTGTTGCTACACTGTCCACGTTTCGCAGAGTAGAGTGGGAAATACTATGGCCCTATTACCTTCAGCTTCGCTTGTAGACTCTTCTTTCCAGACTTTGGTGATCCTGGTATTTACTTCATCATTATTGAAAATGTTCTAGGACAGTGCGCTGTCAAGATATGTCAACCTGTTTACTGGGTTGAGTATTTTAATGTTAATTGTGATATTTGGGTCAACATAAGATTTCTTGGGAAATGGCTGATGCATCACTTCAGTCTTTGTGTTGATGGTAAGCCCAAAGTTGGTATATGCATCAGAAAACTTGACAACACAGTGCTGCATATCATCTTTTGAACCAGCATTAAGGGCACAATCATTAGCAAAAAGGAGATCTCTGATAATGTGTGTCATAACCATAGTTTCTGTTTCAATGTAGAATCTGCTGCCAATGCCCATGTCACCATCTCTAATGGCATCAGTCAACATGGTGGAAAACACTAGACTGAACAGTGTTGGTGCGAAGATGTAGACCTGCTTGACCCTATTTGAGACAGGGAAGGATTTGGATGTCCCACTATTGTCCTGAATTACAGCTTGCATGCCATCATGAAATTGCTGCCCCATGGTGATGAATTTCCTTGGTGAACCGTACCTCACCATGATTGTCCATAGACCCTTTCTGCTGAAAGTGTTGAGGGCTTTAATCAGATCAACATATCAGGAGGAAGGTTAGCGGTTTGCTCCTGGGATTTCTCTTGCATCTTTCCTTGTCGCAAACACCATGGCAATAGTCCCACACTCTTTCTAGAATCCATACTGGCTCTCTGATAGCAAGGAGTGATGTGAGATGGTTGAGAAGTTGTCTGGAGAAGATCCTGCCTGCAATACATAGCAAGGATATTCCCTGCTAGTTGTTGCAGGACTGTCTGTTTCCCTTTCATTTGTACAGGTAAATCCTTTAAATTCTTGTGGAATTGTCTCTTGTTGCAACATGAGTTGGAAGAGTTGATGACGCTTTTCTGTTTGCACTGCATCATGTTCCTTGTAGGCCTAGCTGGTATTGCATCTGATCCTGCCTCTTTGACACTAGAGAGCTGATGTATTGCTTTCTGGGTCTTAGCCAAGATCAGTGGAACATACAGTGGTTCATTGACAGGAACTTGGGGCAGGTGATTGATGGCTTTGTCATTTATAGTCAAAGGACAATTCAGAACACTGTTAAAGTGCTTAGCCCACCTATGAAGAATTTTCTCTTTGTCCACGATCAGTGTGTTTCCATCAGCGCTAAGTAGAAGGGATGATCCATGATGATGTGGAGCTGTAGATTTCCTTTAGTGCAGTATGGATGTTCTGTAAATCATACCTATCTGCATACACCTGGATTTCATCAGCTTTATTGCTCTGCCAGGAATCCTGCATCTGGCACAGTTTGTGTTCTACAATCCCCGTATGTTAATGAAGGCATCCTTCTTTGAGATGGACTTGGGGTCGCTGAGGAAAGCTTTGACGAGACAATATTTCTCATCCAGCAGTTCTTTGATTCAACACAGTTTTCTTCAAATAAGTCCTTGGGCTTTTTGGTAGCAGATCCCAAAATCTGTTTTAGATCAGCTCTTGAAAAGTTGACTGAGCATTTTCCACATTCTGATTGTCCAGAGTGGTGGATTTCAAGCTGTCCTCCAGTGTTTCAACTAAAGATTGCTTTATGTTGCTGCTTTTCAGCTTGGAGACATTCAGCTATCTTTGTGCTTTCTTTCCTTGTGGGCATCTCTTGGGCAAATATGGATGTTCAGTTTAGAAACGATGAGGTGGTGGTCTGTCCAGCATTCAGCACCTCGCATAGATTATGTCACCCTTACATCTAGCTTGCGAATGATGAAGTTAATTAGATGTCAGTGTTTAGAGTAGGGATGCAGCCAAAAAATTCTGCTAATGGTGGGAATCCAGAAGATGGTAGTGGTGATCAACAATTCATGTTTGGCACATGTCTAGAGTAGTAGAAGACCATTGCTGTTGCAGCAATGTCGTATTTCCCAACAACTCTATCCTAGGAGGTGTTGCCAGAGCCTAGCGTGTCCCATTTTGTGAGCAATGGCAATAACTGCGTGCAATTCCTCATAGAACTAGTCCTTGACATCATCTGGGCTGGTCACACATAAGCATTGATGATGGTGACATGCTTCCTACCATGTGATAGGGTAGGCTTCATGGTCACAAGCTGGTGATTCACATCCTTTGGAGGTCCAGCAAGCTTGTGAGCAATCTGTCTTCACTGCAAATCCAACCCCACACTCACGTTGGTTTTGATCTCTTCCTCTTCAAAAGAATGTATTCTGTACTCCTCTCACAAAGTTCACCCTCTCCTGCAAGCCAGGTATCAGTAAGGGCTGTGACGTCAATGTAATAAACAGCCAACTCTCTGCCTATTAGGCTATCTTCCCCTGAGGTTTGTCAGCATTGACTCTAACCAACAGCGTGCACACATTCCATGTATTGAGTGTGAGATGAATAGTCCCTAATGTATTTTGTCTGCTGTGGTAGGCTCTGCTGTGGTAAACTGGCCAGGGAAAGAATGGAGCAGGCAATGTTCAATGCACTTTTTGTAGCTCCTTGCTCATACCATGGGAGCGAACAGTGTATTCCTGGAAAAGGCTACTCAGTCACTCAGGTGGCTGCCGAAGGTCACTGATGCTCCTTGTCAGTGGATGACGACCCTGTGGCCTGATCCAGTGTGCAGATTTGTGGTACAGCTGCTAGCGTACCCACACTCGCCACTTTGTCGCTAGCCTGTCATCACAGGACTTAACTACTAGTTAAGTCCTGTGACGACAGGCTAGCAACAAAGGATGAATGACAAGAATGACTTGTCAACCATCCTTCCAAGTTGAGGAAGAGTTACATAGCATCAATCTCACTAACTCGTCTGGGATCATCTGTATTCAGTGGTAAGACAGAATCAAGACGGCTGGAGATGGAGTCAGATGTAGTGGATGACTATGAAGTCCTTAGTGCCTTGTCACGCTCTAAGCCCTCCATGGCGTCTTGCTGGGTCTGCCTTTCTGCCTGTTGAGCTAAACTAATGGTTCCCTCCATGCAGTCTGCTGGGTCCAGTTTTCACAATTGTGCCCAAACTCAGCAAGACTTTAGGATCTTTCAGTTACCTTCACCTGCTTTAGCCCATTTGTATCCTCTGCATGCTCTCCAGCACAATTGCACTTTTCCCATAGTAACCAGACAGCAGACATTACTTCAGCTGAAGTCTTGACAAGGAAAAAGTGCTTTATCAGACATATTTCTTTGTCTTAACAATTTTCCTCCAATCTTCTGCAACCAAAAACTAACCTGTTTTCTCTCTTTCCCAGATCTGAAACAGTAACTTTTCTTTTATCTTTCAGGACTTGCTGATGGATTTTCTGACAATTCCCTTCATTTACTGTTTTATTTCACTTCATATATTTGTACTTTAATTGTATACAAATAGCTTGAGAATAGTGTAGAAAGAGTGCAGAAAAGACCTACCAGGATGTTGCCTGAACTTGGGGCCTGAGTTGCAAGAGGAGGTTATTTAAACTAGGACTATATTCCTTGGAATGTAGGAGATAGGAGGGTGACCTGATAAAGGGATTTATGATCGTGTGAATCATAGGCAGCGTGAAAGCACATAGTCTCTTTCACTAGGAGGGGTGCTACAAATATGAGGACATGGGTCTAAAATCAGATGTAATAGATTTAAAAGGGATACAGGATTCCCCCGCAATTCGAAGGTGGAGTGTTCCTATGAAATGGTTCGTAAGCCGGAATGTCATAAAGTGAAGAAGCAATTACCATTAAGTTATATGGGAAAAATTTGTGAGTGTTCGCAGACCCAAAAAATAACCTACCAAATCATGCCAAAGAACACACAAAACCTAAAATAACAGTAACATATAGTAAAAGCAGGAATGATCTGATAAATACACATCCTATATGAAGTAGGGATACTTTTCTGCAATTATTGCAGCACTGTCCACCGCAGCAAAAATCTCACGCAAGCAGTCTCGGCAGCACTTGCGGCAAAAGCACTCGGCACAAGCGCTCTCAGCAGAAGCACTGTTTCCAGTAATCTTTAAGCTATGAAGCTGCCAAATCATACCAAATAACACATAAAAATACACTGTCTATATAAAATAGAAATAATGTATGTCCAGTGTAGTTTCACTTACCGGAATTGGGAAGACAGTGAGCACACTGATGATGATGTGTTAGGCTGAGTTGTCAGAGGTTGGCATGGTGGGACTCTGGGGTGTCGTCTCATTGTCATCTGCTTCCATCAGGGCAGGCAGGTCACCTTCTTCTATGTCTGCCTGCCTCGATGTCAAAGGTTGAGGTTCGTCGTCTGCTGTGGCTGGAAGGCTTGAAAAACAACAGTATGCTTGACTGCTTAGCCTCGCGCATTTTTCTATCATACAGTTCTTTGTAAGCACTCACACCATCCTGCAAATATGCTCTAAACCTACGTACCCTTTCAAAATTAAAATCATACATACTTTTCTGCAATAATTGCAGTGTTGTCAATCGCAGTGAAAATCTCACGCAATTGCTTCACGTTCATTCCTGGACAACTTCACTTTCGGGCTGTTTGCTACTGCGTTCAGCTTCAATTGTTATCCTTTCCTCTTCATCAGCTCTTCATCTGTCAGTTCTTGGTCATGGGATGCCAAAACCTCTTCAACGTCATCTTCGTCAACTTCCACAAACCCTTAGCCAAACTCACTATATCCTTACTTCGTTCACCATGATCAAAATGTTTTATTATGTCTAGTTTTACACAAAGTGTAACACCCTTACGTGCTCTTTTAGGCTTTTCCGATACCTTAGAACAGTGAAAACACCTTCTGTTACTGAAAACAGGTAACTAATGTAGGTCTTTCATAACAGTGAGGTGTTGTAAAGCGAATGTTTGAAAAATGGGGGACACCAGTATCAAGAGCTGCTTTTTCACATGAAGTGTGATATGCATTTGGAATGAGCTGCCAGAATAAAGTGGTTGGGGAGTAACTAACAACATTTAAAACTCTCATCTAGATCTAGGAGAGGTTTAGAGGGCCATGGGCCAAATGCTGGGAGATGGGATTAGTTCACTGGGCAATACAATTGGCATGGGTGAATTGAACCAAATGGCTTGTCTCCATGTTATATATCTGATGACTGACTGACTGACACGTACCACCAGGCTCAGGAAGAGTTTTTGTCCTACTACTATTAGGCTCTTGATTGGGTGTTTTATACACCGAAGATGATTTTTTAATAACATCTACTCCATTTTGGCCTTTTCACTTCTTTTGTCTATCAGCACTGTGCTTTCTCTGCAACTGTAGTACAGGTTGAGTACTACTTATCCAAAATTCCAAAATCTGAAGACCGAAATTTTTTTTGAGCACTTACTTCATGTCACAGATGGAAAATTCCACAAAGCGCTGGGAAATGCAGGTCTCTGCGTAACACAGACAGTTCTGAGAGGTGATCTCATATGTAATGAATAAAAATAAATGAAAAATAGAAAAGCACTGCATAAAGTGAAAAATGAAGATCTTGAGAATGTATTGAAAGAGTGGATTCATCAGCGTCAAAGTGAACATATGCCACTTAAAGGTATGCTGATCATGAAATAAAGCTAAGATTGATCCTGGAGCTAATGGAAGGGAAGTGGCATCATCAGCCAGAGGGGTTTGTCTATTCTTTTAGGGTGAGCATACTTTGCATACATGTCCTCAGCTGGAGAAAAAGGCTCCTACTGAGAAGATTGCCTTCCTAAAGGAAAATAGTGTCTGCTTTTGGTTGCTTCTGTACAGGCCACATCAGCAAGGATTGTAGGAAGTGTCTTTCATGCAAGATATGCAGTGGCAAGCATCCCAGCATACTTCATATTCATTCTGATGATAGGGTTGCAGAACCAAAACAAGCTGTGAAAGAATCAGACATAGCAGTAAGTAGTGCCCTGGTCTTATAGGGGCTGATTATAAACCTCTCATATTTCCAGTACCAATGAAGTCCAAGAAGGGTAACAGGACAGTGGTTGTTTTTGCTTTGCTAGATCACTGAAGTACAGCAGTGTTCTGCATAGTGGGTCCTGTGAATAAGCTCAGCTTCACAGGAAAAAGGACATGCATTCTCTTATGCAACATTGTTCAAAAGAAGGTCATGACTAGGTACATTGTATCAGGATTGTGAAGTACTTAATATCTATATGAAGGAAGGTATTTCTGTCCACAAAGGGAACATGCCATGTTGGATGGATCTCTAAGGATGGTCTTACCTGAAACATGTTCATTTGCAAGGGATTGATTCAGAAATTGAGCTGCTGATAGGAACAAATGAACTAAAGCATTGAAGCTATTGCAAGTGATTGCAGTGTTAATAATGGACCCTATGCAATTTGAACAATGTTGGGTTGGGCTGTGAATGGGACCACTGAAAGGAGACCGTGGTTTTTGGAGAAACTGTGCTCAGTTTGAGCTGACAGCTAACAAGATTTCAATTTTGAATTTGGATGAGCTTTGGCAACAGCAATTCAAGGCAGACTTCCTGGAATGCAGTCAGAATGAACAACCTGGTTTGTTAAGAGAAGACCAAAATTCATAGAGGTGGTTGCAAATTCTTCAAAACTGGTTGATCTTCAGTACCAGTTTAATTTACCTATGAAAAAGGAGGAAGTTAACATGACTAATAATAGGAAGGTTGCTGAACAGTGTGCTCTAAATCTAAGGAAGAGGTTTAAGAAGGATTCATCATTGCACACTGATTACACAGATTTCATGAAGGATGTCATCTCCAACGGCTATGCTGAAAGAGTGTCAGCAGAAGACCTGGAATGCATTGAAGGGAAAGCCTGATGAATTCCACATCATGGTGTTTACCACCACCAGGAAAGGGAAATTTTGTGTTGTGTTTGACTGTGGAGAGACTTTTCAGGGAATATCACTTAATGCTCAGCTTTTATAGGGACCACATCTTACTAGTTCACTGACTGGAGTCGTAACCACATTCAGAAAAGAACCAGTGGTGACCATAGTGGATATTGAATCAATGTTTCATCAGGTTAAAGTACCAGTGGAAGATGCAGATCTGCTGAGGTTTCTCTGGTGGACTGTTGATTCAACATATCGTGGACCTTAGAATTGTGATACATCTCTTTGGAGCAACTTGATCACCAGGCTGTGCCAATTTCATTCTTAGAAAATGTGGAGAAGACAATGAAGAACAATTTAACCACGAGACAGTGGATAAGGTTTTGCATTCCAATATGTCTTGTGTAAGTGTCCTCGGAGGAAGAAGTGGGGTCTCTCTGTCATGACTTTGTATTCATTTGTGCTAGAATCGGATAAGCAACAGACATAGTGGGCAATCTGTGATACAGAAAGAGCAAAGAGTGGAAGATGCAAAGTTTTTGGATTTGGATCCAGATATACCTTCAGTGGAAAGAGCACTGGGTGTGCGACGGTGCATTCAGACTGATACTTTCAAGTTCAAGATCACAATTCAAGGTGGACCATTCGCCAGAAGGGTGATCCTTTAGGAATCTTGAGTCTGGTGGTGCTATCTGCTGAGAAGATCCAGCAAAATTTAAGTAAGAATGGGTTTGGCTGGGATGACACTTTACCAATATCAGTTGCTCATAAGTGGACAAGATTGCTGGAAGAACTCTGCCAGTTGGAAGACTTCAAGGTTACCAGATGTTTGAAACTCTTGGGATTTTGGAGGAATTACTGCTGCACATTTACACCATTTTATAGATACAAGTGAAGATGTCTATGGAGCAGTGACTTGCCTGTTGTTGCACAACATGTGTTCTCAGGTGTACAGTGCTTTTGTCACTGGAAAATCTAGAGGAGCTCTGTTGAAGTCAGTGTAGAAGAAGGAAGTGCACATGCAGCAGGTTCAGGACTCAATTTTTTGAACTGATAGTACTTCTGAGCTGAAGTATATCAAGAATGAAACTTACAGGTTTCAAACCTTCATTGCTAACAGAGTTTCAGAAATTCTTAAGGTCTCACAAGCATCCTTCGATCCCAATGATTTGGAAACATTACACCCGACTATCTGTTGCTGCTGAAGACCTCACCATGCTTGCTACCAGGAGAGTTCTAAAAGGGAAACATTTATGTTCATCGTAGATGGAAACAAGTCCTTTACATGTCAAGCAGCACACCAAAATGCTGGAGGATTTTCAGCATCTGTAGATTTTCTCTTGTTTGTGATTGAACCAATACATGTTAAACCTGCTTTGGAAATGGTGGGTCACGGAGTTGTAACACTTACCCAACAGGCTGGTATATGTCTAGGGGAAAAGGAGATCCAGCCACTCACCAACCCCACCTCCTGTACACGCAGGTGCTGTGAGAATCAAGTTTATGCCGTGCGTACCACACAATATCAAACTCACACTAGATACCATTACAGAATACACTTTAAAGATTTTACTAAAACTAAAAGAGTACTATGCAATACAGTATATATGAAGGAAAAGAAAATAAAGCAAAAGGTGCCAACTTATCAAAGTTCAGTCAGTTTAGTGCACATCGTTGGAGCTCAACCATCGAACCATTCGACCCTTCGTCGCTTCCCTCCTACCTCCATGTCCTCGCACCTGGGACCACCCCGGTGGTCAACCAAGCAGTGCAGCGCACGTCCACCTTCCTTGGCATCTTCCTCCCGACTCCCTCAAAAGACCACGAAACCCTCCAAGCTCCCAACCCCACAAGACAAAATAACATTCCCCATTGGTTAACAAATGAATATCAGCAAGTCCAAAGCTAAACAACTGCGAGAAAAAAACACTTTTTAGACATAAAAGCATTCCTACTCTAGCAAACCAAAGAAGCCATTTTGATTACATACACAGTACATTGTACATTCTCCCCCCACCAGCAAATGTCATGCCCTCATGACATTACCAGAGTTCCCCAAGGCTTCTTGCAACACACAAAACCCAACCCAGGTGCAGAAAGCAGCAACATAACTACCCAGAGCAGTAGAAATCATACTCGGTTTTCCTGGCACCACATATGTCAACTGCTCTGGGGGGACACCTACTCCTCTGAGATCTCCGTACCCCTTCTGCCGACCCTTCCACCTCACTGGGCTCCCTCTTCACCTGCGAACCCTCTGCCTCGGACACCCCAGGTCTACCTGTCAGATCCTCAGTCCCTCCCTCACGGGGTTCCCCCTTCAACTGAGAACTCTCTGGCTCATGTTCGGGTTCCACCCTCTCTCTGCCCAATGCTGGCTGCCTCTCCCTCTGACCATCAACACCTTCCCTCCACTCGCCCAACTCAGTAGTATTTACCGTAGCTGCAGGAACATCAGAAATGGTCAGGTATAAAATACAGTTTTCTCCCAGAAGACATTGTACTTATAGTTGACAACACAGCACTTCTAAACTTATGGGATGAGTGATTCAAGTCTTTCCAGACAGAAGAGGATTCAACTGACCTATAACCAAGATCTGTCTTTTACAGGAGGCAGACATTTGAGGAGGTACAGCTCTAGTAGCTTCATGATTTTGACTTACTGACTTGGCAGTAAGAGCGGTGGTAAGATCACTCTGTACTGGGATTAGTGCTGGTCAACTCTGGTCTAGGTGACTTGCATGATTCATATGGAAGAAGAAAGAACATTTGTGTGAATGTTAAGATGTTTATCCTTGAAGGTTTCATTTCTCCTATTTTTAGTAGTGCGTAGTTGTAATTATAGTGTAATAATTAGGGGCTGGGATATAGGAGCCATGTACAGTATCTATTTTCTGTCTGTATTGTATTTTGTGTTGTGCATTTATTATGGGTAATCTGTCATTTTAGTTGGGGCATGGTAGACGTGAATGAGTATAGTTATATGTTCATGCTTTGTCTAAGTTCAGTTTAGTCTGATTAGAGCCAGGGAGTGAGCTGGGAATGATAGTTTTTGGTTGACCGCTAACGCTTAGTACCATTAATGCTACCACGAGATTGCTATTATATTGTTATTAGGCTGTTTATTTCCTTATTTCATGTTTTATTTTCATTAGCTTTTTTTTATCATTGCAAGATTGTTTGTTTTGGGTGGTTTCTTAATAAAGGACCAAATGTACTCTTTTGAACTTTGGAGCTTTGTTAGCGTGGATAGCGCATCATACAGTGTCAATCCCCAAGCTTAGTCTGAATGCTTTTGGTTTGTTTTTAAGTAACCACTACATCTATATTCCATCTACCACTTTGCCCATTCTCCTAATCTGTCTAAGTGCTTCTTCGGACTCCGTTTCCTTAATGCTACCTATCCCTCCGCCTGTCTTCGTGTCGTCAGCAAAATTGGCCACAAAGCCATCAATTCCATGAGCCAAACCATTAACATACAACTGGAAAAGAGGTGACCCCAACACCGAACCACACAGAACACCACTAGTCACCAGTCTCTTCAGCCCCTCTTTCATGTCCTGATGAATTATCTTTCCACAGATCTTTCAGCTTCCTGAGCACCTTCCCTTTAGTAATAGTAACTCTACTCAGTTCTGCCCCCTGACACTCTGAATGTCAGGCATACTGCTGGTATTTTCCACAATGAAGACTGACACAAAACATGTATGAAGTTCGTCTGCCTTTTCTTTGTCCCCCGTTGCTACCTTTCCACCATCATTTTCCAACAGTCTGATATCCACTCTCACCCCTCTTTTAGTCCTTACATATCTGAAAAAACTTTTCATATCCTCTTTTATATTATTGGCTAGTTTGTCTTAATATTTCATCTTTTCTCTCCTTATTGCTTTTTAGTCGCCTTCTGTTGGTTTTTAAAACTGTCACAATCCTCTTAGCTTCTCATTAATCGTTGTGACATTGTATGCCCTCTCTTTTGCTTTGCTTTGACTTTGACTTCCCATGTCTCTCTCTCGGATACTTCTGATAGCTTTCTCCCTAGTGGGCTCCATCAGAAGCTACTCTTAAAAAGCCATCTCATAGGTATTTTACAAATTACTTCACTTGGTATCCAGCACCAACAAGATTTCCCCATTCTACTTGCATACTGAAATCCCCCATGACTATCATATTATTTTTACATGCCTTTCCTGTCTCCCTTTGTAAGTTGTAGCCCACATTCTTGCTACTATTCAGAAGTCTGCCTCTAATTCCCATCGTTCTTTTTCACCCTTGCATTTTCTTAACCCTATCCTCAGGTATTCTACATCTTCCAATCCTTTGTCACCTCTTTCTTAGGATTTAATTTCACTTTTTACCAACAGAGCCACCCTACCAGCTTGTCCTTTCAATGTGACATGTATCCTTGAATGTCAAGCTCTCAATTCTGATCTTCTTTCAGCCACTAATCAGTGATGCCCTCATTATCATACCTGCTAATCTAACTGCTACAGGATCATATACCTTATTCAGTATACTGCATACATTCAAAAATATAACTCCTCCTGTCCTGTATTCATTACCCTTTTCACTTTTACTCCCATGTTACTGGAAGTTAAATTCTCATACTTTTCAAAACCTTTGGTCTTTCTATTTATTCTGGAGACTTCTGTAACTTCTCCTGCACTGTCCTTTTACTTTTCCCTCACTTTTCCAAACTGTTGAATTGTTGAACATACTATTTCGTTCAACCCATCCCACTGGCTGCAATTCTGCCCTTTCATCTTCTGTCCTTCTTCACAGTTTCACTACACACTGCATCTACTTGCATACCAACTGTTCCATTCTGTGCTCTATCACTCTGGTTTCATTCTCCCTGCCAAATTAGTTTAAAACTTCCCCAAAAGTTTGAGCAAACCTACCTGCAAGGATTTTGGTACCCCTCCGGTTC
The DNA here is from genome assembly GCF_030144855.1 of Hypanus sabinus. Taxonomy (NCBI): domain Eukaryota; kingdom Metazoa; phylum Chordata; class Chondrichthyes; order Myliobatiformes; family Dasyatidae; genus Hypanus; species Hypanus sabinus. The sequence goes on from NC_082722.1 coordinate 49,057,061, forward strand.
AGGTGTAATCTGTCCTTTTTGTTCAGGTCATACCTTTCCCAGAAGAGATGCCAGAAATATGAAACCCTGTACCCTGCACCATTTCCTCACCAAGTCATCCATCTGTCAAATCATTCTACTCTTACCTACCTCACTGAGTCTATCATAGGGAGGACTTCAGAGATTACTACCCTGGAGTTCCTGCTTTTCAACTTTTCCTCATCCATTTTCCCACCTATGCCATTGATGCCCATATATACGATGATTTCTGGCTATTTCCCCTTTCCCTTTAGAGTGCTGTTGGCCCAATCTGAGGCGTTCCTGACTGTGGCAACATACAATCTAAGAGTGTTTTTCATGTCCTTAAAATCTCCTGTCTCCTTTAAGCCACTACTGTACTCCTTTGCTCCCCCTTTCCCTTGTGAGCCACAGAGCCAGAGACCTGGTTGCTGCAGATTTCACCTGGTAGGTCGCCTATACTGTTATTTGTTTATTATTATAGATCATGTATCTAAGGATCACCTCGGTCTACATATAAACATAGAAAACCTGCAGCACAATACAGGCCCTTTGGCCCACAAAGTTGTGCCAAACATGTCCCTACCTCAGAAATTGCTAGGCTTACCTATAGCCTTCTATTTTTCTAAGCTCCATGTACCTATCTAAAAGTCTCTTAAAAGACCCTATCATATCCGTTTCCACCACCGTTGCCGGCAGCCCATTCCACTCACTGACCACTCTCTGAGTAAAAAAAACTTATCCCTGACATCTCCTCTGTAGCTACTCCCCAGCACCTTAAACCGGTGTCCTCTTGTGGCAACCATTTCAATCCTGGAAAAAAAGCCTCTGACTATCCACACAATCAATGCCTCTCATCATCTTCTACACCTATATCAGGTCACCTCTCATCCTTCGTCACTCCAAGGAGAAAAGGGTGAGTTCACCCAACCTATTCACATAAGGCATGCTCCCCAATCCAGGCAACATCCTTGTAAATCTCCTCTGCACCCTTTCTATGGCTTCCACATCCTTCCTGTACTGAGGCAACCAGAACTGAGCACAGTACTCCAAGTGGGGTCTGACCAGGGTCTATATAGCTGCAACATTACCTCTCAGCTCTTAAATTCAATTCCACGATTGATGAAGGTCAATACACCATATGCCTTCTTAACCACAGAGTCAACCTGCGCAGCTGCTTTGAGTGTCCTATAGACCACAACCCCAAGGTCCCTCTGATCCTCTACACTGCCGAGAGTCTTACCATTAATACTATATTCTACCGTCATATTTGACCTACCAAAATGAACCACTTCACACTTATCTGGGTTGAAATCCATCTGCCACTTCTCAGTCTAGTCATGCATCCTCTCAGTGTCCCGCTGTAACCTCTGACAGCTCTCCACACTATCCACAACACCTCCAACCTTTGTGTCATCAGCAAACTTACGAACCCATCCCTCCGCTTCCTCATGCAGGTCATTTATGAAAATCACAAAGAGTAAAAGTCCCAGAATAGATCCCTGAGGCACTCATGAAAGCAAATTCCCTTTAACTAATTCTAAATGATCTTTCTTTTATCCTGTGATAATGATCCCTATTTCTTAGCCAGGAGAAATGTCCTCCTGACATCCAGCCTATCCCCCCCCCTTACAAAAACATCATTTATTTCAATAATATCCCCTTTGCATTTTTCTAAGCTCTAATACATAAAGGAAATTCTCCTCATACAGCAAACCTGCTAGCTAGGGAACCAGTTGAGTGAATTTTCACTGCACTCCCTCAATGTAAGCAAATACTTTTTTATTTAAAGAGAACAAAATTAATACCAAAGTCCAAGTCTGCTCTATGTAATGTCTATAAGGCATCTTTACTCCTGTAGTCAAATCCACTTATAATAAAGGGCAACACACCATTTCCCCCCGTATCACTTTCTGCATCTGCAAGATGGCTTTCAAAGATTTATGTTTACGCACATAGCTTTACTCAGTCACTTAGAGCAGATTGAAAAGCTTGAGCAATGAATTACAGCGGGCTGAAAGGCTTGAGCATGTAGATATTAAGAAAGAGGATACGCTGGAGCTTTTGGAAAGCACCATGTTGGATAAGTCTGTGGGATCGGATGATTATTATTCAAGAAAGGCAATCATTATTCAAGAAAGGGAATAGAGATAGCCCAGCAAATTATAGGCCAGTGAGTCTTACTTCAGTGGTTGGTAAGTTGATGGAGAAGATCCTGAGAGGTAGGATTTATGAACATTTGGAGAGGCATAATATGATTAGGAATAGCCAACATGACTTTGTCAAAGGCAGATTGTGCCTTATGAACCTGATTGAATTTTTTGAGGATGTAACTAAATACGTTGATGAAGGAAGAGCAGTAGATGTAGTGTATATGTATTTCAGCAAGGCATTTGACAAGGTACCCCATGCAAGGCTTACTGAGAAAGTAAGAAGGCCTGGGATCCAACGGGACATTGCTTTATGGATCCAGAACTGGCTTGCCCACAGAAGGCAAAGAGTGGTTGTAGATAGATCCTATTCTGCAAGGACCAGTGGTGTGCCTCGGGGATCTGTTCTGGGACTCCTACTCTTTGTGATTTTTATAAATGACCTGGACGAGGAAGTGAAGGGAGGGCTTAGTATATTTGCTGATGACACAAAGGTTGGAGGTGTTGTGGATAGTGTGGAGGGCTGTCAGAGGTTACAGCAGGACATTGATAGGATGCAAAACTGGGCTGAGAAGTGGCAGATGGAGTTCAACCCAGATAAGTATGAAGTGGTTCATTTTGGTAGGTCAAATGTGATGGCAGAATATAGTATTAATTGTAAGACTCTTGGCAGTGTGGAGGATCAGAGGGATCTTGGGGTCAGAATCCATAGGACACTCAAAGCTGCTATGCAGGTTGACTTTGTGATTAAGAGGGCTTACGGTGCATTGGGTTTCATCAATCGTGGGATTGAGTTTAGAAGCTGAGAGGTAATGTTGCAGCTATATAGGACCCTGGTCAGACACCACTCAGTTCTGCTCGCCTTACTACAGGAAGGATGTGGAGACCATAGAAGGGGTCCAGAGGAGATTTACAAGGATGTTGCCTGGATTGGGGAGCATACCTTAGGAGAATAGGTTGAGTGAACTCAGCCTTTTTGCCTTGGAATGACAGAGGATGAGAGGTGACCTGATAGAGGTGTATAAGATAATGAGAGGCATTGATCGTGTGGATAGTCAGAGGCTTTTTCCCAGGGCTGAACTGGCTAGCACGAGAGGGCACCATTTTAAGGTGGTTAGAAGTAGGTACAGAGGAGATGTCAGGGTTAGTTTTTAATGCAAAGAGTAGTGAGTGTGTGGAACGGGCTGCCAGCGATGGTGGTGGAGGTGGATATGATAGGGTCTCTTAAGAGACTCCTGGACAGAAAAATAGAGGACTCTGGGTTACCCTAGGTAATTTCAAAGGTAAGGACATGTTCAGCTCTGCTTTGTGGGCTGAAGGGTTGTGCTGTAGGTTTTCTATGTTCCGTGTTCTATTTACCATTTAAAAAGGCCTTACTTTTTATTTTCTATGCCAAAGTGGATAATTTCACATTTTTTCACATCTGCCATGTTCTATTCCATTAACTCAGCTTATCTATAAACCCCTTAAAACCTCTTTACTTTATTCTCCCTACTCAGAATTACAGCTAATTCTGTATCACCAACAAACTTGGAAATGTGACATTGTTGATTATGGATCATGAATAGCAAGGGGTCTGAGTAAAAAATCTCTTTGGTACCACTGGCCATAATTTGCTAAAATGAGAAAGATCAGTTTATTCCACTATTTGTTTCTTGTTCAATGCTGTCTAAGCAATTAATTAAAAACTGTTTTTGTTATTGTTTGTGAGGATGCTTTAATTAATTGGCTTGATAATGTTACATCTACATATAAAAAAATCCTTTTTGTAGAATATTTTGACAGATGATATATTTTGCCTGGTTTTAGTTTTTGGCTAACTTCTAATGCACCAGAATGTGAAAAATATTATATGGTAGTCAATTAACCTTTCTGAAATATGTTGTATTGCAAAATGTCATGAACACAAAAGTAACTTCAGTAATCAGAGTGAAACAGAATTCATACCAAAGAAAACCATAACTGAAGAGTTGAATGTTTTGTTCACTCTTATCATGTTGCAGAAGAACTTCATGAATTCCATTAATTTTCTTCCATCTCCTTCAATGGTCATGTCAGTAGTGTCTATAGCTTGTCCCTTTGGTAAACCTATTCTGTCCAAATGCAATCATATAACATAGAACATAGAACTGTACAGTAAAGGCCTTTCAGCCCACAATTTTGTGTCAATCTTTTAACCTACTCCAAAATAAATATTTCCTTCCCAGCCCTTCCTTCCCACATAGCCCTCCATTTATTCTGACAGCAAATCCAACCATATTCCAGACTTCGGCATTCTCTCATCACTGACTAGTTCTTCATCACATATTTTTCCCTTTTTCCCTACATCACATATTTTTCCCTTTTTCCCTACTTCACATCTGGCTTCACCACTACCTGATCATGCGTCTGAACACCCATCATCACTCTGCTGCAATCCTAACCAAGTGCCTCTTGACCTCTTGAATCTAGGCAATATCTTATGTACTGTGAAAAATTATTTCTGGAATTTTAATCATAATTAATAATGGCCTCCTTAATTAGACCCACATTACACATTTTCCAGGAACAGAGAAGTTTATAGTCTAGAATTTATTTGCTTCATAATCAGTACTACGTAATAAATTCTGAACTTTCTCCAACTTATGATTAAAGTTATATCAATGGCTAAATGATATTTTATTGTCCATTCTTAATTAGTTCTGTAGAGAAAATATACATTTACAGTGGATTTTGGTTAATTGGGACACATCGGCCCAGTTTTTGGCCCAATTCAACAGCTGCCCCAATTAGCCGAAGTTTCATGGAAGTAGTTAAATATAAAAAAAAAAGGTATTGAAATAAAATACAGAACCAGAACACTACCAATAACACTACAGTACCATTAAACTATGAATTAGTTCCTAATAGTAATCAACAGAAAAATTTATCCGCTGTACGCTGATGTGTTCTTTTAATTGACTTTAATTGAATAAAATCAGCGCAGACACCTAATGCAGATAATAAACTGCCTTCATACAATACTTTTGACAATTGCATCCTCCAAAACTTCATTTTCATTGTAATGTTGTTCTGAATTGTCTCACTGCTTATTTCTTGCCAACTATCAGTGGCATAGAAATTACTGCTTTTTGAACACACATACATGCAATTAATGTTAGTTAGAAACTGTTCGACAGCAATCTCCTGTCCCAATTATGTGGCAGAGTGTCACAAATAAATGAAGGAAATCCCAGCTATTTTCTCGATTAGCTTTTGTTCCTTAAGATTTACCCCAAATAAACTGTTGCCCTGACTAACTGATGGTCCAATTATCTGGAATCCACTAAATCAAGTCAAAGATATTAGTAATTTTTAATCATGGAAAGGTAGTTTTACCAAAATTATATGTTCTATAATTAGAATTGGATGAAAATTACATTGAACGTGGAACAGTCTATGTCCTAAGCCTACACTGGTGTCACTCCCCAACTCTTCCTATGCTACATCAACGGCTACATTGGTGCTGTCTACTGCACCTACGTGGAGCTCGTCAACTTCATCAACTTTGCCTCTAACTTCAACCCTGCCCTCAAATTTACCTGGTCCCTTCCCCACACCTCCCTCCCCTTTCTCAAATCTCTGGAAACAGCTTATCTTCTGATGTCTATTATAAACCCATTGACTCTCACAACTAACTGGACTAACCTCTTCCCATTGGGTTACTTGTAAAAAGGCCATCCCCTTCTCTTAATTCCTTCATCTCGGCAGCGTCTGCTTGCAGGATGAGGCCTTTCATTCCAGAATGAAGGAGATGTCCTCCTCCAAAGAAATGGCTTTCCTTCCTCCACCATCAATGCTGCCCTCAACTGCATCTCTTCTATTTTGTGCATATCTGCCCTCATCTCATCCTCTCGCCTTCCCTCCAGAGGTAGGATTCCTCTACTATCACCCCACCAGCCTCTGCGCCCAGCACATAATTCAACTTAACTTCCACCATCCCCAACAGGATCCCACCACCAAGCACATCTTCCCCAGCCCCACACTTCTTGCTTTCCACAGAGATCACTCCCTACACGACTCCCTTGTACATTCAACCCTCCCCACTAATCTACCTCCTGGCACTTATCTTTGCAAGTGGAACAAGTGCTAGACCTGCCCCTGCACCTCCTGCCTCACTACCTTTGAGAACTTCAAACAGTCTTTCCAGGTGAGGTGACATTTTACCTGTGAGTCTGTTGGGATCATCTATTGTATCTGGCGCTCTAAGTGTGGCCTCCTGTATATCATTGAGACCCGACGTAGATGGGTAGACCGCTTCGCCGAGCACCTATGCTCCATCTGCCAGAAAAAGCGGGATCTCCCAGTGGCCACCTGTTTTAATTCCACTTCCCATTCCCATTCTGATATGTCAGTTCATGGCCTCCTGTACTGTCGCAATGAGACCACACTCCGGTTTGGAGGAACAGCACCTTGTATTTTGTCTGGGTAGAGTCCAACCTGATGACATGAACGTTGATTTCTCAGGCTTCCAGTAATGCCCCCCCCTTTCACCATTCTCCATCCCCTTTTCTCTCTTGCACCTTATTTCCTTACCTGCCCATCACCTCCCTCTGGCTCTCCTCCCCTTTATTTTCTTCCATGGCCTTCTGTCCTTTCCTATTAGATTCCCCTTTCTCCAGCCCTATATCTTTTTCGCTAATCAATTTCTCAGCTCTTTAACTTCACCCCCCCATCCCACCATCCCAGTTTCACCTATAACCTTGTTTCTTTCTCCCCTTCCCCTTCTAATTCTGACTCCTCACCTTTTTTTTTCTAGTCCTTATGAAAGGTCTTGGCCCGAAATGTCGACTCTACTCTTTACCATATAATGCTGCCTGGCCTGCTGAGTTCTTCCAGCATTTTGTGTGTGTTACTTGGATTTTCTGCAACTTCATATTTACTCTTGTTTGTGAAAATTACATTCATTCCTTTTTGTTTCTTACGGTTATGTAAATCATGGTTATTTTGTGAAGGCAGAATTAGGCCTTAGTATAGATTATATTTGAAGTTCTTGAACAGGATAGTGAATTCATGATTCAGTGCTTGTATTTCAATATAGAGATTGGGGTCCAGTAGTATCAACAAAGAGTGGTATCACAGCTCCCCTGTCTTAGCTGATTAAATCATAGAAATACTCTTTTGGACCCAACATCTAGGTTCCTCTTTAGTTTGGCCTAAAACCCTTCCATTTACTCAATTGCCAGAAACCAGTCCTGAGAATGTTAGGTTGTAGCTTTCTGTTGTCTGATTTCCAGCTCTACTTCCAACCAAGTACTTCATATAGACTTGTTTGGGAATGAGAATTTTTGAAGTGTTATTTTGACTACTCATGTCAGTCAGATCAGCAATAAGCTCTATAAGCTTGTGCTCATGGTACTCATTTCTAGTTTAAAATCTGGACTTAAATATGTACTGATTAATTAAAATAAACCTGACATATTTTAGTGTAATAGCGGTAACCTAGATTTAATTGCCTGTTATTAAGGTTTTGAAATGGTAACATTGTCAGATGGATGAAGAAGAGCAAGGTTATTCTAACCAAAATATCCTTATGCTAGTGTTGGATCTCAGCTGATGTATAGGAGGCCACATTGGGAATGGGAGCACTAAATACAATAGATGACCTTAATTAACTTGCAGGTGAAGTATCACCTCACCTCGAAGGACTGTTTGGGACCATGAATGGTGGTGAGGGATGAGTAGTCAGTTGTCCCACTTGCAGGAATAAGTGCCAGTAGAGAGACCAGTGTGAGGGACAAGAGGAGAAAGGGGTCATGTAGAGAGTGATTAAAAGCATTTAACTGATGTAAGATAACTGGAACACCATTTTATCCTTAGTTAGTGATCTTTATAACATGAATCTGCAAAAAACTAGCATGAGAGGGCACAGTTTTAAGGTGCTTGCAAGTAGGTATAGCGGAGATGTCGGGTAAGTTTTTTTTTATGTGGCGACGGTGGTGGAGGCAGATACGATAGGGTCTTTTAAGAGACTCCTGGATAGGTACATGGAGCTTAGGAAAATAGAGGGCTATGGTAACCCTTGGTCAATTCTAAGGTAAGAACATGTTCGGTACAGCTTTGTAGGCCAAAGGGCCTATAGTGTGCTGTAGATTTTCTATATTTAAAAAAAAGATGAAGCAGAGTGGAACAGACATTTGATTGTTTTGTCAGGATCTCCAAGATTCAGCTGTCTATGGCCTGGACTTGAGTGTGACTTGGGTTCTCATTCACCACCCAGCATTCTTGTAGCATTCCAATCATGCTGTATTCCTCAGGTTGTGATTGACCCTCTAAGGTGATTCCTTACAGTCAATGCCAAATATCCCAGGAGGTCATACAATTTCCTCATAACTGCCTATCAGCTTTCATGGAGCACTGATCTCTTAGAAAATGAGGCATTAATGGCTATCTTCTTAATGAACATCCCACCCCAAGTGCTGTACACTGCAAAACTTGAAGACACTACAGTATGAAGAACTTAGTGGAGACCTCTATTGGCTTTGCCTGAATCAGATTTCATATTGCACAGCTCTATTTTCATGGCACCCTTGGGTATCTATCAGTTGGAGAATGCTATTCCTCAAAGTAATAAAAGCAGCAGATGCTGGAAAAAATACTGGAACCACTCAGTAATTGGATAACATCTATGGTGCTGTACAGAGAATTAATATTTCTCGTTTATATTCCTGAATTTTCAGAAAAAAGATTTAAAAAGCAACAAGTGTTTAGTAAGTTACAAAGAAAGATGGAGGGTTAGTGAAAACAAAGGAAACATCTGTGATGAGGCAGAGACAAAGTTTATATGGGTAGCATTATTTTCAGTGCTGGTAAAAGGAGACACAAAAGAAAAATATTGTTGTTTAGTTTACCCGTACCTTGACAAGTTAACAATGTAGTGATGGGAAATCAATGGAGCATTTTTTGATAGCGATTTTTATACAATTTGTCTGTGTCAGCTTTGGAACAACTACTGCTTCGAATGAGCACTCATCATTAAATTCCAGTTTTTAAATTTGATAAATGGTTATCAATGCTTATAAGATGTATTTTCTCCAAACCCAACCAATAATGTGAATTGCCTTTTTTCAGTCAATATCAGCATATTAAACTTTAAGAAATAATTCTCTTTAGTTCATTTTCAGGATGTGGTGTCCTTATTTATCTTTGCTAGGTGGTGTTGAGCAGCTTTCCTGAACAATTCTGAAACTGTTCTGAAGCTGATAGGTTGAAGGTTCTTACACACTTCGATAGGAAGTTCCTAGATATAGACCTAGCAGCAGTAAAGGTCAGATGGGTGATATCTTTCCAAGTCAGTATTGTTCATGACTTGCAAGGGAATCTGCAGTTTGTGGAGTTTCCCTGCATGGGCTGCCCTTGTCTTTCCAAGTATCAGGTTGGGATGTGATTTTGGAGTAACCTTAGTGATTAATGGCACATACAGTAGTTCCTGTGGAGGAAATGGATGTTTAAGATGGTTTATAGGATGTCTTTCGAGTGGACTGCTTTGTCCTGGATGGTGCTAAGATTTTTGACTGTGTTGTCACTTCACTAATGCAGATAAATGGAGTGTATTCCGTCACATATGGAGTGTATTCTTGACTTATGCATGGTAGATGGTGGAAAGGCAGTGAGGCTTAGACATTGGGCATTTGCTATAGGATACCCAGCCTCTGTCCTGCTCTGGTATTGGTGTGGCTGCTCCAATGGAGTGTCTGGTTAGTGGTGACTCCTAGGATATTGACTATGTCAATTCTGCAGTGATAATGCCATTGAGCGATAAGGACAGATGATTATACTCTGTCGGGAATGATTAGAACTTGGTTCTTTTGTGGTTAGAATGTTACTTGTTGCTTATCAGTTCATGTCTGAATGTTGTTTAGACACTGTTGAATGTGGGCACTGGCATTTTCATTTCCTGAAGAGTTGCATCACTTCATCATCAGTGAACTATTTTGGCTTTATACAGGTGGATCATTGATGAACCAGCAGTGGCTTGTTGGCACTAGTACATTGTACTGACGAACTTCTGCAATGATGTCCTGAAGCTGGAATGATTGAACTCCCGTCATCACAACCACCTTCACTAATTGTGTTTTCCCTTTGGTGAACAATGACTTGAGACACTTCAAATTCTTTTTTTCTTTCATTGTTTTAATCATCTACTATTTCAACAGAAGTCACCTAATGAAGAGTAGCCTAAAACTATAATAAATGAATTATGCTAATGACTGTTAATGAATTTGTATTTTGTAGGTGTTGCAAGGTGCACAGTTAATTGCAGTAGCTTCTGCTGAACATCAAACCAGTGGAGTAGATGGATCACCATTGCAGGGAAGTGACATCCAAGTGCAATATGTACAGCTTGCACCAATAGCAGATCATGCTACAGCAACGCAAGTGAGTAAGAATGTGGATGAAGTCAGCTGATAACTTTTCATTTTTGTTATTTGCCTTAATGAAGAAACATTGGCTCCAGTAATGTAACTTAAGTTTAAAATATACTGACTAGATGGGTCAAATGGGTTGTTTCTGTGCTGCAGTGTTCTGATTCTTTCCAGATTTGAATTGTATGATGATCGAGTGATTATTAGTACTGATTTGTAGGTAAAGGAGCATTCTTTTTAATCTTCTGGGAAGAATTCTGAAAAAAATATTATTTTAATGAAAAGAGCAGAAAAAGAAGCAGAGGGAAGGGAGTTGGCCCTACTCCTCTTTAGACAGAGACCTCACTATCCTGGAAGAGATTTATAACAGGAGGGAGGACTTTTTTTGTTTTAGTTGCACCAGAAAACAGTCGACAGGAACAATTACACTCTCCTAGGAGGAGATGATGATAGAAACGAGCTTTAAGAAGTTCTGGTACAAAATGACGCAAGGTAGGAAGAAATCTCATAACTTGAGCAAACTGTGAAAGGGAGAGCTCAACACCTATACTTGCTGTACAGCTTTTAGCCACAATATCATGACCAATAAGGTACCATACTACCTTCATCTGATTACCACTCACCACCACCACCATCTTCAAAGACAAGCAAGCAGTCTCCTCCCTTCATTTCACAGTCAGAACCAGGGAGAGGTACTTTCTCTTCCTCTCCAGCATTTACAGAGAGACATGTCCTTTCTCTTCCCTCCCACAGATGTGGATAGAACCCCTTTCCTTCTTCCACACATGTTTGGAGACCCATTCAAGTAAGACAGCTTAATTTTATAAATGTACAGTCTTTATCTTAGCCTCAGGTGGCAATGAAATCAACCTTCGTCACTTTGGACAGAATGAGTAGCCTCAATGGGGAATGCAATGGACATTGCCAAAATGGATTTGGGAAATTTAAAAAGCTGGTTGACATTTTTGTGAGTTTTATGTAATAAGAGATTTTCTGTTAGCATGGATGTTTGGAATCTTAGCACATCCCCTGGTTTGTGAAATTTTCAGTTTCATAACATTAACTCCACCTTTCAATTTTTTGACCTCATTGAGCTTTATGTGTTTTTAAATGAACCCTCTTTGAGATGGAGCTAGGTCAACAAATTGTTCCGTGATCATTTAAATATGCATTAGGACACATCAGATTTAAAATTCACAACTCTCCATTTCAAACCAGTCATCAAAAGCACTGGTATGAATTAACTTACTGGTCAAGTGTGCTGGCTCCTTGGGTTCCACAGGTGGATATATTGGTGGTAGTTGTACCACTATCAAGAAAACTTAGCATGTTATCCCACGACTGCACTTTGCAAAGTCTGATTATCTGTCTGTACTTGCAATTCCCAGCATTTAGGCAGAGACTAAAGACCGCAACGTTAGAGTCAAGACTAAGAAGGTAACATCAAGGGAGACAGAGGGACACTTACAGTCGGTGGACTGGATAATATTCAGGGATTCGCCTTTGAGTCTGAATGGATATGCTACAGTTGTCACTGATTTCATTAAAACCTGCGTAGGTGAAGGTGCCTTCGAGAACGTACTGGACATACCCAAGTCAAAAGCCATGGATGAAGGAAATTTGTAATCTGCTGAGGGCTAGATCTGTGCATTCAAGACTGGTGATCTAGATCTACAGTATACAAGGAGTCTAGGTATGACCTGTGGAAGGCTATCTTGAGAGCGAGAAATAATTTTGGTTGAGGATGCACATCAGCTCTAGCATGGTTTGCTGGCCATTTCTTCCTACAAAGTGAAACCCAGCATCATGAACGGCTGTGATGCTTCACTCTCAGATGAGCTCAGTGCCTTTTATGCATGCTTTGAAAGGGCGAATAAAACCACATGTAAGTGAATCCCTGTAGCATCCAGTGACCCTGTGTTTTCTATCTCAGAGGCCAATGCCATGGTAGCATAGCAGTTAGCACAACATTATTACTGCTCAGGCCGTTGGAGTTTGGAGTTCAATTCTGATGTTCTCTGGAACGAAGCTCTGTGCATCCCCCCATGGAATATGTGGGTTTTCCTCTGATGTTCCAGTTTCCTCCCTAAGTCCCAACATGTACTGGTAGGGTGGATTAATCAGTCATTGTAAATTTCCCTGTGATTAATCCTAATCCCCTAACCCGGATTATATCAGGGTTGTCAGGGGTTGCTGGGGCTGCGTGGCTCAAAGAGCCAAAAGGGCCTATTCTGTGCTGTACCTCTAAATAAATAAACCTCTTTCAAGAGGGTGAACGCTCGCAAGGCGTCAGACCCTGATGGTGTACTTGGTAGGGCTCTGAAATTCTGTGCCAATCAACTGGCAGGAGTATTCGAGCATATCTTCAATCTCACTGCTGCAACTGGAGGTTCCCACTTGCTTCAAAGAGACAACAATTATACCATTGCTCAAGAAGAGCAGTGTGGTCTGCCTCAATGATGATCACCCAGTGGCATTCACATCTACTATGATGAAGTGCTTGGGTCATGGCTAGAAACAACTCCTGCCTAAGCAAGGACCTAGACCTGATGTAATTTGCCTATCACCACAATATATCTACAGTGGATGCAATCTCACTGGCTCTCCATGAGACCTTGGACGACCTGGTCAATTATGTCATGCTGCTGTTTATTGACTGTAGCTTGGCATTCAACACAATCATACTCTCAGTTCTAATCAAAAAGTTTCAAAACCTGGGCCTCTCTGTACCTCCCTCTGTAACTGGATCCTTGACTTCCTCACAGGGAGCCCATATTCTGCAGATCAGAAATAACATCTCCTCGCTTTCACCTCAAGGATGTGGCTTAGCCCACCGCGCTACTCTCTCTACACCCACGGTTGTGTGGCTAGGCACAGATTAAACACCATCTATAAATTTGCTGATGACACAGCTTTTGTTGGCAGAATTTCAGATGGTGGTGAGGAGGTGTATAGGAACAAGATAGGTTAGTTGATTAAGATAGGTCACAGCAACAACCTTGCACTCAGTGTCAGTAAGACCAAGGAATTGACTGTGGACTTCAGGAAGGGAACATCACAGAAGTACACAATTCATCCAGGGATCTGAAGTGGAGAGAATGAGCAGTTTCAAGTTCTTGGGTGTCAACATCTCTAAGGATCTATCTTGGGCCCAACCTGTTGTGGAAATTACAAAGAAGACATGACAGTGACTATATTTCATTGGGTGTTTGAGGAGAAGTTGTATTCACCAAAGACTCTAACAAATTTCTACAGGTGAACCGTGGAGACCATTCTAACTGGTTGTATCACCACCTGGCATGGAGGGGCCATTCCACAGGGTCAGAAAAAGCTGAAGAAAGTAGTAAACTCAGCCAGCTGCATTGTGGGCACTACCCTCTCCAGCATCGAGGGCACCTTCAAAAAGTGATGCCTGAAAAAGGGTGGCATCTTTCATTAAGGTCCTCCATCACCCAAGACATGCCCTCTTCTCATTGCTACCATCAAGGAGGTGGTACAGAATCAGAATCAGACTTTAATTGCCAAGTACCTGTGCAGATACAAGGAATTTACTTCCGGCAGATGTTGTCTCTCTGCTCATAACAATAAAATGATAAATATAAATGAAAATATAGATTATACATACAGGTAGTGCAATCCAAGTAATATTTAGCCGACAGTTAACTGGCAGTTAACTGTTCAGCAAAGTGACTGCAGTAGGGGAAAAACTTCTCCAGTGCCTATTAATCTTGGTCTGGAGGGATCTGAAGTGCCTACCAGACGGAAGCAGTTCAAACAGTCCGTGCGCAGGATGGAAGGAGTCCTTTATGATGTTCCCCGCCCTCTTCTTCAACCTGGAAGAGTACAGGTCCACAATAGAGGGCAGGGAGGCTCCAATGATGCGCTCGGCAGTCCTCACTGTGCGCCGTAGTCTGGTTCTATCCTGCTTGGTGGCGGCTCCAAACCACACAGTGATGGAGGTGCATAGGACAGACTCAATGACTACAGTATAGAACTGCAGCAGCAATTCCTGAGGCAGACCATATTTCCTCAAGAGCCGCAGGAAGTACATCGCTGCTGGGCCTTCTTCAGGATGGAGCTGATGTTCTGCTCCCACTTCAGATCCTGAGAGATAGTGGTTCCCAGGAACCTGGAGTTCTCCACGGTGGACACTGGGCTGCTGAGGACTGTGAGGGGAGACATAATGGGGGGATGTCTCCTGAAATCCACTATCATCTCCTTTGTCTTGAGCGTGTTCAGCTCCAGATTGTTCCGACTGCACCCGAGCGCCAGTTGGTCCACCTGCTGTCGATATGCAGACTCATCATTGTTCTGGATGAGTCCGATGACGGTGGTGTCATCTGCAAACTTCAAAAGCTTCACATAGGGGTTGGAGGAGGTGCAGTCATTGGTGTAGATGGAGAACAGCAGTGGAGAGAGGACATACCCTGGGGGGCGCTGGTGTTGGTGATTCGAGTATCCGAGGTGACCTGTCCCATCCTTACCTGCTGACTTCTGTTGGTCAGGAAGCTGTAAATCCAATCACAGGAGCTTGAAGACACACACTCAATGTTTCAGGAACAGCTTCTTCCCCTCAACCATCAGATTTCTAAATGGACGATGACCCATGAACGCTATCTCACTTCTTCACCCTCTCTTTGTGCACTATTTATTTATTTGTTAATATATAAAATATATTGCAATTTATAGTTTTTATTACCATATATTGCAATGTACTGTTTCTGCAAAACAACAAATTTCATGAAGTATGCCAGTGATATTAAACCTGATTCCGATTGAGATTTATTTAATGTAAAATGATTATGATAAATACAGATCTTTGTTTCCCATGCATTCTAGTTCTCATCAACATATTAAGAAGGTGACAAATTGAATTAGAAAATCTAGATTATTGTTTTCCACCTATTAAGTAATTGAATTAGTTCAGCAGGTAAACTATTTTAATATTTCACAGGATTAGGAATAAACTTCATGTACTAGGTGTGGGCATCCATGGTGAAGCTAGCATTTATTGCTCACCTCATATCAGCTTGAGGATGTTGCGGTGAGTCATCTTGATTCCTTGCAGTTGATCTGTTGATGGTACACTTACATTGTTGTTGGGTAGTAAGCTGCACAACTTGGAGACACTGATAATGAAAGAGCAGCTACCGTAAATGTTTCCAAGTCAGGACTTTGTAGATCTTGAGAGGGATATTAATAGTCTGTAGCATATTCATGTACCTGTTGTCATGTACTTTTAGATAGTAGAGGTCATGCGTTTGTGAGAGAGTGGATTAATTTTGAGCACAGCTTTAGCTCTATAATCATTGCTTATAGTACCTTTCTGTTTTATTTTCTTAGCCTAATCTAATCATTTGCCCCAATTCACCCTCCAGTCACCCTGTGATTTCTCCCCAAATTTATTCCTCCTTGATATTCCCTCTCTGTAATGGGTGTATTCAATGGGCCAAGCTGTGCATTGCCTAAGGTCCTAGAGTGACAACTTGAACATCCCTTGTTTAGAGAAAAAGCAAATCAGTTCAAGCAGCATACGCATTCTTTGATAGGGTGATTGACGCACTCAATAATGGGTGCAAACAGGAATTAGAAAAGTACTTAGTGAAACCATTGCTGATATGGGGAAAATACAAGGAAATTGAAGTGCAGAGGGATTGACTAGATTATTCTTTGAAAGAACCAGTGCATATAAGATGTACTGAATACCCTTAATCTTTTCTGCACCATTTCATAATGTGATGTTTACAATTAAAGGAAAATTATCACAATGAATAAAAAGTAAAATCTCTCAGAATTGGATAAGTCTATGGATTATAGCAGCATTGACTGGTTCTATAAATAAACAAGCTTTGGGTCTTTGACAGAAAATTAAAATGGTTTATTTTTGTAAACCTATAATTTACCCTCTAGCTAATATACGTTTAACATTTTAAAGATATATATTTAAAGTAATGCTTATTTGATGAATAACAGTTGTGGTTTCTATCAAATCCATCTGTATGGTAATGTGGCCATGTTTTTTTTGCAACTGAGCTTAGTGTATTTCAAAATATAGATTTTTTTTAGGCTACTGCTTTTGGCATGATTTTATCAATAAAGAACAGAGAGTACAGATTACTGGCAGATGTAGCAGACGTGCAGTGTTCCAAAGTCTGTGGAGGTGATTGTAAGCCTTTGCCAAAATACTGAGCCAATTGGAATTTCACTAGTTTGATTGTACTTGTGCATAGTCAGCTTATCTTGGTGTGAGGTTTGGATTAGTTTTCAAAGTGATTAAACTCTGTCTTTTCTGCCTGGAATCTTTTTTTTTGCTTTTGTTACCTTTCAGGAAAAGAAATATAAATGCATAAATCTGATGACAGTATTTTTATATATTCTGTAACTTCACTCTCTGGAGTTTAAAAATGAGTCTATAAGTTCAAGATGAACCCCAAAACACCTTACAAGTTTTTTGATAAGGATTAACTTTTGTATTACAGAGGTTAGGAATGTAATTCAAAAACAATGCTCAGTCATGAATTGGAATTGGTTTACAGTATTATTGTCGCATGTATTAAGGTACAGTGTAAAGCTTGTCTTGCATACTGTTCATATCATTACACAGTGCATTGAGATAGTACAAGGAAGACAAATAACAGAATGCAGCTACAGAGGGAGTGCAGTGCAGGTAATCAATAAGGTGCAAGATCATAACGAGGTAGGTTGTGAGGTCAAGAGTTCAAGAATGAAGTCTTGTCCGACGAGGGAACCGTTTAATAATCTTATAATAGTAGAGTAAAACATGTCCTTGAGCCTGGTGCTGTGTGTTCTCATGCTTTTTGTATCTTCTACCTAATGGAAGAGGGACGAAGAGAGAATGTGCAGAGTGGGTAGTGTCTATGATTAATGTAGCTGCTTTACTGGAGTATAGGCAGAGTCCATGGAGGAGAGGCTGGTTTCCCTGATCCGTTGAGCTGTGTCCACAATTTCCTGCAGGTTTTTGTGGTTACTTGCAGAGCAGTTGCCATGCAAAGCCATTATGCATCCAGATAGGATGGTTT
Source organism: Hypanus sabinus (assembly GCF_030144855.1). NCBI lineage: Eukaryota > Metazoa > Chordata > Chondrichthyes > Myliobatiformes > Dasyatidae > Hypanus > Hypanus sabinus. The sequence goes on from NC_082722.1 coordinate 49,074,632, forward strand.
GCATGGCACACAATTAAAATTAGTATGGGCTGTTGGGACACGATAAATTTCTGCAGCCTCTTGAAGAAGTAAAGGAATTAGTGAGTTTTCTTGGCTGTGACATCTATATGGCTGGATCAGGACATGCTATTAGAGATAGTCAGTCCTAGGAGCTTGAAGTTCTCATCGCTCTCAGCATCTACAAAGTACAATGTTGATGTAAACAAAAACATATACAGTGCCTCCTTCCTGAAAACAATGACTGGCTCTTTTGTTTTGCTGACATTGAAAGAAGGGTTTTCTCATAGCACAATATTACTAAATTCTCTATGTCCTACCTGTACTCCCCGCTTATTATATTTGAGATAGGCTCCACTACAGTGGTATTATTTGAAAGTATAGGTAGTTTAAACCGAATTTGACCATGCAGTCATGAGTAGAGTAGGGGGCTGAGCTTGTAACTTAGTGGATCACCCGTGTTTAGAGTAATCAAGCTAGAGGTGTTGCTGTGTATCCTTACTGACTGTAGTCTATTGGTCAGGAAGTCAAGGATCCAGTTGCAGAAGGAAACCTTGACTCACATGGTCTGGTGCTTGGTGATATTTGGAATTATAGCATTGAAGGCAGAGTCCATAAACAATGGTCAGTGTTTTTACTTTTCAGATACTCCAGGGATGAGTGTAGTGCTAGGGAGATTGTGCCAGTGAAAGATCTGTTTTGGAAGCAGGTGAATTGCAATGGGTTGAGGCTGTCTGGAAGGCTGGACCGAATATGTTGGGATGGGTGATCTTCATCTTAAGCCCCCCCCCCCGCCCCCACTGACAGCAGCTCACCAGAGTCCTCTGCCCTGTAACAGTCTTTCAAGTTGTCCTCAGGTGAAGCTCTTCTTCAAAGATCCTCCTTCTCCCTGGGCTGAGGTGCTTGGAGCTTCTGTTGGCATTTCAGTAACTGGGATTTTGCAGGATGGGATTGCTAGCCCCATGCCCAACCATCCTCCACTCCCAGCCTGGATTGGGACCATCCATGGAAGAGTTGGGATGGATGGTGACAAACCCATTTCCTTCTGTTTGAAACATGCATAGAATGTGTTGAGCTCATCAGAAAGCTTATAAAATGCTTTAAGCACAGAAAGTGTTAAATTACTCCAATGTGGTAGAGCATATTGAGTGTTGGTGAGAGGGATTATAAAAAACAAAGTGGTGTGTTGGAATAGTTTTAACGGTTTTGAAACTCTGGAGGGGTAGTAGAGTTTAGAGAGTACAGAGAGCCAAGGCAGGATGGTGGCACTCATATTGACTTTTAATGCAGTATCCTGCTGAAGTCCCATTTTCCATGGCTGGTGATGGCTGCCCCTGTAATGCTCTCTTTGTGGAGTTCAATGCAGAAGCTGATTATTTCCCAGCTTAAAAACTGTCAGGCAGGGAAACCTGCTACTGAGTCGTCTACTGCTAGAAAAAGCCTGGTGTAATTACATTCAATATGGAAATTCAGATGCAGGAAACGTGACAGTTTATTTATTTGTTAATTGAAATTAGTGTGCAAATATGTCTTTAATGTTTAAAATGGTCAGACATTTGTAATCAATAAGAAAATACAAATGGCTGAGCACGTGGCTGACTGGGCAGTGGTTGCTGCATTCCTTTTCCACTCACTGTGGCTAGGTTTCCCACACTACCTACCCCCTCACCAGGGCCCCAGTTACCCTGCTCCCTTTCCACTCACTCGGCACTCTGTTCTTGCACTCCCTTCACTTGCTGGAGCCCTGGTTTCTGAGCTTCAATTTCTTTGATTCCAGAGAGGAGGGATATTTTTGATAAGATTAGCTTGGAGAAACTGAGCTGTTTCCTTTCATATGAAGAAAGTTGAAAAGAAATGCAAGAAAGATATACCAGATTACTAAAAAAATGGATTACAAAAACAAAGAAAAACTATTCTCAATAACTGATTGTACAGTGCCTGGAACACAGCTTTAAGCTTTTGTTGACGAGATTATGGGGAGTACTGGCTCTTGGAACTCTTGGGGAGTTTCTTGGAACTCACTGCCTACAAACTGGTAGAAGCGAAGAAAAGGAAACTGGATGTGCATGAGCAAAATAAACTTGCAAGGCTGTGAGGTTTAAGGGAGAGAATGGAACCAAAATACACGAGAAGACTGTAGCATCTGTAATGATAAAAGGATTGGCAGAGAGACAGACGTAGACTGCTTCATATTATTAAGAAATTTGGAATATTGGGAGCAATGTATTCAAGATTGAATGTAGGAGAAATAAACAAGTAAGTAAGCCAAAACATTTTACAGAGAGAATTTTGAGCTATCATATTATTCCATTTCTAAAGTTAGTGGTTGAAGCAGAAGCTTTACTAAAGTTCATATTAATTGAATAGTCAAATAAAAGGGAACAGGATAAATGGATATAGGAATGGAACACAAACGACTCTGAAGGTCTGTACAAGGTGGTGGCATGCTTGGACTCAGCAGCCACTCTGGCTCCAACCAACGGTGAAATTTTTTGTCATGTTCACCTTTTCCATGACCCCAAAACAATCTGCAAATCTACTTCACCAGCAAGTGGAGTAATACAAGTGCTGTTCAATTGTGGATGAACGCAGGGAGCGGGCTCTCACTGCACGACTTACTACAGCTACTTGTGAAGAGCCCATTGGAAGCAGCGTGCTCGAACACTAAAGCACAGTAAGTGCACCAGAATTAAAGTGAGTTTCAAAACAAATCCCTGCAAGCTTGCACTCTCACCAATTCTACTCGCTAATGTCCAATCGCTCGTAAATAAACTGGATTACCTGCGTCGGAACCAGTAGGAGATGAAGGACTGTTGTACAGTCGTCCTGACAGAAACATGGCTTTAAGACACTATTCCATATTCAGCCATCCAGATAGAAGGCCTAATCTCCTTTCAGGCGGACAGACTGGACTCGTGAAGGGGGACCGTGTATCTGCATAAATAAAACACTGGTGTGTGAACAGCCAGGTAGGTGGTAATGTCCCACTGCTTATCATGTTAGAGTTTTTAATGGTGAAGTGCACCCCTCTCCCCACATGCTAGTGCCTGGGAATTGTTGCATTGCAGGAGTTCTCCAGTGCAATCTGCAATCTTGAAGTCACTCACCCTTCATTGTCGCTGGTGACCAATCATGACAGTTTAACAGTCCTGCCAAAATTCTACCAGCACAAGGACCTTGCAGCCAGAGGAGAGAATATACAGTATTAGACCTGGTTTATACCAACATTCGTGGAACCTACAAGGTTATCTTCCACCTTCACCTTGGATACTCAGACCACATATCAATTTTGCTAATCCTTCAATGCAGACCACTGGTTAAACAAGTCAAATCTGTTGGCAGGGAGATCAGGACATGGCCAGAAGTTGCTACCTCAGCACTGCCAGACTGCTTCAAAGGCTCAGACGGGAGCATATTGAGAGAGGTGGCTACCTATGATGATCACGTCAACATTGATGAATTTGCGGGATTGGTGACTGGCTACATAAAGTGCATTGAGGACGTTACCGTGATTGAACACTACTGCACTGCTTCGGGATCGGGATGCTGCTTTTAACTCGGGACAGGATGACTAAAGTCAGCAGGAGCTGCACTCTCCTGTGTCATCAGGGAGGCAAAGGCACTTTTATGACACCAGGGACACATGGTGTATGTGGCAAGGTATACGAGCCATAATTGATTACAAGTCCACAGTGACGACACCTCACTTCTTGATAGGTTGAATGCCGATGTTTTTGTTGAGTGGTTTGCCAAGCTGGTTTGTTAGCTTGCAGACATTTCATTACCCAGCTAGACAACATCATCAGTGCAACTTCGAATGAAATGTTGGTAATTGCTTGTCTTTTATGTGTCCTGTGATAGTCAGTTTGCATGTGTGTGCAGGTATATGTGCCCTTTCTATTGGTTACCGATTATGTAATCTGTGATTGGTTGGTTAAAATCTGATTGGATGATAATTGTTGTCCGAGCTGTGTTAGTTAACCGTTATGTAGGATTAATGTCATCCTCTTTAATTGACGTGTGTTATCAGTTGTGAATTGGCTCTTGGCTCTGGACTGATGACTTAACGCTGAAGTGGGACGTAAACTGGGTTCATTTCAACGTGCTTGTGGAGAACAAAGCCTCTAAGAATTCTCGGGCTTCTTGTTGATGGGCTTGGTCTGGGATAGTCACAATGGTCCAGTCGAATTGATGTGCTTCGCTGTCACAATGTATAGATGCGAGGGAAAGCTGATCATGATGGCTTACAGCTAGTTGGTGTGTTGATAGCTTCCGACCAGTCTATCCAATATAATGCTTGTTGCATTAAGGTTTACATCCCACTTCAGTGTCAAGTCTTCAGTGCAGAGCCAAGAGCCAATTCACACCTGATTACACACGTCAATCAATGAAGACAACATTAATCCTACATAACAGTTGACTAACAGAGCCTGGACAACAATTATCATCTAATCGGATTTTAACGAACCAATTACAGATAGAAATGGCACATACACCCACACACACATACAAACAGACACTGGACACATAAAAGACAAACAATGTAGATCACCAACATTTCATTTAAAGTTGCACTGATGATGTTGCCTAGCTGAGTAATGAAACGTCAGCTCGGCGAGCCATTTAACAACAACATCCTCAACCCGAGCTACAAATCTTTTCCAACATCTTAATGATTGAATGCTTTTTATGCATGATTTGACCAACCAAGTGATGTGACATTGAGGAAAGCCCCCTCTCTTCCTGAGGACCAGGCACACTGTCTGACCACATCCAAGGTGAGGAAGACCTTAGCCAGGGTAAACCCACACAAAGATTTAGGGCCAGACAACCTACCAGGTTAGGTGCTGAGGGACAGTGTGGCCCAGCTAGACGAGGTCTTAATAGACATCTTTAATATCTCTGAAATAGTTCACTCTTCCTGCAGAATGCAAGGCAGTCACCATCATTCCAATATCCAAGAGAGCAATGGTGGCTGGTAATGGATAATATGAAATACCACCTTCCAGCTACATTGGACCATTTCCAGTTTGCCTTCTGCTCAAACTATTCCACTGATGATACCATAGCCTCAGTCTCCTACTCCGTCCTGGCTCACCTAGAAAATGATGCCTTGTATGCCAGGATGTTGTTCATCAACTTCAGCTCGGCATTTAACACAATCATTCCTTGGAGGCTAGTGGGTAAACTGAACTTGTTGGGATCCAACATCCCTCTTTATAAATGAATCTTGGACAACTTATTGACAGAAAGACCCCAGTCAGACCTAGTTGGCAGCAGCATCTCAGTGCTTGTTACCCTGAGCACTGGTGCCCCCCAGGATTGTTTGCTCAGTCTGCTGCTGTTCATGCTGCTGACTCATGATTGCACTGCTAGAGGTGGGAGAGAGTCTTGTCAAATGGTGTGAAAACAACAACCTGAGTCACAGTGTGGATTAGACAAAAGAGATGAGTGTGGATTTAGGGAGGGTGCGGGTTGATCACTGTCCATTGCATATCAATGGTTCTGCTGGCAGAAAGAGTAAAGACCATAAACTTCCTTTGTGTGCACATAATGGACGATCTAATGTGGACCCACAGCATCTCCTCACTACTCATGGCACATCAGCGTCTACACTTTTTGAGGTGACTGAGACGTGAAAGGCTCCCTACCCCCATTCTAACAACTTTCCATAGCAGTACCACCTAGAGCAGGCATGGGCAAACTACGGCCCAGGGGCCATATGCGGCCCGTTAAGCTTTTTAATCCGGCCCGCAGAACTTGATGAAATTATATTAATAAACCTTGTTAACGTTTTTTTCCCCGCAATTCTGGCGTTTTCCCAATAGATGACGCACTCTATATACATTGACCTTTGTTGAGGTGCAGCGTATTACTCCACATTTGCGCTTTACTCTTTGTTCGGCTCGACCTATTTGTGTGAACAGGCGTTCAGCGTCATGAACATCAACAAAGCCAGCCACAGATCCAAGTTAATTGACCAACACCTCAGATCCATCCTGAGAATCGCCACAACAAAACTAAATCCAGACTTTGATGCGCTGGCTAAAAAGGGAGACCAACAACACTGTTCCCACTGAAATTAAAAATAAGTTTCTTCGTTGTGTTATGTAAAAAATGCATTTGAAAATATTTTTTTTCAATAAGCCTTACATGTTACATGTCATTTCTGTTAAGTGATGGACATGAGTAGTGCGCAGGTGTACGTACGTTCTCAAAATAAAAAATGCGCTCCAGATCAAATAACGTGCTCCGCATACTGGCGCGCTATCACTGTTCTGTCCTTGTGCTGGTTGTTGTTGAGTTTTGGCACAGGGGACAATTGAATAAGAAGGAGCAGGACAAGTAGACCTGCATCTCCTACCATTTTTGAAATAAAAACAGTCAGGAGGAGAGTGATAATGATAATATCCTGAAGGATAACAGAATTTTCAGTGCTTTAAAATAATAACTGTTACTATTAAAAAAAAGCTGTATCTTATTCATTTAATTTTCAGTGTTTTAAAAGTCATTTCAATAAATAGCTAAATACCATGGGACTTCAAAGACAAATATTTTGTTGTAATGCATTTGTTCATTTTCAATTGAAATTAAAGCACATGTTTTCTACATATCCCATGATATTTTATTTTCTCTTATGAAGTGTATTACCAAAACATTCCGTCCATCTGCTCCTGGTCCGGCCCCCCTGTCAAATTTTAGAACCCTTTGTGGCCCACAAGTCAAAAAGTTTGTCCACCCCTGACCTAGAGTGTCCTGTCTGGCTGCATCATTATGTGGTATAGAAACTGCAAAGCAGTGGACTGCAAGATCTACAGAGGACGGTAAAAAAAAACACTGAGAGGATCATTTGTGCCTCCTTCCCCTTTATTTGTGACATTTACTGGGAGTGTTGCAGATGAAGGACTCAAAACATTGTTGAAGATCACTACCATCCATAATCTCTTTGATCCATTACCATCAGAAAGAAGGTTTAGAAATATCATCGCTAGGACTACCAGACTATGTAACAGTTTATTTCCTCTGGCCGTGAGACTAATGAATACCCTACCACCACCAAGGTCTTGTCGCTAGAAAAGTGAGCTGTCTGCTGATTACTGTGCTGTGCTTTTCTACATGCATTCTGAATTATATTTTATTCTTATTTATAGTATAATATTTTGGTGTATGTGTGATGGGTGTTGTGTGGGTGCACTGTAGTCCAGAGCAATGTTGATTCATTTAGTTGTGTATGTTATGTACAGTCAGATGGCAAAAAACTTGAAGAACTGACAGGAGAGGGATTTGACTTGTGGAAAATGGCCCATATTACAAATTTCCAGGTCATCCATTCATTCATCAAGAAACATGAGTTGGAAAAATAAAACTTTTTGTTGATATATTTGCTTTTTTTCTCCACGAGTTCCTCGAGAAGAATTTTTATTCTGTACATCAAATATTTAATGATTGTGAATTCTATAAGGGTGAATTTCCACACCCTGAAGGCTGTAACACAGGAGTCACTTATTGGTAATCATCATGAACAGTTATTCAAGCACAAGGAAAACATCGATTTGTTTTTTGAGCAGAATGGCCAGCCTCTTTGTTGCAAGCTTAGAAATTTCCATGTGTTGGGGATAATTTCTCATCTCTTGTTATTCTGATTATAAATCTTGCTAATAAGTGGAAAACATTCCCTGAAATGAATTGTAAGTTCAGAAACTTTGAATTTCTTAATGTTAAAGAGTGAATCTTAAATTAATCACCCATTGTGCAAAACAATACTTTGAAATGGTAACAACACAACAAAATGCTGGTGGAACACAGCAGGCCAGGCAGCATCTATAGGGAGAAGCGCTGTCGAAGTTTCAGGCCGAGACCCTTCGTCAGGACTAACCGAAAGGAAAGGTAGTAAGAGATTTGAAAGTAGTGGGGGGAGGGGGAAATGCAAAATGATAGGAGAAGACCAGAGGGGGTGGGATGAAGCTAAGAGCTGGAAAGGTGATTGGCTAAAGTGATACAGAGCTGGAGAAGAGAAAGGATCATGGAATGGGAGGCCTCAGGAGAAAGAAAGTGGGGGAGCACCAGAGGGAGAAGGAGAACAGGCAAACAACTAAATATGTCAGGGATGGGGTAAGAAGGGAGAGGAGGGGCATTAATGGAAGTTAGATAAGTCGATGTTCATGCCATCAGGTTGGAGGCTACCCAGCTGGTATATAAGGTGTTGTTCCTCCAACCTGAGTTTGGATTCATTTTGACAATAGAGGAGGCCATGGATAGACGTATCAGAATGGGAATGGACGTGGAATTAAAATGTGTGGCCACTGGGAGATCCTGCTTTTTCTGGTGGACTGAGCGTAGGTGTTCAGCGAAACGGTCTCCCAGTCTGCATCAGGTCTCACCAATATATAAAAGGCCACACCAGGAGCACCGGACGCAGTATACCACACCAGCCAACTCACAGGTGAAGTATTGCCTCACCTAGAAGGACTGTCTGGGGTCCTGAATGGTGGTGAGGGAGGAAGTGTAAGGGCAGGTGTAGCACTTGTTCCGCTTACAAGGATAAGTGCCAGGAGGGAGATTGGTGGGAAGGGATGGGGGGGGACAAGTGGACAAGGGAGTCGCATAGGGAGCGGTCCTTGTGAAAAGCAGAAAGGTGAGGGGAGGAAAAAATGTGTTTGGTAGTGGGATCCCATTGGAGGTGGCGGAAGTTATGGAGAATTATACGTTTGAAATGGTTATTTGGTTACTTATTTTAGAAATTTATGTGAAGGAATCCTTTTAGAGCATTTTGAAATTTGCAGATTTGAAATTTGGAAAAGTAATTCTTGATGTTTGTCTCTAATGACCAGTCAACTGAATGATGGCATTGGTAGATGTAACTGTAGATCTTTAAAGCACAGGAGGTGAAAAATGGTACACAATCTATTTCCTGATTCTATTCCTGCAAAGAACGGGTCTATTTTATTGTATGGAGGTAATATGCTACTGAAATAGGCAATATAGTAATTTGATATGTTTTGGTGGAGCTGTCATGAATTCTATTCTTGTCTGCAATAAAGAGAACTACAATTCATGCCTTCTTTTCATTCCTGCAAAGGAGAACTATGCATTCCAAACTGTTAAATGCTACATTTTCTCAAAAACTAATGTTATGTTAGTATGTAGGTGTAAAATCATGAAATATTTCATTTTGTACAGGCAGTCCCTGGGTTACGTATGAGTTATGTTTCTGAGTCCGTCTTTAAGTCGGATTTGTACGTAAGTCGGAACAAGTACGTCCAGTATTATTTAGCGTCAGTTCGTCACACATTTGTCTTAGTATATAGTATATATTTTACCTTTCTATGCATATAAAACACTTAAGAAATGTATGTATTCCAATAATTAGACCACTGAACTGCATAGTAATAATTGTAGCTTTCATTGGGGCAGGGTGTTTCACATGCTCCATTATTCTCACTTTATCTGTTATCCTTTAAAATTGTTCTGATTGTTGACTGACTGTAGCCTGACGCTTTTCCAATGACCAATGGTGTTTCACATCTTTCCAAACGCTTTATTATTTCCACTTTATTTTCAATCGCGATCGCTTCCCATCAATGGAACAGAAACACTGCAGGCGGCGGGTCCCAACCTGCGCCGGCTCCCGAGGTCCACTGGGTCCTAAGGTCCACTGCACTGAGACAGGCTAAATGGGACAAGTGGGGGTTGTGCTGAGTTTGGGTATTTGATCCTCCACAATATTCCACATGGGTATTTAAACTGGAGGTGGCAGTGTTTTTTTTTACGAGGTTGAGTTGCAAGCTCGACATCAACCCGGCACAGATGGTAAGGGAGTCACTAGATCGACATCAACCCAGCACGGGAGCAGACTGTCACTGGATCGAACCTCCGTTCTCGAGCCCGACTCTGATCTCATTGCGCCACCAGCTGACCAGAACGGGGGGGGGGTCAGGTGAAACTTACTGAGAAAAATTTAAGCCAAATGCAAAATTAAACTCTTAACACAGTGTCAGTGGCAATGATTTAAAATGGCGGATGGGGTTCTCCTTCCTCGGTTCGTAAGTACGAGTTGTCCATAAGTTGGGACGTTTGTAACTCGGGGACTGCCTGTATTTAAGTATTCATGAATCCAAAGCCTTTGACATTTTCTGTTGGTCTTCACTGAAAGTTAGCATATGCTTACTCTGTCCCTGTCATTTTGATACTCTGAGTAACTTAGTGCAACATGTTTGGTCATATCATCTAATAATCTATGAATTGATTCATAGAAATGATGTGGTGTGATAAAAAGGACTGAGGAACTGAATAGATTTTTGTTCCATGGATTTTTATTCAGTGCATATTCAGCATCCTCTTTCTTTATCTCTCTATTGTCACCAGTGGTATTGTGCTTCCCTTGATTATCATTATTTTCTTCCAGATAGGAGCCAAGTTCAAATTTAATAGTCACTGAACCACACTCATGAATACAGCCAAATGAAACTGTGTTCTTCTGGGGGTCAAGATGCAAAACACAGAACCATAGTCACCCACCTCACAAGCACATAACATTATAATAGCAGAAAACCATACAGTTCCAAAAAATACAGAAAAAAATAGCCCTGAGTGTAATGGCCTGTATATTGATGATGCGTGCATGTTCTGGAGCCATGTTTCTGCAAGAACAGCCTACAGCAGGTCCTCTTATTGTGCAGTGTAGCTGCAGTCAGATACAATCCAGCTTGTCTCCCTCCGAGTGAAAACTGGACAGTAGCACTGATGGGGGCAACAAGCCTTCAAACCAATGTGGAATTCAGTGGCATACAGCTCTGGCATCCTCTTCCTCAGCAGCTGCAAAAGGTGGCCACCAAGGCATGAATGAGGACCAATCCGCACTATAACCGAGGCAATGCCGCTTCCCCGCCTTTGGTCTCATCAAAGAACCCGTGAATCAGGCTCGCAGTTTTCTACATTACCAATGTCACAACAAAAATGTTCAAGTCAATCACCCTCTTCCATTGGATCGTGCACCACCAGTGATGCCTTTTACCTTGGATGGCTGATGCAGGCTTCAATATGGTGCGCAATAGTCGCTATCCAGCAGCTTGCTAGTGGACTAGACCTGCAATTCTTTGTGTCTTTGATATCCAACAGTGTATTATGATTGTGAAAAAGGCATAAAGGATGATCAATCACCTTTCTTTGGATCCAGAGAAGCTGCTGTGTCTGAGCGCACCATCATCTTATGGATATAGACTCGACCATCAGTGGCATTTCACTGAAATTACACACCTTTAAAATAGTCTCTAATTGAAAATACATAGATTTATACATTATGAAAAAAGTTAATGAGGCTGAAAGTTTGAAGTATCAAATGAAAATAGTGTAAATGGGCAAGAGATCAGGCAGCAATTTTAAGTTGAGAAACAAGCTTGATCTGTCAAGTCAATGACCTATCATTGGAATTTTGTAATGAAAAGTCAACAACATTAAAAAAAATGGCATACCATCCACTTGCATGCTGGTGTCTCTAGCAAAATTATCTATATTTATTCATTGAAGCCCCAAATCCAGTATTGCCATGGGCTTAAGCAAGTATCAACATCTTCTACTGTGCATGCATGTTGCCAGCTCCACTTCTGTCACACTGGTGGACTTATGAAACCCTGCACAAATTACTGTAGACTTCGAAGTTTTCATCCTGATAATCTGACTCATGGATCCTGTGCCAGGTTTAGCCTGGTTCAAGTACAATGAAATTAAACAGAAACAAAAAAAAATTTTTTCATCCCACTTCCTCTTGCAATTTGATTTATGGCTTTCTCATGTATCAAGTCCTTTTGTTTGAGTAGTCTGATGGTTAGTTTGAGGCCACTTCACTCCAGATTTCAAGTGATTTTCAGAGTTGAGTTTGTTTTCCACTTAATTATAATTCGGAGGGTTATTTCAGTGAAGCCATGACAGAAGCATTAAAACCTATGACAAGTGCCCTGTCTGCCCCTCTGCTTCAGAAGCATTGTTTCCTTCCTCAGTGCAGAAAAACAGTCTACTCTGGTGACAGTAGGATTTGAGAGTAGATTGCCTACCAGCCTCAGTCCTGGAGGCCAAGATGCATGTTATTTTCTTGCCATGCTTTTGAGACATACAATCTGTCATAATACCATCCAGGTGTTAATGAATGGAGTCAAGAGTCCAGATATATGAAAGTTAGACATTAGACATGAGACATAGGAGCAGAAATAGGCCAGTTGGCCCATTGAGTCTGCTCCACTATTCAATCAATGCTGATCCTTTTCTGCCCTCCTTAGCCCCACTCCCAGCCTTCTCCCTGTAACCTTTGATGCCAAGTCCAATAAAGAACCTATCAAGCTCTGCCTTAAATACACCCAATGACCTGGCCTCCACAGCTGCCTGTGGTAACAAATTCTACAAATTCACCATCCTCTGTAAAGATATTTCTCCACATCTCTGTTTTGAATGAACACCCTGCTATCCTGAGACTGTGCCCCCTTGTCCTGGACTCCGTCACTATGGGAAACACCCTTTCCACATCTACTCTGCCTAGGCCTTTCAACATTTGAAAGGTTCCAATGAGATCTCCTGTCATCCTTCTATATTCCAGCGAGGGCAGACCCAGAGCCATCAACCGTTCCTCGTATGATAATCCTTTGATTCCCCAAATCATCCTTGTGAACCTCCTCTGAACTCTTTCCAATGGCAGCACATCTTTTCTTAGATAAGGAGCCCAAAACTGTTCACAGTACTCAAGGTGAGGCATCACATCCTGCTCTTGTATTCAAGGCCTCTTGAAATGTATGCTAACGTTGCATTTGCCTTCCTCACCACCAACTCAACCTGCAAGTTAACCTTTAGGGTGTTCTGCACAATGATTCCCAAGTTGCTTTCATTAGAGGTTTTTTGATTTTCTCCCCATTTAGAAAATATGCACATTTATTCCTGCTACCAAAGTGCATGACCATGCATTTTCCAATATTATATTTCATTTGTCCTTCCTTGCCCATTCTCCTAATCTAAGTCCTTCTGCAGCCTACCTGTTTCCTCAACACTATCTGCCCCTCCACCAATCTTCAAATCATCTCCAAATCTGGCAACACAGCCATCTATTCCATCATCTAAATAATTGATATATAGCATAAAAGGAAGTGGTCCCAACACCAACCCCTGCGGAACACCATTAGTCACTGGCAGCCAACCAGACAAGGATCTTTTTATTCCCACTCGCTGCCTCCTACCAATCAGCCAATAGTCTAACCATGCCTGTAACTTTCCTGTGGTACCATGGGCACTTAACTTGGTAAGCAACCTCACGTGTGACTTCCTGAAAGTCCAATTGTATGACATCCACTGCATCCCCTTTATCTATCCTACGTGTAAACTTCTCAAAGATTTCCAACAGGTTCATCAGGCAAGACTTTCCCTTAAGGAAACCATGAGGACTTCTCCAATCTTGTCCTGTGTCACCAAGGTTACCAAGTAACCTGATCCTTAACAATTGAGTCCAACATCTTCCCAACCACTAAGGTCAAGCAAACTGGTTTGTAATTTCCTTTCTGCTGCCTTCCTCCTTTCTTAAAGAGTGGAGTGACATCTCCAATTTTTCAGTCCTCTGGCACCATGCCAGAGTACACTGATTTTTGAAAGATCATTTCTAATGCCTCCACAATCTCTACCACTAGCTCTTTCAGAACCCTAGGGTGCAGTTCATCTGGTCTTGGTGACTTATGTACCCTTAGGTTTTCAGCTTATTGAGTATCTTCTCCCTTCCACAGTGTCTTCCACAGTGATGCAAAATACATATGTAGTTCATCTGCCATCTCCTTGTCCCCCATTATAATTTCTCCTGCCTCATTTTCTTACTGTCCTTTATCCACTCTCATCTCTCTTTTATTTTTTACATACTTAAAAAAAGCTTTTACTATCCACCTTGATATTATTTGCTAGCTTGCTTTCATATTTCATCTTTTCCTTTCTTATGATTCTTTTAGTTGCTCTTTGTAGGTCTTTAAAAACTTCTGAATCTTCTTTCCACTAATTTTTGGTTTGTTGTATGCTCTCCCTTTTGCTTTTGCATTAGCTTTGACTGTCATAACATTGAATGTTTCTTCATTTTTGCAATACATCAATCCTGCACTTTCCTCATTTTTCCCAGAAACTCACACCATTGCTGTTCTGCTGTCATCCCTACCAGCATGTCCTTCTAATTTACTTTGGCCAACTCTTCTTTTATACCACTGTAATTCCTGTTACTCCACTGAAATACTGCTATGTCAGACTTTACTTTCTCCCTATCAAATTTCAAGTTGAACTCAATTATATTGTGATCACTGGTTCCTAAGGGGTCTTTTACCTTCAGCTCCATAATCACCTCCGGTTCATTACGTAACACCCAATCCAGTGTAGGCGATTCCCTAGTAAACTCAACAATGAACTGCCTTAAAAAGCCATCTCGTAGGCCTTCAGCAACTTCACTGCCTTAAGATCCATTATGAATCTGATTTTCCCAATTGACCTGCATGCTGAAATCCCCCATGACTACCGTAACATTGCCCCCTTGACAAGTCTTTTCTATTTCCCTTAGTAGTCCACATCCCAGCTACTGTTGGGAAGCCTGTATATAACTATCATCAGTGTCGTTTTATCTTGCAGTTTCTGAACTCAACCTGCAAGGATTCAATATCTTCCAATCCTAGGTCACATCTTTCTATAGATTTGATGTCTTTCTTTACCAACAGAGCCATGCCACACCCTCTGCCTACCTTCCTATCCCTCTGAAACAACGTGTAACCTTGGACATTCAGCTTCCAAGTACAACCATCCTTCAGCCATGAGGCAGTGATGTCCACAACATCATGACTGACGATCTGTAATAGTGCAACAAGATCATCCACCTTATTTCTTATACTCCATACACTGAGATATAACACTTTGAGTACTGTATTTGCTACCCTTTTTGTTTGCCCTGTCATCTGCTTGTCCTTCCTGACAGTCTGACTGCATGCTATCTTTGCTTTCTACTACCTGTGCTATCCTGAGTCCAGTTTTTCATAGACTGGCATAGTTTTTCAGCCACTCGTCCTTTTTCCCCAGAACGCCAGATGTGTCATTACTGTAATGATAAAATTGTAGACAAATTATATTTCAGTGACAACCTTTGACAGACAGTGAAATTGCAGTGAGAATGGCCATGGGATACTGTACAAGATCAGAATGCTAAAAGCAAATCCTTCAAGCAGAAAATGACGTCAAGGACCCCACATTTAAAAAAAAAACAGCGTCATCCAAGGACAGACAACTGGTAGTCTAAGGCAGCAGCAAACCTACAAGAGTATTTGAGTGGGAGAGTGGAAGTAACCTGGGACAATGACCCGAAGGTCAAGTCACCTTCTGCAATTGGTTTGCTTTCTCTGTCCATTGATGCCCATTTATTGAGAATATTTCTGAACTTAATTCTACACTTACATTTTCTCAACGAAATAAGCAATCTAATCAGCAAGGTGAATTTTATGCTGAGAGCCAGCTCACTATATTGGAACCTTGCAGTGAGAGATTTAATGGCTATTTTGACTGCGGTTACAAAACAGCCATAAGTTCATTAAGTGGCATTGATCGTGTGGATAATCAGAGGCTTTTTTCCAGGGCTGAAATGGTTGCCACAAGAGGACACAGGTTTAAGGTGCTGGGGAGTAGGTACAGAGGAGATGTCTGGGGTAAGTTTTTTACTCAGAGAGTGGTGAGTGTGTGGAATGGGCTGCTGGTAATGGTGGTGGAGGCGGATACGATAGGGTCTTTTAAGAGACTTTTGGATAGGTACATGGAGCTTAGGAAAATAGAGGGCTGTGGGGAAGACTAGTAATTTCTAAGGTAGGGACATGTTCGGCACAACTTTGTGGGTCAAATGGCCTGTATTGTGCTGTAGGTTTTCTATGTTTCTATGTTTGACTCTGAAGACTAAACAACTTAAACAGCACAGAAAAAGGCCCTTCATCTGGAAATGTTTAGGCACTTAATTAATTGTAATTAATTAATTATTCTGTTATGATTATTATTCTAATGATTTATTGTGTATGTCTGAAAGAAGATGAATCTCAGGGTTGTATATGATGATGCATATGTACTTTGTTGATAAAATTTACATTGAACTTTGAATTAACCCAATAAATGTTTAGATATTTCAAGTTCAATATGCTGTAGCATGGCCATCTTTCAACAACTTTTAATTTGGAGCAACTAAAATGAAATTAAAGTCAAGGTCCTGGCTTTCCAGAATTTTTTCATTAGTTTGTAAGGATGGCTGAAGGGACTGGCAGAAGACAACCTCTGTGCTGAGTAATCATACTTTTTCAGGCTCAGTGGTTTTATATATTGTTTTATGTTTAATGCTGGTATGTCAAGGTGTTCTGGCTTGCAGGTAAATAAAAGTACACCCAACTTATATTCTCTGAAGTTTCTTTGGACCTTAACAATGTTAGCCTGATTTTGAAAGGTACCAAAGAATGTTCATATGGTTATCCTGTCAGACACTATGCCTCTGCTCTTCACTTGGCCGTCAATCAGCAGTGTGTTCTGCGTAGTGGAGGAAGTGTGGTTCCTAAGATGTACAAGCAATGGCACAAATTACTTTCATCTGCTTGCAGATGAAGTGTTTTTGAAATGACCAAAGACAATGATTTGTTTACACTGGGCACAGATAACAAAATGGGGACATGGAATGCAATGATCATTTTTGGGGTGAAGGTCCTTTACCTGTGGTGTATGACTCAGTGTGAACAATACTAAGTCATTTACATTTAGAGTTCTGTCATTTAAACATCTTATGGCTTTTTTTGTAACCTGCCTGCAAATAGTTAGTAAGAACTTTGGTTAAAATCGATCCATCTCAGATTTGAAAATTGAAAAATAATTATACATTCGTATTTGATTGCAGAAGAGAGATTCAAGCCGCTAATACCATATATGGGTCTAAATGTTTCCTCTTGATTATGCCCCAAATCCTAAACACGCCAATGAGCAAAAATCGAAACACAAATCCAGTTTCATTAATTACTTTACAATTTAAACTTTGAGGTCTTCGTAGGCTTCTGAAAGTGTAGTCCCTCTAATGTCAAAATATCCCACCAAAGGTGCTCACCTAGGTTCATGTAATTTTGTGTATTTGAATCCAAATGTTTTTGTTCTTGAATAGTACTGCACAATCAGTCATCATCAGGTGTCATTATTATGTTTTTAATTAACTAAATTTCATATGTCAATAATTTTGGATCTTTTCTTGAATCAGCAATGTTTAATCTTCATTATTCAGGAAATGAATGAAAAGTAAAGCCAAACACATTCACAATATTTTGTAGTCTGTGTAAACTACATTCTGTAGTTTTTATAGCAGAATTCTTCAGGTATTTTTGGTACATTGAGGATGGAAGGATTTTTGTTTGTAATTTTTGTTATTCTGTAACTTAAATATACCATTTATAATGTGGATCCTATAGTACTTCAATTATTTATGAAAAGTAAAGGGAAATAGAAAATATAATTAAATTTGTATTTACTGAAATATACTTTGTGTTTCATCATATTTAGCAAGATATATAAAACACAAAATTGCAAAGTTTAAAAACACTGAGTTATATACTTATGATTTTGAACTATTTTGCGAATAATACTGTAGAAAATTGACTTAACTTGCATTTTCTACCTTTTTTTCCAGGGAACAGAAGCTCTTGCAGCCACAATTCAACCTGAAATAAAGATTGAACATGGAGCAATCCAAATTCAACAAGGAGAGAATGGAGAAGTTGTTTCAATCCAGATGCCAGTTAATACTGTCAGCAGTTAAAAATAAACAAGTGGAACTATAACAGAGGGAGTAAGAGCAGCATGTAAAAAAAAAAGTTCAAGCAACGGAAAATCTACAGATTACATAATATAGCAGCCAAATCTGAAGCTCCTGACATGACAAAAAATAAAGCATTTATATGCTCTGTTGAGAAGAATAAAAACATTTTGTATCATTTGAAGAATTTGCTTTCTGTTTGAAGTTGCACCTGTTTTGAACATTGGGATCAACTGTACAAAGCAAGAAAGGTTCTTGTATTTGAACAGTACCATGTTAGTTTTTACTATTCATTATATTTTCAAGGAGTCTGGTTACAGGTATAAAATACTGAATTATACATATGCTTTGAATTTTTGAAGAGATATTTATGAATTATATACATTATATCCAGAATTCAGGGAGTTTATTTTGTTATTATTTTCAGTTGCATAACCTTGGAGGCAAAACCCGATAAAGTTATATTGGTAACTAAACCAACACACACAAAATGATCGAGGAATTTGTCAGGTCAGGCAACATCTACGAAGTGTAGTAAACTGTTGACATTTCAGGCCAAGACCTTTCATCAGGACTTCATTGAAGGATCTTGATCCAAAAGGACAACTGTTCATTTCCCTCCGTAGATGCCTCTTGACCTGCTGACTTCCTCCAGCATTTGGTGTGTTTTGTTCTAGATTTCCAGCATCTACAGAATCTCTTGTGTTTATTTTTGCTATTGTATCTAATTTTGTTCAGAAAATATGGCAGTTCATTGAGGAAAGTCATTTCAATTATTATGAAGAAAGTGTTAACAGTGTTATGGCAGTTATCTCTGCCTTAAGTGAAAAACATTTTTTTGCTTGTTTAGGTGTAGCAACAAGGTGATACTTTCAGCCCAAATCATTAAGAAAACAGCAGATACTGTTTTTGCACTATTTGGCCTTTTGACTTAATGGCCACTGTGCTGTAGAACCATTCAAGTAAAGAGCCAATTATATCAGTGGAAGCACAGGCTAATGATCTTGACTTTTTAACATGGATAACCTGGAGCAGGAACATGACCTCAATAATAATTGTGGAACCATTGTTACAATTGTTGCTCTCTGTTTAGATGATCTTGCAGAGAAGGATGCACTGTTTTTGTTTATCATTACTATTTCTAAAGATAAAAATATTTATTTTCCTGAGTATTCCAGATGTATAATTCTCAATATCTGCAATTTAGAGTCACCTAGTATTACACTTAAGTTCAAGCTCTTTAAACTTAGACCTTTTTATTTAAATTACCGGTTGGATTTTATCTAAAAATTAACATTCAAAGGTTGCTTGTTGATGCATAATTTACCCGATGTTAAAGAATGTGATAAAAGCAGTGGAAAAAAAGGATGAGACTTAAGAAACAAAATACTTAATTTGAGTAAGGAACAGCAAATGTTGGAAAACATTGGTGAGAGTTTTAAATTAATTCCTAGGGCATGGTTTGAAACAAAATAGTAAATTAGAATGACGTAACATTGACACTACTATAATCATTCGGAGCTTCATTCGGATATAAACTTGGGCAAATTAACTGAGCAGTAACTGTGGGAAGCAATAACTCATGGACTCTATAAGAGAGTTTGGGAAATCAATGTGGAACAAGCAATTTTGCATCTAATATTCTGGAATGAAAAAGGAGTTAAGGGTTCAGGCATTAGAAATGAATTGGGTGTACATGCAATGTCTAACTTTCAAAGAAGTACTAAATAGTTTACAGGTAATAAAATATATTTTAGGCAGATAAAGCAAATCAGGAAATTTGGTCCAGCACTGCTGATTGTATATTTTTAGATCAACAGAAAAAGCATATAATGATGCCAACAAAACAGTAAGCTTGAGGAATGGGAAATGCCAGAATTCAGCAAAGGAGGACCAAGGCATTAATAAAGAAAGTATATGAGAGAATGCTTGTAGAAAACATAAAAACTGATTATCAGAATGTTTACGGATATGTAAAAAAATAAGGTTAGCACACGATAATGAGCTTCACTCAGATCATGAGATGAAGTTAATATTATTGGAGAATAAGAAAAAGGCGGAGAAATAAATACGTTGCCTCCACACAGAAACTCCCAGAGATAATGAAGCACTACAAGTCTGGTGTGTTTGAAGCTCTCAAGAGAATTAGCAGTGGTAAAAAACTAGCATTGGAAGAATTAATAGGAATGTCTGGGAAATGAGAATTGCATTTTAGGATTTTGGAGAAAGTGGCGCTGAGGTAAAAGATCAACTGCTATCTAAATGCATGTCAAAGCAGGTACAAGGGACTGTGCGGTCTAGTATTGCTTCTGTTTTTATGTTCCTACTGAATTGCCTCAGTAACGTCTCACCAGATTGGTAAGGATTTCCATGATTTGATGGGTTCATGGCACAGTAAAAGTGTATATTAAAGTTGAATATGGCACACAAAGTTTTCAGTACAGAGTGTAAATTTATCCTTGCACAAGCTTATTTATAGATTTCAGGAATAATTAATTATGTTTTATTTCTGTTACATGGGATTGCATTGGGAATACAACACAGTTACAGTCTATGTTGGTGTGATGCTCCACTCAAGTATCCCCCCCCCCCATCTAAATCATCTGAGTTTTTATTCCAGTGTTCTGCACGTATTTGTTATTTGTTTTCTAAAAGTGAATATGTTATTTGTTTTATTTACTCCCTATGGGAGTGTTTCCCATAGATGAACATAGAAATTGGAGTGGTGTAGTTATTTTGCCCCTTGAGCGTGAATTCAATAATATGGCTGATCTGTTTGTAGCCACCTATCTACCCCAGTAATCTTTCTGTCCCTTGCTTGTCAACAACCTATTTCCCTCTGTGTTAAAAATATTTGCAGAAGAGTTCTAAATGCAAATGATCCTTTGAGAAAGAAATTTGATCTCAACTGTATCTTAGATCGATTAACCCTTTCTTTTAAGCAGTAATGCTCATTCTACATTTTCCCACAAGAGGAAGCATAATATTTATGTTCACTCCATCAAGATCCTTGAAGATCTTGAGATAATAAAATTCTTTTTGATTTTATTGGTGGCTATCTTTGATTGATGGCCTCCAAGTAATGCTGTTCTCCACCAGAGGAGAATGCATATCTTATTTCAATTTTTCTATATTTTTATGCCTCTTATTTGGTCACCCCTCACATCAATTTTTCTTGTAAGAGACCTGGTCTGTTTGTTCATATCAAACTCCTACTTGCATTATCTTTACAAATCTCTTTTGCACCCTCACCTCTATCATTTTTCATAAAATGGCAACCAGAAATGATATATGTAATACTCAAAATGTGATGCAACCAAGATTAATCTAACTTATCTAATTTTCAGTTCTGTTCTGGAAATAAATGAAAATGCTTCATATGCCTTTTTAATAGTCTTGCTAATCTTTGTTACAGTTTTTAGTGATTGGTGCATTCAGAAGAGTTAAAGAACACTGCAATACAGAAAGAGGCCCTTTGTCCCATCTGGTCTGTGCTGAAACATTAATCTGCCTGATCTCACTGAATTGCATCTGCCCTATAGCCCTCCATACCCCATTCATCCAAATATCTCTTAAAATTTGAAATTGACCCCACATCCACCACTTACACCTGTAGCTTGTTCCACACTCTGAGTGAACAAGTTCCTCCTCATGTTCCCCTTAAACATTTCACCTTTCACCCTTAACCTACAACCTGTAGTTGTAATCCCAGTCAATATCAATGGAAAAAAAAATCTGCTTGCATTTAACTTACCTATACCCCTCAATTTTGTTTACCTATATCAAATCTCCCCTTACTCTTCTACGTTCTAGGAAATACAGTGCTAACCTCTTCATCCTTTGCCTGTAACTTAGGTCATCAAGTTCTGGCAACATCCTTGAAAATTTTCTCTGCACTCTTTCAATCTTGTTTACATCTTTCTTGTAGGTAGGTGACAAAGACTTCACACAATACTCCAAATTAGGCCACACCAATGTGCTGAAAGTATTCTTTATGGCCCTATCTACCTGAGATGCCACTACCTAGGAATTATGAATCTGTCTTCCCATATCCCTCTGTTTTATCATACTCCTCAGTATCCTACTGCTCACAGTGTAAGTCCTACCTGGTTGGCCCTTCCAAAGTGCAGCATTTCACACTTGTCTCCATTAAATTCCACCTACCATTTCTCAGCCCATTTTTCCAGCTGGTCCAGCTCCCACTGCAAGCTTCAATAGTCTTCTTGCTGTCCATTACACCCCCAATCTTCTTATTATCTGCAAATTTGCTGATCCAGTTTACCATATTATCATCCAGTTCATTGATATAGCTGACAGCACCAATCCCTACAGCACACCATTAGTCACAGGCCTCTAGTCAGAGAGGCAGCCATCTACTACCATTCTCTGATTTATTCTGTGAAGCCAATATTTAATCCAATTTACTACCTCATTTTGTATGGCAAGCAATTAAACCTTTTTGACCATCCCTCTATGGGGAACCCTGTCATAGTTCTTGCTAAAATTAACATAGACTATCTCCACTGCCTTACCTTCATCAATTTTCCTGTTAACGTCCTCAAAATACTCTAAGATTGGTTAGACATGACTTATCATGCACAAATTATGTTGTCTATCCTTAATCAGCCCCTGTCAATCCAAATACTTGTATATCTGTTCCCTTAGAATACCTTACAATAACTTTCCCACTACTGATGTAAGTGTGACCAGCATATAATTTTCTGGCTAATTCATAGAGCCTTTCTTAAGCAACAACATCGTTAGCTATCCTCCAATCCTCCAGCACCTCACCTGTCACTAATGTTGTTTTAAATACCTCTGCCAGGGTCCTTGCAATTTCTGCACTAGCCTCTTCACAGGGTCCGAGGGAATATCTTGTCCGGCCCTAGGGATTTATCCACCCTAATTGGCCTCAAGACAGCAAACACCTCCTCCTCTGTAGTTTTTATCAGGTTTATGAACACAATGCTGCATTGCCTCACACCTTATAGACTCTATGCCCATCTCCTAAGTAAATACAGATACAAAAAAATCTATTTAAGATCTCCCCCATCTCTTTTCACTCCACACAGATTACCACTTTGATCTTCCAGAGCACCTGTTTTGTCCCTTGCTATTCTTTTGCTATTAAAATATTTGGAGAAGCTCTTAGAATTCTCCTTCACCATGTCTGCCAAAGCAGCCTCGTGTTCTCTTTTAGCACTCCTGACTTCCTTCTTAACTATTCTCTTGCATTTCTTATACTCCTCAAGTACCTCATTTGTTACTGCCTGCCTGCTGTGCACTCCTGTTTGTTAACCAGGGCCTGAATATCTCTTGAAAACTAATGTTCCATAAACCTTGTTCCATGTTCCTTGCACTTTATCGTAACAGGAACATACAAACTCTGTACTCTCAATTTCACTTTTGAAGGCTTCCAAATACATCTTTGCCAGAAAACAACCTATCTCAATCCATTCACAAACAAGAGAAAATCTGCAGCTGCTGGAAATCCAAGCAACACACACAAAATGCTGGACAAACTCAGCAGGCCAGGCAGAATCTATGAAAAAGAACACAGTAGACATTTCAGGCTGAGACCCAATGTTCCAAAAATCTGAAGCCCTCTCCCCTGCAACAACTCCTTAACCACATATTAAACTGTATAATTTTCCTATTTCTGGCCTCACACGTGGCATGGATAGCAATCCTGGGGCTTGGGGGGGGGGCTCTGGAGGTTTTCTACTTTAATTTAGCACCTAACCCCCTGAACTCACTTTGCTGGGCCTTGTCACCCATCCTACCCATGTCATTGGAATTGACGTGGACCACGACCTCTGGCTGCTCACCCTTCCACTTAAGAATGCTGACTCAATCTGAGTTGTGCCTGACTCTGGCACCCAGGAGGCAACAAACAATCCAGGAATCTCATTCTCATCTACAGAATTCCTTTCTGTTCTTCTTAACTAACAAATCCCCTATCACTACAGCTCACCTCTTCTACCTTCTTCCCTTCTGAGCCATGGAGCCAGACTTTGCCGGAGATCTAACCTCTGTGGCTTTCCTCCATTAGGTCAATTCCTCCAACAGATCCAAAGCATTATACCTGTTGTTGAGGGGAATGGCCTCAGGGATATTCTGCTTACCCCCTTCCCCCTTCTTAATAGTCACCCAGTTACCTTCGTCCTGCACCTTAGGTATAATTACCTCCCTGTATGTCCTGTCTATCAACCCTCAGCCTCCCGAATGATCCAGAGTTCATTCAATTCCAGCTATAACTCCTTAACATGGTCTGTTAGAAGCTGCAGCTGGATGCATTTCTTGGAGGTCTCCCTGTCTTCCTACATCCCGCAAGAGGAGAATTCCAGTATCCTGTCTGGCATAGACATTGCTCAAAGGGTGCAAAAAGAAAGGAAAAATAAAAAATGAAAAAAATCTACTCATGGCCAACACCGTTCCTTGCTGAAGCTTTCATCAGCCAAAGCCTCGACTCCTCGCTCCAACAATGGTCCAATTGCAGTGTCCGCTCTGCTTAAACTTAACTTCTTTTTATTGGCCCTTGCCAAGTGTCTAATTATGCACAATCCAATGTCTCCTTGGGAACTGTGACATGCAAATCTTGCTGACTGCCCACGCTCACTATATATATACACCCCCTCTAAACACACACACACACACACACACACACACACACACACACACACACACACACACACACACACACACACACACACACACACACACACACACACACACACACACACACAAAATCCAATACTCCTTAGGACTGTGACAAGCCAAATTTATGCTCCATAATCCTATTGTGCATATTCTGCACAATACTTGATTCCTCCAAGTAGTAAGTGGGCTCCCTATTCTTCATACCAAAATTTAGTATCAAATGTTTATCTGCACTGGACTTCATTCTCCAATTACTTAGTCATTCTTAAAGTTTATTAATGTCATCCTGTCATTTTTGTAGTTATTTTAGATTCTGGCTATGCTGCACTTCCTTTCTCAAAAGAAAAATTTGAATCGCTACCAAACTTAGCAATTATTTTCTGGAATTGAAAGTCCAAAACTGAGTTTATGTGATGTATAAACAGTTAAGATTGCGGTCCTCATCCTAGCACTGACCGTTATGAAACACCGCTACTGACCTATTCAAAATTTAAAGTACTGTGTAGTTTTTCTCAAAGTGCATACTGTATCTGTCACTATACCTAAGATTCATTGACTTGCAGGCTTACATAGTAAATTCAAGGAATCAATGGCAGACCACACCCAACAGAATGGACGAACAACGCGATGTACAAAAGGCAACAAATTGTGTAAATACAGAAGAATAAATAAATAAATAAGCAATAACTATCAAGAACATAAGATAAAGAGTCCTTGAATGTGAGTCCATAGGTTGTGAGAACAGTTCAGTAATGGGCAAGTGAAGCATGTCTTAAGGTTCTCATACCTTCCTCCTGATGACAGCAGCGAGAAGAGAGTATGGCCTGAATAGCGGATTCCTTGATGATGGATGCTGCTTTCCAGCGACAGCACTCCATGTAGATGTACTCAATAGATGTGGGGTGGTGGGGGGGAGGCTCTCTCCATGACGACTGGGCCATATCCACTACTGTTTGTAGAAATTTCCCTTTGAGGACATTGGTGTTTCCATGCCGGGCAATGACACAACCAGTCCATATACTCTCCACCACACATCTATAGAAGTTTATCAAAATTCTAGATGTCATGCCGAGTTTTCACAGACTTCTATGGAAGAAGAGGTGCTGCTGTGCTTTATTAATAATTGCACTTATGCACTGGGCCCAGAAGAAATCCTCTGAAATGGTTACACCAAGGAATTTGAAATTGCTGACCCTCTTCCCCTCGGATCTCTCAATGAGGACTAGATTATGGATCTCCTGTTTTCTCCTCCTGAAGTCATTAATCAGCTCTTGCTGATATTGAGTGAGAGGTTGTTGTTGTGGCGCCACTCAGCCAGATTTTCAATCTCCCTCCTTTATGCTGATTCGTCACCACCTTTCACTTGGCCAATGACAGTGGTGTCATCGCAAACTTAAATATGATATTGGAGCTGTGTGTAGCCTCAAAGTCATAAGTAGTAAGCGAGTAGAGCAGGGGGTTAGGCTCCCAGCCTTGTGGCGCCCCTGTGCCTATGGAGATTGTGGATGAGATGTTGTTGTCATGTCGTGATGTGTTTATGGTTGCTCCCTTTTTGTCGCTATTATGCAGTTTTGTGGGGCAGACTGGTGCTGCAGCCTGCAGTAAATGAAAGGTGCAGCGCAGGGTTGAACTGGATTTTCCAGGATTGTTTCAATGACTTGCAGTTTACTGTTTTATATTATGTGGGTTTTTTTTTGCTCGTGCCATTTACAAGATTTGTTCTTTGCGCGTTGGAGGGTTTGATGTTTTTTCTTTGACCGGATTCTGTGCTTTTCTTTGTTTCATGGCTGCCTGTGGCAAGACAACTCTCAGGACTGTATACTGCATACATATTTTGATAATAAGTATCCTTCGAATTTTTTGAACTTGCGATTTGGAAAAATGATTGAATGACTGATGGCTGGGGAAAGAGCAATATGCATCTGATCTCACCGGGCAAATTAAAGACTCCAATTCAGAATTTGAGAGGAAGCTTTGTAACTCAATGCAGCAATGATTCTTAGGGATTTGCAAAGATGAAGGAAAGCTGAAGTTATTCACTGATACATTTTCAGCTAAGCCAGAGGCTTGAACTTACTGACCCATAATGTTCTGACTCATTTTGCAACAAGTACCGGGAAGGAAATCTGCTTAATTTCTATGGTCTAGACTCAGAACAGCTTTCAAAACTATGACATTTCGCCTTGAAGTTGCTTGTTTTCCTTGGCAGTACATACACTTGTAAGCATGCCTTCCCTCTACTGAAGTTCAACCAATCCAGAATATATAATCAAGTTACAGAGAATGACCTTGAAGCAGTGGCAACATTGGCAACATCAAGACTAATGCTTGATCTGCACAAAACTAAAGTAGTATTTCACATTAAGCTGAAGAAAACATCCACTGTTAATAACCTGTTTTAACAAACAGCAACATTTGTGTTTTAACTTATAGTTTGAGCACAGCTATCTTCTGAGTGAAAGTCTTAGTGAGAGAGAGGTGAGTTACTTTAATTCTATATTAAATTATCAGTAAAGTTAAGTTTAAAGTCCCCAACACTATTGTAATTATGGGAAGCCTAATGAATTTCATTGATCAGGGTTTAGCCTACAGTGACATGTTAGTGAAGCAGTTAGCTTGATGATGTGGTTCAATTCCGCTGCTGTCTAGAAGGAGTTTATATGTTCTCTCTGTGGCTGTGTGGGTTTCCTCCCCCAATCCAAAGCCTTACAGATTAAAGTTGTGGGTCTATTACATTGGCGCTGGAAGAATGGCAATCGTTGCAGGCTGCCCTCAATGTATCCTCAGACTGTGTTGGTCATTCCTGCGAACAATACATTTCACTGTATGTTTTGATGTATGTATGACAAGTAAAGCTAATCTCTTTCTTTAGTCTTTAAAATGGAATTCCATAAACCAAGTGTGTG
Organism: Hypanus sabinus; assembly: GCF_030144855.1. Taxonomy (NCBI): domain Eukaryota; kingdom Metazoa; phylum Chordata; class Chondrichthyes; order Myliobatiformes; family Dasyatidae; genus Hypanus; species Hypanus sabinus. The sequence goes on from NC_082722.1 coordinate 49,102,007, forward strand.
GATACATGGATGCTCAAGAACTTTGATGTCCTAGATTTAGGTTTTGGTGAGTTATGGATAATGATCAGTGAGGTTGGTAGGTAATAATACATGAAAAATAAACCAACTTATTATTTAAACCAACTAATTAGTTAATGATTACAAATTACAGATGGTGCTGCAGGTGATCTGTTACATCTGCAGCAATTTGGTTTACAGAAGAGTTTGCAGTGGATAGGGGGAAGATCCATTTGGGTTGTGGCAAATTACTTTATTGCCACATGTACTGACATGCAGTGAGAATGATTGTTTTGCATTCCATCTGTACAGATAATTTTATTAGAACAGTGCATTAAGGTAGTTTAGAGAAAATAATAACAGAATTCAGAATAAAGTATTACAGAGATAGTGCGTTGCAGGTAGACAATTAGATGCCTGGCCACAGAGAGGTGGATTATGCAATCGGGGCCCACCTTACTATGCTAGGGAACTATTTGGTATTCCTATACAGTGTGATAGAAGCTGTCCTTGATCCTCATGCTATGTGTTTTCTGGCTTTTGTATTTTCTACTGAATGGGAGAGAGGAGTGTGGGTCTAGGATGGGTGGGGTTTTCAATTATGCTGCCTGCTTTACTGAGGTAGTGAGAAGTATAGATACAGTCCATGGAGGGAGGGTCGTTTCTGTGACATGCTGAACTGTGCCCACAAGAATCTGCAGTTTCTTGCAGTCTTGGGCAGAACAGTAAACTTGTGAATGAACTTATATCTTGTTTAAAAGTAGGTTGCCATACCAAGCCGTATCTGGATAGGATAATTTCCATGGTGCTTCAATCAGAATTGGTGAGGATCAAAAGGAATAGGCCAAATATATTTAGCCTCCCAAAGAAGTAAGAGGTGCTGATGAGCTTTACTGGCTGTTGCATTTAATAGTTGGACGAGGTCAGACTATTAGTGATATTCACGCCTAAGAACTTAAATCTCTCACCCCTCTTACTCTTTCAACTCTCTTGACCTAGGCACTATTGATATAAGCAGGAGTGTGTGCACTGCTGAGCTTGCAGAAGTAAATGACCAATTCTTTGTTTTGCTGACATTGAGGGAAAGGTGGTTGTCATGACACCATTGTCACTAGGCTCTCTATTTACTTTCTGTAGTGCGATTCATTGTGATTTGAGATTCAGCACACTGTAGTGTCATTTGCAAACTTGGAGTTAGAGCAGACTCTGGTCACGTAGTCAGGAGTGGATATGAATGCTTATGGATTAAAACAGGGGGGTGAGAATGCAGCCTTGTGGCAATCTAGTGTTGAAGCTAATCGTGGCGAAGTTGGCTCTGCCTATCCTTATTGATTGTGGTCTTTCGGTCAGCAAGTCAAGGGTCTAGTTGCAAAGGGAGGTGTTGAGTCCCAGGTTTAGGAGTTTGAAGGTGAGTTTGCTTGGAATTCTAGTATTAATGTTTCATTGCTCCTGCTTGTGGTAGTAATTGGAATGAGATTTTCAGGAAGCGGAGCATGTTGCCCAGCTGGGTTGAAGAAATGCTGTCTTCTCGCTTCTACCATAGGAGGTCTAGGTGTCTGAGGTGCCACACTAACAGGTTCAGGAACAGTTATTACCCTACAACCATTAGGCTCCTGAATCAGTGATGAATTCACTTACCTCAACTCTGAACTGATTTCCAGCCTACAGAATCACTTTCATAGATTCTATGATTAATTTTCTTAATTTTTTTGCACATTTACAAGGATGTTGCCTGGATTGGGATACATGCCTTATTAGAACAGGTTGAGTGAACTTGGCCTTTTCTCCTTGGAGCGATGGAGGATGAGAGGTGACCTGATAGAGGTGTAAAAGATAATGTGAGGCATGTCAGGGGTAAGTTTTTGACGCAGAGAGTGGTGAATGTGTGGAATGGGTTGCTGGCGGCTGTGGTGGAGGCAAGAACGATAGGGTCTTTTAAGAAATTCCTGGATGGATACGTGGAGCTTAGAAAAATAGAGGGCTAAGGGTAAGCCTAGGTAGTTCCAAGGTAAGGACATGTTCAGCACAGCTTTGTGGGCCGAAGGGCCTGTATCGTGCTGTAGGTTTTCTATGTTTCTATTGTTAGTCAGTCTTTGTTTCTGTATAGTTTTTCATAAGTTCCATTATATTTCTTTATTTTCCTGTAAATGCGCCTCAAGATAATGAGTCTCAAGATCGTATATGGTAGCATATATGTACTTTGATAATAAGTTTACTTTGATTTTGACTTAAAACTGAGAATGTTTTGTGCATTTCAGAATTAGGTTGTAATGACTGAGTGTTCACTAGAAAGTAAATACCATGGAAGTCATGACGTTTTCAGTTTTTTGGCCAGATTTAATGTCTTGGACAATCAAAAGGAGAAATTGTGCTGGAGGGGCTATTTAATCATCTTATTCCCTTTTATGATGTTTGGACTGATATGGAATGCTCTCCTATATAGAATATCAGTAACCTGATGCACAAATGTTTTTGATCTCTCCAACTTGCAATGCTGAGACTTTTATGATTACCCAATAAAGTTTGAGCATTAAAGTTGAGAACAGGGTTAATCAGCACTATCAATGTGAAGATGGCACGGACAATTAAGTGCAACATGAGATTTTCATCAAACAGTTTATGGAATTGTCTAATAGCATTGCTTCAGAAGCTTAGCCTTTTCAAAGTGAGTGTGAAGTAATTTGAAGGAATGTACTTTCTGACGGACGGGCCTCTCTCCTGTGCTGTGCTGGGGTTGTGAAACAATCAGTAAAAGGCAATACTGAAAATACAATGGGTAAAAAAGAAGTAAATTCAAATTATATTGAAGTGGGAAACCATTCCTAGAAGTAGCAGTGTGCCCTTCACAGATATTTTATGATAAATTGATTGTATTCAGCTTTTTGTTTTTATCTCTAGCTCTAACATTTAATGTAATTTTTTCCCCTCTATTTGTTCTAGTTATATTCAGGAGGTGAGCCAAGGAAACTTCAGGTGCTGTGGTCACTTAGACTGAAAATCAATTTATAGACTTAGCAGAACACTATCAAAGACATTTGAAGAAAATCACTCAACAAAACTTAAACATTCTTCAAATCAGTGACATGTGATGTGTTCAACTTTTGGTTTTTGCATTTCGCTAGGGCACCACAGTAGTGCAGTGGCTACCATGATGCTGTGACAGCTCAGGGAGTTCCATAGAGTTCTGAGTTCAATACTGGCATTGTCTGTAATGTGTTTTTACATTCTCCCCATGGGTGCATGGTTTCCTTCCACTGTTGAAAGATTAGACTAGTATTAAATAGGTGGGTTGCTGGGCAGAGCAGTTTGTTGGTTCAGAAGGGGTTGTTCCACACTGTATCTCTAAAATTAAAAAAAATACTCAGAGTATAAATTAAATTGATCTTTAAATTGATTCACAGATTTATACATATAAATACAAATTACAAAGGCATAAATCCAATTAGCATTAGGTTTCATCCTTCAAGAATATCCACATGAATAATTTTCTGTCGTAATTTAACCTATATCTTAACAGTAAGTAAAACAGCCGTGGCTGTCTTGGAATGGCAGCCTATTTGACATATTTAAGACTTGATGAGACCTTCTGATCCATTAAAGAAAACTATGACACAGTTCTATGCAACATTAAAACCTGTACTGTTCAGTGTATAGATGTACTCCAGAATACGAACGACTAAAGTAAAATAAAGGATATATTCCTGTTATCAATATTTTACTAAAAGGTTGAAAATCTGTGTTCAAATTTAACCATGGGGATTTTTCAAAAAAGGAAGCTAAAAAGAAATCAAGTGAACAATAATTAGATGCTGAAATTCATTAACTTGTTATTAATGTCCTGAAACATAACAACATGAAAGCTAAAATAATTAGATAATGAAAAACTTAACACTAATGAAAAACATATCTAGTGAAAATGCACTGCTATCTAAGCGCAGGATTAACACAATTCTGAAGGAATTTCATTTAGACCGTAAGACATACAGTGATGTGCAAAAGTCTCAGGCACATATATATAGCTAGGGTGCACAGCACTATAGTAATTTTAAGTATTGTGCTGTACTGCTGCTGCTGCAGCAAAAAAAAACAAGTTTCATGATTCTGATATGGGGTCTCTATTGTGGGGAAAGGAGCAGGAAGAGGGTTGGGAAAAAGGAAAGGAAGGGGGGGGGGAGTGGGAAGCAAGAGAGAGATTTTCTGTAATAATCAATAAACTAATTGTTTGGAATCAAATGACCTTGCCTGGTGTCTCAGGGCTGGGTGTGTCTGCACCGTCCCTGCCACTCCTCTGCCCTGGTCACTCCCAACATTGTTTGCTCCTGCCAGATTTACAATTGTGCTCTCAGCTGTACATTGACAAATGGAATAGTGTTTAAGTCTTCAACACCCAAGCTATATATAGTATCTGCCTAAGACTTTTTTACAGCACTGTTGGAAAGGAATTAGGTGTCTTGGGCCATCGGGTCTGCTCTGCCATTCAATCATGCCTGTTCTATTTTCCCTCTTAACCTTATTCTCCTCCATGCCTTCTCCTCGTAACCTTTGACACCATTACTAATCAAGAGTCTATCAACCTCCACTTTGAATAAATGCAATGACTTGCCTTCACAGCCATCTGTGGCAATGAATTCCAGATTCCCCACCCTCTGGTTAAAGAAATTCCTCCTCATCTCCATTCTAAAAGGATATCTTTGTATTCTGAGGCTGTGCCCTCTGGTTCTAGACTTTCCCACTGCTGGAAACATCCTCTCCACATTCACTCATTCTAGGCCTTTCTACATTTGAAAGGTTTCTATAAGATCACTCTGATTCTTCCAAACTCCAGCGAGTACAGATGCAAAGCTATCAAATGCTCCTCATACATGATTCCTGGAATTATTCTCATGAATCTCCTCTGGATCCTCTCCAATGCCAGCTCATCTTTTCTTAGATATAGGCCCCAAAAATGTGAAAAATACTCCAAATATGGTCTGACCAATGCCTTATTTTAAACTTAAGAATTATATCTTTGCTTTTATATTCTTGTCCCCTTGAAAAGAAGGTTAACATTGTATTTGTCTTTCACACTACTGACTCAACCTGCAAATTACTCTTTAGGAATTTTGCACAGGGACTCCCAACTCCTTTTGCAATTCCAATTTCTGAATTCACTCCTCGTTTAGAAAACAGTCCATGCCTTAATTCCTTCTACTAATAGAGCATGGCCTGAAACTGTATTCCATCTGCCACCTCTTTGCCCATTCTCCCAATCTGTCTAAGTCCTTTTGCAGACTCCCTGGTTGTTCAACGCTGTCTGCCCTGCCACCTGTCTTTATATTGTTTGCAAACTTGGCCACAAAGCCATCAATTCTGCAATGATGTAAAAAGTGGCGGACCCAAAACTGATCCTTGCAGAGCACCACTAATCAGAAGCGACCAAACAGAAAGGCCCATGTTATTTCCAATGTAGGGCCATGTTTCTATTTTCTATCTGCTGGTACACCCACTGTTTGCCTCCTGCCAGTCAGCCAATTGTCTGCCCATACTAGTATCTTTTCAGTAATATCTCAGGCTTGAATATTGTTTAGCAGCCTCATGCGTGGTACCCTGTCAAAGATCTCTAAAAATCCAAGTAAATAGCATTCTCAGTTCCTTCATCTCCACCACATCTGTACCCAGGATGTGTCTTTCCTTTCCATGTCCTCCTTCATCACCCATATCACCTCCATTTCCCAAACATCCATACTCACCCCATCTTCACACTGCCTTAACAGTTCCTGTTGTCCTTACCTACCATCCAATGAGCCTCTTCATGCAACACATCATTCTCTACAACTTCTGCCATTTCCAAAGGGATCCTACCACTAACACATCTTTACATAAATGTGCATAGAAATAAAAAGCAAAAATCACATAGGTCACTAGATTCTAAAAGGATAATGAGTATAAGGGCACTTTATCTAAATGCCTGTAGTATTAGAAACAAGGTTAGTGAACTTGTGATACGGATCAATATCAAGGGATATGATTTGGTGGCCATTACAGAAACCTGGTAGCAAGGTGGAGATGACTGGGAATTAAGTATCCAAGGGTATCAAGTAATACGGAAAGATAGGCAGGAAGGCAAAGGAGATGGGGTGGTGCTCTTAATTAAGGATGAGATCGGGGCGATTGTGAGAGATGATATAGGATCTACTAAGCAGAATGTTGAGTCCATCTGGGTAGAGATTAAGAATAGTAAAGGAAAAAGAAACTGGTGGGAGTTACATTGCAGTAACAGAGGTGTTTAACCAAGAAATAACTGAGGCTTGTAAGAACAGAATGGCAGTTGTCATGGGGGATTCCACATAGATTGGGTGAATCAGGTTGGTCAAGGAAGTCTTGAGGAGACTTCATAGAATACATCCATGCTGGCTTTCTTGAGCAGCATGTTAGTGAACCTACAAGGGAAAATGCTATCTTAGAACTAGTCCTGAGCAATGAGACAGGTAAGATTAACAATCTTGTAGTCAGGGATCCTCTTGGAAAGAGTGATCATAGTATGATTGAATTTCACATACAGATGCAGGATGAAATAGTTAGATCTAAAACTAGTGTATTATGCTTGAACAAGGGAGACTACAGTGGGGTGAGGGAGGAGTTGGCTAATGTAGACTGGGAGCACAGGCAGTTTGGTAGGACAGTTGAGGAACAGTGGAATACTTTCAAAGAGATTTCTCACAGTGCTTAACAGAAGTATATTCCAGTCAAAAGAAAGAACAGTAAGTGTGGGGAGAGCCAGCCTTGGATAACTAAGGAAATAAAAGATAGTATCACATTAAAAGCTCATGTGTACAAAGTCACAAAGAGTAGTGGGAGACTGGAGGATTGGGAAAACTTTAAAAAGCAACAAAGAACAACTAAACGAGAAATAAGGGAAAATAGAGTATGAAAGTAAATTTGACAAAGTATAAAAACTTATAAAAAAGTATAAAAGATAGCAAAATTATTTATAAATATATAAAGCAGAAGAGGGTGGTTAAAGCCAATGTAGGTCCCTTGGAAGACAAGAAGGGGAAATTGATATTGGGTGATAAGGAAATGGCTGAGGCATTGAACGATTATTTTGTGTCAGTCTTCATGGTGGAGGACATGTCTAATACGCCAAAGAATGATGTTACGGACAAAATGGGAGGACCTCGATAAAATCACTGTCACTAAAGAGATAGTGATGAGCAAACTGAAGGGTCTGAAGGTAGGTAGGTCCCCTGGTCCTGATGGGATGCATCCCAGGTTGCTGTGAGAGTTGGCAGAGGTTATAGTAGACGCGTTGGTAATCATTTACCAAAATTCTCTAGACACTGGGCAGGTCTGAGTGGACTGGAAGACAGCAAATGTCACTCCACTTTTTAAAAAAGGCAAAAGACAGGCAACTATAGGCCAGTTAGCTGAACATCTGTAGTTGCGAAGATGCTTGAAGCTGTCATTAAGGAAGAAATAGTAAAACATTTAGAAAGGAATGGTTCCATTAGACAGACGCAGCATGGATTCAGAAAGGGCAGGTCCTGTTTGACAAACTTACTGGAGTTCTTTGAGGACATAATGAGTGTGGTGGATAGAGGGGAACAGGTGGATGTTGTATACTTGGGTTTCCAGAAGGCGTTCGATAAGGTGCCACACGAGAGACTTTTAAATAAGATATGGATGCATGGAGTCAGAGGAAATGTATTGGCATGGATAGTGGATTGGTTAACCGATAGAAGGCAGAGAGTTGGTATAAATGGGTGTTTCTCTGGTTGTCAATCAGTGGTGAGTGGTGTGTCGCAGGGGTTGGTGCTGGGCCCGCAGCTGTTTACCATTTACATTGATGATTTGGAAGAGGGGACTGAGTGTAGCATAGCAAAATTTGCTGATGACACTAAACTGAGTGGAAAAGCAAATTGTACAGAGGATGGGGAGAGTCTGCAGAGGGATATAGAGAGGTTAAGTGAGAGGGACAAGGTCTGGCAAATGGAATACAACGCTGGTAAATGCGAGATCATCCACTTTGGAAAGAATAATAGAAGAGCAGATTATTATTTAAATGGTGAAAGTTTGCAGCATGCTGTTGTGCAGAGGGACTTGGGAGTGCTTGTGCATGAATCGCAAAAAGTTGGCTTGCAGGTACAACAGGTTATTAAGAAAACAAATGGAATGTTGGCCATTGCTAGAGGAATTAAATTCAAGAGCAGGGTGGTCATGCTGCAATTATACAGGGTACTGATGAGGCCACACCCAGAGTACTGTGTGCATTTCTGGTCTCCATACTTGAGGAAGGATATACTAGCTTTGGAGGCAGTGCAGAGGAGGTTCACCAGGTTGATTCCAGAAATGAAGGGGTTAACCTATGAGGAGAGATTGAGTCGCCTTGGACAACACTCTCTGGAGTTCAGAAGAATGAGAGGGGATCTTATAGAAACATACAAAGTTTTGAAAGGGATAGATAAGATGGAAGTAGTAAAGTTGTTTCCATTTGTAGGTGAGACTAGAACTAGGGGACATTGCCTCAAGATTCAGGGGAGAAGATTTAGGATGGAGATGAGGAGAAACTGTTTTTCCCAGAGAGTGGTGAATCTGTGGAATTCTCTGCCCAGGGAAGCAGTTGAGGCTTCTTCACTAAATATATTTAAGAAACAGTTAGGTTTTTACATAGTAAGGGAATTAAGGGTTATGGGGAAAAGGCAGGTAGATGGAGCTGAGTTTACGGACAGATCAGCCATGATCTTATTGAATGGTGGGGCAGGCTCGATGGGGCCGGATGGCTTCTATTTCTTATGTGCTTATGTACTTTCCCACTCCATTGTCCATAGGGATCGCTCCCTCTGTCATTCCTTTGTCCATTTGTCCCTCCCCACTTATCTCCCTCCCAGCACTTACCCCTGCAAGTGGCCAAAGTGCTACACCTGCCCATTCACCTCCCTTCAGGGCCCGAAACTGTCCTTCCGGGTAAGGTAAAACTTCACCTGCGAATCTGCTGGAGTTTCCTATTTGTGTCCGGTGCTCTCACTGCATCCTTGGTGACACCCATCATAAATTGGAGGACCACTTTATTGAGTTCCTGTGCTCCATCTGCCAAAAGCGGAACTTCCTGGTGTCCAAACATTTTAATTCCCATTCCGGCATGTCAATCCATGAAGTCCTCTTGTGCCACGATGAGGCCACTGTCAGGGTAGAGGAGCAACACCTTGTATACTGTCTGAGTATTCTCCAACTGGATGGCATGAATATCGATTTCTCCTTCTGCTAATTTTTTTCCCCTCACCAACCCCACTTCTGTTCACCACTCTGGTCTCTTACCTCTTCTCACCTCCCCTGGGTCCCCTGCTCCTTCCCTTTCTCCTCTCCAATTCCTTCCTCTCCAGCCCTTTACCCTTCTATCCACCCAGCTTCACATATCACCTTCCAGTTGTCCTCCTTTCCCTCTCTCCTCCGTTTTTATTCTGGCATCTTCCCACTTCCTTTCAAGTCCTGAAAAAGGGTCTTGGCCTGAAACGTCAACTGTTTACTCATTTCCACGGGTGCTGCCTGGTCTGCTGAGTTCCTCCAGCATTTCATGTGTATTGCTCTGGATTTCTGCAGAATTTCTTGTGTTTATGAGTCACCAACTCTGCTTTCTCTATCCTGCCTGTTACTTTCTTAAAGAATTCCAAAAGATTTGCCAGGCAAGATTTCCCCTGATGGAAACCATGCAGATTTTAGCCATGTGTTTCCAAGTATTTTAAAACCTCATATTTTAATAATGGACTCTAACATCTTGCCAACCACTGAAGGTGGGCTAACTGGTCTCTTATTTCCTGTCTTTTGCCTTTCTCCCTTCTTAAAGAGTGGAGTGACATTCGAAAATTTCCAGTCCTCCAGAAACATTATAGAATATAGTGATTCTTAAGTACTAATGCCTCTACAAAACTCTGGGGTGGTGTCTATTGGTCTAGGTCAGTGGTTCCCAACGTGGGGCGTATGCCCCACAGGGGGTAATTTGATTTTTAAGGGGGGCAATTCGAAAATGAGTTATTAACAGTGAATTTTTTCTAGTAAGTCTGTGTGAGTATGAGTGTGTGTGCGAGTTAATACATATGTGTATATGCAGAATGCATACATAAAAATACTTGTGTGTATGTACATGTGTAATTGCGTATGTACTGTATATATAGTGTATCACCATCATTACAACTATCAAATGGCTTTCATAATTAAATTAATGAATTGACTGATGTAGGAAGGAACGAATGAACAAGTCCAAACGCGTAAGAAACTCGTACGAGGTCACGCCAATGCTGCTTTTCGCAGTAGCTTTCGGTTCTTGGAGGTGTGAAGGTGTGTACATTGCATCATCTCTTTTAAACGGTGTATCTGTCTTTGTATGCTGTAGAAACGAATCGGCATTGTTTTATTTATTATTATTATTATTATTTTAATATCACTTAATGTTCTTTTTTTTACAATTTCTTAGTAATTTCTTCCTCAGAACTTTAACAGTCCTTTGGTTCTTTTATTTTTCTCTTTCATGAATGCCATGTTCTTTGGAAGTTTGTTTAAACCAAGTTCATGGTCTTTTAGGCTTCCTCCAGGTGAATAGGAGTTCACTTTTTGAATAATAAGAATTATATATCACCACACGGGGCATCAGGATTTTAGAGGTGATTAGGTGGGGCATGGCCAAAAAAAGGTTGGGAACCACTGGTCTAGGTGATGTATCTACCTTCAGACCTTTCAGCTTCCCAAGCTACTCCGTAATAAAAGTGACTACACTCACTTCTACCTCCTGATACTCTTGAATTTCTGGCACACTGTTAGTGTCTTTCACAGTGAAGACTGCGGCAAAATAGCTATTCGGTTTGTCCACCATTTCTTTGTCCCCTTTACAACAGTTTTCAGCAGTCCAATATCCACTCTTGCATCTCTTTCACTCTTTCTATATCTGAAAAAATCTTTTGGTGTTCTTTTATATCATTGGCTTGCTTATCTCCATATTTCATATTTATTATGGTTACACAAAGATTGATTTCTATGTCCTTAATGTCTCGACAACACATTCTGAAGCAGGAGTAAATCTATGTGGATTCAGTAGGAGATTTCCCTATTTCTGAGTGTGGTTACAGATTGGACACTATCACAAGTGGCTGAGTACACCCACATTTTGATTTGATTGTGATTTCAAAGAGACTGCTAAACAGGGGATAGTTGTTTTCCCTCTGGAGAGTTCTTTAAAACAGGAACATTAATTAATATGTTCATATCTACTGTTGTGATATGGAAAGAAGTTTGCACACAGTTGAAGTTGGTTACTGTTCTTGCAAACCAGAGGCCACGCAGGTAAATAGAGTAAGGATAATGACACAGAGGCCTCGGATGTGCAAAAAATCGATACTGAGCCCTTGGAAATATTTGTGACTTTTATGTGAATTTGCATTCCACTGGTTCTACCTCATGTTTATCTATTTGTTTAGAGTTACAGCACAGAATAATCCCTTCTGCCTTTCAAGCCATGCCATATTGTAACCCCCGAGAACACTAGATTTAACTCTAACCTTATCAGGGGACAATTTACAATGACCAGTTAACCTACTAACTGGTATGTCTTTGGACTGTTTGAGGAAACTGGAGCATCGAGAGAAAACACACACATTCCATGGGGAAAGTGAACAAACTTCTTATAGAGGACGTCAGGATTGATCAGGACTTTGACGTCACAAGCTGTAATAACGGCACACTGACCGCTACACTGCCATGGCATTTATAAAGGTGTCAGGTGAGAGATGGCTGGTGTCCCAAGAATCTTTCAGAATAGTTGCCATGTGAATCTCACTCCACCATTGCTCATAAGTAATTGGGTTAACTAGAGACCAATGAGCTTAACATCTTTTGGTGGAAAAGAACTGAATATGTTAAATTTTCTGTTCATTTGAGAGGCTATTAAGTTAAAGTTTGTAGAATTTGAAGAAATTATTGACCACGGTAAAAATTGAGGCAGAAGGGAAGGTGGGCAAATTGCTTGGAAGTGACTAGTTTCTCTCAAAGAACCTTTTCTGGGCCTGCAACTATTCACAGTTTTTAGTATACAATATAAATGATCGGATAAAAAAGTCAAGTATTCAATTTTTGTCAAAAGGTAGGTGATGCTGTTGATGGATATGTTGGATTATTGCTAAGTTTGCAGAATGGGTAAGTATGTAGAACATTAGTTTCAATTTTGGGACTTCAATTTCAATGTGTACTCCCTAAAAAGGAAAAGAAACCTGCAGATCCAACTTGCCTGAATTGCCAAAAGTGTAGGAGCAGCCGGCCAATGCAATTTAAGCATGGGCCTGGTGGATGCTAATCTAACATTAATGGCCATTTTGTAGGACTTTTCAGACCAAGAGAGTCTGAATGGCTCTGGGCCCACATATGACTGGGTCAACTTGACTGGTTTAGCAACCAGGTGGTGAGTGGCTGTGAGCATCCGGTAAGTGTCCATGGTGTAAGTGCCAAGTTGAGTGGATGTTCAGCTAAGTTGGTGATTTGGTCACCGTGGACAGGAATCTCTCTGGTGTTGGATTGCCGTGCAAGAGATGAGTGGTGGTGATTATAGCCCAGGTTAGTGTCAGTGGGGTTGGGGACTGTTAAGAGCTGGACCGATGGGATAGGTTACTGTGAGATAGTGATGGGGTGAGCCATAGGGCATTCCCTCAATGTGATTGCTGAAGCCAAAGTTACTGCCCCTCAGTGGATTTATTACTTTTATGCCAGAATAGAGGTTCAAGGAAAGCAAAAACACCGGCATTTCCTTCAGCTGACAACTCAGTATAAAAGTTCATCACAAAGTCCCATTGTATGCTCGGATTGTGAAGATTGGTCAGATTTTATACATGAGGATTTTAGAGTTCAATTGTCTAACCATTTCAGTGCTGCTTTGAGTTGGATGCATTCTTACTACTGACTTGGCCACAAGATCCTCAACGCATACCACTCTCAACTTCAACCCTCTAAATTCATTTCAGTGGGCCACAGGAGACTTCTGTCTCATCAGTCAATTTGCTATGCATTCCCCAAGCAGCAACTCACCAATCTGACTCTGGCAGACTGGCTCAATTTATATAAATTTCAGGCTTTGCAAACTTTGATTTGAGCCCAACAAGTTGTAAGCATTGCCAGTTTCTCCAATGATATCGATTGCGACCATATGGCATTGCATGCTTCAAATATAAACCCCATACTCACATGATGCAGATAATTTTCCAGTCACAAATTGTGCTGTTTATTTGTGAAGACAGACTTCTTGCATTTGAAATCAAAAAAATTAATTAGATCACAGTATTGTTGAGAAATGATGAACGGTACTGACTATTCTATTGAGAATATAACAAATTAGAGAGCAGGAGTAATGCATTCAGTACCTTGAACCCATTTTGTCATTCAACACCATAACAGAAACATGCCACCTCAATGGTATTTTCCTGTCTAGTCCCTATATACTTTGATCTATAGGTATCTAAACATCTATAAATCCCTGTTTTGATTGTATTCAGTTATTGATCCTCCACAATCCTAATGAATAGACAATTTCAAAAGGGCACTATGCTTTTGGTGAAGAAATTTCACCCTACATGATTTGCCCTTTAGTTTGATCTTTCGACCCAAATTCTAGACTCCTCAGCCTGGGGAAACATCCACCCTCATCTACTTTGATGAGCATTATTTTTTTTCTATATTTCAATGAGGTCACCTGAAATTCTTCTACACTCCAGAAAATTGTGTCTTAGTCTACTCAACCACTTCTCATCTGACAGAACGGCCATCCCAGAACTGGCAGATCTAGAAAAGGGGAGGAAGAACTGGGGAAATTCGGGGAAATAAGCTCTCAGCAGGAGGCCGTATACAGTGAAGGTTTTCAGGGAGCAAATCTTTCACATGCAGCTTGGATTGAGAAATGCAAGAAGTGATTTTACCTTAGTAAGGTGCACCCAACAAAAAAATGCTATTTCTGTGGTTACAACTGTACCAAAGGACAGGAACTGAACATCTATCTACAGCAACTTAGGCATTCTGGCTGTTAACTTTTACACCTCTCTCTCTCTTTCTATGCTGAAACATAAATAGTTAGCAATATTTTTCTACTTACAGCACGTTGCACTGGGAAGATAGTGGAATTCATGCAGAGCAGCTGCAAAACTTGAATATCATTTTCCTCTGGCACCAAAGACAATGTGAACACACATTTACAAGGATAGCAGGTAATTTTTATAATATTTATAGGATTAAATGCAGTCATATTTCAAGGAACTCTGCAGGTCAGGTAGCATTGATGCAGAGGAATAAAGAGTCAACGTTTTAGACCAAGATCATTCATCAAGACTGGAAAGAGTGACGAAGCCAGAATCAGAAGGTGGGAGAAGGGGAAGGAGTACAAATCTAGTTGTTTGATTATTTTCATTTGGAGCTTTAACAAATTGATATAGTGTACATTTGCTGTCAAGTTAACACAGTCTTTGCAGGGAAAGTTGCTAAGTTTATAATTTTAAATGATAGAACATTTTAAAATTATAACAAAATAATTTTTGAACTTGCCACGCAGAATACAGAAGCTTATTTAGTCTATATAGCGTACTAATGAACCAAAGAGTGAGACCATGTTAAGCACATGGGCACAAACACACACACACATGTGCATGGTGTGCAGTTAGTGCATGCGCAGCCACTCCAACCTAGGTGCAGCGCGGGGTCGAGAACTGGACAGTGGTATTTGACTGTCACAAGATACCCATCAACGTTTGTGGTTGACAAGCAGTCACTGGTTTGGTGGTCAGTCCAGGGCAGGTAAGTGTTTTCTTGAGTTATTTCCATGTATTCTGCCTGCTGTTGTTAACTGAAGAAAAAATAAAAGTTGGTTGGATAATATGGTCCTGAATATTTAAATTCTATGTATATGAGAATAACAAAATAGTTGTGGAATGTGCAACAGGTCTTGTAGGTAGACGCCAGCTTAAATACAAATGATTTGCTGGAGAAAATGTAGAGGGAAGTTACTTTCTCAGGGGTTTTGGTGCTCTGTCCTTCTCCAGAAGTCCTTCCCACTTATTTTCACATGAACAACATATGGTTTAAAATGTCTAAAAAAAATAATTTCAAACTAAACCTAAATTATCAGGAAGCAAATACAGGCATGCATATCTGATTATTCCAAATGCTGTCTCTGCAGTTGCAGATGGTGCATGTTTGGGGCAACTGTAAACTTTTGCATAGTAACAATATTTGAAGTCAATCCAGGACACCTCTAATCCACACGAGTTGTCCAGCATTTCCAGTTGTCTGTTATTCTAATTATTCATCCCACTTGCACTCTAACATTTCTGTATTTCCCCTACACTCTCATAAGACTCAATATGAGACTGAAGAACAACATCTCTGTTGTTCATGGCATAGCCAAGGATAGGAGCAGAAGATATGGGGAAGTAATTAATTGGAGAAGGGCTAATTACAATGGAATTAGGGAGTGTAAATTGAGAACAAATATTTTCAGGGAAATGCACAGCAGAAGTGTGGTGATTGTTTGGGAACACTTGCATGGGGTTCTGGATAACTTGTCCCAGTGAGACAAGGTTGACAAGAGGTGTATTATTTAGTCAAGAGGAAGAAGGAAACATATTTAAGATTTAGCAAGTAAAACTCAGACATAGGTTATAAGGTAGCCTGTCATGGTCCCTTTTGGCAATCGCCCATCTGTCTATTTACCTCAGGAATTGGGCCTCAATTACCTCGTTTAGTTCCAATCATTCCCAGGTTCCACTAACTACAAACACCTGTTTTCCATCAGCAAATGCAATATAAAACACCTGTGACCACAATGAGGAGCTGCTAGTTTGTTGGTTGACTCTGGTGTGAGTAACCTTGTTTCATGGTTCTTAGGACTACCAGTTCTAGGTCTAACACCGCTCCTAGATGCTGACTCTATGCTTGCTATGTTAATAACACCTCCCGACTCTACCTCCACGCCCGTGTTCTGCACTTGGGTTTGTCCACTGCCATGTTCATGTAACATAGCCAGGAATGAGTTTAAGAAGGGACTTAGAGGAGAGCTTGAAGGGGATGTGAGAAGATTTTGGTGAGAAGATTTTGGCGAGAAGATTTTGGCAAGAAGGATAAAGGAGTTTTACACATACATGAAGAATAGGGGGATGACTCTAGTGAAGGTTGGTTTGCTCAGAGATAAAAAGTGAAACACACGCCTGGAGGCAGAGAAGGAGTAGGAGTGGTCCTTAATGAATACTTCATCAGCAAGAGGCACTTTGACTAATGTGAGGCGAGTGTTGATATGGAGCTGTTGAAATTAAGAAAGGGGCAGTTGAGTTACTGCATGCCACCGTCACCAAACAAGGAATAGTCCACCCCAATGCATTTCAAATCATAGTTGGGGACTTCAATCAGGCTTATTTGAAGAAATCTCTGCCCGATTACCATCGGCATATAACCTGTAGCACCAGAGGTCCCAACACACTAGAACACTGCTATGCTACAATAAGGAATATTTTACCATTCCATGCCCAGACTGCATTTTGGGAAATCTGGTTGCATAGCTAGCCTTTTCCTACCTGCATACAGGCAAAGGCTGAAGAGAGAGGCTCCAGAGTTACGGATAACAAAGGGGTGGTCGCGGGAGGCCTGGAGTGGTTAGGGGATTGCTTCGAGTCAGTGGACTGGGCTCTGTGCAAGGGCTCATCAATAGATCTGAATGATCAATCTTGCATGCGAAGTGGCAGTTCCTGACTGAACTTGAATCAATGAAGGATGCTTGACAGATTGAATGCTATTACTTTTTACAAAGCAAAATCAAGTGACATAGGTGAAAACAGGGCTTCACTCCCAGGTGAGATCAATTTGACCATCAAAACATTCACATACTCCAACAGACCCCGAAGATCCAGTAATTTTGTCTCTGAGGCCAACATAAGAATATCCTTCAGGCGAGTGAGCCCACAGGAAGCATCGTACCAGGTGGAGTACCTGGATGAGTACTAAATTCCTGTGCTGATCAACTGGAGTGTTCACCGATATCTTTAACCTCTCACCTTGACAGTCTGAGATACCCACCTGTTTCACACAAGCTTCAATGATACCGGTGCTTAAGAAGAATGTGGGGTAACCTGCTTCAATGACTATCGTTCAACACTTCCATTCACAGGAATGAAGTGTTTTGAGAGGATAATAATGAAACACATCAACTCCTGCCTGAGAAACAACTTAGATCTTCTCCAATTTGCCTACTGGCACAATAGGTCCAGAGCAGATGCCTTTTCAGTGGCTCTTCACTCAGCCCTGGAATATCAGGATGCTCTTTTATCTACTACAACTTGGCATTAAATACTATCATCCCCTCAACAAGCTTCAAGACCCTGGCCTCAATAACTCCTTATACAATCGTATCCTTGATTAATTATACAATTATCCTTGCCTACTCCTGCACCTATTTTCTATGTTTCTATGTTTTTTTTACCTTATTTGCAGACCCCAGTCAGTCTGGATTGGCAACAACTCCTCCTCTACGACTCCACCGCTGCCTGTGAGGAGTTTGTACGTTGTCCCCGTGACCCCACGGGTTTCCTCCAGGTTTTCCACTTTCCTCTCGTAGTCCAAAGACGTACGGCTTGGTAGGTTAATTGGTCACTGTAAATTGCTCCATGATGAGGCTAAGATTAAGATCAGGGATTGCTGGGCGGCACAGCTCAAAGCGCTGGAAGGGCCTGCTCTGCGCTGTGTCAATAAATAAATTTAAATAAAACAATTTCCATCAACACAGGAGAACCATGAGGTTGGCTGCTTATCCCCTGCCCTATTTGCTTTCCACTTATGTCTGCATGGCTAAGCGTAGCTCCAATGCCATATTTAAGTTGACAGATAACACCACTGATGTTGGCCGAATCAAAAGTGGTGATAAATCAGCATACGGGGCGGGGGGGGGGGGGGGAGACTGGAAATCTGGCTGAGTGGAGCCACAGCAACAACTCTCACTCAGAGTCAACAAGAGCAAGGAGCTGATTATTCACTTCTAAACTATTTTCTAAACAGGAAGCAAATTCAGAAATCAGAGGTGCAAAAGGCCTTTGGGAGCCCTTGTGAAGCATTCTCTAAATTTGCAGGTTGAGTCTGTGGTGAGGAAGACAAATGCAATGTTAGCATTCATTTCAAGAGGACTAGAATATAAAAACAAAGATGTAATGTTGAGGCTTTATAAGGTATTGGTCAGACCACACTTGGAGGATTATGAGCAGTCTTGGGCCCCATATCCAAGAAAGAATGTGCTTGCATTGGAGAGAGTGCAGAGGAGGTCATGAGAATGTTCTTGCGAATGAAAAGAGGGACCTTGGGTCTCTACACTCTGGAGTTTAGAAGAATAAGGGGGAATCTCATTGAAACCTATCGAATATTGAAAGATCTGGATTGAGTGGATGTGGAGAGGATGTTTCCTATATTTGGGGAGTCTAGGAACAAGAGGGCACAGGCTCAGAAAAGAGTGACCATCCATTTAGAACAGAGATAAGAAGGAATTTTCTTTAGCCAGGTATCAAGATTGTTTAATGTCATTTCCATTACACAAGTGTAAAGAAGAATGAAGCATTTGTCATTCCAGATCTGGTGCAGCACAAAATAACACAATTAAGATGAAGATCACAATAATAGTAGGAAAAAAAACAGTAACTGGAAATATGTAAGATACATATATAAATTGATTGTATGTCAAAGTTTATGGGGAGAAGGCAGGAGTAAAAGGTTCAGAGGGATAGTAAATCGGCCACAATGGAATGGCAGAGCGGACTCGATGGACTGAAAGGCCTAATTCTGCTCGTGTGTCTTATGGTAAGGAAGTGCATGGTTGTGGACTTTGGTGGAAAGAATAAAGGTGTAGACTATTTTTTAATCAGGATGAAAATTCAAAAATCAGAGTTGCAAAGTGACTTGGGAGTCCTTGTGCAGGATTCCCTAAAGGTTAACTTGCAGGTTGAATCAATGTTAAGGGAGGCGAGTACAATGTTTGCATTCATTTCCTGATGTCTAGAATATAAGAGAAGGATCTAATGCTTTAGAGGCATTGGTCAAGACTGCATGTGGAATATTGTGAGCGGTTTTGGGCTCCTTGTTTAAGAAAAGTTGTGCTGGGATTGGACAGGATCCATATGATGTTCATGAGGAAGATTCTGGAAATGAAAGGGTTAACGTATGAGGAGCATTTGATGGCTCTGGGCCTGTAGTTTCTAGAGTTTAGAAGAATGGGGGGGGGGGGGGGGGAGGTGGTGGCTCTTACTGAAACCTATTGAATATTGAAGGACCTAATTTGAGTGGCTGTGGAGAGGACCTTTCCTATGGGAGGTGACTCTAGGACCAGCATGGACAGCTTCAGAATAGGGAGTCGTCATTTTGGAACAGAGATGAGGATGGATTTCTTTAGCCAGAAGGTGGTGAATCTGTGGAATTCATTGCCACAGATGGCTACAGAAGCCAAGTCTACAGTATATTTAAAGGGAAGGTTGATCGGTTCTTGGTTAATCAGGATTACAGGGAAAAAGAAGAACAGTGTTAAGATGGATAATATATCAACCGTGATGGAATGGTGGAGCACACTCAGTGGGCTGAATGGCCTAATTCTCCTATGGTCTTCAAGGAATGCACAATTGACTCGCTCCTCAACAACAAGTGAGGCAAAGCTGACTGTGGTAACTAATGATTGATCTCCCTCTTATCCACTGCCAGGAAGGTCCTGTCCTGTGTAGTTGTCAACTGCCTAATTACCAGCATATCAGAAGCGAGCATCCCTGAGACAGAGTGTGGTTTTTGTTGGGGTGATGGCACTATAAACATGGTTTTCGCTGTACATCAGGTTCAGGAAAGGTGCACAGAATAAAACTTGAACGTATGCCATTTTCATAGATCTAACCAAAGCGTTCAACGAAGATGTTCTGTGGGCAGTGTTGTTGAAGCTAGGGTGCCTTTGCCGATTCATCAACTTCATTCACCGCTTCCATGACAATGTGACTGCCCTCATCCTGTCAAACAGAGAAACTTCAGACCCATTCAACATTTCAAACAGTGTGAAACAAGAATGTGTGTTGGCCATCAGAGATCTTGAACAGGGAGTGTATCTGAAGTACAGGCTCAATGGATCACTCTTTGACCTGTATTGTTTGAAAGTCAAAGATGATTGATGTGCTTGTCCTTGAAGTACTTTATGCTGATGACTGTGCCATGATGGCCCATACAGAGTCTGATCTCCAAATTACTGTCAACAGCTTTGCAAAGTCCTCTCGTCTCTGGCCTCACCATCATCTTGGTAAAGACAGAAGTCCTATTTCACTTTCCTGCTGGATCTGCTGTTGCTTCTCGTTCCATCACCATCAAAAACATTGAATATGGTAGATGGGGTCAGGTACCTTGGCAGCATCATCCCTTGTGATGGCTTCCTGGACGAGGAAGTCAAGTCCAGGATTTGCCAGGTCAGCTAGAACTTTGCTTGCCTGTGTTCACCCGTGTTGAACCAAACCAACAGTGAACTATCCAGAAGCTTAAAGTTTACAATACTGTCATTGTTGCAGTCTCCTTTATCGCTCTGAAACATGAACTGTTTACAGAAGACATCTCGGACAACTAGAGCGCTTCCACATTCGTAGCCTAAGGTTGACCCTGGGCATCCACTGGCAGAACCAAATCACAGACCTAGAAGACCTTGACTGAGCCAAAGTCACATGCATTGAGATCGTGATGCTGAAAGTCCAGCTTTGATGGATAGGACATGTCACACACATGGATGACTCCAGAATCCCCAAACAGCTACTGTATGCTGAGTTATTTCTGGGCGAGAGGAGCCAAGGTAGGCCCCTCAAGAGGTTTAAAGATGTGAAAGGCTAAGCTCACATCTGCTGGACATACTCCTAAACAGCTGGTACAAGACCAGAACAAGAACAGCACAAGACCAGATTGGACGGTTTACCTTGGCCACGACCATACTGAGGAGAGGCACCATGCCCAAGAGTGATGAAATACTGCCACAGTAATTCCTGCAGCTGACTCACGGCACATCCCCTGCCCTCACTGCCAATGAACTTGCCACTCAAGAATTGGACTCCAAAACCACATTCAGGTTCATAACAGAGGAGCTGCACAAGAACACTCATCACCGTCAGACACAATATATGACCACCACAGAGGAGAGATGGAACTGGAAAGGGAATGAAGGATCTGGTGGGTGAAATGTATGGAAACATAGATAAAAATACAGCACAATACGGGCCCTTCGGCCCACAAAGCCATGCCAAACATGTCCCTGCCTTAGAACTACTTAAGCTTTACCATAGCCCTCTATTTTTCTAAGCTCCATGTAGCCATCCAGGAGTCTCTTAAAAGACCCTATCGTTTCTACCTCCACCGCCGCCGCTGGCAGCCCATTCCACGCACTCACCACTCTCTGCATAGAAAACTTACCCCTGACATCTCCTCTGTACCTACTTCCAAGCACCTCAAAACTATGTCCTCTTGAGCTAGCCATTTCAGCCATGGGGAAAAGCCTCAGACTATCCACAAGATCAATGCCTGTCATTATCTTGTACACCTCTATCAGGTCACCTCTCATCTTCCATTGCTCCAATTTAGAAAAGGCCGAGTTCACTCAACTTGTTCTCATAAGGCATGCTCCCCACTCCAGGCAACATCCTTGTAAATCTCCTCTGCACCCTTTCTATGGTTTCCACGTCCTTCCTGTAGTGAGGCAACCAGAATTGAGCATAGTACTCCAGGTAGGGTCTGACCAGGGTCCTATATAGCTGCAACGTTACCTCCTGGCTCTTAAACTCAATCCCATGATTGATGAAGGCCAATGCACCGTATGCCTTCTTAAACACAGAGTCAACCTGCGCAGCAGCTTTGAGTGTCCTTATGGACTTGGACCCCAAAATCCCTCTGATTCTCCACGCTACCAAGAGTCTTTATATTAATGCTATATTCTGCCATCATACTTGACCTACCAAAATGACCAACCTCACACTTATCTGGGTTATCTGGTGTGAGTGGTAAGTGGATGGAATCAGGAGGAGGGGGAACAAATATGGGTTTGAGGGGCTTGGGGAGGGTGGGATAATGCTTACTTTCTTCTCTCTCATTTTTCACATTTATTTGGGATCTTATTATTCTTTCACCATTTTAGCCCTGTTTCATCTATTTTCTCTGATGGTTTTACTGAGGCAGTTATAGCAATCATAAGTATGCTAAATTTGCCACAGATTTGAGGTAAATTACATAATAACAATTAACATTCTCTTTAGTCTTTTAAAGTTAATTAACACTAACTTAGAACCAAAAGCTGTAACTGTAGGGGAGAAGGAAAATATCTAATTGTAAAGGCAATACAATTTGAATCACGTTAACTGATATCCTGGCAAAGCTGTTTTTTTTCTGATTATAGCAATCTGCCTTTCAGATAAAACATCTGGTGAAAGCTCTTTTCAGATGAGGGGAAGTGCTGACTCTATACAATTTTTTATGAGCTGGCTGATAAAATATACAGCTCCAAGTAATTCATCAGTTTCCCTGGGAGTGGGGGATGTAGTAGTATGGCATTTCAAAGAATATTCAAATCCCAGAACTGGCAGCTAGTTTTGTTATTCTTCTGTTGACTTCGCAGTGTGTTTTGAAATGTCAACATCTGTAATATAACTATGGTCTGTTGTGGCAGTTGTGGTACAGATTGACAAACAGAAGTTGAAAAGCAAGCAAATGGTAAGACTTGGCATCTCTTCTATTCCCAATAACAATTTCCTTTTGTATGGCACCTTCAAGGTATTAAAGCTTCTTAAGGTACTTTAGAGGATTTTTGCTGATGGTCAAAACCACTTGTAGTTATTAGGATAGGTCCCCAGAATCTTGGTCTAAGAGAGAGGTTCTTTCCACTCAAAGAATGAACAAGAAAGGTGACAAAAACATTTAGGGAGCATCTGCAGAGCTGAGAGACCAAATAACCGAAGACATGACTGCCAGTAGCATAGTTATCAAAGTCAGGAAAGCATTCTTTTTGAGTTGCAAAGTTCACAAAGGCTTTAAGAGGTAATAGGTATTGAGCAGCTAAAGGATTTGAACTAATGTGTTGGTAATGCTATAGACTCCAGAAATATTGAAAAATATACGAGGGGAAAATGCCCACCTTAGCCACATAGGGGGTAATTTGTGACCTTAATAGTGCTGAAATGCTCAATTATATTGGAAAGTTTTAATATGTTTTAGGAAATACGTTCAGCAATTTGGAAGGTGTCACACATCTGGAAGGCCGGGAAGTGGCCTGGTCGAGGGAAGTGCCTGGTGTGAAAAGTGCTAGTCTTTGACTCGAGAGTCTTCGGCATGGAGACTACGCCAGGCACAATTGGAGAGGGTGAAGACATGACCGCTAAGCTGATTCAGTGTGCTACGTGCATGATGTGGGAGGTCAGGGACACTGATGGTGCCCCCGGCTGCTACAGCTGTGGAAAGTGTGTCCAGATTCAGCTTCTGAAGGAGCATGTTGCAGCACTGAAGAAAGAACTGGATGACCTCAGGTTTATCCGTGAAAACGAGGGTTTTCTGGACAGGACCTACAGTGAGGTCATTACGCCGAGGATACTGAAAGAGAGAAAGGAGGCGCGATGAGGAAGGAAAGGATGCTTGAAGTAAAGGAGACCCCAGGGGATGTACCTCTCGTAAACAGGTTCACCTTCTTGGAAGCTGTCAGGACAGAAGATACTGCCAGTCTGAGAGGTGGACAGGTCTGCGAGCCAAAAATTGGTGCAGAAGCAGAGCGGAGGAGTCGGACATCAGGAAGAGCCGTGGTAGTAGGGGACTCCATAGCAAGAGGTACGGAAAGGGGTTTCTGCGGCAACAGGCGAGATTTAAGGATGGTGTGTTGCCTCCCTGGTGCTAGGATCCAGGACATCACGGACCGATTGCAGGGAATCCTCAAGGGTGAAGGTGAACAGCCGGAAGTGGTAGTGCATGTCGGCACAAATGACATCGGGAAGAAGAGGAAGGACATTCTGCAGCGGGACTTCAAAGAACTCAGAAGAAGGCTGAAAAGCAGGACTTCCTGGGTGGTTATCTCTGGTTTGCTTCCAGTTCCTCGTGCTGGAGAGGGCAGGAACAGGGAGATAATGGATCTGAATGTGTGGCTGAGGAACTGGTGCAGGAAGCAAGGATTTACATTCTTGGACCACTGGGATCTGTTTTGGGGTAGGGATGAATTGTACAAAAGGGACAGGTTGCACCTTAATAGGCGGGGGACCAGCACTCTGACAGACAGGTTTGCCACTGCAACACGGATGTGTTTAAACTAAGTAGTGGGGGGGAGGGGATGAACTGGAAATATAAGGATGGAGTTAAAGGGAAAGTGAAAATAAGAAAAGTTAAAAAGGACAACAGAATCAATGGAGTAGAAAGCTCAAGAAGAGATCATACAGTATGGCCAAGTGAAATAGGAATTGATATGAAAGGAGAGGGGAGTACCAAATTAAAAGTATTATATATTAATGCAAGAAGTATAAGGAATAAAGTAGATGAGCTTGAGGCTCAGTTGGAAATTGGCAAATACGATGTTGTGGGAATAACTGAGACATGGCCTCAAGTAGACAGGGCCTGGGAAATGAATATTCAAGGATATACATCTTATCGAAAGGACAGACTGACTGGCAGAGGGTGTGGGGTGGCTCTGTTGGTGAGGAATGATATTCAGTCCCTTGCGAGGGGGGACATAGAATCTGGGGATGTAGAGTCAGTATGGATAGAACTGAGAAATTCTAAGGGTAGAAAGACCCTAATGGGAGTTATCTACAGGCCCCCAAACAGCAGTCTGGATGCAGGGTGTAAGTTGAATGAAGAGTTAAAATTGGCATGTTGCAAAGGTAATGATACAGTTGTCATGGGGGATTTCAACATGCAGGTAGACTGGGAGAATCAGAATGGTACTGGACCCCAAGAAAGGGAGTTTGTGGAGTGCCTCCGAGATGGATTCTTAGAACAGCTTATACTGGAGCCTACCAGGGAGAAGGCAATTCTAGATTTAGTGTTGTGCAATGAACCAGATTTGATCAGGGACCTGGACGTAAAGGAACCATTAGGAGGCAGTGACCATAATATGATATATTTTAATCTACAATTTGAGAAGGAGAAGGGAAAATTGGATGTGTCAGTATTACAGTTGAACAAAGGGAACTATGGAGCTATGAGGGAGGAGCTGGCCAAAGTTCAATGGAACAATACCCTAGCAGTGAAGACAGTGGAACAAAAATGGCAGGTATTTCTGGGAATAATGCAGAAGGTGCAGGATCGGTTCATTCCAAAGAGGAAGAAAGATCCTAAGGGGAGTAAGGGGAGGCTGTGGCTGACGAGGGAAGTAAAGGGCAGTATAAAAATAAAAGAGAAGAAGTATAACATAGCAAAGATGATCGGGAAACCGGAGGACTGGGAAGCTTATAAAGAGCAACAGAAGATAACAAAAAAGGCAATATGCCAAGAAAAAATGAGGTACGAAGGTAAACTAGCCAAGAATATAAAGGAGGATAGTAAAAGCTTCTTTAGGTATGTGAATAGCAAAAAAATAGTTAAGACCAAAATTGGTCCATTGAAGACAGAAACAGGTGAATTTATTATGGGGAACAAGAAAATGGCAGATGAGTTGAACAGGTACTTTGGACCTGTCTTCACTCGGGAAGACACAAACGATCTCCCAGATGTTATAGTGGCCAAAGGAACTGGGGTAAAGGGTGAACTGAAGGAAATTTATATTAGGCAAGAAACAGTGTTGGATAGACTGTTGAGTCTGAAGGCTGATAAGTCCCCGGGACCTGATGGTCTGCATCCCAGGGTACTGAAAGAGGTGGCTCTAGAAATCGTGGACACATTGGTAATCATTTTCCAATGTTCTATAGATTCAGGAACAGTTCCTGTGGATTGGAGGGTGGCTAATGTTGTCCCACTTCTCAAGAAAGGAGGGAGAGAGAAAACAGAGAAGACCGGTTAGCCTGACGTCAGTGGTGGGAAAGATGCTGGAGTCAATTATAAGAGGAAATTACGACACATTTGGATAGCAGTAGAAGGATCAGTCTGAGTCAGCATGGATTTATGAAGGGAAAATCATGCTTGACTAATCTTCTGGAGTTTTTTGAGGCTGTAACTATGAAAATGGACAAGGGAGAGCCAGTGGATGTAGTGTACCTGAACTTCCAGAAAGCTTTTGATAAAGTCCCACATAGGAGATTAGTGGGCAAAATTAGGGCACATGGTATTGGGGACAGAGTACTGACATGGATGGAAAATTGGCTGGCTGACAGGGAACAAAGAGTAGTGATTAATGGGTCCCTTTTGGAATGGCAGGCTGTGACCAGTGGGGTACCGCAAAGTTCGGTGCTGGGACTGCAGCTGTTTACAATATACATTAATGATTTAGATGAAGGGATTAAAAGTAACATTAGCAAATTTGCCGATGACACAAAGCTGGGTGGCAGTGTGAAATGTCAGGAGGATGTTATGAGAATGCAGGGTGACTTGGACAGGTTGGGTGAGTGGGCAAATGTATGGCAGATGCAGTTTAACGTAGATAAATGTGAGGTTATCCACTTTGGTGGCAAGAACAGGAAGGCAGATTACTATCTAAATGGAGTCAAGTTAGGAAAAGGGGAAGTACAATGAGATCTAGGTGTTCTTGTACATCAATCAATGAAAACAAACATGCAGGTACAACAGGCAGTGAAGAAAGCTAACGGCATGCTGGCCTTTATAACAAGAGGAATTGAGTATAGGAGTAAAGAGGTCCTTCTGCGGCTGTACAGAGCCCTGGTGAGACCCCACCTGGAGTATTGTGTGCAGTTTTGGGCTCCAAATTTGAGGAAGGACATTCTTGCTATTGAGGGAGTGCAGCGTAGGTTCACAAGGTTAATTCCCGGAATGGCGGGACTGTCATATGTTGAAAGATTGGAGTGACTGGGCTTGTATACACTGGAATTTAGAAGGATGAGAGGCGATCTGATTGAAACATATAAGATTATTAAGGGATTGGACACACTGGAGGCTGGAAGCATGTTCCCACGGATAGGTGAGTCCAGAACTAGAGGCCACAATTTAAGAATAAGGGGTAGGCCATTTAGAACAGGGATGCAGAAAAACTTTTTCACCCAGAGAGTGGTGGATATGTGGAATACTCTGCCCCAGGAGGCAGTGGAGGCCAAGTCTCTGGATGCATTCAAGAGAGAGTTAGATAGAGCTCTTATAGATAGCGGGGTCAAGGGATATGGGGAGAGGGCAGGAATGGGGTACTGATTGTGTATGATCAGCCATGATCACAGTGAATGGCGGTGCTGGCTAGAAGGGCCGAATGGCCTACTCCTGCACCTACTGTCTATTGTTTATCTTTGGAGAACAGGAGACTGGCAACGTGTTGATAGCTTGCATGGAGTAATGAGTATAGGTACATTTCTTGAGGAAATGATGTCAGATTTGAAAGGTGCTGGTGGTTTTGGAAAGGCAGAACTTTTGCTAACATCGATGAAATGGAAGCAAATGAAGGAAGTTTGGTGGGAACTGGGTAAA
Source organism: Hypanus sabinus (assembly GCF_030144855.1). Taxonomy (NCBI): domain Eukaryota; kingdom Metazoa; phylum Chordata; class Chondrichthyes; order Myliobatiformes; family Dasyatidae; genus Hypanus; species Hypanus sabinus. The sequence goes on from NC_082722.1 coordinate 49,129,565, forward strand.
ATATCAGGAAGTTGAGCTTATTGAGGGCTTAAAGTGTGATAGGGGAAAAATACAATATGATGATGCCAGGAGAGGAGGGAGATTGTGTGCTTGAAGGCCAAGGGGAAGTAACATAGGAAACTGAAACAATGGTATTTATTTCAGGCAAAGTATTCTATAAAACTTCACCCATTTTGCTGCGACAGGGTTGGAAAACTTGGGAACTTTGTATATAACTTGGGAGCATTACATACAACTCGGGAGGATTACATTTTACTCGGGAACATGGAATAGTTCTTGGAAATCTGGAGGGCCATGGGAGACCCAGGAAACCTTGACAGCCTTGAATGAAGACTATATAAGCTCAGAACATAGACTCGGAAAGTAGCCTTGGGGAAACTTGAAACGTAGTCTTGGGACAAGCACTGAGAATAGAAGGGACTCTTGCCTCCAGCCAACCAATAGCCAAGCCGCTAGCAAACCTCCACTAGATCCATTTATTTCACGGGGTCCTACTGTCACAGTGTGTGCTGACAGACGTCTGAAACCAGGTGTGGAGGAACAATAGACTCCCACATAGAGACAGAAACAAGAGCTTACTCATGGGAATACAAACAGAACATCAGAGGCTTGACTGAGTGAAACCCTGAGACAAATCATTCTCAAAACACACAAAGTCCCCATGATAAGTGCCAACTGGGAGACTGCTTTAAATAATCATAGAAAACCGAAAACCCGTGCCAGTCAAAATAAGCTCGACAAAATTGAACAGAAAGCAGAAGGGCTTAATGACTCTAGATAAGACAACAATAAACAAATTCAGGCCCAATGGGCTCGTCACAGTTCTTACATGTGCCATTACTGAAACTCTTGATTGGACAGAAGAAAGTGCATCCTTCTGCATAAACATAAGCAACCTAAGCTGCTTATTCACAGTCGTTTCAAGAAACACTTTGGAAAGTAAATTAACTGACTATATTTGCCCTTATTCAACTGAGACAAAAGAAAAGAACTCAGCCACGATGCACATTATATGTACACGTATCAAATTTCTTCTGTCGAAGCACGATACTGAGTATGGCAATTTTTCTTCATGTGAAATAGGATTGATCTTTATGTACACTGAAATGGACATTATTCTAGGATTTTTATTGGGATGGTGGGAAGATTTTGATCAGAATTGATTGAGCAGAGAATTCTATATAAGAATTTGATTTATTTGCTGTTTATTATCTATTGGCAAATTAGTAGAGCTAACACAGAATCCTGTCCTAGGACAGAGATGGACCAGGAATAGAATTGTGAGAGAGCAATCAGTTATACACAGGCCTGATGGCCGAAGAAGATCACATCACAATACAGTCAGATAGAGAAGGGCAGCACAAGGTATAAGGGAAAGGACTTTACTGAGACCCAGACACTCATTCCAAAAGTTGAACTTCAGCATTCTGAGAGAAGTTGGACAACTGAGTGGAGTTTTTTCCACATTTTTTTTAACTTATTCATATTGGTGGAAACTTGACGTCTTAACTTTGGCAAAGTGGCTATGGTTCTGTGTCAAATAGTACACTCTGGATAAACATATATTACATGCGTAGTTTAACTTGAATTGAGCTGCCCTGTTAGTGATTATAAAGCCTCTCATAATCTCAAGTTTGCTTAGTGAGATGTAATTGAATTATAAACATTTTATTAAGCCATGTTTTCCATAGAACAACTCCTATGTTCCAGAAAGAGAAAAGTGTTACAAGGCAGGAACGGGAGCATAGTACAGATTGTACTACATGATAGTCCAGTGGCTGAGGGAGTGGTGCAGAAGACAGAGTTTCAGATTTCTGGATCATTGGGATCTCTTCTGGGGAAGGTGTGACCTGTATAAAGAGAATGGATTACACCTGACCCTGAGAGGGAACAATATCCCTGTGGGACAGGTTTGCTAGAACTGCTGGGGAGGGTTTAAACTAATTTGGCATGGAGACAGGAACCAGTTAAAGATTAGCAGGTATGACATTGCAGACATCACTGGGTTGTGGCAGAGAGATCAGAATTGGGAACTTAACATTCAAGGGTAACATTGTGGCAAAAGGACAGGTAGGTAGGCAGAGGAGGTGTGATGGCTCTCTTGATAAAGAAGTAAATCAAATCCTTAGGAAGAGGTGACATGGAATTGGAAGGTGCAGAATCCTTGTGGGAAGAGTTAAGAAACTTCAAGGGTGTAAAGGTTCTGATGGGAGAATTTACAGGCGACCAAACAGTAGCCAGAACATGGAGTACAAATTACAATGGGAGATAGGGAATGCATATAGTAAGGGCAATATTATGATTGTCCTGGAGGATTTCAATGTGCAGGTAGATTGGGGAAATCAGGTTGGTGCTGGATCCCAAGAGAGGGAATTTGTAGAATGTCCATGAGATGATTTTTAAGAAAGGCTTGTGGTTGAACTCAGTAGGGGAAAGGCAGTTCTGGATTGGGTGTTGTATAATGAACCAGATTTGATTAGGAAGCATAAGGTAAAGGAACCCTCAGGAGACAATGATCATAATATGATAGAATTCACCCTGCAGTTTGAGAGGGAGAAAAAGTCGGATCTATCGATATTACAGTGGGGTAAAGGGAATTAGAGAAGCAAGAGAAGGGAGTTGACCCAAGTTGATTGGAAGGGGACACTATCAGGGATGATGGCAAAACAGCAGTAGCTGGAGGGTTTTGGGGGCAATTTGGAAGGCGCGGATAAACACACCAAAAAACGTTTTCTAAGAGGAAGGTGAGGTAACCATGGTTGACAATGGAAGCCAGAGAGGAAGCAGGGAGTCTGCAGATGGACTTAGACAGATTGGGAGAATGAGCAAAAAGTGGCAGATGGAATATAGTGTAGGGAAGTGTATGGTCATGTACTTTGATGGAAGGAATAAAGGCATAGACTATTTTATAAATGTGGAAAGAATCTAATGTGCAAAGGGTCTTGGGAGTCCTCATGGAGCATTCCCAGAAGGTTAACTTGCAGGTTGAGTTGATAAGGAAGGCACATGCAATATTAGCATTCATTTTGTGAGGATTAGAAAACAAAAACAAGGATGTAATGCTGAGGCTTTATAAGGTATGGGTTAGACTGCTTTTGGAGCATTGTGAGCAGTTTTGGGCCCCTTATCTAAGAAAAGAAGTGTTGGCATTGGAGGGGGTCCAGAAGAGGTTTACGAAAATGATTCCTGGAATCAGAAGGTTAATGTACAAAGAGTGTTTGAGTGTTTGATGGCTCTGCGCCTGTACTTGCTGGAGTTTAGAAGACTGAGGGTTGGGGGGGGGGTAGAAATCTCATTGAAACATCAAATATTGGAAGTCCTAGAGAGAGAGGATATGGAGAGAATGTTTCTAGGACCAGAAGGCACAGCCTCAGAATAAAGTGATGTCTATTTTGAACAAAAATGAGGAGGTATTTTTTAGCCAGAGGGTGGTGAATCTGTGGAAATCATTGCCATGGACAACTGCAGAGACTAAGTTATTGAGTATATTTAAAGCTGAGGTTGATAGGTTCTTGATTAGTCATGGCATCAAAGGTTATGGGGAGAAGAGAGGAGAATGTGGTGGGAGGGAAAATAAGTTAGTCATGATAGAATAGTGGCACAGACTCGATGGGCAGAATGGCCTGATTCTCTGTCTTTGGCATGAAATCTTTTGCTTTCAACAACAATACAGTGCAAGTCCCTAAAATAACTATAAATTACAAAGTAAGCAGTGTGCAAAAAAAGAAATAATGAGGTATCATTCATGAGCTCATGGACTGTTCAGAAATCTCTGAAAAGTGAGAAGAAACTTCAGGCTCCTGTCCCTTGTCTTTGATGGCAGTAATGAGAAGAGAGCATGTCCCAGATGGTGATGGTCCTTAATGATTGAATGCTCTCTTCTTGATGTACCTCCTTCTGAAGACGTCCTCAACGCTGAGGTGTGGTTGTGTTTGTGATGGAGCTAGCTGAGACCATAACATCTGCAGCCTCTTCTAATCATGGTATGAAGCCTTCACAACAGGACTGGTGGAGGTTCTCCCATTTTCCAGCTTTCTGAGGTCCATAATCAATTCCTTATTCTTGTTGATTTGAGTGTGAGGTTGTTGTTGCCACACCATTTAGCTAGCTGATCTACCTCAATCTTGTACATTACTATGTTGCTCTCTGAGATTCTACCAGCTACGTCATTGAGGTACACTTGTGTTCTTTGTCAGCATGGAGGAACTGTTATCAGTAAACCTTGCTGACTGTGGTGTCCCAATGAGTAAGTCAAGGATCTACTTTGTATAGAGGCCCCTGTTTAGATGCTGGGTGATTAATACTGAGAAGATAATGGCACTGAACACTGAGCTGTAATCAATAAGAAGCTGCCTGGTGGATGCATTGCTGTTGTCTAGATTCCAAAGCAGACCGGAGAGCCAGTAAGATTGTATACACTGTAGACCTATTGTGACAGTAGGCAAATTGCAGGTCCTTGCTTAAGCAGGAGTTATTTTTAGCCATAACATCTCCTTAAAGCATTTCATTACAGAAGGTATGAGTGCTACTGGTCAGTAATCATTGAGGCAGCTCACCCTGCTCTTTTTGGCTATTGGAATGATTGCTGCCCTTTCAAAACAGGTGAGACTTTCAGTTGTGAGAAATTGAAGATGCCCTTGAACACTCCTGCCAGTTGGTTTGTACAGATTTTCAGCATCCTGTCAGGTACACTACTTTGGTCCTGAAGCCTTGTGAAGGTTTGTCCTCTGGAAGGGTATTTTGACATTGGCCTCCAAGACAGAAATCATAGTCACCAGATGCTCTAGGGATTTCCATAAATGTGTTATTTTTTTCCTTTCAAAGAGTGCATAGAAAGTGTTGAGCTCATTGAGGACCAAAGCCTCACTGTCATTTATACTTAGGCTTTGCCTTATGGGAAGTAATGGCATATAAACTATCTTTACATGTCAATAAAGATGATGACCAATGCATCTGTTATCTCTTCAGCAACCTCTTTCAGGACTCTCGGATGTAGTCCATCTGGTCCAGGTGACTTATCCACCTTTGGGTTTGCCTAGCACTTTTTCCTGTGTAAAGCAATGGCACTCACTCCTGCTCCCTGACAGTCACGGACCTCTGGTACACTGCTAGTGTCCTCTTCAGTGAAGACTGAAGCAAAGCACTTATTAAGTTCATCTGCCATTTCTTTGACCCCCATTACTACATCACCAACATCATTTTCCAATGGTCCGATATCAACTCTCATCTCTCTTTTATTCTTATATAGGTTTGCTCCGCTATCCAAGGGTAGAGCGTTCCTATGAAACCATTCATAAGCTGAAAAGGCATAAAGTGAAGAAGCAATTACTGTTAACTTATATGGGGAAAACTTTTGAGCATTCCCAGACCCAAAAAATAACTTACCAAATAGCACATAATACCTAAAATAACACTAACATAAATACACAGCTATATAAAGTAGAAATAATGTATGTACAGTGTAGTTTCACTTACCAGAATTGGGAAGATTGAGCCAAAACCAATTTGTAGAAAAAAATTGACACATACATGCATGCACACACCTGCCTGTGCAAAGCTTCACGGTCATGGTAGTCTTTCTCGGGGTAAACACAAGTTTAAAGCGGTCGTCTTTTTTAGTAAAAGCGAAAATCCTCTTTTGGTTAATGAAAACAGGTACTAATGTAAGTCTTTCGTAAAAGCCAAGTTATGTAAAGTGAACGTTTGGAAAGCGGGAGACACCTGAACTGAAAAAACTTTTAGTGTCCTACTTTATATTATCAGCTAGTTTGCCATCATATTTCATCTTTTCCCTTCTTGTAGCCTTTTATTTGCCTTTTGTTGGATTTTAAAAGCTTCCCAATCATCCAACTTCCCACTCACATTTGCTATTTTATATGCCCTTTCTTTAGATTTTAAGTAGACCTTAATTTCCCTTGTCAGCCATGGTTGCCTAGCCCTGCCATTTGAGAACTTCTTATTCTGAGGGACATGGAATAAGAAGTCCCTCAGAAATTCCCAGAAACTTCAGCTACCTCTGTTCTGCCATCATCCCTGCCAGTATCCTCCTCCAATCTGCTTGGACAAGCTCCTCTCTCATGCCTCTGTAATTCCCTTTATTCCATTGCAATACTGATACATGTGACTAATGCTTCTCTCTCTCAAATTGCAGTATGAATTCAATCATATTATGATCACTGCCTCCTAAGGATCTACGTTAAGCTGAGTAATAAAATCCGGGTTATTACACATCACCCAATTTAAGGACAGCCTTTCCCCTAGTTGGCTCAAGGATAAGCTGCTCTAAAAACCGTCTCGTAGGCATTCAACAATATTCCTCTCTTGTGATATGACATCAACCTGATTTTCCCAATCCCCTTGCATATTGAAGTCCCCATTACAATTGTGACATTACTCTTATTACATGACTTTTCCAGCTCCTTTTGCAAACTCAGCCCTACATCTTGGCTACTATTTCGAGGCATATATATGATTACTGTAATTTTTTTTACCCTTACAGTTCCTTAACTCCATCCACAAAGATTCAGCATTCTCTGACCCTATGCCTCTTCTTTCTAAAGACGTAATTCCATCTCTTACCAACCTAAGGCTAACACCTATGCCATCCTGCCTGTCCTTTTGATACAAAGTATATCCTTTGATGTTAAACTCCCAACTATGACCTCCTTTCAGCCACGACTCTGTGATGCCCACAACATCATACCCACCAATCTCTAATTGCACCCCAAGTTCCAACCACCTTTTCCAAATGCTACACATATTTAAATACAGCACCTTTAGTCCTGCATTCTTTTCCCTTTTGAATTTTGCCTCTGTGGTACAATTTAACTCTTTACTCTGTCTGCATATGTATCCAATCATTGGCTTGTCCTTCCTCACATTCATATTGCATATTACATTGTCTACTTGTAAACCTGCTGGCTGATCCTCAGTTCTATCATACTGGTTCCCTTCCCATTGCCATATTAGTTTAAACCACTCCTAACAACTCTAGTAAACCTGCCTGCAAGAATATTGGCCCCCCTTGTATTCAAGTCCAACTGGTACCTTTTGTACAGGCCACACCTGCCCCAGAAGAGGTTCCAATGATCCAGAAATCTGAATCCCTGCCCCAGCTCCAATTCTTCAGCCACGCATTTATCCACCATCTCATTCTATTCCTATCCTCACTGTTGTGTGGCACAGGCAGCAATCCCAAGAGTACAACCCTTGAGGTCTTGCTTCTCAGCTTTCCGTTCTAACTCCCTGTTTTCTGTTTTCAAGACCTCCTCCCTTTTTCTACTTATGTCATTGGTACCAATATGTACCATGACTTCTGGCTGCTCACCCTCCCTTTTCAGGATATTGTGAATACTTTCAGAAACATTGCGGACCCTGGCATCTGGGAGGCAAACTACCATCCATGTTTCTTTTTTGTGTCCACAGAGTCGCCTATCTGTGCCCTAACTATCGAGTCCCCTAATACTGCTGCTATCCTCTTCAGTTTCCTGGCCTTCTGAACCATAGGGTCAGAGGCATGGCCACTGTTGTTTCTCCCAGTAGATCGTCCCCCTTCAACAGTATTCAAAATGGAGTACTTATTTTTGAGAGGAACGGCCACAGGGGTGCCTTCCACCATCTGACATTCTCCTTTCCATCTCCTGACAGTCACCCATTTATTTGTCCACAGTAGCTGTGGGGTGACTACCTCCCTGAAACTCCTGTCTATCACCTCCTCATTTTCCCTAACAAGCTAAAGGTCATCGAGCTGCAGCTCCAGTTCTTTAACACAGACTTTAAGGAGCTGCATCTCAAAGCATCTGGTGCAGGTGTGGCCATTGGGGAGGCTGGTAGTCTCCCAGAAATCCCACATCTGAAGCACCTTAAGAATGAGGAGTGTTGTGGTATTATCAGTAAATAGTCTCTGATAACCTGGAAATTCTGCTAATCTGGCACCATTTTCCTGAATATGCTGTATGACTGGAATTCTACTGTACTGGGGCAGCATAATAAAATCAGTTATTGAGTCACTGATATTCTGAAGAAGGTGGTGAAAATGGGAAAATTATACCATCAGGCCCAATGGAGTTCTTCAATACTGTAACAAATGCCTTACCTTTCCAGACAGCTGTATAATCCAACTACTGTTATGCCTGCAGCCCCCTCCTTTGTGAGAATCGCAAGATCACTGTTGGGTTGGGTCAGGGGGCCCAGAAAATGAGAGAGAGACGTGCAGAATGTCTCGTTTCCCCAGCGATGTAAAGCTACGGGACATGGCCATTGTCTCTGGAAGACGAATTTGTGGATTGAAGATACTGTGCTACGTGGACACCCTCAGGCAAAGTGGGCTGGTTGAGGGAGAGATTGCATCACCCCTAACCTGATTGACATCTACGACCCTGCGAGTCAGGATAAAAGAGGGTCTGTGGGAACAGTCCCTCAGATGCACCAGAAGAAACCTAGCGATCCCGTAATAGCGGGAAGCCATTTGAAGGAGGCCACGTGCGTTCAGTTCCGTTGCCTGGGACTGGTGGCTGGTACCACGGAAAACGGCTTTTAGCTAACAACGGGGAAACCCACTCCCCCGACTCAAAGGATTGGCATCATAAAAGACCTGGGCAAGTTTAAACTGTCTCTCTCTTAAACCCAAAACGCTGCAGCTTGAACGAACTAACAGTGACTTTTATATTTCCATCAGACAATACATTATCCCCTAGACAACGATAGAGCTATTTCTTATTGGTTATTATTGTACCCGTGCTTTTAGATTTAGTATTGACGATGTATATTATCTGTATGTTTGCATTAATCTTATTTTTGTGTCCCTTTATCAATAAATACTTTTAGAAATAGTACCATCAGACTTCAAAGGACCTCTCTATCTTTGCTAGTAATTGACCCAGTTATGGGGCTTCATAACACTACTAATTTACAATGTAAGGGTAATATTCTTAGTGACTTTGCTTGAGTTAAGTCAGTTTCATAATTTATAAAAAAAAGTTCTTCCCACTATTCAGAACATTCACAACAAAACTTGGGTCTTGATTTTCTTTGAGAATATTGACAGAACTAGTTTGAGAGAAAGTGATAATGTGTATTTCCAAAAAATAGACGATTTGGTTCACTTTTTCTCTTCAAGTAGTTAAACATTCCTCACATTGTAGTTACTATTAAATCACTATTTGCAATTCAAATCACTTGCAAAAAGGGATCAATTTTTCTGCTTCACATTCCCATTCGGATATGTCCATACATGGCCTCCTGTACTGCCATGATGAGGCCAAGCTCAGGTTGGAGGAGCAACACCTCATATACCGTCTGGGTAGTCTCCAGCCCCTTCGTATGAACATCGAATTCTCCAAATTTCGGTAATTCCCTCCCTCTCCCTTCCCCATCCCAGTTTCACTCTGCCTCCTCTTCCAGCTGCCTATCACCTCTCTCATGATTCTGCCTTCTTCTACTACCCATAGTGCTTTCCCCTTACATTCCTTCTTAACCTCTCCTGCCTATTCTCTCCCTGCTTCCCCTCCCCCACCCCTTGATCTTTCCTCTGATTGGTTTTTCACCTGGCACCTACCAGCCTTCTCCTTCCCATCCTCCCCCCACCTTCTTTATGGGGCCCCTACCCCCCCTTCTTCAGTCCTGATGAAGGGTCTCGGCCCAAAACGTTGACTGCTCGTTTCCACGGATGCTGCCTGACCTGCTGAGTTCCTCCAGCTTGTTTGTACGTGTTGATTTGACCACAGCATCTGCAGTGTACTTTGTGTTTACTTATTAATTTTACTGATGCCCAAGAAGACTGTGGTAAATTCCCTCAGTGACTACCATCCAGTAGGGCTTTCATTAAGAGTGTGGTTGAAATCCTGTCTCAAAAATTATTTAGATCTGTTTCATTTTGCCTCCCACCTCAACACATTATCAACACATGTGATGTCTCTGGCTCCTCTGCTCTGGACCACTTGGACTACAAGAACACATACATCAAACTGCTGTTTATTGACCAGCTTGTCATCAAGCTTCATTACTTGGGCCTCTGTACCTCCCTGTTGAAACGGATCCTTCACCTACTCCTTGGCAGACCATAGTCAGTGAAAATTGTTGATATCATATCCTCCTTTCTGGCCAACAACACAATCCATCCCAAGGCTGCACACTTAGCTCCCTGCCCCAGTCCCTATTCACATGACTGTGTGGCTAAGCACAGCTCCAATGCCATACAGAGGTTTCTCAATGGCACCACAGTTTTTTTTGCACAAATTACAGGTGTTGATGAGTGAGTGCTGTAGCAAGGACCTCAAGCTCAACATTAATAAGTCTAAAGAGCTGATTGTTGGCTTCAGGAAGGGTAAGAAAGGCAAACATTTGTCATTTTACATTGGCAGATTGGTGGTGGAAATGGCCAGCAGCTTTAAATTCCTGGGTATTAATGTATCAGATGACCTGTCCTGGGCTCAGCACATAGATGCCATCACAGGGAAGGCACATCCAGCATTTTTACTTTCTTAGAAGGCTAAGGATGTGCGGCTTGTCATCAGGGACTCTAACAAACTTTTATAGATTACTTTTGAAATTATTCTCACTGGTTTCATCAGGGTCTGGTATGGCTATTTGAGTGTGCAGGAATGAAAGAAATGCAAAGACTAGTGTACTCAGCTCAAATACATCAAGGGCACAATTCCCCACCATCCGTAGTACGTACACTAGGGGCTGCCTCAAGATAGCAACATCTGTCATTAACAATACCGACTATCTTTATTATTTTATTAAAGAATATGACCATTCCATATTCTCACAGCTACCATCAGGCAGGCGGTACAGTGTCCTGAAGCCCACATCACCAGGTTCAAGAACAGCTATTTCCTTTCAACTATTTGGTACTTGAACAGCCTTAATCACTATCTCAGTACAGCAAAATTGTGATCAATTTGACTACTTAGCACTATGATGTGTTCTTTCTTGTAAAATTGTATGCAATTGAATAATTGGTGTTCAATTGTTTTGCTTGTGTATGCTGCTTATCTGATGCTGTGTATGCAAATAAGTTTTACATTGCACTTGTGCAAAGGACAATAAACTCAACTTTGACATTGAAGTGCTAAAGTGTGCTTTGTGAGTGCAAGGTGCTGGTTTTTAGCAGTGCGATCTCAGGTGTAGTTCACTAGCATGAAGCAGGGAAATAACGCTACTTGAGCAAATTTCTAGTTCCAGGCATCTGGTTAGTTAAGACTACAAATGATTTAGGTATAGAAGATTTAGAGGTGATTTCAAAAATGCTTTACTTACTAATGTGAACTTAAGTTAAAAGAATATTTGTACAAAACCATTTAAAATTTGTGAACTTATTCTGCACATTCAGTTTGCCACCTGGTGGCAGTATTTGCAAGCAATTAATTCTCATTTTTTTGATAGCTGTTAAAAATAATAAAGGTAATTATCAATGAAAAGGAAAGAACTATGTTTTCAAGGCAAGGACTTCTGTGAAGTTAGGAGCCGTTTCTTCAACCTGCAACCTTGAGGGGTTTCCAAAAAAAATACCCACAGCTTGATTCTGGTAATCAACACATTGAAATTGGTCTACTATCGTCATATGTAACAAGGTGCAGTGAAAAACTTCTGTTTGCATGCCATTCAGTGAGGTCATGCCATATAAAATTACATCGTTAGTGAAAGGAAACAATGCTGAATATCGTGTGGCTGAGACAGAGAAATTGCAATGCAGCTAAACAAATAAAATCTGACAGCCACAATGAGGGAGATTGAGAGATCAAGGATTTATCTTTAGTATATGAGCAGCCCATTCAAGAGTCTGATTATATCAATATCTAGATCTTGAGATTACAAGCATAATTTCAAGATTTGCAGATGAAGTTAAACTTTACCAAGATAATATGAATACCAGAATTAATCGATGGAGGAGATGTTAGTTTTGTGATGTGCTGAGCTGCATCCACATCTCCCTGCAGTTTTGTGTAGTCACTGGCAGAGCAACTGGTTAATTATCCACCTGAGGCATTTCAGCAGGCTGACAAGACCTCAACATTATGCCCTGTCGGAAAAAGTACACTTCCAATTACTGCACTGTCTAAGTACAATTCTGTAATTGCACCTTTCTTATAGTTTTTGGGTCCATAGTTTGTTCTGCATTGGTTGCCTTTTATGGTGTTAGAATTCAGTTTTATTTATAAATAGGAACCAACAAAGAATTTAATTTCATTTTAACTAAAATATGGTTTCAAAACATACTTGAAATAAAACTTTATTTTCCTCAAAACTGATTTCTCACTCTGAGTCCTAATGATCTTGCCGTCCATGGAATGAAACTACAAATGGAGTCTTATTATATTGTATTTGTATCAGAACAGTAAAGAAATTATGTAGTTACTTTCAAGTTTACTTTTTATTCATGTCACTTTATTTTTGCTCTGTAAATGCAATAGGAAAATAGATTATGTTGAAACATCAGAAGAAATATTACAAAATGAAGGATTGGTTTATTTTTCACCAAAACTGAAAGGAGTGGAAAAACAGAATGATGTCTGATAAAAGAGACAGTAATATCTTACACCCACCTGTGTCCTGAGGAAGTAGCCCAAAATAGCACTCGAAAAAAGCATTCATAAGAAGGATTGATGTAAGGAATGAATGCAAGCTATGATGATGGGTGGGGCTGCACAGTACTTGACTGAAAGTAAAATACTTATTTGTTTCAGTTATGTTCTAATAGAGTACTCTACAGTTTGCAGAATTTTACTTTACAATACTAAAATTGATATTTTAATATATCTTAAAAATGTATGCAAGTATCACTCTCTCATTAATCTCTAAAATTAATCTTGATCCTTTTTCTTATATTTTATACAGTATAGGACTCCAATATTGTAAAAGGACTATATGGGATAGAGTTTGTCAAATGTGTTCAGGAAAGTTTCCTTAATCAGCACATAGAAGTCCCAACAAGAAAGTGTACGATATTTGATCTGCTATTAGGCAATGAGACAGGGCAAGAGACAGAAGTTTGTGTAAGGGTACACCTTGCAACTATTGATCATAATGGTATTAGTTTCAAAGTGAGTATGCAAAAATATAGGTCTAGTCCACGGGTTGAGATTCTAAATTGGAGAAAGGCCAATATTGATGGTTCCAGAAAATTTCTGGCAAGTGTGGATTGGGACAGTCTGTTTTCTGGCAAAGGCGTACTTGGTAATTGGGAGGCCTTCAAAAGTGAAATTTTGAGAGTATAAAGCTTGTATATGTCTGTCAGAATAAAAGATAATAACAGGTGCATAGATACTTGATGTTCAAAAGAGGCTCTTGTTAGGGAAAAAAAGGAGGTGCACAGCAGGTACAGGCAGATAGGAGCAACTGAGGTGATTGGATGTCTAAGAAATGCAAGAGAACACTTATGAAAGAAATAAGGAGGGTAAAAGGAGGCATGAGGTTGCCCTAGCAAATAGGGTGAAGGAGATTCCTCAGGGACTCTAAAGATATGTTGAGAGCAAAATGATTGCAAAGGACACAATTGACCTTCTGGAAGATCAGAATGGTACTCCATGTGTGGGACCATACGAGATGGAGGAGATCTTACAGTAAATGAATATTTTGCATCTGTAGTTATTACTCAGGAGATGGACACAGAGGCAAAGTGGACTCAACTTCATGGGCCCTATACAGATTACAGAGGATGAGGTTTTTTTCTGTCTTGAGGCAAATTAGGGTGGATAAATCCCCAGGGCTTGACAAGGTGTTCCCTCGGACCCCGTGGGAGGCAAGTACAGAAATTGCTGGGGCTCTAGCAGAGATATTTAAATCATCCTTAGTGACAGTTGAGGTACCGAAGGACTGGAGGAGAGCCAGTGTCATTTTACTGTTTAAGGAAGGCTCTAGAAATAGCCTAGGAAATTATAGGTCAGTGAGCCTAACTTCAGTAGTGGGAAAGTTACTAGACAATTTTCTAAGGAACCAAGTATATGAGTATTTAGAAACACATGGACAGATTAATGATATTCTCCATGGCTTTATGCATGGTAGGTAGTGTTTTGAGGAAATTATCTGGAAAGTTGATGAAGGTAAGGCAATGGACTTTAGCAAGGCATTTGACAAGGTTCTGCATGAGAAGTTGGTGAAGTCACTCGACATTCAAGTTGAGATAGAAAATTGGATTAGACATTGGCTTTGTGGGAGAAGCTAGAGAGTGGTAGTAGGAGGTTGGCTCTTTTACTGGAGGCCTGTGACTAGTGGTGTGCCATGGGGATCAATACTGGGCCCATTGTTGTTTGTCATTTGTATCAATGAATTTGATGATAACATGGTTAACTGGATCATCAAATTTGTGGTTGTTACCAAGCTTTAGGGTGTAATGGACAGTGAGGAAGACTGCTAGAGCTTGCAGTGGCGTCAGGACCAGCTGGACAAAATGGCAGATGGAATTTAAGACAAGTGCAATGTATTGAACTTTGGTAGGACCAACCAAGGTAGGTCTTACATACTGAACAGTAGGACACTGAGAAGTGTGGTAGAACAAAGAGATCTGGGAAGACAGGTCACCGACTCATTGAAAGTGGCATCAGTAGTTGAAAGGGTTGTTAAGAAAGCTTTTGACATATTGACCTTCATAAATCAAAGTATTGAGTACAGGAATTGGGATGTTATATTGAAGTTGTATAAGACATTGATGAGGCCTAATTTGGACTATTGTGTGCAGGTTTGTCACCTACCTAGAGGAAAGATGTAAATAACATTGAAAGCATACAGAGAAAATTTACAAGGATGTGTCAGGGCTGGAGGACCTGAGTTATAAGGAAGGATTGAACAGATGAATATGTGGGACTGAGTAACAATTGGGGGTGGTGGTCTCTTTAGGGTGGCTGTAATTGCTGCATGGACAGCAACCGCCATTGGATTTAGGGACCATTTGGAGGGGTGAAGCCCAAGGGCTATTTGACCTGTGTAGAATGCCAAGTTAGCAAACTCAGCCTTTGCTTCGGCCAGCTTTCTGAGTCCAGTCTACAAGCATGGGCATGGGCTAGCGAGCTAATTGTGGAAATATGGTGCTCGACCCTGCACTTTGTGACTGTATTGGAAAATGTGGGCTTGGCGAGACTTGGAATCTGCCCAGCAGGTGAGCGAATTCACATGTGCTGGTGCATGCACTCGATCGAATCATCATGGGGAACTTAACAGGGGTAGAGGGGAATGCCCCAAGGTCCTTTGCTTTCATAAGCCTGCAGTTCTTAAGATCTATTAACAGTCTTTGGTGCACAGGAAATCTGTGCTGAGCAGAGGTGTGGCAACTTTATCCAGGACAAAGTCCCATGTGTAGTGTCACTCACTGAAGCAGAGCGTCACACATTGTATCCCATAAGTCCAGATCCTACTGCCATTGGCATCTTCCAGTGAGGGCCTGCTCTTTGCTTTCTATTCAATGGACGATGCTGGTAGCACACTCACTTGAGGACCTGTGTCACACAGGAAGCGTCGCCCTGAAAGGGTGTCCTTGATGAATAATAGATGACCCTTGTAGATGGAACCCAAGGTGCTCACACACCACCGATGCCCCAATGCGCTGGCACTCTTGGAACTGCATGGCAGTTGGCACTGGTGCCGAAGCGTGTGTGGTAAAAACACAGACCCGGTGTTATCTGGTTCAGAGCCATGGCCGTGAGTCTGCTGGAGGCTCTGCCGGGTTATTGAGGCAGGGAAAGGAGGAGGCACAATGCACCTCTGCCTGGCTGAGTGTGGACCATTTTAGCAAGCTCCTATAGCCCTTCATGAGTGCATTAACAAGGGCTATGTGAACTTGATCAGGCATTTGTTGCATGAAGAGATCTTTAAGAATAAAACAAGGATGGTGATTGCCCAGGTGAGATAGCATGTGGTTCATTAGCTCTGAAAGATTAGCATCACCCAACCTGGGCAAGGAGAGCAATTGTTTTGTGAGCTCAGACTCGTACAATTCAGAAGTCTGTAACAGGTGAGTTTTCAGAGTGACATATTTATCACATGCAGCCGGGTCTTCTAGTAGACTCATCACTCTGGCTAAAATGCTGCTGAGGCATAGTAAAATTTGGTATTGTCTGTGGTGAATTCTTGCTGTGTGAACTGGGCTTCCACCCGTGCAAACCACACAGTAGCACGATGCTCCGAAAACTCCAACAATGTCAAAATGACTGCATTGGTTGACATGTCATTGAGTAAATCTGGAATCATCTGAGCATCATGGTCACTGCTGTTGGATTTTGTCAAGAAAACATGCGAAAGTTGTTTTATGGGCTAAACAAAAGCGCAGCCCTTTACTTCTTTCACTGAACAATCCAAAAGCAGTGGCCTTACATTGGTGTCATTACATCAAACATCTCTTAAAGTGAACACAGTAACTTAATGATGGTGTTTGTGAATTATATAGAACAGTTTCTATTGTGAACAATACGTGTAATTGTCACCCATTACATTATCCTACAATGAGGATAATGCTTTTGCAGTGCATATGTACATCCAGAAAGCTTCTGCTAAGGTGCCACTTAGTAGGCTTATTGGGAAAGTTGAAGCACATGCTTAAAAGAGACATTGACAGCATTGATTAAGAAACAGATAATTAAGGTTGTGGTGTGTTACTGTTCTTTAGACTGGAAGAAGTCTATTGTGGAATTCCTAGTGATTTGTGTTGGAGCTGTTAATATTGTATTATCTAAATTAATTAAATGGACCCGTGGGCACAAGCTGCAAGTTTTAAATAATGTGGATGATACAAAGCTTAGAAGCATTGTGAACTGTGTAAAGGTTATTGATAAATTGCAGCAAAATATTTATAGCCGGAGAAAGAGCAGGCAATGATAGATGCAGAGACTCTATTGTATGTGTATGTGGCCATGTTTTTTTTGAGTGACTGCAAATGAATTGAATCAGATGATGGTCTGCCTTCATATGATGCTTTTAATGACTGTATCCTCCAAATCTTCATTTTCATTGTAACTTTCAAGATGATTGCCAATACCTTCAAATTCTTTGTATTTCTTAACTTGTCGAAGTAGTGAAATGGTTTCATTTTCATTCTTGGCTGTTCTGACATTTCTAAGTTTTAATGCTTAGAATTACAGTCAGCAAAACAGTTCTGAATGGTCCTCCTGCTTATTTCTTATAGTGGCAAAAATCACTGCTTTTGAACAGAAATGCACACAACTGATGCTATTTAAAAACTGCTTGCTCTGGCATGGTGTAGATTCTAATGGCCTTGTAAGTGCACGTGAGTGATGCTAGTTAGAAACTGATCAGTAACAGTCTCCCATTGCAATTAAGCAGCATAGTGTCCCAAATAAAAGAAGGTAATCCTGGCTATTTTCTCTATTAGTTTTTATTCTTTAAAGAGTTGTCCCAAAAAGCAGTAGCCCAGATTTTACGACATATGTGAGTGATGGTAAACCCAATTCTGTTATGGGTCTCTATTGTGGACTGAGAGTGGGAAGGAGACAGAGAGAGGGTTATCATGTTTGGTAAAAGGGGAAGGGAGAGGGGAGGGAGTGGGAAGCATCAGAGAGACATTCTGTAATGATCAATAGGCCATCAAATGACCTTTCTTGGTGTTTCGGGCTGGGAGCGTCCGCATGCATGCCACCCACTGACCCCTGCACTCCTTTGCCACCTGTCCCGTGCTTCTCCCACAGTGCTCCACCCTCACTATTCTCAACATCCTTTCCTGCTGTCAGATTTACAAAATCGCTCTCTGCTCCTTTCTGTCAAATACAGTACTGAGCAAAAGTCCTAGGCACCTTAGCTGTATATATGTCCCAAAGAACTGAGAGCATGAATTGTAGAGGTGTGGTGAACTACATATACCTGACTGGACACGCCCCCTGCTGACTGCTCTTGTGGCTCCTCCCACAGACCCCTGTATAAAGGCGATTGAGGCCTGAGCCCTGCCCTCAGTCTCCAGGATGTAGCATGGTGGTCACTTGCTGCTTGTTCTTTCTTCCAGTCAATAAAAGCCGATATCTCGCCTCACGTCTCAGAGAGTTATTGATGGTGCATCAAGAGGCCAAGAAAGCGAGTCTGTGGGTTGTGGTGAGCAAGGTTATCCATGTCATTTCAGGAGTCTAAAGGATGTAGGGTAATAACTGTTCCTGAACCTGCTGTGAGGGAACTAAGGCTCCTCTACCTCCTGTCTGACAGTAGTAAGAAAAGAGCAGTGGATAGAGGGGGTCCTTGAAAGATGGATGCTGCTTTTTGCAGCTTCTTGTAAATGCACTCAAAGGTGGGGAGAGACTTATCTGTGATGGACTGGGCTGTATCCACCACTTTCTGTTGACTTTTCCATTCCTGGGCTTTAGTGCTTCCATACCAGGTTGTGATGCAACCAGAAAGGACACTCTCCACTTTGCATCTATAGAAGTTTGTCAAAGTTTTAAGTGATATACTGAATCTATGTAAATCTCTAAGGAAGTAGAAGTGCTTCTTTGTGATGACACATGCTGATCACAGGACAGATCTTCTGATATCCTAATGCCAAGGAATTTAATGTTACTGTTCCTCTCACCTCCACCTCCAATCCCCTCATGAGAATTGGCTCATGCACATTTGGCTACTTCCTGTAGTCGATAATCCTCTCTTTGGTTGTCACCGAGTGAGAGGTTGTAATTGTGGTACCTCTCAACCAGGTTTTTAATCTTCCTCCAATCTGCTGATTTGTCATCGCCTTTGAGTCTGCTAACAACAGCAAACTTAAATATAGCACTGGAAATGTACTTAACCCTACAATCATAGGTATAAAGTGAGTAAAGCAGGGGGCCATGCCCATGCCTTGTGGTGTACCTGTGTTGTTGGTGATTTTGGAAGAGATGTTGTGGCCAATCTGAACTGACTGGGGTCTGCAGGTGAGGAAATTGAGCACCCAGTTGCACAGGGAGGTATCAAGGTCCAGGTCTTGGAGCTTAGTGGTGAGTTTCGAGGGGAAGGTAGTGTTGAATGCTGAGATGGAGTCAACGAAGAACATCCGGATGTATGCATTTTCATTGCTCGGTGTTCCAAAGCCGGCATCTGCTGTGACTATAGGCACACTTGAACAGATCCGTTAAGTGCTGTGCTAAAGGCACTACAACTCAGTCTGAAATATCAACTGTTTATTTCCTTCCATAGCCTGACTTGCTGAGTTTGTGTTGCTTTGTTCTTTGCATCAGAGATCAAAAGTGATCAAGTCTTGGTGAAAAAACATGGCAAATGGAATATAATGTGGAAATTAAGAAGTCATCCACCTTGGTGTACAAACTAAAATAGAAACACACTGAGAAATGTTGATGTTTAAAGGGACTTGGTTGTTCTTGTGCACAAGTCACTAAAAGCTCACGCAGGGGATACAAGAAATTAGGCAGTCAAGTTACAAGAAAAAATGTGTACAAAGTTACAGTGTGTGCAGTTTTCACCTTTCTCTAAAAGTTGATGTGCTTATCATAGAGGGGCTACAATATACATTAATGATCTGGATGATGGGGTGGTAAATTGGATTAGAAAGTATGCAGATGATACTAAGATAGGTGGTTTTGTGGATAATGAAGTAGGTTTTCAAAGCTTGCAGAGAGATTTAGGCCAGTTAGAAGAGTGGGCTGAAAGATGGCAGATGGAGTTTAACGCTGATAAATGCGAGGTACTACATTTTGGTAGGACTAATCAAAATAGGACATACATGGTAAATGGTGGGGCATTGAGGAATGCAGTAGAACAGAGTGATCTAGGAATAATGGTGCATAGTTCCCTGAAGGTGGAATCTCATGTGGATAGGGTGGTGAAGAAAGCTTTCGGTATGCTGGCCTTTATAAATCAGAGCTTTGAGTAAAGGAGTTGGGATGTAATGTTAAGATTGTACAAGGCATTGGTGAGGCCAAATTTGGAGTATTGTGTACAGTTCTGGTCACCGAATTATGGGAAAGATGTCAACAAAATAGAGAGAGTACAGAGAAGATTTACTAGAATGTTACCTGTGTTTCAGCAGCCAAGTTACAGAGAAAGGTTGAACAAGTTTGATCTTTATTCTTTGGAGCGTAGAAGGTTGAGGGGAGTCTTGATAGAGGTATTTAAAATTATGAGGGGGATAGATAGAATTGACGTGGATAGGCTTTTTCCATTGAGAGTAGGGGAAATTCGTACAAGAGGACATGAGTTGAGAGTTAGGGGGCAAAAGTTTAAGGGTAACATGAGGGGGAACTTCTTTACTCAGAGAGTGGTGGCTGTGTGGAATGAGCTTCCAGTAGAAGTGGTAGAGGCAGGTTCGATATTGTCATTTAAAAAAAAATTGGATAGATATATGGACAGGAAGGGAATGGAGGGTTATGGGCTGAGTGCAGGTAGATGGGACAAGGTGAGAATAAGCATTCAGCATGGACTAGAAGGGTCAAGATGGCCTGTTTCCATGCTGTAATTGTTATATGGTTATATGTTTATAACGATTCACTAGGTTGGTACCAAGGATGGCAGGATTATCATATAAGGAGGAATTTATCATTGGAATAGAATTTAATATGAAAGCAGTTACACTTTGCCTTTCGTGCAGTTCACACATTACTTCTGGATCCTTTGGACATGAAGGGCTAATGCTCAGGTGGGTAGGGTAGCCCATAGCACACAATACATATTTGTAGATGAGTGCCTAAAATTTCTCCTTCACAGCTTTTTCAATTTCTGGTCCCATTTCTGCCAAATTTAAGGATGTACATTGGCTCACAGCAGATTGTTGCAAATACAGGAATTACAACTAACATGGGATCTGCTTTTATTTTATTAACAGTGAATTATTTGAGAAGGACTGAGCCTCTGTAAACCCCTTAAAACAGGAATGAATCAATCATTGGGACACATCCTTGATTTTCCTTCTACATATTGTTTTTGTAAAGCAAGGACTGCATTCAATTAATTTTTGAACGTGAAGCCTTGTACAAGAATGAGAAATAGACCTTGCTAAAATGGAAACATGAGGAAATCTGCAGATGCTGGAAATTCAAACAACACGCACAAAATGCTGGTGGAACACAGCAGGCCAGGCAGCATCTATAAGGAGAAGCACAGTCGACATTTCGGGCCGAGACCCTTCGTCAGGACTAACTGAAAGGAAATATACTAAGAGATTTGAAAGTAGTGGGGGAGGGGGAAATGCAAAATAATAGGAGAAGACCGGAGGGGATGGGATGAAGCTAAGAGCTGGAAAGGTGATTGACAAAAGTGATACAGAGCTGGAGAAGGGAAAGGATCATGGGACGGGAAAGAAAGGGGGAGGGGAGTACCAGAGGGAGATGGAGAACAGGCAGAGTGATGGGCAGAGAGACAGAAAAAAAAACAAACAACTAAATATGTAAGGGATGGGGTAAGAAGGGGAGGAGGGGCATTAACGGAGGTTAGAGAAGTCGATGTTCATGCCGACAGGTTGGAGGCAACTCAGCCGGTATATGAAGTGTTGTTTCTCCAACCTGAGTGTGGCTTCATCTTGATAGTAGAGGAGGCCATGGATAGACACAACAGAATGGGAATGGGACGTGGAATTAAAATGTGTGGCCACTGGGAGATCCTGCTTTCTCTGGTGGACCAAGCGTAAGTGTTCAGCGAAATGGTCTCCCAGTCTGCGTCAGGTCTCACCAATATATAAAAGGCCACACCAGCAGCACTGGACGCAGTATACCACACCAGCCGACTCACAGGTGAAGTGTCGCCTCACCTGGAAGGACTGTCTGGGGCCCTGAATGGTGGTGAGGGAGGAAGTGTAAGGCTCTCAAACACATCTCTCCCATTTCCTGCACATCTGCCCTCACCCCATCCACCTGCCATCCCACTAGGGATAGGGTTCCTCTTGTCGTCACCTACCACCCCACCAGCCTCCAGGTCCAATGTATAATTCTCCGTAACTTCCGCCACCTCCAATGGGATCCCACTACCAAGCACATCACTCCCTTCCTCCCCTTTCTGCTTTCCGCAGGGATTGCTCCCTATGCGACTCCCTTATCTTCTTGTCCCCCCCATCCCTTCCCACCGATCTCCCTCCCAACACTTATCCTTGTCAGTGGAACAAGTGCTACACCTGCCCTTACACTTCCTCCCTCACCACCATTCAGGGCCCCAGACAGTCCTTCCAGGTGAGGCGACACTTCACCTGTGAGTCGGCTGGTGTGGTATACTGCGTCCAGTGCTCCCGGTGTGGCCTTTTATATATTGGTGAGACCTGACGCAGACTGGGAGACCATTTCGAGGAACAACACTATATATACCGGCTGGGTAGCCTCCAACCTGACGGCGTGAACATTGACTTCTCTAACCTCCGTTAATGCCCCTCCTCCCCTTCTTACCCCATCCCTGACATATTTAGTTGTTTGGTTTTTTTCTCTCTTTCTGCCCATCACCCTGCCTGTTCTCCATCTCCCTCTGGTGCTCCCCTCCCCCTTTCTTACTCCCGATGCCTCCCGTTCCATGATCCTTTCCCTTTTCCAGTTCTGTATCACTTTCGCCAATCACCTTTCCAGCTCTTAGCTTCATCCCACCCCCTCCGGACTTCTCCTATCATTTTGCATTTCCCCCTCCCCCACTACTTTCAAATCTCTTAGTATCTTTACTTTTAGTTAGTCCTGACGAAGGGTCTCAGCCCGAAACGTCGACATTGCTTCTCCTTATAGATGCTGCCTGGCCTGCTGAGTTCCACCAGCATTTTGTGTGTGTTCTTGCTAAAATGGGCCTGTCATCAGCAACACTGCATGGTTACATAGAAACATAAAAAACCTACAGCACAATACAGGTTCTTTGGCCCACAATGCTGTGCCAAACATGTCCTTACCTTAGAAATTACCTAGGGTTGTCCATAGCCCTCTATTTTTCTAAGCTCCATTTACCTATCCAGGAGCCTCTTGTTGTATCCACCTCCACCACTGTCACCAGCAGCCCATTCCGCACACTCACTACTCTCTGCATAAAATGCTTATCCCTGACTTCTCCTCTGTACCTACTTCCAAGCACCTTAAAACTGTGCCCTCTCGTGCTAGCCATTTCAGCCCTGGGAAAAAGCCTCTGACTATCCACACAATCAATGCCTCTCATCATCTTATACTCCTCATAATTGAGCTTACTTGCTTACTTGCAGAAGGCCTGCCTTGCTGGTTCAAAGCATCCAAGCCTTCAGCAGTGTGGTCTTAGCAAAATCACAACCTATAATGGCACACAGAAGAGACTTTGCCTCATGCCTTCAGCCCCACTCCCAAAACACCCTTGATTGCCTACAAAGCTTTGCCGTTCATTCAGTTGGAAAAGTGTGAAAGTTAAAAATTCTGATGTTTTAATATTAAAATTATTTCAAATAGTTTAAAATGAAGTCAATAGTTAAATATTAAAGATGATTAAAATGAGTTTGTTTCTCTACACCATAAAGTGTATTTGAATTATCCCCAGTTCTTCTGAAAGGCCATTGATAATCTCTCAACTAAGAATCTATCTGACCACTAAGTATTTCTAGCACTTTTTGTTTTTATTTCAGATTTCCAGCCTTTGAACTTTTACTTTTTGTGATGGCTTGGTAACTATTTGTTTTTCCATCATCTTACTTCCATTTTCCAATTGTGCGCTACAGCAGTTGTATTTTTATCATTTTAGAATTTCTAGTAAGAGCACCACTCTGTGTTGGAAAATTGGTAATTTTCCAAACTTATCTGATTGCTTGAAATTAGGGGAAATCATTGGATTATGAATTGATTCAAACAGAAAATTTAGGTAGAAACATGTGGTGCTTGCATCATGTAAATATAACAGTTGAATTATTATTTGCTGACTGAAAGTGAAATTGATTCCAGATACATATATTGGCAACTTAATTTGGAAGAGAGTTTATCAATAAGGATGTAGTTTAAGTTTGGAAACCTGGTTGTTTTGGTTAAAACAGCAGCCCGTGCATAGCAGAAAGTATTTGATTAGCTCCTTCAGTACTTGAGAAGCACTATAATTCAAGATTCCTTGTCTAGATGTGCTGACCAGTAGCTGGTTAAAAATGACAGAATTTGTTTAGACTGTTGCCAATCATTAGTTTCTTGAAGTTTTCTTAGAATGTGGAAATAGTATATTGTATTGACCCAAAAAAGGAGCGCCAAGGCCGAACAACTATCAGCACTTGAACCAGTGGGGATAACTTCACTCATCTTCACTTGCCCCATCACTGAGCTGTTCCCTCAGCCTCTGGACTCATTTTCAAGCACTCTTCATCTTATGTTCTTGATATTTATTGCTTTTTTTCTTTTGTATTTGCACAATTTTCCTTTTGTACATTGATTGTTTGCCCATCCTGTTGGGTGCAGTCTTTGATTCATTCGTGTTTCTTGGATTTACTGTGTATATCTGCAAGAAAATGAATCTCTGGGTTGTATATGGTGACGTGCATGTACTTTGATATTAAATTTACTTTGAAAATAAAAAAGGTTCTTTAGGTTTGCTCGTGTTTCATCCAATTAAACAGTCAAATATATTTGATCAATTTCTAGTTCTAAAGTATATAAACAGGAAGTTCTGAGTCTTGATGTCAAACTCAATAGTCTAGTGATTACACTGGACAACAAATTTTTTTGGAAGTATTGCTTCTTCAGAAATTTCTTTTGTTTATGCTAGACCACTTGAAGCTGAACACAAATATAATTTCATACTACTTCTATCATGTAGGAATTTGGAAAAACAAGAATTTAACTTTTATTGAATATAATTGCATAATGGAGGCAATGCTTTACAATAGTTCAACTAAGCTAAAAATGTTTTGTTGATGATTTTCATTTGTATGCAGTGTCTGTGTGTCCAACAATAATCAGCCAGCATTGATGGATTGCAGTTGCCCTGATATCATTCCTCCATGACCACAATGTTGTGGTGAAACCTTTCATTATGCTTACCACCAAATGGTGCCAAGATTTGTAGGGAAGAGGTCTAAATGGGAATGCAGGAAATTAATCTTTAGTGACATGTTACACTTTATGGTTTTGTATGCTTGGAGCATGTTGTCAACCAGTTGCACAAAGTTCGGTGCTCTGTAGTTGCCAAGAAAATTTTCAACAACATCCTTGAATGCCTTCCATGTAATTTTCTCCAGTCCCACTAGAATTTCTTTAAATTGCCTGTCATTAATGACCTGTTTGATTTGTGGACCAACAAAAAAAAATCTTCCTTAACCTTGGCATCAATTATTCAGAGAAGCATCAATCTCAAATGTTAAAATCCTTCACAGAAATTTAGAACCTTTCTAAAACCTGTCCTGTCATGCAGCATCTGTCCTGATTAAGCATGCCCACACAGAGTCAAGACAGAAAACACTTCAGCTCACATTGTGGGCACCATTTTAATTGAATTGAATTATGAATGAAAATAACAATTACAGGCAATTTTTAAAAAAATGGTGCATGATAGGGAAATTTCATGTTGATTTTCATGATTGACAGCCCAAAATCCATAAAATATACCAAATCTTAGTAGAACTATGATCACATCAAGCTGAATGTTTGTTTTTCTTACTATTTAAAGGGATACTCTGCTGATATCAAGGTTTCAGATAGGGCAACCTTTGAAATGACTGCAGATAATTCGAACATTTTGCAAGGTGCACAGAGTAGTTTGCAAAATGAGGAAGTGCTATTTTCCCCCACCTTTGAACTGTTGAGCTACTAATTCAGTGGATGCCTTAGAATTGACCTTGCTGATAGAACTTGATTGATGGAGGCATTTGCATTGAGATGGTATGGACCTCGAGGCAAGAGGCAAACACAAGCGATTTTGCAGATACTGGAAAACATGAGCAGCACACAAAAATTGCTGGAGGAACTTAACAGGTCAGGTAGTATCTATGGAGAGAAATGAACAGTTGACATATTGGGGCAAGATCCTTCATCAAGACTGTTGGTGAAGAGTTTATTTCCTTGGTCTTCAAAGACAATACATTCTACCGGGATCTGTTTTGAAGTGCACGTTTTCAAAGACTACTATCATTGAGATAAGTGACATTTTGCTGGATAGTCTTCAACCATTCTCTTGTCCCTGTTTAAGGTTCAGCTGGATACATGAGTGACAGACAGGAGGTGAAAACAATTAATATAAGAGTCTCCTATGGCTGTTTCTTTTTCAAACTGGTATATCATTTTGGATACTGTTTGAAAGGGGCAGGTGGCTGCTTGAAGGAAAGTATCAGAAGCAGTTGTATCAGAAGGTTAATTTCAAGACAAGCGGTTGTGATAAGAACTCTATATGCAAGTACAGATGTACGTTTCTATGGCCATCAGTGAGGCTTCAGGATGGTGTGTTGCCTCCTTGGTCAAGGATATCTCTGAAGTGGTGCAGGACATTCTGAAAGGGGAGAGTGAGCAGCCAGAAGTCATGGCCCACAATGGTACTAATATCACAGGCTGGGGGAGATATGAGGTCCTGCAAGTTGGTTAGAGATCAGGACCTATAAGATCGTAATCTCAGCATTACTCCCTGAGTAGCATGCAAGCTCAGGATAGGAATAGAAGAAGGAGGTAAATGAATGTGTGACTGAAGGGCTGGTGCAGGCAAGAGGGTTTTAGCTACTTGGACCATTAAGATCTCTTCTGGGGCAGAATGACCTGTACAAGAGGAAGGGGTTGCATCTGCTCCAGAGTGTGCCCAATATTGTTGCATGAAGGTCTGCTAATGCGACTTGGGAGCCTTTAAACTAGCCTGACAGGGTGCAGGAGTAGTAGTATATCAGATCAGGAGCAAATGTAGAGGTTAAGGCAAACTGACAATTTCAGTGGACGGGCTAGGCAAGCACAGGACAGCTAGTATGGAAGGCCTGATAGGCTAAACTGCCTTTACTTTAATACAAGAAGCCTCACAGGTTAGTCAGGTGAACTCAGAGCATGGTTCAGTGCATGTAATTGTGAAATTACACCTATTATGGGATAGGTAGGAGTAGCAGCTCAGTGTTCTGGGATACTGATGCTTCCAGATTGGCAATGGTCAAGGTAAGAGGAGGGAAGCAGCACAATTGATTGAGGAGACCATCATGGACGTACTTTGAGAGAATATTCCAGGGGCAAGTCCAGCAAGGATATAAGGGTAGAATTTAGGAATTAAAAAAAAATAGGTGATGACAAGAGTATTATACAATAAGCTCTCCAATGGTCAGTGGGAATTAGAGGAGCATATAGGTAAGGAAATGACAGGTAGATGTTAGTTGCAATCATAGGTGATTTTAATTTCCCTAAAATCAAATGGGACTGCCTTGGTGCTAAAGGATTAAATGGGGCAGATTTGTTAAGTGATATATAGATATCCCTACCAGAGAAGGGGCTACTCTTTGGAAATGAGCCTGGGCAAGTGGTTGATATGTCAATGGAGAAAAGGGGTACCTCAGAAGAAATGATCATAATTCTTAGTTTCAAGATGGTCAGTCATGGGAAATAATAGGACTGGTCTTCAAGTTAAAGTTCTAATTTAGGGGGAAGGTCATCAGTCAGGAATTTTCAGGAATTAATTGGGAAAGGCTTTTTTTACACTTACAGAGATGTCTGGTAAGTGAAAGACATTTTAGAGTGCGATGGAAGAGTTCAGCGCTGATGTGGCCCTGTTAAAATGGAGGGCAAGGCTGGCAAGTTGAGGGAATCTTGGTTGACAACACATATTGAGGGTGAAGTCAGGAGAAAGAAGGAAGCTTACAGTATATCAGGTACTAGCAGCTGGGATCAAGCTAGTCCCTTGGGGAATAAGGGATGTCAGAGTATATTTAGGGACATTAAAGGGCAAAAAAGTTGCTATGAGATATCCCTGGCGGATAAGATAAAGGAGGATCCTCAAAGATCCCTAAGTATATTAAAGGTTAAAGGGTAGCTAAGGTGAGGTGCAATCCCTTAAGGATGATGTGGTAATCAGTGTGTGTTGTTGTGGGAAATGAGCAAGGTGTAGACTGAATGCTTCTTGTCTGCATTTGTCACGGAGAAGATCACGGAAGCATGTGATTCATAGGAGGGAGCAGTGATTTCAGGAGAATACTAGCATTTTGAAGGAAGAGGTATTGGGGTTTTGAAATCCCGAGGGCCTAACCAGGTGTATTTTAAGATGATATGGGAAACCAGGAGGAGATCGCTATAGCCCTAGCAAATAATTTTGAATCTTTGCCATGCGTGAGGTACTGGAGTACTTGAGGATAGCTAAAGTTGTACATTTACTTATGAAGGGCAGCAAGGAAAAGCAAGGGAACTGAAGGTTGGTTAGCTCGACTCCAGTGGTAGGTAGCTTTTTGAAGGGATTTTGAGAGACAGGATTAATTTCCATTCGGAAAGGCAAGGAGCATTTATGAATAGTCAACATAGCTTTGTGCATGGGAAATTGTCTTAAACATAGAAATATAGAAAACCTACAGCACAATACAGGCCTTTCAGCCCACAATGCTGTGCCGAACATGTACTTACTTAGTAATTACGCAGGGTTACCCAAAGCCCTCTATTTTTCTAAGCTCCAGGTACCTATCAAGGAGTCTCTTAAAAGACCCTATTGTATCCACCTCCACCACCGTCGCCGGCAGCCCATTCCACACACTCACTACTCTGCGTAAAAAGCTTACCCCTGACATCTCCTCTGTACCTACTTCCAAGCACCTTAAAACTGTGCCCTCTCATGTCAGCCTGTTCAGACCTGCATATCTTGCAAATTTTATTGACTTTTTGAAGAGGTTTCCAAGAGGATTGATGAGGCATGGTGTTAGACGTTGTCTGCTTGTACTTTGTTGGGCCTTTGACAAGGTTCCATCTGTTAGGCTACTCGGGAAAGTTAGAACACATGATATCCAGCAAAGCTGGCCAATTGGATACAAACTTGGCTTGGTGGTAGGAAATATAGGGTGATAGTGGTCGGTCGTTTTTCCAGATTGGAGAACTTTGACCGGTGGTGATCTGCAGGTATCAGTGCTAAGTCTTCTCTTGTTTGTTATAGATATTAATAGTTTGTGTAAGGATGTAGATGACATGATTACATAGTTTGCATATGATAGCAATACTAATGGAGCAGTGGAGAGTGAAGAAGCTATCTAAAGCTACAACTGGATACGGATCTATTGGGAACATGGGGAAGTCAGATGAAGCTTCGCTTAGACAAATGCAAAACAATGAGCATTGGGAAGTAAAACCAGGCAGGACATACTCAGTGAATGGCAGGGACCTTGTTGAACAGAGCATCGTTCCCTGAAATTTGAAGAGTAGGTGAGACAGGTGAGAGAGTGGTGAGAAAGGTTTAAAGATCAGCTTTATTTGTCTTATGTATATTGAAACATGGAACTGTACAGTGAAATGTATCATTTGTGGCAAATCCAGTCAGAGAGGATTGAACTGGGAGCAGTCTGCAAGTTTTGCCATACCATGCCCACAGAAAAGTCATTAGGAAATGCTTTAAAGGAGAATCAACATAGGCAACATACCATATCCAACCTGACAACACCAACTAAAAGCTATCAGAGTATCCATTGTTTCCAGTCTGATGGCTAAGATGTCATCCTGGCTCACTGTGATGAGCATTCACTTCCAGGGCCCGAGAGGCTTATTACTAACCTCAGCTTTCTAGTACAGCAGCATGACCTTTCCAAAGGGTCAGAGTTGTTTGTGACAAAGTTCTAACAAATACTCCTTGCTCAGCTTCTTGTTGTGAACAAGAACTAATTTTCAGTTCTTAAAGTAAATTGCAAGCAGTACTCAGTCTGAAGTTTAAAAAAATAGAGCAATGCTGCAAAATAATATCACAAACCCATCACATATTGGTTCATTGTCCTCAAAGTCCTAAACTCAAAAGAAGATTTTAAGTTCTATTTGATGTAAGTGTAACACCCTGGGAAAGGTTTCACTCCTAACATAATGGTCTTACTGTAAAAGCGAGGGTTTGGATTGTGGTTAAGAGATGATGGGTGCTTTGGAATGTGAGCTCAGTCTTTTGTTTGGTGGGAAATGAAGAGAGAAGATGCTGAAGAGAACCAGTCATAGGGTGCGATCTGGCGGGGAGTTCGTAATTTGATGGAACCAGGCGCCGAGATAGACTGAGGTTCAGTGAACTGACCTCCAATTGGTACACATTTGACTGTTTAATTATAATGGGCCCTTTTTGTTTTTCTTTCTTTCTTTACTAACCCTTAAGTTAAAATTCATAAATATAATTCCTTTAATTGTATGTAGTGTTCTGTCTGTTATTTTGTGGCACTAATTTGTAACAGGGCAGCAAATTAAACAGCACCCACACAAACCAGGGTTTGGGGTGGGAGAGTCATCTCAATCTCATGGGCTTGGCAGGACTGGAGTGTGTCTTCCCTAGACTTACGCAGCCAAGCTAATTATACCCCCATAAGGTCTTGGCCCAAAACATCAATTGTTTGTTCATTTGCTGCTTGACTTACTGAGTTCCTCCAGCATTTTGTGTGTATTGCTTTGGATTTTCTGCATTTGCAGATTTTCTTGTGTTCATGATATTCTTTGCCCGCATTGCCCAAACACAAGAAAACGGAGTTATGTCACAGCACATCAAACATGGTTGCAGGTTTGATCAATCAATGGTTTGGATATTTGTGTACTCAATGAGCCAGGCTTCGCAGCATTGATTGTAGGAGTCTGGCATCTCTGCCCCGGAAGTTTTAGGCCATCTGTGTGAATTACTTTGTCACTGCACAGGTGTCTGAGAAGCATCACATGCAAATAATGTCAACTAGTAGCAAAACAGTATGAGTATTAGAAAACTTTGGGGATTGTCAAGAATGACAAGGAGGATGACAAAAAAAAGAAATACAATTTATTCCTCAATCATCAGTTTTTGCGACAGATGACTCGTTCGGCTGCAATTTGTTGGCATGTTCTTCTAGTTCATAAGAATTGTACCTGTGTTTGGGAATCCTTTTAGTTTGTAAATCTTTTGTAATTTTGAAATCTTTTATAAATCAGAAATCCTCTGTGTTAAATGAATGTTAAGAACTATTTGTCTGAATTTAAACATGTATCATTAAAAATTAAACAAACTGTGTTTAAAAGCTTTGTTAGCTGAAAGCATCTCTTCTTGGTAAGGAGGGCAGTTGGTATTGGTAGCTGGAGTTTGCCACAGAGACTAGACAGCTAGAGTTTGCTGAAGAGACTAGACTAGATTGTGTTCCTAACAGAGATTTTTGAAATGTCTTCTTATTTGGAAGTTCTGGCTGTAGGTTCTTGGAGATCTTTATGCCTTCTTTTATAAAAAGGGCCTTTCTCTCAGATAACTTTGTTCATTGGTCTGTCAAAATACCTTTTAGAGAAGCAGGGAGTGTGCTCCTTCACTACATTTAACATTCTCAAGCCTTTCTTTGCAAAGCATTACTCTGTCCACATTAGAGGTGCAGTGTAGGTGGGATGTTCCTTCTGTTGAACTGAGTTAAGCTTGGGGCATGAAGCACCAAATTGGGCATTTGTTTCATTACTTATTTTACTTAGATTAAATGTTTAGCCTATTCTGAATGCATGCAAAATATATTTTATGTTGTGAAGCAATAATACTTCTGAAATATAATTAGGACTAGGAGCCCCAAGACTATGATCCATGTTTTGGGGTTCTGATTATGACAGCATTCACTGTTGTTACTGTTGAAGTTGTTCATAAATTTTGGAGAGTACCTGTACAATATTAAAGACATTAAAAGCTGGAACAGGCATAATGGACTAAATAGTGTTTTGTCTTTTATAATTATCTGAATACTCTTATTTTTATCTGAAGGTAATCTAGATGTTGTTTCCTCTGTAAGCTGCAATGTTTTACTTAGTGACCTAATGAAATACCCTAGTACTTTTGTTGCCGTCAGGTATTGTGACTGCAACAAAAGTGTTAAAAATGCTTATTTACGTCTTATTCCTTGTTGCATACAACATAACTGAGCTTTTTTTTGTAAGATTAATTAAGCCTTATTTATTGCTTAGTCATTACTTAAAAACTGTGATTTGTTATTCACAGGAAAATAATTCAAAGTAGAATTGTTTCAGATTTTTAGTATTAATGAGAATGAGCATCCCAATCTTTATCTTTCATTCTGAAAAATTGCTTAGAATGTTACTTTAAAACAGTGCCATTTTACTTCCTGGTTTGTTAACTGAGAATTCATTAAAATAATTAGTCTCTTAGCCTATGAAGACACCACTGCTACTGAGCGACAGGGATTCCCTAGAAATGACATCAGATGGTAACGAACACATGAAAAGAGAATGTTCATACCTCACAGGGCACGAGATCTTTGTGGAACAATTTCCTTCAAGGTCAGCAGTAAGCATTATAAACACAAGAGATTCTGCAGATGTTGGAAATTCAGAGCAACACACATACAAAATGCTGGAGAAACTCAGCAGGTCAGGCAGCATAAATGAAAATGAATAGTTGATGTTTTGGGCAGAGAAAGGAAAGGGAGATAATGCTAGAATAAAAAGGTGGGGGGAGCAAAGGAGGACAATGTAGAAGGTGATAGGTGCAGCCAGGTGGGTGGGAAAGATAAAGGGCTGAAGAAGATGGAATCTGATAGGAATCTGAAGGAGGTGCATTGGGGGAGGTGATGGACAGGTCAGGTGAAAAGGTAAAAGGCCAGAGTGGCGAATAGAAGAAGAGGAAAGGGGGAGGGGAAAGAAAGAGAAATCAATGTTCATGCCATCAGGTTGGAAGCTGCCTAGATGGGATATGAGGGTGACCTTATAGTGGCAGAAGAGAAGGCCAAGGGCAGAGATGTCAGAATGGGAATGGGGATATGAATTAAAATGATTGGCCACTGGGAAATTCAGCTTTTGGCAGATGGAGTGGAGATGCTTGACAAAGCAGTCCCCTATCTAGACCGGGTCTCACCAATGTGGAGGACAATAAACGACCCTAACAGATTCACAGGTGAGGGACTGGAAGCAGTCCTTCCTCACCTTGAAGTACTGTTCAGAGCCCTGAATGGAATGAAGGGAGGCAGTGAATGGGCAGGTGTAATATTTCTCTTGATTGCGAGGATATGTGCCATGAGGGATGAGTGGACAAGAAGATCACAGAGGGAGCGATCTCTGCAGAAAGCAGAGAATGAGGGTGGGGGAGAAGTAAAGATGGATCTGTTGGTAGGATCCTGTTGAAGATGCCTGAAGTTGCAGAGAATGATGTGTTGGATGTGGAAACTCATGGGTGGTAGGTGAGGACAAGAGGAACTCTATCCCTGTTAAGGCAGCGGGAAGGAGTGAGAATGGATGTCTATGAAACGGAGGAGATGCAGGTGAGGGCAGCATCAATGGCAGAGGAAGGGAAACCCCATTCATTGAAGAAGGTGGACATCTCTGAAGTCATATCAAAGAAAGCCTCATCCTCAGAACAGACTTGGTGACGATAAAGGAACTAAGGAAAGGGAGGGAAGAGCAGTCAGCATTGTCACTTTGTCAATGACTGTAAACTTAGGCAGCTATGTTTATTCACTTTAATGAACAGGTGTGCTTTCCCATGTTAAATGACTACATGAACAACTGTATGATGTTTCATTGCACAAAATGCCTGCAATAGGGAACTTCAGGATGTGGAAGTGTGCCACAAATGTTGAGGTGATTGGAGAAGCTGGTATTATCTAAGGAAATGTCAGAGGCATTGTGATTGCTGGGATCTTTGATTTCCAGATTACAGCAGAGCAGCTTTTGTTGAACACAGTGAATCTATAACATTGCCAACACCTTTTCTGTTATAATTGTTTGGAGCTGCAAAACAGAATGCACTTGTTTAGTGAAGATTGTATGTAATAATTTTCTTCCTCTACTCATTAGTGGTCTCCCCAATGCTTGCATCAGGTTTTAACCGGCTTCTCTAGATGAAGGAGTTGTTAGAAATATTTCTCAGTTGGCTGTGTTATCTTGACTTTGTCACTCTGGTGGAGATTTAATTTTTCTCCAGTTGGTTCTGTTATGGATTTAATATTTGAGTAATTTTGTACATATATTAATTAATTGAGCATTCTTATTTGTTTGTTAATTCATTACAGCATATATATATAAAATATATGTGAATTGTATACGTTATCACACTACCATGTGATAAATGCATGTGTCACTTAAAGTAAACACAAAATTAGACTCATATTTTAGATGTCTGTATCTTTCTTTGAATTAATTTAATGTTTTGAAATTACAATACATAATAGTGCAGATGAGGTATTTTTAAAAGGAACCTGAGATGACTACTGTCCTATTGAAGCACAGTGAGACACTTGAGCTAAAAAAAAATTCAGCGAGGATTGGCCAGTAAAACACCAACACAGTATGTGCTGACACAACTGAGTTTAAAAAAAAGGCATAAAATGGAGGAATTCACTGTTTCTTATACAGTGAGTGTCAGGCGATAATAATCATTAAAAAAAGGAGAAGCAATGGTTGGCTACATCAGAAAGATTGACACATTTGATTGCGTTAACAGCTAACTGGTTCATGCATATGTAGTTAATTGAATAATATTTTGAAGCAAGTGAAATAGCCAATGAGAAATGAATACTAGTTTTGCTGAGTGATTTGGGTTTCAAGGCATACACTTTTCTTCAAAGTTTAACTGCTCCAACCAAAACAGCTGAAATGAGATACTGTGAAAGTAAAGCAGGAACACTTAGAATGGATAGCAGTTGATTGCAGTATGCCTTTGGATTCATAAGCAGAATCAAAAGGAAGGGGAGTCCATTTCAGAGTTCATGGCTGAATTGAAGAGATTGTTTTGTCAGCTCGATGATGAGCTTAATGATGCACTGATAGATCTTTTAGTTTTTGGAATCTTACAAGAAAGCATTCAAAAACAGCTCCTAACTGAAGCACAATTTACATTTAAAAGAACAGTTGAAATTGCTGTATCAATGAAAACAGCAGGCAGAGATAATTGAGTTGCAGTCAGGAATGAAAGTGAGCAAAAACAAAATTGCAATGTCTAATCAGAAACCTGTGTGGCTGAACAAATTGTTTTATTGTTAGGGCTGAGGTTCATGTACACCAGAACAATGCTGATTTAAAGGCGAAATTTGCAGAAAATGCAACAAAGTAGGACACAAACAAAAAGCATGTCAGATAGACACAAATAAATGGACTGCACAGGGAAGAGGAAAAGCTAAATGTGAGGTGACTTTCAAAAATAAACTAATCTGCATGCTGTTGATAAAAAATCTGACAATGATGAGAATGACACAGGTCTGGTGAGCTTTGAGATTTTCAATGTGAAAACTAACAATAGCCAAGCAATATGGTTTACACCAGAAGTGAATGACAAATTAATTAAAATGGAATTGGACACTGGTTTGGCTGTTTCAGTCATTCCACAAAGTAAGTTTGAATGGCATTTCAAATATTGAAATGCCTGCAGATACCCAACTCAGAAATAATACTGGAGAAAAGATAACTCCTGTGGGAATGACGTTTGTTACAGTGAAATACAACAACCCACAAGACGCATTAAGCTTGAATGTGGTTAAAAAAAAAACAGGAGGACCAGCACTGTGGGGACATGATGGCTGAGGGAACTAGAACCATTTGCATTTGGATCCATCCACCATTTACAGCCACGTTCCCTGCAATAATGTCATCTGGAAGCAAATTAAGAAAGGTACTGGATATTGCCACAACTGTCTCCATGCTGTACACCATTGCTCACAGAAGACAAACAGGTCAAAAGAAAGGAGTCAACGGAGGTATGAAAACAAAGAATTTGTCAGGTGATGTTGTGGATGAGGAAACCAAGAGGAGAGATCAGATTGTAAAGGGAACAGTAGAAGGATTAGTAAGAGAATACTCCAGTGAGCTAAATGCACCTCTCCAAGATCAAGATGCACAAACAAAAAAAAGAAAAATGAAAAGAAGCATGGTGGCTACAGCTTCCAGATCCACTTTCTGCAGTCTCTGAGTCAACTACAACCACCATGGAAGAAGCCCCAGAACTGCCACGAGTCTCACCTACCAAACAGAGTGACCCCCTTGTTAGGAACAATATTATTCCACATGAGTAAGAAATCCTCCACAACAATTAAATCTTTAGGCCTGAAAGGGACAATTTAAAATATACTATGTGGTGGATGTCTGTATATAGCAGTTGTATTATATAGTACACTGTATGTATGTATAATAGTTCTATGTTCAACATTCTATGTTGAGTTGGAGTTTATAGCTACGCAGGGAGGAGTGTTGTATATATAATATTTCAGTAGTATTTGAGTAATCTTGTATATATTGGTTGATTAAGTATACGCGTTCATTTAAATAATTCATTATGGATTATATATAAAACTTACATGAATTGTATACGTTATCACGCTACCTTGTGATACAGGCATGCCTCACTTAAAGTAAAGATGAAGTTAGACATATTTTGGACTTCCATATCTTCCTTTGAATTAGTTTAATGTTTTGAAGTTACAAAACTTAACAGGTTACAGTACGCATAGCCTGCAAAATACTCTAATAATGTATGTGTCCCTGCTAACCAAGCTGCCAGGTGCTTAGAGTAACTTGCATATACGCAGGCTGAATCTTATGAAAATCTCATAGGTTGATCTGTTAGTTCCAAGTGTTCACAGAAATAGCAATCTCTGTTCCTGCGTAAAGAGAATGACCCCGCTTTTACTGATGTAAAGCAGATCTCTGACGATATGAGCCTACTAGACGGGGAATGTTTTAGTTTATATAAGCTAGGTTTACCAGATGAATGAATCACAGGTTTAGTATCATTGATATATATGTTGTGAAATTTGTTGTTTTGTGGCTGCAATATGAGAGCAGCTTTGCTGATACATATGTCAAATTAGCAGTAAATTGAGTTAAGATAGAAGTAATCTACGCTATCCAGAGCTTCATTATTAATGTAAATATTTCATGTGTTGGGTCACTGTGACATTACAATTGTGTTTGTGAAACAGATAAAGCTAAGCTTGAGGTATCCATCAGAGAAAATATTCATGGAGAACTGTAATTTTTCAGGTACATTTGAGACAAATGCAGCATCATTGACAGAGACAAGATGGTAGAAAATGAGCTATGTGCTTTTTGCTGAGAATCCAATATAAATGTAAATATTTATAAATTATAACAGTTTATGCTTATATGAACATTTAAATATACAATGTCCTAACTCTCCTGAAAGGGATTCTAATATTCTATCAAGCACAAGGCCTAGGGCATTGAGCACAGGAATACAGATAATTTGCCTATATTGTAGACGTCCCAGTGGAAGTGGATCAGGGGCAGGTTAGGAGGGGTGAGGTTTTAGAGAGTCGATAACATGGTTGAACAGGGGAGAAGGCTGAGAACTGAGGAGGAGAGTACTTCTGACTGCTTGCATCAACTCTATTGCACAGGTATGCGAGAGGCAATAGAGCACAGTAGGCTCAGGCCGTCCTGTCATATTACAGCTCTCCCTGCCCTCCTGGACGTCTGCAAGAAATAATGTCTCAGGGAGGTAACGTTTATCACCAGTGACCCCCTACTGTTGGTGGACTGTCCCTCTTCTGAGTGCTCTCTTCAGGCAGGAGGTAAAGGTCCTTGAAGATCCAAAACTTAAGGATGGAAAATGTCTTCTTTCACACTGTCATCAAGGACTTGAACTGACTTTAAAAGCCCTGAGACTATCTCAGACTGTATTTTTTGACCATTCCTCAACTTGTACTAATTTCATTTAGTTTATTTTGTTACATAAGTTATCTATCACTTACTTTAAGTTAAGCTGTGTTTGTAATGCAGTGTGGTGCTGCAAAAAAAAAAAATCATGGCATTTATATCCTATATATGTAAGTCCAAGACAATGAACTTGAACTTGGAGTGATTACTCAAGCAAAAGAATTGGAACTGAATTTCAGGTACTCCATCAGTAGAAAGACATCTGTTAAAACGACTTTTGGTCTTTGGTTGCTCAATGGAATTTTGCATAATTGACATCACATCTTCTGCCAGGCAGTTCCAAATTGCAGGGACAATAAACAGCAATTTCAGTTGGAGGTTTAGCTCCAAAGTTCAAAGTACAAAGTAAATTTATAATCTATGTTGCGCATATTGTCACCATTTGCAACCCTGAGATTCATTTTTTTTTGCAGGCAATCACAGTAAATACAAGAAATACAACAGAATCAATGAAAGACCACATCCAATCGGGTCTACAATAACCAATGTGCCAAAAAAATCCAATAAACAGTGCAAATACAAAAAGAGAAATCAAAGTAATAACAATAATAATACAAACTCATAAATGAAATTACACCTTACTATAAATCCCATTTTAGAGTCAGAATACCACAAATTAAATTATGATCAATCAGTTATTACAGCTAGGACAATCCATAATAACTGTCCAGATATACTAATACAGGATAACCAAGCAAGACAACTTATTTAATAGATGTAGCCAATCCAAGCACACATCATGCATAGAAATCAATGAGTGAAAAACACCAGAAATAGGTTGAATTAAAAAATGAAATTGAAAGACTTTGGAACATGAACAGGGTATATATACATTGTCCTGATAGTAATATCTACAAGTGGTGTCACTCCAAGGGCACCACACAATAGCATTAAACAATT
Organism: Hypanus sabinus; assembly: GCF_030144855.1. Lineage (NCBI taxonomy): Eukaryota > Metazoa > Chordata > Chondrichthyes > Myliobatiformes > Dasyatidae > Hypanus > Hypanus sabinus. Next base: position 49,168,072 of record NC_082722.1, read on the forward strand.
AAGGCTACACAGCAATATCTATGTAAATTTTCAGAAAGCCACAATGCTAAACATTGCTAGAATGGTCCGAAAGTTCCTGGCAATAGACAAATGAGTGTGCATGGCTATGCTCATACCTCAGCTTGAGTTGAAAAAAATAAATAAAATACTACCACCACTACCACTACCACCACTACCACTACTACCAGTACCACTACTACCACTACCACTACCACCACTACCACTACAACCACCACTACCACTACTACCACCACTACCACTACCACCACTACCACTACCACCACTACCACTACCACCACTACCACTACAACCACCACTACCACTACTACCACCACTACCACTACCACCACTACCACTACTACCACCACTACCACTACAACCACCACTACCACTACCACTACTACCACTACCACTACCACTACCACTACCACCACTACCACTACTACCACCACTACCACTACTACCACTACCACCACTACCACTACTACCACTACTACCACTACCACTACCACCACCACCACCACCACTGCCACTACCACCACTACCACTACCACCACTACCACTACTACCACTACTACTACCACCACTACCACTACTACCACTACCACTACCACCACCACCACCACCACTGCCACTACCACCACTACCACTACTACCACTACCACTACTACCACTACCACTACTACCACTACCACTACCACCACTACCACTACTACCACTACCACTACCACCACTACCACTACAACCACCACTACCACTACTACCACCACTACCACTACCACCACTACCACTACTACCACTACTACAACCACCACTACCACTACTACCACCACTACCACTACCACCACTACCACTACTACCACTACTACAACCACCACTACCACTACTACCACTACTACAACCACTACTACCACTACTACCACTACTACTACTACCACCACTACCACTACTACTACTACCACTACTACCACTACTACCACTACAACCACCACTACCACTACCACTACTACCACTACCACTACCACTACCACCACTACCACTACTACCACTACTACCACCACTACCACTACTACCACTACTACCACTACTACCACCACTACCACTACAACCACCACTACCACTACCACCACTACCACTACTACCACTACTACCACTACTACCACCACTACCACTACAACCACCACTACCACTACCACTACTACCACTACCACTACCACTACCACCACTACCACTACTACCACCACTACCACTACTACCACTACCACCACTACCACTACTACCATTACTACCACTACCACTACCACCACCACCACTGCCACTACCACCACTACCACTACCACCACTACCACTACTACCACTACTACTACCACCACTACCACTACTACCACTACCACTACCACCACCACCACCACCACTGCCACTACCACCACTACCACTACTACCACTACCACTACTACCACTACCACTACTACTACTACCACCACTACTACCACCACTACCACTACTGCCACTACCACCACTACTACTACCACCACTACCACTACTACCACTACTACCACCACCACTACCACTACTACCACTACCACCACTGCCAGTACTACTATTACTACTACCACCACTGTCACTACTAATACTACTTCCACCACCACCACCACTACCAACACTGCCACTACTACCACCACTACTACCACCACCGCTGCTGCTACTACTTTACTACTAGTGGTACACTGCCAAATAGGTGGGCAGGCACTGGAAACCCAAAAAAGATGCTGCCAGCATTCAAAGTAGGCCGTCAAAACCACAGGCTGCGACTGCTGCGAGTGGTTCTCAGGGGAGCAGTCCACGTACAACTGAGACCACCCAGGCAGCCAAGAGAAGAAAGTCATGCATGAAATGGTCATTAGAAGTAAACACATTGATAATGTGTGTATATTACCAAGTAATGGAACTTGAGACGGATTTGAGAAGATACAGGGACAAACTTCATTAGCAGCTTATAGCACAATGTCATCTGTGCAACTAATATAATAGGCATCCGTTAGTCTCGAGAGATCATGGATTTGTGTCTTGGAAAGTTTCCAGGGCACAGTCCTGGGCAGGGTTGTATGGGAGACCGGCAGCTGACCATGCTGCAAGTCTCTCCTCTCCACGCTACCGATGTTGTCCAAGGAAAGGACAAGGGCCAATACAGCTTGGCACCGGTGTTGTCGCAGAGCAGTGTGTGGTTAAGTGCCTTGTTCAAAGACACAACACGTTGCCTCAGCTGAGGCTCGAATTAGCGACCTTCAGATCACTAGACCTACGCCTTAACCACTTGGCCACGCGCAACAAGTAGCAGATCAACATAGAGTGATAGTAAAAATAAATTTAATCCCTATAGACATGTTAAACAAAATAAAGAGTAGAAAGAAACCATGCCAATACTACGCAAGAAAATAATGAAGCTGCAACCCACTGAACCACTGAAGAAAGTATGATTATTTCAACTGCTTCACAGCAACAGCACTGATCGAGAGCCTCTGCAGAATACTGACAATGAAGCTAAGCTTACAGACAAAATTATCCCAATATTTGACACCACACTAACAGAGTACGTGGGCATTGACCCAACAAAAACACCCTACATACCAAAACAAAACAAGTTATCAAAGTTTGCAAAAATTGTTAATACTCTCAACAATATTATATTACCACAACATTTAGGAAAACTTGAAACATTTGAAGATCTACACCCAATAACATACTGTGCACCATTAATGGTAGTGTAGAGCAATGGCTCCAAAATAGAGGCACTCGTTAATAGAAACCCAAAACTGAGTAATGAAATTAGAATACTGAAATGGCAGAAGAGGTTAAAAACCAAAATTGAAACTTTAAGAGCAGAAATAGTGCAACTAATGGGGTATAAAAAGGATAACCTAAGCAAGAAAGTTAAGAGTAAAGCTAAAAAATTGCTAAGGAAATATAAAGTCCATACAAGATACAATCAGCCTAACAAAAGCATTGTAGAGTTTATGGATACACTAAAACAAAAGCTTGCTGCATACAAAGCCAGACTAAATAGATACATGAAATGCATCAGACAAAGAAAACAGAATTATGAGTTCAGAAGCAATGAAAAAAATTTAAAAAGGACATTAAAACTAAATTCAATGCACCAAACTTTCACCAGCCCTAGCACAAAATTAACAACAAACACAGAGATAATGAACTTTTGATTTAATGTCTGGTCAAACAGTGTGACACACAATCAAGAAGCAAGTTGGATTAGGGAGGAAAAAGAGTGTGCACATACGATTGAAGAAATGCAAGTACTTGAAGTTACAATGGATTTAAAAATACCCACAACTGGAAAAATACCCGCAGTGAAAATATTCATAGTTATTGGTATTAAAAAATTGCTTGCCTGCATCTGTGCCTATTAATGCATAATAACAACTTACTTAGAAATCCTGAAAAAATGCCTGAATTTTTGACAGAAGGTAAAACAGATCTTTTAGCTAAAGGGGAAATCACAAATGAGCCATCTAACTATTATCCTATAACTTGTTTATAAACTATATATAAAATTGTAACATCATGCATCTCGTAACTAATCACCACTCACTTAGATAACTACAATATACTTACAGAAGAGCAGAAGGGATGCCGTGAGGGTATGAAAGGATATAAGGAACAACCGATAATAGATTCGGTAATTTTAAATCAAGCCAGTGGAAAAGCAGAAATCTTTCATGTTACTATATTGACTACCAAAAGGCATTTAACTCTGTCTCAAGCTCATGGTTAACAGAAGTTTTCAATATATATAAACTACACCAACACTTATGAAATTCCTGCAACATCTGATGAAGCATTCGCATATTATAATCACCATATCTATTAACAACCAAAAAAGAACAACCGCCATTATCAAAATAAACTAAAGCATTTTCCAGTGCAACTCTCTAAGTCCACTATGGTTCTATCTAGCTTTAAACCCACTCTCTTTCTTTCTTTTTCAATCTTTTTATTGATTTTCATATATACATATATAAAAAAACATAACATAATAATGAGTAAATTATGAATACAATAGACTTGAAGTCACGTTGATAATAAGAGAACAATATCCTATTAAGCATCAACAGAAAAAAATACCTTAATCAATCAAGTCCATATGATTATATATGAAAAAAAAACAAAAATAACCATTAAACTCTCTAATTCTCTAATTTACTAAACTGGATGAAAATAGGATATCAAATTGGAGGCAATGAAATGAGCTCTACTTTAACACACCTTCTATACATGGATGATTTGAAATTATATGCTCATTTATCAGTTAAGCGCAAGCAATTAATTCGAGTAATCAAACTATTTTTGAAAGATAAACATGAGCTTTGGACTGGATAGGTGCAGAACATCAAACATAAAAAAAAATGCAATAGCTCAAATAGAATGTAAAACAGAGCAGCAGAATACAATGCAACCAATGGATGAATGGATAAATATGAAACTTTTAAGTATCTGGGACGTTAACAAGTAAGGAAAGTAGATCATAGTGCAATAAAAGAAAAACTTTTAACAGAGTTTACTTCAAGGCTTAAGAAACTCTGCTCAGTAGTAATAATAAGACCAAGGCAATAAACATTTCAATTCTACCTGTAGTGATGTATTCTTTTGGCATAATACCTTGATCTGAAACAGATCTGGAAAATTTGCAAAGAAAAATAAGAACTGAAATGATAAATTTCAGAAAACATTCTGTACATTCGAATGTGCTTAGATTAGCACTAGCTAGGAAAGAAGGGGGAAGAGGAATAACAGACATTAAAAATCAATACAACAGTCAGATAAAACTTCTAAGGATACTTCAATGAAAACAGGATTCAGCACTCCACACAAGCATTTGCAATTCCGATAAGAAGTGTACACCACTAAACTTAAATGAGGAAAATGAAGGCAAAGTTAACCAATGGAAGAGCATGACGCTGCATGGAAGAACTCCTATGATCTGAGCAGACTAGATGTTGACAGGGAATCGTTGAATACCTGGCTCATAGTTGGAGACCTCTTCCCAGCACCAGAGGGATTCCTTCTGGCAATACAGCACCTGGTGGTTAACATAAAAGTTATCAAAAATACATAACTAAAGACCGACAAATTCGAGATGCTAAATGGGAAAACACTGAGGAAAAACCAGAAACAATGCAACACATTATAGGATCCTGTAGCAGAGTAAAATAATCTGATTATTTGCACAGGTATAATCAAATGGAAAACATCATTAATCAACATCTTGCTTTAAAGTACTAACTCATAAAAGAAATCATAGCTTACTATAAATATAAGCCTGATCCAGTTTTAGAGTCAGAATATCACAAATTATGTTATGACTGATCAGTTGTTACAGATAGGGCAATCCATAATAACTGTCTGGATATAATAATACGGGATAAACAAGCAAGGACAATTTATTTAGTAGATATAGCCATTCCAAATATACATAGCTTACAGAAATCAGTAAGTGAAAAACATTGGAAATATGCTGAATTAAAAGAGGGAATTAAATGCCTTTGGAACATGAACAGGGTATACGTTGTCCCGATAGTAATATCTACAACTGGTATCATCACAAAGGCACTGCAAAATACCATTAAGCAATTAAGCCTACACAGCATTATTTATGTAAATCTTCCAAAAGCCAGTATAGTAAACATCACTAGAATAGTTCATAAGTTCTTAGTACTTGAGAAATGAGTGTGTTTGGCTATGCCCATGCCTCAAATTTCACCAGTTAAGCCGAGAAAATTTTTTTAAAAAATTAAATAAATAAGCAATTAATATTGAGAACATCAGATGAAGAGAATGGCTTAGCCTTTCAATTGCACTAATTTGGGCACTCCTTGTGTCAGCGTTTGATTGTTATTGTAAATCTTTTTTAAGTGTCTTCTGCTGGTATTACTATCTTACCATGAAACAACTGCAACAATTTCTTTTTTTTTGTCCGCTTCAGCTCAGTTTATCTACTCACATCCACTGGTGCTGAGTGCCTGCTGTTTCTGCTGACTATTTGCTCCGGGGACCCACCCAGATATGTGCTGGCTTTTATGTAGACAAGATTCATGAAGATCCAGTTATCAGATTTTGTGAACTACTGCCAGATTAAAAATGCAGCAAAATGGGAAACCTGGACACTCATAAGCACTAAAAATTTGAAGTGCGATTTTAATATTTTAATATGACGCCAGAAATGGAGAATTCCACAAGGTGCTGAGAAGCAATCCATAGGCTTTGCACACCACAGGCAGTTCTGAGAAATGAGTGCACATACTCTGAGCGGAGCCCATTTGGCACCAGGGGTTTGTTTTCAGCAGTTGACATAGTCAGATCTTAGCAGAAGCTCTCAAATTCTGAGCCGAGAAGGACAGCGATGTCCTACAACCACCTGTGTGGCCAAAGTAGTGATAGCTTACTTTTCAATGCATAATACACATATTTGTTTAATGTACACTTACTTAAAATATTGTATAAGACTATCTTCGGGGTTATATACAGCATACATCAGAATCAGAATCAGGTTTATTATCACAGGCATGTGTTGTGAAATTTGTTAATTTAGCAGCAGCGATTCAATACAATACATGATAAATATAGAAAGAAAAAAAATCAATCAATTACAGTATATGTATATTGAATAGATTAAAAATAGTGCAGAAACTGAAATAATATATATTAAAAAAGTGATGCAGTGTTCAGGGTTCAATGTCCATTTAGGAATCATCTGGCAAAGGGGAAGAAGCTATTCCTGAATTGCTGTGTGTGTGCCTTCAGGCTCCTGTGCCTCCTTCCTGATGGTAACAATAAGAAGAGGGCATGTCCTGGGTGATGGGGGTCCTTAATAATGGACATCGCCCGTGTGAGGCACCACTCATTGAAGATGTCTTGGATACAACAAAGGCTAGAACCCATGATGGAGCAGACTAATTTCACAACTTTCTGCAGCTTCTTTTGGTCCTCTGCAGTAGATTCCCCATACCAGACAGTGATGCAGTCTGTCAGAATGCTCTCGACAAATATATCAATATAAGTTTTCTGGTGTTTTAGGTGACAGATCAAATCTTTTCAGACTTTTAATGAAATATAGTCACTGTCTTGCCTTCTTTATAGCTTCATTGATATGTTAGGACCAGGTTAGATCCTCAGAGATCTTAACACCCAAGAACTTGAAATTGCTCACTCTCTCCACTTCTGATCCCTCTATGAGAATTGGTTCATGTTTTTTTTTGCTGTAACACCACTCAACTAGCTGATATACCTCACTTCTGTATGTCCTTTCATCTCCATCTGAGATTCTACCAACAATGGTTGTATCATCAGCAAATTTATAGATGGTATTTGAGCTATTGCTAGCCGCACAATCATGCATACAGAGGGAGTAGAGCAGTGGGCTAAACACACAACCCTGAGGTGTGCCAGTGTTGATCGTCAGCAAGGAGGAGGATTATCACCAATCTGTACAGATTGTGGTCTTCCTGTTAGGAGGTTGAGGATCCAATTGCAGAGGGAGGTACAGAGATCCAGGTTCAGTAACTTATTGATCAAGATTGTGGGAATGATGGTGTTAAATGCTGAGCTATAGTCAACAAACAGCATCCTGATATAGGAGTTTGTATTTTCCATGTAATTCAAGGTCATGTGAAGAGCCATTGTGATTGCGTCTGCCATTGATCTATTATAGCGATAGGCAAATTGCAGTGGGTCCAGGTCCTTGCTGAGACAGGAGTTCATTCTAGCCATGACCAACCTCTCAAAGCATTTCATCACCATAGATGTGAGAGCTATATATAAGCTGCATACATAATGTAAGTGGATTTTGTGTTTAGTCCCATCTGCAAACTATCTCATTATAAGATGCAAGTTTTCCAAAACTCGAAACACTTCTGGCCCCAGACATTTCAGATAAGGGTTGATTAAACGGTATTGGTATACATGCTTCATTCAATGCCTCCATCGGATGGCACTCTCAGCCATTCCCGCTGCAGAAAATCAATACACCTGTTTTTAATGGGGTTCATCAATCGCATTGTGACACTTGCCCATCCCACAAAGATATAGTATTTTTACAAAAGATTAAAGAGCATCAGAAATATATTAATATCAAATACTCATAAAATGTTTATTTCTACTTCATGTTTTGTGCAAAGTAGCATTTTTTTCCCATTGAGCAGATGTTCTGATTGGTTTTGCTAAATGCATTCATTTTCATCAAATTTGGATGATGTGAAATTGTTAATGGAAAATTGAAAATTGGAAGTTCTCCAATGTTATTGCCAACCCCAGACTTTCTTAAGCAGCTTTGGACACATGATGTTATTGTACTAAAATGACACATTTCACTTGGCGTGGAGAAAGCAGATATTGCCAAAGTAAATGTACTGAATATTTCTCCTGGAATAATTTCCATGTTGCCAATTTTAGTGAAGCTAAGGAAGTGATTGACATATCTTAAAATTATTTACTTAAAAGATTTACACCTACAGGTAGCCTAAGTGAATAAGTTGCAACGTAGTTTGCCTCTCAGGAGAAAATTGAGCATTTAGATTTAAGTCTATTTATCACTTTTAACTCAGTTTGTACATTAAGGTCAGGAACTAGAGTATTTATTGTCGTAAAATGAACAAATTATAAGGGGAAATGTGCACAACACATTGCTAGGTAACTTAATTGAATAGTGTTTTCATCATTTGTTTTATGGATTTGTAGAATTGCATGATAGCTACTGCCTTGTGTAGCTGGATCCTGGACTTCCTGTCAGATCGCCGACAAGTGGTAAGAGTGGGCTCCCTCACCTCCACCCCTCTGACCCTCAACGCAGGAGCCCCCTCCTTTACTCTCTGTCTATCCGTGACTGTGTTGCCACCCACAGGTCCAATCTGCTAATTAAATTTGCTGACGGCACTACACTGATTGGCCTAACGTAGAAACACGGAAAACCTACAGCACAATACAGGCCCTTCAGCCCACAAAGCTGTGCTAAACATGTCCTTACCTTAGAAATTACCTAGGGTTACCCATAGCCCTCTATTTTTCTGAGTTCCATGTACCTGTCCAGGAGTCTCTTAAAAGACCCTATCGTTTCCACCTCCACCACCGTTGCCGGCAGCCCACGCACTCACCACTCTCTGAGTAAAAAACTTACCCCTGACATCTCCTCTGTACCTACTCCCCAGCACCTTAAACCTGTGCCCTTTCATACTAGCCATTCCAGTCCTGGGAAAAATCACTGACTATCCACACGATTAATGCCTCTCATCATCTTATACATCTCTATCAGGTCACCTCTCATCCTCCAACCTTCCAAGGAAAAAAGGCCAAGTTCACTCAACCTACTCTCATAAGGCATGCTCCCCAATCCAGGCAACATCCTTGTAAGTCTGCTCTGCACCCTTTCTATGGTTTCCACATCCTTCTTGTAGCGAGGTGACCAAAACTGAGCACAGTACCAAGGGGGGTCCTCTATAGTTGCAACATTACCTCTCGATTCCTAAACTCAATCCCACAATTCATGAAGGCCAATACACCGTATGCTTTCTTAACCACAAAGTCAATCTGCATAGCAGCTTTGAGAGTCCTATGGACTCAGAACCCAACATCTCTCTGAACCTCCACACTGCCAAGGGTCTTACTATTAATACTATATTCTGCCATCATATTTGACCTACCAGAATGAACCACTTCATACTTATCTGGGTTGAACTCTACCTGCCACTTCTCATCCCAGTTTTGCATCCTGTCAATGTCCCGCTGTTACCTCTGACAGCCCTTCACACTATCCACAACACCTCCAACCTTTGTGTCAAATTGCAAATTTACTAACGCATCCCTCCACTTCCTCATCCAGGTCATTTATAAAAATCACAAGGAGTAGGGGTCCCAGAACAGATCCCTGAGGCACACCACCGGTCACCAACCTCCATGCAGAATATGACCCATCTACAACCAAATAATATTTATTGCACATTTGAATGAAGATGTAACATAAAGATTTATGTTCATGTTAATAAACATTACATAATGTTTATTATGTAAACATAATAAACATAATATATTTATTATAATAAACATAATATATTTATGTTTATTAAATATAAACATATTTAATGTTTAATATGTTAAACATATTTGAAGGATGTAGATAATAAAGTCAATTCAATAATGATATTTGGCCAAATGAAGTGACTTTAATAGGTTAACTTACAAATGGTGTGTTGTTAAGTACTCTGAGCCATGCACTGTGTATTACTGAGAAATCAGATTGGGTTGCTGAAGTATGAGCCAATGGTAATTTTCCATTGCTGCATTTTAGCATTCTTCCCTTCCCATAGGTGCAATTGTGATCGGCTGTTGCAACTGTTACTATTGCAACTCTTAGCTATGACTGTGTAACGAGCTTTAAAATGCAAACCCCGATGCAAAGGATTTGATATGGAAAGCCTGTAATCATGACGTCTGATACCTCAGTCTGTGAGATTGCAAATTGATCTGGTCAAGGACTTACACTGAGTCCCATCTGGAGTAATTTCCATGAGATCTGTAGGACTTATGTCAACCTCCCTGAGATGTTTTTTGAAGACGTTATTACTATGATTCATTTTCTCTTTGAACTGGATATTGATTATTGTATCTTTGAACTGGATCCAGTTTTATGGTAGATTGTCTTTTAATTGTAAGTATCATCCAGTGATTGGTGAAGTTATACCTTGTGGTCAACATGCTTAAAATTTATTGAATACTGCTCTGTAAAGCTTTGAGTTCACTTGGTATGAACTGGCTGTAGGCAGATTGAGCTCTTACAAGTTTATGTTCTGTCCACTATTCTGCATCATGCAAAGCTCTGGAAATTCTATTGTTGTACATATATCATTATTGTGTGATAGCACAGAAACGGGCAGGCTTTCCCCCTCAGGTTAGGTGAGAAGAGAACTAAAGGTCATAAGTTTAGGGTGAAAGGTGCAATTTTTACGAACAATCTGAGGGAAAATTCCACCTTCTGAGGGTGGTGCGAGTGTGGAACGAACTGCCTGTGGAAATGGTCAATGCAGATTCAATTATAATATTTAAGAGAAGTTTAGATAGGTACATTGATGAGAGGGGTATGGAGGGCTATGGTCTGGGCGTTGGTCGGTGGGACAAGACAGAAGACTGGGCTGGCATGAACTAGGTGGGCCAAAGGGCCTGTTTCTGTGCTGTATTGCTTTAAGACTAAACTTCCAGAGCAGCCTCCCATATGGAACCTTAAGAAAGGCCTTATTGAAGTCCATTTAAACCACATCTACTGCCCTGCTGTCAGCAACATTCTCAGGCACCTCATCAAAAAAAAAATCAATCAAGTTCCTACGACATATCTTCCATTAACAAAACCATGCTGACTATCTCTAATTAATCCTTGTCCTTCCAGATATATATATATATATATATCTTATTGCTTCTCCAGTAACTTATCCACCACAGATTTTAGACTTATCGACCTATATTACCTAGGTTTTCCTTTGCTGTCCTTTTTAAATAAAGACACAGCAATTATTACTCTCCAGTCTGTTGGCACACCACCCATGGATAATGATGATGCAAATGTCTCAATCAGGGCTCCCAACATTCCTTTAGCTTCCCACAGCATTTTTGACTAAACTTGGTCACGCCCTGGAGATTTGTCTACCTGCATACCTTTTAAGACATCCAGTACTTTCTTTACTGTAATGCAGACTATTCCCCAGACATCCCCATTTCCTTTTCTTAGTTCCAATGTCTTCATGTCTTTCTCCACAGTAAAAACAGAGGAAGAATGTTCATTAAAGACCTGGGGCTCCAAACAAAGGTGTTCCCTTTGTTCTTTGAGAAGACCTGTATTCACTATAATTACTCTTTCCCCTCAATGTATTTATAACATTTCTGTGGATTTTCCTTAACCTTCTCTGCCAAAGGCATCTCATGAATCCACTATGCCCTCCTGATGTCCTCCTTCTGCATTCTTTATAATCTTACAGGGATTCACTTGATCCTAGCTGCTTCCTTTTTTCTAGCCAGGGCCCCAGTAATCCTCCCCATCCATTTTTCCTAACTTCTATCAGCCTTGCTCTTCACTCTAATGGGAACACGTAGATCTTGAGCTCTCACTATCTCACCTTTAGAATACTCCTACTTGTCCGTGGCCCCTTTGCCCTCGAACAACCTTCTCTAACCAATTCCTGTCTTTGTCTTGTGTGTGCCATACTCTGCCAGAGCCTTGGCGACCACTTTTTTTCCCAAGCGGTTGTCTAGGGGGAAAGATTCTGTGAGTGCTCCCCCACGTCCTTCTCACAGCGCAGTTGTGTTTTTTACGAGTCGGAGTTGCAAGCTCGACACTCAACCCGGCACAGGTGGACCCAGTCCGGCGCTGATGTCACTGCGCTACCAGCTGGCCCAATTCCTGTCTAAAGCTGTCAAAATTTCCCTCGCTCTAATTTAGAACTTGAAGTTGTGGACTGGTTCTGCTCCTTTTCATAACTATTTAAAAACTTATGGAGCTCTGATCCCCCACTATCACCGCAGTCACTTACCTTACCCGGTTACCCAAGATTATGTCAGTCACCCTGTAAGTTTGTTCTCCTAATTTCCATTAACTATTTGGGAGCAAATAATACAATCCCAACAATGTTATCATTTTCTTCTTATTTCTCAGCTCTACACATAAGCCCTACCAAATGCCTCTCATTCACCCCACCCCCCGATGCTGAGGATCCCTCCACTTGGACCCTTGCACCAACACACGATTCCAGAGTCCCTCTTGGCTGCTCCCCTGACCATTCTGTCCCCTATCACTAGCATATTTCTGCCACCCTTCCCCGCTGAGACTCAGAGCCAGCTGCCTTCTGAACAACCATCCCATAATGCCCGTGCTCCTCAACCCCCAACACCACCAACAGTATTCAAACACTCACACCTACAAACTGCTGGAGGAGCTCAGCAAATTGGGCAGCATCAGTGGAGGGGAATAAACAGCTGACATTTGGAGTAAAGACCCTTCATCAGGACTAGCCAGGAAAGATTGCTTATATGGCAGGTGAAGGTGAGGGGAGGGGAGGGGTAGTAGCACAACCTGGCAGGTGATTTGTGAGAGCTAGTGAGGGCGAAGGTGAGTGTGTGGGTAGGGGAAGGGGACTGATGTAAGAAGCCGGGAGATGATATGTGGAAGAAGCAAAGGGCTGAAGCCTCCCCACTCCCAACTTAATTCTGTTTTCTGCTTCCTTCCTTTTCAGTCCTTATGAAGGGTGTGGGCCCAAAATGTCGATTCTTTATTTCCCTCAAATAAATGCTGCCTGCCAAGCTGATTTCCTCCAGCAGCTTCTGTGAGTTGCTCAAGGTTTCCAGTATCTGCAGAATCTCTTGTGTTTATACAAAACTTGGCTTGTTTTTGAGGGTATTGGCCACAGGGGATTCTGGCTCTACCTATTCCCTTTTCTTTTCACCTTGCTGAATCTCATGTCTATCAAACTCTCAGCATCTCAGATGATCCTGAGTGCATCCAGTTCCAACTCTAGCTCCTTTGCATGGTTACGTCTCTAGGACACTAGATGTCTGCTTGATCTCACACATCCGGCAGGTGAAGCATGTCACTGTCTTATCTGAGTTCTCTAAGGCTAAAATGGAAATTACCTGCACTATTGTTTGCTGAAACTCCATGAGCCAAACCCTCTCAACTCAACACTGGCCCACTCTCACAATGGCTGTTCTGCTAGAGTCTGCTTTATTTTTATTGGCTGATGTGTCTCACAATTTGCTGACAATAAATGCTTTTCCTGAAAGATTTTTTTCCAAAATAGTCATCGGGATCAATGTAGTCTGAGGATGTTTTTTTACCTCCTCCTTTCTTCACTCTTTGTCTGTGACTTATACATGGTATTCATACAAGTATGGTTACTGTGAACCTCCAAATTGAAAGATTGTTTGAGTAGTTGTGGTGATGATATCATGAAGAATGGTAGACTTGGGTCACCATAATGAAAATATTGCATTACTCTGTTCTTTCTGATTGTAGTAATAAAATATTCCACCTACTTAAGTAACTTCTGTTTTGCAATTATGGATTATTAATTACAGTTTTAGTGTGGCTCAGAGCTGCTCTAATCAGATCACCAAGAAGATAGAAATGGAGACAAAAAGAAATAAGCTCTCACACTTACAAGAACATGTTCTGATCTCTTCTGACCTCTGAGTCCAACTTTAAACACCAATAGATGGTGATAATGTTGTGGTATGATTGCTAGTCCAAAGTAATGATGTAGGTAACGTCCATTCCATTGTCTGGAATTGTCCACCTGCTGATTTTTGTGTTCCAATGGATGCACCAAAAGGGTTGCACCATCAAGCAAATAAGACTGGAGAGAGAAAGAGCAGACTTGTCTGACTCTAGCTGTAAGCAAAAAAACTCTAACTTTTTTTTTGGATTACATTGCTGATATTAGTAGAGGCCTCCTCTTGGACTTAATCATGGATTCCTTCTTGAACTCATGAACTATCACAGTGGTGAGCTTGTCCATAATATGCATGTGGGATATTCTCTTGAAAACATTCTCCTGTTCTAGGCTGATCACAACAGCAGATGCATTGGAAAAATGCCATTTGCAACTCTTTTTCCAAGTTGAAAGAATTTTGATTTGGAAATAAAGCCATTCCTTCAATTTCACTTGATCTAAAATCTCAAATTGCATGTCCAAGTGAACTGTGAGTGCCCTTCAAAGGTGGACAGCAGTGGTCCAAGAATACAGGTGACTGTTGTTTTCTTAGGAAATCAAGATGGACAGTGACACCAGTGTTACAGTAATACATTGATAAGTATACATTTGTGTGCAAATTTTGAAAAATGCAAACTTCTCTAGATGTGTAATGGAGAGTATATTGACGGGCTGTATCACAGCCTGGTATGGAAACACCAATGCCTTTGAACGGAAAATCCCTCAAAAAGTAGTGGACATGACCCAGTCCCTCATGGGTAAAGCCCTCTCCACTTTCAGCACACCTACACGAAGTCTTGTCTCAGGAAAGCAGAATCCATGATCAGAGATCCCCACCACCCAAGACATGCTCTCTTCTCACTGCTGCTATCAGAAAGAAGGTACGGGAGCCTCAGGACTCACACTAGCAGATTTAGGAACGGTTATTACCCCTCAAGCATCAGTCTCTTGAACGAAAGGGGATAATTTCACTCAACTTCACTTGACCCATTACTGAAATGTTCCCTCAATCTTTGGACTTACTTTCAAAGACTCTTCATCTCATGTTCTCGATATTTGCTGTTTATTTAATTATTATTCTTTCTTTCTTTTTGGACTTGCTCAGTTTGTTATTGTTTGCACACTGGTTGAACGTCCAAGTTGGTGTGGTCTTTCATTGATTATAGTTAATATTCCATTATGGATTTATTGAGCATGACTGCAAGATAATGAATCTAAATACAGTGAGATATATAGTATGTACTTTGACAATAAATTTACTTCAAACTTTTGAACTTTGAATTCTTTTCTGACCAAGTGGAAGGTGCTGTAGAGTGTTCTGAGAAACCCATGTTTCTATGTGCACAAAGAATAATACTCTTAATGTGAGGTAAGATTGATGAATTATCCTGAGGCTCTGGACAGGTGATGTCTTGTCTTTAATGATGAATGCCTTAACCTAAAATTTTGTCATAAAGGACCCAAGGCCAATGTTACACTCAAAAGGGATTTGGTTACCAATTTAAAAATTCTTAATGATTAAAGCACATATCAGACTTCTTCAGAGTTGCCTTCAGAATGATGAAGTTCTCTGCTGAATAAATAAGATCTATCTTTTTCCCCCAAGTATTTGCATCTTAATTTGTCACTTTAATACATATTGTTAGTTCATTTTACAGCTCCCCTCACCTCTTCCAAATTCACATAATCTAAAGCATCATTACCCTCCATTCTCTGACCCTCCACCCTCCTAACCTTACCATCAAACCTGCAGGAAAGAATGGTACCACTGTAGCCGGGCAGAATGGCATCTACCTTGCAGTGGCCAGATGGTAGCACTCAGCCACTTCTTAATTACCCATGAACCAGCACTTCCCTCCGGTGCTCCTCCCCCTTTCCTTTCTTCCATGGACTTCTGTCCTCTCCTATCAGACTCTCTTTCACCAAGCAACTTCCCAGCTCTTTACTTCATCCCTCTCTCTCCCGGTTTCACCTATCACCTTGTGTTTCTCTCTTCACTCCCCCACCTTTTAACTCTACTCCTCAGCAATTTCTCTCCAGTCCTGCCAAAGGGCCTCAGCCTGAAATGTTGACAGTACTCTTTTCCATAATTGCTGCCTGGCCTGCTCAGTTCCTTCAGCATTTTGTGTGTGTTGCTTGGATTTCCAGCATCTGCAGATTTTCTCTTGTTTGTAATTGGATTTGACTCCTCATTCCCATTTTGACATGTCTCTGTAAGGCGTCCTCCTCAGCCACGATCAGTTCGGAAGAGCAACACCACATATCCCTTCTGAGCAGCCTCCAACCCGATGGCATGAATATTGATGTTTCTAATGTCTGGTAATTTCTCACCACTCCCCTTCTCTCTCTTTCCATTCCCCTTTCTGGTTTACCTTCTCTTCCCCTCAACTGCCTATCACCTGCCTCTAATGCCTTTCCTCCTGGCCTTTCTTCAATGCTCCAGTGTTCTCTCCTATCAAATTCCTCCTTTTCCAGCTTTTTAACTTCATCCCTCCTCCTGCACTCACCCACCTACCCCCTCCCCTGGCTTCATCTGCCACCTCTACCCCCCGCACCACATTCTTATTCTGCTTCTGCCTACTTCCTTTCTAGTCCTGATGAAGGGTCTCAGCCCAAAGTATTAACTGTTTATTCCCCTCCATAGACACTGCTTGACTTGCTGAGTTCCTGTAGCATTTTGTGTGTGCTGCTAAGATTTCCAGCATCTCAAGATGGCGATATATGGCAACGTTCTGCAGGCAGCTCACAGAACTACTAGCTATTCCAGATATATTTCTGTTGGACTATAATCACTGCAATCCGAAGCCTGTACTTTTCCTTTGGGACGTGTGCTTTTGAAGTGTCTGAACGATCGAGCATTATCGTGGTCTCCAGAAAGATTTGGTGAACTGGACTATTGCATATGCAAGTACGCCTGACTGGAGCAAGTGCAAAAAATGAACTGAGGTTTAGCCGATTTAAGTACTGAGCCAGACTACAAAGATTAAGGTGTTGACGCAGAGGGTGGAGTGCAAACTGGTGTTTAGCTCACTTCTCCCTGTCAGCCAAAATCCCCCATCTGAGCCCGTCCCATCTGCTACCATCAGCTGGTTGGTGCAGTCGTGTTGGTTCCAAGCCTGTCGGTTCACGAGAAGATGTTACCCTGCAGCCGCCAGGTACCGGACCAACTTCTGAACTGGGTCTGCGGCTGCGAACTCATGTTCAGGGATTCTACAGTTCTGTTCTGTGTATTATATGTTTACTTCTTTATTGTTTGCACAATTTGTTCTTTTTTTGAACATTACATGTTTGTTGGTCTTCATTGTGTGGGGTTTTTGGTGGATTCTATTGTGTTTCTTTGTTTTGTTGCTGCCTGCAAGAAGATGAATCTCAAGGTGGTATATGTTGTGTATTTGATGTTTCAGTAACACTTGAGTAATCTTGTGTGTGTGTGTGTGTGTGTGTGTATATATATATATATGATTAAGTTTCCTTGATTGTTTAAATAGTTCATTGAAGTTTTATGTATAAATACATGAATTACTTATGTCATTATGCTACCACATGATATGTGCGCACCCCACTTAAACTAAACATGAACTAAGACTCACATTTTGAACTCCTGTGTCTTCCTTTGAATTAGTTTAATGTTTTGAAGTTACATAACAGTACAGTATACATACTTCAATAATAAATTTGCTTTGAAATTTGAGCATCTTTAGAATCTCTTGTGTTTATAAAAACTTTTGAGTTCAAGAGCCATGAGGTAATGTTACAGCTACATAAGACCTTGGTCAGACCCCACTTAGAATACTGTGTTCAGTTCTGTTCACCTCACTACAGGAAGGATGTGGATACTACAGGGAGAGGGCAGAGGAGATTTACAAGGACGTTGCCTGGATTGGAGGGCGTACCTTATGAGAGTAGGTTGAGTGTACTTGGCCTTTTCTCCTTGGAGCAACGGAGGATGAGAGGTGACCTGATAGATGTGTATAAGATGATGAGGGTCATTGATTGTGTGGATAGCCAGAGGCTTTTTTCCAGGGCTGAAATGGCTAACATGAGGAGGCATTGTTTTAAGCTGCTCAGCCACACGTTCGTCTGCTAGCTCATGTTATTCTTGCCGTCAGTAGTGTGAGGCACGGGCAGCAATCCAGAAATTACTATCCTTGAGGTCACAAACAAAAGAAAATCTGCAGATGGTGGAAATCCAAGCAACACACACAAAATGCTGGAGGAACTCATCAGGCCAGGCAGCATCTATGAAAAAAAGTACAGTTGATGTTTCAGGCCGAGACCCTTCATTCCTGCTTTTCAGCTTTCAACCGAGCTCACTATATTCGATTTTCAGGACCTCTTCCCTTTTCCTACCTATGTTGTTGGTACCAATACGTACCACAACATCTGGCTGCTGAGCCTCCCTCTACAATGCTGTGGGCCTGATCCAAGACTTCCCTGACTCTGGCACCTGAGAGGCAATATACCATCTAGTTTTCTTTCACATTCACAGAATCTCCTGTCTACTCCTCTAACTGTTGAATTCCCTATCACTACTGCACTCCTCTTCTCTACCCTTCCCTTCTGAGCCACAGAGCTGAACTCTGTGCCAGAGACCTGGTCACTGCATCCTTCCCCTGATAGGTTATCCACCCAACAGTATCCAAAGCAGTACACTGATTATTGAGGGGAACAGCTATTGGGGTACTCTGTATCGTCTGCCTATCTCCTGACTGTCACTCAGCTACCTGCCTCCTGCAGCACAGGGTGGTCCTTTCACCTCCTCAATCTCCTGTGTGAGCTGAAGGTCATCCAGCTGCAGCTCCAGTTTAAAGCAGAGGTTGGTAGGGTCTTGATTACTATGTTGAAAGTTGAAAGTTATGGGACGAAGGCAGCAGAATGGAGTTGAGAGGGAGACTAAATCAGTCATGTTCAAAACAGTGGAGCAGATTCAATGGCCAGATGGCTTAATTCTGCTCCTATGCCTTAAGGTCCAATGCAGGCAAGTGGAATTGGTCGATACAAGTGCCTCGATTGGCATGGTTGAGTCAGGCTGAAAGGCCTGATTCTGCCCTGTGTTATTCTATGACTTTTCCATTCCATATTTTCATAATCTTCCATTCATCAATCATTTATGTATTTAACTACCTTGTCCTAAAATATCTCTAATGATCTTGTCTCCACCACCTCTGGGAAAGTGAGAAGAGTGAAAGAGGTTGGGTTGATGATAATGATGATATATACTGTATCCTCCTCTTCCAACCTCTCAACCAGCTATGAATCTGAAAGTTTAACCTCAAGCCTGACTGGGCATTTTCAAAGTAAAAATGGTTCAATTTCTTCAAAAATGCATTACCTGACAATGGTCCCAAAGGTGAACCAAAATTCATCATAAAAGGTTCTTTTCAGTAACATTTACATTTTTACATTAGTTTACTATTTGCTATTTTGCATAATACATCCTTTGCAAATTTCTCAACACTTGATACAGTGCAACAAACATCTCAATAGCATGCTCCCCCAGGAGGCAATTATAATAATGATCAGATGATGTTTTTCATTAATGTTGATTATATGATTACCAGCTGGCTATAACACATCACAAACTCTGTAATTAAGTAACGTCATATGTTATCCATACCATTTAATGTTTCATCTAGAAGACAATGCAGCACTTCCTCAACGTTGTACTGGAGTGTGTAATTGTCCACAGTGGGACTTAACCCACAGCTTTTTCACTTCAAGATACAAGTCTTATCATTGTTATCAACATCCATTTGCTTTTGGATTGCATATAGTTTTATTTCAGTAGCAGGAAATACAGAAAACTGCTTTTTGATCATTCAGATTGAAATACAGTTATGAAAGGGGAGTGTGAGCTCCAACTCACAGTCCTTAACATTACTCCTTTTTTATTCTCCTGATATTCTCCTCAATTCCCCCTGATTCTACCACTTGAGGGAATTTAAATGCTCAGTTAGCTACCAACATGTAAATCTGTGCAATGTGGGAGGGAACTGGAAACCCTGGAGAAAATCCACATGGCTGCAAGGAAACTGAGGAAGCTCAGCAGATGGTACAAGATATCTGGATCAAGTACAGCCTGCTGAAGCTAAGAGGCAGCAACTCAATTAGCCACGCTTCTGAGCTGCCCATTTCTGTTTTTTATTTCAGTTATCCAGCATCTGCAATTTTCTTCACTTCCACTTATTCTCAAGTTGCATTATTTTTAACAACCTTTACATGGTAACTTTTCCTTTCCCATTCTTCACGTTACTTGTTACAGCAGTGTAATGTGGATTTTGGCTTTTAAATTGTATTTTTTGACCCAGTTGCCCTTTCCTCATGAATGTTTAGACACTTCCAGGGAATTTACAGATATTTCCTGATTGTATACAATTTTCTGTGGTGAGTTTTTATTATAGTTATCCATTGTTCTGTTGGGTGCAGCTGGGATACGTGGAAGGAAGTAGCCAGATTGTGGGGATGGACAATTACAGGATAAGTGAAATTTTCATTTCTGTAGCCATTTAAAGAAAGTAGAAAAATGGACTATAATTCTTGCCCTTTTACAAAAGGCAGAAAAGGCATTTCAATCTGCAATAAACAACACACACAAAATGCTGGTAGAACACAGCAGGCTAGGCAGCATCTATAGGGAGAACCATCAACAGCGCTTCTCCCTATAGGATGCTGTCTAGCCTGCTGTGTTCCACCAGCATTTTGTGTGTTTTGTTGTTTGAATTTCCAGCATCTGCAGATTTCCTCATGTTTGCTCTTCAATCTGCGATAGCTATGTTTGGCATGTAAGCTGTAACCAAGAAAGGTAAAGCAAAATTATCCACCTTATCCTTTTAAGAGGCTGTTTGATGTTGTAAATTACCTCTTGTGCATAGGCAAGTCTGGGGATGATGTGGTACTGACGAGTATAAGAAGAGAATAAAAAATGGGATTAATATAGGGTTAGTGTAAATGTTTGGTTGATGATTAGTATGAATTTGGTGAGTGGAACGAATGACTTCCATGATTTACCTCTCTATGATAATAACTTCATCATGATCTAATCACTCAACTTGCTGCTCCTCTTCTCCCTCTCCTCAATGACTGCATCCTCATTCTTTCTGCTGAAGGACTTCAAGCAAAGGCTGAGAAAACTGTGGGTAAATATCCAATCTTAATTGAAGAATTGTGCATGGTAGTTAGCAATTGTAGTTGCCCAGAACAGAGGACACTGAGCTCTGAATTTGAAGAGCAGATAGGAATTCTCCCTAGCATCTAACTTTCTCAAGGCTCTCTGCTGCACCAACAATCCAAATCAGGTTTACAGTCACTGACGTACATTGTGAAGTCTGATGATTTGTGGCAGCAGTGCAGTAAAAAACATAAAAATTATTATAAATTACAAAAACAATAAATAAACAGAGCAAAAGAGGAATAATGAGGTAGTGTTCATGGATTCATGGACCATTCAGAAATCTGATCCTGGAGTGGAAGAAACTATTCCTAAAAATGTTGAGTGAGGGGTTTTAAACTCCTTCTGTACCTGCTGCCTGATCGTAGTAGTGAAAATTAATGCATATATTCATACAGCACCTACAGTAGAACCAAATGCATTTATGTCAAAAAAAATGAAACATATTGGAATGGCAGTCCATCTCATGCAAAGTTCAAAGTAAAATTTATTATCAAAGTACTGTACATACATGTCACCACATAAAACCCTGAGATTCTGTTTTTGCAGGCATACTTAGCAAATCTATAGAACAATAACTGTAAACAGGATCAATGGACAATAAACTGTGCAACTACAAATCTAAATAAGTAGCAACAAATAATGAGCATGAAATAACAAGATAAAAGAGTCCTTAAATGAGTGCAGTTATCCCCTTTTGTCCAAGAGCCTGATAGTTGAGGGGTAGTAACTGTTCTTGAACCTGGTGGTGTGAATCCTGAGACAGTTGTACCTTCTACCTGATGGCATCAGTGAGAAAAGAGCATGGCCTGGGTGGTGAGGATCTTTGATGATGGATGCTACTTTCCTACGGCAACATTTCATGTAGATGTGTTTAATGGTTGGGATGTACTGGGCCAATCCACTACGATTGTAGGATTTTCCACTCAAAGGCAGTGATGTTCCCATACCTAGTCATAATGCAGTCAGTCAGCACACTTTCCGCCATACATTTATAGAACTTTGCCAAGGTTTTTGATGACATATCGAAGCTCCGCAGACTCCTGAGAAATTAGAGGCACTGTCATGCTTTCTTCACATTTATGTTTATATGATGGGCCCAGAACAGATCTTTTGAGATAGTGACACATAGGAATTTAAAGTTACTGATCCTCTCCACCTTTGATCCTCTGATGATTATTGGTTCATGGACCTCTGGTTTCCCTCTCCTGAAGTCTGCTATCAGTTGATTAGTCTTATTGTCATTGTGTGAGAGGTTGTTGTTATTACAACACCCAACCAAATTTTCAAACTCCCTCCTGTATGCTGATTTGATACTGCCCACAGTGGTTTTATCAGCAAGCTTGTGTATGGTTTTGGAGCTGTACCTAACCACACAGACATAGATGTAGTGAGTAGAGCAGGGGGCTAAACACACATCCCCATGGTCCTCCTGTGCTGATAGAGATTGTGGAGGAGATATCTGCCAATCTGGACTGACTGGGGTCTACAAGTGAGGAAATCCAGGATCCAAATACACGAGGGGTTATTGAGGCTCAGGTCTTGGAGTTTACTGATTAGTATTGAGAAGATGATGGAGTTAAATACCAAGCTGTAATCAATGAAGAGCATCCTGATATTTGCATCTTTGCTGTCCAGATGTTCCAGGGTTATGTGAAGAGCTAAGAAGACAGCATCTGCTGTAGCCTTGTTGCTCCAATAGGTCAATTGGAACGGATCCAAGTCTCCACCCAGACAGGAGCTGAATTACTTCAACACCAGCCTCTCTGTGGATGTAAGTGCCACTGGGTGATAGCCATTTAGACAGGTTACCACACTCTTCTTGGGCACCGGTACGACTGAACCCTACATGAAGCAGGTGGGTACCACACACTGCCAGAGCAAGAGGTTGAAAATATCTGTGAATTCATCAGTACTCCGTCTGGAATGGATGCTTTCCTTGGATTCACTCTCTTGAAGGCAGCCCGCACGTCATCTTCAGATACTGAGGATCATCGAGAGGCATGGGGATGCGCAATGGTTCCTCCCTGTTCTAATGATCAAATCAAGCATAGAAGGCATTGAGCTCATCTGGAACCGAAGCTCTGCTGACCCCATGTCGCAAGATTTAACTTTGTAGAAGGTTATGGAATTCAAACCATGCCACAGCTGTTGAACATCCCTTGTTGATTCCAGTTTATTCCAGAAGCTCAACATCGCCCATGAGGTGACTTTCTGGAGATCATAAATTTGCCTCATGTTCAGATGTGAATGCCTCTGATCTGGCTCTCAGCAGGTTCCGGATGTGTTTGTTCGTCCAGGGCTTCTGATTGTGGAAAAGTCTGAATGATTTTGTGGGGACACACTCATCCACAGCTGTTGTAATAAAGTCTTTACTGATCCTGGTGTAGTCATTCAGGTCTTCAGATGTGTTCTTTAACACAGCCCAGTCCGTTGACTCAAGGCAACCCTGTAACCATTCCTCTGCCTCCTGTGACCACCTCTTATTTAGCTTGATCTCTGGAACCTTGCTTTTTAGGCTTTGTCTGTATGCAGGTAGTAGGAGTATAGCCAAATGATCTGAATCGACAGAATGCAGTCTCGGGAAGGAATGATGGGCATTCCTTGTCACAGTGTAGCAGTTGTCTAGTGTGTTGGGACCTCTGGTGCAACAGGTTACATGCTGGTGATAATTGGGCAGGGTTTCCTTCACAGACCTAATGCCTTCCTGAATTTCCAGAGAACCTCTAAATAGGACAGCAGCAGATTTCTGGTGTAAGTAGATGAGGAGTCATTTAAATAGCATAGTTCCTGAGGATAAAGTGCCATTGATGTTTCTAAAGCAGGAAACATGACCCAGTTGCTGCAAATAAGCCACAAACAATCTCTTGAGGAACTCTGTGGGTTGAATAGTATCTGGGGGGAGGAAAGGACTTCAATATTTCAGCTCAATATCCTGTGTCAGGTTTCGAAGTGGAGAGGGAAGATGACCCAAATATAGTGTAAAGAGGAGAAGGGGAATGGTGAACTGAGGAGAGGTGTAAGGTGACAACACGAGGAAATCTGCAGATGCTGGAAATTCAAACAACACACACAAAATGCTGGTGGAACACAGCAGGCCAGGCAGCATCTATAGGGAGGAGCACTGTCGATGTCTTGGCCCGAAACGTCGACAGTGCTTCTCCCTATAGATGCTGCCTAGCCTGCTGTGTTCTACCATCATTTTGTGTGTGTAAGGTAGGTGTGTGTAAGCATTTTGTGTGTGTTTCATCAGGTAGGGAAAGGACTCACTTCTATGAAGGAGCTTTGCACAATGTGACACAACACTTCTAACAATGTGCCAAATATCAGGAATATGCTGTTGTCAGGAAATGTAGAGGAGGCTCGACCCAAAAGCAGAGCAGCAATGATGATTTAGCAGTGAACAGAGTTCAAAAGCTCAAAGAAAGTTTTATCAAACTGTGTATAAATTATACAGCCTTGAGATTTGTCTGCTTACAGGCAGCCACAAGGCAAGAAACCCGAAAGAACCCAATTTAAAAAAAAGACCAACACCCAATGCGTGGAGAGAAAAAAACAAATCAAATCGAGTGATGCAAGCAACAAGCATCAGCGTTCAGAATGAAATCGAGTCTATAAACCCGAAGCTGGGAGCAGCCAGAGTGGGCCCATCGTCTCAGTCTCAGTGAAGCTCACAGTCACTAAGCCCAGAGCAGCCGGGCATGGCACACGCTCACCCTCAGTGCCAAGGACAGCAGAGCAGAACCAGCTTGACCCTTGTCTCTGGCCCTGACATTTGGCCTTTGGAGTCCACCTAGCCTGGCATTTAAATTGTCCAAACACCGGCTCACCTCCTGAACCCAGGCCAGATCCCACCACAGCGATATGCCCTGGCCTATATCTGGCCTGTACACAACCTTTCCAAATCAGCGCAGTGCTTAGGTGGATCAAACCTTGCTCCCGGTTTAGGTGGACACAGCTCCACTTCAGCTTTTCTCTTACTACGCCTCCAATTCTGACTCAGACTCCATATCCTCCTGGAACGTGCCTTGACCTCACTCCAGCCCTGTCTTACACCCACTTGCCTCGATCGGCCTCCCCTTCACTCGCCTACTCATTGTTTGCAGTGATTGTTTACAATTTTGAATATAAAAAGTGTTATTAATTGAGTATTTAATCAAACTCCTTGCCTTGAGAACCACCAGTGAGTTGTCAGTAGTGCCATCTTAAACCAGAAGTTTCGATAATTTACCAGTAAATTGCAAAATAACAAGCAACAAGGGAAAAAAGATACTAAAGACAACAGACAGCAAGGTAACTGAAGTCTCGGAACAATTGGTTGAGACTGGCTGGCTCGTATGATTGAATAAGGACTGTGAATGAGAGCTGACTCGGTCTATGATATACAGAGTTGTGACATTGAGTTAGAGATCTATCAAAGCATTCAGGCACTAGAATCTGGGGCTCTGAGGCAGGAGGTTGACTAGCATGGGGTTGCTCTTTCGAGACGGAGAGTTGTTTGCACGTGGTGAGCAGAGATGGTCAATGGTTTCCTGCTATTTCGAGGTTGATGGACAACTTCATTTAGGCAAGCGTATTCGGCTGGGTCAATCGTTGGTTTACTCACCTTGTCAGGCATTGTAGAGGAGGCTTGATCCAAAAGAAGAGCAGTAGAGATGATTTAACAGGAAACAATCATTTACTAATGAACTGCAAAATAACAAGCCACAAGGGGCCAAAAAACAAGAGAGAACAGATTCTAAACACAGCAGGCATCAAGGTAAAACTGAAGGCTAGGAGCAACTGGTTGAGGCTGATTGGTTCGTATGAGTGAGCAAAGATTCTTCTTCTTATGACTTTTAATGGCATTTGGTCATCCAACTTAAAGGTGCACTCCAACTGGACTGGAGTGTGATGCAGAGAGTTGGGAAATAAAACCCCTATCAAATGAAAACTAAATTACTCCAAAAACCCTATGGATTGTAAATAATAAAAGATAATATTGTGAATTAAATTAGTCACTTCTATATCTTAGTAAAGTTTTAAATGAAAACTTAGTACCAAAGTTGGTAGTGAAGCCTGCATTTGATTTCTTTCAATATTAAATGCTTCACATTGTAATAGAATGTGTTCAACTGTTTCATAAAGATGACAAAATCTACTCCCCAGAGTGATGTTTTCCAACAAGATAAAAGGAATAATTAAGCACAGTATGCCTAATTCCAAGTTGAGTCAATAAAATTCCTTCCCTTCTTGTTTTACTCCTTTGTCCCATCAACCCAACAATTTTGTGCATTCTGTAAAGGTGTCTCCCCTTATTCCCGTTAGCCGACAAGTCTTGCCATAATACCCTAATTCTTAACCCAGCAACTCCTTAGCTACTGATTTGCTAAGTGGAAGGTTTATATCCACAGTTGAATTTTAATAGCTTTTTTGACCAAACACTCAACCTGTTCATTCGCCTCAACACCTCTGCATGTAGGGACCCAAAAGAAATAGATGTGTAAACCAATAAGTTGAATATGAAATAAAGTTTGAAGAGCTTCCAGCAGTCAATCTGACCCATGCTAGAATGACCTGTTTTTTTATCACTAATTTTTATTGCAACACCAACAAGTTACATTCAATACAACCAGTTGTTGATTACATTTTGACTGTTTAACCCAGCCAACCCCCCCAACCCTCATTCCCACACCCCTCTCCCCTCCACCAACCAACTGCATACACAAACAGAGCCTTCCTATTTTAATAGAAGATCTTTTAAGTTAGATGTCAAATTTGTCCACATTTAGATTGTGTTTGGTCGTGCATCATTTACTCTTGCTGATGATAATTCCAGGTAAGAAATGTCCAAAAAGCTCAGAAGACAGTGAGCACTTGAAATATCATGAGGAGGTTTCCAATGCTGGGTACAATCTTCTTAGCTGCAGTCAGGCCTGCCAGCCAGATTTTGCATGTTTTTTCCGTAAGGGAAAGGTGGTAGTCAACATTTAGAAGGTGTACAGCAGGGTTCACTGGCAATTCTACCCCCATTAGTTCTGTAAGACTATTGATAACCTTCCCCCACAAACCAAAAACCCCTGGACATTCCCATACAAAATGTATAAAAGAGCTAGGTACCATGGCGGCAAAATGAGCAATATGGGTCAGGAACCAGTCCCATTTGACGTCTAATTCTCGGTGTTAGATATGCTCCATGACAAAATTTCAAGTGTGTATACTGATGATTTGGGTTTTTCGAAGCACTGGCAGCATTATCCCAAATCACATCCCAGTCTAAGTCTTGTCCCAATTCAGATATGTCCCTATCCCAGGCTGTACAAGGGGTTGGTGAGACCACACCTGGAGTATTGTGTGCAGTTTTGGTCCCCTAATCTGAGGAAAGACATTCTTGCCATAGAGGGAGTACAGAGAAGGTTCACCAGATTGATTCCTGGGATGGCAGGACTTTCATATGAAGAAAGACTGGATCGGCTAGGCTTATACTCACTGGAATTTAGAAGACTGAGGGGGGATCTTATTGAAACGTATAAAATTCTAAAGGGATTGGACAGGCTAGATGCAGAAAGATTGTTCCCAATTTTGGGAAGTCCAGAATGAGGGGTCACAGTTTAAGGATAAAGGGGAAGCCTTTTAGGACTGAAATGAGGAAAAACTTATTCACACAGAGAGTGGTGAATCTGTGAAATTCTCTGCCACAGGAAACAGTTGAGGCCAGTTCATTGGCTATATTTAAGAGGGAGTTAGATATGGCCCTTGTGGCTAAAGGGATCAGGGGGTATGGAGAGAAAGCAGGTACAAGGTTCTGAGTTGGATGATCAGCCATGATCATACTGAATGGTGGTGCAGACTCAAAGGGCCGAATGGCCTACTCCTGCACCTGTTTTCTATGTTTCTTTGTTTCATTCCTGATGTGGGCATATATTTCCGGGAGTTTAATTTATCATAGGTATATGACACTATCTGTCCTGGAGCACTCTGTATCCAACTTAAAATGGGATGATCCTTTAAATCAGACCCCCAGGGAACTCCATAGGCTTTACAAGCAGAACTTACTCTAAAGTAGAAGAAAAGAGAGTGTTTATCAATATTATATCAAGATACCAGTGCTTGAAAGCTAAGGATAGTACTTATCCCATTAATATCTTGAAGAGTAGTAATATCTTTATCTTGCCAAATTCTGTTAGTGAATGGTTTCCCCCAATAGAAGAAGATTATTGTTCCATAATAGAGATGATTTGCACCATGCGCTTTTAAATTTTAGGAATTCTTCTGCTGCTCTAAACCCTTGTAGCATATGGGTTAAAATTGGACAAATCACATTTTTTGGTAGACATACCTATAAGGCTTAAGTCCTTCAACCTTATTGGTGCTATTAGAGAATGACCTGTTTTAAGACTAATCAAAAACAAATTAGAATTTGAACAAATTACAACTTTCCAACTTCTAAGTTCCTCCACCCACTGCAAGCCCAAAATGATGGCAACTAATTCTGCTGTATATACTGATAAATGGTTAGTAAGACACTTCTTTATTGTTACCTGTAATTCAGACGCAAAAACAGCCACACCAACATCGCTAGTTAAATTATCATTTGATCCATCAGTAAAAATCATTAACATATCACAATAATTCTCCTTAACATATTGATGAACCAATAGAATCTCGGGCCTACCAGGATTCTCGGAATTCATTAGATCATGTAACCTAAAATCAACCGAAGTCATTGGCAAAAACCAAGGTGGGGTTACCAAAAAAATTGAAGTGTAACCCAGCAAACCCATATTCCTAGGTGATAAGAACCCAGCCACCCAAAACTAAAAACACTCTTCTTATAATGTTCCAACCGTCTTCCAACACACTTATAACAAGGTGATCATTTCTCTGCCCCCTCAAATTAATCCAGTATGTTAACACCTACGTCATCCTCCACATCTGTAAGGGTTATTTCCCATTTCACCCAATAAAGTCGAAACAGGAAATGACCTTACTACACTACAACACAGTCTTTAAGCCTGTGCTTGTATCACATCCAAACGTTTTATATTTGAAGAGGAAGCTGATCCATAAACTACACAGCCATAATCAAGTACAGATCTAATTAAACAAAGATAAATGGGCAACAGAGATTTTCGTGTAGCACCCCAAGAATACCCTGAGGATATTTATCAATTCTTTTACTGATATGGTGCGTCCATGTCAACTTATTATTCAGCCACACTCTTCAAAGGTTTGATCACATTTCAAATTAAGTGCAGATCTATTGATGCTCTTCGTAAAACAGATAACTTGAGTTATAGGTACTGAAACCTTAAAACCCTATCTACTTGCCCATTGTTCCACCTTATTAATCACTAATTGCATCCTATATACAGTTAAATTGAAATTTCTACCTTTGATCCATAAAGCTCTATTATCTGCAAAAAGTGATTTACCCACCCTGTACATATCTCAGAGAAAATATCATTAATTATAATATTAAACAATAAAGGACTACAGATACTGCCTTGTGGGGTCCAATTCTCTAACTCATAGAGCCCCAAAACAAGGATTGTGGGTGGGATCTGGGTTTAAGTAGGTTGCAGGCGATGAAACAAGTGACAGGTCACTGCTATTAATTGGGTAGAGATTGGGAGGTGCCTACCTGTGCAGGTTTGACACCTATCATGTATAGCACCATAAATGTGCTAATTTCTAAACCGAGTAGAATTGAATGTATTTTGTGATTTATTCAAAAAATGTCAAAAAACTTTTGCTCTGAAAAATTGAGCACTCAGACCCAACTTCTAAGAAGTAATGTAAATCCATTTTTATCTCCACATATCAATAGGAAATAATGCAGTAACTGTTTTATTATTGTCACATGTACTGAGATACAGTGTAAAGTAAGCTTCTTGCAAGTAGTGTGAGTTTTAGTTACAAAAATTTTATTGAAAGTGGTTAAAACATGAAGCAATGATTAAAAAATTTATTATTCACATCACATCCAAA
Organism: Hypanus sabinus; assembly: GCF_030144855.1. Classification (NCBI taxonomy): domain Eukaryota; kingdom Metazoa; phylum Chordata; class Chondrichthyes; order Myliobatiformes; family Dasyatidae; genus Hypanus; species Hypanus sabinus. The sequence continues at coordinate 49,198,465 of NC_082722.1, forward strand.
ATCACAAAACACAGATGTTTCCAAATACAAAGCATAAAATGGAGAGATAACAAAATGTGTTCCAGCTTCTAAAGGTCTCTATTTTTGAAATGTTCATTTTGTACATGATTGAAAAAATCAGTGAGCAGCCTGTAGAAGAAATGAGATGCACTTGTAAATATAAGCAGAGCATAACTTAAGCTGAAGCAATTTTTTTAAAAAAATTTTCTCTTGTTGCAGTACTCAGTTTGGGAAAATTAGATTGGAAATTTTCCCTAATCCCTATTGTCTATCTAAATGACTGTACCTTGACTACCAAGTGAATAAAATTGAAGATTTTTTAAATGTGATGTATTGTCTTGAGAAATAAAAATAAGCATCACAAAATTCTGTTTTTAAGAATATAAAGACATGAAGAAGCTGCTGATAATTTACCAGTAATAAGTGACATTTATTTGAAAAAAATTAACAAATGTGTTTCAAGGAACTTTGGACTTAAAGTCAACTGAGAAGTTCTATACTGTGCCTTGTAGAAATTGAGGCATAAAACTCAATTTACGATCTTATGATCTTAGATTTATGAGATGTCTAAGATTTATGATCTTAGACATAAAACTGTATATTGTGAATGCTGGAATATAAACAGGAAATTCTAGAAATACTCACAAGATCAGATGGCATTTGTGTAGAGAGAAACTGGATTAGCACTGCAGGTCAATTATCTTCAGCCAGAACTGTAAAAGTTAAAGAGAAACATTTTTATATTGAAGAGAAATTTGGACGTAGGAAGGTGGAAAAGAGAGAACCAAAGGCATGGTTGTTGATGGAAGGCAGGAATGGCTAAATTAAAAAAAAGAATAAAATTGCAGGATGAAGGAAAATGATAATGAAGCAGATAAGTGATTGTCTGGAGGTGACGTAAGAATGACAAGTAGTGCCATCTGAAATTACCTTAATGAAGGGCATAATGTGAGTCCATAGTTGCGTTGAGGTCTCAAGAGAACTTGCTCAGTCAGTGCAAGTTTAGACAGGCAGAGACTGCTCATGCTCGTGTTGGGCAAGGAAATGTTACTCTGATGGGTAATGTGGATGTCGAGGGTTTGGGTTGACCATTTCTAAATGCAGGCATTCAAACTATTTCAGTCTCCTATGAGATATAGATATTCTTTGTTTAAGTTCCAGCCCAGTCTCCTGCATGATGCCTGTATTGGTGACACTCCTCCTTTCAAATCAATTGGAACATTTCAGCATATTTTCTGTCACCTTCATATGGTTCACCTCCAAGTCTCCCCTTTTCTTCCTCAACTTCTCTATCCCAATTTTATAGAATGGGTTAGGGACTGACAGCCACCATACGCACACCAACACCCACAGTATTCCAGACTGAATATCAAATACATGCCCAGAGGTCAAAGGAGGAGTGACAAACATGTAAAATGGGCTCATACAATAGAAAGGAGAATGTTTGAAATGCTTTTGCAGTTGAAAGCCCTTGGACAGGATTTAGTATGTAAGTCTTGCTCTGATTCGGCAGTGGAAATTGTCTACATCAACTCTGATAAGGTGTCTGACAAGGCTTATCATAGTAGGTTGATCAGAAAGACAGGCAGTGAATTGGTAGTTCGGATTCTGAATTGATTTGGCCATGAAAGGCATAAGGTAATGGTAGAAGGGTATATTATTCTGGCTAGAGGTCTGTGACCAGTAGTGTTCCACAGGGATTAGTGCGATGACCCTGTTGTTTGTGACACATAAATGACTTGGATGAAAACCTAAATGGATTATTTGGGAAGTTTGCTGATGGTGTAACTGCAGGCAGTGAAGGAGGTCGTCAAAGGGTACAACAGCTTCTAAATCAGTTATGGTTATGGGAGGGGAAATGACAGTTGGAGTTTAATCTAAATGAGTGTGAGGTGTTTACATTTTGGAGGGTCAACTGTAAAGGGGAAGCATATATTTAATAGCAGAATCCTGATGAGTATTGATGTGCGGAGGCATTTTAAGTACAAGTCCATAGTTTCCCTGGAGGTAGCAATGGAAATAGATGAGGTGGTAAGGAATAGCATGCTTGCCTTTATTACAAGGGGCAAAGAATATCAGAATCAGGAAGTCATGTTGTATTTTATAAGATTTCTGTTAGGCTGCTACATGCAGTCCTAGTTGCACCATTACAGGAAGGATATGAAGCCTTGGAAATGGGATTGATTTATTATTGTCAAATGTACTGAGAATCTGTGAAAAAATTTTTGTACAGGTCTAAAAATTACACAGTGCGTTGAGGTAGAACATGGTAAAACTATAATAATACATAATAAAGTTCAGAGAAGGTGCACAGCAGATAAACAATAAGGTGCAAGATCATAATAAGACTGTGAAGTCAAGAGTCCAACTTATCATACAAGAAAACTATTTAATAGTTTTATAACAGGAAGGTAGAAGCTGTCCTTGAGCCTGGTGGTATGTGCTTGCAGGATTTTGTAACTTCTGCCTCATCGAAGAGGCGAGAAGAGAGAATGTCTTTGTGGGGGTGGGGGTATCTTTGATTATGCTGGCTGTTTTACTGAGGCAATGAGAAGTATAGAAAGAATCCATGGAGGGGAGGTTGGCTTCCATTATGTGCTGGGCTGTGTCCACAACTCTCTGCAGTTTCCTGAGGTCACGTGCAGAGTAGTTGCCATACCAAGCTGTTATGCATCCAAATAGGATGTTTTGTATGGTGTTTTGATAGAAATTATTAAGGGCTGATGGGGACATTCCAAATTCCTTCAACCTCCTGAGGAAGTAAAGGCTTTGAAGAGCATTCTTGGCCATGACATCTGCATGGTTGGACCAGGACACACTCTCAATCATCTTAACCTCAACACTGTTGATGTAAACTAGAGCTTGTGCACTGCTCCCCTTCCTGAAGTCAATGACCAGCTCTTTTGTTTTGCTGACATTGAGGGAAAAGTTGTCTCCTTCCTGTACTCCGAATGATCATTATTTGAGATATGGCTCACTAAGGTGGTATCATCTGCAAACTTGCAAATGGAGTTAGGACAGAATTTGGTCACACAGTCGTGAGTGTACAGGACCCTGGTGAGGGTTCAGAAGAGGTTTACCAGGATGTTGCCTGGATTTGAGGGTATTGCTATAATGAAAGATTGACAAACTTTGGAGCTTCAGGGGCTGAGAGGAGACCTGATAATTTAGAAAGTTGTGAGCGAAAGGATAGATACCAGAAACTTTTACCTGAGGTAGAAATGTTGAATACTAGAGGGCATAACTTTAAGGTGAGAGGGGGAGAGTTTAAAGAAGATGTGCTTGGGAAGAATTTTTACACAGAGAGTGGTAGATGACTGCACCACACTATCAGGGCAGTAATGGAAGCAGATGTGATAGTGGCATCCCAGTAGCTTTTAGATAGGCACATGAATGTTGGGATAGTGAATTGCATGCTGGGCATAGTCATTGTGGGCTCAGGGCCTGTTTCTGTGTTGTATTGTATGCTATATGTAAAAGCTGCTAAAATAAACTAACCCAGCTCAGGGAAAATGTTACCAACCTTGCTTTCAAAACATCAAGTGTAATGAATGGCGGAAATATTTCCTAGTACTGAGTGTGGTGAACTACATTTCCTTATCTGGATAATATCACCATCTGTGGTCATGACAGGTTGGATCACAACGCCAACCTCCAATGATTTTTCCAAGTGGCCAAAGCCCTGAACCTTACTTATAACAGGGACAAGTGTGTGTTCGGAACCACCCGACTCGCTATCCTTGGGTATGTCGTGGAGAACGGGGTCATTGGCCCTGATCCCGACCGTATGCATCCCCTGTTTGAACTCCCTCTTCCCACCACCCTCAGAGCCCCCTGACGGTGCCTGTGCTTCTTTTCCTATTACGCCCAATGGGTCCCCCATTACGCAGACAAGGCCCGCCCCCTGGTCAAGTCTACCCCTGGTCAAGTCTCTGCCGAGGCCTGCGCGGCCTTCAGCCGCATTAAAGGGGACATTGCCAAAGCAACGATGCATGCGGTGGACGAGACCATTCCCTTCCAAGTAGAGAGTGACGCCTCCGATTTCGCGCTGGCTGCTACCCTCAATCAGGCAGGCAGGCCAGTAGCATTCTTCTCTCGTACCCTTCAAGGCTCTGAAATTTAGCACTCCACGGTGGAGAAAGAAGCCCAGGCCATAGTGGAAGCTATTAGGCACTGGAGACACTATCTCGCCAGCAAAAGGTTCACCTTGCTGACCGACCAGCGCTCAGTTGCATTCATGTTCAGCAACCAACAGCGGGGTAAAATCAAAAATGATAAAATTTTGTGGTGGAGAATAGAACTCTCCACCTACAACTATGATATCCTGTACCGGCCTGGAAGGCTCAATGAGCCCCCTGATGCCCTATCCCGGGGAGCATGCACCAGCGCACAGCTCAACCAGCTATATGCCCTCCATGCACATCTTTGCCACCCGGGGGTCACCCGATTTTACCATTTCGTGAAAGCCCGGAACCTGCTGTACTCCCTTGAGGACATCAGGATGATGACCAGGGACTGCCAAGTCTGCGCTGAGTGCAAACCGCACTTCTACCCTCCTGAAAAGGCACAACTTATCAAGGCCACCCGCCCCATTGAGCGACTGAGTGTTGACTTTAAGGGCCCCCTTCCCTCCACCAACCGCAATGTCTACACTTCAACATTATCGTCAAGTACTCACGGTTCCCCTTTGCCTTCCCCTGTCCTGACACAACTGCCACGTCCGTCTTAAAAGCCCTGCGCCAGCTCTTCACTCTGATAGGATATCCCTGCTATATCCACAGTGATAGAGGGTCCTCCTTTATGAGTGACGAGCTGCGCCAGTACCTGCTGGCTAGGGGCATTGCTACTAGTCGGACCACGAGCTATAATCCTTGGGGAAATGGACAAGTGGAGAGGGAGAATGCAACAGTGTGGAAGGCCACACTTTTAGCCCTTAAGTCAAAAGGGTTGCCGGTCTCTCAATGGCAGGAGGTCCTCCCCGAGGCACTCCACTCTATCTGCTCCCTGTTATGTACGTCCACCAATGCCACCCCTCACGAGCGCCTATTCTCTTTTCCCAGGAAGTCTGCCACTGGGACCACCCTACTGGCTTGGCTGACATCCCCAGGGCCAGTGCTGCTCCAGAAACATGTGAGGAGCAATAAATACTCCCCGCTGGTGGTGGTGAGGGTTCATCTTCTACATGCGAACCCCCAGTATGCCTACGTGGTCTTACCTGATGGGCGGGAGGACACGGTCTCCGTCCGCAACCTGGCGCCTGCAGGAACAGCAGACCATTACCCCGAACACTCCACGGTAACTATGAACCCTGTGCCCGAGGTGACACCGCGCACACCAAACCCTACACAGGCTCCTCATGACACTCCTATACCGGGTGTCTTGAACGTGTATATACCAGGCGCCTCGCACACGCGTGAGGGATCACTGACGCCTAGTGGGCTGACACCTCCAGTTAGGCCGGAACCAGCACAACCACCGTCTCCGGTGCAATCACCACCAGCACCTGTGCAATCACAGCCGGTGCAACGTAGATCGCAGCGACAGATTCAACCACCTGATAGACTTAACCTGTAAACATACTTGTAAGAAACTTTGCCCCATGGGGACTCTCTTTAAAAACAAGGGAGGGGTGAATGTGGTGAACTACATATACCTGTCTGGACACGCCCCCCCCCCCCCCCCCCCCACCCTCTGCTGACTGCTCCTATGGCTCTTCCCACGGACCCCGGTATAAAGGCGATTGGGGACTCCGCCCCAGCCTCAGTCTCCAGGATGCAGTGTGGTGGTCAATTCCTGTTTGTTCTTTCTTCCAGCCAGTAGAAGCCTATATCTCGCCTCACGTCTCCAAGTTTAAAGAAGATATGCGTGGGAAGAATTTTTACACAGAGAGTGGTAGATGACTGCACCACACTATCAGGGCAGTAATGGAATCAGATGTGATAGTGGCATCCCAGTAGCTTTTAGATAGGCGCATGAATGTTGGGGTAGTGAATTGCATGCTGGGCACAGTCATCGTGGGCTCAGGGCCTGTTTCTGTGTTGTATTGTATGCTATATGTAAAAGCTGCTAAAATAAACTAACCCAGCTCAGGGAAAATGTTACCAACCTTGCTTTCAAAACATCAAGTGTAATGAATGGTGGAAATATTTCCTAGTACTGAGAGTAATGTTCAGATAGGAATACAGTGGATTTCAGTTAACTGGGCCGTCAGTCAGTCAGCACAGCCACTTATTTGGGACAACTCTTAAAGAACAATAAGTAATTTAGAAAATAGCTAAGATTTGCATTGTTTATTTGGGCAGGTGTGTTGCTTAATTACGACCGGAGACTGTTGCCAAACAGTTGGTAACTAGTGTTGGACGTGCGCACTTGTGTGGCTGTTAGACACTAGATGCTGCCTGGCCTGCTGTGTTCCACCAGCATTTTGTGTGTGTTGCTTGAATTTCCAGCATCTGCAGATTTCCTCATGTTAGATACTACACTATGTTTAGAGTAAACAGTTTTTAGATAGCGTCAGCTGTGTGTGCTTGTGTTCAAAAAGCAGTGATTTTTTTTGTCACTGATAGTTGGCAAGAAGTAAGCGGTAAAACATTCAAAACTGTTTTTCTCACTGCGGTTTCAAGCATCCAGGCTTGTAGATGATAGAAAGAGTTGGAGTGAAGACGAAATGATTTCACTACTTCAAAAAGTTGTTAGGAATTACAAAGAATTTGAAAGTACCGAACAATCATTGTGAATATTACAATAAAAATGAAGATTTGGAGCATGCAACCGTTGAAAGCATTGAATGAATGCTGTCCATTGTCTATATTAGGTGTCTGCACTGGTTTTATTCACTTAGAGTCAATTAAAAGAACACGTACACTGGATGAATTACTGTCAATGACCATTATGAACTAATACCAAGTTTTATGTTACTGTAGTAGTTTTGGTAGTGTTCTAATTTTTTCTGTATTTCATTTAAATATATAATTTGTAACTTAGTTATATTGTAGTCTATCTTTTTATACCTTTTTAACCATTTCCTTGAAACTTTGGATAATTGGGCCAAAGCGTACTGGTCCTGATGTGTCCCAATTAACCAGAATCCAATGTACCTGTATCACACAGATCTACTTTAATTCTTATTGAGGGGAAAGCATAACCTCCGCTAAAAATATTCTAGCAGCGTGCAACTGCAGAGGCACAATGGATGGAAGATATTTCTTGGGCCCATACAGTAATGATGAATCCCTTGTGGGTGAAAAGTACCAGCAAATGTTTACTTAAACAGCAGAAACTTAGTTTCATAAATTTTAATGAATACTCTCTTGAAACCTCATTTTTTATTGGTGGAAGGAATATTGGATGTAAACATTAGTTTTGAGAGATACTTGGCAAGAAACTAACTCAGGAAATGCTATGCTTGTCAGTGTTCTGCAACTTAATTTCATAGCTTTTGTAAAAACATCACAAAAGTACAGTTAATCTGCAGTCTGCGTGGACTGAGTAATTGGTGAGATTTGACAGCAGGTTGTGATACGTGCCAGGTGTTCTGCACCTAGGAAGTAACAAGTAATGTTATCCATCAAACAGTACTTGTTCAGCTTTTCAAGTTGAAACTGGGTTACAAACTCCTTTGTTGAAAAATCATTGGCACTCAGAGGGAGAGCTTATTTTCAGAGTGCTCCGTTCACTGCAGCTGAGAGGATTATTCACCATAGTTAATCTTTAACAGGCTGCCTCAGAACTCCTCTGGAGATTACCTGGTGATTCAGATGCCAATAATATTGGATGAGGTCGCCCTTTTCCCACTTATCTTTCTTTGTCCTGGATGCTTCTGCACTAGTCACTCAGAACTGTTGTTGCAAAAGTATTCTGCAGGGCAGAGAATCAGAAATTTGAATACGTTATTGACCAAACTGACAGAGATGCATATTGGAGTTTTGTTCATTGTATCAAGGCTGTGAGTCACTCCAAAGTTACGGAAAATCACCATCATAGATTGCCAAGAATTTACCGCACATATTGCATAAACCACATGTGCTGAATTTCCAAACCTGTTGAGCAATTGCAAATTAATATTAGAAATTAGAAATTGGATCTTTTCTAATGTGATTTTCAGCAATGTTGACAAAACTAAAAGAAGGCAGAAGACTTTTTAAAATGTCAGAAGATTGATAAACCTTGATGTTCAGATATCCTTGCATGTGGATTACTGAATATTAACAATCAGGTATGACAAGTAATTTAGGAAGGCAGGAGGATTTGGATGCAGGAGTAAAGACTTTACTTCACATGAGTGCTTCAATTGTCACTGTGCTTTGTTGAGACTCTACCTGAAATATATTTGTGCAAGAAGGATTGCTGGAAAAATTCATCAGATTCACTCTTTGGGTGGCATGTTTATTTAAATTAAAGATTAGAGATTAAGTTCAGCAAGCTAGGTTGATATGCTCTGGAGTTTAGAAGAATGCAAGATGATCTCAATGACGTACAAAATTCTTAAGTGGTTTGACAAGGGTGAATCTAGATTTGTTTTTTCCCCTGGCTACTGATGTCTCAGGCTCCCTTTATTTCTTTACTTAATTACAATAAAATAATTTTTATCAATAATTTTAGAGTGTACGTTAGTTCAACTATTCACAACTTCATTGCTGTTTCACCTTTCAGTGAGATGGATGGGCTTGGTGCAGTGATATCAGCTTCTCAATATCAGGCTGTATGTCACTCAGGAGGAGTTTCCGAGCTTCAAGTTCAGTAATTTGCAGTCTCTTTTGTTGCTTTGAAATAAGTTGGTTAACTGCACTAAAACCGTGCTGCACTAAATATGGTTTTGGAAAGGCAATAAAGAATACATTGACCTTTTTCCACAGTACAGTACAGCATTCAGAAATTTCTTTCTACAACCAAAAGTCTTAGTATGACTTTTTGAACCTTGGCTTCAGCTCAAAGTATAGCAAGATCAGTTCTTCCCCCTTCCTTCTGTTGACCAGTCATCAACTATCTCGGTTAGGGAATTCACTGCCCAGCTCCTAATTAATCAAAGCTTGTACTTTATTTTCACTGCACAAACAGCAACGTAACTATGTTGACCACAGGCCAACAACTTAAAACATGAATTCTACCATTCCCTCTGTGCCAATACTCACTCAGACCACTTCTCCAAATTATAACACCAAAGTAGGAGGTTTTCTGTTGGCCAAACAGTTGATCCTTCTTCTCCCAGCCCCTGGCATGGGGATCTTCCCTGTGATAGCTAGAGTCCTGAGTTCTTGCTGCTTTGCATTCAAAGCCCCTCTTTCTTATACCCTTTCTTCATCAGTTCAAATGTTGTGGTTCAATCTCATTGACTCTGGCCCATCTGGCCAATGAGTGGCAGCAGATAAAGCCAGTATCAATTTATTGTCCTTCTGCAAGTGCCAACTTGTAATTAATGTCTCTTTGTTTTGAATCAGCCAGCTGCTAGGTCCAAGTTACTCAGGTTAGACAGAGACTCCCCTATTCATAAACCTACATGTTCTGTTATACCTCTTATTTGGAACTAAATCTTGAGTTCAGCAGATTATCAGGATCATCATTATGTTCACTTTCAAATACTTTGATTGAACTATTCCTGAGCAAAAACTGTTCACCAGACAGCTCACAGAACAGCATCATCCAATCCCTCAACCTCATGGCAAGAACAAAAACAATCGGTTTGTCTACTTCCATTGTCCTTGACTCATTCAATCTCAATATTTTCTTCCATATTTTAATTCCTTCATGGCCAAACATCCTGTTAATTTCTCAATACAAGTGTTCAGTAATGGAGTTATTAGTCAATCTGGAACTTGGATCAAGAAAAGATCCTGAAATCTTTCTGATATGTCTTCATGCAGCTCTCTCAGGTGGGTACAGTATACCTGAAGATCATCATTCTTCTCTTCCAACTCAGGGAGCTTGGAAATTGAAAAAGATCAAGTTGTGCTTAAATAGGGTTAACCTGGACAGAAATATGGAGATGACTAATTTGATTTTGATAGGATTCACACATAATTTCCTTGCAAATGAAGACTGATTTCATTAAATTTTGCAAATAATTCTGACAAATAAGCAATGTCATGCCTAATATTCTTGAGTTGATTATCGAATGAACTATTTGAGTCATCAAAGAATTTTATCACCATTTCAAAAGCACATAAAGGTTCCGACACCTCCCTCCCCTTTCTTGATCTTTCTGTCTCCATCTCTGGAGATGGCTTATCTACTGATATCTACTATAAGCCTACAGACTCTCACAGCTACCTGGACTATTCCTCTTCCCACCCTGTCTCTTGCAAAAATGCTATCCCCATCTCACAATTCCTCCGTCTCCGCCGCATCTGCTCTCAGGATGAGGCTTTTCATTCCAGGACGAAGGAGATGTCTTCCTTTTTTAAACAAAGGGGTTTCCCTTCTTCCACCATCAACTCTGTTCTCAAACGCATCTCTCCCATTTCCTGCACATCTACCCTCACCTCATCTGCCCGCCACCCCACTTGGGATAGAGTTCCCCTTGTCTTCGCCTACCACTCCAACAGCCTCCAGGTCCAACGTATAATTCTCTGTAACTTCCGCCACCTTCAACAGGATCCCACTACCAAGCATATCTTTCCTGGCCCCAGCTTTCTGCTTTCCGCAGAGATCAGTCCCTACGTGACTCCCTTGTCCACTCGTCCCCCACATCCCTTCCCACCGATCTCCCTCCTGGCACTTATCCTTGTAAGCAGAACAAGTGCTACATCTGCCCTTACACTTCCTCCCTCACCACCATTCAGGGCCCCAGACAGTCCTTCCAGGTGCGGCGACACTTCACCTGTGAGTCCGCTGGTGTGGTATACTGCGTCCGGTGCTCCTGGTGTGGCCTTTTATATATTGGTGAGACCTGATGCAGACTGGGAGACCGTTTCGCTGAACACCTACGCTTGGTCTGCCAGAGAAAGCAGGATCTCCCAGTGGCCACACATTTTAATTCCATGTCCCATTCCCGTTCTGATATGTCTATCCATGGCCTCCTCTATTGTCAAGATGAAACCACTCTCAGGTTGGAGGAACAACACCTTATATACTGGCTGGGTAGCCTCCAACCTGATGGCATGAACATTGACTTCTCTAACTTCTGTTAATGCCCCTCCTCCCCTTCTTACCCCATCCTTGACATATTTAGTTGTTTGCCTGTTCTCCATCTCCCTGTGGTGCTTCCCCCACCTTTCTTTCTCCTGAGGCCTCCCGTCCCATGATCCTTTCCCTTCTCCAGTTCTGTATCACTTTCGCCAATCACCTTTCCAGCTCTTAGCTTCATCCCACCCTCTCCGGTCTTCTCCTATCATTTCACATTTTCCCCTCCCCCCACCCACTTTCAAATCTCTTACTATCTCTCCTTTCAGTTAGTCCTGACAAAGGTTCTTGGCCCGAAACAGTGCTTCTCCTTATAGATGCTGTGTTCCACCAGCATTTTGTGTGTGTTGTTTAAAAGTGCCTCAGGCAGTTTCCGTTTGAGAGGCATTTGACTTCTGTATGAAACAACAAGCATTCAAACTGTTCATCATTCTCAATACAAAGCTCTCAAAATAGTGAGAATTGAGAGCATGAGGCTTGATTTTATTTACTGCCATGATAACAGTATTTAATGACTTGTGTAGCAGATCACTTAGGTTTTTTGGCTGCAAGATGTTGTCTGTGAATTACACAGTGAATGATAAATATGTTAGGCATGGATTTTTTTTCAAGAAAGTATTAGCTCCATGGTAGTGTCCTGTCATTGTTGCACAAGAAGAATATTAGTCACTGGAATATACTTCACTTTGAAAAACTGCACAACAACCCAAAATATTGACTCCCCCCCCTCCTGTTGTGTCTGTTTCTAGTCCCTTTACAAATAACAACTCTTGAACCATTTTTTCATCTTTTATGAAAGGAACATAACCAAGAAGCAAAGGTTCATTATATGATAAACTTGACTTAACTAATTGCAGAGCAAATTCTTTGTCCTAATATGTTAGCTAATGAATCTTCCACATTTTTAGTCACTTAATCTATTTGGCTTTGAACAGAGTTATCGCTGAGTGGAATCACTTTAAATAATTGGTCTGGTGACTTATGCAAAACTGCTCAGAAGCTCCCTTACTGCTGGTAGAATCAGTTCTGCTCCAGTTGTATGGGGCCTTCCAGATTTAACAACAAGCAATGAAATGTTGTATGAAACATAAAAACCATCACTGTTTTGTTGTCAAGTGTTGGAAAACGTGCTTTGATGTGTTTTCTATTTCACAAAATCTTCATGAAGTGACTGAAAATAAGGCATTCTTGTTTGCTTTATCAGAGTGTATCCACTTCAAATTTCAAAGAGCCTTGAGATTTGGTCAACACCATTTTAAAGAGCAGATTCTGAACTTCACACCATTGAATGCCATATCCTAATTCACAGCAATGTTTCACTGCATGATTAGAGTATGGGAATCGTGCAAGCTAACACTGTACTACAGCAGTGAATGGCAATAATGTGCAGGCCGAGCCCAGAAATAATACAATCTTTTCAGTCGAGATTTCTCATGATATGCCAAATGTAGAAGTGCCATATTGCTTTTCAACAACCATAACATGCTTCGAGCAAAGTCTAAGAGAACGGTGGGTTAGCAAGAGAAGAGGGGAGTACATAATCATTGTAATCAGTTATGAGACACTGAGGATCAAATGCTTATAATAAGTAATTCATTTCTTAAATTGAGCCTGTAATCCCTCAGCTTTCCTCCTTGCTACTAAACCCCACAACCCCTTTAGCACTGCCTTAGACACTGCCATCACCCCCAGGGAAGGGGTCAATACTGCCAATTTTCAGAATCACTGTGATAGATGTTAATTGCACTGATAATCGTTATTTAACTGTCTCTGTGTAAATTACACTTTCACATAAGTTTCTCACCTGTTTTCCTATAAATATTATTTCCAGCACGTGCCTTTTGTAATTGCACCCATTCTCCACTAAAACCTCTGCTTTGCACTGCTGTAATTAGTGCTTTTTATTGATGCTCCCTCAGGAGCATCAATAACCTGAGGGTTAGTTGTACTAAATTCAACTGATCAACTTTGATTTGTTGAGCAACTTTGCAAAATGTATTTCTTCATCCAAAAAAGCCAATGAGAAAGAAGAATCAAAGAGCAGGAGGCTCAGTGGCTGATCTCTGCATTTACAACTCTACCTAGACAAGGCAACCTTAGGTGAATTAAACTGTGCATTGTAGGTCAGATGGTGTAAATTTTGTAAATGTTCAGTCTAAAATTGTTAAGCATACAGGTTTATTATTAATCAGCCAGACTTCCAATCTTCATGAAAAGAGCAACAAAATAAGCTGAAGGATTTAGTTCTTGGGCACAATCTTCATAGTAGCTTTTAGTCAGAAGGCAGCAGGAAAAGCTTTTGTACTGAAACAAAGTAACTACATGAGCACAAGTGGCAGGATTTTTCCATTTCAGATGCAAGGGCAGTCATTCACTGCGTGTCCTCTTCAAGACGTAAAATATGATGTGTGTCAAAACAAAGGCTCAATTGTGAAAACAGGTAAATCCAAAGACTGTTCAAACGTATTGATAAAGATTATATATGATCAGGACAAAATAGCATCCTTCAAGGCCAGGGCAACTATTACCATCAATTGGCATTCACTACTATTGCCATCAATCTGTTGTGTGTGTGTGTGTCATTACTGACAGTCCTTGATCTTTTTTTGTCCAGTAGACACCAAACATGTAAGTATTTTAACAACTGAAAAGTCATCTGTCAGGTCCCACACCATCCCAAGTGAATGGCAGAAGCTGAGACTTCCACAGCAGCATTCAGCTTTGGCTCCAGTGTTGACACAGAACCGGCCACTGCATCTACACTGGAAAGCAGAGGCTCAGGTTCCGAGCAAAACCTTGTCCAAAACTAAAGCTGAGCATATCAAGCAGGTTCTGAATGGCAAGTCTCTATAGATTGTCTGATTTGAATCCTTTGAAACGGAACTGATGTGGGCTCTTACCATTTGTTTGGCTGGTGCAATCATTGCTATTTTTCCCTTTCTCCCAGCATCTTGGCTGCACTCCTTCATGCCTAGACATTTATTATGTGTCAACCACAATCCTAAACAATCTGCACAAATGCTGGAATCTGGAGCAACAAACAATCTGCTGAAGGAACTCATTGGGAGTGAGCAGCATCTGTATGATGAAGCACAGATGCTTCTCAACCTGGTGAGCCCCTCAGCAGGTTGTTTGCTGCTAAGCAGTCTTTAACATCTTTAACATCTTAACATTCAGACGTTAAGTGCCAGGATCCAAACTGATGTCTGCAGGTGCCAGATGAAATGATATCGTCTTTTGACTCCTCAAGTTTGCAGCAAGGCTATCTTCAAATAGGATTTCTTGAATGCTTAAAAGCAGAGGGACATGGTCGCAGTGTATTTAGTAAGTGAAAGGAAACTGTAGGCTGAAGGGAAGTGGAATGCAAGATGGATTAAGTCAGAGCATATCATTATTTTCAAAAAAAGTCAAATCCTCTGCACATGACTAAGCCTTTAATCATAAGCCCGACTCAAAGTAACAGTAAGTTTCACAAGCAGATTAGTGACAAGCACAAGCACCAGAGCAATATATACCCTTCAGATCATAAACTCCATAGAAACCTCTGACAACCAATCAACCCATGCCTGCAGGATGAGCTGACATTCCAAACTGTCATTTTACATTTCAGTTAAGATGCTTTTCGCTTTAGTTAACTACTTAACCACTTAACCATGGCAAGCACCTGGATTTACTGGAATGCTGTCAGGATTAGGGAGCATGAGTAATCAGTAGAAATAGGAAAAACTTGTGTTTTTTTTCTCTCTGGAGTGATGGAGGCCAAAGGAAGACTTGATAGACATTCCTAAGATCATGAGGGGGCATAGATGGAGTAAACAGCAGGTATCTTTTTACCAGGGTCACACTGCCTATTACTAAAGGGCATGTCCTTAAGGTGAGAGGGGATATGGAGGGGAAGCTTTTATTTACACGGCATGGTGGATATCTGGAATGAGTTGCTAATGGTGGCAAATATGATAGAGATGTTTAAGAGGATCTTATAAAGGCTCATGAGTTTACAGAGGAATATGGAATATGGACATGTATGTGAAAGGGACTAATTTTGTCTGCTTTTAAGTACTAGCCTAATTATTTTGGCACATCATAGGCAGTAGGGCCTGGTTCAGTACTATACTCCTCTATGCTTTGCGTTTTCTCACAACCCCTGCCCTATGGTCTTTCTCATTATCAGCTTTTGCTCATAATAAGTAAGACTTTTAAGGTTCTGCATCTAGGCCACTGGGAACAATTTTATCAGAGGAAGGATATACTTATGCCTGAACATCAGCCACAAAACACACTCATTAAACATCCTTTCTGTAAAACGGTTTTAGATGTCCAGATGCTCCCTGATATTGTCTAATTTGGCAAGGGAATTAGATTCTTCCTGTTCACCTTGTCCAGGCCTCTCATGATTTTGTATATCCTATCTAAATCTTCATTTAATCTTTTTTGTTTGTTTCAAAGCAGACAACCTAACCTGGTCAGTATATCTTCATACCTACAATTTATAATTTGGGATGACATGGTGATAGAACCAGCAGAACTGCTGCCTTCCTATTACAGTGACTTTGTTCAATCTGTCCTTTGCTGCTGTTCATGTAGAGTTTAACAAGTTCTTCCATGACCACATGGATTTCATCTAGGTGCTCCATTTTCTTCCACATCCCAGCTTTGTGTGGTTTAATAGATTAATTGACCACTGTAAAATTGCCTCTAGCATGAGGCTGACTGGCAGAATCTAGGGGGATATGTAGGAACGTAGGGGGAATAAAATGGGTAGTGCAGAATGAGTGGAAACTGGGTGCTGGATGTATGCATGGACTCCGTTGGCTGAAGAGCTTGTTTCCAAGGTTTTGCATTATATTATTGTCTAATTCACCAGCTGTGATGGGGCCCTCATAAGACTCCACTACACTCTCTCTGCAGTTGCTTTTCTTTTTTAGATAGAAAATAATACTTTTCTTATACATTATTTGCAATTTCTTTAATAATTTTCAATCTAGTCAGAAATTGGCTTTTGGCTCTGCATGTTGTACATATGTGTCAAATTTCATGAATACAGATTTTTCAATGTAAAGACATTCCTATTTTTTTTTGTTTTTGTTTGTCTTTTTTTCCTGAATATCACTTCTTTTGGATATAGTACAGACGGCTTTTCTTCTTTGACACAGGCAGAAAAGATCAGATATCCTGCAATAATAAATTAGCTGTTAATATTTTGGTTTGTCATTTAATTTGATAGGCACCCAATACATGAACTTGATTAATGGCAACACTGTCATATCAGATTGGAAAGAAATCAGTGATCAAAGTTCTACTGCCTGCAGTTGATAAATCGGTATAATAGAGTAAATGCTTCAGATCCTTTATCTTGATTGATCACAATATTTGGATCAGTGTTAACACGAAGAATGCGGACAACATAAGGGAATTAACACTGTTCTGCCTCTGAAACATTCACTAATTAATATACTTATTGAAATGTCAAAATCAGATTTTTCCCTTATCATCAATAACAATCCTGTTCATTCTAACTTCATGTTTTTCTCCAAACTTTTAATGTCAAAACATAGGAATTACCAGAAGGAGTAAGCTCTCTAGCCCATTAAGTTTGGTCTGCCATTCTTTAAGACCATAAGCTGACCCTTCCTGCAACTTCCTCATATGCCCTGTGTGGTGAACTACATCTACCTGTCCGGACACGCCCCCTGCTGACTGCTCCTGTGGCTCCTCCCACAGACCCCGGTATAAAGGCGATTGGAGGCACTGCTCCTCCCTCAGTCTCCAGGATGCTGTATGGGGATCTCTTGCTGCTGACTGCTCTCTTCCAGCGAATAAAAGCCTATATCTCGCCTCACGTCTCTGAGAGTTATTGATGGTGCAACACCCTGAGTCCTTTATTTGTAGAAAGCCATTGATTGTTTTTTTTTGGATAAATCAAATGACTGAGCCTTCACAATTCTTGAGTGTACAGAATTCCAATGATTCATCACCTTTTGAGTGAAGAAATTTCTGCTCAATTTAAGTGATCTACTCAGATCCTGGGACTTATCCTGGATTTCTCAGATGGAGAAGCATCCTTCCTATATCCACCCGATTGAACTGTGTAGGATTTAAAAAAAATCAATTATATAATTTCTCATTCTCTTAAACTCCAGTCTACTGCTGACATGGCAAATCCACCATCTGGGGAACCAGTCTGATGAATCTTTGCTGCGCTTACTCTATGGTAAAGTACACCTTTAAGGAGACCAAACTGTAAACAGTGCTCTAGATTCCCTTACAACTGATATTAATCTGATAGGTCAGTATTCCTCCTAATTTTATATCACCAAGATCCTATTTAATTGCAATGAGATTCTTTGCTCTGTATTCAAGTACTCACTCTTGCTCTATAATAAATTCCGGAAATACTTCTTTTTTCGCAGAAATGTTGAGTCAGGATAACTTAAAATAATATTTAAAAAGAGGAGGTTAAGTTTTAACATTACGTGATGAAGTTGACACATTCTTGAGTTGCCAGCTGTAAATTGCACGGGGATGTTAAATAAAACATGAATGAAAACTAAACAAACAAGTCTTGCATTTATATAGCACAGTGTCAAGTTGGTTGAAACTACCAATCAATTGAGTACTTTTGAAATGCAAGCGCTGTTGCAATTTCTGAAACAGGATATCTAGTACTGTACAAGGAAAGAAAAAATAGTATCAGTACCTTGGCATAAGCAAAAAGCTGCACATCAACTCATATGTATCTTGTGACATCGTTTGCACTCATAAGATAGGTTTCTGTTTGTCTGTTAACTGCACAATTTGTTTTCCCTTAAATTTTTTTGATCCTGCAACTATTTAAACAGTGTCAGAAGATCAAAGCAAACAATGATAAACTGAGCAACACACACAAGATGCTGGGGGAGCTCAGCAGGTCATGCAGCGTCAATGGAAGTGAGCGAACAGTTGTTGTTTCTGGCTGAGACCCTTAACCAGGTCTGGAATGGAAGGGAGAAGATGCTCGAACAAGAAGCTGGGGGAAGGAGGACCAGTTAGAAGGTGATAGGTGAAACCAGGTGGGGGGAAGAGGGGATGAAATAAGAAGCTGGGAGGTGATAAGTGGAAATGGGCTGGAGAAGAAGGACTCTGATAGGAGAGGAAAACGGATCATGGGAGAAAGGGAAGGTGGTGCACCAGAGGAGGTGATGGGTGGGTGAGGAGAAGAGATAAGAAGTCAGAGTGAGGAAATGAAGTACACTGAACTCCCATCGAATAGAAAATTTAAACTTCTTCAGGGTTTAGGCATACCTCAAAAGCACTCTGCAGTGGAGCAGCAAATCAGAAGCACATTCATAAACTGATCCAGGTTCTGTGTCTGGTTCAGGCTAAGTAGGTGCAACATACTCCGTGCAAAGCTCATCTACCTTGCCCATTCCCGTACACCTCATGTTCACCTTGTTTTATTCTCACAACTTGTCTATATGCTACGATTGCATTTTCTCAATTGTCTTCTAACCCGGGGTTCAGGGCAGCAAAGCTTTCAGGTTTAGGGAACCTTAGTTTTCAAGAGATATTGAGACCTGGTTAAGGGGAAGAAGGAGGTGCAGAGCAGGTAGAGGCAGCAAGGACTAAACCAGGAGTATAAGAAATGCAAGAAAACACTTAAAAGGGAAATCAGGAGGGTTAAAAGGAGACATGAGGTTGTTTTAGCAGACAAGGTGAAGGAGAATTTCAAGGGCTTCTACAGATATATTAGGAGTAAAAGGACAGCAAGGGATAAAATTGGTCACCTTGAAGATTAGTGTTATCTATGCATGAAGCCGATAGACTTGAAGAAGATACTAAATGGATTTTTTTTTTGCATCTGTGTTTACTGGGAAGATAGACACTGAGTCTAGAGAACTGAGGCAAAACAGTAGTGAGGTCATGGACCATACAGGGATTACAGAGGAAGAGGTGCTTGCTGTATTGAGGCAAATTAGTGTGGATAAATTCCCAGTGCCTAGCAAGATAGTTCCTTGCACTATGGGGGAGCCTGGTGCAGAAATTGCGGAGGCCCTAGAAGCGGTACTTAAAACATCTGGTGAGGTGCTGGAGGATTGGAGAATGGCTAATACTGTTCATTGTTTAAGAAAGGCTCTGAGAATAAGCCTGGAAATTAAAAGCTGCTGAGTCTGACTTCAGTAGTGGGGTAGCTATTGGAAGGTACTTTAAGGAACCAGATATATAAGTATTTGTTTAGAGAGGAATTGATTAGGGATAGTCAAAATGGCTTTCAGCATCGTAGGTTGTATCTAACCAATCTTACAGAGTTTTTCAAGGAGGTCACCAGGAAACAGTGAAGAAAAGGCAGTGGATGTTGTCTACATGGACTTCAGCAAGGTCCCGCATGTGAGGTTGGTCCAGAAGGTTCAGTAGCTTGGGATTCAAGATAAGGTAGTAAATTGGATTTGACAGTGGCTTTGCAAGAGAAGACAGAATGAATGATGGTTGCCTCTATGACTGCAGGCCTGTGACGAGTGGAGTGCCACAGGGATCAGTGCTGAGTTGTTCGTCATCTGCTTCAACAATCTGAATAAAAGCATGGTAAGCTGGATCAGCAAGTCTGCATATGACACCAAGATGTGAGGCACAGAGTACAGAGAGAAAGGCTATCAAAGCTTGTAGCAGGATCTGCACCAGTTGGAAATATGAGCTGAAAAAAGGCAGATGAAATTTAATGCATACAAGTCTGAAGTGTTGCACTTTGGGAGGGCACCCCATTGTAGGATTTTCATAGTGAATTGTAGGACACTGAGGAGTGCAGATGAACAGAGAGATCTGGGAATACAGATTCATTATTCCTTGAAAGTGGCATCACAGGTAGATAGGGTCATAAAGAGAGCTTTTAGCAAATTGGCCTTCATAAATCAAAATATTGAGTGCAAGAGTTGTGATGTTATGTTGAAGCTGTACAAAACGTTGGTGAGACCTAATTTGGAGTACTGTGTGAAGTTCTGGTCACCTACATACAGGAACATTACCACTAAGGTTGCAAGAGTACAAAGAATATTTGCAAGGATGTTGCTGGTACTTGAGGATGGGAGTTGCAGGGAAAGGTTAAATAGGTTAGCAGTTTATTTTCTGGAGCGTAGGAGAATGAAGTGAGATTTGATAGAGGTATAATAATAATAATTATTATTAGACTTTTGGTCTACTCTCTGGTTAAACAGGGTGACGCACAATCAAGAAGCAAGCTGGATTAGGGAGGAAAAAGAACACACACAAAAAAATGAAGAAATGCAAATACCTGCTGTTGCAATCAATAAGCTAAAAGTGGTTATAACAAATACTCACACTGGCAGAGATAATATTCATAATTATCAGTATACAAAATGTGCTTACCTTCATCGATTTTCTTAAAAATCCCCAAAAAAGTGCCTGAATTTTTGACAGAATGTAAAACATACTTATTTAAAGGAGAAATTACAAATGAACCCTCAAAATGTCATCCTATTGCTTGTTTACAAACTATATATAAAATTGCCACATTATGCGTCTCGTAGCTAATCACAGCTCATGCAGGTAGCCACAATATACTTCCAGAAGAGCAGAAAGGATGCTGTGAGGATGTGAAAGGATGTAAAGAACAACTGATAGTAGATTCTGTAATTCTAAATCAAGTCCGGCAGAAAAGCAGAAATCTTTTATGTTGTTATATTGACTACCGAAAATACAAGATCTAAATATGAACTTTTGACTAGGCAAGTACGGAACATTAAACATAACGAAAGGTGCAATAGAGTTAATGGAATACAAAATGGAGCAGCAGGATACAATACAACTGATGGATGAATACGAAATGTGTAAGTATCTGGGTTATCAACAAGCAAAGAAAATAGATCATAGTGCGATAAAGGGAAAACATTTGACAGAACTTACTTCAAGGCTTAAGAAAATCTGCCCAACAGATCTCAATAGTAAAAATATAACAAAGGCAATAAACACTTTTGCTATAGCCACATTAAAGTATTCTTTTGGCTTAATATCATAGTCCAAAGTTGATCTGGAAAAATGACAAAATTTAGAAAACACTATGCACATGCAAACACACTTAAATTAGCACTACTTAGCTCAAAAGAAGGAAGAAGAATAACAGGCGTAAGAAGTTACACAACAGTAGATAATATTTACAAGGATATATTTTCATCAACAAAAGCAGGATTCAGGACTTCACACATGCATTTGCAATTCTGATAAGAAGTATAAACCACTAAATTTAAATGAAAGTACATCCCAGAAAAATGAAGAAATTATCACTATTGAAGAAAAAGTTAACCAATAGAGGAGCCTGACCCTCCATGGAAGACATCCCCATGATCTGAGCAAACGAGATGTTGACAAGGAAGCATCGAATGCCTGGCTCAGAGTTGGAGACCTCTTATCAGAAACAGAAGGGTTCCTTGTGGCAATACAGGTCCAGGTGGTTAACACAAAAATGATCAAAAGTACTTCAAAAAAGACCAACAATTCAAGATGATAAATACAGAAAATGCCATGAGAAATCAGAAACAATCCAACTCATTACAGGGTTCAGCAGCAATTTAACTCACTCAGATTACTTACACAGGCACAATCAAGAGGCAAACATCATTCACAAAAACTCACTTTAAAATGCAAACTCAAAGAAGTTACCATACTTTACTATAAATACAGGCCTGATCCAGTTTCAGAGTCAGAATCCCACAAATTATATTATGGCCGCTACTTTATTACAGATAGGACAATCCATAATAATACTCTGGATATAATATTACAGGTTAAACAAGCAAGAACAACTTACTTAATAGATATATCCATTTCAAACACACACAACATACAGAAATTTGTAAGTGACAGACACCAGAAATAGGCTGAATTAAAAGAGGAAATTGAGAGACTAAGGAACATGAACAGGGTATATGTTGTCCCAATAGTGATATCTGCAACTATTATCATCCCATAGTCACTGCACAATAGCATTAAACAATTAGGGCTACACAGCAATATCTATGTAAATTTACATAAAGCTGCAATATGAAACACCACTAGAATAGTCCAAAAGTTCCTAGCAATTGAGAAATGAGAAATTGGCTATGCCTATACCCCAGCTTTTACCTGAGCTGAAAAAAATACAATAATAATAAAATAGTAAGCAATAAACATCGAGAACAGGAGATGAAGAGTCCGTGAAATCGAGTCCATTGGTTGTGGGAAAAGTATACCGATGGGACAAATGTAATTGAGTCAAGTTACCTCCTCTGGCTCAAAGGTCTGATGGTTGAGAGGTGATAACTATTCCTGAACCTGGTGGTGTGAGTTCTGAGGCTCTTGTGTCTTCTACCTGATGGCTGCAGTGAGAAGAGAGCATGGCATGAGTAATGGGGGCCCCTGATGATGGTTCCTGTGACTGTGTGCTCTGTGTAGATGCACTCAGTGGTGGGGAGGGCTTTACCCATGTTGGACTGGGCCATACCCATTACTTTTTGTAGGGTTTTTCATTCAAGGGCATTGATGCAGCCAGTCAATATACTTTCCACCACACGTTTACAGAATGGTATATAGTTTCAGTTCTAAACAATGTTTTCTCTAAGATGTGCACATGTGTGCGGACACACATCTTTTGCTACTAACACACAAAGGAATTTAAATTGAGCACAAAAGGTTGTCACCATCTACCTCATTGGCATTGTAAGTATATTTCATAATAGTTCACAATCACATTTCTTTTTCTGATTTCTGATGCGGATGATGTTGACAACATGGAATTTGCAATGATTTGTCTGCAGATTTCAGAACTGGCTAATTTATACTATATTAATCGAAGAAATTATTGATTCACTAATTTGAATTCCAAACAAAACAATGATGTGAAGCGCAAAAGAGCTGCTAGTTCACTTGAAGCGGAATAGCTTAATGAAACAGTAGAAACTGCTACACTGAAAGTTCATGAGGTCAGGAATGTGCAGCTACGAGAAATATTTATGTACAACAGAGAAACTGGTGTTACCTGCCTGTATTGTTGTGATGCAAAAATTGCTGGAGAATTTGCAAGCGGGCAGAAGTGGAGTGATATTTGGAAACTTGATTTTTTAAAGCGTCATTTAGCAAGCAAATCACTTGCGGATAGTGTGCAAAAGCTCCATCAAGAAAATCCTTCGTTACTAGCTACAGGCCTACTAAGTACAGTATATGTTTTGTGAGAGTTTAGATGAACGAGAATGAAAACAGTCAACTCCAGAGGAGATCAAAGTTCTTATTGAGTGTTTTGCTAGCTGTTAAAATGAATACAGTAAAATACAGTGCACATATTTTGTCACTGAGCAAAAAATTGCACAGATCTTTGCACACATCGATCATTACAAATTAGAGGGAACATTGATTCTAAATGTTCCTGTGTTATGTTCATGATATCAGCAAAGCTCATTTTGGCTGGTTTGGTTGGAGCAGTTAAACTTCTAAGCAATCTGTATGCTTTTCCACTTATTGCACTCAGCAGCACTGGTATTTGTTTCTCATTGGCTATTTCATTTGCTTCAAAATACTGCTCTGTTCATTCAGTATAGAACATCCAGATACCTGTTGTGCAATCAAACGTGTCTATATGTAGATCGCCAATTCTGTTTTAAAATTTTAAAAATTATTTTCACTGTTTATATTTACTTTTTAAGAATCCATGAATTCCGTCCATTTTCTTACCCTTTTTTAAACTTGAGTATCTCGCTGTGCTTCCAAAGAGAAGAACATGCTGCACTTTTTTAAAAAAAGCTCAAATGTCTTTCTTTCCCCTGTAAAGAAAAAAATGTGCTGCTTTTTTAAAAATTTATTTTTTATTGAAGTTCATCATCAAACAAACATTTCCATCAGATGTATTTCAGACATTGTACATATATATCATATAATCATATTGTTACGAAACCCCGTAACTGGGTCACTTACCAGCAAAGATAGAGAGGTCCATTGAAGTCTGATGGTACTATTTTTAAAAGTATTTATTGAAAAAGGGGCACAAAAGTAAGATTAATGCAAACATACAGATAATATATGTCGTCAATACTAAATCTAAAAGCGTGGGTATAATAACAATCAGTAAAAATAGCTCTATCGTTGTCTAGGGGATAATGTATTGTCTGATGGAAATATAAAAGTCACTGTTAGTTCGTTCAAGCTGCAGTGTTTTGGGTTTAAGAGAGAGACGGTTTAAACTTGCCCAGGTCTTTTATGAGGCCAATCCGTTGAGTCAGGGGAGTTGGTTTCCCTGTTGTGAGCTAAAAGCCGTTTTCCAAGTTCCAAGCCACCAGTCCCAGGCAACGGAACTGAATGCACGAGGCCTTCTTCAAAATGGCTTCCCCGATTAAGGGAGCACTAACGTTTCTTCTAGTGCGTGTGAGGGGCTGTTCCCACAGACCCTCTTTTATTCTGACTCGCAGGGTCGTAGATGTCAATCAGGTTGGGGGTGATGCAATCTCTCCCTCAACCAGCCCACTTTGCCTGAGGGCGTCCACGTAGTACAGTCTCCAATCCACAAAATTCGCCTTCTGGAGACAATGGCCATGTCCCGTAGCTTTATATCACCGGGGGAACGAGACATTCCGCATGTCTCTTTCTCATTCTCCTGGGGCCCCTGACCCAACCCAACAGTGATCTTGTGATTCTCACAAAGGAGGGGGCTGCAGGCATAACAATATATGTCACAAATCTCAACATAGTATTTATCTGGGGTATACACTTATAGAAAAGAGTGGAAAGAAAAACAAGCAAAAGGAAAAAACTATGTACAAGTAGGGAGTGATCTTTTTTTTTTTACAAAATATTCATTGATTTGTGAGAATAAACTCAGGCCTATGAGGCATTATGTAGTTAAACCATTTTTCCAAGTATGAATCAAATTGTTCCAGCTTATGATTAACAGATGCTGATTTTCTCCATTTTGTAATTGTCCATTGTAATTTCCATTCATGCATTTAAAGTTGGGCTCCCCTGTGATAACCATTTCCTAGTAAGAGTCTTTTTACCAGCCACCAACAGCATATTCATTAAATATTTATCTCTTTTCAACCATTCTTGAAGTATATATCCAAAATATATGGTCTTACCCTCTAAGGGTAATTCAAATTTAAAGATGTCTTGTAGGGCATTGTGTATCCCCCTCCAACAGTCTTTGATAACAGGGCAGTCCAAAAAAATATGCTAATGATTTGCATTTTGATTTCCACAATTTCTCCAGCAAACAGGGAGGTTACTATCATAATGGGATTTCTGAGAGGGTGTAATAAAATATCTTATCAAGTTTTTCCATCCAAACTCCCTCCATTTCTGTGAACTGGTACACTTCCATTGATACCTCCATATTATTGTCTATTCTTCCTTAGATATAATTATCCCTCCTTCCTTCTCCCATTTTATTTTAATGTATGAAGTCGAATATGTTTTAAGATTTGACAAACCCTTACACACGCTTGAAATGATTCTACTACCATTATCTGAATTATAAGCTTTTCTAAATAGCTCTATCAAGCATGTACTTGCCTTGGTTACATTTTTAAGCATCCTATTAACATATTGTTGCATCTGTAAATACCAATAAAAATCTTTTTTTTCTAGTAAGTGTTTCTCTTTAAGCATTTCAAAACTGAACAGTGTTTCTTCTTTCATTATATTGCAAAGAACTGTTATTCCTTTAGCTGTCCAGTCCTTAAATCTAGCATCCAGTTTATTCTGCGTAAAATCCGAGTCATATGCACACCATTTAAGAATTGCAATATCTTCCTCTAGATTATATTCTTTTATAGTAGTTTTCCATATTTTAAGAGTCAATTTCACCCATGGGTTATCAATAGTATTTATGTACCTTTGCAGGTTGTTATCAGCCAAAATTGCTTGTATGGGGATGGGAAATACCCTCTCCTCAATGTTTTTCCATTGAGCGTCATATGATGGGTTACACCAACATATCACAGCTCTCAACTGTGCTGCAAAATAATAATCTCTAAGAGAAGGTAGGCCCTATCTCCCCCCTTTTCCTTTGCTAATTGCAAAGTTTTGAGACGAGCTCTAGGACTTTTACCTTGCCAAATATACCTTGATAACATCTTGATCCATTCATTGAACTGATTTTGGTTAATGTGGGCTATACTTATATGAAAGTAATTGGGCTTTATCTATGTTGATCTTGTATCCTGATAATTGACCATATTGTTCAAAGGATTGCATCAATTTAGGTAAAGAGTATGTTGGTTGCCCTGGATAGATCAAAATTTCATCCATGTAACAAGCCAATTTATGCTCTGTCCCTTTATTAGTAATTCCCCTGATATCTTCATTTTGTCTGATGTATTGAGCTAATGGTTCCAGATATAATGCGAAGAGTAGCGGTGACCATGCACAACCCTGTCTTGTGCCCCTTTCTAGGGTAAGACTATTTGATAAATATCCATTGATTTTAATCCTAGCAGTAGGGTTGTCATATAGTGACTGTATAGTTTTAATCATTGTGTCTTGGAAACCAGATCAATGTAAAACTCTGTAAAGAAAATTCCAATTAACCGAATCAAATGCCTTTTCTAGATGCTGTCCATGCTTAACACCATTGCTTTGATTTAATTTTTTTGTATATGATCCATAATGTGAAGTGTCCTTCGTATATTGTCTTGTGTTTGGCATTGTCGTATAAAACCTGTCTGATCTTTACGTATCAGTATGGGTAGAAACTCTTCTAATCTTTTGGCCATGATGGAAATAAATAATCTATAATTTACAAACGTATGTTAAGAATGGATATTGGTCTAAATGACCCACATTTCATTTTATCCTTGCCTTCTTTTGGTATAACTGAAATTATCGCTTCCTTCCAACTGGGTGGCATTTGTGCCTTTTTTAGAGCCCAGTTCAATGCAGGGAGTAAATCAGGAATTAACTCATTTTTAAATTCTTTGTACCACTCTGCCGTATACCCATCTGATCCTGGTGACTTGCTTAATTTAAGCCTACTAATTGCAGCTTTTAATTCAACTTCAGTTATGTCAGCAGTCATCGCTCTATTTTGTTCTTCGCTTAAAGTGGATAACTCTAGAAAATTCAGGAAGGTGTCAATTTGGGCTATGCTTCCCCCTAGAATATAGAGTTTTGTAAAACACTTCAAAAGCTTCTTGAATTTCACTTAGCTTTTTTTTTTATCATTTTTGTTCTTGGATCCCTAATTCTATCAATTGTATTTTCTGCTATCTCTTTTTTCCAGTTTCCACACCAGTATTTTCATAGACTTAGATCCACTTTCATAATGTTTCTGGTTCAGAAATATTAAATTTTTCTTGATTTCTTGCATAGCCAAACTATTAATTTCATTCCCAATTTTTAAAATTGTAACATATTCAATTTGTGTTTTTTCTCTAGTTCCTTCAGTCTATTTTGTAATTCCTCTAATGTTTTATTCCTTTATTTTTCTAATATGATATCGCTATAATTTTCCCTCTTAAGACAGCCTTCAGAGTATCCCATAGAATGGGAGGTGAAACCTCTCCATTATCATTGAATTCTAAGTAGAGACCAATTTCTTTTTTAATTTGTTACTTGAAGTACGGATCATTGAGTAGACTTGAATTTAGTTTCCAAATAGTATTCTTTGGTTGTAGGTCAAAATCAACAGATAAATATATAAGTGCATGGTCACTTACATCTATTGTCCCAATTCCACAGATGTTTATTTTGTCTTTGTCTTTTC
This sequence comes from Hypanus sabinus, assembly GCF_030144855.1. Classification (NCBI taxonomy): domain Eukaryota; kingdom Metazoa; phylum Chordata; class Chondrichthyes; order Myliobatiformes; family Dasyatidae; genus Hypanus; species Hypanus sabinus. Next base: position 49,226,294 of record NC_082722.1, read on the forward strand.
CAAATGTTATGAAATAGTCTATTCTTGTATATACAGAATGGGGAGCAGATTAATGAGTGTAATCCCTTCTGTTGGGTAAAGGTCCCTCCATATATCAATTAAACCAACATCTTCAAAATGTGTATTAACTTTCTTATGTAAGGATTTTGTTTCATAGGTTTTTCTATTGGAAGAGGCTGCCTTTTTTTTAAACTTGTATTTCTCTCTCTTCCCCTTGTGAAGAAAAAAAATGTGCTGCACTTCAACAGGTAGGCAAGCGTCTTTGGGTTTGTTTTAAAACGTACTCATTGCCACTATCGTGTTTTGTAACTCCAAAAACAAATCGAAAGAAAAACCCGGGAGCCCGGGGATAACTCGAGTACACTTACTTTTACTTCAGTGAGGTGCGTGCGTATGATGTGCTGGCATAATGTCTTATGTGATTCACGTATTTTAACCTGTAATGAATTATGTAAACAAACAAGAAATGCTTTATCAAACAATGCATTGACAATATTACTTAAATATTACTGAAATATCACATACACAACAAGCTGTCATAGAGATTGCATTTGAGAGATCATTAATATGAATATTGAAATCAGCAGTGATGATGATCCTGTCTTAATTCTATTTAATGGAGGATTAGAATTCTGAGAATTCTGAGGGAAAGCAGGCATAAATAATAATGCAAAGGATAGGATCTGTACCACAAATTTTAAACATATTTACCCTTAAAAATTGTTGACAGACAATAGGTTACACCTAAAATGTCTTTTGGACAGAGTGGCAAGCCTTCCACCTCATTCACTAGGCCTTGGTACATGGCAACTGTCAGGGGACGCAGTTGAGATAACTGCCTGTATTTATTTGGCTTTAACCAGGTATCAGTTAAACAACATAAAGTCAAGGTCTGCACATGTAATATAATTATTTAACATAGAAGTCTTATTTGAAAGGGATCCCACGTTGAGATGAGCTAATTTAAACTGAGTTGTCTGGATTGGTGTAGATTTGAAGAGCAGAAGATAAACAAAATTATGATGGCTGCAGACAGAGTAAATACCAGCAGGCTTTGTTTACTTCAGGTTGGGTAAGACTAGAGCTAGAGATCATAGGTTAAGGGGGAAAGGCGAAATGTTTAAGGGGAACATGATGGGGAGCTTCTTCACTCAGAGGATGGAGAGAGTATGGAATGACCTGCCAGTGGAAATAAAGGTATGAGTGACATGGACGATACCCTGATATGGGTTTGATTCCAACATAGAAGTTTGGATAAATAAAGTGCATGGAGGGGAGGGCTGAGGAGGGCAATAGGACCAGGCAGAATAATAGTCTGGCGCAGACTAGGTAGGTTGCACGGCCTGTTTCTGTGCTGTAGTGCTCTATGACTTTATGACCCTATAAGTAGGGTTAGGATGTGAATCACTTCATCCTGCCACTTTGTTTTGGTCCACGTCTTCATTTTCCGGGTCCCCCACTTGCCTTTATTGGGATCTTCCTCCTCATTAAAGTTTAAGGCTAATGAGGTAGGGTACTTGTGCTTAATGTTGGAGGGGTTTAATATAGGGAATGGGTGCTGTGATTCTATAAATAGAGTTAGGATCACGGTTAACCCTGTAAATAGTTTCATTGCTTAAGGGGATACAGATCTACTCTTTAGGCAATATTGTTTTTGTGTATTCACTTGCAAATACTCCAGTAAAATTATGTACTCATTCAATAAGTGGGATATAGTGTGCCTATTTGTCCAAGTTACTTTATTGCAGAATGAAGCAGTAAAATTACCTTCATTAGCTGCTGAACATCACACTCAATTTGTCAGCCAAAATTGTTCTTGCATTTATTTCTTTGCCAGCTTACTTGCCAAGGTGACAGTTTGATTTCTTTTTAATACTATGATTGCTGATTCAAGAAGGATAAATATTATTAATTCTTCCATGCAGTTTGTGTGAGGTAGTTCTATGATGTGACTATGGGCATCTTTCAACTAATTACTGCTGTAATATAGCTAAGGCAATGAAATGATAAATTGCAAAAGCAATGATGTTTATTCATAGCATGTATATGCTTACCAAAGAATAGTCTGAAAGTCTGTGGCCCAGCATAATATTTATAAGTACCGGGCAATTGAACTGATGTGAAAGAACTTCATGTAAAATGAGATTCTTACTTCTTAGAATGCAAAGTCTTTGATTTTCCTCATGGGTGACTTAGGGTAAGCCCTTGCCTGCTGTACATAACAGTCTGGAGCTCTAGTGTAACACACACACACACACACACACCTACTTTCTTCTTCGGTTGTCTATCAAGATCCAATGATGACAATGTCCACTCCCTTAACGGTGAGATCTTTGACCTATCCTGGACCCCAAGTTCAATTGCAGGTGGGACATCTATATGTGGTAGTGGTGGTAGTGATGGCAACCGTGGCTGCATTACTCCTGGCTCTCTTCTGCTGTCTTCTGGTTGTTCTTTCCATCTCCAGAATATGAACCCCATCCCTACACAGCTGTCGCCAAGTGTTACGGTCAGCAGCAACATCCTCCAGGTCCTCGGGTCTGATCTTGCACTTCCTTAAAGCATTCTTCATCTGATCCTTATAGCGCTTCTTCAGCCCTCCAGCTGAGCATCGACCATGATGTAGCTGGCCGTATAACACTCTGTGGGGTAGCCGACATGGGGGCATCCTTATCATGTGTCCCAGCCACTGCAGCTGACGCTGGGTGTTCATGGCCTCAATACTTCTGCAGTTGGTCTTTACAAGTATTTCAGTGTGAGGCACCCGCTCACACCAAATAATTCCCAGGATGCACTGAAGGCAGCTTATGTGGAAGTGCTCCAAGGACTTGATGTGACAGCTGTAGGTTACCCAAGCTTCACAGCTGTAAAGGAGGGTGGTGACACAGACCGCTTGGTACACAGTGACCTTTGTGGAGGGATGAAGGCTCCTGTTCTGAAAGACTCTACGCCGAAGTCTCCCAAAGGCAGCTGATGCCTGTTTAATGCGGCTCTGGATGTTGTTGTCAATGCTGCTATTCTTGGAGAGAATGCTTCCCAGATACTTGAAAGATGACACTACTGACAGCTTTTCATCACCAACAGTGACGGCAGGTAGGGTGGGTGGGACACTAGTACTCCATTGGCAAACCACTTCTGTCTTGGTGGTATTGACAGTCCGGCCCATCCTGCTGTACGCTCTCATCTCCACAGCAAGGACAGTCTGAAGATCCTCCGGAGTATGGGCCACAAGAGCACAGTCGTCTGCACACTGCAGCTCCAGGACCCGTTCTCTATGGAGTTTGGTGGTTGCGTGGAGCCTCCTGATGTTAAAGAGGTCGACATCTAATCTGATGTCCACTGCCACACCGCTGCTATCCTCAAACTTGCCGTGCAGAAGCTTGGTAACACACAAGAGGAAGATGTTAAAGAGTACTAGCACACACCCCTGCCTCACCCCCGTGCGTACAAGGAAGGGCTCGGACTTTTGTCCTCCTATAATCACCTGATCAGTCATCCCATTGTGGAACTGGCTGAGGATGTTAACAAATTTATTGGGACAGCCAAACCTGAGGAGGACATCCCATAAGAGCTCTCTTTGCACAGTGTCGAATGCTTTGGAGAGGTTGATAAAGCCATAAACAGGTTTTGATGTTGCTCCCGACACTTCTCCTGAAGCTGCCAGGCTGTGAAGTTCATGTTGATCGTGCTCCTGTTCTTCCTAAATCCACACTGCGATTCGGGCAGCAATGACTCGGAGATGTTGCTGATGAGCCTCTGAAGCATCATCTTAGCCAGGACCTTTCCAGCAACAGGAAGGAGTGGTATGCCCCGACTATTGCCACAGATGGCCTTGTCACCCTTGTTCTTATAAATGACAATGATGTTTGCATTTCTCCATTGCTGTGGGATGTTCTCGTCGGTCCAGGCCTTGGTGATGTACTGGTAGAGGGTGCGCATACACATGTACCCCTCCGTTTTCCAGTAACTCGGCAGGGATATGGTCAGTGCCAGGGCACTTACTATTCTTAAGGGAATGAAAAGCTGATAGAATCTCCTGGAAGGCAGGTGGTAGACTAAGGTCCTGGATAGGAGGAAGTTCAACCAGTTTGTCCAGGATGGTGGGGTCTGCGTCAGAATCCTGATTAAGCAGAGTGTTAAAATGCTCAGCCCATCTCAGCAGAATGGTATTCTGATTCTTCAGAAGTGTTAGACCATCTGCTGTTTTCAGAGGAGTAACGCCTCGATTTATTGGGCCGTAGATGGTTTTGACAGCATTGTAAAAATTATGCATGTTGTTATGATCGGCAAAGGACTAGTTTTCATGTACCTTTTCAGTCAACCACTCATTGTATGGCCCGTATTGCCTTTTGCTGTTTCCTCCGAGCTGCCTGCCAATGCAGTCTGATGCTGTTGTGTGGTGGGTTATCCAAAGTTGGTTGGTATGCTTTGTGCATGTCATTAAGCAAGTTATGGATGGTATCTAAGTTATCGTCAGACCAGTCTTGGTGGTTTCTGCTCTTATGGCCGACGGATTGGGCTGCTGCCTCACAGAGCGCAGAGCTGATACAGGTCCACTGTTGTTCCATGGTATTTTCTGAACTCAGACAGGGTTCCAGCTCCCTTAGTTTCTCAGCTAGGAAACATTGAAACTCACTTCTTGCTTCTGTGTTTCTCAGGCAGTTGCAATTTAGCCGCTTTTTATTGGGTTTTTGCAGCTGCAAGGGGGGACGCACTTTCTTATGGAGCTTGGCCACAATCATACGATGGTCAGTCCAGCACTCAGCGCCTCTCGTGGCATGGATGATGAGAACATCCTTGATGTCACTATGTCTCACAATGATGAAGTTGATGATGTGCCAGTGTTTAGAGCGAGGGTGCATCCATGAGGTCTTATATTTGCCTTCTGCTGGAAGATGGTGTTGGTTATGGTAAGGCTATGCTCAGAGCAAAGAGTAAGTAGCCTCACGCCATTTGCATTGTCCTTGCTAATACCATGCCTACCTAGCACTCCACTCCATATCCTGTTGTTCTGTCCCACCGTAGTGTTGAAGTCCCCAAACAAAAGGATCTTATCATTCTTAGAAATCTGGCAAAGAACTTCATCCAATGTCTGATAAAAGCATTCCTTGGCCTCATTCTCAGATGGCAAAGTTGGTGCATAGGCACTGAGAAGCGTGGCATAACGTTTCTTTACCAGGGGGATACAGAGGGTCATTAGTCTTTCACTAATGCCAGCAGGTGTTTCTGTGAGACTTGGTAGAAAGGTGTTCTTGATGGCCAATCCTACTCTGTGGAGATGTTGTCCACCTGGGGGGAAACCTTTCCAGAAGAAGGTGTAACCCATCCCTTCCTCTGTTAAAGAGCCTTCATCCAGGAGCCTGGCCTCACTCAGGGCAGCAATGTCGATGTTGTAGTGCCTCAGCTCAGCAGCGATCAAGGCTGTTCTCTGTGAGGTCTGTCAGAGATGCCATATGAGTCCAGGAGAGTCCTCACATTCCACGTTGCCAGTTTTAGGTTGTATTGTTTCTTATTTCGACTGCAGTACTGGAATAGCCCAATAGGTGTGGTAACCTATCCAGGTGAGTGATTGAATGGGCGATTTTTAGGCCACCTTTTCTAGGCCCTTCCCCAGTTAGGGTGAGCAGTGCGGTCCCTAAATAGGGCTGCTCAGTCGCACAGGAGTCTGCCGAAAACAGCTGCCCCTGAGTCCCAGCTGCTAGCGACCAAATACCCTGTGCCACTGCCATTCGGGTTTCTGACTAGGAGCTCCCAGTCCATTCGTACCTGCTCCCGTTGCCAGACGCCCCATCACCATCAGACTTCAACCAAATGTAAAGTCCAGGTATTGTTCACTGTGATCAGAGGTGGAGACCTGTGCAAGGATGATATTAAAGTGCCACAGGGGTGCGCCATCCCCAGTAACACTATCTTCATCATGATGGGGTAAATCCCGGTGGCAAGGGTGAACCCAGGACAACCTGTCCGACATCTTGGCTGCAGGAGGCTGCCGGGTCCTTGGTCTGTTAAGGCCCGCCATTGCTTTTCTGTCAGGGTGTGCTCCCTTAGCCTTGTCTCAACAGACTTAACACAAGGCAGTGGGGATATTTACCCATAGCTGGGACAGTGGTTGATGGGCGCCAGGGCGTGTCCACACGGCGGTGGGCTTGCACGCCACGTCTCTGGGGCCCACTGCTGTTCCGAGATCCCCTGTAGTTTAGCCTGGGACCGTAAGATACCCAGTTTCCGCGTGTGGCCCCGAGGAGGCACTGCAGGAGTCTTGGTGGTGGAGAGGCTCTGTAATGGCAGGAGGAGGCTTACACACTCGGCTCCTCTTTCCACCCTCTGTTGAGACGGCTAGCCAGCAGCAATAGCTGTAAGCAGAGAGCACCATGCGGCCTACAGCATGCAGCAAGCACTAACTACAAGCACTACTACACCAGACACTTCACACACACCCCGTGAGCAAATACTCCACACACACAGAACACGCACACGCACACACACACACACAGAACATGCACACTCACATACACACAGAGAACACACACACACGCACACACACACACAGAACACACACACACAGAACACGCACACTCACATACACACACACAGAGAACACGCACACACACACACGCACACACATTTGCTGAATCAGTATCAAGATCAAATTTATTATCACTGACATATTTTGATAAATGTGCTGTTTTGCAATAGCAGTATTGTGCAAAACATAAATAATTACTATTTTTGCTGTGCTAACTTCTACTTTGAAAAAGGACCACTCAACGACTTTATGCCCAAAGGAACAACTTTATCTGGGACGGCAAAACCGATATTTACATACAGAGGCTTTCACTGAACCATACTGCGTGGCAGAGAAGTGATACACATGCACACCAGGCAAGAAAACAGGAGTAAACCCCCTCCCCCAAACCCCAGAACCAGCCTTTCTTCACAAACAGCTTCCTCTAGCAGGAGTATTGCTATATTACCATTATCCAAATTAGTATCAACTTATTTTTATAATGCTCACATTACAACAGTAACAATACAAAAATATAAAACAAATAGAGTAAAAAGATCAGAACAGTGAGGTAGTGTTTAATGGACCGTTCAGAAATCTGTGGTGGAGGGGAAGAGACTGCTCCTGAAACATTGAGTGTGTATCCGCAGGCTCCTGTGCCTCCTCCCTGATGGTGGTAAAGAGAAGAGGGTATGCCTTTTGTGGTGAGGGTCTTCAATGATGGATGTCAACATCCTAAGGCAACTCTTTTTTGAACATGTCCCTTTTTGTTCACACCAATACAAAAGCAAACTCTTGTAAAGTTATATTATAAGAAAAGATATAAAATCACTGCTATTCCACTTCCCCACCCATTCTCAGAGATTTATGCTTTGCTGCAGTGTGTTACCATGGTTGAACAGTTCTAAGTGTTGCACTTACTGTAATGTCTCCAACATGCAATTTTCTACCACCCTCTGTACTTTAATCACCCAGAAGGGTAACAGTTTCGTCTCTATATCCCTGGATGCAGATGAATTGCTTATTTTGATGAATATTTTCATGAAGATAATTTCTCATCTAGAGGGGCAAGAAATTAAAAGGGCACAGTCCTGATTCACAAAAAGCAAGTTCAATTTCTGGCGCAGTTTTAATTAGAACTCTAAAAGAAGATGAAGGGTTATACATGAGCTTGTCTGCTTAGAATCAAGCCTGGCCCACCTGATTTTTTCCTCATAAGATGACCTGCCTATTTCAAGCATTAGATTAGCAAATCTCTGAATTTTTTTCCAATCAGTTAACATTCTTCCTTAAATAAGACTCATTCTGTGCATATTGATGTAGTCACACCAATGCTTTGTGCAAGATCATAATTATCATTATATAACATCATCATTAAAATGTTAATACGTGCCACACAACATGATGAAGCTTATCCTGAGTGTGAAGATGATGCTGAGTGTCCCTGGTGTGAAAGGTATGGGAGTGTCACTATAGACAAATCACAAGGCTACTAATCTGAAGATCTGAATTCAATTTCCTAGTAATCAGCAATTACACTGTGTTACCTTTCCTAATTACTTGCAGCTTCTGGGTATTAGTCATTTGTGAATCATGCGTTGGAACACCAGACCCTTCTGCATTTCAGAGCTTCACAGCCTCTCACTATTCAGACAGTGCAGCTTTTATGTCTTATCCGCCAAAGATGATAGTTTCACATTTTCCTACATTATATTTGATTTGTTACATCTTTACCTACTCACTAACCAAGAATGATAAAGCTCAGTTTGTCCAGCACTCCAGGGTCTTCAGTAGGGTAGTGTCATGGGTGATAGATGACACAAATTACTCATAACAGAAACTTTTCTACATAATTCACAAACACTGTCATTGAATTATTTGTTTACTTTAAGAGATGGTGTCTGACGTAATGACTTGCAGGTAAGGTGACTGCTTTTGCTTTGTTTATAATGGAAGTAAAGGGCTGCGGTTTTACTCAAAGCCAACTTAAAAGCCAAGGAGAGGGCATGTCATACAGCAAAAAATTGGTGGTAAATTAGAGGATTAGGAAGCTTTCAAATAACAACAGAAGGCAATTAAAAATCATTAAGTTAAAGATGGAATACAAAAGTAAGATAGCCAATAATATTAAAGAGGATACCAAAAGTTTCTTCAGATATATAAAGTGTAAAAGAAGGGCAAGAGTGGATATTGGACCGCTGGAAAACGACTCTGGGGAGGTAGTAATGAGGTGGGGGAAATGGCGGACACACAGAATAAGTATGTTGCATCAGTCCTCACTGTGGAAGACACTAGCTCTATGGTGGAAGTTTCGGGTGTCAGTGGTCATGAAGTGTGTGAAGTTACTATTAACAGGGAGAAGGTTCTTGGGAAACTAAAAGGTCTGAAGGTAGATGGACCAAAGGGGTACCCCCAGGGTTCTGAAAGAGGTGGCTGAAGAGATTGTGGAGACATTAGTAATGAATTTTCAGAAATCACCAGATTCTGGAATTGTTCTGGAAGTCTTGAAAATGGCAAAAATCACTTCACTCTTCAAAGTACTAAGAGATAGGATCTACAAGTATTTAGATAGGCAGGGACTTATTAGGGAGAGTCAACACAGCTTTGTACGTAGTAGGTCATGTTTAACAAATTTATTAGAGTTTTTCGAGGGGATTACCAGGAAAATGGATGAAGGGAAGGCAGTGGATATTGTCTACATGGACTTCAGTAAGACCTTTGCCAAGGTCCCGCATGGGAGGTTAGTTAGGAAGATTCAGTCGGTATACATGGATAGATATTAAAATAGATTAGACATTGGCTCAATGGGAGAAGCCAGAGAGTGGTAGTGGAGGATTGCTACTCTGAGTGGAGGCCTGTGACTAGTGGTATGCCACAGGGATCAGTGCTGGGTCCATTATTATTTGTCATCTATATCAATGATCTTATTGATAATGTGGTAAATTGGATCAGCAAATTTGCTGATGATAAAAAGATTGGAGGTGTAGTGGACAGTGAAGAAGGTTTTCAAAGCTTGCAGAGGAATTTGGATCAGCTGGAAAAATGGGCTGAAAAATGGCAGATGGAGTTTAATACAGACAAGTGTGAGGTATTGCACTTTGGAAGGAAAAACCAAGGTAGAACATACAAGGTAAATGGTAGGGCACTGAGGAGTGCAGTAGAACAGAGGGATCTGGGAATACAGATACAAAATTCCCTAAAAATGGTGCCACAGGTAGATAGGGTAGTAAAGAGAGCTTTTGGTACATTGGCCTTTATAAATCAAAGTATTGAGTATAAGAGTTGGAATGTTATGGTGAGGTTGTATAAGGCATTGGTGAGGCTGAATTTGGAGTACTGTGTGCAGTTTTGGTCACCAAATTACAGGAAGGATATTAATAAGGTTGAAAGAGTGCGGAAAAGGTTTACAAGGATGTTGCCAGGACTTGAGAAACTGAGTTACAGAGAAAGGTTGAATAGGTTAGGACTTTATTCCCTGGAGCATAGAAGAATGAGGGGAGACTTGATAAAGGTATATAAAATTATGATGGGTATAGATAGAGTGAATGCAAGCAGGCTTTTTCCACTGAGGTTAGGGGAGAAAAAAACCAGAGGACATGGGTTAAGGGTGAAGGGGGAAAAGTTTAAAGGGAAATTGGGGGGGGGGCTTCACACAGAGAGTGGTGGGAGTGTGGAATGAGCTGCCAGATGAAGTGTAAATATGGGCTCACTTTTAACATTTAAGAAAAACCTGGTCAGGTATGGATGAGAGGTGTATGGAGGGATATGGTCCAGGTGCAGGTCGGTGGGACTAGGCAGAAAAATGGTTTAGCACAGCCAAGAAGGGCCAAAGGGCCTTTTTCTGTGCTGCAATGTTCTCTGGTTCAAGATGGGAGAAAGGCAGAAAAAAGAAATGATAGGCCAGTTAGTCTGACCTCAGCGGTTGAGAATATGTTGGAGTCAATTGTTAAGGGTGTGGTTTCAGGGTACTTGAAAGCACATGACAAAATTGGCCAGTCAGCATAGTTTCTTCAAGGGAAAATCTTGCCTAACAGATCTGTGGGAATTCTTTGAAGAAATAACAAGCAGGATAGACAAAGGACAATTGATGTAATGTATTTGGATTTTTAAAGGCCTTTGATGACGTGCCAAACATGAGGCTGCTTAACAAGTTAAAGAGCCCATGGTTTTACAGGGAAGACTCTAGCATGGGTAACGCAATGGCTGACTGGCAGGAGGCAAAGAGTGGGCAAACCCGGTACAGTGCTCTAAGTTCGTAGAGAGGAACATAAGCAGATCCAGCGTCAGTGGGACATGCCACAGAACTATCTGGCAGTGTACTGTCAGGTCCCAGAACAGTACGTGGACCTAGTGTCATGGGTGCAGGGACAAGTCACACAGTACATAGGACTGGGCATTTGGGAGACGGGCAGACTGGATGGAAATTGATTTGCCACCGCTGCGGGGTTGCAGGTACCTTCTACTGAGTGGGTTCTAAACACTTTTGTATGTTTCACTTGCTCAGTCACTGATTTGGTGGGGCTGACTTCAAGTTGTTAACATAACTAGAGAGAAGTTTCTTGGGATACTGAAAGGCTTGAAGGAAGATATGTCAGATAGACCAGATGGTATATGTCCCAGGCTTCTGGAAGACGTGGCATTAGTAATGATCTTTTAAGAATCACTAGATTCTGGAATGGTTCCGGAGGACTGGAAAATTGCAAATGTCACTCCACTCTTCAAGAAGGGAGAGAGGCAGGAAAAGAAACCATAGGCCGGTTAGTCTGACTTCAGTGATTTGGAAGATGTTGGAGAAGATTATTAAGGATGAGGTCTCTGGGTACTTGGAGGCACATGATAAAGTAGGCCATAATCAGCATGGTTTCTTCAAGGGAAAACCTGTTGGATTTCTTTGAAGAAATAACTAGCAGGATAGACAAACGAGAATTGGTGGGTGTTGTGTACTTGGACTTTCAGAAGGCCTTTGACAGGGTGCCACGCATGAGGCTGATTAACAAGCTACGAGCCCATTGTATTACAGGAAAGTTTCGAGGATGGATAAAGCAGTGGCTGATTGGCAGGATGCAAAGAGTGGGAATAAAGGGAGCCTTTTCTGACTGGCTGCCAGTGACTAGTGATGGGTCTGTGTTTGGACTGATTCTTTTTATGTTATATGCCAATGATTTGGATGATGGAATTGATGTCTTTGTTGCAAACTTTGCAGACAATATGAAGATAATTGGAGGGGGAGGTAGTTTTGAGGAATTAGAGAGGCTGTAGAAGGACAGATAGGTTAGGACTATGAGCATAGAAAATGCAAATGGAATATAGTATCGGGAAGTGTATGGTCATGCACTTTGTTAGAAGAAATAAAAGGGTAATCTATTTCCTAAATGCAGAGAGAATTCAAAGATCCTTGTGCAGGATTCCCTAAAGGTTAATTTATCCCCCTTGAACTTCCCTCCCCTTACCTTAAAGCCATGTCCTCTTGTACAGAGCAGTGCTGCCCTGGTGCCCTTTATCTAAGAAAAGTGCTAACATCGGAGAAGGTTCAAAGGAGGTTCACGAAAATGATTCAGCGATTCAGTTGGCTTGTCATATGAAGAGCGTTTGATGGCTCTGGTTCTGAATTCGTTGGAATTCAGAAGAATGAGGGGTGACCTCATGAACCTACCATATTATGATATGGAGGGAGAGTCTAAGACCAGAGTAAACAGCCTCAGAATAGAGGAGTGTCCTTTTAGAACAGAGAATAGGAGGAATTTCTTTAGCCATAAAGTGCTGAATCTGTGGAATTCTTTGCCACAGGCAGCTGTGGAAGCCAAGTCTTTATGTATATTTAAGGCAGAGGTTGATAGGTTCTTGATCGGTCAGGGCATGAAGGGATATGAGGGAGATTGGGGATGAGAGGAAAATGGATCAGCCATGATGAAATGGTGGAGCAGGTTCAATCGGCCAAATGACCGAATACTGCTCCTGTATCTTATGGTCTTGTGGTCTTATTCTATAACATTGCTAAGGAATACATTGTTTGGGCAAGGTAAAGCATTTCTCGATCAATTGAGTAGTGGAGCAGGCTCATAGCTGCTCCTTCATCTTTTTTGTACTCTTGTGATCTCAACTTGTCCTATCATCTCCATTAGTTTGTGCACCGATACACTTAGATTCTTCTACCTTGTGTTTCCTTCACATATTTCCTTTCATGGCTCTTCCTGTGACTGAGATATGTCACTGTTCACTACACACATGAAGTTGTTTTGTGCACTCCCCATGTCGACCTGTCTCTCTTCCAGAGCCCTTTAGATTCAGACCCTGGAAATAATAGTCAAACGCAGTTTACTTAAAATTACATACTATTTATTAGCAAGTTTGCGTCCCTCAGTTGAACTACAGAGTCCCCACTCACAGAGCCTGGGAATATCTGCAACCCAAGTGAGCACTCTAGTACTGTCTGGGCTGCTGTTATACATGTATATTATCACATATATACTTTGATAAGGGTAGACAGAGAAGCTTTCTCATGCAATAAGCACCTCTTTGTTCGTACATTATTCTTACGGCATGTCTTGTAAAGCTGCCAGTAAGTCAGTTAGGTTTTAGTCCTTTTAATTCTGTATATAATTCCTCACCTACACCAAGTCATTAATAACAGATGATGGGAACAGTACTGTGATGCCTCTGTACTTCCCACCTCCTCACCAATTTTTGCCATAGAAAGCATTCTACCCAGATGAATCACAGTTTGGTTTGGCCTGGCAACTGCTCAGCTTGAGATGGCAAGAAACAGTTGCAGGGAAAAAGGCTTCCCCTCTGTAGACAGTCTACACTCTGGTTGCCTCAGTAAAGTGTCAAGATAATCAAGTACATGGTCTATTAGTGGCATCAACAGAGCTTTACCAAGAGGGATTTCTCACAGGTTGGCGGCGGTTATTTAAAAAGGGAGCTTTGAGAGTGTCCATTGTACGTGGCTATCGGCAGCTGTAACCAAAGCACCTGTTGTGAGTCAGTCAGCAGGGAAGGATCAGCCGTAAAAGGGAGACACTGCCTAGCGGAGCGGTCATCAAAGGAGAGATCATTGAGGGAGTGATCTGAGGCAGAGTGGGAGGGCTTGGGCTCATTCAGGCTTTGCCGATAACGGGTCAAGGCAAGGGTAGTTACCTGTGAGGAATAGAAACAGGAAGTATGTCTGTGAGGCCGGTGTCCTGTACTGGGTGTCAGTGGTGGGAAGTCTGGGAGACTCCCAGCCTCCCGGACGGCCACATCTGCGCCAGGTGTGTTGAGCTGCAGTTCCTTAGGGACCGCATTAGGGAACTGGAGATGCAGCTTGATGACTTTCATCTGGTCAGGAAAGTGAGGAGGTGATAGACAGGAGCTAAAGGCAAATAGTCACACCGGGGCCACAGGAGACAGATAAGTGGGTAACAATCAGGAGAGGGAAGGGCAAGAGTCAGATACTAGAGAGTACCCCTGTGGCTGCCCCCTGAACAATAAGTACTCCTGTCTGAGTACTGTTGGGGGGGGGGGGGGTGGCCTACATGGGGGAAGCAACAGTGGCCGTGCATCATCTGGCACAGAGTCTGGCCCTGTGGCTCAGAAGGGTAGGGAAAGGAAGAGGATGGCAGTAGTGATAGACGACTCTATGGTTAGGGGGTCAGACAGGCGATTCTGTGGATGCAAGAAAGAAACTCGGATGGTAGTTTGCCTCCCTGGTGCCAGGGTCTGGGATGTTTCTGATTGCGCCCACGATATCCTGAAGTGGGAAGGAGAACAGCCAGAGGTCATGGTACATATTGGCACCAACGACACAGGTAGGAAAAGGGAAGAGGTCCTGAAAACAGACTACAGGGAGTTAGGAAGGAAGTTGAGAAGCAGGACCTCAAAAGTAGTAATCTCGGGATTACTGCCTGTGCCACGTGACAATGAGTATAGGAATAGAGTGAGGTGGAGGATAAATGTGTGGCTGAGAGATTGGAGCATGGGGCAGGGATTTAGATTTCTGGATCATTGGGACATGACCTGTACAAAAAGGATGGGTTGCATTTGAATCTGAAGGGGACCAATATCCTGGCAGATACAGTATGTTTGCTAAGGCTATTGGGGAGAGTTGAAACTAGAATTGCAGGGATGTGGGTGGGAATCGAACTGAAGAGGGAGGAAGGGGCTGTTGGCTCACAAATAGAGAAAGCTTAGAGACTGTGCGAGAGGGAAGATAGGCAGGTGATGGAGAAGGGATGCACTCAGACCGATGGTTCGAGATGTGTCGATTTCAATGCAAGGAGTATCATGAACAAGGCGGATGAGCTTAGAGTGTGGATCAGTACTTGGAGCTACGATGTTGTGGCCATTACAGAGACTTGGATGGCTCAAGGGCAAGAATGCCAGGCTTTAGATGTTTCAGAAAGGACAGGGAGAGAGGCAAAAGAGGTGGGGGCATGGCACGGTTGATCAGAGATAGTGTCACAGCTGCAGAAAAGGAGGAAGTTGTGGAGGGATTGTCTACTGAGTTTCTATGGGTGGAAATTAGAAACAGGAGGGGGTCAATAACTCTACTGGGTGTTTTTTATAGACCACCTAATAGTAACAGGGACATCGAGGAGCAGATAAGGAGTCAGATTCTGGAAAGGTGTAATGATAACAAGGTTGTTGTGGTGGGAGATTTTAATTTCCCCATTATTGATTGACATCTCCCTAGACTAAGGGGTTTAGATAGGGTGGAGTTTGTTAGGTGTGTTCAGGAAGGTTTCCTGACACAATACGTAGTTAAGCCTACAAGAGGAGAGGCTGTACTTGATCTGGTATTGAGAAATGAACCTGGCCATGTGTTAGATCTCTCAGTGGGAGAGCATTTTAGAGATAGTGATTACAATTCTATCTCCTTTACCATAGCATTGGAGAGGGATAGGAACAGACAAGTTAGGAACGAGTTTAATTAGAGTAAGGGGAAACATGAGGCTATCAGGCAGGAACTTGGAAGCATAAATTGGGAACAAATGCTCTCAGGGAAATGTATGTCAAAAATGTGGCAAATGTTCAGGGGATATTTGCGTGGCGTTCTGCATAGGTGTGTTCCAGTCAGAAAGGGAAAGGTTGGTAGGGTACAGGAACCATGGTGTACAAAGGCTGTTGAAAATCTAGTCAAGAAGAAAAGAAAAACTTATGAAAGGTTCAAAAAAACTAGGAAATAATAGAGATCTAGAATATTATAAGACTAGGAGGAAGGAGATTAAGAATGAAATTAGGAGATCCAGAAGGGGTCATGAGAAGGCCTTGGTGAGCAGGATTAAAGAAAACCCCCAAGGCGTTCTACAAGTATGTGAAGAGCAAGAGGATAAGATGTGAGAGAATAGGACCAATCAAGTGAGACATTGGAAAAGTGTGTATGGAGCTGGAGGAGATAGCAGAGGTACTTAATAAATACTTTGCTTCAGTATTCACTATGGAAAAGGATCTTGGAGATTGTAGGGATGACATACAGTGGACTGAAAGGCTTGAGCATACAGGCATTAAGAAAGAGGATGTGCTGCAGCTTTTGGAAAGCATCAACTTGGATAAGGCTCCAGAACCGGACGAGATGTACCCCAGGCTACTGTGGGAGGCGAGGGAGGAGATTGCCAATCCTCTGGCAATGATCTTTGCATCATCAATGGGGATGGGAGAGGTTCCGGAGGAGTGGAGGGTTGCGGATGTTGTTCTCTTATTCAAGAAAGGGAGTGGAGATAGCCCAGGAAATTATAGACCAGTGAGCCTTACTTCAGTGGTCGGTAAGTCGATGGAAAAAATCCTGAGAGACAGGATTTATGAACATTTGGAGAGCCATAATATGATTAGGAATAGTCAGCGTGGCTTTGTCAAACGCAAGTCGTGCCTTACGAGTTTGATTGAATTTTTTGAGGATGTAACTAAACACGTTGATGAAGGTAGAGAAGTAGATGTAGTGTATATGGATTTCAGTGAGGCAATTGACAAGGTACCCCATGATAGGCTTATTGGGAAAGTATGAGGCCTGGGATCCATGGGGACATTGCTTTGTGGATCCAGAATTGGCTTTCTCCTAGAAGACTAAGAGTGGTTGTAGACAGGTCATATTCTGCATGAAAATCAGTGACCAGTGGTGTGGCTTGGGGTATTGTTCTGGGACCCCTTCACTTCGTGATTTTTGTAAATGACCTGGATGAGGAAGTGGAGGGATGGGTTAGTAAATTTGCTGATGACACAAAGGTTGGGGGTATTGTGGATAGTGTGGAGTGCTGTCGGAGGTTACAGCTGGACATTGATAGGATGTAAAACTGGGCTGAGAAGTGGCAGATGGAGTTCAAACCCAGATAAGTGTGAGGTGGTTCATTTTGCTAAGTCAAATATGATAGCAGAATATAGTATTAATGATAATACTCTTGGAAGCGTGGAGAATCACAGGGATCTTGGGGTCCGAGTCCATAGAACACTCAAAGCTGCTGTGCAGGTTGACTCTGTGGTTAAGAAGGCATACGATGTATTGGACTTTATCAACCATGGGATTGTGTTTAAGAGCCGGGAGGTAATGTTACAGCTATATAGGACCCTGGTCAGACCCCACTTGGAGCACTGTGCACAATTCTGGTTGCCTTACTGCAGGAAGGATGTGAAAACTATAGAAAAGGTGCAGAGGAGATTTACAAGGATGTTGCCTGGATTGGGGAGCATGTCTTATGATAATAGGTTGAGTGAACTCAGCCTTTTCTCCTTGAAGCAATGGAGGATGAGAGGTGACCTGATAAAAATGTATAAGATGACGAGAGGCATTGATCATGTGGATAGTCAGAGGCTTTTTTCCCAGGGCTGAAATGGCTAAAACGAGAGGGCCCAGTTTTAAGGTGCTTGGAAGTAGGTGCAGAGGAGATGCTAAGGGTAAGTTTTTTACTCAGAGAGTGGTGAGTGCGTGGGCTGCCGGCGATGGTGGTGGAGGCGGATACGATAGGGTCTTTTAAGAGACTCCTCTGTAGGTACATGGAGCTTTGAAAAATAGAGGGCTATGGATAACTAGGTAATTTCTAAAATAAGTACATGTTCGGCATAGCATTGTGGGATGAAGGGCCTGTATTGTGCTGTAGTTTTTTTCTATGTTTTCTAAAGTGAGCCTTTTCTGGTTGGCTGCTTGTGATGAGTGGTGTTCCACAATGGTCTGTGTTGGGACTGATTATTTTTATGTTATATGTTAATGATTTGGATGATGGAATTGATGGCTTTGATGCAAAGTTTGCAGACAATTTCAAAGATAGGAAGAGGGGCACGTTGCCTTGAGGAAGTGGAGAAGCTACAGAAGGACTTAGAAAGATTAGGAGAACGGACAAAGAAGTGGCAGATGGAATACAGTGTCAGGAAGTGTATGGCCATGCAATTTGGTAGAAGAAATGAAAAGGCTGACTATTTACTAAATGGAGAGTTATGCACCATCAATAATTCTAGGAGATTGGAAATGAACACCAGGCTTTTATTAACAGCAAAAAGGGAGCACGACATCTCGAAGACTGAGGGAGGAGCAGTGCCCCAATCACCTTTATACCGGGGTCTGTGGGAGGAGCCACAGGAGCAGTCAGCAGAGGGGCGTGTCCAGACAGGTATACATAGTTTAACACAGAGAGAAAATTTAAAGTATATCTGAGGTGCAAAGGAACTTGGGAGTCCTTGGGCAGGAATCCCTAAAGATTAATGTGCAGGTTGAATATGTTGTGAGGAACACAAATGTGATGATGGCATTTATTTCAAGAGGTCTAGAATATAAAAGCAGGGATGTAATATTGAGACTTTATAAAGCACTGGTGAGGCCTCATTTGGAGTATTGTGAGAGTTTTGGGGCTCTTATCCCAGAAAGGACCTGCTGAATCTGGAGAGGGCTCAAAGGAGGTTAATAAAGAAGATTCCAGGTTTTAACAGCTTGTCATATGAAGAGCTCTGGGCCTGTATTCACTGGAATTCAGAAGAATGATGGCTGACCTCTTTGAAATCTATTGAATGGTGAAAGGCCTTGATAGACTGGATATGGAGAGGATGGTGGGAGAGTCTAAGACCAGAAGACACAGCCTCATAATAGAGGGTTCTCCTTTTAGAACATAGATTAAAAGTAATTTCTTTAGCCAGAGAGTGGCGAACCTGTGGAATTCTTTGCTGCAGGCAGCTGTGGAGGCCAAGTCTTAACGTATATTTAAGGAAAAATTTGATAGATCGTTGATTGGTCAGGGCATGAAGGGATATGTGGAGAAGGCAGGAGATTTGGGCTGAGAGGGAAAATAGATCAGCCATGATGAAATGGCAGGGCAGACTCCTATGTGTTTTTGTGCTTTAGTTAAGCACATAAAATGACTTTCATATGCTTTATTCACAAAATCCTGCAACGGTGATGATCTTGGAGGATTCCAGAGTTATTCAGTGACATGCCGATCAATGCTGTTGCTTTGAAGTTGCTGGAGTTTTGGGAGCAACACACTATCACGTGGTTTGCACAGTCAGAAGCCCAGTCCACTCTGAGGGAAATCACCACCATCAATACCAAACTGTACTACAGCGTAGCAATGTCAATTATTTCTTCTGCAGCCAGAGTGATGAGTCTACTAGAAGACCTGGCTGCATGTGATAAATATATCACTCTGAAAACTTACCTATTACAGACTGAGCACACCTAACTGTTGCTCTCCTTGCCTGGCCTGGGTAACACAAGGCCTTCAGAACTAATGGACCATGTGCTATCTCTCCTGGGCAATCGCCATCCTTGTTTTCTTAACTCTCTGCAACAACACCTTATCAAGTTCACATAGCCCTCACTAATGCACCTGTGAATGACTATATGGAGCTTGCTAAAATGGCCAAAAGTCGACACTCAGCAGGCAGAAATGCATTGTTCCTCCTCCTTTCCCAGCCTCAATAAGCCCTGTAGCAGAGCCTCAAGCAGACACGCTCCTGTGAGTCTGAACCAGACAAGACCGGATCTATGTTTCTACCACGAATGGCAAGAAGTGCCGACCACCATGCATTTTTGACTGTGCCTGCCTGTTGGGACTTTGGAGGCTTGTGAACACCATAGATTCCAGCAGCCAGATTTGTCTGTTGCTCATTATGAACATCCTTTCAACGTGACACTTCCTGTGTGACATAGGTACTGAAGTGAGTGAGCTATCAGCATCACCCATTTATTATAAGGCAGAGAGTGCAGAACCAGTGCTGGAGGCTGCCCATGGCAGCAGAATCCGGATTTACATCACACAGCGCATAATGCTCTGCTTCAGTGAATGACACTACAAGTGGGACTTTGTCCTGGCTAAAGTTGCTAGACCGCTGCTTGACATAGATTTCCTGTGCACCAAAGGACTGTTAGTAGATCTTACAAACTGCCAGCTTATAGACACAAAGGACTTTGGGTTGTTACCCTGTACCTCCAGGAAGTTTCCCATGACGACTTTGTCTAGCACATGCACCAGCACTTGAATCCCTTGCCTGCTGGGCAAATTCCCAAATGTCACCAAGCCCATACTTTCCAATACAGTCACAAGGCATAGGGTCAAGCACCACGTTTCCACAATCAGCTCACTAGTCCAAGCCCATGCGCGTAGACTGGACTCCAAAAAGCTGGCCAACATCAAGGCTGAGTTTACTAACATGGGAATGCTTGGCATTGTACACATGTCGAACCTGTCCTTGGATTTCACCCCTGCACATGGTCCCAAAGCCCAATGGTGGTTGCCATCCATGCAGCGATTACCACCACCTTAACGAGGCCACCAACCCCTATCATTACCTGGTTTCACATATTTAGAAACATAGAAAACATACAGCACAATACAGGCCCTTCAGCCCTCAAAGCTGTGATGAACATGTCCCTACCCTTGAACTACCTAGGTTTTACCCATAGCCCTCTATTTTTGTAAGCTCCGTATAGCCATCCAGGAGTCTCTTAAAAGACCTTATCGTTTCCACCTCCACCACCGTTGCCGGCAGCCTATTCCACGCACTCACCACTCTCTGTGTAAAATAACTTACCCCTGACATCCCTTCTGCATCTACTTCCAAACACCTTAAAATTATGCCCTCTTGTGCTATCATGCTAGCCAATTCAGCCCTGGGGAGAAGCCTCTGACTATCCACATGATTAATGCCTCTCATTATCTTGTGCACCTCTATCAGGTCAGCTCTCATCCTCCTTCGCTCCAAGGAGAAAAGGCCGAGTTCACTCCACCTATTCTCATAAGGCATGCTCCCCAATCCAGGTAATATCCTTGACAATCTCCTCTGCACCCTTTCTATGGCTTCCACATCCTTTCTGTAGTGAGGCGACCAGAACTGAGCATAATACTCCAAGTGGGGTCTGACCAGGGTCCTATATAGCTGCAACATTACCTCTCGGCTTTTAAACTCAAACCCAAGATTGATGAAGGCCAATGCACTGTATGCCTTCTTAATCACATTTAAGAGTTTTATGGCATACTTAGCCAAAAAGACACTTTTCAATAAAATGGTTTTAGTCAGAGGCTACCATCAGGTGCTCTTGTGCGTTGAGGACCTTTCCAAAACTGCTGTTATAAGCCAGTTTGGCCTACTTGAGTTTCTGTGCATGCCATTTGGGTTGAGAAAATGCAGCAGAGACTGCCACAGTTTCAATTTGCAAAAGAAAGGCCATTATTCCTTTAAAATAAGTAAACGGCAGCCCATGTTCAACAACCAATTCAAATTAACTATTCCATTTTCTAAGTCAACAGTGGAAACGGCCAGTTTAATTGACTGTTACTGGCTTATACAGTGGTTTAGTCCACAGTGTAAGAGTAAGATGTGATTCTCTATGACTGATGCAGTTTTGGCCAATTGGTTTTTTAAGTCTTCACCTGGAATACTGCAGCCCTTCTGCATGTTGCCACTTCCCCATTGTTCAGACTAATATCTAAGGTGAGAAAACACAAGGATGTATGATAAGGTGAGGAGGAACAGAAGTATTCTCCTTTACCTTATTTGTCAAAGCTAACTTGTGTCCCCTTAATGCTCTCCGAATTTCCCTCTTATGTATATTTCTACATCCTTTATAGTCTTCGAGGGATTCACTTGATCTCAGCTGCCCCCACCTGATATTTGTCTTCTTTTCTTGACCTGAGCCTCAATATCCCTTATCAACTAGGATTTCGATCTTTCTATTATTGCCTTTCATTTTAGAAGGAACATGCTGACCCTGAATTTTTAACAGCCTCCCACTTGCCATATGTTCCTATTAAAAGCCTCTCCCACTCAACCTTTCCAAGTTCCTACTTTATGGCATCAAAAGTCTCCTTACCCCAGTTTAGGACTTAAACTCAGGGACCAATCCTATTTTTCCCTAATTATGTTAAAACAAATAGAGTTATGGTTACTGGTACCAAAGTGCTCCCCACTGATACCTGTGGAGAGTATTACTGAATTCTTCTCTTCTAAAATCTTTAACACTTATTAGCCTTCACATTTCTAAACATGAGAACATGAGACAATAAGAATAAGCTAAAGGCAATGGAGGAGGCAGACATTACCCTGCTTGCGAGAGTCACAGTAAACTGGTAGTTCTTTGACGACTTTCATATTATTGCATCCTGCTCACATGGACATCTGATCACCAGGCACATCGCCCTGAGACAGCCCAACATCCACGGATGAATTTTGTCCCCTTTTCACATCACAGGACTTTGAGCGTGGAGTGGATGTTCTTTGTCACCCACCCATGTTGCTGGCCTTTGAGCGTGGAGTGGATGTTCTTTGTCACCTGCCCATGTTGCTGGCCTTTGAGCGTGGAGTGGATGTTCTTTGTCACCCGCCCATGTTGCTGGCCTTTGAGCGTGGAGTGGATGTTCTTTGTCACCCGCCCATGTTGCTGGCCTTTGAGCGTGGAGTGGATGTTCTTTGTCACCCACCCATGTTGCTGGCCTTTGAGCGTGGAGTGGATGTTCTTTGTCACCCGCCCATGTTGCTGGCCTTTGAGCGTGGAGTGGATGTTCTTTGTCACCCGCCCATGTTGCTGGCCTTTGAGCGTGGAGTGGAGGCCCAACCACTAACTGCTCCACCTCCCTGTCTCCAAACACTAATCTGACCTCTAACTCCTTATCATCATGACTGCCATCTTGATGCCAATTAATAGTCAAAAGCCACTTTCTCTGAAGGGTTGTAACATGGTCGAAGTCAAAGTATATTTGTTATCGAATTATGTATGCAGAATACAATGCTGGGAGCTGACCTCCTACAGTCAGCCAGGAAACATAGAAACACCATGGAACCCATTCAGGAGAACAATGAATAACCAACATGTGAAAAAAAAACAAAAAGCAAGCAAACAATACATAGAGTATCAGAAGAAACAGAATTTCAGGATGTATATTGTATACATTTCTCTGACATTAAATGTACCTTTGAAACCAGTGGTGTCCAGTTTAGTTCAGTTGAACACCACGCCACTATCCAATGCACGCCAAAGGGCCGTTCTTCACTGAAGTGCCCCAGTCTGCATCGATCACTCCAATGAAATCACTCAAAAACAGCAAAATAAAAAACAACCAGAATCCAGGAACACATGCAACATGAACCTCAAAGTCCTCCAAATCGAATCCACAGCCTCCCTCTGATCATTCCCGGCCATGTGGATACCTAGACTTCTGCACCTTCCTCCAATAGCAGCTAGCGGGAGGGAGGGGAAGGCCAGTCAAATTCAGGCTGATGATACCAAACACCCACTTGTCCTCTGTTCTTAACCTCGTTGACTTCAACCTTGCCTGAAGCCTCAATCGAAGAGAAGCAATGGAGTTGATCATATGTTCGTGGTCTCCAGGTCTCCAGGCCACACGCTCTACTCCAAACCACATCGAACTCCCTTGGAGACAGCAAAGTGCCAGATCACTCAATCAGTCCCAAAACACAGCATCAAAATGTAAATCACAGGTTCCAATTGCACACAGCTTCATAGTAGAATAATATTTGAAAGAAGAAGAAGTGAAAGAAGTAGTTTCATGAATTGTCAGCAGTATGTCACCTTTGGTAACATTATTCACTGGTGTCATCTTGACTGCTATCATTCTAAATCCCAGTATTGAAGATGAATTGAATTATATGAAAGCAAAGGAAGCATGGACACTCAAAAGATTGGTTTATCAAAAATGTTATTTATCACTGACAAAGTAACAGTCGACATTATTTTGATCAGTATTTATCTGATGACTCTAAAGCAAGATCTATGACTCCTTCCTTTTCCTATTGCAATCATATGACAAACTCCAGGTATGGATTCAAGTGTGTAAATTAAGGCACATGACAAAAAGTTAAACCTAAAGTGGTTGGTTGTTCAAGAAATGTATTTAAAAGTGTTTGGCCTGTGGAAGTGGCTCTCTCAGCACAACACATGTACTCCGTTTTATTTATAGTTCTCAGGCACTGGGTTTGAAAATATTCAAAAACTATTCAGAGGAGTACTAAACTACTGAATTGTTGGGAAACTGGATGAGTAGAAATCCTTGAGTTCTGAATATTCTGTTTGAAATCATATTCTTGAAAACACGCTAATTTTCCCCATGAAAATGAACATTTCAATTTGAATGTTTACCTCTATATTACTGCATCAATTTTATTCTTTTACTCTCATTATTGTATAGTTACCTCTGTCATAGAAAGTAATGGGAGCCAGCTATGTATATTTATAACTTTCTCATTCAAGAGCACTGGTGAGTTTAACAAAGGATGTTCAACATTACTAGGTTTATAATTGAGTGAGCAATTCACATAATGATAAAATGAAAGTACACCACACTGACAAACTCATTAAGTTTTTCAATAGTGCCTTAATAATCTCCTGCAACACACACAAAATGCTGGAGGAACTCAGCATCTCTTTCCTTCTTCCTTATCAGTTGAATGACAATGCCTGTACTGTAGGGGTCTGTGCTATTTGTGATCTGATTTTGCGTCGGTTGCAAAATCATGTTACTGCATTGTAAATTACAATCCTGTTTAAAGTTGGCAGCATGCTTCTTTGATGTTTATGAGTAAGGTTAAGATGATTTAAAGGAAAACTCCTGTGACAACTTTGAGTTTAAACGTTTTGGTTGTTCAATGCAAAAATACCATCCATCAAACTAAGTAGCAATGGAATTAATGGTTTTCAATTGTGAAAACATTTGCAGAGAAAAACAAGAGAGAGAGAACAAAATTACAGTCTTTATCAAGGTATAAAAAATTCCATCAAATTATGTAAATTGACTGGGGGAGCAAGTATGGAAATTACATTCAGGAAAATATTTCAGAAAATAAACTGGTGCTATCAGAGTTGCTAAGAATTACTTAGGGATACAAGCAGGTTTAATTGGATATTTATTTAAAATCTAACCAGAATTGAATACTTTTTCTCTATGCTAACTCAAAACAATGGTATTTATTAAATCTTTCTGCAGAACTCTCAAGTGCATTCAAGTGAATATTAATCTCAGCTGAATGCAGAGGGCTAAATGATTTGTCTTTATCCCCCAGAACTGAGCAATAAAAGCATTGGAAGCAACTGGAGCTCAACCAATCACTGAAGCTCCAATCCCAAAATGGCCTTGGGTTGAAGATGAGACAAAGGAACAATGCTTTAACCCCTGTCACAGTTTCTAATTGTGTTAAATTAGTAAAAAGTATCAAACTTATTAAACTAAATAATTACAAACACTGCAACCATGTAAAATAATTTAAAAAAGTGAAATAACTGAACTTACTTTTCCAAACTTCAGGCTGGAAATCCCCATTCTTCTTCTCTATACCAGATCTGGCTGACACAGAATTACAAAGGTGGATCTCCCTACATTATGCACTGAAATCATCCCAAACTTATGACAGGTCTGTGTAAGTCCAAAGTACACATAGCTGGGAGCACCTGGGGCAGTTACTTTCAGAACCACAGGCCACAGCCACCATGTTTTGAGCACAGACAACAAAAGGTTTAATACAATTTCCTTGCTGATTACTTTAATTACAATCATCAAAAGTTTTTATCTTTTGGCAACAATCACCCTTCATCTTCTGTAATGATGTAAGTACCATCTTTATATTTTACTGGGTTGTTTTCAGCAATGTTGCAGACATATTTAATTTATATGTATCTTATTGAAGCTCAAATTCTTCTCATAAATGTTATCTAAATGTTTTGGGCCCTTTATTTGTTATTAGAAGTGGTCTTAAGACCTAAATTATAAAGCACAAATTAAGTTATATGTTACTAATATATCAATAAAACTATAGTATTTAATTTTACATTCAACAAATAATATTACTAAAGGGGAAATAGGAAAACTGATTTCAAATCCTCTTAAAATATTAAATTGCATTCATTGTTACATCACATTACTACTTCATCAGTTTCAACAGGCTCATAATGGTATAAACTTGTTTATAGTCACATGTAATTTTATCTGAATCAGATTTGCTGAAAGACAATAGCTATACCACATCAAAGCTAACATAAGGAGCATACTTCAAGCAGTAAGCCAAGTGTGTTGAGCAAAAAATGTGGTCAACCAAAACTAAATTTCTTCCTTTGGAGCTATACTTCAAAAGATAAGGCTGGAAACAATTTATGAACTTGTTTGAAAGAATGTGATGCCATTCAATAATATATAAAAAAAGATTTCTTTGCATCTGTGGGCCGCAGCTGCTACGTACAATCAGAATCAAAGTTTGTCTTGAGTGCAATGACTAACTCTAAAGCTGTTGTCAATCAATGATCTGAAAGAATAGTTAAACAGTTTTGTTTGACTAAATGTATAAATCACAAATCTTAATGTGAGGAAGTAGAAGTTACTAAATAACAAACATTGCCCACTCTGATTAAATGGTTCCACACAGTGTTTGTACTGCTGTATCCTTCAAGGTTCGGTATTTTAAACTTTGATGTTATTATCAACATTTAAACTGAAATAATACAATATTTTTTTAGTTTACCCCAATCAGTACCACAAATCAACTCTATATCTAGGCATGCCTTTTTATAATTACATTTAGCCCTTACAATGACTTCATATTTTAATTATATACTTCAGTCTTCAGAGTGAACAAAAAGCCTCTGGAAACCAGGCAGAACCATCAATTACTGTATACTAGTTTTAAAAAATTTGTCAAGAAATTGTCTTAAGACTGAAACCATGTCTTGTAAAAATTTATTCATTTACAGGATGTGGGTGCTCCAGCTAAGCCAGCATTTATTGCCCATCCCTAGTTGCCCTTGAGAAGGTGATGAGTTGCCTTCTAGAACCACTGCAGTCCCTGAGTTGTAGGTACGCCCACACTGCTGTGAGAGAGGGAATTCCATGATTTTGACCCAGCAACAATGAAGAGATGGTGATATGTTTCCAAGACAGGATGGTCAGTGACTTGGAGGAGGATTTACAAGTGGTGGCATTCCCAGGTATCTGCTGTTCTCTTCCTTCGAGATGGTAGTGGCTATAGGTCTGGAAGAAGCGGCCATAGGAACTTTGATGCGTTGTTGCAGTGCGTCTTGTAGACGGTACCCACTGCTGCAACTGTTCATTGATGGTGGAGGGATTAGATACTTGTAGAAGGGGGACCAATCAATGGGCTGTCTTGTACTGGATGGTGTCAAGCTTCTTGAGTGTTGATGGAGCTGAACTCATCCAGGCAAGTGGCGAGTATTCCATTACACTTCTGACCTGAGCCCTTGGAAATGGTGGACAGGCTTTGTGGAATCAGGAGGTGAGTTACATGCTGCAGAATTCCCAGCCTTTGACCTGCTCTGGTAGTCACGGTGTTTATATGACTAGACCAGTTCAGTTTTCTGTCAATGGTAACTCCCAGGATGTTGATAGTAAGGAATTCAGTGATGCCGATGTCACTGAATGTCAAGGAACGATGGTTAGAGCCTCTCATTGTCTGGCACTTGTGTGGCTTGAACATTATTTGCCACTTGTCAGTTTAAACCAGGATATTGTCCAGGTCCTGGTGCATTTGGGTATGAACTGCTTCACTATCTGAGGAGTCACGAATGGTGCGGAACATTGTGCAGTCATCTGCGAACATCCCAACTTATGACAGAAGGAAGGCGATTGATGAAGTAGCTGTAGATGGTTGGCCCTAGGATACTTCCCTGAGGAACCCCTGCAGTGATTCCTGAGGATGAGATGATTGACCTCCAGCCACCACAACTATCTTCCTTTGTGTCAGGTCTGATTCCAACTAGTGGAGGGTTTCCCCCCTAATTCCCATTGACTCCATTTTAGCTAGGGCACCTTGAGATCAAAGGTTATTACTCTCACCTCTTTGGTCCATGTTTGAACCAAGAAGTTGATGAGGTCAGGAGCTGAGTGGCCTTGACTGAACACAAACTGGGTGTCTGTAAGCAGGTTATTGCTGAGTAGGTGCTGCATGATAGCACTGTTGATGACCCCTTCCATTACCTTGCTGATGATTGAGAGTAGGCTGATAGGGTGGTAATTGGCTGGGTTGGACTTGTCCTGTTTCCTATGTATAGGACACCTTCGGGCAATTTTCCACATTGCCGAGTAGATGCTGGTGTTGTAGCTGTACTGGAACAATTTGGCTAGTGGCGCGGCAAGTTCTGGAGCACAAGTCTTTAGGATTATTGTTGGGATTTTGTCTGGGCCTATAGTCTTTGCAGTATCCAGTCCTTTCAGCCATTGCTTGATATCACATAAAGTGGATCGGATTGGGTACATACTGACATCTGGGATGCTGGAGACTTCTGGGCGAGGCCGAGCTGCATCATCTACTTGGCACTTCTGACTCCCTGATAGCGAAGGTAACACAAACCAGAGCTTAATTGAACATCAATGACAGATAAACAATCAGCTTTCCCCTTTTCTTCCCCAAATGCTGGTCAAACAGGTCAGAGATATTTAAAACAACAGATCTGCAAAACGTTGAATCAGTTATGATATTTAGTCTTTTGGTTGCTTTGCAAATGCCAAACATGGAAAAAATTTAATTCATTACCCTCACATAATATCAAGAAGTGGTTTCAAAAAGTAATTTTTCTTCTACTTTAATAAACAAAATAATTCATCAAATTCCTGAGTCAATTTGCCTTCATTATTTTATCTTAATGACCTTTAGTCGGTTTCAAAAACCAAAATGTAAAAATTTCTTCCTATATTTAATTAATTTACGGTCTCTAATTCTGAAACTATTGGTAAAATCACCAGAGAGATTTCAGAACACTGCTTTTCCATTCGTTGATTGGTTGTGGATATTGAAGGCATTCCCAGCATGTATTATCCATGCCGACTTGATTCTGAACTAAACAGGCAGTCAAGATTCAACACGTTGGTAGTTCTGGAATTGCGTATAGGTTAGACCAGATAAATGAGATTTCTTTTGCTGTAGGATAGTACTGAATCAACTGATTTTTTTCAGAAATATAACTGTTTTCTGGTTGCCATGACTAAGTATTCCTTTCCTAAATTAATTATTTGCATTTTAAAAGGTGTGAGATTCAAACTCTAGATCCAGAATCAACATTCTAAATGTCTAGCTATAACGTAAGAACATAAGAACTAGGAGCAGGAGTAGACCATCTGGCCGGTTGAGCCTGCTCCACCATTCAATAAGATCATGGCTGATCTGGCCACGGACTCATCTCCACCTACCTGCCTTTTCCCCAATAACCCTTAATTCCCTTACTATGCAAAAATCTATCCAACCTTGTCTAAAATATATTAACCGAGGTATCCTCCACTGCTTCATTGGGCAGAAAATTCCACAGATTCACCACTCTCTGGGAAAAGCAGTTCCTTCTCATCTCTGTCCTAAATCTACTCCCCCGAATCTTGGAGCTATGTCCTCTAGTTCTAGTCTCACCTACCAGTGGAAACAACATTCTTGTCTTATCTATCCCATTCATAATTTTATAAATTTCTATAAAATCTCCTCTCATTCTTCTGAATTCCGGTGAGTACAGTCCCAGGCAACTTAATCTCTATTAATCTTGTAGCTAACACACACTCTGTCTACGTCACATATTTTTGCACCCAGCCTCAACTTTGGAGTAGTACAGATGTCACAAAGAGAGAAAAAAGTAATTAAAATGTAAAAATAAACAAGAGAAAAAATATCACTCTTGAATTAGTACAGCATTAGCTCAATCAAGTCCTTGCATCCTGCAGCAAGAATTTCAACCTAAGCACACTAGCCTTAGAGCAAATATTCAAAAATTAATTGTGACACGTTGCATAATAGAGAGTATTAATCTATCAGAATTACATCAAAATGAAGCTTTGTTGATGCAGTTGTAAGTATGCTTTTTACATTCTATGAGGAATACTGAAATTGCCAGCAAAATTGTGCAAGTCCATCACTGTGGATAGGAAAATTTTCAACATATTTGAAAAGTCATGGACTATGATCATTATCTTGCATTCTTTTATATGAGTTTAAATTAACATGCTGTTGCAACAGCTTTTAAAGGAGGTTGTTGATACAAGTAGACTTATTAATGCTTATTTATAGAGTCTATTGTGAAGCACAGAGTAAGTTAATGAGAGTATAGCAAAATTAAACAAGGCATTATTACTGACTGTGAGAGGATATGTTTTCACAAACAATAAAAGCAGAGGTTTAGAACCCATTGTTTGTTTTACCATCAGGCAGGAAGGAAGATGTCAGGAGAAGTATTGAAAGGCAAAAGTTTGAGAGAGGGGCAAGAATGGGTTACTGATGATCCAGGTCTTTGGAGTTTTAGAAAAGATAGAGAAGAGGTGGAGGGAGGGGGGTGGAGTTGCTCTACTCATGAGGGACAATATCACAGCTGCACTCAGGGGAGGCTTAATGAAGGATTCTGATACTGGTGGAGCTTAGGAGGGACAATGGCACCTAACGGCAACTCCTTTGCTTGCATCTTCGGAAACAGCTCTATTTCCATCTTTAGTATCTTTATTTTTCCCTTTCAGGGTTCTTTTGAAGACCCTGACCTGGAGTTACACGCAGGCTTCGGTTCTTTGTGGGAATGTGACCCGTTCTCGGGGTTCCATGACTGGCCATTATTCAACATGCCCAGGGTTTGGCCTGAGAATCTCTGTTTTCGTGGAAGTTTGTGAAGCAAAATCATTTCAGGATGTATACATTTCTCTGACATTAAATTTGATCTTTGAACCTGAGACTATTTGGGAGCTCAGGAATAGGAAAGGAGCAATCACACTGATGGGATTGCACTACAGACACCGCCCCCCCCCCCAATAGCCACTGGGATATTGAGGAACAGATATGTAATCAAATTAAGGAGATGTGCAAAAATAATAAGCTTGTTGTCATAGGGGATTTCAACTTCCCTAAGATAAACTGGCACCTTCTTAATGCAAGGGGCTTAGATGAAGCAGAATTTGTTAAGTGTATCCAGGAGAATCTATTAAATCAATATGTAGATGGTCCAGCGAGAGGAGGGGCAGTACTGGACCGGTTGTTGGGTAATGAGCCTGGCCAGTTGACTAACCTCTCGGTGGATGGGCAGTTAGGGAGTAATGACCACAGCTCCTTAACTTTCAGGATAGTGAGAGATAAGGACAGGTAGTTTTAGGTGTGTTGTGGGTGAGTTTTAGATCAGATCCCACTTTTTCAAGCGGACGGAGCATAAGTGCTCGGTGAAGCGGTCTCCCAATCTGTGTTTGGTCTCACCGATATAACCCTGCTCTGCCTGCCCTTTCCCCTTCCCTCGCCTGACGGTAACCCAATTACCTGTGCACTGCTCCTTTGGCGTAACTACCTCCCTGAAACTATCAATAAACTTGTTTTTCTCCCGAATTATCCGGAGGTCATCCAGCTCCTGCTCCATTTCCCAGTGCAGTTTGTTAGGAGCTGCAGCTGGATGCACTTCTTGCAGGTATTGTCAGGGACACCGGAGGTCTCCCTAACTTCCCACATCCTGCAAGAGGAGCATTCCAACATCCTGCCTGGCACTCCCTCTACTCTAAACAAAACAAAACTTACCGGAACCTACCCTTGCCTCTGCCCGTTCACACCAAAGCCTGTTGAGCCAAAGCCGTCCCACTCTGACTCAGTCCACTTTGATGATGGCCGCTGCATATGGCAGTGTTTTTTTAAACCTTTGGCACACTACGTCATATGCCTGTGCAGTCTAGCCTCTTTTCCCCAAGCAGCAAAAAAAAAGACTTCTCTCTGAGATACACTTTACTCCTTCACTCCCAGCCTCTTGCTTTGATTTAAAGACCGTTGAAAAATTCCTCTACTTTTTAAACCCTTGCCGCGTAACGTCACGTGCCTGTGCAGTCTAGCTTCTTTTCCCCAAGCAGTCAAAAAAAGACTTCTCTCTGAGATGCCTTTACTCCTTCATGCTCAGCCTCTTGCTTTGATTTTAAAAGATTTTAATTCGATTTTAATTGCACTTCCCATTCCCATTCCGATATGTCCATCCATGACCTCCTCCACTGTCGTGATGAAGCCACACTTAGGTTGGAGGAGCACAGCTTATATTCCGTTTGGCTAGCCTCCGGCCTTATGCTGTGAACATCGATTTCTCAAAGCTCTGGTAATGCCTCCCCATCCCAAGTCACCCCCCTCCATCACTCACCTTATCTCCTTGTCCACCCATTACTTCCCTCTGGTGTTCCTCCTTCCTTTTCTTTCTTCCATGGTGCTCTGTCTTCACCAGCCAACTTCTTAGCTCTTTACTTCGTCCCTACCGCTTCAGGTTTCACCTATCACCTTACATTTCTCTTTCCCCTCCTCACCTTTTAAATCTACTCCCCCCATTTTTTACTCCAGGGTTTCGCCCTGAAACGTCAACTGTACTCTTTTCCGTAGATGCTGCCTGGCCTGCTGAGATCCCCCAGCATTTTGAGTAGGACAGTGGATGTTGTCTTGATGGATTTTAGTAAGGTGCTTGACAAAGGCTAATCCAGAAGATTAAGATGCATGGGTCTGCAGCAAATTGGCAGCTTGGATTCAGAACTGGATTGCACATAGAAGACAGAAGGTAGTAGTTGAAAGGACTTATCTGAGCTGGAGATCTATAATCAGTGGTGTTCTGAAGGGATCTGTGCTGGGACTTCTGCTGTTTGTGATGTATATAAATGACCTGAATATAAAAGTAGACAGGTGGATTAGTAAATTTGCAGGTGATACCAAGGTGGATTAGTAAGTTTCTGGTTGAGTAGTGGATAGTGTAGAAAACTGCCAAAAAATGCAGTGCAATATAAATCATTTGCAGATATGGGCAGAGAAATGGCAGATAGAGCTTAACCCAGACAAATGGGAGGTGTTGCACTTTGGTAAGGCAACTGCAAGGACACTGATGCTGAGCAGAGAGATCTTTGAGTACAAGTTCATATTTCCATGAAAATGGCTATAGAAATTAATAGTGTGATTAAGAAGGCTTATGCAATGCTTTTATTGGTCAAGGCATTAAGTTCGAAAGTCAAGGGGTTACGTTGCACTGTTGCATACTGTTCTGGTCACCACAGATAGAGAGAATGCTGAGGCTTTGGAGAGGGTGCAGAAGAGGTTTACCAGGATGCTGCCTGCTTTAGATGGCCTGTGCTGTCATGAGAGACTGGACAAACTGTTTTTTTTCTTTGGAGCTGTAGAGGTTTTGGAGAAATCTGATAGAGGTTAATAAGATTATGAGAGGCATAGATAGAGTAGACAAGATCTTTTTCCTAGGGTAGAAATGTCTAAAACCAGAGGGCATGCATTGAAGTTGAGAGGGGGTGGGTTTAAGAGGGATGTGAGGGGCAAATTTTTTTTACTCAGTGAATCGTGGATGCCTGGAATGCGTTGCCAGGTTTGGTGGTCGAGGCAAATACATTAGAGGCTTTTAAGAGATGTTTGGATAGGCACATGAATGTGAGGAAAATGGAGGGATATGGTAAATATGTAGGAAGGAGGGATCAGTTTTGGGGGGTTTTTGATTTACTTTTTAGCTGGTTTGGTACATCATTGTGGGCTGAAGGGCCTGATTCTGTACCACACTGCTCTATGCTCAACTAGTTTGGCATTTCAAAATTCTCCTGACAAAATAGGCACAGTTGTATGGTTTTAGATTTCCCCAAAACACTGCAGATTAGAAATTGGATCTCTAAACGGCCATTTTATGTGAAAATAACACATCAATGTACTCACAGGCTTGGGTTTATCAAGGCTGTCTTCATAGGGCAGGCTGTTCTTTGAGTATGTTCTCACGTACGGGCTGTTCTTTCCTTGGGGATCAGGATTACCGTAACTCTCAACATTCCTTTACCACAGGAGCTTTCTCAATGACTTTAGCAGACCCCTCTCAACTTACTGCTCACTTCAGCACCAGAAGTTACCAGATACTGGATACTCATAAACAGTTGAGTTCAGCTACTTCAAATTCATTCATGCCAAAATGACATCTGAGGCATTGAGAGTGTGTAGCCATTAATTCTATTTATGTGCCCATGGCCTGTGTGTTCTTAGAGAAGATTTCCACCCTCAGAACGTATCATTGGTGTTGGGTCATCAGAAATGTTTCGTAATATTCAGTGCCCCATTTCTAGGAAGAACGCATTCTTTCTCAAGGAAGGGGATTTCTCACATCTAGTGAGAGATGAAATATAGTTATGCTGAGTGGGGTTTCACAGGAGAACTTAAGCCATGTTGTCAATGCATTCCCTAGGACACACAGCAACGCACACAAAATGTTCGTGGAAGTCAGAAGGTCCTATGGAAATGAATAAACAGTTGATGTTTTGGACAAAGACACTTCATCAGGACTGGAAAGGAAGGGGGAAGAAGCCAGAATAAGAAGGTGGGGGGAAGGGGAAGGAGTACATGATGGTAACCTAAGAAATCTGGGTCAGAACTGACGTGTAACCTTCCTCTGAAGCTTCCTGGCATTCTACTTTTCCTCTCATTATTGGCCTGTTGCGGCCACCCGGAGACTAATGATTTCCTGTATGAAATCTGTGCCTCTAACTAGCCTTGGCAGCCTTCTCTCCCTCAATGTCCCTAATGAACACTGGAGGTAGCTGGCTAGGCTGTGGATGTTTCCTGCTGTTAAGAAATCGTAATATCAAAAGAACAAAATATGGCAGGGTGAGGGCATCAAATATTGTAGGGAGTGGCTGACAAATATACATATTTACATAGATAATTAGCCATTTAAGAAAGGCATGAGCCATTTAAAATGGCCTGTTACAAACTTGGGTTTCTCTTCATCCTATGAAGATTGGTAGCCAATTTCCCTTCAAGGAGGATTCCTCTTTCCCCTAGTATCTCAATCCTACATACTAGCAAAACTGGAGGTCGTAGACAATCTACTATCACAAGGCTTGAGTGAAAGATTGAAGTGATGGTGCTGTTACTACAGAACTGATTATTCAATTGCTGATGCATATTGTAATCTGTGAGGTTTGTGAACGCGAAGGAAATTTGCAGTTTAGGAAATTAGGACTACTAGGGGCTCAGCTGCAATGAGATGGCTGTTTGTGTGAATCTGTACCTGTGGTTTGTTTTATGCATGCATGTAGCTCTGTGGTTTGTCTGTGACTCTGAATGCTGTGAGTCCAATTTGTTCAACACATGTGCATCAGAGCAGACAGTGAAATGCCATGTGTGTGTTGTCAGCCTTGATGTTGCAGGGTGCATCTGTTGCAAACTGTATTCATCAGCTAGATTTAAAAGGGTCAGAATTCTTGAGTGTAGAGTGCCAGTTAGTATGACGCTATTTCAGCTCAGGGTGTTGGAGTTCAGAATTCAATTTTTGCACCATCTGTAAGGAGTTCGTTTTTTCTTCCCGTGACCATGTGGGTTTCCTCCAGGTGCTCCAGTTTCCTCCCAAAGTCCGAAGACATACCGGTTGTTAGGTTGATTGTTCATTGTAAATTGTCCTGTGATTAGGCTACTGTAAAATAGACGGGTTGCTGGACAGCGCGGCATGTTGCACTGGAGATCTAAATACAAAAATAAAATAAACCTCCTCATCCTCCTCCTGCCATAGCTGCTTCACTGTGGACATCTGAAATTGCTGGCGCAAAGCACAATTACCCACTGTGCACCTGGCATACATGACGGTTCGTGAAGTGGATGCCCAAACATCTTTCTGAGGCTTCTTTTGACATAATCCCTAGTTAATTGGTCAGGTATCTTTTATGTGGTGGTGTGCTGGAGCAATGGCATCAACACGGGTGGTGCCAACAGGCTCAGTAAGCTGATTTGCAAGGCTGGCTCTGTTACAGAAGTCTACCTGGGCACACTGGAGGCTGTGGTAGATCAAAGGTCCCTGCAGAAAATCCTGGCAATTCTGCACAATGTCTCTCACCCTCTGCATGCCCCCTGGCTGAACAGATGAACACTTTTAGTAATAGACTAAGACAACTGCGCTGCTCCGAAGAGTGAGGTCATTTTTACCCGCAGCCGTTAGGCTCTATAATGAGTCAACCAATAGCCGGGGAAGTGATGACCCCCCCACCCCCCCATTAGACTGTTTGAGGTAAATTATTTTTTATTCTTTCTTACTTCTCTTCTAATATTAGTGAATCTCTGCACTTGTAATGCTACTGTGACATTGTGATTTCCATTGGGATCAATAAAATATCTGTCTATCTTTAAGATCGAGACCAGGGATGTTTATTCATGACTGAATGGATAACAATATGCCCACTTGCTAATGAACATGTGCACTCAAAACACACACATGCATTTGTACTAAGATCACAGATGAATACTATGGCTAGCATACCTACTTACGTGTGGATGAAATTCTAGGCAAGTATGTCTTTTGATCACAAAAATCTAACAGCAGCCAAAAGCTTTTTATGGAGACACAAGAGAGAGCAGCCTTTTTTTTCAGTTTTTAAAACTAACTACAAGACAAATGAATTGAAGTCCATATATAAATCCTCACTGAAGGAAATTAATTCTACCAAAATGTGAGAGTCCAGTGCTGAAAAAAAGGGAATCTTAATGTAGGAACCCGATAGTGATTGAAATTCCAATTTCACAGCAAAAGCAATGAAGACTCGTGTTGCTTTTTTAAATCAATAAAATTGTCAAAGCTGCCTAATAATATTTGTATTATCAGTGCAGTCCAGTAACTGTAGTAGAGACAGCTGATGAAGATGGCCGAGTTTTTCATTGAAATATTGGTTATAAGCGATACTTCTACCCAGCTAGAAGCCCAAGAAGAGATTACTTGTGTTTTTTAGTTTTCATTTTTGATTGAAATTATTCTTAGTACATTTCAAGGCTTTATAAGATGATGCTAGCTGTATAAATACTATGGTTGATGAAAACTGTTGCTGTGATGCATTCCATTGAGAAAAAAAGTTATCATCTGCATTGCCTTGTTAGAACATTGATATCTCAGAAGAATGTCTTTCAACAAGATGCTAATAATTCTATACACATTCAATAGGAACCTCAGATGTTAACTAACTCCACACATTATTCCGAAATGAATGCCCCTGACATATATTTTCTAGTCATGTCTATTTAACAGTGGCCCAAGATGAGGTTTAAGGATCCAGGCAAAATCTGGTGCTGCCTCAACTGCTTATTTATCAAGATTTATGATTGAACTTAAAAAAGGTGAAGTGCAAACAGCTGTTCTTGCAGATGCCTTAAAGAGAATTTAAATTTTCTTGGGTGGAGTGGATTTCTTCATAATAAGTAAAACATTCAAAAAATTCAGCAAAGATTTTAAAGTAATAGACAAAGCATATGTTGACTAAGACTATCTCGGAAAATGTTGTGATGGCCTTCGTTTTGCTGCTTAGTGAAAAATATTCAAAATATTCTTCAAAGTTAAAAAGTTATAAAAGCTTGCTGTTTGCCTCGAACTTGCATTACGTTTTCTGAAAATTAATTTTGAATAGTTAAGTTTTTGTTATCTAAGCAATTGCTAGCGTATTGTCATTTTCTCAGTGAATTGATGACCATTCCCTTCCATAACAAATAAGCAAATAGTTTTCAGAATACATTTTCAGTTTTAACTACACGTAACACTTACCCACAGGCTGGTATATGTCTAGGGGAAAAAGGAGATCCAGCCACTCACCAACCCACCTCCCGTACACACAGGTGCTGTGAGAATCGAGTTTTATGCCTCGCGCCCGCCAACAGTATCAAACCCACAACAAATACCATTATGACATACACTTTAAAGAGTTTACTAAAATTAAAAGAGTAGTAGGCAATACAATATATATATATATATATACAAGGAAAAAAACAAAAGGCGCCAACTTATCAAAGTTCAGTCTGTTTAGTGCACTCGTTGGAGCTCAATCAACGAACCATTCGACCCCTCGTCGCTTGCCTCCGACCTCCACGTCTTTGCACCTAGGACCACACCCGGGGGTCTTCCGAGCAGTGCAGCGCACGTCCACCTTCCTCGACGTCTTCCTCCGGCACTCTCCTCCCACCAAAAAACCCGCGAAAACCCCTCCCCCAAGTTCCCAGCATCACAAGACACAATAACATTCCCCATTGATTAACAAATGAATACAATTACCATATCAGCCATTCTAAGGTGAAACAACGGCGAGAGAAACACTTATCCGACAAAGAAGCATTCCTACTTGTAACAAACCAAAGAGGCCATTTTGAGTAACATACACAGGACATTGTACATACATAAACCATAGAGTGCATCATTTATGTTTGCAATTTCGTAAGCCATGTCCCATTGCAAATCGCTATTTGTGACAACATTCACAAAATGCTGGAGGAACTCAACAGGCCAGGAAGCATCTATGGAAAAAAGTACAATCGTTGTTTCGGGATGAAACGTCGACTGTACTTTTTTCCCATAGGTGCTGCCTAGACTACTGAATTCCCCTCAGCATTTTGTGTATGTTGGTCAGATTTACATCATCTGCAGATTTTCTCTTGTGTTGTGACATTTGTTCGGAAGAACAGATGAATTATCTATCCTAAAGCCATCCAGGAACTTGGTGATTATAAAATTTGCAGAAAACAGTATAATTATGAATAATTTTCATGGAACATCTTAAAACAACATATTGTTCTGATTCAATCACCACACTTTCGCTGTTTCCATCCATTTTAATAGCACAGTTCATTCAAAACAAATTTAACTAGTTGTCTTTAAACTCTTCTTCATTATAGGCCAATGTGAGTCTCCCATTAAGCTTGACTGAATGTGATCTCACGTTTACCATTTTGCCTGGTATTCTGCAAACAATGTTTTGCATAATTCTAAATTCTCTTTCTTTCTCCAACATCTATTCTTTTGGGGGCAGGCAAAAATTATTTTTAAAAAGTTAGCTAAAATTACCTTAAATAATTCATGAATAATTTAAAAACATTTAAAGTACAGAGAGCAGTTGTCTTAATTACTAAATTACCTTTTTATTTGCTTCCTAAATCTTTGTTAAAATCCCTATTAAAATTTCAAACGATCTCTGCACTAGCCTAATCTAGCACAGACCCGCAAGGTGAATTCACCAGCTTTATGCCAGGGAGTCCCAGCAAGACTGAGATCCATTGCTGGAGTCTAGCTGGAAAATAAACTGACAGATTTAATCTTTTGAATATTGCAGTAAGTTTCAAACTTCTGCATCTGACATTGTAAATGCAGAATTTGCTGCACTGGCAGTGGCAGAACACCTGCACTTCCAACTGGAACAGATGGCAACAGTCAGCAAGATTTAGCCTAAAGCTTTTCTGAACACTGTTCTAATTCACACTCATCTCTGTACTAAACAACATTCTTCTTTGCACTATAGTACTGTTGAAATGAAGATTTATCTCCTACCTGAATTTCTTATCTAGCACCTAGGAATAGAAATTTCTTACTTTTTTGAATTTAACTTCCCTTCCACAAAGTACAACTTTGAAACCATCAGGATAATCCAATTATTACCAATTAATCTAACTTTCTCTTTTGCAATTTCTTTAACATTTTATGTATTGATTTTAGTCTGAAGCCATGAATAATGATATGTGAAATATAATATTAATGATCCACAACAGTTGAAGAAAATAGTTTTGTGAGTGGAATGAATCTTAACATGAATTATTGTAAACTTGAAGTAAATGTGGAAAGAATGTACTTCAGAAACAATACTTTACCTAGCAACAGCAAAGGCTTGTAGCTGTAAGTCCTTTAGGGAAATGGTAGATTGACTGAATGTTGCAAACATATTATCCAATAAACGTCACATAGTGAAAGACAGGATGGATGGAAATGTTTGCACTTGAAGAATGAAAGACAATAGAACATGGATGCAAAGCCAAAATCCTTCATAAGGCTTCACACACAAAATGCTGGTGGAACGCAGCAGGCCAGGCAGCATCTATAGGAAGAAGTACAGTCGACGTTTTGGGCTGAGACCCTTCGTCAGGACTAATTGAAAGAAAAGATAGTAAGAGATATGAAAGTAGGAGGGGAAAATCTGAAATGATAGGAGAAGACAGAGGAGGAATGAAGCTAAGAGCTGGAATGGTGATTGCCAAAAGGGATACACATCTGGAGAAGGGAATGGATCATGGGATGGGAGGCCTAGAGAGAAAGAAAGTGGGAGGGGAGCACCAGAGGGAGATGGAGAACAGGCAAGGAGTGATTGTGATAAGGCTTCATTCCTTTCTACTGATCCTGATTTTGACCTCTTTTTCTAGACTAACAAGAAAGCTTGCATGCTGGAAACAGGTGTTGTCTTTTTAGGGTTTGCGGTTGATGTCTGATCACAAATTTGAGATGGGATTTTTTTTCTCTTAAAGACTTTGTTTTGATACTTGTAGGTGGAAAAGGTTGGCATTTGTTGTCCTTCCCTAGTTGTCCTTGAAAAGTGATAGTGAGTCTTTAAATTGACACATTTAGAATTCCCACAAGGTAGTTACCCATATTGCTCTTGTATTTTGACCCTGTGGCAATGAAGATATTGTGATGTATTTTAAAGTCAAGGTGATGTATAATGTGGAGAAGAACAAGAGGGTAATGTTACTGCATGCACCTGTTGCTTTTGCCTTCTGGGCATTAGAAGCTGTGTACTCAGGATGTGCTGCCAAAGAAGCAATGATGAGTTGCTGTACTGTATACAATGCCTCTATAGATGCTCATTTTGAATGGTGAAACCTTTGTGGCTTGACTGCCAGGTTTGTCAGGAAGGGGAGTCAAGCTAAAAAGGATGAGATTTATCACTTTACGTGAGGCAAATGAGAATGTGTATTCCTCAGCTGTCTGCTTATCATCTCCTAATATTAGAATCGCTCATTTTTACATCCACACATGGTCCTTGTCTAATATAAAACAGCCCACCCAACACCGCTCATCATAAGAATCATAGCTTTCAGACTGCCAGGTTCCTGGAGAAGCACAAAGGAGGCCAAGCAGAGAGAAATGTACAGGAAGACCAAGTCCACTGTGGCAAATTAGTACTCTCCAAGCCACTGCTTAGCAGGGTACCAGTTTATAAGTATGAAAATTAAGTGTAAGTAAAACCAGACAAGCCAATAAACATTTTTATACAATGAAATATTAAATGGGTGGCCACTGGGAAATCCTGCTTCCTGCAGATGGAGCGGACGTTCTCAACAAAGCGGTTCTCCAGGCTAAGTCAGGCCTCACTAATGTAGAGGAGGCCACGTCAGCAGCACCGGATACAATAGACGACCCCAACAGATTCTCAGGTGGAGTGTTGCCTCAACTGGAAGGACTGTTTGGGTCCTGAACAGTCGGCCATTTTAAATGCAACCCCTATTCCCATTCAGTCATGTTGGTTCATGGCCATCTGTACTGCCACAATGAAGCCACTCGCAGGCTGGAGGAGCAACGCCTCGTATTCCATCTGGGTGGCCTCCAACCTGATGACATGAATATCGACTTCTCCAATTTCCAGTAATTTTACGCCATACTTCCCTCTTCTTCAATTCCCCACTTTGGCCCCCCTCTTACCTCTTCTCTTCTCCTCACATGCTTATCAACCCCCCACCGTGCCCCTCTTCCTTCCCTTTGTCCCATGGTCCACTCTCCTCTGATATCAGATACCTTCTTCTCCAGCTCTTTTCCTTTTGTACCTATCACCTCCCATCTTCTTCCTTCATCCCTCTCCTTCATTATTCTGCCCTTTCTCAAGAGTTGCCCCATTTTCCTAAACTAGGCAGATAAACTCCAGTCCCAGTGTAGTTGGAAGGGGGTTTTATTAATCACCAACGCGTTACAGTACTCAAAGCTCTGAATAAAAGGACAGTACTTCGCAATGATCTCAGGAAAGATAGATTCAAATATTGAATAAAATTCCCTCGACTCGCTTCTGCCAAATGAATATACAGGCGATTATATAATAGCCAACATAGTGTCAAAGAGTAATTGCTTAATAATGGAATAATGTGCTATACACAATAGCTGTAAACTTACAGTGAAGCAATTGAGAATCTGTAAAAGATGCCACCATAAAAGAAATCATTAAACAGAATTAGAGTTGATGCTCCTGATTAATGAAGAGCACAGTCAAATGCTAAAGTAATACGGCTATCAACTAGATTTGAAATGCAGGAGGAAAGTTCAGTCCGCTAGAGGGATCAGTACCCGCTGGTTATAACAGCTGCTCAAAATCAACACATTTAAAAATAAAATGGTCATGATGTAATGGCTTGGACAGGTATTCTTTTAAACTGAGGATTGTGTACCATGGGCATTATACATTTCACAACATCTCAGAAAATCACGTTTACAATAAACTGACAGAAAGCAACTCAACATACTAGTTTTAAAGAAAAGCAAATCACATTCCCAACATAAAACCCCTTTTATAAAAAGTGCTGAGAATATATCTTCTCTAGCTGCCTATAGTTTTGGTCCACATTATTTGAGGGGTGATTGATAAGTTTGTGGCCTAAGGTAGAAGTAGTCAATTTTAGAAAACCTAGCACATTTGTTTTTCAACACAGTCCCCTCCTACATTTACACACTTAGTCCAGTGGTCATGGAGCATACGGATCTTGGACCTCCAGAAAGGGTCCACAGCAGGGGTGATTGATAAGTTTGTGGCCTAAGGTAGGAGATGAGTGATACAATTCTCTTTACATGCATGACCGCTGAATTAAGTGTGTAAATGTAGGAGGGGACTATGTTGATAAATAAATGTACTAGGTTTTCTAAAATTGACTCCTACCTTAGGCCACAAATTTATCAATCACCCCTCGTACATGTAGCAAAGCATGGCTGGAGAAAGACATGTACAAAACACGATCATTAGATGAATCTATAACAAATCCAGTATCTGTACAAATGAAATATATTGGCTTAGTTTTTACAGATTAACAGCTTGAGTTCAGGTTTCAATCACTTACAACAGTC
This sequence comes from Hypanus sabinus, assembly GCF_030144855.1. Taxonomy (NCBI): domain Eukaryota; kingdom Metazoa; phylum Chordata; class Chondrichthyes; order Myliobatiformes; family Dasyatidae; genus Hypanus; species Hypanus sabinus. The sequence goes on from NC_082722.1 coordinate 49,269,040, forward strand.
TATTTTCCATTTATCCATCTTAAACTTCTGGTTTAAGATGGTACTACTGAAATTTGTTGGTAGTTCAAAAGCAAAGAAATTCGATTAAAACATTATTAATAACACTTGTTTTGTGGTAAATTGTGGTAAACTATCACTGCAAGCAATGAAGAGGCAAGTGAAGGCGAAGCGAATTTGAGGGATATGCTGCAAAATCAATGGTTGGAGTGAAGCCCCCCTAACCAACCTGGGTGTGAGACTGGATCGCTCTAAGCACCAAACAGATTTGGAGAGGTTGTGAACAGCTTTTTTGGCAGCAAAATCTAGGCCTAAAGTGTGTTGCTGGGCGGCGTGTTCTAGGCCCGTAGCAATTTGTCGTGATGGAGCCTGGTTCCTAAGCAAGGCGTGATCTGCTGTTTGGATGATTTAACCAACGACCGAAATAGACTGGGGAATCCTCTCTCCATGACGCTGAGACTGTGAGACTGCTGTGTCTCATGTCTATGAACTTTGTGGCAATTTGCCCCGTAATATTACCAACTGGTGCTGAGGCTTTGGGCCTACTGCGGGCTGCTCTGGGGATTTGGATCTGAGGACTCAATTTGGATTGGAATGTTGTTGTTACGCTCACTTCTATGTTCGCATGATTTGCGTTTTTTTCCCTCTTTGCATTGGGGTTGGTCTTTATGCTTTTTAAAAATTGGGTTCTTTTAGATTTCATGCTTTGTAGCTGTCTGTAAGCAATCAAATATCAAGGTTAATTTATACATTCTTTGATAATAAATGTACTTTGAATCTTTGAACCTTATTCTGTTTGTTGTCTTCCTGAACACATCATGTTACAGACTGTGGGTGATGGTGGTCTTGGCTTGACCCTACTTGACCCTAAGCCGTCCAGGGTGCAGGGACCATTGCAGATATCCCTCAGCGACAAACACATTGCAGCTCTTCATATTGGCCTGTCTTCCTGGTCTATGAAGAACAACACAAGCTGGGTAAGTGGCCTTCACGTTTGGCTGCGTCCAACTCCAACAGCAAGGTTCCTAGCTTTCGCAGACATTGGGGGTCCCTTGTAGAAATCTTGGGAAGGACTTGAGTTTGTTAAAGAGAGAAGCCTCAGTTGCCTCTGAGGATCCATACCAGTCTTTGCCAGAATAAAGTGAGTGTGGCATTGGGGTGTTTGATGTGATCTGACCTTAATCTGCTTGCATGTTCAGCAGATCTGGGTCCAAACCACTTCACCGGCAGATCGAGTTCTTCACTCAGCTTGAGGTTGAGATCTTCAGTAGCATTGGAGATTATGGACTTCCAAGCCCAGTAATTTTCTGGCTTACCATCAAATTTAGTGAATCCAGGCGTCAGCAGGTCACAATTGGCTAGGAATCGGGGGGACAAACTCCCACCCACTCGGCTTCACCTCTCACCTTCTAGCTTGCACTCCTTCCCCTCCCCTACTTTCTTGTTCTGGCTTCTCCCCTCCTCCCTACCAGTCCTGAAGAAGGGCCACACTCTGAAATATCAACTGTTCATTCATTTCATTAGGTGCTGCCTGAACTGCTGAGGTCCTCCAGCATTTTGTACGTTGCTCTGGATTTGCAGTATCTGCAGATTGACAATATCTGTGTTTATAAAGTATAGCATTGCATATTTCACCAGTAAAGTGTACCCATCATTCAATTTCACCAGAGTATCTATAATTCCATCGAGTCTCTAACTATTCTCCTCATAATTCACTACACTTCCAAATTTTGTAGCTGTGTGCTCTACATCCAAACGTAAGTTATTAATGTAATGTGTATAAAGAGAATAAGTGATCGAGTATTGATCCTTGAAGAACTCAGTATTATTTTTTCCCAAACAGAAAATGACTATTTACGATTGAATTCAATTTCTTGGTATTTAACAATTTCTTGTTTTTTTAATGCATTCTGATGCAGCCATCAAATTTCATGGATTCAGTCTTATTACAAACTTCTCATATGCCACGTTACGTTGAACAGTACTGATGAAGTTTTCCAAACAAATTCAGCAAACATACGCATAGCAAAATCCAGCCATGATAGAAGGAACCTCATTTAACTGAAGGAAGATCATGATCAAATTACAAGGGGATGAATACAGGTGGATGAACAGAAGAAAACAAAGAGTGCATTAAATAAGTATCGAAATATTGCTTTCGGAATCAGGTTTATTATCACTGACTTGTATACCATGAAATGTGTTGTTTTGCAGCAGCCGTACAGAGCAAAGACATAAAAATGCCTATAAATTACAGAATAAACAAAGGAATAATGAAGTTGAGCAACACACACAAAATGCTGGAGGAACTCAGCGGGCCAGGCAACATCTATGGAAGAGAGTACAGTCGAGGTTTCAGCCTGAAACGTTGACTTTTACTCTTTTCCATAGATGCTGCCTGACCTGCAGTGTTCCTCCAGCATTTTGTGTGTGCTGCTCGGCTTTTTGGCATCTACAGATTTTCCCTTGTTTGTTTGGAGTAATGAAGTTGATTGGTTCGAGGACCATTCAGAAATCTGATTTCGGAGGGGAAGAAACCGATCCTAAGGTGTAGGTTTTCAGGGTCCTCCTCCTCATGGTAGGAGTAGAAGTAGGCTTGTCCTAGAATTGTAACTATCTTCAGAGATGGATGCTGTCTCCTTGAGGCACACCTCTTTAAGATATCCTCGATGGCATGAAGGTCTATGTCCTTGATGGAGCTGGTTTAGTGTACAACCCTCTTTGCATTCCTGTGCCTTCAAGTCTCTATACCCAGCTCTGATATGACTAACTTTAAACTGTACACCTATCTAACTGTACGTTTCATGACATATCACATCTTTGTCCCCAGGTTTGGATTTACATTGTTTGATGTAAAGTGTACTGAAAACAATGAGACAACATAGCAATAAGTAATGCAAAATTATAAAGTGGTTTGTTTGAAATCTGTATAATAATTACTGTATTTCGAAGAGCAATGCAACACAGTTAAATGAGTTACTCAAAGTTATCTAATAAAATTCAAAATATGTTTTTAGTTTAGGTTCAAAGAGGAACACATAATTGGCATGTTGATATCAAAATCACCCACTCAAGAGGAAGAGGTTCCAGATTCAACAGTTGCCTTCTTTGTGACCACTTTGATCACTGCACTAAAATAGACTTCACTTTTTTTTTGTTCTAATCACATTCTTTCTTGGAAAATGTATATACCTGTGCAATTTATGTTTTTCTTGTTAAGACTGTTCATGTGATGCTGCTGCAAGTATGTTTTTCATTGTACTTGTGCAAATGACAATAAACTCAATTTTGACTTTGTCTTCAGCAATTCTTCAGGGTCAAGTGATTTGCTTCCATTACGGTTCTGTAGGCTCAGAAATGGTTGAAGAGGACAATGCAGAATTTCCAAAATACTTTGGTCTATTATCTAACCATCCTAAATTTTAGATGCTTCTTAACTTCACTAATTTAGAGTTATGTAATAAAAATGTGACTCCATTGTACACTGTAAGAGGCAATATATAATTGTGTCTTTATATCTGTAACTGAAAGAACTTCAACATGTCTCACCTGGCAATGTAAGTCAAAGTTCTGACAACTCCCTGTAATCCAATACCTAAATCAAAAAGATCTGAAGGCTTCATTGATGATCAACCAGTCTTGTGAATTACTGGAGCCTGAAGGTTAGATCGTCATTTGTAGATGGAATTCATCACACTGGGTTTGACATAAATTTCAAGCTTTCAGCATGTGTGGATGACGCCATATTTACAAGGACCAGCAGAAAATATATCGTGCACGGGGCTGAAATTGATACTGAAGAAAAAGTCAGGCAAAATAAAAGAAGCAGCAGTTGCGGAATAGGCTAAAATAGAGATAATAGTGAATTGTCAAAACTATTGTGAATAGCTACCTTTTAGCTCGATGCTTTGCTTCTGAATTTTAAATTAACAAAATTTTGATTTTGCGATTTTCTCTTAAACCTTTATAATGTGATCTTAATTATCAACACACTATGTGGCATCTTACCAAATATCTTTTTGGAAATGTATTTTGAGCAAAGCCTTACTTTTTGCAAAACATGCTAAAAATTTATCTTCCCATTAGTTTTTTTTTGGAAGCAATCCCAAAATTTTTTTCTGCCACTGATATTAGTTGACTGGTCTTGGTTTGCTAGACATGCTACACCTTTCTTCTAATGGAATGGTATCATATTAGCTAAATAGACCTGTCTTTTGTGTTACTAAACAGGTACATATAAATTAACTTGCACCCCCCATTATAGTACATTTTAGAAACATAGAAAAATAGAAAACCTACAGCATAATACAGGCCCTTTGGCCCACAAAGTTGTGCCGAACGTGTCCTTACCTGAGAAATTACCTTGGATTACCCACAGCCCTCTATTTTTCTGAGCTCCATGTACCTATCCAGGAGTCTCTTAAAAGACACTATTGTATCCACCTGCACCACCGTTGCTGGCAGCCCATTCCACGCACTCATCACTCTGCGTACAAAAATTTCCCCTGACATCTCCTCTGTACCTACTTCCAAGCACCTTAAAACTGTGCCCTCTCATGCTAACCATTCCAGCCCTGGGGGAAAAAAAAGCCTCTGACTATTTTCCTAGAGAACTAGGGGATTTATCCTGTTTGAATTTAATTAGTTCTTTTTTTCTCTGCAAATTCTATTCTTAATGATGCTATCTCAATTATATGCAGTCCTGTGATGTCAGCACTAACTGATATGCCATCATATGATGTAACAAAGCATTATTTAAGGTTTTTTGATGAACTGTTGTTAAGACTGTTGTTTACCTCTGTTAGATACTAGTCTCAACTCATGCTGTTGTACAATGTTCAGAGAGGTATGCACATAGCTAAGGTGAGGACACATGAGTGGGTAGAGATCTGCAGTATTTTTAAATGCTTCTTTGGAAATGAGTAACAGCTTGTGGGAGATTAGGTGGCCCACTCCTGCTGACATTTTATGTTTTTTTTGTTCTCTCTTGCATACGTCTCTTGCAATGTCTAGGCTGCTGCCTAATGCAACCACTATACTGAGTTACTGTTAATAAGCGCAGAGAACCACAAGAGATACAAAGTTTGATGAGTTTCTTCTTTTTCTTTAAAACCCACTGTCAAGTTATGTGTCAGCTATAGCATGGAGAATTCCAGTTCTCCATTGCAATGTATCTTAGTTCACAAGCACACTATGATGGTGGATCTATATCTACAGTTCTAATTTAGATAGAAGTGTCAATGATTAAGCAGGTTAGTGTAGTGAAATCTGAACAAAAAATAGATTAGTTTATCAAAAAGCCAAATGTTTCAGATTGATCAAATTTCATCAGAACTGAAATACACAATGCAATACGATAATAGAAGATCTGATTACTAAGTGAATGACAAGGAATTAGAGATGGATGGTAAAATAGTTAGATAAGTAAGGAGAGGAGATGCTTGATTGGAGCAAATACTCCAATGAATAGGCCAACAAGGTTGGTTCCATACTGGATGTGTCACCCTCTTGACTCTCCCATGACCTTTATTTGCAAGATCCCTGATTTCCAGCCCCCTCTGAACCACTACAGGGGTCAGATATTTCACTAACCAATCCCAAATTAGGTCATACTTGTTCCCAAATTATATGTTTGTAAACCACTGCAGTTAATTAAAAAAATGCTGTTCCGAATTCTTGTCTGATTTTTTTTGCAGCTCAGCTGGAATTTTTTGAAATTGTTCATCATATAATTCAAGCAAGGTCTTATGCCTAGAAATTCTAGTTTTTAAAAGCATTAATAATTTCTAAGTCATTGATTTGAACTACCGATTTTTCCTCTGTCCTTAGATGCTGACTGTACTGGTACTTATTTCAGCCATTTACTGTTTATTGCACTTTCAGTTTTTTAATTTTTTTTAATGAATTGATACAGTAAGTTTAGAACACTATCTCTTAATACCCCTTAATACTAGTTTGCAGTTGTATAGAGAGAAAAGATACTACTTTTTCTTTTAATCTACTTCTGTTCTGTTGTGGCTATTATTCAGTTTGATGTGTGTGTGTGTGTGTGTTTTAAAGTGATATATTTTAAAAAAATGATCAGGCAGAATACTTGGAAGTAATTCTGTTTCTCTTGTAAAAATAGTATCCAACAAGGAAAGGCAAAATGTAAAGCAATCAGTGAATATTTTTTATAAGCTTTTCAGTTTTCTCATCTGTTGGAAAATGATTTAATAATTCTCTTGAAATAAGCTGGCCACTGGGGAAATTTTATTATTTAGTACAAGTTTATTTACTCAAGTTCACATGGGATGTGTTTATAAATTTTAACAATGTTCTGCTATCCAGTCTGGAATTTAGGCAAATTCAGGCAAATTTACTAATGCATTAAAATCATTGGCAGAAACAGGAAAATTAATACTCAGAATCTGACTTTGGGTGAGAAGCACTGAGGTGCATAACTTCAGTATTCACAAAAATGACTGTGAAAGAACTCCCAGTTATACTGCTAGGTTCGTAGAAAACAGACAGGAGTAAGAATAATCAATGAAATGTCAGTTGCAATCAGAATAATTCTTCATAATCTGCTGCAAGGCAGATCATAACTCCTATGGTCTTTCTTATTTTGGATTTCAGGATGTACTGTCACTGGCCAGACCACCATTTATTACAATTGAAAAGATGGAAATGAATTACCTTTTTGGGCCACTAGAGTACTTGTGGTTAGTGTACTCCCATAGATAGGGAGTTGTAGGATTTAGATACAGCATTTTGGAAGAAATAAGGATCTGCTTCCATGTCAGGATGGTGAGCAAGCTGGAGGAGAAACAGCAGATTTTGGTGGTTCCATGAGCTGCAGCTATAAGTGATAGAAATCGCGGGGATAGGGCCATGATGGAACAAGTCCATATATACCCACCACACACTGATACACTGATAGAAGTTCATCAAAGTTTTAGATGGCATAAGCCTTACTGAAGTACTTTGAACTGAAGGATGATATATCAGAAGCATAAATGACTTTTAAGTAGACACTAATCTAAATTAATGTTATCTCATAAAATTATACAGCAAAGGGACTTCAGCCTAATTCATCCATGCTGTCTGAGATATTTATCCAAGCTAGATCCTTTTGCATGAGATATCCCAGATGCTTCTAAACCTTTACTATTCTTGTACCTGTCTAAATGTCCTTTAAACTCTTTGGTTGTACCTGTCTCTACAACTTGTTCCTTACACCTATTGCACTCTCTGAAAAAAATAGTCCCTCAGATCCAAATCAATTTTTTTTCACTTATCTTAAATCCATGTCCTCTAGTTTTAGACTTCACTATACCAGCAAAAGACTATGACCTTATCTACACCCACACAATTTTATTTCTCTTCCATCAGCCATCAGCCACCTACAGTCCAGGGAAATATGAGCCTATCGTATGTCCCAGCCTATCCAGCCTCTTTTTATAACTCAAGATCTGTAGTCTCAGTACCATTGTTGAGAATCTTTTATGCATCATTTCCAGTTTAACATCTTTCCTTTATGGGCAACTAGAACTGTACACAATACTCTAAGTGTGGTCTCACCAACAATGGCAACAACAGTTTCAGCCACTGTACTGGATTCCCTAACCTGAAGACAAGCATACCAAATACCTCTTCACCCTGTGTTCAGGGCAACACTATCTGTGTTGCCACTTTCAGGAAGTTATGTACCTGTGCCCCATTTCCCTTCTGTTCTACAACATTCTCCAGAGCCCTACCATTTACCGTGTAAGTACAGCCCTGATTCACGTATCAAAATGCACCATCCCACACTTGTCTGAGTTTAATTCTATCTGCCATTCATTCACCCACTTCTCCAGTATTTCCAGATCCTGTTGTAATCTTAGAAAACCTCTTCATTTTCCACTACACCACAAATTTTGGCATCATCCACAAACCTATTATTACTATGGATGACAAACAACAGTGTACCCTGCACTAATGCCTGTGATATAGCTAGCTCATTCAGTTGGATCCTGTTGTCTTGGCCTGTTCATCCAATTGGATTCCATGTGGTCTAACCTTACAACAGGACCTTGTCAAAGGTTCCGTTAAAAACTTCACAACAGAAAAATTGCTAAACCAGAAAAGCTGCTTTATAGAAACATAGAAAACCTACAGCACAATACAGACCCTTCGACCCACAATGCTGTGCCGAACATGTGCTTACTTTAGAAGTTACCTATGGTAACCCAGAGCACTCTGTTTTTCTGAGGTCCATGTACCCATCCAGGAGTCTCTTAAAAGACCCTATCATTTCCGTCTCCACCACTGCCGCCGGCAGCCCATTCCATGCACTCACCACTCTGAATAAAAAACTTACTCCTGACATCTCCTCTGTACCTACTCCCCAGCACCTTAAAACTGTACCCTTTCGTGCTAGCCACTTCAGCCCTGGGAAAAAGCCTCTGACTATCCACACGATCAAGTCACGTTTTACGAACTTTCATTGTATGGCATTGTACCAAATAGGTCTTCAAAGGCCGAGATATTCTAAAGGATGTAGAGATATCCTGATCATTCGTGTGCAGTGAATCGTGGCTGAAACCATCCAATTTTAACATGTCCAATTTGATCATGCAGTATAAAAATGATAGTCATTAGAACATCTAAAAAGAGCTAAAATTGCTTTGCAATGTTCATGTGTAAATTGAACACAGATGTATGCTCTTGGCAGTTTACAAGGGGGTGATAAATACCATGTAAACACATAATTTAAATCACTTACTGCAAAAGTTTTGTTTATTATGGTTTGAGGTTCAACGAAAATTCTAAAGCCTCCTGGCAAATGGGAATATTAGATTTGATTGAAGAGCAACTGAAGATTGAATGAAGAATTCCTTTTCTTAAAAAAATTTAATAAAGGATTCCTACTGAAATTAGTTTGGAAAGCCTGAACTTGATCTCAGCCCACTGGCAATGACAATCATTTAATTTTAGATTATCTAAAGTACTCAGGCAAGTCTCTGACTTGAAACTTTCCCCTAATGCCTCCTAAGTATCATCAGACTCTGTAAAATAAACACATGTATCATTTTGTGTGATGGATATGCTGCATTTTCACTCCGGTTGGAATTGGCGGAGCTTCTGCCAGTATGATAGCCACACCTGCAGTGGCTTCTATCTAAAATATATCATGGTTTTCATTCCACAGTTTGATTCAACATCACATCCAGCGTGACATATGCCCACTTTGTTTCATTGTCGCTTAATTGTATGACAAGCCAAAGAAAGAACAAACAAACAAATTTACATTTCTGTATTTTTAGGTGATCTTCAGATTTTCTGTATTACTTTTTATAATGTGTCTATCATCCATGTATGGACAAACACGAGACTGTTACAGGAAAAACATGGAGGTAAATTATTCAGATTGGATAAGAGTTTTCTTGATTTGGGTGAAGTTCCATGTCTCTTCATATTTTATGATATTAAATCTTTTGCATTTTGGAACTATCAGTTCTCTTTCTTAGGATCAACCTTTCTGCTCTTGACTGGAGTTTGAATTTTAACACTTCATTCATGCCAAGGTTTCATACATAGGTTAACTATTTTCACTCTCATGACAATTAACATTTGGACCGTAATGAATATGCATTAACTTTTTAATTATTTATGGCATGAGAGTGCTATCAGCAAAACTCCTGTTCCTGTCTCAAACTCCAGTTATAGGTGTCTGATCTGTCTTTCTAAGTCCAAGTACAGATGTGCAGTGTCTGAGCAGATGCCACCCGTCCCCAGCTATCATAATCAGTTCTACAAAGAAAGACTGTTTAAAAAAATCACCAGCTCTAATGAAGAAAATTAAGAAAGCTTCTGATGTGGATTTTTACTGAAGAAGGAACTTCAGAATCTTAAAGGAAAGAATAAGACTTCAAAGAGTGGTGTGTAAGTTGAACTTTCATAAAGCTGTTAGAATTATTAGAACTGTATTAAGTTTCAATACAATTTCTGGCCAAACTAGCAACTTTCTTCTGAAGACAGGGCTGTCCCTGGGCAACTGGGACTAGTAGGGAGGATGTTGTGGCTGGCATGAATATGATGGGCAGAAGGGCCTGTTTCTAAGCTGTATTCCTCCAGGACTCTATGCTGCATGTGTCGCAATGTGTGCTGGCAATATCAGAACCCAAGCGCGGAGGAAAGACAGACCCTGATGTCGAGACGGTGACAAGAGTTTATTCATAATATTGCCAAAAAAAAAATCAGTGGCTTGGCTATGCAACACCTCAAGAAATAACATTCTCAAAACTGCCACCCAGCAATTAGCACTAATCAGGTGTCCACTTAAATAATCCAAGAATCCCTGATTCTATCAAAATGAACTTAACAAGCTTAAAGAGAAAGCACCAGGAGACTGCATTTCACTTCAGAAAAACACAAGGAACCCTAAACAACTAACGACTCTCCTTAAAGAATAATTAACCACTTCAGGGGCTCTAAATATCCTCAGAGCCCAATGCTATGTGGCACCCTGCAGAGACCCAAAGAGCTCATTACAGAATCACCCTCCCTGTGGCCAGCGGGGAGCTGATTACTCGAGATCCAGGGATAATTCAAGAGGGAGACCTGGGGTGGGAGAGGGAGAGACTCAGATGCCTTGGAAATCTAGAGAAACTTGACCACCTGGAGAACCTTGAGACCTGAAAACATGAAACTTGAAACCTAAGGAAGGATCCTGAAAGGAGCTTGCTCACTGTGTTTTACCCTTCACTGTTTTTCCAGGGGCGATTAGGATACAGAAGGCTCAATTTTATAGGTTGAGATGGCATAGACAGGCTCTTCTTATCACTGAGCTAGCTGGCTCTTTGTAGATCTGTTTCATTTGTTACTTGAAAGTTCAATTTTCACAGTCTGTACCATGATTTCCATCAAGAGATTAAATATAAGGCAGCCTACTCTTGATAGGGTTACTTCACTTGTGTGTTTGCACACTCCAGCCAGGATTAGTTTTTGGTGCAGGGTTCTTCAGGGCTGCAAACAGAAATTACTATTTCAGAAGACACTTGTACACTGGAACATTTGCTACTACTTGCATCACTATAGGAAATTTCCTGTATGTCAAAGTAAAATTCTAAAGACAAAAGTGAATAGGATTATAATTTTAAAAAGTAGGATCCTTTTCAAATTCATGGCTTGTGTGGAGGCTGGTTTCCTTTAACTCAGCTGATTATCTATTACAGCTGCACATCATGACTGCAGAAGATGTCAATGAAGAAAGGTCACAGGCAGAGAACAAGTTTCATTTCAGCTTAATATGGGGTGGAAGATGATGCCATTTAGCATGTCCCCTAAAAATGAGCTTACAAGAAAGATGTGTTCTTAGGAAGACATTGCAGGCTAAGTTCCACAAGCAAGAGGAAATCTGCAGATGTTGGAAACCCAAACAACACACAAGTGCTGGAGGAACTCAGCAGATGCAGCATCTATGGAAAAAAATACATTGTAAGTTTTGGGCTGAAATGTCTTTTTTTTCTCTCTGGTCCTGCTGAAGGGTTTCAGCCTGACGAGTCAACCATATGTTTTTCCAAAGATGCTGCCTGGCCTGCTGAGTTCCTTCAGCCTTTTGTTCCACCATGTCTTCTGAAAATCGGTGGGTTAAGTGGTATCTTAAAATCAGTACTTGATCTTGAGGTCTTTCTTATCCCTAAAATCACAGACAGAGCTTTTCAAGGTGGATCCCATGAGAAACTTGACTTGATCAATTCTAGAATGTGACAAAGGAAAAGAAAACCACAGCTACATTTTCCCAAAGTTAATCTGTCATTGCTTGTTAGACATTTCATTCCATCTGTAACTGATCAGATAATGTATTTTATGTAATAGTGTTACTTAGAGTAGCTGTTGCCTCTTTGTGAACTGATAAACTACACTGCTCTGTAGCCTTAACCAAGTCTTCAGATGGAGTCATTATCTCAAGAAAGTTAGCTTTGAATTACTTATGACTTTGAATTTGAATGCCACTGTTCTTACCAGCCAATAAGGAGGCTATACCACAATGACTGAGCCTCTAAAGATTTATTTTGAGCTTCGTTGAAGCTCTGCAAGAGACTACATGTTGACCAGGAGAGCTATGGAGACTGTCTATGGATGAAAAATTGGGTAACAGTAAGGAATTGGCTGACAGACTTGCTCAGGTGTCAGGCCCAATAACTGGATTATTTCAAGGCTTAGTCTTCAAGTCTCATCTTTGATGGGCTCAGTCTTTGACACCTTCTTTATTTCAGGCCCAATCCACTCATTAGGATTTAAGTACTGACCCTGATCCAGTTCCTGATAGAGGGTCCTGCATTGGTAGCACAACTCTGTGCTACAGTATCGATGCTATAGAGCTCTATTGTGTGAGTCTGGGGTACCAGTGAGTGCAGGTGTGTCACTGGCATTAACTTCAATTTAAAAGTGCTCTTTCTTTCTTTCTTTTTCAATCTTTTTATTAAATTTCATATATAAAAAAAACAACACATAATAATGAATAGATTACAGATTCAATAAACTTGAGATTACATTAGTAATAGGATAATAATATCCTATTAAAACATCCATCAACAAAAGGTACATAAATCAATCAAGTCTATATAAATATATATGAAAAAAAACCAAAAATAATCATCAAAAAAAGAAAAAAAAATTGAGATTATATATGAGAAAAAATATATATTGAAAAAAAATACTAAACTATAACTAACATGGGCAATAATAGTACTTTATAAATATATGAAGGTGTCAAGAAAAGAACTCCGGAACTCCATACCTGAACAAGGATAAGTAGAGAAAAGGATCTGAAATAGGCCAAATTAATTCATATGAAAGTGTCGAATAAATGGTCCCCAGGTTTCTTCAAATTTAATTGAAGAATCAAAGATAGTGCTTCTGATTTTTTCCAAACTCAAATAAGAAATAGTTTGGGAGAACCACTGAAATGTAGTAGGAGGATTTACTTCTTTCCAGTTTTGTAATATAGACCTTCTGGCCATTAATGTTACAAAGGCAATCATTCGTCTGATTGAAGGGGAAAGCTGATTGCCATCTTCATTTGGTATACCGAAAATTGCAGTAATAAAATGGGGTTGTAAATCGATATTCCATACTGAGGAAATGACATCAAAAATGTCCTTCCAATAGTTATGTAAAGTGGGACATGTCCAAAACATGTGAGTCAATGAAGCCACTTCTAAGTGACATCTGTCACATTGAGGATTAATATGCGAATAAAATCGGGCAAGCTTATCTTTAGACATATAAGCTCTATGTACAATTTTAAATTGTATTAAAGCATGTTTAGCACAAATAGAGGAGGAATCAACCATTTGTAAAATTTTTTCCCATTTATCTGTTGATATATTACATCGAAGTTCTTTTTCCCATTCTTGTCTAATTCTATCCGATATTTCTGGCTGTATCTTCATAATCATGTTATAAATAAAAGCTACTAATCCCTTCTGACAAGGATTAAAAGTAAAAATCAAATCTGAAAAATCCGATGGAGTTGAATTAGGAAAAGATGGAAGAATTTTATGTAAGAAATTTCTAATTTGTAAGTATCTAAAAAAATTAGATTTAGGTAATTCAAATTTGTTGGATAGTTGATCAAAAGACATCAAAGTACCTTCAAAAAAAAGATCACGAAAACATTTTATACCTTTCCTTTTCCATATACTAAAAGCTTGATCTGTCAATGAAGGTTTAAAAAAAAAATTACATAAAATAGGGCTGTCCAGAGCAAAGTTTTTCAGATTAAAGAATTTGCGAAATTGAAACCAAATTCGTAGTGTATGTTTAACAACAGGGTTAGATATCTGTTTATTGAATTTGGCTAAATCAATAGGAAGAAAAGAACCAAGAACGGAAAATATAGAATATCCCTTAACCTCACTACATTCCAAATTTACCCACTGTGGGCACACAGGTGAATCCAAATCTAGTTTCCAGTACATTAGGTTACGAATATTATTCACCCAATAATAAAATCTAAAGTTAGGTAAAGCTAGACCACCATCTTTTTTAGACTTTTGTAATTGCCTTTTGCTTAACCTAGGATTTTTATTTTGCCACACAAATGAGGAAATTTTTGAATCAATATTATCAAAAAAAGATTTAGGAATAAAAATTGGTAAAGCTTGGAATAAATATAAAAATTTCGGTAAAATCATCATTTTAATAGCATTAATCCGACCAACTAATGATAAAAATAAGGGAGACCATCTTGTAGTAAGTTGCTGAATTTGATGAAGCATAGGTAAAAAATTCAGTCCAAATAAATCTTTATATTTCTTGGTGATTTTTATACCTAAATAGATAAAGTTATCAGTAACAACTTTAAATGGCATCCTATCACTCAATAAAGTTTGCGCGTTTAAAGGGAATAACTCACTCTTATCTAAGTTTAACTTATAACCAGAAAAGCTACCAAATTGAGCCAACAAGGATAAAATAGCAGGAATAGACCTACTAGGATTAGAAATATATAACAACAAATCATCAGCATAAAGCGATAATTTGTATAACTTCTCATTACGGGTAATACCAAAAATATTAGGAGACTCACGAATAGCAATAGCTAAAGGTTCTAATGCAATATTAAATAATAAAGGACTTAAAGGACAACCTTGTCTCGTACCACGAGATAATTGAAAAAAAGAGGATCTATAATTATTTGTAAGAATAAAAGTGCTCTTTCTAAGTTTGAAATATGCAAAACGGGTTGGAACATATATTTAATTACCATCCTTGTCTCAGATCATCTGAACTTTTTACCCTTGTTGGAGACAGGCATGTAGAAACTAATTTGTGCAGAAGTTATCACAGACAAGAAATATTTCCAGTTCCTGATCTAAAAGGCAACTATAAATGTGATTAAACTAAATCTTGACTTTTTTGTAATTTTTTTCTGAACACTCTTCGGTTTTACTTTTAGGATTTACTTTTGAAATATCACTGCTTTGAAAACTGCAATTCGTCAAATAAAATGGCCATGTTTTAGGAAAGGATAAGCTGTAGATTTTATTGATACTATCTCCATTTAACCCTTTGAAACAATGCTGGTCTGAGATCTTATGTGGCACAGTGGAGATTGGGGCCTGAACCCAGCCCTCAGTCTCCAGGATGTAGCATGGTGGTCAATTGCTGCTTGTTCTTTCTTCCAGTCAATAAAAGCCGATATCTAGCCTCACGTCTCAGAGAGTTATTGATGGTGCATCAATTTTGTTCTCCACATTTCTAATATTTTATGTTTTCAGTTCCGATTTTCACCACTTGTAATTTCTTGATTCCATATTACCATCTTTTCTTTCATTTATTAACCCAGAGGTAGGGCAATGAAATAAAGAGTATAACATTTTATATTACCCAACATACTAAATGAATTTAACATACTCATTTCCTGATGCTTTCAGTTTGTATTTTTTTTGTTAAATTAAAAAATGTGTTGAACTCAAAGATGAGAAAATATTTCATATCAAAATGGGATAGGGATAAAAAATATGTTTACAAAACAATTGCCAGAATACTTGGTAATTTTCAGTTGGCACAAAATTAGTTTAAATTTCAGAGTGCAGTGCAAATTAAGGAATGCGTCAGAAACAGGAAGTGATAATTGAGCATTAGCTCAGAATGGATTCGATCGGTACATCCAGGCTAGGAGTGGTTCTGCATTATTTCTCATTATGTTGGATGTCATCATTTGGAGTTTCCACCACTGTTCAATCAAACATACACACCAGTTCTCAATTATGGAACTCTATGCTACAATCCCAAACTCCACACTTACCAGCAGAAGCCTGTCCTTTACCACTAAAACTGCTCGCTGACAAAAAAAGTGGATAGGTAGATGGAGGAAGATGCACACTGCTATATTCTCCAGCTGAGATGAAATATAAAATCCATGCACCATTGAGAGAAATTGATGGTCATCATCCCCCTCTTTCTTCCCCCCCTCCTCATCAGTCATCTTCACCATCTCCCCAAAGGAAGTGTGCTGGTAGTTTTACCCCCAAATATCCACACTAGATTCCCTTTTTTGCCTTCATCTCTCTTCCCTTCTTATGTCATTCATATCCAACCCATCCAAGAGTTTCCTCCCTAGGCGCAAATTCATTCATCTGCTTCTTCTCCCACTTCCTTCCCCTCCACCACTGGACATTTCACTTGCCTTCCATTCATTGCTACCTGGATACCCTCCTCAATTCCTCACCCAATTCATTTCTTGCTTCCTACCTCCCTTGCCACCTTTCTTCACCCTATGGAACTTGCCATGTCCATTTATATAAGTGGTAGATGAAAGTTCCAACATTATGCTTCCTAAATTTATCAATGGCACAGAGGTAAATAGGAAAGTTATTTGTAGAGAAGAGATAAGAAGACTACAAAGGTGGAAAGTTAGATTAAGTGAGTGGGGTAAAGATCTGACAAATAGAGCAGATCATGCAAAATTAAGCTGTTGTTAATTTTGGCAGGAAAAATAAAAATATGCGAATAAAATAAATGGTGAGAGGAGCCAGAACTCTGAGATGTGGACAGACCTGGGTATCCTAGTGCACAATTTGTAAAAGGTTTGTATGCAGGAACAGCAAGTAGTCCAGAATCATTAGCTACCCTTTATGGGGGATTTGGGGAATTGACAAGTTGTGCTTGAGTTATGGTGGAGCTGAGTGGTGATAGCATTGAACGGCGACTCCTTTGCTCACATCTTTTGAAGCAGCTCTATTACTGTCTCTGATGTCTCTTCTTTCCCTTTTCGGGGCTATTTTGGAGACTCTGCCCTGGAGTTACACGCTGACTTTGGTTCTTTGCAGAAATGGGACCCGCTCTCAGGACCTCACGACCAGACGCTTTTCAATATGCCAAGGACACATCCTAGAAGACTAGCGTGCCTTCAGGGTGCCAGATTTTCATGGCCCTGGAGGTAGGCAGATTCAAGGCTGTGCCACCGCCACTGACTGATGCGTTGCAGGAGAACAAGGAACATCAGAAGCAGCGGGCTTGCTGTTGGCTGTGTGTCCAGAGGTGCAGATCTTGGATGTGTATTGTATACATTTCTCTGACATCAAATATACCTATTAAATACTGTGTATAGTGTTAGTCTTATTATTTAATGATAATGTTTTTCTTCCAGCTCAGAAAAAGGTTTACTTGACTAATATCTGGATAGGGTGGGTTGTCTTCTGAGAAGGAGTTGAACAAGATTGGCTTATATCCATGACAATTTACAAAAACACAAGAAAATAGGAGCAGGAGGAGGACAGTTGACCTCTCAAGCTTTTCACCATTCAATATGGCCATGACTCAGTGATACAGCACAGAAACAGGCCCCTTGACCCAATTTGTAGATTCATTCTAAGCTGGTGTCATTTGCTCACATTTGACCTTTATGCCCCTGAACATTTCCAACCAAATATCTGTCCATATGCATTTTCAAAGTTATTATTGTACCTACCTCGACCATTTCTTTTGACAGCTTGTTCCATATAGAGTATGTACCCACCAAGTTCCTCCTAAATATCTCTTCTATCACTTTAAACCTACACCCATCAGTTCTTGACTACCTAACCCTAAGGAAACAGCCTGTGTACATTTACCCTATCTATGCCCCTCTTACACTCCAAGGAATAAAGTCCTAGCCAGCCCAACCTATCTCTAAAACCGAGCCCCATGAATCCTGGTGACATCCTCATTAATCTGTCCTGCACTCATTTCAGTTTAACATTTTTCCTATAACCAGGTGATCAAAACTAAACACAATATTCAAGTGCAGCGTCGATAACATCTTGTACAGCTGCAATACAGCATTCCAACTCCTAAGCTAAATGGTCTATGATCTATGCTGGTGTCAACTCCTTTTCAGTGCCAGTTCTTTATAATGCTCAATTCCTTGAGTTTTCAAATATTTATCTATCTCTACCTTACATACATCTATTGATCTGGTCTCTACCACCTCCAGGGCAGAGAATTCCAGAGATTCATCGCCCTCTGAGATAAGAAATTTCTGTGCACTTCAGTTTTAAATGTCTAGCCCCTTATTTTCTTGCTAGTTCCTCATTTATAACTCTCTTTTAGTGAAGACATTTTAACATCCACCCTTTAAAGCCCCCTTGGGCTTTGAGTAAACTCTAAATACAGATCTGGCCTTTCTTGATAGGATAATTATCCCAGAATTTTTCCACTGGTGGATCTCCTTCAGACTGCCTGTAGTTCTACCAGCACATCATGGGAATCAGCCTTCCCTCTGTGGACTCAGTCAATTCATCTCACTGTCTCGGTAAAGCAGCCAGGATCAAAGACCCTGCCCGCAGCTAACATTCATTCTTCTCTCTTCTCCCCTCTCCCATTGGGTAGCAGATACAAAAGCCTGAAAGCATGTACCACAAGGCTGAAGGACAGCTCCTGTTCCATTGCTACCAGACACTTGAATTGCCCTTTGTATGATAAGATGGATGCTGGCCTCACAATGTACCTTGTTATGATCTTGCACTTTATCATTTACTTGCGCTGCACTTTTTTCAGCAGCTTTTTTATTTTATTTTGCATTGTTATTGTTTTACCTTATTCTACTTCAATGCAATGTGTAAGGATTTGATCTGCATGAACAATATGCAAGACAAGCTTTTCACTGTATCCTGGTATGTGTGACAATAATGAACCAATACTCTAATTGTTTTTAGTTAAGTGGACCGAAACAGCTCACCATTTTCCAGGTCTAGCTACACCAACAGTCCGTAAGCTCCCATCCCTTCCCCGGCTGGCTTCATCAGTTCACAAACCCCTCCTTACCTTGATCTATCTATTGCCTGCCAGCTCCTTCCCAATCTCCCCATCACCTCTTCACAATGTCTATCTCCCCTCTACAGTTTCAGTCCTGATACTGGGTCTTGACCCAAAATGTCAACTATCGCTCTGCTTCTGTAAGTGTTGCCTGACCCTCTGAGGTCCTCCAGCAACTTATTTTCTTTTGCTGCTAATTCCAGCACCCATAGCCCCATGTCTCTCCTATAACAAACCCACCCCTTTAAACTCTTAACCCAATGCAATAAAGACCAATATGCAGTTTACCTTCTTAACTACGTGTGCCTGCCTGATGTGCTTTTGTGATACATGCACTAACACACCTATAAAACTTTAAACTTCACTTTATTTCCAGTTGTTCTCTATTTAGATACTTACCTGTCTTTTGATTCCTCTTGCTGAACTGTACTACCTCACATTTCTACACATTAAATTCCGTTTGTCAGGTTTTTGCCAAATCTCTCATTCTATCTTTATCCCATTGCAGGATCAAATTGTCCCCATTACAGCCTGCCATTCCACAGATCTTTGTATCAATGGTAAAATTGCAAACTTTATATTTTGTTCTCTCCTTTAGGTCACTAAAGTGAAAAGGAACCAACTGATAGCCAAGAGCCAATCCTGGGGTACTCAATTATTTACGTCCCTTCAGTCGGAAAAATAACAATTTATTCCAACTCTGTTTTCTATGTAGCAATCAACTTTCAATGTATATTTCCAAACCTGGCATCTGAATTTATGCACTGACCTCTTATGTGGAAATTTGTCAACTGCTTTTGGGAAATCTAAAAATACCACATCTGCAGATTTTCCGTCACCAATTCTCCCTGTCACAGCCTCAAAGAACTTGAGCAAAATTGTTAAACATGATTAAAACCATGTTGATTATATTCAGCTTTACTAGATGATTAGTTGTTTAGAATATAGAACATAGAACAGTACAGCACAGGAACAAGCCCTTCAGCCCACAAGATTGTGCTGAAGTCGATGATACCTAATCCTTTCTGTCTGTACATGGTCCATATCTCTCTATTCTCTGCATGTTTGTGTGCATATCTAAGAGCTTCTTAAAAGGCTCTATTGTACCCGCCAACACCACCACCCCTGGCAGTGGATTGCAGGTATCCACTACTGTGTTTTTTAAAAAAACTTGTCTAATTCATCTCCCTTGAACTCCCCCCTTCCATCGCCTTAAATGAATGCACTGGCATTAAACGTTTTGATCCTGGGAAAAGATACCAGCTATCTACTCTATCTGTGCTTCTCCCCTCGCTTAGCAACATTAGAGAAAACTGTTGTGTATTTAATATTTCAATAATGTTTGAGTAGTCATGTATATATATTGGCTGAGCAAGCATTCTTGTTCATTTAATTAACTCATTACAGGTTATATGTATAAATACATGAATTACATACATCATCATGCTACCACATGATACATGCGTATCTTGCCATAAGTAAACTTGCTTAGACTCACATTTCGTACTCCTGCGTCTTCCTCTGAATTATTTTAATGTTTTGAAGTTGCAAAACATAACAGAAACAACCCTAGTTTGTCCAGCCTCTCCTAGCACACACCCTCTAACTCAGGCAGCTTCACTATAGCCTGCATTTCCATCATACGAGGAGCAATAAAATTTGAATGCAATACTCCAGAAGCAGTCTAACCAGAGTTTTATAAAGCTGCATCAAAGCTTCCTGATTCTTCCTGATGTAATTTCTCTTTGATTAATGATTCCAGCATTCTGTTGTTTTTTTAAAAAAAGGTGTTAAAACTAATTGGTACTAATAGTTTCATGCCTTCTGTCTGCCTCCCCACATGAACAAGGAAGTCAAACTGGCTGTTTTCCAGTCTTCTGATTTTTACAAGTTCCTCCTTGATGTTTAAAATTAGCCCATGTTACCTTCAGGATATTTGCAGTGATCTGTGCATTGAAGATTAATGCGATAAATTAATTTAAGCTATCTGCTTTTATTTCTTGTTATTAATTCTCTAAAGCTCATACACCTTACTTAGCCCCCAATTTCCTTTTTATGTATCAATAGAACTCTCTTAGTTTACCCCTGCTTACTGATTGGTTCTTCTAATCAATATATAGTTTTAAATCTTCCATTGCAGTTTCCTTCAAACACACCCTTTTTATTTCCCCATTTATATTCTGCCTGATCAATAGGTCTTAATTGAGGGGCCTACAGTCCATAACCACCTTTGTTTTCTTTCCCCCGCTATTCCACTGCCTGTTTATCATGACTCAGCCCCACTGTGATTGACAGTTTCCTTTCTCTTTTGACCTGTTCCTTTACAACATCACGGAGGCTGGTGTATGATGCACACAATCCTGTCTCCCTACAAACAAGTCTTCATAATAATTATCAGACTCCAGTACTCGTGCGTTTCTATTGTGGTGTCAACTCATCCACCCTATTGGAAGTACTACCTGAACTTAAGGAAAGATTTTTCAGCTTTGACTCTTTGATTTTTTTTTAAACTAACTCTGATTTGCTTTGTGCTGCATTTTTTTCGTTCGTAGCTTTGATCCACCTAATCAGACCTTCCTTGTCAATTTCCCCTTCACTGTTGTATTTCCAGTTCCACAGTTATGTCATATCCTCTTGATTAATTAAACATCCCATTCTCCGTGCTCTTCCCCCCCACCCCACTATTTACCTTAAAGAAGGGCAAGAGTTGCATTGAATATGAAGTTCAGATTGTAATTGGATCAGCTACTTGACAGATCAATGGCCTTATTCTTTTTCCCAGTTCATATTCTCATATTCCCACCTCTCTTTTGTCAACTTTTCCTTACCTCCCATCTCCCTTTCCACCCCAACACCTTTTCCCATCTGACATCTTTACTCCCTTTACCTCTTCTACCTCTTCATTTCCTTCTCCTCATCATCACCTCCCACCTCCACCCTTGTCACCTCTTCTTTCTTATCATCCCTTCCACCTTACTTCACCCTTCCCATCTCATCTCCTCTCCATCACATTACCTTCTACCCTGCTTCCTTCCTTACTTCACTGTCTTTCTCCCCATTCCACCTCCTTTCTCCCCATTCCACCTCCTTTCTCCCCATTCCACCTCCTTTCTCCCTTACCATCTCTCTCTCTCCTGAAACTCCACTTCCCTCCTTGTTATTTCTAACCTTCCTTCTCTTCTCGCATTTTATTCCCTTCCTACTTACTTTGACCCTTTCCACCTCCACCCTACCTCGCCTATCCCTTCACCTCTTGATTCTCCTCCCAATTCCATCACCCCGTCTGTCTCCTTTCCTCCGCTTTAATTCCTGTGGACTTCCTACCTTTCACTTTACCATCCAGCCTTCCTGTGGCTGGTTGGTTTGTAATTATCAGCTGGCAGAAGTCTGTTACAAATGGAGCCAAGGAACTGAGACGATAAGAGGGTTTGTACAACATGTATGAGAAAAACCTTGTTTCACTTCACAATGGAGCTTGTGGCTTGCAGAAGAATGAATAACAGAAAGAATAAAATCAGGTTGGGATTGAGAGGGAAGTTTGGTACTGAGATTGGAAGAATTAGCAGAAATGGTGGAGTGATTTAATACTATTTAGAAGTTATTCTCTAACTTGTACTGTAGGTGTTATCAATTTATTGAGTGCATTTGGGTGTAGACCATCAATGGACTGATGATGGGTGAGAGTGCAGGGCTGAACCAATCACAGTCTGAATGCAAAGGGATGTGCAAGCAGGGTCTCAAAGGACATCAAAATATGCATCAAAATCAATCTAAGGAAGGATTACACACATGAGAAGAGGCATCTCCAACTCCTGACCAAGTAAGGTCAGTTCATTTCAAATCACAACGAATGAAGCCTACTTTCATGAAAATGGCCAAAGTAATGGTGAAGCTTGAAGATGACTTATTTTTATGCAATACACACTGGCATTCTTACTTGCATGCATACTAAGCCCTTGATATACATATTCTGTATAGCCCTCAAGTCTGCTCCACCATTCCATCATGGCTGATCCCATATCTGTTGCATTTATCCATCATAGTTGCAAGATTCAGTCGCACAAACATATTGCATTGTTTGAAAGGTTCTGGCCCTATGTGTCTTATGAAAAAGTAAAAATGCTGGTATTTCTTGAGGAGCAGACATTATTACCTCATCCATACTTCCTCAGTTTATTCACTAGAAGGTCATTATTGACACTGCAGACCACCAAAGCAATATTTTCATTGGAAATAATTCTAGTGAATCAAATCAAGACCAAAAATCCTTGTAATAACTTATGGGTAAGCCCATTGAGAACTGTCCTCTAAATAACTTTCTGTACTACCCTGTTTGATTTGTTCTAAAGTAATTAAAGAAATCCCACTGAAAATAACTTAATGTACTTCAGCCATGAAACTTTGGTGCCAAAGCAATAAGGACTGGTATTCAAGAAAACAAAGATAAATGTGTTTCTTTTGACTGGAACTTACAATGGTGCTATTGCAGTTAGTGCAAAATTTATTTTCTATTTTATTGCTATTGGTTGTTAACTCATTACTCTTTGTCAGACTTTCATTGGCATAAATCAGCGAGTCATTTTATCTATATTACGAAAGCAACTATACTGCAAAGAACTTAATTAAATGTAAAATACTTTGGGTTTTAAAATATGCTAGAAAGTTCACATTCTTATGTTTCAAATCTTGCAAGTTATACTGCTATGTTTTCATGAAGAGAAATGTATTAGCATCCCTTATGTAAATTTGGTGCCCAATGATCCTTAACACTGCGAAAACCAAACACACAGTGTGGCTCATACCAGCTTTACAGAGACACACACAGACCCCAACACAATTCCAACCACCATGGAGAGTGAGGAGATTGTGAAGGCTAAGAAAATGTAAAAGGAAGACCCCCTACTCGTCTCACGTATCACATAGACAAAAAACAATATATTTGAGAGGCACTTTGGACCTGGAGAATGCTAGGCACTACTGGGTTTTCATCATGCAAGAAGTGAAGAAAATCTAATGTAACTGATGTCCAGGCAAAGAATGCATAAATCAGTAATTTGCCTGAGGACTTCGATAGCCTGCAAGAACTACAGAAGTTTGGTGCATATGCCTACTGAGATGATAGCTATTTTGTCCACCTTGCCTTACCAAATGCATGGGATTGAAATGGTAAAGAGTATGGTAAAGTTCATTCCAACATCTCACAAAACAATGCTTTCACTCTGGAGATGAATCATGCTTCTGTGGCTGGATCTGTCAACACGTCCTTTATACAATTTCTGACAGGTCATACTTTAGCTTCTATGTAATCTTCATGTTTTGAAAAGACATAAAAATAGGAGCATAATTAGGCTATTTGGCCCATCAAGCCTGTTCTGTCATTCCACAATGGCTGATTTATTATATATCTCAAACACATTCTCTTGCTTCTCCCCATAAACTTTGACACCCTTGCTAGTCAGGAACCTATCAAACTCTGTTGTAAATATACCCAATGTATTGACTCCACAATCGACTGTGGCAATGAATACCAATAGATTCACAACTCCCTTGAAAAAGAAATTTCTCCTCATCTCAATTTTAAAGAGTAATCCCTCCCATTATTGTAAACATCCACTCTATCTAGGCTTTTCAATATTCAATAGGTTTTCAATGAGATCCCTCTCATTCTTCTAAACTTCAATGAGTACAGGCCCAGAGCCATCAAATGCTCCTCATACACTAACCCTTTCATTCTTGGAATAATTCTTGAGAACTTCCTCTGGACCCTCTCCTATGCCAGCACATCCTTTCTTAGATTTTTCTTAGAAAACTAAATATTTCTAACATAAGGGCCCAAATCTCCTTATAATAATTGAAGTGTGGTCTGACTAATGCTTTATAAAGCCTCAGCATTACAGCCATGCTCTTATATTCCGGTCCTTTCAAAATGAATGTTAACATTGTATTTGCCTTCCTCACCACCAACCCAGCCTGTAAGTTAACTTTTAGGGGATCATTCATGAGGACTCCCAAGTCTCTTTGCACCTCTGATTTCTGAATTTTCTCCCCATTTTGAAAATAGTCTATATCTTTATTCCTTCTACCAAAGTGCATGACCATTCACTTCCCAACACTATATTCCTTCTGCCTTTTGTCTTAATCTATCTACAATATATCCTTCTGCAGACTCCCAGCACCTCCACCTATCTTTGTATCATCTACAAACTTGGACAGAAAGCCATCAAGTCTGTTATTAAAATCATTGACATATAACATGAAAAGAAGTGGTCCCAACATCAACCTTTGCAGTACACCACTTGTCACCATAAACCACTGAGGTCAAGCTAACTGACCTATAGTCCCTCTTTTTTTGTCTCTCTTTTTTATTTTGTAATTTATTTTTTATTGAGGTTCATCATCAAACAAACATTTCTATAAGATGTATTTCAGATACTATACATATATACCATATATTTATATTTGCCACAAATCTCCACATAATATTTATCTGAGATATACACTTATAGAAAAGAGAGGAAAGAAAGAACAAGCAAAAAGGAGAAAACTACATACAAGTGGGGAGTGATTTTTTTTACAACATATTCATTGACCTGTGAGAATAAAATCAAGTTTATGAGGTGTTATGTAGTTAAACCATTTTTCCCAATATGAATCAAATTGTTCCAACTTATAATTAACAGATGTTGTTATCTTCTCCATTTTGTAAATGTCCATTGTAATTTCCATCCATGTGTTCAAGGTTGGGCTCTTCTGTGATAACCATTTCCTGGTAAGAGTGTTTTTACCAGCCACCAGCAGTATATTCATTAAATATTTGTCTCTTTTCAACCATTCTTGAGGTATATACCCAAAATATATGCTCTTACTTTCTAAGGGTATTTCACATTTTAAAATGTCTCATAGGGCATTGTGTATCCCACTACAATAGTCTTTGATAATGAGGCAATCTCAGAAAATATGGTAATGGTTTGCATTTTGATTTCCACTATTTCTCCAGCAAACAGGGAAGTTACTATCATAATGGGATTTCTGAGAGTGTGTAATAAAATATCTTATCAAGTTTTCCATCTAAACTCCCTCTATTTCTGTGAACTGGTACACTTCCATTGATACCTCCATATTATTGTCCTCAGATATAATTATCCCTCCTTCTTTCTCCCATTTTGTTTTAATGTAGAAGTCAAATGTTTTTTAAGATTTGACAAACCCTTACACATGCTTGAAATGATTCTACTACCATTATCTGAATTATAAGCTTTTCTAAATAGCTCTATCAAGCATGTACTTGCCTTGGTTACATTTTTAACCCTCCTATTAACATACTGTTGCATCTGCAAATACCGATAAAAGTCTTGTTTTTCTAATAACTATTTCTCTTGAGGCATTTCAAAACTGAACAGTGTTCCTTCTTTCATTATATTGCAAAGAACTGTTATTCCTTTAGTAGTCTAGTCCTTAAATCTAGCATCCAGTTTATTTGGCATAAAATCTGAGACATATGCACACCATTTTAGAATTGCAATATATCCCTCTAGTTTATATTCTTTTATAATAGTTTTCCATATTTTAAGAGTCCATTTCACCCATGGGTTATCAACAGTATTTATGCAACTTTTAGGTTGTTTTCAGCCAAAATTGCCTGTATGGGGATGGAAAGTATCCTCTCCTCAATGTTTTTCTATTGATCATCATATGATGGGTTGCACCAGCATATCACAGCTCTCAACAGTGATGCAAAATAATAATCTCTAAGAGAAGGTAGGCCCCATCCCCCCCTTTTCCTTGGCTAATTGCAAAGTTTTGAGATGAACTCTAGGCCTTTTACCCTGCCAAATATACCTTAATAGCATCTTGTTCCATTCATT
The DNA here is from genome assembly GCF_030144855.1 of Hypanus sabinus. Lineage (NCBI taxonomy): Eukaryota > Metazoa > Chordata > Chondrichthyes > Myliobatiformes > Dasyatidae > Hypanus > Hypanus sabinus. The sequence goes on from NC_082722.1 coordinate 49,295,676, forward strand.
GAATTGATTTTGGTTAATCTCTTGATCTTGGTTAGGTCCGAAAGAGATATAATAGTCTGGGCAATATATTCATTTTAATGGATTCAATCCTTGAACTGAGACTGAAAAAAGGAATTAGGTTCCATCTTGTTATATCTTTCTTAGTTTTTTTATATATAGGTGGATAATTGCATTCTGATAATTTTGCCAAATCTCTTGGCATAATGATGCCCAAATATTTGAAAGACTGTTTGCCATGCCCAGGAATATCTACTTTCAATTTCTCTTGGAGGGCTATAGTTATATGAAAGTAATTGGGTTTTATCTATGTTGATCTTGTATCCTGATAATTGATCATATTGTTCAAAGGATTGCATCAATTTAGGTAAAGAGTATGTTGGGTGCCCTAAATAGCTCAAAATGTCATCTGCATAACAGGCTAAATTATGCCCTGTCCCTTTAATAGTAATTCCCCTGATAATTTCATTTTGTCTGATGTATTGAGCTAGTGGTTCCAGATATAATGCAACAAGTAGCCGTGACCATGCACAACCCTGTCTTGTGCCCCTTTCTAGGGTAAAACTATTTGATAAATATCCATTGATTTAATCTTAGCAGTAGGATTGTCATATAGTGCCTGTATAGTTTTAATAATTGTGTCATGTAAACCAAATCTATGTAAAACTCTATAAAGAAAATTTCAATTAACCGAATCAAATGTCTTTTCAGCATCCACGCTTATCACTATTGCTTCAATTTTATTTTTTTGGATATGGTCCATAATGTGAAGTGTCCTTTGTATATTGTCTTGTGTTTGGCATTGTTTTATAAAACCTATCTGATCATTATGTATCAGTTTGGGTAGAAACTCTTCTAATCATTTGGCCATGATGAAGGTAAATAATCTATAATCTACATTAAGAACAGATATTGGTCTAAATGACCCACATTCCATTTTATCCTTGCCTTCTTTTGGTATAGCTGAGATTATTGCCTCCTTCCAGCTGGGTGGCACTTGCGCCATTTTTAGAGCCCAGTTCAGTGTGGGGAGTAAAACGGGAATTAATTCATTTTTAAATTCTTTATTCCACTCTACCATATATCCATCTGATCCTGGTGACTTGCTTAATTTAAGCCTACTAATTGCAGTTTTTAGTTCAGCTTCAGTTATGTCAGCAGTCATCGTTCTATTTTGTTCTTCGTTTACAGTGGGTAACTCAAGACAATTCAGGAAGGTGTCAATTTGGGTTATGCTTCCCCCTGGAATATAGAGTTTTGTAAAACACTTCAAAAGCTTCTTGAATTTCACTTAGCTTATTTTTTATCACTTTTGTTCTTGAATCCCTAATTCTATGAATTATATTTTCTGCTATCTTTTTTTTTTCAGTTTCCATGCTGGTATTTTCATAGATTTAGATCCACTTTCATAATGTCTCTGTTAGAGTCATAAGATTTTTCCTGATTTCTAGTGTATCCAAACTGTTAATTTCATTCCTAATTTTTTTAAATTTCCTCTAATGTATCCTGTGCCAAACACAATTTGTGTTTTTTTCTAGTTCCTTCAACTTACTTTGTAATTCCTCTAATGTTTTATTCCTTATTTTTTTCTTTGATGCAGCTATCGCTATAATTTTCCCCTTTCAGAGTATCCCATAAAATAGGAGGTGAAACCTCTCCATTATCATTGAATTCTAAGTAAAGGCCAATTTCTTTTTTAATTTGTTCCTTAAAATAGGGATCATTGAGTAGACTTGAATTTAGTTTCCATATAGTATTCTTTTTCCATCTATATTCCCCCTTACCAGAATATATCTGCCCTCCTTATTTCCCATTTCGAATACTTTTTTCAAAATTTAGCTTGCTTGAGATGAGAATAGCAACTCCTTTCCTGTATCCTGATTTATATGAGGAGAAAAACAAATTAGTGAAGCCCATTCTCTTTAGTTTTCCATGCTCATTATCATTTAAGTGAGTTTCCTGTAAATGTACTACATGGGCTTGTTCTTTCTTCATTTTTGATAGAATTTTACTGCGTTCGATTGGATTTAACAGCCCATTGGCATTAAAAGAAATGAATTTTACTTTGTCCTTCGCAATGATATTTAGCTGTCAGTATATCATTAAAATTAGCAAAATAGAACTTAATTGATCTACTCCTTGAAGAAATAAGAACCAAGAAACGCGAATGAGAAAGAAGGTACTGAAGGTGTGATTCCAAGGCTGAGGTCTCTAGTAGATGACCCTGGGTTGAGCTAGAGGAAACGTCTACCTCTCTCTCTTCTTAAAGAGTGGAGTGACATTTACAATTTTCCTGTCCGCTACTAATGCTTCCACAATCTCTTCATCTACCACTTTCAGAACGCTGGGGTGTAGTCCATTTGGTCCTGGTGACACATCTATCTTTAGACCTTTCAACATCCCAGGCACCTTCTCGTTAGTAATAGCATCTTCACTCATTTCTGCCCCCTGACACTCTTGAATTTTTGGCATACTGCTGGTGTCTTCTGCAGAGTTGTCTGATGCAAAATATTGATTAAGTTCATCCACCATTAATTTATCCCCCTTTACTACCTATCCAGCATAATTTCTCAGTGTCTGATATCTACCTTTGCCTCTTTTTATTCCTTATGCATCTGAAAAAATCTTTTGGTATCCTTTTATCCTTTTATTGGTGAACTTAGCTTCATATTTCATCTTTTCTCTGCTTATTGCATTTTTAGTTGCGTTCTGTGAGTTTTTTTAAATGCTTCCCAATCCTCTAAGCTTCTACTAATTTTTGCTATATTATAACTAAGCTCAAAAGTTCAAAGTAAGTTTATTATCAAAGTACATATATGTCACCATATACTACCCTGAGATTCATTTTCTTGAGGGCATACTCAGTAAATCCATGATAGAACAATAAACATAACCAATGAAAGACTGTATCAACTATGGCGATCCACCAGTGCGCAAATGGCAACAAACTACACAAATACAAAAGAAAAGAATAATAATAACAATAAATAAATAAACAATAAGCATTGAGAATATGAGATGAAGAGTCCTTCAAAATGAGTCCATTGGCTGTGGGGACATTTCAACGAAGGGGCTAGTGAAGTTGAGTGAAGTTATTCCCTTTGGTTAAAGAGCCTGATGGTTGAGGGGTAACAGCTGTTCCTAAACCTGACTGTGTGAGACCCGAGGCTCCTGTACCTTCTTCATGATGGTGGCAGTGAGATGTCTTGGGTGGTGAGAGTCCCTGATGATGAATGCTGTTTTCCTGCAACAATGCTTCAACTAACTGTGTTCAATGGTGGGGAGGGCTTTACCCTTGATTGTCTGGGCCATATTCCCTACTTTTTGTAGGATCTTCTTCATTCAAGGGCCTTGGTGTTTCCATACCAGGTTATGATGCAGCCAGTCAGTATACTCTCCATTACATGTCTATAGCTGTTTGTTAAAGTTTTAGACATTATGCTGAATCTTTGCAAACTCCTAAGGAAGTAGAGACACTGCTGTGCTTTCTTTGTAATTGCAATTATATGCTGGGCCCAGGAAAAGTCATCTGAAATAATAACACCAAGGAATTTAAATCTCCACCTCTGATCCCCATATGAGGACTGGCCCATGCACTTTTGGTTTCCTCCTCCTGAAGTCAATAATCACTTCCTTGGTCTTGCTGACATTGAGTAAAAGGTTGTTGTTGTGGCACCACTCAGTCAGATTTTCAATCTCCCTCCTATATGCTAATTTGTCACCACCTTTGATGTGGCCAACACCGGTGGTGTCATCAGTAAACTTGAATATGGCAATGGAGCTGTGCTTAGCCTCACAGTCATAGGTGTCAAGTGATTAGAGCAGGGGACTAATCACACAACCTTATGGTGCACCTGTGCTGATAGAGATCATGGAAGAGATGTTGTTGCCAATCAAAACTGACTGGTCTGCAAAGGAGGAAATCAAGATCCAATTGCACAAGGAGATATTGAGATAAAAGTCTTGAAGCTTATTGATTAGTTTTGAGGGGAAGATGGTAACGCATGCTGAGCTGTAATCCATAAAAAGCATCCTGATGTATGCATCCTTGCTGTCTAGATGTTTCAGGTGAGTGAAGAGCCAACAAGGGCATTGGCTGTGGACCTGTTGCTCTGGTAGGCAAATTCGAGCATATCCAAGTCACACCTCAGGCCGGAGTTGCTATGTTTCATCACCAACTTCTCAAAAGACTTCATCACTGTGGATGCAAATGCTACTAGACAATAGTCATTGAGACATCTTATCACGTTCTTCTTAGGTACTGATGTAATTGAAGCCTGCTTGAAGCAGGTGGGTACCTCAGACTTCCAAATTGAGAGGTTAAAGATCTCAGTGAACAGTCCAGCTGGTTAATCAGCATAGGTCTTTAGTACTTGGCCAGGTACCTCCTCTGGGCCGGATGCTTTTCATGGGTTCACCTTCCTGAAGGCTGCCTACGTGATGGCTTCAGAGACTGAAATCACAGGATCATCGAGCTCTATGGGAGTTTGTGATGGTTTCTCCATGTTTTGACAGTCAAAGAGAGCATAAAAGGAATTGTGTTTATCTGGCATGGAAACCCTGCTGTCACCTATGTTGTCTGATTTCACCTTGTAAGCAAGTCCTGTCACAACTGAAGAGCATTCTGCATTGATTCCAGTTCAGTCTGGAATTGCCACTTTGCCTGTTAAATGGCTTTCGGGATATTGTACCAGGACTTCCTGAAACTTTCTTGGTCACCAGACCTGAATGCCACTGATCTGACCCTCAATATATTGTGGTTCATCTGGGACTTCTGGTTGGGGAAGACTCGGAATGCTTTTGCGGTGACACACTCATCTGCATCTGTTCTATTAAAGTCTATGACAACCATGGTGTATTCATTCAGATCCATAGATAAGTCCTTGAACAGAGCCCAATTGACTGACTTGAGGCAACCCTGTAGCTGGTCCTTTGCCTCCTGCATTGGCCTCTTTGTTGTCCTAATCTCTGGACCTTTGTTCTTTAGTCTCTGCTTATATGCAGGTAGGAGATTTTCTGAAATGCATAGAACAGTAGGCATTCTTTATCCTAGTATGAAAGTGGTTTAATGTGTTGCAATCTCTGGTACTAATGTTGACAGTAATGGAGCAGGGTTTTCTTCAAACAAGCCTGGTTGTAGTCTCCAGCTATGATGAAATTCATTGGTATGGGCTACTTTTGTTTGGAGAGTGAAGGAACTTATAGAATGCCTACAAGATGTTTTTTAGAGTAGCTGGCGGTTGAGCTCACCAGAGAAAACAACAATTCTGGATTGAGTGTTGCGTAATGAACCAGATTTGATGAGAGAACCCTTAGGAGGCAATGATCATAATATGAAAGAATTTACTTTGCATCTTGAGAGGGTGAAGGTATGCTTCTCTCACGACAGCCCTACTCACCTTCAATCTGTTTGACAAGTGTCATTCAAGAGAAAATAAAACATTGGCTCTCTTGTATCCAAATGTTAAAGAAGAATACATTTCCACAGCTCTCTCCCAACTTGGAAGATCAGGTCACAACCTGGTTCACCTCATGCCCTTGTATAAGCCCAAAATGCAGTAACAGCTAGCTTCCACTAAGATAAGATAGTAAAGAAATGGTGGACTTAGGAGGACGATGGTGCTTAGCAGCAACTCCTTTGCTTGCATCTTCAGAAACAGCTCTATTTCCATCTTCAATATCTCTATGTTTCCCCTTCAGGGTTCTTTTGAAGACCCTGACCTGGAGTTACACGCTGACTTCGGTTCTTTGCGAGAATGGGACCCACTCTCCAGGTCTCACGACTGGCCAAGGATGCCATGACATTACGATATGCCAAGGACGTGGCCTAGGAGACTAGTGCATCTCCGGAGTTCTGGGATTTCATGGCTCTGGAGGCAGCCGGACTTGTGGTTGGTGCCACTGCGGGAAACAGCGTGTCGTGGGAGATGGAAGATCGAAGGCAGCGAGCTGGCTGCTGTCTGTGTGCCCAGAGACCTGAGTTCTTTGGGCACAGAGCTTGGAAAAAGCGATACAACAGACTTAAAGCATCATATTTCAGTGAGTTGTTAGTTATGGCTTCCCTCTTGCTGTGAAATGGAGATACCTTTTATCAGGGAGAGAGAGAGAGAGTCTGTGGTTAGTCGAATTACCGGGTGAATGAGTATTCTTTGGGGTACTGCAAGTCAGTGTCTTTATTGATGCTTTGCTGCACACATGAGTGCTCAGCGGGGGGGTTCCAAAGCTTTATGCTGGTGGGGGAGGGGATCATTGCTTTCCTGCTGCTTATGTGTGGGAGGGGGGAGCTGGTGGTCTTTGGGGTTCTAACATTTAACTGTCATTCATTCTTTGGGGCACTCCTCTGTTTTCATGGATGGTTGCGAAGAAACAGAATTTCAGGATGTATATTGTTTACATTTCTCTGACATTTAATATAAGTTTGAAACCTTTGAAATGGTCTGCAGAGGCCATTGAGCCTTGAAGGACGACTTTGAGGTTACTGACCAGAATGTGCTTTGTGAATCATATGGGGAGGACATTAACGGACTTACTGATTACAGGAATGTCTACATCAGCTTCTGTGTGGACACTGTAATCCCATCAAGGACTGTTTGCTGCTTCCTTAACAACAAACTATGGGTCACCAGTCATCTAAAGGCTCTCCTCAACCACAGAAAGTGAGCCTCTAGGTTTGGAGATGGTGGGGGAGGGGGGAATTGGAAAATTTGCAGAGGGAGTTAAAGGAGAAGATCATGCTGACCAAAGAGGAATACAGGAGAGAGCTGGAGAACAAGTTTGGGCAGAGTAGCACACGGGAGGTGAGGAAAGGCATGACGAACATCACTGGCCTCAATCAGCCTGGCTGTAGAGCCTTGGAATGGAGCAATAAATCAGCTAATCAGCATAAACCAATTCTTCAGTAGGTTTGACAATTGCCCTTCTGTTCACACCCCCCCCCCCCCCTCAGCACACCAGTCCAGGTGCAGAGGCACCCAATGCTCCCTCAGCACCAATGCATTCCCTACTCCCTCCTCCAGTTCAACACATGGATGAAGAACACTGGCTACCACTGTCTACATCTCCTCCTTCCCCTGCACTTACCATCTACACCTCCACATACCAACTACTATCGTCCCAATCTTCACCTCCCCCAGCCCCCACCTTCCATCAACTCCCCAGTCATCATGGACAACTGAGCAGGTGAGAGGGCTTGGGGAAACTCAAACACAGCAAAGCATTGCGACTGGATGGAGTGATCTTCAAGGCCCTGAAGGAGTGCACTGAACTGTTGTGTGGAGTTCAATCTGAGACTCAGCCTGGAAAGGGTTGTGACTGTGTGGAAAACATCATGTGTGATCCAAATACCCACGAAAGGCCAAATGAAAGTCTTGAATGACTACTATCCAGTGGCCCTGACCTCACACATCATGAAAACCCTAGAGAGGCCGATCCTGGCTCACCTCCGACCCCTGGTCAGATCAACCCTCAATGCCCAACTGTTTGCCTACCAGGAGCACATTGGAGTCGATGATGTTGTCATCTACCTGCTGAACCAAGCCTACCCCCATTTGGATAAGCAGGGCAGCACTGTGAGGATCCTGTTTTTTGATTTCTCAAGTGCCTTCAATACCATACAACCCTCATTGCTGTGGGGAGAAGCTTCGTTCGATGCTGGTTGGCACTTCCATTGTATCCTGGATAATGGACTACCTGACTGTCAGACCACAGTTTGTGCGGCTTCAGAGCTGTGCGTCAGACAGGGCTATAAGCAGCACTGCGGCCCCACAGGGGACTGTATTGTCTCCCCTCTTGTTTACCCTGTATACCTTGGACTTTAGATACAACATTGAGTCATGTCATCTGCAAAAATTCTATGATGAGCCATCAATAGTTGGGTGCATGGGAGGATGAGAGGATGAGTACAGGGCCCTGGGGAAGACCTGGTGCAAGCTGAGTTATCTGTAGCTCAACATCAGTAAGACAAAGGGGATGGTGATGGACTTTAGGAAGACTAAGTCTGCACTGCTCCCTGTCATTATTGATGGTAAGGATGTGGATGTGATGAGGACCTACATGTATCTGGGGGTGCACCTGGATGACAGACTTGAGTAGAGTACCAACTCAAAGGCTGTGTACAAGAAGGGCCAGAGTCTCCTCTACTTCTTGAGGAGGCTGAGGTCCTTTGAAGTGTGCAGGTCCCTCCTTCACATGTTCTATCAGTCTGTTGTCACCAGTACGATCTTCTATGCAGTGGTGTACTGGGCCAATGGCATCAACACGAGTGATGCCAACAGGCTCAAAAAAAAATTAGAAAGGCTGACTCTGTTATAGGAGTCAAACCGGACACATAGGAAGCTGTGCTAGAACAAAGGACCCTACAGAAAATCCTGGCAATTCTGGACAATATTTCACAACCTCTGCATGCCACCTTGGCTGAACAGAGGAGCACTTTTAGTAATATTCTAAGACGAATGAGCTGCTCCAAAGAGTGCTATATGAGGTCATTCTTACCCTCGGCCATTACACTCTGTAATGGGTCAATCTATAGCCAGGAAAGTGATGACCCCCCCCCCCCGTTAGACTGCTTGAGGTAACTTATTTTTTTATTCTTTCTTGCTTCTCTTCTAGTATCTGTCTATTTTATATCTGTGCACTTGTAATGCTACGGTGACACTGTAATTTCGTCCGGGATCAGTAAAGTATCTATCTATATACAATATCCAGTTATTTAATGTAACGCTTCAATCTGATGTGGCTCTTTTTTTAAAGGTTAAAACCACCCGGCACTCATTGTATACGAAGCTGTGAGTTCTTACGTTTTCCACCATTTTTTAAAAACTCGATTGTGTCTTCCCTTCTAAAGAACACGTGCTGTGCTGCTTTTCTTTAACTCAGATGTCTTGCCGCATTTCCGCAGGTAGGTAGTCACCTCAGGTTCATTTAAAAAATACCTCATGGCCACTGTTACGTTTCGTAACACCAAAACAACAAACTAATTGAAAGAAGAAGTTGGGATTATGAAATGAGAGTCTAAATTGGTTTTACTTTAAGTAAGGTGTGTACATATCATGTGATAGCTTCATGACATATGTAATTCATGTATTTTTACATATAACCTGTCATGAATTATTTTACAACAAAAATACTTAATGAAACAATATATTTACCACATTACTCAAATACTACTGAAATATTAAATATACAACAGGGAGGTTAAAGAACCCTGCTATTATAGAAACCAGAAAGCTTATTGTGCTAATCACTACTCCTATTAAATAATTTTGATTCACCCTGTCAGAGACAATCCCTCGATTCATGGAAACAGGATTGTTCCACATTCCCTCTTCTTCCACCTACTTTCTGATTGAAAACTAATTTGTCTTAATGTCCAATACTACAGAAGGTTCATAGACCTGAACTGTTGACATTCCACAAATGAGGCCTAACCTGCTAAGTTACTCCAGTATTTTCTATTTATACATAAGTAATATTTTTATTGTTCAATAACTTTGAAGCAATTTTTTACTGTATTTTGCCTATACTTGTTGTGACCCATATTCAATTCTCTCATAGATCTCTGAAGTAACATTATGTAAAACCAATACTTAAATTTGGGACCTCAGAATCCTTGAAGGTCAAGGACAATGGATATATTTAGCATTCCCAGAAAATTTCTTCCCAAAAATATATTGTAGGTTAATTGGTTACTGTAAATTGGTTCTAATGTGTAGATGAGGGATAGAATCCGGGGGCAGTTGATGGAAATATGGAATGAATTGGTTACTGTGAAAGTTAGTAGGAGAATGTGATTACTCTGTGAACCGGCATACACTAGATGTGCCAAAATAGCCTCCTCCTATTTCATGAGGAAATATAAAAACCACCCTGACTTGCAAATGCATCAACTGTGTCAACTCTACTGTGGAGCTGGCAGGAGTATGAATAAATTTACTCATCTGTCTTCAATAAAGATCTGCAAAATCCTCACAGGGTTACAGCCATCCATTGCAAAGATTGGCATTGTACTTTGCAAACTATAGCTTAGAAATTCATCCCTGGCTAGTAGCACTGGATACAAGATACAATCACTGTTGTAAGCTGCCAAATGAAAAAAAATTCCTGTGGAACAACGTGCACAAAAAAAATACATAAAACATACACACAAGCATAAGGTAGTATCACTACAAACAAATTAACAAATAATAATGTGCATTTATGACACCAGTTAAAAAGTAAACAGTATAATTCTCACGTCTTCCTCTATAGCCAGGATGAAGGCACTCTTAGGTTGGAGAAACAACACCTTATATTCTGTCTGGGTAGCCTCCAATCTGATGGTATGAACATTGATTTCTTGAACTTTTGGTAATGCTCCACACTTCTCCTTCATGATTCCCCATTCCTGTTTCCCTCTCTCACCTTCTCTCCTTACCTGCCCATCAGCTCTCTCTGGTGCTTTCCCCCTTCTCTTTCTTCCATTGTCTTCTGTCCTCTACTATCCGATTCCCCCTTCTCCAGCCCTTTATCTCTTTCACCAATCAACTTTCCAGCTCTTTTCTTCATCCCATTCCCCCTCTCTTGGTTTCACCTACCATCTGCCATTTTGTGCTTCTTCCTCTCCTCCCCCCTTTTTACCCTGACTTCCTTTTCAGTCCTGATGAAGAGTTTCGGCCTGAAACGTTGACTGTTTACTATTTTCCATGGATGTTACCTGGCCTGCTGATTTCCTCCAGCATTTTGTGTGTGTTACTTTGGATTTCCAGCATCTGCAGATTTTCTTGCATCATGTGAGTATAATTACATGGTGGTGGCAGGGAGTTCAGTCATCTAACAGCCTAGGAAAAGAAGCTGCTTCCCATCCGAACAGTTCTTGTTTTCATGGTAAGGTGCCTCACTCCTGTTGGTTAGGGGGTCAACAAGATTGTTGGACAGATGGAAGGTATCACTGATGATGCTAAGGACCCTGTGTGTGCAGCACTCCTGATAAATATCCCTGATGGGTAGAAGAGAGACCCCGATGTTTGTCTCAGTAGTCCTCGCAATGCTTTGTAGGGACTTTCGGCCAGATGCCTTATGATTCCCATTCCAGATGGCAATGCAGCTGCTCAAGACACTCTCAATGATGCTCCTGTAAAAAATTGGTTAGACGTGGGGGGAGGGGGATGGTGGTTACCTTCACTCAAGTCAATCTCTTCAGGAAGTGGAGGTGCTGCTGTGCTTTCTTGACCAAAGAGGTGTTGTTGAGGGACCACATGAGACTGACCATTATATGCCCTCCCAGAAACTTGGTGATCCTAACTCCCTCCACCGAGGATTCATTTTAAGTAGAGTGAGGAATGGTTCTTTCAGCCTGCACCTTTCTGAAGTCCACAGTCATTTCTTTGGTCCCGTCCATGTTGACAGTCAAGTTGTTGTGCTTACACCATTCTCTGAACTGCTCTTCCTCCTCCCTGTACGTTGTCTGATCATCGTTGATGAGGCCAGCCACTGTTGTGTCACCAGCGAACATGATGATTCAGTTTGAACTGGATCTAATAATGCAGTCATGCATCAGCAGTTCCAACAGCAACGGGCTGAGCATGCAGCCTTTGGGAGTGCTGGTGCTCAGCGTGATGGAACTGGAGATGACTTCTGTCACCGTGGACTGACTGTGGCCTTTCTGTCAAAAAATCCAAGATTCAGTTACAGAGAGAGGTGCTAAGATCCAACGAGGACAGTTTACCCACCAGCTTTTGAGGGAAGATCATACTAAACACTGAGCTGAATTCGATAAACAACATCCTAGTGTATGATTTTCCAGGTGGGACAGGGCCGAGTGAAGTGCAGAGGCTATGGTATCATCAGGGACCAATCTGACTGATAAGCAAACTGGAAAGGGTCCAATATGGCAGGAAGATGGGATTTAACGTGATCCATAACCTGCTGCTCAAAGCACTTCATTATGGTTGAGATCAGTGCTACTGGATGGTAGTCATGAAGGCAGTTTACTGTCACCTTCTTGGGCACCAGGATAAATAATGAAACCGAAGGGGACAGTGGACTGATCCCAAAGATGTTGAAGATGCTTGCTAGAACCTCTGTCAACCGGGCTGCACAATCCCTTGGCACCTGACCGGGAATGTTATCAGACCCTGCAGCTTTATGTGGATTGATCCTGGCTAGGGCTTTCTCAGATCAGCTGCGGACAGAGAGCGTGCATGTTCTTTGGGGTGGGGGCCTTCCTCACCAGCATTTTGTTCCATGCATCAAACCGAGAGTAAAGTACAGTCAGCCTACTGGGAAGAGAGGAGTCACTATCAATCACATGCAGAGTGGACCTGTAGTCTGCTATGATCTCAATGCCCTGCCACATGCACCTCATGTCTCTGGTCTCACAGAAATGACTGCATATTCTCCGTGAATAATACCATTTTGCCTTCCTGTTGGAGCTCTTGCTGACTCAAGTGCATCATCCCAATCTTTCAGCCATGCCCAGAACTCTGTTGTTAGCCATGGCTTTGTCATGGTCTGGTCCATGAAGTCCGCGTTCTGGTTCACGGTCCAGTCCATGAACTCCGGACTCCGGGTCTTCTGGCTGTCCCTTGTTTCAGTTGGGCTTAATTCTCATATTGAGGCTGGAATATAAGTGGCCCTGGGTTCACATGTGGGTCTGGTTTGTCTGTCAGTTTCCTGTCCTTGCCTCCTTGGGGTAAGTCAGGCTGTTACCCTGTGGTTGGATCTGTCCCTTCCTGTCCTTACCTCTGTTAGTAAGCCAGGCTGTCTTTACTGTCACCCTGAGGCTGGACTGTTCCGATCCCTTCCCCTTCTTTCTGGAGCCCCGCCTGCTACCTTTCACCTGGAGCCCTGCCTGTGTCCTTGACTATTCTTGCAGTCAAGTTCTACCACTGGAACAAGACCGGAGTCTTGCTGTGTCCCGATAATGAACTGTCTCTTTGTGTCCATGCCTTCACTAGGTAGGTCTGGCTGTTTACTGTTACCTGGTGTTGGGAACTGTCCTGTCATGTTTAGGGTTCTGTATGAGTCCTGGCCTTACGTCCTATACCCAAGGAGGGGTCCTGGCTCTGTGTTCTATGTTCCTTGTCCAGGTTCCACTTTCCCAGTCTAGCCCTAGCCTGGACCCTGTATCCTCGTCTTGTCCAGGGTCATTCTTCCTCAATTCCCTTGCTTCCTTAACACACCTAGTCCAGTCCCTAGTACTTTAGTGTCTGTGTCTTGCATTGGGTCTGCTCTCAATGCCCACCTTATGACAGACTTCTAATTTGCCCTCACATAGATGTGTTTGATACAATGATGTCCTCAATGCACATCTATGTAGCCTGCCACAGATCTCACATGTTCATCAATGTTAATGTGATGGTCAGAGGTAGCAGCCTCCCTGAACACCCTTCAGTCTGTGTTTTCAAAACAGTCCCACAAAGCTGAGATTGTTCCTTTTGGCCAGGTCTTTTTCTCCCTCTGAACTGGTCTGACTCCTTTAATCAGTGCAGGGATTAACTTAACAGATAAGTGGTCAGCGTTACCGAAGTGGAGGGAGCAGCTTTGTATGCACCATATCTAATGTGTCCTCAGCTCTGGTCCAAAAGACAACATGCTGATAGAATGTAGACAAGGTTGTTTTTAAGTCAGCATGGTTGAAGTCGCCAGTTCAATAAATAAACCAGTGGGGTGTGTGGTTTTGCTGGTCACTGATGGCACCATACAGTTCACACAGTGCTTTCCCAACATGGAAGTGTTGTGTATATACAGACACAATCACAATAGCAGTAGACTCTCTCGGTAAATAGAAAGGCCTGCACTTCACCATTGACAACTCTACCAAAGGGGAGCACGACCAATGCGTTCACACAACAGTTCCTAACATAGGTACACACACCTCCAACTCGGGTCTCGCCAGAGATCACAGGAATTCTATCAGAAGTGAGAGAAAACTGGCAGGTGCTGGAAATCTGAGCAACACACACAAAAAGCTGGAGGAACTCAGCAGGCCGGGCAGCAGCTATGCAACAATACTGTATTTGTTTTCCATAGACACTGCCTGGCCTGCTGAGTTCCTCTAGCATTTTGTGTGTGTTGCAGGACTTCTGTTGGCCTGAAAAGTGAGGAAAGCCTCCAGCTGAATGGCTGCTTCAGGGATGGTAACCTGGAGTCACGTTTCGGTCAGAATGAGTGCACAGCGGTCCTTCATCTCCAGACGCAGGAAACCTAGCTTGCTTTCAGGGAATCAACCATTTGAAAGCAAAGTCAATGGGAGAGCTGGCCTGTAGGTTTTTTGCCTTTAGTCTCGCACAAATACCGGCGTCTTTTCCACATTCTATTTACTTGCACACCATTTCCCACGTCTTCTCCCCGGATGGCTGTAGCAGGTGAGACACGGTACACAACAAGCCCATGCTGTGGAGCTCGTGCTAACCAGCAACTTGCTAGTGAGACAGACTTGCAGTATTTAGTGTTCTTGATATCCAGCAGTGTCTTGCGATCATAAGAAAGACATAAAGGACGAACAATTACACCATTAGATGGAGCCAGAGAAGCCGCTGCGACTGAACGTGCCACCACTTGATGTTGAGAGTCATCAGTTAGAACAAAAGGCATTGCAGGTGCTGGAAACCTAGAGCAATAGCCGCAGGAACTCAGCAGGTCAGGCAGCATCTGTGGATGGGAATAAACAGTCAAGGTTTTGGGCCAAGATCCTTTTTCAGGACTGATAGAATAGGTATACAGGTGGTGGAGGGGAAAGGTGAAGTTGGTTAGAAATCAGAAGAATAGACTGCTTAGTCCCTCAAGCCTGCTTTCCCATTAAATAAGGTCACAGATAACCCAAATGAAAACTCAGTTCTGCATTCCTTTCTACCTATAGAAGACCTACACCACCTTGATCATCACTAAAACTATAAAATGACCATGCTTCCATCCTCTTAAGGAGGTAAATTCCACAGACTCTCAAACCTCAAAAATCACCTCATTTCAATCTTAAATGGGTGATCTGCCTATTTTTAAACAGGGCTTCCTGGTACGAGATACCCCACAGAAGAAACATCCTCCACATTTAGGTATCTCAGAATTTAATACGCTTCAATCAAATAGTAACACCTGCTCCAAAGTACTAGGGCTGATTACACTGGAGAAGGTGACAAAGAACATAGGCTATGAAGGTATGTTGATTACCAATAATGACTTGGGGAATTTCAACATAAGCCACACATACAAAACAAACCAGCTAGGTAATGGTTTCAACAATATTACTCATGCAAAATCTGGGCTATACTGCAGTTTGGATATACGTAGCAGGGGAGAATATTATATAACATCTTGCTTCCTTTTTTAATGGAGTTTCAATGTGCATATGTGGTCAAATGAGCTGTCATATTTGGGGTTCAGCCAATAGCTACAGCAAACAAAAATTACATCCACTTGCTCCTGCCTCATATTAAAATTGCATTTTGCTGCAAGTGTGTTCTTAAAAACTTGGCATACTCAAAGCATTTGTCATTTTTACAAGGGGTAAAATTTTGCAATGGAGTCTCAAGCTACTTATAAATAGTATTATATTTACTTCGATCAGTAAACCAGACAAAGGATATTATTAATTCAATGCAGGAAGAGAGAGAGACTTGTTTTGAGGACCTTATTAGCCTTGCAATTAATAATTAGAAAGTTACAATGGACAGATCCGCATGCAGCAAATTTACAATTTGCTAGAATTGGAATATGGAATATTAAATATGTTGAATTACCCTGTTTAAGATGTATCCAAAATTATATGTATCCAAAAAATGGTTTTGTATCATTGAAAGCTATGGCGATTAGTAAACAAAATTGAAAAATTGAGACCGCATGAGTTTATCAATTAATATATTGTGGCAAGCATTCGGTCCATGATGACAGACAAGAAATCTTGTTTAACTCAACAGCCATTCTTATTGTGACAATCAAAAAAACAGACTAGGCACTCTGACCTGGGGAGGGCACCCACTCAGTCACATACAAGGGGAGGTGATTGTTACACACCCTGGTTACGGTCAGGGTGACCCACAAACACGCATGCCAACAACTGTATAAAAAAGGTACAATAAATGAACTTGAATATCCCTCCATAATCCCACAAATGCATCTTAACACAAGAATAATAAATAGTGCTGGTCATTAGGAATGCTGGGTGGGCTGTTGACCACAACCCCCACCTTCCCCCAGAGTACCACAATATTCAGCAATCACAACTGGAAATGCATGGAAATCCTTCATGTTCAAATGCATGTACATGTTCCTTTATGCTCAGCCTGCTGGACCATTAGGTGGGGCATTGAGTATAGGAGTTGGGAGATTATGTTGTAGTTATACCACAGCACAGAAACAAGGCCCTGTGGCACATCTAATCCATGCTGACAAGCTTCTGCCTAGTCCCATCTACCCTCATCTGGACCATATCCTTACAATCCCCTCCCTTCCAAACTTCCCTTGAGCATTACAATCCAACCTGCATCCTCTGACAGTTCATTCCAGACTCCCACCACCTCTGAGTGAAAAAGTTTCCCCTCAGATTACCCTTAAATTGTTCATCTTTTACCCTAAACCAATGGCCTCTAGTTCTAGTCTCACCCAACCTGAGGGGGAATAGCCTGCATGCATTTCCCTATCTTTACTTCTCATAATTTTGTATACCTCTACAAGATCTCCCCTCATTTTCCTGTAGTCCAGATATTAAAGTTGAAACCAAATTCAATCCTCCCTTATAACCTGGGTCCTCGTGTTCTGGTAACATCCTTGTAAATATTTTCTGGATTCTTTCAAGCATATTGTTATCTTTCCTGGAGGTAGGAGACCAGAACCTTAGAAACTTAGGCCACCCTGTGGTCAGGGTCAACCATATGTGATACAGAAGCCAGGGTAGAACGATACAGAGGGCAAAGCATTGCCATGCAGCAAGTTCCCCCTCTCCATGCAGCTGATGAATCCAAAGGAAAGGCAAAGAACGATACAGTTTGTCACCAGCGGCGTCACAGGAATTGCCAGTAGACATTGAGACCAGGAGACCAGAACTGCACACAATACTCTATATGTGGTCTTGCTGATGTCTTGTACAACCTCAACATAACATCCCAACTCCTGCACTCACTGCCCTAATTTATAAAGGCCAATGTGGCAAAAGCTCTCTTTATGACCCTGTCTATCTGTAATGCCACTTGAAAGGAATAATAGATCTGTACTCCCAGGTCCCTTTGTTGTACCACACACCTCAGAGCCCTACCATTCATTGTGTAAGAATTACCCTGGTTTGTCCTCCAATAGGGCAATATCTCAGACTTGTCTGCATTAAACTCCACCCGCCATTTTTCAGCTGCCCATTTTTCTGTCTGGTCCAGATCACGCTACGAGCTTTGTTAGTATTCATCACAGTCCACTGCACCCACAATCCTGGTGTCATCCGCAAATTTGCTGATCTAGTTTACCGCAGTAAATATAGATGATAAACAACAACAGGTACAGCACCAATCGCTACAGCGCAGTCGTCACAGGCCATACAGCCATCCTTTTCCTGCTAAGCCAGTGCGGGATTCAGAATCAGAAGCAGGTTCATTATCACCAGCATGAAATTATTGTGAGATTTGTTAACTTAGCAGCAGCAGTACAACGCAATACATGATAATATAGAAAGAAAAAAATGAATAGGTAAATCAATTACAGTAAGTGTATATGTACATATATACACTTATATTAAATATACACATTTATATATGTATATACAGATATATTAAATAGATTAAAAATATGCAAAACAGAAATAATAAATATAAAATGTGAGGTAGTGTTCATGGGTTCAATGTTCATTTAGGAATCAGATTGCAGTGCGGAGGAAGCTGTTCCTGAATCGCTGAGTGTGTGCCTTCAGGCTTCTGTACATCCTTCTTAATGATAGCAATGAGAAGAGGGTATGTTCTGGATGATGGGGGTCCTCAATAATTGGACAGCACATTCTGAGGCTCTGCTCCTTGAAGATGTTTTGGATACTATGGAGGTTAGTTCCCAAGATGGAGCTGACTAATTTTATAACTTTCAGTGGCTTCTTTCGGTCCTGTGTAGTAGCCTCCCCATACTAGAGTGATGCAGCCTGTCAGAATGCTCTCCACGGTACATCTATAGAAGTTCTTGAGTGTTTCAGTTGACAAACCAGATCTCTTCAAATCCTTAATGAAATTTAGCCACTGTCTAGCTACATCGATATGTTGGGACCAGGTTAGATCCTCAGAGATCTTGACACCCAGGAACTTGAAATTGCTCACTCTCTCCACTTCTGACCCCTCCCTGAGGATTGGTTCATGTTCCCTCGCCTTACACTTCTTGAAGTCCACAACCAACTATTTTGTCTAACTGACATTGTCAGGTTGTTGCTGTGACACCACTCAACTAGTTGGTATATCTTTCTCTTTTACGCCCTCTCATCTCCACCTGAGATTTTACCAGCAATTTTATAGATGCCATTTGAGCTATACCTAGTCATGGGTACAGTCATAGGTACAGAGGGAGTAGAGCAGTGGGCTAAGCACACACCCCTAAGGTGAGCCAATGTTGATCGTCAGTGAGGAGGAGATATTATCACCAAACCGCACAGATTGTGGTCTTCCAGTTAGGAGAATCCAATTGCAGAGGGAGGTACAGGGCCCTCATTCTGCAGCTTATTAATCAGGACTGTGGGAGTGATGATGTTAAACGCTGAACTCTAGTAAACAAACAGCATTTTGACATAGGTGTTTGTGTGGTCCAGGTGGTCTAAGGCCTTGTGAAGAGCCATTG
This sequence comes from Hypanus sabinus, assembly GCF_030144855.1. Lineage (NCBI taxonomy): Eukaryota > Metazoa > Chordata > Chondrichthyes > Myliobatiformes > Dasyatidae > Hypanus > Hypanus sabinus. Next base: position 49,314,441 of record NC_082722.1, read on the forward strand.
AGATTGTCTCTGCCATGGACACTGTGGCGATCAGCAAGTTGCAGTGGGTCCTGGTCTTTGCTGAGGCAGGAGTTGATTTTGACCATGACCAACTTCTCAAAGCTGTAGATGTGACTGCTATTGGGTGACAGTCATTAAGGCAGCTCACATTATTCTTCTTAGGCACTAATATAATGGTTGCCTTTTTGAAGCAGGTGGGAATTTCCGACCATAGCAGTGAGAGGTTAAAAATGTTCTTGAATACTTCCGCCGTTTGGTTGGCACAAGTTTTAAGAGCATTACCAGGTACACCATCAAGGCTTGCTGCCCTGCAAGGGTTCACCCACCTGAAAGACAGTCTGATATCAGTCTCTAAACCGAAGATCCCAGGGTCATCTCACAGCTGTAATTATATTCTCCCTTTCAAAGTTGGCATAGAAGGCATTGAGCTCATCTGGTAGTGAATCTTTGCTGCCATTCACAATATTAGGTTTCGCTTTGTAGGAAATAAAGTTTTGCAAACCGTGCTAGAGTTGATGTGGATCCGATGTCGCCTCCAACCTCACTCAGAGTTGTTTCCTCGCTCTTGAAATAGCCTCCACAAATCACACCTGGTTTTCTTGTACAAGCCTGGGTCACCAGACCTAAATGTTACAGATTTATCCCTCAGCAGACAACAAACCTCCTGGTTCACCCACACACCTTTTGGTTTGGGAACGTACAGCAAGTTTTCATAGGTACACACTTGTCCACACAGTTTCTAATGAAGTCAGTAACAACTGCAGCATACTCATCCAGACTCAGAGAATGGTAGCTGTGTGGAATGAGCTTCCAGTAGAAGTGGTAGAGGCAGGTTCGATATTGTCATTTAAAAAAAAAATTGGATAGGTATATGGACAGGAGGGGAATGGAAGGTTATGGGCTGAGTGCAGGTCGGTGGGACTCGGTGAGAGTAAGCGTTCGGCACGGACTAAAAGGGCCGAGATGGCCTGTTTCTGTGCTGTAATTATTCTGTGGTTATATGATTATATGAATCCCTGAATACAGTTCAGTCTACTGATTCAAAGCAGTCCTGCAAGCACTCCTGTGCTTCACTTGTCCATTCCTTCTTGGTCCTCACTGCTGGTGCTGCAGTCTTCAGTCCCTGCCTGTTCTCAGGGAGTAGAAGTACAACCAGGTGATCAGACTTTCCGAAATGTGGGCATGGAATAGCACAGTTGGCACGTGTGGTGAACTACATATACCTGTCTGGACACGCCCCCTGCTGACTGCTCCTGTGGCTCCTCCCACGGACCCCAGTATAAAGGCGATTGGGGACTCCGCCCCGGCCTCAGTCTCCAGGAAGCAGTGTGGCGGTCAATTGCTGCTTGTTCTTTCTTTCAGCCAATAAAAGCCTATATCTCGCCTCATGTCTCAGAGAGTTATTGATGGTGCATCAGCATGCTTGGTCCAGAGTGTCGTTTCCTCTGCTACTACAAGTGATTTGTTGATGGTAATAATTTAGTGACTTTTTCAAGCTGGCTTGGTTAAAATCCCCCAAGATGCTGGTGAGGGCGTCAGGGTGTGCTGTTTCACGTGTGCCTCACATCAGTTGGCTACTTCATCCTGAATGCCAAGTATCTTAACCTTCTGGGCCAGCCACTCATATGAGCCTTTGTCAAAGGCCTTGCTAAAGTCCATGTGGTCACCACCCACTGTCTTTCCTTCACAAATCTTCTTCGTAACCTCATTGAAAAATTGGTTAGATGTTCCCTGCCACACACATTGCCATGTTGACTATCCCCAATCAGGCCTTGTCTATCCAAATACTTCTATATCCTGTCATTTAAAATACCTGAGAATAATTTATCCATGACTGACATTAGGCTCACACAATGGAACATTAGCTATCATCCAGTCCTCCATCACTTTAACTGTTTTAAATATCTCTCCTAGAGCCCCAGAATTTTCTGCACCAGCCTTCCACAAAGTCCAAGGGGACACCTTGTCGGGCCTGGGAATTTATCTATCCCAATTCACATCATTACAGCACTTCCTCTGCTGAAATTCAAATATGGTCCATGACCTCTGTACTCTTTTCCTCTGTTCTGTTGTGTCTGTGTCTGTCCCCCCAGCAGAAACCATTATCTTCCTGTTTTAATGAGCTAGAGAATCATGAGACATTCAATAATACTCAAGAGAGAATTGTTCAAACAAAAAACTGGCTCAAACCCACAATATGAAAGAACTTTGTTTCTCATCTGCCCTTTCAGAAAATGTGTGGAGTAAACAGTTTGAAAAACTCCCTTAGCAGTCATTCTGTCATTGTACTGTCTTTCCTGCTCCTGGTCCTCAGCAGCCTCTCAGTAATGGCCTGGGTACAATATCGCTACACCAACAGCAGCAGCAGCAAAGCCAGCAGTGCGGCTGGAACAGGGGGCATTGGTGCATCTGGCAGCTGGGCAGGAATGCAGCAAGCGCAGGACAGTGGCCAGAAACAGAGGAAGGAACCTGCAGCAGAAAATACTGACAGCAATGATGCCTGCATTGGAGGGTTGGAATTATAAGGAGAAATTAGAAAGGCTGAACCTGTTTTCCCTGGCCAAGGAGGTATACAAAATTATGAGGCATATATCGAGTAGCTAGCTGGCGTCTGCTTCCCATGGTAAGATTTCTAAAACTAGAGCGTGTAGGGTGAAGATGCGAGAGAAAATCTGGAGGGGATCAGAGGGTCCATTTTTTCACACAAAGACAAGTTGGTATCTAAAAGGAGCTGTCCAGGGGAATGGTAGATAGAGCTAGGAACAGAACCACCATTTGAGAGACATCTGAACAGATAGTTGACTAGCAAGGTATCAAAAAGATGGAAATAATGCAGGTAAGTGGGATTAGTATAGATGAGCATTGGGGTTAGCATAGACATGATGAGCCAAAGGGCCTGCTTCTGTACTGTACAGCTCTCTGACTAGGAAATCTGAAAGTATCATGATTATATTTGGGGAAGTAGATCAGCAATACAAAGGTCTTTAGCTCCAAACGTTGTGGAATTAAAATTTCACTGGAAATTTGCAATTGTAGTTCGAAAGTATTCACAGGAAAAAAAAGTCAGTAACCATAGACTGGCTTATTGATCCTTGGTTGGGAAATGTTTCAAAACAATAATCAGGGTCAAATGAGTCACTTGGAACATTGATTTATGGACAGAGATAGATAGATTCTTGATTAATCAGGCAACAAAGGGACAAGAGATGGCAGGAGATTGAGGGAAAAAGGATCAGCCATGCTGAAGTGGCGGAGTAGACCCAATAGAGCAAATGGCCTAATTCTGCTCCCACAGCCTATGGGCTTTAGTCTGATTGATTAGAGGAAGCTAGTAAGGTTTTGATAAAGGCAAATCCATGTCCAACCGACTTGGGGTCTCTTCTGGGGAAGGTACGAACTGTACAAAAGGACGGGTTACACGTGAACCTGAGGGGGACCAATATAATTTGGCAGGGGCATGTGACCTGGACTGATAGTGCTGAGAATAGGGTAGTCGGGTTTACAAACAGAGGCTGTGTGCAGTGAGACTGCCAGCAAGGAGAGGCTGATGATGGGGCAAAATTCCAGTCAATGAGATGATGTTGCGATGTAAAAGGTGGATAAAATCAAAAAGAATGAATACTGGACTGAATGTATTATATTTGAATGCATGCAGTGTATGGAATAAGGTACATGAACAAGTTACAGATTGACAGGAATGATGTTGTGGGCATCACTGAATTGTGGCTGAAAGAAGGTTATAGCTGTGAGCGTAACGTTCAAGTATACACATTTTATTGACAGACAGGCAGGTAGGCGGAAGGGCTGGGGAGGCCCTGTTGGTAAAAAATGAAATCAAATCCTTAGAAAGAGGTGACATAGAAACAGAAGATGTAGAATCATTGTTGGTAGAGCTAAGGAAAAGACCCTGATTGGCGTTGTATACAGACCTCTGTACGGTAGTAAAGATGTGTTCTACAAATTAAATCGGAAGATACAAAATACATGTCAAAAAGGCAACATTACAGTAGTCATGAAGGATTTCAGTATGCAGGTAGATTGGAAAAGTCAGGTTGGTGCTGGATCCCAAGAGGGTGAATTTCTAGGATGCCTATGAGATGGCTTTTTAGAGCAACTCATGGCTAAACCCTCTACAGGGATCAGATATTTTGGATTGGGTGTTGTGCAACAAACCGGAATTGATTAGAGAGCTTAAGGTAAAGGAACCCTTAGGAACAAGTGATCATAATATAACAGAATTCACCCTGCAACTTGAGAAAGAGAAGTTGAAATCAGATGTATCAGTATTAAAGTGGAGTTAAAGAGGAGTAAAAGAGGCATGAAAGAGGAGCTGGTCAAAATTGACATAAGTGGACATTATCAAGGATGATGGCAGAACAGCAATGGTTGGAATTTCTGGGAGCAATTTGGAAGGCACAGGATAGATACATCCCAAGGAAGAATAAGTATTGTAAAGACAGGATGACACAACTGTGGCTGACAAGGGAAGTCAAAGACAACATAAAAGCCAAAAAGAGTATATGATCGAGCAAAACTTAGTGAGAAGTTAGACTGGGAAAGTTTTAAAAAGCAACAGAAAGCAACTAGAAAAGTCATAAAGAGGAAAAAGATGGAATACAAAGGTAAACTAGCCAATAATATTAAAGAGGATACCAAAAGTTTTGTCATATATAAAGTGTAAAGAAAGGCATGAGTAGATATTAGACCACTGGAAAATGATACTAGAGAGGTAGTAATGGAGGACAAGGAAACAGCAGATGAACTGAGTAAGCATTTTGCATCAGTCTTCACTGTGGAAGACGAATGCCAGAAGTTCATCAGTGTTAGGGGTCAGAAGTGTTACTAGAAGGTTTTCGGGAAACTGAAAGGTCTGAAGATGGATAAGTCACCTGGACCAAATGGCATATTGATGCACCATCAATAACTCTTGGAGACGTGAGGTGAGATATAGGCTTTTATTGGCTGGAAGAAAGAACAAGCAGCAATTGACCACCACATTACATCCTGGAGACTGAGGGAGGAGCAGTGTCTCCAATCGCCTTTATACCGGGGTCCGTGGGAGGAGCCACAGGAGCAGTCAGTGGGGGGCGTGTCCAGACAGGTATATGTAGCTCACCACATTCACCCCCCCTTTGTTTTAAAAGAGAGTCCCCACGGAGTGAAGTTTCTTACAAGTATATTTACAGGTTAAGTCTATCAGGTGGTTGAATCTGTCGCTGCGATCTACGTAGCACCGGCTGTGATTGCACAGGTGCCGGTGGTGATTGCACCGGAGACGGTGGTTGTGCTGGTTCCGGCCTAACTGGAGGTGTCAGCCCACTAGGCCTCAGTGATCCCTCATGCGTGTGTGAGACGCCCGGTACAGGAGTGTCTTGAGGAGTCTGTGTAGGGCTCGGTGTGCGCAGTGTCACCTTGGGTACAGCGTTCATAATTACCATGGAGTGTTTGGGGTAGTGGTCTGCGCCAGGTCGTGGACAGAGACCGTGTCCTCCCACCCATCAGGTAAGACCACGTAGGCATACTGGAGGTTCCCATGGAGAAGGTGAACCCTCTCGACCAGCGGGGAGTATTTATTGCTCCTCACATGTTTCCGGAGCAGCACTGGCCCTGGGGACGTCAGCCAAGCCGGTAGGGTGGTCCCAGTGGCAGACTTCCTGGGAAAAGAGAATAGGCGCTCGTGAGGGGTGGCATTGGTGGACGTACATAACAGGGAGCGGATAGAGTGGAGTGCCTCAGGGAGGACCTCCTGCCATTGAGAGACCGGCAACCCTTTTGACTTAAGGGCTAAAAGTGTGGCCTTCCACACTGTGGCATTCTCCCTCTCCACCTGTCCATTTCCCCAGGGATTATAGCTCGTGGTCCGACTGGTAGCAATGCCCCTAGCCAGCAGGTACTGGCGCAGCTCGTCACTCATAAAGGAGGACCCTCTATCACTGTGGATATAGCAGGGATATCCGAACAGAGTGAAGAGCTGGTGCAGGGCTTTTAAGACGGACGTGGCAGTGGTGTTAGGGCAGGGGATGGCAAAGGGGAACCGCGAGTACTTGTCGATAATGTTGAAATGTAGACTTTGCGGTTGGTGAAGGGAAGGGGGCCCTTAAAGTCAACACTCAGTCGCTCAAAGGGGCAGGTGGCCTTGATAAGTTGTGCCTTTTCAGGACGGTAGAAGCGTGGTTTGCACTCAGCGCAGACTTGGCAGTCCCTGGTCATCGTCCTGATGTCCTCAAGGCAGGTTCTGGGCTTTCACGAAATGGTAAAATCGGGTGACCCCCGGGTGGCAAAGATGTGCATGAAGGGTGTATAGCTGGTCGAGCTGTGCGCTAGCACACACTCCCCGGGATAGGGCATCAGGGGGCTGATTGAGCCTTCCAGGCCGGTACAGGATATCATAGTTGTAGATGGAGAGTTCTATTCTCCACCGCAAAATTTTATCATTTTTGATTTTGCCCCGCTGTTGGTTGCTGAACATGAATGCAACTGAGCGCTGGTCGGTCAGCAAGGTGAACCTTTTGCCGGCGAGATACTGCCTCCAGTGCCTAATAGCTTCCACTATGGCCTGGGCTTCTTTCTCCACCGTGGAGTGCCAAATTTCAGGGTCTTGAAGGGTACGAGAAAAGAATGCTACTGGCCTGCCTGCCTGATTGAGGGTAGCAGCCAGCGCAAAATCAGAGGCGTCACTCTCTACTTGGAAGGGAATGGTCTCGTCCACCGCATGCATTGTTACTTTGGCAATGTCCTCTTTAATGCAGCTGAAGGCCGCGCAGGCCTTGGCAGAGAGGGGAAATATGGTAGACTTGACCAGGGGGCGGGCCTTGTCTGCGTAATGGGGGACCCATTGAGTGTAATAGGAAAAGAAGCACAGGCACCGTCAGGGGGCTCTGAGGGTGGTGGGAAGAGGGAGTTCTAAAGGGGGGCGCATACGGTCGGGATCAGGGCCAATGACCCCGTTCTCCACGACATACCCAATGATAGCAAGTCGGGTGGTTCCAAACACACACTTGTCTCTGTTATAAGTAAGGTTCAGGGCTTTGGCCACTTAGAAAAATCATTGGAGGTTGGCATTGTGATCCGGCCAGTTGTGACCACAGATGGTGATGTTATCCAGATAGGGAAACGTGGCCTTCAGTTGGCGCTGGTCCACCATCCGGTCCATTTCCCTCTGGAAGACAGAGACACCATTTGTGACACTGAAGGGGACATGCAGGAAGTGATAGAGCCTGCCGCCTGCCTCGAAGGCGGTGTAGGGGCAGTCCTCTGGATGGATGGGGAGCTGGTGATAAGCGGATTTCAGATCTATAGTCGAGTACACCTTATACTGAGCTATCTGGTTGACCATATCCATGATGTGGGGTAGGGGGTACGCATCAAGCTGCGTGAACCTATTGATGGTCTGGCTATAGTCCACGACCATCCTATTTTTCTGCCCCGTCCGAACAACTACCTGGGCCCTCCAAGGACTCGTGCTTGGCTCAATGATCCCCTCCCTGAGCAGTCGCTGCACCTCTGACTGAATGAAGTCCCTGTCCCCCACGCTGTACCTCCTGCTTTTAGTTGCCACAGGTTTACAGTCGGGGGTCAGGTTGGTGAACAGCGGTGGAGGAGGGATCTTGAGGGTGGAGAGGCTGCAAGTGGTGTCAGTAGCGCAGCTGTCAGCATGGTGCTGGGCGGGACGTGTGGTTCGGTGTGTGTGTGTGGTCAGTAGCGGGATATATGACGAAGTCCCACAAAACTGAGGATTCCTGACAGTGAGTGGTGGGAGGGGCCCGTCATATGCCATAGTCACACTTTCGAGGTGGCTCTGGAAGTCCAGCCCCAATAGCACAGGTGCGCACAGTTAAGGCATGACCAGCAGTGCAAAGTTCCGATATTCTGTGCCCTGCACCACCAGTATCGCTACACAACCCACCCGGATGTCTGTGGAGTACGACCCAGAATCCAAGGTGACCCTCTGACTTACCGGCCGTGTCATGAGTCCGCAGCATTGCACTGTGTCCGGGTGAATAAAACTCTCAGTGCTGCCCGTGTCAAACAGGCAGCTAGTCCTGTGCCCCTTCACCAGGATGTCCATCATGGACCGTGCAAGCTGGTGTGGGGCGCTTTGGTCGAGGGTTATGGAGGCCAGAGTTGAACCACCGTCTTGGTACCCGGTAAGCACCGGTGGGTCAGGGGCGGGGCGAGGTGGCACTGACAAAGATGGCCGCCCCCATGTCTCGCACAAGGTGGGCAGACAAGATGACGGCCCCCATGCCTCGCACGAGGCGGACAGGCAATATGGTGGCGACCAAGATGGCGGCCCCCATGTCTCACACGCAGTGCTGCCTGACCCCGCTCGTGGTTCAGACTTACAGACCTTGGTGAATTGGCCCTTCTTCCCGCAGCTGGAGCAGGTCGCTTCTCGGGCCAGGCAGCGTTTTCGGGGGTGCTTTTCGAGTCCGCAGAAGTAACACCGCATGGACTTGCGACTGGCAGCAGCTATGGTCAGTTTCGAGGAGTTCGTGGACTCGCGAATGGCAGCGGCGGTGGTGAATTCGCTCACGGGAACCAACGGGGGATCGCAGTGTCTGCAGTGTCCACGGAACCGGCAGGGGATCACGTGGCTGGACAGCGTCAGCGTTGTGCAGAGCAGCCTCCAGCGTGTTGGCTGTCTCGATTGCCAAGCGTAAGGTAAGATTGGCATTTTCCAGCAGCCGCTGGCGCATGTACACTGACCTGATCCCCATAACGAAGGCATCTCGTACTAGCAGCTCCGCATGTCATTCAGCTGTCAGTCCTTTGCAGTCGCAAGCTCGCACGAGTGTCTGTAGGGCTCGGAGAAACTGCCCGATCGACTTGTCGGTTACCTGTCGCCACATCGCTAAGCGATGTCTTGCGTAGATGGTGTTCACCGGCCGCAGATACTGTCTTTTGAGGGCATCCAGTGCCCCTTGGTAGGTCCCTGATAAGGGAGAATACTTTCAGACTTACTCTGGATAGTAGTACTTTGTACATTGTGGCAGGCTCAATCACTGGAATCACTTGCAAGTATGATTGGAAGCATGCAAGCCAGAGTTCAAAAGCAAGAGCTGCTTCTGGAGCTTGGGGGTCCAAGTCTAATTTTTCCAGACGTAAGATATTTCCATGTTTTCAAACTTCCAGCCAATAAAATTGATGCACCATCAATAACTCTCGGAGACGTGAGGTGAGAAAGCAGCGATTGACCACCACACTACATCCTGGAGACTGAGACTGGGGCTGTGTCTCCAATCGCTTTTATACCGGGGTCCGTGGGAGGAGCCACAGGAGCAGTCAGCGGTGGGGGGGGGGGGGGGGCGTGTCCAGACAGGTATATGTAGTTCACCACACGTATGTAATAATCTTTCAAGAATCAACGGATTCTGGCATGGCACCTGAGGATTGAAAATTGCATATGTCACTCCACTCTTCAAGAAGGGAGAGAGGCAGAAGGAAGGAAATTATAGGCCAATTAGTCTGACCTCAGTGGTTGGGAAGACATTAGAGTTAATTGTTAAGGATGTGGCTTCAGGGTACTGGAAGCACATGATAAGATAGGCCATAATTCTCATGGTTTCCTTAAGGGAAAACCTTGCTTGTCAGATCCGTTGGAGTTCTTTGAATAAATAACACGCAGGGCAGATAAAGGAGGATCAGTTGATGTTGTGCACTTGGATTTTCAGAAGGCCTTTGACAAGGTGCCACACATGAGGCTGCTTAACAAGTTAAGAGCCCATAGTATTACAGGAAAGAGACCAACATGGATAGAGCAATGGCTGATTGGCAAGAGGCAAGCAGTGTGAATAAAGGGAGCCTTTTCTGGTTGGCTGCTGGCGACTAGTGATATTCCACAGGGGTTTGTCTTGGGCCCACTTTTTTATGTTATATGTCAATGACATTGGGTGATAGGCTTTGCGGCCGAGTTTGCGGATGGTATGAAAATAGGTGGAAGGGCAGGTAGTTTTGAGGAAGCAGAGAGGCTACACAAGGACTGTCGAGAAGTGTACAGTCATGCGCTTCGGTAGAAGAAATATAGGTGTAGACTGTTTTCTAAATGGAGAGGAACTTTAAAAAATTGAGGTGCAGAATGACTTGGGAGTCCTTGTGCAGGATTCCCTAAAGGTTAATTTGCAGGTTGAGTCGGTGGTGAGGAAGACAAATGTAATGTTAGCATTCATTTTGAGAGGACCAGAATTAAAAAGCAACAGTACAATGTTGAGGCTTTATAAAGCTTGGGCAGGGCCTCACTTGGAGGATTGTGAGCAGTTTTGTTCTCCTTATCTTAGAAAGGATGTACTGACATAGGAGAGGTTTCAAAGAAGGTTCATGAAAAATGATTCTGGGATTGAAAGGCTTATCATATAAGGAGCATTTGATGACTCTGGGACTCTATTCATTGTAATTCAGAAGAATGAGGAGTGACCTCATTGAAGCCTATCGAAGGTTGAAAGGGCTCAATAGAATGGATGTGGAGCGGTTGTTTCCAATGGTGGGGCAGTCTCAGACAGGAGGATACACCCTCAGAATAGAGGGACATCCTTTTGAATATTCAGATGAGGAAGAATATTTTAGCTGGAGAGTGGTGAATCTGTGGAATTTATTGCTGCAGGCAATGTGGAGGCAAAGTCATTGTGTATATTTAAGATAGAGATTGATAGATTCTTGATTACTCAGGCAATGAAAGGATAAGAGAAGGCAGGAGATTGGGGCTTAGACCAAGTGGCCTAATTCTGCTCTTATAGTTTATGGTGTTTAGGCTTGTGGAAAAGTATTGATTGATTAGCGGAAGCTGGCAAGGCCTTGATAAGGGAAAATCATAACAAACCAACTTGAAGGAGTCTGTTTTTACTGAAATAACACAGAAAGTATATGAGAAAAGATGCGATTGATGTAAATACAGACTTCCCAAAAAGCATTTGATAACATGCCACTTAATTGACTTGTTATTAAGAGAAAAGGCCATTGAATAACAGGGACTTGCAGCTTTGCTGGGACATTGGCTGTGAAACAGAAAACAAAGTCATTACTGTGAAACAAAGCAGGAAAGTGTACTATAGTTGATATGAGGGCCTCTGTTCTTCTAAATATAAATGATTTATACATGGGTGCATGTGACTTAGATGGTACAAAACTAGGAGGCATTGTGATTTAAACAGACTGATGGAATGAGCAGATTGAGTTTGATGCTGCAAAATATAAAGTGTCATAATTTGGTAGGAAGAATGAGTATGAAAACTAAGGTAGAGGGCTTCTGGTCAAGATGGCGCCTGCGTACAGAGCTCATTCGGTCGACATCTTCTGGATTGATCATAAAACCACATATTTCTCTTCTTTTATGTCTTTTACATTTGTTTCTCATCTTGAAAGTGATTCTGGAACTGTAGGAGCCTGTGGTTTGCTGCTTGGGGATCGTTTGGGAGTTTCAGTTGTTTCAGCGCTCTGAGAGGATTCCGGGAGACAGAGGCAGCCTGCAGGAAGCTCATGGTGAGCAGGCTGCAGGATAATGCGCAAACCGATGTTCAACTCTATTTCACCGAGTAAGGCTTCTATTGTTCGACAACTAAAGAGACAAATGAGATAGAAACATCGAGATGAACGCGGAAGGTGAGCACCGACTGTCTGCCTCTTTATTGCTGGGGGATCGCTCTGCTACCGAGACGGGATATAGTCTGTTTATCGCTGGTGAGATCACTCTGCTACAGAGAAGGAGAATGTTGCCCAGGTTTTCTTTGTTTTCAATGTGGACTTGGACTGCGGGCATTTTTTTCAGTCTTATAGTATTTTTTCATATTCTGTGTTTTTTCACCTGATCTCCCTCATTTTTTTTGCATGCAGGGGAGGGGGATTTGGGGGTCGATGTGCCTGTTCCATTTCTGTTCATATTTTGTGACGGTGGGGGCTGATGATCATGTTGCCGTTCTTTTCTTTCTTAGCTTTGTGGCTATCTGAAGAAGAAGAAGAATTTCAGAGAAGTATACATTGATAATAAATGAATCTTTGAATCTTTGAATATGTGCTTTGTTTATGGAAAATGACAGGCCCAGTAAAATAAGTGGTTAAAAAGCATAAACTATACTAAGCTATAAATAGAATCATTGAGGGGTTCTACCACAACTGTAATATTGTGTCCACCACACATTTTTGGCACACCATATTTTAGGAAAGATATGAAGGATCTGGAGAAGGTACAAAAGCCATCTACCAAAACTTATTCCAAGAAAGAAGGATCTCAATTTTATGAATAGACTGTAAAAAAAAATAACTGGACTGTTCTTGGAATGTAAGTGATTGAAAGGCAATCAAGTACATATATTTCAAATCATGAAGACAGAGTAAAACACCAAGAAGTTGTTCACTTTCATAAAGAGGTGAGGAACTAGGAAACCTGAAATGAAAGTGGCTGACAAAAAGAAAGTTTCATGCAGCTAACAATCAGAGCATGAATTGTATGGCAGTGATGAGGCAGGTTCAATTCTAGTATTTAAAGGAAAGCAAATATCTGAAAGGAAAGTTGCCGGATTATTGTAAAAGAGTTGATCCTATTGTATGTACAGTCTTTTATTAACAATGGACTGAATGGCCTCCTTCTGTACTGTAGTCTCCCTTTGTTTTTTTTCTTACAGATAATCAAGTTGCAATGATTTATAGCGTTTTCTGGTTTTATTTTAAAATTGAAGTTCAGCCAGTCGCTACGTGCCCTGGTGTTAACTACTTGGCTGTATCTTCAGTCTCTCTTAATTTGTTCCTCTTTTTCTGGTGGCCATCTGCATCTTATTAGATATAGTGAGGCATTGTATTTATAAAAAAGACCGCTATGTCTATGTGCTGTGATTATTTGTGGTATATATCAGAGGCACACAAGATAATTAAGTAAAGCCTGCACCAATGGTTCTTAACCATGTCATCACTGTGGACTGAAGCAAAGAAGAAGAGTTGATAAATGGCATATAAATCCCTCAGAAATCTCAATGAAAGTACCCCTCAGTCAATGAATTTAACTGGTGTTGTCTCAATAACTTGTGGAAAAGATTGATATGGAGCAATGAGAGAGTATTGGATGACTAGTAGGATGCTGCTCCTTTTGAAAATTCTTCCTTTTCAAGATCTGGATGTCCACCAGCAAGACCAACATTTATTACCCCTGCGGAAATTTTGGTGAGCCTTCTACTTTCCCAACTGCAGTCCTAGTGAATGTGGTCCCAAAATGCAGTTGAACAGTAGGTTTCAGAATTTACACCCAATGGCAATGAAAAATTGGTTGTCACACACAAAATGCTGGTGGAACACAGGAGGCCAGGCAGCATCTATAGGAAGAAGCACTGTTAACGTTTTGGGCCGAGACCCTTTGTCAGGACTAACTGAAAGAAAAGATAAACTGAAAGTTTCTTCCTATGGATGCTGTCTGACCTGTTGTGATCCACCAGCATTTTGTGTGTGTTGCCTCAATTTCCAGCATCTGCAGATTTCCTTGTGTTTACTTTTGAAAAATTGGCCATCCTTTTCCAGTTCAAAATGGGCACACCATGGAGGTGAATCTGTGGTTGTTAGTATTAATCAAACTGGCTGTTTTGTCTTGGATGGTGTCAGCTTTCTTAAGAGATGCTACACCACCCCGATGATTACAAATCGTGACAACCAGATATCAAGTAGGAGAATCCAAAAGCCATTCAACATTCCCTCAGCAACACAAAAACAAGAGCAAAAGAAATAAAACTCCTAATTTCTCCTTGTAGATGGTGGAAGGACATTGAGATGCTGGGGTGCAAGTCATTCACAGTAAAACACCCAGCTTCTGAAATGGCCTTGAGGTCACGGTGCGTATTTAGTTAATTCAGCTGAATTTCTGGTCAGTGCTGAGTCCTGTGATATTTGTGGAGGGAAATCGGATGATGGTAATTTAATTGAATGCAAAGGATAAATTATTACATTCACTCCTGTTAGAGGTGATCAACACCTACGAGTTTTGGAAGGCACATGTAACTTTTTAAGCCATGCCTGAATAATTTGTAGTTTGTCTGAATGAAAAAAAATGGACTGCCTCATTTGACAAGGAGCTGTGAATGGAACTGAATATACTGCAATCGATGTTAGTGTCAATCACGGCTGACATTATGATGGAAAGAAGGCCTTTGATCAAGCATGTTTTGCCTACGTGTTTGGACCTCCTGCAGTCATGTCCTGGGGCTGGGCTCACTGATATCTGGCAATTGCAGATACCTTCCATGAGAACACAGAGCAATATAGCACTAGAATAGGCCCTTAAGCCCACCATACTTGCACCAGCTAACTAAGCCCATGTGCCTGCTTATGCCACTTATGCATACCTTTGACAAGTGAGCATTTCTAAGTTGTACCATCAAAGACAGTGTCCATCATTTTGCTGGTAGTAATTAGCCCTGATTTTTATAAATGAGACACACCTGGGTAATTTTTTACTTTCTAGTGCCGGACTGGAACAGCTTGGCCTGAGGCAGAGCCAGTTCTAGGGCACAGGATGTTGTCTGGTCCCATGGCCTTTTACTATGTAAAATGCTCTTAGCCCTTTCTTGTTATTGCATGGAGACAATCATGTGGCATGTAATAAAATGCCACAATTGGAAGGATTTATATGTACTGTATATTTGATGATAACTACAGTGGACATGAATGTCAGCTTCTCTTCTCCACCCTGATCTTTTACCTTTTCTCACTTGCCTATCACTTCCCCTTGGTCCCCCACATCCTCCCCTTTCTCCTATGGTCCACTCTCTCCTATCAGATTCCTGCACCTCCAGCCTTTGACCTTTCCCACCCACTTGGCTTCACCTATCACCTTCCAGCTGGCCTCCTCCCTGTCCCCGTCCCCACCTTTTTATTCTGGTATCTTCCGCCTTCCTTCTCAGTCCTGAAGAAGAGTCTCAGCCTGAAATATTGACTGTTTATTACTTTCCATAGATACTGCCTGACCTGCTGAGTTCCTCCAGCAATTTTTGTGCATAGCTTTGGATTTGCAGCATCTGCAGACTTTCTCATGTTAGAGATTACGGTTAAGGAATCGTTGCTGTAACTTTTAAAGGTGGAAAACAATACCTGCTGAGAATGACTAGGAGAGGATATGCATTCTGTGGCCACTTGGTTAGGTACACCTGTTCATTAATGCAAATATATAGTCAGCCAATCATGTGGCAGCAACTCAATGCATGCAGACATGGTCAAGCAGTTCATCTTGTTGTTCAGATGAAATATCAGAATGGGGAAGAAATATGATCTAAGTGACGGACCGTGGAATGATTGTTGGTTTCTTGAGTATCTCAGAAACTCCTGATCTCCTGGGATTTTCACTCAGAACAAAGATTCAAAGCATACTTATTATCAAAGAATGTATAAATTATACACCTGGGAATCTGTCTGCTCATAGGCAGCCCCAAAGCAAGAAACCTGACAAAAATCTCTGCGCAGAGAGAGAGGAAAAGAAGCACACATCGTGCAAGCCAAAAACATTCCGAACCTGACTGTCTTCTTGGAGCAGCTGGAGTAGGCCCAAGCCTGGGACCCTAGTTCATCACACCAGTAGCACAGAAATGCACAGCAGACAGATCAGTTCACAGCCTCAGCTCTGCGGAGAAAGGAATAAACATTTGTGGGGAGTGAGAGAAAACAGCCCAGCCCCTTCCTCTGTCCCCAACTCTCGGACTTCCAGTCCGTCTAGGCCAGGGGTCAGCAACCTTTACCACTGAAAGAGCCACTTGGACCCGTTTCCCACAGAAAAGAAAACACTGGGAGCCGCAAAACCCGTTTGACATTTAAAATGAAATAACATTGCATACAACGTTTTGTTTTGCCTTTATGCTATGTATAAACAAACTATAATGTGTTGCATTTATGAAATTGATGAACTCCTGCAGAGAAAACGAAATTACATTTCTGCATGCAACAAAAACATTTTGACCTCCGAAAAAAAGACGTTGGGTTGAAGGTTACTTTTAAGTAAAATACTCAACGTCTATTTGAGTCCTTCTTGTATTTATGAAAAACGCCAAACTTAAATTTGCCGCCAGCAGCAAACCAAAAATAACGTCAGCCAGCTGTCAACCTGAAAAATAAAAGGACTATTTCACTGAACAATGAAAACATATGAATATACGTAAAATAATAGGCAATTAAAATATTTATCATCCTTGTTCAGGTTGACTCACACCTGACAATGCAGTCTATTCAGTAGGGATGGATCGATGCTTAGGGGAGTGACAAGGAAGGATAATGTGTTTTTTTTTCCTCTCTGAACTCACAGAAGCGTTTCCCAAACGATGTTTGCATTGCGATGATTGCAGAATGTAAATACTCTGAATTTATCATGTCGTGACCTTTTTTGAACTCTCTCAAATTGGGGAAGTGAGACAATGTGCCTTTCTGTAAATCTCTGGCAAGCAACGTCAACTTGCGCTCGAATGCCAAAACATCCTCCAACATGTGCAGGGCTGTACGTCCTTACCCCGTTGAAGAGCTGTGTTCAGCGTGTTCAGGTGCGCTGTCATGTCTACCATGAAGTGTAGCTTTTCCAGCCACTCTGGCTGTTCCAGCTCAGGAAAGGTGAGCCCTTTGCTGCCCAGGAAAGTTTTCACTTCTTCCAGACATGCGACAAAGCGTTTCAGCACCTCCCCTCTGGACAGCCAGCGATAAAAACACGTTGTAGCGGTGTGCTACACGCAGTCAGTAAACTGCAGTCAAAGATAGCTTTATTCGAACTAAACAGCCTTGCTTTTAAGCCTCCCTCAACCCGCCCCCCATGGGCGCGGATGCTGCAAAAGACACGTACTCACAAACCCCCGTAGGCTATCTCCCTTAGCCTGAACGCTGGCTAATTGTGAGCCGGTTCGGATGTGTCAGGAAATGGGTCGCCACAACGTCTTATTTAGATTGTACAAGATCACCATAATCTTCAAATTTAGATTTACATTTCAAAAACTAACGAACTAACATAAAATACATTTTAATTAAATACTGACCATGTAGCGGTGTGCTACACGCAGCGCTAAAATTACGACACGGAGTCGGTAACTGCAGTCGAAGGAAAAAACTTTATTCGAAATCTTCAGCCTCACTTTTAAGCCTCCCTCAACCTGCCCCCCATGGCGCAGAGGCTCGAAAGCTCTGTGCTCGCAAACCCCCGTAGGCTATCTAATTGTGAGTCGGTTCGGATGTGCCAGGAAAAGGGTCGCTACAACCAATTATTTCCCAAAGCAACAGGGAGCCGCAGCACAGACGTAAAAGAGTCACATGCGGCTCTGGAGCCGCGGGTTGCCGACCCCCGGTCTAGGCCAATGTTTAAATTGTCCAAGCACTGGGTGGTGCCATGTTCCTCACACCCCAATCATGGCACCCTGATGCGCTTGGGCCACCCCACCCGAAGCCAATATTGGCCTCACCAAGTTGGCCCGACACTTGGAACAATCCAACCTCACACCCAGGTTAGGTGGATGGGCATCAAAACTCTTCGGCGTCAATTCTTCCCCAAATTGGTCACTCCATCTCCAGCAGCAATATGAACCTTGGCTTGAACACGTTACATCTCGCAATGCCTCAGCATGGCTCATCCCCCAAACCAGCCTTACTTTCGCCTGCCTCCTCACCGTGTGTGGTGATAGTTCACTACTATTTGCTTCAGGAAAGATGCTACAAGTAATCTTTCTAGTCAAACCTCTTGCCCTATGACCTACCAGTAAGTTGTCACACGGCAACTCGGCAGCGCCATCTTAAATCAGAAACAGTCTCTAGAGTTTACAGAGGATGGGTGTGACAAGCAAGAAGACATCCAGTGAGTGGCAGTTCTGTGGGCAAAAGTGACTTGTTCATGAGAGAGGTCAGAGGAAGAACTGCCAGGCTCTCTCAAGACGACAGGAAGACAACAGTAATTCAAATAACCGCATGTTACAATGCTGGTGTGTCGAAGCACACTCTGAATGTACAACATGTCAAACGTTGAAGTGGATGGGCTGCAGCAGCAGAAGACCACGAATAGACACTCAGCGGCCATTTTATTCAGTACAGGAGGTACCTAATAAAGTGGCTTCTGAGTGATAATGTGTTTAAGGCCAAGGTGCAGTGATTAAATGATAAGAAACTCAATTTGAAAGCATTGCAGGAATTATAACCTTCAAGTAATAGTCATTATTTATAAGGTATTCATTGGAGAGAATGAATTGAAAATGAGAATAAGTATTTTTGCACCTTCAAGATAGCATTGACGATATGTGGTGATGTTTTGCGGACAGCTCACAGAACTACTAGATATATCATTCTGGACGACAATCACTGCAATTAGCAGCCTGTGATTTCCCTTTAAAAATGCACTTTTTACGATTTTACAATCTCCTGAAGGACTCGGCGAACTTGGCTCTTGAGAATGCAGGTCATGGTCACTGCAGGGCCAGATGCTGCCCCAGGACCCAAGAACAGAAAACTGATCCCTGCTTAGCTCTGCTTCTCCAAGAGAAATAAAGCGGCAAGCCAGGTGAAGGCAGTCCAAGAGCAGAGCACAAGCCAGCGTTGAGTAACATCTGCCTGGTTTTGACCGTCTCCCTCTCTTCTCGCTACAACCATCTGGAGGGAGGTGCAGGGCTCTTGAATCCCATGAACCAGGTTTTGGGGTAGCTGGTGCCCTACAACCAGCAGACTCCTGGACTGGCATCAGCGATGAACTGACTCGGCTGCTATGGACTCAATTTCAGGGATACAGTAGTACGCATTATTTATATACTGATGATGCACTAGCCTCTGCCCTCCACTCTGTTCTGTTCTACCTGGAAAATGGGGTCTCCTATGCCAGGCTACTGTTCATAGGCTTCAGTTTGCTGTTGAGCACCATCACACCCCAGAAACAGTGGTTGGCCTTAACAAGAACGATGGAGTACAGAGAGGAAGTGGATCGGCTGGTGGATTGGTGTGAGAAGAACAACCTAAGCCTGAATGTGGAGAAGACAAAGGAAATCACTGTGAACTTCAGGAAGGTGCAGATGAACCATCCCCCCTCTGAAAATACATGGCTCCTCCATAGAAAGAGTTAAGTTCTCCAAGTTCCTGGGAGCTCACATCATGGATGACCTCACCTGGTCCCTTAATATCACCTCCTTGAACAAGAAGGCACAGCAGTGTCTCCACTTCCTAGGGAGATTAAGGAGAGGAAGGCTCCACACCCCCATCTTAACTTTACAGGAGCACCATTGAGAACATCCTGACCAGTTGCATCTCCATCTGGTCTGAGAGCAGTTAAGCATCAGACCAGAAGTCTCTACGAAGGACCGTGAGAACAGCTGAGAGGATCATAGGGGTCTCCCTACCATCCATCGAGGACATTTGTCAGGAGTGCTGCATTCTCAGGTCTTTAGTATTATTAAGGATTCCCCTCATCCATCCAGCATCCTCTTTGACTTTCTACCATCAGGCAGGAGGCTACGATGCATAAAGACAAAAATGGTCAGGATGAGAAACAGTTTCTTCCCCCAGGCCTTTAGGCTTCTGAATTCCTTGCTGCATCGTATTCGAAATGTCACTGGTCAAACTATTATGTACCTTACAGTATTTAATTAATGCAATTTAGTTCAGTACTTCTGTGTGATTCACCTGTAGATGTTATTCTTACCTTCAGAAGTTATTATGTGTTATGTGTACTAACTGTGTTACACCTTGGTTCAGAGAAAAATCTCATTTCTGAATACATCATATGATGATATATGTTAAATACGTATATAATTGAATGACAATAAACTTGACTTGACTTTCTTACTAATTGTATGATCTGTTCTCTTTTGCACATTGGATGTTTGTCAGTCTTTGCTGTGAGTGGCTTTTCATGGATTCCATTGAGTTACTTTGTTTTGTGGCTGCCTGCAACAAGATGAATTTCATGGCTGTATGTGGTATACATACCTGAATAATAAATGAGAGCTTTGAACGAGTTGCACCGAAGATCTGTAAGCTCAGAATTGGAATAGGGGAATGAACTTCAAAGTTAATGCAGATTTTCGCTTCGGTACAAATTTAAGGATTAAATAAAACTATAAACATCTTGCAGTGAATATCGATGTAGCGATACTGAACTCAAAGGATGGAGCCAAAGAAGGAAGTTCATTGTTGGGAAAGATTTTGGAATTTCCTTTATCCTCCAGGATGATCCTGGAATAATATGATTCAACTTAAAACTGGGAGTGGTAATATTTTTTCAAGGGACAAAGCCAGATTTCTTTGGTGGATGGCCAATATTGTATGCAACCTCAGAGGGTCCTTTTATCAGTATAGAAATTTGGAATCAAAGGTATACTGCGTAGAAAACTATTGTCTTCAAAATTTAAAGCATGTTATCACAATACCCTTGGTTGGAATTACATTAAAGTTCCTAAAAAGTTGCAACGTATATAAATGTACATTCAGAGTTCTCTTTCTTCACAGTACAACACAATATATTTATGGGATTTGAATACATTACATAAAGCTTTGGCCTGCATAGAGGCTGCCTGAGGGAGTTTCACACAGCTGAAAGTAATTTAAAGGGCTCCAAAGCCATTTAAACCATTTCATATTTCTCTGCAGAGGAAACGAAGAGTTTTTGAGTTGCCAATTTTCTTCACAATGGAGTGTTTTCACCTACACTTGCCCTGATCACAGGCCACTGTCAGGGCTTGTGCTGGATAAGGAAGGGAATGAAATTCTTGTCTCTCTGGGTCTGAAGATGATTCACTTGAGAGAAAATCTGGAATTAGAAGCTCAACACCAGACAGCTGACTTCTTCGATGAGTACCTGGTGTCCCGAAGTTTCTGGAACAATGCACATTTAGTTTGAGTCTTCATTTAGCTCTGGCCTTAACTGGGTTTTGGTTTCTTTTTCCATTTTTTAAAATTTAAACTTGTGTACCTGCAATAAATAGTAGTCAGTGGCAATATTGCAAAGCAAGCCTTCTGATTGTTGAAATATGTGCTGCTTCAAGATGCTAATTGCATTTTCTATTATGATCTTGCATCTGCACATCTTCATTATATCTGAAAACTGCTTGTCCTTGTGAGTGTGAAAATCATTAGCTAGAACAAAAGTAGACAGACTGGTGCGGTTCTACTTGTTTTCATTTTTTATTAGAACATAGAACAGGAGAAGACAATTCAGGCCTTTGGCCCGCAATTGAGTACCAGCCTCTTAACCTACTCCAAGATCAATCTAACCCTTCCTTCTTAAATGGCACCCTCCATTTTTCTTTCATTTATGTGTCTATCTAAAAGTCTCTTAATTGTCCCAAATGTATCTACCTCTACCACCACCCCTGGCAGCACATACCATACATCTACCACATTGTGTGTATTTAAAAAAAAACCTTCCTCTGACATCCCCACAATCATTTCTTCTCAACACCTTAAAGTTTGCTCCCTTGTATTTCCCATTTCCTCTCTTGGAAGTATTTCTGCTTGTCTCCTTGCTCTATGTCTCTGATTATCTTGTACACCTCTAGCAAGTCACCTCTCATCCTGCTTCTCTCCAAAGAGAAAAGTTCAACCTATCTTCATAAGACATGCTTCCTGATAAATCTCCTATGCACCATCTCTAAAGCTTCCACATCCTTCCTACAATGAAGCAACCAAAACATACCAAGTGTGATTTAAGCAGTGTCTTATAGAGCTGCAAAGTAAACTTGCAGTTCTTGAACTCAATTGCCCAACTAGTGAAGCCAACACACGTTATACCTTCTTAACCACGCTATCAACTTGTACTGCAACTTTGAGAGATCTGTGGATGTGGATTTCAAAATTCCTCTATTCCTCCATGCTGTTAAGAATCCTGCCATTAACCCTGTACTCTGCCTTCAAGTTAAACCTTCCAAAGTAAATCACTTCACACCTCCTTTTGGAGAGATCTTCCACATCTCTTGTCAACCATGGTTCCTTCACCCTCTAATCCTTTCCCTGCTTAGAAGGCACAAAAGCTATCCAGAATCCCATGCAAATGTTCCCTAAACAATGTCCACATTTCTATTGTGCATTTCCTTGAGTACATTGTTTCCTAATTTATGTTTCCAACCTCCTGCCTAATAGCATCATAATTTGGCTTCCCCCAGCTAAATACTTTCCCATACTGTCTCCTCCTGTCCCTGTTCAAGGCTATGGTAAAAGTCGGGGAGCTGTGGTCACTGTCTTCAAGATGCTCACCCACTGAGAGATCTGTCACTTAGCCAGATTCATTGCTTAGTATCAAATTCAGTATGGCCTCTCCTCTAAATGGTCTCTCTGGAAACGGTGTCAGGAATCCTTTCTGGGCACACACCTAACAAATTCTGTCCCATCAAGGCCTTATGAACTGAGGAGGTGACAATCAATATTGGAGAAGTTGAAGTCACTCCAAGTACAAGTTGTTATTTTTACATCTTTCTAAAATCTGCCTCTTGAACTGCTCCTCTCTGCCTTCGTTGCTATGTGTGTGTGTGTGTGTGTGTGTGTGTGTGTGTGTGTGTGTGTGTGTGTGTGTGTGTGTGTGTGTGTGCACACGTGTGTGGGGGGGGGGGGGGGTTCTATATAATACTCCTGATAGAGTAATTACTCCTTTCCTGTGTTTTACTACCCCACACTGGCTCAGTAGATGATCCCTCCAGGACATTTTCGCTTTCTGCAGCTGTGATACTACTGCTGATTACCAATGCCATTCCCTCATCTCTTTTACCTCCCTCCCTATCCCTTCTGAAACATCTATACCCCAGAGCATACTGTGCTTGTGACAGCCAAAACTCCGTAATGGCCACAATTTTGTGGTTCCATGTACGGGCCCTGCTTTAATCCAAAAAGTATTTCTGATACTTTTTGGATCTAAGTAAACGCATTGTAGTTTATCCAACTGACTGAAATTATGCCCTTTCCATTGCCTATCACCTAACTGTACACCAACTTCTCCGTTCTCTGACCTATCACTCTGATCCCCAACCCCCCCGTCAAACTTCCCTAACAGCTCTATGAAACTTGCCTGCAAGAATATTGGTTCCTTCGAGTTCAGGTGTTACCCATCCTCTTTGTACATGTCATGCCTTCCCCAGAAGAGATCCCAATGAGGTTTGCTACACTGGCTGCTTATCCCCTTTTCCTCTCCTAATGGTCACCCAGTTAGCTGTGTCCTGCATCTTAGGTGTAACTCTCTCTATATTTCCTGTCAATTTACTTCTCAGCCTCCACGATGAACCAAAGTGCATACCGCTCCAGCTCTAGTACCCTAATGAGGTCTGTAAGAAGCTGCAGATTGATCTGCTTCTTGCAGGTGTAATCATCAGGGGCACTGGTGGGCTTGCCAGCTACTGCAGTCTGGGTGAGGAGATGCCAGAGGCGGTGTAACATGGCCTTTGAGCTCGGCTGGGGGCTGCCCTCTACTGACAGTGCTGCCCTCTGGTGTTCAATCAGTGGAGTGACAGGTTAGATTGCTGGGACCTGTACCACCAGTTTGCATGTCCCTCAGGGACTTGGACTATACTTGTGTTTTCTTGAGTAACAACGTATGTTTTTTTTCCTCTTGCTATTTAGGAAATATGTTATGCACCTTGGCCTGAGATTCGACTGTATCTACGTATGGTTTGAATGATAATTAAACTGGATTTGATTTGATTTCCCTGTCTTCCCACATCTCACAAGAGGAGCATTTCATTGTCTTGACTGGTATTCATTCCTACTGCTCTACCTGTGCAATAAGAAAGAGAGAAGCTTATCAGAAACTTACTTTAGCCTCTGCGTCTTCTCGCCAATGCCTCTTGAGCTAAAGTTTCAATCTTTCTGCTCTACCCCTGTCTCACTCACACATTGTCCACTCCACCTAAACCTAACTCTTTTATTGTTCCTTGCTCAGTGCCTAATTAGCAAATGATCTCAAGCCCGTTGAAAAGTCCTGACCAGTTCTGCTTGCTAAAATCTGAAAATGTCGGAATTTTGACATTATCCACAACATGACCATTAATTTATATAAAGCAATGAGCATTTACTGATTGTTGCTTTGGATTTCAGGCATCTGCAGAATTTCTTGTGTTTATCATTTACTAATTGCACGTAGTTAGAACTTGCAGTTATGTACCAAAGGTCCAGGTTTGTCTATCCAGCAAATTCCATCCTTGACCAAAAAAAATTCCATTTTACAGAGTTAGAATGGTGCTGTCCTATTCTGACAGATATGAACATCAGACAAGGAACATTTCACCACAGGAAGAGGCCCTTTGCCCCATGAAGTTGTGCCGAACAAAATAAAATAGTAATGAAAGGCCTAATAATGCTAATCCCTGCTGTCTACACAACGTCCATATCCCTCCATTCACTGCATACTCATGTACCTATCTAAGAACTTTTAAAATCCCTCTATCATTCTTAACTCTACTACCACCCCAGCAACATATTCCAGACATCCTTCATTCTATGTAACAAAAACACTTGCCCCTCACTCTTTCTTTGAACTTATCCCTTCTTACTTTGAGTCATGCACTCTGGTAATAGACATTTCAATCCTGAAGATAAGATTCAGGCTACCTACTCTATCTATCCCTCTCATAATCTTGTGAACTTCTTTCAGATCTCCCCTCAGCCTCCACAGGTCCAGAGGAAACAACTCAAGTTTGTCCAACCGCTCTTTATAGCACATGCCCTCTAATCCAGGTAACATGCTGGTATCCCTCTTTTGCATCCTTTCCAAAGCCTTGATACCCTTCCCATAATGAGATCATCTGAACTGATTGGAATACTCCAGATGTGATCTAACCAGAATTTTATAAAACTGCATCAAAACTTCCTGACTCTTCAACTCAGTTAATAAAGTTAACTCAGATTCATAAAGTCCAGCATAAAATGCATTTTCTTTCCCAACCTATTGTTGTGTTTAACCATTTTCAAGGAGATATGGACTTGGACCCCAAGATCCCTCGGCACACTAATACCGTTAAAGCTCCTGCTATTGATGGTACTGTCCCTTTGCGTTTGATCTCTCGAATTGCAACATCTCATGCGTGGCCAGATTATCTTCACATACATCTACAACTGATCTATATCCCTCTATATCCTTTGCCAATCTTTCCCACCTTCCACATGTCAACAATCTTCGTATCATCAGCAAACTTACTAACCCACCCACCCGTGTTTTCATCCTAGTCATTTATATACATCACAAACAGCAAAGGTCCCAGAATGGATCCTGCGGAACACTGCTAGCCATGAACCGGATAAGACCTGCTGACCATAAAGACAGGATCTTATTCAAAGTCATTAATTCATTTGCAGCAATCCATTACTTAGTTATATGTAGCAACAAAATGGCTGATATTCAAGATGCGTTATGGTAGCCTAACAGAGGCATAAACATTGATTGTGTTTATGCTGACTACCTGAGACAGAACCCCATTAAGTTTGCAATGATATGCTGATTTTTGATTCCTTATTTAGCACTCCATGAATATTGTCATTCCTAACTCTGCTGGTTTATTCATTTATCACTGACGTTCTTCATAATCCATACTGACTCTCCCATACCCTGACAAGTTTTTGAAAGGGAGCGCAAGGGGAGTACTAACACTCTCAATTGAATGGCCCGAGGGAAAGTTGATGAACAGATGAACCTGGGGGTACAGCCCTTAAATCCCTGCAAGTGGCTGCAGAAGCAGTTAAGCTGGTGATGAAGGGATATTGAAGCTTGCCTTCATCAGATATGATGTAGAATAAAACATTAGTGAGGCTATTACTGAAATACTGTGTGCAATTCTGGCCACCATACTATAGGAAGGATGTGATTGTGGTGATGAGGCTGCAGAGGAGATTCATCAGGATGTTGCCTAAGTTGAAGGGACTCAATAGATGGGGTTTGTTTTTCCTGGCGGGAGCTAAGGGAGCTAAGGGATGACCTGATAAATGTACATAGAAATATGAGATGACAGGATTGACAGTAAAAAATATTATCTCAGTGGTGGAGGTGTCAAAAAAGGAGAGAAGCTATGGGTTTGAGGTTTAGAGAGGATCTGAGAGGGGAATTTTCTCACAGACAATTGGAGTCTGGAATACACTGCCTGAAGATGTGGTGGAGGAAAACACCCTTATGATATTTTAGAATCATTTGGCCATGTACTTGAGCCATCAAGACATAGAATGCTGCAGACGTTATGCAGGTAACTAGGCTGAGTGTAGATAGGTACAGTGGACAGCATGGATGAGGTGAACTGGAGGGTCTTTTTCTATGTTCTATGATTCTATATTGACTGTGACATTCTTACTTTTGATTTCAAATTGATGTAGGAGTTTGACCCTTTGGAATCTCAGAGCCTCACATTCACGGAGTAATACATCGTGGAGATAGGCCCTTTGGCCTAACTTATCTATGCCAGCCATTTTAAGCAGCTCCATTTGCCTGAGTTTGGCTCATATTCCTCTAAACCTTTCCTATCCATCTTTAAAATGGAGCTTTTGTTCCTCTCTCAACTACTTTCTCCGGCAACTTATTCCATGTTACATGCCCACTACCCTTTACATGAAGAAGTTGCTCATTAGGTCCCTTTTAAATCTTTCCCCTCTTAAATTATCCTAAGCACTTTAGTTTTTGGTTCCCTTTCCTTGGGGAATAAAGTCTGTGTACAATCCACTACGAATGTCCCTCATGATATTATACAGCTCTATTGGATCACCTCTCAGTATCTGATTTTTCAAGAAGTTCTCTTTCAACCCGCCCAACCTCTCAATATTGTTCAGGCCATCAAGTCCAGGCAACATTATTGTAAATCTTCTTTGCACTCTTTCCAGCTTAATGACGTCTTTCCTATAAGAGGGTGACTAAAATTGCACACAGTACAAGTGCAATCTCGCCAGTGTCTGCATAACTACAACCTCACATTAGAACCACTATACTCAATGTCCCGACCAATGAAAGCCAGTGTTCAAATCACTATCCTATCTACCTGTGATGGCTCTTCCATTGAACTATGTACTTGTAATTCTAAGTGCCTTTCTTCCACAGATCTACCATGGCTCGACCATTCACTGTGTAAGTTCTACAACAGTTTGACTTCCCAGAATTAAATACCTCACATATTTACTAAATTGAAAGCCATTTACCAGTCTGTGGCCCACCTACCAAACTGCTCAAGATCTCCAGTAAATATTGATAACTTCATTCACTGTCTACAATACCACTTATTTTATGCAGATTCTCATACGAATCCTTTAATTGATGAACATTGAAGCACCAATCTATGTGGTACAGAACCCCAGACCAAGGAACCCTTTGCTTCCTACCATCCATTATGCATCCAGTCATCTAATGCTCCCTGAATCCCTTGCAATCTAATCTTGATAAACCTCTATTAGCAATGCAAAACTCAAAAAAAATCTGTGATCCCCCAATTCTCCAAAAAGAAATACATTGTACACATTAAGGGATCCCTTTACAGTGTATAAGAACTTGACCGCCAGTTAACAAGGTTGACATAATATGCATAAACCAGGAAAACTAAATTTTTGCATTATTTAAATATGCAATTAAGCTCTTACATTAAACACTGAGAAGAGATATTGCTGGAGTAACTCAGATCAGGATTGTCCTATTGAGCAGAGGAAGTAGTGAATGAGTTAATAAAATTGTAATTTTCTGGAGCAGACTCAAACAATTCATGCCGACAAAAATACTTCAATTGGAAGGAATCTCCTGGCTAAATTTTAATGGCTATTTCTTTTTTAATATAGATTGTGTTTCAATTCTGAGTGCACCAGTATATATATGTACATAAAATTTGACTTACCTTCAATATAAGTTGAATTGGCACTGAATGTTGGATAGAAAGAATTTTCTTTCTACTGTAAGACAGACAGACAGACATACTTTATTGATCCCAAGGGAAACTGGGTTTCGTTACAGCTGCACCAACCAAGAATAGTGAAGAAATATAGCAGTATAAAACCATAAATAATTAAATAATAAGTTAATCATGCCAAGTGGAAATAAGTCCAGGACCAGCCTATTGATTCAGGGTGTCTGACACTCAGAGGGAGGAGTTGTAAAGTTTGATGGCCACAGGCAGGAATGACTTCCTATGACATTCAGTGTTGCATCTCGGTGGAATGAGTCTCTGGCTGAATGTACTCCTGTACCTAACCAGTACATTATGGAGTGGATGGGAGTCATTGTCCAAGATGGCATGCAACTTGGACAGCATCTTCTTTTCAGACACCACTGTCAGTGAGTCCAGTTCCACACAACATCACTGGCCTTACGAATAAGTCTGTTGATTCTGTTGGTGTCTGCTACCTTCAGCCTGCTGCCCCAGCACACAACAGCAAACATGACAGCACTGGCCACCA
This sequence comes from Hypanus sabinus, assembly GCF_030144855.1. Taxonomy (NCBI): domain Eukaryota; kingdom Metazoa; phylum Chordata; class Chondrichthyes; order Myliobatiformes; family Dasyatidae; genus Hypanus; species Hypanus sabinus. Next base: position 49,342,743 of record NC_082722.1, read on the forward strand.
CAGCCTCGTAGAACATCCTCAGCATCATCCGGCAGATGTTAAAGGACCTCAGTCTCCTAAGGAAGTAGAGACGGCTCTGACCCTTCTTGTAGACAGCCTCAGTGTTCTTTGACCAGTCCAGTTTATTGTCAATTCGTATCCCCAGGTATTTGTAATCCTCCACCATGACCACACTGAACCCTTGGGTGGAAACAGGGGTCACCGGTGCCTTAGCCCTCCTCAGGTCCACCAGCAGCTCCTTAGTCTTTTTCACGTTAAGCTGCAGATGATTCTGCTCACACCATGTGACAAAGTTTCCCACCGTAGCCCTGTACTCAGCCTCATCTCCCTTGCTGATGCATCCAACTATGGCAGAGTCATCAGAAAACTTCTGAAGATGGCAAGACTCTGTGTTGTAGCTGAAGTCTGAGGTGTAGATGGTGAAGATAAAGGGAGATAGGACAATCCCCTGTGGAGCCCCAGTGCTGCTGACCACTCTGTCTGACACACAGTGTTGCAAGCACTCATAATCACTTAAAGATCACTTTTTTTCTTGGTGGACTTTAAGAGTATATGCAAGGAAGGCCAGTTCAACCAACACTGATTTCATTTACACGCCTCTGAGAAATAATCCCTGTGGAGTAGATAATCAGTTTCTCCAAGATTGTGTGCTGGAGATCTGACAGATGCTGCATGGAGAGCTGTTGCAGTAGAGAACCATGCCGGAACCAACTTGCCCTACGCTGCTGCCTGGGGAAGGCTGTGAGCACTTCATTCTCAAGGCGGGCAGAATGCATCACTTTTCCTTGGTGCTGTCAGTACTTATGGACATCACTGATTTTTCACCGTGATGCAAGGGATGATAGACTAAATGCATATTGTGCAAAAAGGCTTCAGCAAAAAACAAAAACAAAGTTTCGTCAGACTACTGGGGGTCCCAGTCCCTTATTATTCAAGGTGGGTGCAACCATGCCCAGGTGATGGTGAAAGCAGGGAAGACAATTACAAATTTTATTAATGCACCAGCAGTCAATTACTTCAGTCACGTTCCAGCCTCCACGTTGGGGAAAAAAAAACAGGTTGCTGGTGATCCAAGAGAATGCAGCTCCCTGAATATGGAGCAAACTGCTGGAGAGTTTAGTGGATTGCACAGCATCTGAGAGGGGAAAGGAACTGGATGTTTCAGCTCAAATTTGAGAGTAAAGAGAGAAGATAACAATTACAAATAATAGAGGGGGAGAGGTGAGACTGGAGACAACTTACAATAGGCAGACTAAGGAGGGGTGAAGGATGACAGGTGGATGAAGCTAGGTAATGGAGAGTCAGTGGTCTTTCATCATGGCTACACCAAAGTTATTCATTTTTAACAAGAGCTCCAGAGCAGATGTTTATATCAGGTTTCCTGGACCTATCTAACTCACGTTCATCATGGACATCCAATCTCTCTGTTCCTCTTTCCCATCCCAGGAGTTTTTTTTAAAGAATCCTTCACTTTTTCCTAAAACAGATGGTCAACCTACTCACCTTTGCTGACATATTTTTCACCCTGCTGAACTTGTCTTTAACATTGAACAATTTCTCCAAATCAAAGACCTACCCACCAAATCTCAAAAGGGCTTTAAGTCATGCCTCAATTTGACTCACTGAATTCCCCCAGCAGGTTGCTTATCACTTCAGATTCCAATATCTGTACTCCCTTGTGTCTCCGAGTTATCCCTCTATTTGTGAGGCAAACGAAGCTGTTGTTTCAGTCTATTCAGGTCCCTTCCCCAAACTCTGTTCCATGACATTGCTATAACATTAAAAGTGTTTCCTGCAGTTGTACAGACCTTTATAACATTATTTTTCTGAAAATTTCATGGATACATAGATGCAAGTTGGTGGCAAGCATTCATAGGAACATGAAAGGCACGTTTCAATATTTTCAAACATTAGTGGGGGATGTAGGGGTGGGAATGTTTTTGTAAAAATGGTTCAGCACTTATTTTTGGATGGATGCTTTTATGGATTCAAAGGGAATCTGGTAATATATGGTTTCATGAGGGACCCTTGGTGATACATTATTTTTAGTGCTCTGTTTTTCCTCCTCCTGCAGTCTGTACATTAGAATATTTAAAAGGGTAACATCATTTGTGTTGTGTTTTGTAACTTTAAAACATTAAGGTGATTCAAAGGAAGGCACAGCATCCAAAATGCAGGTGTAGTTTGAGTTTACTTTAAGCAAGGCACACGTTACCATGTGATAGTGTGATGACATATGCAGTTAGTGTATTGTACATTAATTATTTAAACCACAATAATGCTTAATTATGCTTAATTAACCTAACCACACACACACACACACACACACACACACAAGATTACTTAAATATTATTGAAATATTAAATACTCTTTAATATTAAATATTAAAAAATAATCTGTTCCTTTTCGGGTTGAAAATTTGAAGTCATATAATGTTTAGAGTATAATTCTGAAGGTGGATCTCTTCAAACACCTGAGGTGCACCTTGTGGCTTGTCTAACAAATTATTTGCTGGTGATACAACATTCATTGGGCCTTTCTTGTGTCTCATTGCCTGGGATTTGTCACAGGTAGCGTGTCGTATTTTAAGCTATCTTGGATTTGAGAACTCAGGATAAAACAGACCTTATTCCAGCAGGCTAAAACCTTCTGCCACTACGGTTCCTGAAACACTGCTGTTTGTAGTTGCTAAAGAATCCAATCTTTGCTTCTAAAACTTACATGCTAGGAGAACAATGTTGAGTCCTGTACTTGCTCATATCTGCTCCTTCTCCTGAGGAGATGCATACACACAATTCATTCTGTTCCAGGGAAATATACAAGAGCATGGGTTCACGCCTGATTCCTGATGCACTGATGTTTTATGGTTTTAACTGTATGCAGCCCACATACACTTCCAGGTTAAAATTTATGAGCAACACACACAAAATGCTGGAGGAACTCAGCAGGCCAGGCAGCATCTGTGAAAGAGAGTACAGTCAACGTTTCGGGCCAGAACCCTTCTGTCCGAAGCGTCGACTGTACTCATTTGCAAACAAACTGATCCAAAAATCCAAAATGCACTTTATAATAATGTTACTGAATTTAATCTCAGAACATTGAATAAATTATAGAAAGATGATTAATAAATGCAAATTGTTATGCCGAAATATTTTTTGCAAATTGGCATTCTTATGGAAGTCACTAATGCACAATAAGTAGTGTTAAATAAATGTAGAGTTTCATCTTGCCCTAGATCCCATTGTGACCTGTACTTCCAGCAATTAGATAATGCGTGCAGTGTTGTTTTATCTGAGTAATCGACAGGCATTCATACGGTAACTCTTCGGCACATAGAATGAATTCACTAAAATAGCATCTGGACAAACATCTGCCACAGATGTGCATTTATGAATGATTGCTAAAAATAGCCCATTTCCTGTCCAGGAAATGGACAGCTTTGTTGTACTAGTCCCTGAGAATGTCCACTTGATTGTGTGGAGCCCATGTGTGGATTGCTAATAAAGCATCGAAGGTAAGTGATGTAAAATGATCTCTCACTGACCCCACACAGAGCTGACACAAGACAAGAGAATTATATGTACTCAAAGTCAATCTAGCAACATCTGAGCATCTACAGCTGCAGTTATAGGCAGAATTTGGATGTGCCCATCATGATTGTGAGTAATTATACAAGTACCATAGAAATGCCTTTCATTGGGTGTAATAGTTGACTGGAACTTTGTTAACATGGTGGTTATTGTACAGCTGTAATTTACGTTTCATTGCAAATTGGGTGTGCATGATTGGTCTGACTAGGAGAAACAAGTTGTGGCATTTGTAATCCATTTATCCATTTGCTAAAAAAATATGAATTGAATAAAGGAGCACATCTGTGCATAGTCCTTGTTTTATTATCTTAAGGAGTTGTTATGTAGAACCTGAAAAAATATTATACTGCTAGAACAATTCTCCATCTATAATTTCAATCTTATAAAAACAGCTGACAGATTTGAAAATACTTCTATATTCTGGATCTGTTGCTACTTGTTAATATGTCAGTTCATTAGAAAATGTATTGATGTCCATAATTTACAACATGTCAAATAACATATTTTGAACCCCTTGAACAAAGTTCCACAAGGCTGCTTGTCACAATGATTATTGCATTGAGTAAGAGAGGTTGCACCAACATTATAATATCTCCTCATTTGATGAGGGGTCTGCTTCCCTCCTGTTGAGACTTGTGCATGTTTAAAATTTGTTCATGTGCTACACACCTGCATTCGAAACCTGGCCCCTTACACCCCAGCTCCCACATTGCTATTGTAAAGCCGCACTGTCAAGGCAAATGAGTAGCCTGGAGAAATATATACCCTTTTTGCTGAAATATTGCCTTCAATTTACTGCTTTCCGTGAGCAACATGGTCGAGCTCTAAAACAGATTAGGGAATGGAATCAAATCTGTTTTTGTGTTCAGACATGTTGTCCTGCACTGGCCGACCAGATGGACAAGAAGAAACCACTTAATTTATTTATAAGTATTTATAAAGATATATTGAAATATTTATGTGGTAAAGAAGATTCAAGACTATAAAAGATATAAATTACATTTGTTTATGCAGTATATATTCAATGTAGAGATAAGACAAGACAATGGAGAAGAGTTTTAATGTTTGAACTTAATAAGGGCTCTGATCATTATTTGACTGGTGACCAGCCCAAACATAAGTTTTTGACACCGACAAGCAGGCAATCCTTTGAATGAAAGAATGAACATATAACTAGTACTTGATGGCTCTGGATTTGCACTCATTCAAGTTTAAAAGAATGGAGGGGGTGGTTGGGGGAATCTCATTGGAACCTGTTGAATATTGAAAGGCCTAGATAGAGTGGACATAGAGAGGATTTTTAGAATCAGAGGGCATAAGCTCAGAACAGAGGAACATCTCTTTAGAACAGAGATGAGGAGAAATTTCTTTAGCCAGAGGGTGGTGAATCTATAGAATTCGTTGCCACAGGCAGCTGTGGAGGCCAAGTCACTGGGCATATTGAAAATGAAAGTTGATAGGTTCTTGATTAGTAAGGGTCAAGAATCATGTTGAAAGGGATAAATCAGCCATGATCGAACGGAACAGCTGACTAGATGGGATGAATGGCCTAATTCTGCCCCTATGTGTTATGAACATCATTATTCTAATAGTAATTTATTGCTACAATAATATTTGAATTACATGTTACTGCAATTTTTGTAAACACCATCGGTGGGTAATTTTAAAGACTACAAAGAGAGCAAGTAATTATAAAAGGATGCTATTCTCTTAACATTAGTTTCAATTTATAATGTACTTGTGATGTCAAATAAACTGTCCTTTAATGGATTCATTATTAGAAATCACAATCTCATGACAAATAAGTAGTTAAATGGACAATTGAGAGTATTTTAAAGGGGCAGAATAAGAAATGCAAAGTTGTGTAGGGAGGAAGTTCCAGAATGTATGCCTGGTCATAGGTATCATAATGTAATGTAATGTATCAGGTAAGAATACACAGCAACCACAGGCCGAAGAGTGCAGATCAGGGAGGGTGGAGAAAAAATGCAAAGTGAAGTTGGTTTACATAGATGGAGAAGGGAAAGGCCATGAAGGTGCAAGAAGATTTAAAGAAAACCAGAAGAATTTTATGGTGTAGACTTTTGAGGAATGGGAGAGAGTACAGGCTAGCAGAGATAGAATAAATCAGCAAAATGGGTTTGGAAACGAGCAGCAGAGTTTAAAGTAATCTAAACTTTACAGAACAATAGGAGCACTGGAATAATGCAGAGTGTGTGTAACAAAGGCAAGTATATAAGTTTCTACAAAAAATGGGCTTAGGGTATTCATAAAGAATTGAATCTGCAGATGTTGGAAATAAATAAAAACAGAAAATGCTGACAGAACTCAACAGGCCAGACAGCATCTATGGGAGGAGGTAGGGTTTCGGCCTGAAACATCATCACTACCTCCTCCCATAGATGCTGTCTGGCCTGCTGAGTTCTGCCTGCATTTTGTGTTTTTATTCATAAATGATGTTAGAAATTACTTACAGTGTATAACAGGATGGATATAGACTCAGAAACTCAACTCCATCTCTCCAGCAAAAAGGTTAAAATAGGTGCAAAAATATGGAGTTTATGAAAGGGAGGCAATGACTCACAGTTCCATATATAATTGGAAGAATGCATGGTTCATTCTGTGGCTAGATCTTGAATAAGCAATTTGACCACAGTGGAAGAGTGAGCTAGGTGTTAGAAATGTCAAATTTAATTAGTAGAAGCGGATATCATTGCTCCAGATAGTGCTGGCAAAAGTCAGCTCAAAGATAAACAAGAGAATCAGAATCAAGTTTCATATCAGCAGCACGTCATGAAATTTGTTGACTTTGCAGCAGCAGTGCAATGAAATACACGATAAATCTTTAAAAATGGAATTACAGTGTGTGTGTGTGTGTGTGTGTGAATTAAATAGTTAAGGTAAGTAGAGCAAAAAACAGAAATTTTTAAAATGTAGTGAAGTAGTGTTCATGGATTCAATGTCCATTTAGAATTTGGATGGCAGAGGGGAAGAAGCACTTCCTGAATCGTTGAGGGTGTGCCTTCAGACTTCTGTACTTCTTTCCTGATGGTAATAATGAGAAGAGGCCATGTCCTGGGTGGTGAATGTCCTTGAATGTGGATCTAACTGATTTAGAAGCATGGAGTTTCCTAATGGAGCGAGATAGGTGGTGTATAACAACTATACACCAAAAAGGGAGATTTTTAGTTCTAATAAGTAGAAATTTAATTCTAAAGAGTGGGCATGATTTGGTCAGGTGACAGATAAAAGAGCTCAAGTGATTTTAAACTTGATCAAAGCATGTAACCTGTTGCCTCGGGAGCTGGGTCATCTAAATATTTTATGATGGCTGCTGTCCTGATCTCTTCTACTGCGATCCAACTTTTAACAAGAGCCAGCCAAGTTTCCGGAGGTGAGGAAGTCCATCGGTTTCTGAACGGAGGATTTTCTGAGCCTGCATGAAGCCAATGCCATGTCCAGGAATTTCAAATCATGAAGCACTCAGCCTCACTGACGTCAGAGACCAACCTCTCCCAAGCGAGTTAAATTTTGTTTAAAAAGCTACAAGGTTCTGGAAGTGTGCAAAAGTGTACAAAGAACAGAAAATGTTTGAAAAATTCAGCATGTAAGGCAGCATCTGTGGAAATAGAAATGGAGTTAATGTCCTAAGTTAGAATCTGAGTGAGTTACCTTGTTATTCCTCCTGCACCTCACCCCCCCCCCCCCAACAAATTTATGTAAGGTCGGAAGAAAGTAGATTTGCAGTAGAATGGATGGGGTTTTTGCATTTTTGTTACAATTATAACCCTCCCTCACTCACCTTTTGAATCCATTCTTTAGGAAGTGTTAAGCCTCTTTGTGTTCAAAAAGTGTTAATCTATTTTAGAGGAGAAAAGAAATCACAGCAACATATAATGCGTTTCACTAGTGTACAGAGAACTTATCCTTTAGTCATGGACAGGAGAACTTGAACTTCGTTGCAATCAACAGATTGAGAATTAATTACTGGACAGAAAGCAGTCTGTGACCAGTGAGGTACCACAATAATAGTGCTTGGACCCTACTCTTCATGATCTATCATCACTGCAAAAATTTCTATCTCCTAGTTTGCTGACAATATTGAATGAGTGAGGAAGTTCAAGGATGAGTGAGTGGGAGAGAACATGGCAGATGGAATATAAAGTGTGGAACAAAAACGTGAGGTTGTCCACTTTTGTACACATACTGCAAAACAGACCATTTACAAAATGATGAAAGATTGGGTTATATTGATACTCACAGCAACTTTGTCGTGTCAGTAACAGAAGGCTAAAATACAGATGTCTGAGATGATTAGAAAGGTAATAGCTTTTATTGTGAGAGGCTTTGATTCCAGGAAGTCCTACTTTATTCAATGTTGCTTTCTGTACCTAAGACAGGATGCATTTGTCATAGAGGAAGCACATAGTGAAGATTGGTTCCAGGAATGAGTGATTTCCTATATGAAGAGGAATTAAATAAATTAGGATTGTATTCTCAGGAATTCAGGTTAAATGCAGGGAGATTATGCTCTGGCTCAGGGGAGAACGATAAGAGTGCACAGCCTGAGAATAAATTGTAGTGTAGGCTGTATGTAACTCGGAAGAAATGTTTTCACTCAGAGGGTGGTGAACATTAGGAACCTTCTGCCCAAACAAGTGCGGAAATTCAATCGTTATGTTTATTAAAAACAGTATTGATTGGTTTCTAGCCGTTAAGAGGATCAAAGAGTATATGGATAGTGCTGGAAAATTGGCCTCAGACATGATCTTGATGAAAGGCTGAGCAGACAGGAAGAGTTACATGGTCTGTTGCTGCTGGTATTTTGTATGATCTGTAACAATGAGACCAATTATAATGAAAAAAATCTTAAAAATGGGAACTTTAGCATTTCGGTCCACAGTGGCTCTTTTATTAGGTACACCTGTACACCTTATTAATGCAAATATCTAATCCACCAATCAGATGGCAGCAACTCAAAATGCATAAAAGCATACAGACATGGTCAAGAGATTCAGTTGCTGTTCAGATCAAACATCAGAACGGGGAAGAAATGTGATCTAAGTGACTTTGACCATGGAATGATTGCTGGGATGGTTTGAGTACCACAGAAACTGCTGATCTCCTGGGATTTTTATGCAGAACAGTTTCTAGAGCCTGTAGAGAGTGGCGTGAAAAACACAAAAAAAAATCCAGTGAATGACAGTTCTGTGGATGAAAGTGTATTGTTAATGAGAGAGGTCAGGGGACAATGGACAGACTGGTTCCAGCTGGCAGGAACATGACAATAACTCAGACAACTACCTGCTACAACAGTGGTACACAGAAGAGCACCTCTGAATGCACAACATGTCGAATCTTAAAGTGGATGGACAACAGCAGCGGAAGATCACAAACATAGTTCAAATTCAATTTAAGTTTATTTTCATCTGCCTGTACACGCATACAACCAAGTGAAACAACATTCCTCCAGACCTCAGTGTGCCCGCAAAGCATGTAGCATACACAGCACATAAACCAAAATACTACGTTAACTAAGTAAATAAAGTATAATTCAAAATGCATGTGTGCAGCACAAGTAAACAGTAAACAGCTTGCTGTCCTGGTGACAAGATCTTGTGCTAGCAGGGTTTTCATTAAGCTCAGAATCATCGCTGGCATGTGTTATGAAATTTGTTGTTTTGCTGCAGCAGTACATTGCAAGACATAATAACTATAAGCTACAATCATAAGTGTAAATAACAAATGAAAATTAAATTAAATTAATTAAAGAGTGAGGGGGAAATACTGAGGTAGTGTTCAAGGGTTCATTGTCTATTCCAAAATCTGATGGCAGAGGGAAAGTAGCTGTTCCTTAAACATTGGATGTGTGTCTTCAGGCTCCTGTACCTTCTCCCTGATGGTAACAATGAGAAGAGGGCATGTCCTGCATGATGTGGGTCCTAATGTTGGATGCTACCTTCTTGAAGCATCGCCTGCTGAAGGTATCGTGGATACTGGGGAGGATAGTGCCCATGATGATGCTGTCTGCATTTACGACCTTTTGCAGCTTAGAATGCTCTCCATGGTACAGCTGTAGAAATTTGTGATTGTATTTCTGTTGTTTGCACGTTTTTAAAAATCTATTCAATATACGTATACTGTAATTGATTTACTTATTATTATATTTATTTTTATTTCATTTATTACTTTTTTCTCTATGCTATGAATTGAATTGCTTCTGCTGTTAGCAAATTTCATGTCACATGCCGGTGATAATAAACCTGGTTCAGATTCTGATTCTGACATACCAATTATCCTCAAATTCCTAATGAAATACAGCCACCGTCGTGCCTTCTTTGCAATTCTATCAATATGTTTGACCCAGGTTAGATCCTTAGAGATTACACCCAGGAACTTGAAACAGCTCACTCTTTCCACTGCTGATCACTCAATGAGGACTGGCATGTTTTCCCTCAATTTTCCCTTCCTGAAGAGTCCACAATCAATTCCTTGGCCTTATGATGGTGTGTGTGTGTGTGTGTGTGTGTGTGTGTGTGTGTGTGTGTGTGTGTGTGTGTGTGTGTGTGTGTGTGTGTGTGTGTGTGTGTGTGTGTGTGTGTGTATGTGTGTGTGTGTGTGTGTGTGTGAGTGTGTGTGTGTGTGTGTGTGTGTGTGTGTGTGTGTGTGTGTGTGAGTGTGTGTGTGTGTGTGTGTGTGTGTGTGTGTGTGTGTGTGTGTGAGTGTGTGTGTGTGTGCATGCGTGCGTTGTCACTTAGGGCAGGAATGAACATCCTCAGTCTCTGGCGATGTTCAGAGTTTCCTTCATTATGTCTGCAGCTTCCTCTCAGTTTTCACTACTGTCCATCATGCAAGTCCCAGGTGGAAACTCAGGAATACCGTCGCACTCAGATATAGAAGGATTCTTCATTGCTGTTTCTGTAATAATTTCTATTAACAGTCAAGGTTGCTAGCCCTAAGCTGAACCCCCAAACCTGGAGGACTGGTGGACCACACTTAGTCTGGCCTCTGCCCTTTGACCTTTTTGGCAAGGGTGGACCTGCCAACGGCCAAAGAATAAAATCCTGACTCCAGCCAACAAAGCTCTCTGGGTCGATGAGGCACATGAGCCTCCAAACCACCACGGGTTTGTTGCCCTCAGAGGACTAATATTGAGTGAGGTGACACCACTCAACCAGCCGATCTATCAATCTCTTGTACATCTCCTCACCACCATCTGAAATTCTGCCAACAATAGTAGTGCCATTGGTAAATTTATAGATGATGTTTGAGCTGTGCCTACCCACACACCCCTGAGGTGTGCTAGTGTTGAATGTCAGTGAGAAGGAGATGTTATTTCTGATCCACACTGACTGTGATCTCCTGGTGAATAAGTCAAGGATCCAGTTGCAGAGGGAGGTACAGAGGCCCAGGTTTTGGAGCTTGTTGATTAGGGCTGAGGGTGTGATTGTGTTGAACACTGACATTTAATCAACAAGCCGGACATAGGTATTACTATTGACTAGCTGATCCAAGGCTGGGTGAAGAGCCCATGAGATTGCCTACACTGTGGCCATAGGCATACTGCAGTGGATCCAGGTCCTTGATTCTAGTCATCATCTACCTCTTCATCACAGTAGATGTGAGTGCAACTGGGTGATAGTCATTGAGGCAGCTCTCCCTGCTCCTCTTGGGCACTTCTATTATTGAAGCAGGTGGGAACCTTTGACTGCAGCAGTGAAAGATTGAAGATGTGTCACAGCCTGAGGAAGGAAGCTGTTACCCCGTCTGGCAGTCATAGCCCAGGTGCTCCTCCACCCCTTTCCTGATGGTAGTGGGTGAAAGAGATTGTGGGATGGGTGGGAGGGATCCTCAACTATGCTATAGGCCCTTCATCTGCAATGCTCCCAGTGAGTGTCATGAATCGGGGGAGGGAGACCCCAGTGAGCCTCTTGGCAGTTTTTACTGCCCTCTCCAGGATCTTCTACACTACACAATGATGCAGCCAAACAGGATACTCTCAACGGTGCTCCTATAGAAAGTTATTAGAATGAGGACAGAGAGCCTTGCACACCTCAGTTTCCTCAGAGTGTAAACACAGTATGTGTCTTCTTGACTAGTGGCTTCCTTAAGAGGGAAATCTTGCTTGACAAATTTGTTGGAATTCGTTAAGGAAATAACAGGAATGATAGATAAAGGACAGTCAATGAATGTTGTTTACTTCAATTTTCAGAAGGTCTTTGACAAAATGTCTCACATGAGGCTGATAAACTATATAAGACCATAAAACCATAAGATATAGGAGCAGAATTTGGCCATTTGGCCCATCAAGTCTGTTCTGCCATTTCATCATGGCTGATCTAATTTTCCTCTCAGCCTCATTCTCCTGCCTGCTCCCCGTTTCCCTTCATGCCCTGACCAATCAAGAATCTATCAACCTCTTCCTAAATATAAACAAAGACTTGGCCTCCACAGCTGCCTGTGGCAAAGAATTCCACAGATTCACCACTCTCTGGCTAAAGCAATTCTTCCTCATCTCTGTTCTATAAGGATGCCCCTCTATTCTGAAGCAGTGTCCTCTGGTCCTAGGCTCTCCTACCATAGGAAATGTCCTCTCCACATCCAGTCTATCAAGAATTTTCACCATTCGATAGGTTTCAATGAGGTCACCTCTCATTCTTCTAAATTCTAGTGAATACAGGCCCAGAGCCATCAGACACTCTTCATATGACAAGCTGTTCAATCCTGGAATCATTTTCATGAACCTCCAGTTTCAGCACATCCTTTCCAAGATAAGGGGCCCAAAACTGCTCACAATACTCCAAGTGAGGCCTCACCAGTGCTTTATAAAGTTTCAACATTATGTTATATAAGAGCCCATGGTATTATAGGAAGGATACGAGCATGGATAGAAGATTGGCTGACTGGCATGAGGCAAAGAGTGGGAATAAAATGGACCTTTTCTGGTTGGTTGTTGGTAATAAGTAGTGTTCCGCAGGGGCTGCTGGTGAGACTGTTTCTTTTCACATTATGTGTCAATGATGTGGCTGATGGAATTCATGGCTATGTGGCCAAATTTGCAGATAATACAAAGATAGGTGGAGGGGCAGGTAGTGTTGAGGAAGCAGGGAGTCTGCAGAAGGACTTAAAACAGATTAGGAGAATGGGCAAAGAAATTACAGACGAGAATAGTGTGGGGAAGTGTATGGTCATGCACGTGGTAGAAGGAATAAAGGCATAGACTACTTCCTAAATGGAGAAAAAAATATGTAATTTAGAGGTGCAAGAGGTTAATTTACAGGTAGAGTCAGTGGTAAGGAAGGCAAATATGATAGCATTCGTTTTGAGAGGACTAAAATACATAAGACAGGTTGTAATGCTGGGGCTTTATAAAGCATTGATCAGACGACACTTGGAGTATTATGTGCCGTTTTGGGCCCTTATTTAGCAAAAGATGTGCTAGCTTTGGAAAGTGTCCAGAGGAGGTTCACAAGAATGAAAAGGTTAACATGTGAGGAGTGTTTGACAGCTCTGGTTCTACACTTGCTAGAGTTTAGAAGATGGTGGTTGGGGGTTCTCATTGAAACCTATCGAATATTGAAAGACCTGGTACATAGAGTATATGAGGAGAGAATGTTTCCTATCATCAGTGGAGTCCAGGACTAGAGGACTCAGACTCAAAATTGAGTGATGTCCCTTTAGAACAGAGATGAGAAGGAATTTCTTTAGCCAGAGGGTGTTGATTCTGTGGAATTTATTGCCACAGACAGCTGTGGAGACCAGGTCATTGTGTATATTTAAAGCAGAGAAGAATGAGAATGGGGTTAAGAGCCATAATAAATCAGCCATGACGGAATGGTGGAGCAGACTCAATGAACCAAATGGCCTAATTCTGCTTCTGTTGTATGTCTTAAAGTCTTGTGGTGTAATACCTTGGCATACATGCCATCATGGAACAACTGTAGAGAGGATTCTGTGAGCAACCAAATTTGAGAAGACCATATCTCTTCAGCATTGATGGAGTTGAATGCTCTAGTACGTGCTACACCACGTATTTTATTAGAGTTACTCAGGCATCACATGGAACCCATGTGAGAAAAAGTTGTTTAGAAGAACTCCATAATGACTTCCCATCATGGCAGACAACAAGGGAGATCCTCTGCAGTCACAACTGTCAGGCTATCTCCATCATATCACTGTGCCTTCTGACAAAAACATTACATTTTACCAGATAAAAAATATCTAATACTGGAGGGCAAGCATTTAAGGTGAGAGAGGAGAAGTTCAAATGATGTGTGGGGAAAACGTTATACACCGACGGCGGTGGGTGCCATGACTGCATTGCCAGCTGTGCTGGTGGAAGCATTATTGATGGAGGTGTTTATGAACATGGCAGTGCATGGAGGGAGGTGAATCACATGCAGGCAGAAGGGATTAGGTGTCATTGGGTTAATTAGGTCAGCACAGCATTGTGAGGCCAAGGACCAGTTCCTGTGCTGTGCTCTGTGATATTCTACATTGAAACCCTGGAAGATGTGGACCACCCCCATAAAGTGGGAGCCACCTATCAGAAAAGGATGAAATTGATGATGAACATCAGCCCCTGCTTTAATGCACTGGTAAAGACTTTGATCAACTGAGTTAAAAGGTATTTGAAAGATTAAGACTTCCAACATGGTACAGCACTCATGCAGTTTACCATGCAGCACTGATCCTTGCCCTCTAACCTGCTTTTGCAATCTGGCTTGGCTATATTAGGCATCCCAAGGCTGTGGAATGTCACTACCAATGCCAGCTCCAGAAAATCCTCCCGGTTCACTGGAAAGAGAAGCAAACCAACATCTCTGTCTGTGAGGAATTTGTTACATTCTCCCTCTGGATACTCTGGTTTCCTTTCCTATTCCAAAGATACACGGTTAGGTTTAGTGAATTGTTTACATGCTACGTAAGTGCCGGTACAGTGGCGACACTTACAGCCTGCCCAGTATGATCCTCGCTGCTTTGACTTGATATAAAATGATGAATTTCACTGTCTGTTTCAATGCTATGATGTACATGTGACAAATAAAGTTAATTTATTTTAAATTCACTGTAATGGATAATTAAGTATTTTTACAGTATGACTGGTCAATTAAATATGTAAATTCATATCAGTTCAATAATTTTAGTTTTCTCTTGCTTGAAAAGCAAGCAACTGCTGCACCCTGTGAAGACACATTGGATCGTTAATACCAAACAAGAAGTTGCTTTCAATTGTACTGAGTAATAACTGTAAGGGTGGCAAATACTAATTGTTTTGCCATCGTTACTACCGCAGTACAAGAGTCAACCATTATATCACATATTTCAGAGATGTAATTAAGCATATATTTCTACCTCTATGTTTTCTATCTGACTTATGTTTACAGGTCTGTAAGTGTTGACGATTCTTTCATGCTTAGACAGATTATTACTTACATTTCTACTAACATATCCCAATAACCATTCAATCTTCACAGCCATGGATAATGAATAAAATAGTATCAGTTTACATGTGCAGATTCACCATCTCAGAATTCTGTACTGTACAAGTCTAAGACATTATGATTTCAAAATCATATTTCCCAAATCAGGAAGGAGATAACATCATTTAACGACAATGATTAAGTACATCCTCACACTGATTATTACTTGTTATATATATATTTATTTATATTTTCTATTTGTACTGACTTGTGAATTTGTCCTTCATATTAATGATTGTCAAGATGTTTGGCAAGCAACAATGAGATGACTTGTCAAACAGTAATGATATGACTGTCAATTGGTTGAACTCTGCTCCATTTTACATTAGCAACCTTAAGTGAGGTCTAAGTCTGAGCAGAAAAAGGTTTCGTGAAAATCTAAAACACTTGCTATTTGTATGTAATGCATTTTATCTCGCATAATAACATCATTTAACATAGAAATAAGTTATCTTTGCATTATGAGGATAAAAGAAATGCTCTGTCACATGAAAGAAGAAATTAGAATGGCAAAAGTTGAAAGTAGCAGACTAGGGTCCATCAATGGACAGAGAAACCACTAATTTTCAGCTCAATGACTTTTTATCAGAATTCAGTTACAATGCAAGTTCTTTAGGTGAAAATTGTAATTGTTTCGTAGCAGCTGTCTAACTTCCTAATCCAGCATCTGTAATATCTTGGTTTTATAAGATTATAATAAAATGTTGACTGAAAATGTCATCTGATTTGAAATTCAAATACAGTGCATTCCAGTTCATTTGGGCCATCAGTTAATTGGGGCAGCCTCTTATTTGGGGCAATTCTTAAAGAAGGAAAATGAATTGGAAAAAATAGCCAAGACTCGCTTCGTTTATTTGGGACACTATGCAACTTAATCAGTCCAAGAGACCAGTGCCCAATTAGCCACATACACTTCTGTGGCCGCCAAACACTAAACTGTGCTTCAAGCAAACAGATTTTAAATGGCGTTAGTTATGCTCAAAAACTCAGTGTTTTTTTTATCACCCGTAGTTGACAAGTAAGAAGTTGTAAGACATTTCAGAGCTGTTTTATTCACTGCAGTTTCAAGCATTCAAGCTTGGAGATGTCAGAAATAGCTGGGAGTGAAAATGAAATGACTCCACTACTTCAAGGTAGGAACTATGGAGTATTTGAAGGCATCGACAATTATTTTGAATGTTACAATGAAAATGATATTTGGATGATGCAAATTACATTGTCAATTACATTGTATGAAAGCAATTCATTATCTGCACTATGTATCTACACTGATGTGTTCACAGTCATAGAGTAATGGAAAAGTACAGTACAGAAACAGGCACTTTGGCCCATCTAGTCCATGCCAAACCTTTTAAACTGCCTACTTACTTTGACCTGCACCAGCACCATAACCTTCCATACCCCTACCATTCATGTACCTATCCAAATTTCTCTTAAACAGTGAAATTAAGCTTACATGCATCACTTGCACTGGTAGTTAGTTCGACAGTCTCACAACCCTCTGAGTAAACAAGTTTCCCCTCACGTTCCCCTTAATCCCATCCAACCTCAGTGGAGAAAACCTGCTGGCATTTACCCTACCTATACCCTTCATAATCTTGTATACCTCTATCAAATCTCTCCTCAATCTTCTACGTTCCAAAGAATGAAGTCCTAACCTATTCAATCTTTCCTTATAACTCAGGTCCTCCAGTCCTGACAACATCCTTGTAAATTTTTTCTGTACTCTTTCAACTTTCCTGTATATAGGTGAACAAAAATGCACACAACACTCCAAATTAGGCCTCACCAATGTCTTCAAAATATTATCCCATCTTCTGTATTTAATACTTTGATTTATGAAGCTCAATGTGCTTCATAACAAATAATGGATCTGCTTTCCCAGATCCCTTTGTTCTACAGCACCCTTCAGTGACTGTGTAAGACACTCACTGGTTGGTCTACTTGCCTGCATTAAATTCCATCTGCCATTTTTAAGCCCATTTTTCCAGCTGGTCCAGATCCCACTGCAAGCTTTGCTAGTCTCCCTCACTGTCCACTACAACCCTGATCTTAATAAATCATCTGCAGTATATCAAAAGAACACAGCAGTGTATACTGTGGATGAATTCCTCCATAGACAGCTATTAGGAACTACAGTTTTTATGGTATTGTATTAGTTTTGTTATTCTTTTAATTTGTTCTGTATTTCATTTGAATACATAACTTAGCTTTGGGGAAACTGCTTAATTAGGCCAAAATGTACTGGTCCCAATGTGTCCCAATTAACCAGAATCCACTGTATTCTTCTCTGTATTCTTACATAATTTTTATGTTTCCAGTTCTACTGCTTAAAGAAATGGTAATGTATGCTCACTATAAATGCATTAAACAAATATTTAACCCGATGTCACCTATCTTTCCATGAATATTAATTTTGATTTGTTGGGAGACTTGGGTTGTTATTTAAACATCTTTTGGGCTATCAACATATAGTTAATAATTACCGAAATATGGGCACTTGATTATTTAATTTTTGTATTGAAAATAATATTCCTACTTAAACCATATTAGAAAAATACTCAAAATGACTTGTCTTTATGTGAATATTACAAATGGTGAAAGAATTGCAAATGTTTCCTCATATGCCTTTAAAAGCTTTGACTAAAGTAATTATCTGAGATAGTGTCCACACAAAACGCCTGAGGCTGCCCTGGCATGATTTACAGTTTAGCGAATGGTTTGTTATTTTCTGTTTGGCAATATGTCTAAAATATTCGGTAAAAACAGCTTAAAAAGTATCGATTGTATCACAGGTTAAAAGAATGCCTTTCTAATTAACTATTTTTCACCTGTTGCTGGTATATTAATATTGTGTGTGATAGTAACTATATTTTATGCTAACCTAGATGGTATATTTCATCTATCTCATGCCTATTTTAAATGAGATGTTACTTGCCCTGTGAATCCAAGTTTATCTGAAGATAATGGTTTAAAACCATTAACCTCACTGCTTGTAGCTTCCTTACCTCCCTTGCAGATGTCCTTTTAAGCACTGCATACAACTGAACCCTGGTTATTTTGAGAGTTTTATAAACTAATCCTAATCTTTTAAATAGATATAATCCCAGAATAAAAAAGTAAAGGGGGAGGTGAATATCCATTTGTTATGGGACCAACAATATAGATAGTGTCCGGAACAAGATCCTGCTGAAAGAAATGAAATGAACTTAAAACACAGAACCTCACTGTTAATTACTCCTGAAATGTTACCTGAGCAGCATACCTTGGTCAGAAGTACTTGCAGATTTGAATGTGTCTTTGAAAATATCACAATAATTAGATTCCATCATATTGGACTCAGCGGAAGCTGAACCCTTGAAAAATACTTCGTATAACCAGTTTTGGGAGTTGTGCTCTGGGAAATTAAGTAACTAGAAAAGTTGGATTTATTTTAAATAAATGACATAGGAATTGGCCACTCCAATTGAGAGGCACATATTGCCACTCAGGTTTGCGGAACAACACCTTATATTCTGTCTGGGTAGCCTCCATCCTGATGGCATGAACATCGATTTCCGTTAATGCCCCTCCTCCCCTTCTTACACCATCCCTGATTTATTTATTTCCCACCCCCCCTCTCTTTTTCTCTCTCTCTCTGCCCATCACTCTTTGCCTGTTCTCCATCTCCCTCTGGTGCACCCCCACCTTTCTTTCTCCCGTCCCGTGATCCTTTCCCTTCTCTAGCTCTGTATCCCTTTTGCCAATCACCTTTCCAGCTCTCGGCTTCACCCCACCCCCTCCTGTCTTCTCCTATCATTTTGGATTTCCCCCTCCCCCTCCTACTTTCAAATCTCTTATTACCTTTCCTTTCAGTTAGTCCTGACGAAGGGTCTCGGTCCGAAACGTCGACAGTGCTTCTCCCTATAGATGCTGTCTGGCCTGCTGCATTCCACCAGCATTTTGTGTGTGTTGATAGGAATTGGTGGTGGGGTGGGAAGGGGAGCACTTTGAGGTACTGTAGCTAAATTCAAGAGAATACTCTTGAATTATATTTGGGCTGCTGAGCCATGGTGTGATCTACATTAATAACAGAATACTTTGGGATGGAACAGAACTTAAACAAAGATAATAATATATTATTGACAAATGTACCCTCAGGGAAGAATAGATAAAGTCAAGGCTGAAGGCATGGATGCATAATCATTTACAATAAGGCTGATGATGCAAGAGTTCAGATAGAAAAAAGATATATTTGATCATATAGCCATAAAGGTGACACCCCAACAGTTTAACCAATAGAAAATGCAAAGGATACTCAACATATTCACCATTATAAATGGTAGCGGAAATAGTTAAAATTTAAAATCAATGAACCTTCTTCAAACTGGAAAAATGAGAAAGAAAGCTTGCTCTCGGGGTTGAGACAATAGAGTATGAAACTGAGAAAGCTACGCATTCCATTTGCAGGATTCTTAGTAAATAAGATGATGTAATTACTCAGGAGATCAAGTAGCATCAGTGGAAAGGGACAAAAACAAAAGAGTCTAGTTACCTCAATTGTTAACTTCAATATTGAAGCCAAAGTTTTCAGCATGCCGGGAAATAAAGTGAGCTAATATTCTTTGAGGTTACATTGGTTTTCATTGGAACAGCGTAGGAGATCAAAAATGGAGAGATCAACGTGGGAGTAGGAGAGAGAATTAAAGTAATTCTTGTCATTGGACTGGGAGCTTCAAATTATTCTTGTGGACTGAGAGTCCACATCCCAGTAACTTCACTGCACTTCTTCTAATGCAAGTTTATTCCGGCTTGCAGAGAGTTAGTATAAATGGGTGTTTCTCCAGTTGGCAGTCAGTGGTGAGTGGGGTGCCGCAGGCGTCGTTGCTGGGCCCGCAGCTGTTTACCATTTACATTGATGATTTGGAAGAGGGGACTGAGTGTAGCGTAGGAAAATTTGCTGATGACACTAAACTGACTGGAAAAGTAAATTGTACAGAGGATGTGGAGAGTCTGCTGAGGGATATAGATAGGTTAAGTGAGTGGGCCAGGGTCTGGCAGATGGAATACAACTTTGGTAAATGTGAGATCATCCACTTTGGAAGGAATAATAGAAGAGCAGATTGTTATTTAAATGATGAAAGTTTGCAGCATGCTGTTGTGGAGAGGGACTTGGGAGTGCTTGTGCATGAATCGCAAAAGGTTGGCTTGCAGGTACAACAGGTTATTAAGAAGGCAAAAGGAATGTTGGCCTTTATTGCTAGAAGGATTGAATTCAAGAGCAGGGAGGTCATGCTGTAACTATTCAGGCCGCACCTGGAGTTCTGTGTGCATACTGGTTCCTTACTTGAGGATGGAAATACTGGCTTTGGAGGTATTGCAGAGGAGGTTCACCAGGTTGATTCCAGGGACGAAGGGGGTTAATCTATGAGGAAAGATTGAGTCATTTGGGACTATACTCTCTGGAATTCAGAAGAATGAGAGGGGATCTGATAGAAACATACAAAATTTTGAAAGGGAAAGATAAGATAGCAGTCGGAAAGTTGTTTCCATTGGTGGGTGAGACTAGAACTACGGGACATTGCCTCAAGATTCAGGGGAGAAGATTTAAGATGGAGATGAAGAGAAACTATTTTTCCCAGAGAGTGGTGAATCTGTGGAATTCTCTGCCCAGGGAAGCAGTTCAGGTTTCTTCACTAAATATATTTAAGATACAGTTAGAAAGATTTTTACATAGTAGGGGAATTAAGTGTTATGGGGAAAAGGCAGGTAGATGGAGCTGAGTTTACAGACAGATCAGCCATGATCTTATTTAATGGCAGGGCAGACTCGATGGGCCGGATGGCCTACTACTGCTCCTATTTCTTATGTTCTTAACTTGGTGTAAACTCAGTAGCGGGTTGGAGATACATCTCTACCAAAGGAGGTGTAAGGCGCTCCTTCCCTTTGCTAGCCTGGGTCACCCTTGGGCAAGGTGCAGCACCTGCTCAGCCTCTCCGATCAGGGTCGCACAAAGCCAAAGGAGCAGGTGGTGGGTGGTTGGATGAGCTGCTGTTTCATGTCATATGTCCCGGTTTATGTGACCTCTGATACATGAAGGGTAGTGTCAAAAGAAATGGTTAGAACAGCATCGCACACTTCGGTCCATTCTAGAACGGATTTGAATTTTTAACTGTGGGATGTGAGAAGACAGGGGGGCCTCCAGTGTCCCTGATGACTACAGCTAGGAGAAGCGCATCCATCTGCAGCTTCTAACGATCTGCATTAAGGAGTTGGAGCTAGAAACGAATGGACTCTGATCATTTGGGAGGCCGAGGGGGTGATAGATAGATGTTCGGCTGTAGTGGGCAGGCTGTAGGATGAGGCTGTAGTAGATGTTCGGCTGTAGTGGGCAGGCTGTAGGATGGGGCTGCAGTAGATGTTCGGCTGTAGGGGGCAGGCTGTAGGATGGGGCCGTAGTAGATGTTCGGCTGTAGGGGGCAGGCTGTAGGATGGGGCTGTAGTAGATGTTCGGCTGTAGGATGGGGCCGTAGTAGATGTTCGGCTGTAGGGGGCAGGCTGTAGGATGGGGCCGTAGTAGATGTTCGGCTGTAGGGGGCAGGCTGTAGGATGAGGCTGTAGTAGATGTTCGGCTGTAGGGGGCAGGCTGTAGGATGGGACTGTAGTAGATGTTCGGCTGTAGTGGGCAGGCTGTAGGATGGGGCTGTAGTAGATGTTCGGCTGTAGGGGGCAGGCTGTAGGATGGGGCTGTAGTAGATGTTCGGCTGTAGTGGGCAGGCTGTAGGATGGGGCCGTATTAGATGTTCGGCTGTAGGGGGCAGGCTGTAGGATGGGACTGTAGTAGATGTTAGGCTGTAGGATGGGACTGTAGTAGATGTCCGGCTCCATTTCACCAATTAAAGCTCCCATTGTTCACTGATTATAGCGACGAGGGAGATTGAAGCATCGAAGTGTGTGCAGAGGGTGAGCACTGGCTGCCTGTCTTTTGATCGGTTGCTCTGTACTGGAGAGGGAAAGGCCTACTGTCACATCCGGGCCCAGAGAGTATTGTCCAGGTTTTTTCTGTGTTTTGAATATGGACTTTGGACTATGGACTCTATTTTTCTGTCTTACAGTTTTTCTATTCTGTGCTTTTTGCCCAATCTTGATTTCTTTTTGTGGTGGGAGGAGGGTTTGGATGTTGATGTGCCTGGTCCATTTTTATTATTTTTTTGTGTGGGGAGGGTGTTTTTGGGGGTCGATGAGTCTGTTCTGTTTTGCTCCGTTTTTGTGTGGGAGGAGGGATTTGGGGGTTGATGTGCCTGATCCATTTTTATTAATTTTTTGCGGGGAGGGGGGATTTGGGGCTTGATGATCGTGCTGCCTTTCTTTCCTTTCTGGGTTTCATGGCTGTCCAGAGAACTGAAGAATTTCAGTGTTGCGTACTTTGATAATAAATGAACCTTTTGAACTGAATCTGGCTCTGTGTCTCAGAAGGGAAGGGGGCTGAAGAAGTGCACTGTGGTGATAGGGGATTCATTAATTAGGGGAATAGAAAGGAGGCTTTGTGAGTGAGAACAAAATTCCCAGATGGTACATCTCCTCCCAGGTGCCAGGGGCTGGGACGTCTCAGATCAAGTCCTCAGCATTGTCAGGTATGAGGGTGGACAGCCAGAGTTCATGGTCCATATAGATACCAATGACATGGGTAGGACAAGTGAGAGGTTCTGCAAAGTGAGTTCAGGGAGTTAGGTGCCAAGTTAAAGGGCAGGACTTCCAGGATTGTGATCTCAGGATTGTTTCCCTCATCACAGGTTTCGGAGACCAGAAATAGGAAGATTATACAGTTTAACACATGGCTAAGGGGTTGGCGTAGGAGGGAGAGCATAAGATTTTTGGATCATTGGGCTCTCCTCCAGGGAAGGTGGGACCTGCATGGAAGGGATGGTTTGCATCTGAACTGAAAGAAGATCAATATTCTAGTGGGAAGGTTTGCTAATGCCGTGTGGCGGGGTTTAAACGAGAGTTGCAGGGGGATCAGTGCCTGAGTGTCAGAACAGGTATTGGAGAAGTTGTGGAGACAGATGTTGATAAGACCTCAGACAGTTAAGTATCAAAAGGTTGAGCATGGTGCAACATGTCCTGAGCTTTATATATTTCAATGCAATAAGTATCATAGGAAAGCCAGATGAGCTCAAGGCATGGATCAAAATTATGATATTGTAACCATTAGTGAGACAGTTGCAGGAGGAGCAGGACTGGCAGCTCATTATTCTGGGATTCCATTGTTTCAGGTGTCACAGAGTGGGAGAGATTAAAGGGGGGGGAGGGAATTAAAGGAGGAGGGGTGGCATTACCAGTCAGGGAAAATATCATGGGAGTGTTCTGTCAGGGGAGACTGGAGAACTTGTCTAGTGAGGCATTATGGGTGGAACTGAGAAATAAGAAAGGTATGACCATGCTAATGGGGCCATATTACAGACCACCCAACAATCCTAAGGATTTAGGGGAACATATTTCTAAAGAGACCACAGACCATTGCAAGAAACAAGAGGTTGTTATAGTAGGTGATTTTAACTTTCTACAAATGGACTGGGAACCCCACACTGTAGAAGGACTGGATGGGATAGAGTTTATCAAATGTGTTCATGAAAGTAAATATTCAAAAAGATAGGTCTGATCTGCGAGTTAGGATTCTAAATTGGAGTAAGGCCAATTTTGATGGTTATCAGGATTTGCCAAGTGTGGGTGACCTGGCAAAGGGATACTTGGTAGATGGAGGCCTTCAAAAGTGAAATTTTGGAGTGCAAAGCTTGTATGTCCCTGTCAGAATAAAAGGTAAAGATGAGGTGTAGGGAACCTTGGCTTTTAAGAGATATTGAGGCCTGATTAAGAAAAAAAAGGAGGTGCATTGGAGGTATAGGAAGGTGAGAAGGAATGAGGTGCTTATGGAGTCTAAAAATGCAAAAAAAACACCAGAAAGAAATTAGGAGGGCTAAAAGAAAGTATGAGGTTGCCCTAGCAGACAATGTGAAGGAGAATCCTAAGAGATTCTACAGATACGTTAATAGCAAAAGGATTGCAAGAGAGAAAATTAATCTTTTTGAAGACCAGAATGGTGATCCAAAAGAGATGGGAAATCTTAAATGTTTTGTTTTGTATCTGCATTTCTCAGAAGACAGACACAGAGGTGAGGCAAAGCAGCATCAACTTCATGGGTTGTATGGATTACAGAAGAGGAGGTGTAGCTATCCTGAGGCAAATCAGGGTTGATAAATCCCCAGAGACTGACAAGGTGTTCCCTTGGACATTATAGGAGGCAAGTGAAGATCTTGCTGGGACTCTAGCAGACCCCACATAGCCCTGGTTTATTACAATGTGTTTATTCAATTCTTAATGAATCTTTTTAAATGACAAAAATTCATTCTAAGTGACACTTTACACTTCTCAAGAGTGGCTGCCATTACAGTAAACATTCAATCAGCCAATGAGAGTGCTTTACATATACTCTGAGCCTTTCACAGCCAGTCACTCTCTGCCTCCCTCACGTATGTAAACATTCTCGCTTTCTTGCCAATTTATTCCATTTTTTTCAGCCATAATGCTTGGAAATTAGCCTATAGCTTCCAGTGAGGGGAGTACATCTAAGATGTCTAGGAAGAGCTTTCGCATGGATGTGAAACTGCCAGTGATATGATATTTGGAAGCTGGAGAGCAACAGGCTGATGTTGCCCCCTCCTTGAAATCAGCTGTCCCGACGATCTGAACAATGATAAAAAATGCAGACACGATAAAAGCTACAACAATGACCTCAAAATTATCATCAATTAAGTTGACTCGTTCACTGAGACATTTGCTTGAAAAAATTGGAAAATAAACTAAGTATATGGGTGGATGATCAGACACAACGAAAGATGCCCCTAAGCCAGCTGATAATAGTGGAAAAAGCCAGAAGCAGCTTCAATCATACTCAAGAAGAAGAAGGTACGTTGGTAACATTCACAGCCAGTAGAGGTTGGTTGATAGATTTAAACAGCGCAGTAACCTCCATGGCATTCGTGTCTCTGGTGAAGTGGCAAGCGCTGACGCAGGCATCCCAGGATTTTCCCGCAATACTGAAGGCCATGATCACAAAGGATGCTTATCCTCCTGAACTTGTGCTCTATGTGGATGAAACGGGCCTATTTTGGAAAAGAACGTCCACAATCCTTTCTTATCTATGTGCCTGCCTCAAACACTTGCTCCGGAAATGCATTCCACACTCACACCACCCTTTGTGTAAAAAAGCTAACCCTAAAGTACATCCTTTGTCTCTCACCTTGCGGCCATGCCCTCTTGCTTTTGATTCTCTAGTCTTGTGAAAAAGTCAAATTGCATTCACCCTATCATGGTTTTATACACCTCAATAATATGCTCCAAGAAAAAAATGTTGTAACCATTCCAACATCTCCCTATATGTCAATCCTTCAAGACCTGCAACATATTTGTAAGTATTTTCTGTACTCTTTTAACAATATCTTTCCTCCTGCAGGATGACTAAAACCAGAACATAATACTTCAGGAGTGACCTCAAAAGCGTCTTGAACAACTACACCATGACCTTTCAACTTTTTTACTTAATGCCCTGACTTATGAAGGCAAGTGTGCTAAAAAGCCCTTATCACCACCCTGTTCACCTGTGGCTATGCTTTCAGGGAGCCTGAATATTCATCCAGTAAATTCCATTAGTTTGATAAAGGTTATACTTAAAGTGTATCAACTTTTAAAAATAATTTGAAGGTATAATGCAACTGAACTGATTTAGTAATGGATTACTAGCATATAATATTTTTTAAAAGTTTTTATAAACAAATACTTGGGAAAACAATTGCTAACTTACATCACCCATATAAATTATTTTGAAAGAGCCTGTAATTGATTCTCTATAACAATGCTGCACAACAAAGCAACAAAATATACACCTATTTGCTCATGATGAACATTTTTTATTTATCTTCATCTGAGCATACTCAGTTAATCCCATGTTATCTTTGTCTCTCTGTGGTGAACTATGTGCCTGTCTGGACATGCCCCCTGCTGACTGCTCCTGTGGCTCCTCCCACAGGCCCCTGTATAAAGGCGATCTGAGGCCTGACGCTCGGCCTCAGTCTCCAGGACATAGTATGATGGACACTCACTCCTGGTTCCTTCTTCCAGTCAATAAAAGCCGATATCTCGCCTTACGTCTCAGTGTGAGTTATTGATGGTGCATCACTCTCACAGAGCAGTCAAAAGGGTAAGAATTACAAATAAATCAGATAGTATGATTTATTGGCTGCAAAAGAATAATTGGGGTGAGTCATTTGGAATTGGAGTTTACAAAGGAATAATTAGTCTTTGAAAACACTGGCAAAGGTCATCACCTGCAGTATTCCAAGCATGTTGGCCTGTACAGCCAAGGAGACAAAGTAGAAACATTGACAATTATGCCGATATGCTGACCTGACATTCTGAAATTATGCTAGAGTGAAAAAGAAAAACCATGCACTTCACAGGCTGAGTATGAATGGTGAAGTTAAATCTGTTTGGATATCAAGAGGACTGACAAAAATATGAGTCAACATATTGATAAGGACAAAATCTTAAGTGGAGATTTTGATCTTACACTAGGCCACAAGCCTGCTTTATCTGCCCAGCACTACATCACAAAAAAGTGCTTTTGGTTCCTGCATTGTTATTGGTCTGCCATTTCGAAATCTGAGCACAGTACAATGCAGTGGGTTAAAGTGTCTGAGGTTTACACCTAAGTGACAAATGATTGTGCTTTGAAAATATGAAAACAGACAAAACCAGAAGGAGCACACTGACAGGATCTTAAACTGCAAATTATTCTCAGAATATGATGGCCAGTGTAAACTATGTCATTAATTTGGAGAAAAATAACAAGTACCTGCCTCTCAATTTGCTTAACCCCTGCTTTCCAGATTGTGGGATTGTCCCATCAAAATGCACACATTCTATTCAAATCTTCCTTTGTGGCAGACAACAAAGTATCTGGCTGAAGAAATCATCCGCTCTTAACTGTTAAATGTAGTGTGGCGACCCATTTCCTGGCACATCCGAACCGGCTCACAAAGATAGCCTACGGGGGTTTGCGAGCACAGAGCTTTGGAGCCTCTGCACCATGGGGGGCAGGTTGAGGGAGGCTTAAAAGTGAGGCTGAAGATTTCGAATAAAGTTTTTCCTTCGACTGCAGTTACCGACTCCGTGTCGTAATTTTAGCGCTGCGTGTAGCACACCGCTACAATTGGTGACCCCGACGGTCCAAACGATTTTTGGACCAGAAATGACCGATGCCGCCTCTGTTCATGCGGTTCCGTTGAAACTGCCGGGTTTCTGGACACAGCGCCCGAACCTATGGTTCCAGCAAGCCGAAGCCCAATTCCACGTTCGCCAGATCACCTCAGAAGACTCCCGCTACTACTACGTGGTGAGCTCCCTCGACCAGGACACAGCAGCCCAGGTCGCGGAGTTCATACAGTCGCCCCCGGCAGACAGCAAGTACATAGAATTCAAAGCCCTGCTCCTCAGGACTTTCGGACTCTCACGGCGCGAGTGGGCTGCCCGTTTACTGCACCTGGATGGCTTGGGCGACAGACCCCCATCAGCTTTAATGAATGAGATGTTGTCTCTCGCCGACGGACACACACCCTGCCTCATGTTTGAGCAGGCATTCCTGGAGCAGCTGCCCGAGGACATACGCCTGCTGCTGTCCGATGCGGATTTCAGTGACCCCTGGAAGGTGGCAGCCCGGGCGGACTTGCTGTGGAACGCCAAAAAGGTGAGCAGGGCGTCCATCACACAGATCTCCCAGCCACGCTCCCGGCAGCAAACCAGTCCAGGCCCGGCCGCAGAGCCCGCCAACCCCCGGCCCAATGAACACTGGTGCTTCTACCACCAGCGGTGGGGCGCAGAAGCCCGCCGTTGTCGCCCGCCCTGCATGTTCCCGGGAAACACCAGGGCCAGCCGCTGCTGATGGCTACGGCGGCTGGCCATCGGGATAGCCTCCTGTATGTGTGGGATAGCAGGTCGGGACGCCGCTTTTTGGTCGATACTGGGGCTGAGATCAGCGTTTTACCTCCGACGAGTTACGACACCCGCAGCAGGGCACCGGGTCCCCCCCCGAGGGCCGTGAATGGCAGCACAGTAAGGACCTATGGCACCCATCAGGTGCAGCTACAGTTCGGCTCCAGCCAGTTCACGTGGGACTTCACACTGGCCGCCGTAGCCCAACCGCTTCTGGGTGCGGATTATTTGCGAGCTCACAGCCTGCTGGTCGACCTGCCCAGGAAGAGACTGGTACACGCCAAGACCTTTCAGACGTTCTCCCTGGGTGCAGCCCAGTTGCCAGCCCCTCACCTCAGCTCCATCACGCTGTCCGACAACGACTTCACCAGGGTCCTGGCGGATTTCCCATCGGTTCTGGCACCGCAGTTCACAGCGGCCATGCCCAGGCACGGCGTACAGCACCACATCCCGACCCAGGGACCACCCCTCCATGCCCGCGCTCGGCGGCTTCCCCCGGACAAGCTCCGACTGGCGAAGGAGGAGTTCCAGAGGATGGAGGAATTGGGGATCATCCGGCGGTTCGACAGCCCATGGGCCTCCCCCCTGCACATGGTGCCCAAAGCGACGGGAGGCTGGAGACTGTGCGGCGACTACTGCAGGCTGAACGAGGCTACCACACCGGACCGCTACCCTGTGCTGCACATTCAGGACTTTGCAGCAAACCTGCACGACGCACGGATCTTCTCCAAGGTAGACCTCGTCCGAGGGTACCATAAAATCCCGTTGCATCCGGACAACGTCCCCAAAACGGCTCTCATCACCCCGTTTGGCCTTTTCGAGTTCCTCCGCAAGCCGTTCGGCCTGAAGAATGCCGCACAGACGTTTCAGCGGTTAATGGACGCGGTGGGACAGGACCTGGACTTCGCGTTCATCTATTTGGATGACATCCTCATAGCCAGCAGTAGTCGTCAGGAGCATCTGTCCCACCTCCGTCAACTCTGCGCCCGACTGAGTGAGTACCGTCTTACAATCAACCCCGCCAAATGCCAGTTCGGACTTGATACCATTGATTTCCTGGGCCACAGGATTACTAAAGACGGGGCAACCCCTCTGCCCGCTAAGGTAGATGCGGTCCGCCACTTTCCCCAACCCACCACGATCAAAGGCCTTCAGGAATTTGTAGGTATGGTCAATTTCTACCGCCGCTTCCTCCCTTCAGCTGCCCGGATCATGCGCCCCCTGTTCGCCCTGATGTCGGGTCCGAGCAAAGACATTACCTGGGACGAGGAGTCTGCCGCCGCTTTCGTTCAAACGAAGGAAGCTTTGGCGAACGCCGCAATGCTAGTACATCCCAGAATGGACATCCCTACCGCCCTCACAGTGGATGCATCTAACACGGCAGTCGGTGGGGTGCTGGAGCAACTCATCGCAGGTCGCTGGCAACCCCTGGCGTTTTTCAGCAAACACCTGCGGCCACCCGAGCTCAAGTACAGTGCTTTCGACCGGGAACAGTGGGCGCTCTACCTGGCAATCCGGCATTTCAGGTACTTCCTAGAAGGTCGGCCCTTCACCGCGTTCATGGACCACAAACCGCTTACCTTTGCGTTTACGAAAGCGTCTGACCCCTGGTCGTCCCGCCAGCAACGCCACCTGTCCTACATCTCTGAATACACGACGGATGTCCGGCACGTCTCGGGTAAGGACAATGTCGTGGCGGATGCGCTCTCTCGCCCTACTGTTCATGCCCTTTCCCAAGGGGTAGACTTTGAGGCGCTGGCAAAGGCGCAGCAGGTGGATGAGGAGATTCCGAGTTACAGAACCGCAGTCTCCGGTTTGCAGCTCCAGGACCTCCCCGTGGGCCCAGGTGAGAGGACCCTACTCTGTGACGTCGCCACCGGCCAGCCCCGTCCCGTCGTCCCGACAGCCTGGCGGTGACACGTTTTCATGTTATGAACTCCATTCATAACTTGGCGCATCCCTCCATCCGGACAACTGTCCGGCTGGTTTCCAGCAGGTTCGTTTGGCACGGACTCCGCAAACAGGTCAGTGAATGGGCCAAAACGTGCATGCACTGCCAGACGGCCAAGGTGCAGCGGCACACCAAAGCCCCACCGCAGCAGTTCCATCCCGCCCACCGGCGTTTCGACCACATTCATGTGGATATCGTGGGCCCCCTGCCAGTGTCGCGCGGAGCGCGGCACCTCCTGACTATTGTGGACCGGTTCACAAGATGGCCAGAGGCGGTCCCGCTCACCGACACCACCTCCGAATCTTGTGCCCGAGCCCTGATCACCACCTGGATATCTCGCTTTGGTGTACCGGCCCACATTACCTCCGACAGAGGCGCCCAGTTCACCTCCAGCCTGTGGTCAGCTATTGCCAGCCTTTTGGGGACTCAGCTGCACCACACCGCTGCCTACCACCCACAGTCGAACGGGCTAGTGGAGCGTTTCCACCGTCACCTGAAGTCGGCCCTCATGGCCCGTCTGCGAGGAGCCAACTGGGTGGATGAGCTTCCCTGGGTCCTACTCGGCATCCGCACAGCGCCCAAGGACGACCTGCATGCCTCATCGGCCGAGTTGGTATACAGCGCGCCCCTGGTTGTCCCCGGGGAGTTCCTACCAGCCCCACGGGGGCAAGAGGAAGATCCCGCAGCAGTCCTGGGCAGACTACGCGAGAAGCTCGGTAACCTGGCCCCCATACCCACTTCACAGCACGGGCGGCACCCGACCTGTGTACCCAAAGACCTACAGAACTGTAAGTTTGTGTTTGTACGAAGGGGTGGGCATCGGCCACCGCTGCAGCGGCCATACGAGGGGCCGTTTATGGTGCTCCGGAACAACGGGCCCATGTTCGTGCTGGACGTTGGGGGGAAAGAGGAGGTTTTCACGGTGGACGGCCTCAAACCAGCCCATGTGGACCTGGCACAACCGGCCGTGTTTCCAGCACCTTGGTGCAGAGGCCGACCTCCCAAGTGGTTCTGGCCCAGACTGCGGACATTGGGGGGTGTACCGCCGGTTCTGGGGGTTATGTGGCAACCCATTTCCTGGCACATCCGAACCGGCTCACAATTAGATAGCCTACGGGGGTTTGCGAGCACAGAGCTTTGGAGCCTCTGCGCCACGGGGGGCAGGTTGAGGGAGGCTTAAAAGTGAGGCTGAGGATTTCAAATAAAGTTTTTCCTTCGACTGCAGTTACCGACTCCGTGTCGTAATTTTAGCGCTGCGTGTAGCACACCGCTACAGTAGCATCATATCATGTCCCTGGTTTCGTCATTAACTTCCAGCACTTGTTGACGTCATAGAGTCATTGACAAATACAGCACAGAAACATGCCCTTTGGCCCATCTAGTCCATGCTGAAACCATTTAAACTAGCTATTCCTATCAACCTGTACCAGCTCCATAGCCCTCTATACCCCCACTATTCATGTACCTATCCAAACTTCTCTTAAACATTGAAATCGTGCTCACATGCACCACTTGTGGTGGTGATGCATCATTAATAACTCTCGGAGACTGGAAGTGAACGATAGGCTTTTATTAACAGCAAAAGGGAGCACGACATCTTGAAGACTGAGGGAGGAGCAGTGCCCCAATTGCCTTAATACAGGGGTCTGTGGGAGGAGCAACAGGAGCAGTCAGCAGAGGGGCGTGTCCAGACAGGTATACATAGTTTACCACAGGTGGCAGCTCTTTCCACATTCTCATGACCCTTTGATTGAAGAAGTTGCTCTTCATGTTACCGTTAAACTTTTCACTTTTCACTCTTAACCTATGACTTTTGGTGTAGTCCCACCCAAACTTAAAGGAAAAAGCCTGCTGCATTAACCCTGTTTATACCCCTCTTAATTTTGTATATCTCAATCAAATCTCCTCTCAGTCTTCTATGTTTTAAGGAAAGAAGTCCTAACCTATTTAATCTTTTCTTCTAACTCAAGTCTTCCAGACCCAGCAACATCTTTGAAAATTTTCTCTGTACTCTTTCAACCTTGTTTACATCTTTCCTGTGGGTAGGTGACCAAAACTGCACACTATACTCCAAATTAGGCCTCATCAATGTCTTATATGACTTCAACATAACATCACATCTTCTGCACTCAACACACTGATTTATGAAGGCCAATGTGCCAAAAGCTTTCTGTACAACCCTTTTAGCTGTGATGACACATCCAATGAATTATGAACCTGTATCCTCTGATCCCTTTGCTCTGCTACACGCCTCAGTGCCCTTCCATTCACTACCCTGGTTGGTCCTACCGAAGCGCAAAACCTCACACTTGTCTGTATTAAATTCCACCTGCCATTTTTCAGCCCATTTGCCCAGCTGATGCAGATCCCTCTGCAAGCCATGATAACCTTCGTCGCTGTGCTCTACAACCCCAGTCTTGGCACCATCGCAAAGTTGATGATCCAGATCATTGATACAGATGACAAACAATAAAGGACCCAGCACCAATCCCTGCTGCACACCACAAGTCACAGGCCTCCAATTTTGAGAGGCAACCACCTGTTACCATTCTGTAGCTTCTCCCACAAAACCGGTATCTAATTCAATTTACTAACTCATCTTGAATGCCAAGTGGCTGAACATTTTCGACCAGCTTACCATGTGGGACCCTGTCAAATGCCTTGCTAAAGTCCATGCAGGCAACATCCACTTCCTCAAAAAACTTCTTTTTAAGATTCCAAGCATGAATCCATGCTGACTATCCTTAATCAGTCCATGCTCATCTAAATTCTTATATATCCAGTCCCTTAGAATACTTTCCAATAACTTCCCCATATCTGATATGAGACTCACCAGCCTATAGCATCCTGGTTTCTGTTTAGAGCTAGTTTTAAACAACAGAAGAATACTGGCTATCCTTCAGTCCTCTGGTACCTCTCGTGTCACTAAGGATAGACTCAGACCCCGCTTAATGCTGAGGATGCATTCCTCGGAGGTGGACTGCTTTGTAAATCAGCGCTATGCAGAATCATTATAACTTTACATAAATGGACATGTTGCCTGATAAAAAGAATCAAACCTGAGATATATGATATATTATTTTATGCATACACAGTAATTCACACAGTAACAAGCACATAAATAGGCCTAACCTGTACCTCAGTGGAGCAGCAACGCATTTCAGCAGTGGAGGGACGTAGGTGGTGGTTATGCCTTAGAGGGGGGACCAGGCTGTGGGCCCTCCTCTCACTTTGGCTTCTTCTTCAAGTAGGCATCAAGATTTGACTGCCTTTTCTTAAGTTTCCTCTCATGAAGCAGTTCTCAGTACCGGAGAATCATGTCGAGAACACCTCTCTGCCTTGTTGCTTCGCTCCTCGTCAGGGTCACTGTCGATGAACTGCTCCATGATGTGTGTGATCATGGTGATGCTGGTGCTGAGGAGTTTTGCGGTGAATGTCCACATGAAACAGAACAGGTCAGTAAGGCAATGGAAGGGATAATCATAGCGCTATCAAGCAGCACTTGTTTAGCAACAATATACTCATAGAAATTCAGTTTGAGATCCACTATAAATCCTTTGCTCCTGACCTCATTACAGCTCTGGTCCAAACATGGACAAACAAGCTGAATCCAGAAGTGAGGTGGGAGTAACTGCCCTGAGACAACATGGCCGAATTTGACTGAGGAAGGCATCAAGGAGCTATGCCTAACCTGGATTATAGTGGTGGTTGGAGGTGAATCACCTCAGCCACAGGACCTCTGTCGGAGTTCCTCAGGGTAATGCCCTTGCCCAAACATCTTCAGCTGTTTCATCAACGATCTTCCATCAAAAATAGGGTTATTCACTGGTTATTGCCTAATATTCTGCACCACTGAAACTCCTCGGAAAATGAGATAGTCCACATCTAAATATACCAAGAACTTGATAATATCCAAACCTGTTAAATAACGTGCATCCTGCACAAGCCAGACAATGGCAATGCACAAGAGAAACTCCCTGAATTTCTTTGTTATTTCTATCACTACATCTCCTACTCTGTTTCTGGAGGGTTGCCATTGACCAGAAACGGAACTGAATTAACCATAATGTGGTTGCAAGAGCAGGTCAGAGGCTAGGATTCATCTGACACTCAGAACCCTCCAAAGCCCGTCCAAGTCAGGATTGTGACTGAATACCCACTTGGCTGGATGAGTGCAACTTCAGCAACACTCAAGAAGCCCGATACCTGACATAGCAGCCCACCTAACAGGCGTCCCATCCACAACCAGTCACTCATTTCTCCACTGCAGTTTCCACGATTTACTATGGCATTCTTCAATCCCAACCTCTACTGGCAGGTAGAACAAGAGTAGCAAAATCCTGGGAATACCACCCCAAGGAAATTGCCCTCCAGGCCCACACAACACCCCTTGGAAATATGTTACCATTACTGTATGGTCGGAGGGTCAAAACTCTGAAACACAGCATTGTGATTCAAGAAAGCAACCCGAGATGGTCAATTTAAAACTTGTTCAGCCTATAAAGCCCACATTTTGGATTCATATATTCAAATATAAATTAATGGATCAATATTATTTTTGCCTTTATTCTTTATAATTCTCTAGCCCTTCTCTTTTCATTTTCCTGGAAAGAAATATTTTGAAGCTGGACATAGACCATTTTTTCCAAAGGCAGATCATCAGAAAAGTACTGGCTTCAGGGAATAAAGGTGCTTCATATACCAGTGGTGTTCCCTGACTCTCTATCATTAGAATTAGAAGCTGCAAAGTCTATCCCTCTGAAAAGGGGTTAGAAGCGACAACATCATCTTTATTCCAATCTCAAACATGAGACATCCCTGCCACCGCTCCTCCACCAGGGCTAAGGAAGCTGTTCCCTGGCTGATCCCTGGCTCTGTGGCTGACCTAAGGGCACTGTTGGGGTTGCAGCAGGCCGCAAGCAACAATGCCAAGCAGGAAGCACCATCTTCCTGTAAACCTCTGATGAAAAAATTCGTACGTCTTAGACGTTGGAAATCCAGCAGAGGAAGTAAGATGAAAGATTAAGCGGAGAACTTTAGAGAAAGGTACCTTTCAGTGCTTTGTTTCTTCAGATAAGCTTGGCATTCTTTACTTTCAAGCTTCAGTCAGTGTTATAGAATGATGTAATTTCTAATTCAAGAACAATATTTACTTCAAAATGACTATATTTACTGTGGTTAGAAAATATTTTCCAAGTGGTTTAACTGATTTCTT
Organism: Hypanus sabinus; assembly: GCF_030144855.1. Lineage (NCBI taxonomy): Eukaryota > Metazoa > Chordata > Chondrichthyes > Myliobatiformes > Dasyatidae > Hypanus > Hypanus sabinus. Next base: position 49,378,006 of record NC_082722.1, read on the forward strand.
TTTAACTGCCATCAAAAGAAAATATTACAAAAAAATCAAAGGTACTACATAGATGATGAAAAGTTAAGGAATAACTGTATTTAAAATTGCAGACAAATCTATACAAACTTTATAAATAATCTGCAGCATCATTGAAAGGACACTATTGAAACCCAAATGGAAAATGGAGGTGAGCATCAACATTTGGAGCAGAAAGAAACTGAAAATGGGGATGTGTGGCTTCAGATCTCACCACAGCTGGATCTAAACATGATCAAAGAGTGAAATTCCAGAGATTTGATGAGAATGACTGCCCTTGACGTCAAGATAAGGGGTTAATCATTGTGGCTATTAACCTATGAGAAGAATTTGAGTCCCCAGCGACTATGCTTGCTGGAATTCAGAAAAAACGATAGATCTTACTGAAACATAAAATTAAGAAAGTACTTTGTGAAATTCCTTCCAAAGTAAACATGGCAAAAGGTAGGACTTCTCTGCGGGTTGAGATTCTAAATTGGAGGGAGGCCAATTTTGATGGTATCAGAAAGGATCCGGCAAGTGTGGACTGGCAAAGGTGTACTTGGAAAGTGGGATGCCTTCAATAGTGAAATTTTGAGAGTACAAAGCTGGTACGTGCCTGTCAGAATGAAAGGTAAAAATACCAGGTTTAAAGAACCTTGGGTTCAAGAGAAGCCGAGGCTCTGTTGAAGAGAAAAAAAGGACGTACTTAGCAGATATAGGCAGATAGGAACAAATAAGGTACTTGAGGAGTATAAGAAATGTAAGAGAACATTTAAGAAAGAAATCAGGAGGGCTAAAAGAAGGCATGAGGTTGCCCTAGCAGACAAGGTGAAGGAGAATCCTTAGGGATTCTACAGAATATGTTCAGAGCAAAAGGATTGCAAGGGACAAAAGTGGTCCTCTGAAGATCAGAATGGTAATCCATGCAGAGAGCTAGAAGAGATGGGGGAGATCTTAAATGAACTTCTGCATCTGTATTTATTCAGGAGATAGACACAGAGTCTATAGATGTGAGGCAAACCAGCATCGACTTCATGGACCGGAACAGATTACAGAAGAGGAGGTGTTTGCTGTGCTGAGGCAAATTAAGGTGGATAAATCCCCAGGGTTGATAGGCAGCTCCCTCAGCCCCTATGGGAGGTGAGTGCACAAATTGTAGGGGCCCTAGCAGAGATATTTAAATTATCCCTATTAACAGGTGAGGTACCGGGGGATAGGAGGATAGCTAATGTTGTTCTACTGTTTAAGAAAGACTCTGGTGTGATTCCAGAGGACTGGATAACTGCAAATGTCACTTCACTCTTTAAGAAAGGAGGGAGGCAGCAGAAAGAAAATTATAGACCAGTTAGCCCGACCTCAGTGGTTGGAAAGATGGAGTCAATTGTTAAGGATGAAGTTATGGAGTACTTGACACAAAACAAGATAGGACAAAGTCAGCATGTTTCCTAAAGGGAAAATCTTGCCTGACAAACCTGCTGGAATTCTTTGAGGAGGTGCTAGGGACTAGTGGTGTTCCGCAGGGGTCTGTGTTGGGACGGTTTCTTTACATGTTGTATATCAATGATTTAGATGATGCAGTAGATGGCTTTGTTGCTAGCTTTGCAGATTATATGAAGATTGGTGGAGGGGTAGGTAGTATTGAGGAAACAGGTAGGCTGCAGAAGGACAGACAGATTCAGAGAATGGGTAAGAAAGTGGCAAATGAAATACAATGTTGGGAAATGCATGGTCATGCACTTTGATAGTAGAAATATATGTGCAGACTATTTTCTAAATGGGGAGAAAAATCCAAAAATCTGAGATGCAGAGGGTCTTGGGAGTCCTTGTGCAGAGCTCCCTAAAGGTTAACTTGCAGGTTAAGTCAGTGGTGAGGAAGGCAAATGCAATGTTAGCATTCATTTCAAGAGGTTTAGAACACAAGAGCAGAAATATGATGCTGAGGCTTTATAAGGCACTGGTGAGGCCTCACCTGGAGTATTGTGAACAGTTTCGGCTTCCTTATCTAAGAAAAGATGCACTGGCATTGGAGAGGTGTGGTGAACCACATATACCTGTCTGGACACGCCCCCCTGCTGACTGCTCCTGTGGCCCCTCCCACTGACCGTGGCTCCTCCCACAGACCCCGGTATAAAGGCGATTGGGGCCTGAGCCCTGCCCTCAGTCTCCAGGATGTAGCATGGTGGTCAATTGCTGCTTGTTCTTTCTTCCACTCAATAAAAGCCGATATCTCGCCTCACGTCTCAGAGATTTATTGATGGTACATCAAGAGGGCTCAGAGGAGGTTCACAAAGATGCTTCCATGAATGAAAGGGTTATCATATGAGGAACATTTGATGGCCTTGGGTTTGTAGTCACTGTAATTTAGAAGAATGAGGGAGGAAGTCATTGAAACCTTTTAAATGTTGAAAGGTCTAGACAGAGCAGATGTGAAAAAGATGTTTCCCATGGTGGGGGAGTCTAGGATAAGATGACACTGCCTCAGGAAAGAGAGATTTAAAACAGATGCAGAGAAATTTCTTTAGCCAGAGGGTAGTGAATTTGTGGAATTTGTTACCACTGGCAGCTGTGGAGGCCAGGTCACTGGGTCTATTTAAGTTGAAGATTGATAGGTTCTTGATTGGCCACAGTATCAAAGATTATGGGGAGAAGGCTAGGGGAAAGGGCTGAGGAGGGGAGAAAGCATCAGCTGCGATTGAATGGTGGAGCAGACTCAATGGAGCAAATGGCCTAATTCTGTTCCTATGTTTTATGTTCTAATGGTCTTATAGTCCTACAGAATTTTTCAAGGAAGTTAACAGGAAAGTTTATGAAGGAAAGGTAGTAGCTGCTGTCTACATGGACTTCAGCAAGGCATTTGACAATGTTCCACGTGGGAGGTTGGTCAAAAAGGTTCAGTTGCTCAGCATTTAAGACAAAGTAGTAAATTTGGTTAGACTGGCTTTGTGGGAAAAGACAGAGAGATGTTTTCCTCTCTGACTGGAGACTTGTGTCTAGTGGAGTGCTGCAGGATTTGGTGCTGGGTCCATTGTTGTTTGTCATCTATATCAGTGATCTGGATGATAATTTGGTTAACTGGATCAACAAATTTGCAGATGACAGCAACATTGGGGGTATAATAGACAGTGAGGAAGACTACTGGAGCTTGCAGCAGGATCTGGACCAGCTGGAAAAATTGGCTGAAAAATGGCAGATTGAAGTTAATGCAGACAAGTGTGAGGTGTTGCGCTTCAGCAGGACCAGCCAGGCCACGATATGTTTTACACAGTAGGGATTTGAGGAATGCTTTAGAACAAATGGATCTGGGGAATACGGGTCCATAATTCATTGAAAGTGGATGCTTCTGGCACATTGGTCTTCACAATTCAAGGTATTCTGTACAGGATATGTGATGTTAGATTTGTTATGCCTGTGCCCCAACTCTGAGGGGCCGAAGGGTACAAAGTCGCCCCTTCTTTTTTGAGAATCACAAGATCGCTATTAATTCGGGTCTGGGACCCAGGAAATGAGAGAGAGACACGCAGATTCCTCAAGGTTTGGAATGTGTCCTGGGCCTCCGAGAGACAAAACCACAGATAACGGCCATTATCTCTTGGAGACAGAATTGTGTATTGAGTACTGTACTATTCATCAAAGCCCGCAGGCAATGAACAGAGGGGGTTGGTGGAGGGATTGCATCATCCCAACCTGATTGACATCTGAGACCCCGTGAGTCAGGATAAGAGGGTCTGGGGAACAGCCCCTTTAGACGCACCAGGAGAAACGCTGGAAATCCCGTGACAGCGTTTAATAGCGACAGCCAGTGGAAGGCCCACGTGTGTCCTTTCCCATTGCCCGGGATTGAGGCCTTACCATGGAAGACGGCGTAGCTAAAGAAGAGATCACCACCGACGACATTTCAAAGGATCGACATCATAAAAAGGAAAACGGGCAAGTTCTAAAAACATCGTCTCTCTCTCCAACCAAAAGCTGCAGCCTGAATGAACTAAAGTGACTCTTATATTTCCATCAGACAATACATTATCCCCTAGACAACGATAGAGCTATTTCTTATTATTATTATACCCGCGCTTTTAGATTTAGTATTGACGACGTATATTATCAGTATGTTTGCATTGATATTATTTTTGTGTATTTTTATCAATAAATACTGTTAAAAATAGTACCTTCAGATTTCAACGGACCTCTCTATCTTTGCTGGTAAGTGACCCAGTTATGGGGTACGTAACACATTGAAGTTGTATAAGATTTTGGTAACGACTAATTTAGAGTATTGTGTGCAGTTTTGGTTGCCTACCTATAGGAAAGATGAAAATAAGGTTGAAAGAATACAGAAAAAATTTACAAGAACGTGCCAGGTCTGGAGGACCTAAGTTATAAGGAAAGATTGTTTTCCACTGTATAAGTCACAGGCAGATAGATTTTTGCATTGCGGAAGAAATAAGAGTTATGGGGAAAAGGAAGGCAAATAGAGAGTCGAGTCCACATCCAGATTAGCCATGATCTTATAGAATGGTGGATCAGGCTTGGCGGCCCCAGTTCCTATTTCTTATGTTTTTATTTTCCTATGAATTGTGCATTAGGTGAGAAATGAAGAGATTAATGGAAATATCCATTGGATTTTTCTAAATGAGGAAAAATTGCTTGCTGATTAGAAGTGAGAGGATGATGATGTTCAACATTGTGCTGTAATCAATTAACAGATGAAAGTATGTATTGCTGTTGTCCAGGTGCTCCAAAGCCAAGAGGAGAACCTGTAGACATGTTGTGGCGCAGGGCAAATTGCAGTGGGTCCATGTCCTGCTCAGGCAGAAATTAATTCTGTTAATTACAATGGATGTGAATGCTATCAGGTGATCGCCACTGAGGCAGCTCACGCTGCTATTCTTGTGCAATGGTATGAGTGATGCCCTTCTCAAACAGATCGGAATGTCTGTATGCTGCAATGAGTAGTTAACGATGCTCTGGAACACTCCATCTAGTTTGTCGTCATAGGTTTTCACCACTGGGATCTGAAGGATTCACCCTCTTGTAGGATATTCTAACATCAGCCTCGGAGACAGAGATTACAGGATCACCAGATACTGTCAAGATTAGCACATGTGTTGATTTTTCACCCTTTGAAAGCATGCATAGGAGGGTTGGATTCATCAGGGAGTGAAGCATCATTGCTGTTTATGGTATTAGGTTTTTTGCCTTATAGGAGGCAATGGCGTACAAACTCTGCATGGCTGTCATACATCCAACTGTGTCTCTAATTTCATACAGAAACACCTTTTTGCACTTTTTGCACTCACAGTGGCTTTCTTAGGTTGTACCTGGACTGTGCGTAGTGTTCTGGATCTCTAATGTTAAATGCGACAGATCTAGCTCTCAGCTTCTGGTTTTGAGTATGTTTGGCATGTTCTTGAAGGCACACACTCATCCGCACAAGTCTTGGTGAAGTCAGCGCTGATTGTGGCAAATTCATTCAGATCTGAAAATGAGTCTCTGAATTCTGACTTGATGGGCCATCTGGCCTAATTCTGCTCCTAATCTTTTGGTCTACTGATGAAAGTTGAAGGGTAAATGGAAAAAAAAGAGAATAGAGAAAGCGCTAAGATTGGTAATGCAATAAATTAAATAAATGTAATACAAACAGAAAGTATTTGAATTTATTTCAACAGGAAAATATCAAAACTATGAAAGAGAATTGGAATGGAAGATAAAGGTAGTGCAACAAAGATTATTTTACATTCTTTCTTTCCTTTGGCAAGAATCTTATTTCTTTTGTAACATTTATTTCCATTAATTTCCCTTATTCCTATATATTTAAAACAGGCATTATTATTGCAATTTGACACGCATACTACCTTGTAATATATTTGGAATATTTGCTCACAATGGATTATTTAAAGACATAACAGAGTCTGTCTAGAACTGTGTCAATGTCAGTAATAAACCTACCTCTCGTTTATAAGTGGATAGATCTAGAAATGTAAACAGAATTTTTTGCATAATTGTTTTGGTACATAAAAATGATCACAAGGCATGATTGGAAATTAATTGTTTTGTAGCACATTTCATCCAGCACTTTCTCTTTGTGTTATCCCCATGCATAAAGGAGATGGAGCATGCAGAAATGAAGTTCAATCACATGTCCGGCTTCCCTGTGAAGTTCAATAATGGAAATATAATTTACTATCAACCAATTATGGAAGGAAAATGTAAACAACAAACTTCTGTAAGTTATGTATGATTTATTTTGGGCAGGTGGGGCTCGTCAGCCATGGTTGGCAGCTCATCCAGAAGAAAGAAAACTCTGATCTCAAACCTCCACTGCCTTGCAACTATACCCACCCATGGGGAAGGCTTTGGGAGTAAACACCAAGGGAAAAATCTGGAGCTGGAGTCCCTAAGGCAGTCCTATGTTGAGTTGAACGTTGACTGTGATGCTGCTGGTGCCAAATTGTTTCGGTCTCTGGCATTCCTTTGGGTTCATTAGATGCATGAAGAGGGGGAGCTTGCTGCATGGGCAACAGCTTGCTCTCCATATCATTCTGCCCAGGCTGACATATCTGGACAGCTTGGACACAACATTCGTGATTGACCCCGACCAACAGAGGCCTCGTATTACTTTTGTCATTTTAGCTAAGTGCATAGTGTGTGTCAACTTCTGTTTGCCCTCATCTTGTAATGTACTGTGTGGCTGTTGCAAAATGGTAATTTTCATGGCATTTATACCCTGTGTATGCATGCCCATGCTACTGGTGAACTTGAACAGTGAATCTGTGCCTTGATATAATCTCCATACACTACATAACAGGGGTATTAATCACTTGTGGGCTTGTGTGGGAATTATTTGGATCATTCTGTAAGCCAGAAGACTCTAGGTACATGTTACAGATGGGGTTTGGATGATTATTGACTGTATTGTGCTTCTTTACCCCTCTTGCATTCTTCATTTTAGGTTTCTTTGAGGCTCAATCATGAGGAGGAGAAGGGCTGAAAGACAACAAGGGAGAAGGAAAATGAATGAAGAGAAGAAGAAGGCAATGAACTTCAGCTGGCATAACACCAGCCATGCACCCATGGCTGGACTGCACTGCCGATAGAGATAAACATAGTTATTTGTCTAATTTCTTAGCCTCCATATCTTTCCAAAGCTTAGCTCTGGTGAATGCCATGTTTCATTTTGGGACTTCCATACTGACCTTATTTATTGACCATATTGACCTCTTTACTTTAGGGTATGATCCCCTAGAAGACCATACCATGTATCCAGGAAGCATGGATGACATACTCATCCTCAGAGAGTTTGCTATGCCTATCATCTTTCAGCCACTGCTGATGGATGATTGTGTGACATTGCCACTATTGCCTTTGACCCTGGCTCCTGAATGCAGTTTATGTCCTAATTGTGCCAGATAGTGCGGTTCCAATGAGCCACTAGGATTTCGATGGAGAATGTCATCAAGGTGCTTAAAAGGGATTCTTCTGGCTTCCCTACAGCTCTGTCACTCTCATCATCATTATCATCTGTTACACGATATGCTGCATTATTTTGCTGCTACAAGGGTACAGCCTGTGCCCTCTGTAGCTGCGCGAACAGATAAAAAGCGACTAGTGGCAGATAGTTATGAAGAAACGATCCTGTGTTGTTATCTGCTAAATTCCTTTTCCTTTCTGGATGAACTGTTAGCGCATACCATAAAACCTTGTGATTCACTTAAGGACCTCATTCTAGCAGCTTCAAGAGCAAGTAACCCATGTTCAAATACAAGACCTTTGTCCATCATGTAGCCTTGAAATTTTAAGTGGTAGATTACAACTACACCATTTAATAATGATCAAATCCATCAAGCGAAAGCTGTACCATTTCTCCTTGACACTTAATAGCTTTACTGTTGCTCATTTCTCTGAATAGAAATATTTTGAGAATCACCATTGATCCGAAAATAATCTTTGAGACACAAGAGACAGCAGCTATAATCTGGAGCAAATGTATAAACTGCTGGAGGAAGTCATGCATGTTGAGCAGCATCTGGGGAGTGAAGGAACTGTCAGCATTTCTGATTGCATCCCTTGAGACGTAGCATCAGGGCTGAGAGTGGAGAGGGAAGGTGGCCAGTGTAAAGTGGACAGAGGGAAGGGTGAGACAGGGGCTGGTGGACAGAGGAGTGGTGAGTGGTGGGAGGATGGAACCCGGTGGGGGAAAATGGGGATTAAGTGGAGTAGACAAAGGGAAAAAAAGAAGAAAGGAAAGGAGAAAATGGGGGACAGATGGCATCAGATGAAAGGAGGGGAGAGTAAAGGCAGAGACAGAGGTTGGAGAGCGATAAGTGGGGACACATAGACCAAACTTGACAGGAAATAGCAGAATCTTATAAAATAAAGAAAGTGATAATTCAAGAGATGGGATGATGGGGGCAGGGGTCTGGTGGGGGAAGGAATTGGCGGGTGAAGTTTGGATATTCGGTGGATGGAAGCAGAATGGGTGGAGTGATGAAAATTGGTGATAGGGGCTTATGGGGGTGGATAATGAGAACTGAAAGAAAAATGGGAGGACCAAGGGTTGATTGAAAGAGGGGAACACAGGAGATGAGGGTTGCCTGAAATTGGAAAAATCAATGTTGATGCCATTGGGCTGTAGGCAAACCAGGCAGAATATAAGGTGTTATTGTCCTAGCTTGCGTTTGGCCTCACTCTGGCAGTGCAAAAGGCCTAGAGGATGGACAGGTTGGTGCAGGAATGGGAATGGGACCCTTCAGTTTGAAAATATATCTTCCTTTCTCAGTTGGTTGCTTATTGATATAACAGCGATGTGAAGCTTTCTCAGTACTTATAACTTAGGAACTTAAATTCATCAGTGTTATCACTTCAGAGGACCTGTCCTGGTCCCAGAACATAAATGCAATTATAAAGAAAGCACAACAGCACCTCTACTTCCTTAGAAGGTTAACAACATTTGGCATGACATCTCAAATTTTTACAGACTTCTATAGATGTATGGTGGAGAGTATATTGACTGGCTGCATCACAGCCTGGCTTGGAAGCACCAATGCCCTTGAATGGAAATTCCTACAAAAAGTAATGGATACGGAGCAGTCCATCGCTGATAATGCCCTCACCACCAATGACAACGTCTACACTGAGCACTGTCACAGGAAAGTAGCATCCATCATGAGAAACAACCACCACCAACGTCATTGTCTCCTCTTGCTGCTGTCTCCAGGAAGAAGGTTCAGGAGCCTCAGGACTTGCACCACCAGGTTCAAGAACAGGTATTACCCCTCAGTCATGGCTCTTGACCAAATCATTGCTCAAACTCTTGAGCAAACTAGAACAAGAACACTTTGTAGTCACTCAACCTCACTCGCCCCATCACTGAACTGTTCCCACAACTTATGGGCTCACTTTTGAGGACTATTCATCATATGTTCATGATATTTATTGTTTATTTATGATAATTATAATTATTACTATTATTATTTCTTTTTGCACTGTGTTGTCTTTTGCACACTGGTTGTTTGCCCTTTTAGTGTGGTCTTTCATTAATTCTATTATGGTTATTGGATTTACGGAGTATGCCTGCGAGAAAATTAATCTCATGCTTGTATCTGGTGATCAGGTAATGGGGAAGACAGTTAGAGCAGTGCTGTGCTCCGTATGCAGTACGTGGGAGGTCAGGGTCAACACAGTTGTCCCTGATGACCACACCTGTAAAAGGTGCATTCAGCTCCTATCAGACCGAGTTAGGGAATTGGAGCAGGAACTGGATGAACTACAGATCATTCGGGAGGCAGAGGCAGAGATAGATATGAGTTATCGGGAGGTAGTCACACCGAAAAGTCAGGAGGTAGGCAAATGGGTGACAGTCAAGAGAGGCAGGTGGAGCAGACAGAGAGAGCAGAGCACCCCTGTGGCCGTTCCCATCAACAATAAGTATACCGTTTTGGATACTGTTGGTGGGGATGACCTACCAGGAATAAGTTGCAGTGGTCCTGTCTCTGGCACTGAGGTTGGACCCTCGACTAGGAAGGGGAGGAGGGAAGAGAAGAGAGTGGTAGTGATAGGGGATTCTATAGTCGGGGGGAAGATAGGAGATTTTGTGGGGAAGATCAGGAGTCTCGGATGGTATGTTGCCTCCCTGGTGCTGGGGTCCAGGACATCTCAGATCAGGTGCAGGTTATTCTCGAGAGGGAGGGCAAGAACCCAGATGTTGTGGTCTTTGTAGGGACCACTGACGTGGGTAGGATGAGTGAGGGGGTCCTGCGTAGGGAGTTCAGGGAGTTAGGTGCGAAGCTGAAGAGCAGGACCTCCAGGGTAACAACCTCAGGACTGCTACCTGTGCCACGTGCGAGTGAGGCAAGGAACAGAAAGATTATAAAGATTAATATGTGGCTGAGAGGACGGTGCAGGAGGGAGGGTTTCAGGTTTTTAGATAATTGGGCTTTGTTCCAGGGAAGGTGGGATCTGTTCCGACGGGACGGTTTACACCTGAACTGGAGCAGTACTAACATTCTTGCAGGGAAGTTTGCTAGTGCTTCTTGGGGGGGGGGGGGTTTAAACTAAATTTGCAGGGGGCGGGGATCCAGAATGCAAGACAGGATAGCGCGAGGAAGAATAAAGGACAGGTGGGGACTATGCGGTTCCGGAATATTAAGTGTGTAGTAGAGAAAGGTGAGGCGGAACAAGTGATAAGGAGGACACATATACAGAGGGATGGTCTGACGGATCATGGAGTTAAATGTGCTGAAAAAATAAGAAAATTTAGAAAGGACAACAAAATTCAAGGGGTGTATAGCCCGATGGGAGTTCAGGGAGCTGGGTTAAGCACAATAGGCAGCGATTTAAACAGAGAGCGGAAAAATGGCTAAAACTTCTATATATGAATGCACAAAGTGTCAGAAATAAGGCGGATGAGCTAGAAGCTCAGGTGCAAATGGGTAACTATGATATTGTTGGGATAATGGAGACATGGCTGCAGGGAGATCAGACCTGGGAAATGAATGTACAAGGGTATACATGCTACCGTAGGGACAGAAATGTGGGCAGAGGGGGTGGGGTGGCCCTGTTGGTGAGGAATGAGATTCAGTCCTTTGCAAGGAGAGACATAGGATCAGGAGAAGTAGAGTCTGTGTGGACAGAACTGAGGAACAGTAAGGGCAAAAAGACCCTAATGGGTGTTGACTACAGGCCCCCAAACAGTAGCATGGATATTGGGTGCAAGTTGAATAGGGAGTTAACATTGGCATATGGCAAAGGTAATGTCGCAGTAATTATGAGGGATTTCAACATGCAGGTGAACTGGGAGAATTAGGTTGGTGCTGGACCCCAGGATAGGGAGTTTGTAGAGTGCCTACGGGATGCATTCTTGGAACAGCTTGTACGAGAGCCGACCAGGGACAAGGCTATTTTGGATTTAGTGTTGTGTAATGAACAGGATTTGATAAGCGATCTTGAAGTAAAGGAACCATTAGGAGGTAGTGACCATAATATGGTAAGTTTTTATCTGCAATTTGAGAAGGATAAGGGCAGATTGGAGGTGTCAGTGTTGCAGTTGAACAAAGGAGACTATGGAGCCATGAGGGAGGAGCTGGCCAAAATTAACTGGATGGATATCCTAGCAGAAAAGACAGTGGAAAAACAATGGCAGGTATTCTTGGGAATAATGCACAAGGTGCAAAATCAGTTCATCCCCCGGAGAAGGAAGGATTCAAAGGGGGGAAAGGGGGGCTACAGTGGTTGACAAAGGAAGTCAGAGATTGTATAGCATTAAAAAAAAAGGAAGTATGACAGAGCTAAGGTGAATGGGAGGACAGATGATTGGGAAGTTTTTAAGAAACAACAGAAAACTAAAAAGGCAATACGGGGAGAAAAAATGAGGTACGAATGCAAGCTAGCCAGGAATATAAAGGAGGATAGCAAAAGCTTTTTCAGGTATGTGAAGAGAAAGAAGATAGTTAAGAACAATGTTGGGCCCTTGAAGAATGAATTGGGTGAAATTGTTATGGGAAACAGAGAAATGGCAGAAGAATTTAATAAGTACTTTAGATCCGTCTTCACTAGGGAAGACACATGCAATCTCCCAGATGTATGGATGGGCCAAGGACATAGGATAACAAAGGAAATGAAACAGATTGACATTAGGAAGGAAACGGTGATGAGTAGACTGATGGGACTGAAGGCTAACAAGTCCCCAGGTCCAGATAGTCTGCATCCTAGGGTACTAAAGGAGGTGGTCCTGGAAATTGCAGATGCATTGATAATCATTTCCCAATGTTCCTTAGATTCAGGATCAGTTCCTGAGGATTGGAGAATGGCTAATGTTATCCCACTTTTTAAGAAAGGAGGGAGGGAGAAAACAGAGAACTATCGACCTGTCAGCCTGACATCGGTGGTGGGAAAGATGCTAGAGTCCATTATTAAAGATGAAATAGTGGCATATCTAGATAGCAGTGATAGGATTGGGCCGAGCCAGCATGGATTTACCAAGAGTAAATCATGCTTGACTAATCTAATGGAGTTTTTCAAGGATGTAACCAGGAAGTTAGACAAGGGAGATCCAGTGGATGTTGTGTACCTCGATTTTCAGAAGGCATTTGACAAGGTCCCACATAGGAGATTGGTGGGTAAAATCAGAGCTCATGGCATTGGGGGGAAGATATTGACATGGATAGAAAACTGGTTGTCAGATAGAAAGCAAAGGGTAACGGTGAATGGGTGTTTCTCGGAATGGTAGGTGGTGACTATTAGGGTGCCACAGGGCTTGGTATTGGGACCACAGCTGTTTATGATTTACATCAATGACTTAGATGAAGGCATTGAGAATAACATCAGCAAGTTTGCTGATGATACTAAGCTGGGTGGCAGCGTGACATGTGATGAGGATGTTAGGAGATTTCAGGGTGACTTGGATAGGCTGAGTGAGTGGGCAGATACTTGGCAGATGACGTTTAATGTGAATAAGTGTGAGGTTATCCACTTTGGGAGTAAGAACAGGAAGGCAGATTATTATCTGAATGGTGTAGAGTTAGGTATGGGAGAAATACAAAGAGATCTAGGAGTCCTTGTTCATCAGTCACTGAAGGTGAATGAGCAAGTGCAGCAGGCAGTGAAGAAGACTAATGGAATGTTGGCCTTTATTACAAAGGGAATTGAGTACAAGAGCAAGGAAATCATTTTGCATTTGTACAGGGCCCTGGTGAGACCACACCTGGAGTATTGTGTACAGTTTTGGTCTCCAGGGTTAAGGAAGGACATCCTGGCTATAGAGGAAGTGCAGCGTAGATTCACGAGATTAATTCCTGGGATGTCCAGTCTGTCTTACGCAGAGAGGTTAGAGAGACTGGGCTTGTACACGCTGGAATTAAGGAGATTGAGAGGGGATCTGATTGGAACATATAAAATTATTAAGGGATTGGACAAGATAGAAGCAGGAAATATGTTCCAGATGCTGGGAGTGTCCAGTGGCAGAGGGCATGGTTTGAGAATAAGGGGTAGGTCATTTAGGACAGAGTTAAGGAAAAACTTCTTCTCCCAGAGAGTTGTAGGTGTCTGGAATGCACTACCTTAGAAGGCAGTGGAGGCCAATTCTCTGGATGCTTTCAAGAAGGAGCTAGATAGGTATCTTATGAATAGGGGAATCAAGGGATATGGGGACAAGGCAGGAACAGGGTATTGATAGTAGATGATCAGCCATGATCTCAGAATGGCGGTGCAGGCTCGAAGGGCCAAATGGTCTACTTCTGCACCTATTGTCTGTTGTCTATTGTCTATTGATATATATGTACATTGATAATAAGTTCACTTTGAACTTCAGAACATCACATACTGGTACTTCAGTTCATAATGCTGTGCCTAACTAATAAAGAAAATGACACCTAATTCCTTCTGCAAGTTCAACTGTCTTTATCATCTACAAAAAGTTTGATAACCAAATATAGACTATTTGACCATGCCACCATATGTAAGAGCTAAAAAAAAAGAGAGAGAATCTCAAATTACATTGTTCCACATTGCGAAAACCATACAGTCGTTCACTAATCATCTGGTGCTTGCCTTATGGTTCAGTCTTGCAAATGCCTTTGTCTAACCCTTTACTCTTGAATAGTGTACAGGTTGTGGTTGTAGCCACAATGGTGGATGTTTGTTGTCAAGCACTGAAAGTGGTTGCATATAACTATAAGGTATAGATGTTTACAATAAAGTATAACTGAACAACTGTGAACCTAGTTGGACTGCACCATCTGATGATAAGTGGCAGCCATTTGGAAGAGGTATTGGTGGGCACTGCCATCAATGTCCATCACTGCACAAGTTGCCAGTCTTGGAAAGGTAATAGTTTCAGACTCTGGATCCAGTCATCATTTCCTTTCGTAATGGATGGATTCCAGAGAGAGCTCAAAGTCCCTGGCAGCATTGAAGTCCAGAGCATGGCCTGACTTTGCAAACTTAGCTGGCAGTAAGCCAAACATGGATGATAGCATTCAAAGCTTCAAATGCAAATCAAAATGTTGGGCAGTTTCCATGTTTGCTCCAGTGCTGGCAGGAGCTGTTTCATGGTTGAGTCCATCAATGTTGCATTAGAGTTGGCCACTGAGAAGAAGAGGCCAAAGCCTTCACTGCTCCTTTATAGCTCATGTGGAGTTTTGAGCAGGCTGACCATTGCTCCAGGCAACTTCCTGCACATGTGCATCAAATTTTCTTTCAGTCTTTCCTACTGAGGTCATAATTTGGTTCAGAGCTGATGTTCCAATTTGATCTGCAGGAAGCAAATGCATGCCCCTTTCCCTCTAGTTTGACTGCAGACTATTAGTATCTCACCATTCATCAACTCTTTATCTTATCTCCAAGTTGCCATTGAATGTACAGTATGTGAGATGCCAGGAACTGATCTACCTAAAGGCAGTGATGACTGTGGGAAGCCCGTGTGCAGCATGGAACTGTTTTACATTCAAATGGCAGCACAGACATAGGACTGAACATTCAGCTTTACCAGTACAGAATCTACATGATGGTGAAAGACATGGAGAGTTTTAGGTAAGTGGTAACACAGCAGAGACTCAGCTTCACTGCCTTTGGATGTGGCCCAAGTGCAGAGTGAGAGACACTGAAGTGGGTTGATAGTTCACAGACTTTAATGTGAACAGAGTTAGAAAGAAAAGAAAACAATAAACTCTAGGCCAAACAGGGCCATTAACTAAAACTCTCAAATGGAAAACGAAGCCAATCCTGCAGCTGAAATGAGTAACTAAATACAAAATGAATACCGCTAGTCTTCAGAGTCAGTTGACTGGACAGTCCAATTTCTCAGACAAAGCCGAATGCAAACTGGCAGTGAAACATTGCTGTGCTTTGCTCAAGTCTCGACAAGCACTATGACAGAAATAATGATCTTAAATACCATCATCATGAGATAATAATTAGCTGGCACGTGCATATTCACCAGTGCAATTGCTGTATTCGCTGCGCTGCTGAATTCGTGGTTGTGACACTCAGAAAAATCAACTGACCTATTGACTTTAGCAGATAATCATTTTTTTGTATCTGAAGTAAGTGGTTATGGTGACACAGATAAGAGGGTCCATCATCCCTATAGATGTTATAAAACAGAAAAGAATATTGGTTAGGAAGATGTGGGATGTGAAGATAGAGAATACATGTCTTGTTTAGAATTGTCAGCCTCAATAACCTCCTCTGCATTGCTGGGCACAAACAGCCAAGCCAGTGATTCCCCAACATATTTTTCTCCAACTGAGGGGGTAACACAGGCATCAAACTTGTGTGTGTGTGTGTGTGTGTGTGTGTGTGTGTGTGTGTGTGTGTGTAAGTCTACTCTATTAATCTGGAATTTATATCCCATCATGTCAAATCAGAACAGGATAGAAATGAGTCAAATCCTTTCATGAATGTTGGCGAACATAAGGTGAATTTTGATCATGTTTGGCAAGTTCTCCAGGAATTATGAATTCCTCAAAGATTGAGACATTCTGGATCATTTTCCTATCTCTGTATGTAAAATCCAATTAGACATTCGTGTTTTTTTCCAAGTTTATCTTTTAGAACATAGATGTATGAACAAGCAGAAAATATTAACTCTAATGCCAAACTGATTTGCAACCTATGCAAGTAATTTTACCTTGGGGAAATAATGAAAATACAATGAATTTGAAAGACACATGCTTCAGAGCTCCAGCTAGTGGTAATACAATGTCATAGAATAGAGTTCCAAGTTCTCTGACCAGTTCTGAATCATTCCTATGATGTTGCAAAACAAAATAGGGATTGCCCATTGTGTGAAGTTGAATCTTAATTACCACAATTTGTTAAACAATTATAATACCATTGTGAACGGTTGAATCTGAAGTGATTGCATTGATGAGGACAAGATAAAAAGAATTTCTTGTTTGTTTTATCCATCACCTACCACAGTATTAATTTGACAAATATGCTAACTTGGTCCTTGGTGGTATTGCTGAGTCACTTTTGCTGATGCACATTTAAGTATCCCTAGAAGCAACTTAATTATCAAGGTCATTAGACAGTTTCTTAACATCAAGCTTAGTTCTGAAACCAGACAACTCCATACACCAGAAACCTCTCGTCACAAAGAAAACAGAAGACTACAACTACCATGTCTCCCTGACTGGTATTATCCATCCTGATTTTAGTCCTTCCTTTCTTGCAAAATTACTGTCTCAATAAAACATGAACAGTCATGTGTAGTGATGATAGTATAAAAGCCTTTTAGTACCTGTGCCTTCCTTCTACATATTTCAACTTTTTAGCAATTGTTCAGATATTAACTCAGAAAGTTGCATTTGTTATATTTTAAAATATTATTACGAGTTGAGATATTTCTAAAAATAACTATCTGTACATAGCATGTTATTTGTAATACATATCTGTCTATTTAATTTATTCTGTTACCAGTTCAATCATTTAATATATATTTTTCTCTGAAGTAGGAATTATGTTAATATAAATTTTGTATATTTTAGATTGCTATTTCTTTTCCTCTCGTTTTTCTTTATCTGCTCTTTCTGTATTTTAATCATCTATTTATCTGGTTTTCTGTCTTTTTATTGTTTCCATAGCTTTTTCAAGATTTTTTTAAAGTTCTGAGTCAATTTATGACAATAATACTTCATAAATATTGACCAGAAATATTTCACGCTGATAAATAGTTTCTATTTTTATTTTAAAATTTTAATTTAATTTTTATTTTAAAATAGTTTGAAGAAGACGTTTTTTAAAATCAAAAGAAATATTTAATTCTGGATTAAAACTCCTTAATTTTTCAAACAGAATCTGAAAGTACTTGAAATGTACAAAGGTATATCTATTTATTATCCCCTTTAAGTTAGATTTTTAAAAAGAGATCAATTTGTTGTTTAAAATTGCTTTTGAGTAGTTGAATCAACAGCAAAGAATTCCAGCCATGATGTTGCTTTCTGTACCAATCCCATTTTCCAGCATTTTACTTTGGCAGTTCAGTTGTTCATCTAGATTCTCTTAAAATGTTGGGTGGATCTCCACCACCACCCCAGGAATCCATTCCAGATTCCAACCATTCTCTGAGTAGAAAGAAAACTTCAGGTCTCCTCTAAATCTCCAATCCCCTTAATTTAAGCCAACCCCCCCCCCCCCCTAATTGTATACAGTTGGGCTATGGAGAAGTACTTCTTACTACTTACCCCATTTATTCCTCTCATATTTTTATTACTCTATCCCTCTAGATCATCCTCTGCCTCAAGGAAAACAAATCCTGCTTTTGCAGTACCTTCTCATGACTGGAAAACTCAATCCCAGACAATATTTTGTTGAACCTCCTCAGCATCCTGTCCAGTGCAATCACAGCCCATAGTAGGATGACCAGAACTGCATGTAGTTACCCAGCAGTGACTTAATATTTTATATCTGCCCCAGATTATAAGGATCACTTATACCTTCTTAACCACCTTGTCCATCTGTGCTGCTATCTTCAAAGATTGCTGAACTCTTCTGTTCCCCAATGTTCTCTAACATCTTTCCATTCATTGCATCATTTCACAATAATCTGCCTTTCCTTTGCCTATCCTCTAGCCTAAGACTACACTCCCCAATATCAACATCATCAATTTTTGTGCATTTTGCAAACCTACTGATCATACTTCCTAAACTCACATCCAAATCTATAGCATGTATAAAACAAGTATTAAGAGTTATGGCTGTACACCATCCATCACAGGTTTCCAAACACAAAAACAACTCTCCACCATTATCCTCTTATTGGTAGATTAGTAGGGCAATTTTGGATCCATTTTGCTAACTTGCCTTTGATTCTATGACCTCTCACATCATGTAGATGACTGTACATCAACTGCACTGCTTTCAGTAATGTATTCTGTTATTTCTTTTAAAAATCAACCAAATTGATGGTTACTTAAATCTTGCATGCTTAGCTTGAAATAGTACATTAAATCAACATCACATTCTGAAATACACTGTTGTCCAGAAAAATATCTCTCATCTTGAATATCCTGTTGATAGAGTATGTTATTTTTGCCAGAATAACTTTCCTTGCATAGAAGCAGGTATGGCTTAGGCATTTGAGAAAAATCTTAGAAGTCTGTGTATTGACAGAAGAAACTGTTGAAGTCTGCTTGTATAAGAGAATTGACTAAGTTTGACTGGCAATTTTTCAAGAAATCAGCAAGTTTGAATTCTGCAGTTATTTAGAACCATATGTACTGTTTGCTGCCAGTTAGACCATAAGACACAGGAGGAAAATCAGACCACTTGGAGCATTGAGTCTGTCATTAACTTTAAATGGTGTATAGTTCTGAGTTTTCAGAAAAAATGTATTATCCAGTTAATCTGATGATGAATACCATTAAAATATGAATAGATAATTATAATTTCAAAAGTGATGTAAGCATATCATATGCATCTTTCAGTAGATCTGTTAAACGCTGAATATAGAAATTGTTCCTTGGGCAGTAAATGAGTTAAGACTGCAATCTTAACTGAGCTGTCTGTTTTTATCCCCTTGAGTTTACCTGTCTCAAGTTCCTTGTGCAATACATGTTGTAGCAAGTGCCCAAAAAGCCTGAAGGATAAGTACCAAGCAGGTGTGACTGGAAAAAGTGACCTGCGAATTTTTTTTTTTGTTAGCACAAATCCTGATGTTTTGTCTTGCAAAAAGAATTACGTGAGCTCATGACTTAATGTGATTCACAGCAGAATGCTATTATAAACTGCTATCAGCACACTGATTTTTATGAATATTTTTTACAAAATTAATATAATCGATACTGGATAAACTTGGTTATTCTTGCATAGATCAAATGCTTATTCAAGTTTGTTACTCGAGTATATATCTTGAATATACCGATGAATTTACCAGTTTATGCCTCATATTTTAGAAATATTATTTGGGAAACTGAATTTAAGATGGCAGTGACACCATTTGATGACAATTAAAATCACTCCATAATTGCACAAAAGCAAACATTTGTGAATTTTTGCATTTGTGAGAATAGTTGAAACTGAAATGAGAAAATGCTTAACTGGAATGTGAAATTACGTCACTGGATTTTTGATTTTTCTCGAGGCACTGCTATTGAATGTTTAACCAAACTGAATGCATGAAGAGTATACATGCTTAATGCATTAATAGCAAATTCATTGAACATATAAACAGAAATGTAGAAATATTATTTCTTGCTGTAGTCTTTCCTCTGGAAGAGTAAGGTCACTGGGCAATGATGCTTTACTCTTTGGTATGTTATCAGACCAGACTGTCCAATATTCAATTCAGGTCATAAATTAAGTTGATTAGAGCCCTTTGAATTTCATTCTGGAAACCTGCAATCACCTTATGTGTTCAAAGATTGAATTCCTTCCCCAATATCTTGCTCAACAGTTTATCTGGGTACCAAGCATTTAAAAAGTTGCATGCAGTTGTTTACAAGCCCTTCTGACTCAGGATGAGATGTGAGATGAGCAGATTATGTTGATTTTAGGGAAATGTATCCACCAGACATTAACACTGAACATCTGTCATAACAACATTAAAACAGTTAACTAACCAAACTTTGTTGAAGTTACCCCCACTATATCTGATTTTGTATTTGCTGATTCTAACTGAACTCATTAGACCATAAGACATACGAGCAGAATTAGGTCCCATCAAATCTACTCCGCCATTCAATCATGGCTGTTTTATTATCCCTCTCAACCCCATTCTTCTGCATTCTTCCCATAACCTTTGACACCCTTTCTAATCAAGAACCTATCAATCTCCATTTTAAGTACACATATTGACTTTGCCCCTGTAGCCATTAGTGGCAATGAATTCTACAGATTCACCCACTCTGTGTGAAGAAATTCCTCCTCATCTTTTAATCCTTTTGGCACATTGAGTCTGCTCCCCATTCTCCTGTCTTCTCCCCATAACCTTTGATGTCCTTACTAATCAGGAACAGATCAACCTCTGCTTTAAGTATACCCAGTGACTTGGCCTTCACAGCCATCAGTGGCAATGAATTCTACAGATTCACCATTCTCTGTCTGAAGAATGTCCTCCTCATCTCAAAAACCTCAAAGAGTTGTCCTTGTATTCTGAGCTGTTCCCTTTGGTCCTAGACCCTCCCAGTACTGGAAACATCCTCTGCACACCACTAGACTGTTCTAAATTGGATAGGTTTCAATGAGATTCCCCCCTCCCCTATTGTTCTAAACTCCAGCCAGTACAGGCCACAGCCATCAAAAATTCCTTGTGCCTTAACCCTTTTGTTCCCTGGATCATTCTTGTGAAATGATTCTGAACCCTCTCCAATGCCTATACATCCGTTCTTGGACTACGAACCCAAAACTGTTCAGAATACACCAATTATGGTCTGAAAATGCCTTATAAAACCTCGGCATTATATCCTTGGTTTTATATTCCAGTGCCCTGGAAATGAATGCTAACATTGCATTTGACTTCCTTACTACCAACTTAACCTTCAAGTTAACAATTAGGATACCTAGCACCAAGATTCCAATTTACGTTTCCAATTTCTGAATTTGCTCCCCATTTGGAAAAATAGTCAATGCCTTCGGGCGGAGAACCTTCATCTCAGCCTAAAATGTTGTTTGTTTATTCCTCTCCGTGGATGCTACCTCATATCCTGAGTTCCTTCAGCACTTTGTGTTGGTTGCTGTGGATTTCTAGCATCTGCAGAATCTCATGTGTTTATAGCATATGCCTTTATTCCTTCAACCAAAGTGCATGACCATTCAATTTCTTACTTTGTATTCCATCTGCCACTTCTTTGTCCATTCTCCTAATCTGTCATCATGCTTCTGTAGACTCCCTGCTTCCTCAACACTGCCTGCACCTCCACCTATCTTTGTATCACCATTGAGCTTAGACACAAAGCTATCAATTTTGTCATCTAGGTTATTGATATAACATGCAAAGAAGTCCTCCCAACACCAACCCCAGCAGAACACCACTAGTTACTGGCAGCTAACCAGAAAAGACCCCTTTATTCCCATTCTTTACCTCCTGTCAGTCAGCCGATCTTCTGTCTTATTATTTATTAATTTGAATGTATTTTTCTTTCTAAGTAACCAAACAGAAATAGAATGGTATTTTTAACTCTCATGCTTTTCTCATTTCATCAATTTTCTAATTGAATTATATTTTTATTACTGTTCCTCACAAAGCTGATTTTTTTTTGCTGATTAGGCATGTTCTCTGATTGAAATATTATGTCATAGCTCCTTCAACAATTAATGAAAATCACAAATCTGCTGATGCTGAAAATCTGAAATAAAACAGAAAGGGTTGGAAAAATTCAGCAGGTTAGGAGGCAGCTGTGAAGCAAAAAAAAATCCAGCTAATAAATCAGGTCTGGGACCCATTATCAGAACCAAGAAAGGGAGATTTAGTCAAGTTAACAGAAAAAGTGGAATGATTCTGATACTCTGAAATAATTTCATCTTTTAGTGGTATTAAATTCAGATTAATATTTTTTGAGTGTGTAATCTGAAGTTTATCTTTATGTGTGTGTGTGTGTGTGTGTATGTATGTGTATATTTTTTTATTTGTGTTTGGGATGCCAATCAAGCAGACTGCTATGTCCTGTAGGGTGTTAAGTTTCTTGAGTGTTGTTGAACTCTTCAAGGCAAGTGAAGACTATTCCTAACTTTAGTCTTGTAGATGGAGGACAGGCTTTGGAGAGTTAGGAGATGAGTTACTCATCACAGGATTCCCAGCCTCTGACATGCCCTGAACTCATTTCAGAGAGTGATAGCTGCATTTTTCTTTTGTTGGATATCTTCCTTAAAGGCACTGTGTGGTATGAATATTACTTGCCACCTGGATATTGTCCAGCTCTTGTTTCATATGGTCGTGGACTGTTTCATCATCTGAGGAATCGCAAATGTTGCTGAACATTATGCGATCAGTGATTATGACCTTATGATTGAAGAAGATCATTGATATGGATGGTTGAGCCTAAGGAGACTGCCCTGAGGAACTTCTCCAGAAAAGTCCTGTGGCTGGGAGAATATACTGTATACTACCACAACCAAATTCCTTTCTGCTGGGGATGATTATAACTAGTAGAAGGTTCTCACCCAATTCCCCTGTTTAGCCAGGGCTTTGCACTGCCATACTTGATCAAACATTGCTTTGATGTCAGGGCAGTTATCCTCATTTTACCTCTGGAGCTGAACTCTTTTGTCCATGTCTGGACTCAAACTACAATGAGGTCAATAGCTCAAACTGAGCTTCTGTGAGCAGGTTATTGCTAAGTAAATGATGCTTGACTACATTATTAATTAGCTCTTCCATCATTTTGCTGATGATTAGTTGAATAATAGGGGAGTCATTGACCAGCTTGAATTTATCCTCCTTTGTGTGGACGGGATATACTGGGCAAATTTCCACATGGTCTGGTAGACATCAGTGTTGGAGTCGTACTGGAACAACTTGATGAAAGTCGGCCATCTGGTGCATAAGTCTTCAGAATTATTGGCTGCATGTTGTCATGGTCCATAGCCTTTGCTGCATCTATTGGCTTTAGCCATTCCTTGATATAATGTGAGGTGAATCAAATTTGCAGAAGACAGGTTTCTATCAAGTTGGGAACCACTGACGGTGACCAAGAAGACTCATTCACTTGGCATTCTGGCTGAAGGTTCTTACAAATGCTTGAACTTCCTCTTTAGTACTGATGTGCTGGGTTTTCCCCATTGTTGAGAATGGTGATATTTATGACACTGCTCCTCCAGTGAGATGTTTAATTGTCCACCACCATTCCTGACTGGATATGGGAGGACTGCAGAGTTCTTCCTTTCACTGTGTGATTGCTTTCTCTATTTATGTTGTTTGGCATGCAAGCAGTCCTGATTTGTGGCTTCACCTGATTGATTCACCATTCTGAGGTATGCCTCTGCTACACTTGGCATGCCCTCCTGTCCAGTGGTTAGTCCCCTGATTTGATGGTAATGGTAGAGCAGGGGATTTGCTGGACCACAAATTTGCAGATTGTGGTTGATTTCAATTCTGCTACTACTGGTGGTCCAGAGCAGCTAATAAATGTCTCATCTTGAGCTGTGGGATCTGTTCACAGTCTTACCTACTTAGCGTGATGGAAATTCCACATGAAACAATGAAGCGTATTTTCACTGTAAAGACAGGACTTTGTCTCCATAAGGACTGTGTAGTGGTCACTACTGCTGATACTATTGTGGACAGATCTATCCGTACAGGTAAGTTGGTGAGAATGATCAAATAGTTCTTTTTTTCTTTTTTCCCTCTATTAGTTCCTCATCACCTGCCACAGACCTAATCTATCAGGGATATCATTAAGCACTTTACCATCTCAATCAGTAATGGTGCTACCGAGACATTTTTGTTGATGGATATTGAAGACTTCAACTCAGCGTATGTTCTACAGCTTTGCCATTCTCAGTGCTGCTGCCAAGCATAGGACTATATGGAGTACTGTTGATTATTCAGCCAAGGAAGGACAAGAGCATGACTCTATGAGTATGCCTATTTCAGATTTTTGCTGTGAGACAGCTTTGCCGACTTTGGTACAAACCCTCAGATGTTGGTGAGGAGGACTTTACTGGGTAAAAAGGGCAGTTTTTGCTGATCCTACTTCCAGTGCCTAAGTTATTTCTCAGTGATCTGCCCAGTTTTATATCCTTGAGGTTTTCTATTGGTTTACTACAACTAAATAGTTCGGTAGGCTATTTCAGTTAAGAATCAACTGCAAACCTGTGGTTCTGGAGTCAGGCAACTGAAGAAGTTTGGCTTGAGCTCCCAGATCCTCAGGACCTTCTACAGGAGCACCATTGAGAGTATCCTGACTTGCTGAATCATTGTCTGCTGAATCATTGCACCAGCCTTGATCATTGGGCACTGTAGAGAGTGGTACAGACATTTCAGTGCATCTGTGGATGTGAACTTCGCTCCATTGAAAACATTTACAGTAGCAGGTGCATAAAATAGGGCTGAAAGATCATCAGGGACACCATTTACCCCAATCATAAACTGTTTCAGCTGCTTCCGCCTGGTAAATGGTACCCATGCACTAAAGCCAGGACCAATAGGCTATGGAACAGCTACTTTCTACGAGTCATTAGATTTCTAAATTCATATGTCTGTACATTGCAACAAAGTCATAATGCAAAGTTTTTTACTCCCTCATGTGTGGGATGGATATAAGATTTAAATACATTCAAATGGAAATTCATGTACATATTCCAGATCATGTAAATATGGCAGATATTAATGCACCAGACAGGTCTTCACACAAACAACAATCATTTCATGGTCATCATTAGACCTTTCAATGTTATGGAGTGATTCAAACCCATGATTTTGTCCTCATATCCAGATTGATAATCCAGTGATAATACCACTGCGCGGTCACCATCCCATATGTCCTAATGTAACACTGGCTGTGCAATGTTGTGTAGTCTAGCTTACTGGAAAGTGTCCAGTAGGGCAGACCGTACAAAAAGAGAAAGGGATTTTTCACATTCTGGAAATCTTGAGCAACACACGCAAAATGCTGAAGGAACTCAGAAAATGGGGCAGCATCTATGGAGGGAAATAAATAAAGAGTTTATGTTTTGGGCTGAGGCTCTCCACAGGAATGGAAAGAAAGGGGACAGAAACCAGAAAAGGAAGGTGGAGGAAGGAAAAGGAGTACAAGCTGGCAAGAGATCCAAGGTTCAGAGGTTCATTTTATTGACAAAGTGCATATACAATACAACTCTGATAATTGTCTACTCCAGATAGCCAGTAAATACAGAAAGATCATGGGTGAGGAGGGTAATGAAAGGGAATGGTGTGAGAAGCTGTCAGGTTATAGGTGAAAGGGGTAAAGAGTTGAAGAAAAAGGAATCTGATAGGAAAGGACAGTGGATCATGTGGAATAAATGGAAGGAGGTGGGGAAATAGAGGGAGGTCATGGGAAGGTCATGAAGGCAGGGAAAAGAGAGGGGGAGTTTTGTTTTTTGCCTATTCTTGTGCTTCCGTAACCACTTCTCTTTGTCCCGTCCTCTGTTTCCAGTGATTTTATCACCCTTCCCTTTCCCTCTCAATGACTGGACTCCTGCCACTCACTGAGAATTGGCATAGGGGGAAGATTATGTAACTAATGGTGCAACTTCCTATGTCTCACATATGAGGCCCTCCATTGGTCGAGGTCAAGCATGGATGTTACATCCTAGCAGCTTATGTGATACGCAAGCCAGAGGTCTACGATGTGGAGAGCAAGCGTTGTCGTGCTGGAGGCTCCCCCTCTCCTTTGGCTTTAATGCATCACTAACACGCCTTTGCCCCTTCTGCTGTCCGTAGAAATGGTTCCGCCAGACCCAGTAGCTAAACCACACGTAAAGGCCAGGAGCCGGACTTGGTTTTCAGCAGCTATTTGAGACACATATCATTGAGAGCACTTTATAGGTAGTAGAAGCATATCCCCACTATCTCCCCCAGCAATGACAAAACTTAGTAACCACTCACATATGATTGAAGTGAAAATGCCTGGTGACATTTATCAGCTGTGCCCATTTTTGTAGTGTGAGGAATGGTCCCTTCATCTTCCCCTTAACCTCCCTCTCCTCAAAGAAGGAACAACTAAGAAATGTCATTAGGTTCCTGAATCAATCATATAGGAGGAAAAGAGAATCTGAAAAATTGAAAATATTTTAAGAATGTTCCAGCCAGCTTCTGTCATGATTTGATTGTTTGCCCAAAATACCTTTGTTTTGGCAGCTGATATGAGAATTGTACCTCCCTTAATCACAGGACTGTGCAGAGAATGATACGGACAGCCCAGCACATCTGTAGTTGTGAATTTCCCATGATCCAGGACACTTACAAAGACAGGTGTGGAAAAATGGCCTGAAGGATCATTGGGGACCCAAATCACTCCAACCACAGTCCATTCCAGCTGCTACGATCTGAGAAACAGTACCACAGCATAAAAGCCAGGACCACAGGACAACTTTTCCACCAGGCCATCAGACTGATTAACTCACAGTGATTTGAGTGTATTTCTATATAACATTGACTGTTCCATTTATTATAAGTTATTATAAATCACTATGATGGCACATTGCACATTTAGACAGAGATGTAATGTAAAGATTTTTATTCCTCATGTATGTGAAGGATGTAAGAAATAAAAATTCAATTCAAATTCAAATTCATCCAAACCCTGCATACACTCCCTCTCCACAACACCACACTCCTCATTTCAGTCTGTCTTGCTCCCCACCCGGACTTCCAAACCCAATCATAGATCTTGGGAGTGATCGGGATCATATTTAACTAGAGGCCCCCTACAGTTTACACCCAAATTATTATGGGAGGCTTCTAGATGAACTTACCAATTACCACAGCTCCCTCCCTGCCTTATTATCATCAGGCCAGTTTTCCAGGTTGGAGAGTTTTCTTTGAATGCAAAGTGTTTGAGATAAACAGTACTTTAGCAAGTCCAGAGCCATGGAAAAGGATAGAATAACAAAAGAGGTTAGAGTGTGAGGCAAAAAAAGAAAAGAAAAACTGTAGCAGTATGTTTAGCATGGGGGAGATGTCAGAGAATAGCAGATGGGAAATGATGTCTGTCTCACTCCCAGGGGCCTCAAGCCCTCTTTCCAGATGAAAATGATTACTTGTACTTTTTTCAACTCATGTCCTGTTTGTTTGTTTCTCACAGTACATTGGAAAGGCCACACACAGATTTGGGAGAGTGACGGAGGCACTAGCTTTGGTACTCTCATGTGATCTGTCGGAGAAGCACATGTCTCCTTTTTTATTACTTCTCAGCAAACATCAATCAGTTGTCCTAGCAATGAATGTACTTAAAATTATTCGGAATTTTCAGAGGAGAATACCCTGTCCTTCCTAGTAATTTTATGCCTTCAATATCCAGAATGCCCTTTTCATAATTTCTTGTATTTTCTTTCCATTTTTCATTGATAAAGCATTCATAATCCTTCAATAGTTCAGATAGCCAAAATTGCACAATAGGGTGCTTTTTAATTATCATTGTTTGGTATTGAGATATGCAAGAAATATGAAAGTGTGAGGCTGTTTTTTCTGCCATAGTTTCAGTTACAGTCTGTGAGAAATTAAGTCTGTATTTAGGTGTATAAGTGGCTCGAGAATTGCAACAATGTGGTCATCTTTTAATTGCCCACTGAAATGCCAAGCAAGTCAGTCAATTGTACCAAAGCTGTCATGGAATCAAGTCAAAAGAATCAAACAAACTACTGAGGCAAAAGATTTAGCATTAGCCATTCAAAATCTAATTTGCACCACAAAGTTCTTCCTAGTATCAGGAGATGAACTAAAATGGGGAAAGTTGTCCCACAAACTCACAGTAGATTGACATTGAGATGTCAACAAACGTCTTAACACAGTCAAACTCACATAATCATACCTTACAGCCAGTTTCCTTCTGGTTGTATCCCACCAGCAGTACACACTAACCAATAACTTAGCAGTCTCACAGCATTAAATCTAACATGTCAAGGAAATTCCTGATTTCCATCTCCTTCCCCTCAGTAAGTTGTTCAATGCTAAACATCATTTGGAAGAAGCACTGAGATACAAGCTTGCTCAATATATTCCAGATGGGACACTTCAACGTCCATTGCCTAAGGTGCTCAATAACACCATTGCACTCAGGATTGCCCAATATTTGAACAGGTAGCAACAAGTAGCTGTCATTGACGGTTCTAATAGGAATGACAAATGCATGGTCCTTGTAAAGAAATACTAACCTTTACATTGAAGACATGCTTCATTCTGGTGCAGAGCATTTCTGCATTCAAAACATACTCAGCAGCTCAAAAATGTGCAGCCATAAGGCAACTTCAAGTACTTGTAGATTTACATTGATCTGCAATCTGCAACCACCTGGACAGATGGATCATTTACAGTTAAACCAAGAGACCAATCTTATATCAATGAGAGATGTAACGAGAAGCTACCAATCAAATAAATTTACGCCACAGCGGTGCATATTTGTTCAACAGTGGAAGAGGCAAGATACAGATAAACAATTCTGTAATCAACAGATCAAATCCACTTGGTGAGCTTCCCATGTCCAGGTATGAATGGAGATGGTTGGTTAAACATCTATGAACTTTTTTTTCTAGCATTGGCTGAAATGGTGGCAAGAATAATCAACCAGTTGAGTGGATTGGACCTCTCAGCTGCATGGTTCTGAGTCTCGCCTTTGTCCTTTCACAGCCCAACATGATCACACCATGGCCTTCTGATGTCCTCTCTATTTTGAACTCTTTGTACATATATTCTTTCAATTCACATTATGCTCATTTTAAATTTTCTTCAGCAATGATTATAATGCACAATGATTGTGTTTATTGCATTGTGTGTTTATTGTGTTGTTTATGCATATTGTGCTTTATATGCCCATCGGATCTGGAGTAACAATCATTTCATTCTCCTTTACACTTGTGTACTGACAAATGACAATAAATCACCTTGAATCTTGACTCTCGAATACATGCAATATCTGAGCAACCTTGGCAGTTCTCACCACCAATGGTAGAAATCATCTTTCAACCATTATTGTGCGCATTATTTTCCATGTGAAGATCAGTGCTTTTCTCATAGATTATAAAACTCTATTCAATTGAAACAGCTTGGATTTATATAGCTCGTTTTAATGGAATAAATTGTCTCAACCCATATCACCTAAGGGGAGAAAAACACACTGCGAGTGTGAGTCAAAGTGATCTAAGAGTGAAATTTTAGCAGATCTTATGTAGGTGAAGGTGAAGGTAATATTATAAAGGAATTCCAGAACCTGGGCCCTAGCTGAGTATAGTCACCCAAAACCTTTGTAACAAATGACATGCATCAAAACTGATCCAGAACCATCTCGCATATTACATCATCTACTAATGAGTTCCATACACAGTATTCTTCAATTGGTTCAGCAAAGGAAGTATTTTTGGAACAGTTCAAGATGTTCCTTCTTAGGGTGTGTAAAGTAAATAAAACATGCAAGGAAATGGAAAATGTAAATTAAAACCATCAGATGTTTCAGTGCATCCAACCCTCAGCATTTATTATCTGTTTTTATTTAAAGTACAAGCAGCCTTGTATTAAACCCACAATTGGGTCTAACTTTGTGAATCTTTGCACTAGAATGTTGTGTGCAGTGTGTAATTAAAATAATTTTTACTTTTGGTTATTGACCAAAACCCAAACTAAATTAAAACTTACCTTGTAGCTGAATTTTGCCCACATGAATGAGTGATGAGACTTTGGGGATATACTGCACTGATGTTTACATCTCTGCAAACAAGCAGATTCACAGAAATGGATGACTTGGAACTTAGATTTAACTTGGAATTTGTGGTCACCAGTAAAATAAGACTACATGTTGCTGACCTAGAAGACATCCACCCATGAAGATCCAACAGTCACTGAGATATGCATTTCCCCATTTCTGTTAACAGTTGGTAAAGGCAGCAGTTCATGGGAACAATGCTTTCATTAACAGTCTGAGTAACCAATAATATTGCAAAATTCTTATGAACAGCAAACTAGGAAGTTAAAAACATTTATTTAACCTCTTAAAGATACTGTTGAATATAAAATAAGACAACAAAATAGGAAAGGCAAAATGAAGAAATTATGGTAGAAGCTTAATTGTCAACAGTGTTTATTTTTTAAATTCTTTGATTTGAAGATTTCACCTGTGGTCATGTCAAATCACATACATGTACGAGTATAATTAGTTTTCATGGCTAGTGCATAGGCTGCAGATGTAATGGCCTGGTAC
Source organism: Hypanus sabinus (assembly GCF_030144855.1). NCBI lineage: Eukaryota > Metazoa > Chordata > Chondrichthyes > Myliobatiformes > Dasyatidae > Hypanus > Hypanus sabinus. The sequence continues at coordinate 49,408,308 of NC_082722.1, forward strand.
TCCATTAAAACCATATATTCAAATAATAAAACTATACTCAGTAGCCACACAAGGTATAGACCCATAAAACGTGTAACACTTACCTAGTGAAAAACTGAAGCTCAACTATAAGACCTCTAATAACCTTCTCACCAAAGAGTCTTTCCAGCACCGTTCAATCCAAGGCACCATTGCAGGCTTTGTTCAGACATGGACAAAAGAGCTTATTTCCAGAGAAGAGCTAGACTAACTGCACTTAACTGTGGACATCAATGAGTCGTGGCTAAAGGAGGATTATAGTTGGGAGCTTAACACCCAAGATACACATTGTATCGAAAGGACAGGCAGGTAGGCAGAGGAGGTGCCATCTCTCTATTGGTAAAAATTGAAATCAAGTACTTAGAACAGGTAACACAGGATTGGATGCAGAATTTTTATGGGTAGGGTTAAGGATTTGCAAGGGTAAAAGAAACCCTGGTGGGAGTTATATGCGGACCTCTGAAGAGTAGCCAAAATGTGGGCTATGCATTACAATGAGAGATAAAAATGCATGTCAAAAGTACAATATTTTGATAGCCATGGGAGATTTCAATATGCAGGTAGATTGAGAAGATTTTGGATTGGTGCTAATTTTTGATCCTAAGAGAAAAAGATTGTAGAATGCTTAAGAGATGATTGTTTTAGAGCAGCTTGTGGTTGTGGTTGAGCCCACTTGGATGATCAGTTTTTCTGGATTGGATGTTGTGTTTGAGGGCGAGAAGCTGAAGTTGAATTTATCAGTATTACGGTGGAGTAAAGGGAACTACAGAGGCATAAGAGAGGAGCTGGCCAAAGTTGATTAGAAGAGAAACCAAGGCTGGAGTTCCTGGAGCAATTCCAAAGGCAAGAGATAGAAATATCCCAAAGAAGTATTCTAAAGGGAGGAAGAGACAACTGTGGTTGACAAGGGAAGTTAAAGCCAACATAAAAGTGAAAGAGCGGGCACATAATAGAACAAAAATTAGTGGAAAATTAGAGGATTAGGAAGTTTTTAAAAACCAACAGAAAACAACTAAAATGCCAAAAGGAGGGAAAAGATGAAATATGAAGGTAAGCTGGCCAATAATGTCAAAGAGCATACTAAAAGAGTTTTCAGCTATATAAGGAGTAAAAGAAAGGTGAGAATAGATCTTGAATTCTGGAAAATGATGCTGGAGAAGTAGTAATGGGGACAAGCAAAAAGCAGATGAACTGATTAAGCATCAGTCTTCACTTTGGAAGACACTAACAGAGTGCCAGAAGTTTGAGAGTGTTGGGAGGAGGTGCAGTAGTGAGTTCAGATGCTATTACTAGGGAGAAAGTGCTTAGGGATCTGAGAGGTTTAAAGGTAAACCAGATGGATTACCCCAAAGTTCTGAAAGAGGTGACCGAAAAGATTGTGGAGACATTAGTAACGATCTTAAAAGAATCACTAGATTCTGGATTGGTTCCAGAGGAATGGAAAATTACAAACATCACTCCATTCTTCAAGAAGAGAGGGAAGCAGAAGAAAGGAAATGATAGGCCAGCTAGTCTGAACTCAGGGGTAGGGAAGATGATGGAATTGATTGTTAAGGATGAGGCTTTGGGGTACTTAGTGGTGCATGATAAAACAGGCCATAGCATGGTTTTCCTAAGGAAAAACATTACCTGAAAAATCTGCTGGAATTCTTTGAGGAAGTAACAAGCAAGTGAGACAAAGGAGAATCCATGGATGTTGTGTACTTGGATTTTCAGAAGGATTTTGACAAGGTGCCACACATGAGGCTGCTTAGCAAGATATTACAGGAAAGATAGTAGCATGGATAGAGCATTGGTTGATTGGTAGGAGGCAAAGAGTGGAAATAAAGGGAGCCTTTTCTGATTGGCTGTGAGTGACAAGTGGCATTCCTTAGGGGTTTGTTGTTAGGACTGCTTCTTTTTATTGTATGTCAAAGATTTGGATGATGTAATTGATTGTTTTGTAACCATTCGAGTTTGATTTCTACGTTTAAGAGAGGTCTGTATAGGTACATGGATAGTCGAGGTATGAAGGACTATGTTCCTTGTGCAGGTCGATGAGAGTTGGCAATTTAAATGGTCCAGCATGTACTCGATGGGCTGAAGGTCCTGTTTCTGTGATGTACTTTTCCATGGCTCTATGACTAGTTTTGTGGATGATCCAAAGATAGGTGGAAAGGCAGGTAGTTTTGAGGAAGTAGAGAGGCTACAGAGGTGGCAAATGGAATACAGTGTGAGGGAGTATATGGTCAATCACTTTGGTAGATGGAATAAAAGCAGACTATTTTCTAAACAGGGAGAAAAATCAAAGATCTGAGGTGCAAAGGGACTTGGAAGTCCTCCACTAAACTCACCCTACTTCTAAGCATATCCTTACTTCCTCTTCCTCTCCACTTTCTGCAGGGATCGCTCCCTCTGCAATTCTCTTGTCCATTTGTCCTTCCTCCCTCCCACCCTGCAAATGGCCCAAGTGCTACACCTGCCCATACACCTTCTCCCTCGTCTCCATTCAGGGCCCCAAACAGTCCTTTTAAGTGAGGCAACACTTCCATCTGCACATCTGTTGAATCTTTTGGGGTTGTTTATTGTGTACGGTGCTCCTTATATTCTGTCTGGTTACCCACCAACCCAATGGTATAAATATCAATTTCTCCTTCTGGTGAACAAAAGCCCCTCCCCAATTCATCTATTTCCTACTCTGACATTTTGCTTCTCCTCAGCTGCTTGTTACTTTTCTATTCTATCAGATTCTTTCTTCTGCAGTCCTTGACCTTTCCCACCCACCTGGCTCCACCTATCATGTTCCAACTAGCCTCTTCCCCAACCCCCATCTTTTAACTCAGGTATCTCGCTCCTTCCCTCTCAATTCTGAAGCCTGAAACTTCAACTGTTTACTCTCCTGCTGAGGTCCTTCAGCATTTTGTGAGTGTTGCTTTTTATTTCCAGTATCTGCTGATTTTCTCATGTTTGGGAGTCCTTGTGTGGGATTCCCTAAAGGTTAACTTGCAGGTTGAGTCAGTGGTGAGGAAGGCAAATGCAATGTTGATTTCAAGAGGACTAAAAATAAAATCAAGGCTGTAATGCTGTGGCTTGATAAAGCACTGGTGAGGCCTCACTTGGAGTGTTGTGAGCAGCTTTATTTAAGAGAGGATGAGCAGACATTGGAGAGGGTTCAAAGGAGATTCACAAAAATGATTCTGGGAATAAAAGGCTTATCAGCTTAGGAGCATTTGATTGCTCTGGGTCTGTACTTGTTGGAATTTAGAAGAATGGGGGGGGGGATCTCATTGAAACCTATTGAATGTTGAAATAGTTGGGGCGTCTAGGGCCAGAGAGCCTAACTTTAGAATAGATGCATGTCCATTTAGGATGAAGATGAGGAGGAATTTCTTTAGTGAGATGGTGGTGAATCTGTGGAATTCATTGCCACGGGCATCTTTGGAGGCCAGGTCTTTGGTTGTACTTAACACAGAGGTTGATAAATTCTTGATAAGTCAGGCTGTATAAGGTTAAGAGGAGAAGGCAGAAAAATGGGGATGAGAGGGAAATGGATCAGGTGTGATGAAATAGTGGAGTGGAATAGCCTAATTCTGCTCCTATATCTTATGGTCTTGGTCTTAACATCAATGGAAGTATCTGACCATTACAAGATTCCAGAAAACTCTTAAAACAAGGAGCGTCAGAAGGAAGGGACATGGATAATAACTAGAAATGTCAATCATCCCAACCCTGGATTTCATAGCAGAAGTTCCTCAAGACAGAGGTCTAGGTCCAACCACTTTCTAGCCATCAAAGATTAAAAGTGAAGATTGCACAATGTTCTGTTCAATTTGCATCTCCTCAGTAAATAAAGCAGTTAATTTTTCCACGTACATAAAAAGGATAACAAATGAAGACTAGTTGGCTCTCAAGCCTACTCTACCATTTAATGTGATCATGCCTTATTCAATCCTGATTCCAACTTCATTTTCCTTTGCTCTACCCATACCCCTTGAATCTCTTGTACCTTAACTGCCTTTTAGTCTTTATCTTGAACTTCACTTTCACAGCTCTCAAAAGTAGAGAATTCCCAAGATTCACAATCCTTTGAGAAAAGAAATTTCTCTTCTGTCTGAAATGAACTCCTTATTCTGAAACTGCCTCTTTAACCTCAATAGGAGAAACATCTCTCAACAACCACACTGTTGAATTTCTTCAGTAATGTATCAATTTCAATAAAATCAAAGGTTTCAAAGATACATTTAATGTCAGAGAAATGTATACAATATACATCCTGAAATTCTTTTTCTTTGCAACCATCCACGAAAACAGAGGAGTGCCCCAAAGAATGAATGACAGTTAAAGGTTAGAACCCCAAAGCCCCCCCAGCTCCTCCTCCCATGTGTAAGCAGCAGCAAAGTAACGATCCCTCCCCCACCAGCAAAAAACCATCAGTACCCCCACCGACCACTCAAGCATGCAGCAAGCATCAATAAAGACACAGACTTGCAGTACCCCGAAGACTACTCATTCACCCGGTATTCGACATAACAGACTGTTCAACCTTTTTTTTGTACTTAAAACCTTTCATCCCAGAAGTCAGTTCTGTGAATCCTCTCTTTGATGCTTTCAACACAAGTATATTCTTCCTTAAAAACAATGACCAAAATTGTTACTACGGCAGATACAGTCTCTCCACTCTCACGTAAAATATTTTTAATATTCCCAATAATACTTGCAATTCAACCCAACATTCTCCTTGCCTTCTTGATTATTTTCTGTCTTTACAATGCTACCCATTTGTGTTTCATGTGCTAGATCTCTAGATCTCTTATACTGTAGCAATTCGTAGTTTCACTTCTTAATTTGCTTTGTCAATCTTTTTCCCAGAGAGGATGACCTCACATTTTCCCAGATTGTGTGACAACTTCTTATTTGCTCACTTAGCCTACATTCTGTGGCCACTTTATTAGGTACACCTGCACACCTGCTCATTAATGCCCACATTGAATCAGCCAGTCATATGTCAGCAACTCAATGCAGACATGGTCAGGAGGTTCAGTTGTTGTTCAGACCAAACATCAGAATGGGGAAGAAATGTGATCTAAGTAGATTTGACCACGGGATGGTTGCTGGTGCCAGACAGGGTGGTTTGAGTATCTCAGAAACTGCTGACTTTCTGGGATTTTCACACACAACAGTCTCTAGAGTTTATAGAGAGTGACATGAAGAAAAAAACATCCAGTGAGCAACAGTTCTGGGGGTAAAAATGTCTTGTTAATGAGAGAAATCAGAAGAGAATGGGTCATGATGTTGCAGCACTGGGGCAGTGGTGAAGTAGCTCTGGGAATGCTTGTTCTGCTTCACTTGTCCAAGGGAATCCTGCAGGGGTCTTCTGGCTGAGTGCACTGATAGTTACTGCGATAGAACTAAAGTTTTTGATAAACTGGTGATAAAAGTTTGTAATGCCTCACCTACATGACTGTAGATGGTTTGGTCCACTCTGAGATTGCCTGCACTTTACATGCGTCCACTTGAACACTGGAAGGGTTGGAGATGTATCCCAAGAATGACACCTGCTGTTTGTGAAAATCACATTTCTCTGGCTTGGCATTAAAGGTTGTTCTTCAGCAGCCATCTGAGAAACTCTGGACATGCTAGATATGTACTTGGGAATAGATAAGAATGTCACCCAAATACACAAAAACAAACTGATTCACCATGTCCTGGAGCATATAGTTGACCAGGGCCTGTAAAACAGCAGGGGTGTTGGTCAGACCAAAGTCACTATGAAGAAGAAGAACCAGAAAGCTCTTAACTCCGAGTGGAGTCATCCAGACACCGTTGTGACGGCTTCTTTTTTAGCAAGTTTTCTTGTTTTTATGAGGCCGAGTTGCTAGCTCGATACTCAACCCAGCATGGATGGAAAACGTGCAAGGGAGCTGGCTGGATTCGAACTCAGGAGCCTTCACTCTGAAGTCCGGTGCTGATGCCACAACGCCACCTGTGGTTAAGTCATTATGAGGTACTCATTAATGGCTAATGGTAAGCATTGCTCAGATTTATCTTGCAGAATATGGTTGTCCTCTTAACATATTCGAATGCAGAGGCAAGTAGGGAAGAGTGAAGCTGTTGAGGAGCCAAAAATCAATGCAGGGACAGAGATTACCATCCTTCTTGCTCACAAAAAAGAAGTCCACTTAAATCCTAAGGCCAATGCCTCCTTGATGTTTTCTTCCATGGCCACCATTTCAGGAGGAGCAAGGGCAAAAAGTACTAGAACTAGGTAAGAAATCAATGGTGCAGTGTATGGTCAGTGTGGAGGCAGGTGGAGGCCTTCTTCTGACTGAAGACTTCAAGAAGGTCACGATATTCAGCTGGAACACCAGGCAGGTCGGAGGGGATATGCTGACAGGGATTTTAACTGGGACAGGGAGACAGGCATGACAGTCCCCACTCTTGGAGTGCCTTTAGGGATCAATGTTCTGAAGGTTGTATCGAGATATCCAGTGAAGACAAAGCACCAGCATCATTTTAGATGAATCTATAAGATAGAAGGAGAGCTGTTCCATGTGGTCATCTTCTAGCATGTTGGAGAGGTACTGTGGAAAAGGTGGTTCCTGCTGGTGCCCAGAGGCTGACCATCTAGAACATTGACATCAATATTCTCTCTCAGTTGTTGAGTGGGAACTCCCAATCTTTCAGCCGGAGAGATATCAGTGAGGTTCCTGGCTGCCCTGGAGTCCATAAATGGAAAGACAGATTTCTTGATTAGAGGAAGTTAGTTGCAGGAAGATTCGACCCATCAGAATTCCCCTCCTCGTTTACAGGTACCCTCTTTTACTGGGCATTTGGGACATAATGACTGGAAATGCCCTGGAGAGCCACACGAAAGGGAGCAACAGACTGTCCTGCACTGATCATGTTCCACCTGAGATGGGTACATGCCTCCCTCTTTCACGTGCTCATGTGTGTGGACCGTGTACCGGCTGATGGGAGAGGGGCGAAGATAGATGCTGATCTAAAGATGCAGGTGCAGTAGTCGGTGGTCAGCCTCCTGACCCCGCACTGGAAGATTAAACACTTTCTTGAACTTGACTACAAATTGCTGGGAAGACTGGGCTGCAGGGTAACCTTGTATTCGTAGAGCATTGGACAAGCTGAGCAGTACTCCATCTGAGGGATTCACCAAGTAGGACAGTTGAACTGACCTGGCTGAGCGTGGAAAGTCAGCTCACTCTGGGTAATAAAGTTCCTGCAGCTATCAGGGGTCACTGGAATATTTGCCTGCTGGACAAATACTCGCTGAAGGTGTAGAAGCTGCCTAGGGAACCGGGCATTAGTAGCTGAGGCAGGTGAGCCTTTTATAGAGGAGGATGAGTGAGATGCTGATGCTGGGGTGGAGACTGTCCAGGCAGAAGGCTGTTGAGTAGGAGAGTGAGAGCAGTAAAGGCTGCTTCCTGAATCTGGCTGGCTGCTGTCAGTTGCTTAGCTGTCGCTGTGAGTGCTGTCACTTGTTCTTCCTGCTTGGACTAAGCTTGCTGTTCTGAAAGTCATTGTCACACTGCGTGAGCTATTTCTGCCACCCCAGCCTCCGTTGGCCTTAACATCTCTCTCTTCTGACCAATGAACTTTGGCTTGGGCTGGGCTTGTGATGCACCATCAATAACTCACTCTGAGACGTAAGGCGAGTGGAGACTGAGGGCCGGGCTCAGGCCTTGATCGCCTTTATACCGGGGTCTGTGGGAGGAGCCACAGGAGCAGTCAGCAGGGGGCGTGTCCAGACAGGTATATGTGGTTCACCACAGCTTGCCACCCTGTGAGTAGATGCCACGCAGAGTGAGCCACTTTGGGCAACCCAGACTCCACTTACTTAAGATCTCTCCAACCTGACCAATGAAATTCAGGGATGAGGCTAGCTGCTCTCTCCCTGCTGGGTCCAATTTAATGGTCAAGTGTTGTTGATATGGTGTTCAGTGATAGTCCAAGTGCAGCGGAAGAGACAGAGCAGTAGAATGAACGGTTCATGGAGTTTTCATAAGAACAGTACAGAACAAAAAGAAAATAATAAACACGAGGCCAACAGGACCATTAACTAAAGCTCATAAACTAAAATCTAACGCTGTCACTGTGGCTCAAAAGCAGTAACTTAATGCGAAATGAATGCTGCTCCTTTTCAATGTCAATCTAAATTATATTCTTCTTTCTCAGAATGTGGACTAAGGTGAGCGGGGAGTGTTGCTATTACTGTGCTTCAGTTAAGACTCGAAAAGACTAAAATGAAAGGAAGGGAGTTAAATACAACCACAAATAAATCCTAATTGGCTGGAAAATACATTCTTCTGAGCAAGATCGCCAATCCCTTTCAGCTGCCCGCCTGCGAGGGCACCCCCCTCCATGGCCCAGAGTTCGTGGATGTGACAAAGACAAGATCAGGAGTATGATTACCATAAAAAACACTCAAGAAGCTCAACAACAAGAAGTTCACTTTAAGCACCCCAGAACATAAATACTTACCTGCTCTGCCACCATTACACCTTGGCTACAGTCTACTATATCTGCTTGTGCTAGCCTACTCCAATAGTATGTCCGAAGTCCATAACCTACATACCAAGAAGGATAAGGGTAGCTAATTCACAGAAGCAACACGTCCTTTGGGTTCCCCCTTAAATAACACATTCTTATTAGGAAATATACATTGATTTTCCTTCACTACTATTGGGTGTAAATCCTGGAAACCCCCCAGCAACACCATTTTCACCATAAATGTACTAATACTGAAGGTGGCTTTGTCCTGTAAGGACAATTAAGGATGGGCAACTGTTGTGGGTGGACATGTAGAAATGCAAACATTTTAAAACTTATCAAGAATAATCAAAATATTGGAACTAAATAGAAGTCTTAAAATAAAGATTTGCAGTTTTTTTTGTTTTTTTGCAACCATTATAGCTAAACTTGCATTATTTGTTCAATCACTGCATGGCTTTGAATCTTTGAGATCAAAAATTGAAGTACCAATCAAACCTTGGGAAAATGAATAAGATATTTATTTGGAATATCTGAAAAAAGTATTGCTCTTCATTGAGGTGTTGGCATGGAATATAGGTTATAATATAACTGTAGACTGGTGGAAAATTAGAAACAAAATGCTGTATATTTGAATTGATCTATTTTCTTTTCACCCATGCAAATATTGTATAATTCACATTATATGTGTTTATGACATTTCAATGGTTTGAACATTAGTTAAACCTCAATTGTAATAAAGATTCCGTACCAAATCTATTTATTTACATTGTTTATGAAAATAACCCTCAAGAAAGCAAAGTGAAAGTCTAAACAAAGATTTTCTTTGTTAAATACTGTATTTGGAATAGAAAACAGCGTACTAAAGGAATGTATAGAATTTCAAAGGAACTTTGTAAGTTTTGAGACACATTTTACAAAACTATAAAGCATAAACAATTATAAATCCCATATTTTTGGTGGACCATGTCAGCAGTAAAGTTAGTAATTGCAAGGCTGGATTAAACAGCTGATGATTCATCAGTAAGAACTTCCCCTGTGCACAAACTGAAAGGCTTGAAGTATTCTTTAAATTTCGTGTTTAAATCATTTAATGAACATTTACTTTTTTTGCCTTATTGTGTACAAAGTTAAACCGCATGAAATTGTCTAACTTTGTTTGATCTCCAATGTTTCTAAACCCATCTATTGTACCCGTCAAAAGCGTTCAGTGTTGTCAGTGAGATGGTAATGAGGTGATGTCATCAGCAGACGAGACCCAGGTCTCTCATGCTTCTTTCGCACAATATATCACCCGGCTTCGATAACGTCTTCACTTAAACCCAGGTTTGAGTTACTGGGACACTTTGTTAGGACTGACTAGCCTTCCAGTTTTGTTAATGAAAAACAAATCTCTGACAGGAATGTCTGAACTGCTTTTCCACGGCACTATTTTTCTCTGGCGCATTACTGGATTCTAACGAATCTAACAGGACTGAGAAACCGTGCAAAGATTTGCAAGAAGTGAAATGAGGCTGGCAGGTCAGCAGTATGTTTAAAGTGATAGAAGACACAAGGTGAGGGAATCTTTAAGAAATACCTTGTCAATTTGCTGTGGAATGGAATGTTCGAAATGTGTCAGGTCCGCTCTCGGGCATTTTAGTATGGGGTTTTTAACTAAGCTAACAAGTTTTAAACGGATTTTCACTATCATCATTGCATTGTGGTTATTTTAAGACTAAATGAATTGAGTAAAGTCTGTAATTCATTACTGGGGGATATTGTACAGTAACATATGTGTACAATAAAAACACACGTGAAAATGCATTTGAAGATGAGGGAGAGTGAGTCCTAGGTACCGTTCATAAACCATCAGCAGAGCAGTTTAGACTGGGCGCCTGCATGATTTTATAACAATGTTGGTAGTAGGAAACTAAGCAGTAAATTCCTTCAATTAAATTATTGCAATTATGCTCTTTGCTGTAGTACTTAAAGTTTTCATAACCATTCATTGTACAGTATTTTTAATCTTAGGCTGTTATATAAGATGTGGGGGAAAAAATAACATCTTTTGGAAATTTTTATTGGCCTGTAATGAAACTGTCTTTTGGCAAAAATATATTTTGGCAAAACTAACTGGAGAATATATTGAAATTTACAAGCTGAATTGATAGAAAGCTTGCTTTACACAGTTGCTGACAGTCTGCTCATTTTCTACTTTGATAAATGACTAGTTCTGTGAGCTAAGACCACCTTCAATTATTGATTATTGTGTTTATTTTTTGTGATACTGCAGTAACTTTTGGCATGATCCATCTTCCGGAATAGTGGATAATCTTTGATAAAAACTTATGGTGATTTGCGATCAAATGAAAGAGGAATTCAGATGCATTTTGCTCAGTTGAAAGCTGAAATAATGCTAAACTTTTTCAGCCCTGGCTGGGAATGTTCTTCATTTGAAATGAAAGTCTGCTGTAATTTAATAAGGTTAACAATTTAGAATGGCAGAATGGTTAATGTCAAACTTTTAAATACATTTAGTGTGCTAAAATATTTTATTGCTGTTCATAATGTCTTAAAGCAAAAATGCACCAATTGTTATATTTAATGTTGATCTTTTTATTTTTGCCATATCTGAATATTGTTTATAATGCATATTGATTTGTTCAGATGACAAATGCTCACCTTGGCAAAATAAGGCAATAAGTATTGCTATTGCTTTATTTTGGACAGAAATTTAGTGAATGGGGAGCAAGGTAATGGTGAGTTAATAGGTGTCTAAAAATCATTTTGGGATCCTTGTCCCAGAAAGGGTCTACATATAAAATATTGGAGGTTGATGAGTTATAATCTTGAGATACTGCCAGACTTAATTGGTGCAAAACCACATCAAAGATGCATGCTGATAGAATGAGTGGAAGGTAAAGTAAGATGTTGTAAATTTACTTTTGATTTTAATAGAGAGCTGGTTGTTAATTTTGGTTACTGGTGAAACCATTGTAAGATTTGCTGTAGGAAAAAGATAAGAAGCTTGTGAATATAAACAAAAATGTGGTAACTTATTCAATGTTTCCATCCATCTATTGGTTTCAGTTGGTGTAGTTTACATAACATTGACTTCACAATATTTACACACTGTATCTTGCCCTTTTTCACCCATGAAACCTTTTGTTGGAAATATAAAGAAAAAGAAATAAACAGTTGCTTCACCAGTCTGTTGACTCTTTGGATGTTGCCAGTGGTTTTGCTTTGGCTTTTGTGTCTTCTCTCAATGATGGTTGAACATTCTCATCAGACTGTCAGTTACAGCATCACTAATAGTTCCTTTGTCTCCTTATTGTTTTCTTTTGCACATATCCCTTCATCATTAGTTTATACATTATTGGACTTGTGCACAAGTAGTTATTCTTGACTTCTGTACCTCTTTAAGTACTTCTGCCCCTTGCTTGGATGACTGGATGCCTGGACTGTTCTGAAAGGCCAAAGATTTGAACTTTGCATCCTATCTTGATTTCTTTACTTGATCTAAGATTTTGTTTGATACACTTCTCCACTCTGTACACATATTTTGCCTTTGCCAAACCTAGCCTTGCAAAGCAACGATTGTTCTTGACCATCTCAGCCAGAGGGTTATCAATAATCAAATATCATGTTATTGGGCATGCTATATACTAGTATGAAAGTTGCTACTCTGCTTTATAGGCATGTAGTGTCTTCTCTTAATTAACTTTCTTCTATGTATAGACAATTTGTTCTGTGTTCTGTTGTCCTTCTTAGACCATAAGGCACAGGAGCAGAATTAAGCCATTTGGCTCATTGAGTCTGCTCTGCCATTCAATCATGGCTGATTCTTTTCCCCCTCCTCAATCCCATACCCTAGCCTTCTCCCTGTAACTTTTGATGCCATGTCCAATCAAGAACCTTTCTATCTCTGCCTTAAAAACATCCAATAATCTGGCCTCCATTGAAGCCTGTGGTAACAAATTCCACTAATTCACCACCCTCTGGCTAAAGAAATTTCTCCACATCTCTGTTTTGAAAGGGCATCTGAGGCTATGCCCTCTTGTCCTAGACTCTCCCACCATGGGAAACATCCTTTCCACTCTGTCTAGGCCTTTCAACATTCAGAAGGTTTCAATGAGATCCCCCCTCATCCTTCTAAATTCCAGCAACATCAGCCCCAGAGCCATCAAATGTTCCTCGTATGATCATCCTTTCATTCCCGGAATCATCCCTGTGAACTGCCTCTGGACCCTCTCCAATGCTTGCACATCTTTTCTTAGATAAGCAACCTGAAATTGTTCACGATACTCAAGGTGAGGCCTCACCAGTTCTTTATGAAGCCTCTGCATCACATCCCTGCTTTTGTATTTTAGACCTCTTGAAATGGATGCTAACATTGCATTTGCCTTCCTCACCACTGACTCAACCTGCAAGTTAACTTTTAGGGTGTTATCACAAGGTCTCCCAAGTCCCTTTGCATCTTGGATTTTTGTATTTTCCTCCCGCTTATAAATAGTTTGCACATTTATTTCCACTACCAAAGTGCATGATCATGCATTTTCCAACATTGTATTTCATTTGCCACTTTCTTGCACATTCTCTTAATCTGTCTAAGTCTGTCTGCAGCCTACCTGTTTCCTCAACATTGCCTGCCCCTCCACCAATCTTAATATCATCTGCAAACTTGGCAACAAAACCATCTATTCTATCATTTAAATCATTGATATACAGCATAAGAAGAAGCGGTCCAAACACCGACCCCTGCAGAGCACCACTAGTCACTGGCAGCTACCCAGACAAGGATCCTTTTATTCCCACTCGCTGCCTCCTACCAATCAACCAATGCTCTAACCATGTTAGTAACTTTCCTGTAATACCATGGGCTCTGAACTTGGTAAGCAGCCTCATGCATGGCACCTTGTCAAAGGCCTTGAGGAAGTCCAAATATACACATCCACTGCAACCTCTATCTATCCTATGTGTAATCTCCTCAAAGAATTGCAGCAAGTTTGTCAGGCAAGATTTTCCCTTATGGAAACTGTGCTGACTTTGTCCTATCTTTTCCTGTGTCACCAAGTACTCCATCACCTCATCCTTAACAATTGACTCCAACATCTTCCTAACCACTGAGGTCAGGCTAACTGGTCTAAAATTTCCTTTTTGCTGTCTTCCTCCTTTCTTAACGTGTGAAGTGGCATTTGCAGTTTTTCAGTCCTCTGATCATTACTAATGCCTCTACAGTCTCTACTGCTACCTCTTTTGGAGCCCTAAGGTGCTTTTCATCTGGTCCAGGTGACTTATTTACCCTTAGTTCTTTCAGCTTTTCGAGTACCTTATCCCTTGTAATATTAACTGCACTCATTGCTCTTCCCTCACTCCCTTCATCATCTGGCACAGTACTAGTATCTTCCACAGTGAAGAATGATGCAAAATATTCATTAACTTTATCTGCCATCTCCTTGTCTCCCATTATTATTTCTCTGGCCTCATTTTCTAGCAGTCCTATAGCCACTCTTGTCTCTCTATTTTTTTCAGACTTGAAAATGCTTTTACTATCCACTTTGATATTGTATGCTAGCTTGCTTTCATATTTCATCTTTTCCCTTCTAATGATTTTTAGTTGCTCTCTGTAGGTTTTTAAAAGCTTCCCAATCCTCTTATCTTCCTGCTAATTTTTGCTTTGTTGTATGCCCTTGCTTTTGTTTTTACATTAGCTTTGACTTCCTTTAACAGCCACGGTTGTACTATTTTACCATTTAAGTATTTCTTCATTTACTTTGGCCAACTCCTCTCTCATACCACTGTAATTTCCTTTTCTCCACTGAAATACTGCTATGTCAGATTTTACTTTCTCCCTATCAAATTTCAAGTTGAACTCAATCATATTGTGATCACTGGTTCCTATGGGCTCTTTTACACTAAGCTCCTTTATCGCCTCCGGTTCATTACATAACATCCAATCCAGTACAGCTGATCACGAGTAGGCTCAATTCAAACTGCTCTAAAAAACCATCTTGTAGGCATTCAACAAACTCTCTTGCCATCCCTTACCAAACTGATTTTCCTAATTGGTCTGCATGTTAAAATCTTCCATGACTATCATAACATTGTCCTTTTGACATGCCTTTCCTATTTTCTGTTGTAACCTGTGGGCCACATCCCAACTACTGTTGGGACACCTGTATATAACTGGCATCAAGGTCCTTTTACCCTTGCAATTTCTTAATTCAACCTGTAAGAATTCAACATCTTCTGATCCTGTGTCACATCTTTCTACTGATTTTGATGCCATTGTTTACCAGCAGAGCCCTACCACTCCCTCTGCCTACCTTTCTCTCCCTCCGATACAACGTGTAACCTTGGTCATTCAGCTCCCAACTACAACCATCCTTCAGCCACGATTCAGTGATGGCCACAACATCATACCTGGCAATCTGTAATAGTGCAACAGGATCATCCACCTTATTTCTTACAACACACACAAAATGCTGGTGGAACGCAGCAGGCCAGGCAGCATCTATAGGGAGAAGCAATGTCGACGTTTCAGGCCGAGACACTTTGTCAGGACCACCAGCATTTTGTGTGTGTTGCTTGAATTTCCAGCATCTGCAGATTTCCTTGTGTTTGCACTTTATATTTCTTATTCTTCTTATACTCCCTGCATTGAGATATTACACTTTGAGTGCTGTATTTGCTACCCTTTTTGATTTTTGCATCTCTAATGCACTGATACACACTGTGCTGGCTGCAATTTTGTCCTATCATCTGCCTGCCCTTCCTAATAGTCTGACTGCTTGCTATCTTTGCTTTTTTACCATCCGTCCTATCGAGTCCCTTCATTTCGGTTCCCACCCCCCTGCCTGATTAGTTTAAACCCTCCCCAACAGCTCGAACAAATCTGCCTGCAAGAATATTGGTCCCCCTCGGGTTCAGGTGCAACCCATCCTTTTGGTACAGGTCATACCTCCCCCAGAAGAGATCCCAATGTCAAGAACCCAAAACCCTGCCCCCTGCACCAGCTTCTCAGCCACATATTTATCTGCCACATCATCCTGTTTCTACCCTTGTGGCAATGTGGCACCAAGATGTATCCTGTCTTGCAAAATGGGCCAAATGAATTGCAGCTTGCCATCATGCCCTAGTTCCTTTAATGTCAATGCAAAGATTGTCCACAATTTATCTTTTGGTGGTAGTACAAGATACAGCAAGTCTTTCTAATTACCAGGAGTAATTTTCCATTAGTACCAAAAAATGTTTTCCCACTGTTGTCTTTGAAATGGCTAGCTAGCAAGCCACGTCTGCTTCTGGTCGAGTGGCCTTTGAACCTCTGGAATTCTGACATTGGACAGACATTGATTGTTTTTTAAATATCTTGGTCCAATCCATGCTGTATATTAAAGCACAGGCTGTTACCTTCATATTCCCCATATGCATACTGGGAATGTAGCTGGTCTGGGAATGGTCCTGGAATAAAAATTATACAGTATTTCTCTTGACAAATCCCTGGTTCATAGAATGTCATCTGTGACAGGGTTGAATTATATCACCTTACCTAAATATGATTTGTTTCTGCCAATCATGGGATGTTTGTACAATCAATATTGTCTTTGCCTAGATGAAATTCCCAGAGCTTTAAGCGCAATGTTATTAGAGGCCACTGCAAAAATAAAATTATCTTCCTTCCACTTTTGCCTCTTTATACAGAAACTTTGGGGGTGGTATCTGCTGCGACATTTACTCTAAAGCCTGACATATATCTGCTGTAATTATACCAAAGTGTAAGATGACCCTTTTGTCTCCTCATTTCTGCAATGTTGGGGATGGTCGACTTTTTTGTAAGATGCCTGCAAATCTTCCAGTGTAGTGCCAGATGAAGTTAATAGAAGACTATAGAACCAAACAACCCCCAAAGGCCCAGTGCCTTTTTCTTTCTGTTTGTGTGTACAGTTGGCCCTCCTTATCCGCAAGTTACGCATACGTAAATTCAACCAACCGCGAATCGAGAAAACCTGGAAGTGCTCTTCCAGCACTTGTTGTTCGATTATTGTTTGCCTTGCGTCTCGTTCGTTTGCTACTTTGTTCCTTTGAAAAATTGGCTCCTAAAAAGCAATTAAGTGGTCAAAGCAATTCCCCAAAGGCTAAGCGGGAGCGTGAAGTGCTATCTTTCACTGAGGAAGTAGAAGTATTAGATCTCAAGAACATCCTCGGGAACGTAAAGATCACGGGAGAATTGGCATCGGCTAAAGCCGAGGCCGCAGCAGCGTTCCCAGAGGAGCTCAAGAAACTCATAGAAGAGAAAGGCTACCTTGTAAGATTTGTTTGATGATGTAAAGAAAAAGAAGAGACAGCTTCCTATGACAATGTTTCTAACTAAAGCATCTGCAATTCTGAAGTCTCGACGTTCAATGCTTGGAGATCCTCAGCCCTCAACCTCCACAGTTCCTGACTTCTGTATTATTGAGCCTCCTCCAAAGTGTCCTTATTCCCTAAACAATACAGTGTAACATCTACTGTACAAGTATTTCAAGTTTTACTCATTGTTTGATCATTGTTCACCTCGAGTCTTGTTCGTTTGTTGCTTGTGTTGTGAGCGAGAGGAATGTACAGTTTTTTTTGTCAATATTCCCTAAACAAGACAGTGTAACAACTATTTACAAAGCATTTCCATTGTATTAGGATTGTATTGTATCTGGAGCTGATATGTCATTTGTTAAGTGGGGTGCCGTGCGCAATCCTAATCTAATGAAAAACGGACGTGGAAGCACGGAGGAACATGTGGAAATCTCCAGGAAGGCCCTCTTCGTTGCTGCTGTGAGGTCCGGGTCTCTGCTGAGAAGAACAGGCCCCCAGTCCTCGGGGTCACATTGCTGATGGTTGCTGGTGGGGATGTCTTAATACGCTCGGCAGCGGATGGTGCTTGGAGAAGCTGTGCTGAAGGGGCTGGTCGGAGGCTTGGAGGTTTGACGGACTCGGAGTCCGCTGTGGTCAGATTGCTTTCATTGTGTGCTGCGTCTGCGAGGCTGAATCTGGCAGCGTCATGGAAGTCCATAGCGGGGGTATTCCCTTCTGCCGCAGGCGTGGGATGACGAGTCTATCGGGACCCTGAGGACTTGTGGAAACTGTGTGGTGGTTTCTTTTGAACGGATAGTCTTTTAACATCTTTGGACTATTTACTGTGCCCATGGTCTGTTTTTTATCAAATTATGGTATTGTTTGCACTGTTCTAACTATGTGGTTTTGTATCTTTAGTTTTTGGTCTTGTTTTGTCTGGTGAGTTTGGAGCTCCTTTCCGGGGAATGTGCTAAGATGGTAGTACGATATTAATACACAGCAGCCTCTCCGGACTCTGGATTGGGGATTGCCAAACGTTATGTGGATTTTCTGGTGTAGTCTATTTTGTCACGTGCTTTGTTGATATCATTCTGGAGGAGCGTTGTCTCATTTTTTAACTGCATTGCATTTGTGGTTTTTAAATGACAATAAACTGAATCTGAATAAGTTTTGTAATCTAGAGATGATTTAAAGTAGATGGCAGGATGTGCGTAGGTTATATGTAAATACTACGCCATTTTATATTAGGGACTTGAGCATCCACGTTTTTTGGTGTCTACGGGAGGTCCCGGAACCAATCCCTCGTGGATAAGGAGGGTGACTGTAATGTGTTTATTCTTCATCTGCATATGGGTGCTGCATGCAATTGGTCACTGGTGACCTCCATGAGCACTGAATAGCTCTGTGATATTGCTTGAAATGTGACATATAAATTTTTAACTTTTGTTGTTATGGTTACCCAAGAATGATTTATTACTGAGGCAACTTTTGTGCTTGTCATTTGTCTCTTGTGGCTTTTCACTGCAATAACACAGTTTATCATTTTGTTACAGCCAGTGATGATAATGTGGTTGACAAGTATGAAAATAACCGAATAGTAAAATCCCCAAGGAACCCAGATCAATAATGCTTTCTGGCCTTCAGACTTTTGGAACTGCTTGATAGACAAAGTATACCAGCATCCATCTTTTGTCCCATGTTCTGCTGTGGAGAAAATCACCTTTATAGAACTGTTTAAAACCCTTCCTGCTTTCTTCCTTTCATCGATGACATTTTCATCAAAGGTTGGTGAATATCTTGCTCATTGTGGCAAGAAAAAGAATCGGAAACAGTTTCTCCCCACTTAATCATTTCAGGTATACATGGAAGCTTCTTGATTATTCACTGAGGTAATAGCATTTGATCTCCCAAATCTAAATTGATCTGATCATATAATAGTGACAGCAACTGCATTGAAGATTTTGCTCCTGCTAACTTTCCATCACAAGTCTTGGGATGTAGACATAAAGTTTCTTTTTGTCTCTTGGCTCTTTGTTGAAGGTCACTTTGTAGTTGCCACAGAGATTGCAACTCTTGTCCGACTTGTGGACCACCAGAATGACTGGACTCTCTTCATCTTTCACCTGCACTTCGTGATATCCTGGTTTCTTTTGCTGGTTTACCACCTGCCTTTCGAGGGCTTAGAAAACATGTTGAGGCATACTGCTGATCAGATTTGCACCTTGTCAATTGCAAAAAATAGGTTTTGTAACTCTAAAAGAAACCTTATTCAAGCTTGTGCAATGTCATTTCCAGTACAGAAGTGAAAAAGAGAACAAAGTAATTGTTACTCTGTATGATGCTGCATGCAGAAAACACAATAAATATAAATATGTAAGAGAGTTTACATATGTTGATTATTTGTACATAAAGTGATGCTATGTACAGGAGTGTCTGTAGATAAGGTGAACGACAGAAACTGATAAAGTAGTGGTGGTGGGGGGGTGTGGCAGGATGGGTCACTGGGTGATTAGCTTTTCTGCTTGGGGAAAGTAACTGTTGTTGGAACCACAGAACATTACAGCACAGAAACAGGCCTTTTGGCCCTTCTTGGCTGTGTAGAACCATTTTTCTGCCTAGTCCCACTGACCTGCATCTGGCCCATATCCCTCCATACACCTCTCATCCATGTACCTGTCCAAGTTTTTCTTAAATGTTAAAAGTGAGCCCACATTTACAACTTCATCTGGTAGCTCATTCTACAGTCCCACCATTCTCTGTGTGAAGAAGCCCCCCCCCCCCCCAATATTCCCTTTAAGCTGTTTCCCCTTCACCCTTAACCCATGCCCTCTTTTTTTTCCTCCTCTAGCCTTAGTGGAAAAAGCCTGCTTGCATTCACTGTATCTATACCCATCATAACTTTATATACCTCTATCAAGTCTCCCCTCATTCTTCTACACTTCAGGGAATAAAGTCCTAATCTATTCAAACTTACTCTGTAACTCATTTTCTCAAGTCCCGGCAACATCCTTGTAAACCTTCTCTGCACTCTTTCAACCTTATTAATATCCTTCCTGAAATTCGGTGACCAAAACTGTACACAATACTCCAAATTCAGCCTCACCAATGCCTTATACAACCTCACCATAACATTCCAACTCTTATACTTAATTCTTTGATTTATAAAGGCCAATGTACCAAAAGCTCTCTTTACTACCCTATCTACATGTGGCGCCACTTTTAGGGAATTTTAGGGAGTCTGGTGATCCTGGCATGGACGCTATGAAGTTTCCTCCTTGATGGGAGTGGGACAAACAGTGCATGGGCAGGGTATATATGTCCTTGATTCCAGGTAGGCTGGTGGTAGTGATTCGTTGGGCAGTTTTGCCTATCCATTGTAAAGCCATTTTGTCTGCTACATTGCAGTTTCCATACCGTGCCGCAATACAGCACGTTAGCATGCTTTCTACAGCGCATCTATAGAAAGTCATGAATATTGATGTGCATAGTGAAGCTCTCTTCTGCCTCCGCAGAAGATTGGGTGGGATGTGTTCTGGGACCATGAGAGGTTGTGTGCAATGTGCACTCCCAGGATTTTGAAAATGCTCAGTTTCCACTACTGCACCATTAAAGAGGGGGTCAGTGTGGCAAGTTCTCTGAAGTCAATAACTATTTCCTTTATCTGTTGACATCGAGGAAGAAATTCTTTGCCTGGCACCAGGCCTCAGGCTTTACCACCTCCTTTTTGCAGGCCATCTCATCATGGTTGCTGATGAGCACCACTGTGTCACAAGGTGAACTTGACATTGTGCTGACTCAGATCTATGGCCACACAGTCATGTTAGAGCAGAGTGTACAACAGTGGGATCAGCACACAGCCCTGGAGGGCACCAATGTAGAGGATGATGGGTAGGGAGGAGCAATTGTGCAACCTGACTATCTGAGATCTGTTAGTTAGGAAGTGCACAGTGGCGTATTTAGATTAGGATTTCATCAAGGTTTGTGGGACAGTAGTGTTAAATGCTGAACTGAAATCCAGAAACAGCGTTCTGACATTAGTGTCCTTGTTTTCTAATGTGTCAGGGCCAGGAGCATGACAGATGTTATGGTGTCTGTCATAGAGCGGTTCTGTCGGCATGTGGGGACTGTAGCCTGGATGATTGAAGTGCTGAAGATGTCAGTGAGCTGGTGAGCACACCCCTCAAGTAGTCGGCCTGGGATATTGTCTGGCTTGGCAACTCTGCAGAGTCCCTCTCACATCTGCTGCTGTTACAACATTTGCTGCTCATCTGGGGGGGAGTAGCTTTCATGGCTGGCATTGTGTTGTACACCTCATGGTATGCATAAAAGTTGTTTAGACTGTCGTGGAGTGCGGGGAGGCATCACTGGTACAGTCAGTGCTGTTTTTCCTAATGACCTTGATGTGCAGCTACATGTGCCAGGGATTGTTATTGGACAGGTGTTCCTGAATTTTTTGTGTGTCGCCCATATTTGGTGCTTAAGATAAGGCTTCTCCTGTCACTCTGAGGTAACTTTGACTCATATGTTCTGGTCTTGCCCTTTTTTGAAGAGATATTGGAAAGACATTTTTGATATTACTTCCAACAGCTTTGCATATTGATTTAAATCATCCTATTACTGCAATTTCTGGCTTACCAATGGTGGAACACAGTTATTTATCCTCTTCAGCTTGTTGGATGATTGCATTTGTTACATTAATGGCTAGAAGATCCATTTGATTGAATTGGAAAGAGATTAATCCTCCTACTGCATTCCAATGGTTTTCCCAAACTATATCTTGTTTAAATTTAGAAAAAAATCAGAAGTGTCATTTTTGACTCTTCGGTTAAATTTGAACAAACTTGGAGACCATTTATTCAACACTTTCACATGATGTAACTTGACCTTTTCCAAATCCTTTTTATTAACCTTAAATATATGGATAGAGGAGCAGAGTTATTGACATTATTGATTGTATTTGATGTAATATAATAGCTCAGCTTTGTTTAGTTTTATTTAGTTTTTTTTGTTTTCTAATTTGGATTATTTTTTATATGTTTTCATTTTTTTATTTACCATGTTTAATTACATTAAGAGTGTGTGAGGCTTAGTGCATTTGTGTTATCTATAGCTTTTACTCGTATATACTGTTTACCAACAATATAATCCCAATCTCTCTGTACTACTATTGTTACAGCGCTTATGTATTTGAAAATTAATAAAAAGATTTAAAAAGAAAGAGAGGCTTTTTCTGGGTGCTGTGAGAGCTGGAGTACATCCTTGCATTCAGCCACAGTTTCTGGTTCAGCTGTGAGCTGACCTTTCTTGAGTTACTGATGTCTCCACATCTGCAGAGGTGCAGCAAGTGACGGATGAAGCATCTTCCTCGAGATCTGTGTCTTCACCTTTGTGGTAGTTTCCTTGAACATCTTCCAGTTAGTCCATTCAAAACATCCCTGATGGACCACTGATGGACCTCTTGACTGGTTTCTCCATTTTCAGCAGCAGTTGGTATGCTGGGATTAACATAAAGGAGATGTGGACAGAATCGGTGGTGGGGTGAGATGCTTCTCTACCAAAAGATGTGCAAGGTTTTCCTTCCCTCGACAAGCCTGCAGTTCACCCTTGGGGAATGTGTAGCAGCTGCCCCTACCAATCAGGGTCACGCCAAGCCATGGGAGCAGATGGTGGGTGGTTGTATGAGCAACTGGTGTATAACACAAGTTCTGGTTATGCAATCACAGATGGCAGGTAGACAAATCTGAAGAGCATTGATAATGGCTGGGGTCACCAGTTTTGTAAAGACATTGCCAGAAGAAAGCAATAGCAAACCACTTCTGTAGAAAAATTTGCCAAAGACAGTCATGGTTATTGCTCATCTCATATGACACGGCACACAGTGATAATGATGGTGGTCAGAGAGGCCAAGGTAACGGCTTTGTATGTACCACTTCTGCATGTGTAAATGTGGCCCAGTTTATTTGTTTCCCCTAGTCATCATGGTGACATATTGGTGCAATTTGGGTAAAATGTCCTGCAGGTTAACATGATTGAAGCCTCCTTCAATTATGAAGAGACCACCTGATGCTTGATTTGTAGAGGGCTAATGATACTGTAATGCTCTTCCAGTGTGTCTTTGGCATTTGTGCTTGGGGGAGGGGGATGTAGATAGTGAAGATGTACATAACAGTAAACTCCCTAAGCAGGTAGTGTGGATGCATTTAATTGCAAGTTGTTCATTTTACCCAGAACAGTGCCTGCTAACTAGAATGAGATTGTGCACCAGCCTTTGTTAATGTATATACAGAATGCACCTACTTTGAATTTCTCTGACAACAGGGAGTTTGTATCCGCGTGAAACAGTCATCCTGTCGAGCTGAAATCCCATGCTTTGTTTTGTTTAGCCTTATTTCGGTGAAAACCAAAATGCAGCAGTTTCTCATCACTTTCTGTGTGTTCATTCTCAGTCTCAGTGAGTCCATTTTATTTTCTAGTGAGCAGATGTTAGCCAGGAAAAATGATGGCGCATACTACATCAAGATCATGAACAGACCTATTAAGGTGGAATGCTTCTTTCTAATCTACCTTGGGTATCTTCAAATCATCCTAATCCAGAGAAGTTGGCTTAGATATGTAATCAACAATTTTTGACTGTCACCAAAAAATACCTGTAATGTGCTGTAAGGGATCACAGCTATGTAATGGATTTTTTTGTAATGTTCACTGTTGAAGTAATGGTTTCTCTGTAGCAGCAATGTTTGGGTTATGGCTGGAGATAACCAGACTGTTGATGCATGTTGCCAATCAGGATTTTGTTGGCCGGTCTTGTGATTCTGGAAGCAGTTGTTTTCATGGGCTTTTGAGAATGGGAGAGAGAGAGAAGATGCAAATGGAGAAATTTGGTAGACCGCCGGATGGGCTGGACTCGGAGCGAGGGTCTGAAGGTCGGCAACGCTCGGAGGAAATTGATGGCAGAAGAAGAACTACTGAACGGCATGAGCTCCAACTTTGTGTGCACAGACTGTTTAATAAGATTTGGGCTCCTTTTCTATTTTGTTTCTCTGCTATCCATATTATCAAAGTAAGAGTTATAAAGCTTAATCGGTTAATCACATGTTGTGCACTTTTGTTATTTTGGGGTACCAATTTGTAACGGGACATATCACGCAGCATCTACCCAAATGAGACTTTTTAAAGTTTGGCTGGGCAGGGGGTTATCGCCCCCTCCATTAAGCTGCTGGGCGAAGCGAGTGTTACATACATTTGACCTAGCTCACCAGAATACTTGTGTATGACCATGTTGCTGCTTAATCTTGTTGAACCTCTTGGTGTAAAGGTCTTTTTCCAGAACAGCATTTGGAATAAGGTGGACAAACTCATGGCACAATTACAGATTGGTTGATATGACTTTGTGGGCATCACTGAGTCATGGCTGAAAGAAGGTCATAATTGGAAGCTTAACATCAAAGGAATGTTCAACATTCAGGGAATGTTGAATCTTTGTGAGTGGAGTTAAGAAACTGCAAGGGTAAAAAATTGATTATGAGAATCATATATAGGCCTCCAGATAGTAGCTAAGATGTGGGGCTGAGATTGCAAAGAGAGCTGGAAAAGGCACATAGTAAGATGACACAATGTAATGGGGGACTTCAATATGCAAGGGGATTGGGAAAATCAGGTTGTTCCTAGATCGCAAGAGAGAGAATTTGTTGAATGCCTATGAGATGGCTTTTTAGAGCAGCTTGTGGTTGAGCCTTCTCAGGGAAAGGCTATCTTATATTAAGTATATAGATATAATTATATAGATACCTTATATTGTGTAATAACCCAGAACTTATTAAGGAGCATAATATAAAGGAGCTCTTAGGAGGCAGTGATCATTATATGATTGAATTCATACTCTAATTTGAGAGGAAGAAGCACAAGTCATATTTATCAGTATCACAAGAGAGAGGAGAGAGAGGGGAGCTTGCCCAGGTGGATTGGAGGGTGATACTGGTGAGGACAGCAGAGCAAAGTTGGTTGAAGTTTCTGGGAGTAGTTCACAAAGTGCAGGATAGGTATGTCCTACAGAAGAAGTTGTTCTCAAATTGCAGTGGTAGGCAACCATGGCTGACAAGGGAAGTAAAGGACTTCATAAAAGTTAAGGAAAGGGCATATAAGGTAGCAAAAGTAAAAGGAAAGTTGAATGATTGGGAAGCTTTTAAAATCCAACAAAAGGCAACTAAAAAAGCTCTCAGAAGGGAAGAGATGAAATATGAGGGCAAACTAGCCAATAATATAAAGCAGTATACTAGAAGTTTTTTCAGTTATATAAAGAATAAGTAGGAGGTAAGAGTTGATATTGGACCACTGAAAATGTTGCTGATGAGGCAGTAATGGGGGACAAATAAATGGCAGATGAACGTAATGGGTACTTTACATCAGCCTTCACTGTGGAAGACTCTAAATGTGCCAGAGGTCCATGAGTGTCAGGATGCAGGTGTGAGTGCCATTGCTATTACAAAGGAAGAAGTGCTCAGCAAACTGAAAGATGGATAAGTCACCTGGACCAGATGGACTACTTCCCAGAGTCCTGAGAGAGGTTGCTGAAGAAATAATGGATCCATTGGTCGTGATCTTTCAACAATCACTTGATTCTAGCATGGTCCTGGAAGATTGCAAATGTCATTCCACTCTTTAAGAAGGGAGGAAGGCAAAAGAAAGGAAATTATAGGCCATTTATCTGAACCTCAGTGGTTGGGAAAGTATTGAAGTCTCTTATGAAGGATGAATTTTTGGGGTACTTGGAGACTAATGATAAAATAAATCAAAATCAGCATTGTTTCTGGGTTTCTATCTAGGGAATTCTTGCCTGACAAATCTATCAGAGTTGTTTGAGGATGTAACAAACAGGGTGAACAAAGGAGAGGCAGTGGATGTCATTTACTTGGATTTTCAGAAGGCATATGATAAGGTGCCACACATGAGGCTACTGAACATGATAAAGTCCTATGGCATTACAGGAAAGATTGTCATGGATAGAGGAATGGCTGACAACTAGGAAGCAGTGAGTGGGAATAAAGGAGGCCTTTTCTGATTGGCTGCCAGTGACTAGTGGTGTTCCACAGGGGTCACTATAGGGACATCTATTGTTCACATTATTTGTCATTGAGTTGATAATGGAATTGATGGCTTTGTGGCAAAGATTGCAGATGATTTGAAGATAGGTAGAGGGGTAGGTAATGCTGAGTAAGTAATGTGATTGCAGCAGGGACAAATTGGAAGGATGGGCAAAAATGTGGCAGATGGAATACAGTGTATGATACTGCATTTTGGTAAAAGGAACAGTAGTGCAGACTAGTATCTAAATGGGGAGAAAATTCAAACATCAGAGGTACAGAGGGTCTCAGGAGTCCTTATGAAAGACTCCCAGAAGGTTAATTCTCAGGTTGAGTCTGTGGTATAGAAGCAAATACAATGTTGGCATTTATTTCAAGGGGAAAAGAATAGGAAAACAAAAAGATACTGCTGAGGCTTTAAAAGACACCAGTCAGGCCATACTTGGAGTATTGTCAACAGTTTTGGGCCCCATGTCTCAGAAAGGATGTGCTGTCATTGGAGAGAGTCCAAAGGAGGTTCACAAGGATGATTCTGGGAATGAAGGGGTTAACATATGAGGAGCATTTGGCAGCTTTGGGCCTGTACTCACTGGAATTTAGAAGAATGCAGGGGGATCTCATTGACACCTACTGAATGTTGAAAGGACTGGATAGGGTGGATGCAGAGAGGATGTTTCCTGTGATGGGATATTCAGAACTAGAGGGTACAGCATCAAAATTGAGGGGTGACCTTCTAGTACAGAGACAGGGAAGAGGTTTTTTTTGTGTGCCAGAGAGTAGCAATCTGCCATGGACTGCAGTGGGGGCTAAGTCAGTGCATATATATTTAAAGTGGAAGTTTCCTGATTGGTCAGGGAAAGCATATGGCAAGAATGGAGGTGTATGGGGTTGAGTGGGATCCAGGATCAACCATGATGGAATGGCGGAGCTGATGGGCTGAATGGCCTAATTCTGCTCTTATGTCTTACAATGCAGCAATTTTCACTGCTTGCTGTGTTTATTCAAAATTCTAACAGCTTACCACTATGTTTGTCTTGGAAACCCCATTGCTATCATTCTTGCTTTGTCTGTAACATACATTTTGCTTTAAAGTATTTGTAATGATGGTGATTCATTGTGAAGCATCTATGGAGCCTTTCCTGTGACTGCCTTTCTGCCAATGTGTCAGTGACCAGTTGTTTTGTTTTGTCATTATACTCTGCCTGATTTCGCATGCTACATTTTGTCTTCAATTGGCTGCCCTAAATTAATACAATTGAGTTGAATTGTACCCTTGACAACAGGCAGGATTTCCCATTAAAACTCTTCTGTAGCTTTTGGCCCAGGCCTGTTGAAGAAGACAGTGATGTTACTTAGTGTGTATATATAACCAGTGCTGTCCAAATTACTTGTGCATTTTCATCAGCATTAAGCCCACTCACAAAGAAATCCCATGATGACCAATTTATAAACATCCTAAAATGAAAGCATTGTGCCAAATTATTTGATTGCTCTCATCATTAGCTATTGCTTCAGGCTTTTAGTTGTGATTGCCAAAGTTAAAGCTCTGAAAGGTTAAAATAACTCTTGAGCATTTCAGCATCTAATCACCTGTGAGGAGTGAGCAAGATAACCAATTGCCTACCGGTGTAATGAATGTCCTTTTCTCATTCCCAAGCATAAAGTTTTGTATGATGTTGTTTACACTTGTCTCTTCTATATTTATTATTAGTTTACAAAAGTATTTCCATTTGCTCTAAATCAGCGTTTCCTAACCTTTTTCAGCCCAATTCTCCCCCCCCCCACCCACCCACAAAGTACTTCCATACTTGCCAACATCCCTCTAAACTACCATCTCCCCTCTTAGGCACAATATTCTTTCCATAGTGTAAAAACATGTCTACCATATGCTAACATGAGAAAAATGATTCTGTTTTAAATTTTTATTTGTCTTTAAACCTAGCTTACACAGTACAGCAACTTTAATATGAATGCGATCCTTGAGCTTGATGGTTTTTAGCAAGAGTTGAATTATCTGCTCAAGTTGTGACATCAAAAGCCTCAAGTCCCCATGTGTAACAATGTCCAGGCAGTTTCTGTTTATTTGTGAGTACATGGCTCACTGCACTGAAGCCTCTTTCAACAAGGTAGGAGGATGGAAATCCAATGAAGAGCAGTTTGGTTCTTCAAAGGCCAGGAAACTTCATATGACAGTGCAGCCACCTACCTTAAAAGCTGAGATTTTTGAAAAGCATTTTTGCTTCTTCTTCATTCTGAATTTCAATAATTTCTTGCAAGATCTCTCCCAGTTCTTTCACCTTGCAAAGAAATGGGCTAATTAGCCAGTGCAGAAATTCCAGATCGTTCAAATCCTTGAATTGATTCTGAAAATCCTTCAGTGATTGCAGGTGTAAGCAGTAGTAGTAGTCTCTCGAATTCCAATGAAGATGAATATGTTGCGCAGTCAACGTCTGCGGGCACGCATATGACTTCTGAGGCTGAAGTCCGAAGCGTAGATACGGTTGCAGATGGGGCAAGGAGCACCGCCTGTTGGGGCAGGAGCGGACGCCTTCCAGTGTCTTTCTTGACTCGCCTAGGGGCGCTGCATGCACCAGTTAGCTTGGAAGTTGTTTGCTGCCTTGGAGCATAGACTGCGCCACATGGACTGATCAGCAGCAGTGTGTTCGAGATCATGGGGCTGGAGTTTGGCCCACTTAAGGTTTGACTTGAGGTTGTCCTTGTACCTCTTCCTTGGGCGACCTTGGGCACGGTTGCCCTGCTCCAGTTCTCCATAGAATAACTGAAGCGGCATTCTGAACTCATCCATGTGGATCACATGGCTGGTTCATCTGAGCTGAGCCTTTTTTTTATTAGTTTTTTATACATTTTACAGACTAAAAAAACCCCAAATCACAATGAGGAACATTAATACAGTGCAAAATTAAGCATACAATGACAATATGATACAGAGAAAGAGAATTTTAAAAAAAGCACCTAAATTGAAGACAAGTAAACTTAGTAACCTCCCCAAGCCCCACAACACAAAAAAAACTCCAGACCAACCACAACACAATATAGAGAATATAAATCAGGGCAATCAAACTCCCAGACTATGAATACACTCAGCAACAGAGGATAATAATGCCTTCTACCAGGAAAAAAAGGAGCTGAAAGCAAGGGACCGAAGAGAAAAAAAAACCCTAGTCAAGAGGAAGGTTATGAAAGTACTCGATAAAAGGTCCCCAGACCTTATAGAACTTTAGGTCCGAATTAAGAACTGAATAATGAATTTTTTCGAGGTCCAAGCCAGCCATAATGTCGTTAAGCCATTGAGCATGAGTGGGCGGGGCAACATCTCTCCATCTAAGGAGAATCAGGCGTCAAGCCAGGAGAGAGGCAAAGGATAATATTCGGCATTTGGTCGGACTCAGACATAAATCTGTCTCGCCCCAGAAACCGAACAAAGCAATTAAGGGGTTTGGTTCTAGGTGCTGATTCAGAATATACGATAACGTAGTGAAGACATCTTTCCAAAATTTCTCCAAGCTAGGACAAAACCAGTACATATGAATGAGAGAGGCCTCGCCCCTCTTGCATTTATCACAGAGCGGACTAATATCAGGGTAGAATCGAGATAGTTTAGATTTAGACATATGGGCTCTATGAACAATCTTAAACTGTAAAAGGCAATGGTGAGCACAAAGAGAGGTTGAGTTAACCGATTTGAGAATCGAGTCCCAGCTCTAATCAGATAAGGAGGTATTTAAATCATGCTCCCATGCCATTTTAATTTTTTCCACAGGGGCCCGTCATAAGGCTGCTAATTTATCTTGTATAATTGATATTAAACCTTTATCTAGTGGATTAATGGAAAGAAATAAGTCCATAGCATTTTTCACAGGCATTTCAGGGAAGTTAGGAATTAATGGAGCAATAAAGTGTCTAATTTGGAGATATCTAAAAAAATGAGCATTGGGCAGATTGAACTTAACAGAGAGCTGCTGAAAAGAAGCGAAGTGATTGTCAATGAAGAGATCTTCAAAATGTCTAATGCCCTTCCTATACCAAACCTGGAATGCTGAATCGTACGTGGTAGGTAAAAAAAAGGTGAATACGTACGACAGGACTGGAAACGGAAAAACCATGGAAACCATAGCATTTCCTAAACTGAGCCCAGATACGCAAAGTGTGTCTAACAAGAGGATTAGCTATTGATCTGGACAGACTGCTAGGGAGGCAAAGCCAAGAAGTGCAGAGATAGATAATTCTTTAGTGGAGCTCAACTCCATTGCCACCCAATTAGAGCACTTGGGTTGGCCATGGAAGAAAGACCAAAAGGTAGCACAACGTATATTAGCTGCCCAATAATATAAATGAAAGTTAGGTAAAGCCATGCCACCCTCTTTTTTAGATTTTTGGAGATGGATTTTATTAATTCTAGAGCGCTTACTCTTCCACAGATATGACAAAATAATAGAGTCTAAGGAATCAAAAAACGATTTAGGAATAAAAATTGGGATAGATTGAAACAAGTATAAAAATTTGGGGAGAACATACATTTTAACAACATTAATACAACCTACCAAAGACATAGATAGAGGTGACCATTGTACCAGACTCTGTTTTATAGTATATGAAAGATTGGCAAAGTTTTCATGAAAGAGATCTTTAAACTTCCTTGTGACTGTAATTCCAAGATAAGTAAATTGATTATGGACTACTTTAAAAGGGAGATCACAAAATGTTAATTCTTGTGCTTCTTTATTAATTGGGAAAAGTTCACTCATATGTAAATTAAGTTTATAGCCAGAGATCTGGCTAAACTGGTCAAGAAGTGAAAACATCGGAGGTAAGGATGTAGATGGATTTGAGAGAAAGAGTAATAAGTCATCAGCATAAAGAGAAACTTTGTGCTCAACACCCCCTCTCCAAATCTCAGTCAATTCAGGACAATTTCGAAATACTATAGCTAAATCAAAGAGAAAGGGACTTAAGGGGCATCCCTGATGGGTGCCACGTTTGAGATTAAATACCTGGGATTTCTGAAAATTAGTTAAAACAGAAGCAGTAGGACACAGGTACAGCAATTTGATCCAAGAGATGAAACTTTGACCGAGGTCAGATTTTTCTAAGACTGCAAAAAGGTAGTTCCACTCTATACGATCAAATGCTTTCTCCGCATCGAGGGAAATAACACATTCAGGAATCCCAGTTGGAGGTGACTATAAGATATTAGATAAACGCCGACTGTTAAAAAAAGGGAGACGGTTTTTAATAAAACCTGATTGGTCATCAGAGATAATGGAGGGAATAACGGTTTCTAATCTATGAGCCAAAACTTTAGCTAAGATCTTTACATCAACATTGAGCAAAGAAATCAGTCTATATGAGGAACACTCTGTTGGGTCTTTGCCCTTTTTTAGTAGAAGAATAATAGATGCCTCATTGAAAGAGGGTGGCAATTTGCTGTAATTAAAGGAATCAGATAATACTGAAAGTAACTGAGGAGAAAGAAGTGAAGAGAATGATTTATAAAATTCTACAGGGAACCCATCAGGTCCAGGAGATTTCCATGAGGACAGTGCAGAAATTGCAAAAGATATTTCTTCTGATGATATAGGCGCATTAAGTTTGGCTTTAGAATCAGATGAAAGTGAAGGAATATTCAGATTCTTAAAAAATTGATCAGCAGAGACATTGTCATTCGAAGATTCAGAGGAATAAAGCCAAGAATAAAAATTTTTAAATGCGTCATTAATTTCTAAATGATCCAATGTAAAGTCTCCGTTCTCCATCCGGATCTTTGTAATATGTTGTTTGGCTTTGGAACGCCTCAGCTGACTGGCTAGAAATTTACCAGGCTTATCCCCATGAATGTAAAAGCGACTCTTACTTTCGAGAAGTTGGCGTTCGACAGGTTGAGTAGACAGAAGATTAAATTTAGTTTGGAGTTCAACACGCTTCTTGTATAGTTCAGGGTTCTTAGTTTGAGCATACAGTTGATCCAGTTCTTTAATCTGGTTAATGAGGTCTAATCGATCTGCACAGGATCTTCTGTTGAGATTTGCTGTGTAAGAGATTATTTGACCCCTCAGATATGCTTTCATGGCATCCCAGACAATCTGGGATGACACTTCAGGTGATGTATTAGTGTTAAAACAAAAAGGTTATCTGATCCTTAATAAATTTTCAAAAATCATCATCCGATAATAAAGTTGAATCAAACCGCCAGTGTTTATTCCTCTGAGGGAGTCCAGGAAAGTTCAGCGAGAGAGTAATTGGGGCATGGTCAGAAATCAGTATACTCTGATAGTCACAAGAGTAGGCCAATGGGATAAGTTGGTTATCGAGTAAGAAATAGTCAATTCTAGTGAAGGTATGGTGAACATGTGAAAAAAAAATCTCTCTCAGTAGGATGAAGGAAACACCATATATTAGAGATACCAAAATTAGAGAGAAACGATTGGATAGCTAAGGCAGATTTAGTAGGTGATCTGGTAACAGAGGACGATCGATCCAGATTAGGATCTAACCAACAGTTGATGTCACCACCCGATATAAGAGAGTATGAGTTTAAGTCTGGTAGTGAGGAAAAAAAACGTACAAAAAAGTTAACATCATCAAAGTTGGGGGCATACAGGTTTGTTAGTACAACTTTAGTGTTGTATAGTTTACCAGAAACAATAATAAAACGGCCATTTGTATCAGATATTTTATTATGTTCAAAAGGAATATTTGAGTTAATAAGAATGGAGACTCCCCTAGCTTTAGCGGCAAAGGATGAATGAAAATGCTGACCTGCCTGCTTTGACAGAAGCCGGGAGTTATCAAAACAACGAATATGAGTTTCTTGAAGGAAAGCAATGTCAGCTTTGAGTTGTTTAATATGTGAGAATACCTTCCTCCTTTTAACAGGGTGATTCAATCCCTTTACATTCCAGCTCACGAATTTAAGTGCACCAGCCATTATCAATTACTAAT
Organism: Hypanus sabinus; assembly: GCF_030144855.1. Lineage (NCBI taxonomy): Eukaryota > Metazoa > Chordata > Chondrichthyes > Myliobatiformes > Dasyatidae > Hypanus > Hypanus sabinus. Next base: position 49,441,163 of record NC_082722.1, read on the forward strand.
GCATAAAAGGCAGCAGGCATATAAAAAGTCAAGCAATACAATAGCAGTCTGAGAGCAGAAATGTAAGCATAGATTCGTGAAATCAAAACATAAACATGTCCTGAGCAATAAAGACAAACAATAAATACAGTGATTGATGTTGGAACTGGAAAATCCACCCCACGCACACAACCCAAAACTAGACGGCTAGCAAAAAAAGCAGCTAGCTCTACCAAAAAAATTAACCCAAATATAACTTCCAGATCTGTGTCATTAACAGCAGTTCTGTATAAATACTCTAGCAAATAGAAACTAGTTTATGCACTAGAAAACATAACTACAAATTGGAACATCTTCTGCAGAAATATAAAACTTAATACAGAGAAAATAGGAAGAAAACCAAAACTAACCTACTCGTGAAAAATTATGGAAGAATAAAGTAAGAGAAAGGGGAGAAAAAAAAGGAAGGGGAAAATTATAGATTCAAGAAGAGTACTTATCAACTATTTACAGAGAGGAAAAAAAATCAAAGATTAAAAGAAAAGGTGAAAAAATAAATAAATAAAAAAATTATCAGCAGTTAAACTGTGAACCAACAAACAGGGAGGCCTTCAGAAAAGACTTCAAACCTCCAAAACAAGTTAGAGTCAATTGTAGAACTCTATAGATAAGGTTATACAAGAATAAAATAGATTACATAAGTACTATTTAAACGTCCATAGGGAAACATTAAGCACAGAATGTCTATTTAAAAAAGACACACCAAATCCAGGGAGAGATTGTCAACAGCCCTTAGAGTTTCAATAAATAGTGTCTGAGTGATTCAAGTAAAGTCTGAGTCCAGGAAAAGTAATTTTACTATGAGAAGTACTTATCCACCATTTTAGGAGGTTCGATTGGGTTCCGAAGATGGCTGGATAGCTGGAAGACTGGCAACAAATGCCTCAGCCTCCTTCACTGACTTTAACCACTTATATTTTCCAGTATTAAGCGTGATTCGTAAATCGGCAGGAGTGCGAAGAGAGGGTTTAAAACCACGATCAAAAAGCACTTTCATTATGCCTTTAAACTCAGCATGCATCTTTAAGGTCTGGGGTGCAAAATCTTCCACAAAGCGAATGATTGTATTTTGGAAAGTAAAAGTACCTCTGCAACGTGCCTCCATAATCAGACGGTGTTTTACCTGGTATTGATGGAAGCATAAAATTACCGGTCACGGGTGGGAGCCCAGAAATCCGGGGGGAACGTAGACTCAGTGTGCCCTTTCGAGCTCGGGCATATTCGGAAGCAAATCTTTCCCGAATATCTCACAGAGAAACTTGGTGAAAAACTTCACGGTTGATCCTTGTTCGATGGCCTCTGGCAACCCAAGAATTCGAAGGTTGCAACGTCTGCTCCGATTTTCGAGATTGGCCATTTTAGAAAGGAGTTTATTATTTTTTTCTTCTAGGCTGGAGAGAGTCTCCAAGTATTGAACACGACTTTCTAAATTTTCAGAAGTCGAATCGATGCGAGATAAGTGTTCAGCATGTTCGTCCACTCTATCGTTGATCCCATCCAGTTTGGCTTCCAGTTGTTTGAAAGCGGTTCTAAATTCCTTTAAAATATCGTCGCGGTGTTGTTCCAACATAGCGAGGGTCTCAGAAGGCAGCACTGGAACTTCCTTTCTCCCGGTTTTAGAACTCTTGCTAGACATTGTAAGATAGATGTGTTCACAGGCAAGTAAAAGAAACCAAATAAAGTTCCTAATTAAGGTTTAAAAAATGGAGACATTTAGTGCAAAGATAGCAAAAATAATGGAACAAAAGTTCGGAGCAGCTAAGCAATCACCATCTTACCGGAAGTCAGCCGAGCTGAGCCTTCAAAACTTTGGCTTCAGTGCTTGTGGAATTGGCTCGGTCCAGGACTGTCAGGTTGGAGATACCGTCTTGCCAGTGGATTTGCATGATTGATCGCAGAGCGCGATTATGGAATTGTTCAAGCTGTTTGACATGTCTGCGATACAGTGTCCAGGTTTCACAGCCATATAGAAGTGATGAGACCACAACAGCATTGTAAACCTTCAGTTTAGTGGAGAGGCGAATGTCTTTGTGCTGCAGAACTTTGACCCGGAGCCTTCCGAGTGCCTGGCTTGCTTTCTGGATCCTTGACTTGATTTCTTTAACAAGGGCCCCGTCGCTGGAGATGGTACTCCCCAGGTATTTGAAGTTGTCAGCGTTGCGTAGTTGTGTGTCATTGATGGGGATGCATGGCTGTGGCGGGGCGCTGTTAGGTGCAGGCTGCAGGAGGGCCTCTGTTTTACCGAGGCTGATTGCCAAGCTGAGCAATTTAGATGTGGTGGAGAATCTGCTGACCATTGTTCGTAGGTGGTTCTCTTGGTGTGCCATGAGTGCGCAGTTATCTGCAAAGAGCGCTTCTATGAACAGCTTTCGGAGGGTTTGTGTGTGCTGCAAGGTGACGTAGGTCAAAGAGTGACCCATCCAGGTGGTATTTTATAGAAATGCCCAGGTTTAGGTCTTTGATGGCATGCATTAGTACTTGAGTGAAGAAAAGGTTGAAAAGTACTGGTGCAAGCACACAGTCCTGTTTAACGCTGTTGGAGATGTCAAATTTCTTGCTAGGTTCGTCAGCTGAGAGAATCTCTCCAGTCATGTTGTCATGGAAGAGGCATATGAAGTTGATGAACTTTGGAGGGCAGCCAAATTTCCCGAGGATGATCCACAAGGCTTCTCTGTTGACAGTATCAAATGCTTTAGTCAGATCAATGAAGACAAAGTACGAGTTCATTTTCTGCTCCAGGCATTTTTTCTGCATTTGTCTAACAGTGAAGATCATATCCACAGTACTGCGTTTAGGCCAAAAGCCGCATTGCGATTCTGGGAGGCTTCTTTTGGATACTGTTGAAATAAATCTATTGAGGATGATGTGAGCCAGGATTTTGCCAGCGATGGAAAGTAGGGAGATGCCCCGGTAGTTCCCACAGTCTGTGTGTGGGCCTTTGTTTTTATACAGGGCGACTGTTGCAGCATCCCGAAGGTTGGGTGGCATTACTTCCTCTTCCCAGATACTGATCAGGATGTCCTGGAATGCTTCGAGTGACTCCTGGTTGAGGGCTTTGAAAGGTTCTGCAGGAATGCCATCTTTGCCTGGTGCTTTGCCACAGCTCATCTGTTTGATGGCTGTGCTGACCTTGGTCAGGGAGAGGGGGTTGTTGAGGTGCTCGTGGACTGGGCTCTGGGGAATCTGGTCGAGTACTGACTGGTCGACAGTGGAGGAGCGGTTCAGGAGTTGACTAAAGTGTTTCTTCCATCTGGTGTTGATGCCCTTTTTGTCCTTGATAAATGAGGATCCATCTGCAGAAAGCAGAGGAGCTATGCTTGACTTCGAGGGACCCAAAACAGACTTGATACATCTGGCTGTAAATTCATTATCATCTTATAAATGATGGCTACTAAACCCTTTTGATAAGGATTAAGGGCTAAAATTCTTCATGTAATGTCCAATGGACATTCTTTCGAAAAGACTGTAACTCATTATATAAAAAAATTTCTAACTTGTAAATATCTAAAAAAATGGGTTTTAGGTAAATTATATTTATTAGATAGCTGTTCAAAGGACATAATGTTATCATCCAGAAATAGATCACGAAAACATGTTATACCTAATAGCAAGTTGCTTAATTTGATCAATTAAAGGTAAAAAATTAACCTTAAATAAATCTTTATGTTTTTAAGTAATTTTAATACCTAAGTAAATAAAACAATCTGTAACAATTTTATGTGGTAAATGTTTATGAATTGGAACTTGCATATTTAATGGAAATAGTTCACTCTTGTTAAAATTCAATTTATAACCAGAAAAGTTACTAAATTGAGCAAGCAAAGACAAAATAGCAGGGATAGATCTTTCAGGGTCAGATATGTATAATAACAAATCATCAGCATATAATGATACTTTATACGACCTCTCCCCACGGGTAATACCCAGAATATTGGGTGATTCACGAATAGCTATAGCCAAAGGTTCTAAAGCGATGTCAAATATTAAAGGGCAACCTTGCCTTGTACCACGAAATAACTGAAAAAAAGGGGATCTTTGATTATTGGTAAAAACCGAAGCTAAGGTTTTATGGTATATTAATTTAATCCATGATATTAATTTTGAACTAAAATTAAATTGTTGCATTGTATTAAATAAATATGGCCATTCAACTCTATCAAATGCTTTTTCCGCATCTAAAGAAATGACACATTCTGGTATTTTAGATGAAGAAGTATAAATAATATTAATTAATTTTCTAATGTTAAAAGATGAATAGTGATTTTTAATAAATCCAGTCTGATCTTCAGAAATAATTCGAGGTAATATATTTTCTAATCTAATAGCCAAAATTTTACTAAAAATCTTAAAATCCGTATTCAGCAAGGATATAGGCCGATAGGATGCGCATTCAGTAGGGTCTTTATCTTTTTTAAGAATTAAAGAAGTAGAAGCTTCATAGAAAGATTGTGGTAATTTGCCTATACTTAATGCATCTTTAAAAATTTTACAAAGCCGAGGAGAAAGTATAGAAGAAAAAGATTTTAAAAATTCTGCAGAAAAACCATCTGGACCAGAAGCTTTACCAGAATTCATTGATAAAATAGCCTTTTCTATTTCAGACTCCATAATAGGTTTATCTAAAAATACGTTATCCTCAACAGTTACCTTTGGAATATTCAATTTCCTTAAAAATTCATTTATTATAGAAAAGTCCTTAGTGAATTCTGATTGATGTAAGGAATTATAAAAATCTTGAAAGGCTCTATTTATCTCTTTGTGGTCGATCGTCAGAGTACCATCTTGTTTACGAATCCTAGTAATCTGTCGTTTATCCGAAACAATTTTCAATTGGTTAGCCAATAATTTACCAGACTTATCTCCATACATATAGAATTGGGTTTTTGATTTAATTAACTGACTTTCAATCGAAGAGGATAATAATAAACTACGCTCCATTTGAAGTTCCACTCTTTCTTTATAAAGTTCTTTACTAGGAGTCATTGAATAAATCTTATCAATTGCTTTGATTTTATCAACTAATGTTAATATTTTAGAATTAGTTCGTTTCCTAACTCCAGCAGAGTATGAAATAATCTGTCCACGAATATATGCATTAAAAGTATCCCATAAAATTCCACTAGAAATCTATGCTGTAGAATTTGTTGAGAAAAACAAATCAATTTGTTGTTTAATAAAGTTAACAAAGTCTAAATCCTGCAATAAAATAGTATTTAACCTCCAAAATTTAGCATTGATATATGAATCCGTTATTTTAATAGATAACTTCAGAGATGCATGATCAGATATGGTAATAGTCATATTTACAATCAGTAACATCTGTAAGTAAATGGTGATCAATGAAAAAGTAATCAATTCTTGAGTAATTATGATAAACATGGGAAAAGTATGAGAACTCTTTGTCATTAGGGTGTAGAAAACACCAAATTTCACAAGTAGCTGAATCAACCATAAAAGAGTTAATAAGAGAAGCCGATTTATTCGGAAGAATTTGGGTGGGCTTGGATCTATCCATCAAAGGGTTTAAACAACAGTTAAAATCCCCACCCATTATCAATCTATATTGATTCAGATTAGAAAAGGATGTAAATAAGCATTTAAAAAATTCAGGACAATCAGTATTTGGAACATAAACATGAACTAAAACAACTTTTTGATTAAAAAGTAGACCAGTAATAAGCAAAAATCTACCTTGTGTGTCTGAAATTGTTTCATGATGTATAAAAGAAGTTGATGAGTCTATAAAAATGGAAACTCCTTTTACTTTGGCTTGTGAATTTGCATGATACTGTTAGCCCTTCCAAAACCTAAAAAAGCGTTGACTATCCACCTTCCTTACATGAGTCTCCTGCACAAAAATAACATTGGCATTCATTCTATGGAATACTTTGAATGTTTTTTTCCATTTCATCGGATGATTTAAACCATTAGTATTCCAAGAAACAAAATTAATAATCCTATCCATATTGACAATATTTATTACATTTAACACATAAGTTTTAAAAAAAAGTGAACTCATGAACCCGGAAGAAGGAAGTGAGTTCAAGGAGAAACCGGAAGTCACGGCACTGCAACCATTTTTGTTGTTTCATATAGGCCCATGAAATAAAACTAAGCAAAAAGCAAGCAAAAAGAAAAAAAAAGAAAAGGAAAAATCCCCCTCCCTCCACCCTCGAAACCCCAGGAAAAAAGCCAAAAAGAGGCAAGCAGGCAATCTAATACTAAAATTACACCCGTGTCTCAAAACGGCAACTCAGACAAAACAAAATTGAAAAAAATACAAACAACCCATAATATAAGAAAGGGTTAGTATAACAAAAGTTAAAATATAAAATTAATGTTATATATAAAAACAAAAGGGTTAAAAAATTAAATTGATAAAACCCATAAATGAATAATACTAAATTGGTATTTTAAATGAGAGTTTAAAACTTTCAAACACATCAAAATGGATATGACGTTCCAAGCACTAAAGTCTGTCGGGAAGAAGAAACGCCATTTTATTTTTTTTTAAATCTTAATATTTAAATGTTAAAAATACAAAAGTGTATACAAACTTAAAAAACCCTAATGTTATTTTCAAAGCTAATAGATTAATAATATTAAAAAAATTAATAAAGTCAGAATAAACCAAAAAAAAGAACTTTTACCATATATAAAAAATACATGTAAGCCATACCCAAAAAAAAAACATCATTCTGTAAAAGATCCAAATCTATAGACCAATTATTACATTAGTCAACCCGATAGAGTGTCATTGTTCCAAAAAGCTTTGAGCATCCGCTGGAGATTTAAACAGCCGAAAAGTTCCGTCTTCACAAGTAACTCTCAAGTGTGCTGGAAATAATAGCGCTTGCTTGTAGCCTTTCTGGTGAATTTTCGACATAACCGATCTAAAAGCCATTCTTGCCCTTAAAACTTCAGGGCTATAATCTTCCAAAATACGAAATTTAAATTCTTTAAAACTAATCATACCCTTTTTCTGGGCCGCCCAAATCAGACGCTCTTTGGTATGAGGGTAATGGATCTGGAGAATTACATGTCGTGATTTCAAATTTGAATCAACGAAAGTGAGAGACACGGTGTGCGCGGTCGATTATTGGAGGAGAGTCCAGTACCTCTGAACCAAAGACATCCATTAGAAATTTAGAAAAGAAAACGGTAAGATCACCGCTTTCAAATTTTTCCGGAATCCCAATTTACCGAAGATTTTGTCTTCGAGAGCGATTTTCAAGATCAGTAATTTGGGATTTATAACGATCCATCTGTTGAGAAGTCGAGTTTTGCTCTTGTTGCAAAGTTTCAATTATACGATCTTTCTTGCGGGCGGCTTCTTCAAGAGCCAAAATGCTTGCTTGTTGTTTTTGTAATTCCAGTGTAAGTGTTTGAAGTTTTTCTTCGAATGACTTTAAACGCTCATCAAACGCAGAGAGCTTTATGGTTATTTTTCTCTCCAGTCCTTCAAATTTATCTTCTATAAGCTTCGCAATTGTTTCTAAAGTTATCGGTTCTTTCGTCTGTTTCGATTCTTTTGCTTTAGACATTTCAGCGAGTTGAAAATAGTTCAAATAGTTAAAAAGAAAAATTCTGTATGTTTAGACCCCTTTAGAATAAGTATAAAAAGATCATTTAAGGGGTGTTTGTAGGTTAAAAAAACGTAAAAGGTTTGGAGCAAAGCCTAACAGTGGTTTACTCCATAAGCGCCATCTTGAGACTTGCAGTTTCATGCTTAGAATATTCATTTTGTCATACAGATCGGCTAAGTCTGCCACATCTCCACAAAGAAGTTCAGCCTTGTTTCCCAAGCTGTTGTCTACTTTGATCAAAAATTCAACCACAGTGTTAAAAAGAAACAATTTAAGCAGCAGCTTTTTGACAGCCAACACACTTCAGTCTGAAGAAACAAGTGTTCAAACTCTTCAACATTATCTTGGCATAACTGGCAAAATATTTTGCATTTTAATGGATGAGCTTTAATTTTGCTGATAGCAGATATTACAAGAGTCATACTTCAAAAATGTTGCTAGCCAAGGGTTTTGGCTGTAAGATGTTGACAATAAATGAGATAATGGATTGAAAACAGATTTGGAATCTCATTTTTCATAAATATCACTAAACCAGCATGGCAACCTGTCATATATGTTGCTCCATCTGTTGCACAAGAAATCATGTTCTTAATTGAAATACTTTTATCTTCAGTACACATTTTGAGCTCATCATAGATTGGTTCTCCATTGATAGTTTTAACTTTTTATAAAAAAGAATTTCTTCATTAACTTTTGTATTTTGATAAAGTCATATGCCATTAGCAATGTCTCATTATCTCACACAGCTGACTCATCTAATTATATCCCAAATACTGTTTTTTGTAGCTCTGTGCATAGTTGATACCCAGTGTCTCCACTCATTTCGTCAATATGATGAGCTACAGAGTTATTACTCAAAGGAATTGATTTTAAAATATTGGTATCCATTTTGAGAACAGTGGTGAGCACCTCTGATACAGCAGGCATTGTTAATCTTTCACCAATTGTATGAGGTTTTCCACACTTTGCTATCATTTTGTAAATGTTATAAGAAGCAATGAGACCACCATCAAGGTGTCTCTTGGTTTTCGTGGCAAATGACTCAAGTGTGCAATGCTTTGGTCATCTTCTGGAACTAAGTAATACCATAAGTCGCCTTTTCAAGGTATCTTTTATGGAAGTCTTCCTGCAATCATTAGGCTTCATTAGACAGTACAGCTTTACAAATAAGATGCATGGGGCATCACTGATCTGATGGAAGTGGAATAAAACCATACTCCAGGTATGTAACACTGTGTTAGTGCACTTTCTGTGGTGTGTGTTCCTTAGCAGGATTATAATTCAGGGCTTTCCATCTTCAGACTCTGAGATCATGCTGTACATATTTATCCATCATTAGTAAGGGCTAAATTAAAATAAAAAATTAATACAAACTGCAAATGCATATTGGATGTTGATGACAGCAGCGAGTTGACTCAGTTGGTTAAGTTAGGGTGCTGCTTACCCCTCCAACCACTTCTATTTCCTCATATGGCCCCATAGGACATGTAACTGCCCCCTTGTGGGGTGGTACACCCCTATTGTGAATCGCTGGCCTGATCTTGGACTATCTACAGTCTGATAGTTGTTTGACTTGCTGATACTGTTTGTCTTGCTATTTACCACATTGTATTTACATGCACTTCTACTGATACCTGAACTGTGGTCATCCTTGGCCTGCCTACAATTTCCTCTTCTGAGATTTTTTTGCTCGTCCATCAGATTTATGGTTTTGCAGGTTCTACTAGGATTGTTTTGTTTCCGGCGGATTTCACTTTACAAGATCCTATCCTTGATTCAGTGTTTAGTACACGAATGGGTAGTGTATTTGATCTTAGGATCTAAATTTGCTTCAATTAGGAATCCTCTCCCGGCAATCTGGAATACATATTTAAATTTACTTTCTGAACAGCTTCCTTTGAAACTACTTCTGAGACATTTACTAAGTAGATTCCAAAAGAGGAAAATATTATTGATTCCTCCAGATATATTGTGATCTTAACTTCACAGGAGAAGATCCAGGCAGTCTTGCCTTAAGTTAGATATTCTGTTTGCTATAAACGTAGATATCTTTGCACTCTACGTAAAATGACACTCTGATGTACACAAAATGATTCAACAGTTAAAATAAGACCATGTTTGGCACAGAAGACATGAACAGATTGGATGTGTAAAATTGGTGTGATATTTATCTGTTGGAAGTCACATTTTTTTTTCATTTATTTGCCAGGAGGATGGTCACTCAGTAAATAGGATCTCATTTAATATTGTGAGTCAATGCCATTGCAGATCCCTGACTCTAACTGAACTTAAATATAGCTGAGAATAATTCAGAGTAGTTCCATAATTCTCAGAGGGATAGGAGCAGTGATATTGCTGAGTATTTAATTAGGAAAGGGCGAATGATGCTATTACGCAGGAACTTGAGAGCGTAAGTTGGGAATGGACATACTCAGGGAAATGCACAATGGAAGTATCGAAGTTGTTGTAGCTCTATAAAGTTCTGGACAGGCCATACTTGGAATATTGTGTTCATTTCTGCTCACATTATAGGAAGGATGCGGAAGCTTTAGCGAGCATGCAGAGGAGATTTACCAGGATGCTGCCTGGATTAAAGAGCATATTTTATGAGGATAAGTTCAGCAACACAAACAACCAAGCTGGAGGAACTCAGCAGGTCAGGCAGCATCAGTGGAAACGAGGAGTCAACGTTTCGGGCCGAGACCCTTCATCAGGACTGAAGAAGGAGGGGGCAGGGGCCCCATAAAGAAGGTGGGGGGAGGGTGGGCTGGTAGGTGCCTGGTGAAAAACCAATCAGAGGAAAGATCAAGGGGTGGGGGAGGGGAAGCAGGGAGGGGATAGACAGGAAAGATGAAGAAGGAATGTAAGGGGAAAGCACTGTGTAGTAGAAGAAGTGGGATGGGGAAAGGGAAGGGGAGGCCTAACATAAAATTTTCCAACTTCTCGTAATTCCCTCCCCTCCCTTCCCCCATCCCATTTTCACTCTGCCTCCTCTTCCAGCTGCCTGTCACCTCTCTCATGATTCTGCTGCCTTCTATGACCCATAGTACTTTCCCCTTACATTCCTTCTTCATCTTTTCTGCCTTTCCCCTCCCCCACCCCTTGATCTTTCCTTTGATTGTTTTTTCACCTACCAGCCTTCTCCTTCCCACCCTCTCCCACCTTCTTTATGGGGCCCCTGCCCCCTCCTTCTTCAGTCCTGACGAAGGGTCTCGGCCCGAAATGTTGACTCCTCGTTTCTACAGATGCTGCACAACCTGCTGAGTTCCTCCAGCTTGTTGATTTGACCACAGTATCTGCAGTGTACTTTGTGTTTATTATAAGTTCAGCAAGTTTGGACTTTTCTCTTTGGAGAGAAGGTGAGAGAGAGTTGATTTGATTGAGGTTTACAAAATGAAGTATAAGTAGAGTGGATAAGTAGAGACTTTTTCCTATGGGAGAAATGGCTAATACAAGGGGTCATAACTTTAAGGTATTTGGAGAAATATATTGGGGGGGGGGTTACAGGCAGATGATTTTATTATTTATTTATTTATTTTACACAGAGGGTAGTGAATGTGTGAAACATGCTGCCAGGGTGGTGGTAGAGACAAATGCATTAGGTACACTTAAGAGACTCTAAAATAGACACAAGGGTAAATGGAGGGCTACGTGGGAGGGTAGGGTTGAATTGAAGTTAGAGTAGGTAAAGGAAGGGTGAAGAGCCTACTGTGCTGTATAGTTTTACATTCAGAATTCCTTCCACCCAGTGCCAACAGGTGTTAAAGGTGTGCATGTCTTGAAGAGATGCTCATTACCTGCTGCCCAGTTAAATCAGTAGTATGTCAGGGGATTTTGAAAATTAAAGTTGACATGTTCTGATATTATGATGGCTGTGTGGGAAGTTAACTGAACCCAAGTAGTTTCCCACCATAACATCATTAACAAAATACTGCCCCTCCTCACATTTAACTTTTAATAATGTACTACACAATTGGGGTTGGGGAGCTGGTTGTTTTAGATGGTGCTCAATGATTTTTCCCTTATGCTGATGTTGAAATAATTGCTTTTGTGCTCTATGGCAGTAGATTAAAGTTTTCAAGGCAAGTCAAAATAACAATTCCATTTTATTCGGTACCTATCTGTTACTCTTTCAAATAATCATTCTGAATAAAGCCAAGAATAAAATTAGAAATGTTTCTTACGCAACAATTTGGTCCACGAGGAAAATTTTTTCTTAGTAGAAATATGTTTCTAGCCACATCGTGAAGAGCGACTTTTATGCTAAGTTTATTGTAGCATTGGAAAAAAAGAGTTTCAGCTTCATTAATGCAATTTAATTGTGATTGCATAGAAGGAGGCTGTTTAGCCCATCAGGTCTATACTAGCATATTAATATTAATAACACAGCGTTGATTTTGTGTTGACGATGGTAGGGCTGTTACAACTTGTGATTTTTCAGTGAAGGGGATTGGAAGACAACATCCCAATCATTATTATAATCCATTGGCTCCTGCTGTGCAATGCATATTAGTCATACCTGTGAACAGAATCAGGCTTGAAGTAGTGCCTGCCTTAACCAAACCCCAACATTTGCTGACCCTGGTCATATAGCAAGACTGTCTATTTGCATACTAGGTGTCTGAGCAGCCAGCTATTCTGCATGCATTGTTAGTCAAGCTTTAGAAAGTCAGAAAGTTATAAAATATAAATGTCAATCTGATTGTCCACTGAACATAAACATTGTATGTAAATAATCTAAGTGTTTCATAGTATACAGTAAGACATTTATAGTTTAGGTTATATAAGTCTCAATAAACTGTAAAATAGCTTTATATAATAAGATTCTCATTCTATCCTCTCTGTGACCATAAGCTAAATTGTAACTTCAAACTGTGGCTAGTGTAGAATGGATATTTTTTGTCTGTATTATAATGTGGTGCTGTTATTATAATTAAATTTGAATGCAGAAATCTTTATAAAATGAAGTATGCTTTTCTCTCTTATCACATTTCTATTTTCCTGCACCAAACAGCAGAATGAATGTCACAGTTATCCATTTTGCTCCCTAAATTTTAGTAATAGCCACTGAATTTGTAGCTGAAGTAGCTCAGTTGGAAGAGCATTAGACCAAAAATTTAAAAGGTCTGTGGTTCAACTCTGTGTTCATCACTGGCTCCTCATTGAAAGTGTGTAGAGAATATTTACAAGAATGTTGCCTGGACTTAAGGACCTGAGTTATAGGGAAAGTTAGGACTTTATTTCCTGCAGTGTAGGAAAATGAGGGGAGTTGACAGGTATTCAAAATTATGAGGAGTATAGATAGGGTAAACGCTAGCAGACTTCTGGGTCCCACTGTAGCAGAGAAGTTAGCATGACACTATTGCAGCTTGGGGTGTTCTGCAGCTTGGAGTTCAATTCTGGCACCATTCTGTATGAAGTCTCTGTAAGTCCTCCCACTGGAATGCCTGAGTTTTCCCCGGGTGCTCTGGTTCCCTCCCATAGTCCAAACACCTACCGGGTAGGTTAATTGGTCATTGTAAATTGTTCTGTGATTAGGTTAAGGATAATCGGGGTTTGTGGGGTTGCTGGGGCTTGAAGGGCCTACTTTGCACTGTATTGCTAAATAAATCAATCAATTAATTACTAACTGGTGAGTAAACACAACTAAAAATGGCCTTCCCTTCTGTTTATTTCTTGTCCACAATGGACTGGCTTGGAGGATCAACCAAGTGTTGAATTTTATGAAAATAATGCTTAACCAATGTGTGGTGCCGCCTGCAAACCAGTATTAAAAGGTCAACAGGAATTCTACAAGTAATAGTTTCTCGTGGCAAAGTATTTGTTCTGATGTGATTGCTGGGAATGAATGGAAATCAATAACAGTATTTACAAAGGGTAAAAAAATATTGAAGAACCTCAGAACATGATCAAATGGTGGAGCAGGCTCTAGGCTGAATGGCCTAACTCTGTTCCTGTATCTTATGGTCTTGTAACAACTCAGAATCAATTTCTGAGCCATTTGTAACATGCAGTTTAGATCCTTATTTATTTTTGCTGCTGTTTTATGGTAAAAACAATAATATGTTCCAAGAAGCTTTCACTGATTTGGCATGTCATCTTAAAAACTTTGACAAACTTCTATTGACGCTCAGTGGAGAGTATCCTGACTAGTTGTATCACAGCCTGGTATGAAGACACCAGTGCCCTCGAATGGAAAAGCCTACAAAAAAAAAATCCCTGTTCTACAGGAGCATGTCCTGACCAGCTGAATCACTGTCTGATATGGGAACTACAAAGCCTGCAACGGATTGTGAAGACTGCTTAGAGGATTGTTGAGGTCTCTCTCCCCTCCAGGACACAAACCATAGAGTCTTCTGCATTGTCAAAGACCCTTCCCATCCATCCCACAATCCTTTTGACCTGCTACTGTCAGGCAGAAGGTACCACAGTCTAAGAACAAGGACTGTGAGACTTTTGAATATCCTGCTACCACTCAGTACACATTATTTATGACAGTGCCAGTAACGGTAATACTGTTGTATATTTAACTATGTCATATGTGCACTTTATGTCAGCTTGTACATCTACAGAATAATTGTTATTTGTTAATATTATTGTATATGTGATTTGTGATAAAGTACTGTATTTGGCACTTGGTCTCAGAGGAACGTTGCTTTGTTTAGCTGCATACATTAGTAAGGTTGAATGACAATAAACTTGAACTTGAAGTAGTGGACACTGCCGTCCATCATACGAAATGCTCTCCCCACCACTGAGCACGTGCCACAACTCAGCAGCATCCATTAGCAAAGACCTCCACCATCCAGGCCATGTTCTCTGTTTGCTTTTGCCATCAGGAAAGAGATACAGAAGCCTTGCGTCCTGCACCATCAGGTTGAGTAAGTTATTACCCTTCAGCCAAACTAAAATGGATTTAAGTAGCTCATTTCTTAAATTGACATTGCGCCAATTGCTGATGTGTTTTCTGCTATTTTGTCAATTGACTCCTAAGCTGCGATGTTCATCCAATTAGCATTCATTGTAATCAATGTAAATCAGTTAGATTTAATTGATGAATAGTTCACGATTATGTTGAAAGTAACAGACTGGCAGAAAGTTGCAGAATTAAGATGTAAACTTTTTTTTCAAAATACTGCCTTTGTTGCATGAAATTTGACATAATTATTTGTACAGCTTCTAATAAGAGCAATTTAAACATTTTGGCAACCATATATCTTATGATATTTGTTTCAAGAACACTTTGATATTTTTAAAGCTGATTTTCTTTTTTTTCCAAAAGTATTGAGTGTCTGAAGAAACTTGTCAAAACCATGAATTAATCAAACATTAGTCCAGTAGTAAACATAGACGATACTGCATCTCTTTTAATTAAACGCTTTATATACTGATCATCTGCTTTGGTGGTTCTTCAGGATGACGACTTGCTTCCACTCACACAGTTCTGCAGATTCTGAGTTGACTGATGTGGGAAGTGTAGACTTTTCCTTGGTTTATGTGGGAGATGCCTGATGGGGAAGGTGCGTGGGTAATTTTGTGATGCGGTCTGGTGCTTACACCATTTATTCAGGGCTTCTGTATGATCCTGTACCATCCTGAAAGCTCTTTCTCTACCTTGAATAGCCAATGAACAGGGAAGAACATGAAATATTAGGAATGTAGCACTTTTTATAAAGAAGTTTTGAGAATACAATCGGTGTAAACTAGAGTGGTTTCTGAGTTGTTCCAACATACACATGCACTGGGAAAAGAACCAACACCTATCTCCAGGCTTAAATGACCGCATTTTAGCTTCCTTATCATACCAAGTTTTCTCTTTCTCCTGAGCCAATTTTAAATTTTCCCTGGCTAAACTACAAGCTTTGTGCAATCTATCCTTAAATTTCAAATAATCCAGCAAATTAGTATGTACCTCTTTATTAATCCACTGTTCTTTTAACAAGGCCAAAGTCCTCTAACTCTATGCCTAAACACAAGTTCGAAAAGACTCAAACCTAAGTATGAGAGTCCTGCACTGACTCCCATACTGCAAGTAAGAGTAAATGTACGCCCTCCTCCCAATCTTTTTCATTTTCCACACAATACGTCCTAATCATGGTCTTGAGGGTAGAATGGAACCTCCCTAAGGGTCCTTGTGATTCTGGATGGTATGCAGACGAGGTAATCTGTTTGGCTCCCAGTTTATAAACTATCTGCTGGAACAATCCAGACATACAATTTGATCAAGGTCGTAATTTTATTTCCTTAGGCAACACAAAAATAAGTGAAAAATTTTATAAGAGCCTTTATTACATTTTTAGCTGTTATATTCCTGAGTGGTATTGCCTCTAGAAACCTAGACACTGTGCACATGATGGCCAGCAAATATTGATGACTAGTTTTAGTTTTTGGCAATGGGCCTGCACAATCCACAATAATTTTGGAAAATGGCTCACCAAATGCAGGAATAGGTTGCAGTGGGGCCACTGGAGTAACTTGATTAGGTTTACCCACAATCTGACAAGTGTGACAAGTTCGGCAAAATGTCGCCACATCTTTTCTTAAACCAGACCAGTAAAAATGTTTAAAAACCTTGTGCACAGTTTTCTTCATACCTTGATGACCACCCAAGGGCTTACTATGAGCCAAAGTTAAAATCTCATTCCGATAAACTTTAGGAACTACTACCTGGTGAACAACTTCCCATTCCTCACTTGCAAGAATTGTAGGTGATCTCCACTTCCTCATTAACACTCCACTCTTAAAATAATATCCTACTGGCACCTTCTCAATTTCACTATCTGTAAGAGCTTGTTCTTTTAATTTGATAATCTCAGGGTCTCTGCTCTGCTCTGCTATCATCTCCTTCTGAGATAGAGACAAATTTTCATGGTCAGACTTACTATAAGAGTTTTGATCAAACAATGAAGGTAAGAAAGTTTTTGACACATTCTCAAAATTTGAATCTCGAGTTGAACAGTTATGGGTCTCATCCTGCATAGACCCATTCACCTCAGCAATCTTTTTGGCAATAGAGAGCCTATCTTTGGTTCCTCGGACATGGGCTTAGTCTTCAAATGCACTTCAGGAAAAATTTGTCCATCTGCTAAGCCATTCCCTAACAATAGAAAAACATCATTCCCGGGTAAACTGGGTTGTAGACCTACTTTAACAGGTTCTGTAAGTAACCCTGACCTTAAATTTACTCTTTGCAAATGTACAGGCATAAGGGAACTCCCAACACTTCGTATATAGCTTACTTCACCAGTGTCAAACTCATCACTAAACTTGAGAACACTGTCTAACATAAGTGACTGAGAAGCTCCAGTAACCCTAAGGATTTTTATTGGCACTGGAGTGGATCCCTCTTTCAAGGATACAAATCCTTTGGTTAGAAAATGATCATATCCCCACTTAACTTGGTCAGACTCTGACAAAGCTTCATTTGTATTTCTCAAACTCTGTAGATTTACAGGTTTTTCAATATGTTGCACACAGGCATCTGGGACTGCCTCCTTCTCCTCCTTCAATCAGAAATAGTTAGCTATTACATGACCAGGTTTCTTACAATAATTACAGATAGGACCTAAATGTCTGTCCTTCACTTATTTTCCTACATCCTTATCTTTCTCACTAACTTCTGATTTAATTTCTGATTTACCTTGACTTTCTGTGCTATTTTTCCTTTTAAAAGTTCTACCCGGAGGAAATTTACTCTTATGGATTAAAGCATACTCACCTGCTAATTTAGCAGACTCCTGTAATGTAGCAGTGTCCCTCTCATTTAAGTATGTTCTTACGTCAACAGGATTGCACCTTTTAAATTCCTCCATTAAAATAAACTCTTTTAAGTTATCATACTCCCCATTCACATTTTTAGAAGAAACCCATTGCTCAAAACACACAGATTTTGTCATAGATATATCACAATTTATCATTCCATGTAAGTTTTGTCCATGGATTTCTTCAAATTTCTGAATCTTTCTCTATAAGCTTCCAGGGCCAGTTCATACGCTTTCAGTATATGCTGCTTCACAATATCATAATCAAGTGCTTGCTCAGCAGTTAAAGCTGTATAAACTTATGCTTTACCTTTTAATTACACTTTGTAACAGCACTGGCCATTTATCTTTTGGCTACTCTGAAATCAGAGCAGCAGTTTCAAAATGCTGGAAATATTTATCTACTTTTGCCTCATTAAATGGAGAAACCAATTTAATTTCCTGACTAACACCAAACAGTTTCCTAGAACTAGATGCCTGATTCTCGAACCTTAACTTCGCTAATGCTAGCTCAAGTTCCCTCTTTTTATCTGCTTCTCTAGCTTTGAATTCTCTCTGTTTATTTGCTTCTATTTCGGCCACCCATGCCTTAAGTAATTCCAACTTTATTTGTTCCATTTGTAACTGCATCTCTAGTTTACTTATTGGAAACTTATCTAACACTTCTTCATCAAAATCGCCCGACTCTATATAGTGTTCCTCAATTTTTCTTTGAACTACTGGCTTTGTTGTAACCTTCGAAATTCCTTTAAGGTCCAACCTTCTAGCAATCTCGGATACATCACTTTTTTTCCACCTTCGCTAATACCTCCGGGTCTGGCGATGCCAGAAAGTTGTCAATATTCATTGTTGCCGAATACCACCTGCAGGCCAATCAAACAAAAGAATCGGGTATTTCCCTTTTCCAAATCAGATTGAAAATTAAACAAGCGCTTAAGCTTGTTTGATTAAGTGAACAAATCACAAACCTATATGAACAAATCTATATGAACAAATCATAGATGAACCCCCAATTTCTGTCAAGTGGTCAGGAACAATGAATATAGCATTGAGACAAGTTTTATAAACAAACATAAACATTTATTAAACTCTGCTCAACAAAAGTGAAAAATAAACAAACGACTAACTTAACAGGAAGTTATCTGCTATACGGCAATTTAACAAATAGCCAAGCTCTGGGATAGTTCTTAAAAGTGGTAAATTCGAAAGTCCAAGTGATTTATACAGTCAGTAAAGGGAGACTTCCCTGAAAACTGATTTCTTCGAAGATGTGACATTACTGCTGATCCCAACCAAGACATGCCTTGTCCAAAGGATTCATGATGAAGGGAATAGAACAACTTAAAGGAACTGACCTTTTTTGCTGGAGGGTGAACACTGCACAAACCTTCCTGATCTTGCTGAGGTTATCTCAGATGCAGGCCACTATTCCTGAATGAAGATTCAATAAGGTCAATCCTTTATAAAACTGCCAAACAACACCAACTTTACTCAATCCTTTGGGTTCCCGTACTTTGGTAAGGTCTTCACTCTCCAGTATTAGACTGTAAAGGTAAAACAAAGGTGCAACAAGCAAGAACTGGCAATGATTGGCAAAACTGCTGGCACAACGCTGGTACAATAGAAATTAAAAACTCCACTTTAAAATGAAACTGAGTCATGAGATGAATATGTAGCAAAACTAACGAACAAAAAAAAAACCCGTGTGAAAACAGGGGTTTACCCTTTGAAACCTATTCGAATGTTACATCATATGACCTCACCAGTGGGGAAAATTGCATCATGTGACGTCACTGGCAGGAAAATTACATCACCCCACCATCACAAGACAATTACATCATGCTCACAAGATACTCAATTACATGATGGTCGTCTGACAGTCGCAAGATACCCACGGGGTATGTAACACTCTTCATTCATGTAACATTTCAAGATTGTGTCTCATACCATTCTTCAATTTGCTTTCTGTTTCCTGAATTGTTTACAGATATCATATAATTCCTTTGTTGGTAAATGTATATTTACTGTGTCAGTAATATTTGAGTAGTATTATAACGACATTGATTAAACATTCTCTGTTTGTGTAATGCTTTGCAGGTTATATGTAAAAGTATGTGAATGGCATACGGCATCGTGCCTCTACCCCATAAGTGCTTGCTTCACTGATGTTTGAAACAAAAGCAAAGTTTGCATGCAGCTCTCAGCCTCTCTTTTTTTAAAATAAATTTTATGTTTTGGGGTTACAAAACTTAACAGTGGTGATGAGAAAGTTTTGAACAAACCCAAGATACCTATCTGACCTGTGGGTGGTGTAGTGGCAATAGCACTGGACATTTATTGAGGTGAATGGTCCTGAATTCAATAGACAATAGACAGTAGGTGCCGGCCATTCGGTCCTTCTAGTCAGCACTGCCATTCACTGTGATCATGGCTGATCATACACAATCAGTACCCTGTTCCTGCCCTCTCCCCATATCTCTTGACCCTGTTATCTATAAGAGCTCTATCTAACTCTCTCTTGAAAGCATCCAGAGACTTGGGCTCCACTGCCTTCTGGGGCAGAGCACTCCACATATCCACCACTCTCTGGGTGAAAAAGTTCTTCTGCATCTCTGTTCTAAATGGCCTACCCCTTATTCTTAAACTGTGGCCTCTAGTTCTGGACTCACCCATCAGCGGGAATATGCTTCCTACCTCCAGCGTGTCCAATCCCTTAATAATCTTATGTGTTTCAATCAGATCCCCTCTCATTCTTCTAAACTCCAGTGTATACAAGCCCATTTGCTCCAATCTTTCAACGTATGACAGTCCCGCCATTCCGGGAATTAACCTTGTGAACTTACGCTGCACTCCCTCAATAGCAAGAATGTCCTTCCTCAAATTTGGAGATCAAAACTGCACACAGTACTCCAAGTGGGGTCTCACCAGGGCCCTGTACAGCTGCAGAAGGACCTCTTTACTCCTATACTCAATTCCTCTTGTTATAAAGGCCAGCATGCCATTAGCTTTCGAATCAGGTCAGCTTCTTTCAAGCTTTCAACTTGTGCTGGGTTGAACATCAAGCTGCACAGCTTTTTTTTTTAAAAAGGTTGAACATTTCAGTGTGTCTCTTTGGAAGGGAGAGAGAGAGTGAGAGAAAAGGTCGAGTTTAAAAAAAACAAAGCAAAAAAATAAATGCATGAGTTCATAAATGGTGAGTACTGGATAATAATAAAAAATAACTTAAAAAAACAAGTTTGATTATGCAAGTGAAAACTAGATATTGTATACTGAGTGAACTGAGTAGTATTTTGAAATAAATAAAATAGCCAATGAAAAGTGAGTGCCAGTTTTGCTGAGTGTATTGCATGGGAAGTCATGTGGTTTGCTTAGAATTTTGACTGCTCCAACCATACCAGTCAAAATGAGCTTTGATGATATTGTGAAAGTAATGAACATTTAAAATCAAAACCATTGTTGATTACAGAACACTTTAGGTGTTATAAGCAGAACAAAAAGGAAGTCCATTTTAGTTAATGTTAGCTGAATTAAATAGTTTTGTCAGAGCGTCATCAGTTCTGTGATGGGCTCAGTGATGATCTAAGAGATTGTTTAGTTTGTGGAATCTTACAAAAAAACGTTCATAAACATCTCCTAACTGAAGCACAACCAATATTTAAAAGAATAATTGAAATTGCTGTATCAATGGAAACAGCAGACAGGAATTGCAGTCGGGAATGAAAGTGAGCATGAACAAAATTGCAATGTCTAAACAGAAACTGATTTGGCCAAACAAATTGTGTTATCATTGTGGAGTGGCTTAAATACACCAGATCAATGTAGTTTTAAAGGCAGAGCTTGCAGAAAATGGAACACACCTACAAAGTGCACACCAGACAGACAAAAATAAATGATTTGCATACGGAAGAGAACAAGATAAAAAGACAAATTGCAGTTTCAAGAAGAAACTGCATGCTGTTGATGAAAAATCTGACAATGGTGAGAGTGATACATACAGGACTTAGTAGCCTTGAGATTTACAATGTGAAAACGGACAAGAAACAAGCAATATAACAGTAAGTAGTAAATAAATTAAAGTAAACAGTAAATAAATTAAAATGGAATTGGATTCTGGATAGGCTCTTGCAGCGATTCCACAAAATGATTTTGAAAGGCATTTCAAATAGGCTGAACTGAAGCCTGCAGATATCCAAGTAAGAACTTACACTGGAGAAAAGATAACTCATGTGGGAATGACATTCATAACAGTGAAATACAACAACCAACAGGCCACATTGGGCTTGTGTTATGAATGTGAAGCAACTCTGAGGGGCCGAAGGGTACAAAGTTGTCCCCTCCTTTTTGAGAATCGCAAGATCGCTATTAATTTGGGTCTGGGACCCAGGAAATGAGAGAGAGAGACACACAGAATACACAAGGTTTGGAATGTGTCCTGGTCTCAGCGGAACGGAACCACTGATAACGGCCATTGTCTCTTGGAGACGGAATTGTGTATTGAGTACTGTACTATTCATTGAAAATCATCGGGACAACCAGAGTGGGCTGGTTGAGGGATTGCATCATCCCAACCTGATTGACATCTGAGACCCCATGAGTAAGGATAAAAGAGGGGTCTGGGGAACAACTCCTTTAGACGCATCAGGAGAAACGCTGGAAATCCAGTGACAGTGTTTTACAGCAAAAGATGGTGGGGGCTCGTGTGCGTCCTCCCTTGCCTGGGTGGCGGTCTCATCACAGAAGAACGGGTTAGCTAAAGGAGAGGTCACAATTGAACGGCCATGACAAAGAGACACCTGACGAATCAAAATCATAAAGGATGGTAAAACCCGTAGCAGTAACTGTTCCCATTCTATTCCTATTTCTCTCTCTCTCCAACAAAGTGCAACATAGCGACAACCAAAAGACGGCAGCTTGTGGAACTGCAGTGAACTGTATATTTCCATCGGACAATTCATTATCCCCTAGACAACGATAGAGCTTATTTCTTATTGATTATTATTATACCCGCACTTTTAGATTTAGTATTGACGATGTATATTATCTGTATTTTTGCTTTGATATTATTTTTGTGTATTTTTACTAATAAATACTGTTAAAAATAGGATAATCAGAATTCAACGGACGTCTCCATCTTTGCTAGTAAGTGACCCAGTTACGGGGTTCGTAACACTTGTATGTGGTAAAAACAGGAGGATCAGCATTGCAAGAGCATGATTGACTGGGACAACTACAACTTGATTGGAAATCCATCCACCACCTGTGTGCCACATTGCCTACAATAGTCAACTGAAAGTGAATTAAGAAAGCTACTGGTGGTGCCATGCCATAGCAGTGTTCAAGTAGGACATTGGAAAACGCAAACATACCAGGGGTAAAGTAGTACAAGCAGCTTGTTCCTGCCCCCCTGAGCTCGCATCTGCATACCTTGACTCAGTTTTATCTCCCCCTGGTTCAGACCCATTCCTTTCTACATCCACGACACTTCACATGCTCTTGATCTTTTCAATGATTTCAAGTTCCTTGGCCCTGAGCATCTTATTTTCACAATGGATGTCCAGTCCCTATACATCTCCATCCCCTCAGGAAGGCCTCAAAGCTCTCCTTTTCTTTCTGGAACCAGACCCAACCAGTTCCCCACCACCACCACTATCTTTCATCTAGGGGACTTTCCCTCACTCTCAGTAATTTCTCCTTTGGCTCCTCCGACATCCTTCAAATGAAAGGCTCACATAAATCTCAGCTACACCTGCCTTTTTGTCAGTTGCTTAGAGCAGTCTGTGTTCCAAGCTTACACTGATATTGCTCCTCAACTTTCCCTATGCTACATCGACAACTGCATTGGTACTGCTTCCTGCGCCCATGCCGAACTAGTCGACTTCATCAAATTTGCCTCCAACTTCCACCCTGCCCTCAAATTTACCTGGTTCATTTCCAAAACCACCTTCCTCTTTCATGATCTCTCTGGCTCTATCTCTGGAGACAGCTTATCTAATGATGTCTATTATAAACCATCTGACTCTCACAGCTAACTGGACAACACCTCTTCCCACCTTTTTACTTATAAAAATGCCATCCCCTTCTCTCAATTCCTCTGTCTCTGCCACATCTGCTCCCAGGATGGGGCTTTTCATTCCAGAATGAAGGAGATGTCCTTTTGCAAAAAAGTGCTTCCTCCACCATCAACGCTGCCTTCAACTGTATCTCTTTCATTTTACGCATGCCTGCCCTTACCTCATCCTCCCGTCATCCCACCAGGGATAGGGTTCCTCTTGTCCTCAGGTACCACCCCACCAGCCTCTGTGTCCAGCACATAATTCTCTAAAACTTCCGCCACCTCCAACAGAATCCCACCAACAAGCTCATCTTTCCCCAGACCCCCAACACTTCCTGCTTCCCACAGGGATCACTCCCTATGCGACTTCCTTGTCTATTCACATTCCCCACTAATCTCCCTCCTGACACTTACCCTTGCAAGTGGAATAAGTGCTACGCCTGCCCCTACACCTCCTCCCTCACTACCATTCAGAACCCCAAACAGTCCTTCCAGGTGAGGCGACTCTTCACCTGTGAGTCTGTTGGGGTCATCCACTGTATCTGGTGCTCCTGGTGTGGCCTTCTGCAGATCGGTGAGACCAAATGTAGATTGGGAGACCACTTTGTTGAGCACCTACACTCCGTCTGCCAGAAAAATGAGAACTCCCAGTGCCACCACATTTTAATTTCACTTCCCATTCCCATTCTAACATGTCAATCCATGGTCTCCTTTATTCTCGCTCACCTTACCTGCCCATTGCCTCCCTTTGGTTCTCCTCCCCTCTTTTCTTTCTTCCATGGCCTCTGTCCTCTCCTGTTAGAACCCCCCCTCCAGCTCTATATCTCTTTCACCAAACAACTTCCCAGCTCTTTACCCCTCTCCCCTTCTCAATGTTTCACCTATCACCTTGTGCTTCTCTCTCCCCTACTCCCACCTTCTAACTCTGACTCCTCATCTTTTTTCTTCAGTCCTACTGAAGGGTCTCGGCCCAAAATATCAACAGTACTCTTTTCAAGTTGTGTTTTGAAGAAGAGCACTGATATGTATACTGTTGTTGAAAAATCTGATAATGATGGGAGTGACACAGGACTGGGTAGCCTTGAGATTTAAATGTGAAAACCAACAAGAAATGAGCAATATAGCCTACACCAGAAGTAAACAGTAAATAAATTTAAATGGAATTGGATTCTGGATAGGCTTTTCCATAGATGCTGCTTGGCCTGCTGGGTTCCTCCAGCATTTTGT
The DNA here is from genome assembly GCF_030144855.1 of Hypanus sabinus. Lineage (NCBI taxonomy): Eukaryota > Metazoa > Chordata > Chondrichthyes > Myliobatiformes > Dasyatidae > Hypanus > Hypanus sabinus. The sequence goes on from NC_082722.1 coordinate 49,465,828, forward strand.
GTGTGTTGTTTTGAATTTTCAGCATCTGTAGATATTCTCCTGTGTGAACTTCCAGGCAGTGGTGGGAATTGAACCATGATCACCTGTACTATAAAGTGTTGTCCTAACCACTATGCTACTGTGTCACCATGAGCCATTGGTCCCTGCAGTCAAGAATAATGGGTCTGTCAGGATCTGTGGTAATTTAAAAGTCACCATCAACCCAGTATGGAAAGTAAATCAGTACCCTCTGCCCATGATATCTTTGCAAACCTTTCTGGAGGGGAACGCTTCATGAAAGTGGACTTAGCTGAGGCCTACCTACAGATCTCAATGGAAGAAGAGTCCAAAGTGTTTTTCACCATAAACACTCACAAATAGCTTTATCTCTATAATAGGCTTATTTCTGGAGTAGCACCTGCACCTGTACTCTGACAGAAAGCAATGGAGCAGGTGCTGTAAAGTTGTCCATCAGACACCACAAGAGTAAGAAATCCACCTTTTGGTGATTAAACCTTAAAGCCTGAATGGGACAATTTAAGATTTACTATGCTGTAAATACTTAAAAAAAATTGAGATCCAGTACATAATAGGCCCTACCGGCTATTTGAGCCAATTTAACCCCTGCCTAATCATGGGGCAGTTTAAAATGACCAAGTTGTACTTGAATGAAGTGGATTTGGTAGAACAATAACTGGTTTTGCTTCTAGCCCTGCAGCTTTATTTTTCAGTAATGACAAAGTCATGAGTGGGCTTGCTGGGATGGCCTTAGATCATGGATTTATTGGACTCATCAAGGACTTTCAGGCACTCTTGCAGATATCTTGGGTGACAGTAAATGAAGCAGTAGAAAGAAGAGATTCGATTGACTTCTGTGGAATGGGGTGAAGAATACCAGCAACATAAAGATGATTAGCTTTCAACCTGCTATTTGGTGCATAGCTTGGGGAAAGGTAAATAGTGATTTGGGAGCACATGTAGCAATTGGGTGCCAGGGATAAATTAGAAGCAGAATGAAGGCCAGTTGTAAAGTTAGGTTGAGGATACGTGGAAACTGGTTGACCATTGGTGAGAGAAAGGCCTGGCTGGAGATTGAGGAGTTAGGGGATTAGAGGATTGTGGGAGACAAAATGGTAGGGATAAGAATTCCCCAGCAATATGCCATCTTGAGCAGTTCACTGGGAATAAATCAAATGTCCTTCATATGTGGAAATCATACTGTAGGAGTGGCTAGTCAAATTGCTATGAGTGGTGCGCAGATTTCAGATAAAGTCGATATTGTCCTTTACTCCTGGAGGAAAGTGCTTTGAAACTGCATATGCCTAGAGTGTTTTGTAAATGTATTTCCAGTCATCTTTGCTTATTAATAGTATGCTAAGTATGCATCGTATTGTATTTGTCTATTCAGTGAACATTTGAATCCAGCTTATTCAGTACATTGGGTCCAATTCCCGTTGTTTTTTCTGAAGTCCATCCAGTGTATTCTGTATAAGGTTTCTAATGTGTTCTGAATATTAATATCTTTTCCAGTGTGTCTTGCGAATTTTCTCTATGTCCTTAGTGGTGTGTGTTCTTCAGTTTTTATCAGATTGTTGTTTTTTTCCAGTCTATTCTGTGCAGCTTACAAATGGGCTGCATTCTAAATTTGCCTTCTGTTAACTAACGCAATGAGTTACCAAGTGAAGATCTACTCTTCACCACAGAGAAGGAAGTGTTTTTGAGTGTTGGCTGAGATGCCAACTTCCTGAAATGAAAGGCGAATCATGTTGCCATAGTGGTACAAGCACTTAGGTCCATATTTTTGACACTTAAATGTATTTAGAAGTATTTATAATTTCATTTGAACCTATTTAAAGTAATTTTAGTTCTTAAATTCAAGCATTGGTAACTGTAAAGTAAACTTTGAAAATTTACGATCCAATAATAAAAATGAAATGCTTATATTTGGTGCGCAATGCCCTCATCTGTTTGCCACATGCAATTCCGTAGTACTGTATAGAATAATTCATGCATTTATTCAACCATTAAGTCCTGATTTCAAAAATAAAAGTAAAACCAGATGTTTGGTTTCTTGTTAATAATACTGTCGGCTCAAGGATAGTCATCATAAGCATTTTGCAGAAAAATAATGAAATTGGCTTGTTCCTTCTGAGAAGTTTACATACCTGAACAATTCATAAGATTCATTGATAAACAAATATATCAAATTAAAAAGCAGTAAGATCCTACGAATATTTGTAGACCATCTGTCTACTCTGTTAATAGTATTAATTTTTAGTTTCAATGTAATGTTAACATCACAGTGTTTATTAATCTGTTTGGTCCCCAACTTCTGCTCTGCTCAGAGTGAGGAGGGAACAATTTTTATGGTCTAATCTGTTTTGTTTATGTATCTCTAGTGCTAGAACTGAGATGGCTGGTGGGGAATATATTAGCTTGCTGTCTGGTTTACTTTACATCTTGGACTAGTTGAAACTGGTGGATTATATTACATCTGATCATCTGATCTGCTCATTCTAACTCCCTGCTGATCTGGAACTGTAGTTTCTGAATTGTTTTAAATGTCTGCTCTGATAGAACTTGCAGAAGTGGCCCATATAGCTGGATTCTAAATTGTAAAAGAATATTGAATTGTAAGTATTACACTTTAGTTTTAAAAAAAGTCCATTTTAATATACATCAACGCTTAATAGTTCATTACTCTTCCATGCAAGTAGTCGAGGAACAGTCTTAATTTGGTCTTTGGGAACTACATTTCACTCTCACAGCATATTGTCACTCTCCACCAAGATAGACTGCAAATGTAAATTATTAGACTTGTTTGATCAAAATACCGTTTATAACATTACTTGTAGTATCTTGGAAGTGCAATTGGTGCTCATGTAGTACTAAAAGGGATAGGTGGAAGAGAAGCACACAAAAAAAATCTTTGCATAGGTCTTCTAGGTTTTCGCATGCATTTAAAGTTAAGAATTAAAAAAAATGTCAGTAGGCGAAATTGGACACCGTAAATCCACGTGTCACTTATCCTTGGCAATTTGAATCAGGATAGTGGAGTGGAATGCTGCTCTGGGTCATTTACAGCTAGTAGCTGTTACTCATCTTTCCGATTACATAGTTATGAATAATCTTGTGTTTGAATTATGATTGATGTTAGTACAACAGACTTGGCTACCTCCGCGCTACACTTTCAGACCGGATGAAGGAATGACCCAGGGCATCAACTTTCTATTCCAATCCACAAATGCTGCCTGACCCAGTGAGTTTCGAAACAGAATCAGAATTAGATTTGATATTGCTGGCATATGTCATTAAATTTATTGTTTGGCAGTAGCAGTACATTGCAATATGTAAAAAATTCTTAAACACCTATAAATTAAAATGAGAAATATGTATATAAATTAGAGGTCTGAAAGAGCAAAAAAAAGGGTGAAAATTTGTTACCTGGTGTGGTGAACTATGTGCCTGTCGGGACACGCCCCTGCTGACTGCTCCTGTGGCTCCTCCCACAGGCCCCTGTATAAAGGAGATCTGCGGCCTGACGCTCGGCCTCAGTCTCCACGACATTGTATGATAGACACTCACTCCTGGTTCCTTCTTCCAGTTAATAAAAGCCGATATCTCGCCTTACGTCTCAGTGTGAGTTATTGATGGTGCATCACCTGGGTTCATTGTCCATTCAGAAATCTGATGGTGGAGGGGAAGAAGCTCTTCCTGAAAAGTTGAGTGTATGTCTTCATGCTCTTGTACCTCGTTTGTTGTAAGGGGTTCATTAATGATGGATGCTGCCTTTTTGAGGCAATGCCATTTAAAGGTGTCCTTGATGTTGGGGAGTTTATTGCCTGTGATTGAGTTGGCTGAGTTTACAGCTTTATCTGATCCAGTGCAGTGTCCCTTCTATACCAGATGGTGATGAAACCAGTTAGAATGCCCTCCATGGTACATCTGTAGGAATGTGTGAGAGTCTCTGGTAAAATACAAAGTCTTCCTCAAACTCCTAATGAAATATAGTCGCTGCTGTGCCCTCTTTATAATTGCATCATTACATTGGGGCAAGGAGAGATCTTCAGAGACATTGATACCCAGAAACTTGAAGCTGCTCACCATTTCCACTGCTAATCCCTAAATGAGGACTGATGTGTGTTCTCTCAACTTATACTTCCTGAAGTTCACTAGCAATTCCTTGGTCTTACTGATGTTGAGTGCAAGGTTGCTATTGCAAATCGTCTTAACCAGCTGATCTATCTTGCTCCTCTACGCCTCGCTGTCACCATCTGAAATTCTGCCAACAATAGTTCTATCATTGGCAGATTTGTAGATGGTGTTTGAACTGTGCCTAGGCACACAATCATGGGTATAGAGAGAGTAGAACAGTGGGCGAAGACTACATCATAGAGGTCCACCATTATTGATTGTCAGTGAGGGGGAGATGTTATTTCCGATCCGCACTGACTTTGGTCTCTTGGTGAGGAAGGAGGTATAGAAGCCCAGGCTTTGGAGCTTGTTGATTAGGACTGAGAGTATAATTGTGATAAACACTGAGCTGTAATCAATAAACAGCGGCCTGACATACTGTAGGTATTGTTATTGTCCAGATAGTCGAGTGGAGAGCCAGTTAGATTGCATCCACTGTAGACCTATTCTGGTGATAGGCAAATTGCAGCAGGTCCAGGTCCTTGCTCAGGCAGGGGTTGATTCTAGCCATGACCAACCTCTTAAAGCTCAGCATCATAGTGGATATGAGTGCCACAGGGTGATATTCATTGAGGCAACTCGCCCTGCACTTCTTGGGCACTGGTATGACTGTTGCCCTTTTGAAACAGTGGGAACCTCTGACTGCAGCAGTAAGGGAGTGAACTCATTGAACTCTCCTGCCAGTTGGTTGGTACCAGGTTTCAGTGACTAACCAGACGCACCATCAGGGCTTGGTGCTTTGTGAGGGTTTACCCTCTTGAAAGATGTACTGACGTTGGCCTCTGAGACAGTAATCACAGGATCACCGGACGCTGCAGGGATTTGCATCCATGTAGCTTTATTCTTCCTTTCAATATGTGAGTAAGGGTGTTGAGCTAATCTGTGCATGAAGCATCACAATGTTAGGTTTCACCTTGTAGAAGTAATGGCCTGCAAACCCTGCCAAAGCTGATGTGCATCCTATTCTGTCTCTAACTTCAATTGGAATTTTTTTTTATCGTTAGAATAGCTTTCTATAGGTCATACACAGACTTGTTGCATAGTTTTGGATGCCACAGGACTAGCTGTCAGCAGACCATGAATTTCTCGGTTCATCCATGGCTTCTGGTTTGGGTATGTCCGGTATGTTCCCAAAGGCACACCCCATTTGTGCTGGCTACTGCCAGCAGTTACAAAGTGCCAGTTTGATTGTTTAAGGTATACTAGATTTCAAAATTTCACGCATGAGATGTCTAGTCCAGGAGAAATATTGTTACGAACCTGGCACCAGGTTAAAATTAGCATGTGATTGATGTCAAAAGTTGATTGGCAAAATTTGAGCAAGCAAAGGGAAGATGTTAGCTTTTACAGGTTATTTTTCACGTGAGTGTTCTTAAAAAAAATAATTATGATTAAAATTAAAACTCATTAACATTAAGATTTTTTTTAAAAATGGGAGATATTTAGTATTAAAATAGTCTTTTGCAGCCTGCAAAGCCCTACCCCAGCTTTGGTGGCCATCGTGGCTTTTTTGTAGAAGGAAACTGGACTGATGGAGGTCTTCTAATGATTCAAAGCACTTTTCTGAACTGCGTGTTGCAGAGTACCAGCAAGATTCTCTCAGCTTCCTGATCAAATAATTGGCAGTTTGTGGGAACATAAGTGGTGATTCATGCCAGTGAACGAGGTTGCCAAAGTTTAGTCTAATATCATTGACAGTGAGGAAAGGCCAATCCTCTAGGCCTCTAAAATAGTTAACTTGTGTCTTGGACTGATAGAGCACAGATATAATAAAAATAGTTTGCTCATTCAGCTGTGAAAACTCTCAAACATTGCCTCCTGACTTTAATTCAGGAAATAAGTTATAGAACTACAAGTATTAAGAGGAGAAAATAGATTTTAGATTTGCGCAGGTTTTCTGTGCTTAGCCTTTAGGTTATACAGAAAGCATTACAGACTCTCTGTTGAAATATAGAACACACAAGCTGTCTTCAGTAAGATTAGATATACAGATTCAGTGCTCTCATGCTATCACATAGAAGGTTCCTGAGCTCTCTTCTTTCACTACAATAATGACATTCTGAAAGCTGATTATAATTACCTTGAGAGCTTTGGAGAAATCTAAGTCACAAACATACTAATTCTGAACTGGTCGGTGTTGCTCTATTCTTCTACTGGGTGCACTTTTTTTTTCATCCCCCAGGAGAAATAAGTAATATGAAGAAAACTTCCAGCTGGGCGCCACAGTCGCATCGTGGTTAGCATGACACTTATAGCTCAGGGTGTCAAGGCTTCAAAGTTCAACTCCGTTGTCATCTGTAAGCAGTCTGTACGTCTTCCCTGTGGAATGCATGGGTTTCCTCCCAGGGTCCAGAGACATTCCAGTTATTAAGTTATCATTGGTCATTGTAAGTTGTCCCTTTAGGTTAGGGTTAAATTGGGGGTTTACTGGGTGGTGCAGCTCAAAGGGCCTATTCCATGTTGCATCTCTAATTAATAATGACCAATGCAAGTGCACCCAGTAATAAATTCTTCTTAACAAGTTTTCCCTTTTTAGTCTGGTGAGCCTAACATCAGTAGCAGGTAAGTCTTGGAAGATATTCCAAGGGGCGGGATACACAAGAATTTGGATAGACAAGGACTGATTAGGGATGGTCAGCATGCTTTATGCATGGTAGATTTTGCCCAAGTATTCCCATAGAGTTTTTCAAAGAGTTTACCAGGAATGTTGATGAAGGGAAAGCAGTGGACATAGTCTACATGGACAAAGTCCTGCTTGGGAGGTTGATCTAGAAGGTTCTGTCACTTGGTATTCAGGATGACGTAGTAAGTTGGATTTGACATTGACTCTGTGGAAAAAGCCAGAGAATGGTAATAGATGGTTGCCTCTCTAAATGGAGGCCTGGGACTAGTGATGTACCAAAGGGATTGCTTCTGGATCCATTGTTGTTTACCGTCTATATCAAAGATCTGCGGATGACAGGAAGATTGTGAGCATAATAGACAGCAAGTAAAGCTATCAAAGCTTGCAGTGGAATCTGAAACAGCTAGAAAAATGGGCTGAAAGATGGCAGATCGCATTTAATGCAGACAAGTGTGACGTGTTGTGCTCTGGGAGGACAAACCAGTGTAGGACTTGCACAGTGAACAGTAGGACACCGAGGAATGTGGCAGGACAGAGGAAACTGGAAAATGAGACCTTTAGGCACACTGGCCTTCATAAATCAAAATATTGAGTACATGACTTAGGATATTATGTTGAGCCCAAGAGATTCTGCAAGTATTGGAAATCCAGAGCAACAAACACAAAATTCTGGAGGAACTCAGCATGCCAGACAGCATCTATGAAAATGAATAAACATTTGACATTTTGGGCCAAGACCCTTCTTCAGGACTTTAGGTTATGTTGAAGTTGTGAAGACATTGGTGAGGCCTAATTTGGAGTATCTTGTGCTGTTCTGGTCACCTACCTACAATAAAGATATCAATAGGATTGAAAGAGTACAGAGAAAATTTACAATGATGTAACTGGGACTTAAGGACCTGACTTATAGAGGCTGAACAGGTTATTACTTTATTCCTGGAGCATAGAAGAATAAGGAGAGATTTGATAGAGGCATATACCATTTGGGTGGCGGGGTATAGATACATCTCTACCAAAAGGAGTGTGAGGCTCTCCTTTTCTCTTCTAGCCTGCAGGTCACCTTTGGGCAAAGTCAACCACCTGCTTAGCCCTCCCCCTGATCAGAGTCACGTGAAGCTATGAAGGTAGGTGGTAGATGGTCATACGAGTAGCTGGTGTATATCATAAGTCTTGGTTATTGGACCACTGACACCAGGGAGACAGTCTCTGAAGAGTATTGATAATGGCTGGGGTCACCTGTCTTGTAAAGACACTGCCCAGCAGAAGATAATGGCAAACGACTTTTGTTGAAAATTTTGTCAGAACAATCAGGGTCATGATACCATAATCACCTATGTCATACAACACCTTACACGATGGTGATATAAAATTTGGTGGTCTGGATAGTGTAACCCTTAGGCTTAGCCAGCATGAGTTCATCTAGGGGAAAACAACTTCTGGCCCCGACAAACTGTGAAATCTCATTTGTGTGGATGCTGTGTGATGTGTTGCCCAGTTACAAATCCGCACCACAAAATATCCGATAGTACACCATGTGCAACTAAATGATTGAACTTTATAAATCTTAATCTGGATATAGGGTTAGTAAAGAAAATAAAATGTAAAAGGGCCCATTTTATGGGGAAAGTCTAATGCACATCTTTGGAGCTCACTGTTCCCATGTGTAGCCGGCCCTTGGATTCTCGCTCCTCAGTCCACACCGTCCGGTGGTCTTCCGACTCTCTCCATTTGCGTCCTCTCTCTCCATCGCTCCCTGACAAAAGACTGCGAAAAACCCGGCTTCCAGACACACAAGAAAGAACAACATTTCCTCATTGGCTAACCCCTGCATTCCAAAGCCCTGTTACCTCTAGCCATAACCCAAACGTTGCTGCTACAGAGAAACCATTTCCTTAGCAGTGGAACATTACATAGAAGCCATTACATTAGCCTTAACAGTGAAACTTTACAGCGTGTTGCAAGCAGGCTTTTTCACCGAGGTTTGGTGAGCCTACAACTAGAGGTCATAGCTTAAGGATGAAATGGGAAATATTTAAGGGGAACATTAGGGAGAACTTCAGTCAGACCGGTGAGAGTGTGGAATGAGATGCTAGCAGAAGTGGTGGATGCAGGTTCAGTCTCAAAATTTAAGAGAATTTTGTTTAGATACATGGATGGGAGGGCTATGGTACAGGTGCAGGTCCATGGGACTAGGCAGGATAATAGTCCTGCATGGACTAGATGGGCCTTAGGACCTGTTTCTGTGTTGTATTGCTTTGTGACTATGACGCTCCTCCCTCTTCTCCTCTCCACTTCTGAAACAATTATTTATAAGTATGTACACTCTGTTTCCCTCAATTAAGTATTGTAAGCTGTAACAACTTATAAGTTAAAACATACATTTTGGCAAATACACAATGTATTTTTGAGCTGTAAGACATTTAAATTATTTCTAATTATTGCTTGTGCTCTGAAGAATGCTCGACATGGTTGGCTGCCCAATGGCTTTATAATATCACTGTTACTGGACTTCCCTTTGAACTGATCCAAATCAAGTCAATTCTTCTGAGCAGATTACTGTAATTCAGAATCAGTGTTCAACATTGCATTGTGCTAATTGCAGAATGTTGGACATTAACCTCTAAGTTATCAGTGTACAGTGGAGAGTATCCTGACTGGTTGCATCACTGCCTGGTATGGAAACACTAATGCCCAAGAATGGAAAAGCTGACAAAAAATGGTGGACAAGCCCAGTTCATTAAAGACATCTACAGAGAGTACTGCCAGAAGAAAGCAACATCCATCATCAGGGACCTTCACCACCCAGGCCATGCTCTGTTGTTGCTGCTGCCATCGGGAAGGAGACGCAGGAGCATTAAGTCACAAACCACTAGTTCAGGAACATTTATTACCTTTTAACCATCAGGCTCCTGAATCAGCATGAAAACCTTCAGTCACCTCAACATTGAAATGATTCCCCAACATTTGGAACTCACTTTCATGGGCTCTACAACTCATGTTCTCGGTATTGCTTGTTTATTTATTTATTTATTTATTTATTATTATAGTTATGTGTTTTTTTGTTTTTGTAGTTTGTCTTCTTTTGCACATTGGATGTTTGTCAGTCTTTGTGTATTGACTCTATTTTTCTTTATTCTACTGTGAATTACCTGCAAGATAAGGAATCTCGGGGTAGTATATGGTGACATATATACCTTGATAATTTTACTTTGAACTTTGGGCTTTTTGAACTTGACCTGAAATAATTAATGATTTGGATTGTGGCACCAGTTTACCTTTACTGGCATTTAATTCCAAACAATTAATCTTAGCTTATTCCAGCCAATGTTATGTCTTTTATGAGTGATTCACGATGCTCAACATTTTCATGAACACTTTTTCCAAGTATTTGCACTTCAGATGTCTGATATTCCACTGAGATTGATGAACAAAGCATATCCATTCTGTGGTGAACTGCAGATCATGTTAATGTTAACATTGGCTTGGTGAGTAAGAATGAACAGTTCTTTCAGCATTGTCTTAAGAAGCTTAAAAAAAATCACTTAAAATTGATTAAGATTCTGCTGATGATATTCAGGCCTTCCTGGACTGTTAGGAAATCATCCTCCTTCCTCCAGTCCCTATAGGCAGAAAACAATGAGCCAACTATTCAGTGGAGAAATCACACACACATGTCATTGTTATAATAATTTCTATCATGGGGACAATCTGCTGATTGGTAGTCAAGACAGGAATTTAACAGCAGGTTGGGAGGCACAGATGGATATTTTGCAAACTGAATTTGAATCTGGTCTGAACTTGACTGCTGTTCATTGACCCAGAGTGACATCTGTTCCATGCACTTCGGGCTCCAAATGTAAGTATTTATCCAAATGTATGTGCTCAGTAAAGACTAGTCTTCAGTCAAATATAGTAATTTAATTTGATAGTTATCCATTTTCTTCTGCACATTTTCATTCGATTACAACGTGGTTAGATCTAAGCTTCTAAATTTAGAGTTTTGAAAATAATACACATTTAATATTGAGAGATTTTTCTGATGGTTCAGTGGATAAATCCAGAGGCCACACAGATCAGCAAAGCCTATTCCAATTTTGGTTGAGTGGTACTTTGTCCATCAATACAGTTGATCTCAGTTTTTCTCACGTATGGTGGGTTGTTTTATAAAGCAATTCAAACTAGGATCCAGAGGACACAGCCTCAGAATAGAGGGGCATCCTTTTAGAACAGACTCGAGGAGGAATTTCTTTAACAAGAGAGTGGCGAATCTGCGGAACTTGTTGCCACAGGTGGCCATGGAGGCCAAGACTTTTCGTAGGTTTAAGACAGAGATTAATAGTTTCTTGATTGGTCAGGGCATGAAGAGAAGCGGGGGGGTGGTGGGGTGGGGTGCAAGGCGGGAAATTGGGCCGAGAGGGAACAGGCATCAGCTATGATGAAATGGCGGAGTAGACTCAGTGGGCCAAATGGCATAATTCTGCTCCTATGTCTTATCGTTTAAGGGTCTTATATGCTGTATCTTGAAAAGAGTGTCAATATGAAGAATTTGGTGAAGGTTGAAAAGAAAATGCTGTTTTGTGCCTCCCATACTTGTGAGAGTTATTATTTACTTCATGCAAGAAATTTTTAAATGCTTAATATAATGGTGCATTATATAAATTTAGTAGTCATGTGGAATTGTTGGGCCCAGTGGCATCCCTTTATATTATTAAAGCAATTAAATATGTGTAAAAACTGAAATGCACTTAAAACTATTGGAGGGGGATACATAATGCCCTACAAGACATCTTTAAATGTGAAATACCCTTGGAGAGTGAGACCATATATTTTGGATATATACCTCAAGAACGGTTGAAAAGAGATAAATATTTAATGAATATGCTGTTGGTGGCTGGTAAAAAGACTCTTACTAGGAAATGGTTATCACAGGAGAGCCCAACTTTAAATACATGGATGGAAATTACAATGGACATTTACAAAATGGAGAAGATAACAGCATCTGTTAATCATAAGCTGGAACAATTTGATTCATACTGGGAAAAATGGTTGAACTACATAATGCCTCATAGGCCTGATTTTATTCTCACAAATCAATGAATCTGTTGTAAAAAAGAAAGATCACTCCCTACTTGTACATAGTTCTTTCCTTTTGCTTGTTTTTTCTTTCCACTCTTTTCTTTAAGTGTATACCTCAGATAAATACTTTGTGGAGATTTTGTGATATATATGATTATATGATACATATGTACAATGAAATACATCTCATGGAAATGTTTGTTTGATGAACTTCAATAAAAAAATAAATTACAAAAAAAGTAGAATAAATTAAAGTCAGTATATGATGGAGAGGCATAGAGGTGATGTATTGTAGTTGCACAATGTGTGAATTGTTGGAGACATCCAGATTTTATGCTTTTTCAAGGATTTTGTCCATGATGACTTGGAGCTCAAGTATTAGATATGGTGTATATTTTATTTATATAATTTTTAAATGTTTTATTTATTTACACGATATAGGCTTCACTGGCAAGCCCAGCATTTCCTCCCAATTCTACTCGCCCAACAGGGAAGCTGTCTGCTACAATTCACCCACTGGGAAACCTATCCCCTCAGTGTTGCTACTGATTATAGACTGTGTTGTGAAGAAGGTGTGTGAGACCAAGTAGGGGAGATGGGGAATAGTGTATGAAATGGCAGGGCAAGGGTAAAGAGGAGAGGGGATGCACGGGCCTTCAATCTGAAGCTATGAAATTGGTAGGGGAAGGATGGGTGGAATAAGAACATTAAGGACAGAAAGGAGCGAATTGTGTAGGTCTGGGGAGTGGCACGTGTGTGGAGCTAGGTGTTGGGAAGGCATCAAGTGCATGTAAGGAAGAATAGCAGAAAAAATGGTGTGGCTGGGGAAGACAGAGGTATGGAAGGAAGGGAAATGTGAAGAGAAGGGGGCTTGTGTGGTTGGGCAGGGGTAATTGGGGAGGTGAAGGAAAAGGCTGTATATATGTGGAGTAGGGATGGGGCTAGGTGTAGCACAAAGGGTCCCATGAATGTGTAGCGAGGAGTGGAAAAGAATAGAAGGGTGAGGGTGTGTGAGAGTGGAAATGGGTGAGTATATTTGGTGAGTAAGGCAAGTAGCTTGTGTCTGGGGGAGGGATCTTGTGTGTTCTGAACAGTAGTTAGTAGGGAACCAGCTGGGGAGGGAGGAGCACATATTTATGAGTGGGTAGGAGACAGCTTGTTTGTAAAAGGGATATGAGGCATGTTTTGATGCTGAAGGGGGATGGATGTGTGTGTGAGTGTGGTTTTAGGAGGAAAATAAATTGTGGAGGCGTTAGAAGAAGGAAGGGGATTCAGTTTTTACTTCCATCTCCAGGAAGAGTGACTGACTTTATTTTTTGAGTGATAGGGGTGTTGAATTGATATGTTAGGAAGAGTTGTTTGAGAGTGTTTAAAGATGGTAGGATTTTTTTTTTGCCTTGTGTTGTATTAAGTTAGAAGTGTTGATGACTACTTCTAATGAAACTTGCACATATTTCAATTCATTAACTCCTCAAAAATCTGTACTTTTTATACTCTGTATTGTATTTCAAATTTAGTTTTTGATTCTTGTTGGAATTTCTTTATCTTAAGCAATGCTGTGAATCCTTTTGGTTTGATTCAGATTCTACTCCGTGCTCAGCGAGTTCAGGAAAATACACTCTTATTTCAGTCTAGTGGTTGTTTGTCTTGCTTTAAACAGAGTCATAAAATTACAGAGCAAAGACACAGGCCCTTTAGCTCAACTCATTCATGCTGACCAAGGTGTCAAACTGAGCTCGTCACAGTCTCCTCTGTATGGGCCATATACCTTTTAACTTATGGTTTAAGATGGTGTTACTGAAGAAGGGTGACACCTTACTGGCAGCTTTCAAAGGAAGAAATATGATTAAATACTCTACACTTTTTCTGTGGAAAATTGTGTTAAATGATCACCGCAAACAATGAAGAGCTGAACAAAGAAGAGGCTGATCCAAGAGTCGAGGCATGCAGGTGTGAGACAGAGCTGGAGCAAGGTTGAGATGTGTTTGAGTGGCCGGAGCGAGGTCAAGGCATGTTCGAGACAGATGGAGTGAGTGGAACTGAGCAAAGATGGAATGGAATTGTTTGGGAACCTGTCCAGCTAAACTGGGAGGGAGGTCAGATTGATCTAAGCACCGGGCAGATTTGAAAAGGTTGAGTACGGGCCGGAATGCGGTGTTCAGGCCCAGAGCATATTGCTGCAGTGGGGCCTGTTCTAAGTGTGGTGGAATGACATGGTGTTCAGATAATTTAAACATTAGGTCAGATGGACTGAAGAAGCAGGGTGTCAGGGCCAGTTCCGCTCTGCACTGTTCACTCCATTCTCCTCAGTGATGAAGCTGTGCCCTGCTCCGGCCGCTCTGGACTTAGTGTCTGCGAGCTTTGCCGTGATTTGCTTCACTGTGTGATGAACTGAGACTGAGGTTGTGTGTCTACTCTGGCTCCTCAGGGCTTCAGGTCTATGGACTCAGTTTTGTTCTGAATGCTGATGCTTGCTTTATTATTTGCAGGATTTCTTTTTCCCCCCTCTCCCTCCCTCTCCCCCTCCCTATTAAGTGTTAGTCTTATTTTAGAATTTGTTTTCTTTTGGAGTTCTTGCTCTGTGGCTGCCTGTAAGCCGATGAATCTCAAGGTTGTATAATTTATTCATACTTAGATAACAAGTGTATTTTGAAGCATTGAACCTTTATTGCTTCCTGTTCATGTATCTGTATGAATGCCTTTTAAGCATTGTAATTTTTCCTACCTCTGCACTTCCTTTAGCAGCTTGTTCCATATACCCACCACTCTCTATGGGGGAAGAAATTGCCCTTGGGTCCTCTTTAAATTTTTCCCATCTCACCTTAGATTTATGACCTCTAGTTTTTGACTTCTCTACCCTGGGAGTATGACCACCCTCCTTATCTATGTCCTCATGATATTATAAGTCTCTATAAAGTAACCCAGTAGACATCTTCACTGGAAAATGGCCCCACCCTATCCAATCTCTCCTTAATGAACTCCATTTGTTGCCATCAAGCAAATGTCCAGCATGTTATCCCAGCATGGAGTGAAACGTGGTAATTTGGTCTGCATATTTATTGGCTGAACTTTCAAGAGTGACATAAGGAAATGATCTTTAGTCTCTTATGACAAGAGGAGCATGTGAGTACTGCTAATGGATCAAAACCATTCGTTGGAGCCTCAGCAGATGGCTATACCACTGAAATACTGTGCGAGTAGAATTAAAGAAAGAAAAACTAAATTAAGATCGGACAAAATTGTTTCTTCCATCTCTTCCCACATTCCCAAGCTTAAGAAATTACAATTAGTCTCTATTTGTAGTGCTTTTTGGGGCGTGGTTTTCATGGGTAAGGTAGAATGAGTTGCAACGTGCAGGGAAGCTGATTTGTCGTTACACACACGAGAAAATCTGCAGATGCTGAAAATGTAGGCAATGCACACATTAGTTAGGGGAATGGACGGGAGGTTCTGTGGGCGAGAACAGGAGTCCCTGGTGGTATGTTGCTTTCTGGGTACCAGGGTCCAGGATATCTCAGATTGAGTCCTCAGCATTTTTAAGTTGAACAGCCAGAAGTCGAGGTCCATGTTGGTTCAAGTGACATGGGTAGGATGAGTGAGGAGGTTCTGCATAGTGAGTTCAGGAAGTTCGGTGGTAAGTTAAAGGGCAGGACCTCCAGGGTTGTGATATCAGGATTGCTACCTGCGCCACATGCCGGTGAGGCTAGAACTAGGAAAATTATACAGTTTAATATGTGGCTAAGGAGTTGGTGTAGGAGGGAGGGCATAAGATTTTTGGATCATTGGTCTTTCTTCCAGGGAAGGTGAGATCTGATTAGAAGGGATGGTTTACACCTGAACTGAAGGGGAACTAATATCTTAGCGGGAAGGTTTGTTAATGCTGCACAGTAGGGTTTACACTAGAGTTGCAGTGGGATGGGAACCTGGGTGCCAAAGCAGTTAGTGGAGGGTTTTGGAGACAGATGTTAGGAATCAAAAGATTAAGCATGGTGCAACAAAATTGAAAAGACTGTACGCAGGACTGGTGTTGTATCTGAATGCGTGCAGAATACAGAATAAGGTAGATGAATTTGCAGCATCGTTGCAGATAGGCATTGTTGTAGGCATCACAGGACCATGGCTGAAGGATTTTATCTAGGAGCGTAATGTCCAAGGATACACATTGTATTGAAAGGACAGGCAGGAAGGCAAGAGGGGGTGGCATTGCTGTTTTGGTAAAAAATGAAATCAAATCATAAGAAAAAAGTGACATAGGGTCAGAAGGTGTTGAATCATTGAGGATAGAGCTAAGGAACTGGAAGGGTAAAATAAAACCCTGATGGGAGTTGTATACAGACCTCTAATCAATATGGATGTAGTCTGCAAATTACACTGGGAGATGGACAATGCATGCCAAAAGGGCAATATTATAATAGGGCTTCAACATGCAGGTAGATTGGAAAAATCAGATTGGTGCAGGAGTACAGGAGTGGGAATTTCTAGCATGCCTACAAGATAGCTTTTAAGAGCAGCTCATGGTTGAGTCCACTAGAGGATCAGCTGTTTTGGATTGGGTGCTGTGCAATGAACCAGAATTGATTAGAGAGATAATGGTAAAAAGAACACTAGGGGAAAAGTGATCATGATATGATCACACTCACCCTGAAATTTGAGAAGGAGAAGCCAAAGTTCAATGTATCAGTATTACACTGGAGTAAAGGGAACTACTGAAGCATGAGAGAGGAGTTGGCTAGAATTGGTCGGAGAAGAACTCTGGCAGGGATGATGGAAGAGCAGCAATGGATGGAATTTCTGAATGCAATTCGGAGGGCCAGGATATACATACTCTATAGAGGAAGAAGTATTCTAAAGGAAAAATGACACAATCATGGCTAACAAGAGAAGTCAAAGCCAACATAAAAGCCACAGAGAGGGCATATAATAAAGCAAAGATTAGTGTGAACTTAGAGGATTGGGAAGCTTTTAAAAACCAGCAGAAGACAACTAAAAACGTCTGCTCTCAGGATGAGGCTTTTCATTCCATAACAAAAGAGATGTCCTCTTCCTTCAAAGAAAGGGGCTTCCCTTCCTTCATCATCAATGCTGCCTCAACCGCATGTCTTCCATTTCACGCATGTCTGCCCTTACCCCATCCTCCCACCACCCTACCAGGGATAGGGTTCCTGTTGTCCTCACTTAGCACATCACCAGCCTCTGCATCTAGCACATAATTCTGTGCAATTTCCACCATCTCCAATGGGATCCCACCACCAAGCACATTTTTCCCTCCCCCCCCCCCCACTTTCTGTTTTCCACAGTGATCGCTCCCTATGCAATTTCCTTGTCCATTCGTCTCTTCACACTGATACTTACACTTATAAGTGTAACAAGTGCCACACCTGCCCCTATACCTCCTCCCTCACTACCATTCAGAGCTCCAAACAGTCCTTTCAGGTGAGGTGACATTTCAGCTGTGAGTCTGTTGGGGGTCATATACTGTGTCCAGGGCTCCTGGTGTGGCCTCCTGTGTATTGGTGAGACCTGATGTAGATTGGGAGACTGTTTTGCCGAGTACCTAAGGTCCATCTGCCAGAAAAAGCGGGATTTCCCAGTGGCCACCATTTTAATTCCACTTTCCATTCCAATTCGGATATGTCTATCCATGCCCTCCACCACAGTCGTGATAAGGCCACACTCTGGTTGAAGGAACAACACCTTATATTTTGTCTGGGTAGCTTCTGAAGTTACTTTGTCGAACTTCCGGTAATGCCCCCCTCCCCCCCAGTCTCCTTCATTCCTCCTCAACTTATCCCTCTCTTGCCTTATCTCCTTGTCTGTCCATCACTCCCTCTGGTGCTCCTCCCCCCTTTTCTTTCTCCCATGGCCTTCTGTCCTCTCCTATCAGATTCCTACTTCTCCAGCCCTGCATCTCTTTCACCAATAAACTCCTCAGCTCTTTCCTTCACCCCTCCCTCCTCACAGTTTCACCTATCATGTTGTGTTTCACCTTCCCCTCCCCCACCTTTCAAATCTACTCCTCATCTTTTTTTCCTCCAGTCCTGCTGAAAGGTCTCAGCCTGACTGTACTCTTTTTCATAGATGCTGCCTGGCCTTCTGAGTTCTTCCAGCATTTTGTGTGTGTTGTTTGGATTTCCAGCATCTGCAGATTTTCTCTTGTTAATGAAAAATGTCATTAAGAAGGTAGAGATGGAATAGGAAAGTAAGCTAGCCAATACTGTTAGAGATACCAAAAATTTCTTCAGATACATGAATGTAAAAAGAGAGGTGAGAGTGGATATTGGATCATTGGAAAATAATGCTAGAAAGGTAGTAATAGGGGACCATGAAATGGTGGACGAGCTGAATAAGTATTTTGCATCCTAATGGAAGACACTAGCAGTATGGTAGAAGTTCCAGGTGATAGGGGGCATGAAGTGTGTGAAGTTACCATGACTAGAGAGAAGGTTCTTGGGAAACTGAAAGGTCTGAAGGTAGATAAGTCACCTGGACCAGATGGTGTACAACACAGAGTTCTGAAAGAGGTGACAGAAGAGATCATGGAAGCATTATTAATGATCTTTCAAGAACCATTAGATTCTGGAATGGTTCCAGAAGACTGGAAAGTCACAAATGTCACTCCACTCTTCAAGAAGGGAGAGAAGCAGAGGAAAGGAAACTATAGGCCAGTTAGTCTGACCTCAGTGTTTGGGAAGATGTTGGAGTCAATTATTAAGGATGAGGTCTCAGAATGCTTGGAGGCACATGATATAACAGGGCATAGTCAGCATGGCTTACTCAGGGGAAAATCTTGCCTGACAAATCTGTTGGAATTATTTGAAGAGATAGCAAGCAGGATAGACAAAGGAGAATAGACTGAGGTTGTGTACTTGGATTTTCAGAAGACCTTTGACAAGGTGTCACACATGAGGCTGGTTAACAAGCTATGAACCCATGGTATTACAGGAAAGATTCTAGCATGGATAAAGCAGTGACTGATTGGCAGGAGGTGAAGAGTGGGAATAAAGGGAGCCTTCTTTGACTGGCTGCCAGTGACTAGTGGTGTTCCACATGGGTCTGTGTTGGGATCAATTCTTTTTATGTTATCTTTCAATGATTTGGATGATAGAATTAATGGCTTTGTTACAAAATTTGCAGATGATGTGAAGATAGATGGAGAGGCAGGTAGTGTTGAGGAAGTAGAGAAGCTACAGGAGGACTTGGACAGTTTAGGAGAATGGGCAAAGAAATGGCAGATGGAATTCAGTGTCAGGAAGTGTATGGTCTTGCACTTCGGTGGAATAACTGAAAGGGTTGACTGTTTTCTAAAAGGAGAGAAAGTACAAAAAATCCAAGCACAAAGGGACTCGAGAGTCCTTGTGCAAGATTCCCTAAAGGTTAACTTGCAGGTTGAGTCAGTGGTGAGGAAGACAAATGTAATGTTAGCATTTATTTCAAGAAGACCAGAATATAAAAGCAAGGATGTAATATTGAGACTTTATAAAGCACTGGTGAGGCCTCACTTGGAGTATTGTGAGCAGTTTTGGCCCCCTTATCTTAGAAATATGTGCTGAAACTGGAGAGTGTTCAAAGGCGGTTCATGAAAATGATCCCAGGATTGAATGCTTGACATACTAAGTGCGTCTGATGGCTGTATTTATTAGAATTCAGAAGAATGAGGGGTGACCTCAATGAACCCTATTGAATGGTGAAAGGCCTTGATAAGGTGGATATAGGGAGGGTGTTTTCTTTGCTGGGAGAGTCTAAGGCCAGTGGACACAGCCTCAGAATAGAGGGGTGTCCTTTTAGAATGGAAAAGAGGAGTAATTTCTTTAACCAGAGAGTGGTGCATCTGTGGAATTCTTTGCCACAGGCAGCTGTAGAGGCCGTCTTTATGCATATTTAAGGCAGAGGTTGATAGATTTTTGACTGGTCAGGGCATGAAGGGGTACATGGAGGAGGTAGGAGAATGGGGCTGAGAGGAAAACTGGATTAACCATGATGAAATGATGGAGCAGACTTGATGGGCTGGATGGTTTAACTCTGTTCCTGTATATTTTGGTCTTAAAATGCTGGAAGAACTCAGCCAGCCAGGCAGCATCTATGGAAACAGTCAACGTTTCAGGTCAGGGGCCTTCAATAGCACAGCTGCAACTTTTGTTGTTAGCCAGTCAGCTCCCTGATTGTTTTAACGGGAATATATCTTTGCCTTGTAAACATCTGCATTACTTCCAAATTCTACTGTCAACCCAGCTCAGTGGTGACATTCAGAAAACATGAAACGGTCTTTTATTGAAACGGAGTGAGAGGAAATGTGAAGGCATTGTACTACATTGTCAGGTGAACAGAAATTCTCAAAAGCTCCTCAATTTGATGTGGGGGGGGGGTGGGATGGCGTGGGAAGAGAATTTCTTTGTGTGGTCGCGGAGTCAAGTGGCCCATAAAGCTGAAGAAGTCAAAGCATAGCACATGATTGGGTGACGGTGGGACCTGAGGTTAGAGGAAAGGCAATCTGTAGGGGAACATTATAGTATTTTAATTTGATTTGTAGAGCAGGGATTTTGACTTGAAGTTGTGCTATGTTTTTTTGCAACTGTTGAGGGTAAAACATTACTTCAGTTAAACACATAAAACCAGAGATCATAACTGCGTGCATTTTAAGTATGCACATACATATTCTGAGCAGGGAAAGGCCACTCAGTTCCTCAAGCATATTTGGCCATTTGCTTTTCTACCAAAGCTGTCTCCTGTAGCCTTTCATCCTTTTATCATACATTTTTATTGTAGGTAGAATGAAAACGGAATGGTTTTTGCTATGCAGCAGTAACTCTGAATTCTTGCAAAATATCTACAAATAGTTTGGCCTGAAGTCTGTACAAATCTTGTTGGCAAATTGAGGACAACTGAAATATGAACTTAAGCTCTAAAGAAACAGAGCCCAGAATAAAACTGGGGAGTGGATAGATCCAATGATGTACAGGATTTGAAAACTGCAGAGAGCAATATTGTCCTGCTGTGAAATAGCTTTCAAATACTTCATAGTGGTGACAGGCAATATTGTGTCCACTGAGTGTGTTTGTACAGTGATGTCAATGTATTTACTGTCTAAGTTGGAGGAGTATTCCATCTAATTACTGGAACTTAGACCTCGAGCATATTGTTAAATTTGACAGTAATCTGCGCCTTAACCATAAGTATCCAAACATGTAATTCTAGTAGAGACCATTCTTCAAAAATAGAACATAAATGCTTATGTTACAAAACATGTTTTGAGCTAAAAGATCTTGAAATTTTGATGTACTACTGGCGTGCGTTAAAACAACGCAGAAGTGGGGAAATCAGGCCATTTTAATTATTGGACCTCTGGGGAAACATCAGTTTCTTTTTGTGGTGCTTGTGATTTGGCATTGGGAGCTGCTTTATCTACGGGGGTAAGATAGTGGGAGCAGCACGGACACGAGTGCTTAGGGGTAGTTTGAGAAGTAGTGAAGGATTCAGTGCAGTGCAGAGGTACGCAAGCCCAAAGACAAAAAAGAATATCATTTACTTAGTTGCAAATACCCCAGTCCTCTGCTTTGCAAATGTGACCTCATTATCCTGGGAGTGCTGAGCAACTGGTTCCCCTCACACAGCATGGCTCGAGTTCCCGTGCAATGCTCTAAAAGGAGTTCATCCCTTATACTCATGATTGGGAAATATATGTCAGCGCACAAAATGATTGATGCCAGGAAGCGTTTTGTTTAATTTTATGAAATTATGTGAAATAACCCAGAATTTGGTTTTATTGTGTTTCACTCTGGGGACGAAAACTTATTTTTCATTTGCCTAATGCTGTAATAAAGAAGTACATGATAGAGTGATAGAGTCGTAGGACACTGAAAACATTTATTTATTTTTGCATTTGCACAGTGTGTTGTGTACAGAAAGACAGACATACTTTATTGATCCCGAGGGAAACTGGGTTTCGTTACAGCTGCACCAACCATGAATAGTGGTGAAATATAGCAATATAAACCCATAAGTAATTAAATAATAATAAGTTAATCATGCCAAGTGGAAATAAGTCCAGGACCAGCCTATTGATTCAGGGTGTCTGACACTCCGAGGGAGGAGTTGTAAAGTTTGATGGCCACAGGTAGGAATGACTTCCTATGACACTCAGTGTTACATCTCGGTGGAATGAGTCTCAGGCTGAATGTATTCCTGTGCCTAACCAGTACCTTATGGAGTGGATGGGAGTCATTGTCCAAGATGGCAAGCAACTTGGAGAGCATCCTCTTTTCAGACACCACCGTCAGAGAGTCCAGTTCCACCCCCACAACATCACTGGCCTTAGGAATGAGTTTGTTGATTCTGTTGGTGTCTGCTACCCTCAGCCTGTTGCCCCAGTGCACAACAGCAAACATGACAGCACTGGCCACCACAGCCTCGTAGAACATCCTCAGCATCGTCCGGCAGATGTTAAAGGACCTCAGTCTTCTCAGGAAATAGAGACAGCTCTGACCCTTACTGATCCGGTTTACAGTTACTACAGTTACTGTTTAGATTTGCTAAGTATGTCCTCGGGGAAAAAGAATCTCAGGGTTGTATGTAGTGACGTGTATGTACTCTGATAATAAATTTTAGCTTGAAGTAGGGATTTAAGCCCAGTTAACCAAGTTGCTTACTTGAGCTTGCCATGTTTGCCTTTTTGTGACCCATATCTCGCTAAAGCTTTCCAGTCTAAACACCTTTAAACATTGTAGTTTTACCTGTCTTTACCACTTTGCCCAGTTCTTGTTTTGTATTTTGTTTTGTATTTCTGGCATCCTTTGTGTGGAAAGACTTGCTCCTCAAGTACCTTTTAAGCCTTTTGCTCGTCATCTTCAAATAATGCCCTTGATATTTAGATTCCCCTACCCCTGCAAAAAGACTGTGAACATTCACCTCATCTATTCCCTTCATGATCTAAAATAGATTTAAGTTCTCCCCTCAGCTTCCTTTGCTCCAGGAAACACAGCAGCAGCCTATCCAGTCCTGGTGTCATCTCCTGCACCTCTTCAGCTTAATGACATTTATTCTATAGCTAGGCAACCACAAATGCACACAATAATCCTGAGTGTGGTCCCATCAACGTATTGTTCAGTTGGAGCATCGAACAGTACATGCCCTTTGGCCTTCGGCAAGTGTTGGGAAGAACTAATTAGTAATCAAATGTCCAACTAAACCAATCCTTTCTGGCTATACAGCCTTCATATCCTTCCATTTCCTGTGTATTTCAGTGCCTGTTTAAGAGCTTCTTGAACACCCCTACCATATTTGCCTTCACCAACACCAGGCAGTGCATTCTAAGCACTTGTACACCTTTGCAGAAACTGCCTGCATATCTGTTGCTCAATGTCAGAGTGGCAATTTTGTGTGTGTGTGTGTGTGCAAATGTCTGTTGTATAATCCCATCAGAATGATTTCACCTGTCTTATTTTGAGCTCAACCCTAGTGGACTCAGTGGTTGAGCCCACCATTATGTTCCCTCTGCATACAATTGTGATATTGTCCTTGATTAACAGCACAACTGCCCCATCCCCTCATTTACCACCTTCTCTACCTTTCCTTAAATATTGAAACCCTAGAACATGAAGCCTCCATTCCTGTCCCTCTCCAACCAAGTCTCTGTTATGAACACAACTTTATTGTTCAATGTACTGATCTCTGCTCTAAGTTTATCACCTTTATCCATAATATTCTTAGTGTTAAAATAATACACACACTTCAATCCCTCAATCTTATTGTATATTGTGTCTATTACTTTTCTCCTGCCGGTTTTTATTAGTCATGACAACTACCTTCCTCGTAGTTCCTCCACTCTCTGATCTGGCACTCTAGTGAAATGAATTCCCCTGCCAAATGAGTTTAACACCCACCCAGTCCCCCAAAGCAGGACTAGTGAATCTCCTGGCTATAATATTGGTTCCTCTGCACTTAAGGTGAAACCCATTTCTCCTGTACAAGTCATCCCTGCCCCAGTAGAGGTTCCAATGATCCAAGAACCTAAAACCCTGCACCTGTTCCTCATCACTCATTCATTGGTTCTCTTTCTGTTCTATTCCTTCATTGAGTAACACATTGCACCTGTAGTAATTTAGAGATTACTACTTTTTAGGTCCTGCTTTTCATCCACTTTCCTAACTCCTTATGCTCACTGCACAGAATGTCTTCCCCCTTCCCACCTATGTTCTTGCTGCCAACGTGCATGTTGAGGCCTTTTGAGGATATTTTGCAGCCAATCAGAGGCATCCTCAAGCCTGGTACCCAGGAGACAACAGACTATACTGGTGTCCCTTTCATGGTCATAGAATCTCTTCTCTACCACCCCACCCCCCAACTACGGAGTCTGTTATTGCTATTGTTCTGCCTGACAGGAGAAATTATTTTCCCATGCCGTAATTAAGAAGAGCTCATACTGATTTAGGTTGTTTGTGTTAAATGCCAGATATCACCCAATTAAGGTCAAACTTGACAAGGTGCTAATAAAATAGATTATTTTCCTGAACCAAATGAAACTTCATAATGCTTACCATTGGAATTTAGTGGTTGAATGGATGCTAATATTGTAAAATTCTGTTATTCAGCATCTTATTCAACAGACAATGTTTGCTGGTCTCAGTCTTCCTTTTGGCTCCGCTGGTCCCATCCAATTTAGTGGGTTATTGGAAATTTTATTACAACACCATCAATGAAGTGGATTAACTATGTGTTTGGTTATTAATTGGAATAACAGCCAAGAATTCAGAAAATCTACAAGTCTGGTACTTCCAAAATCCCAAGTGTCCTGAATTATTGGAGATTAATGTACATAAGTTTACCAGTTCATTTCAGACACTAAACAAACCACTTAACCAAATGGAACTGGAGAGTAAATTTAAATACTTTTCAAGTTATTGAGATATGTTCAAGAAAGATCTCAGGAACATGTAGTTTACTGACGTGCTTTTTCTGGAGCAGTGAATAGCAGATAATAGTTTGAAGCTGAAATTTAAATACATGGGAGATACTTGATGTGGGGTTCATGCAGAGAATGCAAACTCTGATGTTATATTACTTAGGAGTAAATGAGTTTACTACATATGCAATGTCATCTTCTCAAACTGTGTTTTACTTCTTATTTAAAAATAATTTTGCTTAGGAAAGTTTTGTCATTCCTGAATGGAATTGGTCTTTTCATATATTTTGATGTTTTGTCAAACGTACAAGATTTAGAAAATATCATGAATTTCTTGGCAATATGACATCAGGTTGACTTGTACCACCATGTATATGGTTTTGTTCCAGGGAATCGGTTTATGGGATACATATGATAATTTCTTGTGAGGTTGTTGTTTGGTTCCTATAAAATGTGCAGTGTTATGAGTTCATAGAAGCAACCAGAAAGCTTAGTTATGTCCGGTCTATATTATGTCATCAGCATCTGCTCAACCACATGACAGTTGAAGCCATATGATAATATACTCTTAAACCCTCTCAATTTATGCCACCATCCAAATAAAAGATGACAAAGGGTAATTTACAGTGCCTATAGAAAGTATCCCCCCCCCCCGAAACATTTTCATGTTTTATTGTTGTACAACATTGAATCACAGTGGATTTAATTTGGTTTTTTTTTTGACACTGATCAACAGAAAAAGACTCTTGAGTCAAAGCGAAAACAGATCTCTACAAACTTGTGGAGGCCAGGTCATTGGGTGTATTTAAGGCAGAGATTGATAGGTTTTTGATTGGACATGGTATCATAGGTTACAGGGAGAAGGCCAGAAACTGGGTTTAAGGAGGGGAAAAAAGAGGGATCAGCTTTGATTGAATAGCAGAACAGACTCGATGGGCCAGATGGCCTGATTCTGCTCCTATGTCTTATGGTGTTATGGTCTAAAATGATCTAAGTTAATAGAAAAAATAAAGCACAAAATAATTGATTGCATAAATATTCACCCCCTTTAATCTGGTATTCCAAATCATCACTGGTGCACCCAATTGGTTTTAGAAGTCACATAATTAGTTAAATTGAGATCACCTGTGTGCAGACAAGGTGTTTCAATTGATCATGCCAGTATTCTAGCAAAAACCGCACCATGATGACAAAAAAACACTCCAAGCAACTCCACAAAAAGGTTATTGAAAAGCACAGGTCTTGAGATGGATACAATAAAATTTCCAAGTCACTGAATATCCCTTGGAGTCATCGAGAAATTTCCCTCATCGAGAAATAGGAAAAATTTGGCTGAGCTGTAAATCTGCTTAGAGCATGCCATCCTCAAAATCTGATTGACCATGCAAGGAAGGGACTGGTGAGGGAGGCCACCAAGAGATCCATGACAACTCTGGAGGAGTTACAAGATTCAGTGGCTGAGATGGGAGAGACTGCGCAATCAACAACTGTTACCTGGGTGCTTCACCTCTCTCAGTTTTACGGAAGAGTAGCAAAGAGAAAGCCACTGTTGAATAAAGAAAACTCACATGAAATCTTGTCTAGCGTTTGTTAGAAGGCACGTGGGAAACTCTGAAGTCAGCTGGAAGAAGGTTCTGTGGTCTGATGAAACCAAAATTGAGCTTTTTGACCATCAGACAAGATGCTATGTTTGGTGTAAGCCAAATACTGCACGTCATCAAATGCATCCCATCCCTACCATGAAGCATGGTGGTGGCTGCATCATGCTGTGGGGTTGCTTCACTGCACCAGGCCCTGGAAGGCTTATGAATGTAAAATGAATGCAGCAAAGTACAGGGAAATCCTGGAGGAAAACCTGGTGCAGTCTGCAAGAGAACTGTGACTTGGGAGAAGATTTGTTTCCTAGCAAGACAATGACCCCAAGCACAAAGCCAAAGCTACAAAGGATTGGCTTAAAAACAACAAAGTTAATGTCCTGCAGTGGCCAAGTCAGAGTCCAAACCTCAATCCAATTGAGAATTTGTGGCTGGACTTGAAAATGGCTGTTCACTCACAATCTCCTTGCAATCTGACAGAGCTTGGGCAGCTTTGTAAGAAAGAATTGGGAAGAACCGCAGTGTTCAGATGTGCAAAGCTGATAGAAAGCTATTCACATAGGCCCAAGGCTGTAATTGCTGCCAAAGGTGCATCTACTAAATACTGACTTGAAGGTGGTGAATACTTACGCAATTAATTATTTTGTGTTTTATATTGTAATTCATTTAGATCACTTTGTAGAGATCTGTTTTCACTTTGACACGAAAGAGCCTTTTTCTGTTGGGCAGTGTCAGAAAACACCAAATTAAATCCACTGTGATTCAATGTTGTAAAACAATAAACCATGAAAACTTCCAAGAGGGGCTGAATACTTTTTATAGGCACTCTATGTAATTTGAATTGGTGATCCTTGTTAATGTAAAGTTAATAACAAGAAACAAGATTTCAATTTTGTTTTATTTAACGTATTTGAGTGTGCTTTATTGTAGTTGTGTTCTGGTACTTCATTTGATTTTGTTTTTCAGAATGAATGTTCACATGTACTACATTAATTCCAAAGTAGAACAAACTTCCATTTACAGAAACAGGATGTTAAATAGGAAGATGGATGTAAAAACTAAGCCTACATTCATAAAAAAGTGACAACTAAGTTGGAATTAAATACCAGTTGAAAAAAATAAAATTTCCAGTCTCCATGGTGATATTGAGCTAATTACTATTGACTAATTCACTCTTTCCTTCCCAAAGATGCCAAAAATGCTGTTGCATTCCTGTAAAGCTTTTGAAATATTTGCATCATGTCAGATTGACATTAATGCACAAAACATTTTAACATACAGACATTGCTCACCTCTTGGCTTTAAAATCAGTTATGTCTGTCTTTATTTTGGAATGCTTTACTCCTTCTGTATGAGGTGCAACATATTGGATATATATTCCTTTTGAGTCTGACAACAGGTTCTGCAGCCTGAGAACAGAGTTTGAAAACATGTACAGATGTACACCAATGTCAATTTTTGGTGCAGTGTATAATTTAAATTTAAAAAAAAATCAACTTCATAGAAATTTGTTGTATATTTTGATGGGATGTAGGATTACTATATTAAAAAGTATTGAAAAATCATGTCATGTATTGAATCATGAAAAGGATTGAAAAGTCATGAAAAGTTATAAAAAACTATTGACTGTCAATTGTGAAATAAGCTGTTGATGCAAAGAAGCAGTAAATTTCGGGAAAATTGTTTTTCCGCCCTCCTTTTTCTCCTCTGAAAAGCTGATGCTTGTGTGGCACAGTTTCATAGATAGCAACAAGCAAGTGAGTATCTTGACCCGACAGATCAATAGAAGCTCTTATAGAGCTCTCTGAAGGTCATTTATCATCAAGCCCATGAGGGGAGTGAAGAGCTACTTTCATTAAAAGGTGAATGGACTATATTTCAAGTTGTTAGAAAGTTTCTGCTGATTCAAATAATCTTGACTACTTTTTCCACGTGGTGAAGAATAGATTGAATAGGTAGAGTTAGGTCTTGTCTGTTGATTGAAGAGGACTTGTTGAGATTTTTAAAGGGATATTGTAGTAGAAGTGGAATCGTAAAATGCTGAAAATACTCAGCAGATCAGACAACATATGTAGAGAGAGGGAAAAAATGCAGATCTTTCATCAGAAGGCTTTGGGTAGCTCCATGAGTGAACATACTGGAACTGCATTTTACAAAAATTTTGAACTGTGCAGGGAAAGTTGCAAGGACCAGGACCCCAAACTTCTAGGGAATTGTTGTAAAAGCAATGTTGGCCGCCACAGTAGCATGCCGGTTAGCATGACACTATTACAGCTCATAGCATTGGAGTTCGATCCAGAAGTCTTCTGTAAAGAGTCTCTGTATGTCCTCCCCATGGAATGCCTGAGTTTTCTCTGAGTGTTCTGGTTTCCAAAGGTGTACCAGGTAGGTTAATTGGTCATTATAGATTGTCCTGTGAATAGGTTAGGGTTAAGTTGGGGTTATTGGGAGCTGCTGGGTGGTGTGGCTTGAAGGGCTAGTTCCACGCTGTTTCTCTAAATAAGTAAATATGATATCTTTTTTATGTCCAAAGAGATGTGTCTGAAAAATGATGTATAAGAAGTCTGAAAGCAATGTTAAAAGTCATGCTCCATACTGAAGAATTGCCTTTGAACTCACCATTTGGCCAAGGTAAGTTGCAAGTATGGTTATTTAGTCAGATACTTCTGTTCAATGTTCAAAGTCAGGAAACAAAGCAATACCATGGAATGTGTTCCAAGAAAGCATCAAGCACCCAATGCTCAAAATAAAGCACAGAATCACACAAGTAGCATAAAAATGAATGAAGCACAAACAGAATATAAAACATAAAACCACAGAGTCCTTGAAACAGTCTAGGAATGTCAGTTCAATTTCGTGCTGAATCGTTTATTGATTGCAGGCTGCAGAGTCAATCTGTCATGATCAAAACAGCACAAAATAGCAATTTTTTTAAAAAAAAAGCAGTAACCAGAAACCAAAACGATATAGTAGTTGACCACAATGTTGGAATTAATTCTCCAAATTTTGTGATATTTTCTTATTAGAGAACAGCATGGAACAGTCCCTTCATGCCCAATGAGTCACGCTGCCTTGCTACCACCTATTTAACACTGGCCTAAACATAGGACAGTTTACAATGACCAATTAAACCTACTGTTGGACTGTGAAAGGAAACATCAGTACCTGGAGGAAACCCACATGATTCACAGGGAGACAGTATAATCTCCTTACAGATGGTTCTGGAATTGAACTCTAAACTCTGAAACACCCTGAGCTATCATAGCATCTTGCTAACTGCTACGCTACCATAGTGCCCGGGGATGTTGTTTTACCTGGAAATGGTGATTAATGCTTTTGATTATCCTATGCTACAAATAGAATTGGAGTGATTAGAGATCAGCCAAATGTTTTTTGTAAGATTAGATAACCAGTTAAGAGGAGCTTTGTGTCACAGAGTTGGAGGATATATTTAATTGGTAAATGCTGATTATTAACCTGCCTCAAACAAAAGAAAATCTGTAGATGCTGGAAATCCAAACAACACCCACAAAATGCTGGAGAAATTCAGCAGGGCAGGCAACATCTATGGAAAAGAATAAACAGTTGACATTTCGGGCTGAGATCCTTCATCATGATTGATGAAGGGTCTCAGTGAAAAATGTTGAACATAGTCTTTTCTATAGATGTTGCCTGGCCTGCTGAGTCCCTCTAGCATTTTGTGTGTGTTGCCTATTAATCTTCTGTTTGGAAACACTGCTGGCAGAAAGGGTCTGGGACATGGGTTGTTAAGTTATAGGGATGCAAAAAGTTCATCCTCCTTTCCTTAGAAAAAATTATTCTGGAAATCTGAATTGCATGCATCCTCCAAGTGGTAGATGTAATGGCAAAGGGACCCAGGAATATTCATAGTTGTTCTAATGTGATCTAATTGTATTCAAGACAACATCTGCAAAAAGAAATACTGTTGATGTTTCATTTGAAAGACTTTTGTCAAAACTGGAGTGAAAATGTCAGTTTTAGATTGCAGAAAGTGTGGGGAACCAGCATTGCCCAGGTAATCCCAAAGTTTATGGAACTATCTGGTTGATTCATGAGCAGTTAGAGAGATAAAACTTATAAAAAGATGTCAGATCTATGTAACCCAGTCAGAGCTGCTGTTGGAATCTAAAACTAAAAGAATACTGGAAATGCCCAGCAAATCAGGCAGAATCAATGGAGTGAGAAAATTAGCTAATATTTGGGTTAGATAATCTTATAGCAAAACTCTACAGTTCCTTCACACATGAGAAGAAGCATGTTGCCTGAAATTGTAAACTTTGATTTGGAGCCCCAAAGGCTATAACCTGCATGGATGGAACAAGAGGCATTGTTCTTGATGTTTATGTTAGGTCCCACCAGAACATGACTGGAGAATACTGGCAGATAGGACAGAGTGACAGTAGGATGGAGAATTATAGAGAAAGCCAACTGGTGTTGGTCCTGCAAACTGAATGTAGGCGCTTTGCAGTGCAGTCACTCAATCTATATTCAGTTTCTCCAATGTGGAGGAGCTAGCCTTGTGAGTACCAAATGCAGTTTTATAGATTTGGGAGAAAATACAAATGGATTGCTGCTCTACCGAGAAGGACAATTTGGATTCCTGGATGGTACGAAGAGGTGAGTGGACAAACTGCTAGTATTGGCTTTCAAGATAAATAAATAGATGCTATGAGAAGCTGCATGTTGTTGGAGATGCTAAAAAGTTGTTCTTGGAAGGCGTTAATTAGAAGTCTAACCTTACTCTGGTAAAAGAGGGCAAATATATTTAACTCAGTTGAAGTCTTGATCATTGTAGTGAGGAAACCAAGGTCAAGAAAAAAAGAAGGCATTGTGGAGTTAACTGGGTGTAAAGATTCATAACCAGAACAGATGCATTGAAAGAGAAGAAATTGGGAAAGTGGGCTAGAGTTCTTACAGGAAGAATAAGAAGAAATATAAATGTAATAGCTATTAATTTTCTGTATGATAGTTATTAATCTGTCTCCTCAACCAGAGATGAAGAAATCTAGGAAATAATCCAGGAGAGTCAGGCATGGCATGGACCAAGTTAGAACAAAGTTAACCAAGTTAGAACAAAGGGAAATTACGCTAGAAATTCTTTGTCCATATTGCAGCAACTAGGATTGGCTGAGACCAATTCTTCACTTTTCCCTGGTTGCATAAAATAAGATGTTTATCAAATATGGCCTATGTGGCATAAATGCAATTTGTGCAAATTGAACTGACTGAACTCAGAAGCTATCTGGGATGTGTTGTTTATTGTGGTAATGAACTGCTGAATTCTGGTACAGTATAATAATATCCTTGATTTCTGAGAAGTATAGCTTGTTTCATTGCATTCTAAAAGAAAGAATGGTCTTTTAGAAAGAACAAATCAGATCACTATTCATATAATCTCCTGAAAATGTTTCATTTTTAAATATATGCATTTGATTAGAACCAGAAGCCATGAAAAAGTGACTTTCTGTAAAGAGGAACCAAAATGTTATTGGTTAAATGAAACATTAGTAAAAAATATGACATTGCAAAATGCACATTTCAGTATTTATGAAATTCTGCTTTCTAGTATGTGGAACACATTTAAATGACTTAGTCAGAAATTTAATATCAGGGTACCTTGGGGAGCAAATGACTCTTTCAGGAGTGAATAGATTGTACAGTATTTTGTAATTGATCAAGATTGCATCATGAAAATAATGCCTGATCGTGATCAGTGCTGTCTTTCAATATTTCCAGTTTCTATCATATTTAAATGATCTGATTAATACTTTGTTCACTTTCTGAACTAAATTATAGATTAGGTGATGTATACAATGACAGCTTCAAATTGATTAAAAAATTTGAAGATTTTTTTTTACCAGTACTTGGAGTCCAGTGTAAAGGGATACACACCAGGACAAACTTTGATACAGACAGGGCAAGATTGATCTATTTGAAAATAATGAGAAGGCACCTCTATTATTACAGTACAAACATATTTATTTACTGATACGATTCATGGCACATGCTGGAGATCTATTTGATTTCTCAAAGATCTGTTTACTTATTGGGAGAGTAAAACTGTACAGCTCAAACAAAGCCTTAAAGAGCATTTTCCAGCTCCATATAACAAATATCTGTGCAGTTAAGAATAGGGGAATTGTTAACATCAGGGTCTGATCTAACTGACTACAGTTTGGCTGATAAAGTTAAGCTGATCATTCCTAAAGCTGTGTTCTGTCAACCACAATGCTTATGAATTGTAGTGTACCTATCAACTCTTTGAGCAGATATTTAGAGATTCATCAGAACATTCAAAAAAAATCCATACAACTTGAGTAAGAGTTGAAGCAATACATGAACTGACTATAGACACATAAACTGTTCTGATTTGTTTTGATTGAAGATCCAAACAACTTGGAGGAGATCATTCACTGGGTTCAAAAAGTTTTAGTTGCTGTGTGCATATTCAGTTCAGCTAAGCTGACCCTCTTGTTACATTATCTTCATTCTTTTTCATTCTTTGCATGTATTTATAAAACGTTGCCAAGCTGGAAAGGGATAAACTTCTTTTCACTGATCAGAAATTGTCGCGTGACCAGATTTTAATTTGATACAGATTGTTAGCCAAGAAGAAAGCAAAGATTTTTATGCTCTTTGTTTGCTGTGCTGGGAGATGGTGCCAATGGCACTGTATTTGCAAGGATGCCAGAAATATGGTGTTAAAGAGGTCAGGTGACATTAAGGTTTACTTAAATTATTTTTGGAACACGGAAACACTGAAGTAGCTGTTTTGTGGCTTGATCCAGGGAAAGAACATAATTTTGGTTGGGTAGAGTCTGAAGAAAATGAAATAAACCTTATTGAGGTCTGTAAAAAGAGAACAGGCTGGTACATATCTTTGGAATAGACAAAGTATGTGGAAAATGTTGTCTGGTCAGATGGAGTAACTAATGTCCATTATGAGCACTGGGATGGGATATCTCAAACAGCAGACTTATAATCTCTACTTATTTCAGTTCTGAGCTCTAAAGTTGTTAAAAGGTACAATTCCATGACTTAATTTTAATTTCAAACTTATTTAACATATGACTCTAATAACATTGAAAATAATTGAGATAAACTTGTCTAAAAAATTGGAACAGACTACTAAATTTGACCACAATGCAAAAACAATTTTGATACTTCTGAAAATTAATCACCAAAAGAAAATGACTCACGAAAGACTGGACTGCGCCAATGCAGCATCAGTGTGATATTGTCTGTTGTAAATGTTCATTTGGAACAGTGAAGTACTGAGAGTTGAAATTATACAGGAGTCAGAAGACCCACACTCAGCTTCTTCCATGAGATTTGTGCCATGAGATTTCTGAACGGTCCATGAACACTACCTCACTATTCCCCTCTTTATTGCCAGGTTTTGTAATTTGTTATGCCTGCACTGTACTGCTGCCACAAAACAGTAAGTTTCATGATTAATGTCAGTGATAATAAAAGTGATTCTGAAATTGAGCTATAATACCGTAACAGAAAAATGATTTAGTACTAGCATCCACAATGTAGCTGAATGGAGTGCTATTTAAATGGCCATTATGCAGCTGACATTTAATTTTGCAGATTGCTGTAGGGTAGGATGGAACTGCCTTCTTATTTTGGGGATTGGTCCAAGATGGTCTGATATTACTTCAGTACTTTTGCCATGAATACATTTTTAGTGTTCATGCTGGAGTTCTGCGTGAACTGAAGCTGCAGAACATCTTCCAGAGCTTATAAACATCAACTGATCACACATGCACATCTGTAATGGCTCTCCTTGCTATTCCACTGCCTGTCCTACCAGTTTAATGAAGTAGTCTTGCCTTGAAAAATGCCTGTTGTCTGAGCTTGCATGACTTAAACCTAATCTACTGCATTATGTCTGAATATGTTGGCTTCTGCCTGTGCTGCAACAGAAGTTTGTCAGACAAGTAATGGAATCCCATCTTCTGTCACTTGTGGTTCAGCAGCAGAGGACTGGGCTTACAATTCTAATTGGCTGTTTAAAATCAGAAAGACACAAGGCCATTGTTTTGGTGAGGGGAGGAATTGAAGAAATGCATGCTTAAAACATCTGCATTGTATAATGCACGGAGTTTTGTGGTCGAAAGGAACTGAAAATGAGAAGAATGAATTGTGCCTCTGCACTTTCTCTAGCATAATCACATCCTCGCTACAATGCAGACTCAAATCTCCAAAAGCACCCAAATCAGTATTTTTGTAAAGTTGCAGCATTACCTCTCCCTGTTATATCTAATGCCCCGACCTGTGTTGTTTTCACCACCCTAATGACCTGTACTGTCACATTAGGAAGCTATGGGATTGGAACCCTAGGGTGGTGGGGGAATTAGATACATTTAAGAGACTTGAATAGGCCAGTGGGATTAGTACAGATGAACAAAAAAGGGTTGGCACAGATGTGGTGGTTAAAGAATTTGTTGCTACGCTGTGCAACTCTGATGCTCATCTTTGAACTTTAGAAATGTTCCATTCATTTTCTTAAGGAGAATGAGGGGAGATCTTACTGAGGTATACAAAATTCTGAAGGGTATAGGTAGGGTGCATCCATGCAGGCTTTTTCTCTTTGGGTTGGAAGAAATAGAACTAGAGGTCATAGGTTTAGAGTGAAATGGGAAATGTTTAAGGGGAAACTTCTCCCAGTTGTGGTTTGAGTCTGGAACGAGATGTCAGTGGAAGTGGTAGATGAGGATTCAAATACCGTATAACATTTCAGAGAAGTTTGGATAGGTAGGTACGTGGATGAGGGGGCTATGGATGGCTACAGTCCAGGTGCATGTAGCTGGAAGTAGGCAGAAGTCCAGGCCAGAACAGGTTAGATGGGCTGAAGAGCCTGTTTCTATGATGTAGTGCTCTATGATTTACATTTTGGACAAAGTGGGTCTTTTTATTAATAACTTCAAGGGCAACCTCATATTCTCGTTCTTGATTAAGAGCAGTCATATTTTCATGATTGGTTGTTTGGTGAATTCTGTTTTTTGTTGTTTACAAACATGTGATATGATGACATTTCACAAGCCAAGCCACATTATTACAATGTTGGACTCTTGTGTATGATGCTGTCTGGGCAGATTTGATGCCATTTTTCCTCCCAAAGTAAAGTGAAAAGGCAGCAAACAAGTCAGAAAGCATCTCTGGACAGAGGAACATAGCCAACGTTTCAGCTCAAAGACCTGAAACATTGACATTATATAACTTTCTCTGATCTGTGAGTGTTTCCAGCATCTGTTGATTTTGTTACTAGTATCCAGCATTTTTTTTAAAAAAATCTATGCAACTCAGTGAAGGAACACAGATTGTGTGCTCCATGGACTTTTTTTCTAATTGTGTTTTTCCTTCTCAATTTTGAATAATTTATGTTTAATTTAGTGTTTTCTTGTGAATGTTGTCTCTTATGTGATGAGCCTGTGATGCTGTTGCAAGCAAGTTTTCTCACTTGCACTTGATCATACATGTTTTTGTGCATATTAGGCTCCTGTAGGAAATGTGACAGAACAAAATACTCCATGTCAACTCTTTGAAAGATACTATGTATAGGAAAAGCTGGTGTTGACATACATGATTTACAAGTTGCTGGTTCAAGTTGGTGACTCACCTTCAGTTAAGATCCACCTACCTGGCCTTCCTTTGCTTGAAGCCAGTGAGTATTTTAGAGCTGACAGAACTTAGTCATGTATGAAAGGAAAGAATTTGCAGAGTTATTGGGACAAGGTAGGGCGTGAAATGTCAAGACTGTTGTTGCATAAAGTTTTGTAGATTTAACAGGCCAAATAGTGCCTCCTGTGCCTCAAACCATTCTTTGATTTTGTGATCATTTGTATACAATGACAGACATTTCCAAGCAGATCAGCCAAAATAGATTTTCATAATAATATCTTCATTTCTATGTGGCAAAATAAAACATAGGAGGAAAGAGTAGGCTATTTGGCGCTTGAACATACATTAACATAATGGCGGATCTGTCTGGGCTCCATTTGCTTTCATACACTTATCCCTATTTCAATCTGCTTTGACTGAGTACAGCAACATTCAACTGATTGTTCTATAGGTTTTCTATGTTTCTAACAAAGTCTTCACTGGTCTGTGGGGTAGAAAAATTTTAAAGATTCATGAACCTCCGATTGAAGAAATCATTGATCTCGGTGTTAAAGTATATACCACTTATTCTGAAACTGTGGCTCCTTAGTCTAAGTCTTCTCAACTAGCAGGAAAATTGTTTCATCATCCAGTCTGTTAAGTCCTTTAAGAATTTTGAAGTCTTGGTGAGATTTATTCTTATTCCCCTCAACCCACAAGAATATATTCACTGTCTGCTTAATTTCTCCTTACAGGATAACTCTGGAAACATATGATAAACCTTACTTAACTATACTACTCTGTGGCAAGTACATCATTTCACTGATTATTGGAGCTTTATATCAAAGAAGATAATGTAACATTTTGCCATCTTGTGTTCCATCAACCATGTTCTTGCTCACTAATTCAGTGTATCCTCTTGAAGTCTCTTTAATGGTTTCTCTATGTTCACAGTCTTATATATTACTGATATATTCAGCAGATTTG
Organism: Hypanus sabinus; assembly: GCF_030144855.1. Taxonomy (NCBI): domain Eukaryota; kingdom Metazoa; phylum Chordata; class Chondrichthyes; order Myliobatiformes; family Dasyatidae; genus Hypanus; species Hypanus sabinus. Next base: position 49,502,807 of record NC_082722.1, read on the forward strand.
AATATATGACCTTTTATCTCCTTAACCAAATCAATAGTAAACATTTTGTGAAAGTTTGGGTCCAGCACCAATCCCAATGGTACTTTATTTGCCATAGCATTCAGCCTGAGAAGGATCCTTTCTGATATATAACCAATTTTCTTTCTGTGTCAAAATATTATCCCCAGTTCTGTGTGCTGTAACCTTATTCATGAACTTTGTATGTGGTGAGAAGCATCCAAATAAAGGAAAACTTTACAGTCCAGCAGGTTTAGCACTTGGTTAGTGTGAGACTAGCAGATTTTGAATTATTAGTTGTTATTCCAATTAATGCTCCATTACAATTTTACTCTCTAGGTTTCAAGGGAACACAGAAAACAGAACCAGATGAATTTCGAGAGAGTAAGGGAACTGGGGCTCCAGTGTCCATTAAAGGGAGCTTGGCAATCCTAGTAGCTTAAAAGGACTACACAATCAGTGAGACTTCAAAACAAATAGCTGATTCTCAGAGTTTCACTGCACCTGTCTCCACTGCTTCTCCCTTTTCTACTTTACTGTTTACATCCTTAAAGAGCTCCAGTAGGTTAGTCAAATAAATATTTTTATTCATAAATACATGTTGACTCTTTTCAATCTTAGTATTCTCTTGAAGATATTTTGTTACTGCATCTTTCATTACAAAATTGAAGCATTTTTGCTATCACTAATGTTAACTAACAGTTGTTCTCTGTTTACTCTCCCCACATTTTATTTTCAATGACTTGGTCACAATTGCCGCACTCCAGTTTCTCAGACACAATTCTAGAGTGCATTTAAAAAAAAATGACAGGGCCCCCACTTCCTCCTTCAAGGCTTTGGAATGTACACCATAAAGCTCTTTAGATTTATTGGCTCCTATTACCAACAACTATTCTAATGTGTTCTTCCTAGGCCACTGATTCTCAAATAAAGTACCAAGCACCTTCCCCAAGAATGAACCTTCATTTGACATGAGTGGAGTAACAAAATCATGGGAATTGTGAATGAAAAATTTATCTTACTGTTCTTGGCATACTTTAACTCACAAAAATACTATTGTGATAATTAGATTTAAAAAGACTGAAATTAACCTCAGACAAGAGAAAATCTGCAGATGCACAAAATGCTGGAGGAACCTACCAGACCAGGCAGCACCTATGGGAAAAAAGTACAGTCAACGCTTTGGGCCGAGATATTTTGGCAGGACCCAAGAGAAAAAAAAGATGAGTAAATTTAAAGGTTGGGGACAGGAGAGAGAAGCACAAGGTGATAGTGAAACCAGGAGGGGGAGGGATCAAGTAAAGAGCTGGGAAGTTGATTGGTGAAAGAGATGCAGGGCTGGGGAAGGAGGAATCTAATAGGAGAGATCAGAAGGCCATGGAAGAAAGAAAAGGGGAGAAGAGCACCAGAGGGAGCAAATGGGTCGCAAGGAGATAAGGTGAGAGAGGGAAAGGGGGATGGGGAATGGTAAAGGAGATGGTGGGGGGAGTTGGGGGCATTGCTGAAAGTTCGAGAAATCAGTGTTCATGACATCAGGTTGGAGGCTACCCAGACAGAATATAAGATGTTGTTCCTCCAGTCTGAGTGTGGCCTCATCATGACAGTAGAGGAGGTCAAAGATCAACATATGGGAATGGGAAGTGGAATTAAAATGGGTGGCCACTGGGAGATCTCGCTTTTTCTGGTGGACAAAGCACAGGTGCTTGCTAAAGCGGCCTTCTAATCTACATTGGGTCTCATTGATATATAAAAGGCCACACCAGGAACACCAGACACAGTGTATGACACAACAGATGCAGAGGTGAAGTGTTGCCTCACCTGGAAGGAATGTTTGGGGCTCTGAATGGTAGTGAGCAAGATGGTGTAGGAGCAGGTGTAGCACTTGTTTCTCTTGTAAGGATAAGTATCAGGGGGAGGGATGAATGGACAAGGGAGTCACCTAAGGAACAATCTCTGAGGAAAGCAGCAAGAGGAAGGGGACAGGGAAAGATGTGCTTGGTGGTGGGATCCCATTGGAGATGGTGGAAGTAGCAGAGGATTATGTGCTGGACGCAGAGGCTGGTGGGGTCGTAGGTGAGGAGAAGAGGAACCCTGTGCCTGATGGGGTGTCCGGTGGATGGGGTAAAGGCAGATGGGTTTGAAATGGAAGAGATGCAGTTGAGGGCAGCGTTGATAGTGGATCCCTTTCTTTGGAAAAGGGAGACATCTCCTTCATTCTAGAATGAAAAGCCTCGTCCTGAAAGCAGATGTGGTGGAGATGGAGGAATTAAGAGAAGAAGAAAGCATTTTTACAAATAACAGGGTGGGAAGAGGTATAGTCCAGGTAGCTGTGAACTTATAGTAGACATCAGTAGATAAGGTGTCTCCTGAGATACAGACAGTGCGGATTAAGAAAAGGGAGGGAGGTGTTGGAAATTGACCAGGTAAATTTGAGGGGAGGGTGGAAATTGGAGGCAAAGTTGTTGAAGTCAGCAAGCTCCACATGGGTGCAGGAAGCAGCACTAATGCGATGTAGCGTAGGAAAAATAGGAGATGTACACCATTGTGGGCTGGAACGTAGACTGTTCCATGTAGCCGACAAAAAGGCAGGCATAGCTGGAACCAATGTGAGTACCATGGTTACACCTTTAGTTTAGGAAGTGGGAGGAGCCAAAGGAGAAATTATTAAGAGTGAGGACAAGTTCCACTAGACAGATGAGAGTGGTGGTGGATGGGAACTGGTTGGGTCTGGTGTTCGGAAAGAAATGGAGAACTTTGAGGCCTTCCTGGTGGGGGATGGAGATGTATAGGGACTGGACATCCATAGTAAAAATAAGCTGCTTGGGATCATGGAACTTTAAATCATTCAAAAGATCCAGAGTGTGTGAAATGTCACAGATATAGATAGGGAGTGCCTGAACTAGGGGGAATAAAACAGCATTGTGGTATGCAGATATGAGTTCAGTGGGGCAGGAACAAGCTGAAACAATGGAAAGTAACCTGATTGACTTACAATTCAGGCAGTATTTCTGTGTTATCTTCTGTGAAAACACAGTAATTCTTAATTTTTTCTTTGGCTATTTCCATGTTTTCCATTACAAATGTTCTTGGCCCATATTATCCTTTGCTAACTTTATCCTTTTGACTTGCCTGTATTCAGTCTTGCAGTACAATTTGTTTTTCACCAGATTGCTTTAATATTCTATATTGTCTTTCTTTATCAATTTCTTAGTCTTACTTTCCTGGCTCCTTAAGTGCACCCTACACTCAGGCCCATGATTATTTCTGGAAACTTTGTAAGCTGTTTCTTTGGATTATCCACGATCTTTAATTTCTCTTGTCATATACAGATAAATCACATTTTGATTCATCAAAAGATATGATTTTGGCAGCTTTGAACATTGCCTTTATATCATCATAGCTTTCAATATTTTATCCAAATCAACCACAGCCATTTATCGTCTCATGCCTTCGTCGTATCCTCATTTAGATGTTAGACTCCAGTTTTGCATTACTTTGTTCTATCTCTTTCAAGCTCAAGATAAATTCTGTCATGTTATGATTGATCAATGCCAAAAGCCCCTTGGCAACAAAATTAATGGATCAAATAGAAACAAACAGACATCCCCAATTAATCATTTTTCATTGCACGGAACAAGACCTAAAATAACATTTCTCCTTGTAAGTTCCTCAACATATTGATCTAGAAATGCATTTTGTATAAAATCCATAAACTTATCTTCTATCCCATTGCAGGAAATTTAATTTGTCTAATCTGTTTGCAGATTGAATTCCCCCTTCATTTCCGTTTATTACTCCTATGGCATACATTTTTAATTTACTGGTATATTTTGTGCCCAATATGACACTTCTGTTTGATAGCCAGTAATAAACTCCAATTAGTGTTTTCTTTCTCTTGCTTTTGGTTAGCTCATCCAAAATTGATACAAATTCTGTAATATACTGTGTCAGGTCAAGATAATTTCTCATCACTACACTGATTTCCTCCCATACTATAAGTGTCTTCCCAACCCATTTTTCCCTGTCCTTCCTAATAGCAATAATTAAAAACCCTGGGATTTTTGATGTGCGGCTGTAGTCATCATGCAGCCATTTTTCTGTAACAGCAGTTAGATCATGCCTGATTGTAATTTTTCCATAATTTACTGCATTTACTTTGCCTTATTTACATTGTCACTTTAACATAATTTTGCATTACTTTGCACTTTTGCATTATGGTATACATTTGTCATACATTTGGTAAAGGGACCAATGGTGGATAATTTGAAGCAGGAGGGCACTCTACACTGGGAGAGGGAGAGATTAAAAAGGTCAGTAAACACATCTGCCAGTTGTGCTACATACATTCTGAGTACTTGCCCTGGGATGCCGTCGGGTCCCGCAGCCTTATGACTGTCCACTCGTTGGGAACATCTGTGGTCCTCAGCCTCAGAGATGACCAGTTTACGGGTTGTAGAGGTGGCTTTCCTTGGAGGCTCAGAGTTAGCAACATCGAACTGAGCGTATAAGTGACTGAGCTCATCTGGGAGAGAGGCTGCGATGTTGGCAGCACCACGATGTTTAGCTTTGAAGTCTGCAACGGTATGCACCCTTTGCCACAAATCATATGTGCTATTGTGGTGAACTACATATACCTGTCTGGACACGGTCCCTGCTGACTGCTCCTGTGACTCCTCCCACAGATCCCGGTATAAAGGCGATTGAGGCCTGAGCCTGGCCCTCAGTCTCCAGGATGTAGTATGGTGGTCAACTTCTGCTTGAAAGCCGATATCTCATCTTCACGTCTCAGAGAGAGTTATTGATGGTGCATCAATTTTATTGACTGGAAGTTTTAAAACATGGAAAGCGTTTTACGTCTGGAAAGGTTGGATTTGGACCCCCAAGCCCCTGAAGCAGCTCTTGCCTTTGAACTCTGGCTTGCATGCTTCCAATCATACTTGGAGGAGGTTACTGCCACTAAACTCGCTATTATGCACCGAATTCTCCTCTCGAGGGTCACCCCGAAGTTTACTCACTTATCAGAGGCCTGCCGACCTACGAAGGGGCACTGGACGCCCTCAAAAGATAGTACCTGCGGCCAGTGAACACCGTCTACGCAAGACATCACTTAGCTACACAACGACAGCGGCCTGCAGAGTCGAGCGCCGAGTTTCTCCGAGCCCTACAGACACTCGTGCGAACTTGCGACTGCAAAACTCTCACGGCGGAACAGCATGCGGAACTCTTGGTACGAGACGCCTCTGTTACAGGAATCAGATCAGTGTACGTACGCCAGCGGCTGCTGGAAAATGCCAATCTTACCTTATGTTCGGCGATCAAGACGGCTGAAATACTGGAGGCTACTCTGCACAACGCTGATACTGTCCAGCCGCGCGATCCCCCGCCAGTTCCATGGGCGCCACAGACCCCACCGCCGCCGGTTTCCGCGAGCGAATTCACCAACGCCACTGCCAGTCGCGATTCCATGAGCTCCCCGAACCCGACCACGGCTGCGGCCCGTCAAAAGCCTGTGCTGTGTTATTTCTGCGGACTCGAAAAGCACCCCTGAAAACGCTGCCCGGCCCGAGAAGCTACCTGCTTCAGCTGCAGGAAGAAGGGCCATTTCACCAAGGTCTGTAAGTCTAAACCACGAGCGGGGTCGGGCAGCGCTGTGTGTGAGGCATGGGGGCTGCCATCTTGCCTGCCCACCTCGTGCGAGGCATGGGGGCTGCCATCTTGCATGCCTGGATGGGGGCGGCCATCTTTGTTGGCACCAACATGCCCCGTCCCCTACCCACCGGTGCTTACTGGGCACCAAGACGGCAGTTCAACTCTGGCCACTGTAACCCTCGACCAAAGCGCCCCACACCAGCTTGCAAGGTCAATGATGGACATCCTGGTGGAGGGGCACAGGACTAGCTGCCTGTTTGACACGGGCAGCACTGAGAGTTTTATTCACCCGGACACAGTGCAATGCTGCGGACCCGTGACACAGCCGGTAAGCCAGAGGGTCACCATGGCTTCTGGGTCGTATTCCATAGACATCCGGTTGGGTTGTGTAGCGACACTGGTGGTGCAGGGCACAGAATATTGGAACTTTGCGCTACTGGTCATGCCTCAACTGTGCACGCCTGTGCTATTGGGGCTGGACTTCCAGAGCCACCTCGAAAGTGTGACTATGGCATATGACGGGCCCCTCCCACCACTCACTGTCAGGAATCCTCAGTACTGTGGGACTACTGACCCCGCTACTGACCACACATCCCACCCAGCACCATGCCGAGAGCTGTGCTACTGACACCACTTGCAGCCTCTCCACCATCAAGATCCCTCCCCCACCGCTGTTCGCCAACCTGACACCCGACTATAAACCTGTGGTAACTAAAAGCAGGAGGTACAACGCGGGGGACAGGGACTTCATTCAGTCAGAGGTGCAGCGGCTGCTCAGGGAGGGGATCATTGAGCCAAGCAGAAGCCCTTGGAGGGCCCAGGTGGTTGTTGTTCGGACCGGGCAGAAAAATAGGATGGTCGTGGACTATAGTCAAACCATCAATAGGTTCACGCAGCTTGACACGTACCCCCAACCCCACATTGCGGATATGGTCAACCAGATAGCTCAGTACAAGGTGTACTTGACCATAGATCTGAAATCCGCTTATCACCAGCTCCCCATCCGCCTAGAGGACTGCCCCTACACCGACTTTGAGACGGGCGGCAGGCTCTATCACTTCCCAAATGGTGGGAAATGGTGTCTCGGTTTTCCAGAGGGAAATGGACCGGATGGTGGACCAGTGCCAACTGAAGGCCACGTTTCCCTATCTGGATAACATCACCATCTGTGGTCACAACTGGCCGGATCACAACGTCAACCTCCACGATTTTTCCAAGTGGCCAAAGCCCTGAACTTTACTTATAATAGGGACAAGTGTGTGTTCGGAACCACCCCACTCGCTATCCTTGGGTATGTCGTGGAGAATGGGGTCATTGGCCCTGATCCTGACCGTATGCGCACCCTGTTAGAACTCCCTCTTCCCACCACCCTCACTGCCCTCAGACGGTGCTTCGGCTTCTTTTCCTATTATGCCCAATGGATCCCCCTTTACGCAGACAAGGCCCGCCCCCTGGTCAAGTCTACCACTTTTCCCCTCTCTGCCGAGGCCTGCGCAGCCTTCAGCTGCATTAAAGGGGACATTGCCAAAGCAACGATGCATGCGGTGGACGAGACCATTCCCTTCCAAGTAGAGAGTGACGTCTCCAATTTCGCGCTTGCTGCTACCCTCAATCAGACAGGCAGGCCAGTAGCATTCTTTTCTCGTACCCTTCAAGGCTCTGAAATTTGGCACTCCACAGTGGAGAAAGAAGCCCAGGCCATAGTGGAAGCTATTAGGCACTGGAGGCAGTATCTCGCCGGCAAAAGGTTCACCTTGCTGACCGACCAGCGCTCAGTTGCGTTCATGTTCAGCAACCAACAGCGGGGCAAAATCAAAAATGATAAAATTTTGTGGTGGAGAATAGAACTCTCCATCTACAACTATGATATCCTGTACCGGCCTGGAAGGCTCACTGAGCCCCCTGATGTCCTATCCCGGGGAGTGTGTGCCAGCGCACAGCTCGACCAGCTGTACACCCTCCATGCACATCTTTGCCACCCGGGGGTCACCCGATTTTACCATTTTGTGAAAGCCCGGAACCTGCCGTACTCCCTTGAGGACATCAGGACGATGACCAGGGACTACCAAGTCTGCGCTGAGTGCAAACTGCATTTCTACCGTCCTGAAAAGGTTCAACTTATCAAGGCCACCCACCCCTTTGAGCGACTGAGTGTTGACTTTAAGGGCCCCCTTCCCTCCACCAACCGCAATGTCTACTTTCTCAACATTATCGACGAGTACTTGCGAGTACTTTGCCATCCCCTGCCCCGACACCACTACCACGTCCTTCATAAAAGCCCTGCACCAGCTCTTCACTCTGTTCGGATATCCCTGCTATATCTACAGTGATAGAGGGTCCTCCTTTATGAGTGATGAGCTGCGCCAGTACCTGCTGGCTAGGGGCATTGCTACTAGTCGGACCATGAGTTATAATCCCCGGGGAAATGGACAGGTGGAGAGGGAGAATGCCACAGTGTGGAAGGCCACACTTTTAGCCCTTAAGTCAAAAGGGTTGCCGGTCTCTCGATGGCAGGAGGTCCTCCCTGAGGCACTGCACTCTATCCACTCCCTGTTATGTACGTCCACCAATGCCACCCCTCACGAGCGCCTATTCTCTTTTCCCAGGAAGTCTGCCACTGGGACCACCCTACCAGCTTGGCTGACGTCCCCAGGGCCAGTACTGCTCCGGAAACATGTGAGGAGCAATAAATACTCCCCGCTGGTCGAGAGGGTTCACCTTCTACATGCGAACCCCCAGTATGCTTATGTGGTCTTACCTGATGGGTGGGAGGACACGGTCTCCATCCGCGACCTGGCGTGCGCAGGAGCAGCAGACCACTACCCCGAACACTCCACGGTAACTATGAACCCTGTACCCGAGGTGACACCACGCACACCAAGCCCTACACAGACTCCTCACGACACTCCTATACCGGGCGTCTCATATGCGTATATACCAGGCGCCTCGCACACGCATGAGGGATCACTGACGCCTAGTGGGCTGACACCTCCAGTTAGGCCGGAACCAGCACAACCACCGTCTCCGGTGCAATCACAGCTGGTCCTACATAGATCACAGCGACAGATTCGACCACCTGATAGACTTAACCTGTAAATATACTTGTAAGAAACTTCGCCCCATGGGGACTCTCTTTTAAAACAAAGGGGGGGTGAATGTGGGGAACTACATGTACCTGTCTGGACACGGTCCCTGCTGACTGCTCCTGTGGCTCCTCCCACAGACCCCGGTATAAAGGCGATTGAGGCCTGAGCCCAGCCCTCAGTCTCCAGGATTTAGTATGGTGGTCAACTACTGCTTGTTCTTTCTCCCAGTCAATAAAAGCTGATATCTTGCCTTCATGTCTCAAAGAGAGTTATTGATGGTGCATCAACTATTCATTGTGAATCTTGGCTCAATCTTGTCCCTGTATTGTTGTTTTACAACCTTGATAGCTTTGTGCAGATCATAGCTGCTAATCTTGAGCTCTGGTTGATCTCCGGCGATGTAAGCTCAATGTTGTGCAGTAAGTGCTGCTCGCACGGAACTATTGATCCAGGGTTTCTGGTTCAGGAAGACCCTGACCAGCTTCTGGGGGACAGCATCGTAGGAACACTTCGGGATGAGGCATGTGACTCCATCAGTGAACTCAGAGATATCCACATCATGGAAGACATTCCAGTCAACGTCATCAAAGCAGTTCTGCAGCTTGGAGGCCGATTGGTCGGACCAACAGTGGACGGTTTTAACTGTGGCCGCCTTTTGTTTCAGCTTCTGCCTGTACGTTGGCAAAAACAGGGTCGAAGAGTGATCTGATTTTCCAAAAGCTGGGCAAAGCAGAGCTTTGTAAGCACTGAAGAAGGGAGTGTAGCAATGGTCAAGTGTCTTATCTCCGCGAGTGCTCACCTGGATGTGCTGACAAAACTTTGGAGAGACTTTCATCAGCGACGCTCGATTAAAGTCATCAGCGATGATGAAGGGATCCTCTGGGTGTGCAGTCTTCAGCATTTTGATGGTCTCATACAGTTTGTGAGCCAGTTCAGTATCAGCCTGCAGTGGAATGTACACCACTGTGATGATAACAGCCGTGAACATTCAGAAGTAGCCTCTTTGACTCATATGTTCTGGTTTTGCCCCTTTTTGGAGAAATATAGGAAAGATATTTTTGATACTATTTTTACAGTTTTGAGTATTGATTTACATCCTTATCCTGTTACTGCAATTTCTGGCTTACTAATGGTGGAACACAGTTATTTATCCTCTTCAGCTCGTCGGATGATTGCATTTCTTACACTAATGGCCAGAAGATCCACTTTATCGAATTGAAAAGAGACTAATCCTCCAACTACATTCCAATGGTTTTCTCAAACTATAACTTGTTTAAATGTAGAAAAAATCAGAAGTGTCATTTTTGACCCTTTGGTTAAATTCAAAGAAACTTGGAGACCATTTATTCAACACTTTCATATGAGGTAACTTGACCTTTTCTGAATACTTTCTATTGCCCTTAAATATCTGGATAGAGGAGCAGAGTTATCCCCATTATTGATTATATCCATTGTAATATAATAGCCCAGCTTTGTTTAGTTTAGTTTAGTTTTTTTTTACTTCTAATTTGGTGTTTGCTTTGGTATGTTTTTTCTATTTTTGTTAAATACATCATGAGTTTGGGAGGCATGGTACATTTGTGTTATCTATAGCTTATACATGTATATACTGTTTATTAACTATGTAGTCCCAATCTCTCTGTATTACTATTGTTATGCCTATGTTTGAAAATTAATAAAAAGATTTAAAAAGAGAAAGAAAACAGCCGTGAATTCCCTAGGCAGCCAGTAGGGTCTGCACAGCAGCACCAGGTATTCCAGGTCTGGGGAACAAAAGGATTTGAGTGCATGCACATTCTGGGAGTCGCACCAAGCATTATTGACCATGAAGCATACCCCTCCTCCATTACTCTTCATAGTGAGGTTTCTCGACTTGTCCGCCCAGAACAGGGAGAACCCAGAGGGCTCGATGGCATGATCTGGTGTCTCATCCGTCAGCCAGGTCTCCACAAAGCACAAAACATTCTTTTATTCCCCGCTGGTTGGAGATTCTGGCTCTCAGTTCGCACAGTTTGTTGTCCAGGGACTGAACATTTGCCAGGAGTATGCTACGGAGTGGTGGCCGATTTGCACACCATCTCAGCCTCACCAGGCCCTTCTCCCTCTCCTCCGGTGCTTCTCCCAAGGAAGTGGCGGTGTAAGAGATGAGTCCTCCATGGATCGTGCAAGCAGAGGATCCCAGTGAAGGAAAGGCATCACGTAGTGGGTAACTGCCATCTTTCCGATGTTCAGAAGGGTTAGTTTATTGTATCTTATGTGACTATCAGCCACTTGAACAGAAAATGCTAAGAAAATCGTAGAATTGAACTCGTTGAGGATTTCCATTTTTAAGAAGAGCACATGGATCTTTTAGCATGGTGTGCAGAGACCGTTGAACAACGTTACAGGTACATGAACAACCTGATTTATTTTCTTTGTACATGGAAGATTTAGAAGAGGATTAAGAAGAGAAAGATTAGCAAAAGTTGATCTGAGTCCCCTATATGCTGAGGTAAAATAAATCATACTTGGGAATAAGAAAATGGCAAAGAAATTGAACAAATATTTTGCATTTGTCTTCATGGAAGAAGACACAGAAAACATTCCAGAAATAATGACAGCTTATAACAATACAACCCCCACAGGAGGAAGGGAGGGGAAAGAAATGAGGAGCAATACGCCAGTCAGCCTGACCTAAATAACAGGAAAGCATTGGAATGTATTATCGGGAAATGATCAAGGCATATTAAGAAGAGCCTCAGGAAGGTGATATACAAAAGTTATTTTTGAAAAGCAAAATACAATTCAAGGAATTGGAGTTTTACTGCCATTGATTAAGGAAAGTGGAGAGCAGAGAGAAATGGACCATTTCTGATTTGGAGGGTGTGACCAGAACAGTGCCAAAGGGATTGGAGCTGATGTCTCAGCTGTTCACTATCTGTAGAAAAGAATCATTTGGAGAAGTCATTGTGCTGGGATGTTGCACATGGAACATAAAGCAGCTGAATGTGAGGTCATCCAGTTTGTTAGAGGGAATTATTACAGTGATTGAAAGTATTCAGAGGATCAGATGTTCTTGTGCATAGATTGCTGAAAATTGGTGTGAAGCTACAGCAAGTAATTAGGAAATCTAATAATGAATGCATTTGAGTTCTAGAATAAGGATACATTACTGAAATTATATGGAGCTTTTGAACTATTTCTGGAATATTGTATATAGATCTGGTTACTCTACCAAAGGAAGCCTATACATGCCATAAAGGGAGTGCAACAATGCTTAATTGGGTTGGTTTGTGGTTTGATGGTTTTTAATATGCAGAAGGTTGTTGAGGGCAGGGATCTCCCCCCCACCCCATCCCTTTGTGCCCTAACCAGTCAAGGACCTATCAAACTCTGCCTTAAATATACGTAAAGACTTGGCCTCCACAATTACTTGTGGCAATGAGTTCCGCAGATCCACCACTCTCCGGCTAAAGAAATTCCTTCTTACCTCTATTTTAAAAGGACGCCCCTCTATTCTGAGCTGTCATCTGGTCTTAAACTCTCACACCATAAGAAGTATCCTCTCCACTCTATCAATGCCTTTCACTATGTCACAGGTTTCAATTAGGTCACCCCTCATTCTTCTGAATTCCAATGGATACGTGCCCAGAGCCATCAAAATGCTCTTCATAGACAAGCCATTTAATCCTGGAATCATTTTTGTAAACCTCCTTAGAACCCTCAACAGTTTCAGCACAATCTTTCTAAGAGAAGGGGCCCAAAACAGCTCACAATACTCCCAAGTGAGGCCTCACCAGTGCTTTGTAACATCTCAACGTTACATCTTTGCTTTTATATTCTAGTCCTTTGAGGTGAATGGTAACACCGCATTTGCATTCCTCACCACAGTCTCGACCTGCAAGTAATCCTTTAGGAAATCCTGCACAAGGACTCCCAAGCCGCTTTGCGCTCAGATTTTTGTATTTTATTTCTATTTAGAAAATAGACAACCCTTTCATTTCTTCTACCTAAGTGCATGACTTCTTGACACTATTCAATCTGCTATTTCTTTGCCCATTCTCCTAATCTAAGTCCTTCTGTAGTCTCTCTACTTCTTAAAAACTATCTGCCCCTCTAGCTATCATCATACCACCTCCAAACTTTGCAACAATACCATCAATTAGATGACCCAAATCATTAACATATAATGTAAAAAGAATTGGTCCCAACATACACCCCTGTGGAACACCAATAGTCACCTGCAGCCAACCAGAAAAAGCTCCCTTTATTCCCACTCTTTGCCTCCTTCCAGTCAGCCACTGCTTTATCCATGCTAGAATCTTTCCTGTAATACTATGGGCTTGTAGCTTGTTAAGCAACCTCATCTGTGGTACCTTGTCAAAGGCCTTCTGAAAATCCAAGTGTACAAGATCAGTGGATTCTCCTTTGTCTATCCTGCGTGATATTTCTTCAAATAATTCCAACAGATCTGTCAGGCAAGATTTTTCCTTGAGGAAACTATGTTGAGGAAACCATCATGAGATCAGATATTGGAATGTTTGCTGATATTACACCGTATAACCATATAACAATTACAACACGGAAACAGGCCATCTCAGCCCTTCTAGTTCGTGCCGAACGCTTACTCTCACCTAATCCCACCGACCTGCACTCCGCCCATAACCCTCCATTCCTTTCCTGTCCATATACCTATCCAATTTTACTTTAAATGACAAAATCAAACCTGCCTCTACCACTTCTACCGGAAGCTCATTCCACACAGCTACCACCCTCTGAGTAAAGAAGTTCCCCCTCGTGTTACCCCTAAACTTTTGCTCCTTAACTCTCAACTCTTGTCCTCTTGTTTGAATCTCCCCTACTCTCAATGGAAAAAGCCTATCCACGTCAACTCTATCTATCCCCTCATAATTTTAAATACCTCTATCAAGCCCCCCTCAACCATCTACGCTCCAAAGAATAAAGACCTAACTTCTTCAACCTTTCTCTGTAACTTAGCTGCTGAAACCCAGGTAACATTCCAGTAAATCTTCTCTGTACTCTCTCTACTTTGTTGACATCTTTCCTATAATTCAATGACCAGAACTGTACACAATACTCCAAATTTGGCCTCACCAATGCTTTGTACAATTTGAACATTACATCCCAACTTCTATACTCGGTGCTCTGATTTATAAAGGCCAGCATACCAAAAGCTTTCTTCACCACCCTATCCACATGAGATTCCACCTTCAGGGAACTATGCACCATTATTCCTAGATCACTCTGTTCTACTGCATTCCTCAATGCCCCACCATTTACCATGTAAGTCCTATTTTGAGTAGTCCTACCACAATGTAGCACCTCACACTTAGCAGCATTAAACTCCATCTGCCATCGCTCAGCCCACTCTTCTAACTGGCTTAAATCTCTCTGCAAGCTTTGAAAACCTACTTCATTATCCACAACACCACCTACCTTAGTATCATCTGCATACTTACTAATCCAATTTACCACCCCATCATCCAGATCATTAATGTATATGACAAACAACATTGGACCCAGTACAGATCCCTGAGACACACCACTAGTCACCGGCCCCCAACCTGACAAACAGTTATCCACCACTACTGTATGGCATCTCCCATCCAGCCACTGTTGAATCCATTTTACTACTTCAATATTAATACCTAACGATTGAACCTTCCTAACTAACCTTCTGTGCGGAACATTGTCAAAGGCCTTACTGAAGTCCATATAGACAATATCCACTGCTTTACCATGTTCAGTCATCTAGCACTTTTCCTCAACTACAAGGTAGAAAACTCCATATTTGTCTTCATGAATGCAACTTCCAAAGTGCACACTATCTATCATCCTGTACAAAGCAGATTGCTTATCAACTGTCTTTCACCAACTGGTTCATCGTTACTATGAGAATTCCTTCCAAAAGTATTTGAATCACATATGGTTACCTTTTAACAAGTGAAAATTATTAAGGTTCTGTTTAAACTTTGAAATAAGATTTAAATTTTAATAAGTAAAAGGGCTGCAGCTGAGATCCTGATGTGTGTCTCTCCAAGACTAAGAGCATGCCTGTACAATATTTTTTCTTCAGCTGAGATTCTGATATGTGACTCTCTAAGACTAAGAGCATGCCTCACAATAGTTTTCTTTTTAGCCTTATTCTGTCACTTTTCCCTCCAAGTGTATCTTTAATTCATGTTATTTTTGTGCCCATCTCTGTCTCCCAACTTGTTTATCTATAAATGTCATCATTTTCTTTAAAGAGCATGTAATAGGGATAATATATTTGAGCTGCTTTGGGCTTTAAAATATCTTTTAAAAAATTCTTCAAAAGCCTATCATTGAAAAGCTATTCCCACTGTAGCTTCGGTGGTCAATTGACTAAAATAACATTCAGTGGAGATAAGTTAAGAATACTATGTTTATTAAAGTATGGCACTTAGCCTCACTTTTAGTAACGATTAAAAGTCCCATTGAAATGAACATCAGCTCTTCAGTTTAGCACATCGTTAAATTGCAGAATACTGGAATGTGATGATATGCAGAGTATATCCATCTGGCCTTTCTCTTGGATCCATTGGCAAGCCATTGGAGCACTGCTGACAAATGTGAAACTCTGACATTTACCCGAATAAACTTGAGGAATTCAAGAATGAGCAGGCATTACTGGTTCCAGAGATAGTGTGAATATTCAGGTCAAATTAGAGTAGGGCTTTCACAGTGAACGGAAGAGTACTGCAGAACAGAGAGACGAAGGAATACAAATATATTGTCCCGTGAAAATATTGTCCCAGGCAAGGTGGTGAAGAAGGCACTTGGTACGCTGTTCTTCAGTCAGGACACTGAGTATAGGAGTTGGGACATTATGTGAGTTGTAGAAACTGTTGTTCAGAGTACACCTGGAGTATTTTTGTACAACTTTTGACTATCGTAGGCAAGAGGGAATCAAGCTGGAAAGAGTGCAATGCTGATTTGCAAGGATGTTGCCAGGCCTCAAAGGCCAGGATTACCAGGAGAGGTTGGACAAACTTGGACTTAATTCTGTGGAATGTAGGAGACCAAGAGTGATCTTGGAGATGTATAAAATCATAAGGGGCATAGAGAGCATGAATGCACAGTCTTTCTCCCAGTGAATGAAAATCTAGGTTTAAGGTGAGAGGGACCTGACAGGAAGCATCCTCACTTGTGGGTTAGTGAGTATATGGAATGAGCGGAGAAAGCAGTTGAGGCACGTGCAATTTCCGCATTTAAATGCTAATTGGAAGATGTATGTATAGGAAAGGTTTTAGAGGCAAAATAGCTTTAGCTTAGATGGCTATCCTGGTGGGCATAGGCAAGTTGAACGGAAGGGCCTGTTTCTGATCTGAATCACACTGACTCTCTGACTCTGCTGTCTTAATAAAAAAGAGAGCATGTCAGTGACTTTATTGTTTGACTTCAGCCAAGCAATTAATTTAATACAATTAAATAGAGGTTTCCCCTGGTTATTGTTTTATGAAGGATGGATATCTCGTTTCCAATGAAGTATATTGGATTCTTTAAAATTCTTCTGGCCTAATGAGAGCACAAAACATACATAAATTCTGCTATAAACCCTTGGCCATGTGGGGTTTACAGTCAGGATTTATCCACAAAAGTATCACATTTGCATCTTTATTCACATCATCGGTTAATGCTGGCACAGCAAAGTTTACATGTGTGTATGTTGCAGTCCTTTAGTTGCATACATTGACTGTAGTTGTTGGTTTGGTGGCATTGTTAGAATCAGAAGTAGATTTATCATCACTGACATGGGATATGAAGTTTGTTGTTTTGTGACAGCAGTACAGTGCAAGGACATAGTAGCACAAAGAAATGGAATAACGATGTAGTGTTCATTATTCAGGAACCATTCAAAAATCCGATGACTGAGAGGATGACATTGTTCCTAAGTTGTTAAGTATGGGCTCTCATGCTCCTGTACCACCTCCACAATGGTAGTAATGAGAAGAGGGTATGTTCTTGATGGAATGTCGCCTGTTTGAGGCACCATTTCTTGAAGGTGTCCTTGATAGTGAAAGTTTGTGACTGTGGTGGAGCTGGCTGAGTTCATGGACCACTGCATCCTCTTATGATCTGTATATTCTCCAGCCATCTATAAATTTGCTGATGACACATGTATTGTTGGCAGAATCTCAGATGGTGACGAGGAGGCGTACAGGAGATCAGCAGGTTGAGTGATGGCACAGCAGCAACCTTGTGCTCATCGACAATAAGACAAAGGAATTGATTGCAGACTTCAGGAAGGGGAAGTCAGGGGAACACATGCTAGTCTTCATTGAGGGGCAGCAGTGGAAAGAGTAAACAGCTTCAAGTTCTTTAGTGTCAAAATCTCTGAAGATCTATCCTGACCCCACATATTGATGCTGTTACAAAGAAGGAAATTTGGTATGTTACCAAAGACACTAGCAAGTTTCTACAGATGAACCATGGAGAGCATTCCGACTGCTGTGGAGGCGCCGATGCACAGAATTGGAAAAAGCTGCAGATGGTTGTTGACTCAGCCAGATCCATCGTGGGCAGTAGCCTCCCCACCATCAAGGACACCTTCAAAGCAGCAATGCCTCAAGAAGATGGCATCCATCATTAAGGGCCCTCAACATCCAGCACATGCTCTTCTCATGACTACATCAGGGAGGACATACAGGAGCCTGAAGGCACACAGTTTACAATTTAGGAATAGGTCCTTACCCTCAACAATCAGACTTCTGAATGGTCCATGAATCCCTGAACATTACCCCACTATTTTGCTCTCTTTTTTATGTATTATTCTAATTAAATAGTTTTTGTATGTATTACACTGTACTTCTGCCACAAAATAACAAATTTTATGATACAGGTTCCCCCCGCCATTCGAAGGTAGAGCATGCCTGTGAAACAGTTTGTAAGTCGAAATGTCGTAAAGCGAAGAATCAATTACCATTAATTTATATGGGAAATAAATTTTGAGCGTTCCCAGACCCAAAAAATAATCTAGTAAATCAAACCAAATAACACTAACATATAGTAAAAGCAGGAATGATAAATATACAGCCTATACAAAGTAGAAATATTGTATGTACGGTGTAGTTTCACTTATCAAAATCAGGAAGACAGCGAGCCAAAATGGATTTGGAGAAAAAAAATGGGCATGTACACGCCTATGCACGTATACGCAAACACACATACACTCATGTGTACACAACTGCCTGCACAAGGCTTCACAGTCATTGTAGTCTTTCTCGGGGTAAGCATACATATAAAGCGGGTGTCTTATTTTCATAAAAGTGAAAATTCTCTTTGGTTAGCGAAAACAGGAGCTAATGTAGGTCTTTCGTAACAGCAAGCTGTCGTAAAGCAAACGTTCGATAAACGGGGGCCACCTGTATATGTCAATGATAAAGTAACCAGTTTCTGACTAGATCCTGTGCATTTTGGTGCCTCCATACCAAGTGGTGATGTAACCAGAGAGAACGCTCTCCATCACCCATCTGTAAAATCTGCAAGAGTAACACCTAACAAGGTAGGGTTGTTGGCATGCCTTCTTTGTGAATGTACGGATGTGTTGGGCCTAGTACAGATCCTCTTGAGATTTTGACATCTGAGCACTTCCCCCTTTTCACTGTTGTGCCCTCAGTGAGAACTGGTGTGTCTTCTCCTAATTTCCCGTTCCTGAAGTCCGAGTTCTTTAGTCTTGTTGACATTGAATACAAGACCCCTCAACCAACTGATCTAGCAGACTCCTGTAAGCCTCCTCATTACAGTGTGAAAGCTATAAAAATGAAGAGTCCATAGGAACTTACCAGTGTTTGATTTGCAGATTTTCATTACAAAGCCATTAATTCTTTGCCTTGAACTTTCCCAACTACATCTACCATCCCCCATTGTTCCTTCCTTCTTTCAGTCCAGTTGAGGTTTCTCAACCAGAAATACCAATATTACATTTCCCTCTACGAATGCTGCTTGATCTTAAACACAAGAAAATCTACAGATGCTGAAAATCCAAAGCAACACACACAAAAATCTGGAGGAACTCAACAGGCTAGGTAGCATCCATGAAGCGTTCCTCCAACATTATGTGTGTATTGTTACTTCCCTCCTGCAGAAATAGAATCAGGATGCCGTATTCTTAATGTCTGGTGCCAATAGACTTGAAGTATTGGTGGCGGTTATGTTGGTTAATGGAATATCTTTGCACAAATATCAATCCAAGCCTTTGTGAATTTTCAGTGCAACTCTCCAAACTGACTCCTGTGATAAAACTGATGGCCTGTGTTCTTAAGAGATAGTGCTGGTGTTTGATTATTGCAGGAAGTTTACATATAAACAAGTTTTTTTTCCCTCAAGATTCATTCTTGTTTTAATTTAATAATATTTATGGGAACTGATACATTTACACAGGGTGTCCATGAGTCAGGTGCTGCTGAACTGGGGTGGGCCTGTACTGCTGAAGTGTAATGTAGTTTTCTGCCTCTGCCACACATCGATGAATGAGTGAAAACAGAAAATACTGGGAATACTTGGAGAGACAGGTACAAACTGTGGAAAGACAATGGAGTTAACATTTCAAGTTGAAGATCTTTCATAAGAATGAGGAAAAAAGGTAGATATGGAGAAATGGATAAGACAAAGAAAATATCTCTGGATAAAGGTGGGCTACATAAGTGAGTACAATATTCATGGTGTCACCTGGTTAATTGATTAATGAGGTCAGTTGACAGGAGAAAATAAAGCTGTTTCTGAAACCCAGAGGAGAATGCTGGAAAAATGTTCTGTGGATTAGAAAGTGCCTGTGACATGTGAAAGTATAACAGATGAATAATCTTGCAACATTATCAGCCAGTTCTCCTACAAATGTAAAAAATGAGTTTCCTGAAAATAATTTTTTTGTTTCAGCAACAACTCTAACTTGCATTTAAAAGTTTAAAAGTAATCCCTTTTGTTTTTCTTCTATTCTAACTAATCTCATTAATCTATTAAATCAATAGATCATTAACATTGGAGTCAATGGTACAACCCAGGCCCTACCCTTTCAAGAATATTCCCTTTTGTCTATTCCTCCCCCACTTTCTTTATCATGTAGTATTTTTTTACCTCTCACTTTGCCATGTCTGATGAAGGCTTTGATGACCTGAAATATTAACTCTGTTTCTTGTGGCACCGATGATGCCTGACTTGGAGTCTTTTCACTGCTTTGTTTTTATTTAAGCTTCCATGTTAGAGTTCCAGACCTCTACTACCTCCTAAGTGAAAATGTTTCCTTCTATCCTCTGACCAAATAGCTACATTTATGTCCTTCCCATTCATTATAAATCAGTCCTCTTAGGTTTTTAATATGCCAATTAATTCTCTTGTTGGCTTCCTTTTGTTTCAAGTTAAGTAACTTGAGTTTATCCAATCTTTCCTCAGGGTTACAATTTTCTAGTCCTGGCAACACCTCTGTGAATCTCTTTGGCATGCCCAATCACATCTTTTATTTAATGTGGTGACAGGAATTGTTGAAGTATGTTTTGTGAAGAAGTATGCACTGGCAGCTATGATCTGTCATTCAGTGTAATCCACATCTGTGCATAATCTGTTCAGATTGATTGAATCTGGTTTGTTTTCTACAAATCTAATGAAGAGAGAGTACTTACCCACTACGTGTTTTATTTTTTTAAATTTGCTGGCTTTTCAGAAACCATGTGATATTTTATTTTGAGCAATGAACTTTCCAAAGCTTTTTTTATTACACCCTAGATCCAGTGTGTGTTCCAAGTGTTACATTCTTAGGCAAAATTCAATTGTTTTATGTGGAGAGACAATTTTAAGTTTTGTGACCATATCACGTATACACACAGAGTTAGTGAATTTTGATTTTATGCAAGTATGATGAATTTACTTAATCTCAGATACAAATCAAGCAGGACAGTGGCACAGTGTCAAGAATACATTTACTTAGAATGATCAGAACTAATGTCACAATACTTCAGTAAGAATGTAAGGTGGCACTAATTAGATTGGTGACAAAATTTTTGTATGCTTGTTGCTGTGTATAATTTTGTCAGCAGATTATAAATAAGCTGTTGTTAAAGGTCAGTTTCTAGTTTGCTTTATGTAAGAATACTGGTATTTAAGAAGTATTGAAGAAATTAATTGATTTGCTGTTTGAGTGTGATGTCATTTCTCACTGACTGAAAAGGCAAATCAAGAACAGCTTGGATGACAAACACAGCAAATTTTAATGTTAATATGTATGCTCTTGGATGGTGCTGTAATATGTCATTTGTGACAAAGAAAATATTTGTGGCTGTTAACAATACACATTTATGGACATATGAAAATAGCGTTCCAATTTTTTTTGTGTGTGAGTATTTTCTCTGAATATGCTTTCACTCAATTTCTTGGCTATCTGAAAGATACAGTTTATTTATTTTTAGTCCCTAGTAAGGCAGTTTGTATTTATTGATAGTGTTGATAGCTTCCAAAATTGTAAATGTTGAAATACAATCTCCAAGTATCTCTTCCCTTAATTCTGCTATTTAAAAGGTCTCTCGTAATCCATTTGCTGCTAGACTGTTCCACCACTCCACAGGCTGACTTCTTACTCTGCTAACTTTCAACACTTGATACTGAGCACATCTTGTAACATCAAGCAACTTGGTCAACTGAAAAGATGTTTCTAAAGGATTTTTGTTTGAATCTAACACTGTTGCTAGAAATGAACCATGGGTGTCAGAACTTCAGAAGGGACTAGGCTAGTTTATTGGACTCATCATTGAAGACTTTGTACACCAAGGGATCATAGGTTTTACAATGTCCTTGCATCATGTGCTTCACCGAAGCAGTCCACATTTGGATTTTCATTTCAATGTGATCTTAAATGCAACATTGCATTCATTCCTGCAATGCTCTCAGAGGTATCTTAGTTAATGGTTAGACTTCTAATCTTCTGCTGCTGATCCACACCATGCCTCACTCTTTGCTGCTCATCACTAATGCTCTGTACACAGGGACTGAAGACTTCCTGACCAGATGATCTGATAGACAAATATACGAAACCACACACAAGGAACATGCTGACATTGCAAGTATGGCATTCAAACAAGGCAGTTGGAGTTCCTCATTCACAATTGTGAGTTATACGTTAATTGTGAGGAATTCCATTCAGTCTGTTGTTTTGTGGTCAACCAATACATGGCTAATTAAAGGCACAGTAGCACTTTCATTATTCCTTCATTTTAACTTCTTTCAGGGCCATGCTTCCCAGAGGATAATACAGGGAAATAAGAAAGATGCACTCCTGAAATTACTTTCTCGGTACTCTGAGAGTACTGACACTGTGGCTGTGTGCGATGAGACCAAGATCTAGAGCAGGGTTTCTCAACTCAGGTTCTGTGAGAGGTTGCTAGGGATTCCACAAGAGATAGTGACTTTTTAAAAAAAAAACTTTACTTTTTGAACTTCATGCACAGATATTTCATGAGTCTTCTTTGACCTCATAATATTGCTAAGTGTGACTCACCCTACCTACCAAAACACTCGATTTTCTTAAAGGGATTTGACTTTTCAGTATTATATACATGCCACATGCTTCCTTTGACATTGGCCTTGAATTCTGCCCATTCACTTTAGAAAACTCCCACTTGTCAGATGTAAATTTGCTCACAAGTAGCCTCTTGCTCCTTCCTCTCAGGGCCTGATGCCTGATATTGAAATCAGCCTTCTTCCAGTTCAGAGCTCATCCCTTTGCTTTTCATAACTACCTTGAAACTTGGAATTATTGTCACTATACCCAAAATGGTCATCTGATGCACTTCCATTACTTTCTCAGACCTGCAGCCGACAAGTGGGATGCTTTTAAAGTGAAATGGTGGAAGTTTAGGGCTGGTGTGTTCTATAAAAGGTGAAATGTATAGAAGGCAAGTTCAGGAAACCCAGGATGGCAAAGGAAGAATGTGCCATCAGTAATGCTCATGCTCATCCTGGGGTAGGGTCATCTACATACTGGCTCAAAATTCACTTCTAGATGCACTTTAAAAATTCCACCCTGTCTTGGTCTTTCACAATCTGAATTAACGTTGAGGAAGTAGAAATTATGTACAACTACAAAGCTGTTGCTCTTAGATTTCTCTAATTTACATACATATCTTTTCCTCTGGCTTCAGTACCCTGTTGGGAAACCTAAGATATAGCTCCAGCAAAATGATTTTCCATTTTCTACTTCTAAGCTCTATCCATTTGACTTGACTTGAAGAGACTGTGGGGCATCACTCCTCATTATTTCAGTGATGTCTCTTTAATCAGTGTTGCAATGTCCCCTCTTATCACCCCCCCCCCCCACTGATCCTCACCCTCCCCTGTAATGCCTGCATCTGTACACATACTTGTTTTACACTGCATCCCCATGACAAAATAGTTTAAACTCCACTCCAAAGGATTGTTAAATCTCTCTGCAAAGATGCTTATCCCACTTTGGTGTTCTACCAAGCATGGGATCGTGTCGGTTATTAGGCATTTGACAAAGGCCAGTAAAATGAAGTTAGGTTTAAAGCAAAATGGTTGTTTTTGGAGTGGGACAGGGTTTGAGTGAGGAGCTGAGACTTTGGCTCGAGGCTTCAGCAAGCAGAGGTGGAGAATAAGGTACGTCTCTGTTATGTTCCTTTCTTCCTTATTGCACAGTTAGAGCAATGGGAATGACAGTCAGGATGGTTGTGTGATCCTTTTGTGGGATATGGAAAGACATGAAGACATCCCATATCCCTGATGACTATGCCTGCAAGAAGTGCATCCTTATAGATTACATTAGGAGCTGGGAGTTGGATGACCTTTGGCTCCTTTTTGAGAGATGGGATTGATTGACAGGAGATACATGGAGGTAGTTATACCTATGGCACAGGACGCGGGTAACAGGATGACCATCAAAAGACCATCATAGGAAAAGGCCTCTCTACCATTGAGCATATCTACAAGGAGTGCTGGCACAAGAAAGCAGCATCTATCATCAATACCCCCAACCAGGGCCTTCAACGATCAGGCTTCTGAACCGTCGTGGATAACTTCACTCACCTCAACACTGAAATCCTGGTTCAGAAGAAGGTGCACAGCAGGTGTAGGCTGCAAGGAACGAATGGGGTGCTTGAGGAGTATAAGTAATGTGAGAGGGAAATCAGAAGGGCTGAAAGAAGGCATTAGGTTGCTCTGGCAGACGAGGAATCCCGAAGGCTTCAACTGATGTAGAGCAAGATGAAGGCAAGGGAAAAAATTAACCTACTTGAAGGTTGTGAGTGTGTATGTGGATGTAGATAAAAGTATAGGCATATATACCAGCTGACCCCTCAGGCCCTGTGGGAAGCTAGTGCAGAAATTGTAGGGGCCCTGGCAGAGATATTTAAAATGTTCTTAGCCATTGGTGAGGGGCTGAAGGACTGGAGGATTGTTCAACAAAAGCTCACAGAACAGTGTGAAGAATAGACATTGTCTACTTGAACTTTAGCAAGGCCTTTGACAAAGTCCCACATGGATGTCTTAAAAGGTTCATTTGCTTGGCATTCAGAATGGTAGTAAATTGGATTCAACACTAGCTTGGCAGGAGCAGTCTGGGTGCGGTAGTAGATAGTTGTTTGATCATGGTGTAAGTTTTTATGTTTATTAACTTTAGTATAGCACCTTATCAAAATGTCTTTGGAAAATCCAAGTAGGCACTGTTGCCCCTTATCCACCCCACTCATCGTTACCTTAAAGAACTCAGTTGAATTGAATTTACTTTATTTCTTACATCGTTCACACAAGGGATAAAAATCTTTATGTTACGTCTCCCTCTAAATGTGCAATGTGCAATCATAGTAATTTATAATAATTTATAATTAATAGAACAGCCAATGTAACACAGAAATACACTCAAATCAGTGTGAGTAAATCAATCTGATGGCCTGGTGGAAGAAGCTGTCTCAGAGCCAGTTGGTCCTGGCTTTTATGCTGCGATACCATTTCCCAGATGGTAGCAGCTGGAATAGATTGTGCTTAGGGTGACTCGAGACCCCAATGATCCCTTGGGCCCTTTCTACATACCTGTCTTTGTAAATGTCCTGAGTCATGGAAAGTTCACATCTACAGATGCGCTGGGCTGTCCACACCACTCTCTGCAGAATCCTGCAATTATGGGAGACAGTTCCCATAGACAGTGATGCAACCAGTCAGGATGCTCTGAATTGTGCCCCTGTAGAAAGTTCTTGGGATTTTGGGGCCCATACCAAACTTCCTCAACCGTCTGAGGTGAAAGAGGTGCTGTTGTGCCTTTTTCACCACACAGCCGGTTGTACAGACCATGTGAGGTCCTCGGTGATGTGAACGCCAAGGAACTTGAAGCTGCTTACCCCCTCAACCTCAGATCCATTGATGTCGAAAAGGTTTAGCCTGTCTCCATTCCTCTTGTAATCGACCATCAGCTCCTTTGTTTTTGCGATATTGAGGGAGAGGTTGTTTTCTTGACACTGCTGTGCCAGAGAGATGAATTCTTCTCTGTAGGCCACCTCGTTATTGTTTGAGATTAGGCCAATCAATGTAGTGTTGTCGGCAAATTTAAATAGCAGATTCAAGCCATGGGTGGCGACATGGGTAAACAGGGAGTAAAGGGGGGATTTAGAACATAGCCCTGAAGGGCTCCTGTGTTGAGAGTCAGAGGGGTGGAGGTGAAAGAGCCCACACTAACCACCTGCCAGTCATCTGACAGGAAGTCCAGGACCCAGCTGCCTATTTCATGAAACTATGTTAACTTTGCTTTGTTGTTTCCCAACCTCAGTGCTGTTGTTTGCTTCATAATGGATTCAAACATTTTTCAAGTGGCAGAGTTGAGGGTAACTGGCCTTTAGTTTCCTGCTTTGCATTATTTTCTCTAATAGGGATGCTGCATTTGTAGTTTCCCAATCTACTGAGATTTTTCCAGTTATTTGCTGAGATCTTCCAAAGTTTCCCAAAGCATTCCCTGTGGCTACAGTGGGATTGAAAGCCGTTAAGTCCAATGAACCTATTAGCTATAAGCCCTATTAGTTTGCAGTTTCCCTTTCTTCCCTGATAGCCCACAATTAATGAGATGTTTTTAATATTTTATGCTATGAGGACAGCTACAAAGTAATTATTCAAAGTTCTGCCACTTTCATTTATCCCACTATTGGTTCGTCTATATCATCCTTTAAAGATTAATCAGTTCAGACTGAACCTGTGAAATTACACTTTTGTACTCTGAAATTCAACAAAGTCATTTCCTAACGATTGTGTTTGCAGATCACAATCCCAGCAGCGGCTTTAAAAATAACATTAGCCTGCCGAATTAAGCAAGCTGATCTAAACTAAAGCAAAGGAATTTTTAGGTGCAGTGTTGAGGTAGAGCCAAGAGTTGTCCACAGTTATGTGGAACTGAATTTATTTTGAAATGTGTTTCAGAGGGGTAATGTGTAGAAGAGAAATAGAATTCAAGATTTTTTTATTGAGAGAATAAACATCTGCAGATGATTATTTACCCTTGATTTGATTACTAAGAATGGAACCAGATAAATGCAGTTCCATGCTTTGAAGTTACACAACCAAGCTAGAGATGGAAGCAAAGAGATTATCAAGGTGGGATGTCATCTGTGACCATTGATGAGGAGTATATCAGATACTGAATTGTGATTCCAAATTTGAGAGTTTTCATCTGCTTCCTGCTGTGCATTTAATATTTCAACAATATTTGAGTAATATTGTAAATACTTTTGATTAAGTATTTCATATATTTATGTAATTCATTACAGGTTGTATGTAAAATACGTGATTAGTATATGTCATTATGTCACTGCATCATAAGCACACTTCTCACTAAAACCTAAAAATGAAGTAGATATGCATCTCCCAGCTCCTTGTTTTACTTTTAAATAGTTCTATGTTTTGGAGTTACAAAACACAATAGTGGCAATGAGGAAGTTTTAAACAACCCCAAGATGGCTACCTGCCTGTTGAAGTGTGAAGAGACATCTGAGCTTTTAAAAAGCACAATGAGAAACGGTCTAGTGAAAGACAGTGCAGCATGTACTTCTTTGGGAAGGGACAGAGAAAGTCAAAATTATTTTTTAAAAAAAATGCAGAAATGACTTAGTACATCAGAAAGATAGATGTGTTTGATTCCTCAAAGGATAACTGGCTGGTGTATAGTGAATGGATTGAGCAGTATTTTAAAGCAAATGGAATAGCCACTGAGAAACAAGTACCAGTTTTGCTGAGTGTAATAGGTGGAAGATCATATAGATGCTTGGAAATTTAACTACTCCAACCAAACCAGCTGAAATAAACTTTGCTGATATTGTGAAAGTAATGCAGACTCACTTAGAACCAAAACTGTTGTTAATTGCAAGGTTTCATAGGAATCAAAAGGAAGGGGAGTCCTTTTCAGCATATGTGGTTGAACTGAAGAGATTGAGCATTGTCAGTTCAATGGTGCACTGACAGATCATTTTGTTTGTAGAATCTTACAAGAAAGCAATGAAAAATGGCTCCTAACTGAAGCTCAACTTACATTTAAAAGAGTTGTTGAAATCACTGTGTCAAGGGAAAGGGCAGACAGAGTTACAATTGAGTTGCAGTCAGGAATAAAACTGAGCATGTAGAAAATACAACAGCACAGGACACACCACAGGGAAAAGAATAAGATAAAAAGTCAAATTATAGTTTCAAAAAGAGCACTAATTGGCATGCTTAAAAATGTGATAATGTTCAAAGTACATTTGTTATCAAAGAATGTGTTCAGAATTCAAACTTGAGACCTACAGGCACCCACAAAACAAAGAAACCCAAAAGAACCCATATTTAAAAAAAAACTTGGAACATCCAATGTGCAAAGAGAAAAAAGACGCATCATGCCCTTTTTTTTAAAAAAAAGTACCCATTAAAATATAAAAGAGGCCATAAGAAATAAAAGACCGTCAAACACCCAGTGTCCAGAGAGAGATAAAAACACGTAATGCAAACAATGACCACAAGCAGATTGCATTCTGAACTGAAGTCTTCAAAGACAGCCCCATAGATCAGCATAGTTCAGTGTAGAGCCGAGTCGTGGAGCAGCAATCTGAATCTGCCCGTTCCTCGTCTCAGGCCCCAAAATCCTGACTTTTTCAATTTAGACTGGTGTCTAAATTGACATCTGAGCATCGGATTCAATCGTATCAATATGCTCTGGGGCAGGTCCCCACTGCCTCAATTTGGTGTGTACCCAACCTTTCTGATTAGGCCATGAAGTAAATGACAAATTAGTTAAAATTAAACTCGATTCTGGCTCGGCTGTTTTAGTTTTTCCACAAAGTGAGTTTAAACAGCTTTTCAAAGATATCAACCTGAAGCCTGCAGATATCCAACTAAGAGCTTATACTGGAGAAAAGATAACTCCCGTGGGAATTGCATTCATAACAGAGAATACAACAACCAGTAAGTCATATTGGGCTTGAATGTGGTAAAAACAGGAGGACTAGCTTTGTGGGGTCATGATTGGGTGAGAAAATTGCAACTTGATTGAAATTCCATCCACCATTTGCATGTCACATCCCCTGCAATAGAGTCAACTGAAAGTGAAGTTTAGAAAGTACTTGACAATGCCAGAGAAGTTTCCAAGTATGGCATTGGAAAACTCAAACATATCAAACGTCCAATAGTGTTAAGTGAAAATGTCACACCCAAGTTTTACAAAGCCCATCTGGTTTTTTTTATACCGTCTGTGATAAAGTAACCAGTGGGCTAGATAACATGGAGGCTGAAGGTATTTTTTCCAAGGTTGAGTAGAATCTGTGGGCAACATCAGTGGTCTCAGTAGCCAAGAAGAATGGGTCTATCAGGATCTGTCGTGATTTTTAATGTCAACATCAGCCCAGTACTGAAAGTAGATCAATATTCTCTGCCCTAGATAGAAGATACCTTTGCAAACCTTTCTGGAAAGAAGCACTTCCGCAAAGTGGGCTTAGCTGAAGCCTACCTACAGATGGAGATGGAAGAAGTCTCCAAAGTTTTTCTCACCATAAGCACGCACAAAGGGCTTTATTGGTATAATAGGCTAATGTTTAGAGTAGCATCTGCACCTGCACTCTGGCAGAAAGCTATGGACCAGGTGCTGCAAGGCTGCCCAGGTACGGTGTTACCTGGATGATGTTGTTACTGATAAGAATGACAAGGAACATCTCCACAATCTCAAGACAATGTTGAAAAGATGAGAAGATTATAGGCTCAGAGCACAATGTGACAAGTGCAAATTTTTTAAACCAGGCATCACTTACTGTTGTTATACCATTGACACACCAGGATTACACAAATGTACTGAGAAAATTCAAAGGATGTGTTACAGAGGTGGTCCTTTTTAGGATTTGTCAATTATTATAACAGGTTCCTGCTAAACATGGCTACTGTGCTCAACCCCTTGAACTCATTACTACAGGTTGGGAAGAAATGGCAATGGGCAAAGCAGTGTGAGGTGGCTTTCCAAAAAGTAAAGGAAGTGGTGTTGTCAGACACTGTCCTCACACATTATGATCTATATCATCCAATGAAGCTTGCCTGTCACATCTTGCTTAATGGTACAGGTGCAGTCATGCCAGTGAATGCCCCATAGCTTTGCATAATATTCCCTTACCACTACAGAGAAAAATTCACATAGACTGACAGAGAGGCTTTGACTTTAGTTTGTAGTGTTAAGGATTTCAGCACCAGTACTTGTATGGGAGAGAGTTTATCCTCATTACTGATCATCAATCCCTAGTGTCCATTTTCAATATACAGAACGGTTTTCCACTAATGGCAGCAGCACAAATGCAGAAAAGGGCTCTGTATCTTGGACACTACAAGATCAAACTCAAGAGAAAACTAATCATGGAAATGCTGATGGCTTGTTCCATGGACAGTCCTGACGAAGGGTCTCGGCCTGAAACCTCGACAGTGCTTCTTCCTATAGATGCTGCCTGGCCTGCTGTGTTGCACCAGTATTTTGTGTGTGTTGCTTGAATTTCCAGCACCTGTAGATTTCCTCGAGTATAGTTATGTATTCACACTTTGTCTAAGTTCATTTTAGTCTGATTAGGGCCAGGGAGTGGGTCAGGAGTGATTTTTTTTTGTTGACCTCTAACACTGAGACCATTATATCATTATCATTGTTATTATTTTGTTATAATGCTAGTTTTAGTTTCGTAGTTCTTTAGCACTATATAATTGTTCATCTTTGCTTGTTTGTAACAAAGGATTGAATATACTTTCTTTGACTTAGACCTTCGTTATCTTGAAGTGGGTTATACGGTATCAATTTCAATGCTTTGTCTCTAAGCGGTTTTGATTCAATTTCAAGTGACCACTACATTTTTGTTAACAAGAAAAAGTTATACCAAATGAACACTGGCCTATGGCTAAGGATTGCCAGAGGCCTGTTGGCAAAATTGCAAATATAACACTGTGAAGCCAGAGCAGCTCACGACAAGTAGCAAACTTTTTGTTGATTCGTGCTGTGTGCTTCTAGTTTGAACACTGCTTTGAATGGTCCATTGGGGACCACACTCGATAGAATGGTGTTTGCCTGGTGTTTTCATGTATTTGAAATGTTGAAATACATCGGTGGCCTATGTTTGAACTGAAGGTTGTTAGTTTGGTCTGGTTTAAGCACAGTGGATGTGCAGATAGTTTGTTTGTTTGTTGACTATGTTTATTGAATTGGAATATCATCGGTGCTGTGGGTGAACAAAGAGTTACTTGCAAGTGGTGCAATAATAAAAAAAAAGAATTGTAGCATAGAACTGATGTCAGCAATCCTCGTACTGGGGCTGGAAAAAGAGAAATTAAACTTACTTTGAAAGGTTTTGTGAATAGAATTGAAAGTCTTCAAAAGGACTATAAGACAAATGTGAACAAAATTAAAGGTTCAATACCATCCATTAAGGAGCTTATGGGAAATAAGGAAAATGCCTTTAAAGTGCAATATTATCTTGCGGACTTGACCAATCTCTGTGAAGCTTTTGCTAAGCACCATCACGTGCTGTTGTCACTACTTCCCAAGGTTGAGCAAGACAAGCAAAATGTATGTTTTTCAAACATTGGGTGCTTTTCTAGTACATTCATAGAGGATTTAAACAAAGGTTGAACCAAACATGTTGATTTGAAGGTCATATTGTTGAAACAACTGAAAATGTTTCTCAAATTCTAAGGTACGTCTTGAATATGCCTATAGCAGAGAACCCACAGGATAATGTAAACCTGAGTGACAGTGTGTCAAATGTCTATGCTCTGTGTTCTGCTGCAGGCAGAATATCTTCTGTATCTGCCTTTTGCTGCATGCATTGAAATGGTGGCTATTTAGTGGCATTATTTGCTGGGCAAAAATTATTGAAGGACAAACATGCTCTGGAAGAGCAAGGGGGAAACCTATGGGAAAGGAAGGAGTAGCTTGCATTGTCGGAAGAAATTACTGCACAGATGACCAAGGATAGTGTGCTAAGGTTTTCAAGTGAGGCGAGTGCTAAAAGTGGTCCAGCATGAAAGTCTGATGGTGTGAATTCCTATATTCTGAAGGTGCAGAGAAAACCCAACACACTCACTCTCAATGTTGAATCATTTGTTTCTCAAGTGTCTGTGAAACATGAGTTAGACCCCTAAGAAGTAGTTTAGGGTCTTTGCTCTTTGCCTGTACTCAGGACTCTGAGCCTAAACAACTCAAAGGACTTGTGGGGATAATAACTTGCTGCATCGAAACACTCTTAGGTTTTAGGTCCTGTTTTAAGTCTGAATGGTACTTAAAATATTAGGAGGAAGCAAAATGAAATAACAACCATTGATTCAACAACAACTCTATTCAGCTTTGCCTAAAATATGATTCAAGTCTTCAATGGGGATCCACTGCAGTATCATACATTCATGAGTGCTTTTGAGAATAGTTTGAAACTATGGGGGGAGGGGGGTGACTGCCTCTGTTTCCTTGACCAGTACTCTGGAGGTCACCTTGGACAACTAGTCAGAAGTTGACACATGTTGACACTAAGAAAGGATTTCTAAAGGTCAAGCCTTTAGTACGGGAATGTTTTGGTATTGAACAGAAAATTGCAAAGGCTTTTTTTTTTGGGGTACCTATCAAATCTGAAACATGAACGCTCTTCAAGACTTCAGTCTTTTTATTTGAGGCTGTTGCAATGCCATGGAAGAAGTGCAGTACATGGGGAGCTGGACTTGCCTGCCAATGTGTCTGTTGTCGTAAAGAAGTTGCCCCAAGTGCTTCGGGATAAATGGAGAACAGTGGTCTATGAGCTGCAAGATAGGTACAAGTGCAAGATTACTTCCATCGACATTGTTGATTTTATTGAAAGGCAAGTAAATGTTGCTACAGGCCTGGTGTTCGGGGACATACAGGATGCTACATTGCCTACAATTACTTCAACTTGCTTCTAAGGCTAAAGGAAGCCACCTTGCCACCACTGTGAGAGGTAAAGCTGAAACTGAACCTGGAAATAATGGAAGTCAAGTGGTCTGGTCACCAAAGGGGCGTGTCTGTACTGTGAGGGTGAACGTACATTGGATTTGTACCCTCAGCTGGAGAAAAGGGCTCATGGTGAGGATTGCCGTACTAGAGAAAAATATGTCTGCTTTAGCTATTTGTGCATGGGGCACATGAGAAAGGATTGCAGAACGTGTCTTTCAGGAAGTTATGCAGCAGTAAGTACCCCAGCACACTTCATATTCACTCTAATGAAAAGAGTGCAGAATCAAACCAAGCCATGAAAGAATCAGACACAACAGTGAACAGTGCCCTGGAACCTAATGGCCTTACAGGGACTGGTGATCCTGATTGTAAACTTACTTTAGTTCTAATACCAATGAAATATGAGAAGGGTAACTATGCAGTGGTTACTTGTGCTTTCCTAGATCACGGAAGTACAGCAGAGCTCTGCACAGTGGGCCTTGTGAACAAGCTCAACTTCGCAGGAAAAAGGACATCCATTCTTTTGCACAGCACTGATCAAGAGAAAGTCATGAGTAGTTACGTTGTTTCAGGATTGGAAGTGGCTGGTTTAGATGGTGAAAACTAATGTGAAGTACCTAACATCTATACACAGGAAAGTATGCCTGTCCACAAAGGGAACATTCCATGTCAGAGGGATTTCCAGAGATGGTCTCACATGAGACCACCGAGACTTGTTTAACAGGGATTGATCCAGGAATTGAGCTGCTGATGGGGGAGAATGTGCCTAAAGTATTGGAGCCATTGCTAGTGATTTGCAGTGTTAGTGATGGACTCTGTAACATTAAAACAATGGTGGATTGAACTGAAAAGAGATAATGGTGATGGAAGAAACTGTACACAGCCAAAGCTGACAGTAAATAAGGTCTCAGTTTTGAACTTGTATGAGCTTTGCTAGCATCTGTTTAAGGCAGACTTCTCTGAATGCAGTCAGGATAATCAACCTAGTTTGTCAAGAGAAGACCACAAGTTCATGGAGTTGTTTGCAAATTCGGCAGGTCCATTTACCTTTGAGAAAGAAGGAGATGAACACACCAAATAACAAGAAAATTGCAGATCAGCATGCTCTAAATCTTGAAGAGGTTTAAGAGGAAGTTTTCATTTCACACTGACTACACAGCTTGAATGAAGAAGGTCATCTCCAAAGGTTATGCTGAAAGAGTGCCAGCAGAGGATCTGGAATGCATCAATGGGAAAGTCTTGTATGCTCCACATGGTGTTTACCATCCCAGAAAAAAGGAAACTTCATGTCGTGTTTGACTGTGGGGGTGCCTTTTTAGGGAATATAACTTAATGCTCAGCTTTTACAGGGGCCAGATCTTTCTTGTTCACTGACTGGGATCATAACCAGATTCAGAAAAAACCAGTGGAGACCGTGGCGGATATTGAATCAATGTTTCATCAAGTTAAAATACCAGCAGAAGATGCAGATCTGCTGAGGTCTCTCTGGTGACCTGATGTAACCACAACCAAGATATGGTGGACTTTAGAATGGTGGTACATTTCTTTGGAGCAATTTCATCACCAAGCTGTGCCAACTTTGCCCTTAGGAAATGCACAGAAGGTGGTGAATAGTAGTTCAGCTGCAATACGGTGGATAAGGTTTTGCATTGCTTCTTTGTTGATGGTGACCTTTCATCAGTGCCCCCTGAGGAAGAATCAGTGACCCTCCATCGGTGGCTTTCAGAGTGGATAAGCAACAGATGTAGTGTGCTAGCTGTGATACTAGAGGAGCAAAGAGTAGAAGATGTGAAGAATTTGGATCAAGATATACCTTTGGTGGAGAAAGTACTAGCTGTGCAATGATGCATTCAATCTGATACTTTTATGTTTAAGATCACGATCCAGTATAGACTACCAGGCAGAAGGGGATCCTCTCTGTAGTTAGTTGCATCTATGATCCTTTAGAAATCTTGAGTCCTGTGGTGCTATCTGCAAAAAAAAAAATCCTACAAGATCTATGTAAGAAATGGCTTGGCAGGGATGACACTGTACCAGCATATACCTCTTCCCAACCTGCCAATTGCAAAATTGCAATTCCCTATTCCTAGTTCCTCTGTCTCCACCACATCTGCTCCCAGGATGAGGCTTTCCGTTCCAGGACATCTCAAATGTCCTTTTTCTTTAAGGATGGTGGTTTCCCTTCCGCTGTCATCAATGATGCCCTCACCTGCATCTCCTCCATTTCCCGCACTTTGGCCCTCATCCCATTCTCCCATCACCACAACAGGGACCATGTTCCCCTTGTCCTCACCTACCACCATATTTTCCTCCGCAACTTCTGCCACCTTCAACAGGACCCCACCACTAAGCTCATCTTTCCTTCTCTACCCCTCTCCGCTTTCCAGAGGGATTGTTCCCTCCACGACTGCCTGGTCCACACGTCCCTCCCCACAGATCTCCCAACTGGCACTTATCCCTGCAAGCGTAAGTGCTACACTTGTCCCTACACCTCCTCTCTTACCACCATTCAGGGCCTCAAACAGTCCTTCCAAGTGAGGCAACACTTCACTTGTGAGTCTGTTGGGGTCATCTATTGCATCTGGGTCTCCTGGTGCGGCTTCCTCTACATCAGTGAGACCCGGCGCAGATTGGGGGACCGCTTCGTTGAGTACCTCCGCTTCGTTTGCCACAACAGATAGGATC
Organism: Hypanus sabinus; assembly: GCF_030144855.1. Lineage (NCBI taxonomy): Eukaryota > Metazoa > Chordata > Chondrichthyes > Myliobatiformes > Dasyatidae > Hypanus > Hypanus sabinus. The sequence continues at coordinate 49,537,670 of NC_082722.1, forward strand.
TCCCGGTTGCCACCGACTTCAACTCTGCTTCACATTCCCATTCGGATATGTCCATACATGGCCTCCTCTACTGCCATGATGAGACCAAACTCAGGTTGGAGGAGCAACACTTCATATACCGTCTGGGTAGTCTCCAGCCCCTTGGCATGAACATGGAATTCTCCAACTTCAGTAATTCCCTCCCTCTCCCTTCCCCCATCCCACTTTCACTCTGCCTCCTCCTCCAGCTGCTTATCATCTCTCTCACAATTCTGCCTTCTTCTACGACCCATAGTGCTTTCCCCTTACATTCCTTCTTCACCTTTCCTGCCTATCCCCTCTCTGCTTCCCCTCCCCCACCCCTTGATCTTTCCTCTGATTGGTTTTTCACCTGGCACCTACCAGCCTTCTCCTTCCCACCCTCCCCCCACCTTCTTTATAGGGCCCCTGCCCCCTCCCTCTTCAGTCCTGATGAAGGGTCTCGGCCCGAAACGTCGACTGCTCGTTTCCACAGATGCTGCCTGACCTGCTGAGCTCCTCCAGCGTGTTGTATGTGTTGCTTTGACCACAGCATCTACCTTGTTTACTGTACCAACATCAGTTGCTCATGAGTGGACAGTTGGCAGGAAGAGCACTGCCAGATGGAAGACTTCAAGGTTTTAAGATCTGTGAAGCTCTGGATTTTGGAGAAGTTACTGCTGCACTGATACACTACTTTACAGACACAAGTGAAGATGGCTATGGAGCAGTGACCTACCTATTGTTGTACAATACATGTTCTCAAGTAGATATTGCCTTTACCTAGGATAGCTCCTTTGAAGTCGGTTTTAATCCCTCGTATGGATCTCACTGCCACTGTGATGGGGGAAGGAGTTGCACATGCAGTTTCAAAACTCAGTCTTTTAGACTGATTGTACCTCTGTGCTGAAATATATCAAGAATGAAACTTCCAGATTCTGAACCTGCATTGTAACCAGAGTTTCAGAAATCCGTAAGGTCTCACAAGCATCTCGGTGGAGGTATGTAAATACTTCAGACAACCCAGGAGATGTGGCTTCTAGAGAATTGAGGGTGAAAGCATTACTGAAGATTGAGAGCTGGGTGTCAGGGCCTCAATATCTTCTTCAGTCTGAAAGAGAGTGATCTGTGAATCCCAGTGTGTTCTGGAGAACTTCTGCTAGATGATCTGGAAGCCAAGAGGAGCGTTACAATGAATGCCATGTAGATTGAAGAGGAGATGGACGTGATAATATGTATATTACTCTTATCTTGGATCCATTTGAGGAAGACAGTGGTCCAGATTCTTAGATTTAAGAATCTGAGCTTGTTTCTTCATCGGAAGAGAAAGCAAATGAGCATTGCTCTTGCTCAGTCTGACTTGGATGAGAGGGAGAGGGAGATCTCATATTGGATGAGTTTGTCTCTCAGCGAAGGGGCTTCGAAAGGCTGAAATGGAGATCAGTGGCTTTTTCCAAAGAAAGAGATTTCTAGATGAATTCTCAAGTTTTCAGAAATCAATTAAGTGGATTTTTAACCCCCCCCCCCACCCCCCACCTGGTTCACATCATGGAGAAACATGAGAGAGATTGATCAAATTTGCACAGAAGATCCTCAATGCCACCATGAAGGTACAGAATCGTGACAAAGAAGGTTTCCTCACAATCCTTTGTGAAGTAGACGCTGCTATCAATGGTCATCCAATTATTAAAGCATCATCTCATCCTAATGATTTGGAAGCACTAACACTTAACTATCTGTTGCTTCTGAAGCTATCACCATCTTTTCCACCACGTGTATTCCAAAACAAAGACATTTACGCTCATTGTAGATGGAAGCAAGTCCAGTACATGTCAAAGTTGTTTTGGAAATGGTGGGTCAAGGAGTATTTACTACAGTTACATGAACCTCAGAAATTGTCATGTATAAAACATAATTTCCTCCCAGCAGACATTGTGTTTTTAGCTGACAATACAGCACCATGAAACTCATGGATCATGGGACGAATGATTCATGTCTTTCCAGACAAAAGAGGGTTTGTGTGGCAGGTGCACTTCAAGACCAAGACCAGTTGTCTGGACAGACCTATAGTCAAGCTCTGTCTTCTACAGAAGGCAGAGGTTTGAGGAGATACAGTCCAGAAGTTTCATGACTTTGACTTGACCTACTGGACAGAGAGTGGTGGTAAGATCACTCTGTACTGGGCTAAGTTCTGGTCACCTAATGTCCAAATGACTGTTACATGACTTATCTGGAAGAAGAAAGAACAGAGAGGACATTTGTACAGATGCTAAGATGTTTATCCTTGAAGATTTCATGTCTCCTATTTTTAGTAGTGTGTAGTTGTAATTATTGTAGTATAATAATAAGGGGCTGGAATGTAGGAGCAATGTATCTATTTTCTGTCTGTTTTGTATCTGGTGTTACGCACTTATTATGGGTCACAGCAATTTGTCATGTGGATCAGGGCGCGATATAAGTGATTGAGTTCAGTTACATATTCATGCTTTGTCTTAAGTTCATTTTAGTCTTGTTAGAGCCAGGGAGTGGGCCTGGGGTGATTTTGTTTTTATTGACCACTAATGCTTAGAATGTTATATCGTTTTAGACTGCTTCTTTCATTATATCACTAGTTCTAGTCTCAATATATTTTTATCTTTATAAGTTTATAAGTTTGTTCATCTTTGTTAGTTTGTGATAAAGGATTGAATGTACTTTCTTAGACCACTATTTTGAAGCACGTCAACCTCTGTGCTTAGTCTCTGAATGGTTTTGTTTTATTTCAAATACCTGTGTAGCTATTTTCGGGGAGCTATGATCTTGGACCCTTAACAGTGTACTGTCTCTTTACATTTGACCTACCAAAGTGCAGCACTTCACATTTGGACAGCTTAAATTCAATCTGCCATTTCTCTGTCCATATCTGCATCGGATCTATATCGGGCAATGTTCTTTGCCTGTCTTCTAATGTTTATAATGAGTCCAAAATGTGAAAGCAAGTTCAGTAGAACCAGCTCCCTTGCACAAGAGAAGGAATGAACATTCAGGAGTGAAGAGATCTGTTCTGATTGTTAGCACCTTGATAACCAAACAACAGTTTTCCTTTTCACCAACATACTCCCAATCCAGCATCTCATAAATGCAATAGAATCTGCATTTGCTAGAAATCCAATGTACACAAAATGCCGGAGGAACTCGGCAAATCAAGCAGAATCTATGGAGAGGAATAAAGTGTCGGTGTTTTGGGCTGAGACCCTTCAACAGAACCTGCTGTTCTGCATTTTGCATGTTTTATTCTGCGTCGGCAGTGATTGGGAAATTAGAAACTAAAGCATGAAGTGCGATGATTAATATGAGAAAGGCAAGTGGTACTTTTTAACAGAAAGACAAGTATTTCAATCCCTGAGTTTTTGTTGCTATATTTTCTGTTGTTTTCTTTTAAACCAATAGGGCCTATATTTCTGAATTGCATTATCTTCCCAAAGCATGATATAAAATTTGACAAATGGTAGTTGCGTGTCGATTTATGTCAATGAATACCTGTAAAGTAAGGAAAAAGTTGGCGTTCAGATCTACTTCAGTCTGTTTTGCTGCATACCCCAGAGGGGGGCTTTAAATTCCACACACTCGCATGCTACTGCCGTTACTGGACTTCAGTGAAAGACTTTATTCATTGCTCAAAGCTTTGACTTCTTGAATTACCACACCCCATGCTTATGCTTGCAAGCACTTCTGTTTCTCTTTCATTAGCAGGATTCCCTGGGTGAGCAGCACCGTGATTCAGGGGCCGTTTCAGTGATGGAAGCCCATAACACTCTGTAGACAGAGACACACGCAGCCCTCAGTCTCCTTTCACTTTTGGACAATTATGCCTCGTGTTTGCTTTAGCATATTTCCAGAACATTTGTTCAAAATGAAGTATATTTGTTTGAACTTAAAATCATTTCTCGACGGACATTAAGTGTGTTTATATTGTTCATTTTGCTTGGAATTCTTACTTTTTGGATGTATAATTTACACTGGCTACTGGAAAGTTTGGAATGTGTTCAGTCTATTTATTTTGAATGTACCAGACATGAAAAAGGAGACAACACTATTGTATGGCAGACCTCAGCACCTCTAAGACTAAAGAATAAATCATCTGTGTATGAAAGTCTATTTGAGAATAGATGGTCCATTGATTCTACCCCTTGGCTGTAGGCTGGCTGTGCTCCTCCAGGCAACCTTACTTCCCTTTTAATCTTCCCTGAAATGGTGAGTAAACATGGCACATTTGCTAAATCAGTGCTGGAGCTTATATTGACCTTTTTATTTAGGCATCTGTTCATTTGATCATCCGAGGAATAGTACACAATTGATGAGTCGGGAAGTAAAGTGTTTACTGTCTATGTGAACATATGAACAATATCTAAGGAACCTGCATATTTCAGTCATGTTGTACTGGATTTTAAAGAACACTTTCATCTTAAGATTTCCCTCCCCCTACGAATGAATTCTGCCTGTAGCTGAAAAGTTCTGAATTTCAGATGTGAAGAATTATTGTTGAGACTTGGATCATTTACCTGCAAATCTAGATGGAGCAAAGATGTTATTATTTATTATAAGGAACGGGGGGATTCTTTGTGTATTTTAGGGGAAGCAATCAGTCTCTTTCATAATATGTACTTGCATTAGTTGTACTTCAATTCTATTCAAGTCATTCAACCATACATGAGTCCTTATGAATACAGCCAAACAAAACAGCATTACTGTGGGGTCAAGGTGCAAAACATAGTACCAATAGTCACACACAGCGTAAAGCACACACAAGATAGCAAGCACAAATGGAATCACAATCACACAATAAAAGAGTCCAAAACTCGCGCCATTGATCTACTGTCAACCCCAATAGAGCTAGTCTTGTGCTGAGCAAACACTGTGGAGGGCAGCACTGATTCCAGCCTGGATGTGATGCCACGGCGCTCCCGGTGACTGGAATCTGGCAACCCCGTGGCTCGAGGCTCTGAGTCTGTCAAGGGCTGCCGAGATCTGAAGTCGACTTCAGGAGAGCTTGTCTTCTGCCCAGCAAACATCGAGAGAGCAGCACTGACTCCGTCCTGGATGCTGCACCACACTGCCCTTGGTGGAGCGCACTTGCTTCGTCGGTTGTCTCCTGGAGGGTGTAAACAGACATCACTGTGGCTTGAGACCTCGTCTTTGCTACGACGGAGGCTATGCAGCTCCCCTGCTCTCAGCCAATGAATCAGGCAGTCAAACTTGCGGCATATCAGATTAGTAATGTTCAAAAGGGTCTTGCAATCACGAGAAAAGTGACCAAGGTGGCCACTGGCTATTAGGCTGTAGGCCTCCATTGACTTGAGCGGCAGCACGTTGTGCAGCTCCTTCATTTTCTCTGCCAGCGAGCAACTCCCTAGTGGTGTAGACCTGCAGTATTTTAAGTTCTTAATGTATATAACAGGATCTTGCAATCATTAATGGTACATTTAAATAGAACAGTAGCAGCTTTGTTGACCACATAGAAGCCAATACGACTGCACGCTCTGCCATCTTCCTGGAAGCTGCTACTGTCGTGGAAGATGCTATACTTCTTGTTACTGTTTTTAGATTAGTGATGCAGGTGCGGCATGGAATTGTGAGGTTATTGGTAAATTAAGGTAACAATGTAGATGTTTGACTTTTACCAGCAAGCATTTCGAGATTGGTTGCTGATAGTCCAAGCATTTGTCAGTTTTCTTGCGTTTAAGCAAGGCATTTGGAAAAAATAAATGAAGTGAGTGAAATATGTGAGCCAAAGCCAATGCTTGGCAATATATTTGCAAGAGATCTGGGATAATGGTCTAAAATTACTTCCTGGCTATGTCCAGAATGACCATTCACATTTACTTTAAAGCAACATTGACAAAATGTGACTTATTGCTTATAGAATGTCATTTTTGAGAGGGACATGTCATACTCATAACTGGCATGAATAAAATGATGAAAAATCACTTGGGTGGTGAAGTGAGGGGCTGAAATATCAACAACTCTGATGTTTCCTTATTTAATCAAGTTGTATGACTTTGTCATTTAATAACTTCAATCACACATTTGGTTTTTTAAAATTTAAAATCTTCCCTGGAGAGATGATTAAAGCTGCAGTTGGTATTTGGCAAGAATGTACATTTACCATGGGCTGCAAGTCATTTCTCAGTTTGTTGCCAAGATTTGGCCTGGATTTGAAGCAGATAAATCAAGTTGTCTCAGCTTGGCTTCCACTTCCATGCAAAATCCTGTGCTTCTGGCTGCAGAGCCGGGGGTGTGAGCTTCATTCTTGTGGTTGTGGTCACTAATGTAGACTTCTTTTTCACAGACTGCTGAAAGGCTGTGGAGGGCACGAGTCCTGCTAGCTCATACATTCCCAAAACAGAAATGCATCTCTCACATCCAGCCGGCTAACTGTGAGGTAAGTAAGTGTATTGCTTTTTTTTCAGTTTTAAACTACTGATTACTCTGAACAGGAAACATTTTAAAACTGCTACGGTATGGTCTATAAATCCTGAGAGTATGTTCGGCTGTAAATAGTTAGCTAAGCTTGGCAATCCTTTCTGCTTTTGGGGGAAAAAATGAAAATTGCTTAATGGAGCAGGTCTGAAGTATTTCTGTTTTTTGCATTGTGATGTCATACTGTATTGCAGTGAACTTTGTGGCAATGAGCAGTGTTGTTTGTACTATTCTGTTAAAATGCAGAAGATCTTATTCATCTGTTTCACTGTTGGTCTTTAAAAAAAGATTTCAGTGAGTGTACTGCAGCAAAGAACTTTCAGTACATTTCACTTACTGGCCAAAAAGAACCTAAATTGAAGTATTAAACACCTAATTGGCAAGGCAGTTCTATGAAACTCATCAAAATGGTATGATTTTGGCTTTTCAGAATGTAAACAATTACAATGTTGCAGCTTTTTATGTCTGATAAGTATAATGATGACATTGCAGTGCTTTAATTCTAATCCTTTTCTTCAAATTCAAGTGGAAACAGTAATTTTTTTAAAAGTTATTTATGCTTCAATAATAAGAATAATCTCTCTAATTCTAGTCCATTGAGATAGTTCTTAAACTCACTTTTAAAAGTAAATGTTGGCTTCCTCTATGGTGTTTGGATTGTGAAAATATACTGCATGTTCTTCTGACACTTACTGATTGGTAAACAGCTCTGTTTATTGAGCCAATAGTAGCATGTACTTTAGTTTTGTACAGTTTAAACTGACTGAACTGGCTTCATTAAGTTGAATGATCTGGCGGATGTGTGAAGTGCTGGATTTGCCAGGCCAGGCCAGGTTTTTAGGGCATTAACTGAATAAGGTCTTTTTTTTCCCAATTCTAATTCCGGATAAAAATCTCAGAATGCAGACTATACCTGGAGCTATCATTGTACCTCCTTCAAAATCAAAATGACTGAGTCTGTCATGTGCAATTATTGTCTCCCTACCAGCCTTTATTATTCACTAAATCCTACATTAATAAGTATTGACAATTTATGACACTTAGTGTTTACTTTTAAAACTGCTACATGAAATACAGGGGTTCATCTTAAAATGGAAAATGAATTTTAAAAAATAAGCAACTTTGTGTTCTTCCATTGACATTTTTCAAGAGGGTCTAGTAAAGCCTAGTAGATCAAGAACATAGTTCTCCTCCAATATATTATTGTTATGGCTGTTAGAAAATACGTTTTCACTCAGTGTGATGCATTATAACTATAGTTTAAAACTGTGCTCTTCATAATGAAGATTCTGATTTCAAATTTGTGTCCATTTTGAATCCGTCTCAGAGAATGAGTAGTAATCCATTTGATGTGAAGAATTTTATTTATCCCAGTGATCAGCACATTAACTGCATTAAATTTAACTATAGATGGTGCAGACTTTGATTTGCGGAGAACGTCTTGTGCAAAACAAGTGAAATTTACCTTTTTCATGCATTCCACATTGTTCAGTGTTCAGAGAAGATGATGAAAGAGAGGGTATTAGTTCAAAATGGAAGTGAAAGACATTATCGTACTAAAATGCAAATGTTTGCTAACTACAATTTTGACTATAAATGACTGGATGATAACTTTAACTTCTAAGCTACATATTCATAAATATTAGCAACTAATGTAATTTATATTTCAGATAAGCTTGTTCTTTCTGGTAACTTCAGTTACTTGTGCAACTCACATGGATGTTTAAGCAAGCACATGTTCAACCAGTGATTTAAAAAATTATCATCAGAAAATCTCTGAGTGAAAGGGAATTATCCAGCCAAACAAGGAGACGGGAGACTGTTTCCATCACCTCAGATCTGAGAGGTTTGAAATTACAGAAAACAGCTGCTGTTAGTCTCAAGGAAAGGCCTGTATTTGCCAGATGCTTTGAGACCCACTCCTCAGTGCAAACTGACTGCATTGTTTGCTGTGGCCTGTCCAAAACTAGTCCTTATAGACAGCCTCACCAAACTGAGCTGTGGGCAGTTTCTTATCGGTAGAATGTTAGTGAAAGGTGGGGATGTGTGTCTGGTTCCCAGAACAACAGTGACCAGTGAGAGTTGTGTACCTGTGAGGACCAAGAGCTCTATAACAAATCATGTGGGGTATTGCCCATCCTAACTTAACCTCTGATGCATAGATTTTCTCAAGTAGATTGTGCAATAAATAATGACTATGGTATTGCTTTTCTCAGATTTAATTTTATGGAGCATATGTTTCCTCTCTAGTCTCTTTAGTTTATTTCTGCAGTTTTCTTGTTCTTTTATCTGTCTTGGACAGTTTCCATAATGCTAACATCCTCCTCAGAATATATCTACAGTGATTATTTGTTCCTCCTGACTGCCTAGTTTATGCAAAGCTTCTTTGCCTCTTTACTTTATAGCTTGTGGATATTCATCACTGGGCAAATTTGAAAGGCAAACATTTTCAGCCATAGATTAACCTTCTGTTATGCACTATATGAAAAGATGGTGGATGAACATTCAGTTTTTGGGAAGAATTGGATCAGAATTTGAAAGATAAAATGTTTTTGCTGAGGGTAAAGTGTTTGAAAAAGGATCAGATTGAATCTCTGTTACAAGTAGTAAAGCTGGGCCTCTATCCACGCTGTAACAATGTTGTAAAAGTTAAGCTACAATGCAAGTTATTTTAGTAATTATTGAAGCAAGAGTTCCCTCTGCTAAAACCAAGTTGAGATATTTTCACCTCACAGGAAGAATTATGGAATGCACTTGCAAAGGTTATTATGTCAAAATATGGTCAAAGCAAAAAACTGCAGAGAGTTGTGGACATAGTTCAGAACGTAACAGAAGCCAATCTCCACTCCATTGACAGAGTCTGTATTTATCGCTGCCAACATATGAAATACCACATCCCCTCACCCATCCTGGACATTCTCTCTTCTCCCCCATCCCATCAGGCAAAAGATGCAAAAGCCTCAATGTACATATCAGCAGGCTGAAGGGCACCTTCTTTCGTACCATTTTAAGAATGTTCAACGATCCCTAGCAAGATACAATGGTTTCTTGACCTCTTAATTTACCTCATTATAATCTTGCATTTTATTCTTTGCCTGCACTGTAATTTATCTGAAACTGTCACACTTCATTCTGCATTCTGTAATTGTTTTCCTTTGGACTGTCTGATGCACTGATGTGATGAAATGATCTGTATGGATCACGTGCAGAATAGTTTTTCACAGTGGCTCAGTACATGTAACTGTCAACTAATTTACCAATTTTAATTGGTGTGTGACTGTAGCACATTTGTAATAAGAACACTTTTTAGCAAAAAGTTATAATCTTATAATCATTGAAAGTAGTACAAATTAGATTAGATTAATGGAATTAGAGGCTGTGGTTGAATTCTGCATCAAAGTGGTCAGATATTCTCTTGCTTATGAGATCCTCAGAAAGTAATTGGTATAACTTCTGCGTAGTTATTTAAGCAAGATTGGTATCAAAGATTTTGGGCCCAATTAGGAGAAAGCTCTTGATGGTAGAGCTTCAAGCCTTGCTCTGCAGACCATGTAAAAACATTTCTCTGTCGCCTTTCTTTGGATTTTCATAGTCTTTCTAATATCTCCTGTATAACTTTCTTTTAAAAAACTTTTTGCTTGTTCTATTCCACATTTTCCATCTTCATCACCCTAACTGGTTTTAAGCTTTGTTTCACTGGCACTTCAGAGATAGAAGGTAAGAATATCAGAATGAGAGGATGGGCTACTAGTGTAAACCCTGTTGGTAGAGGTATTCAGGATTGAGGAGTATGGGTAGGAAGAATACACTCAATACATTCTCAAACAAAGCGAGGAACTGACAATCTCTTCAGTGGGAATTCAATAAAATACACTTCTGTTGGGGTTGTCTGTTTTTTTGTTCTTTCAAGTTGGTCTCTATTCTTTCTGCAGTATTTCATTTCTGTGATATTCCTGCAGTGACGTTTCTCTTTTCAACATCTGTATCAAACATAAGGTTTGTTTAATTCACAATTTGGGCTGTTGGCATTACTGAATTGTCCATTCATAGCTACCCATGGGAAGATAGTGATGCATCCACATTTTGAACTGCTGTCATCCTTCTGATTGTATTTCCATAATTGGAATTGCTTTATTATTGTCATATATACTGAGGTACAGTGAAAAACTTATCTTGCATACTGTTCACATAGATGAAATCATTAGACAGTGCATTGAGATAGCACAATGTCAAACAAGAACAGAAAGCAGAATAAAACGCAATAGTTACAGAGAAAGTGCAGAGCAGGTAGACAGTAAGTGCACAATCATAACAAGATAGATTGTGAGGTCAAAAGTCCATCTTCTCATACTAAGGAACTGTTAAGTTCTCTTAACAATGGGTTAGAAGCTGTCTTTGAGCATGGTGATATGTCCCTTCAGACTTTTGTATTGTCTGCCCGATAGAAGAGGGCAGGCAAGACAATCTCCAGGTCTGATGGGGTCTTTTGACTATGTTGCAATTTTTCAAAATTCCTTTAGTTTTTATTGTGATTTTGAATTTCAAGTTCTGTATGTTTAATTTAAATAAAATCAATAGTCAATAAAATACAATTATTTAAATAAAAATAAGGTTCAATAGTGAAAGTTAGTGGTCAGTAATGATAGAAAGATAAGTAGCCACAAATTTCACTCTTCCAGGACTCAGATAGATTGAAAGCAGAACCAAGTGCCAAATCTCTGCAACTTTGTCAGTGTGACCCTCAACTGATTTGAGCTTATGGGCTTTGTATGCCCATTCACTTTCAGTGCTCATGTTTGAAAAGCAGTCCATTTCCCCACTTGAAACTATCAGAAAATTTCAAGTGGATGAAGAATCTGGACAAATTAAATATTGTTAGCTGAAGCTAAAGGAACTTCCCACTGAAAGGAGGAATTTTTCGTGGTTCAGGATGGAAGCAAGGCAGACAGCAATGGAAACCTATCATTTTTCTTTGGGATCAAATGCAGAACTCTTGAAACACAAGTTAAAGCAATAGTCTAACTGTGGTATTGTCATTAGAATGTGAAATATGCATGCAAACAAAAACCTGGTTTCTGAAGGATAAACATCCTTTCTACTTTTCATGAAGAGCAGGTTAAAATTGAAAATGAAGGAGAGCCCAATTTTGTCAGTTTTTAAAGTTATCTGCCTGTTTAATGTTTTGATTGGCAGAATTAAATTCAATGATTGTTTCTGGGTATCCCTGAGAAAATTGCTCTGATGTCATTATATTTGGATCTCCCGATACCATTTTATGACAGCCATTAAACAACAAAAATCTGAAAACATCGAAACAATGATGCATTTCTCAAATATTGGAATCTGTACTCTGCGTGAATTGAATGCTGCCCCATCCTTGAGTTCATGATTTTCAAATTGGAGCAGTTACAGGTGATAACTTGGGAAAAAAAGGTACAATTTTGGGCAGTTTAAAAGTCCAAATTTCAAAGTAGTGTTTTTTGTTGAATGCTGTTACTTCACGAAACAGCACTGTCAGTGTACTTTGAGCCCTGACTTCAAAACAGAGTTAGTGATCACGATCACACCCTACTCTTCTTTGTGTTTCTTTACTTCAGCAAGTGCAAAACTGAACGTCTCTCAGTTGTATTGCAAGTATTGCATCTGGCCATTTCATTGCAAAATCAAGGAAAGGTAAAATTATCCAGGGGTTTTTCTTTGGATGTCCAGCAGTTGATCCTTATTGCGAGACTGGTGAGGAATGGCATGGCAAAATTGCATCAACTGTGCTTTTAGAAGCTTCTCCTAGCATTAATTCTTTGCCTAGGCATTTGACTAGATCTTTAGTCACTACAGAGTACCCAGTGATCTATAGTTTCCTCTCATTTGCTTACTATTTGGCTTCCAAGTTTGCCAATGATACAAAAATAGGTGGAAGGGCCTATTGTGATTCTACAAAAGGGGTTTACATAGAATGACTGATTGATAAACCCAGAAAATGGAGCTCCAAAGTTGGGAAGTTTGAATTCGCGTACCAATAGGAGGAATCAAAAGGCTGATTATTCCCTAAATGGAGAAACAAGCTATAAGTGAAGTGCAGATAGATCTTGGTGTTATAGTGCCATGAATTTCAAATAAAAAGCTGGCACACTAAGGCATATGGCATTTTGGCCTTTGTTGTGAAGGTGTTGTTTCACCTGTAAAAGTTATTGATGAGGTTTCACCTAGGGTTCTGTGCAGTTTTGCTCCCCTTACCTAATTAAGGTAGCTTTGTAGGGAGTGCCATTCACCAGGCTGCATGGGACGAGTGGCTTTTCCTATTGGAGTCTAGACAGTTTGGGTCTGTATTTCAGAACAGGTTTAATATCACTGCCTTGTGATGAGAAAATTGTTGTTTTGCATCAGTACATTGCAAAGACAAAATTACTATAACTTGTGGAATAACAAAGGAATAATGAGATAGTATTCATGGCCTGTATTGATGGCAAAGGGGTTGCAGCTGTTCCTGAATCATTGAGTGTGTGTCTTTAGGCTCCTCTATTACCTCAATGATAGTACAAGGGATGATTGATAAGTTTGTGGCCTAAGGTAGAAGGAGTCAATATTAGAAAACCTAGCACATTCATTTTTCAACATAGTCCCCTCCGACCTTTACAAACGTAGTCCCACGGTCATGGAGCATACGGATCTTGGACCTCCAGAAAGTGTCCACAGCAGGGGTGATTGATACGTTCATGGCCGAAGGCAGAAGTTAAGTTATATAGCTGTCTTTACATGCACATGCAGTTCATCTCTTTGAGTGATTATGCAGAAAGTTTGAAGTTAACAAGTCATCTCTTTCTACCCTAGGCCACGAACTTATCAATCACCCGATGAGTTATTAACTTCAAACTTTCTGCATAATCACTCAAAGAGTTGAACTGCACGTGCATGTAATGAGAGCTGTATAACTCATCTCCTTCTACGTCAGTAGGCTGAAAGGCCTATTATTTGCAATTTCTAAATCAATGACTCTGAGGTGTTCCAACCCTATCACAAAGGAATGCTTGTAGCATTTTGCTTTAGAGGTAAAACCTCCTGCTGCAGCAGTTTTTGTTAAAGCATTTTTGTTGGATCCCTAGTTGGTGATTATCCGTTATGTTTCTACTCTCTACTTCTAGTGACAGATGTCGGCTCACCTGTTTATTGCAGATGACTAAATATAAATGGCTGAGCATTTGCATAGTAGGACAGCTCTCCAACGTAAGCCTATTGCATGAAATTAAATTTGCTCCTTCCTTCAAAAGTTTATGAAGTATGAAACACCAAAAATAAAGATTAACTATGACTGATTAAATGTGAAAGTATGAAAGAATGGTTTACACAAAGTTACTTGTTTACTTAATATTACATATTGCAAAGCTGAAAATAATTATTTTTCATGGCGTCTTATATAATTATTTTAATTAATTGCATTCAGATTGTATCAACTTCATATTTTACTTTAATCTGGATGATTGATTGAAAGTAAAGTTCATATTTAATTGAAGTTAGTTAATGAATTGTATCTTGGTAATGCTTCCATGCATGCATCACTTGAAAGTGTAACTTTTTTCCTCAAAGTGACTATTGCTGCATCCCAGTCCAGAGAACTCTAACATTACGAGGGAAAGATCATCAGGCACATTGGAACCCTCCAGATCCTTCCATGTCACATGCAATCTTGATTTAAAAATACTTTGCTGGCCCTTCTTGATTTATGAAATTGCTAACACAACAGCACTGTGACAAATCTTCATCAGAAGGATAACAGTGAAGGAGATGGTTCCCCTCACCTTGTCAAGATGAATATGCATGAACAATAACTGCTGGCCTTGCCAGTGGTATTTGCATCCTGAAAAAAAGGATAATTTTATTTTTAATTAACTTATAATAAAAACTACAGTGCCTGTAAAATGTATCCCCCCCCCCCCCGGGACATTTTCATGTTTTATTGTTTTACAACAATGAATCACAGTGGATTTAATTTGGTTTTTTTGACATTGATCAACAGAAAAAGAGTCTTTCATGTCAAAGTGAAAACTGATCTCTACAAAGTGATATAAACTCATTACAAATATAAAACACAAAATAATTCATTGCATAAAGTCAGTATTTAATAAATGTGCCTATGACAGCAACTACAGCCTTGAGCCTGTGTGGATAGGTTTCTATCAGCTTTGCAAATCTGGACACTGCAATTTTTCTGCATTCTTCTCTACAAAACTGCTTAAGCTCTATCAGGTTGCATGGGGATTGTGAATGAACGGCCCTTTTCAACTCCAGCCACAAATTCTCAATTGGATTGAGGTCTGGACTTTGAGTTGGCCACTCCAGGACATTAATGTTGTTGTTTTTAAGCCATTCCTGTGTAGCTTTGGCTTTATGCTTGGGGTCATCGTCTTGCTAGAAAAACAAATCCTCTCCAAAATCGCAGTTCTCTTACAGACTACATCAGGTTTTCCTCTAGGATTTCCCTTTATTTTGCTGCATTCATTTTATCCTCTACCCTCACAAGCCTTCCAGGGCTGCAGTGAAGCATCCCCGCAGCATGATGTGGCCACCACCATGCTTCACGGTAGGGATGGTATGTTTTTGATGATGTGCATAGCATTTAGTCTGATAGCTAAAATTTGGTTTCATCAGACCATAGAACCTTCTTCCATCTGACTTCAGAGACTCCCGCCTGCTTCAGTCAAACTCTAGCTGAGATTTCATGTGAGTTTTTTTTCAACAGTGGCTTTCTCTTTTCCACTCTCCCATAAAGCTTCAATAGTTATTGTACGTGCAGTCTCTCCCATCTCAGCCACTCAAGCTTGTATCTCCTCCAGAGTTGTTCCTTGCTGGACTCCCTCACCAATCCCCTTCTTGCATGGTCACTTAGTTTTTGAGGACAGCCTCCTCTAGGCAGATTTATAGCTCTGCCATATTCTTTCCGTTAATGATTGACTTAGCTGTACTCTAGGGGATATTAAGCTACCTGAAAATTTTCTTGTATCCGTCTCTTGACTTGTACTTTTCAATAAACTTTTCGTGGACTTGCTTGGAGTATTCTTTTGTCTTCATAGTTAGTTTTTGCCACACTTTGACTGCACATGGGTCTGCAAAAATAGATCTCTGTTTAACTAATTAAGTGACTTCTAAAACCAATTGGCTGTACCAGTGATGATTTGGTGTGTCATATTAAAGGAGGTGGGAGAATGAATACTTAAGCAACCAATTATTTAGTGTTTTTATTTGTAATTAATTTAGATCAGTTTGTAGAATTCTGTTTTCACTATGACACGAAAGAGTCTTTTTCTGTTGATCAGTTAAATCTACTGTGATTCAATGTTGTAAAACAATAAAACATGAAAAAAGGAGTGAATACTTTTTACTGACACTGTAGATCTACTTCCTAGAACCTCTGTTATATAACCTGTGTAAATTTTCTGAAAATGGTCTGACTATGTAAAATAATTTTCTTCCAAACAAAAATCTTACTGTAAAGAATATTTTATATAAATGATCACTTTTCATTTTTTAATTCCTTTTGAACTAAAAATGAAAATATCTTTGAATAATGAAATAAGTCACTACCATCAAAATACTTAATCTTTATATATTGCAAAATTTCAAAAGACATTTTCTGCCAGTTAAATTCATTTATATTTCTCTAGCTGATGAATATAAAATTTTATGAAGGAGATATGATTCAAAAAGTTTGCAAAGTAGAATGTGTGACAGAAACTGGTTATATTACCTAAAAATTGGATCTTGAGGAGCCAATTTTTATGCATTACTGCACCCAGTTTTAGGTGAAAATCTATTCATGTATCCTTTGGAAGTAACCAGAATTAAGTAGGATGTACAAAGGGTAAATGGTTATCCTATAGGAGGCTAAACCTCTGAAAATGAATGCACCATCTTTACACATATTTTTCCTTGTCAGGTAAGCTGTACCTTCTTAGCCTTGTAAATGGCCAAGGTCTAGGCAACAACAGGACTTTCATAAACATAAGAGATTCTGCAGATGCTGGAAATCCACAGTAACATATAAAATACTGGTGGAACGTAGCAGATCAGGCAGTATCTGTGGATATGAATAAACATCCAGCATTTTGGGCCAAGACTGGAAAGGAAGGGGGATGTGCAATAAAAAGGTGAGGTGAGGGGAAGGAGAACTAGCTAGAAGGTGATGGGTGAATCCAGGTGAGTTGGAAAGGGCTGCAGAAGTAGGAGTCTGATAAGAAAAGAGTGTGAACCATGGGAGAAAGGGAAGGAGGAGGCACCGCGGGAAGGTGATAGGCAGATGAGAAGAAGTAAAAGGCCAGAGAGGGGAGTAGAAGAAGAGAGGAAGGCAGAAGGAAAAAAATTACTGGAAGGAGAAATGGACATTCTTGCCATCAGGTTGGAGGGTACCTAGATGGAATATGAGGCGTTGCTCCTGAGAGTGTCCTTGTTGTGGCAAAAGAAGAGGCCATGGACTAATGTGTCAGAAAGGAAATGAGGTTTGGAATTAAATAGGAATGTATCACAACTTTCATGCCATCTATATTGAACAGTCCAAATCATTGGATGCTCAAGCTTCTGTGTCAATCAGACCAGAAAATATTTAACTGACAGCCAAAGATAATAATGTTGATAAAAGATTAGAAAATACAGTGGCTCTACTGTGGACAATTAATTAATTTTGTTTTCCAAACATTTTCACTTTTAAGCATCTTTTCTTCTGCTGGGAAAATAATAAATTGATCAATGCCTGCATTGGTGTATTGAGCAGTTATTTTCAGTGGGCCACAAACTTTATTTGAGGAGCTGCCACTCAAAGATATAATTATATGCGGGTGTTATTCAGGAATACGTGGAAGTGTGTGTAAATCTAAACCCAGGCAGTCATGAGATAGAAGCTAATGGATGTGTCTTTGCTGGAGGAGATACTGGACTCTTTACTCTCTAAAGAGGGACCAATCTGGGCTGAGTTCCTAACAAAAAACCTGGAACCAGCTCTGATAATTTCTGATTGTATCATTGTGAAGCAAACTTCCAGGTGCAGCTCTATGTGAGTATTCTACTTAAAGTCACAAGTCAACTAGGAATATGTTTTGCATTGGGTACTACTGTGGGTGTGGACTCCTCCATGATGTAGTACATCAGATACATGAAAGTCGCAGGATAAAAATCAGACTGGCAGACTACAACTTGCATCATGTCCCTAATTTTCAATGCTTCATTTCTCACTGAAACTGGATGATTGCAGAAAAAGTGAATGCTTTATTAAGAAAAAATATCTGACAGTGGTATCCAGATCAGTTGTCATCTTGTATGTCAAATATTACTTTTTTTCACTCCTCATTGGACATTCCTCATTGATTGCCAAAATACTTAGTACAGAATAGTACAGTGTAGGAACAGGCCCTTTGTGCTCACAATGTTCTGCCAGACTTTACCTAATGCCCAACTAAACTAATCCCTTCTGCCTACTTAACATCCATATCCTTTCATCTACCTAACTAAGTATATCCTAACATACTTACCTCCACCACCACCCTGGACACCCACCACTCTCTGTAAAAAAAAAACTTGCTTTACATGTCTTCCTTGATTTGCCATCACTCACTTTAAATGCATATTCTCCGGGTACAGCCCTGGGAGAAAAGTACTGGCAGCCTACTCAGTCAGTCTCTCTCATTATCTATAAAGCTCTATCACATCTCCACTCAGCCCCCACTGCTCAAGCGAAAACAGCCCAAGTTTGTCCGACCTGTCCTTGTAGCACAAGCCTTTGAATCCAGGCAGAATCTGGTAACTTAATTCACATCTGTGGATATCCAGTAACTTTTCCATTTTTAGCTCAATTTGATGAATACTCACAGAAAATTCAGTTGCCTTTAATTTAAAGTGTGCTTCTTGGTTGAATTCAATAATATTATGAAAGAATTTCAACACTAACTTGAAATACTGCAGTAGGAGAAATGCTAGTCTAATTACACAGTTCTTAAGGAAGATACTGACTAAATGTTAAGTAATACATGCAATGGAAAATCATTAGACAGAATTTTTCCAGATCATATAGTTCAGAAGTAAGAATGTTAACAGGGCCAGACTACTGGCAGGTAACTTGTGCATTCCCTTTCTATGGCTGGACCAATACCAATGGGAAGGAAATGTAGAGATTCACACCCTGAAGGAAAAAGCAAAGTTCAGTAGCGCTTTCAATTGTATGAATGTGAATTAGAAAGCATCAATAAGTACATGTTTCCTTGCCCAATTTTAAAAACTTCACACTGCAAGAATTGACCAAAAATGAGAATGAGTGAAAATTAATTGGAACTGTGGAAAAAGAAAGCAATATATTATTCTGCTGTTAAGGTCCCAAGCTGATGTTTTTCTCCAGAGTAACACACATAAATTGATGGAGGAACTCAGCAGGCCAGACAGCATCTATGGAAAAAAAGGTACAGTCGATGTTTAAGGCCGAAACCCTTCGGCAGGACTGATGATGGATTTCATCAGGGTTTCAATATATGCAAACACTTCAGACCAGCAGATTTACTTTAAGCTGGTTCCATTCACAGAAGTAAGCCAATACTTGACACCATTGTTCAAAATGTCTTTTATTCTTTACATTTAACACATTTTTGAATGAAATGCATTTTAAGTATGGAAATAGTAATAAGCTGCAGTACTGCTGTTCAAACATTATGAATCAATGCCTTAAATATATTAACTACATTTTTATGGCAACTGATTTCAAGTGCTGTACAGTTTCTGCTGTTAATAGTGAAAGTGGAGACTAACAAGGATGATCATCCAGTGGTTTCAGGCCACACAGCTGCCACATTCTACTGACCATACTCATTCGATGAGTCACTGTATAATCTAGGCTATTAACTTTTTACATCTTTGTTCAATGATTTTGTGGTCATAAATGTTTTGGCAAGTCTAGGTCAACAAGACATCACAAGTTAATTCATTTAAAAATATTCACGCAATAGGTCCCAATGAAGGAAAACAAAATTATTTTGCTCTCAGACCTATCATGTAATTAGAAGCTGCTGTATTGTGCAAAAGTCTTAGGCACATATATATAGCTAGAGTTTCTAAGACTTTTGCACAGTACAATAGTAAGTTTATGTATTGTACTATAGTGCTGCCATAAGAAAATCATGATGTCTGAGTGATGATAAACTTGATTCTCATATTAATCTCTATTGTGGACTGAGAATGGGAAGGAAGCCGGGAGAGGGGAATTATGGTTGGGAAAAGGGAGGAGTGAGGGGAGGGAGTGGAAAGCACCAGAGAGACATTCTGTAATGATCAATAAACCAATTGTTTGGAATCAAATGACCTTGCCTGGTGTCTCAGGGATGGATGTGTCTGTACCTGCCGTGGCACTCCTTCTCTGCCATCCGTCCCACACCCCTTGCTCGACACTCCACCCTCGCCATTCCCAATGTCATTTGATCCTGCCAGATTTACAAACTCTCCGCTCCATATTGCAAACCCTGGCTTTTGCACAGTACTAAATATCAGATCACAAATCCAAAAATTAAAAATACACTATACCATTCAATTTTGTAGTTGCATATTTACTTAGCTCCGAAATAAGACAACAGCATTGCAGATAAAATAAACTTGAATGTTCCACACAAGTGGTAGGCGTTATTTGCAAAGAATCATGCCAGAGAGCACTTAGTTCCAAATGGTTTGTGAAAGCTCGTCTGGACAGTCTATAGATCAGCGAATCAGTTTGACACAAAGTTAACTGCAAAATATGTTCACCAATAGCGGTTTCCAGAAAAAGGGCTGTTCTGTTTAACTTTTTATATGCAGCTTTATTCCAAATTAGAACAGCAATAATGTGACAGAATTCTGTTGACAACATTCCAATCTTAACTGGTAACTAACTGTTACAGTATGGACACTATTATGTTGTCAATAAACTGATTGTTTATAAAGCTCATTTCTGAAAGCAACATAAAAAGTGAAAGAATAATCCACTCACAGTAGGATTTCAACCCTAAGACATTTTAATAATTTGTCTTTAATTATCTTTGGGCAGGGTAGGAGGGCGTGTAAGTTGCTCCTGACTAGGACCTCCTTTCTTCTCAGTGAGAATATTTAAAGGTGGGAAATGCAACCCACCTTCTCACATTGCTTAGTTAAAGCAAAGACCACAGAGAAGTACAATGCAAAAAAGCCAAGACCCAAGGTTTTTCGTTCTGCTGCTGATTTATTTTACAGATGAAATCCTATCATTTCTGTGATGATTTTGGGGTGGGGCCAGACTTGTGGCTCAAAGTTACTCAAACTGTTGCAAATTCAACAAGCCAATGGCAATGACAGCACAGAGTCCTTTGAGTAAGATTAGTAACAATATACTTAAAAATATCTTCCTAAGATATTAGGAAGAAATACCTTAATTTCTTCCTAATAAGATTTACCTTCTGAAGACTCGATCTGTTCTTGTGATCTGGATTACAAAAAAAGGGGAAGGGATTGCACAATTTGAGTTTTACAGTTGATTTCCCCAAATGGTTTCAAGTACTATCTCAATGTTAGATTTTAGTCAAGACTTGCTTGTGCAGGGGAAACCCAATTAATCCCATGAGTTGAGGAAATCTTTTGGTTGATCTGTGATCTGCAAAGACACCACTTTGAAGTGGCTTCTGAAAGTACTGGAAGAAAAATAAGAGTTTTTAAAATAATTGTTTTTCTTTTTGAACAGTAGATGTCTAAATCCCTTGCAGGAATAAAGGCATATAGAACAAAGGTACACCCAAAGGGTTACAGATTGCGGTGATGTACAATCCTGTTACTGATCTTGGACCACAGAATTTCATAGATGGTAACTTCTAGGTAGCTAGATCTGTTTATTTGTTTCACTGGATATAGTGATTGAGCTGTGTAACACATAGGCTCCAGAGGAAGGTTGTATTTTAAAATGCGTTGATAAAGGTGTAGCTGCTTAGCATTGCCTCATGTAGTTCTGTCAACAGCAATGATCTCAGTCAGTCTTTCTGAACTCAGGTGGTGGTAGTACCACTGTATATCCCTCCAGCTAGACCATGAACAATGATCTTTCAAGTAGTGTTCATTAAAGAGGAGTGCTGATTCTTCACCTGAAAGAGTAAAATGACTTATCATCAGCAGATTCCTTGCCCTTGTTTGATCTGATGCTCTGAGCCCTCATGGAATCCAAAGTTGAGCAGTTATGCTGGCACATCTGATGAATTCAACCAACTCGTGCAGCGGTGGACAATGAAACATTCTGGAACAGTGTTAGATCAATATTGTCCTGTTTGTATAACTTTGACAGATTTTGCTTTTATTAGTTTCCCTACTTGGTCACTGGTCTTCATACCGAATATTGGTTATGTAAGGGTTATGTTCCAAAGAACTATCTGTAAGCCATTTCCTTTTGAGTCAGAGATGCTCGTTTTCTATAGTAACACATATCATATTGTTGTATATACACTTGTTAGAATTAGTACATTTCTTGAATAAGCACCCTAATGCTACCCACAATTAAATTAGTGGAAGATATACTGTACTCAGTAATTAATATTACTATGAAATATTATTAGCTTAAAATGTTTTAAAATGTATGGGAAAATTTGTCTTCAGTCCAATTCTGTAATCCATCTATTTGTAACCTAGGGAGTGCCTGTATTGCTAAACAGCTTCTTTATCTCCTCCTCCTGAACATCTATTTTTGTATCATTAGAAAATCCATTTTAATCCCTTTATGTAAATCTTCAGTACAGATTATAAAAAAGATGAAGCCCTCTAGTTACTGATTGGCAATTCTAAAATAAACTATTTATCCCAGTTAACACACACAAAATGCTACAGAAACTCAGCAGGCCAGGCAGCATCTATGGAAAGAAGTAAAGTCAACGTTTCAGGATGAAACCCTGCGACAGGACTGGAGAAAAAAAGTTGAGAAGTACATTTGAAATATGGGGGAGGGGAGAGAGAAAAACAAGGTGATAGGTGAAACTGGGAAGGGGGAGGGATGAAGTAAGTAGCTGGGAAGTTGATCCCAAAACTTTATTTTCTGTCTGTTAGCCACTCCTTTATCGAAAATACCTTCAGTTCATGACTTCTTACACTAAGCAGCATCTGAGCGAATGCCTTTTGGGAATCCAAATATATTACCTGTACTGCATGAATATGATTTCTTCTTGCATAGGTGCCTCTTTTAGCAATTGGAGCAGCAGAATATTTGAAGCTGGTGAAACCAAATGCTTAATAGATCTGTTTTTTGTAGAATCTGTTGTCCTGTCTTTAAGACCCAAATAACAGCTTAAAAGACTGGCATCTATACAATAAATATTTTTGATTAGAAGAGACTGCATGTTCCTCAAGTAAATATTTCAGTTGTAGAAATTATTTCCTGTGCTGATTTTAAAGAGTTTAGGCAAAAGTCCACCCTTAGCCTTGATGATTCAATGCTGAGCAGCGAAGGTTCATTGAGATGAGCTTCTTAAAACTACTATGTTAGGGCTATTTTATCAAGATGTTTTTTTTTGTCTTGGAGCATTTTAAAATTGGACCCAGATCACTTTGAGATATTTTTTGATTTCCTGGTATTTCTGCTTTTATTTCTTCACAGTGCTGTTCTTGCATTTCAAGTACCACATTGGTACAGGAATGCAGGTTACAGTTGGGAAAGACATGTGGGTGGAACTTGTAAAGCACTAACATCAGAAGTCCGTTGGGTTAAACAGATGAGAAACCCATTGCCTGGCCCACCACTGCAGTCCGGTACTGTGGGAGTGTGTACCCAAGAGGTTCTGTCTTTAGAGAGAATGAGGAAAAATTTAGTCCTTAATGCCTTCTCTTAAAAGATATTAAAATTTATGATTTCATTTAAATGGCATATATCTATGCAAAGACTTGAGGCAATGTCACTAAACGTAAATTAAAATTAAAAAAAAACTGCGGACACTGGAAATCAGAATCAGATTTAATATCACCGGCATATGTCCTGAAATTTGTTAACTTTATGGCAGCAGTACAATGAACCCAACTCCCATGATAAATGATAAATAAGTATAGAGAAAAAAACTGATTTGCATTATGTATTTAATTGTGTGTGTATATAAACAGAAATTTTTTCGGAAGTAGTGAGGTAGTGTTCATGGGTTCAATGTCCATTTAGAAATCAGATGGCAGAGGGGAAGAGGCTGCTCTTGAATGGCTGAATGTGTGTCTTCGGGCTTCTGTACCTCCACACTGTTACCATCAGGAAGCAGAGGGTGTGTCCTGGATGGTGGGGATCCTTAGTCTTGCCCTCAATACCAAGCAGGAATACAAAAAAAAATTGTTGATAATATTGTTATGGCCAGAAACACAGCAGCTGAAAGAGGAGGTGGCAGTGATTCAAAGTTCATTTACTATTTAAGTATGTATCCATATACAAATCTTGAGATTCGCCTTCTCCAGGTAGCCATGAAACAAAGAAAAAAACATGAAAGTCATTCAGAGAGGAAAATCAAAACCCATCCCCTGCACACAAAGAAGAACGGCATCCCAATCATCATCCCTGGACTCCCCTTTGCCCACACAAAATGGAACAAGAACATCAGTCCTAACACACCCCCCCCTTCACAAAATGAAATAGGATTATCGACCTCCAGACCCATGCCCCTCAAACAACAAAACAGAAAGAAATGGGTGAAAAACACAAGTCTGAGGAAGTTCATGAATGCAATAGCCCAATCTATAACACAGAAGCACGGTAACGTCTTCCCTCATCAATAAAGAGAGAGGCACCATACGAGTGCAGAGGCCTACCCACCTGCCATAGCGAGCCACACAGCAATAAGCCACTCACAGTCTCCTCAGCAGCAATCAAAAGGAAGGCAGTTGGTGCTGAACTCTCCCTTGCCTCCACATTCACTTTGATGTCTCAATCTTCCTCGACGCTCTAATTGACAAAATGGAGTTGTGCATCAGCTTGCTTCCCATTTCTTGGCATTGAGGCCATCCAAGTATGCGCTCACCTCCCGGAATCTCCTTGCAGATGGTGAAGCGCTGGACCACTCAAATGATCTCCAGACTGTAGATCACAAGCTCTAACAGTTTCAGAAACACAGGTAATGAGAAGGTGTGAGCTGATGATGATTGGATGGAGTAGGCTTCTGCCTTTTCAGCTATATTGGCCATGAAGGGAACAAAATACAGAAGAAAACATCTAACTTGAATGAGTCAAGGACAGTGGAAGCAGACAAACCAGTTATCTTTGTTCTTGGCATGTAGTTGCAGGAATGGAGGTTGTGCAGGTGTGCGCCATTTAAGGTCCATTCGGACAACATCCAATTGCATGTACATCCGTAGTCCCAATCAGAGAACATGACATAGCCAATCTTGTGTATTGCGTGTCTCTTAAGTATAGTAGTGTTATCTTTCGGTTTAATTTTCTTTCAAAAAAATCACGGTTAAGTCCATCATGGCTTCCAAATGCAGCAAAACCACTCCTGGCGATAGCAGCAGCAAGAGGCAAAGTATAT
Organism: Hypanus sabinus; assembly: GCF_030144855.1. Lineage (NCBI taxonomy): Eukaryota > Metazoa > Chordata > Chondrichthyes > Myliobatiformes > Dasyatidae > Hypanus > Hypanus sabinus. The sequence goes on from NC_082722.1 coordinate 49,562,623, forward strand.
AATATGGTGTTCACACAATGTCCAAATCACACAACGTCCAATTTCACAGAATGTATTGTGAATGTTAAGCGACACATACCTGCATTTTGTGAAGCTGCTCTGCAAGCTCCATTTTGTAAGTTGTCTTGCGAACTGATTTTGCTCAGGAACATGAAGACTAACAATATAGTTATGTTGATATTTGTACAGAGACAATAAATTGCAAGCTTTGAATCAATTAAGAGCAGTGTATGAATTGCCTACCCTAGATTAGTTGATGATAGGTCAACAGCTGTACTTGTGGACAGAAAAAGCTGGTGCTTGCTTGTCCCAGTTCTCCCAGGTCAATCAGTTTCCATGGTTAGATCACCATTTTTCACCCTGCAATTGGACCTCCTGTCTCCATCTGCACATTGATCCTTTATCCTGAGAACACCCACAGTCCTTCAAATTACCCAATACTCTCACAATCTGCTTGCAATTAGGAAACCTCCTTATTCCTGGTTTGCAAATTCTTCTCAATCCCCACCAATCAAGTATATAATCCTGCCAATTGGGTTGCTTTTCAGCAAGGATTCTGTGGAGTGGATTGGAGGGGACAACTGTTGTGTGATTTTGGTGGGAGGTGCCAAAGATTTGTGGGTGGAGAAGGAAGCCACATGGATTCTAAATTGAAACTGTTCAACTTTAACTGTAACTCCCCCTGGCTTAGTATGTGAGTATGTCCTAGTAAGGTCAGTTTAAAAATTAATGACAGTTAAAATGTATTTATATTTCATAATGCTACTCCAGCTGCAGTTCTTTTATTTGTGTACATTTCAGTACTCAAACAATAACTGAGTACTGAAAAGTTTAGGTAATAGACCGTAGGTTGATATATGATTAGAAAGATACTGATTCTAGCAGCCGAACACTTCCCTAAAGTTACACCTGACTGCCAACATAAGCAATGGAAATAGACTCAGTGGTCCCCTGAGCCTGCCCTACCACACAGTGAGAGCACCAGTGAACTGCTTGAAACCTCCTAACTCTTGATCCTTAGCAAGTTAACAAATCAGTCTTGGCTGTGAATGTACTCAATGGCTCGGCACCCAGAACAAGTTGGAGCAGAGAATTTTAAATATTCAACTGAAGAAATTCCTCTCATCTCTTAGCCCTCAATGTGTGAACAATCTCCTGAGATCATGTCCCCTGAGCTTAAGATTTCCTAAATTAAGAGAGTATTTATTAACACCCGAGATTTCCTGTTTAGGTCTCTGGAATAAGTCTTGAATCCGTATAATTCTGACAGAGAAATAAGAATGAAAGCTACTGCTGACCCATAGCTGACACACTAAAGATGCACAGACTTATTTGCTAGTTGCCCAATGATAGGAGAGATCCAGAGTAGCATAATGTGTTGGAAGTGCATGAGAATATGGTGGAAACTAAAGAAAAATTTTTTTTTCAGAGTCCTTCATGCATCTGTCAATTCGGTTAACAGCTTGTAAAGTATTTTTTGGAAATGGGATCACAATTGCATTGTTGGCATACAAGTATATATAATCAAATCTGTAAAAACACTGTTAATTTCAGTTAGGCACAATGGAAACATGGACTCTAATCGCAACACGAAGCAGATTTGAGGAAAGGAAATTAACTCTTAGTCCCTTGAATATTTTTCAAAGATTCTTTGAGATCCTGGTAGAAATCTGGTGTTAAATAGCTGTACATGCTCAACACAAGGATAACACCATTGTAACTAAAAATTATGTACTCAGTAGAACATTAATTAAATAGACCCAGCTTATTTTCCTTGTGAGAAAACAGAAATTTTTTTTACAATTCTGTTTTTAAAAAAAATGTAATTTAAGTTATTCCTAATAGTTTTTCACTCATTTGCATCATGTGAGTGCCATAGACAAAGTCAGTATATATTGTTCATCCCTAATTACACTTAAGAAAATAGAAGTGAGCCACTTTTAATGAAGCATTTGCTATCTGCCCGGTAAAGAAACTCCAAGGATGCTGTTGGCTATTGCGATTCAGTTATTGGTGAAAGAATGGTAAAGTATCTCATGTCCAGATAGTGTGAGATTTAGAAATGAACTTGCAAGTAGTGTTGCCCTATCTGTTTGCTGCCATTCTCCTTGGTAGTAGATGTTTATTCAGGGTTTGGGAGAGATGCTGTTAAAGAAAGCTCGGTGAGTTCGTACTGTGTGTTCTCTATATGATACAAACTAGAACTGCGTTCTTGGTTGCTACTGGATGGTTTCTCTTTAGGAAAGTCTTTGATCCTGATGCTTTGTTTTACACCACTGTATTTTCTGTAATTTTCATGACTGGTACTTGGTCCATCTATTACTGTGCCTTTTATTTATAGCCCCATCATACTCTTCTTGACAGTCTCATGTTTCAAGCTTTTTTGACTTAAAAATTCCACTGACAAAACAAGGCCTCCAATTCTGGAAAACCCCTCTGCGAATTCAACACGTACAAACACGCTGGAGGAACTCAGCAGGTCAGGCAGCATCCGTGGAAATGAGCAGTCAACGTTTCGGGCCGAGACCCTTCGTCAGGACTGAAGAAGGAGGGGGCAGGGGCCCCATTAAGAAGGTGGGAGAAGGGTGGGAAGGAGAAGGCTGGTAGGTGCCAGGTGAAAAACCAATCAGAGGAAAGATCAAGGGGTGGGGGAGGGGAAGCAGGGAGGGGATAGGCAGGAGAGGTAAAGAAGGAGTGTAAGGGGAAAGCACTATGTGTGGTAGAAGAAGACAGAATCATGAGAGAGGTGATAGGCAGCTGGAAGAGGAGGCAGAGTGAAAGTGGGATGGGGGAAGGGAGAGGGAGGGAATTACTGGAATTTGGAGAATTCGATGTTCATGCCAAGGGGATGGAGACTACCCAGATGGTATATGAGGTGTTGTTCCTCCAACCTGAGTTTGGCCTCATCATGGCAGTAGAAGAGGCCATGTATGGACATATCTGAATGGGAATGTGAAGCAGAGTTGAAGTCAGTGGCAACCGGGAGATCCTGTCTGTTGTGGGGGACGGAGCGAAAGTGCTCGACGAAGCGGTCCCCCAATCTGCGTCAGGTCTCGGTGATGTAGAGGAGGCCGCACTGGGAGCACCGGATGCAATAAGTGACCCCAACAGACTTACAAGTGAGGTGTTGCCTGGAAGGACTGTTTGGGGCCCTGAATGGTGGTAAGTGCTACACCTGTCCCTACACCTCCTCTCTTACCACCATTCAAGGTGATGTTTTGTTACATTCATCATATGCATTTGGTTCTTTATATTGGATATGCAGTTCACTTCCGTTTTGCATTCCATTTCAGGAAGTGAGGCAATGGCCCGTGCATTGTGAAAAAATCTGGAAGAACTCACATTTAATACTGAGCTGTGCAGAGCTTTGGTACATTGATGACATTGCCTACTTTTCCCCCTTCATTTACAGGTTGCAAGTTCTTGGCATTGATCTTCAAGCCAGATGTTGTACAATCTCTTGAATACTGCCTCCAAAATTAATGCCTTTTCTTTACCTGTTCTTATCATAATCAGCCATTTGTTCTTTGGTTATAAAGGTGATTATTCATTAATTGGAAGATTTTATCCATTGGGCTGAACTATCTTGGTTGAGGACAACTCCACAGCATCATTTAACATATAAGGATAGCCTTTTAAGTACACTTAAGTCAGGGTCTACTTTGTCAACATTCTGAATTGTTAAGGGCATGGGAAGGATCCTAATTTATATACGTCTATTATTCTACTTACACTGTGCACTAGTTTTGCAAAATGATAATAGATCTCTTTTGTCATCTATGAATTGATTTAGCGTGAATGCATTGTCTCTGCAAAGCTGCATTAATATCTGCCTTGGGCATAACCATTCTGATCAGTTTTCACAAACTTTGTTCTAGTGTAACATAAAGTGTCTAGTCTAACATAAATATATGCTGTGTATTTTGTTATGCTAGTATACTGTCTTAAAGCATAGCATTGTATCTTCCCGACCAGGTGTCAAGATGCAACTTTAAAGTGTCATTGCTGAAAATCATCTTCCAATCTTTCTTGAATTGCCTTGGCTATTCTTACCCACATATTAAAGTTGACCAGGCTACATATTGGGCTATAATGATAGATAGGCATACAATAATGCTGCACTGTGGCTGCCCATTTGCTCTAATATATGTAAAATATCAATAGAAAGCATTCTTCTGTGTGGTGTTGTCCTCTTGTGCTGTATAATTGAACTTAAGTATCTTGATTTATTATACAGTCTGTATACTGTAAATGTGTACATTAATGCAAAGGTTAATAATCCAGAATAATTCTTGAATGTCTTTTTGCCCTGTTCCAGCTTGTGGCATGGATGTCATACAATATAGGTCCTGATTGTCTGAGTGAATTTCCAAACAAAAAAGTCCTCCTTCCTGTTTTGATTTGCCCACATAATTACTTCTGTTGCTTGGTTTAGCCTCGGATCTATAATCTATCATAAGGTAAGCTTTCTTTGGCACCTGAAACATTTGGCTATTCTAAATGACCGAGTCCTGCATTGAAAGCAATTATCTGATCTGTTCTCACCAATATACTTAAGGTTTGTTTAGTAGCTTGCCACCTTATTACCATATAGAAGGAGACCATCCAACTGCTCCTGACAGATAAATCCCATCAATTGCTTTGCCTTTTCTGCTGCAACCCTGCAACTTAGTCTCCCTCATATGCCCCTTTGGTTCTTCTGTGACTTAATTACACTTTCCCTATCATTGTAGTCTCTGACAATATCGGTTTATCTTAAACACAAGAAATTCTGCAGATGCTGGAAATCCAAAGCATCACACGTAAAATGCGGGTGGAAATCAGTAGGTCAGGCAGCATTTATGGAAATGAATAAATAGTCAACATTTTGGACCGAGTCTCTTCTTCAGGACTGAAAAGGAAGGGGGAAGATGCCAGAATAAAAAGGTGGGGGAGGGGAGGGAGGGTAGCTAGAAGGGGATAGGTGAAGCCAGGTTGGGGGGGGGGGGGAGGGGGAATAGTGAATGTGAAGGGCTAGAGAGGAAGGAATCTGATAGAAAAGGAGAATGGACATTGGGAGAAAGGGCACCAGGGGGAGGTGATAGGCAGGCGAGAAGAGTTAAGAGGCCAGAGTAGAAGAAGTAGGAAGGAAGAGAATTTTTTTAACCAGAATGTGAAATTGCATTACATGCCATCAGGTTGGAGGCTACCCAGGTCGAATATGAGCTGTTGCTCCTCATTATGGTACAAGAAGAGGCCACTGACCATTGTGAGAATAGAAATGGGAATATATTTTAAAATGTTTGGACACTGGGAAATTCTGCTTTTGGTGGATGGAGTGGAAGTGCTTGCTGAAGCAGTCCCCCAATTTACGATAGGTTCACCAATGTAGAGGGGGCTACTTCGGGAGCACTGCATACAATAAACACCCCAACAGATTTGGAGGTGAAATGTTGCCTCACCTGGAAGGACTGTTTGATTGGAGGTGAGAGAGGAGGTGAATGGCCAGTCGTGGCACTTTGGCCACTTGCATGGATAAGTGCCAGGAGAGAGAATAGTAGTGATGGATGGGGGAATCATGGAGGGAAATGGAGATGTAATGATGTGTTGGATGGTAGGGTCTCTTTGGAGATAGTGGAAGCTTGCGGAGAATGATGTTTTGGATGTGGAGGCTTGTGGGATTGATGAGGTGGTAGGTTAGGACAAGAGGAACTCTCTCCCAGTTGAGGCAGCAGGAAGGTGGGTTGCGTGCAGATGTTCAGGAAATGAAGGAAATGCAGGTGAGGGCTGTGTCAATGGTGGAAGAAAGGAAAACCAGTTCTTCGGAGGAGGAGGACATCTCTGATATCCTGGAATGGAAAACCTCATTGTGGGAAAAGATACAGTGGAAATGACAGAACTGAGAAAAGGGAATGACATTTTACAGGAGACAGGGTAGGAAGAGGTACAGTCAAGATAGCCATGGGATTTGGTAGATATATAAATGATGTCGATAGGTGGTTTGTCTCCAGAGATAGAGACCAAGAGATCGAGAAAAGGGAGGGAGATGTTAGCTTACTTCTCCAAACCTGAGAATTAATTTTCTTTTGAAGACCATATCCATTGTTTATCAAGTTCAGTCAGAGATACAGTGACTCCCAGTTTAAACAGTCCGGCCTACAATGTTGTTCTGTTTCTGTTCACCAAATTCATAGTTAAATGTGGTGCATGAGATAGTGCAGTGGTAAGTCTACATCACCGTCCTATCTCTTGCTGATACACTTTTTGTGATGTACTTGGACAAGCACTTATTAACTGAGATGCTATAGAAGTGGTCACAGAAAGATAAACTAAACAATAATGTTGATGATATAAACTCATCTAAACATATCAAGTGTGAGCTGTAATTCAACAACACAAAGAAAACAATCAAATGTCAACCATTACCAATTGGTCATTATATCACAAAGACACTGAATGGAACATATATAAATATCTAAAGAGGTTGTTGTTTAATTACCAGATAAACACTTGAACTACTTATACATTGACTGTTCAATCGCAGATTGTCCTGTCCAATGTAATTACTATATACTCGTGCACTTGGAAACAGCAAAAGCCTCATACCAAAATATAAAGATATATTACACTTGGAGGCATCCATCATATTCTCCTTCACAATGTTATATGATTTAGCTTTAACAATTTATTTAACTATTTACTTATTTAGCTTATGGTCAGTTGGAAACATGTTGATGTTCTACTTGCACATTATGAGAAAAATCTTATAGCATGAGGGCTATTTATAGTGAAGAAAAAAGAAGTTCATAGAGTTGCATAAGGAATACACTATTCTGTCCAATTGATTTATTGGTGTTTCTCCTTCACTCAAGTTACTCCTATTCTGCCCTATATCTTTTAATTTACATTAACCTCTTTGAATTAAGCATTATTTCAAGTGCATTATATCCATCTGCTTTTACTATGTAAAATGATACAATGCTCAGCTTTCCACTTTTCCCATTACAATGAAATTCTTAAATTCTGTGATCTGTTTCTGGTCATCTTGTAATGATGTCCTCTTCTGGACAAACAGTTGATTGGATCTTCTGTCTTGTACAGAGAACTCACGCATTCTAATCTTGCTGTATAGTTCTTGTAATTTTCAAACATTATTTATTTAACTGCATTTTCTTCAGTGCTTTAATCCTCTTTTCTAGTATGGAGACTGAAACAGCAAATGGTATTCCAAGTGTGAACTATGCAAGGCACGTTATTTTATGCTCTTTCTATTGGATAGATAATTATAAAAGACATTATAACTTTATTCTGTCTTCTATTAAATGTCCTTACAAAGGTTGTGTGGGTCGTAATTTTCACATAAGCACTAGAGGAATTAAAAACAATTAACCCATATATACCTCTGAGAAACAGAGGTAGGGAGTCTGTGCCCCTTGAGCTTGTTTCACCTTTCAGTGAGGTTTTGCCCAATTACGATCTAACTATGTATCTCTTTGTTATCAGAATGTTATCACAAAGTTTTAAAATTAACTGTTGAATTAGAATCAATTGGATTTGCTCAAACAGGTTTTAACTTGCTCTAAAATGTGTGTTTTTTTAAAAACTTCACTCCTGTAATGATGCATGCACTTGATTTAATTCTCTGTCCTACTCCCACTCAGATTTGTTATCAGTTTATTTATCAGTAAGGTCCAATGCAAAGCTTGAGGAACAGTACCTTAATTTTCATCTGGGTCATTGCACCCTTCTGGATTTAATATTGAAATATAGACGAGTCCTTCGGGCCATGATAACTGTGCCAAACGTGATGGCCAATTAAACTAAATCTCCTCTGCCTGCATTCCTGTCCCTCCATCACTGCATATTCATGTGTCCATCCTCCAGCCTCTTAAATGTCACTATCTTATCTACTTCCATTACTACTCCTGGAAGCTCGTCCCAGGCTTTTCCAGTTTTTATGTTTAGAAAAAAAAATGGTCCTGCACATCTCCTTCAACATTCCCCCTTTCACCTTAAATGCATGTTCTCTTTTCTGTCCTGGGGATAAAAGATATTGATTCCTACAACTTCAGGTAACTTGATCTTCCTGTCTGTAGCAGTCTGAACATATCTTCCAGTTCTGTATTTTCCCATTCTCACTCTCTGTTCATGGCTCCCTTTCACTCTTTGAGCAGGTAATTTTATTAGTCTCTCTATCCCCAGGGTTACCCTAGCTGTACCCTATCAGAGATGCCACACTGCCCCATCCCCTGTGCAACTTCAACAAATCTTTTGAGTCTTACCCAGTTTTAATAAAGGTCATCTATATGAAACATTAACTCTGTTTTTCTTCCCAAAGATTCAGCCTGACCTGTTGAGTATTTTCAGTATCTTTTGTTTTTATTTACTCTTGAAAGGCCTGCCTTTTTTGAATTTGCCCATCAAAGTTGCATTTCCCAACTTTATTTCCATTATGATTTTAACTTATTATCTCAAAACACAACCATATCACCCTTCACTTAAAAAAAATTCCATCAATGCAAACATAGTTTCTGTAATCTTACTTCATGCCACCTCCCCCATCCATCTGGCTTGACCTCCTCTCCCACCCCCCTCAAGCCCTTTTTTCTGGCATCTTCCCCTTTCATTTCCAGTCCTGATGAAGAGTCACGGCCTGAAATGTCGACTCTATATTCAATATAAATTTATTATCAAAGTACATATGTATATGTAACCATGTACAACACTGAGATTCATTTTCTTATGGGCTTATTCAATAGACCTAATAACCATTACAATTATTGAAAGATCACACCCAACTAGGGGGACAAGCAGTTGCAAAAGACAACTATGTAATACCAAAGAAAAATAAGAAATAATAATTAAATAAGCAATAAATATCAAGAACATGAGATGAAGAGTCCTTGAAGTGAGTCCATAGTTTGTGGGAGCAGATCAGTGATGGGGTAAGTGAGGTTGAATGAAGTTATCCTCTCTGGTTCAAGAGCCTGAGAGTTGAGCAGTAATAACTGGTCCTGAAGCTGGTTGTGTGGGACCTGAGGCTCCTGTGCCACCTTCCTGATGGCAGCACCAAAACGAGAGCAAGACCTGTGTGGTGGGGAATCCCTGATGTTGATATTTCCATAGATGCTGCCTGACCTGCTGAGTTCCTCCAGCATTTTGTGTGTGTTGCTCATAGTTCCCTGTAATGTATATAATTCTGTGGAGCTTCAATACATCAATACTGTAGTCCTTCCAGGACCAACTTGTACCACTTGTAGCATTCCAGGTGAATGTCTTGTGAAATTGTAGCATAAATTCTTGTATTGAAGTGCTTGAGAATTAAGCCTCTTATTTCATTAAATGTTGATTGCCTTAATTTCTCATGATGTTTTAATATCATTTTTTCTATAGGTCTGTAAGCCTCCTTGAAACTTTTTATTTAGAAAGTCATTCGCTTTTAACTCTATATGTATAAATTGGTAGACTTGCATTTCCTATATTGCCGTAACTTTTTGCCTTATAGTTTAATGTTTACAGTTTAATGTTTACATCTATGTGTGTTGCTTAGAAGTACTTCTTTTGTTTTTAACTAAATACAGAGCAAACTACTGGAGAAACACCATGGTATTATAGTACCACTCATAGACTATGTATTCATGGTAGTACCATATTCGTACCAATTAATTTATCTTGTGACAATTGGTGAAGGTGTTATAATTATATTTGCTGTTCTCAGGGTGCAGTGGCAAAGGAAAATTATCCAGGACATTTCATCTTGGCTAGCAACTCCAAACAATAAACTAAATCATTCATAAAATGCCGGCGGAACCCAGCAAGTCAGACAGCATTTAAGGAGAGGAATTAACAGTTGACATTTTGAGTCAAAACTCTTCAGCAGGACTGAGTAAAGAGACTTGATGTGAAACATTGACTATTTATTTCACTCTGTAGATGTTGCCTCAGTTCCTCTAGCATTCTGTATGTGTTGCTCAAGATTTCAAGCATCTGCAGAATCTTTTGGGTATATAACGGGGAAGACACACATATTGAGATAAATGTTTGTAAATAATCAATTCAGGAGAAAAAATGTAATGAAGTGGAACAACATTAATTAGATTTCTTGAAGAATCTAGAGGTGTGTTCAAATCCCAATGGCAATTAGGAAGGCTAATTCACTTAATGAAAATTGGCAAATTGCAAGATTGTCATTATTACCTAACCAGTTCCCTAATGCACTTTAAAGAGAGAAATCTGGCCTATATGTGACTCCAGGTTTGGCTCTTTGTGTGTATTTCTCGACTACTTTTGGAAGAGATCTACAAATCAGTAAGTTGCATCAAAATCTGATGAGCTATCTGCCATCAACCTGAGTTCTGTATTGGAAGGCACATCTGGCCCAGCCAACTCCGCAAACCCTTTGACAAACAACTGGAGATGTGCCAAAATTGGTAACGCTTTTCTTGCATCCAGCTAAACGCTCACATAATATAATCAATTTGTAAGAACTGAACTATTCAGTAAACATCCCTATTTAATAAACTTCTCAAAGAATCTTGAGTATATCATCTCCCACCTGTAGGATGGATGATGGGACAGTTAAGAATCCCAACGGTCAGAGCTGTGGTGTTCCTGGCATAGTGTTAAAAACGAATAAGGAATCTCCTGCCAAATCTCACTGACCGTGTTCCCTTTGCTGATGTATTAGTGTGTATTGTGTTAAATTCCTTTTAGAAGAATGAGGATAACGAAGTCCAGTTTGTACCACCAGTTGTTCAATTACCAGTTGTACTACCACTGAATGAACCTCTGAATGAAAAATCTAGCTCGGTTTTTGTCTTGTCCAATCTAGCTTTTAGATCAGATGATAACATAGGAGTGATTACTGCACAGTCAATATGGAATCAAAATGACCTTCAGGATGCCCAACAGATTGATGTATGGCCTTACCACAATGTGAAATGGGAAAAGTTATGCAGCCAAAACCAGATAGCTGAGATTGTGTTGACAGAAACAAAAGTGTATTCCATAAAATCTGATTGTTTATCATATACCAAATCCCTTTCTCCACAATTCTAACTATGTTAGGGGACTAGAACCTGACCTAATTAAGTGAAGAGTGTAGAACATGACAAAAACAACTAAAATGTGATGCCAGCCAAAGGAAGTCTCTCACAAGGAGTACATACAGTGCCTATAGAACGTATTCAACCTCCACCCCACCCCACTTCCCAGAATTCTTCATGTTTTATTGTTTTACAACACTGAATCACAGTTGATTTAATTTGGCTTTTTTTGTACACTGATCAACAGAAAAAAATCCTTTTGTGTCGAAGTGCAAACAGGTCTCTGGAGTGATCTAAATTAATTACAAATATAAAACACAAAATAACTGATTGTACAAGTATTCACCCCCTTCAAGTCAGAGTGTTTAGTAAATGCACCTTTAGCAGCAATTACAGCCTTGAGTCTGTGTGGATAGGTCTCTTTAAGCTTTGCACATCTGGACGCTGTGATTTTTCCTCATTCTTCTTTATAAAACTGCGCAAGCTCTGTCAGATTGCATGGGGATCCTGAATGAACAGCCTTTTTCAAGTCCTGCCACAAATTCTCAATTGGATTGAGGTCTGGTCTCTAACTTGGCCACTGCAGGACATTAGCTTTGTTGTTTTTAAACCATACCTGTGTAGATTAGGCTTTATGCTTGGGGTTATTGTCTTGTAGAAAGCAAATCTTCTCTCAAGTCACAGTTCTCTTGCAGCCTGTATCAGGTTTTCCCTGTACTTTGCTGCATTCATTTTACCCTCTACTTCACAAGCCTTCTCGGACCAGCATCCCCATAGTGTGATACAGCCACCACCATTCTTAAACACAGTACGGATGGTACGTATTTGATGATGTGCAGTGTTTGGCTTACACAAAAACCTTAGCGCTGCGATTAGAAACAATGTTACCTTTTATTATAAAAGAGGATCAAACAGGTTTTGTAAAAGGCCATAGATCATCTAACAATATCAGAAGATTACTTAATGTGATTCAGGCATGTCAGCAACAGGCAGTGGACTAAGGTGGTTTCCGTAGATGCAGAAAAAGCCTTTGATCATGTCGAATGGCCGTATTTTTTTCACTTTAGAACAATTGGGTTTGGGCAATCATTTGATTATGTGGGCGAAGGTTCTTTATAATGACCCTTCGGCTGCGATTCTCACTGATGGTATTAGGTCAGGTAGTTTTAGTATTCTGAGGAGCAGCTGGCAGGGCTGTCTTTTATCACCACTACTTTTCACAGTAGTGATCGAGCCATTGGCTGAGGCTTGTTATGAGTGATGAACAGACCTGATGGTCAATGGGGTGCAGAGTTAACCATTCCCAACCCCCTCCTGAGAACTACGAACTATTGCTGTTGCTATGCTGCTCATGAGAGAGAGAGACGAAACACAGGCAAGAACATCTGCTACAGATAAGAGGGGAAGAGAGACTGTTGATTTACTGTATTTTGACTCTTCCTGGATTATTTACCTTTCACTACAAGGACTTTACTTTGCTCATTAACATTCCTCAGGAGATAGCAGGAGTGGCCTGATTTGATGGACACAGTCATTCAGAGTTGATGGATAGCTGAGACCCCGTGAGTGGGGATAAAAGACAGGTCTGGAGAGACACACCAGTGGACACTGACTGAGTGTTGGGAACTCACAGAAAGATGGGGGCTTTGGAGACCGAACCGGGAGATTGGTCAGTAAAGCTCACAGTGTTACAGCAGGGCCGGTGGGGACTTGTGTGTGTGTGTCCACTCATGCCAGAGAAGAACGGTCTCGCTGAAGAACAGAGGGGTCATAGCTGAATGACCACAATGATACGATGGATTAAGAAAGCAACGGAAGGTTTGCCTGCTGTAGCTGTTACCTCTCACTCGCTCTCTCTCCAACGATTTCAACACAACAACTATAACCACCTCAGCATTTATGAACTGAACTCTATACTTTCCTATGGCAATTCATTTACCCCTAGACATCGATAGAACTTGTTTATTATTGATTATTATTATTCCTACACTTTTGGGTTTATTATTGCTAACTTGTTTTATATGTATATTTGCATTTTTGATACTGTATTGTGTAGTTTACTAATAAACACCTTTAGTTTGGTACCTCCAGACTCCAACGGATTCTTCTTTCTCTGCTGGTCAGACACCCAGTTACGGGGTACGTAACAGGCTATTCGGTGAGACCCCAAAATATCTGCTCCAGACATAGGACTAAAGTCACATAAAATAACACTGTATGCGGATGATGTTCTAATTTTCTTATCAAACCCTGCTATATCAGTGCACCACCTTATACAATGCATCAATTCATTTAGCGCCTTTACAGGTTATAAGATCAACTCTACTAAATCAGAGGCTATGCCCCTGGGGAATCTGTAGCAGGTACCTGACACTCAGGGTGTTTTCCCCTTTAAATCGTCGCAGACAGGTTTTGTTTACTTAGGCATATTTATCACACCTACATTTGATCAATTGTTCAAAACTAACTTTACACAGTTATTTGACAAAATCAAACAGGATCTTGAGTGATAGAGCACTTTTCCCATTTCCTGGCTTGGCCGAATATCCTTGCTCAAAATGAACATTCTTCCTCGTCTGCTCTACCCAATATGAATGATTCCAGTCATTTTTACCCGACAAATACTTAATGGCTGGTTGTTTCTTTCATCTGGAACAAAAAAAGACCCTGTATTAAAATGTCTAAGTTAGGGCTTCCCAGTAGTCTAGGGGGTCTGGATTTTCCAGACATCAAAAAATATCAGTTAAGTTCCTTTTTATCTTATGCTATTGACTGGGTTTGCAGGGACCCCTCCTCAATTTGGCTAGACATTGAAGCTTCACAAGCAAAATGCCCTTTTATTAATTTGCTTTTCCTTAATAAGGTGAAAATAGTTAAGGAATATTGGCGTAGTCCAATAACAATTAATACAGTCAGGGCTTGGAGGGCGGTGCGACAAATTGAGGGCAACGCAGTGAAAATATCACCCTTCACTCCAATAACCGGCAGTCCAGATTTTCAGCCTGGCATACTGGATTCTGGATTTAAACTTTGGATTTCTAAGGGTATTTTCCATCTAGGAGATTTATTTGATGAAGGAACGATGATGTCTTTTAGTCAAATAGTACAGAAATTTAACATACCCAACAAGGATCTTTTTCGTTTCTTTCAGATAAGAGATTATATACAGAAAAAAAAACATCATTGTTAACTGATTTCTATAGTTCTGACATAGAAAAGTGGGTGTTTTGTTCTAAGGGTGAAGTCTCCATTAGTACTTTTTACAGCATCCTGAGGGAATGTTCTCGTGGAGAGGCTGAGCAGCTGGGAAGGGTCTGGGAGGAAGAGCTGGGAGTAGAAATTACAGCTGAAACATGGGAAGACATCTGTGATAATGCAAAGAAGATTTCAGTTTGTAATAGAATTAAATCGTTGCAACTCAAAATTCTGCATAGAGCCCATCTGTCTCCGGATCGTCTCTTGAAATTTAAGACGGGGTTTCTCCAATGTGTTCTAAATGTAAAGTAAATACTGGAACTCTCACCCACTATTTTTGGACTTGTCCCAAACTTCAGGCTTACTGGAGTGATATTTTGGGTGAAATGGAAAAGATTCTGAAGATGGAGCTTGAACTGGACCCAGTGTCTTTTCTCTTAGGCCTACCCAGCAGTCGCGTTATTAATGCGCATCAGAAAAAACGTTTTAACGTCCTGACTTTTTGTGCGAGGAAGAACATTTTACTTTGTTGGATATCCAATAAGGCCCCTGGACTTTTTGGTTGGTGTAAGTTAATCATGGAATACATTCCTTTGGACTTTTTGACATGTATGGTACACTCAAAAACAAGTAGTTTTCATAAAATGTGGCAACCTTTTCTGCAGTATATAGATGTAAACCTGTCTGCTATACTAATAAGGGCTTTTGTATAAGATGTTGTGGTGATGTCTATATTTTGATGGTAGTGTTCTGACAGCTGAGGGGAAGCAATGTAAATGTATCTGGAAATTGAAAATTTTGTTATGCTGAGCAAAAAAAATTTAAAGAGGGGTGAGTACTTATGCAATCAATTATTTTGTGTTTTATATGTGTAATTAATTTATTTCACTTTGTAGAGATCTGTTTTCACTTTGACATGAAAGAATCTTTTTTCTGTTGTTCAGTGTTAAAAAAGCCAAATTAAATCCACTGTGATTCAATGTTGTGAAACAATAAAACATGAAAACTTCTGTGGGGGGGGGGTGTGAATACTTTTTATAGGGACTGTAAATGCAAAACTGTGGATTCAACACATTATTGATGTGCATTGATTATTGATCATTGATTACATTGATTATTTATTACTGTGGGTGGTTAAACTAAACAACTGTGAATACTCACTGCTGAATTATTTGTTTACCAAAACTACCAGCATTCTAGTTAGGCTGTTCTAATACAGCTATGCCATAGGAGCCTGCACTCAAATGTTAAAAATTATACAACTATATCCTACCACAAATAGTAGGACAGGCATAACAGAGTTAAGTGAAGATGACATGTAGCCTTTTTAATAAAAGAAACTGTAACAGCAGTACTTAGTGATGACATTCTTGGGGGATTATCCATTGAGGCCATATGGGTAGAACATGGAAACAAGGAGGGAAAAGTCACTGCAGTGGAGCTGTATTAAAGACCTCCCAGTAGTTGGCAGGAACTTGCGGAGGAGGTGTATAGGAAAATTGCTCATAGTTATAAGCATGATAGGCTTGTAGTATGTCTGGGGTAGCCCAGTAGCCTAGTGGTTAGTATAATGCTATTACTGCACCAGCAAGCAGGGTTAGAATCTACCACTGTCTGTAAAGAGTTTGTGTGACTGAGTGGGATTCCTGTGGGTGCTCCAGTTTCCTCTCACATTCCAAAGATGTATGAGCTACTAGGTTAACTGGTCTTGTGTGAAGTTTGGGTTATGTGGGGCTCATTGGACTGTTAAGGACCTGTTACCATGCTATTCCGCTAAATAAAAATATTAAAATAAATAAAATCCTGTATTGCCAATTATTCCCCAATCAATCCCTTCCTTGTCAATAGCTAAGCAATGGTAAGTAGAAAATCTTGGAAATATTCAGCAAATCGGGCAGAATCTGTAGAGAGTAAAAAAACAAGTATCAGAAGGATGTGAAAGAAAAGAAAACTGTAATTTTCGCACAGAAAACCAAATTGTTGATGGACTTCTGACCATGTAGGTTCTTTTCCATTCCGTTTTGAAATGGAGGTATCAAGGTCCAATAACAGCAGATGCTGGAAAGCTAAATGCAGGATTAAATGGTTGAAGTTCTCAATGAGGTCAGGTCACAGCCATGATCAGAAAAGAAGCCATTGGCTAAGATCAGTGACCCCCTTATCATTGATCTGAAACAACCTTTCTTGGTTGTTTTCTAAATTTCCTAGTAGGGATAAAAAGATTATTAACCTGAAAAGTTAACATTGTAACAGGGGTGGAAATTCTGGCATTCAACATCTGTGATGTTTTCCCAGCACTTTCTTTTCCAATTTTAGAAAATTTTTACATTTTTTAATTATTATTTTTGGATCTTAATGTCATGGTTAAGATCAGCATTTATAACTCAAATCTAATTTTCATATTCCCTTCCCTAAATGATGTCTTGGGACTGCATGATTAACCTCTGACAATCACATCACTCATATTTATATGAGGTTGGATTCCAGTGTTTGCCCCTTTGATGCCCATTGGTAGCAGTTTTACAAAAACACCAAGATCATCATACCTTGTCACACCAATCAGTTAGCCATTCTTGTCTGGTGCGTAGTGTCAGGATTGGTCTCCTTTTGGATTAACTGGATCACGGTATGAACATTCCTGACTTGACCCTTGCTTGGTGCTCAACCCGGCACAGATGGAAAGCATGCCCGGGAGGGGAGCCGACTGTGTTCGAACTTGGGAGCCTTTGCTTCTGAAGTCCGGCGCTGATGCCAGTGGGCCACCAGCCGGCTTAATATTAAAGGTCAGTCACTTTCACCTTCCCTGTGACATTAGGCTCTTTGATCAATGTTTGGACCCAGGCTGTGATGAGATGTGTAGCAAAATACTTAGCCAAAACCCAAACCGGATATCAGTGAGCAAGTTATAGATGAATAAACATGAATAAACACTGTCAAACATGGTTTCATCATATTGCTGTTGATTGAGCAGGCAATATTCTACATTGTTGGGGCAATGTCAGTGTAGTTGCCACGGGAGCAGCTTGGATAAAAGTTCAACTATTTCTGGAGCAGATCTACAGTGCAATTAAATTGATGTCTGCTCCCAAAAGCTTTGCAGTGTATGGTGCTGTCAGCTGTTTATTGAACTCTATGGAGTGAATAACCATTGGGGTATGATAGTGGGGAATCATAGGAGAGGTTAAGATGAATCATCTGCTTGGCTGTGTCCATTGAAAATCGCTGTGAATGCTTATTTCATTTTTCCTTATGGCAGGGAAGGAAGCCACTCAGTCCAGTAACTCTATTTTGATTGCCATGGCATTCCATCAATTTCATTCTCCCACTTACTTCCTGGTAACTTATTCTCTCACATATGCCCAACAACTCTATCAAATGTCCTTGCCCACCTATACAAGGCAACCAACGTGTCAACCAGCAAGTCTTTGAAAAAAATGTGAGCATCTGGTTGAACTGTACAGACAGAATGGAAGTCAGCAGTGGGTTTGTGAGGCAGTTGCTCTACCTGTCACACCATTGTGCAGTCTGCATCATCATTCAACTTCATCGTTTTCTTGAGCCATTGCATGCTAGACCTTGCCATTCTTTGAAGGTGCAGATGTCTTTGGAGCTGCCTCCTCCCATTTGCTGCTCAGCTGGTGATTATGGTTAGCAGATGTTTGGATACCAAATGTAGTTACAGCATCTACAGTTTTTCTTTTTGCTACTGAAACAAGGGATACTGGTTATCTAGAGAATATGGTCACTGATAGTCCACTCTGTAGTGTGCAGTTTGAGTATTTGCCAGGAATACTGTATTTTTTTATTTCATCTGGATTAGAAATCCCAAATATTGTGAAATATATTCTTCTCCCTGCCACAATCATTTCAATCAGTTGTTTATAATTCTGGTGCCTTTTGTCTTTCATTGGCTCAGAATTCAGAACAGCACAATCATTTTAACCACTTTCAAATCAGAGCAGCACATAAGATGCTTTTTTTTCTGTTCTCCTTTCAGTTATCCTCAATGGTTTAAAATTTGAATTAGATCACTACTTTCTTAATACTTGGAAATGCAACCCTAATTAGAGCTATCTTTTGTTTTGTAATTTAAATCTCACAGTCTGGATAGCATGTCAATAAATTAACATTTTCAAAGACATTTTATGTGACACTTTGAGGGGCACGGCATTCTGTGTGTGGTCCAACCGAGACCGAATATAGGGGATCTGTGGGTAAGGATGGAGTTCTGTTTTTATAGAATTCACAATTGTGTCCATAAATCAGAAAATAAATCATAGTTACTCTGTGACAACCATGCCACCACAGTATTATAATGAATATCAAAATCACAAACGACAGATAAGAATTACTAAAAGTGATTTTAATTACTAAAATTACTAAAACAATTACTAAAAGTGGAGAGAGACTAAACTAGTTCTATTCTTTTTAGGAATGAACAAATATATGTGCTTTTCATACATTTGACCTTTATAATGTTATGGGCACTCATTTATATGTAGGGATTATTCATAAACTCAGGCATTCTTAAACTAGGAACTTGTGGTACTTGTGGACACAAATACTTGTGGACACAGCTTTAAGGTGAGAGGGAAAAGCTTAAAGATTTACTTGGTAGCTGGAGTATATTTTTTTTCCCATACAGGGCATAAATGTGCTGCCAGAGGAAGTGGAGAAACAGATATGATAATGATATTTAAAGAGGCACATAGTAAGATGAATGATAAGGAAGGGAATGGAGGCAAATACTCCATCTGTAGGCAGATGTCTAGTATTAATTGGCATCATTATTAGCATAGACTTCATGAACTGACGTCCTTGGTGTGTGCTGGACTATTGTGTCAAATAACCTGTTTCTGTGAATACATGTAATGGCTAACTAAATTGCTATTTACAAATGCAGATGATGCAGAATCTATATTACTGGCTTTAAGTCATGTGCTGAATAGCTTCCTCGGTTATAAGAAAATATGAGAATATAAATATAATAATTGCTATTGATCTGAAATGATATTCACCACAACGATTTGAAAACTTCAGCGTTGAGAATTTTCCATGGTGCTCTCAAAGGTTCGTTCAAAGGGATCTCTGGAATCCACCAGTGTGCGTGTCAGCACATTGGCAAACAACCCACAAAAAACAAATTAGAAAGAAAATGCTACATTTATCCTAAGCACAAGTTCTAATAAACCTTTGAACATAACTATGATAATTAAGAATGAAGTAGAAATAATATTAATCTGTTTTAATTTTAAAACAATGCAAAAATCACATACTCTTCAGAAATAAAACATCTTTACAGGTAGGCAGTTTCCAAATTGTTAATTTAGCTTAGTGCAGGCAAGTACCATTCGGTTTAACTCATTTTTCAAGATGTGGGCATCCCTAGTAAAGTTGGCATCGATTGCCCACCCATAATTGCTCCAGCTTTCTATCCATTTCAAAAGATATTAATGAGTCAACTAAATTCCTGTGGGTTTGGAGATGCTTATAGGCCAGACCAGGTAAGGATGGCAGATTTCCTCTTTCAAAGGATGTGAATGAACTAAATGAGCCTTTACAAAAAAAAAACTGTGGTTTCTTGGTCACTGGGTTGTTTTTGCAATTCCAGATTATTAACTGAAAATTAAATCCCACAGATGCCATGGCAGTATTTAAACTCTGGTCTTTGGATTGTTTGGCTAAGTCGCCTGGACACTGGTTTGGTCATTAAATGCCGCAATTGTTTTTCAATAAAATATTCTGAATACTTTTCAACATGATTAATCCATAGATACTGTCCATTAGTTTCCCACAACTGTGTTGGGGAAGACTGCAAATGCCACAGCATATGGAGGAGTGCTGCATCACTTTTAACAGCTTCTGGAAATTTGTGTTAAACTATGCCTGGGATAAACACCCCCCGAATTGCTAACAGTTTAACAGATTTGGGAAAGTAAATAGCAATTATTCTACCATCATTACTATGTAAACATTGGGCTTCTTAGCATGGTTACTGCAAACCAGAGAAATCTTGTGGGCTCTTGAACAGGAGTCTTTGTTATTTGGTGCAATGTTCTCCACTGGGACTTGAAAGCAGAAGTTGAAAGCAAAAGGCAAAACTTAGGTTTAAGAATCCATGCTTTGAGTAAGCGTGTATGTGTAACAATAAGTCTATTCAACAAATCAGACATGGATACAAAGACAGAACGGCCTCATTTTGTGATATGAATATTCTGCTTCTGTGTGTAAAATACTGAGCCATGCACAGTTTAAACCAAGCAGTGTAATTTAGAATTAGGATTGCTGTGAATTTTTTTTTAAAGAATAACTATTAATCACGCAATTGAAGAACCTAATTGCATGTTATCACAGTACTAGGTGCACCAACAGACAATAACAGAATATCAATAATTAAACAATTCAAAAGAATAAGTGATTTAATTTTTTGAGATCAGGTTTTGTGTTCTATTTGTTTTGATGTTATTAAAATGAAGTCATTTTAAGGTATTAGAACAGTTTAACTTTGTAATTCCTTGAAAGAGGTGTCACAGGTAGATAGGGTCATAAAGAGATCTTATGACACATTGGCCTTCATAAAGTATTGAGTACAGTTCAAGTTATTTTGAAGGTGTATGAAATGTTGGTGAAGCCAAATTTGGAGTATTGTGCACAGTTCTGGTCAACCTACCTATAGGAAAGATAACAACAATATTAAAAATTGCAGAGAAAATTTACAAGGACATTGCTGGGACTTGAGAACCTGAGTTATAGGGTTGGATTGAATAGGTTAGAACCTATTACACCTCTGGATCTTAGCAGAATGAGAGGAGATTTGATAGAAATGTACAAAAATTATGAGGGGGAATTGATAGTGTAATTGCAATCATTTGCAACTGTGGTGGGTGAGACTGGAACTGAATGTTGATGCACCATCAATAACTCTCTCTGAGACGTAAAGACGAGATATCAGCTTTTATTCACTGGAAGAAGGAACAAGCAGTGGTTGACCACCATACTACGTCCTGGAGACAGAGAGGCCAGGCTCAGGCCTCAACCGCCTTTATACCGGGGTCTGTGGGAGGAGCCACAGGAGCAGTCAGCAGGGGGCATGTCCAGATAGGTATATGTAGTTCACCACAAAGGTTAAGGCTGAAAGGTAAAGTATTTAAGAGGAACCTGAGGGGGAGCTTCTTCTCTCATAAGGTGGTGAGAGTGTGGATTGCACTGCCAGCGGAAAAGGGGGATGCAGGTCTCTTTTCAAAAATTAAGAGAAATTTTGATAAGTACATGGATGGGAAAGGTATAGAGGCTATGATGCAGACTGGGCCAATGAGAATAAGCAGAATAATAGTTTGGCACAGACCTGATGGGCCTGTTTCTGTGCTGTAGTGCTGTATGACTTTCTTGATGTGTTTGACTGGTTTGACAACTGGCTAAAGAAGAGGCCTGCTTTAGTGATCTGTGAAATTGATTTGTAGATGGGGATTGTTCTCCATGTGCCATGTGTTGGAAATGAAATCAGCACATCTTTGCCACTGGGAATTCAGAATGTCTTTGGGAAGAATTTTACAACAAGAACCTACGTAAAGTTAATGTGGCGATGAGATCTGCAGATTTTTTTTGTTGACGTACAGTGTTAACATGTTAATTAGGACTTCTAATGAAAATATAAAACCATGAATGGAAAAAAGATAAAGGAATGGGGAAACAAGTTGGAAAGAAAATGTAGTATTCAAGTTTTTAAAATTTCCAACAATAAAAAAACTCTGGAAAAATTCTCAAGCAACATAATACAATTAAATATTCATTACCAGATATATTTCTGAGTGAGATTAGTCCCTGAGGAATCCCACTAGTTATCTAGCCCACTTGAAAATTAGAAATGAGCAATTAACCAATTTTAGTCTGTTTTTTAGTTCCAGAAGTCACAAAATTGTGTAATCGCCATGGTTGCTTAGCAAAAAGAGCAACACTATTACAGCTCGGGGTGTTGAAGTTCAGAATTCATTCCTGCTGTTCTCTCCAGGGTGTCTGTACATCCTCCCTGTAGGATGTGCGCATTTTCCTTGAGTGCTCTGGTTTCTTGCCACTGTCCAAAGATGTACAGGGTAGCCTAGTTGGTCATTGTAAATTGTCCCGTGATTTCGGGTAGGGTTAAATCGGGTTTGTCGCTGGGGTTGCTGGGGTGGCAAGGCTTAAAGGGCCAGAAGGGCCTACTCCTGTGGTGAACTATGTGCCTGTCGGGACACGCCCCCTGCTGACTGCTCCTGTGGCTCCTCCCACAGGCCCCTGTATAAATGAGATCTGAGGCCTGACGCTCGGCCTCAGTCTCCAAGACATTGTATGATAGACACTCACTCCTGGTTCCTTCTTCCAGTCAATAAAAGCCGATATCTCGCCTTATGTCTCAGTGTGAGTTATTGATGGTGCATCAACTCCGCAATGCATTGCTAAAGAAATAATAAATAACATCTCCTGTAGCAAATTATTAAATGTATTTGAAAATTCACTACGTTGAATGTACTCTTTTCCCCTGCTTTTATTTAACATGAATGTTGCAATCTTACTCACTGCCTGTAACACCACTGGCATTTAGGGCAGCAATGATGGTCCTCTATCTCTGTCTGTCCGTGCTTTTGCATACAGATAAAGATTCTTCATTGCTGTTTTTGTATCAATTTTTTTGACCAGTCAAGGTTGTTAGCCCTGAGCTGAACCCCCAAACTTGGAGGACTGGTGGACCACTCATAGTCTGACCTCTACCCTTTGACCTGTTGGGCAATGGTGGCCCTACCAGGAGCCAAAGCACAAGGCCCTGACTCTGGGTTCTTTAGGCACTCACACCTCAAAACCATACAACAAGGTTGCGGTCCTCATGGAGGAATGTTGCAAATGCATGCTCTTTTTCTTTTAAATCATGTCAGCCCTGCTGTATTAATTTATGATTTTTCAGGTGCCCTGTTAATATGTTTGTACTGATTCAAGTTGATTGATGTTAAACCAAATCCTCTGTGGTTATAACTTCAGCTAAACTTGTGAGGTAATTCTGTGAGAATTCAAGTTTTATAGCAATAAGTGGGAGCGGCAAGCCTCACTTGGTAGATCTCCAGCCCATAGTATTGATAAAAGGATAAAAGAGCTTCATAGTTGTAGTGAACTACATGTACCTGTCTGGACACGCCCCCCTGCTGACTGCTGTTGTGGCTCCTCCCACAGACCCCGGTATAAAGGCAATTGGAGGCTCAGCCCCTTCCTCAGTCTCCAGGATGTTGTGTGGTGGTCACTTGCTGCTTGTTCTTTCTTCCAGCCAATAAAAGCCTATATCTCGCCTCACGACTCTGAGAGTTATTGATGGTGCATCAATAGTAAACAAAAACAGCAGAACTTCTGTGAAGTTTAGAACCCTTTGTAATATAAAGCAAAAGTCAGAGTACATACATGTCACCACATAAACCCTGAGATTCGTTTTCCTGCAGGCATACTTAGCAAATCTTTAGAACAGTAACTGTAAATGGTAAATGTCAGGAACTGGTAACTGTAAGTAAACTGTGCAAATGCAGATATAAATAAAATAATGAGCATGAAATAACAATATAACAGAGTCCTTAAATGAGTGTAGCTATCCCCTTTTGGTTCAACAGCCTGATGGTTGAGGAGTAGTAACAGTTCTAGAACCAGGTGGTGTGAGTCCTGAGACACTTGTACCTTCTACCTGATGGCAGCAGCGAGAAAAGAGCATGGCCTGGGTGGTGAGGATCTTTGATGATGGATGATGCTTTTCTGTGGTAACATTTCATTAGATGTGCACAATGGTTGTGATGTACTGGGCCAAATCCACTACCTTTTGTAGGATTTTCCACCCCAAGGCATTGGTGTTCCCATAACAGAGTGTAATACAGCCAATCAGCACATATTTCCACCACACATCTATCTATAGAAGTTTGCCAAGGTTTTTAGCATTCACACTTCATAAACTTCTATTTATATTGCATTGCAATAGGTTTCCCTGTGATTTCTCCAGTATAATTCTGGCATGAATATGTTCTTTACAAATTATATTTTCTTCTTGGTCAGTTTATGTCTCTATCTTAATCTCTATCTAATCTGCTCTGAAACCATCATGTATACTGAAACAAAGAATATAAACATATGTAGTTCTCCACTTGACTTGGCATTGAATAATTCAGATAATGGTGCTTAGCAGTGCCTTTACTTACTATTGCAGATAATTGTTAAACACAACGAGAACCAATCATCTGTTGATCAATGGACTAACAAAACCCATACACGTAATTTGTATACAATTAAAATGACAGTTCGAAAATGTTGCATTTGGAAAGTAAGTGTTAACTTCCTGTGAAGGCACTGATGTTCCTTTATATGTACATATTTCAATTCTTTTCTTTTAAAATGTATTAATATGTTATTCTCTAATACCAAGACCCCTAATAATGTGTAATTTCTGTCAGTTTCCGCTAGCTATTCAAACATGGTTCAGTCATTTTAAAAGCAAAATAATTTGGAAAATCAGAACTAGTTTATACACAAGAGTTAAATTATGCATAGAAGTGAATGTTACAGCATGATCGAAAATAAATAATTATTTTCTGTCACGTCAGTAATTTATTTTCATCATAAAAACTACATTAATATTGAGTTTGATGTAAGATAATGGTGAAAATTTTAGAAAATTAGTAGCAAATTTGCTCAAATTTGCATCAGCATTTGGCAAAATTTTGGCTGAATCTTGGCTTTAGTCTACTTTCTGGCCTGATCCTCATCAGATTTGATTGTCAAGGATTTACCAGTATTGAGCTTGTATTCCTGTAACTGAATTTCCACACTTTTCTGGAATTCTGAAGAATCAAAGTTCAAAGTAAATTTATATTCCAAGTACATATATGTCATCATACACAACCCTGAGATTTATTTTCTTGCGGGCTTTCCCAGTAGGTACAAGGAAACACCATGCAATCAATGAAAAACCACACATAAGACAGACAACTTGTGCAAAAGACAACAAACTGTGCAAATACAATAAATAAATAAATAAACAAATAAACAAGCAATAAATACTGAGATCATGAGATGACGAGTCCTTAAAAGTGAGTCCACAGGTTGTAGGAACAGTTCAATGTAGGGGTGAGTGAAGTTGAATGAAGTTATCCTCTTTGTTCAAGAGCCTGATGATTGAGGGGTATTAACTGTTTCTGAATCTGGTGCTGTAGGTCCTGTTGGGAACAGATCTACTCAGAAAATGCACAATGAAAATGTGGAAGTTGTTTAGGGAGCATTTGCATGAGGTTCTGGATAAGTTTTTCCCACTGAGGTTAGGAAAATACAGTAAGGTAAAGGAACCAAACCTGATAGGAGATGTTGAACATCCAGTCAAGAGGAAGAAAGATGTTTTCTTAAGGTTTAGGAAGGAAGATTCAGACAAGCTCCAGAGAGTTACAAGGTAGCCATGGAGAGCCTTAGGAATGGATAGGAGAGCTAGAAAGGGGCATGAGGAAGCTTGGAGTAGGATTAAAGTAAATTCCAGAGCCTACTACACATAAGTAGATGACTAAAGTGAAGGTAGGACTAATGAGAAATACAAGATGAATCATGCTTGGAGTTGGAGGAGATATGGGAGGTCCTTAATGGAAACTTTACTTTGGTATTCACGGATCTTGACTTCTGTGAGGACAACATTAAACAGGTTTGATATGCAAGAATGTGTCAACATTAAGAAAAAGCATGTGTTGGAACTTTTGTAAAACCTTAGGATAGGTAAATCCCAGGGTTGGACATGATGTGCCTCATGTTACTACAAGAGGTGAGG
Source organism: Hypanus sabinus (assembly GCF_030144855.1). Classification (NCBI taxonomy): domain Eukaryota; kingdom Metazoa; phylum Chordata; class Chondrichthyes; order Myliobatiformes; family Dasyatidae; genus Hypanus; species Hypanus sabinus. The sequence goes on from NC_082722.1 coordinate 49,588,648, forward strand.
GAAGAGATTGTTGCACCTTTGGCAATAATCTTTGAGTTTTCACTGGCGTAGAAGTAGTACCGATTGATTGGTGGGTGGTAAATGTTCCTTTCTTCACGAAAGGGAGTAGGGTTAACCCTGAGAATTATTGAGCAACAAAAGTTACTTCAGTGGTAGGCAAATTATTGAAGAAGATTCTTAGAAACAGGCTCTATGTGTATTTGGAGACGCATAATCTGATTAGGAATTGAATTGAATTGACTTTATTCCTTACATCCTTCACATACATGAGGACTAAAAATCTTTACGCTACGTCTCCATCTAAATGTGCAATATGTAATCATAGTAAATAACCAGTTCGGCTTTGTGAGGGATAGGCCATGCCTCACGAGCTTGATTGAATTCTTTGATGATGTAACATAACACATTGAAGGTAGAGCAGTGGATGTGGTGTAGATTGTAGTAAAGCATTTAGACCATCAAGACCATATGATATAGGAGCAGAATTAGGCCATTTGGCTCATCGAGTCTGTTCTACCATTCCCTAATGGCTGATTTATTATCCCTCTCAACCCTCTTCTCCTGCCTTCTCCCCATATCCTTTGATGCCCTGACTAATCAAGAACCGATCAAACTCCACTTTAAATATACCTAATGTCCTGGCTTCCACAGCCATGTGTGGTAATGAATTCCACAGATTCACTACTCTTGGGCTTAAGAAATTCTTCCTCATCTCTTTTCTAAATGCATGTTCCTCTTTACTGAGGCTGTACCCTCGATTCTAGACTCAGCCGCGCCATAGAATACATCTTCTTCAATATTCGATAAGTTTAAATAAAATCCCCTTCATTCTTCTGTACTCAAGTGAGTACAAGCCTAAAGCCATCAAATGCTCCTCATAACTTAACCCTTTCGTTCTTGTGAGCCTCCTCTGGACCCTCTCCAATGCCAGCACATCTTTACTTTGATAAGGGGCCCAAAACTATTCACAATACTGTCATGGTCTGGATCGTTTATTCCCTATCGTGCTCCTAATTTCCGTTGATCATGCCACAGTTCCAACCGTTTATTTCCCAATTACTTCTAATTCGCTTTGACAGCACACCTGGTTTCCATCTAGAACTATAGTATAAGAACCCCCGGTGTCACAACCACTAGTCACCAGCTCGTTGGTCTTCTTCCTGTGAGATAATTATGTTTCCTGACCGCTTAGAACCATTTGTTCTAAGTTTAGCTCCAGTTTCAAGGTTTACCAATGAGATTCCATCTCTCTGACACAAGGCTCCATATCAAAATCCCTCCTGTTTGCTGTTCGGAGTTTACACCCGTGTAAGTATCCAAACTCAATCTCTGTTCCTGTGTCCAACACTTGGGTTCGCTTCCTTTGCTCCTTGCAACAGAATGAACTGGACCATATGAACCCAGTGGACACGAATACCCTGCAACAAGCCCTTGTCAGCTAGGGTCTGCACGATCAACTTCTCTGGGATGTCGTGGAGAACCTCTGTTCCCTGTCCGCTAATAAAATGAAGATCGATGACCAGGTGGACTATGTGTCCACTAATCTTACCCCACCCTCTCCTGGAACTTTGTCAGGCCAGTCCAGACAGTCTGTGATGACAACCCCCTACGTGTCAGCAACACCCCCGCCAAGAGAACCGCACATACTGGAACCTGAACACTACGCTGGGGATTTGAAAAAGTGCCGGGCCTTCCTTCTGCAATGCTCCTTATTGTTTGATCAGCAGCCATCCACTTACTCCACGGAAAAGTCAAAGGTAGCTTACATCATGGGGTTGTTGCGGGGAGGTGCCTCAGCATGGGCTATGGCAATCTGGGACAATCAGCCGGATATCTGCTCTTCATTCCCCACCTTTATCACAGAGATGAGAAAGATCTCTGACCACCCTGTCCATGGTAAACATGCTGCTAAGCGTTTACTCACCTTCCGTCAGGGCTCCCGCAGTGTCTCTGAGTATTCCGTGGAGTTCCAGACGTCAGTGGCCGACTTAGGGTGGAACGGTGAGGCACTCCAGGGGGTCTTCCAGAATGTCCTCAGCGACATGCTGAAGGACGAGTTGGCGGCAAGAGACAACACCAACAGCCTGGATCCATTGATCTCCCTAGCCACCAGGTTGGACAATTGTCTTCATGAACGCCATGGGGAGAGAACTGGTCGTCTACCCCCTTTGGCCACTCCACGGTACACTATACTGTCTCCCACCAGCCCACAAGCCTCTCTTTTCCTCCTGCTCCTGGAATAACCCCCAGCCCAGCCATTTCCACTACCCCGGGAGAGGAACCAATGCAGCTGGGACAGAACTGTCTTTCTCCCACAGAGCGGCTCTGGAGATTGAGATCAGGGGACTGTCTCTCTTGCGGCCAGTCCTGCGAGTTCCATGCAACCTGTTCCCTTCGGCCAAAAGGGAGGGCTCAGCAGTAGAAAGGGGATCCTGGTGAGCTAGACAGCATTCCCTTCTGTCCCCTGAACCCAGATGCAGATCCAAGCTACCTTAAGTCATAACCAACAGTCCCTGCCTCTGTCAGCTCTAGTGGACTCCAGTGCCAAGGTAAACCTGTTGGATGAAGACATAGCTTCCCAGGCCAGAATTCCTCGGGAGCCGTAGAGTACCCCTCTGGAAAACTCGGAAACTGGACAGTAGATTATGTCCTGAGTCACTAACTGCACTCCACTCCCGTCTCTTATTCTCTCTGGTAACCATTGTGAACAGGTACAATTTAACCTAATTTCTTCTCCTCAAGCTCCTGTCATTCTTGGGTATCCCTGGTTAGTCCGCCATAATCCCCACATTGATTGGTCCACTGGGAGGATAGCCAGCTGGAGCCCATTCTGTTACTCCACTTGTCTTCAATCGGCCCTTTCCCCTGTGAAAGTCACCGCGACCTTGGCTGCTGCTGAGACCCCCGACCTATCCAAGGTTCCAGCAGAGTACCACGGTCTGGGAGAAGTATTCAGCAAATAACGGGCCCTTTCCCTGCCTCCACACCACCCTTATCATTGTGCTATGGACCTTCTTCCTGGAGCTCCTCTACCCACCAGTCAGCTGTATATATTGTCCCGGCCAGAAAGGGAAGCAATGGAGGCTAACTTAAGTGAATCTCTTGCATTGTGCATTATCTGACCCTCATCCTCACCTGTTGGCGCAGGTTTCTTCTTTGTGGGGAAGAAAGATGGATCTCTGTGTCCCTGCATTGACTACCAGGCCTAAATAGCATAACCGCAAAGAAAAAAATATCTACTGCCCCTTCTCAACTCTGCTTTCGAACCACTTCACGGAGCCACCATCTTCTCCAAGATGAACCTACAAAGTGCCTGTCATCTGGTCAGGAAAAGGGAGGGAGATGAGTGGAAAACAGCGTTCAACACCCCCCTTGGTCAATTTGAATACCTGCTCGTGCCATTCAGCCTCACCAGTGCCCCCACCATTTTCCAAGCCCTGATAAATGATGTTCTTAGAGATTTTATTAACTGCTTTGTGTTTGTCTACTTGGATGACATCTTAACCACCTCCAGCAGTCTTCAGGAACACACTCACCATGTCCGTCAGGTCCTGCAGACACTTTGGGAGAACAAACTATTTGTAAAAGCTGAGAAGTACAAGTTTCACATTCCTTCAGTCAGCTTCTTAGGATACATCATCTAGAGCAGGCAAGTGAGGGCAGATCCTGAAAAGATCCGGGCAGTGGTGGAGTGGCCTACACCCAAGTCACTCAAGCATCTCCAGTGATTTCTGGGTTTTGCAAACTTCTATTGTCGCTTCATCAGGGATTACAGTCGGGTGGTAGCGCCCCTTACTCGACTTGCCTCTCCTGTGAACCCTTTTCACTGGGACCCCAAAGTGGACGCTGCCTTCTCGGAGCTGAAGAGGCGTTTCCCCTCTGCTCCAACCAGTCCCCTCTCGTCAATTCACTGTGCAGGTCAATGCCTCCGACTCTGGGGTAGGAGCAGTCCTCTCCCAACATTCAGGCCCTGAGCAAAACCTTCATCCCAGTACCGCCTTTTCTCGCTGGCTGACTCCGCCAAACGAAATTATGAGGTAGGGAACCAGGAGTTACTGGCTGTCAAACTTGCTTTGGGGGAGTGGAGACACTGGCTGGAGGGAGCAGAACATCCGTTTATCGTCTGGACCGATCACAAGAACCTCACGTATATCCAAACCACCAAACGCCTGAATTCCCATCAAGCCCATTGGGCATTATTTTTTGGCCAGTTCAGATTTACACTCACCTATCATCCGGGGTCCATAAACAGGAAGCCTGATGCTCTCTCCCCTCAATACATTTCTGAGGAGGGCCTTCACAACCCTGAGACCATCCTTCCACTATCCTGTGCTGTGTTGTGGTTGCCCTCACCTGCGAGATCGAAGCCATAGTTAAAGAGGCCCAACAGACTCAACTGTCTGTGACCCAGGCAACGGATCCGCCAATCGCCTCTTTGTGCCCGATTCCGTTCGATCTCAGGTTCTCCAGTCGGGGCACATGTCTCGTTTCGCCTGCCATCCCGGGAGCAATCGGACACTGTCCCTTCTGAAGAGACATTTCTAGTGGCCCTCCATGGATGCTGACCCCCATTCCTTTGTCTCTGCCTATTCTGTTTGTGCTCGTGGAAAAGCCTCCAATCCCACCACCTGCTGAATTGCTTCATCCCCTACCTGTTCCCAGCCGTCCTTGGTCTCATATTGTGCTGGATTTCATTACGGGACTACCCCTTAACATGGGAGCACTGCCGTACTCACCATGGTGGACCACTTCTCCAAAGTTGTGCGCTTCATAGCCCTTCCCAAACTCCCTACAGCTCGGGAAACAGCCGACATTCTTGTCTATCACATCTTCCGCCTTCACGGGATTCTCTCTGACATTATGTCTGACTGGGGTCCCCAATTCGTCTCTCAAGTTTGGACATCTTTTTGTCAAGCCCTTGGAGCCTCAGTAAGTCTGTCGTCTGGCTTTCATCCACAGACGAGCATGCAAACTGAGTGAGCTAAGCAGGATTTGGAAGCAGCCCTGCCCTGCATAACTGCCAACAATCCATCTGTCTGGAGGACCCATCTCGTTTGGGTCGAGTATGCCCACAACTCCCTGGTTAGCACCACCACTGGAATGACCCCCTTTGAATGCTCCCTCGGTTACCAACCCTTCTGTTCTCCGCTCAAGAAGATGACATTGCTGTGCCTTCTGTTCAGACCCATCTCCACCGGTGCCGCAAGATCTGGATAGACACGCGCGGCCCTGCTCCGCTCAGCCATCTGCAACCGGAGGACTGCCGATTGCCATCAGATTCCTACACCTGTTTGTTGGTCTGAGCAGAAGGTTTGGCTCTCTTCTAAAGGCATCCCCCTCAAGAACGAGCCCAAGAAGCTCGCACCCTCTTCCTGGGACCATTCAAGATTGAAAGTATTATTAACCCCTCAGCAGTCTAACTCAAACTGCCCAAATCTATGCACATCCATCCTACATTCCACGTTTCCCAATTGAAGCTGGTATCTGTCAGCCCTTTGTGCCCTCTTGCCCAACCCCTTCCACCCGCCTGGATCATTGATGACCACCCAGTGTACACTGTCTGGCAATTACTGGATGTGCACCACTGAGGCAGGGGCCTCCAGTACCTGGTCGATTGGGAGGGATACGGCCCAGAGGAACGTACCTCGATTCCCCGCTCCTTCGTCTTGGACCCTTCCCTCATCCGTGACTTCCATCGGGACCATCCAGACAAGCCTGGGGGATTGCCAGGAGGCTCCCGTTGAGGCGGGGGGGGGGGGGGTACTGTCATGGTCCCGATCGTTTATTCCCTATCTTGCTCCTAATTTCTGTTGATTGTGCCATGGTTCCGACCATTTACTTCCCTATTATGTTGAATTTACTTTGATGACAACACACTTGGTTTCCATCTAGAACTATAGTATAAGAACCTCGGCATCACAACCTCTAGTCTCCAGTTCGCTGGTCTTCTTCCTGTGAGATAACTATGCTTCCTGACCGCTTAGAACCTTTGTTCTAAGTTTAGCTTCAGTTTCAAGGTTTACCTATGAGACTCCGTCTCTCTGTGTCAAGGCTCCATATCAAAATCCTTCCTGTTTGCTGATCAGCGTTTACGCCCGTGTAAGCATCCAAACTACATCATTGCTCTTATATTCTAATCCTCTCAAAATGAGTGTTAATATTGCATTTGCCACTGTCTCAACCTGCAAGTTAATCATTAGAGATTAACGATTAATTTGCAGGTTGATTGTTAATCTCTTTGCACAAGGACTCCCAAGACCCTTTGCATCTCTGAGGCTTGTATTTTCTCCACATTTTGAAAATAGTCTACACCTTTATTCTTTCCACTAAAGTGCATGAACATCCACTTCCCTACACTATATTCCATCTGCCACTTCCTTGCCTATTCTCCTACTCTGACAAGTGTTTCTGCAGCCTCTCTTCCTCCTCGGTACCACCTGCCTCTCCACCTATCCTTGTATTGTCTGCAAACTTGGCCACAAAACCATCAATTCTGTTATTCAAATCACTGACATATAATGTGAAGTAAAGTGGTCCCAACACTGATCCCTGCAGAGTACTAGACATTGACAGTAGCCAGAAAAGACCCTCTTTATTCCCAGTCTTTGCCTAATGCCAGTAAGTCAATCTTCTATGCATGCTAGAATCTTTCCTGTAATACATACGCTATTGTTAGGAGCTTCATGTATGGCACTTTGTCAAAGGCCTTCTGAAAATCCAAGTTGAACAACCTCCACTGACTCTCCTATCTGTTATTTCCTCAAAGAATTCCAACTCAGTTGTCAGGCAAGATTTCTCTTAAAGGAAGCCATGCTGACTTTGGCTATTTTATCATGTGCCTCCAAGTACCCTGAAACCTCATCCTTAACAATGGACTCTAATATCTTCTCAACCACTGAAGTCAGTTTAACTGGCCTATAATTTCCTTTCTTCTTCCTGCCTCCCTTCTTTAAGAGTCAAGTGATATTTGCAATTATTCAGTCCTCCAGAACCATTGCAGAATTTGGTGATTCTTGAAAGATTATTACTGATTCCTCCTCAAGCTCATTGGCTGTCTCTTTCAGAGCTGTCTCTTTCAGAACCATCTGGTCCAGGTGACTTGTCAACCTTCAGACCTTTCAGCTTCCCAAGCACCTTCGCCTTAGTAATAGCATCTACACTCACTTCTGCATTCTGATGCTCTCAAATTTCTGGCATACTGCTAGTGTCTTCCACAGTGAAGGCTAACACAAAATAGTGTCTTCTGCCATTACTGCCCCTCTAGTGTCACTTTCCAGCAGACTGAGATGTACCCTCATCTCTCTTTTACTCTTTATATATCTGGAAAAAAATTGGTACTCTCTTTTATATTATTTTCTTGCTTACCTTTGTATTTTATCTTTTCTCTCCTTATGTCTTTTTTGGTTGCCTTCTGTTGGTTTTTAAAATCTTCCCTATCTTCTAACTTCCCACTATTCTTTGTGATATTATATGCCCTCTCTTTTCCTTTTATGCTGTCATTGACTTCCCTTGTCATTCATGTTTTTCTCATCGTCCCTTCAAAATACTCTTCATCTTCGGGATGTATCTATCCTGCTGAAATGCCCCCCAAACTCCAGCCATTGCTGTTCTGTTGTCACCTCTGCTAATTTTCCCTTCCAATCAGCTTTGGCCAGCTGCTCTCTCATGCCTCTGTAATTCCTTTTAGTCCACTATAATATTGATACATCTGACTTTATCTTCTCCCTCTTGAGCTACAGGATGAAATCAAAGGTCAAAATAAATTTATAATCAAAGTACATATACATCACCATATACAGCCTTGAGGTTCATTTTCTTGTGGTATCCTCAATAACTCCATAATGGAATAATAATCATAATAGCATCAAAGAAAGACCAGTGTGCAATATTCAACCAGTGTTCAAAAGACAACAAATTGAGCAAATTCAAAAGAAAGGAAAAATAATAACAAATAATTAAGTAATAAATATCAAGAACATGCGGTGAAGAATCCTTGAAAGTGAATCCAGAGGTTCTGGGAACGCTACACATCTAAAGTTAATCAAAGTTTTAGATGTCATGCTAAATCTTCACATACTCCCAAGGAAGTAGAGGTACTGCCATGTGTAATTCATAGTTGCACTTGTGTGTTGGGCCCAGGACAAGACATCCAAAATACTAACACCAAGGAATTTAAAGTTGCTGATCCTCTCCACCTCTGATCCTTTGATGAGGACTGGTTCATGGACCTCTGGTTTCCTTCTCCTGAGATCAATAATCAGCTCCTTAGTGTTGCTGACATGGAATTAGAGGTTGTTGTAGCACAAGTCATAAAGATTTTCAATCTCCCTCTTACATGCTAATTTGTCACCACCTTAGATTCAGCCAGCAACAGTGGTGTCATCAGTAAACTTGACTACGGCATTGGAGCTATGTTAACAAACATAGTCATAAGTAAAGGAAGTCGAGCAGGAGGCTGAGCCTTGTGGTGCACCTGTGCTGATGGAGATTGTGGAAGAGTTGTTGTTGCCAATCCAAACTGATAGGGGTCTGCAAGTGAGGAAAAAATGAGGATCCTGTTGCACAATGAGTTATTGAAGCCAAGATTTTGGAGCTTGTTGATTAGTTAGATGACTTAGATGTGGAAGTGGAAGGCTGGGTTAGTAATTTTCCTGATAAAATGAAGGTCTGTATTATTGTGGATAGTGTAGAAGGTTGTCAAGGGTTACAATGGAACATTGATAGGAAGCAGAGTTGAGCATGAGATGCGGCAGATGGAGCTCAACCCAGAAACGTGTGAAGTGATTCACTTTGGAAGTTTGACTTTGAAGACAGGATAAAAGGCGAAGGGTTATGGGTTACACGTCCATTGATTTCTCAAAGTTGCCATGCACATGGATATGCTTGTTAAGAAGGTGTTTGGTGTGTTGACCTTCATTCATCGGGGTACTCAGTCAAGACCCATGAAGTAATGTTGCGACTCTGTAAAACCTTGGTTAGACCATGCTTGGAATATTGTGTTGATGTCTGGTTGTCTCGTTATAGGAAGGATGTAGAAGCTTTAGAGAGAGTATTGAGCAGATTTACCAGAATGTTGCCAGGATTAGCGAGCATGTCTTATGAGGATAAGTTGAGCAAGAGAAGGCTTTTCTCTTCAAAGGAGGATGAGAGGTGACTTGATAGACTTGATGATTGCAGGGAAATATAGGCAGGATGTCACAGGTATGTTTCATACACAGAATGGTGGGTGGATGAAATGCACTGCTGTGGTTTGTGTTGGAGGCAGATACATTAGGGACATTTAAGAGACTCTTGGGTAGGCATGTGGATGACAAAAATGGATAGAACGGTTGGACTGCTCTTTGAGTAGGTTAAAATGTTAGTGCAACAACTTGGGCTGAAGGACCTACACTATGCTATAATGTCTGTATTTACTCTGTCTAATCACATTGTGTATAATCCATTTATCCCATTCCCCTGACTTTTCTTGAGTGTGGTTCTAACCCTGCTTCTGGTAGGGAATTCCATTTTTGACTTTGCATTAACTAATTTCTTTAAAAAATCATGGTCGATAGAATTTTTCTAATTATAACTTCTATTAGAGGTATTTGAAGATTGTTTCTGTATTAATAGATCTATTTCTTTTGTCTGGAAATCTACTTTCTAAAATTGGACATGTTCTAAACTGATACAGTCATTAATATTTGATGTTACATTTCATGGGACCATTACAATATTTCCAAATTTTATGCCCATAAGGATGTTGTTTATTTGCAACTACCTTTAACAGAGACAAAACATAATGTAGATTAATGGTATTATTTATTTCAAATCTAGTTGGATTATAAAACAGTCTGTTGATTTGTCTTGGCTTATGCATATTGTGATTGAGATCAGCCCTCTGTCGAATCATATTTTAAACAGCTGTGTAAATAAAAAAGGAAGGAAAATATGATTCACTTTGACTAAGACAGGAATATAACTAAGGAGAGCTGCTGAATTTGGAACAACATGAAGACAGTAATGGCAGCTTTACTGCTAGTTGAGCTTTGACTCAGTTATGACATGCAAGAAGAGATTCTGTGTAGTAAATCCAGTACTAGGTCAGATCATGGCATGTCTCTGGAATGATGAATGGTTTCTAATAACAGAACAAGGGAAGATCCCTGTTTGCAGACATTATTGTTTTAATGAAAGGCTACTGTCATCTGCTGGAGCTAGATCTTCATTGCTTCTTCATGATTCATGTTATGCTTGTGTGAATAATCAGTCAAAGTTATTTTTAACACAGGAGTTTTAGAGTATTATGATCATAATATCAATTCAAATGATTGGTTACCTATTTTGAGTTGTGTTATTTCATGAATCCAAATATATAACTATAGATATAAAATGTAAATAAAATATTATTTTTGTTTATTGTGTGATGCTGAACAATTTAATCTGTGCATTAGAAAGGGTAACTCATTTTCAATGAGTGAATGGAACGTATTTCTTTCTCAAGCTTTAGGCATTAGACTGTATGCTTCAGTTAAGTAGTCTTCTGGGCTGTAGCTTTCTGTGTGTGTGTGTGTGTGTGTGTGTGTGTTTGTGCATGTATGTATGTGTATATGTGTGTTTGTATGTATATTGTGTGTGGCCACCATGGTTGACCATGGGTACTGCACCTCTGGTAGTCACTGGTTTGTCGAACAGCATCGACTGTGGCTATTGAGGCCGATTGTGGCCTCAATGAGGCATTGTGGTATTGCTGTCCACTGTGCTCTCCGTTTAGCTCTCCGCTCCTCAAACTGATTCAGGATCACTCTTTTGCCTTGCTCTAGGTGTTGCTGAAGAGTACCTCGCAATTTGTTGCGGTCGTCTGCTGTATCCTCCCAGCACTCTGTGTTGATTTTTAAGGCTTTCATGTCACTCTTGCAGAGGTCCTTGAAGTGAAGCTGGAGTCTACCAACATTCCCCTTGCCTGTTGCTTGTTCTCCATAGAGGATGCCCTTTGGCAGCCTACCATCCTTCATATGATGGACGTGGCCCAGCCAGCGCAGTCTGTGTTGTCTTAAAAGTGTGAAGTCCAGTGCAGGAGAGGACCTCAGGGTTTGGGACTTTGTCTCTCCAGGTGATGCCGACGATGTGGCGAAGGCTGTGCAGGTGAAAACTACTGAGTTTCCTCTCCTGCCTGGAGTAGATTGTCCAAGTCTCGCTCCCATACAGGAGGGTGCTGATAACGCATGCATTGTACAAGGCAGTCTCGGTCTTTGTAGTGAGTTTTGGATTCTCCCAGTCCCTTGAGGAGAGTCGGGCAAGGGTCGATGCTGCTTTGCCGATACACCTATTGATTTCAGCATTGAGGGAGAGAGTGTCGCTAATGGTCGACTCCAAGTACGTGAACTCGTGGACCACTTCTAGATTGTAATTGTTGATGGTAATGACTGGTGTCTCCACTACGTTCTGGGCAAGGACATTTGTTTTCTTTAGGCTGACGGTAAGTCTGAAGTCCTTGCACGCCTTAGAGAAGTGGTCCATGAGAGTTTGTAGTTGCTGTTTGGTGTGCAAGGTTATAGCAGCGTCATCGGCACAAAGCATGTCACGTATTAAGATCTTTCGACCTTTGTTCTTGCTCTCATGCACGCAGGGTTGAACAGCTGCCCATCAGACCTGGTGTGCACATAGATGCCTTCTGTCGATGTCCAAACGTGTGCTTCAGTAGCAGAGAGAAGATGCGGAATAATGTTGGGGCCAATACGCATCTTTGTTTGACTTCACCACGAATAGCGAAGGGTTCTGATGAGCTGCCATCGTACTGAACAGTAGCCCTCATGTCGTCATGGAATGACTTGATGATGCTTTGGAGTTTCGGGGGACAGCCGATCTTGAGGAGAATCTGAAAGAGCCCATCCCTGTTGACAAAGGTCGAATGCCTTGGTCAAGTCCATGAAAGCGACTTAGAGGGTTTTCTGTTGTTCCCTGCACTTCTGGAGTTGACAGAGTGAGAAGGTCATGTCGATAGTTGACCTTCTTGTGCGAAAACCACAATGGGACTCAGGGTAGACCTGTTCTGCCAGAGTTTGTAGACATGCCAGAATTACACGAGCAAAGACTTTGCCAACAATATTCAGGAGGGAGATACCCCTGTAGTTGTTGCAGTTGCTCCTATCACCTTTGTTCTTGTACAAAGTGACTATTTTGGAGTTGTGCATACCCGGTGGTACAGCTCGTTCCTTCCAACACCACCGACGGAGGACCTCGTGTAAAGGTTGGAGGAGTGAACTCTTGCAGTGTTTGATGAGGTCTGGAGGAATCACGTCATCGCCAGGAGCTTTCCCTGGGACCAGACTGTCAGTTGCCTTGCTGAGGTCCTGAATGGTTGGTTCAGAGTCCAGTTCATCCATGACCGGTAGACAATCGATGGCATCAGTGGCTGAGCTAACAACAACATTTTCCCTTGAGTAGAGCTCAGAGTAATGTTGTACCCTGAGTTCCATCTGCTTGCTTTTATCAGTGATTATTTCACCACTGGATGACTTCAGGGATGCTGTCTTGCTCTGTGATGGGCCAAGGGCCTTATTGATACCATCATACATCAATCTGATGTTGCCTGTTACAGCTGCTGTCTGAACGTCCTCACTGAGCTGGAGCTAGTACTCATTTGTGCACTGCCTTGCAGTCTGTTGCACTTTGCTTCCAGCAGCTTGAAGAGCCTGGAGTGTTTGGTCAGATGGTGAGCGCTTGTACTCTGTGAGAGCTGCACGCTTGGCTTCGATAACAGGAGTCATGATGTTGGACTTTGCCTCAAACCAGTCACTGCTCCTTGTGGTCTTTCCTCCAAAGGTAGAGAGTGCTGATCACGAAGGTATGACCATTGTTCTGTTGCAGTATCTCCTTGTGAGGAGGTAGTCATAGCACCCTGTACTGACTTGGCAAACTGGTCAAACTTTTCTGACTGTTTCATCTCTGTTGTGTTGATGCGAGGTTTTCCATTATGTTTGGAGTGGTGGATTCTCTGTAGACGTACAGTGGCATGCAAAAGTTTGGACACCCCTGGTCAAAATTTCTGTTACTGTGAATAGCTAAGCAAATAAAAGATGGCCTGATTTCCAAATGGCGTAAAGTTAAAGATTACACATATCTTTAATATTTTAAGCAAGATTACTTTCTTATTTCTATCTTTTACGGTTTCAAAATAACAAAAAAGGAAAAGGGTCCGAACCAAAAGTTTGGGCACCCTGCGTTGTCAGTACTCAGTTACACCCCTTTTGACAAATATCACAGCTTGTAAACGCTTTCCATGGCCAGCTAATAGGCTTTCAATTCTTATTTGGGGGATTTTCGCCCATTCTTCCTTACAAAAGGCTTCTAGTTCTGTGAGATTCTTGGGACATCCTGTATGCACTGCTCTTTTGAGGTCTATCCACAGATTTTCGATGATGTTTAGGTTGGGGTACTGTGAGGGCCATGGCAAAACCTCTTGAGGTAGTCCATTGTGGATTTTGAGGTGTGATTAGCATCATTATCCTGTTGCAGAAGCCATCCTCTTTCAACCTTCAGCTTTTTTAAAGACTGTGTGATGTTTGCTTCCAAAATTTGCTGGTATTTAATTGAATTCATTCTCCCCTCTACCAGTGAAATGTTCCCCGTGCCACTGGCTGCAACACAAGCCCAAAGCATGATCGATCCACCCCAGTGCTTAACAGTTGGAGAGGTGTTCTTTTCGTGAAATTCTGCACCCTTTTTTCTCCAAACATACCTTTGCTTGTTATGGCCAAAAAGTTCTACTTTAACTTTAAAAGTCCACAGATCTTGTTTCCAAAATGCATCAGGCTCCTTTTGATGTTTCTTTGTAAACTTTTGATGCTGAATTTTGTGTTGAGGACACCAGAAAGGTTTTCTTCTGATGACTCTTCCATGAAGGTCATATTTGTGCAGGTGTCACTGCACAATAGAACAGTTCACCACCACTCCAGAGTCTGAGCCCTTGGTAAAAGTTATGCGGGAGCATGTATCTCTTAGGGTGCCCAAACTTTTGCTTGGTGTTCCTTTCTTTTTTTTACTCTAAAATTGTACAATACAAAAATAATACACTAATCTTTGTAAGCAAATGTTGAAAAGAATATTTCATCTTTAACTCTATGACTTTTGGAGATCAGTTCATCTTCTACTCACTTAACTATTCACAGTAACAGAAATTTTGACCAGGGGTGCCCAAACCTATGCATACCACTGTAGCTTGATCTTGCAGCATACTAAAGGATGATCCGTATCGCAGTCTGCACTGTGGTATGAGCAGGTAATTAGTACAGAGCTGATGAAGAGGGCCTGGTGATAATCATCTTCAGTTGGTGCCAGTGTTTAGACCGTAGATTTTGCCTTGAGACCTTGTACTACTACTTTGTCTGAAAGTAGGAGTTACTTACACACAGGCCGTGATAGGAGCAGAACTCCAGGAGACGTTGTCCATTGTCATTAATTTTGCCAATTCCAAAGAGGCCAAGACAAGACGAGGAGTTGCCGTGCCGGTGCTGGGTTCAGCGGTCAGCCGCCTTCGGGACTCCAACTCTGGATTTTTCCTCAGGGTTTACTCCCAAAGTCTTTCCCGTGAGTGGGTATAGCTGCAAGGCAGTGGAGGTTTGAAATTGGAGTTTTCCCTCTCCTAGATGAGCTACCATCCATAATTAACGAGCCCCATCTGCCTGCAGCAACTGGTTTCAAGGTGCCAGTGTACCTCCTTTGCCCCTTCTCCTGTCAGTGAGAACGGCTCCACCAGGCATGAGAACTATGCCACACGTGACGGCCAGGAGTTGGACTTGGTTGTCAGAGGCTGTTTGAAATGCACACCATGAAGAGCATTTGTTTGGCAGTGGGAGCTCGTCCCTACTACCACCCTTTGACTATGGCTACCTTTGGAACCTGTGTGTGTGTGTATCTATATATATGTATACTTGTGTGTATACACACACACACACACACACACACACACACACACACACACACACACACAGTGGCATGCAAAAAAAAATTTCTGTTACTGTGAATAATTAAGTGAGTAGAAGATGAGCTGATTTCCAAAAGGCATAAAGTTAAAGATGAAATATTTTTTTCAACATTTTAAACAAGATCAGTGTATTATTTTTGTTTTATACAATTTTAGAGTGGAAAAAAAGGAAAGGAGCATCATGCAAAAGTTTGGGCACCCCAAGAGATTCGAGCTCTTTGATAACTTTTAGCAAGGTCTCAGACCTTAATTAGCTTGTCAGGGCTATGGCTTTTTCACAGTCATCGTTAGGAAAGGCCTGGTGATGCAAATTTCAAAGCTTTATAAATACCCTGATTCCTCAAACCTTGTCCCAACAATCAGCAGCCATGGACTCCTCTGAGCAGCTGCCTAGCACTCTGAAAATTAAAATAAATTATGCCCACAAAGCAGGAGAAGGCTATAAGAAGATAGCAAAGCGTTTTCAGGTCGCTGTTTCCTCAGTTCATAATGTAATTAGGAAATGGCAGTTAACAGGAACAATGGAGGTCAAGTTGAGGTCTGGAAGACCAAGAAAACTTTCTGAGAGAACTGCTCATAGGATTGCTAGAAAAGCAAATTAAAACCCCCGTTTGACTGCAGAAGACCTTCAGGAAGATTTAGCAGACTCTGGAGTGGTGGTGCACTGTTCTACTGTGCAGCAATACCTGCACAAATATGACCTTCATGGAAGAGTCATCAGAAGAAAACCTTTCCTGTGTCCTCACCAGAAAATTCAGCGTCAGAAGATTGCAAAGGAAAATCTAAACAAGCCTGATGCATTTTGAAAACAAGTCCTGTTGACTGATGAAGTTAAAATAGAACTTCATGGCCGCAATGAGCAAAGGTATGTTTGGAGAAAGACGGGTGCAGCATTTCATGAAAAGAACACTTCTCCAACTGTTAAGCACTGGGGTGGATTGATCATGCTTTGGGCTTGTGTTGCAGCCAGTGGCACAGGGAACTTCTCACTATAGAGGGAAGGGTGAATTCAATTAAATACCAGCTAATTCTGGAAGCAAACATCACATCATCTGTAAAAAAGCTGAAGGTGAAAAGAGGATGGCTTCTACAACAGGATAATGATCCTAAACACACTTCAAAATCCACAATGGACTACCTCAAGAGGCACAAACTTGAGGTTTTGCCATGGCCCTCACAGTCTCCCAACCTAAACATCATTGAAATCTGTGGATAGACCTCAAAAGAGCAGTGCATGCAAGACAGCCCAAGAATTTCACAGAACTAGAAGCCTTTTAGCAAGGAAGAATGGGCGAAAATCCCCCAAACAAGAATTGAAAGTCTCTCAGCTGGCTACAGAAAGCATTTACAAGCTGTGGTACTTGCCAAAAGGGGTGGTACTGAGTACTGACCATGCAGGGTGCCCAAACATTTGCTTCAGGCCCTTTTTTGTTATTTTGAAACTGTAAAAGATGGAAATAAAAAAGTAATCTTGCTTAAAATATCAAAGAAAACTATCATCTTTAACTTTATGCCTTTTAGAAATCAGGTCATCTTTTACTTGCTCAGCTATTCATAGTAACAGAAATTTTGACCAGGGGTGCCCAAACTTTGGCATACCACTGTATGTGTGTACGCGTATGTGTGTATATATGTATGTACATGTACATTTATGTGTGTGTCTGTGATGCATGTTTTTTTTTTGTACACAGGCAATGGTGGGTGCCTGGAATGTGCTGTCTAAGGTAGTAGTGGAGGCAAGAGTGACAGAAGCATTCAAGAGGCTCTTAGATAAGCAGGTCAATATACAGAAATGGAGCAATATTGACTTGTGTAGGCAGAATGGACAAGCTTCATCTGGCAGTTATTTATTAGTTTAATTAGTTTGGAACAACATCGTGGGTGAAAGAACCTGTTCCTGGGCTATGCTGTTCTATGTTCTGAAGAGCTGAACAAATAATAATAATCATAAACATTGGATAACTTATCCTGTAACACCAGTGTAGGAATGGCATTGGCAACATACATCGTCCTGTTCGTGGCAGACAGGTTGACTGACATTAAAATATGCTCACAATTTAATTATTAGACTTCCTGCAACACATTTAATGAGGATTAATGCTAAAATCCTGGGAATTTGCAGCCTGCACTGCAAAATTCAATCTTCTGAACTTGTTAGTCAATTACACATTTGTGATGAATTGCATAATTAGCAAGGTTTTACCTTTTTGGGAAGGATTTTCCTACTTTTGGTGCTGAAATATATAAATAAATGGAAGTTCTCTCACAATTGTATGTCTTTGCAATGTTGAAGGCAAAATGTTGATTAGTCTGTACGGTATTGTATGTCATCCTTTAACAAGAAGACCAGCTTTCTTCAAGATGTTACACCAGATAGAAAAGAAACAAAATGTCCTCTAAAAAATTACATTCCAAACATCAATGAAACTGCTGTCAAGTATAGATTATTTTTTTTCATTTGAGATATTTTATGTAAGTTGATGTGAATTTTTGAATAAACGGGCACCTGGGAATTGAAGTTTGGTCAAGATGACAGTAGCTGACCACTGACTTGGATTGCTAGCTGACTGGAAAAGGATTCACTCAGTGCTGTTAATAATATTTATTGTTTCAGTGCAGAACATGAAAGTACAGTTGAAGAAATGAGGTATTCAAGAAATATGCTTCTTATAAGATTAACCAGCATATGGAAACAATTAAGATAACTTGTGTTGCCTGTTGTCAAATTCCCTGGTAAATACCAAATGGACGCACAGAATTAACGAAATTATTTAGGTATTAAGAGAACTAAAACGAATTTTGATTGGTACTCAACTGGAAGCAAAATATTATATGTCTATATACATAGGCAGAGCATTATTAAGTAGCAGTGGAAAATTTAACAATTTACATTTAACAAGTCACAAGAGATTTTTCTTTTGAATTATTATTGGTTTATTATTATGACATGGACTGAGATACAGAGAAAAACTTTTGCAAACCATCCATCCCATTCATTTCATCATATTAGCACATTGAGATGGTACAAGGTTGAGGGAATAAAATGTTGCAGAGAGACTCAGTTCAGGTGGGCAATAAGGTGCGAGGCCAGGACAAGGCAGATTGTGAAGTCAAGAGTCCATCAAAACAAGAGATTAAAAAAGACACTTGAGCCAGCCAAATATGCCAAGCTACAAATCGTGGTGATGCACCATCAATAACTCTCTCTGAGATGTGAAGGCAAGATATTGGCTTTTATTGACTGGAAGAAGGTACAGGCAGTGAGTGACCACCATACTACATCCTGGAGACAGAGAGGCCGGGCTCAGGCCTCAATCACCTTTATACCGGGGTCTGTGGGAGGAGCCACAGGAGCAGTCAGCAGGGACCGTGTCCAGACAGGTATATGTAGTTCACCACACGTAGAGAATCTGTTTTTCTTGATTCCACAATTAAATTGTTTTTTTTTGTCTCGTTATGAACGCAGAACTTGCATGCTTCAATGCAACTCAAAAGTTAGATCTGAAGAGCTGGAAGCTGTTCTCCATTTGCTGCTCATCAAGCTACATCTAAGCATCCTCTAATTTCTTTTGAATGTGTGCCAAGATAAAGTGTAGTTTATTCAGAGTTAACAATTGGAAACCAGAGAGATGACTTAATATTGGCAATTTTGTGGAAATTTCGCAGCTCTTTGTTGTTATTCACCAATGATAAATTTTAATCACAATATTTATCCAAGTTTATTTATTAAAAAAACTATTCAAAGAAGCAGAAAATGCATTTCAGTTTTAGTTTGCAATATATTTTAAATAAGTATAAAAATTAAAATTAGACATATGAATCATTTTTCTTGTAAAAATTGTGTATGTTTTTCTTGTGATTGATACTTGTATGATGTTATTTTCCTGTGTTAGTGCTGCAAGTAAATTTTTCATTGCATGTTTGCTTGCATATACTTATGCACATGACAATAAACATTACTTTTGACTTTTTTTTTACTCTTTATGAGACTTGGATATATTGTGCATTCATGAATATTTGCGATTGTAACCTGTACTTTACATTTTAATGGCATGCCTTTGGATCGATTGAGTGATCTGGCATTTTACTGCCTCTAAGCTAGATCGATAAGGTTTGGAGTGGAGTATGCAGCCTGGAGGCCTCAAGCCTGGAGATGGGGTGCGAGCCCATGATAGACTCCATTGCTTCTCTCCGATTGAGGCATTGAGGGCATGTGCCCACAATCAACTCCACTTTTTTCTCTGATTGAGGCGTCAAGCAAGGGTGAGGTCAATGAGGACAAGAGCGGGTGTGTGTTTGATGCCATCTCCCTGCGTTTGACAGGTTTACTCTTCCTCTCGCTGGCTGCTGTCAGAGGAAAGTGCAGGAGTCTTGGGATCCACATTGCAAGGATTTATTGGAGAGGCTGTGGACTTGTTTTGGGGCACTTTGTGGTTTGTGTTGTATGAGTTCCTGGATTCTGGTTACTCTTGTTGTTTTGCTGTTTTTGAGTGGTTTGATTGGGGCAATCGAGGCAGTCTGGGAAACTTCAGTGAAGAATGCTTTGCCCTGCAGCCTGCAGCGGGCTAGAACTTCGACGCCGCACTAAACTAAATACCACTGGACTCCTGGTTTAATGTTTAATGTTCTGTGTGTGTCCGCTTTTCGCAGTTTTCGCAATTCGTACTTTTTTCGCACATTGAGTGTTTGATATTTTCTTGAAGGGATTCTGTGGTGTTTCTTTGTTTCATGGCTACCTTTAGGAGAACAAATCTCAGAGTTGTATTCTATACACATGATCTGATAATAAATGTACTTCGAATCTTTTGTACCTTCTCACTTTTGTTGGTTTGTTTCAGTTTACATCAGTGTCTTGATCTACTTGCACAAGCAAATCCAAACCAACATGGTTATAAGTGCCTTGTTGCTAGCCTTCTGACCAGTGTTTGTTTCTGAATTACCCGCACATCAATAAGTTATCTCATCAATTTTGCATTGCATTTTTTTTGGAAATTGCTGTTCTGAAATTAGATGAAAAAGAGTATAATGATTATCATAGATGTAATGAATAGATCTGCTGACAAGAGCTTGCAAAGAGTTACCATGCTCTGGTTCCATCTTGGAAGACCCCTATTTATTGACTTTCATTCTGCTTCCTTTGCCATTAATTCCAAACAAATCTGTCAGCAAACTCCTAGACTCAACACTTCCCTCTGCAACTGGATCCTTGGCTTCCTGAACAACAGACCACAGTCAGTAAGGATGGACAGCAACACCTCCATTATAAATATCCTCAACACTGGTGCCCTCCATGGCTGTTCCCTGAGACCCTTACCTTACTCCTTCTGCATTTATGACTCTGTGGCCAGATTCTAACTCTATCTACAAGTCTGATAGACACTACCCTAGTGGGCTAGGTCTCAAATGGCAACAAGATGGAATACAGGAAGGAGACGTAGAGCTTAGTGGCATGATGTAATCCTTTCCCTTAACTTCAGCAAAACAAAAAAGTAGGTCATTGACCTCAGGAACCAAGATAGAGTACAAGCCCTCATAAGTATCAATGTTGCAGATGGAGATGTTTGAGGCTTCAAATTCCTGGGTGTAGCTATCACTGATAGCTTGTCCTGTTCTAGCCATGTAGTCACTATTGCCAAGAAAACTCGCCAGTACCTCGACTTCCTCAGAAGGATAAGGAAATTTAGCATGTTCCCATTGACCCTCATCAATTTTTATAACCCGAATCATCACAACTTAGTACGATAGCTGCTCTGCCCAAGACCACAGAATTTGCAAAGTTGTTGGTACAGCTCAGTCCTTTATGAAAAAACCACCTTCTCTCAATTAGTTTTGTCCATATATCCTGCTGTCTTGAGAAAGCAGCTAACATTATCAAAGACACCACCCCCCCCCCAGTCATTCTCTCTTCTCTCCCCTGTCATTGGGCAGAAGATAGAAAAACTTGAAAACACACACCGTCAGGCTCAAAGACTTCCTATTCTGCTGTTACCGAACTATTGAATAGACCTCTTATACAATAAAAATAAATTCTCGGTCTTTCAAGCTATCTCACTCTGACACTTACACCTATTTGACAACCTCGACTGTACTTTCTCTGTATTGGTAACTATAGCAGTAGTATATTCGGCATTGTGTACAAGTGGCATGCTTTTCACTGCATCTCAAGTGTGACAGTAATAAACTTATTGTTGTTCTTCTTCCTTTCGGTACTTTGAGGAACGGCAACCTTCTCATTTCTTTAGAATTTTGGTATGTTTTTTTTGCAAGGCCGAATTGCTAGTTTAACACTCAACCCAGCACAGATGGAAAGCGTGGAAGGAGCTGGCCAGATTTGAACTTGGGACCGCTCACCTCGATGTCCACTGGCCAGCCTTATAAACTAATTACCAAATACCAATTTCCTCATCTTATATTACAAATTTGAATGTAGGCTGTAAAGCACTTTGGAATATCATGAAATTGTAAAGAATACTATATGAAAGCAAAATTCTATACCTAATTTTGAAGCAGGTAAATGCCGTTGAAATATATTGTTGCATCCTCATAGTTACTGCCATTAATTTAAACTTGTATTCAGTACAATTGGGTGGCGGGGTGGAATACATCTCTAACAAGGAGGTGTAGGGCGCTCCTTCCCTTCTCTAACCTGCAGGTTATCCTTTGGCAAGATGGGACACCTGCTTAGCTTCCTGTTCAGGTCCATGTGAAGCCATGGGAACAGGTGGTGGATAGTACTTATCATATGTCCTGATCATGTGACCACTGACACCAGGCAAACAATCTCTGAAGAGTGTTGGGTCAAGATGGCTGGGGTCACCCAACTTGTGAAGACACTGCCCAGAGGGAGGCAATGCTAAACCACTTCCATAAAATTTGCCAAGAACAATTATGGCTATAGACCACAATTGCCAATGTCATGTGACACAGCACATAATGATGATGGTTCAGTGCAAACAAAATCCCAAATGAATTTCATCTGTTCTCTTTAACTCTTGCTTTAAACCAAAATATTTGATTGATCTTGGTTGTTTATTTCACTGTTTCTCCACCCCAACCCCCACCCCTATGCTCTTCATGACTGATGAACTAAGATCAAATTAAAGCTGAGATTTCTTCATGGCTCTTCATTACAGTGGATAAATCTGTCATTCATAAGAAAAGGAATTGTACACTATGCTTGACGAATATAGAATGTGCTGCCTAATTGATGGAGTTGTTGAGTTGAGAACAGATGCCTTTTTGTCTACAATGTAAAACTGGAATTCAGGTAAAAAGGCACCTTTTGGTCCTTGTGTAGCTCCTATGTTAGATGTGCTTGGAGCATAATGTCCACTTTTGTTACCTCATGGTGAGTGAAATAATGCCTGTGGAAAAAGTATTGAGAATAGTCAAGAGAAAAATTTCACTGAACTTTCAGGAAATTACGGGTGGCTCTGCAGTGAAGTGCCAGCACATAGCCCTGGAACTGTTGTCATGAACCTGCTGGTTGAGCAGCACCAGCAGAATCCTGGCAGCAGTGGAGCCGAACTTTGGTGCGGTTTCTAATTTCGTTGCTAGGGAACATAACTGTTGAATCTGTGCCATGTAAGATTGGATGCAGGTACAGCAATTAGATTTATTTCACTCAAGAGGAAAGACTGCGAGAGAGCAAGGCAAGTATATGATAATTTACATATACAAGAGGAATGCTGGAATAAGGTAAGATGAGATTTCTACTCGGAAGGTTGAAAGCATTCCATATTCTGTGTCCCTTAAATCTATAGCTGATCAGTTGTTGAGTGTTCGCTAAAATGACAGTAATAGTATTTATTTTTTGATTGGGAAAGATAATGTGTCTTTCAAAAAGTGGTTTAACCATTAGCATATGCATGGTTGATATAATAATTCCAACTGATTCAGTCAGCTGAAGGAGTCAGAAAGGAATTTTCTGCATGTTTCTCTTTTTTCCAGGGTTTCTTTCTTTTGCCTCTCTCACGACATTACGTAACTATTGTAGGCTGGGAAACAGCTAATGATGAACAAGTAACAGCCTCTTTGAGCCATTTGGCATGTTTCCATAATGAGCAGAACTAGTTGTAAAAGAAGAAAAAAGTTTATAAGTCAGTGGAGAAGGATTAGTTTTTAAATTCTTACCAATGTGTAATTTGTTTAGACCTTAGATTTTTTTCTTTTATTGAGAAATTCAGTTACTGCAGTATCAGTCATTCAATCATTTCCAATTGGTTATAAATTGAGGATCATACAGTAGATCACATATGGGGCAATCAATTGCATTTGTTTACCGGTGATCAACGCTGAATTCAGTGGTTTCTATACTCTCATCCATCCTATCTCTGTAATTTCCTTCAGTTTTCTCAAATTCCCACTGACCATTATGTAATCACTTATTTCCTTTGATCCTACAAAGGCATTTGTGCTTTCAACTGCTTAGATCAGAATCTCTGGAATTCCCTACCGAACATTTCTGCCGAACATTTCTGCCTGTTTCTCTCTGTAAATCCTCTCCTTAAAACTTATCATCTTCACCTGTTATAGTGTCTCCTTACTAAACTTGGTGTAATATTTTGTTAATAAAGCTCTTGAGAAACTCTTAATACATTGAAGTTGCAGGACAGATGTATGTTGTTCTGATGGCTGTTTTCATCATACAGATTGTATGTTCATTGTTAGAGTTAAGGATTTCAAAATCAAATGGTGTTGCATTGATCAGAGTAGTATCTGGATATACTGGTTTTGCTTTCATGGAGGATAAACTGGTACATTCTCCCTTTTTTCTGATTACTTTTTTTTAAAAACTTTTTTTATTGCATTTTTAAATGGTTACAAAGTATGAAAAAACAATGTATATAACCCTTACCCCCTCCCCTTAACCCCTCCCCCCTAACTGCCCTATAGAAAAAAAAGAAAGAAAGAATGCCTGGTTGTTGGAAGATCTCCACATGCTCCATGGAATTCGTAATAACTTTAATATGTATATTTATTTCTTTCCCCTAATAACCAATTGTTTCATCTTCAGAGCATCTATATATTTAATCCTGTCTTTTGTAAATAAGGGCTCCAAATTTTCAGAAATGTTTCATATTTATCTCTTAAATTATAAGTAATTTTTTCTAATGGAATACAACTGATTACTGAGCACAGCAATCAAACAACCTTCATCAATGGACTATCTAGGCTATATTCTATACAGGTCTTTTAACTTTCCAAGTTTGAGGTATCATGAACATGTTCTGGACATAAATAACGTATTCCCATGTAACTTTTGCATTTAGAAAAGCAAGCTTTCTATTAAAATATTTTAATGAGTACAATAAAATTAAAAATGAAACAATTTCATTGATGCTAATTTTGCTGATTTTTTTTAATATGAAGCAAAGATTCTCTCATCTCATCAGAGCTACACTGGATTAACAGACAGTTGGTAGTTCAATATTTAAAAGCAGTCAATATTTAAAAGGTTAACAGTGTAGTTAAAAAGGTACATGGTGGGACTGAGTTCAAGAGCCATGAGGTAATGTTCCAGCTATACTTGACCCCATTTGGGTTACTGTGTTCAGTTCTGGTCACCTCACTACAAGAATGATGGGTACTGTAGAAAGAGTGCAGAGGAGATTTACAAGGACGTTGCCTGGATTGGGGAGTGTGCCTTATGAGAATAGGTTGAGTGAACTTGGCCTTTTCTTCTTTGAGAGACAGAGGATGAGAGGTGACCTGATAGAGGAGTGTAAGATGATGAGGGGCATTGATCGTATGAGGCCAGGGGTTTTTTCCTAGGTCTGAAATGGCTAACAGGAGGGGGCATAGTTTTAAGGTGCTTGGAAGTAGGTACAAAGGGGATGTCAGAGGTAAGTTTTTCACACACAGATTGGTGGGTGTGTGGAATACACTGGCAGTGATAGTGGTAGAGGTGGATACAATAGGATCTTTTAAGAGACTCTTAGATAGGTACATGGGGCTTAGAAAAACAGGGCTATGTGGTAGGGAAATTCTAGGCAGTTTCTAGAGTACGTTACACGGTCAACACAACATTGTGGGCCGAAGGGCCTGTAATGTGCTGTAGATTGCTATGTTTTTTGTTTCTATGTTAGTGCATTCTACCTTCTAAAATGTTGTTATAGGAATTTGTGCTCTAATTCATTTGTTAATGAATTAAACACCATACCATTTGTTTCCTGATGGGTGCGGTATGCATGGTATGCATCAGCCAGTTCTTTCCCACTCTGCCTGCTGGCTCAAGTAGAGCCTCTGTGCCATAGAGTCAGTGACATCCACTGCGCCCAGGGCCATGAATGCCTCCAGGACACAATGAAGTTTGGGAATGCAGTGGTGCAACTGATCGCAATATATTGCAAGATGATGCATAACATAGAAATGTTGGAATATTAGTACATAGAATATCAGCACATAGAAAATGTGGCAGAATTGATGACTTTATGTGAGAATGCCAATGCTATCAGGCTGGATTCTTGTTGGATTGTGAACTAAAAAACAGTTGTAGATCGATTCTCTGTTGAAGTGGCATAAATGAATACTGCATTTTCTAATCTTGAGGTCAGAATGCTGAAAATGGACAAAAAATGTGAACAAGTGTTTAGTCTTTTTTGCATTATAAATGAGCATAAATTAACACTTGTGCAACACTAAAATTATGGATTATTTGCATATGAAAAGCAAGTGCAAAATGCTTCACTTCTAGGCAATAGTCTTAAGAGTAAAGGAAATAATTGAAAGCAAAAGAATTGCATTCTGTGAAAAGGGATCTAGTGTTTTCCCGGCATATATGATGAATAAACTCTTCTGAGGCTTCCACCTGGGTACAGGTATTAATTATAACCGACGTTTCAAATGCATACTCTGCCATCTTCATCAGGGATGATGCCTGGGCATTTCTAGGTTTTATACCCCATAGTCCATCCTTCCTGATTGTTTAATCCTCATCCAGTCAGGTTTCCACTCTTCCACTTGTTTACAATCGAATTCCGGTTTGTTTAAGTTCTTTTCCTGTAGTTTTATTTCAATGGCTTCCTTTACCAGGCCCACTCACAGTGCCATTGGCGTGGCACAGTAGTTCTGTGCCATCAAAGTCAATCCTGTGGCCATTGTGAATGCAATGTTCTGCTACCACCACTTCCTCCGGGTAACAAAAACAGATAGAACTTCTGTGCTCTTCAATGCGGCTTTCAACAATGCAGCCGGCTGGCCAATGTACGCTGCTCTGCATTCGCAGGGAATCCTGTAAACGCCAGCCAACCTGAGTCCCAGGTCATTTTTGACCTGCATAAGCTGTGATCTGAGCTTCCTTCTGGGTTTGTGGATGGTATTAATCTGGTATTTCTTAAGGATCCTGGTGATCCTTCCAGAAACCATGGAAATATAGGCTCACAGCTTATACGGGTCAAAGATGATCTGAGACTCAAGTTGGCTGGTGTTTATAGGATTCCCTGCGAATGCAGAGCAGTGTAAATCAGCCAGATGGGGCACAGGGTGGAAACCGGCATCAAGGAGCACAGGAATTGAAGAATTGAAGATAAGAACTGAAATTCGATTGTAAACAAGGTTGGAGAGTGGAAACCTGATTGGATGAGGACTAACCAATTGGGGGGATGGACTATGGGGTAAACATTCCCAGGTAGCACCCCTGATGAGGATGGCAGAGTTTGCCATTGAAATGTTGGTTATAATCGATACATGTTCCTAGATGGAAGCCCAAGAAGAGTTTATTTGTAATTGCATTCTGTGCTTTTTGTCCAAATTATAATGCTACTGTATTTAGTTTTTCACTTTGTGCACGTGTCTACACATGTACCTTCTGATTGTTCTGTGAGAAGAAGCATTGCATTTAATAATTTCCTACAATGTGATTTCAATTGACGAGTACCTTTCACAAAATCATTTATGGGTCTCTTAGCATATTGACAATGTTTATCATATTTTTCATTTCATACCATAAAATGTCAATTAATATGTGTACTGTGGACTGGACAACATTTATTTTGTGCCAATATTCAGAGAATCAGAGTTCAGTGCAATACTAATCAGCTTATCAATGTTATCATGGTGCTGCACGTGATTCCATTGCATCTGATGTGATGTAACATCATAACCTATTAGAAGTACAAGCAAATAATAGCAACTGCTACATGATAACATTAAAAATATAATTGATTGGGTGCGTGATCAATTGCTATATAAGCTCAAGTTTCTTATTTCATGTGGGGGGGAAAGCAGAATTAACATTATTAGACTGCGGTATGATCTGGCAAAATTGAATTGAAAATAGCAGCTTGAAGATAAATTAAATTTAGAGCAGTGGAGGGCAATTGAGAAGGAGGGATGTTTAAAAGAAAATTGATAGATCTCCATAACAACTTCCTTCGATGTCAAAGACAAAATGTATCCCAGATTGTCAATAAAAGCAAGGGAGGTAAGGAACCTCTATCATTTCCCCCTCACCTCTGACTATAGGCATAGTGTGAGGGGAGTGGAAGAATGGAAACATGGCAAAAGAAGGAAAAGGATAGGTTGTGCTATTGCAGGCAGTCAAATTGACATCATAAGAAATTCTGAGGGAAAGGCTAAAGCATCATTCAAAATGTAATGTCTGAATAACAATTAAATTGTTTGAGGAGGTAACAAGAAGGCTCAAGGACAATGGCGTGTTAATATACTTTATATCAATTTTAATAAATCTTTTGACCGGATCTCATAAGGCAGACTGATAATAAAAGCGGAAGCTCATGTGATCTAGGGAAATTAGCAAACTGAATCTAAAATTAGATTATTGGCAAGAGCAAAGGATAATAGTCGACAGATGTTTTGGTGCCTGGAATTAGTTTCTATTAGGCCTCATGGGGCTTAATCGTGTTCTGTTCATAGCATATTATCAATTATTTAAATTTAAATGTAGTGGGGCATGATTATGAAGATTACAGAAAATGCCAGATTGCCTTGTTTCAGGGGACCTGAATAGCACGTGTGAGAAGTCTGGTCGGTTTTATCTTGGGCATTATTATTGTTTGGTGGAGCATGGAGCACACTAACAGTCAGCAGAATTGTCACTGCCCTCAACTGTGTGGACGACACCTTTGAATAATTATAGAGATTAATTAGTGGATAAAGAATGCCTTAATATTTGAAAAGCTCTCAATCTGATATGGAAGCCTTTAGTACTTGTATTACTTTTTGGAAGGACGTAGAACAATGATGATTGTCAGACAAACTGTTAAGATTGTTTTGTTTCAGGAATGAGTGCTGCTTATTTTTGGAATGTCTAGCAAGGCATTTGTTGTCCTTGAGGAGTTGCTGGTGAGCTTTGCAGATGGTGAGCCTTGTAGTCTTAAGAGGTGATTTCCTTCCCATATGGCATCCAGCCTCTAATCTGTGGCCCCCAGGGTATTGATGTTGCAGGACTTGGAGATGGTAATGTCATAGAATGTCAAAGGCAGATAAAGATGGTCATTCCTCAGCACCTTTGAGGCACGAATATTAGTTGCCTTTTTCAATCTATGTCTAAATGCTGTTTAGGTCATGCTGCATGCGGCAATAAGCAGTTTTCTTTGCAGAGGGGTTAAGAATGGAGTTGAACTTTGTACAATTATCACTGTATATAGCCCCACTTTGATGTTATGAAGGAAGCTAAGATCATTGATGAAACAGCTGATGATAGTGGGCCAAGGACATTGTCTTGGCCCTCCTGCAATGAAGTTCTTGGATGTGGATTATTGTTCTCTAAGAACTACAATCACCTTCCTTGGTGAGAAGAATAACTCCAATGACTAGAGTATTTTTTACCCTCTTGACATCCAGGGTAGTTTTACCAGAGTATCTTGATACCAGACACTGTAAAATATTGCTTTAAATGTTAAGGACAGTCACTTTCACCTTGCTTCTAGAATTCAGCTCTTTATTCCATGTTTGGATTAAGGGTGTGATGAGGTGGTCAAGTGAAACGCAAACTGGGCAATGCTGAATGAATACTCCATGGTAATGCCGTTGACAACAGCTTAAATGACTGAGAATAGAGTGAATGGTAATTAGCCAAATTGGATTGGTCCTGTTTTCTGAGAACAAGACATACCTGGGCAATTTTCCACATTGCTACTTGCCAGTGTTGTAACAGTGTTGGAACAGTTTGACTGTTGGCACAGCTAGTTCTGGAGTGCAGGTCTTCAGCTGGGAATCTGAATTTGCTTTTACAAAAGAGGGAAACAATGCAAATGCTGTACTATTAACACATGCACTCCAGAATTAGCCTCGTCTCTAGCCAAGTTCTTCCAATACAATTACAATGCTGGCACTTCTCTAATAATGTGGAAAACTGTCCAGCTATGTTCAATTCATAAACAGCTGATCAAAATTCAGATCAAGCTGATTATCACTTCATCAGTTTATTAACAATCACTAAAAAGGTGAAGGAAACTGTAATCAACAGAGCCATAATAGTGAACTTATTCACCCATAAACCACTCACCAATGCTCAGTCGGGGTTTCATTTAAAATACAAATTTCCATTCCTTACCATATTCTTGTCCAAAAATGGCTTAAGAGCTGAATTCCAGATGTGAGATAAGAGTGACTTGACTCACACCTCACATCTGGAAATCAGGGGTGTGATACAAACTCTCCACTTGTCTGAATGAGTGCCGTGACAACTCTATAGAAGCCTGAAACTATCCAGGACGAAGCAGCCCATTTCATTGTCATCACATCAAGCTCTTTAAATATTCATTCTCTCCACTAGAGAATAGTGCTGATACTAGAGATAGTACAGATAGTGCTGATCTACACAATGCACGCTAGTTCCTCACTCAGGCCACTCCAAAAATGCCTTCTCAGCCTATAGCTTCCCTAAGAAGAACTAGGGCTGAGGCTGAAAGAAAATCTCTCCAAATGGCACAATATACAATCTTGGAAATATGTCACCTGTTCTTCATCATTGCTGGGTCTAATTCCTGGAACTCCCTGCCTAACATCGTTATGGAGTAGCAGATTTGCAGTGTTTCAGGAAGCTTGCTCACTACTTCTTCAAAGCAATTGGGTTTGAATGGTATATCTTGACCTTCCCAGCAATGCCCAGATCCAAACAGTGAATGTAATTGCTATTCCTATTGCATTGGTCTGCTTTGTTGAGGAGACAGTCTAGACCAGTGCAGACCTTGAGGACAGTTGTTGATGATTCAACAAGAGTGGAGGAGACAGCTGTCCTTGAGATTATGGGATACAGTGTTGGGAAATGTATGCTAATGCATTTTAGTTAAAGGAACAATAATGGAAAGAAAGTTCAAGCATCAGAGGGGCAGAAGGACTTGAGAGTCCTCATGCAAGACTCCCAGAATGTTAATTTACAGGTTGAGACTGTGGTAAAGAAGCAATGTTGGCAACATTGGCATTTATTTCAAGGGGTATAGAATATAAAAGCAAGGAGATAGCGCTGAGGCTTTATAAGACACTAGTCAGGAGTTTTGGATCCCATATCTCAGAAAGGATGTGTTATCATTGGAGAGGGTCCAGAGGAGGATCACAAATATGGTTCCAGGAGTGAAGAGTTAACATAAGAGAAGCATTTGGAACTTTGAGCCTGTACTCACTGAAATTTAAAAGAATGGAGGGGGATCTTATTGAAATTTACCAAATGTTGAAAGGACTAGATAGGGTGGACGTGGTGAGGATGTTTCCTATGGTGGGGTATCCAGAATTAGAGGGCACAGCCTCAAAATTGAGGGGCAACCCTTTAGAACAGAGGTAAGAAGGAATTTTTTTTTTTAGCCAAGAAGTAGTTAATCTGTGGAATGCTCTGTCACAATATTGCAGTGGAGGCCAAGTCCATGCGTATATTTAAGGTGGAAGCTGCAGTGACTAGTGGGGTACCGCAAGGCTCAGTGCTGGGACCCCAGTTGTTTACAATATATATTAATGATTTAGACGAAGGAATTAAATGCAGCATCTCCAAATTTGCGGATGACACGAAGCTGGGCGGCAGTGTTAGATGTGAGGAGGATGCTAAGAGGATGCAGGGTGACTTGGATAGGTTAGGTGAGTGGGCAAATTCATGGCAGATGCAATTTAATGTGGATAAATGTGAGGTTATCCACTTTGGTTGCAAGAACAGGAAAACAGATTATTATCTGAATGGTAGCCAATTAGGAGAAGGGGAGATGCAACGAGACCTGGGTGTCATTGTACACCAGTCATTGAAGGTGGGCATGCAGGTACAGCAGGTGGTGAAAAAGGCAAATGGTATGTTGGCATTCATAGCAAAAGGATTTGAGTACAGGAGCAGGGAGGTTCTACTGCAGTTGTACAAGGCCCTGGTGAGACCGCACCTAGAATATTGTGTGCAGTTTTGGTCCCCTAATCTGAGGAAAGACATTCTTGCCATAGAGGGAGTACAAAGAAGGTTCACCAGATTGATTCCTGGGATGGCAGGACTTTCATATGAAGAAAGACTGGATCGACTAGGCTTATACTCACTGGAATTTAGAAGATTGAGGGGGGATCTTATTGAAACGTATAAAATTCTAAAGGGATTGGACAAGGCTAGATGCAGGGAGATTGTTTCCGATATTGGGGAAGTCCAGAACGAGGGGGTCACAGTTTAAGGATAAAGGGGAAGCCTTTTAGGACCGAGATGAGGAAAAACTTCTTCACACAGAGAGTGGTGAATCTGTGGAATTCTGTGCCACAGGAAACAGTTGAGGCCGGTTCATTGGCTATATTTAAGAGGAAGTTAGATATGGCCCTTATGGCTAAAGGGATCGGGGGTATGGAGAGAAAGCAGGTACAGGATTCTGAGTTGGATGATCAGCCATGATCGTACTGAATGGCGGTGCAGGCTCGAAGGGCTTGAAGGACTCCTGCACCTATTTTCTATGTTTCTATGTTTCCTGATTGGTCAGGATATCAAAGGATATGGTGAGAAGGCAGGTGTGTGGGATCCGCCATGATGGAATGGCAGAGCAGACTTGATGGGCTGAATGGACAAATTCTGCTCCTGTGTCTTATTATCTTATGCTTAAGTCAGTGAGTATACAGAACTGGTAATTCAGAATGGCTATGTTGTGTGTTTTAGCCATAGGTGCTAGAATTTATATTCAAACCTTCACTGTATTCTGCTCGCCCAGCAACTATATCAATTAGAGTGTCATCGTTCTAACTGTACCTTGATTGGGACATTACACCTAACTTTCATATCCTGTCATTATTAGACCTCTGGTCATTCATTGTAAGAACAAAATTGCCGTGTGCAGGAAGACACCCGTGTGCTAAGACAGTAGACAGATAAACTTTAGGTGGAGAAATACGATACATTTGGTGAGGGCAACTGTAGAATTGAAAGGTGCAACTGATAGTGTAGAGAGGAGTATGGATTAACAGGGCATTTGAATTGCTCAGATCCCTTAGGATAGCAATCCAGCGAAATGATGCAAATGGGAAATTTTCTGGAATTTCACAAGCTGTGCAAAGGTCATGTTAAAACTGAGTAAGAAGCATTTATGTTACATGTGGCATGCTGTACTCAGTTTTAGATGCTGCTTTACAGGATGTGTGTGATGTTGCTGAAGAGACCCTCAAGCTTTCTTCCATACTGCGCCGCCTGCTGCCCAGTTCATCCCTCACTGCTTCCGTCAACAGTCTCTCCTTGAAAGGCCGCTCTCGTGCTGCTACAAGACCTCTGCTGTCAAGCTATTCAGCCGGTGTTGGGTCAAGGAGGGCCCACAGGGCATCCCCCTCCAGCACCAGGGCAAATTTCACTGCTGTCTCAATGGGGCTCACCTGTTGCACCATGTGGCAAGTTTGACATGTGCCTGTTCAGGTTCCAGGTGTCCTTTACCATTGTATCTGGAGAGCTTCCGGGTGGACCTTGTGGAGTTAACTACTGGGACCTGTAGGTCCTCCTCTTTCTCTGGTGGCATTGGTGGTGCCTGTTGTGTTACCTGTCCTTCCATGGCTGCGATGTCTTGGATTCCCCGGTGCGGGCTGTGAGGGACCCGGGGTACGTTCGCCTCATTGGGGTTCCCCAAGAAGCATGGTGCTCAGTTCCCAGCTTCATACTCTGGGTTGGCGTCTCGCCTTCGGGAACCAGCCTGGGGGTGCGGAGAAGGCATACTGCCCAGTCCCTTGACTTATTCCCGGGTCTTAAGGCGCTCCATCCAACGTCGTAGATCTTCAATTCTTCTGTCGCTTTCTAATCCCACTCCTGATACCATTGCAGCGAGTATTTGGTCCACAAGAAAAGCTCGTTTAGCTGAACTGAGATTTTTATTGAAATAAGCACAATAACAGTTAGAGCGCCATTGCTCGGTGAGAACCAATTTAGTCATATACAGCTGGGGGAGGTGATTATTACACACCCTGGTTACAGTCAGGGTGACCAACAAACAACTGTATAACCCAAGCTAAAATATAACAGTAAGTGAGCTTGAACACCTTATCATAATTCCTCAAACACATTTTAAAACAAGAAGAATAAGAAGCACTGGCCAGCACTGTCGACCATGCTTCCAGAGTGCCACAATATGTCATATCCTCTGAGGCCACAGAGCTGGTAGTTGGTATCTACCTAAAGTGCTGGACAAACTTGGGTGATTGACTTCCTGCTGTGCTGTAAATTTTGATTCTCTCATTTACGATCACTTTTCCCTGAAAATAAATGACGGTTACGTTTCTTAGCATTTCAGTAAACTATGTTTTAGCTGTTTATTAAAAGACTCGATGAATCACTTATATGAAGCTGATTGTAGTAATTCTTACCCAAGTATTTATCTCTTAGTGGTCGAAATAATACATTTTATTAGATTTATGTCATCCATGGTTTACTTTTTAATGGGAAGTTTCATAAAAATAGAAGAACTGTCTTATTGATGCCAGAAGTAGTTGCAGTTTATAGTCTGTGTAGCAAAGCTGAAGTGGTAGTAAACGCACACAACACTTTGACTATCATTGTAACTCAAAGCTGCCTGACAATGTGCTTCATTCTTGTAGATTTTTGGAACATGAAAATAGCTTAATTAAAGTAAATCTGTTTTCTCATTTCTGCTTTTGATTTTTTTGTAATGTGTTTTGAAGCACAACACATGGTTGTATTTTACCAGGATTTCATGAACATCAAAGCAGCTTATTGGCTAAGTGTGTGTTTATACTTGGGTCCATCTGCTGAGATGAGATAGTATTGATATTCCATTACTATATTTACTTTTGTTAAACTGAGATGATTTGTTAATTAAACCAACAAATCATAGTTTGGGATTGTCTTTGATGCTTTGGGGCTCAGGCCAAAAGTTATTTCTTCGAAAGGAGAAGATTAAAATTGAACTTGCCACAAGCTTCCTTAATTACATAAATGTTGAAGAGTTAAGTTTAACTATTTGATTGCTCTCTGTGGTGTGTGCTAGAGATGATTAAAAAAAAAGATAGGACAGATGAACATTGGCTGTGGAGCTTGAGATCACAGGGATATTTCCTCGTGGAGAGTAAGAGTCAGATTTAAGAAGCAAGTAGAGCCTGTTCAGATTTTCTCAAGCTGCAGTGCTTGAGATCATATGAGTAATTAGGGACTTGGCAAGGCCAACAAAAAAAATGAAATTAGGTAAGTAGAACAGCTATTGTATGAGTCAGTCAGAGTTAGAATGGAGAATTGAGATGTTGATTCAAGAGGTTTCTGTGAGAACAGGAAGCTAAAGTAAGGTTTCTGTCAAATGTTTTCTTTTCTTTATTTATTAGAGCCTACCTAGAGTGGTGAGAATGGATCCCAGGTCAGTTGTGTAGTAACACTGAGTGGAAATATAGGGCATAATTGCAGTCAGTTTGATGGGTTGAAATGTCTAATTAATGCGAGAAGTATCAGGAACACGGATGCTAAACATTGAGTATGGTTCACTACAAGGAACTAGAACATTGTGACTATTACAAAGTCTTGGCTTTGATTAGCCAGGGCATCAAAGGGAATGGGGAGAAGGCAGGGGAGTGAGGATGACTGGAAGAATTGGATCATCCATGATTGAATGGTGAAGCAGACTCAGTGGGTCGAATGGCCTACTTCTGCTCCCATGTCTTCGGGTCTTATGGGAGCAGGGATGGCTTCTGGATGATCTGAGGTTTAGATGTTTCAAAAGGGATGGAAAGAGGTAAAAGAGATAGGGGAATGGTATTGCTAATCAGAGATGCTATGACAGCTGCAGAAAGGGAGCATATTGTAGAATCAGTGTGGGTGGAAGTAAGGAACAGGAAGGCAGATATCACCATTGAGAGTATTCTATAGACCTTCCAATAGCAATAAAGACACTGAGGAGCAGATTTTAAGTCACCTACAACAATAACAGACTTCTTGTGACTTCAACTTTCCTTATATTGATTTGCCCTTCTTAGCGCAAAAGGTGTAGTTGGGGCAGGATTTGTTAGGTGGGTCTAAGAAGGATTCCTGACAATATTATGTGTCAGTATATGACACATACCTCAGTATGTGCGGTTGGGAGACTGTAGGTCTGACACGGTGGTCAGCAGCACAGGAGTGCCACAGGGGACCGTGCTCTCTCCAGTCCTGTTCACCCTGTACACATCAGACTTCCAATATAACTCGGAGTCCTGCCATGTGCAGAAGTTCGCTGATGACACGGCCATAGTGGGGTGTGTCAGGAATGGTCAGGAGGAAGAGTATAGGAAACTGATACAGGACTTTGTGATATGGTGCAACTCAAACTACCTGAGTTTGACCAAGACCAAGGAGATGGTGGTGGACTTTAGGAGACCTAGGCCTCATATGGAGCCAGTGATCATTAATGGAGAATGTGTGGAGCAGGTTAAGACTTACAAGTATCTGGGAGTGCAGTTAGATGAGAAGCTAGACTGGACTGCCAACACAGATGCCCTTTGCAGGAAAGCACAGAGTCGACTGTACTTCCTCAGAAGGCTGGTGTCATTCAATGTTTGTAGTGAGATGCTGAAGATGTTCTATCGGTCAGTTGTGGAGAGCGCCCTCTTCTTTGTGGTGGCATGCTGGGGAGGCCTCACATCTTAATAAGCTGGTAAGGA
Organism: Hypanus sabinus; assembly: GCF_030144855.1. Classification (NCBI taxonomy): domain Eukaryota; kingdom Metazoa; phylum Chordata; class Chondrichthyes; order Myliobatiformes; family Dasyatidae; genus Hypanus; species Hypanus sabinus. Next base: position 49,624,640 of record NC_082722.1, read on the forward strand.
AGGCGGGCTCTGTCGTGGGCACAGAACTGGAAAGTATGACATCGGTGGCAGAGCGGAGGACGCTGAGTAGGCTACGGTCAATCATGGAAAACCCTGAACATCCTCTGCACAGCACCATCCAGAGACAGAGAAGCAGCTTCAGTGGCAGGTTGCTGTCAATGCAATGATCCTCAGACAGGATGAAGAGATCATTACTCCCCAACGCCATTCGGCTCTACAATTCAACCACCAGGGGCAAGACATGTTAAAGTGCCGGGGTTAGGACTGAGCTTAAGTTACCACTCAATGCACTTTAGTAAACTATTTAAGAACTTTTTAAAAGCTATTTATTAATGCTTTTTGGGAGGGTGATTTCAGATGCATATCATAGTTATACTGAGTTAAATACTGTATGTAATTAGTTTTGCTACAATAAGTGTATGGGACACTGGAAAAATGTTGAATTTCCCCTTGGGGATGAATAAAGTATCTATCTATCTATCTATCTATCAATCGATTAAACAGACCATCTAGAAGATGTCACAAATAAGGGGGATATGGGGGATTTCAAGGGTAGTTTACCTTACATAGTGGTAAGGGTTTACGGGGTGGCGATAGAGGCTTATACAAATAGGGACATATAAGAGATTCTTGGATAGACAAACAAGAGAAAATCTTCAGGTGCTGGAAATACGAGCAACACACAACAAATAGGCACATGGGTGAAAGTAAAATGGAGTGCTGTGTGAGAGGAAGGGCTTAATCTTAGGTTGATGTTTGATGTTTGAAGAAGGTTGATCCTTCTTCGGCATGCTCATCACAGTGAATGGCGGTGCTGGCTAGAAGGGCCGAATGGCCTACTCCTGCACCTACTGTCTATTGATGTTAGAGTAGGTTAGTACGATAATATGGGCCAAAGAGCCAGCTCTGTACTGTACTGTTGTGATGAAGAAGGCAGGGCCTTAGGTACTTGGATCAATGGGATCACTTCTGTGGTGGATGGAATCTGTACAAAAAGAACGGTTTGTACCCAGGCTGGAGGAGGACACAAGGCCCTTGCAGGGAGGTTTGCTCATAGTACTCAGGAAGGGTTGAACAAATTTGGCAGGGAATAGGAAGCAGGTAGGTAAACAGACTCAAATGCAGAAGACATGTCAAGCAAATCCATTGGGCAGGGCAGACAAGGGGAGGTTAGATGGCACGAGAGAGCCAGCAGGCTAAGCCACACTTATTTTAAAGCTGGAAGTCTCATAAGTCAGATGAGTTCAGAGCGTGCAGCAGTACTTGGAATTATGTTACTATTGCAGTTGTGATAACATAGTTGAGCACTTATCGGACTTCTGGCTAAGATCAAGCATTGTATCATGGTGGACAAAAGCGAGGAAGGAAAAGGGACTGGTTGCAATGAAGGGGCTGATAAGAGCTGAAACTACTGATGTAGGGGGAACCTCATACTGGTTGGGAAATCATAAACTCCAGACAAAGTGGCAGCAATTCCTCTTGCAGTTGAAGGGGGTGGCTGTCAGGGAGGAGTTACGGGAGGTGAAAGGCCGACAACCCCAGCACTTTGCTGTTGAATCCTCCAAGATCATCTTCCAATCTTTGGTCCACACGGTGGAACAGGATGAGACATGCTCACGTTTCTTCTTTCAAAAGGTTTAAGGAGAGCTTGGTAATCCACAGCCTTAAGGAAGAGGAGGGCTCAGTAGCAACCTCAAAGATAGACATATTGAGGATCTGCAGATCCTTCTATGCTAGTCTGTATGACAGAAAGGCCACAATCACCACGCCCTTCCAGAACTTCCTGTTGTCCATTATAGATATTAGGCAATGGCAAGTGGGAGAGTCTGGACCAGTCACTGACCCTAAAGGGGCTGACTGGCTCCATCCGTTCCTTTGACTCAAATAAAACACCCAGAAGCAATGGCTTACCATCTGTATTGTACTTGGTTCTGTGGGACGGATGGGCCCAAGCCTGTTGGAAGTGTACAATGCTATGCTTCTAGACTCCATCAGAAAGGGCATTAGGACCCTCATCTACAAGCAGAAGGAGCAAAGAGATGAATCAGGAACTAGAGACCCATTTTGCACTTGAATGTAGAGAATAAGATCCTGTCCAAGGCCATTGCCAACAAGGTCAAGTCTTTTCTGGTTCAGGTGATCCATCGAACCAAACCTATGCTGTACCTGGCAGGAAGATTTTTGACAGCTTTGTGCTGCTGAGGGACACCATTGTCCATGTACAGGACAGGTGGGTGGATACCTGCACGTTCAGCTTGGACCAGCAGAAAACCTTTGACAGGGTATCACACAAGTATGTGACGGACATGCTGTCAAAAATGGACTTTGGGGAGGAAATCAGGAATTTGGTACAGCTCTTTTGCACAGACATCTGTAGTGCAGTCCAAATCAATGGGTGGGAAACAAATAATTCCTCATCAAGTCTGGAGTCAGGAGGGTTGCCCACTCTCCCCTGTCTTGTTTGAGGGGTGGAGGCAGTGGAGGGACCCAAGTAAAGGCCTCCCTGTACATGGACACTATCACTGTTTTCTGTTTGCATCTGAGGTTATATTGATCAACATCTGCTACCAGTTTGAGTTGGCATCATGAGTTAACAGCACGAAACACGAGGCCATGCTCTTCGGCAGCTGGCCTGGCCGAACCAGTGTCCCCTTCACTATTAGGTCTGATTATGTGAAGATGCTGAGGATCTGGTTTGCAGGGACTGAGAACTGCAACTAGAATTACATTGGGAAGGTAAAACAGAAACTGGGACTGTGGGAGGGCATTCCTGATTGATAACTGGGAAGAACCTGGTCATCAGTTGTGAGGTGCTCTCAGGGCTGCTGTACTTGTTGCAGGTATGGCCCATCTCCCTCTCCTCCAGATTGGGAATCGCTCGAGTTGTCTTCAGGTTCATCTGGGTATCCAAGATGGAGCAGGTCACACGGTCACAATGCACAATTCCCTGGACAATGGGGGAAGAATGTACCCAATGTTGCCTTCACCTTAATGACCACCTTTGCGTGTGGCTGCATCAGATTGACTTGGTACTAAATCCATGGGCACTAAGTACCACTACATGCCAAGGTTCTACCTATCAGCGGTGTTGTGAAGAATGGGTCTGACCCCGTTGCGACGCAGCAGCCCAGTCAGCTGGATATTGCCAAACTAACTGTCCTTCAAGGACAACTTCAACCTGACCTACACCTGTGATCTCAAGTCCATCAGGCAGTGATCAGTATGAAAAATCCTGCAGACTCTGCTAGAGAAGGACTCAATGGACAGAATGGGGTGGTTTCCTGAGGAGACTGTCCGGATCTTCTGGCAGAATGCCTCACCAACAGGCACTAAGACCTTGCCTGGTTGGTGAGGAGAGAGGTTCTCCCAATCAGATCCTTCCTGCATGCCAGGAGCATCATTCTCAAAGCACGTTGCCTGCAGTATGATTGTAATGGGTGAGAGACAGTAGCACACCTCCTTGTGGATTGTGGGTTTGTGAAGAGGGTGTGGAGAAAGATGTCACAGTTCATCCTATGTGACAGGGCAATTCTCTGATCTATGACCAGGGATACACAAGGAGACAAACATCAAGTGCTATTGGCAGATCATCAACTCAGTGAAAGACACCCTTTGGTCTGCCAGCTTGTCAAGATGCCAGTGGAAGAATGCTGCCCACTGGCACATTCCATGTTGCAGAAGTACATGCTAAAGAACACGGTGAAGCTCGATGCAGCCACTGCAAGGGCTTGGTGGGGGAGGTCCTCGGTGTAGGGCTCTTTTCCTACTGCAGAGGGGCTTGGTTTGAGAAAGAAGCCCCTCAATTATTATTGTAGCAGTTTCCCACCCCAGAGAGCCCCATGATCGGCATTAGCACTATTGATGAGTATGAATGCAATAGAACTATGGAAAACATGGACTATCAATGTAAAGAATGAAAAGGCATAGAGTTTTTTTTCTTGTAAATATGTTTTGCTAAGAATAAAGTTTATTTTGTTACATAACACAGTTAAGAGAAATGCAGACCTTGCTGCCAAGGTATAGAAGTTTCAGGTATGACAGAGAGGACTGCGAAAGGGGAGAATGAGTCATACTGCTAATTAGGGAGAACATATTGGCAGTACTTGGAGAGGATATCTTCGTGGGATCAATCAATGCTACTATATCAGAAGAGCGTTAATTAGAGAGAGGCATTTATTGTAAATGTCCTGCAGTAATATTAAGGAAGTGCTAAACCACAGAGAATACTTTCACTTCAACTGAAGGAACAACAATAAGGGACCAGATAACTTGTTTGCTGTAAAATTAGTTGAGTTTATTGTTTTAATTGTTTGTGATTTTAAAGATTTCAAAATTTCGATTTGTGGAAGGAGATCAATAACAAACTATCAATATATTTGTGGGTTCCTGAATATTAGGAAGTGTTTATAGCCCTTGACGGATTTGGTAGTTGATTATGCTGGCTGTTGCATTTCTCATTTGCTGCCTTGTGGGCAAGGTTTCTGCTCATTTGCCATGTTGTATCTCTCAGGGACTGACACTAGGCAGGGACTTGTAGGTTAAGACTGGTATGAGAAGGCAAATGAATTTAACACAAAGTTCAGGAGAGACTAAATAGGAACTTGTGGATCAGCACCAATCCTGGGTGAATCAATGTTGGCAGCAAGTTCTGGCCTATAAGAATTATTTTTTTTCCTCCTCCTCCTCCATGCACAGAACCCTGTGTTTGGTGCCTGCACACATCTGGAAAAGGCAGACCTTCATATAGGCAGAGCCAAACATTCCAGCTTCTGAAATACAAAGATATTTCTGCAAATTGAAACCAGCTCTGAAAAAGAATTTTGTTTTACAATGACTTAATTGCCTGGTTGCAGAAATTTTTATTGCTGGTACCAAATAAAAAGCAGCAGAAATAGATTTATTTTTTTCATATTTGGCATTCCTTGGAGGTTCCTCCAGTTTCCATGGCCTAAGTATATCCCTGTCCCCAAGCCCACTCATTGAATTTTTCAGTTCATACTGCAAAGTTCACCAAAACTAAACATGAAACACTCCCTGAAATCAACTAAATGCATTTAAATAGAGTAATTGGAGGTAAGGAGTGGATAGCCTCTTTTCTTATCAAAATGTTTGGAATCAAAACTATGTTTCATACCTTTGGATTGAGCAAAACATACAGAATTTTCCCAAATGATAAGATACCTTTTGATTATAAATATTATATTTCCAGTGGAGAAGAGCCTAGCAAACATACCTCCTCATAGGATGATATCCTAAATAAAATCTGGATGTCATTTGAAATGAGATTAAACTTGATCTTTGGATATCAATGGGTGAAATCAGGTTGGATTTGGACTTGCTGCTCACAATCTCCCCACCTTCATACTCACCCGGTGTGAATATGTATATGGGATTCTGTAAGACAACTGGATTCTAGAAGCATCAGGGAGGTATAATGAGGCCTCTGTGGTAAATGGGTCTCGAACTGTGTACTTGTGGAGCACTGCTGGTAGGTTGTCCCAGCCCAGCATTGAGCAATGGCAACATTTGAAATCAATTTTTTTTCCCTGTCAGCATTGTCAAAGGATATGATCAATTTTAAATACCAGGTGCATTTTGAAAATACTAAAATTTATTTTATCAAAAGAAATATCTTCAAAAAATTAAAACACCCATATAATAAATGCCAATTCACTTTTGAATCATTACAAACATTGGATAAAAATAACCAACCTACAAAGAAATGAATGAGATGGTCTGCTCTAGCCTTGGGTTAGAAAAATAAGTGTAGATTGTGATGCTAGTGAAACACATCTAGACTCAAAGTATGAATGAAAAGTGAAATAGTAAATATAAAGAAAAAACTTTAACCTGAAAATTCTTCTGAGGCAGAACCACCACTGATCTCAATGGAGAGCCTAATGTTAGAGCTACATGTTCTAAAATCAGACTTCCTTTGCATTTTTGATAACACTTTATAATGCATTGATGGATATAATTGAAGATATTCTAGATATCAGGCAAGGATAGGTTGCAGTTTCTGTGGGACTTGATTCAGCCCATAGGTAGTAAGGTAGTTGTTTCAGTTAAAGTGTAAAAGTGGTCAATTTAATGAGGCATTTTCATCTATGTTTCTTTTTCTGTCATTTTCCATTGAGATATGAATTATCTTTCTACAAAATAAAATCTACATCTGAAAGAAGAGCCTAATTTTATAAATATACCAAGTATAAATCATCATTTCAAGTAGTCTAGAATACTTAATCTGCCAGATAAAGAGAGGATCAAACAGCTGGGAATCAGGGTTTGAGTCTCTGGAGGTTGAAAGTCAGATCAGCAGTTCCAGTTAAAAGTCAGTTCCATTTCATTTATTTATTGATTGATTGAGAATGGGGTTGAGAAGGATAACAAATCATCCAGTAGTGGAGCAGATTCGATATGCCAAATGGCTGATTTATACTCCAATTCTAATGGTCTTATAAGACCATAAGAAATAGAGCAGAATTAGGCCATCCAGCCAATTGAGTCTGTTCTACCATTACATTATGACTGATTCATTTCCCTCTCAACACTACTCTTCTCTCTTCTCCACATAACTATTCACACTCTGACTAATCAAGAACATACCACCCTCCATCTTAAGTACATCCTCCATAGCCCCCTGTGGCAACAAATTCCACAGAATACCACCTTCTGGCAAAAGAAGTTCCTCTTGTCTCCATTCTAAATGGACATCCCTCTATTCTGAGGCTGTGCCTTCTAGCACTCTGCTTATTATAGCAAACATCCTCTCCACATACACTCTTTCTTGTGCCTTCAACATTTGACAGGTCTCAATAAGATTCCCCTTCATTCTTCTAAATTCCAATGAATAAAGGCCCAGAGAAATCCAGTAGTGCATTGACATTTGCAAGTTTCTAGTCCTCTGGAACCATTCCAGAACCTAGTGATTCTTGAAAGATCATTACTACTGCCTCCACTATTGTTTCAGCCACCTCTTTCAGAATTCTGGGGTGTAGTACATCTGGTACAGGTAACTTAGCTATCCCCAGTCCTCTCAGTTTCCCAAGTACCTTCTCCCTAGTAATAGCAACTGCACTCACTTCTGCCCCCTGACACTCTCAAACTTCCAGCATACTGCTAGTGTCTTCCACATTGAAGACTGTTTATCCTCCATTTTCTTGTACCCCATGACTACATATCCAGCATCATTTTCCAGTAGTTGCCTGTCTTTTACTCTTTACATATCTGAGAAAATGTATGGTATCCTCTTTGATATTGTTGGTTGGCATACCTTCAACTTTCATCTTTTCCCCCCTTATGACTTTTTTAGCTGCCTTCTGTTTTTTAAAAGTTTCCCAATCCTCTAGTTTCCCACTAATTACATGTCCTCTCTTTAGTTTTTATGTTGGCTTTGACTTCCCTTGTTAGCCACGCCTGCATCATCTTGCCTTTAGATTACTACTTTGGAATGTATCTATCCTATGCTTTCTGACTTGCTCCTAGAAACTCCAGCTTTTGCTACAGTGCTGTCATCACTGCTAACGTCCTCTTCCAATTAAATTTGGCTAGCTCCTCTCTTGTGCCCTTGTAACTTCCTTTCCTCCACTGTAATACTGATACATCTGTCTTTAGCTTATCCTTCTCAAATTGCAGGGTGAATTCGATCATATTATGAACACTGTCTCCTAAGAGTTCCTCTACTGTAAGCTTCCTAATCAAATCCCAATCATTACACAACGCCCAGTTTGTGGTGAAGTCAAGCACAAACTGCTCCAAAAAGTCAGCCAATAGGCATTCTATGATTTCTCTCTCTTGAAATTAGCACCATCCTGATTTTCCCAATCTGCCCTCATATTGAAATCCCCCATGACTATTATAACATTGCTGCTTTGACATGTATTTGGTCATTTGTACCCTGTATCCTGGCTTCTGTTTGGAGGCCTGTATCTAACTCTCATCAGGGTCTTTTCACTCGTTCAGTTTCCTTGACTCTACCCAAAAGGATTCTACATCTTTTGGTCCTCTTTCTAAGGATTTGATTTCATTTTTTCACCAACCATCCCCTCTGCCTGCCTGCCTACCTGTCCTTTCGATACAATGTGTATTCTTAGATGTTAAGCTCCCAACTATGATCTTCTTTCAGCCAAAACTCAGTGATGACCACAACATCATACCTGTCAATCTCTAACAGTGCTACAAGATCATCTACCTTATTTCATATACTATGTATATTTAAATATAACACCTTCATTCCTGTATCTGTCCCCCCATTTTAACACTGCAACTCATCCCACTGACTGCATTTTTTTGCCCTGTCATCTGCTTGTCCTTCCTGACAGTCCCACTACACGCTGCCTGTGCTTGTAAACCAACATCCCTATTCTCAGCTTTTAACACTCTGGTTCTCACCTCCCTGCTAAGTTAGTTTAAACCCTCCCCAAACCTGCCCATAAAGATGTTAGTTCCCCCTTGGGTTCAGGTGTAATCCATCCCTTTTGTACAGGTCATACCTTCCTCAAGGGATCCCAATGATCCTAGAACCTGGAGCCCTGCCCCTGCACCAATTCCTCAACCATACATTCATCTGCCAAATCATCCTATTCTTGCCCTCACTGGCAAGTGGCACAGTCAGTAATCCAGAGATTACTTCCTTGGAGGTCCTGCTTTTCAGCTTTCTACCAGCTCCCTAAATTCTTTCTTCAGGGCATCCACCCTTTTCCCTATCTGTCATTGGTACCAAATGTACCAAGACTTCTGACTGCCCACCCTCCCCTGTCTAATTGGTTGTTTTATTTATTTCATCATTTAGAGAGGTAGCACAGTAACAGACCCTTCTGCCCCAATGAGCCCTTGCTGCCAAAGTGACCAGTTGAAGATTCATCATGCATTTATAATCAAAGTATATATACAGTATACAACCCTGAAATTCATCTTCCCGCAGACAACCACAAAACAAAGAAACACCATGGAACTCATTCAAAGAAACATCGAACACCCAATGTGCAAACAAATCAACCGCACAAATGGTAAAAAAAATGAGCCAGTAACACACTGTGAATATTAAACATCAAACTGCAGAATCCTTGAAACGGTCTAATAACCTAGTTAACCTAGTAACCTGTCATTCCTTACAGATTGCGTTGAATTGAACCAGGATTGCTGATGATGTGATAGTGTTGCACTAACTGCTTTGCTACCATTCTGCCCGTTTTGTTAGTGGGTGAATAAGGGGTGGTGGTGATTGTTAGAGGAGTTATCTACTGTTGTATGAGTGGAATGTAAGGCACTTTCAGTACAGGATTCCTGATTCAGTGCTGCATTACTAAACCTTGGTTCTCCTAGTTGAGATCCTGGAAAAATATAGTCTAAGTTCCTTAATAACATTCGTAAAGGAATTGCACAGGAAATTCCATGAAAAGAAACTTGAATTAAATAATTCAAGTCACTCCTGTTGAAGGGCTTCGGCCCGAAATGTCATCACTACCTCCTCCCATAAGTGCTGTCTGGCCAGCTGAGTTCTGCCAGCATTTTGTGTTTTAATTAAATAATAGTGAATTTTTGAAATGCATCATTGCATGTACTGGAAAACTAAGGAGCCAACTCATGGTCTTGGAACTTTCTATGTATACTGTTTTAAACTGAAGTCCTCATCTGTATACATGATGTACACGGGACCTGTAATGGCAAACCATGAACAAAGACAGATTGCAATCAGGATTATTATGTGCCTTTCACTTTGGGATCAGATTTTTAAGTGACAACAGTATTCTAATGTGGCCATTCATCTTCTCTCAAGTTGAGTGGTATTATGTCCTCCTTACAAAAATTTCACTCAGTTAACAATAGAGCAGTTTCATAACCAATACAGCAGTTTACTTAAAAAAAAATCCTGGAAACACTCACCAGGCTATGCAGCATCTATGGAACAAGAAAAAGTGATTTAATCTGTAAATAGGATATTTGGTTGATGAGTTGATAGGAGTGGTTTGGAAGAGAATTTGGAAGCCAATATCAACAAAAGTTATGAAATGAAGGTAGTTAGAGCATGTAAACACAAACCAGAGAAAAATGTTGATAGTGATGGTGAGGATGAGGGTGGGTATTCCAAGTGAGTCAGCTTATGCTAACGGAGAGGGAGAGAGAGAAACTGAGGCAATAACATAGATGAATAACTTAATCTATTCCGAAACATACAAAGGAAACAAATCCATCTGAAGCTGTGGAGTTCAGTGGTGAGTCAAGAAGACTACATTATGCTCGGATGGAGGACGAGGTGCTGTTCTTCAAGCTTATGATTAGGCACCTCTCACTCCCACTCTGGTCTACCTGCCTGTGATCTCCTGCATTGCTTTAACAAGGTCTAATATTATGATTCCCTGGCTTACATAAGCTGAAAAATCAGAATAATTATAGTTCTAAAGCTTCTGATAATGATTGTGCAGTAAAGAGTACAGAAAACATTCTGTCAAGCTTGTCCCAGTCAATGGTATTGGCACCATAACTTCCATTGTGCATCAGCCATGCAGCTCCTCAATACAACTATAAAGCTAATGGCTGTTGCTTGGACTGAGTTTCTTTAGGCTACCACCCACCAGAAATACTTTTATCTCTACATGAAACTGATATTACATATTTACCTCTGCTGTTGCATATTTATCTAACAATTTCTGCTTCAGTTAAGGAAATGACTCTCAAATAGTTGATTTGTAATTTTTGTGTGAGAGTCAATTGTAACTCTGGTCACTATTTGCTTTTCTTCCTCTGCTACATTGGGATTTTCAGATTATTGCATTACACTGAGATTTTGGAGAACTTCAAAGCATTGTTCAACAGCACTGGCTACCAAATGTTGTTTTCATCACTTTTGATACTGTGATGATCGTATTTGAGACTGGAGTTGCAGCCGCATCATGAACTCATTCAATTTGACTTCTGTAGTTGTCCAGATGCCTTAATGTGCAACAAACTGGGTGATGTTCATCAGCATTTTTTTTGACAAAAAATGATAATATAAGGAAAACGCATTATAACTGTTACCCCCCCCCCCCCCCACTAACTCTGTATTCGCTTCCTGTCTAAATCTCAAAGTGATTATTTTGTAAAATATGACTTAAAGTGTTTCTATAATGTAATAAATTGGAGCCTAATGTGAACCTTGAAAAGCTATTTCACGGAATTCAAGAAAAATGAATGGAGTTCTGTCCTCGTATTAAATTTTCCATTTTGATTTCCAGTTTTTCACACATAGCTAACTCACAAAGCTGTCTGTTTGAGCTTCCATACCATTAGGAAGTACTGTGGTAACATGATACATGGAACTGCACAGTGATTCTTTTCAAGGAGTTGGTAGGCAATGGTTAATGTTATGAATGTAAAATTCATCTCCTCATATAATTCTGCCAACCAAATATGGCAGTGTGACAAAAAATTACAGGTATGGAAGTGACTTGAAATGCCAAAGATTAAAGAAACAGTATCTTTTTTGTTACTTGTTGCAACTTTGTAGTTGAAAATTCTAAAGATTAAACTTTGTGCTCTCTTTAATTAGTGAACTCTATCTTTATTTAAGTATTCTGTGCATTGAGATGTAACATTTATGTTGTATGTCTTGACCAATTAGAGTCAGAAGAACGATGTTAGCTCCCCAGCTTTTCAGGTGTATTATATAAACAGCTTATATTACCCAGAGCTGTATTCAACTTCACTTTTTTTATGACTATGCAAGTATTGTCTGGATTTTACCAACACACAACTAATAATTATAGAAGTTGGTTAAAAAGAAACACTCTGAATGCACACTTTATTCAATTTTTTAGAAATGTTGCCTTCCAGTTTTACTTCACAGCAACTATACTAGATAAATACCAATATTTTATTGAACAGATTGATACAATGAAAATACTTGGAGTAAAATAATAACATCTTAAAGCTGAAGTACTATACCATCGCTTGTTAAAAATGGAGGAGAAATGTAGGAAAATCAGGAAATAATATTTCAAATATTCAAACACCCTGGATTAATGCAGTAACTCAGTCATTTATGGTGAGTGAAGAAGATGTTGAAACATTGATAAGCGTAAAATTAAGTCCGAGAAAGATTTGGAAGGAAATTAGAAAATTGGAACTGTAGTAAATATAGCGCAGTTTAAATACGATAATCCAAGTGTTAAAATATTTGATGTTGGATGGAATTCAAGCAGTTTGACAGAACTTCTTTGAATTCCTTTTCCAGGCATTTAAAGCCGGAACACTGTGCTAGATTTAAAGACTTAGGAAGAGTCTTTGAATTAGTATGTGTTTAAAATAAACAGTTTTGTAAAGCATTCTTTCTAATAAATATGTACCTTTATGATTATCTAACTATCTGGTTCTTTAAGTAACTGATTTTAAAAATCACTGACTCGTTGTAATTTATATGTCTTCGTTATATTTTGTACTTATTGCTGTTATATAGAAACTAAACGCTAATTTCAAACATTATATTAACTTGAAGTTCATAATAATGGGAATTCCAGATATGTTTTCAGGTCTTCAGCAAGATCCACTGATGGAATGCCTCTGTAAATGTCATTGTAAAAGTGGAATCTGAGACCTGATCCCAGATGTGCTTCTGTTCAAATACTACCTCTTAGCTGTTTTAACTATATGAATGGGGAGCACATTGAACAGCACAATAAAAGTTATCCTTTGGACCATGCCATAACTATAGCTAGTGTTTCAGGCAGTCTTGATGTCATCTGTCACTTCAGTACAGTTTTGTAGGTTTTAAATGGTGAAGTAGTTTCCCTCCCCCAACAGAGTGCAACTTCATTTTAAACAAAGCAAGCCTTTATTTCAAAGTTTAGTTTTCAGAATAAAAAAAGTCAGGAACATTTATTTAAAACAAACATCAGTCTCTGATCCAGAAAGGGAAAGTCTTTTCATTCCTTTCCATTTCACTTGGTTGCTACCGTAAGTTTTAACTGAATATCTAATGTTTTTATTCTTTCTGTAAATGTATCTAAAGTTGCTGCATTTATCATGCCAGTTTAATGTTTTATAAAGTAAGCTCTACTAAAGCTGTAAAAGTTTCTGCAACATAAAACATATTTTCACTTGCATATGAAGAAATGGAATGTGATTAAGGCAGGATTCTGTATAGCTTATTTACTTTATAAAGCATGTTAATGAAATTAATATGACCGTTCGCAATCTATGTGACTCTTGTGTTGATGTTTATCTGGGAAAGAAAGTCTTCGATCAAAGACTATTTTGGAGCTATTGTAGTTTAAAGGCAAAGTTACATGCTTATGAACCTCCACAAGGCACCTTTTTTTTGTAATCCTGGAGGAGTGGAAAGATTAGAAAAAATCTGAGACAAGTTATTGGTGTCTGTAATGGCAGTGTTCTTGTAGAGTCCAATAGTGGTATTGCCAAAAGTCCAGTCAGAAGTTGCACGTTTATTTCTTTGAGTTTTGGAGTTTAATGGAGAATAGTTGAAAGATAGGCTATCAATATTGGGAAATGGTATCTATTTGTATAATATTCATATTTCTGGGTCATTTTTAAAAGTGGAAAATTACAAGAGTTTAAAAGGAATTGGGATATTTAATAAGAACTTCCTACTAATTGTTTAAAGGAAAGAAATAAGACTGAAACACGAGATGGCAGAAAGAAGTAAGGTTAATCAGTATTAAAATATAAATCCTGTTCTTGCATAAACTGAATAGAAGATCACATGTGAGGACTACATATGAGGTCAAATACATTTAATTCTTTGTTGAAGCTGAGTTAGGCAGCAGTACAATTCACTAGCTTGGATTGACAGAGTCCTTTAGCTTTAAGATAGCACTTGTGACGTACAGCTATGACTTTCTGACAGCAAACAAAACTACTAACTACTTTATCAATTGCACTTTCTCTCAAAATTGATCACTGCAATCAGTAGCCTGAAACTTCCCTTTTGGAGTTGAACTGCTGAACTGCCTGTACGACTTGGCATTTTTGTGATGTGAACTGAAATCTCGAAAGTGCAAGATGGTTGTGACGTGGCTGAATTGAGGCAGCAGGGCCAGGGCTTGAGTGTGGGGGAAGTTTGGCGATTGCTCGAGCAGACTTGGAGGCAACTCGAAGTGGCAGAACTGAGGCAAGGAGATTCGAAGTGGTAGGGCCCAGCCCCAGGAGTGAGAAACAAGCTGATATTTGACTGATTTAAGCACTGGGTCAGATAGAAAAGGTCAGCTATGGGCCGTAGCAAGGTCCCAGGCCTGAGAGTGTATTGAGGTAGCAGGTCCCGGGCCTGAGAGTGTATCAAAACAGCAGGGCCCAGGTCTCAGAGCAAGGAACAACCCGCTGTTTGACCAATTTAAGTGCTGGGCCAGATTGAAAAGGTCAAGATGTCAAGGCTGGAGGAAAGTACGGGCCAGTGTTTAGCTCGCTGCTTACGAGGTTTATTCATCTCTGCGCTGAACTGAGGCTGTGGTCTGCAACTAACAGGCTCCTGGATCAGCTGTGACTGACTTCATGACTGTGGACTCATTTTCATGAATTTGAGCTCTGAATGTTATTTGCTTACTTTGATTGTTTGCACTATTTGTCTATTTTCTGGACATTGCTTGTTAGAAGGCCTTTTAAAACAGGTTCTACTGGGTTTCTTTGTTTTGTGGCTGCCTATAAGGAGACAAATCTCCAGGTTGTAAAATGTATATGTACTTTGAATTTTGATTATGGGTGACCTGCATATAAAGGCCAGACATGTCAAGAAGAGTTTGATGGCAACAAGGTAGATTAAAGAAAACACCCATCGAGGCGAATGTTGCTAGCAAAGAATTATAATCTATACCCACAAATTTCTTCATGATTCTGTCAGGTTGCTTTTATTAAAGATTGACACACTGTTTCTGAAGATAACTCTTGCGCATTATGTGAAAGCTGACTCCATGATTGAGGATGTTATGGTTTGGGAGTTTGTCTGAAGATAGCTCAGGAGCATGAGTGATTTGCATCCTGCACTGTCACCATGGACATCTCATTTAAAGGGCTCGCAAGACAAAATTATGGAAGCCTGTTTTTGACCTTGATTATCTGGAACCTTCATTGAGCATGGCCACACTTTGAGAATGTGGAGAGATGTGGATCATTTTTGGTCAATCTGGCCAAGAAATTCAGTTATGGGTCAGTTGAAAAAAAAGAGCTGAAAAATGGCAGATGGAATTTAATGCAGACAAGTGAAAGGTATTGTACTTCCAGAAAACAAAACAGGATAGGATGTAATCCTATGGTAGTGTAGGGCACTGAGGACTGTGTTAAAACAGAAGGATATGGGAGTACAGATCCGTAATCCCTTGAAACTGGTGTCATAGGCTGATGGAGTTGTAAAGAGAGCTTTTGACACATTGGTCTTCATAAATCAAAAGTATTGAGTACAGAAGTTTAGATGTTCAAGTTATATAAGGTGTTGGTGAGGCCAGATTTGGAGTATTGTGTGCAGTTCTGGTCACCTACCTACAGGAGAGATATTAATAAGATTGAAAAAATTCAGAGAAAATTTACAAGGATGTTGCCTGGACTTGAGGATCTGAGTTATGTGGAAAAGTTGAATAGGTTAGGATTTTATTCTCAAGAAAGTAGGAGAATGAGGGGAAATAGTGGTATATAGAGATAAAAGGAGGACAGATGGGCTTTTTCATTCAGGTTGGGTGAAACCAGAACAAGAGACAGTATATTAAGGGTGAAAGGAGAAATGTTTAAGGTAAATCTGAAGGAGAACTTCTTCACTCAGTGGGTGATGTGAGTATGGAAAGAGCTGTGAGCTGAAGTGGTGGATGTGGGTTCGATAGCAACATTTCAGAGATGTTTGGATATGTTAGGATGGTTAGAATCGGTAGAAGGACTATGGTCCAGGTGTAGATCAACGTGACAAGGCAGAATAACAGTTTGGCACAGACTTGATGGGTCAGAGGGCCTGTTTCTCTGCTGTAGTGCAATATGATTCTAAGGCTTTCGCCAGAGACCCTAATCCTCTAACCCCGACTTGGTCCTGATTTCAAAGGACCATTCCTATCTGGTCCTGGTCTCAGGGCACATTGCACCAAAGCATTTTACTAATTTAGCGCCCAACCTTTGGCCCACTCTCCCTCAGGATCTAACCCTGTCTACAATTATGTACTTTTTTTCTTCAGTGCATGAAGGATTGTGTGCAGCATGCAAAGAAATCATTAATTTTTGCACATGGCCAACATGGTCATTGGCATTATACAAGGTGCTCATTGTGGCTGTGAGGAATTTCTAGACCATAATGCTTACTGGCAAAGGAAAGCAACATTTTACACTGTTACTGAGCAGGGCTGAGGTTTCATTGAGGCGAATGGTGTGAATGATCAACTGGTTCACAGTGACGCAATAAAATCAAAGTACAAGTTTACCCATGGAATAGTGTTCTTACAGGGGCAGCAATCTAAAGAGGAAGTAAACAAATATGTGGCACTGTAATATGGATAAAAGTGAAGTCATCCACCTAGAAAAGAAAACCAGAAATAAAGAGCATTATTTAAAGAGTATTAAATGACAGTAGATTAGAAAATGTTGATGAACAAAGGGACCAGGAATTCCTAACAGTCACTGAAAACAAAACAGAGATGCAGCAAATAGTTAGAAGAAATATGGTATGTTGACGTTTTGCCATAAGTCATGATTAAGGTGTAAGAAAATCAAGCTACAATTATACAGGACCATGGTAAGTCCAGAGATTTGTACAGTATTGAATATTTGTCCGGTTTTGACCCTTTTACAGAAGAATGTAATCACCATAAGAGGGAGTTTACCAAATTGAATCCTGAGATTATTGGGTTGATGGGCCTTGCATTCAACAGTGCTTAAAAGAATGCAGAGACCTCAGTGAAGTGTATAAAATTCTGGATGTGAGGGGGATGTTCGTGGTTACAATACAATATCTACTTGGACTTAAGATATCAGAAATTAAAATCTCCCATCATGACAACTCTGTTATTATTACATCTTTCCTGGATCTGTTTCCCTATCTGATCCTCGATATCCCTGTTACTATTGGGTGGCCTATAAAAAAACACCCAGTAACATTATTGACCCCTTCCTGTGCCTAACCTCCACCCACAGAGACTCTGTAGACAATCCCTTCATGGCGTCCACCTTTCCTGCAGCCGGGACACTATCTCTGATCAATAGTGCCATTCCCCCACCTCTTTTGCCTCCCTGTCCTTTCTGAAACATCTAAAACCCGGCACTTAAAGTAACCATTCCTGTCCCTGTGCCATCCAAGTCTTTGTAATGGCCTCCACATTAGTTATCACTAGTGCACTTTCAACTGTGCCTTTTAGATTGTATGATACAAATTACCCCAAAAAGATCATTACGAACCTTCATCAAATATATCATCATCAGATATATGCGTATCAATGGCTTTCAAATGCTCATGAAATATCCCTGATGAAAAGAGAATTTCTGTGATTTACATCCTGTGATTATTGAGAATTAAGGACAAAAATAAAACCTTCTGAAAATTCAGATATGTTTGCTGATGGTTGACTTACGATTCCAGTTGTGTGCCTTACTGGGGAGGATAATATCGTACATGATGCTCAGACATACTGGAAGTAATCAGAGTATTATACACAGATCTTGGCATCTGCATGCAATGTTTTGAATCTAAGTTAGATCTAAACAGTTTAGCTAATGCCATATGTTCAACTTGCATAGAAAATCCAGCATTGAGCAGAGCAAAGCTTCCTTGTTTTCATCCCTACCTGACAATTACTTGCAAGTTTGATTGTGATAAATATAAATTTGAATAGAATTTGTAACTTTCTCCCAATCTCATGAGCTTCATGAAGAAGGAACTATGCATGATGACTTCATACTTAAGTAGAACTCTTTTGAGCACCATGGATGCTGAAGAAAAGCAGAATGGGAGAGCACATGTAGAGCAGGACAGTCTCTTAGGGAGGAAAGGAAGGAGATCCTTTGGCGGATGGGCCTACATGCACTATAATGCAGAGCAATGACCCAACCTAAGACCCTGCCAGAAGGGTTCAGCTTTTACTTTTGTAAAAGGGCAATAGTTTGAATGTTCTAAAGCAAAGCAAAAATCTTGATGGTCCACTCAGTAGATCACAGATCTTGGTAAGACAGTGTTGCTTGCCATTTGTAGCTGACAATTTGGAAGAAAAAGTAGGTACTATGGTTAGTAAATTTGTGGATAATAAATTACAAGCATAGTGGACTATGAAGAATGTTACATAAGATTACAACATGATTTAGATTAACTGGGAAAGTAGACTAAGAAATGGCAGTTCGCATTGAACTTAGAGAAGTGTGAATTGTTGCACTTTAGCAAGTTAAACTATGGCAGGACGCACACAGGAAACTGGATGTTCCTGAAGAGCATTGTAGGACAGAGAGATGTAGGCTATAAGAACATAGTTCCCCGAAAGTGGCCACACAGTTAGATAGGATGGTGAAGGTGGTGTTTGGCATGCCTACCTTCAGTCAGAACATGGAGTTCAAGTGGGGGCATCATGATGCAACTGCACAAGATGTATGCAGTTTGGTTGTCTAGCTATAGAAAAATAGATGTCAATAAACTGGAAAAGTTGTAGAGAAGGTCCACGATCCACTAGAAGGCTTGAGTTTGGTCCATATTCCTCTAAACTTCTTCTACCCATATACCTGTCTGAAAGTCTCTTAAGTTCTGTAACTATACCCATCCCTGTATCGCCTTTTGTCAGCTTGTTTCGTATACTCACCACCCTTTGGGTGAAAAACCTGCCCATTAGGTTCACTTTCCCTGCTCATCGTACATTGGAACGTGAGCTGGGGATCCTTGATAACTGGAAACTTTGTTTTAACGTTGTGCCGAGGATGTAGATAATTATTTACTGCCGGTAGTAGCAAAACTTGGCCCTTGTTTTTTGGTTCTAAGAATTCAGCTTTTGGAGAGCAATTGTGCTGCAGTAGCTTCATTAAAATGTTAAAGACTAGGGCCAAGAAATTTTCAGCAAGATAAAATAAGTTGCACTGGAAATACTGCTGAATGGATGTTAATTAGATTTGTATATTCACTAAGCCAGGTGTTCATGTAAATATTTGATTTACTCATTGAATCTCATGCATACCTATATCTTGGATGGATAAGATTAGCGTGACATTGAACTATAACCGTACGAAAGAAAAAAGCCCATCAAATTAGTTTGGAACACCCTAGCTGCATCATGCACAAGAACTCATTTATAACTAGACTAATTTATTCATTATCATATTCATATTCATAATTATACAATGTCACCGATTTTTTTTTTGTTCCTGTACAGCAATGCTATTAAAGCTTGGAGTGTCAGTACCAGCATCCTGGGTGAGAAAGTGTGTCCATTCTTCCTGTGAGTGTGCAGGCTTCCTCCTCCATCCCTTTCTCCCATGATCCACTCTCCTCTCCTATCTGACTCTTTATCTAGCTCTTGACCATTCCTACCCACTTGGCTTCACCTATATCCTTCTACTTTGTCCTCCTTCCCCTCCCCCCACCTTTTTATTCTGACATCTTCCGCCTTTGATTCCAGTACTGATAGACACACAGAAAACCTACAGCACAATACAGGCCCTTCAGCCCACAAAGTTGTGCCAAACATGTCCCTACCTTAGAAATTACTGGGCTTACCCATAGGCCTCTATTTTTTCTAAGCTCCATGTACCTATCCAAAGTCTCTTAAAAGACCTTATCATAGCTGCCTCCACCACCGTTGCCAGCAGCCCTTTCCACGCATTCACCACTCTCTGAGTAAAAACCTTACCCCTGACATCTCTCTACCTACTCCCCAGCACCTTAAACCTATGTCCTCTTGTGGCAACCATTCCAGCCCTGGGAAAAAGCCTCTGACTATCCACACGATCAATGCCTCTCATCATCTTATACACCTCAATCAGGTCACACCTCATCCTCCATCGCTCCAAGGAGAAAAGGCCAAGCTCACTGAACATATTCTCATAAAGCATGCTCCCCAATCCAGGTAATATCCTTGACAATCTCCTCTGCACCCTTTCTATGGTTTCCACATCCTTCCTGTAGTGAGGCGACTAGAACTGAGCCAGTACTCCAAGTGGGGTCTGACCAGGGTTCTATATAGCTGCAAAATTACCTCTCGGCTCCTAAATTCAGTTCCATGATTGATGAAGGCCAATGCACCATATGCCTTCTTAATCACAGAGTCAATCTGTGCAGCTGCTTTGAGTGTCCTATGGACTTGGACCCCGAGATCCCTCTGATCCTCTACACTGCCAAGAGTCTTACCATTAATACTATATTCTGCCATCATATTTGTCCTACCAAAATGAACCACTTCACACTTATCTGGGTAGAACTCCATCTACCATTTCTCAACCCAGTTTTGCATCCTATCAATGTCCCATTGTAAACTCTTGACAGCCCTCCACACTATCCACAACACTTCCAACCTTTGTGTCATCAGCAAACCTGCTAACCCATCCCTCCACTTCCTCATCCAAGTGATTTATAAAAATCACGAAGAGTAGTGGTCCCAGAACAGATCTCTGAGGCACTTCACTGGTCACCGACCTCTAGGCAGAATATGACCCATCTACAACCACTCTTTACCTTCCATGGGAAAGCCAGTTCTGGATCCACAAAGCAATGTTCCCTTGGATCCCATGCCTCTTTACTTTATCAATACGCTTTGCATGGGGTACCTTATCAAATGCCTCGCTGAAATCCATATACACTACATCTACTGCTATTCCTTGATCAATGTGTTTATTCACATCCTCAAAAAATTCAATCAGGCTCATAAGGCAGGACCTGCCCTTGACAAAGCCATGCTGACAATTCCTAATCATATTATGCCTCTCTAAATGTTCATAAATCCTGCCTCTCAGGATCTTCTCCATCAACATACCAACCACTGAGGTAAGACTCACTGGTCTATAATTTCTTGGGCTATCTCTACTCCCTTTCATGAATAAAGGAACAACATCCGCAACCCTCCAATCCTCTGGAATCTCTCCCATCCCTATTGATGATGCAAAGATCATTGCTAAATGCTCAGCAATCTCCTCCCTCGCCTCCCACAGCAGCCTGGAGTACATCTCATCCAGTCTGAGTGACTTATCCAACTTGATGCTTTCCAAAACCTCCAGCACATCCTCTTTCTTAATACCTACATTCTCAAGCTTTTCAGTCTGCTGCAAGTCATCACTACAATCACCAAGATCCTTTTCCATAGTGAATACTGAAGTAAGGTATTCATTAAGTACCTCTGCTAATTCCTCGGGTTCCATACACACTTTCCCACTAGGTCCTATTCTTTCACATCTTATCCTCTTGCTCTTCACGTACTTGTAGAATGCCTTGGGGTTTTCCTTAATCCTGCCTGCCAAGGCCTTCTCATGGCCCCTTCTGGCTCTCACAATTTCCTTTTTAAGCTCCTTCCTGTTAGCCTTATAATTTTCTAGATTTTTAACATTACTTATCTCTCTGAACCTTTTGTAAGCTTTTGTTTTCTTCTTGACTAGATTTATTATAGCCTTTGTACACCACAGTTCCTGTACCCTGCCATAACTTCCCTGTTTCATTGGAACGTACCTATGCAGAACTCCACAAAAATACCCCCTGAACATTTGCCACATTTCTTCCGTACTTTTCCCTGAGAACATCTGTTTCCAATTTAAGTTTCCAGTTTCCTGCCTGATAGCCTCATAATTCCCCTTACTCCAATTAAACGCTTTTCTAACTTGTCTGTTCCTATATCTCTAATGCTATTGTAAAGGAGATAGAATTATGATCACTGTCTCCAAAATGCTCTCCCACTGAGGGATCTGACACCTGACCAGGTTCGTTTCCCAATACCAAATCAAGTACAGCCTCTCCTCTTGTAGGCTTATCTATATATTGTATCAAGAAACCTTCCTGAACGCACCTAACAAACTCCACCCCATCTAAACCTCTTGCTCTAGGGAGATGCCAATGGATATTTGGGAAATTAAAATCTCCCATCACAACAACTCTGTTATTATTACACCTTTCCAGGATTTGTTTCCCTATCTGATCCTCGATATTCCTGTTACTATTGGATGGCCTATAAAAAAACACCCAATAACATTATTGACCCCTTCCTGTGCCTAACCTCCACCCACAGAGACTCCGTAGACAATCCCTCCATGGTGTCCCCCTTTTCTGCAGCCGGGACACTATCTCTGATCAACAGTGCCATTCCCCCACCTCTTTTGCCTCCCTGTCCTTTCTGAAACATCTAAAACCCGACACTTAAAGTAACCATTCCTGTCCCTGTGCCATCCAAGTCTTTGTAATGGCCTCCACATCATAATTCCAAGTATTGATCCACGCTCTAAGCAAATCCGTTTTGTTCACAATAGTCCTTGCGTTAAAATAGACACATCTCAAACTTTTGGTCTGAGCACATCCCTTCTCTATCTCCTGCCTATCCTCCCTCTCACACTGTCTGCATGCTTTCTGTATTTGTGTTTGTAGACATACCTGTCTTTGGTGTAGGCCAGCATCTGATGAAATCTTAGAAAACATGACTTTTCTCCAGATCCCATTGACTAGGGAGCTTGCCAAATGAAAGCTATTTCATTGATAGAACCCATTGCACATATCTTTGAAATAAACCTATCAGGTGGTACCAAGGGGAATAGACAAAGTGAATGATAGTAATATTTAAGAAAAAAATCTTTCTTAAACAAAGGCAAAGATAAAATAAACAATAATTTATTTTGAAAAGAAATTGTGGAACTCTATCTGATAGGAACATTGAATCTTTTCTGGTGAGTACAAGCCCACCAAATTAGACAATGCAAAAACTATCAGAAGTCCTTAGAGTGATTGTGTCTTAAGTTTTGAATGCTTAATATGGAGTGTTTTGAAGCTGCTATCCTCCCAGCGTAACTCAAACATCACATCTTGGACACTGTATTCCATTTGTCCGAGGAACAGTGTTTCAGCTGTTTATTTTCCTGAGGATAAAATTCATCTGACATTCCACTCATCATTAAAATGTAATTTCTTAATCCATTCTCCAGTCAGCATATTTGCTCCCTGAATTTAGATGATTTCATAAAATTCCTACCAAGGTTGTCATTGGCATTTGCTGTTTTACCAGACTGAGTCAGAATTTTGTTTGAAATCAGCTTATTTGGATAAAGTTTTCTCCATTGGCCTTGGGTTTCCTTTACTGTATGAGGACACAGCGGAGGAAGCTATGTGTAATGAATAATTTCAATTTATTCTCAGTATTAAAAAAGCATCTATCAAAACCTGTGGATCTATGGATGATTATGGAAATTAGAGCAATGGGAGTTTAAAATAAAACAAAACTGCGTAATAATAGTAAAAAGCCACCATGAGATGAAAAAAACGAGCTTCCAGATGCATTAGGGAACTTTAGAGATGTTTTTAAATATCTATTTATCTGATAGTCATGGAAGAGTTTAACATGCAGGTCAATTGGGAGAATCAGGTTGGTAATGGATCATGCGAGTGAGTTTGTTGAATGCCCACGAGATGGCTTTCCAGAGCAGTTGGACTGGGTGTTATGTAATGAACTGGAGCCAATTAAGGAGCTGAAGGTAAATGTACCCTTAGGAGCCAGTGATCACAATATGATTGAATTCAACTTGAAATTTGATGGGGAGAAAGTAAAGTCTGACATATTAGTATTTCAGTGGAGTAAGGGAAATTACAGGAGTATGGGAGAGGAGTTGACCAAAGAAAACTGGAAGGAGCTACTGGCAGGGATGACAGCAGAGCAGCAATGGCACGAGTTTCTGATAAAAATGAGGAAGGTGCGGGACAGATGTATTCCAAAAATGAAGAAATACTCAAATGGCAAAAAGAGTACATCTGTGGCTGACAAGCGAAGTCAAAGCTAATGTAAGACCATAAGAGAGGGCATACAACATAGCAAAAATTAGGGGGAAGTTGAGAGGATTGGGAAGCTTTTATAAACCTACTGAGAGCAACTAAAAGAATCATTAGAAGGGAAAAAGATGAAATATGAAAGCAAGCAACAAGTGGATAGTAAAGGCTTTTCAAGTATGTAAAAAATACAAAAGTGATGAGAGTGGATATTGGTCCACTAGAAAATGCCAGAGAAATAATAATGGGGCACAAAGAGATGACATATGAAGTAAATGAGTATTTTGCATCAGTCTTCATTGTGGAAGACATTGGCAGTGTGCCAGGTGTTGTGGTGTGTGAAGGAAGAGAAGTGAGTGCAGTTACTATTACAATGGAGAAGGTGCTTAAAAAGCTGAAAGACCTAAGGGTACAAAAGTCACCCAGACCAGATGAACTACACCATAGGGTCTCTGGCATGGTGCTAGAGGACTGGAAAGTTGTTCATGTCACTCTACTCTTTAAGAAAGAGACAAAGGACAAGATAGAACAAAATCAGCATAGTTTCCTTAAGGGAAAATCCTGCCTGACAAACCTGCTGGAATACTTTGTGAAATTACAAGTAAGATAGATAAAGGGGATGCGGTGGATATTGTATACTTGGACTTTCAAAAGGCCTTTGATAAGGTGCCACACATGAGGCTGCTTACTAAGTTAAGAGCCCATGGCATTACAGGAAAGTTACTAACATGGTTAGGGCATTAGCTGATTGGTAGGAGGCAGTGGGTGGGAATAAAAGGATTCTTTTCTGGTTGGCTACCAGTGACTAGTGGTGTTCCGCAGGGGTTGGTGTCAGGTCTGCTTCTTATGCTGTATGTCAATGATTTAGATGTTGGAATAGATGGCTTTGTTGCCAAGTTCGCAGATGATATGAAGATTGGTGGAGGAGCAGGTAGTGTTGAGGAAACGGGAAGACTACAGAAGGACTTAGGTTAGGAGAATGGGCAAGAAAGTGGCAAATGAAATACAATGTTGGAAAATGCATGGTAATGTACTTTGGTAGTAGAAATAAATGTGCGGACTATTTTCTAAACGGGGAGAGAATCCAAAAATCTGAAATGCAAAGGGACTTGGGAGTCCTTGTACAGAACACCCTAAAGGTTAACTTACAGGTTGAGTTGCTGGTGAGGAAGGTGAATGCAATGTTAGCATTCATTTCAAGAGGTTTTGAATGCAAGATTCTGAGGCTTTATAAGGCACCAGCGAGGCCTCACCTTGAGTATTGTGAACAGTTTTGGGCTCCTCATCTAAGAAAATATGTGCTGGCATTGGAGAGGGTCCAGAGGCAGTTCACAAGGATGATTCTAGGAATGAAAGGGTTATCATACAAAGAACATACTGGAATTTAGAACAATGAGGGGGGTTCTCACTGAAACCTTTTGAAAGTTGAAAGGCCAAGACAGAGTAGGTGTGGAAAGGATGTTTCCCATGGTGGGGGAGTCTAGAACAAGAGAGCACAGTCTCAGAATAGAGGGGCATCCATTTGAAACAGAGATGTAGAGAGATTTCTTTAGCCAGAGGGTGGTGAATTTGTTACTACAGGTAACTGTGGAGGCCAGGTCGTTGGGTGTATTTAAGGCAGAGATTGATAGGTTGATGGTGTACATGGCACCAAAGGTTACGGGGAGAAGGCCGAGTAATGGGGTTGAAGAGGGGAAGAAAGTATCAACCATGAATGAATGGCCTAATTCTGCTCCTATGTCTTATGGTCTTGTGGTCTTTTTGGAAGAAAATATTGGTTTTCAGGAAGTTTGGTACCAAAATCATTAAGGAGAGGAATCAGTAGAATTTTAGATGTTACAACTGTGAATTTGAGGGAGGCCAGGAAAGAAATAGTGCATACCATGACTAATTCTGCAAAATACTGTGTAAAGGAAAATTTTGCCACAGACCCAGGGAGTGGTAAATGTAGCAAATGAAACTCACTCTTCAAACAAGTAGACCGTGAAATGCCCACAAGTCACAGACTGGTCTTTCTTGCTCCAAATGTTGATAAACTACAGGAGTCAATAGAATTCTGAATTTGCTTTGTCAGATAGGCAGGATGGAATTCATAAAGGAACATTGTACTAATCTAACTCAGAAAGAATCATTTAAGGAAAGGCGGCCAAGGGAACGGGATTGCTGGTTGCACGAATGTGCCAGCTACATGAGTATGGTGGTACATCACCCAAGTTTTGAATGCAATAAGTTTTTGAACTGTGTTTTCTCCTACTCTCATAAATAACAATGTTTACACTACAATTCATATTTTAAACAATACTAATGTAAATACAGCAAAATCAAATGAATGGCTGACTACCCACTGTCAAATGAAGGTGTAAAATCTGCAAAGAAGATGTTAATATTTATTAGCCTACAACTGTATAAGTTTGTATAAACTTTTGTATAAATATTTGTATACAACATTTGTATAAATTTACATACAGTGGATTCTGGTTAATTGGGCCATCAGTTAATAGGAGCAGCTGCTTATTTGGGACAACTCTTAAAGAACAAAATGTAATCAAGGAAGTTGCTTGTATTCCCTATTTGGGATGCTATGCCGCTTATTGGGACAGGAAACTGCTGCTGAACAGTTTCTTACTCGCGTCAGTTACGTGCACTTGTATGGCTGTTAGTCCTTATACCGCGCTTAGAGTGAAGTTTTTAAATTGCATCAGTTGTATGTGTTTCTGTTAAAAAAAAAACCATGATTTTGGTCACTGAAAATTGGCAAGAGATATGTAGAAATACAATTAAGAAATGTTTTGCTCACTGCAGTTTCAAGCAGTCAGGCTTGGAAATGCTAGAAACAGCTAGCATAAAAATGAAACTATTTCACGACTTCATAAGTTAGGACCTATGAAGAATTTGAAGGTATCAATAATCATCTTGAATGTTGCAACAAAAATGATAATTTGGAGGATGTAATTGTCGAAAGCATTGTATGAAGGCAGTCCATTATCTGCATTACATGTCTGCGCTGAATTTGTTCATTTACAGTCAAATCAAAAGAACACGGTAGCATACATGGATGAATTCCTCTGTGGATAATTATTAGGAACTAATGACACAGTTTTATAGTACTTAGTAGTATTAGTAGTACTTCAGTTTGTTCTGTATTTAATTTAAATGCTTAATTTGTTACATGGTTAAAAGGTTGTTTGTCTTTTTTATACCTTTTAAGTTACTTCCATGAAACTCTGGCTAATCAGGGCAGCCACTTAACTGGGCTAAAATCTACTGGTCCCAATTTGTCCAAATTAACTTCAATCCACTAAAAGCTAAAAATATATTTTCACGTATATTTTGAATTGTGAAAGAAAAACAGATTGCTTAATGTTCTTACAATTTTTACTATTTTAATGAGAATTCTGGATTATACATGCTGGACAAACAAGTTTACTGCACAAACAGCACACAAAGGACATATACTAACTTTACATGCATTTGAAGAAACTATAGATGAATAATAATTCAGAAGTAGAATCAGGTTTATGATCACCGGCATGTGTTGTGAAATTTGTTAACTTAGCAGCAGCAGTTCAATGCAGTACATAATATAGAAGAAAAATGAATAAGATAATAATAAATAAATCAATTACAGTAAATGTATTTTGAATAGATAGAAATTGTACAATAAACAGAAATAATATATATTAAAAAAAAAGTGGAGTAGTGTCCGGGTCCATTGAGGAATCGGATGGCAGAGGGGAAGAAGCTGTTCCTGAATCACTGAGTGTGTGCCTTCCGGTTTCTGTACCTCTTAACTGATGGTAACAGTGAGAAAAGGGCATGCTCTGGGTGCTGGAGGTCCTTAATAATGGACGCTGCCTTTCTCAGACACTGCTCCTTGAAGATGGCCTGGGTACTTGTAAGTTAGTACCCAAGATGGAGCCAACTAAATTTACAACCCTCAACAGCTTCTTTCAGTCCTGTGCAGTAGCTGCCCCCCCATACCAGACAGTGATGCAGCCTGTGAGAAATCTCTCCACGGTACATCTATAGAGGGTTTTGAGTGTATTTAGTGACATAACAAATCTCTTCAAACTCCTAATGAAGTATAGTTGTTGTCTTGCCTTCTTTATAAGTGCATTGATATGTTGGGACTAGGTTAGCTCCTCAGAGATCTTGATACCCAGGTACTTGAAACTGCTCACTCTCTCCACTTCTTATCCCTCTATGAGGATTGGTATTTATTCCTTCATCTTACCCTTCCTGAAGTCCACATTCAGCTCTTTCGTCCTACTGATGTTGAGTGCCAGGTTGTTGCTGCGACACCACTCCACTCGTTGGCATATCTCGCTCCTGTACACCCTCTCGTCACCATCTGAGATTCTACCAACAATGGTTGTATCATCAGCAAATTTACAGATGGTATTTGAGGTATGCCTAGCCACACAGTCATGGGTATATAGAGAGTAGAGCAGTGGGCTAAGCACACACCCCTGAGGTGCACCAGCATTGATCGTCAGCAAGTGTTCCTCAATAGATATCTAAGCTGATTTTTTATGTTCTTGATTATTAAAGAATGCTAAAAGCAAAAATGTGCCCTCAGGAAATGAAGATACCTGACAGATGAAGTTCAGAGTAACAAAAAAACTGAAATAATATTTTATAAGTAATTGATATGCCTTGGAATAAATGAATATTAAAGAGGAATCTCGCAGTTTAGGTACACAGGAACCACCACAAGAAGGTGAAGAACTTAAAAAAGCAACTTAAATCATTGTTTTTAATAATCTATGACATGAGGATATAAATATAGAACAGTTCCAACAAAATTCATTTCAGCTCAGCACCTCATTTTCACTTTTGGCACTTTGAGGCTCTTCAGATTTGACAATATACCATTTCAGATAATTGGCCATTTCAGTCATATTTGTAGCATTCTGTATTTTGTAAGGATTTGGTATCTCAGGTTTTATTTTCATCTCCTATTTATAACTCTTCTAGATATACTGTTATTTACCTAGTGTCTTTCAATCTCCTCTCTTTCACTAACTTTGACTTTTGATCCCCACACCAACCTTCTCACTTCCACCACAACTTGAAATTTCTTTAATACCCATCTTTTCCCAGATCTTTTGAAGGTTTCTCTTTTATCAGATGCTGCCTGAGCGGGTGTATATTTCTACCATGTTTTGTTTTTATTTCTGAGTTCCAGTAGATATGACATTTAAATGCTTTAAAAAGCCAAGCACTGCACTGTCCCCAACGCTACACGATCCCAATGGTCCTACATAGTGTACTTTGCTGTCACAAACTTAGACCATGAGGTCTGATCACAATGGCGAGGAATAGCAAGTACCTCAAATAGCATAATCAGTGGCCACATCTCCAGACCAGCTTAATGCTTCTATGATGGCTAAAGCCCATAGTTCCCCATTACTTTCAAGAGATTTTCAGTGTTTTCTGTAAAGGCAGGCACAATATTTGTTTATTTTCATTGCTATTTACTTATTCTCCAATGTTTTTTCCCCTGCCATAGTTCATAAGGGACTTTTGCTAGCCTTTTCTAGTTTTAAAAAGTTTTTACAGTTTGCATTTTTGTTTCTGGGTAGCCCCCCTTAAATCCCGCTTTTCCTTATCATTACAAGGAAAGATGTAAGTAAGATTGAAAGCGTATAGCGAAAAGTTTACAAGGATGTTGCCAGGTTTGGAGGACCTAAGGTATAAGGAAAGATTGAATAGGTTAGGATTATATTCCTTGGAATGAAGAAGATTGAGGAGAGATTTGATAGAGGTAAACAAAATTATGAGGAGGGTAGAAGCAAGCAGGCTTTTTCCACAGCAGTTGGGTGGAACTAGAACTAGAGGTCATGGGATAAGGCTGAAAGGTGAAAAGTTTAAGGGGAACATATGGGGAAACTTTTTTCACTCTAAGGATGGTGAAAGTGTGGAATGAGCTGCAGAGCAAGTGGTGCATGCAAGTTCGATTTCAACACTTAAGAGAAGTTTGGATAGGAACATGGGTTGCAAGAGTGTGGAGGGCTATGGTCCCAGTTCGGGTCGATGGGAGTAAGCAGCTTAAATGGTTCAGCATGGACTAGATGGGCCGGAGGTCCTGCTTACATGCTGTACTTTACTATGACTATTATTAACAATATCCACAAATAAACAAAACACTTATTTTTTTTTAGTGGTTGACAATCCAGTTCAAAAATATGTGCCATTGTTGGTGAGTCCATGCTGAGCAGAAATCCAAATGTGTCAGTATATTGCAGCTACCTGACATTCCTTACAATATAACATGTTAGGCAACTGTAAAGTCCAGCCTGGACTGCACATTGTAGGTAGGATGGTGGGCTCTGTGGAACGTATAATTGGGCTGTGCAGAAACAAGAGTAGATCCTGTAATCATCCAAGGAAAACTAGTTTGTGACTCTGCCCTTGCATGTTCCCTCCTTTTCATTTAGGATGCACACAGACGTTCTTCAAAAATACCGCTAATTTAAAATTCTTAATATTCCTCAAAGCAAATGTTTTGCACTGAGCATCCAGGGTACACATTTATTTTGTTAACAAAAGAATTAACAATCTAGGAAAGAGGAAATGTAGACTATCAGTTATAATGGCAATATCTTAAGAAATTCAAAAAGTTAACAGTGACAGATTGGCTATCTCTTGTAAACCCATTAAAACCAATGATTTTTTTTCCATATGGATAATGGAAAAAGAATTCCACCCCAAAAAAAGACTTAGTTCTTTAAGTTAATACTTGTTTACATCTCAGTTTACATTACTGTTATCATTCAGACTTGCCATTTACTTTTCAAACATTGGCACATAGCTATAAAGCAAATTCTGCTGGAGATACCAAAATACCTCTGGAGAAGAAAAAGGAACCCTTTGTCTATCCTCACTGGTGCTGCCTATCCTACAAAGTATTTCAAGCAATTTCTGTCGCTCTTTACAAAAATGCAGGATCCACAGCAATTGCATGTGACCTTTTTGATAACTGAAACACAAAGAAGTGAACATTAAATGCTTCTCAGATTGATTTGTGTCCTTATGGAAAATTGAATTATTTGATTTGAGTTTCAAAATTTGACTTTATTAACATTCCACATTGGAGTCACACACAGAAAACATAGCTTTGTCTGAACCCTGGAATCAGAACTTTACTGGAATATTACTGATGTATTGAATTATCCATGCCTCGCACAGTGGATATGCTGAAATGTCAGATTTTGATGGTCATATCTTCATGCTCAGAAAGGGAATTGTAGCCATGGGAGGCAAGAGGCAACTGAATAAAATGGTTCAAAAGAAGAAAAGAATGATGGCTGTGGTGTATAGTTATTGTTGGAACAAAGAAGGAAAAGAAAACAGTTGCTCGCAGTGAGGGAATTCATTCTTGCTCAAAATGCTGGGATTGGCTGCATTTCAAAAAAAGTCCTGAATTTACATCTGCACAGATTGATAATAAAGGTTCCAATTTTGCCAGAAATTGTTCATAAAAAGCTTGTGAGAATATTTTCAGGTGTCTAGAAATTGAGAGGTGCAGCTAAATCATTTAGCTTTCTTTAACTTTAGATTTGATTGGCTTTAGAGTCCATAATAATGCAGAAGCTAAAAATCAATGTTACACCATCATTGGACCACTGCATAGAACAGATGTCTAGTTAATTCTTGAACAGGGAATACAAATATCAACCGGTCAAACTTCTTTTTTTAACTAAAGTAAGCTGAACACAGTTACTTCTGGATGTTGCTTGAATGGCAACACAAAAGCAATGACATAAAAATAGTTCCAGGAATGATGTGCTGTTATCTCTCTGTGAATTCATACAATGTGATTGTAAAATATTTGTTTTATTGTACAAATTGATGTTTCTTCTCAGTACCTTTGTCCTATCGTGTTTACTTAAAGGGGTAGGAATATCTAATTATGCTCATAATTCAGCAAGTTATGACAGACCAGTTATTAAAATTTCTGTATAAGATCAACTATTTTGCAGAAAGCAATAAAATTTTAGCCTGCAGTGTTTTTCCTTTTCCCTGCATCAGGTATTTGTTCTTGATGAGGAGTATTTTGTCACGGTTGCTTTCTGGAAATACAATGACCATTAATATCATTACCCTTGAAATGCAGATCCTAAAAGCAGTTCAAAAATTGCTTTTAAAAAAATTACAAAAATTACAGGGAAAAGAAGTATTTTTATTGCTTACCTCCACTACATACCAAATCCTCAAAATTCACGAAATATATTTCTCAAACTACATTTTTTTGTATCAGGATTTAAACATTTGTTTCCAAGAAATGTTTTGATAATACTGTAATGTGTTTAGTTGAAGAATGAATCTGAAATAACTTGGGGCGTTTTGGATCGTGGTACTACCCTTATTCTGCTCTTGCTGAGGAGCTTTCACCATTTTCTTAAGCTAGACAGATAAGTTAACTCCTGTCCCTGTGTAGCTGTAGTTGAAGGTGGTTTTATTATTCAGCATTGTGATACAGTATGTAAGGAGCCCGTGTAAAAAGGCAGTGCTTCTCAGCATTCTAACAAAATACAGATTCATTTATTGACTGAAGTTCCTTCAACTTCTAACAAGTGCTTCTAACTACTAAATGAAATGTACAAATGATTATATAATGTTGAAGGCTAATTGCTTAACAAGGCAATGATAAGTAACTAACACCAGCTCTGAATTTACAAATAGTAAGATCCAGTAATTAGAGATAAACAAAGCACATCATGAAAGCAATTACACTCCTCACCTGGTATCTGTATAAGGTGCTACCAACTGAACTCATGGTTTGCACAAAAAATATGTGAAACATTTTAGAGTCAATGCTCCTGATCAATTGAATAGCATGGTCAAATACTAAAGAATAATAAGACCATCAACTGAATACAGGAGTAATATTCTGTCCTTCAAAGCAGGATCACTAAACCGAACTTTGAAATAATCCAGTTACGTGGTATCAAGTCTACAACAGAGAATCCAAAACAGACTTAGAATCTATACAAACTCAAAATATTTACTGTGGTTTTGCAGATTTGTAACCAGAGTTCACATTTCAATCATTTTCTGACAGTCCATTCTGTTTGTTTTCTTCTGAAATAATTTCAGAATGTTCCTTGAGCATGCATGTAAGTGAAGGAAAGTGGCTGCTGGTTTGCTCGTGGTTGTTTGGGAGCTGTTGTCGGGGGCTACAGAAGGTACCACCCAGCTGCTTGAGCTGTCTTGATGGAACCTGTTAGCCATCAGGAATAACATTAACTGTTAATCACAGGGCAGTACGGTCATCGATTAAAGGAGCTGATTTGTTTTCATCCTTTGTATGAACAAAGACTGATTCACCCATGCTTGCTGTGTTGCTTGCCAAACCTCTATTGTGAGGTCAAGGCAGGAGAGGAGGGAGGCTGGCAGGACTGGCTGAAGCTCTCCTTGATGTTTCAGCTGCTAAGGCAGAAGGTTGTGAGACTGGAGTGTCTTTTATAAAATACTTGTTCTGAAGATGTTTGTAGGTGAAGGTTTGTGAGCACTCATTAGGCAGACGTCTCCTACTATGACCCATCCCAATGATGAACTCTGTGCAAAATGAGCATTTGAAGTCCCATTATGTTGCTTGAGTACCTTGTGTAACCTGTGTGATGTCCCTTCCTAGGGGGAGCAGGATCTCAGCCTTTGGGTTGAGTGACGGTAACTTCTTGGTTAGGGACTTGAAGTGCAGGTGGTGAGTCGCTACTTCTGGAGTGGGGATGTTCTTTTCATTTCCGTAAGTTCATCACACTCAGTGTGTGGGGAGAGCTAAGCGACCTTATTCGTCAACAGATTCGACAATGAAGCCTCTTGCTCTTCACCCAACTGTCTATGAAGCACCAGCATGGGTCTTAAGTGTGTAAGGTGAAGTGCCATCAGTTATGTTGAAGGCATTGATTTAGCTAGAGATTTATTGCTGTAAGATGACATACGTCCTCATCCTTTTCTCACGGTGGCCTTCTGGATAAACATTTATGAGGCAGACAGATCCTTGAATGTGACTTACTGGTGGAGTTTTCCCCACAGACCTCAGTACAGGAAGAGGTAACAACTAGAGGGAAGGGGATTAATTCCCTCCCTGCCATGCTGTAAGGAGGTACTTGTGTTGTCCTTTGCAGACCAGGGAGGTGGCCAACATGAAGAGTACAATGTGTTTGTCGCTGTCACATTTGGAGCAGTGGATGACAGCATTACGGTCCCTTGCCCAGTGGCTGGTTCGAGAGTGCCCTTCACTCCTAGAGGTTTCTCCCTGAAGCATCTACACTTATGGAGAGGGTGTGGTTTCTGATGTAGAGGGCACTGTTTGTTGGGATCCTCTGATATTTTAGAATCGTCCTTTCGGACAGCGTTGTCCACCTCAGTTTTCTGTACTAGGGCCACTAACGGGTTTCTCTGATTTAAGTGGTGCTGAACTAGAGGTGGTCACAACAAAGTTGAGTTTGTTCCTCATTTTGGCTTCATCCCAGATGAAACTAGAAAAGGAAGCAAAGCATGGGAAGCTGACTCCCTTTTCCATTTGGTAACTAGTTCCCTCTGACATTCACTTCCCATGTAGACTAAAGGGCAGTTCTCCAAGCTAGGACAAATTCTTCCAGTCTTTGCCAGACAAAAGAGCAAGCAGCATTGGGATGATCTGACCTTAATCTGCTTGCATGCTCGGCAGACTTGGGTCCAAGCAACTCCATCAGCAGGTTGAGTTCTTCACTGGGTTTGGCTTTGAGGTCTTCATTGACATTGAAGAGTGTGGACCTCCAAGCCCAGTAATCTTCTGGCTTATCATCAAATTTAGCGAGCCCGGCCGTCAACAGGTCACGACAGGCTAGGAACCTCACAAGATCTGACACATTGTGATTAGGTTGAGGTTCATTGAGTGTGTGGTGCACCTTACCAGGAAGCTGAACAGCATCACTGCCTGTGTTATGCCCTGGTACATAGGAGCTTTAAGTATCTGAGGGAGGCAGTCTTTGTTCTATCCCATTTGGGTAAAAGGTTTTTGAGTTGTAGGGTGTTATCCTATGGAAGCAGTGCCCTCCTTTCAGTCTTGATTGGCTGGCCGAAGTCTTCAAAGTCTGCTGGTGGGTGGGTATAAGTATATGCAAACTGGCCTTGTATATACTGTACTTCATAGTCCTCTCAGTTTTACATCTACTAAGTGCTTTTCCCATTTATGGTAGTTTTAGAATTTTTCTTTATTTTTAACCTTTGAAAATAAGATTATTAGTTTTGTGCCAGGGCCACTAACAGGTTTCTGTGATTTAAATGGTGCTGAGCTGGAGGTGATCATGATAAAGCTCAGGTTGTTCCTCCTTTTTTGGCTTCATCCCAGATGAAACTAGAAAAGTTGGTGGAAGAGGGCTGAAAGCGCAGAGACATTCACTGGTCATTTTATTTGGTACAGGAGTAGAAACAGTATGGTATTCTGCTGTGTAGCCCTTACCCCTTCAAGATACAACGCTCTCCCACACACCACTGTTGTTATGTGTGGTTAATTGAGTTACTGTCACCTTCCTGTTAGCTTGAACAAGTCTGGCCAATCCCTTCCAACTTCTCTTTTTAACAAGGCATTTTTGCTCACAGAACTGTCACTTACTGGATTTTTTTTTGTACCGTGCTTTATAAAATCAAGACACTGTTGTGCATAAAATTCCCAGAAGATCAGCAGTTTCTGATGAACTCAAACCATCCTGTCTGGCACCAACAATCATTCCACGGTCCAAGTCATTTCTTCCTCATCCTGATGTTTGGTCTGAACAACAACAGAACCTCTTCACCATGCCTGCATGCTTTTATGTACGGAGTTGTTGCCACATGATTGACTGATTAGATATTTTCATTAATGAGCAGATGTACGGGTGTACCTAATAAAGTGGCCACTGAGTGTACATTTTCAGCCAGATATAAAACAGTTTTACCAGGAGATTCCATGCCTGCATAAAAATATTAGGTTTAAAAAAATCTTTCATTCCATCTAAATTGCTGTACTTAACTCCTTTTTTTTACCTTTTGAGCTACAGCTTTTGGCAGGAATCACTGTAAATCATATTTTCATTGTC
Source organism: Hypanus sabinus (assembly GCF_030144855.1). NCBI lineage: Eukaryota > Metazoa > Chordata > Chondrichthyes > Myliobatiformes > Dasyatidae > Hypanus > Hypanus sabinus. The sequence goes on from NC_082722.1 coordinate 49,660,586, forward strand.
TAATTTACAGGATCAGCATGAAAGAACAGTGCCACTCTTTTGTATCCAAGCATATTTCCAAATTCGAACATGTCAGGAAAAGAAAATATTTATATAAAACTTTCAGACATAGAATATTCCGTCTTCATACTTTTCTTTCTGATGAAAGAAAAATACACACACAAGATTTGTCCTGGCATTTGAACGTAATGCACCTTCCTGATCAAACAGCGTGTACTTTGTTTTGCTGCTGAATGTTGATATTACTTAACCATATTCATTCTCTGATAGGGATGCCTGAAGTGGCTTTTAAATTAGGCACTCTGCTATAACACCTTGAAAGACACAGCCAGTAGTCGCCATTGTTGCAGGATATCTCTCTTATGAAAAGAGCTGTCTGTCCTCTCAGGATTGACCTGGCAAGCCTTTCCTTTAATGACGTGCGGTTTCATGCTGTGGTTACAGTTACTGCAAGAATGTTTTGCTAGACATAATTGTGGCTCTTTCTGCTCTTTCTTGACTGAGTAGGAAAGAATGAAAGCTTCCTGGAAGAACCAAAAAGTCCATAAAACCTGGCTGTTCCCATTATAATGTCAGTATTTCCAGTACAGTCAAACCATTGGTGAAAATTTGATGAAAAGAATGCAACTTCATTCCAAGCAAGGATGCTTCTGACTTTGCTGTATAGTTTGAAAGTGCATAAATACATTCCACATTTCAAATTTAATAAAAGAAATTCTGGGGGAATACTCTAGAGGGCACCAAACCAACCTGATACCAGTGCATATTGTTTGTGACCATTTAGTTGACATTTATGAAACTGTCACTTTGCTTCAGAATCTTCAAGTAAAATGGTTAAGGAATTCACAGCCTTCTTTAGGTAATACGTCCTTCCTCTAAAGCCTGAAAAATTCAGACACAGCTTAGAAGCAGGGAAACTCCTAGATCTTGCACATGTGAACAGGGATACCTACTTATGGGTTTTCTGCAATTATGGCAGCCGAAGGCTATGTCTTTCAAAGTGCTATGAGTGCCTAATTGAAAACCTACTTAAAGCATTCTATCTTGTCTCTTCTCCTACTCTCCACTCCAGCCCTCCCACTTGTTTCACCTATTTTCATTCCCCTCTATCTCCCAGTTCCATCCATCTTCTAGCTCCACACACTTCACGTTCTGGATCCCCTCCCTAATCTGGTTCCATCTGCTCTCCCCATTATTATTACTCTCTCCCCCCCCAACTTGATATCATCTGCCTTATTTTTGTCTGTCTGCATCTGTCAAATACCTGCTTCTGTCTTCCAAATCTACCCCTCTCTCTTCCCTACCTGTCATCCTTCACCCTTTCTTAGTCCATCAATCACCTACTGGTCCATATCTCTTCTTCTCCTTGTTATACTTGCTATCACCCTCAGTCCTAATGCACCAATTCATTCATGACTGCATACAGTATATCTTACATTAGTCTAATTATGGGTAATCAGTCAATGAAGTGGAGGAATAATAGCAAGTGCTTGTAACATCACGCATTGTCCCCCCACAGATGCCTCTTGACCTGCTGAGTTCTTCTAAAAGGTTACTTGTTTTTAAATTATAGTGATAGTTTTAGCTTCTTTAATGAATCAATCTGGCCAGTCAGCTGAATATCTCACTTAAATAGATTTACAAATATTATGGGGTGGATTTGGCATTTATTTTACATTTGACATTTTTTGAATGTGTTTGAGTTACAAAATGCTTTCATATAGTTTTCTTCATTCAGCAATCACATGGGTCTGATTTACTTTTGATTTGTCAACCAATCTTGCTAGCCATTTAACAAAACCTGCAAACCTGAGCTGACCTGAATTAGGTCAATCCAGGTTAATTTCTCACTTTATGAATTACAGCCTGTTCGGGTTTCTGTGCTTGCTTCTGCTATTTCCTGTTCTAACATGTTTATTGCAAGAAAAATGGCACAGCAAAAAGTGATTTTTTTTTTGAATTCCCACTGATATATTTCCATCAGAACAAACATGACAAATAATATCATCTGGGGTGTGATCAAAACAAGTGTATACTTTAGATGCTGTTAAATATTTCTGTTGGAGATTTGCTGAAGTCTGTTTCTTTAGTGATGACAATTGGATGAGTGAGAGTAGTAACTATCTACCTAAATTGTCCAGGAATGTACTCAGAATGGCACTCAATCAGTGTGAATAGAATTAAATGCTTTGAGAAAGTCTCCAAAATAAAACCTCAAAGGGAAACACGCCCATGCAATTTGAAATGCATATTGCTAAAATTGACGTGATTTGCCAATATGAAACCCTGGTGTGTTACAAAGGGAAATTTCTGCCTTCGCTTTATATACTTCTTAGTCTGTGGGTAGGAATTTTGGCAAATTCTCACTGCATTTGAGAGCAGATATATCAATGGTGAAGGATATTAATAGAAAACTGATTTACTTAAATTTAGTTTAGTTACTTATTTAAATATTTGAAATGTGCAAGTCCATTGCAAGGCCAACATTTAATACCTAGTCCTATCTAAATAGCTTATAAGATCATTTGAGAGAGCAGTAGGCCTGCGATCGTGTGTAGAGCAGACTGAGTAAGGATGGCAGATGTCCTTCCCTGAAGGACTAAATGATTTATGTCAATCTGACAGTTTCTTGGTCAGCCTTTTAGCTCCAGAATTTTTTTCCATTAACGGATTTTAAATAGCTAGCCACTGTAGTGGGGTATAAACTCATTTCTCTGAACAGCTAATCAGTAACTTTACCTTGACAGCCTGTGAAAGTGCAGAGGTTATCTGATATGCAATTGTGAAAGGTTACTAAGAGACCATTCTGACTTCCTGCCTAAAGGATGTTGTTTTTCAGAGTTTGTAAGGAGCATTACTTACAACTGTGTTTTTGTCATATTTAAAATTCCTGTGTTGCTTTGACATTTTTACGCTATTATTCTACTCTAGCTTTGTATTAGTCAAGTCAAGTCAGCTTTCATTGTCATTTCGACCATAACTGCTGGTACAGTGCATAGTAAAACTGAGACAATGTTTTTCAGGACCATGGTTTACATGACACAGTACAAAAACTAGACCAAACTACGTAATAAAAACAACACAGAGAAAGCTACACTGGACTACAGATCTACACTGGACTGCATAAAGTGTACAAAAACAGTGCAGACATTACAATAAATAATAAACAGGACAGTAGGGCAAGGTGTCAGTCCAGACTTCGGGTATTGAGGAGTCTGATAGCTTGGGGGAAGAAACTGTTACATAGTCTGATCGTGAGAGCCTGAATGTTTCGGAGCCTTTTCCCAGATGGCAGGAGGGAGAAGAGCTTGTATGAGGGGTGCGTAGGGTCCTTCATAATGCTGTTTGCTTTGCGGATGCAGCGTGTAGTGTAAATGCCCGTGATGGCGGGAAGAGAGACCCCGATGATCTTCTCAGCTGACCTCACTATCCGCTGCAGAGTCTTGCGATCCGAGATGGTGCAATTTCCAAACCAGGCAGTGATGTAGCTGTTCAGGACGCTCTCAATACAACCCCTGTGGAATGTGATGAGGATGAGTGGTGGGAGATGGACTTTCCTCAGCCTTCGCAAAAAGTAGAGACGCTGCTGTGCTTTCTTTGCTATGGAGCTGGTGTTGAGGGACCAGGTGAGATTCTCCGTCAGGTGAACACCAAGAAATTTGGTGCTCTTTATGATCTCTACCGAGGAGCCATCGATGTTCAGTGGGGAGTGGTCGCTCCATGCTCTCCTGAAGTCAACAACCATCTCTTTTGTTTTGTCCACATTAAGAGACAGGTTGTTGGCTCTGCACCAGTCCATTAGCTGTTGCACCTCCTCTCTGTAAGCTGACTCATCATTCTTGCTGGTGAGACCCACCACGGTGGTGTCATCGGTGAACTTGATGATATGGTTCGAGCTGTGTGTTGCAGCACAGTCGTGGGTCAGCAGAGTGAACAGTAGTGGACTGAGCACACAACCCTGGGGAGCCCTCGTGCTCAGTGTGATGGTGTTGAAGATGCTGCTCCCGATCCAGACTGACTGAGATCTCCCAGTCAGGAAGTCTAGGATCCAGTTGCAGAGGGAGGTGTTCAGGCCCAATAGGCTCATCTTTCCAATCAGTTTCTGAGGGATGATTGTGTTGAATGCGGAACTAAAGTCTATGAACAGCATCTGAACTTATATTATTTTCCTCATTTGGAAAGAAGACGTGATGTGTGACTATATATTTGCCAGAGCAATGCACAGGTTGTTTATGTGATCCACATCTGTCTTTGTCCATAGTAGTCCCCAGGTTCCATAAGAGTTACATTTGTGAGAAACGTCCATAAGCTGATTTCTCCCTGAGTCAGAAAAATCCATTTACTAAAGTAACCCATAATGTAATCACTCTAAGTACACTTGCTGTCATTTTTTGTTTCATTGAATGATCATCCTAACCATCCATAATTAAACTAATGGAATATATAAAGTATTCAGTCATTAATGACCACCATAATTCCTTTGAATTATTATTGAGCTAGAGAAATGCTTTAAAATGGGAGTATATATGGAAGAATTTGTGTATAGCTGTCAGGTCATTCGTAAACTGTGGTGCCAAGGTACTGTATAAGCAAACTTCCAATGATCACTGTACTTTCTGGCAATATAAGATAATTATACTCTATTTATAGCTTTTCCTCCCTTACTTTTCCTGTTACCTCTTTTTTACACCTTCTTGCATCTTGCACTATCATTTATTGTCATTTGATTTATCCTAAAACCTGTATCTATTTCCTCCATAAGACTCAAATGCTATTCTAATCAAAGGTTAACTTCCACTCTTTTCCCCTCTCCACAGGTGCTATCAAACCTGCTCAGTATTTTTTGTTTTATTTCAGTTTTCCAACACTTATAATATTTCCCTTATGGAAACCAGTGAATCCAGAAACTAAGCCATACCTCATCGTGATCCTAAAATAATTGGCAATTGATGCTTTGGAATAAAAAAGTCATGGCTGATTCTAGATTAGAGCCATATTACTCTGGGAGCAGATGCATTCCAGTTTTTCCAAAGTTGGCAATCGCAGTTTCTGTTCTTAACTGCCAGCATTACTCGATGCTTTAGTTTTCCAAAGACACTTGGTTCATTTATAAAGTAGTACCAGAAGGAGATTTTCCTGTTCCTGTGCAGAAAAAAACAGGATAATTAGTAAGGGGAACACAGCTGACACTAATGAAACTAAACACATTAAGTACTTTGGAATCAGACACAGGAGCCTTTGCAATTTCTTTTATCCAGGTGCTCAGGTAGTACAATAGTCCTCTCGGTTACAGATTAGTTTATTATCATATACAAGTCCAGTGCCAACTTGATCTACAAGTTGGCGAATAACGCCACTGTTATAGGCTGGATCAATGACAGAAATTCCATGGAGTGCAGGAAAAAGGTCATGGACCTTGTGTCATGGCATCAGAGCAGAATGGGCAATGAAATTCCTTGCTCACATGTACACAGCAAAAAGTATTAATAAATACAGCAATGAACTCAAAGCAACAGAATGGTGCAAGGGTAGTGTAAAATCTGAAATACCTCAAAAATAAATGTTGAACTGACAATGATGGAGTAAGTGAGAGAGGTAGAAATAAGAGTCTGCGAGCATGGCAGCACCACCAGGGAGGGGATGGAGAAGAAGTTGTTCTTCAGTCTGGTTGTCTGGGCTTTCAAGCTCCTGACCTTCTCCCAGAAAGTAGAAGAAAAAAAAGCAAAGGGCAGGGTGTTGAACATCCATGATACTATTAACCCTGATGGAAGGAGTAATGAACCTGTGATGGACTGAGTAGTGTTTACTACTCCTGAAGGTTTTGTCAGTCCATAGTAAAGCAGCTCCCATACCAGGCGGATATGCAACCTCTCATGCTACTTTCCTTGGTGATTCTCTACAAGTTCAAGCAAATCCTAGTGGGCAGATACCTAAGAAAGTATGTGCATTAATTCACTTTCTTGATCAGTATGGAGCAAATTAGTAATGCAGTAGTTCCATTGATGAGGGCAATGTCACCTCCCCATGCTTCCATTGGTCAATAATCAAGTCTTTCATCTTGTTGACTTTAGATGGTTGTCCTGACACCATGACATAAGGTTCTTGACTTCTTTCCTGTACTCTATGGCATCCTGTCTGTAACAGTGGTGTTATCAGCCAACTTGAAAATCAAGTTCACACGGGACTTGGCCACACAGTCATGAGCATACAGAGAGTAGAGTAGAGGAATGAACGTGCAACCTGGGGGCACCAGATTTGAGGATCAGGGTGGATGAAATGTTTGGACCAATTCTAAACAACTGAGATCAACCAGTCAGGAAGTCCAGAAGCTAATTGCAGACAGGGGCCCCCAAGGTCATGATCCAGGGGTTGAGCTTTGAGCTTGTTAGGCATTGTAGTGCTTAAGGTTGAGCTGCAATCAATGAATCGCTTCCTGATGTGTATTCTTATTGTCTGAGTGTCCACAGCTGAATGCAGTGCAAGTGAGATGGCTTCTCCGTAGACCTATTTTAAGAGGACCAGAGGTCCTGAACTCTCCGGGGTTATTCAGATACAGTACTGCTAAATACATTCAAGTCTTCTGCACTTTTGAAAAATAAATAATTATTTAAACGACTACTGAATAACACATTTCTTAGCGTGGATGACTTTCAAGATAGAATAACATGATGGCTAAGTTATTAGTAAATATCGAAACGCATGGAATATTGGTCCACATGCATGAGTCCCCCACTGGACCTGGGGAGTTTACTTTTAAGTTAGTCTGTGATTTCTTTAAAGGCAAGTTTCTGTAACATTGACAATGAAACTATTGGTTTTTCACTTAAAAATCCATATGCTTCCCTAATGTCCTATGGTGAAGGAATTCTGGAATGCTTATTCAGCTCAAACAGCATGCATTTCCAGATCCACAAAATGTGGTTCCTCTTAACCAACTCTGCTCAGAGGTACCGTAATTAATATGCACTATAAATGCCAGCAATGCCAGAAAAATGCAGTCCCATGAAGGATAGAAGAAAAATGTGTTAGGTTTAACTCCTCCTAACTGAGAGAAAAAGGTGCAAGGAATTGGTTAGAATGAAGCAGCTCCATTTGCGTCATTTTAATGCTGTTTTTGCTGGTGTTGGAAGTTTCTCTGTGCAGATATCATGGATCTGGGCAGTAAAAAGATAGGTTTCACTGGGGACATCGCGCTAAAAGATATCTGTGAGCTAATGAAGTTTTTTTTCCATCTCTGAAGAGTGCAGTAAGACCCCTTATAACGCCTTTAGAACACAAGTTTAGTAAAAGGTGAGCAGCTTGTGTCACACAGTGACACAATTCTTATGAATTAGTGTATGGTGTTCAATGGGTAAAGTTCAGAATGTGCCCTGCTGAATGGTCTTGACTGCATTTGAAGAGAATACACTCTTAAAAAAAGCAAACCTGGCTTATTTTCAATCACTTTGTGAAAACTTTCAGAAATAGTAAAAAGCTTCAAAACCTATTTGCCAGTACTTAACACCAAGACAATGGTGGTTTATTTGCTTCATACAACATTGCATTGCTCATTGCTAAATCTGGAAAGCCCCTTACAATTGGAGAAGAACTGATTCTGCCAGCAGTAAGGGAGGTTCTGAGTACAGTTTTTCATAATTCTGCTTAATAACAACTCTTTTCAAAGATGAATAGATAAAATGTCTGAGAATGTGGAAGACACATTGTGCAACATACTTATGACTACAGAATTTGTTCTGCAGTTGGTTAAGTTTACTTTGCCAAGCAAAGATTCATTGCTACTTGGTTATGTTCACTTCATTAAAGATGATAGCATGGTTCAAAAGTTTTTATTTGCAGGGGGACTAGAAACAGATATGAAGGGGAGTCTTATAAAGAGAAGGACATTCCACTTGCAAACATTCTTGTTTGTGCAACAGATGGGGCACCATCAATGACAGGACAACACTGTAGGGTTATTACTTTATTGAAAAAAGCTGTCCTAACATATTTACCATTCACTGCGTAATTCACAGACGACATCTTGTCATAAAAAGCTTAAGTGTTCGGCTGCACAAGTCATTGAATACAGTTATTGCAGTGGTAAATGGTTCTCAAAAGGAAACTGCCTGAGATATTTTTAAGCACTTTTTGAGACTGATAAAATTTTTTGAAGACTCAGATTCATTATTCAGTAATCAACTGAAGAATATCAGCCCTTACATTGCTTATTTGTTTGAATTAATTGCAAAGTTTAATTACATCAATCTTCAACTGCAAGGAAATGATGTGAATCTTATCAAAGTCAAATCAGACACCTCCACAGTTGTGTCAAAGTTAACCATATTTAAGTATAACATTGGCTGTCACAACCTTTTCCTATTTCCATGCCTCTCTGAGTTGGAAGAGGAAGAATACCAGATGATAATCTTTCAAGTATACACTGTCCACCTTGGTGAGCTTCATAAAGACATTTCAGAGAGATTTCAGGATCTTCTCTTGATCGAAGTACCAGATTGTGTAATAAATCCATTCATGAACATTTGTAATGAAGTATTATGAAGGATGGAGGGAAAACCGATCTCTTTACAGGTCATCTTTAAGCTAAGGCTGACATTCAAAAAATCATACCAAGATATTTGGTTGCTGAAGGAATTCTTAGAACACTATCCTGCACTGTGGAAAACAGTCAAGATGTTGCCTTTATTGCCTTTCCAGCATCATATTTAACGGAGCGCAGTCGCTCAACTTCTTTAAAGCCAACAAAACAAACTGCAAATTACTGAATGTGGTGATCTGAGATTTCTTTTTAGTGACATTCCGCCTGATGTTGAGAAGCTGATATCACTGTACCAAGCCCATCCATCTCACTGAAAGGTGAAACAGCAATGAAGTAGTGAACAGTGAGACTATGAAAGTACACTCTAAAATTGTTGACAAAATTGTTTTTACTGTAATTAAGTAAAGGAATAGTTTTATTTGTGGATTTGAATATTTCTTGTAATTATTTGTCACTGCTTTGAATTTGTACCTCCTATTTTCTTTTGTTGTGCATTGTGAATCAAAATAATTTACAGGTTTTATGCAATAGCTGGAAAGGGAGGGGGGGTTGCAGGAGATGTGGTCTAGGAGCCAAAGGGGTGGTAACCCAAAAATGTTGGGAACTAAACTGGAGTGATTTGGTACAATGGGAGAGATAAGCTGTACATTGCCATTACAGGGGCATGCTTCCCCACCTGACCCTAAGTACATGTCTGACTGGAAGACTTGTGACTAGTGGTGTGCCAATAATAACACTCAGGAAAGACATGGAGAGTTTTGAGATAGGAAGCATCTGAAATGGCTGAGTCTATGGTGCAGAAGAAACAACTATTTTGGCTTCTCTTGGGTGCTTTAATTTCTTTTCAGGCCTCTGCTGGTGTTCCTGTAGATTTTAATATTTGGAACATCTATGGTGGATATCAATACAAAATGATTGTAATTTTGTCAGAGGTGGATTTTGAAAAGGTAACACTTGATAATTACTTAAAGTTAAGAGCATAAGGGGTCAAGCTGAAAAGAAACAAATTTGGGACTCGTATGTAGAATTTATTCACGTAAAAGGAGTAGGATGCCAGGATTTTTCTGTTGAGAGGATTGTGTGGTTACCTATGGGCTAATAAGCAAAGATTATGATGAAGGATCTCTCAACTATATGTATATTTATTGTAATCTTGAACATAATTTGATGGCAGGATGCTGTGAAATGGTAAATTGTTTATTTCTAGGGAAGGACCAGATTAATTGCTATATACACTCCCACATTTCTGCTTCTTTAAAAATACATAATTTATTTATGATGATGATTATTCTACCCACTCTCAGGATATTCATCAAAACTTTTAGAACTTTTACACTCCTATATTAATCACAAACCCAAAATATCACTTAATTGAAGCTTTGCTATCACTACCTTAAATGGAATATAACTTAAAATGAAGATACTTTTCTTAAAACTTAAACATCCCTTCTCCAGTTTTGAGTTATTCCCCTTAATATACTATATTGGCAGAGTTTAACCTACTGTTGTGTATTAACTTTATTAATATTTTATGTCATTCATATTTCTAGATTTTTTCTCATTTTAATACATCGGTTTTGACAGTTTTCCCTTGGCCTTGGCTCAGTGCATACACCATGAATCAAAAGGTTATGAGTTCAAACTCCACCACAGAAAAATAAAGAAAAATTTCAACTCCCTCCACACTGAGTGGAACATGAATTAAAACCATATGATACTTGCTGGCATTAGGATATTGCTCTGCAGCTGTTTTAACATCTGTCAGGTGGAATTCTCTGTTAATATATGCAAATCAAGCTCCTTTTGCTGAGATGGGACCAAGGCAAATTTTATAACTTGACTCATTCACCATGGGCACGTCAAGCACTAGAATCTATAATCAGAAACAAAAACCTTAAAAAATACGCAAGTTCTAAAACCATCAGTAACTCCTGTCTATCTGTGCAAAGTAAGTAGTACCCTCCTAACCCAGCTGGTTCCCATCCCAACCTTAAACACTCATGATTTATCTGGCTACTAGGGGATTAGAATACCTAACTTTCAAGTGGTGAAGCTACAGAGGAAATGTTATTATAACTGACCAGGCTTACTGCTTCAGTTCAAATTTGAGGCCTCGATCCACTGCTCTGCCTTTGGTTCAAAAGTCACAAAACAAGAGGTTTGCCTTATAATACAGCCTTGTTTTGCATTGTAGACCTCCAAATAGAGTCATAGAACAGTATAGCACAAAAATAGGCCCTTTGGCCCATCTAGTCTGTGCTGAACAATTAATCTGCCCAGTTACATCAACTTGCACCTGATCCATGCCCCTCCCGTCCACTTACCTATGGAAATTCCTCCTAAATGTTGAAATCAAACCCACCTCCACAATTTCTGATGGCAGCTCATTCCACATACTCATCACCCTCTGAGTGAAGAAGTTCTCCTTCACGTTCCCCTTAAGCATTTCACCTTTAACATATGACCTTAAGATCTAGTCTCACCGAACCTCAGAAGAAAGATTGTTGAGATAGATCAGAAACAAAAGCAGGCCCAGCACTGATCCATGCAGCACACCATTAGAAACAGGCTGCCAGTCAGAGAGGCAACCATCTACCTACACTCTCTGGTTTCTCCTGCAAAGACAATATCTAATCTAATTTACTTCCTTATCTTGAATGCCAATCAACTGAACCTTCTTGACCAGCCTCCCATGCAGGACCTTGTCAAATGCCTTGCAAAGATCCATGTAGACAACATCCACTGCCTTATCTGCATCAACTTTCTTGATGACTTCCTCGAAAAACTCCATGAATGGTTAGACAAGACTCACCAAACACACAGCCACGCTGACTATCCCTAATCAGCCCATATCTATCCAAACACTCATATATCCTGTCCCTTAGAATACATCCCAATAACTTACCCACAATTGTTGTCAGGCTTACTGGCCTATAATTTTCTGGCTTGTTCATAGATCCTTTTTAAATAACAGAACAACATTAGTTATCTTCCAATCTTCTGGCACCTCCCCATGGTTCAGGATGTTTTAAATATTTCTGCTGGAGTCCCTGCAATTTCTATACTAGCCTCCCACAGGGTCCACAGGAATACATTGTCAGGCCCCAGGGATTTATCCATTCTAATTTGCCTCAAGCCAGCAATCACCTCCACAGTCTGTATATGGTCCATGACTTCAATGCTGCTTTGCCTCACTTCTATAAACACTGTGTCTGTCTTATGAGTAAATAAAGATGCAGAAACTCCATTTAAGATCTTCCCCTTCTCTTTAGGCTCCATACATAGATGTTCTAATTTTATCCCTTGCTTTATTTTTATTCTTAATATATCTGTAGAATCCCGTGGAATTCTCCTTCACTTTGTCTGCTAGAGCAATTTCATCTTCTTTCAGCCTTCCTGTTTCCTTTCTTAAGTGCTCTCATGCATTTCTTATACTCCTCAAGTACCTGATGTGGTCCTTCCTGCCTATACCTGCAGTGTATCTCCTCCTTCTTTGAAACCAGGGCCTCAATGTCTCTCAGACCAAGGTTCCATAAACCTATTATCCTTACCTTTTCTTCTGACAGGAATATACAAGCTCTGTATAAATTTCACTTTTGAAGGCCTGCCACTTACTAAATATACCTTTGATAGAAAACAACCTGTCCCGACCCTTTCTGCCAGATTTCTGATACCATCAAAATTAGACTTTCTCCAATTAAGAATCTCTACCTGAGGACCAAACCCACCTTTCTCCATAATTACCTTGAAACTACTGGCATTATGATCACTAGATACAATGTGGTTACTTGCACAATCTTCTGTCATCTGCCCTGTATCACTCCCTGAATTAGCTTTTTCTCAGTTCCACCCATATAGTAGATGGATTCTGCCTAGCCTGTTTTTTTCTCTGAGCACTGCAATAATATTCTCCCTGACCTGTAATGCCACCCATCCCCTTTTAATCCCATCCACTCTATCATGTCTAAAACAGCGGAACCCCAGAACATTAGGCTGCCAGTTCTGCCCTTCGTGCAACCAAGTCTCACTAATGGCTACAGTGTCATAATTCCTCGTGTTGATCCATGCTCTAAGCTCATCCACCTTCCCTACATTGCATTGAAATATACACAACTCAGAACATTAGTCCCACCATGCTCAACTTATTGATTCCTGACTTTGTACGTAGGCTTAACAACACCTTTCCCTACAACCACTCCACTCTCTTTGGTTCCCATCCCCCTGCAACTCTAGTTGAAACCCAATCTGCAGCACCAGTGAACTGACTCGTAAGGTTATTAATACCACTCCAGTTCAGTTGCAAACCATCCCTTCTGTAAAGGTCCCATCTTCCTTGGAAGAGAGCTTAATGATCCAAAGATCTGAAGCTCTCCCCCCCTTCCTGCACCATCTCTTTAGCCACACTTTGAGCATCCTATTTCTGGCCTGACTAGCACATGGTTCAGGTAATAATCCTGAGGTCACTACCCTGGGGGTCCTGCCCTTTAACTTAGCACCTAACTCCCTAAATTCACATGGCAGGCCTTCATCATCCTTCCTACCAATGTTGTTGGTACCAACAAGGACCATAACTGCTAGCTGCACCCTCCCAATGAAGAATGCTGTGGACTTGATCCAGGATGTCTCTGACCTGGCACTCAGAAGGCAACATACCATCTGGGAGTCTTGTTCTCGTCCACAGAACCTCCTGTCTGGTTCCCTAACCGATGAATCCCCTATCACTACAACTCACTTCTTCTCACCTTTTCCCTCTGAACCACAGTGTCAGAGACCTGGCCGCTGTGGCTTTCCTTTGTGCTGTAATTCTTTTTCCAACCCAAAAAAAAACCCAGCAACAACCAGAGGGGTGCCTCTTCCTCTCAAATGTATAGAACTCCCAGACAGTGTTCCATTATACAGGCAACGGTTACTTCCGGGATCACGTGCACACCCGAGTGTTGCTCTCTGAAGTTAGCCCCTGGACTCCAAATCTTTTTCATAATTACGAAAATCCGGGGGATTCATTGGGCAACAATATTTGAACTTTAATAAGGACAAAATGACCACCACTGAAATAGGGAAGGCTCAGTTACTGGCTAGGTCATTTGCTGCAATCCATAATCACGCGAATCCAAGTGAAGAGGTCAAAGAACATAGGGATAAGGCTCCAAGTGAATACCATGATGTGTTGGAAGCCAGCTGCAGCCAACAGCCCACGTTATTCACTCGTTCCCTGCTGCTCACTTTAGACAAGGTGTCGCGCCCTCCTTGTGCCCATTTCAAACCAGCCGATGGAGTATTTTTCAGCTACTGCGTCTCTTCCTTCCTCTTGAATCAGTCTGACCAAACAATTCAATAACACCTTATCCTTGAGGAAATAATCCAATCCTCGAGCTATCAACCTGCCAGCAGTAGCATGGACAGCATCCCACCACCAACACTACAACCCACCCCCCACCTTCATTTTTTTCTTCTTCTTCCAAAGATTTTTTCTTCTTTTCCCATTCATTTTCCATTTGTATCCCTTCCATATGGACTGTAAACACTGAACCTTTTGACCATGTCTGCATGCTTTTATACATTGAGATGCCACCACGTGATTGGGCGATTAGATATTTCCATTAACAGTGTAGTTAACCCAAGTCTGCAGAGAAAGCAGATTGGCTTCAGGGTGGATCACAGATACTGACACCAAATTGAGCTCATGGGACTTCTCCCACGAGGTGGTACACCTTGTCATCGCCAAATTACCCTTTGCAGGTAATTCCGAGGAACTATGCTACAACTCAAATGCCTTTGTGGATGGGCCAATTATGTACACGATAATGATCTAAAATCCCCCAAAGCAAATTAGTATGAAATTTAAGTTCACATCAGAAGCACAGAATGTTTCTGCACAATTATCAGAATATATGATATATGTGCAGAATAGTCAGACTTAGAAAAGCAGAGGTTGATTAGGGGTAGACAGCATGGGGGTGATCTTGTCTTACATATTTGATTGAGTTGAAGGTTGACTTGAAGATGTTAGACATTTATGGATTACAATAAGACTTTTGATAAGGTTCAGCATGGTAGGTTGCTCTGGAAGGTTAGCTAGGAGAGCTAAATGGTAGGAAACAGAGGGTGACAATCCAAGTACCCCAAAACCTTGTCCTTAATAATATACTCTAACACTTTCCCAACCACTGAGGTTAGGCTAACTGGCCTATAGTTTCCTCTATGTTGTCTTCCTCCCTTCTTAAAGGATTCAGATTTCTGGATCATTGAGCTCTCTTCTGGGCAGGTCTGAGCTGTACAAAGGGGATGGGTTGCACTTGAATCCGAGGGGGCAGGCAGGATTGCTAGAGCTGTTAGGAGTGATAAACTTATATGACAGGGTGATGGGAACTATTATGATAGAGCTGAGGATGAGCCTGCAGGTTTACAATTAGATGATGTAATATGTAATATAAATGTAAGAAAGGACAAGCCAATGCTTGGATACAAATGCAGACAGAGCAAAGGGTTAAGTTGTATCCCAGAGGCAAAATTCATAAGGACAAAGACTGCAGGACTGAAGTGCTGTGTTTAAATTCACATAGCATTCTGAATAAGACAAACTCGTGGCACAGTTAGAGATGAGATGGTGTGATGTTGTGGGCGTTACTGAGTCATGGCTGAAAAAAGGTCATAGTTGGGTGTTTAACATCAAAAGATTATATTTTGTATTGAAAGGACAGGCAGGAAGGCATAAGTGGTGGTGTGGCTCCATTGGTAAGAGATGGAATTACATCTTTAGAAAGAGGTGACACAGGGTCAGAGAATGTTGAATCTTTGTGGGTGGAGTTAAGAAATGCAAGGGTGAAAAAAATAATGGGAACCATATATGCTTCCAAATAGTAGCCAAAATGTGGGGTTGCGATCACAAAGGGAGCTGAAACGGGCATGTAATAAAGGTAATGTCACAATTGTAATGGGGAATGTCAATATGCAAGGGGCCTGGGAAAATAAGTTTGGTGTCAGATCACAAATGTCTAAGAGATGACTTTTTAGAGCAGCTACTCAGGGAGGGACTATCTTAGATTGGGTGTTGTGTAATAACCCAAATCTTATTAAGGAGCTTGACATAAAGGAACATTTAGGAGGCAGAGATCATAATATGATTGAATTCATACTGCAATTTGAGAGAGAGAAGCATTAGTCACATGTATCAGTATTGCAATGGAATAAAGGGAATTACAGAGGCACGAGGGAGGAGCTTGCCCAGGTGCATTGCGGGGGATACTGACAGGATGATGGCAGAGCAGAGATGACTGAAGTTTCTGGGAATAGTTCAGCAGCCACAGGATAAAGAAGTTCTCAATTGGCAGGGCTAGGCAGCCAATTGGTTGACAAGAGAAGTTAAGGACTGCATAAAAGCCAAGAAAAGGGCACATAATGTTGCAAAAGTGAGTGGGAAGTTGGATGATTGGGAAGCTTTTAAAATCCAACCAAAAGCAACAGAAAAAGCTCTAAGAAGGAAATAGATGAAATATGAGGGCAAACTAGCCAAAAATGTAAAAATACTAAAAGTTTTTTCAGTTATATAAAGAATAAAAGTGGGGTGAGAACTGATTTTCGACCACTAGAAAATGATGCAGGTGAGGTAGTAATAGGGGACAAAGAAATTGGAGATTAACTTAATGGGTATTTTTCATCAGCCTTCACTGTGAAGACACTAGCAGGGTGCCAGATGAATGCGTCAGGGAGCAGGAGTGAGTGCCATTGCTATTACATAGGAAAAAGTGCAAGGGAAACTGAAAGATCTTAAGATAGATAAGTCACCTGGACCAGATGAACTACATCCCAGAGTCCTGAGAGAGCTTGCTGAAAAGTTAATGGATGCATTTGTCATGATCTTTCAAGAATCACTTGACTCTGATATGGTCCTGGAGGACTGGAAAATTACAAGTGTCACTCCACTTGAGGGGCAACTTTTTTTTACACAGAGTGTGGTAAATATATGGAACTAGCTGTCAGAGGAAGTGGCTCAGGCAGGTTAATCAAAGCATTTAAAGCATATGGGCCAAGTGCTTGAAAAATGGAATTAACTTGAATATTCATCTTGGTTGGCGTGGATACATAGGGACAAAGGGTATTTTTCCCCATGCCGTATAACACTATGTCCTATAACTTAATAAGTGACAACATGGCAATAAAATGGTTCACGAAAAGGTGACTTCTGGATCACGCTGGTGTCTAAAGACTAATGTGAAGTGTCTAGTGCCTAATGATTCTGCTGCACTGGAAGTACCAATGTGTCTCCAGGCTCTGAGAGCAAATCCAAGGCACTTTATATCAGTAATACAGTAATAGGTAATTTGATTGGCAGCCCTAAATATGGTCACAATGCCTTTCTCGGGCAGAGTGCATCAGCTCTGTCACTAAAAATCCTGGCGGCATCTGCAATAGGCTGTAGCCTCCACTGATGTTGTTGACACGATACAGAAACTAGGCTTTTTTCCAGTGCCCCTACCTATATATCAAATATGAGTTAGGTTTGGTAAGAAGCATACTTTAAGTAACAGCAGTGTTCAATTGTTGAGCTGCTTCTGAACGCGCTGCTGTCTGATCAGGTGGGACTGGTCACTATCTGCTTTGATTAGTTTCTATATTGGTGATGTGATTTCAGCAAAATGAGAAACAAATGTGCACTGATAACCCAGCAGCGAGAGGAATGATTGCAGGGCAGACTTCAAGGAGTAAATGCAGAAGTCTGCACTTGATGACGGTTCAATGACCTGACATGCACACAAGGAATGTAACAGACTTGCGTGATTGGAACCTTGTTTGAGTGGACCTTCAGTCTGGTCTACTGACATAACTAATAATTCATGTAAAAGGATTAAATGCTGATGTTAATATTTTGTGATCAGAAAATCATCTACATGTGCAGGTAAGGAAGAACCCTGTAAAAACAAAAGCCTCAGGAAGTACATATGAGGAAACCGTGCACAGATATAGGTTGATCCTCAAAGATAAATTTAAATTAATCCATGAAGATATGGCAGAATTTTTCTAGGATTAGACCATCAGGAACTTCCATCAGAAACTTGAAGTAAAATGGGGGTCTTATAGACCACTGGAGCACATGTGGGGATAACTCAATCAGTTGTCAGTCACCAGCTGCTATTTCACTCTCTAACTTGTAAATTGGAAAATTAATAGTAAATAGCATGCCTGTACAAGTAAAACCCACACTTTTCCTTTCAGAAATGATTTGTTTTGATATATACGACATTGCCCTGTGGCAGTTAAAACAAAATTTACTCATACTAGATGTTTCTCAGTCTGTATCTTTCTCCCTCTCCCTCCATCTCCCTAACCACATAACCCCCTAGTCCCCTATCCCCCTACTACGCCAAACTGCAAAGATCTTAACTTTTTCCAAAAATAACATGTTATTTAATTGGTCAAGGAATGAAGCAGGTGTTTTGGTTCATAAAGAAATAATTTCTCCCTGTTGTGACTGACGAACACCAAGCCACACAGAAACTGTAACTGGGAAATATAAATCTTTATTCACATAGCATACCTCCAGGAGAATCTCACTCTCCTGACACAATGTTTTATACTTCTTCAACACAACGATAATAATAAATGATTAATTACAGTTTCAAGGCCAGCTTTAAGAGCTTAGAAGCGAAACTGCCTTCTACCCTTCGTGCACAAATTAATTACCCCATTCATGGTAAATACCCTCTGTTTATTATTATCCTAATGATCTCAGCTTGATTAAATAATCTGATCATTTTCATTAGTTGGGTAATGTGGTTGTGATCCGTCCTCTTCTCTGGTTTTGTTCAAATGGTCTAGGCTGATCCTGGTTAGGCAATTCCTTCTACAAAACCCATGCTAATGCACCAACTTAATCAACCTGACTGTTTCATCTGCCTGAAAGCATGTATGTCAGTCTCCCTATCCCAGCAAGCATAATGTCTATAGTTTACATTTCCATAGCAAATGTACCACAGATTCAAGTTTCTACCGTTCTTTCAGCAAAAAAATCATTGATTGAACTTAATAAATTAAAAAATGCTGCCTTAATTTAATTTGATTCCTTTCTTTTATGCTTTCCTCCATAATCACTATAGCTTTCCTATTACTATTACATTATTAAAAATATTTTCCTTTCCCCTTTCTTATTATATTCCTACTACCCAATCCAGAATCTATCTTTCAGCTTAATAGTGATATATGTACTCTAAATGCTGTGTGTCCCATTTCTTCCTCTCCTTTTTTCCTCCACCAACTTTCCTTTTATCTATTCCTCTGATTGCCATTTTCCCTCCTTCACTCTGTTGCCCTCCTTCCCTTTTGCTTCCATTTTCTGACCTCTTCTCATCTCTATGTTGGAGACAGCTTGGCTCATTGCTGCTCCTGTAGGAATGCTGTTGAGCTCAGGTATTGCTGCCAATTGCAGGCCTGAGACACACTGAGCAGCTTTTTCCAACTGGTTCAGAGTTCCTGCTTGGAAAATTGCTGCGAAGTTTCAGTTTACTTGCACTCAGAGGGGAGTCTCAGTTTTCTCCAATGAGTACAAAATCTCGACTATTGTTTCTTCTCTGATTTAAGACTAGACTTCTGTTGGTTAGATGCTTGGGGTTAAATTATATGGGTAATAGGGCATTCTGTATCAATCCCATGCAAAATACAGGGCAGTTCTTAAAGTAAGAACCCCATCTGTTTTTTAAGTGGATGTAAAAATAAATCAGATGGCAGTTTTGCTTTAGAGTCATAGAAAAGTACAGAAACAGGACCCTCGGCCATTTGATTCTGTGCCAAACCATTTAAACTACCTACTCCTGTTGACCTGCACCGGGACCATAGCCCTCCATGCCACTACCATCCATCTGAACTTTTCTTAAACATTTGAAATCAGGCTCACTTGTGCCATTTGCTCTGGCAGCTCAGTCCACACTCTCACGACCTTCTGAGTGAAGAGGTTTCATGTTCCCCTTAAGCATAGAACAGTACAACTCAGGAGCAGGCCATTTGACCCACAACGTTGTTCCCAGCCAGCTAAAAATCAAACCAAAAATACCCAAACACTAATCCCTCCTCCTTACTCCATGTGCATATCCCTTCATTTTCCTTGTATCCATCTGCCTATCCAAACGTTGCTGAAAAGCCGCCAATGTATTTGCCTCCCCCACCATACCAGGCAGCGCATTCCAGGCATCTGCTGCTCTTTGAGTTAAAAAAAACTTACCCCTCACATCCCCCTTGAACCTACCCCTCTCACCTTCAATGCATGCCCCCAGTATTAGACCTTTCCAACCCTGGGAAACAAATGCTCTCCATCCATTCTATTTATGCCTCTAATAATCTTATAAGCCTCTATCAGATCTCCCCTAAGTTTCAGTGACTCCAGAGAAACCAGCCCAAGTTTATCCAGCCTCTTATAATAGCACAAGCCCTCTAAACCAGGCAGAGTCCTGGTGAACCTCTTTTGCACTCTCTCCAAAGCCTCACCATCCTTCTTATAGTGGGGCAACCAGAACTGTGTGTGGCCTAAGCAGAGTTTTATAAAGTTGTAACATAACCTCCTAACTTTTAAACTCAGTGCCTCAATTAATAAAAGCAAGCATTCCATAAGCCTTCTTAACCACCTTATTGCCTGAGAAGTGACTTTCAAGGAGCTATGAACTTGGACTCCAAGATCTTACTACTCAGCAACCCTGTTAAGGATCTTGCCATTAACAGTGTAATGTCTCCTTGCATTTGCCCTACCGAGGTGCAACGCCTCATATTTATTGGGTTAAACTTCATCTGCCATTTCTCGGCCCATATCTGCAACTGATCTATATCGCGCTGTATTCTTTGCCAGTCTTCTACACTATCCACAGCTCCATCAATCTTGTATCATCCACCAATTTACTAACCCACAGCAGAGGTCCCAGGACAGATCCCTGCAGGACTCCACAAATTACAGACCACCAGCTCGAATAAGTCCCTTCAGCCACTACTCTCAGTCTTCTATATGCAAGCCAGTTCCAAATCCAAATGGCCAATTTGCCGTAGATCCTATGCATCTTAATCTTCTGAATTAGCCTCCTATGAGGGACTCTGTCAAACACCTTATTAAAATCCACCTAGACAACATCCACTGCATACCCTCATCAAACTCTCCCGTCACTTTGTCAAAAAACTCAAATCAAGTTGGTAAGGCATGATCTACCATGTACAAAGCCATGCTGGCTCTCCCGAATTAGGCCAAGAGGTTTCCAAATGCTCATATATCCTATCCCTAACAACTTTCTCCAGCAATTTCCCTTTTTCTTCTTAACTAAATTCATCACCTCTCTGGACATCTAAGGTTCTCCTTCCTCTTAACGGGAACATACCTTTCCTATACTCTGTGCAGTTGATCTTTAAACACCCTCCACATGACTTTGCCAGAGAAAAGGTGTTCCCAATTAACACTTGCTGCTTAATGTCCTCATAATTTTCCCAACTCCAATTTAAAACACTCCCACAAAGAACATACCTATCCTTGTATATAGCTACCCTGAAAGTGAAGATGTTGTGGTCACTGTTCCCTAACTGCTCCCCCACTGAAAGGTCAGTCACCTGGCCAGGCTCATTACCCAACACCAGGTCCAGGATGACCCCTCCTCTCGTTGGACTGTCCACAGATTGACTTAAGAAGCCTTCCTGGATACACTTAACAAATTCAGCTCCATATTATTCCCTTACATTAGAAAGGTCCCCGTTTATATTAGGGAAGTTGAATTTCCCACATGACAACAACCGTATTATCTTTAGACATTTCCTTAATCTGATTGTATATCTGCTGCTCAATATCCCAGTGGCTACTGGGGGGGGGGGGGGGTGTAGTGCAATCCCATCAGTATGACTGCACCCTTCCTATTCCTGCGTTCCACCCAAACCAACTCAGTGTCTGATCTCTCTGAGTGCAGCAGTGATATTGTCCTTGATTAGTAGTGCAACTCCACCCCCTCTTTTACTTCCTTTGTCTTTTCTAAAACTTTGAAAACATTAATCATCCATTCCTGCCCCTGTCTCAACCAAGTTTCAGTAACGTCTACAACATTGTTAGTTCTATATACTGATTTATGATCTAAGTTTATCATCCTTACCCATAATATTCCTGCATTAAAATATGCACACTTCAAGCTATCCGATCCAACATACCTGTTACTGGATTTCAATTTTGCCTTGCAGTACTTTTCCTGGCATCTATCTTCCAGTCTGTTCCTTCCCTTGCTGACCTGGGGCTCTGGTTCCCAGCCCCCTGCAAAACTAGTTTAAACTCTCCCAAGTAGCATCAGCAAACCCCCCAGTAAGGATATTGGTTCTTCTCCAATTCAGGCACAACCTGTCCCTGGTGTACAGGTCAACCCTTCCCCAGAAAAGGTTCCAATAATCCAAGAATTTGAAACCCTGTCCACCGCACCACCTCCAAAGCCACTCATTCATCTGTGTTATCACCCCATTCTTACCTGCACTAGCCCGTTACAGAGGGATCTTCACAAGCAAAAGAAAATCTGCAAGTGCTGGAAATCCAAGCAACACACACAAAATGCTGGAGGACGCAGCAGGCCAGACAGCATTGAGTACAGTCGACGTTTCATGCAAAGAGCCTTTGGGCAGTTCTGCTGAAGGGTCTCAGCCTGAAATGTTGACTGTACTCTTTTCCATAGATGTTGCCTGGCCTGTTGAGTTCCTTCAACATTTTGAGTGAGGTCCTTCTCTGCAATGTATACATACTGCTGCCCTCATCTGATGAGTCATTCCCCCCTTCCCAGCAGTATTCAAAGAAGTATATTTGTTGCTGAGGGGAATGCCCACAGGGGGACCTTGCACTAACTTCTTAATCCTCTTACCTCTCCTGGTGGTCACCCATCTACTATCCAAGCCTGTACTCTGGGTGTGACCATCTCTTCAAAAGTCTCGTCTATAATACTTTTGGTCTCCCAAATTATCCTGAGTATATCCAACTCCAGCTCCAACTCCTTGACTTGGTCAGTCAGGTGCTGAAGTCGCTGCATAGATGTGGTCATCAGGGAAACAGTCAGCTATCCCAAATTCCCTCATGTGACAGGAGGAGCATTCTATCATGACTATACCAGAAAGGGAGAAAGGCTTGCCTCTTAACTGTGCATCCACCTGATCACAAAGAAGTCTGATAAGCCAAAGCCTCCACACTTTCAGCGGCACACTCTGACAATGACGATGCCATTGAGCCTACCCTCCTTTTAATTGCAGCTGAGGTTAGGCCTCTGACTCCGACACTTTAGATGCCAGTGCAGTCCAAAAAGTCCAGCCAATGCACTTTCCTCTCACCTGAGCCACAGAAAAACCTGAGTCTGCTCTGTTTATACTTGCCTTCCTAACCTCAATAGGCCTCTGACTCTAACTCTTTCAGTGTCTGCACTGTCCAAAAGAATCTGCACAAATCTGCTCCATTTATTCTCTCTCTCTTTCACCCTTAACCCATGACCTCTAGTTGTAGTCCCACTCAACCTCAGTGGATAAAAACCTGCTTGCATTTATCCTATCTATACACCTCATAGTTTTGTATACCTCTATCAAACCTCTCCTCAATCTTTTACATTCCAAGGAATAAAGCCCTAACCTATTCAATCCTTCCTTGCAACTCAGGTCATCCAGTCCTGGCATCATCTTTGTAAATTTTCTCTGTACTCTTTCAACTTTATTTACATCTTTCCTGTGGGTAGGTGACCAAAACTGCACTCAATACTCCAAATTATGCCTAATCAATGTCTTCTACAACTTCGATGAAACATCCCATCTCTGGTACTCAATACATCAATCTCCGAAGACCAATGTACCAAGAGCTTTCTTTACAAACCTGTCTACCTCTTACACCTCACTATCAGGTGTGGGTGAGCGTTCCCGATCAGGGTCAGCACTTGGAAAGAAAAACAGGTGGTCAGCCGCAACAGCACGTTAATCCAAATGATTTTTATTTAGTGCCAGGGGGGAAGAGTGCAAAAGCTGTCCAAAAATTGGGAAGAAAAAATATTTATAAGTAGGCAAATGAAAAAGAAACATACATGTGCAAACATTTACAAATATACTTTCTCCATAACAGGACATGTTCGGCACTGCATTGAGGGCTGAAAGCCTGTATTGTGCTGTAGGTTCTCTATGTTTGTATGTAACACACTTTGTCTTTAATTTCCCAATGTAACTATTTACCCACTGTCAAACCCAACCTCCACACCTCTCAGCAAAGCCAGACTGAGGGTTTAAATCTGCCCCAGCCTGGCCGAGAAGGAAGAGGAAATTCTACTGTTGGGCTGGGGGATTTGGTGAGGATGGGGGGTGGGGGGTGGAATCTGTCACTTGACCAGACCTTAACAATTATTCCAGATGCAGAAGTGGAACATTCTAAACAGGGATTCTAACATCCTAGTTTTGTTCCACAGCAAAAGCCTTAGATAAATGCATAGATGAGTGTCCAGATGCTCAGATATATATAAAAGAAAAATGCCTCCCTACCAGTGGAGTTGCATGTGTAAGGTGTAGTTTGCCTACCCCCACTAGCCCAGACATTATTTTAGGATGACCCAAACTGTCCTCAGGTTTTTGGGGGCCGTTCTGCTGTCTACAAACCGATGTAACTGTGTGAGTGAAAATAAGTAAAACTGTTTGGAATTTAAAACAGATATATCTAGAATCCTCATTTTTATGAGGAGGGATAGTTTTGATCAGCCAAGCTAGTGATTGTTTTACTGTTGGGGTATATAAATGGTGAACTCCCAAGAACTCTCGAATAGAAGGCAAAGTGTGTGAACTGCTGCAGAACCTAGACCAGGGACAGACAGAGGAGAAATGACTAACTGGGCAAAGAGGCAAGGTTTGCCCCCCTGTTCCGTCACACTACCTATGCTGCCACTTTCAATGAATTCTGGGCCTGTGTTCCCAGGTCCCTCTGTTCTACTGCACTCCTCAGTGCCCTACTGTTCAGTGTGTAAGACCTACCCTAGATGGTCCTACTGAGGGGCAACACCTCACTCTTGTCTGCATTAAATTCCATCTGCCATGTTTCAGCCCATTTTTCCAACTGGTCCAGATCCTGCTGCAAGCCATGATAGTCGTCCTCGCTGTCCTTACACCCCTAATCTTGGTGCCCCTGCAAATTTGCTGATCCAGTTAACCACTTTCTCATCCAGATCACTGATATAGATGACAAACAGCACTGCACTAGACACAGGACCCTAGCCAGAGAGGCAGCCATCTACTACTACTCTCTGGCTTCTCCAATTTGCTACCTCATCTTGAATGCTGAGTGACTGAACCAATCTCTCATGCAGAACCTTGTCAAGTGCCTTGCTAAAGTCCATGTAGACAACATCCACTGCTTTACCTTCATCAACTTCCCTGGTAGCTTCTTCAAAAAAACTCTATAAAGTTAGTTAGACATGATTTAGTACACATGAAGGCATGCTGACTATCCCTAGTCAGTCCACGTCTATTCAAATACTCATTTGTCCAGTCCTTTAGAAAACCTTACAATAGCTTTCCCACTGCTGATCTCAGGCTCACCAGCCTATAATTTTCTGGTTTATATTTAGAGCCTTCCTTAAACAATGAAACAACAAATGGTACTCAGCGGCTAACTCTCAAGATATATTTCTGGCTATACCACCAACAATAGCAATTTGCATTTACAGCATTAGGACTGACTCTGCTGTTATTTGTAGTGTCAGCGATAAGACCTAATTTAAAGAGGTCCTGTTGCTGAGGATAATTTAAGTATCTCAGCTAGGGCCACAGTAATTTCTGTACTTGCCTCCCACAGCATTCGAGGGAACACCTTGTGAGGTCCTGGGGATTTATCCACCTAATTTGCCTCAAGACAGCCCATTCTTCTCATCTGCCCAAGTTCTACTATAGCCTCTCTACTTCCTCAAAACTATCTGCCCTTCCACCTATCTTCATATTATCTGCAAAATTTGCAACAAAGCCATCAAATCCATCATCCAAATCATTAACATATAACATAAAAAGAATTGGTTCCAACACAGACCCTGTGGAACACCACTAGTCACCAGTAGCCAACCAGAAAAGCTGCCAGCAGAAGTGGTGATGTGGATTCAACTTCAATATTTAAGAGAAGTTTGGATAATTACATTTATGGGAGAGCTATGTAGGTCTATTGCCCATGTTGTTGGGACTAGGCAACATAATAGTTTGGCATGGACTAGATGGGCCAAAGGTCCTGTTTCTGTACTGTAGTTCTCTATGATACTATGACTCTATGACTAGCATGTAACAGAGAAACAACCCTCAGCTGAAATGGCGGCTGTTTATTTATTTCTATAAATGCTGCCTCATCTGGCTGCTGTTTTGCCTGACTTCTATAGACTCTGTGTCTCCTGTTTAAATCCAGATGTAAAAAATTAATTTAAGATCTTCCCCATCTCCTTTGGCTCCATGCATGGATTACTATTTTGATCTTCCAGAAGACCAGTTTTGTCCTTTGCAATACTTTTGCTCTTGACAGATCTGTAGAATCCCTGGGAATTCTCCTTCACCTTGTCTGCTGGGGCAACCTCATGCCTTCTTTTAGCCCTCTTAATTTCTCATACACCACAAGCACTTCATTTCTTCCTACCTGCCTATACCTACTATGCACTTCCTTTTTGTTTCTTAACCAGGGCCTCAATATCGCTTGAAAACCAAAGTTCCCTACCTTTTTATTCTGACAGGCATGTATAAGCTTTGTCCTCTCAAAATTTCACTTTTAAAGGCCTCCTAGAATACCAGAAAACAGCCTGTCCCAGTTCACACTTGTCAGATCCATCCTGATACCAACAAAATTGTCCTTTCTCCAATTTAGAATCTCAACCTGCTGACCAGACCTATTTTTTTCCATATTTACTTTGAAACTAATGGCATTATGGTACTAGATGCAAAGTGTTACTTTTGTCACCTGACCTGTCTCATTCACTAAAACCAGGTCAAAAATCCACACACACTTCCATTGGGACTTCTGTGTACTGATTAAGGAAACTTCCTTGAACATATTTGACAAAAGTTTTTAAGTTCAAAGTAAAATTTATTATCAGAATACATATATGTCACCATATACAACCCTGAGATTCCTTTTCTGCGGGCACACTTAGCAAATCTATAGAACAGGAACTGTAAACAAACTGTGCAAATGCAAATATAAATAAATAGCAATAAATAACGAATATGAAATATAACATTCCTCAACATAACAATTGAACAGAGTCCTTAAATGAGTGTAGCTATCCCCTTTTGTTAAAGAACCTGATGGTTGAGATGTAGCAACTATTCTTGAACCTGGTGATGAGAGTCCTGAGGCACCTGTACCTTCCCTCCTGATGGCAGCAATGAGTAAAGAGCATGGCCTGGGCAGTGAGGATCTTTGGTGATGGATGCTTCTTTTCTACGCCAACGTTTCACGTAGGTGTGCTCAATAGTTGTGAGGTTTTCACCTGTGATACACTGAGCCTAATCTACTACCTTTTATAGGATTTTTCCCACTCAAAGGCATTGGTGTTCCCTGTTCTCATACCAGGCTGTAATGCAGCCAGTCAAACCATGCTGACTTCGACCTATTTTATCATATACCTCCGCGTATCCTGAAACTTCATCCTTAATAATGGTCTCTAACATCTTCCCAACCACTGAAGTCAGGCTAACTGCTTTATTATTTTCTGTCTTTTGTCTCCCTCCTTGCTTACAGAGTGGAGTGATGTGTGATTCTGCAGTACTCTGGGACCATTCCAGAATCTAGTGATTCTTGAATGATCATTGCTAATGCCTCCACATCTCTTCAGCTACCTCTGTCTGAACCCTGTGATGTAGTCCATCTGGTCCAAGTGACACATCTACCTTTACACCTTTCAGCTTCCCCAGCACCTTCTCCTTAATAACATTGACTACACTCACTTATGCCCCCCGATGCTCTCAATTTTCTGGTTTATTACTAGTGTCTTCCACTGTGAAGACTGGTATGAATACTTGAAGTTCAGTTTGTCCACATTTCTTTGTTCCCCATTACTGTCTCTCTAGCATCATCTTCCAGCAGACTGATGTGCACCTTGCCTCTCCTTTGTTTTTCATAAATGGAAAAAAAAACTTTTGGTATCCTCTTGTATATTATGAACTAGCTTCCCTCCATATTTCATCTTTTCTGTCCTTATTGCCTTCTGAGTTGTTTTGCCTTCTGTTGAAAGCTTCTCAATCTCTAGCTTCCCACTAATTTTGCTGTATAGTACATGTGCTCTGTTCTTTCTTGTTCTCTTAGTAGTCTTTGACTTCCCTTGTCCAACATCATTTTAGCCTGAAATTTCCACAAAATGCCTAGCAGTTTCTTGCAAATCTCTGCAAATATGGGAAAATCCTAGACTCTTGCACATTTGTACTTGGGTATAGTTTATAAATTTCAAACGTTTTTGTGACTGATCGTAGTTGGCATTCTGACTGTGCTCTTGCCTTGGAGTCCAGGAGGAGAAGGTTTCCCAGCATAACTGTGGGGAAATCTACCCTCAGGACCAGCTTGTGGATCCACTGAATGTGTTTATTTCAATGCATTGCAGAGGACGTGAGGGAGAAAGGTAAATTTCAGCTTGTGTGTGTTTCCAATGTATTTTCTTCAACTTAAATACTTTTAATTGCTGGTTTTTATGTTTCATATTTTCAGGTTTTAGTTTTTAATGTGTTTTAATAATTTTAAAAATGTAATTGAATTCCTATTCTCAGAATATGAATGTTTGTTATACACATTAAAATCATTTGATGGTTTTAACAGCTAATTCAGCCTGGGGCATTCTTTAGCTTGCTGTCAAAGTCCTTCTGTGGGATTTATGACAAAAATGCCCTTTGTTTAGGTTGGAGCCAAATACAGGGACCAAGTTGCTATTTGAAGAACCATTCAAGGTTAGAATGAGTTTAGCAGCGAGACATGCAATGGGGTTTGAGAGCTGAAATCACCAGAGAATTTGAGGCCAATATCTGAACATTTATCTTGCTGCTATTTGTGTGATATTATAATGGAAATAGTCTAGTTCAGCAGAACGATTATAAAGTGTTTATGATCCCCAAAGATTGTGAAAGACAGTACATGTTTAATTTTAATCTTCTGAAGAATGTTTTCAGAGGTAGAAGTTTTATATTACATAGGGCTTTGCAAAAGCTTGCATTTAAGCAGTGAAGCTCTGTTTGGCCGTAAGAGAGAATAAAGTTCCATTATGATGAATCACAATATGGATGGCATATCACATAAATTTGTTGAGAGGATTGCCTGTGTTTTACTGAATGAATATAATTGAATAGGTGACAATAGGTTGTTTGATTGGGAATGTAAATGATAACCCAAATTGAGAGGGTTATAATTCTGCCTTATTTTGGGAAAACTTATGAATGCACTCAAGTCTCTGTGCTCAGGATGATAAGTCAAGACAAGCCAGTTTTTTTGTCATTTCGACCATAACTGCTGGTACAGTACATACTAAAAATAAGACGTTTTTCAGGACCATGGTGTTACATGACACAGTACAAAAACTAGACTGAACTACGTAAAAAAAAACAGAGAAAGCTACACTGGACCACTAGACTACAGACCTACACAGGACTACATAAAGTGCACAAAAACAGTGCAGGCATTACAATAAGTAAGAAACAGGACAATAGGGCAAGGTGTCAGTTCAGGCTTCGGGTATTGAGGAGTCTGATAGCTTGGGGGAAAAAACTGTTACATAGTCTGGTCCTGAGAGCCCAAATGCTTCGGTGCCTTTTCCCAGACGGCAGGAGGGAGAAGAGATTGTATGAGGGGTGCATGGGGTCCTTCATAATGCTGTTTGCTTTGCGGATGCAGCGTGTAGTGTAAATGTCCATGATGGCAGGAAGAGAGACCCCGATGATCTTCTCAGCTGACCTCATTATCTGCTGCAGGGTCTTGTGATCCGAGATGGTGCAACTTCCAAATCAGGCAGTGATGCAGCTGCTCAGGATGCTCTCAATACAACCCCTGTAGAATGTGATGAGGATGGGGGGGGGGGGGGGTGGGAGATGGACTTTCCCCAGCCTTAGCAGAAAGTAGAGATGCTTCTGGGCTTTCTTTGCTATGGAGCTGGTGTTGAGGGACCAGGTGAGATTCTCCGTCAGGTGAACACCAAGAAATTTGGTGCTCTTTACGATCTCTACCGAGGAGCCGTCGATGTTCAGCGGGGGTGGTCGCTCCGTTCCCTCCTGAAGTCAACAACCATCTCTTTTGTTTTGTTCACATTCAGAGACAGATTGTTGGCTCTGCACAAGTCCATTAGCCGCTGCACCTCCTCTCTGTAAGCTGACTCATTGTTCTTGCTGACGAGACCCACCACAGTTGTGTCATCAGTGAACTTGATGATATGGTTCGAGCTGTGTGTTGCAGCACAGTCGTGGGTCAGCAGAGTGAACAGCAATGGACTGAGCATGCAACCCTGGGGAGCCCTCATGCTCAGTGTGATGGTGTTGGAGATGCTGCTCCCGATCCGGACTGACTGAGGTCTCCCAGTCAGGAAGTCTAGGATCCAGTTGCAGAGGGAGGTGTTCAGGCCCAGTAGGCTCAGCTTTCCAATCAGTTTCTGAGGGATGATTGTGTTGAATGAAGTCTATGAACAGCATTCGAACGTATGTGTCCTTTTTGTCCAGGTGGGTTAGGGCCAGGTGGAGGGTGATGGCAATGGCGTCATCGGTTGATCGGTTGGGGTGGTACGCAAACTGCAGGGGGTCCATTGAGGGGGGGCAGCAGGGTCTTGATATGCCTCATGAAGAGCCTCTCGAAACACTTCATGATGATGGATGTAAGTGCAACAGGACAGTAGTCATTTTCTCTATTACCTATTTCTCTCTGCCAGTGCAATCCACCTACAGTATTCCCACTTTCAGACCAGGACATAATTTACTATTGGAAGTGCTGTTTGGTTACCTCATTGCCAGGGGAAGTCAACAATAGAATAAACACCAGGACACAACAGACATAGTTTTTTTTAAATAACCTTGTAAAATGCTGGATTTTTTTTTAAATATAGGACAATCCTGAAGCACGAGGAATTATCCAGGGATTTGCTTCAACAACCAGGCTCTATGTGGGGAAATTTGACAGGAATGGAGATTCTTGTGGGTGTTGAGCAAAGCTTAGAGCTGCAGCTTGCAGTACTTTTTCCATATGGAAACTTAAGGACACGTGGAATCCAAGTCAGAGCTACAAAGCTTTACATCATTTCACAGCATCTGGGAGGCTGAGCATTTCCTGGATCATATGTTTTATGACAAATGCATGGGCAAACTTCATAAACAGGAAATCCAAAAAACAAATAGAAATACTGGAGTTTTTAGAGTGAGTGCGATTATCTAAGACCACATGACATCGGAGCAGAATTAGGCCGCTCAGCTCATCAAATTTGCTCAGCCATTCCATCATGGCTGATCTCGGATCTCACTCAACCCTATACACCTGCCTACCCGCCAGCTCCTTCGATGCCCTCCTGGTCGGGAAATGATCAGCTCCCGCTTTAAGTATACCCATGGACTTGGCCTCCAGAGCAGTCTGTGGCAGAGCATTCCACAGAATCACTACTCTCTGACTAAAAAAAACATTCCTCCTTAACTCTGTTCTAAAAGGTTGCCACTTAATTTTGAGGCTGTGCCCTCTAGTTCTGGATACCCCCACCATAGAAACAAACATCCTCTCCATATTTACCCTATCTAGTCCTTTCAGCATTTGGTAGATTCCAATTAGGTCAGTGGTCCCCAACCATCTGCTACTGGGCTGCGAGGAAACAATATGATTTGTTGATAATGAAATGATATGAGTCAGCTGCACCTTTCCTCATTCCCTGTCATGCCCACTGTTGAACTTGAATGCATGCGAGGTCACCATGCACGCAAAGTCATT
Organism: Hypanus sabinus; assembly: GCF_030144855.1. Classification (NCBI taxonomy): domain Eukaryota; kingdom Metazoa; phylum Chordata; class Chondrichthyes; order Myliobatiformes; family Dasyatidae; genus Hypanus; species Hypanus sabinus. The sequence goes on from NC_082722.1 coordinate 49,692,028, forward strand.
ACCCACGTGAGGTCATCAGTCGCCTAAACACAGTGATACCCTCGCGCCAGGGATCACTGGTTGGCCTCAGGCACTGGTCTGGAGCGCGGATAAATGGGTGCCGCCTCTAAACCTGTTTAGCACATCGAATGTTCGTGGGGAACCCAGTGCTAAAGTATTCGCAGATGACCCAATTCGGGCTCAGGGTTTCATAAGTAGCAGAGCAGCTACCTCACTGCGATCTACTGAAAGTCATCCCTCGAGACAAACTTTTGTCAGCCGATAGATCCTACCTACCTCCGGGGCGGGCGCATGCCCTGTTGCATTCCTAGCTCAATCGGTTGCTCTCTCTGGACTGCGACCGCCGCGGCCCCGGTACGGGGACCTCCAGCCCTTACCTTGTCCTCTCACTGGTGTGTTGCAATGACTTTATATGTTCATACAAGGAAAATATGCGCGGTGTGTTTAATATCCAAACGTTACTTAAAATGTTATGATGCTATTGACTTATAAGTAAGTTATAATTGACTTATCATTATATTCATACGAGGAAAATATGCGCTGTGTGTTTAATATTAAACTTTTGGAAATGAAATTGAGTGTATTAGTCATTTATAAGTGACTTATGGTTGACTGATTATTAATATTCCCCTCCCCCACCCGGCGGCTGGTCCGCAAGAATATTGTCAATATTAAACTGGTCCCTGGTGCAAAAAAGGTTGGTGACCCCTAAGTTAGATCCCACGCATTCTTCTAAATTCCAGTGAGTACAGTCCCAAAGCTGCCAAATGCTCCTCATATCTTAACCCCTTCATTCCTGGTATCATCCTTATGAATCTTCTTTGACTCTCTCCAGTGACAATACATCCTTTCTGAGATATGGGGCCCAAAACTACTGACAATACTCAAAGTGCAGCCTGACTTGTGTATTATAAAGGCTCAGCATTATCTGCTTGCTTTTATATTCTATTCCCCTTCAAAATACCAACAGTGCATTTGTCTTCTTTACAACAAGTTCAACCTGTGAATTAACTTTCTGAGAGTCCTGCATAAGGGCTCCTAAGTTCCTCTACACCTCTGATGTTTGAATTTTCTCCCCATTTAGATCATTGTCTGCACTATTGTTTCTTTTATCAAAATGCATTATCATACGTTTCTGCGGTGAACTACACATAACCTGTCTGGACACGGTCCCTGCTGACTGCTCCTGTAGCTCCTCCCACAGACCCCCGTATAAAGGTGATTGAGGTCTGAGCCCAGCCTCTCAGTCTCCAGGATGTAGTATGGTGGTCAACCACTGCTTGTTCGTTCTTCCAGTCAATATAAGCCGATATCTCGCCTTTACATCTCAGAGTGAGTTATTGATGGTGCATCAATTTTATTAACTGGAAGTTTTAAAACATGGAAAGCATTTTACGTCCGGAAAGATTGGATTTGGACCCCCAAGACCCTGAAGCAGCTCTTGCCTTTGAACTCTGGCTTGCATGCTTCCAATCATACTTGGAGGAGGTTAATGCAACTGAACCCGCTGTTATGCACTGAATTCTCCTCTCGAGGGTCTCCCTGAAAGTTTACTCACTTATCAGAGGCCTGCCGACCTACCAAGGGGCACTGGACGCCCTCAAAAGACAGTACCTGTGGCCGGTGAACACCGTCTATGCAAGACATCGCTTAGCTACGCGACGACAGCGGCCTGGAGAATCGAGCGCCTAGTTTCTCCGAGCCCTACAGACACTCGTCCAAACTCGTGCCAGCAAAACTCCCACAACAGAACAGCATGCGGAACTCTTGGTACGAGATGCCTTTGTTACAGGAATCAGGTCAGTGTATGTGCGCTAGCGGCTGCTGGAAAATGCCGATCTTACTTTACGCTCGGCGATCAAGACGGCCAACACGCTGGAGGCTGCGCTGCACAACACTGATGCTGTCCAGCCATGTGATCCCCCTCCGGTCCTGTGGACGCCTCAGACCCCGCCGCCGCCGGTTCCCGCAAGCAAATTCGCCAATACCACTGCCGGTCGTGATTCCACAAACTCCCTGAACCCGACCACAGCTGCGGCCAGTCGAAAGCCCATGCAGTGTTACTTCTGTGGACTCAAAAAGCAGCCCCAAAAAAGCTGCCAGGCCCGAGAAGCGACCTGCTCCAGCTGCAGGAAGAAGGGCCATTTCGCCAAAGTCTGTAAGTCTAAACCACGAGCGGGGTCGGGCAGCACTGCATGTGAGGCATGGGGACCGCTATCTTGCCTGCCCAGATGCCGGTAGCCATCTTTGTTGGTGCCAACATGCTCCGCCCCCAACCACCAGTGTTTACCGGGCACCGAGACGGCAGTAACCACCGTAACCCTCGACCAAAGTGCCCCATACCAGCTTGCAAGGTCCATGATGGACATCCTGGTGGAGGGGCACAGGACTAGCTGCCTGTTTGACATGGGCAGCACTGAGAGTTTTATTGACCCAGACACAGTGCAACGCTGCGGACTCGTGACACGACCGGTAAGTCAGAGGGTCACCTTGGCTTCTGGGTCGTACTCCACAGACATCCGGGTGGGTTGTGTAGTGACATTGGTGGTGCAAGGCACAGAATATCGGAACTTTGCGCTACTGGTCATGCCTCAACTGTGCGCACCTGTGCTATTGGGGCTGAACTTCCAGAGCCACCTTGAAAGTGATACTATGGCATATGACGGGCCCCTCCCACCACTCACTGTCAGGAATCCTCAGTTTGGTGGGACTTCGCCACATACCCCGCTACTGACCACACACACACACCGACCCACACGTCCCACCCGGCACCATGCTGACAGCTGCGCTACTGACACCGCTTGCAGCCTCTCCACCCTCAAGATCCCTCCTCCACCGCTGTTCGCCAACCTGACCCCCGACTGTAAACCTGTGGCAACTAAAAGCAGGAGGTACAGCGCGGGGGACAGGGACTTCATTCAGTCAGAGGTGCAGCGGCTGCTCGGGGAGGGGATCATTGAGCCAAGCACAAGCCCTTGGAGGGCCCAGGTGGTTGTTGTTCGGACCGGGCAGAAAATTAGGATGGGCGTGGACTATAGTCACACCATCAATAGGTTCACGCAGCTTGACACGTACCCCCTAACCCGCATCGGAGATATGGTCAACCAGATAGCTCACTACAAGGTGTACTTGACCATAGATCTGAAATCCGCTTATCACCAGCTCCCCATCCGCCTAGAGGACCGCCCCTACACCGCCTTCGAGGTGGGCAGCAGGCTCTGTCACTTCCTGTGCATCCCATTTGGTGTCACAAATAGTGTCTCGGTCTTCCAGAGGGAAATGGACCGGATGGTGGACCAGTGCCAACTGAAGGCCACATTTCCCTATCTGGATAACATCACCATCTGTGGTCACAACTGGCCGGATCACAATGCCAACCTCCAATGATTTTTCCAAGTGGCCAAAGCCCTGAACCTTATTTATAACAGGGACAAGTGTGTGTTCGGAACCACCCCACTCGCTATCCTGGAAGGCCCAATGAGCCCCCTGATGCCCTATCCCAGGGAGCGTGTGCTAACGCACAGCGCGACCAGCTATACGCCCTCCATGCAGATCTTTGCCACCCAGGGGTCACCCGATTTTACCATTTCGTGAAAGCCCGGAACCTGCCATACTCCCTGGAGGACATCAAGACGATGACCAGGGACTGCCAAGTCTGCGCTGAGTGCAAACCGCACTTCTACCGTCCTGAAACGGCGCAACTTGTCAAGGCCACCCGCCCCTTTGAGCGACTGAGTGTTGACTTTAAGGGCCCCCTTCCCTCCACCAACTGCAATGTCTACTTTCTCAACATTATCAATGAGTACTCGCGGTTCCCCTTTGCCATCCCCTGCCCCGACACCACTACCACGTCCGTCATAAAAGCCCTGCGCCAGCTCTTCACTCTGTTCCGATATCCCTGCTATATCTACAGTGATAGAGGGTCCTCCTTTATGAGTGACGAGCTGCACCAGTACCTACTGGCTAGGGGCATTGCTACTAGTCAGACCACGAGTTATAATCACCGGGGAAATGGACAGGTAGAGAGGGAGAATGCCACAGTGTGGAAGGCCACACTTTTAGCCCTTAAGTCAAAAGGGTTGCCAGCCTCTCGATGGCAGGAGGTCCTCCCTGAGGCACTGCACTCTATCCGCTCCCTGTTATGTACGTCCACCAATGCTACCCCTCACGAGCGCCTATTCTCTTTTCCCATGGCTGACGTCCCCAGGGCCAGTGCTGCTCCGGAAACGTGAGGAGTAATAAATTCTTCCCGCTGGTCGAGAGGGTTCACCTACTTCATGCGAACCCTCAGTATGCTTACGTGGTCTTACCTGATGGGCGGGAGGACACAGTCTCCATCCACGACCTGGCGCCCGCAGGAGCAGCAGACCACTACCCCGAACACTCCACGGTGACTTTTAACCCCATACCCGAGGTGACACCGCACACACTGAGCCCTACACAGACTCCTCACGACACTCCTACACTGGGCGTCTCGTACGCATATATACCAGGCGCCTCGCACACGCGTGGGGGATCACTGACGCCTAGTGGGCTGACACCTCCAGTTAGGCCAGAACCAGCACAACCTCCGTGTCCAGTGCAAGCACCACCGGCTCCTGTGCTGACACCTCCAGTTAGGCCGGAACCAGCACGGTGCTACGTAGAACACAGCGACAGATTTGACCACCTGATAGGCTTAACCTGTAAATATACCTGTAAGAAACTTCGCCCCATGGGGACTCTCCTTTAAAACAAAGGGGGGGGTGAATGTGGTGAACTATGTATACCTGTCTGGACACGCCCCCCCTGCTGACTGCTCCTGTGGCTCATTCCACAGACCCCTGTATAAAGGCGATTGAGGTCTGAGCCTGGCCTCTCTGTCTCCAGGATGTAGTATGGTGGTCAGCCACTGCTTGTTCCTTCTTCCAGTCAATAAAAGCCGATATCTCGCCTCACGTCTCAGAGAGTTATTGATGGTGTATCAGGGGAACACCAGAGGTGCTCTCCTCTGTCTGGCATTCTCCCTTCCCTCTACTGACAGTCACCCATTCTTCTGGCTCCTGTAGCCTTGGTGTGGCCTCCCTGTAATTCCTGTCTATTACTGCTTCATTTTCCCTAACAAGCCAAAGGTCATCAAGCTGCAGCTCCGGTTCCCGAATACATTCTCTAAGGAGCTGTATCTTGATGCACTTGGCACAGATGTGGCATTTGGAGAGGCTGGGAGTCTCCTGGAAATCCCACATCTGACACCGAGAACAGAACCCTGGCTCTGCAGACCTACTCCCTATTCTCTCCGGAGTTAAGTAAGGAAAAGGAATGAACTTGCCTTGCCCTCACTTGTTCTCGCTGAAGCCCTGTTGAACCAAAGCCTTACTACTCTGACGACTGCTCCACTAGGCGGTAACTCTCTTTTACAGAGTCTGGGTTTTGAAAAGCTTTTTGCCACTCTTGCATGGGAGTGCTGCTGTTGTGTCTGCGCATGGGAACTAATTGGGAAACGTGTGATCATGTGTTTTGGTATAAGGAACAATACTACAGACAATTATCTAAATGGGGAGAAAATTCAAACATCAGAGATGCAGAGGGACTTGGGAATCCTCGTGTGAGACTCTCAGAAGGTTAATTTAAAAGTTGAGTCTGGTAAAGAAGGGAAATGCAATGCTGGCATTTATTTCAAGTGGAATAGAATATAAAAGCAAGCAGATAATGCTGAGGCTTTATAAGACACTAGTCAGGCCACACTTGGAGTATTGTCAGCAGTTTTGGGCCTCAAGTCTCAGAAAGGATGTGTTGTCTTTGGAGAGAGTCCAGAGGAGGTTCACGAGGATGATTCCAAGAATGAAGGGGTTAACATATGAGGAGCATTTGGCAGCTTTGGGCCTGTACTCATATTGGAATCTAGAAGTATGCGGGGGATCACATTGAGACCTACCGAATTTTGAAAGGACGAGTTAAGGTGGATGTGGAGAGGATGATTCCTCTGGTGGTCGTATCCAGAACTAGAAGGTACAGCCTCAGAATTAAGGGGTGACCTTTTAGAACAGACATAAGGAGGAATTTTTTTAGCCATGAATCTGTGGAATCTGTGGAATGCTCTGCCACAGACTGCGGTGGAGGCCAGAATCGTGGGTATATTTAAAGTTGATCGTTTCCTGATTGGTCAGGGTATCAAAGAATATGTCAAGGAGGCAAGTGTATAGGGTTGAGTGCTGTCCAGGATCAGCCATGATAGAATGGTGGAGCAGACTTAATGGGCTGAATGGCCTAATTCTTCTTCTCTGTCTTATGGTTTTATCTAGCAAGTACATGGTATTAGAGACTACTGAGAAATAGTTCAGGCATGGTATCAATGGCAAAGGGTTGCACAAGACAAAACCACAAAGAATAAAACACATAAACACAAGATTCTGCAGGTGCTCGAAATCCTGAACAACACGCACAAAACACAGGAGGAACTTAGCAACTCAGGCAGCATCTATAGGGAAGAATAAACAGTTGACATTTTGGGCCAAGACCGTTGTTGGTATGGAATAAAATGCAGTTATTGTAACAGACTCCATAGTTTAGGGGAAGATAGTTGTTTCTGTAGCTATTATCTAGTTGGCCTTGCTGTTACAAGGGGGTAAAAGAAAATATCGGAGAAGGGAAAGAGCTAGCACATGTTGTATATATCATTACCAATGACATCAGGTCTGAAATAGAAGCCCCTCAGTCTCAATACTGCTCAGTAGAGAGGAAGTAATAAAATCAGAACTCAAAGGTTGTTATCTCTGGATTATGTCCAGTGCCATATGCCAGCAAGCATAGAAGTGGGAAGATAAAGCAGATTAACTATAATGCAGGATTTTGTGATTATTGAGGAACTGGAATAAATTTTGGGCAAGAATTTATCCGCAAGGGACAGGCTCCACCTCAATAGAACTGGGATGAGTATCCTAGTGGACTGGTTGGCTTGTGTGATTGGGAAGGTTTTAAAGTAAATTATTAAGGCTATGGGCACCAGCATCTAAAGAGGAGTAAGATGCATAAAGGAATGAGTATGTTAGCACAAGAGAAGGAAGTATTAACGTATTAGAAAACAGCAAAGGAAATTGGACTCTCAAGAATACAAAATATAGGTTAGAATTAACGTATGTAACCACACAACCTATGAACTATGTTAGTGAGCAGCAAACAGAAATAGCTGTGAGAGAGGTGATGCAGGGACAAGTTTGGAATCAAGGTATAAAAAAATTAGCACAAATTGAGAGATGCAAAGTGTTTTAAAAAGGAAAAAGTATGAAAAGGAAATGTTAAGTGGTATTGCAGCACTGATCATGGAAAACATTGTGACTTTGGAAAGTGAGATGGGCAAGGACAGAATCCATTTGGTAGAATTGGGAAGCTAAAATGTTGAATAAAATTTTGGCTTAAGAATGGAAATCAGCAAGTTGTGATAATTTCAGGAGGGAGATAGACAGTATTTAAAGTACTGGACAAGAGGCAATGCAGAGAAGTGAGAAAACATTTTTAAATTTCCAGTGTACTGCATCTTGTGATATTTTAAAAGGAATTAATTTACTCAGACTGCAGGTGTATCTCATGTTTCAGTCATTCCAGGAAAATTATTGCTTATCACTTCAGGAGTAATTCAAGAATTAATCCAAAAAGAGATCAAGGAGATAGTCTTGGATCTCATTTTTGCTTGTGATATACAGTATAACAGTATTTATATTTATACCAATGCAGAGAGCATAAATTGAGGTAGACTGCTTTCAGTGGCTGAGAAATCTAGAATGAGAGGTGATATGTAGAAGGTTAGTGTAGGAGAAATACAATATAGGGGAAGAAATACATTTTTACAGAAAGAGCTGTGAGGCTCACACTCCATTTCAGCAGTCAGTGATTGAAACTGAAACCACATTAAAATTTATTTTGATTGGATGAAAGATAGCTAAAAATAATAGAATGACTGGATGTGGGAACAGAATTGGTAATTTTTTGGAATGTTTACTCAAGTGTGGGGTAATTGTTGACTAATTTGTTGAATTAAGTGGCCTATCTCTTTTATTGCAAGCTCAAAAAATTCCGTCTATGTAATATCATTATTCTTATCATTTCCATATGTAAAATAAAATTATTCTTCTCATATATTATCTTCTCAAAGTTATGTAGTTCTCATTGGTGCAGGTAAAACAATATTTGTTATGAAAAAAGGATCTAGCACCTTCTCAGCGTACATGACGAATAATCTCTTCTCAGGTTTCTAGCCAGGTACAGGTATTGATTCGAACCAACGTTTCAATGGCAACCTCCGCAATCTTCATCAGGGATGTCTCATCCGGTGGTGTTATACACCCATAGTCCCCCCCTTTGATTGGTTAGTCCTCATACAGTCAGGTTTCCGCTCTCCCGCCTGTTCATAATTAAATTCCAGTTCTTACTTAGAACAAGGCCTTAATCTTTGTTAAAATTCTTTTCCTCTAATTATACTTCATTAGCTTCCTTTACCAGGTGGTCCCAAAAGCCATTGCCGTGACACTGTAGTTTTGTGCCATCAAAGTGAATCCTATGGCCATTGCGAATGCAATGTTCTGCTACCACCGATTTCTCTGATTAACCCAAGTGGTAACACTTCCTCTGCTTCTTGATGCGGGTTTCCACTGTGCATCCCATCTGGCTGATGTACATTGCTCTGCATTCACAGGAAATCCTGGAAACACCAGCCATTCTGACCTGCAAAAGCTCTGATTTGAGCTTCCTAATTGGGTTTGCGAATACTATTAGTCTGATATTTCTTTGGGATCCTGGCAATCCTTCCAGAAACCATGGAAATATAAATATGACGGGCAGTAGATCAGCGCCATATTTCCCCTGACCTGGCTTTCAATTAAAAGGTTTTTTTCTCGATACATTGCACAATCTAAAATCATTTCTCTCCGATTGAGTTTTGCTTCTGGAATCTGATTTGTCTTTGTGATTCACCTCACAACTTCCCATCTTTGCATATGCAACTTTATTCTCCTGAATGTATATCAACTTTTCTCCTGTCATTCTTGTGAACATGGACAACCTGCCCTTGGAACAAAATGTTAATTCTTAAAAAAAATCTTAAAATCAATCATTAAGTCCTTTGCAAAGTTTACTAAGGATTGAGTGCGCAGCAGAGAGATTACTTGGCGTGATTTCTTGGCTCTGCACAAACCCGGTTGAATGCTGCATGTGGAAATCCAGATGTTGTTGTCAGTAATTCCATGGCTGATACCAGGGTGTAGTGTTTTGTAACCAGTTTTTACACAATCATTCTAAATAATTAATCTGAAAACATTTATAAACCCTGAAATGTGTGGAGAAAGTCAAGAAAATATTATGTTTTTGCATAATGTGTTTAATTAACACACACTAAGTTATAAGTCATGATTACAACTAATATCTGATACTAAAAATTTGGTTTTATATATAAGAATTGTAAATCCATCAAAAGAGTGTTGGAAATACTTTGGCCCAGATTCTGCTGCGGTTTAAAGGCACTGCTGGTGCTTTTTATGTAAGCGGCTGCAAGTCTCGGACACATGCAGGACAGGGAAATTCTGGTCTTGCTAAATACAGTCTGCCGCTAGACCAGACCGTACCATCAGACTTTGCATTGAATCCACTTTTGGAACAGGAGCTTGTTTGGGTTCTCCATCCTTAATCTCGAAAAATTGCTCTTGGATTTTGCTGCAAGATCTTAAGATACTCATTTGAATGGATATGTTACAGCTGTGAGGAAGAAAGAGAAAAATGAGGTAGTAATTCTGTAAAACTTTGGCAGCTTGTACAGGTGGCAAAACTAGGGCCTGACTTTACCATCTTTCACAGGCTACTTGAGGAGTTTCATAGGTCATGATAATACTGTCCTTCTCACACAATCAGACTACATTGCTTAGGATCTATGTGCTACATAGCACTTCCCTGTTTGGCTTTAGGATGGCTTTGGCCAACAGGATCAGACTTACTGATTCAGACCAGGTAAGCTCAGGACAATGGGAATCCAGGCAATAAGTACATTCAGCAAGTCCCACTAAGAACAATCTGGCCTAATGAGTTTTAAACTAATCAGATATGTTATTTTTGCAATGTTCGTCTTTGATGTTATTGCTCCTCCCTTTTTCTCAGTATTTGCAGTATTTATTTCAGATATCATGTTTAAAAAGTTAGTCATAAATTATGATTTCCAGCATTTATTATCTGTAAGAATTACTCACCATGTTTGGCTGGCTCATCTGCTTAATAAGTATGATAATGGATTCTGGGGATCTGTTAGTACTGACATCTAGCAGTATCCACCTTCAGGAAAATTCACACCACAAAGATATTTGTGAGTAGCTTTATTTGAAGTCAGCATCATGACAACCTTTAACCACAAATTCTTGTTAAATATTTTGCAGAGATCACAACAGAAGCTTATCAGTTAAGTTCTAAAATGCCCACCCTGCCCCTGACTTAATACAATCAGCAAAGTTAGATAGTGAATGATCAGCCATGATCTCAGAATGGTAGTGCAGACTCGAGAGGCCGAATGGTCTACTTCTGCACCTATTGTCTATATACAGTATTATGTTTGGTCCCCTAACCCAGGTCATTGAGATACATGAATAACCAGACCCTCAATACTGTTCACTAGATTTCCTATCTTGTTAAGGTATTCCAACCTAGAAGTTACCTGTTTACACTTACTCTCAACTTTCTGTCTGTTAACTTATATACAGTGCATGAAAATTTGGACATTCAAGTACACTATACAAACAGGTCTGACATTTTCTATTCTGCTAGTTAAGACTCCAAAGTTCTAACAAATTTATTAAACATGATTTCTCTTTCATAAATTCATATTAACACTTGTTTTGTGGAGGAACAATTCAATTGTTCTGCTGAAGTCCTTTGCATTTTACTATGCTGAAAATTGTTGAAATTCAATCTCTAGGAAATGATTTTTAAACTTAGTGTATTGATGCAGCAGGTGGTGGCAGATGTTCTATTCTATTGAGTTATTTAATTTAAAGCGAAAGGTTCCTTTGTCTACATTTAAATAAACAATATTCATCATCTTTAGTCATTTGAGTTGGTGGTAAAAGTTTGTCTGAATGAAACCCAAATGATTTCCTGATGACTGAGATAAAATTTGGTGGCATAAGGAGTACAGCTGTTAAAGAAAAGTAAATAAAATAAGTCCAATATAAACTAAAATGAACTTTGTTTTATTAGTTCAAATTATAATTAAAATTAATTACTTTGATAATACAAGCAGTATATATAATGGAGACACAAGTGACTACAGATTCTCCATTCTGTTGCAACAAACAGATTGCTGGAGGAATTCAGCCAGTCGACCAGCATCTGTGGGGTGTGGAGGGGTGTGGGAAGAGGAAATGCCGAGTTTCGGTCTGAACCCTGTATCATATATCATGATTTGGAAAGAGTGCAGTAAGCTGAGAATGTACATCTTGTGCTGTTTAATATATTTGCAGTCTCCCAACTACTTGTCCCTTCCCCAGGATGTTATAGCTCAAGGAAATTAACCAATTGATGAATTGTTCTATTGTAGTGATTTAATTTTACAATTAAAGAAGCATCAATAAATAGTGAAAGTAGCATCAGATATTTAATTCATGATTTTTTTTCCTTGTCCCATGAATGGCTTAATGTTTTTAAGTAGACTTTTCCATCATCAGAATCATAGGTTTGTGTTCAGTGAAATACCACATAAAACATTATCAGGCTGGCTATTGCTATCGTGCATGAGGAGAAGCTTTAGCTGCAGACAGAGTTAAGACATATACAAGCTTCAGAAGAGATCAAAGATGTAATGGAAATACCATCCTCATTAAAACACTTGGCTAGAATTGTCACTGATTGATGGAAGGGAGTACAGGTTTGATATAAAGATGGGGAAGCATGTGTACAAAATATTTTGTTGCGAAAGGCAGGTTTTTGAAGACGTGATGAAAGAGTGAGAGGCAAGGGCTTGAGAGCCGGTTAGGTACATCTACTAGCCACTCTGGCAGTTCTAGACCTTAACTGGTGCTTCCAGGTTAGGAATTGGAATCACATCCCTTGCAACTGTGCCAAATTCTACAGTCTATATGATGAGAAAGATTTCACAACCATTTTGACAAATGTCTCATTAATGAGGTCCCTTATCAGAAATGAGATTGCTGGTATATAGTATAATATCCTAAGCTGTTTGGACAGAGAAGTGGATCCAATATTTTATTCCGTGTTCAACTCTCTGGAAAATTCCAGTCCAATGTTTTGTATCGGAACAAAGTTTGACCAATTTATTAAAGCATTAATGATAGAAATGGCTGTCTTCAGACTAAGTTGCCCTTGCAAGGAAACCAAATTGATTCCTTTACAGAGAACAGTAAGCAATTGAGTTCTCAATGCAGATCAGTCGCTTAAAGGTAGAAGTTTTTGAGAGATGCTAGTCTGTAAAGGAATGTTTAAGCCTCAGTGGCTGGTACCATCAAACTGAGATACTTTTAAAGTCATTGAAACTGTACTTCTGTGTTCTACTGCAGGATCCCCGATCCAAGCAACTGTCTTATACTAACTGCATTTACAAACATTGAATAAAATCTTAAGAACTTTCCATTGAAAACAAATACTTTTTGAAAGTCATGAAAAATATACCCAGATATTGTTAAACACCAATCAGCAAACTTGCTACATGATCAAATCCATCTATTTCGGAAGTCCTTTCCACCATTGTGAATTTACTGTTACTGATAGGAGTCATCTGCTTCAAAAAATGAATGCAAAACAGCAACAAACCAACCCATTACTAATAAATAATTAGGAGCTTAAAAGGGGAAAATTGCTGAGTGCTTGTTGAAATGGTTATCACAAAGTTATCAAGGTGCACTTGGATATTGTTAAGAAAGGCAATGGCCTGAAATTTAACTGGATTGCATTCTTCTTCAGCAGTGGGTGTATGAATGGGTTATTACCACAGTGGATTTAATTGTGATGATTTTCATGTTGTATTTCTGAAATACAGCTTTACAGATCAAATGTACAATTGATGGCATTATTTCTTATGCAGTTCAGTAACTCGGTCAGACTCAGACAGATTAGGAGAATGGGCAAAGAACTGGCAGATGTAATACGGTATAGGGAAGTGTATGGTCGTGCACTGTGATAGAAGTTTTAAAGGTGTAGACTAATTTCTAACCAAAAAGCAAATTCGGAAATTGGAGGTGCATAAGACTTTGGAGTCCTCATGCAAAATTCCCTGTAGTTTAGCTTGGAGGTTGAGTCGATGGTAAGGAAGGAGATGCAATGTTTGTACGTATTCATTTCAAGAGGGCTACAGTATAAAAGCAAGGATGTAATGCTGATCCATCATAAGACATTAGTCACATTTGGTGTATCATGAACAATTTTGGCCCCCATATCTAAGAAAGGATGTTCTGGCATTGGAAAGCAGGTTTCCAGAAATTAAAGGGTTAAAGTATGAGGAGCATTTGATGGCTGTGGGATTGTATACACTGGAGTTTAGAAGAATGAAGGGTGATTTCGTTGAAACCTACTGAATATTGAAACATCAAAAGAAAGTGGACATGGAGAGAATGTTTCCAGTCATGGAAGAGTCTAGGACCAGAGGACATAGTCTCAGAATAGAAGGGTGTTTCTTTAGAACAGAGATGAGGAGGAATTTCTTAGAGGTTGGTGAATCTGTTGAATTCATTTCCACAGTTGGCTGTGAAGGCCAAATTATTGGGTATAATTAAAGCAAAATATTTTTTGATAAGTCAGGGTATCAAAACTTATGGGGAGAAGGCAAGAGAATGGAGTTGTGAGGAAAAATAAATCAGCGATGATCAATTGGCGAAAGAGACTCAATAGACTGAATGGCCCAATTCTGTTCCTATGTTTTATGATCTTATGGTGCATTGCCTGGGAATTTAAGCCTTATTCTGGACTTCAGCTGCCATTGGAAACCCAGAGGAGCTGGGTTTTACTGGCACATCCTCCTTTGCAGTCTGGAATAGGGATCGGCAAGCTTCAATCCTGTAAGTTTTCTTATTTATCTTCTCTACTTTCATCTCTCTGTCTACTTTACAGATCCCACCCCTACACACCTGACACTCAACTTGCAACAGACAGTTGGGGGATTTAGCTGACAAGAGATGATAGGAAGAGGGAGGTAGTGAAGGTAGTCCATCCAACCATCATCCATATGCTCTTCCCACTGGTTTCCTCTCACCCCCCCCCCACCCCAGCAGTTGCAACTGCCCTCCCTACCTCCCTCACATAATTCCCTGCTCTACCTTCCTCTTTATCAGATTCCTTCATCTTCAGCCCTTTGTTGGTCCACTTATCACCTCCCAGTGTCTGATATTATTTCCACTCAACCCACCTCATCTGCCTATCCACCCCTCTTCTCCTGGATCCACCTGTTGCCTGCAAGCGCATATCCACCCCTTCTCTCCACTTTTTTATGCTGGCTATCTTCCCTCGTGGATGATGGAACTGATGGCTTTGTGGCCAAGTTTACAGACAATACGAAGATCGATGAAGGAGGAAGTAGTGTTGAAGCAGGGAGGCTGCAGAAGGAGTTAGACAGAATGGGAGAATAAGTCAAGAATGGCAGATGGAATAGAGTGCTGGGAAGAGAATGGGCATGCACTTTGATAGAAGGAATAAAAAAATAGACTATTTTCTAAACCAGAAAAGAATCAACAATCTGAGATACAAAGGGACTTGGGAGTCCTTGTACAGGATTCCCTAAAGGTTAACTTGCAGGTTGAGTCAGTGGTGGGGAAGGCAAATGCAATGTTAACATTCATTTCAAGAACACTAGAATATTAAAAACATGGATGTAACGCTGAGGCGTTATAAGAAACTAGTGAGGCCTTAGTTGAAGCATTGTGAGCAGTTTTGGGCACCTTCGGAAAGAATGTGCTGACATTGGAGACGGCTCAAAGGAGATTTACAAAAATGATTCTGAGATTGAAAAGCTTATAGTACAAGGAGTGTTTAGTGGTTCTGGGCCTGTACTCGCAGGAATTTAGAAGTATGTTGGGGGGGGGGGGTTCTCATTGAAATGTATCACATGTAGAAAGGCCCAGATAGAGGGGATGTGGAGAGATGTTTACTATAGTGGGGGAGTCTAGGACCAGACAGCACAACCTCAGTATAGAGGGACATCCATATATAGTGGAGATCAGGAAGAATTTCTTTAGCCAGAGAATCTGTGGAATTCATTACCACAAGAGGCTGTAGAGGCCAGGGTATTGGGTATATATAAGGCAGAGGTTGATAGATTCTTGATAAGTCAGGGCATGAAGATTATGAGGAAAAGTAGGAGAATGGGGTTGAGAGGGAAATGAATCAGCCAGGATCAAATGGCCAAGCAGACTTAAGTGGCCTAATTCTGCTCAAATGTCTTATGGTCTTTCAGTCCAGATGAAGAATCTTGACTCAAGATATTGTCTGTTCATTTGCTCTATAGATACAGCCTGATCCACTGAGTTCCTGCAGTATTTTGTGTGTTGCTCCAGGGTAGATCTAACAGTTGCTTTTGTACAGCAATTTAAGACATCACCCAATAGTTCTATTTACAAGAAGCTTCTAACTTGTATGATTTGAATTTTTATTCAAGGACTTGTGATATGGTTAACAGGTAAATATGAAGCTGTTGCATGTAAAAAAAAAACCCATCTGCAATTGAATTCTGATACTGTATACTTTCTTTTATCAGGGGTTGTATATGTGAATCTAACTTTCACATATTTGCAATTTAGATATCAAAATTGTTCCATCAAGCTCAGCTGTATCGATTTATCAAGAGTATCAATTTATTTATAAACTGTTATACCGTAGCCCATCTTGTTTCCACCAAATCAGTTGACTTCATTGTCCAGTTTTCATTAGAAGGTGGCTGTGGTTTACATCAATAATCTGCGTGGCAGCATTCTGTTTAAGAAGTGGGATTGAATGGCAAGGGATACATTCACCTGCATGGATAATTAACAATAATCTTTTAATTATCAAATGTACAACTGACAACTCAAACAACTTAAAGAAGTATTAGCTAAGTATCAAGAAACACCAATTAGATTTAATTTCCTGATCAATTAACACTTGAGGAAGAAATCAGAATCTATTTGTAAAAGAAAGATGTAACTAATGCTGGGATATAAAGGAGCAACAGTTGCAAGCTGTAGACTTTGGCAGATTGAAGCCCACTGCATGAAGGAGTTGCTTCAGTGAAGGATAACTGCATTTCCATAGAGCTGTGTGCAATCACAGCCAAGATAACTTATAAAACCAAGCATTTGTGCCAGAATGCTGCATTCACAGTTGTCCTATGTCTGTGTATTCAGATATGTTTGTTTGCATGAACTGAACTGTTAACCAGAACGTGACAGTAACCACAAACATGCTGGCTGTCAGACCTTCAGTGTTCCAAAATTGACTGTAGCCGTAAGGTCAGTCTTGTTGACTGAAATATATTCTCAGTAGTTACATTTAATAATTCATCTGCATACAGTTAAATTTCTTATAATTTAATTGTCTATGTAAATTACAAAATTGATATTGTGTTCTAATGACATATTTAAAAACTCCCTTTATGGTTCAGCATTCACTTTGAAGCATTTCCTTTCATTTAGCAGAGGATATGATAGTTTTTTTTTAACTTACATTTGAACAGTTTTTGCTTTATAATTAAATTCTAGTCCTGAAGCATTTTTACAGAACTTTGCATATGATTATGATAAAATTTTCTTAAAGGAACATCCACCTCTCCTGACCATAGGTCGCAATCTGCATTCTCTGTACTCCAGTAGAACAAAATCTTGATTACATACATATGTACTTAGAAAATGAATTTCACCTATTTTTGGTATGGTAAAGCACCACATTTTGCATTAATCTTCTTGTGGCTCTCCATGAAGAAACTGCAAAATAGGTCAGTTTTGTCAGTTCGTCAGCTCCGGAGGATTTTTCTAGTTTATTCAATTTCTGGAATATCAACATTGTTGGCAAGACCAACACTTATTTCCCATCCTTCATTGATCTTAAGAAGAAGGGCGAGTCACCTCCCTGAATTACTGTGATCTGTTTGTTGAACATTGGGGTTTTAGAGGCATTGGGGGTGGGATCAGAATGGTGGTGATGCGTTGTGCCTGCTTATCCTTATCCTTTTATCCTTCTTAGTGGTAGAGGTCACAGTTTTAGGGAGTGTTGTCAGAGCAGTGACCTGATCAATCACTTACCCTTGTCTGACTGTTAGGAATCCCAAACTACTACTTCTTTTGGCTTTGGGCAACAATCTAAAACTCACACATCTTAGTCAAGAGCTTCCCAGAAGCCATTAAAACCCAAAGGGATTGGGAGCCATCTTCCAGCAGCCCAACTGCAGACAGATGTGGAACACTGGGATTGATCACAAGGACATCAAAACCCACTTTTAAAGAAGGGCACTTAACTATACAGCTTTAAAGAGTAATGTGTTAATCTTATATTTCTATATCTAATTTTATAAGTAATTCTCCAGTAATGTTCAATTAAGTTCTGATTTAGGACAAATAGTCCAGCGAGCAGAGTTAATGCATTTTTGATACCCAAAGTTGAAAGACTGCTCATGTCACATATGTTTAAACAAAACTTAACTGCCACAAGCCTGAAAATGATACATTTCCCATAAAATGAATATTTTATTGCGGCTGTATACATGATAGTAAGTGAGATAATTGGACTGATGTCAGAATGCCTATATTGTTCTGTGCTTTTGACCTCTGATACAAAGTTGATTACTAACTCGCAGTGCTGCTCGTGTACTTACCATGGCATCCCCTGAGGGAGAAACTCCGAGCAGAGTGTCAGACACATGAAGGAGATGGCATGGTGAGATAAACATATGTGCTATGTTTCCTGTTTTCCAAAGCAGTGTTTTATGTGGGGTATTAAATGTAGAAGAAGCAAGTGAAAGAACATTAGTTGGAATTGATTGATACTGCAGGAAAGAATAACACACACAAACGTTTTGTGAACAGAGTGACACGCTGTGCTTTTATTGTAGATGCTACTTCAAGTGTGCTTCATTGTGTTGTCTGAAATGGCTAGATCGTGCAATCCCTGGAGTGATTTCACTTTCCATTCCATCAGGGACTCATCATTACTTAACAAGTATGAAATTTATTGGCTTGAAATATTAGCCCCTCCAAGCAACTCCCTACCCACTTCATGCTAATCAGATCAATGTGTTCTTTTATACATTACTCTCGGCTACATCCGCCACTATACCGAAGAGTCTCCATTAATGTGCGGAAGTAGTACAAAAGATTCAAAGTGTTGTCCAATTTGTAAACCTGCAGATGGGAGCTGCAGAAAAGAAAGAATGCTTAGTCTGAGGGTGGCCAACTAATTAGGAAATTGAGAGATGCTATGCTAGACTAGATATTTGGATCAGGGGCCCACTGATGCTATTATTTGTGCTTATGAACATGAACAGCAGGAATAAGGGATCTTAATATGTCATTTGGACTCTCTCTCATGATTGTCCAGATGACAATTTGTTGGTATTAAGAACTGGAACATGGAGATGGTCATTTGGTTTGTCCTGGAAAACGAAGCTTTTGTATTGAGCTGATACATCTTCCTAATGGCCTTCCATGTTCTCCAGCTCCTTCTGCTCCAAAATGATTTCTATCTCAGGCACCAGGTCTGCTTGCTTCTGTCTTTTGGCTGGTGAGTTGTGCAACTTGCAATATACCAGTTCCGTAACTGGTTGGCATACACTCCAGAGTGTCCCCTGACTGATGCAGGCATTTAAGCTCATTTAGAGTGTTTTCCACTTTCAATATGGTATTTGTTTGGACCTTGCTTACGGATTCTCAACAACTTTAATTGAGTTTGAACTGGTATGAGGAGCCAGGGAAGGAAAAAGTAGCCCTTGTCCTCCAGGATCCATTTCTCAGGTCAACGCTAGCTTTTGAAAATGTCAGAAATTCGCCTCATGATTAATGACCTGCTGTTCATAGATTATGTGGAAACCCTCTGTTGATGGAAGCTCTCATGAGCACATGAATATAGTCTCCGCCTGTTATAGGTGTAGCGTTGGCACATATCAGACACAGCATGCTTCTTTCTCCTCTGAAGTCAAAATAAATGAATTGATTCTTGAAGCAGAGAATCTGGGCAATCTCTCTGGTGATCAGTGCAGAACTGTGAGAGATGACTCAAGTGAAGTAGTGGTCAGGAAGTTAGTGTTATTGTGGTCTTGACCTCCACAGAGACAGCGGAGTCCAATCAGGAGAGCATGGCCAAAGGTCATCTCTACAGTCTGTCAGATATTTCTGTAAAGACTATCTTAGAAAATGCAATCCTTAAAAGAACTGTATTGTTTTTGAGGCAGGCTTAAGCAACTTGTACACTGGGGGAATAGCCTCTTTGCAGATGGACATCATTACTTCTGACTCCCTGCGTGACCTGCCACGTGCAAGCTTGCCTCCAATAATGGAATGCTGCCAGCAGTGTTACCACTGAGAAACAGCAACTAGCTGTGGACATAGAACAGTACGCCACAGGAACAGGCCCCAGCCAATAATGTTGTGCTAAACTAATTAAACTGTAATTAAATGCCTGGTTAGCTAATCCCTTTAGCCTACATATTGTTCATATCCTTCCATTGTCTGCACCTTCATGTACCCATCTATGAGCCTCTTAAATTTTTATGGCTCTATCATATTTGCCTCATTAGCTCCCCTGGCAGCACATATCGGGTACCCACCACACTGTGTAAAATAAAACTTTCCTCACACATCTCCTTTAGGAAGAATTTTGAACAGAATGTATTCGGTGCAAAAGTTATCCAGAATCTTCTCCTAATGTCGGCAAAGTGACAATTGCATACTCAGAAAACCAGTACTGTAGCATGATACGCTCCTGCCGTGATGTCATAGTACTGAGCTTCACTTTGTTCCAGGCAGAAACATGACTAATGAGGTCATTAAGTACCTGCCTGTTGCTGGGAATAGGTTAAGCACAGGATGTGAATTGCAACCAGATGTCTGTTTTTCTTGTCATTGGCAGGTCTGCAGGCTGCATTTGCAGATCCTGTTCCTGCCCTTTCCTCTGAATGTCAAATTTCTAAACCACTGCCATCACGGGTGAAATGGAATGATTATGTGTCTTCATCATCATTGTCATCTTGTTGCTGCTGTACTGCTCTCCTTGGGTCTCTGATGACAAGGATAAAATCGTGATGAATCAGGTTGGGAATGTAAGATACAGTATTCTTAAACCATCTGCAGCTTTTAAGTAAAAGGATATCATGGAAAAGAAAAAGTGCAATTTGAGGAAGATGATTCAGAATGAAGAAATGATCAATGATTTATTCAGAATCAGAACAAGGCTTATTATCACCAACAAACAAATCGTGAATTTGTTGTTTTGTTGTAGCAGTACTGTGCAAGGCATGAAAAATGACGATAAGTTATAATATAAAAATAAATAAATAGTGCAAAATGGAATAATGTTAATGGGGTCATGAACCATTCAAAAGTCTGATGACAAAGAGGAAGAAATTTCCTAAAACATCTAGTTCAGCATGGGTCATCAGGCTTCTGTACTTCCTCCCTGATGATAGGAATGTGAAGAAGCTGTGTCCCAGATGGTGTGAGTCATTAATTCTTCACTTTGAGGTACCACCGTTTGAAGAGGTTCTTGATGGTGGGGAGGCTTGTGCCCATGGTGGAGCTAACTGAGACTAGCTGATGCTGTATTTTTGAGTTCCATACTAGGTAGCAATGCAACTAGTTAGAAGGCTCTCCACATTACATCTGTATAAATTTGCTAGAGTCTTTGGTGATATATCAAATCTCTTCAACTTCTTAATGAAGTGTAACCAGCCAATCTATCTCATTCCTTTACTCCTCCTCATCACCATCTGAGATTCTGCCAATTACAATGGTGTCATGGCTGAATTTATATTTGGCATTTGTGCTGTACTGGGCCACACAGCCAGGACTGGAGAGAGAGTAGAACAGTGGACGAAGCACAACTGGCCTGTGTTGATTGGCAGTGAGAAGGGAATATTATTACCGATTTGCATTAACTGTAGTCTCCCAACGAGGAAGTCAAGGGTCTAGTTGCAAATGGAGGTGCAGAGCCTCAGGTGTTCAAGCTTGTTGATTTAGAGGGATGGGATAATGGTGTTGTATGCCGAGCTGTGATCAATAAACAGCAGCCTAATGTATGCATTACTGAGCAGAGAGCCAATGAGATTGTGTCTGCTGTAGACCCGTTGTAGCACAAGGCAAACTGCAACGTGCCCAGTTTCCTGTTCAATATCTCTGGCAATGGGCACAGGATCTGCTATTCCAATAATGCTTAGTGCTCTCTCTTTTGAGTTAGGACATGCAGACGTATATGTATTCCCCTGCAATTATGCACAACCTGTTTCTGATAGTGTATCATCAAGAGTAATTCTTGAGTGGTAGTTGAATAGGTTCAATGGTTCAATTTAGTATCAGAGAATGTATACAGTATGCAACCTGAAATCCTTACTCTTCACAGACGTCTACAAAACAGAATAAAAACCCCAAAGAATGAATGACAGAAAATGTTAGAACCCCATATACCCCCTCCCATACACAGGCAGCAGCAAAAGCATCTCAACCCTCCCCCCTTCCCCCACTTGCATTAACTCCCACCACCCGCCAAGCAAGCAATAGCAAAGTCCCCAGACACCATGATCTAGAGTCCATCAAAAACGAATGTCCATCCCAATAATTCAACATCTCATACAGGCTCCTTCTCTCTCTAGCGAGGGAGAGAGAGATACTGCTGCTGCAGCAGACGAGAGGGAGACCGACAGCTTGTTGTTTTGGTGTAACAATCTGTAGCATCGCTTGTTTTGACAGCAGCATACAGTGCTGACTCGATGCTCCAATCTCCACGATGCTTCAGTCAGCAACATCCAAAAGGAATTGGGTCGTCCACGGGGCCGCACCTCGAAGGCACACTTCTTCCAGGCCACACCTGGAGATATCGAAAATGCCAGGCCGCTCAGCGAGTTCCATGGGTGAGAACCCACCACAGTGAAGAACCACAGTTTGAGTGCAGCTGTGGATCACAGACTCTGAAAGAACCCCAGCCACCTTGAAAAGAAAAAACAAAGACATTATAAGAGAAGAAATTAAACTGGTTCGCGAATGAACTGGAAGAAGCTGCCCAAGTCTGCAAAAACCTCTGGCACTATCCTTAGCTCCAAAATAATAATTATTATTAAAGTACATTTATGTCACCATGTACAACCCTGAGATTCAATTTCCTGTGGGCATACTTAGCAAATGTATAGAATAGTAACAATAACAGGACTAAGAAAGATCAACCAGAGTGCAGAAAACAAGAAACTGTACAGATACTAATATAAATAAATAGCACTAAATAACAAGAATATGAAATAATGAGATTGTCCTTAAAGTGAGATAATTGGTTGTAGGAACATTACAATGATGGGGCAAGTGAATGTTGTCATCCCCTTCTATTCAAGAGCCTGATGGTTGAGGGGTAGTAACTGTTCTTGAACCTGGTGGTGCAAGTCCTGAGGTTCTTATACCTACTACCTGATGACAGCAGTGAGAAGAGACTATGACTCTCTTCTCTGAATTGGTGAATACATGGCTCTATTCAAACAGAGTGGATGAGAGAGTTGAGAAAACAATGGGTCCTGAGTTACAGAGGTTAGTGATTGTGAAGGATGAAGATTTGGTGCATTAAGCTGAGTGGATAGTTTGCTGGATACATTCATTGACTTGCCCATACAACTCATGCTTTGAATTTATGGTATTGCTTCTGCTCCCACAGGTTGGACTGCCCTCATTGATGTTCATCACTTCCTGCTCAGATTGCCTTCTGAGTGTGTGTTTGGACACTACAAATATAGAATATTTCTCCAACTTTCCACCTCCTTCAGTCAACGTCATGTGTACCATTCCTTAGCATTCCTCATGTCAGTTTCACTTCCTGCACAACTGCTGGTACCTGCTCCACAAGGCGTTGAACATCACAGACTCATTTTAAATTGTGATTTCAGGCAGATTTTATCTGCACATAACTACCATGTGGTCTGTGGGGAGGGGATGGCAGCATGATGAAATGTCCCACTGACTGGCTTTAGCGTTTCCTTATCCTGTTTTTTCTGCAGGCTTACCATATTCCATAATCCCAGTGTATTAGTTCCCAACACATTACCACGGATGTGGTGAAAGTCGAGGCTGAGAGCAAAGTTAATTTTGTACTTGCCCAAAACAACATTGATTAAGTATACAGTGTGTTAAAGAGGAAAATAGAACCTTTTGAGCCAAATCCTCCCAGATCTGGCTTGCAGCCCATTGTATTCCCACAATGTCTTTCCGTTCAACCTAACTTGTTCTGGTGCTGGATGGCCAGACGGCCAACTCTGACCATTCTGTACCTGAGATACATCTACCGAAGCAGAGCAGTTTCTGAGAGGCATTTAAATCTCAGTCAAAATTCTTGAAGCAAAGAGGCAAACTGTTGAAGTAGATTTAAATAAGACACAAAGATCAATTTCAAAATGAAATAAAACATTAAAATACATTAAATTGTTGACTTAGTTAAATAAAGATAGAGGAAATCACCTACTTTCACCTTTTTTTCCTACAAGTTTAACAATCCCATTCAAATGTCTTATTTTTCAGTCCCACTATCACCTTACAGGACATGAGATGTTGCTCTGGCTGCACAATATGAGTACTAACTTAGTCAAATACTTCACTTTTAGAGAGATCACTATATTTATGTCAAATTTACAAGAAAGTACTTGGTAACCTTTTAGAACTCCATTTAGATTTTTGAAGCCAAGTTATTTGCTTTTATTAATACTACACCAAATGAAATATGTAAAAGCTGTTAGTCCTTGTAATTTAATGGGCTAGTGTTTCTCCATTCAAATGTCAAGATTTTCAGATACCCACAGAAACACAGAAATATTAAATTTCCTGGCTGCCCTATGCTGGCAATTTTTCAATTGCTCTTTTCCACTGACCAGAATTCAGTTGCAGATTGTAAAATTGTAGCAACTCTTCAACCAGCAGTATGCCATCCGTACAGGTAGGATGATTCCATTCCATTTCAATAGAGAGAATCTATTTTATCAGAATGTTGAGTAATTGAAGCAAAAAAAAAGTTGCAGGTTCTGGAAAGCTAAAATAAGTACAATATTTTCAGTAAAAGCTCAGTTATGATGAAGGGACATAGATTGAAAATTTGGCTGTTTTTTTTCTCCATTGATACTACCTGACCTGCAAAGTATTTCTAGCACTAATTGTGTCTTTGTTTATACATTATGTAATTTGTATTAATAATTAACTTAATTTATTTTTTTTCTTTTATGTGTCTTTAAATGGTTCTGTGACTTCCTTGTTTATTTTTAAATATTCCAATTTTTTTCCAATTATTTGATGGATAATTATATTTTCTGAATGTTACTGAATGTCATGAACGTTCCCAAACATTCTGCAGAACAAGTGCCTTAGTTGACTGCCAAACACTCCATGGTGGGACTTTCTCTGACCCTTTCTCCTCACACAGACAAGGTGATAACATTTATGTGGGTTAATTACCATCAAAAGTACTGTAAGAGGTAAATTCAGACAGTTTTCATAACTTAGTTGTAAAGGTAATCAGGTAACTGCCCCTTATAGCCAGGTTTCATTGACAGGTCTCCAGGTATAATATTTTCTTCCTTTTGTGCATTACATGAGCTAGAAACATAGAAACAAAGAAAACATACAGCACAACACAGGCCCTTCGGCCCACAAAGCTGTGCTGAACATGTCCCTCCCTTAGAACAACCTAGGGTTTACCCATAGCTCTCTATTTTTCTAAGCTCCTTGTAGCCATCCAGGAGTCTCTTAAAAGACCCTATTGTTTCCACCTCCACCACTGCCCCTAGCAGCCCATTCCACGCACTCACCACTCTGCGTAGAAAACTTACCCCTGACATCTCCTCTGTACCTACTTCCAAGCACCTTAAAACTATGCCCTTTCTTGCTAGCCATTTCAGCCCTGGAGAAAAGCTTCTGACTATCCACATGATCAGTGCCTCCCGTTATCTTATACACCTCTATCAGGTCACCTCTCCTCCTCCATCACTCCAAAGAGGAAAGGCCAAGCTCACTCAACCTATTCTCATTCGGCATGCTCCCCAATCCAGGTAACATCCTTGTAAATCTCCTCTGCACCGTTTCTATGTTTTCCATGTCCTTCCTGTAGTGAGGCGACCAGAACTGAGCACAGTACTCCAAGTGGGGTCTGACCAGAGTCCTATATAGCTGCACATTATGACTCAGCTCTTAAACTCAATCCCATGATTGATGAAGGCCAATGCACCGTATGCTTTCTTAACCAATGAGTCAACATGTGTAGCAGCTTTGAGTGTCTTATGGACTCGGACCCCAAGGTCCCTTTGATCCTCCACACTGCCAAGGGTCTTACCATTAATGCTATATTCTGCCATCATATTTGACCTACCAAAATGAACCACCTCACAGTTGTCTAGGTTAAACTCCATCTGCCACTTCTCAGCCCAGTTTTGCATCCTATCAATGTCCCATTGTAACATCTGACAGCCCTCCACACTATCCACAACATCCCCAATCTTTCTGTCATCAGCAAATTTACTAACCCATCCCTCCACTTCCTCATTCAGGGCATTTATAAAAATCACAAAGAGTAGGGGTCCTAGAACAGATACCTGAGGCACACCACTGGTCACCAACCTCCATGCAGAATACGATTCATCTACAAACACTCTTTGCCTTCTGTGGGCAAGCTAGTTCTGGATCCACAAAGCAATGTCCCCTTGGATCCCATGCCTCCTTACTTTCTTAATAAACCTTGTATGGGGTACCTTATCAAATGACTTGCTAAAATTCATATACACTACATCTACGGCTCTACCTTCATCAGTGTGTTTAGTCACATCCTCAAAACATTCAGTCAGGTTCGTAAGGCATGACCTGCCTTTGACAAAGCCATGCTGACTATTCCTAATCATATTATGCCTCTCCAAATGTTCATAAATTCTGCCTCTCAGGATCTTCTCCATCAACATACCAACCACTGAAGTAAGACTCACTGGCCTATAATTTCCTGGGCTATCCCTGCTCTCTTTCTTGAATAAGGAAACAACATTTGCAACTCTCCAATCCTCTGGAACCTCCCCTGTCCTCATTGATGATGCAAAGATCATTGCCAGAGGCAATCCTTGCTTCCCACAGTAGCCTGGGGTACATCCCATACAGTCCTGGTGACTTATCCAACTTGATGCTTTCCAAAAGCTTCAGCACATACTTTTCAATATCTATATTCTCAAGCTTTTCAGTCCACTGCAAGTCATGCTTACAGTCACCAAGATCCTTTTCCATAGTGAATACTGAAGCAAAGTATTCATTAAAAACCTCTACTATTCCCTCCAGTTCCATACACACTCTTCCACTGTCACACTTGATTGATCCTATTATCTCACATCTTATCCTCTTGCTCTTCACAATCTTGTAGAACGTCTTGGGGTTTTCCTTAATCCTGTCCACCAATACCTTCTCATGGCCCCTTCTGGCTCTCCTAATTTCATTCTTAAGCTCCTTCCTGCTAGCATTGTAATCTTCTAGGTTCCTATCATTACCTAGCTTTTTGAACTTCTCGTAAGCTCTTCTTTTCTTCTTGACCAGATTTACAACAGCCTTTGCACACCATGGATCTTGTACCCTACCATCCTTTCCATGTCTCTTTGGAATGTACCTACTCAGAACCCCACACAAATATCCCCTGAAAATTTACCATATTTCTGCCATACATTTCACTGAGAACACCTGTTTGCAATTTATGCTTCCAAGTTCCTGCCTGATAGGCTCAAATTTCTCCTTACTCCAATTAAAAGTTTTCTTAACTTGTCTGTTCCTATCCCTCTCCGATGCTATGGTAAAGAGATTGAATTGTGATCACTATCTCCAAAATGCTCTCCCACTGAGAGATCTGACACCTGACCAGGTTCATTTCCCAATACCAGATCAAGTACAGCCTCTCCTCTTGGAAGCTTATCTACATATTGTGATGAGAAACCTTCCTGAACACACTTAACAAACTCTACCCCATCTAAACCCGTCAATCTAGGGAGATGCCAATCAATATTTGGGAAATTAAAATCTCTCACCACAACAACCCTGTTATTATTGCTCCTTTTCAGGATCTGTCTCCCTATCTACTCCTCGATGTCCCTGTTACTATTGGGTGGTCTATAAAAAACACCCAGTAGAGTTACTGACCCCTTCCTATTCCTAACTTCCACCCACGAAGACTCCATAGACAACCCCTCCACGACTTCCTCCTTTTCTGCAGCCATGACACTATCTCTGATGAACAGTGCCATGTTCCCACCTCTTTTGCCTCCCTCCCTGTCTTTCCTGAAACATCTAGAGCCTGGCACTTGAAGTAGCCATTCCTGACCCTGCATCATCCAAGTCCCTGTAATGGCCACAACATCATAGCTCCAAGTACTGATCCACACTCTAAGCTCATCCGCTTTATTCATGATACTCCTCACATTAAATTAGACACATCTCAAACCATCCAACTGAGTGAGTCCTTCTCTATCACCTGCCTATCCTCCCTTTCGCACTGTCCCCAGCTTTCTCTATTTGTGAGCCAACCTTCCTTTCCTTAGTCACTTCAGTTCGGTTCCCACCCACAGCAATTCTGGTTTAAACTCTCCACATTAGCCTTAGCAAACCTTCCCACCAGGATATTGGTCCCCCTTGGATTCAAGTACAACCCGTCTTTTTTGTACAGGTCACACCTGCCCCAGAAGAGGTCCTAATGATCCAGAAATCTGAATCCTTGACCCCTGCTCCAATCCCTCATCCATGCATTTATCCTCCACCTCATTCTATTCCTATACTCACTGTCACATGGCACAGGCAGTAATCCCGAGGTTTCTACCTTTAAGGTCCTGCTTCTCAACTTCTTTCCTAACTCCCTGTAGTCTATTTTCAGGACCGCCTCCATTTTCCTACCTATGTCATTGGTACCACAACCTCTTTCTGTTCTCCTTCCCACTTCAAGCTGTCGTGGACTCAATCAGAAATATCCCAGACCCTGGCACCTGGGAGGCAAACTACCATCTGTGTTTCTTTCCTGCGTCCACAGAATCGCCTGTCTGACTCCCTAGCTATAGAGTCCCCTATCACTACTGCCATCCTCTTCCTTTCCCTACCCTTCTGAGCCACAGGGCCAAAATCTGTGCCAGAGGTGTGACCACTGTTGATTCTCCCAGGTAGGCTGTCCCCGCCACCCAACAGTACTCAAGCAGGAATACTTATTATTAAGGGGACAGCCACTGGGGTGCTCTCTAGTACCTGCTTCTTGCCCTACCCTCTCCTGACTGTTACCCACTTCTCTGCCTCCTGTGGTCCCAGGGTGACTACCTGCCTATAGCTCCTCTCTGTCATCTCCTCACTCTCCCTGACCAAATGAAGGTCTTCAAGCTGCATCTCCAGTTCCCTAACGCTATCCCTAAGGAGCTGCAGCACAACGCACCTGGTGCAGATGCGTTCATCCAGGATGCCAGGTGTCTCCAGGACCTCCCACATCTGACACCAAGCACAGAAAACCAGCCTCACATACATACTCTGTCTCTATTTTAAACAGATAACCTACCTGGCCTCGAGCCTTTATTGCCAAAGCCCTGTTGAGCCAAAGCCTTCCTACTCTGTCTCCCACTACTCTGTCGCTCGCTCTGTAAATCTGTCTTCCTTTTAAACTATTCCCGCTGTTCTCACTGCCCGATCGCCACGCGCTTGTGCAGTCATGCCCCGTTCAAACTGCTGAAGAAATAACCATCACCTTTTCAACTCTGCTTGCTTTTAAACTCTTCTCACTGTTCTCACTGGCCGACCTCCATGCACTTGTGCAGTCGTGCCCCATTCAAACAGCTGAAGAAATAACTTCAATGAACTTCAAACTTGAATCTTTCTCTAGGTACGTGAACATTGACATAGGATAAAATTATTGTTTTATGAATTTATAAAAATTGGTAAAATCTATCTGATATATATGAATTGGATTTCATGATGTAATGAAAATATTTCATTATTGTAATTTCTCAAATATTATACTCCATGAGTTGTAAGCAAAATGCAAGAAGTATGGAGAATTTGAGGTATGCATATTAATTATGCTCCCTGGAAAGTGTAGTCTATTAACAAACAGTAAAATTGAATTTTATTTGAAAAGTAATTTATCTTCTGCTATAAGACTATGCATTTCAAATTAAATGAGCCTACTTTTCATGGTTCTATATATGCATGGATTTTTTGTGGGGAGGTATAATCTATGGAGTACAGTTCCTTGGTATGTGTTTTTTGGAAGCTAGGAATGTTCCACTGTGGTACCTGATGTGGCTTGCATTCTTGTGGTGTTGCACCAAATATGTTTTACTCAAGAAGTCGGCATGCATGTGACTAATAATTTGTGGAGAGTAGGCAGATCATGTCATCATGGTGGTTTCAGCTGAATGTTGCTATTTTGAAGGTCAGTATTCCAGTTAACATCATATCTTAATTTGACTTAACTGAGAATGCACACAGTTATCTCCTTTGGCTATGCACTTAGCACCTCACAGTCTTTTGACTTTTACCACCAAGATGGACAAGGGCTTCAGGTGCATGAGAACAACATCACTTCCTCTCACTGCCACCTTTCACAGGGGCTGGCAATAAATACTGATCATGCTGGTGACACCTACATTCCAAACGATGAATCGAAAAAAGAATCACTTGTAAATTCCTTAGTGCCCATTTCCCCTTATCCCACGGTTTCCCCACCGTTTCCTAATCATTACTACTTCAATGGCTGCAGCATAAGTGGAAGAAGGCAATTGGTTTTCATTGCAGCAGACAGCCTTAAAAGACAATTTCAAGTTAGCTGTGAGACAAATCATAGAAAGGCTATTGACGGAATATATGTTGACATATCTACAGTTGCATATATGAATTCTTTTCTATTGCTCATGAAGTACGTCAAGAGAATGCTCTCTTGGCTGTAGCGCCCCAAGACCCATAATAGTGGTGCAAGACCTTTTATTAAATGTCAGTGTTTTCTCCCATTATTCTTGATGCTGTCCACATGGCAGTCATCAGTATTCCTTGTTTACCTTTGTTTTGTGTGTTGTTCCCTGCATTCACCTTTCCAGCATTAATCACAGGTCATGCACACTTGGGGCTAAGTCGAGAAGGAGGTGAGGTGAGGTGCAAATTAATATCACTTCGGAAACTAGGTACAAGCAGTTATCTGTTCAGTCTCCCAAGCTTCTTCCACCTTTCTGTAAGACCAGGATGTATTGCAGTCTAACCCTGTAAACTTACTTTAGCTCATATCCCTCAATATCTTTGTTTAACGTTGACCTCTGATTTTATATGTACTATCTATCTAGCACCAGCCTTTACATGTGGAAGTTTTCTAGTTTTTGAAAATGTTACTTACAGTTTTCAAATCAGAATTCCTAGACTGCTAAACCAGCACTAAAATAGGTGGTAGAGTGGACAACGAAGAAGTTTATCAGAACTTGCAGGGGGATCTTGATCAGTTAACTAAGTAAACGAAGGAATAGCAGATAGTTTAATTCAGATATGTGTCAGGTGCTGCATTTTGGAAAGTCAAATCCAGGTCAGACTTCCACAATGAACATCAAAGTACTGGGGAATGTTGTAGAACAGAGGGAATCCTGAAAGTGAAGCCACAGAAGATGGGGGGGGGGGGGGGTGAAGATGCCTTCATCAGTCAAGCCATTGAGTATAAAAGTTGAGAGGTCATGGTACAGTTGTGCAGGACACTGGTGAGTTGACACTTGGGAATATTATGCTCAGTTTTGATCATTCTGCTATAGGAAGGTGTTAATTAGCAGGAAAGAATGCAGGAAAGATTTATAAGAATGTTGCCGGGTCTTGAGGGACTGAGTTAACAAATTTCACGACATATGGCAGTGATATTAAATCTGATTCTGATTTTGAGTTATAGGGAGAGGTTGGACAGAATAAAGCTTTATTCCTTGGAACGTAGGAGACTGAGAAGTGATATTAAAGAGGTGCACATAGCGGGATAGGGCAGAGACAAGGCGAATGTTCTCAGTTTTTTACCCAGAGTTGGAGAATCATGGACTAGTGAGTCCAAAAAGGTGAGAGGAGTAACATATATAGGAACTTAAGGGACACCTATTTTTACACAAGGGTGGTACCTGTGTGGAATGAGCTGTCAGAGAAAGTGTTTGAGCTCAGGTACAATAATAATTTATAAATGACAGTTGGATTACACTTTGTAGAAAGGTTTGGGAAATTGGCAAATGGGACTGGCTTGAGTAGACCAGCCCGACTGAAGAGCCTACTTCCATACTGCATAACTCTGTGGCACCAGATGTTGTTGCCAAGTATGCAACCAGTCAGTTTCAGTATTTTGAAAATTTGGTCGAAGTCAGTCAACCTTCAAACGTTCAACCTTAAATCATGTAATCTTATATTCTAAACTTTGGAGAATAAATGCTATTCTGTGTGTTTAAGCTCCTGGGCTGCACTTACGCTAGAATGTTCTTTCTATAAAGTACAATGATCAAAAACTGAGTGTGAAAGTTGACAACTTAAATCTCTGTGGATTTCAATTATTTCTAGTTTTTCTTTGTTTATTAAGTTAATTCATTTATGTGTAATGTCTAAAAGTGACATCATATGTAGCTACACTGAAAACCATTAGCTGTACTGTTTTTTATCCATTCCCTCCATCTCTGGCTATCTCTTTCCTATTTAATCCTTTCATCCATACAGCTTGAATCCATACAGCTTGCCAAGCATCCTGTCATTGGGAAATTTGGAATTGGGGCTTTCTCAACATCTAAATTGTTATTGAGTAAAGTGAAAAGTTGAAAGTATACAAAATAAATCCTTTGTAAGATATCACTTTTCACATCCTTTCACTCTGAGTAACTGTTTATTGTGTGTGCTCTCTTTCCTGCTACTCAACCATCTCCCAAGCCAGAACATAATGTACAATCGTTACCATGTGATTGCATTTTAACTTGCATCTTTTATCAGGGATTTTAGCAAGTAACCTTTTATGCACTAGCTATCTTATGTGTGCAATATGTGCCTTCTGCTGTGTATGACTGTTGGTACTGTGTTTTGCATCTTGGACTTGAAATAGACTAACACTATTTCGTTTGACTATATTCATGTATGGTTGAATAAGAATTAAACTTTAACTTGAACTTAACCTGTAGACATCTATTGACATGCCTTACACAGTGAATTCACCATATCTTCAAAAGAAAAGTCTATCAAGTTTGTCAGTCATGACAGGTTTCCCTTATATCTACATTAATTTTCTCTGACCAGATGATATTTTTCAAAGTTTGTGTCATGTGATTGTAGAATTCACTGTAAACAGTTTTTGTCTCTGTAAACAGTCTTTGGAACTTATTTCAAAAGTTATCCTTAAAACATGACAGGAGTAATTAGAAGTAATTAAAAGTTGTCCCAACTTTTGTTGAGTGTGTTGCAGCCATCAAATTCTAAATTTGTGTATATTTACAAAATACAATTAAGTTGGTCAGTAAAACTATTGAAAATCTTTTCTTTGTACTTTTGTCAGTTAAATAAGCGTTCATGTGAATTAGCCATATCACACATTTTTGTTTTTATTACATTTTGAAAAATATCCCAACTTTTCTGGAAATGGGGTTTGTAGTTAGAGAAAGAAATGGGACTGGTTAAAGTTCTAATTTGAGCAGGGTTAACTTTAATGGCATTAGACAGGAGAGTGCATAAGTTAGATGGAGAGGCTGGTAGCAGGTTTGTAGTAGGGCTAGTAGTAGGGAATGTTCAGGGACAAAATGGTGCTGATGCTTTGGTCTGAAAACAAAAGATGAATATGTAAATTATAGGCAGCTGAGATCAAATAAATCCCTTCATTGAAAGGAATAGAGAATTGCATTTAAGAAGGAAGTCAAGACAAAAAGAGGACTCTAACAAATAATGTAAAGGAGAATCCTAAGAGCTTCTATAAATATTTTAAGAGTAAAAGGGTAACTGGGGAGAGAATAGGTTCCTTGAGAGTCAGTATGGTCTCTGTGTACAGACCCACAGATAGGCGACAATAAAAAAATAACTATCTCTCATCTGTATTTACTGTCTAGGTCATGAAAGCTAGGGAATTTGGGAATTTTTTCCCTTGTCATAAGCACAAATATTTGGATGAGAATGCTGGTGGTGTATTTAGTAAATTTGTGGAGGGCACCAAAAGTTCAAAGGTTTAAAGGTTAATTTATTTTCAAAGTATACGACTCTGAAATTCTCCTTCTCTGGGTAGCCATGAAACCAGAAAAGAAAGAAAAGCAGCATGATCATCAACCCCAAAATCCCACCCCTCCCCGCACAAAAATATACACAATGCAGAGGACCTGGGTAATATTGTCCAGGTCAGCAGCAGGCTCTCTCCTCTCTGGTAGCAGAGCAATCAAAAGACAGTTAGCCAGGGCTCACCTTCTGCATTCACCTTGATGCTTCATTCTCCTTCATCACTTTAATTGATGCACAATAGACACTTTAATTGGTGAAATGGAATTAAACATTGGCTTGCGTCCTGTCCTACAGCCTGCCGACATGAGGTTCACACGCATTGGCTCTTTCTCCCAGAATCTTCTCGGAAACTGCAGAGCATTGCAACACCCAATCGATCTATTTTGAATTGTCACAACTAAATTTTCATTTTTGAAACATTTCTCACCCATTTTGAGGGGGAAAAAATGACAGTTTGTGCCAAAATACTGGAAAAATAATGAAATGGAGTAAAGGAAATCAACTTATTTTTGCTGGAAGTTGGTCCAGATCTCTTTGGAAGCAAATCTTATTCTGGCACTGATGGATTACTTAAATTATTTTAACTTCTTAACTACTTCAGGGAACCCTTTTACCATTGCCTTCCTGCTCTAATGGGAGAGACAAAATGCCAACTGCTAAGGCTTATGGCATAGATTTTGCAGGGAGAGCCCCATTCCAGCTCTTGCAGCTTGAATTCTGTAGTACTTTGCATTTGTTTTGATTTGATTTGATTATGCAGTCCATTGTAGGTCTGTAGTCTAGTGTAGCTTTCTCTGTGTTGTGTTTTTTTATTACGTAGTTTGGTTCTAGTCTTTTGTACTGTGTCATGTAAACCATGGTCCTGAAAAACATTGTCTCATTTTCACTATGCAATGTACCAGCAGTTATGGTCGAAATGACAATAAAAGTTGACTTGACTTGATTTCATAGGCCAGTTTTGCTTGTTGAAAACTTCCTGGACCAATCAACAAGGTCCTGTGTTGTGCTCAGGCTACATGTAGTATAATCAGAGCATATAGCTGTGGGCAGACCTGCTGAATGAAAGTTTTACAGATTGACCCTGGTATAACTTCAAAAGTACCTCATTAACTTTAACTTTTGCTTTGGGATGTATGAGGTTGCTAAAGATAATATATCATTGAAAGTTTCTTCCTAGATTGGACATGGATTTCACTCTCAAGTTTGAAATTCATACCTTTTATGGAAAAGTGGTTGCCTTAATTATAAGTAACAGAAAGTGAAGCAGGGGAGTGAATGAGTTATATCTAAATGTAGTTTCTGAGGTTAGACCTGCTACAAGGATTTATGAGCTCATTAATTTTAATAGAAATTTCAGAGGTGCAAGAAAGTTAAGGGTTTTACACTAATTTGAATTATTTATAGTTGTAGTATTGCATTAATTTAAATGTTTTAGTGATGTTGCATATGCAATCATTCAGGGTAATTTGATCTGTATTAGGACCTCTAACAGTTTACAAACACCAGTTGAACGATTTGGCTAGAGCGGTTGTACTTGCTCAAAGGATAGTGTCTCACTATCAGTTATGGAGCATAAATGATCACTCCTTTTACTGTCTTTAAGTCTAAATGAAACATCTTAATCTCTGAAATATGGTCATTACCATTTTTTCTAATGCTTTCAGTAAGAATACATTTTTGGCTTTTATCTGTGCTTTAGGCTAGACTCTCCATAATTAGTTAGACAGAGTTTCCATTTATCAGGCAGCTGTATCTTATTCCCAAGTGGTTTATTACTAGATGATAAGTTTTAATGAAAAAATATGATCAACAACCATTGTATTCAATAAATTTGAGTCACTTTCCCCTAAAACTAGATATTATTTCCTAACTTGACTAAACTCCCCTTCATGGATCAAATTCTACTTGGCATTTTTGAAGCAAAACTCTGGGGCCATCTTCCTTATGTTTCAGCTTGTCTCTTGCCTTCTGCATATTCAGTTGAAATGTGGAAGTCAGAGACAGGGTGGAGGTCTGATATCAAGACAGATTTAATTTCTGATATATGGTTTGCTACTGAGTCCAGTAGTGGAGCATTGATTTACTGGGGTGAGAACTAAATGTACTTCTGCATCTTCAGCTATGCAAGTAGCACAACTTAAGTAGTTGAAAACTGAAAAACAAGTGTTCTGTTTATTTTTCTTTATCTTAATTTCTAACTTTTTTTAACATTTTGCACTTAATAAAAATTAAAATAGTTTGTCAGAAGCATCAAAACATCAAAGGATATCAACAGCGGTATACCTAAAGACCATTAGGACATTCTGGGAATTGGTCCTCGGGATGTGCCATCTGAGACCTTTCAAGTTACTTATAGTGTCTTGTATGCCATATTGTGCCAACTGTGGAAACTGGATCTCCCGAGCTAATCAGTCCATGAGATGTCAAAATAAGTCCAGCCAAAGGAAGAGTAGGCAGCCTTTGTTTATTTTTTTATTAAGCTACAGCACAGAATAGATCCTTACAGCCCTTTGAGACACGCCACTCAGCAAACCCTGATTCACCCCTAGCCTAGTAATAAGACAATTTGCAATAACTGATTAACCTACTCTTTGGTACATCTTTGGACTGTGGGAGGAATTTGGAGCACCTGGAGCATTGCACAGGGAGGATGTACAGGCTCCTCAGATGACATCAGAATTGAACTCCAAATTCCAATGCCCCAGGCTGTAATAGCAGTGCGCTAACTGCTACCATGGTGCCCATATAGTTGACCAGCAAAGTGCACATTTTATTTAGGACAAAGAAAAACTTTGTGACTAAGCTGATTATGAATGGCTCAGCAGTGGTTGGGATCTGTAGAACTGTAGAACTCTGCAGTCTATTCAGAATTGACTTATTACTTGAAGTAAATTGACATCAACTTTTATTTACTACTTTTTCCTGCATATTGTGACAATCAAAAGCTAACTTAAAGGACTTCAACTGGAATTAATGGAGTGCCAAAGTACCAAATCTAAAATACAAATATTTTTATAATCTAAACACATTAAATCACAAAGGAGGAGGCTCCAGGAACACTCTCGCCATTAATTTATGGCACAAACAATGTCATGAATTCGAAAGGCAAGTTTGAGGTTTTTGTAACCGGCTTCAACCAGAACTGCCAAGTAGATAAATCATCTTGGCCTCCTCCTGAGGTCCCTATCATCAGAAAAATGAGGCTTAGTCAACTTGATATGTTCCATATGATATTAAGAAACAGTTGTGCAAAATAAAGCAAAGGAAATGAGACCTGGCACCATCCCAGATGTCTGGATGTAGTTTTGAAGAATAGAGCTGCAGAACTGACCATTTTAGGTTCCACCTAGAACACTGACCTCAATAAAGATTTGGCCTAAATCTGGACAAAATAGGAAATTTGATACTCCTCAAATCAACTTTTGCAAAAGAACAAAATCTCATGAAATTGAAGACACCGCAACTCAAGGGGAAAATGCTCCATTTGGTATAATTGCATCTCACAGAAAGATGTTTGTGGGTGAGGAAGTCAATCTTGTCAGTCTCAGGCTTATTGCTGCAGATTGACCCAAATATCTTCACTTGCTTTATTAAAGATCTTCCCTCTCTAACAAGGTTATAAATAGTAATATTCACTGATAATTGCAGAATGTTCAATTTAATTTGCAGTCCTCAGATTATAAAGTAGTATGGGCTTTGTGCAGTAAGAATGGCCAGCATTTAGGCAAATAGAATGTTAAATGGTGGGAAACATTTGGATACAATGACAGACTGTGGCCATATCCAACATGATAAACTCCATTAACATTCAATTACATTATCAAGACTGAACATCTTGTCACCAAAACTGAAATCACCACTTGTGTATTTCCATTTACCAAAAACAGCTTCAGCAATGTAACTACTTTTCAGTAAGGCCAGGAGAGGAACTGGTTATCTTGTGATGAGTGATTCAGCTGACTCCCCAAAGCCTTTCCACAAAATCCACAAGGAGTAACTCACATGCACGGAGGAATTCTTTCCACATGTCTGCATGAGTGCGTATTCAACAATGTGATGCAAATTCAAGAAATTCAGTGCCATCCAGGGGGAAAAAAAAACAACCTTTTTGATTGACACCCAGTCTAGTACCCTATATGTTCATTTTTCCCACATTGCAATTAAAGCATGAACCATGGACTAGGTAGTAGCAACACTCAATGGCAGCAAACCCAGGGTATCCATCAAATAGAAAGTCAAGAGATGGAATTGCAGGGCAATATCTCCCCAGCTTCAGGTTACCCCCAAAACACATTTCATTTCTTGGAATTGCCTTAAAAAAGCACAGTGAGATGGTTGAGTTATAAAATTTGAAAAGACACAGCACAGGCTTGTTCGGGAAAGGACAGAGACGGTTTTAAAAAAAGGCAGGAAACAGATTAAATTCATGGGTTCATAAACAGTAAGTACCAGCTGATAATAATCATAAATAATGAAAAAACAGAAATGGCTGACTATATCAGAAAGATGGATGCGTTCCATTGCACACAAAATAACTGGCTATTGTGTGCTGAGCAAATTGAGCAGTATCTTGAAGCAAATGAAATAGCTAATGAAGAGCAAGTGCTGGTTTTGCAGAGAGCTTTGGGTGTAAAAGCATGTAGATTGCTGAGAAGTCTGACTGAGCTTTGCTGATATCATGAAAGTAATGCAGGATCATTGAGAACCAAAACCATTGTTGATTGCAGGATGTTTTAGGTTTCATTAAGTGGAATCAAAAGGAAGGAAACTGCATTTCAGGTTACATGGGTGATTTGAAGAGATTGTCTAAGCTTTGTCAGTTCAGTGATGAGAGAATCGTTTAGTTTGTGCAATCTTACAAGA
Organism: Hypanus sabinus; assembly: GCF_030144855.1. Taxonomy (NCBI): domain Eukaryota; kingdom Metazoa; phylum Chordata; class Chondrichthyes; order Myliobatiformes; family Dasyatidae; genus Hypanus; species Hypanus sabinus. The sequence continues at coordinate 49,730,274 of NC_082722.1, forward strand.
AAACATTCATAAATGTCTCCTAACTGAAGCAAAATTCACATTTAAAAGAGCAGTTGAAAATGTATGTATCAGTGGACAGGGCAGAGAGAATCACAAGTGAGTTGCAGTCAGGAATGTAAGTGTGTGTGAGCAGAATTACAACATCTAAACAGAAACCTGCCTGGCCGGGCAAACTGTTTTACCCTTGTGGCAGGGGCTCACTTACAGCAGCCCAGTGCAGGTTTAAAGGTGAAACTTGCAAAAAAAATTTAGGTTACTGATGCACCATCAATAACTCACTCTGAGACGTAAAGGCGAGATATCGGCTTTTATTGACTGGAAGAAGGAACAAGCAGTGAGTGACCACCATACTACATCCTGGAGACTGAGAGGCCGGGCTCAGGCCTCAATCGCCTTTATACTGGGGTCTGTGGGAGGAGCCACAGGAGCAGTCAGCAAGGGCGTGTCCAGACAGGTATATGTAGTTCACCACAGTTACCTATAAAGAGCATGTCAGGCAGACAAAAATAAATAAACTGCACAGGGAAGACAAAAATATCAAGTTGCAGTTTCAAAAAGAGCACTAATCTACATCCTGTTGCTGAAAATTCTGATAATGATGAGAGTGACACAGGACTGGATAAATACCCTCTGCCCAGGATAGAGAATATCTTTGCAAACCTTTCTGGAGGGAAACGCTTTAGCAAGGTGGACTTAGCTGAGGCCTACCTACAGATGGAGAAGGAGCTGAGGCCTACCTTCAGATGGAGATGGATGAAGAGTCCAAAGTGTTTCTCACCATAAACACTCACAAGGTAGAGCAGTAGATATAGTGTATATGGAAATCAGAAAGGTATTTAATAAGGTTCCCCATGCAAAGCTCCTTCAGAAAATAAGGAGGCATGGGATCCAAGGAATACCTTGCTTTGTGGATCCAGAATTGACTTACCAACAGAAGGCAAAAGGTGGCTGTAGATGGTTCATATTCTGCATGGAGGTTAATGACCAGTGGTGTTCTGCAGGAATCTGTTCTAGGACCCCTCCTCGTGGTGATTTTTATAAATGACCTGGATGAAGAAGCAGAAGGGTGGGTTAGTAAATTTGCTGATGGCACAAAGGTTGGGGGTGTTGTGAATAGTCTGGAGGGTTGTCAGAGGTTACAGCTGGACATCAATAGATGCAGAACTGGGCTGAGACTTCAACCCAGATAAGTGTGCAGTGATTCATTTTGGTAGGTCCAATTTGAAGACTGAATATAATATAAATGGTAAGACTCTTGGCAGTGTGGAGGATCTGAGAGATCTTGGGGTCCGTGTCAATAGGACACTCAAAGCTACTGCCCAGATTGACAGTGTTGTTAAGAAGGCGTGCGGTGTATTGGCCTTCATCAACCGTGGGATTAAGTTCAAGAGCTGTGAGGTAATGTTATAGCTATATAAGACCTTGGTCAGACTCCACTTGGAGTACTGTGTTCAGTTCTGATCACCTCATTCTAGGAAGGATGTGGATACTGTAGAGAGAGTGCAGAAGAGATTTATAAGGATTGGATTGGAGGGCGTACCTTATGAGAATAAGTTGGATGAACTTGGCCATTTCTCCTTGGAATGACGGAGGATGAGAGGTGACCTGACAGAGGTGTATAAGATGATGAGAGGCATTGATCGTGTGGATAGTCAGAGGCTTTTCCCCAGGGCTGAAATAGCTAGCACGAGGGGCATAGTTTTAAGGTGCTTGGAAATAGGTACAGAGGAGATGTCAGGGGTAAGTTTTTTCACATGGAGAATGGTGAGTGCGTGGAATGCACTGCCGGTAGCGGTGGTGGAAATGGATACAACAGGGTCTTTTTATAAGCCTCTTGGATAGGTACATGGAGCTTAGAAAAATAGAGGACTATACGCTATGAAAATTGTAGGCAGTCTCCAGAGTAGGTTACATGGTCGGCACAACATTGTGGGCTGAAGGGCCTGTAATGTGCTGTAAATTTCTATGTTCTACATTCTAAATGGCTTTGTCACTATAATAGGCTTATTTCTGGTGTAGCATCTGCACCTGCACCCTGACAGGAGGCTATGGGTCAGGTGCTGCAAGGTTCCCCAGGCATTCAGTGTTAACTGGATAACGTCATTATTACCAATAAGGATGACAAGGAACACCTCCAAAATCTCAAGACTGTGCTTAAAAACTGGAGAAGATGATGGACTCTGAGTACAATGCAACAAGTGTGAACTAATTAAATTAACCATCACTTAATTTACTAGAATGTTACCTGGGTTTCAGCACCTAAGTTACAGAGAAAGGTTGAACAAGTTAGGTCTTTATTCTTTGGAGCATAGAAGGTTGAGGGGGGACTTGATAGAGGTATTTAAAATTATGAGGGGGATGGATAGAGTTGATGTGGATAGGCTTTTTCCATTGAGAGTAGGGGAGATTCAAACAAGAGGACATGTGTTGAGAGTTAAGGAGCAAAATTTTAGGGGTAACACGAGGGAATTTCTTTATTCCGAGAGTGGTAGCTGTGTGGAACGAGCTTCCAGTTGAAGTGGTAGAGGCAGGTTCGATATTGTCACTTAAAGTAAAATTGGATAGGTATATGGAAAGGAAAGGAATGGAGGGTTATGGGCTGAGTGCAGTTTGGTGGGACTGGATGAGAGTAAGTGTTCACGGACTAGAAGGGCCGAGATGGCCTGTTTCTGTGCTATAATTGTTATACGGTTAACATGTTCACACCATTGACACACAAGGATTACACAAGTCTGCTGTGAAAATTCAAGCAGTGGTGGATTCCCCAAGCCCGAAGGATGTGTCACAGTGCCTTCCTTTTTAGGATTTGTCAACTATTATAACAGGTTCCTGCCAAACTTGGCTACTGTGTTCTAACCCCTGAACTCATTAGTGCAGACCAGGAAGAAATGGCAACGGATAAAGCAGTGTGAGATGGCTTTCGAAAAGTCAACTGAAATGGTGATGTCAGACACTACATTCACAGATCATGATCCACGTCATCTAGTGAAACCTGCATGTGATGCCTCGCCATACTATGTAGGTGTAGTCATGCCACGTTTCGAGTGATGGAAGTGTATCCTCTATAGCCTTTGCATCGCATTCCCTTACCACTGCAGAGAAAAAGTATGCACAGATTGACAGGGAGGCCGTGAGTATGATTTGGGGTATTTCAACCAGTACCTGTATGGGAGAGAGTTTACGTACATTACTGATCATCAACCACAAGTGTCCATTTTCAATCCACAGAAGGGTGTTCCACTAACAGCTGCAGCACGAATGCAGAGGTCGAATTCAAGGGGACAGCTAATCATGGGAATGCTGATGGATTGTCCCATTTACCCTTGGAAAATCAATTGCCTGAAAAATTAACAAAAGAGGATATTCCTTTTGATGTATTCACTCTAATGCAAATCAAAAGTCTCCCTATTATGGCAGTGTTATCCAAAGGGAAACCATAAAAGTCCCTGCACTGTCTAATGACTACATGGTCACTCAAAATAGCTGGAATGTATAGCAGAAACTCCAGTTCCCCCATTTTTACCAGAGCCAGCATGAACTTGCCTTACTATATTGGGGATTGAGAGATGTTGTACCATCCAAGCTGATAGCTAAAGTGTTAGGGGAGCTACATACAGGTCATTGAAGTGTGGTCAAAATGAAAGTGTTAGTTCAAAGGAGATTCCTACAAAAATTATTCCAGGATTGGATAGCTTGTCGTATGAAGAGCATTTGATGGAAGGTTCTGGGCCTGTATGAGCAGTAACCTCGTTGAGACCTATCAAATGGTGAAAGGCTTTGATAGAGTGGATGTGGAGAGGATGGTGGGAGTGTCTAAGGCCAGAGGACACAGCCAAAGAATAGAAGGGGATCCTTTTAGAATGGAGGTGAGGAGGAGGAATTTCTTTAGCCAGAGAGTGGTGAATCTGTGGAATTCTTTGCCACAGCCAGCTGAGGAGGCCAGGTCTGTATATATGTTTGAGGCAGGGGTTGATAGATTCCTAATTGGTCAGGGCATAAAGGGATATGGGGAGAAGGGAGAAGATTGGGCTGAGTGGAAAATTGGACCAGCCATAATGAAATCACGGAGCAGACCCGATGGGCCAAATGGCCTAATTCTGCTCCTATACCTTATGGTCTTATGGCTCAAAGCTTTGTCTGGTGGCCTGGGATTGATTAGAAAATTGGGTAGCTTGCCATGCACTGTTCAGGATTCTACTGTATCCAGAAGAAAGGTATACTTAGCTGTCAGAGTTTCTTTGCACACCTAGAGTCAACTCATATAACCGTCATGGAGGAGGCCTGGGTACCTGAAATTGTTTCACAGCCTCAAGTCTCACTTACCAAGCAGAGTGAACTCCCTGGTTAGGAAAGTTGTTATCCCACAAAGATCAGAAATCTTCCACAGCAATTGAATATTTAGGCCTAAAAGAGACAAATTAAAATTGACTATGCTGTGGTGTCTGTATAGTAGTTGTATTATATAGTATACTGTGTATATAGTTGAGATGTATTCTACATTGGAGTTTATAGCTAAGCAAGGAGAAGTGTTGTGAATTTAATAATCAGTAAGATTTGAATAATATTGTAAATACTGTATATTGTTTGATTAAACATTCTTTATTTAAAGAATTCATCACCTGTTACATGCAAAAGTACTTGAACAGCCTATGTCACCCGGCAACCATGTCATTAGTGTGCATCTCGCTAAAAGTAAAATCAAAGTCACGTTTTCCTAGGCTCCTTAGCTGTATGTTCTGCAGTTATAAACCATAACGATGTTGTCATGGGGAAAACATAAAATCTCCTTACAGACTGCAGCAGAATTGAAGCAGGAAGCAGTCATTATACTAATAACTATGCTATCATTTTCATTTCATTTTTAATCTTTTTTTATTGATTTAAAAATATATAAAGCCAAATACAAATCAGGACTACGCAATCAAGCCATCCTTATGAAATAGTAATTTGGGTCACTGTTGCAGCAAATGTTGAGAAAGTCACAGGCTTTGTGGGTCAAATGTTTTAAACAGGTTCTGACATGATGAAGGGTGCATTGTTGTGTCTAATTTTAAGGAGGCATCCTACTCTCATCAGATTGAAACCAGCCTGGTGTAGTACTAAGCGATCTCATGTAGAACCAAGCTAATCAAGCCAGAAAGATGCTAGGTGTGAAAAGGGAGGATGAAGGAGACATTGGACTTTGGGTGCAGTGGTGGTGATCACAGCATTGCTGGAAACATATGCTGTAGAAATACTACATATTTACTCATTCCTTTTGTAGTCAGATTTTATTTGAGAGAAAATCCACATTACTTGTTGTCTTATATGATATTTCAAACTACCAGCACATATGAAGGAGGAATGGTGGTGTGTTCAGTACACAATCAAAATCATACCTGCAGAAGCAGTGTACATTACTGGTGGTGTCTGTTTGGCAATATAATACTTAAATAGGAAGGTATTTCTGTTCCTGTTGAATGTAGTTCTCTGGACTTCTCTTGTATAGCTCATAGTTTTAGCTCACAGTTATTTTATGCTAACAGGTTAGAAAAATACTAGTGGAGACAGAAAAGCCTGAAAATTTGCTGAGGCATCTTCAGACATTTTCTTCATTCATTTACCGCTTGTTCATGATGGGTATATCTCAGTTAGAAATGTCATGTGCAAATTGAATTGCTGGTAATTAGTGACTGTGGTGACCCACTTTCTGCGCAGGTGAACCGGCTCACAAATAGCCAGCGCGCGGGGGGAGACTTTGGTAATGCACCTCTGACGTCATTTCCACCCAGAGAGGGCAGGCGCTAGGGATTAAATGCCAGCGCCGCGAAGTTTGAATAAACTAGCCTCGAAATGACTTACCGACTGTGTGTAGTACATCGCTACATTGGTTACCCCGACGGTCCAAACGGGATTTGGACCAAAGATGACCGGCTCTTCATTTGTTCACGCAGTTTCGCTAAAACTCCCGACTTCGTGGATGCTGCGACCACGCGTGTGGTTTAGCCAAGCAGAAGCCCAGTTCCAGATTCGGCAAATATCCTGATTCCACGTGTTACTACCACGTGGTGAGCGCCCTTGACCAGGAGACGAACGCCCAGGTTGCGGATTTCATTCAGTTCCCCCTGGAAGAAGGCAAATATGAAGCATTCAAAGTGCTGCTCATTGGGACCTTTGGCCTCTCACGGCGTGAGCGGGGTGCCCGCCTGTTTCACCTGGATGGTTTGGGAGACAGACTGCCATCAGCATTGATGAACGAGATGCTGTCCCTGGCTGATTGACACAAGCCCTGCCTCAAGCGTTCCTAGAACAACTGCCCAAGGACATACATCTGCTGCTGGCCGACGCAGATTTCAGCGACCCCGGAAGGTGGCGGCCTGGGCAGATGTGCTGTGGAAAGCCAAGAGGGAGAGCGTGGCGTCTGTTGGTCAGATTACCAGGCCGTGGACCAGACCAGGCCTGGCAGGGGGGCACACACAACACAGAGGCAGGAGTGAGGAGGCCAGAGAACAGTGGTGTTTCTACCACCAGCGGTGGGGCACAGAAGTCCGTCGTTGTCGCCCGCCCTGCAAGGGCCAGCTGCCACTAATGACTATGGCGGCTGGCCACCAGGACAGCCTCTTGTACGTCTGGGACAAACAGTCGGGATGCCGCTTCTTGGTCGACACCGGAGCGAAAATCAGCGTCTTGCCCCTGACAGGGTACGACACTTGCAACAGGAAGCCAGGACCCACCCTGAGGGCCGCAAACGGCAACACGATACGGACCTATGGCACCTGCACAGTTCAGCTGTAGTTTGGTGCCAGCCGGTTCACATGGGACTTCACACTGGCCACGGTGGCCCAACCACTCCTGGCGGCAGACTTCTTGCGAGCTCACAGCCTGCTGGTCGACTTGCAAGGGAAAAGACTGGTACATGCCGAGACTTTCCAGACATTCTCCCTGGGTGAAGCCAAGTTGCCGGCCCCACACCTGGACTCCATCACGCTGTCGAACAACAAATTCACCAGAATCCTGGCGGACTTTCCATCGGTTCTGGCACCGCAGTTCACGACAGCCATGCCCAGACACTGGGTACAGCACCACATTCCAACCCAGGGACCACCCCTCCATGCCCGCACACGAAGGCTCCCCCCAGAAAGACTCCGCCTGGTGAAGGAGGAGTTGAAGAGAATGGAGGAATTGGGGATTGTACAGAGGTCCGACAGCCCATGGGCCTCCCCCCTGCACGTGGTGCCCAAAGCAGCCGAGGGCTGGAGACCATGCAGCGACTACCGCAGACTGAACGAAGCTACAACTCCAGACCACTTCCCCGTGCCGCACATACAGGACTTTGCAGCAAACCTTCATGGGGCAAGAATATTTTCCAAAGTAGACCTTGTCTGGGGATACCATCAAATCCCGGTGCACCCTGAAGACATCCCCAAAACAGCACTTATCACCCCGTTCGGCCTGTTCGAGTTCCTCCGAATGCCGTTCAGCCTGAAGCATGCCGCACAGATGTTCCAGCGGCTCATGGATGCGGTGGGACGCGACCTGGACTTTGCGTTCATCTATTTGGACGACATCCTTATAGCCTGTAGTAGTCGCCAGGAGCATCTGTCCCACCTCCGCCAGCTCTACTCCCGCCTGAGTGATTTCAGTCTCATGATCAACCCAGCCAAATGCTAGTTCAGTCTCAATACCATCGACTTCCTGGGCCACAGGATTACCAAAGACGGGGCAACACCTCTGCCTGCCAAGGTAGACGCAATCCCCCACTTTGCCCGGCCCAACACGGTCAAAGGCCTGCAGGAATTCGTTGGTATGGTGAACTTTTACCACCGTTTCCTCCCCTCAGCAGCTCGTATCATGCGCCCTTTGTACACCCTGATGTTGGATAAAGGCAAGGACATTACTTGGGACGAGGAGGCTGCGGCTGCTTTCGTTAAAGCCAAGGAAGCCTTGGCAGATGCCGCGATGCTGGTGCACCCCAGAATGGACGTTCCAACTGCACTCACGGTGGATGCATCCGACACAGCAGTCGGTGGGGTGCTGGAGCAGCTCATCGAGGGGCGCTGGCAACCCTTGGCTTTCTTCAGCAAGCACCTACGACCACCTGAACTCAAGTACAGTGCTTTCGACCAGGAGCTGTTGGCACTGTATTTGGCAATCCGGTATTTCAGGTACTTCTTAGAAGGCAGCGTTCACGGACCACAAACCGTTGACCTTTACGTTCACGAAGGTGTCCAATCCCTGGTCGGCTCGCCAGCAGCGACAACTGTCCTACATCTCTGAGTACATGACGGACATCCAGCATGTCTCGGGAAAGGACAACGTGATGGCAGACGCACACTCCAGACCAGCTGTCCAGGCCCTGTCCCTGGGGGTGGACTATGCAGCACTGGCGGAGGCGCAGCAGGCAGACGACGAGATGCCCAGCTACAGGACCGCAGTCTCGGGTTTGCAGCTGCAGGACTTTCTCGTAGGCCCAGGTGAGAAGACCCTCCTGTGTGACGTGGCTACCGGCCAACCTCGCCCTATCGTCCCGGCAGCCTGGAGGCGGCAAGTTTTTGACTCCATACACGGTTTGGCGCACCCACCTTTCAGGACAACTGTCCGGCTGGTCTCCAGCAAGTTTGCGTGGCACGGACTTCGCAAGCAGGTCAGTGAATGGGCCAGAACGTGCGTGCAGTGCCAAACAGCCAAGGTGCAGCAGCACACTAAAGCCCCGCCGCAGCAGTTCGAACCCGCCCACCGGAGGTTCGACCACATTCACGTGGATATCTTGGGCCCCCTACCAGTGTCCCGAGGAGCACGGTACCTCCTAACTATGGTAGACCGGTTCACGAGGTGGCCAGAGGCAGTCCTGCTCACCGACACATCTGCTGATTCCTACGCCCGAGCACTGATTGCAACCTGGGTAGCATGCTTCAGGGTACTGGCCCACATTACCTCCGACAAAGGCGCCCAGTTCACCTCCAGCCTGTGGTCGGCTGTGGCCAGCCTGTTGGGAATGCAGCTACACCACACAACTGCCTACCACCCACAGTCGAACGGACTAGTGGAGCGTTTCCACCGTCACTTGAAGTTCGCTCTCATGGCCCGCCTGAGAAGACCTAACTGGGTGGACGAGCTTCCCTGGGTCCTGCTTGGAATTCGCATAGCGTCCGAAGAGGATCTGCACGCCTTGTCGACCGAGTTGGTGCACAGCACACTCCTGGTCATCCCAGGAAAGTTCATACCAGCCCCAAGGGGGCAAGAGGAAGAACCCACAGCAGTCCTGGACAGACTACGCGAAAGGCTCAGCAATCTGGCCCCCGTACCAACTTCACAGCACGAACAGACACCGACCCACGTACCCAAGGACCTGTAGAACTGTAAGTTTGCATTTGTACGAAGGGGCGGACACCAGGCACCGCTACAGCGGCCGTACAAGGGGCCGTTCAAGGTGATCAACAACAATGGGTCCACGTACGTTCTGGACATTGGGGGGAGAGAGGAGGTTTTCACGGTGGACAGACTCAAACCAGCCCATGTGGACTTGGCGCAGCCGGTCGAGGTTCAGGCACCGCAGTACAGAGGCAGACCTCCCAAACAGAGGCTAATCTAGACTGTGGACATTGGGGGGGTGTATCGCCAGTTCTGGGGGTGGGGGGGTTATGAGGCGACCCACTTTCTGCGCAGGCGAACCGGCTCACAAATAGCCAGCGCACGGGGGGTGACTTTGGTGATGCACCTCTGACGTCATTTCCGCCCAGAGAGGGCGGGCGCTAGGGATTAAATGCCAGCGCCGCGAAGTTTGAATAAACTAGTCGCGAAACGACTTACCGACTGCGTGTCGTTATTTCAGCGCTGTGTGTAGCACATCGCTGCATGACCTTCATTTTTATTGAGATGGTTGATCTCAATTCCTCATAGTTTGAACCCCGGTATTCTTCGAATAATGAAATCAAGAAAATGTCATCCATGTCTCTTAATCCTGCTTGCCATCTGTTGTTGGAAGAGTGCGAAAGTAATTGAGGGTAGAAATGAACTTGGTGCCAATTTCCAGCCAGTTCACCCTTGTGGTGAATGGTCTAACTGAACATACTGGCTCTACATGAATTTTAATCCCTTGATGGAGGTACTTTAAGATTCAAGACAATGTTTTTTTGCCACTCTTCAGCTCATGAGTGTTGAGGATAAGGAAATTAATTTTACTCTGGATCTGATACTGCATTAAAAACACAATAAACATAAATGTAAAAGCAATCTTAAAACACAATGTGCAAGTTTCTGAGAGTACATAAGATTACGTATACATCAGATTAGCTTGTATGTATGTAAACTTATATTAGTTTAGACTCCTTGTACCTAAAGCCACACTCGGTGTAGGAGTATCTGTATATGAAGCGTCTCTGACAGGAAATGGTAATGACAAAGTGACAGTTGGCAAGAGGAGCTCTCCTAAGTAGCAGCAAGGCATATGAAAACAGAGTAGGGCAGTGATTATGTTTGTGTCCCTTTGAGGTGTGGAGTGTACACATGAAGTGGCAATGCCTGAGGGATAAAGGGTGCTCATTTGAGATTACCAGAGGAACAATTTTTTGAACATTGTCCATAAAATGAAAACAAGCAAGACAATAACATATCATTTGGTGAAGTGAGCCACAAGCTTTGGCCCTATATACCAGCCAGATCACCATGCCAGAATATGAGAGACATGTTTGCTGCTATGAAGGATAGCAGTTTTTATTTGAAATTTGTAAGCAGGTTATGCTTCATCATCCAGAAAATTCAGTGAAAGATGCCTTCATGATTAAAATGTATTATTTTCACTAAATGTGCAGAAAAAAAACTGGAAATTCACTTGCTAGTTAATTAATATGTTGAAGAACACTGGAGACTGTCCTATTTTAAATCTAGTGCTGTGCAACAAGGAAAGGGAAAAGAGGCGCTGAGACTGAGCATAACAGGATAGAATTTTACCTTAAATTTTAATGTGATATTGTTTAATCTGAAATCAGGATTTTCAGTCTGAACAAAGGAAATGATGAAGTTGAGGGGCAGGTCACCTGTCCTGGTTTGGGTAATTGTATTGAAAATATGACTGTGGACTGGCAATAGCTTGTAATGAAAGTGGTCCAAGCATACTGAAGAAATTAAAGACAACATTGAATTTAAGGAAAAGGTTTATAAAGTAACCAGAAATTGTAGAAAGCCTGAGGGGCAAGAATGTTTTCAAATTCATCTGAAGGTGAACAAGAAATTGAGAATGTGAGAAACAGAAAATTGTATGAAACCTGCTAGATAAATAAAACGAACAATTGGTCTTTCTGAAAGTGAACAGTCCTGCAAAGGATACGTGGATCTTCCACAGACAAAGTTAGAAGAATTCATAATGGGAAATGAGAAAAGGGCAGCAGAATTAAACAAACAGCATGCATCTTTCTTCAAAACAAGAAAACTTCCTTTGTGGAAAAGGGAAACAAGGCCCCTGTGCACATCTGGAAATAAAAGAAGGAATTATAGGATAGGACTAATGTGGCAGATGTTAATGATGTTGTAAACTGATTAATCCCAGGAATTTTGAAAGATGTAGCTGTTGTGATAATGGATATCCTGTTATCATCTTCCAAAATTCAATACGTTCTGGAATGGACCTGCTGACTGCAGGGTACCAAATGGGACCCCACTATTTAGAAAGGAAGGTGGGAAAACCAACTACTGACCTGTCATGATGACGTTGGTAGCTGGTAGATTACTGAAAACTGTAATAAATTATCCCATGACAAGAACTTCAAAAATAACAAAATGCCTGAACTGAAACCAAAGAGAGGAACACATGTGGCACCTAAGGGTAACAAGCAGTGATTAATGGGGCATTATAGGAATTGGGTTTTTGGGCCCCAGCCGTTCACAATCTATATCAATGGTTTGGCTAAGGGAACCAAGTGTAATATTTTACCAATGACACAACTCAAAGTGGGGATATGTGTAGTGAAGAGGAAGAAAAAAGGTTGCAAGAGAATATAAACAAGTTAAGTTAAGCAGCAGTGTGGCTGATGGGACAAATCAGGAAAAGTAGGGGGGGGGGAGAAAAACAAAAAAAAAGCTTCTTTAAGATGAGAAAATTGGCACATGCTGGAAATCCAAGCAGCACACGCAAAATGCTAGAGGAAGCAATCCTGATGAAGGGTCTCAGCCTGAAATGTTGACTGTACTCTTTCCCATAGATGCTGCCTGGCTTGCTGAGTTCCTTCAGCATTTTGTGTGTGTTGCAAGCATTTTTAAAAGGGAGAGAGATTAGGGAAAGTTCTTGTTTGCTTGGACTTGGGTACCCTTGTTCACAAGTTGGTGAGAGCCAGTTTGCAGGTGCATGGGCTTTTTGGGAAGTCGGAGAGTTCAGATTTGTTCATTTACTTGTTTATCACGTAGACATAGACAGTGAGCTACTTCATTTGCGTTAACATCCAACACAACCTGAGAATGTCCTGCATGGCTCACTAGTGTCGCCACACATTTCAACGCCAAAGTAGCACATCCATTCTGTTCACCGAAAAACACAAACAATAACAACGATAACAAAACAACAACAAACCTCATTCCAACCTCCCACACACCGATAGTCATCCAACCCCAGGACAGACTGCCTTTGGCTGCCCATGGACATGCCAACTGCAGACAATGGTACGTTGACTTCTCCAGTGGGTTCACAAACTCACAGATCTAGGCTGCTGGCTATCAGGTCTCTACTTCCAGAATTCCTATCGCCCTCTGGGCTTCAGTCTTCAGTATCGACCCCTAGACTGGCTGAAGACAACAAATGGGGACCCTAAACTGCAGGCCTCAAATACTGAACTCTCCAGTGACTAGGAGCAGGACACTTGGCCTCAACCCCCTGTTTTTGCCAACCCATGTACCTAGGGGGACCCTGGCCCTCATTCTTCTTGATCACATAGAATTGCAATTCCAGAACCCATCCAAAACTTGTTGACATGATGGAGTGGGGGGAGCACCAGCCCTCATCCACACTAGACCACTAGGCCACATCCTACCATGGATGTCGGATGTTCTTGTTCATATATCCATGTTGCTAGCATTCGGGTGCAAAGCAGAGATCTAGGATCTGGCCTGACCTCTGACTCCCCCATGTCCCTGTCCCTAAGCCCTAACCTGACCCTAATTTACCTCTCTGCCCCCTAAAACAATCCTTCCAAACTTACAAAGCGGTTAAGTCAGCAGAAAGCACAACTTGGAGCTATCTTGACCAGAACCTCAATCACATTTTTGCTGCAGAATTTGAGCAAAGAATAAAGTTGTCTTTTCTTTCTAAAGCCTTTGGTGAGACTATACTCAGAACACTTTGCCAAAGTTTGGTCTCTTTACCTAGAAGAATTTACCTAGAGAAAGGATAATGAATATTTATCATAACATTTCTTGCATTGGCAGGTCAGTGATATGAGGAAAAATAAAGTAGGCCAGCCTTTTATTTACAATAGTTTAGAAGGATGTAAGGCAACCTCACTGAAATGTTTAAAATTTGGTAACGGCTTGAATGACTGGATGCGGGGGAGCTGGGGAGTTTACTCCTAGGCAATTTGCAATTTGAATGAAAGAATTTTACCTCATTTAACAGGTGGTGAATATTGGAGAGCAATGAATTACTCTATTAAAACCATTGGTTGATAACTTCCTGAATATTAAAAGAATTAAGAGCAGTAGAGAAGAAGAAAATGGTTTTTGAGATAGAATCAGGATTATTGTCACCGGCATGTGTCATGAAATTTGTTAACTTAGTAGCAACAGCTCCGTACAAGACATAATGTCAAAGAAGAGAAACAAATAAAAACTAAAAATAATAATTATAAATAAATCTATCAATTACAGTATACATATAATGAATAGATTAAAAATTGTGCAGAAAAAGAAATAATATATGTATATTGAAAAAGTGAGGTAGTGTCCAAGGGTTCAATGTCCATTTAGGAATCGGATGGCAGAGGGGAAGAAGCTGTTCCTCAGTCACTGAGTGTGTGCCTACAGGCTTCTGTATCTCCTACCTGATGGTAACAGTGAGAAAAGGGCATGCCCTGGGTGCTGGAGGTCCTTAATAATTGCCTTCCTGAGACACCGCCCCGTGAAAATGTCCTGGGTACTTTGTAGGCTACTACCCAAGATGGAGCTGACTAGATTTACAACCTTCGGCGGCAGCTTTCGGTCCTGTGCAGTAGCCCCTCCATACCAGACAGTGATGCAACCTGTCAGAATGCTCTCCAAGGTACATCTACAGAGGTTTATGAGTGTTGTTGACATACCAAATCTCTTCAACCTCCAAATGAAGTATAGATGCTGTCTTGACTTCCTTGTAGCTGCATCTATATGTTGGGACCAGGTTAGGTCATCAGATATCTTGACACCTAGAAACCATAGAATACTACAGCACAGGAACTTGAAACTGTTCACTCTCTCTACTTCTGATCCCTCTATGAGGATTGGGATGTGTTCCTTTGTCTTACCCTTCCTGAAGTCCACAGTCAGCTCTTTCATCTTACAGACATTGATTGCAAGGTTGCTGCTGTGACACCACTCCACTAATTGGTGGAGTAAACTTAAGAGACTACTGGACAGGTATATGGAGGAATTTAAGGTGGGGAGTTATATGGAAGGCAGGGTTTGAGGGTCAGCACAACATTGTGGGCCATAGGGCCTGTAATGTGCTGTACTATGTTCTATGTTCTAACTGGCTTATCTCATTCCTGTATGTACTCTTATCTCCATCCAAGATTCTACCAACAATGGTTGTATCATTAGTAAATTTACAGATGGTATTTGAGCTATACGTAGCCTAGAGGAATACCTCAAAAATAGAGGATTAGTTTGTTCTTGTTGAATGGCAAAGCAGACTTGAGCCTCAGAAGTAGCTTATTAGTGCTCCCAGTTCTTATGTTATCACAATGAACTTATGTCCAAGATGACTAAATGGTATTGAGAATAAGTCAGAACCAATTAGGCCACAGTAAGGTAAAACCCTGTTGTATGAACACATGAAAAGAACAATATCAACCTAAATACTATGCTAATCCCCAAATTCATAAATTATTTCCAAAGTCATATAGAAATACTCTGATATGTCAAATAGAAAAAGAAAGTTGCAGCTAATGATAAACAGACAGCTATCAGAATGAATGGGTACACACACAGCTAACAGAATGAATGGGGGTACATACAAATCTCAGAATGAACAGGTACACAGATAGCTCTAAGAATGAATTGGTAGACAGCTCTCGGAATAAACGTGTACGCAGAGAGCTATCAGAATGAACATGGGTTCAGTCAGTTCTCAGAATAAACGGGAATACAGACAGCTCTCAGAATGACAGGTGAACAGACAGCTCTCAGAATGAACGGGGATAAAGACAGCTCTCAGAATGAACGGGGCTACAGACAGCGTTCAGAATGAACGGGGGTACAGACAGCGCTCAGAATGAATGGGAATAGAGTGTCTTTTCAGAATGAACAGGTGTTCAGACAGCTTTCCGAATGAACGGGAATACAGACAGCTCTTAGAATATACGGGGGTACATACGGTTATCAGAATGAACAGGTGTTCAGACAACTCTCAGAATGAACGGGGATACAGACAGCTCTCAGAAAGAACGGGAATACTGACAGATCTCAGAATGAATATATACACAGACAGCTCTCAGAATGCACCGGGATACTGACATCTCTCGGAATGAATGGGAATACAGACAGCTTTCAGAATGAACGGGTGTACCGACAGCACTCAGAATGAACAAATGTACAGAGAGCTCAGTGAATGAACGGAAATGCAGACAGTTTTCAGAATGAATGGGAGTACAGGCAGCTCTCAGAATTAACGGGGGTACAGACAACTCTCAGAATGAACAGGGTTACAGACAGCTCTCAGAATGAACGGGGATACAGACAGCTCTCAGAATGACAGCAATAAACAGTAGAATGAACAGGTGTTCAGACAGCTCTCAGAATGAACGGGGATGCAGACAGCTCTCAGAATGAAAGGGAATTCAGACAGCTCTCAGAATGAACGAGGATACAGACAGCTCTCAGAATGAAAGGGAATTCAGACAGCTCTCAGAATGAACGGGGATACAGACAGATCTCAGAATGAACAGGAATACAGGCAGCTCTCAGAATGAAAGGGAATTCAGACAGCTTTCAGAATGAACGGGGGTACAGACAGCTCTCAGAATGAATGGGAATATGGACAACTCTCAGAATGAACAGGAATAAACAGTAGAATGAACAGGTGTTCAGACAGCTCTCAGAATGAACGGGAGTACAGGCAGCTCTCAGAATGAACAGGGGTACAGACAACTCTCAGAATGAACAGGAATAAACAGTAGAATGAACAGGTGTTCAGACTGCTCTCAGAATGAATGGGAATATGGACAACTCTCAGAATGAACAGGGATAAACAGTCCTTTCAGAATGAACAGGTGTTCAGACTGCTCTCTGAATGAACGGGGGATACAGACATCTCTCAGAATGAACGGGGATACAGACAACTCTCAGAATGAATGGGGGTACAGACAGCTCTCAGAATGAACGGGGATACAGACAGCTCTCAGAATGACAGCAATAAACAGTAGAATGAACAGGTGTTCAGACAGCTCTCAGAATGAACGGGAGTGCAGACAACTCTCAGAATGAACAGGAATAAACAGTAGAATGAACAGGTGTTCAGATAGCTCTCAGAATGAACGGGAATACAGACAGCTCTCAGCATGAATGGGGGTACAGACAGCTCTCAGAATGAATGGGGATACAGACAGCTCTCTGAATGAACGGGAATACAGACAGCTCTCAGAATGAACGGGGATAGAGACAGCTCTCACAATGAACAGGTATACAGACAGCTGTCAGAATAAACGCGGGTATAGACAGCACTCAGATAGACACGTGTACGGAGAGCTATCAGAATGAACGGGGGTACAGAACACCGTCAGAATGATTGGGTGTACAGACAGCGCTCCGCATGAACAGGAACACAGAAGCTCACAGAATGAATGCCGGTACAGAAAGCTCTCAGAATGAACAGGAATACAAACCATTATCAGACTGAATGGAATTACAGATGGCTCTCAGAATGAACCGGTGTACAGACTGCTGTCAGAATGAACTGGGGAACAGAATGCTCTCAGATTGAACGAGGGTACAGACTGCTCTAAGAATGAACGGGGGTACAGACATCTCTCAGAATAAACAGGAATATACACTGCTCTCAAAATCAACAGCTCTGAGAAAGAATTGCAGTAAAGACAGCTCTCAGAATGAACGGGAATACAGACAGCTCTCAGAATGAACGGGAATACAGACAGCTCTCAGAATGAACGGGAATACAGACAGCTGTCAGAATGAATGGGGATACAGACAACTCTCAGAATGAACAGGGATACAGACAGCTCTCAGAATGAACTGGGATACAGACAGCTGTCAGAATGAACGGGGATACAGACAGCTCTCAGAATGAACTGGGATACAGACAGCTGTCAGAATGAACGGGTGTACCAACAGCACTCAGAATGAATATGTACACAGACAACTCACAGAATGAACGGGTGTACAGACAGCTGTCAGAATAAACGGGAGTAGAGAAAGCTGTCAGAATGAAAGGGAATTCAGACAGCTCTCAGAATGAATGGGAATACAGACAACTCTCAGAATGAACGGGAATACAGTCAGCTCTCAGAATGAACGGTAATACAGACAGCTCTCAGTATGAATGGGAATACAGACAGCTTTCAGAATGAACGGGAATACAGACAGCTCTCAGAATGAACGGTAATTCAGACAGCTCTCAGAATGAATGGGAATACAGACAGCTTTCAGAATGAACGGGAATACAGACAGCTCTCAGTATGAATATATACACAGACAGCTCTCAGAATGCATGGGGATACAGACATCTCTCGGAATGAACGGGAATACAGACAGCTTTCAGAATGAACGTGTGTACCGACAGCACTTAGAATGAATATGTACACAGACAGCGCTCAGAATGAACAGGAATACAGACAGTTCTCAGAATTAACGGGGGTACAGACAACTCTCAGAATGAATGGGAATAAAGAGTCCTTTCAGAATGAACAGGTGTTCAGACAGCTCTCAGAATGAACGGGAGTACAGACAACTCTCAGAATGAACAGGAATAAACAGTAGAATGAACAGGTGTTCAGATAGCTCTCAGAATGAACGGGAATACAGACAGCTCTCAGAATGAATGAGGGTACAGACAGCTCTCAGAATGAACGGGAATACAGACAGCTGTCAGAATGAACGGGGATAGAGACAGCTCTCACAATGAACAGGTATACAGACAGCTGTCAGAATAAACGCGGGTATAGACAGCACTCAGATAGACAGGTGTACGGAGAGCTATCAGAATGAACGGGGGTTCAGAACACCGTCAGAATGATTGGGTGTACAGACAGCGCTCCGCATGAACAGGAACACAGAATCTCACAGAATGAATGCCGGTACAGAAAGCTCTCAGAATGAACAGGAATACAAACCATTATCAGACTGAATGGAATTACAGATGGCTCTCAGAATGAACCGGTGTACAGACTGCTGTCAGAATGAACTGGGGAACAGAATGCTCTCAGATTGAACGAGGGTACAGACTGCTCTAAGAATGAACGGGGGATACAGACAGCTCTCAGAATGAATGGGAATACAGACAACTCTCAGAATGAACGGGAATACAGTCAGCTCTCAGAATGAACGGTAATACAGACAGCTCTCAGAATGAACGGTAATACAGACAGCTCTCAGAATGAACGGGAATACAGACAGCTCTCAGTATGAATATATACACAGACAGCTCTCAGAATGCATGGGGATACAGACATCTCTCAGAATGAACGGGGGATACAGACAGCTCTCAGAATGAATGGGAATACAGACAACTCTCAGAATGAATGGGAATACAGTCAGCTCTCAGAATGAACGGTAATACAGACAGCTCTCAGAATGAACGGGAATACAGACAGCTCTCAGTATGAATATATGCACAGACAGCTCTCAGAATGCACGGGGATACAGACATCTCTCGGAATGAACGGGAATACAGACAGCTTTCAGAATGAACGGGAATACAGACAGCTCTCAGTATGAATATATACACAGACAGCTCTCAGAATGCATGGGGATACAGACATCTCTCAGAATGAACGGGGGATACAGACAGCTCTCAGAATGAATGGGAATACAGACAACTCTCAGAATGAATGGGAATACAGTCAGCTCTCAGAATGAACGGTAATACAGACAGCTCTCAGAATGAACGGGAATACAGACAGCTCTCAGTATGAATATATGCACAGACAGCTCTCAGAATGCACGGGGATACAGACATCTCTCGGAATGAACGGGAATACAGACAGCTTTCAGAATGAACGGGAATACAGACAGCTCTCAGTATGAATATATACACAGACAGCTCTCAGAATGCATGGGGATACAGACATCTCTCGGAATGAACGGGAATACAGACAGCTTTCAGAATGAACGTGTGTACCGACAGCACTTAGAATGAATATGTACACAGACAGCGCTCAGAATGAACAGGAATACAGACAGTTCTCAGAATTAATGGGGGTACAGACAACTCTCAGAATGAATGGGAATAAAGAGTCCTTTCAGAATGAACAGGTGTTCAGACAGCTCTCAGAATGAACGGGAGTACAGACAACTCTCAGAATGAACAGGAATAAACAGTAGAATGAACAGGTGTTCAGATAGCTCTCATAATGAATGGGAATACAGACAGCTCTCAGAATGAATG
Organism: Hypanus sabinus; assembly: GCF_030144855.1. Taxonomy (NCBI): domain Eukaryota; kingdom Metazoa; phylum Chordata; class Chondrichthyes; order Myliobatiformes; family Dasyatidae; genus Hypanus; species Hypanus sabinus. The sequence continues at coordinate 49,750,048 of NC_082722.1, forward strand.
GGGATACAGACAGCTCTCAGAATGAATGGGAATATGGACAACTCTCAGAATGAACAGGAATAAACAGTAGAATGTACAGGTGTTCAGATAGCTCTCAGAATGAACGGGGATAAAGACAGCTCACAGAATGAACGGGGCTACAGGCAGCATTCAGAATGAACGGGGGTACAGACAGCGCTCAGAATGAATGGGAATAGAGTGTCCTTTCAGAATGAACAGGTGTTCAGACAGTTCTCAGAATGAACGGGAATACAGACAGCACTCAGAATGAAAGGGAATTCAGACAGCTTTCAGAATGAACGGGTGTACCGACAGCACTCAGAATGAATATGTACACAGACAGCTCTCAGAATGAACGGGGATGCAGACGGCTCTCAGAATGAACGGGAATACTGACAGTTCTCAGAATGAATATATACACAGACAGCTCTCAGAATGCACGGGGATACAGACAACTCTAAGAATGAATGGGGGTACAGACAGCCCTCAGAATGAACGGGGATACAGACAGCTCTCAGAATGAACGGGGATACAGACAACTCTCAGAATGAACGGGGATACAGACAGCTCTCTGAATGAATGGGGGTACAGACAGCTCTCAGAATGAATGGGGATACAGACAGCTGTCAGAATGAATGGGGGTACAGACAGCTCTCAGAATGAATGGGGATACAGACAGCTCTCACAATGAACGGGAATACTGACCGCTCTCGGAATGAACGGGGATACAGACAGCTTTCCGAATGAACGGGAATACAGACAGCTCTTAGGATTTATGCGGGTACATACGGTTATCAGAATCAACAGGTGTTCAGACAACTCCCAGAATGAACAGGAATAAACAGTCCTTTCGGAATGAACGGAGGTACAGACAGCTGTCAGAATGAATGGGAATACAGACAGCTCTCAGAATGAATGGGGGTACAGACAGCCCTCAGAATGAACGGGGATACAGACAGCTCTCAGAATGAACGGGGATACAGACAACTCTCAGAATGAACGGGGATACAGACAGCTCTCTGAATGAATGGGGGTACAGACAGCTCTCAGAATGAATGGCGATACAGACAGCTGTCAGAATGAATGGGGGTACAGACAGCTCTCAGAATGAATGGGGATACAGACAGCTCTCACAATGAACGGGAATACTGACCGCTCTCGGAATGAACGGGGATACAGACAGCGTTCAGAATGAACGGGGGTACAGACAGTGGTCAGAATGAATGGGAATAGAGTGTCCTTTCAGAATTAACGTGTTCAGACAGCTTTCCGAATGAACGGGAATACAGACAGCTCTTAGGATTTATGCGGGTACATACGGTTATCAGAATCAACAGGTGTTCAGACAACTCCCAGAATGAACAGGAATAAACAGTCCTTTCAGAATGAACGGAGGTACAGACAGCTGTCAGAGTGAATGGGAATACAGACAGCTCTCAGAATGAATGGGAATATGGACAACTCTCAGAATGAACAGGAATAAACAGTAGAATGAACAGGTGTTCAGACAGCTCTCAGAATGAACGGGAGTACAGGCAGCTCTCAGAATGAACAGGGGTACAGACAACTCTCAGAATGAACAGGAATAAACAGTAGAATGAACTGGTGTTCAGACGGCTCTCAGAATGAATGGGAATATGGACAACTCTCAGAATGAACAGGGATAAACAGTCCTTTCAGAATGAACAGGTGTTCAGACTGCTCTCTGAATGAACGGGGGATACAGACATCTCTCAGAATGAACGGGGATACAGACAACTCTCAGAATGAACGGGGATACAGACAGCTCTCAGAATGAAAGGGAATTCAGACAGCTGTCAGAATGAACGGGGATACAGACAGCTCTCAGAATGACAGCAATAAACAGTAGAATGAACAGGTGCTCAGACAGCTCTCAGAATGAACGGGAGTGCAGACAACTCTCAGAATGAACAGGAATAAACAGTAGAATGAACAGGTGTTCAGATAGCTCTCAGAATGAACGGGAATACAGACAGCTCTCAGCATGAATGGGGGTACAGACAGCTCTCAGAATGAACGGGGATACAGACAGCTCTCAGAATGAACGGGGATACAGACAGCTCTCAGAATGAAAGGGAATTCAGACAGCTGTCAGAATGAACGGGGATACAGACAGCTCTCAGAATGACAGGAATACACACAGCACTGAGAATGAATGGGGATACAGACAGCTCTCAGAATGAACGGGGATACAGACAGCTCTCAGAATGAAAGGGAATTCAGACAGCTCTCAGAATGAACGAGGATACAGACAGCTCTCAGAATGAAAGGGAATTCAGACAGCTCTCAGAATGAATGGGAATATGGACAACTCTCAGAATGAACAGGAATAAACAGTAGAATGAACAGGTGTTCAGACAGCTCTCAGAATGAACGGGAGTACAGGCAGCTCTCAGAATGAACAGGGGTACAGACAACTCTCAGAATGAACGGGAGTACCAACAGCACTCAGAATGAATATGTACACAGACAACTCTCAGAATGAACAGGAATACAGACAGCTCTCAGAATGATCAGGAATACAGACAACTCACAGTATGAACGGGAGTACAGACAGCTGTCAGAATGGACGGGAGTAGAGAAAGCTGTCAGAATGAAAGTGAATTCAGACAGCTCTCAGAATGAATGGGGGTACAGACAGCTCTCAGAATGAACGGGGATACAGACAGCTCTCAGAACGAACAGGAATTCAGACAGCTCTCAGAATGACCGGGGATGCAGACAGCTCTCAGAATGACCGGGGCTACAGACAGCGTTCAGAATGAACGGGGGTACAGACAGCTCTCAGAACGAACGGGAATTCAGACAGCTCTCAGAATGACCGGGGATGCAGACAGCTCTCAGAATGAACGGGGCTACAGACAGCGTTCAGAATGAACGGGGGTACAGACAGCGGTCAGAATGAATGGGAATAGAATGCCCTTTCAGAATGAACAGGTGTACAGACAGGTTTCCGAATGAACGGGAATACAGACAGCTCTTAGAATTTATGCGGGTACATACGGTTATCAGAATCAACAGGTGTTCAGACAACTCCCAGAATGAACAGGAATAAGCAGTCCTTTCGGAATGAACGGGGGTACAGACAGCTGTCAGAATGAATGGGAATACAGACAGCTCTCAGAATGAATGGGAATATGGAGTACTCTCAGAATGATCAGGAATAAACAGTAGAATGAACAGATGTTCAGACAGCTCTCAGAATGAACGGGTGTACTGACAGCACTCAGAATGAATATGTACACAGACAGCTCTCAGAATGAACAGGAATACAGACAGCTCTCAGAATGATCGGGGGTACAGACAGCTCACGGAATGAACAAATGTACAGAGAGCTCAGTGAATGAACGGAAATGCAGACAGTTCTCAGAATGAACGTGTGTACCGACAGCACTTAGAATGAATATGTACACAGACAGCGCTCAGAATGAACAGGAATAAACTGTAGAATGATCAGGTGTTCAGACAGCTCTCAGAATGAAAGGGAATACAGACAGCTCTCAGAATGAATGGGAATACTGACAGCTCTCAGAATGAGTATATACACAGACAGCTCTCAGAATGCACGGGGATACAGACATCTCTCGGAATTAACGGGAATACAGGCAGCTTTCAGAATGAACGGTTGTACCGACAGCACTCAGAATGAATATGTACACAGACAGCTCTCAGAATGAACAGGAATACAGACAGCTCTCAGAATGAACGGGGGTACAGACAGCTCACGGAATGAACAAATGTACAGAGAGCTCAGTGAATGAACGGAAATGCAGACAGTTCTCAGAATGAACGTGTGTACCGACAGCACTTAGAATGAATATGTACACAGACAGCTCTCAGAATGAACGGGGATTCAGACGGCTCTCAGAATGAACGGGAATACTGACAGTTCTCAGAATGAATATATACACAGACAGCTCTCAGAATGCACGGGGATACAGACAACTCTAAGAATGAATGGGGGTACAGACAGCCCTCAGAATGAACGGGGATACAGACAGCTCTCAGAATGAATGGGAATACAGACAGCTCTCAGAATGAACGGGGATACAGACAGCTCTCAGAATGAATGGGGGTACAGACAGCTCTCAGAATTAACGGGGATACAGACAACTCTCAGAATGAATGGGAATACAGACAGCTCTCAGAATGAACGGGGATACAGACAACTCTCAGAATGAACGGGGATACAGACAGCTCTCAGAATGAACGGGGATACAGACAGCTCTCAGAATGAACGGGGATACAGACAACTCTCAGAATGAACGGGGATACAGACAGCTCTCTGAATGAATGGGGGTACAGACAGCTCTCAGAATTAATGGGGATACAGACAGCTGTCAGAATGAATGTGGGTACAGACAGCTCTCAGAATGAATGGGGATACAGACAGCTCTCACAATGAACGGGAATACTGACCACTCTCGGAATGAACGGGGATACAGACAGCTCTCAGAACGAACGGGAATTCAGACAGCTCTCAGAATGAACGGGGCTACAGACAGCGTTCAGAATGAACGGGGGTACAGACAGTGGTCAGAATGAATGGGAATAGAGTGTCCCTTCAGAATTAACGTGTTCAGACAGCTTTCCGAATGAACGGGAATACAGACAGCTCTTAGGATTTATGTGGGTACATACGGTTATCAGAATCAACAAGTGTTCAGACAACTCCCAGAATGAACAGGAATAAACAGTCCTTTCGGAATGAACGGAGGTACAGACAGCTGTCAGAATGAATGGGAATACAGACAGCTCTCAGAATGAACTGGGATACAGACAGCTCTCAGAATGAACGGGGATACAGACAGTTCCATGAATGAACGGGGGATACAGACCTCTCAGAATGAACGGGAATACAGACAACTCTCAGAATGAATGGGGGTACAGACAGCTGTCAGAATGAATGGGAATATGGACAACTCTCAGAATGAACAGGGAAAAACAGTCCTTTCAGAATGAACAGGTGTTCAGACTGCTCTCTGAATGAACGGGGGATACATACATCTCTGAGAATGAACGGGGATACAGACAACTCTCAGAATGAACTGGGATACAGACAGCTCTCAGAATGAACTGGGATACAGGCAGCTCTCAGAATGAACGGGGCAACAGACAGCGTTCAGAATGAACGGGGGTACAGACAGCGGTCAGAATGAACTGGGATACAGACAGCTCACGGAATGAACGGGAATACAGACAGCGCTCAGAATGAACGGGAATACAGACAACTCTCAGAATGAATGGGAGTACAGACAGCTCTCAGAATGAATGGGGATACAGACAGCTGTCAGAATGAATGGGGGTACAGACAGCTCTCAGAAAGAACGGGGATACAGACAGCTCTCACAATGAACGGGAATACTGACAGCTCTCAGAATGAACGGGGATACAGACAGCTCTCAGAACGAACGGGAATTCAGACAGCTCTCAGAATGACCGGGGATGCAGACAGCTCTCAGAATGAACGGGGCTACAGACAGCGTTCAGAATGAACGGGGGTACAGACAGCGGTCAGAATGAACGGGGGTACAGACAGCGGTCAGAATGAATGGGAATAGAGTGTCCTTTCAGAATGAACAGGTGTTCAGACAGCTTTCTGAATGAACGGGAATACAGACAGCTCTTAGAATTTATGGGGGTACATACGGTTATCAGAATGAACAGGTGTTCAGACAACTCCCAGAATGAACAGGAATAAACAGTCCTTTCGGAATGAACGGAGGTACAGACAGCTGTCAAAATGAATGGGAATACAGACATCTCTCAGAATGAATGGGAGTATGGACAACTCTCAGAATGAACAGGATTATACAGTAGAATGAACAGGTGTTCAGACAGCTCTCAGAATGAACAGGGGTACAGACAACTCTCAGAATGAACGGGAGTACAGGCAGCTCTCAGAATGAACAGGGGTACAGGCAGCTCTCAGAATGAACAGGAATAAACAGTAGAATGAACAGGTGTTCAGACTGCTCTCAGATTGAATGGGAATATGGACAACTCTCAGAATGGACAGGGATAAACAGTCCTTTCAGAATGAACAGGTGTTCAGACTGCTCTCTGAATGAACGGGGGATACAGATATCTCTCAGAATGAACGGGGATACAGACAGCTCTCAGAATGAACGGGGATACAGACAACTCTCAGAATGAACTGGGGTACAGACAGCTCTCAGAATGAACTGGGATACAGACAGCTCTCAGAATGAACGGGGGATACAGACAGCTCTCAGAATGAACGGGAATACAGACAACTCTCAGAATGAACGGGGATATAGACAGCTCTCACAATGAACGGGAATACTGACCGCTCTCAGAATGAACGGGGATACAGGCAGCTGTCAGAACGAACGGGAATTCAGACATCTCTCAGAATGACCGGGGATGCAGACAGCTCTCAGAATGAACGGGGCTACAGACAGTGTTCAGAATGAACGGGGGTACAGACAGCGGTCAGAATGAATGGGAATAGAGTATCCTTTCAGAATGAACAGGTGTTCAGACAGTTTTCCGAATGAACGGGAATACAGACAGCTCTCAGAATGAACAGGGGTTCAGGCAACTCTCAGAATGAACAGGAATAAACAGTAGAATGAACAGGTGTTCAGACAGCTCTCAGAATGAACAGGGGTACAGGCAACTCTCAGAATGAACAGGAATAAACAGTAGAATGAACAGGTGTTCAGACAGCTCTCAGAATGAATGGGAATATGGACAACTCTCAGAATGAACAGGAATAAACAGTAGAATGAACAGATGTTCAGACAGCTCTCAGAATGAATGGGAGTACAGGCAGCTCTCAGAATGATCAGGGGTACAGACAACTCTCAGAATGAACGGGAGTACCGGCAGCTCTCAGAATGAACAGGGGTACAGGCAAATCTCAGAATGAACAGGAATAAATAGTAGAATGAACAGTTGTTCAGACTGCTCTCAGAATGAATGGGAATATGGACAACTCTCAGAATGAACAGGGATAAACTGTCCTTTCAGAATGAACAGGTGTTCAGACTGCTCTCAGAATGAATGGGAATATGGACAACTCTCAGAATGAACAGGGAAAAACAGTCCTTTCAGAATGAACAGGTGTTCAGACAGCTCTCAGAATGAACGGGAGTACAGGCAGCTCTCAGAATGAACAGGGGTACAGGCAAATCTCAGAATGAACAGGAATAAACAGTAGAATGAACAGGTGTTCAGACTGCTCTCAGAATGAACGGGAGTACAGGCAGCTCTCAGAATGAACAGGGGTACAGACAACTCTCAGAATGAACAGGGGTACAGACAACTCTCAGAATGAACGGGAGTACAGGCAGCTCTCAGAATGAACAGGGGTACAGGCAACTCTCAGAATGAACAGGAATAAACGGTAGAATGAACAGGTGTTCAGACTGCTCTCAGAATGAATGGGAATATGGACAACTCTCAGAATGAACAGGGATAAACAGTCCTTTCAGAATGAAAGGGGGTACAGACAGCGGTCAGAATGAATGGGAATATGGGGAACTCTCAGAATGAACAGGAATAAACAGTAGAATGAACAGATGTTCAGACAGCTCTCAGAATGAATCGGAGTACAGGCAGCTCTCAGAATGAACAGGGGTACAGACAACTCTCAGAATGAACGTGAGTACAGGCAGCTCTCAATGAACAGGGGTACAGGCAAATCTCAGAATGAACAGGAATAAACAGTAGAATGAACAGGTGTTCAGACTGCTCTCAGAATGAATGGGAATATGGACAACTCTCTGAATGAACAGGGAAAAACAGTCCTTTCAGAATGAACAGGTGTTCAGACTGCTCTCTGAATGAACGGGGGATACAGACATCTCTCAGAATGAACGGGGATCCAGACAGCTCTCAGAATGAACGGGGATACAGACAACTATCAGAATGAACTGGGATACAGACAGCTCTCAGAATGAACGGGAGTACAGGCAGCTCTCAGAATGAACAGGGGTACAGGCAGCTCTCAGAATGAACAGGGGTACAAGCAACTCTCAGAATGAACAGGAATAAACAGTAGAATGAACAGGTGTTCAGACTGCTCTCAGAATGAATGGGAATATGGACAACTCTCAGAACGAACAGGGATAAACAGTCCTTTCAGAATGAACAGGTGTTCAGACTGCTCTCTGAATGAACGGGGGATACAGACATCTCTCAGAATGAACGGGGATCCAGACAGCTCTCAGAATGAACGGGGATACAGACAACTATCAGAATGAACTGGGATACAGACAGCTCTCAGAATGAACGGGAGTACAGGCAGCTCTCAGAATGAACAGGGGTACAGGCAGCTCTCAGAATGAACAGGGGTACAAGCAACTCTCAGAATGAACAGGAATAAACAGTAGAATGAACAGGTGTTCAGACTGCTCTCAGAATGAATGGGAATATGGACAACTCTCAGAACGAACAGGGATAAACAGTCCTTTCAGAATGAACAGGTGTTCAGACTGCTCTCTGAATGAACGGGGGATACAGACATCTCTTAGAATGAACAGGTGTTCAGACTGCTCTCTGAATGAACGGGGGATACAGACATCTCTTAGAATGAACGGGGATACAGACAGCTCTCAGAATGAACGGGGATACAGACAACTCTCAGAATGAACTGGGATACAGACAGCTCTCAGAATGAACTGGGATACAGACAGCTCTCAGAATGAACGGGGATGCAGACAGCTCTCAGAATGAACGGGGCTACAGACAGCGTTCAGAATGAACGGGGGTACAGACAGCGGTCAGAATGAACTGGGATACAGACAGCTCACGGAATGAATGGGAATACAGACAGCGCTCAGAATGAACGGGAATACAGACAACTCTCAGAATGAATGGGAGTACAGACAGCTCTCAGAATGAATGGGGATACAGACAGCTCTCAGAATGAATGGGGGTACAGACAGCTCTCAGAAAGAACGGGGATACAGACAGCTCTCACAATGAACGGGAATACTGACAGCTCTCAGAATGAACGGGGATACAGACAGCTCTCAGAACGAACGGGAATTCAGACAGCTCTCAGAATGACCGGGGATGCAGACAGCTCTCAGAATGAACGGGGCTACAGACAGCGTTCAGAATGAACGGGGGTACAGACAGCGGTCAGAATGAATGGGAATAGAGTGTCCTTTCAGAATGAACAGGTGTTCAGACAGTTTTCCGAATGAATGGGAATACAGACAGCTCTTAGAATTTATGGGGGTACATACGGTTATCAGAATGAATAGGTGTTCAGACAACTCCCAGAATGAACAGGAATAAACAGTCCTTTCGGAATGAACGGAGGTACAGACAGCTGTCAGAATGAATGGGAATATGGACAACTCTCAGAATGAACAGGGATAAACAGTCCTTTCAGAATGAAAGGGGGTACAGACAGCGGTCAGAATGAATGGGAATATGGACAACTCTCAGAATGAACAGGAATAAACAATAGAATGAACAGAGGTTCAGACAGCTCTCAGAATGAATGGGAGTACAGGCAGCTCTCAGAATGAACAGGTGTTCAGACAGCTCTCAGAATGAATGGGAATATGGACAACTCTCAGAATGAACAGAGATAAACAGTCCTTTCAGAATGAACAGGTGTTCAGACTGCTCTCTGAATGAACGGGGGATACAGACATCTCTCAGAATGAATGGGGATACAGACAGCTCTCAGAATGAATGGGAATATGGAGAACTCTCAGAATGAACAGGAATAAACAGTAGAATGAACAGATGTTCAGACATCTCTCAGAATGAATCGGAGTACAGGCAGCTCTCAGAATGAACGGGTACAGACAACTCTCAGAATGAACGTGAGTACAGGCAGCTCTCAGAATGAACAGGGGTACAGGCAAATCTCAGAATGAACAGGAATAAACAGTAGAATGAACAGGTGTTCAGACTGCTCTCAGAATGAATGGGAATATGGACAACTCTCTGAATGAACAGGGAAAAACAGTCCTTTCAGAATGAACAGGTGTTCAGACAGCTCTCTGAATGAACGGGGGATACAGACATCTCTCAGAATGAACAGGGATCCAGACAACTCTCAGAATGAACGGGGATACAGACAACTATCAGAATGAACTGGGATACAGACAGCTCTCAGAATGAACAGGGGTACAGACAACTCTCAGAATGAACGGGAGTACAGGCAGCTCTCAGAATGAACAGGGGTACAGGCAACTCTCAGAATGAACAGGAATAAACAGTAGAATGAACAGGTGTTCAGACTGCTCTCAGAATGAATGGGAATATGGACAACTCTCAGAACGAACAGGGATAAACAGTCCTTTCAGAATGAACAGGTGTTCAGACTGCTCTCTGAATGAACGGGGGATACAGACATCTCTTAGAATGAACGGGGATACAGACAGCTCTCAGAATGAATGGGGATACAGACAACTCTCAGAATGAACTGGGATACAGACAGCTCTCAGAATGAACTGGGATACAGACAGCTCTCAGAATGAACGGGGATGCAGACAGCTCTCAGAATGAACGGGGCTACAGACAGCGTTCAGAATGAACGGGGGTACAGACAGCGGTCAGAATGAATGGGAATATGGGGAACTCTCAGAATGAACAGGAATAAACAGTAGAATGAACAGATGTTCAGACAGCTCTCAGAATGAATCGGAGTACAGGCAGCTCTCAGAATGAACAGGGGTACAGACAACTCTCAGAATGAACGTGAGTACAGGCAGCTCTCAATGAACAGGGGTACAGGCAAATCTCAGAATGAACAGGAATAAACAGTAGAATGAACAGGTGTTCAGACTGCTCTCAGAATGAATGGGAATATGGACAACTCTCTGAATGAACAGGGAAAAACAGTCCTTTCAGAATGAACAGGTGTTCAGACTGCTCTCTGAATGAACGGGGGATACAGACATCTCTCAGAATGAACGGGGATCCAGACAGCTCTCAGAATGAACGGGGATACAGACAACTATCAGAATGAACTGGGATACAGACAGCTCTCAGAATGAACGGGAGTACAGGCAGCTCTCAGAATGAACAGGGGTACAGGCAGCTCTCAGAATGAACAGGGGTACAAGCAACTCTCAGAATGAACAGGAATAAACAGTAGAATGAACAGGTGTTCAGACTGCTCTCAGAATGAATGGGAATATGGACAACTCTCAGAACGAACAGGGATAAACAGTCCTTTCAGAATGAACAGGTGTTCAGACTGCTCTCTGAATGAACGGGGGATACAGACATCTCTCAGAATGAACGGGGATCCAGACAGCTCTCAGAATGAACGGGGATACAGACAACTATCAGAATGAACTGGGATACAGACAGCTCTCAGAATGAACGGGAGTACAGGCAGCTCTCAGAATGAACAGGGGTACAGGCAGCTCTCAGAATGAACAGGGGTACAAGCAACTCTCAGAATGAACAGGAATAAACAGTAGAATGAACAGGTGTTCAGACTGCTCTCAGAATGAATGGGAATATGGACAACTCTCAGAACGAACAGGGATAAACAGTCCTTTCAGAATGAACAGGTGTTCAGACTGCTCTCTGAATGAACGGGGGATACAGACATCTCTTAGAATGAACGGGGATACAGACAGCTCTCAGAATGAACGGGGATACAGACAACTCTCAGAATGAACTGGGATACAGACAGCTCTCAGAATGAACTGGGATACAGACAGCTCTCAGAATGAACGGGGATGCAGACAGCTCTCAGAATGAACGGGGCTACAGACAGCGTTCAGAATGAACGGGGGTACAGACAGCGGTCAGAATGAACTGGGATACAGACAGCTCACGGAATGAATGGGAATACAGACAGCGCTCAGAATGAACGGGAATACAGACAACTCTCAGAATGAATGGGAGTACAGACAGCTCTCAGAATGAATGGGGATACAGACAGCTCTCAGAATGAATGGGGGTACAGACAGCTCTCAGAAAGAACGGGGATACAGACAGCTCTCACAATGAACGGGAATACTGACAGCTCTCAGAATGAACGGGGATACAGACAGCTCTCAGAATGAACGGGGCTACAGACAGCGTTCAGAATGAACGGGGGTACAGACAGCGGTCAGAATGAATGGGAATAGAGTGTCCTTTCAGAATGAACAGGTGTTCAGACAGTTTTCCGAATGAATGGGAATACAGACAGCTCTTAGAATTTATGGGGGTACATACGGTTATCAGAATGAATAGGTGTTCAGACAACTCCCAGAATGAACAGGAATAAACAGTCCTTTCGGAATGAACGGAGGTACAGACAGCTGTCAGAATGAATGGGAATATGGACAACTCTCAGAATGAACAGGGATAAACAGTCCTTTCAGAATGAAAGGGGGTACAGACAGCGGTCAGAATGAATGGGAATATGGACAACTCTCAGAATGAACAGGAATAAACAATAGAATGAACAGAGGTTCAGACAGCTCTCAGAATGAATGGGAGTACAGGCAGCTCTCAGAATGAACAGGTGTTCAGACAGCTCTCAGAATGAATGGGAATATGGACAACTCTCAGAATGAACAGAGATAAACAGTCCTTTCAGAATGAACAGGTGTTCAGACTGCTCTCTGAATGAACGGGGGATACAGACATCTCTCAGAATGAATGGGGATACAGACAGCTCTCAGAATGAATGGGAATATGGAGAACTCTCAGAATGAACAGGAATAAACAGTAGAATGAACAGATGTTCAGACATCTCTCAGAATGAATCGGAGTACAGGCAGCTCTCAGAATGAACGGGTACAGACAACTCTCAGAATGAACGTGAGTACAGGCAGCTCTCAGAATGAACAGGGGTACAGGCAAATCTCAGAATGAACAGGAATAAACAGTAGAATGAACAGGTGTTCAGACTGCTCTCAGAATGAATGGGAATATGGACAACTCTCTGAATGAACAGGGAAAAACAGTCCTTTCAGAATGAACAGGTGTTCAGACAGCTCTCTGAATGAACGGGGGATACAGACATCTCTCAGAATGAACAGGGATCCAGACAACTCTCAGAATGAACGGGGATACAAACAACTATCAGAATGAACTGGGATACAGACAGCTCTCAGAATGAACAGGGGTACAGACAACTCTCAGAATGAACGGGAGTACAGGCAGCTCTCAGAATGAACAGGGGTACAGGCAACTCTCAGAATGAACAGGAATAAACAGTAGAATGAACAGGTGTTCAGACTGCTCTCAGAATGAATGGGAATATGGACAACTCTCAGAACGAACAGGGATAAACAGTCCTTTCAGAATGAACAGGTGTTCAGACTGCTCTCTGAATGAACGGGGGATACAGACATCTCTTAGAATGAACGGGGATACAGACAGCTCTCAGAATGAATGGGGATACAGACAACTCTCAGAATGAACTGGGATACAGACAGCTCTCAGAATGAACTGGGATACAGACAGCTCTCAGAATGAACGGGGATGCAGACAGCTCTCAGAATGAACGGGGCTACAGACAGCGTTCAGAATGAACGGGGGTACAGACAGCGGTCAGAATGAACTGGGATACAGACAGCTCACGGAATGAATGGGAATACAGACAGCGCTCAGAATGAACGGGAATACAGACAACTCTCAGAATGAATGGGAGTACAGACAGCTCTCAGAATGAATGGGGATACAGACAGCTCTCAGAATGAATGGGGGTACAGACAGCTCTCAGAAAGAACGGGGATACAGACAGCTCTCACAATGAACGGGAATACTGACAGCTCTCAGAATGAACGGGGATACAGACAGCTCTCAGAACGAACGGGAATTCAGACAGCTCTCAGAATGACCGGGGATGCAGACAGCTCTCAGAATGAACGGGGCTACAGACAGCGTTCAGAATGAACGGGGGTACAGACAGCGGTCAGAATGAATGGGAATAGAGTGTCCTTTCAGAATGAACAGGTGTTCAGACAGTTTTCCGAATGAATGGGAATACAGACAGCTCTTAGAATTTATGGGGGTACATACGGTTATCAGAATGAATAGGTGTTCAGACAACTCCCAGAATGAACAGGAATAAACAGTCCTTTCGGAATGAACGGAGGTACAGACAGCTGTCAGAATGAATGGGAATATGGACAACTCTCAGAATGAACAGGGATAAACAGTCCTTTCAGAATGAAAGGGGGTACAGACAGCGGTCAGAATGAATGGGAATATGGACAACTCTCAGAATGAACAGGAATAAACAATAGAATGAACAGAGGTTCAGACAGCTCTCAGAATGAATGGGAGTACAGGCAGCTCTCAGAATGAACAGGTGTTCAGACAGCTCTCAGAATGAATGGGAATATGGACAACTCTCAGAATGAACAGAGATAAACAGTCCTTTCAGAATGAACAGGTGTTCAGACTGCTCTCTGAATGAACGGGGGATACAGACATCTCTCAGAATGAATGGGGATACAGACAGCTCTCAGAATGAACGGGGATACAGACAGCTCTCACAATGAACGGGGGATACAGACAGCTCTCAGAATGAACGGGAATACAGACAACTCTCAGAATGAATGGGGGTACAGACAGCTCTCAGAATGAACGGGGATATAGACAGATCTCACAATGAACGGGAATACTGACCGCTCTCAGAATGAACGAGGATACAGACAGCTGTCAGAACGAACAGGCATTCAGACAGCTCTCAGAATGACCGGGGATGCAGACAGCTCTCAGAATGAACGGGGCTACAGACAGTGTTCAGAATGAACGGGGGTACAGACAGCGGTCAGAATGAATGGGAATAGAGTATCCTTTCAGAATGAACAGGTGTTCAGACAGGTTTCCGAATGAACGGGAATACAGACAGCTCTCAGAATGAACAGGGGTACAGACAACTCTCAAAATGAATAGGAATAAACAATAGAATGAACAGGTGTTCAGACAGCTCTCAGAATGAACGGGAGTACAGGCAGCTCTCAGAATGAACAGGGGTACAGACAACTCTCAGAATGAACGGGGGTACAGGCAACTCTCAGAATGAACAGGAATAAACAGTAGAATGAACAGGTGTTCAGACTGCTCTCAGAATGAATGGGAATATGGACAACTCTCAGAATGAACAGGGATAAACAGTCCTTTCAGAATGAACAGGTGTTCAGACTGCTCTCTGAATGAACGGAGGATACAGACATCTCTTAGAATGAACGGGGATACAGACAGCTCTGAGAATGAACGGGGATACAGACAACTCTCAGAATGAACTGGGATACAGACAGCTCTCAGAATGAACTGGGATACAGACAGCTCTCAGAATGAACTGGGGTACAGACAACTCTCAAAATGAACAGGAATAAACAATAGAATGAACAGGTGTTCAGACAGCTCTCAGAATGAACTGGGATACAAACAGCTCTCAGAATGAACGTGGATACAGACAGCTCCATGAATGAACGGGGGATACAGACCTCTCAGAATGAACGGGAATACAGACAACTCTCAGAATGAATGGGGGTACAGACAGCTGTCAGAATGAATGGGGGTACAGACAGCTCTCAGAATGAACGGGGATACAGACAGCTCTCACAATGAACGGGGGATACAGACAGCTCTCAGAATGAACGGGAATACAGACAACTCTCAGAATGAATGGGGGTACAGACAGCTCTCAGAATGAACAGGGATACAGACAGCTCTCACAATGGATGGGAATACTGACCGCTCTCAGAATGAACGGGGATACATTCAGCTGTCAGAACGAACGTGAATTCAGACAGCTCTCAGAATGACCGGGGATGCAGACAGCTCTCAGAATGAACGGGGCTACAGACAGCGTTCAGAATGAACGGGGGTACAGACAGCGGTCAGAATGAATGTGAATAGAGTTTCCTTTCAGAATGAACAGGTGTTCAGACAGGTTTCCGAATGAACGGGAATACCGACAGCTCTCAGAATGAACAGGGGTACAGACAGCTCTCAGAATGAACGGGAGTACAGGCAGCTCTCAGAATGAACAGGGGTACAGGCAACTCTCAGAATGAACAGGAATAAACAGTAGAATGAACAGGTGTTCAGACTGCTCTCAGAATGAATGGGAATATGGACAACTCTCAGAATGAACAGGGATAAACAGTCCTTTCAGAATGAAAGGGGGTCCAGACAGCGGTCAGAATGAATGGGAATATGGAGAACTCTCAGAATGAACAGGGAAAAACAGTCCTTTCAGAATGAACAGGTGTTCAGACTGCTCTCTGAATGAACGGGGGATACAGACATCTCTCAGAATGAACGGGGATACAGACCGCTCTCAGAATGAACGGGGATACAGACAACTCTCAGAATGAACTGGGATACAGACAGCTCTCAGAATGAACAGGGGTACAGACAACTCTCAGAATGAACGGGAGTACAGGCAGCTCTCAGAATGAACAGGGATACAGGCAACTCTCAGAATGAACAGGAATAAACAGTAGAATGAACAGGTGTTCGGACTGCTCTCAGAATGAATGGGAATATGGACAACTCTCAGAATGAACAGGGATAAACAGTCCTTTCAGAATGAACAGGTGTTCAGACTGCTCTCTGAATGAACGGGGGATAGAGACATCTCTCAGAATGAATGGGGATACAGACTGCTCTCAGAATGACCGGGATATAGGCAATTCTCAGAATGAACGGGAATACTGTCAGCTCACCGAATGAAAGGGAATTCAGACAGCTCTCAGAGTGACAGGAATACAGACAGCTCTCAGAGTGACAGGAATACTGACAGCTCTCAGAATGACCGGGATACAGACAGCTCTCAGAATGAACGGGGTTACAGACAGCTCTCAGAATGAACGGGGATACAGACAGCTCTCACAATGAACGGGGGATACAGACAGATCTCAGAATGAACGGGAATACAGACAACTCTCAGAATGAATGGGGGTACAGACAGCTCTCAGAATGAATGGGGATACAGACAGCTCTCAGAATGAACTGGGATACAGACAGCTCTCAGAATGAACTGGGGTACAGACAACTCTCAAAATGAACAGGAATAAACAATAGAATGAACAGGTGTTCAGACAGCTCTCAGAATGAACTGGGATACAAACAGCTCTCAGAATGAACGTGGATACAGACAGCTCCATGAATGAACGGGGGATACAGACCTCTCAGAATGAACGGGAATACAGACAACTCTCAGAATGAATGGGGGTACAGACAGCTGTCAGAATGAATGGGGGTACAGACAGCTCTCAGAATGAATGGGGATACAGACAGCTCTCACAATGAACGGGGGATACAAACAGCTCTCAGAATGAACGGGAATACAGACAACTCTCAGAATGAATGGGGGTACAGACAGCTCTCAGAATGAATGGGGATATAGACAGCTCTCATAATGAACAGGAATACTGACCGCTCTCAGAATGAACGGGGATACAGACAGCTCTCAGAATGAATGGGAATAAAGAGTCCTTTCAGAATGAACAGGTGTTCAGACAGCTCTCAGAAT
This sequence comes from Hypanus sabinus, assembly GCF_030144855.1. Lineage (NCBI taxonomy): Eukaryota > Metazoa > Chordata > Chondrichthyes > Myliobatiformes > Dasyatidae > Hypanus > Hypanus sabinus. The sequence goes on from NC_082722.1 coordinate 49,767,509, forward strand.
GAACAGGTGTTCAGACAGCTCTCAGAATGAATGGGGATACAGGCAGCTCTCAGAATGAAAGGGAATTCAGACAGCTTTCAGAATGAACAGGGGTACAGACAACTCTCAGAATGAACGGGAGTACAGGCAGCTCTCAGAATGAACAGGGGTACAGGCAACTCTCAGAATGAACAGGAATAAACAGTAGAATGAACAGGTGTTCAGACTGCTCTCAGAATGAATGGGAATATGGACAACTCTCAGAATGAACAGGGATAAACAGTCCTTTCAGAATGAAAGGGGGTACAGACAGCGGTCAGAAAGAATGGGAATATGGAGAACTCTCAGAATGAACAGGAATAAACAGTACAATAAACAGATTTTCAGACAGCTCTCAGAATGAATGGGAGTACAGGCAGCTCTCAGAATGAACGGGGTACAGACAGCTCTCAGAATGAACTGGGATACAGACAGCTCACGGAATGAACGGGAATACAGACAGCGCTCAGAATGAACGGGAATACAGACAACTCTCAGAATGAATGGGGGTACAGACAGCTCTCAGAATGAATGGGGATACAGACAGCTCTCAGAATGAATGGGGGTACAGACAGCTCTCAGAAAGAACGGGGATACAGACAGCTCTCACAATGAACGGGAATACTGACAGCTCTCAGAATGAACGGGGATACAGACAGCTCTCAGAACGAACGGTAATTCAGACAGCTCTCAGAATGACCGGGGATGCAGACAGCTCTCAGAATGAACGGGGCTACAGACAGCGTTCAGAATGAACGGGGGTACAGACAGCGGTCAGAATGAATGGGAATAGAGTGTCCTTTCAGAATGAACAGGTGTTCAGACAGGTTTCCGAATGAACGGGAATACAGACAGCTCTCAGAATGAACAGGGGTACAGACAACTCTCTGAATGAACAGGAATAAACAGTCCTTTCGGAATGAACGGGGTACAGACAGCTGTCAGAATGAATGGGAATACAGACAGCTCTCAGAATGAATGGGAATATGGACAACTCTCAGAATGAGCAGGAATAAACAGTAGAATGAAAAGGTGTTCAGACAGCTCTCAGAATGAACGGGAGTACAGGCAGCTCTCAGAATGAACAGTGGTACAGACCACTCTCAGAATGAACGGGAGTACAGGCAGCTCTCAGAATGAACAGGGGTACAGACAACTCTCAGAATGAACAGGAATAAACAGTAGAGTGAACAGGTGTTCAGACTGCTCTCAGAATGAATGGGAATATGGACAACTCTCAGAATGAACAGGGATAAACAGTCCTTTCAGAATGAACAGGTGTTGAGACTGCGCTCTGAATGAACGGGGGATACAGACATCTCTCAGAATGAACGGGGATACAGACAGCACTCAGAATGAACGGGGATACAGACAACTCTCAGAATGAACTGGGATACAGACAGCTCTCAGAATGAACTGGGATACAGACAGCTCTCAGAATAAACGGGGATACAGACAGCTCTCTGAATGAACGGGGGATACAGACAGCTCTCAGAATGAACGGGAATACAGACAACTCTCTGAAAGAATGGGGGTACAGACAGCTCACAGAATGAATGGGGATGCAGACAGCTGTCAGAATGAATGGGGGTACAGAGAGCTCTCAGAATGAACGGGGATACAGACAGCTCTCACAATGAACGGGGGATACCAACAGCTCTCAGAATGAACGGGAATACAGACAACTCTCAGAATGAATGGGGGTACAGACAGCTCTCATAATGAACGGGAATACTGACTGCTCTCAGAATGAACGGGGATACAGACAGCTGTCAGAACGAACGGGAATTCAGACAGCACTCAGAATGACCGGGGATGCAGACAGCTCTCAGAATGAACGGGGCTACAGACAGCGTTCAGAATGAACGGGGGTACAGACAGTGGTCAGAATGAATGGGATTAGAGTGTCCTTTCAGAATGAACAGGTGTTCAGACAGCTTTCCGAATGAATGCGAATACAGACATCTCTTAGAATTTATGCGGGTACATACGGTTATCAGAATGAACAGGTGTTCAGACAACTCCCAGAATGAACAGGAATAAACAGTCCTTTCGGAATGAACGGAGGTACAGACAGCTGTCAGAATGAATGGGAATACAGACAGCTCTCAGAATGAATGGGAATATGGACAACTCTCAGAATAAACAGGAATAAACAGTAGAATGAACAGGTGTTCAGACAGCTCTCAGAATGAACGGGAGTACAGGCAGCTCTCAGAATGAACAGGGGTACAGACAACTCTCAGAATGAACAGGGGTTCAGGCAACTCTCAGAATGAACAGGTGTTCAGACAGCTCTCAGAATGAACGGGAGTACAGGCAGCTCTCAGAATGAACAGGGGTACAGACAACTCTCAGAATGAACAGGGGTTCAGGCAACTCTCAGAATGAACAGGAATAAACAGTAGAATGAACAGGTGTTCAGACTGCTCTCTGAATGAACGGGGGATACAGACATCTCTCAGAATGAACGGGGATACAGACAGCTCTCAGAATGAATGGGGATACAGACAACTCTCAGAATGAACGGGGATACAGACAGCTCTCTGAGTGAACAGGGGATACAGACAGCTCTCAGAATGAACGGGAATACAGACAACTCTCCGAATGAATGCGGGTACAGACAGCTCTCAGAATGAACGGGAATACAGACAGCTGTCAGAATGAATGGGGATACAGACAGCTCTCAGAATGAACGGGGATACAGACAGCTCTCACAATGAAAGGGAATACTGACCGCTCTCAGAATGAACGGGGATATAGACAGCTCTCACAATGAAAGGGAATACTGACCGCTCTCAGAATGAACGGGGCTACAGACAGCGTTCAGAATGAACTGGGGTACAGACAGCGGTCAGAATGAATGGGAATATGGAGAACTCTCAGAATGAACAGGAATAAACAGTAGAATGAACAGATGTTCAGACAGCTCTCAGAATGAATGGGAGTACAGGCAGCTCTCAGAATGAACAGGTGTTCAGACAGGTTTCTGAATGAACGGGAATACAGACAGCTCTCAGAATGAACAGGGGTACAGGCAACTCTTAGAATGAACAGGAATAAACAGTAGAATGAACAGGTGTTCAGACTGCTCTCAGAATGAATGGGAATATGGTCAACTCTCAGAATGAACAGGGATAAACAGTCCTTTCAGAATGAAAGGGGGTACAGACAGCGTTCAGAATGAATGGGAATATGGAGAACTCTCAGAATGAACAGGAATAAACAGTAGAATGAACAGATGTTCAGACAGCTCTCAGAATGAGTGGGAGTACAGGCAGCTCTCAGAATGAACAGGGGTACAGACAACCCTCAGAATGAACGGGAGTACAGGCAGCTCTCAGAATGAACTGGGTTACAGACAGCTCATAGAATGAACAGGAATAAACAGTAGAATGAACAGGTGTTCAGACTGCTCTCAGAATGAATGGGAATACAGGCAGCTCTCTGAATCATCGGGTGTACAGACAGCTCTCAGAATGAACGGAGATACAGACAGCTCTCAGAATGAACGGGGATACAGACAGCCCTCAGAATGAACGGGAATACTGACATCTCTCGGAATGAACGGGAATACAAACAGCTTTCAGAATGAACGGGTGTACCGACAGCACTCAGAATGAATATGTACACAGACAGCTCTCAGAATGATCAGGAATACAGACAGCTCTCAGAATGAACGGGGGTACAGACAGCTCACGGAATGAACAAATGTACAGAGAGCTCAGTGAATGAACGGAAATGCAGACAGTTCTCAGAATGAACGTGTGTACCGACAGCACTTAGAATGAATATGTACACAGACAGCGCTCAGAATGAACAGGAATACAGACAGTTCTCAGAATTAACGGTGGTACAGACAACTCTCAGAATGAACAGGGTTACAGACAGCTCTCAGAATGAACAGGAATAAACAGTAGAATGAACAGGTGTTCAGACAGCTCTCAGAATGAAAGGGAATACAGACAGCTCTCAGATTGAATGGGGATACAGACAGCTCTCAGAATGAATGGGGGTACAGACAGCTCTCACAATGAACGGGAATAGTGACAGCTCTCAGAATGACCGGGGATACAGACAGCTCTCAGAATGAACGGGGATACAGACAGCTCTCAGAATGACCGGGGATACAGACAGCTCTCAGAATGAACAGGTGTTCAGACAGCTTTCCGAATGAACGGGAATACAGACATCTCTTAGAATTTACGGGGGTACATACGGCTATCAGAATGAACAGGTGTTCAGACAACTCTCAGAATGAACAGGAATAAACAGTCCTTTCGGAATGAACGGAGGTACAGCCAGCTGTCAGAATGAATGGGAATACAGACAGCTCTCAGAATGAATGGGAACATGGAGAACTCTCAGAATGAACAGGAATAAACAGTAGAATGAACAGATGTTCAGACAGCTCTCAGAATGAATGGGAATATGGAGAACTCTCAGAATGAACAGGGGTACAGACAACTCTCAGAATGAACGGGAGTACAGGCAGCTCTCAGAATGAACTGGGTTACAGACAGCTCTCAGAATGAACAGGAATAAACAGTAGAATTAACAGGTGTTCAGACTGCTCAGAATGAATGGGAATGCAGGCAGCTCTCTGAATCAAGTGGGTGCAGACAGCTCACGGAATGAACAAATGTACAGAGAGCTCAGAGAATGAAAGGAAATGCAGACTGTTCTCAGAATGAACGGGGGTGCCGACAGCACTTAGAATGAATATGTACACAGACAGCGCTCAGAATGAAGAGGAATACAGACAGCTCTCAGAATTAACAGGGGTACAGACACCTCTCAGAATGAATGGGAATAAAGAGTCCTTTCAGAATGAACAGGTGTTCAGACAGCTCTCAGAATGAACAGGTGTTCAGACAGCTCTCAGAATGAATGGGGATACAGGCAGCTCTCAGAATGAAAGGGAATTCAGACAGCTTTCAGAATGAACAGGTGTTCAGACAGCTTTCCGAATGAACGGGAATACAGACAACTCTCAGAATGAATGGGGGTACAGTCAGCTCTCAGAATGAACGGTAATACAGACAGCTCTCAGAATGAACGGGAATACAGTCAGCTCTCAGTATGAATATATACACAGACAGCTCTCAGAATGCACGGGAATACAGACAGCTCTCAGTATGAATATATACACAGACATCTCTCGGAATGAACGGGAATACAGACAGCTTTCAGAATGAACGGGTGTACTGACAGCACTCAGAATGAATATGTACACAGACAGCTCGCAGAATGAACAGGAATACAGACAGCTCTCAGAATGAACGGGGGTACAGACAGCTCACGGAATGAACGAATGTACAGAGAGCTCAGTGAATGAACAGAAATGCAGACAGTTCTCAGAATGAACGTGTGTACCAACAGCACTTAGAATGAATATGTACACAGACAGCGCTCAGAATGAACAGGAATACAGACAGCTCTCAGAATTAACGGGATTACAGACAACTCTCAGAATGAATGGGAATAAAGAGTCCTTTCAGAATGAACAGGTGTTCAGATCGCTCTCAGAGTGAACAGGTGTTCAGACAACTTTCCGAATGAACGGGAGTACAGACAGCTCTTAGAATTTACGGGAGTACGTACAGCTGTCAGAATGAACGGGTGTACAGATAGCGCTCAGCATTAACAGGATCACAGAGAGCTCTCCGAACGTACGGACGTATAGTCAGCTCTCAGAATGAATGGGTACACAGACAGCTCTCAGACTGAACGGGTGTACAGACAGCTCTCTGAATGAACATGAATACAGAGAGTTCTCTGAATGAATGTGAATACAGACAGCTCTCAGAATGAACCGGAATAAAGAATCCTTTCTGAATGAACAGTTGTTCAGACAGCTCCCAGAATGAACGGGGATACAGACTGAACTCTGAATGAACAGAGGTGTAGACAGCTGTCAGAATGAACAGCAATACAGACAGCTCTCAGAATGAACAGTGTTACGTACAGCTGTCAGAATGAACGGGTGTTCAGACAGCTCTCAGATTCAAAGGGTATAGATACAGATCTCAGAATGATCAGGGGTACAGACAGCTCTCATAATAAACAGGGGTAAAGACAGCTGTCAGAATGAACGGGTGTACAGACAGCGCTCAGCATAAATGGGAACACAGACGTTTCTCAGACTGAACGGGTATACAAACAGCTCTCAAAATAAATTTGAATACAGACAGCTCTCAGAAGGTAAGGCGGTACAGACAGCACTCAGAATGAACAGCTATACAGACAGCTCTCAAAATGAATGGGAGTACTGATAGCTCTCAGAATGAACAGAGGTACAGACAGCTCACAGAATGAATGCGTATAGAGACAGCCCTCAGAATGAATGGGAATACAGACAGTTCACAGAATGAACAGGGGGTACAAACAGCTCTCAGAATGAACGGAGGTACAGACAGCTCTCAGAATGAATGGAGGTACAGACAGTCCTCAGAATGAAAGGGTATGCAGACAGCTCTCAGAATAACAGCTATACAGACAACTCAGAATGAACAGGAATAAACAGTCCTTTCAGAATGAATGTGTGTTCAGACAGCTCTCCGATTGAACGGGGGTACAGACAGCTCTCTGAATGAACGGGGGTAAAGACAGCTGTCAGAATGGACAGGAATACAGACATCTCTCAAGTTAAATGGGAATATAGACTGCTCTCAGAATCAACAATTCTAAGAATAAATTGCAGTAAAGACAGCTATCAGAATAAACGGGAAGACAGACAGCTCTCAGAATGAATGTGAATACAGACATTTCTCAGAATAAACGGGTAGACAGACAGCCCTCAGACTGAATGGCCATACAGACAGCTCTCAGACCGAACAGGAATACAGACAGCTCTCAGAATAAATGTGAATGCAGACAGCTCAGAATGAACGATGTTACCAACGGCTGTCAGAATAAATGGGTGTTCAGACATTTCTCAGATTGAACGGGTATAGCGACACCTCTCAGAATGAACTGGAATACAAACAGCTATCTGAATGAACAGTTGTTCAGACAGCTCACAGAATGAATGGGGATACAGACTGAACTCTGAATGAACAGAGGAGTAGACAGCTGTCAGAATGAAAGGGAGTACAGACAGCTCTCAGAATGAACAGTGTTACGTACAGCTCTCAGAATGAACAGCAATGCAGACAGCTCTCAGAATGAACAGGAATTAACAGTCCTTTCAGAATGATCGGGAGTACAGACGGCTGTCAGAATGAATGGGTGTTCAGACATTTCTCAGATTGAACGGGTATAGATACAGCTCTCAGAATGAACTGGAAGACAAACAGCTATCTGACTGAACAGGTGTGCAGACAGTGCTCAGACTGAACAGATGTGCAGACAGCTCACAGAATAAACAGGGATACAGACAGATCTCAGAATGAATGGGAATACAGACAGCTCTCAGAATGAACGGGAATACAGACAGATCTCAGAATGAATGGGAATACAGACAGCTCTCAGAATGAACGGGTATACAAACATCTATCAAAATAAATTTGAATACAGACGGCTCTCAGAATGAACGGGAATACAGACAGATCTCAGAATGAATGGGAATACAGACGTTTCTCAGAATGAACGGGTATACAAACATCTATCAAAATAAATTTGAATACAGACAGCTCTCAGAATGAACAGGAATACAGACAGCTCTCAGAATGAACGGGGGTACAGACAGCTCTCAGAATGAACGGGAATACAGACAGCTCTCAGAATGCACAGCTATAGAGACAGCTCTCAGAATGAATGGGAGTACAGACATCTCTCAGAATGAACGGGACTAAAGACAGCCCTCAGAATGAACAACTATACAGACAGCTCTCAGAATGAAAGGGACTAAACACAGCTCTCAAAATGAAAGGGGGAAAAAACAGCCCTCAGAATGAACAGCTATACAGACAGCTCTCAGAATGAATGGGAGTACTGATAACTGTCAGGGTGAACGGGGGTACAGACAGCTCTCAGAATTTATGTGTAACAGACAGCTCTCAGAATGAAAGGGAATTCAGACAGTTCTCAGGATGAATGGGGGTATAGACAGCTCTCAGAATGAATGGGAATACCAACAGCTCTCATAATTACAGGTGTACAGACAGCTCTCAGAATGAACGGGTGTACTGAGAGCGCTCAGAATGAACGACAATACAGACAGCTCGCAGAGTGAACGGGAATACAGACTTCTGTCATCATGAACGGGAATACAAACAACTCTCAGAGTGAACGAGTACACCGACAGCTCTCAGAATGAACGGGAATACAGACACCGCTGAAAATGAACGGGTGATCAGACATCTCCCAGAATTAACAGGTATACAGACAGTTCTCAGGCTGTACGGGTACACAGAAAGCACTCAGAATGAACAGGAATACAGACAGCTCTCAGAATGAACGGGAATACAGACAGCTCTCAGAATGAATGGGTACACAGACAGCTCTCAAAATGTACGGGGATACAGACAGCTCTCAGAATGAACGGGGGTACGGACCGGTCTCAGAATGAACAGGTATTCTGATATCCCTCAGGATTAACAGGTATACAGTTCTCAGAAGGAACAGTGGTACTGACAGCTCTCAGAATGAATGGGAATACAGACAGCTCTGACAAAGAATGGGAATACAGACAGCTCTGATAAAGAATGGGAATACAGTCTGCTCACAGAATGAATGGGTACATAGACAGCTCTCAGAATGACCGGGATACAGACAGTTCTCAGAATAAACAGGGATACAGACAGCTCTCAGAATGAACGGGGATACAGACAGCTCACGGAATGAACGGGAATACAGACAGCGCTCAGAATGAACGGGGATACAGACAGTTCTCAGAATGAACGGGGATACAGACAGCTCTCAGAATGAACGGGAATACAGACAGCTCTCAGAATGAACGGGGATACAGACAGCTCTCAGAATGAACGGGAATACAGACAGCTCGCAGAATGAAAGGGAATTCAGACAGCTCTCAGAATGAACGGGGATACTGACAGCTGTCAGAATGAACGGGGGTACAGTCAACTCTCAGAATGAACGGGAATACAGAGGGCTCTCAGTATGAACGGAAATACAGACCGCTCTCAGAATGAATGGGGGTACAGACAGCTCTCAGAATGAATGGGGGTACAGACAGCTCTCAGAATGAACGAGGGATACAGACAGCTCTCAGAATGAACGGGGATACAGACAGCTCTCAGAATGAACGGGAATACAGACAGCTCTCAGAATGAATGGGGGTACAGACAGCTCTCAGAATGAATGGGGGTACAGACAGCTCTCAGAATGAACGAGGGATACAGACAGCTCTCAGAATGAACGGGGATACAGACAGCTCTCAGAATGAACGGGAATACAGACAGCTCTCAGAATGAATGGGGGTACAGACAGCTCTCAGAATGAACGGGGGTACAGTCAACTCTCAGAATGAACGGGAATACAGAGGGCTCTCAGTATGAACGGAAATATTGACAGCTCTCAGAATGAATGGGGGTACAGACAGCTCTCAGAATGAATGGGGGTACAGACAGCTCTCAGAATGAACGAGGGATACAGACAGCTCTCAGAATGAACGGGGATACAGACAGCTCTCAGAATGAACGGGAATACAGACAGCTCTCAGAATGAATGGGGGTACAGACAGCTCTCAGAATGAATGGGGGTACAGACAGCTCTCAGAATGAACGAGGGATACAGACAGCTCTCAGAATGAACGGGGATACAGACAGCTCTCAGAATAAACGGGAATACAGACAGCTCGCAGAATGACAGGAATACAGACAGCTCTCAGAATGAATGGGGGTACAGTCAACTCTCAGAATGAACGGGAATACAGAGGGCTCTCAGTATGAACGGAAATACAGACAGCTCTCAGAATGAATGGGGGTACAGACAGCTCTCAGAATGAATGGGGGTACAGACAGCTCTCAGAATGAACGAGGGATACAGACAGCTCTCAGAATGAACGGGGATACAGACAGCTCTCAGAATGAACGGGAATACAGACAGCTCTCAGAATGAATGGGGGTACAGACAGCTCTCAGAATGAATGGGGGTACAGACAGCTCTCAGAATGAACGAGGGATACAGACAGCTCTCAGAATGAACGGGGATACAGACAGCTCTCAGAATAAACGGGAATACAGACAGCTCGCAGAAAGATGGGAATACAAACAGCTCTCAGAATGACTGGGTGTACAGACATCTCCCAGGATTAACAGGTATACAATTCTCAGAAGGAACAGTGGTACTGACAGCTCTCAGAATGACAAGCAATACAGACAGCTCTCAGAATGAACGGGGGTACAGACAGCTCTCAGAATGAACGGGAATACAGACAGCCCTCAGAATAAACGGGGGAACAGACAGCTCTCAGAATGAATGGGAATACAGACAGCTCTCAGAATGAATGGGGGTACAGACAGCTCTCAGAATGAATGGGGGTCAGACAGTCCTCAGAATGAACAGGAATACAGACAGCGCTCAGAATGAACAGGAATACAGACAGCTCTCAGAATGACTGGGTGTACAGACATCTCCCAGGATTAACAGGTATACAGTTCTCAGAAGGAACAGTGGTACTGACAGCTCTCAGAATGACCAGCAATACAGACAGCTCTCAGAATGAACGGGGGTACAGACAGCTCTCAGAATGACCAGCAATACAGACAGCTCTCAGAATGAACGGGGGTACAGACAGCTCTCAGAATGAACGGGGATACAAACAGCTCGCAGAATGACTGGGTGTACAGACATCTCCCAGGATTAACAGGTATACAATTCTCAGAAGGAACAGTGGTACTGACAGCTCTCAGAATGAACGGGGGTACAGACAGCTCTCAGAATGAACGGGAATACAGACAGCTCTCAGAATAAACGGGGGTACAGACAGCTCTCAGAATGAATGGGAATACAGACAGCTCTCAGAATTAACGGGGGATACAGACAGCTCTCAGAATGAACGGGGATACAGACAGCTCTCAGAATGAACAGGAATTCAGACAGCTCTCAGAATGAACGGGAATAAAGACAGCTCTCAGAACGACAGGAATACAGACAACTCTCAGAATGACAGGGGTACAGACAGCTCTCAGAATGACCAGCAATACAGACAGCTCTCAGAATGAACGGGGGTACAGACAGCTCTCAGAATGAATGGGAATACAGACAGCTCTGACAAAGAATGGGAATGCAGACAGCTCTGATAAAGAATGGGAATACAGACAGCTCTCAGAATGAATGGGGGTACAGACAGCTCTCAGAATGAATGGGAATGCAGACAGCTCTGATAAAGAATGGGAGTACAGACAGCTCTCAGAATGAACGGGTACATAGACAGCTCTCAGAATGACCGGGATACAGACAGTTCTCAGAATAAACAGGGATACAGACAGCTCTCAGAATGAACGGGAATACAGACAGCTCATGGAATGAACGGGAATACAGACAGCGCTCAGAATGAACGGGGGTACAGACAGCTCTCAGAATGAACGGGGATACAAACAGCTCGCAGAATGACTGGGTGTACAGACATCTCCCAGGATTAACAGGTATACAATTCTCAGAAGGAACAGTGGTACTGACAGCTCTCAGAATGAACGGGGGTACAGACAGCTCTCAGAATGAACGGGAATACAGACAGCTCTCAGAATAAACGGGGGTACAGACAGCTCTCAGAATGAATGGGAATACAGACAGCTCTCAGAATTAACGGGGGATACAGACAGCTCTCAGAATGAATGGGGATACAGACAGCTCTCAGAATGAACGGGAATAAAGACAGCTCTCAGAACGACAGGAATACAGACAACTCTCAGAATGACGGGGGTACAGACAGCTCTCAGAATGACCAGCAATACAGACAGCTCTCAGAATGAACGGGGGTACAGACAGCTCTCAGAATGAATGGGAATACAGACAGCTCTGACAAAGAATGGGAATGCAGACAGCTCTGATAAAGAATGGGAATACAGACAGCTCTCAGAATGAATGGGAATGCAGACAGCTCTGATAAAGAATGGGAGTACAGACAGCTCTCAGAATGAATGGGTACATAGACAGCTCTCAGAATGACCGGGATACAGACAGTTCTCAGAATAAACAGGGATACAGACAGCTCTCAGAATGAACGGGAATACAGACAGCTCATGGAATGAACGGGAATACAGACAGCTCTCAGAATGATCTGGGGTACAGACACTCTCAGAATGAAAGGGAATACAGACAGCTCTCAGAATGAACGGGGATACTGAGAGCTCTCAGAATGAACGGGAATACAGACAGCTCTCAGAATGAATGGGAATACAGACAGCTCTCAGAATGAATGGGAATACAGACAGCTCTGACAAAGAATGGGAGTACAGACAGCTCTCAGAATGAACGGGTACTTAGACAGCTCTCAGAATGACCGGGATACAGACAGTTCTCAGAATAAACAGGGATACAGACAGCTCTCAGAATGAACGGGGATACAGACAGCTCTCAGAATGATCGGGAATACAGACAGCGCTCAGAATGAACGGGGATACAGACAGTTCTCAGAATGAACGGGGATACAGACAGCTCTCAGAATGAACGGGAATACAGACAGCGCTCAGAATGAACGGGGATACAGACAGTTCTCAGAATGAACCGGGATACAGACAGCTCTCAGAATGAACGGGAATACAGACAGCTCTCACAATGAACGGGAATACAGACAGCTCTCAGAATGAATGGGAATACAGACAGCTCTGACAAAGAATGGGAATGCAGACAGCTCTGATAAAGAATGGGAATACAGACAGCTCTCAGAATGAATGGGAATACAGACAGCTCTCAGAATGAATGGGAATGCAGACAGCTCTGATAAAGAATGTGAGTACAGACAGCTCTCAGAATGAACGGGTACATAGACAGCTCTCAGAATGACCGGGATACAGACAGTTCTCAGAATAAACAGGGATACAGACAGCTCTCAGAATGAACGGGGATACAGACAGCTCTCAGAATGAACGGGAATACAGACAGCTCATGGAATGAACGGGAATACAGACAGCTCTCAGAATAAACGGGAATACAGACAGCTCATAGAAAGACGGGAATACAGACAGCTCTCAATGACTGGGTATACAGACATCTCCCAGGATTAACAGGTATACAGTTCTCAGAAGGAACAGTGGTACTGACAGCTCTCAGAATGACCAGCAATACAGACAGCTCTCAGAATGAACAGGGGTACAGACAGCTCTCAGAATGAACAGGGGTACTGACAGCTCTCAGAATGAACAGGAATACGGACAGCTTTCAGAATGAACAGGGATACAGACAGCTCTCAGAATGAACGGGGATACAGACAGCTCTCAGAATGACAGGAATACAGACAGCTCTCAGAATGACGGGAATGCAGACAGCTCTCAGAATGACTGGGTGTACAGACATCTCCCAGGATTAACAGGTATACTGTTCTCAGAAGGAACAGTGGTGCTGATAGCTCTCAGAATGACCACCAATACAGACAGCTCTCAGAATGAACGGGAGTAAAGACAGCTTTCAGAATAATCTGGGCTACAGACAACTCTCAGAATGAACGGGAATACGAAGCCGCTCGCAGAATGAAAGGGAATTCAGACAGCTCTCAGAATGAACGGGGATACAGACAGCTCTCAGAATGAACGGGGAAACAGACATCTCTCAGAATGAACGGGGGTACAGACAGCTCTCAGAATGAACGGGGAAACAGACAGCTCTCAGAATGAATGGGAATACAGACAGCTCTAAGAATGAACGGGAATACAGACAGCTTGCAGAATGAATGGGAATACAGACAGCTCTCAGAATGAACGGGTACATAGACAGCTCTCAGAATGAATGGGAATACAGACAGCTCTCAGAATGAACGGGAATACAGACAGCTCTCAGAATAACAGGAATACCGACAGCTCTCAGAATGAATGGGGGTACAGTCAACTCTCAGAATGAACGGGAATACAGACGGCTCTCAGTATGAACGGAAATACAGACGGCTCTCAGAATGAACGGGGGTAAAGACAGCTCTCAGAATGACAGGAATACAGACAGCTCTCAGAATGAACGGGGGTACAGACAGCTCTCAGAATGAACGGGAATACAGACAACTCTCAGAATGAACGGTGGTACAGACAGCTCTCAGAATGAATGGGTACATAGACAGCGCTCAGAGTGAACGGGAATACAGGCAACTCTCAATGAACGGGGATACAGACAGCTCTCAGAATGAACGGGGATACAGACAGCTCTCAGAATGAATGGGTACATAGACAGCGCTCAGAATGAACGGGAATACAGGCAACTCTCAATGAACGGGGATACAGACAGCTCTCAGAATGAACGGGGATACAGACAGCTCTCAGAATGAACGGGAATACAGACAGCTCTCAGAATGAACGGGAATACAGACTGCTCTCAGAATGACTGGGATACAGGCAACTCTCAGAATGGACGGGAATACTGTCAGCTCACCGAATGAAAGGGAATTCAGACAGCTCTCAGAGTGACAGGAATACAGACAGCTCTCAGAGTGACAGGAATACTGACAGCTCTCAGAATGACCGGGATACAGACAGCTCTCAGAATGAACGGGGGTACAGACAGCTCTCAGAATGAACGGGAATACAGACAGCTCTCAGAATGACAGGAATACAGACAGCTCTCAGAATGAATGGAAATACAGACAGCTCTCAGAATGACAGGAATGCAGACAACTCTCAGAAAGAACGGGAATACTGTCCGCTCACCGAAAGAAAGGGAATTCAGACAGCTCTCAGAGTGACAGGAATACAGACAGCTCTCAGAATGACCGGGATACAGACAGCTCTCAGAATGAACGGGGGTACAGACAGCTCTCATAATGAACGGGAATACAGACAGCTCTCAGAATGACAGGAATACAGACAACTCTCAGAATGAACACGGGGTACAGACAGCTCTCAGAATGAACAGGGGGTACAGACAGCTCTCAGAATGAACGGGTGTACAGACAGCTCTCAGAATGAACGGGAATACTGACAGCTCTCAGAATGACAGGAATACTGACAGCTCTCAGAATGAACACGGGGTACAGACAGCTCTCAGAATGAACAGGGGGTACAGACAGCTCTCAGAATGAACACGGGGCACAGACAGCTCTCAGAATGAACACGGGGTACAGACAGCTCTCAGAATGAACACGGGGTACAGACAGCACTCAGAATGAACAGGGGGTACAGACAGCTCAGAATGAACGGGGGTACAGACAGCTCTCAGAATGAACGGGGGTACAGACAGCTCTCAGAATGAACGGGAATACTGACAGCTCTCGGAATGACAGGAATACAGACAACTCTCAGAATGAACAGGGGGTACAGACATCTCTCAGAATTAACAGGGGGTACAGACAACTCTCAGAATGACATGAATATAGACAACTCTCAGAATGACCGGGATACAGACAACTCTCAGAATGAACCGGGGTACAGACAGCTCTCAGAATGAACGGGGGTACAGACAGCTCTCAGAATGACAGGAATACAGACAACTCTCAGAATGAACAGGGCTACAGACACCTCTCAGAATGAACAGGGGGTACAGACAGCTCTCAGAATGAACATGGGGTACAGACAGCTCTCAGAATGACAGGAATACAGACAACTCTCAGAATGAACATGGGGTACAGACATCTCTCAGAATGAACAGGGGGTTCTGACAGCTCTCAGAATGAACAGGGGGTACAGACAACTCTCAGAATGACAGGAATACAGACAACTCTCAGAATGACCGGGATACAGACAGCTCTCAGAATGAAAAGGGGGTACAGACACTCTCAGAATGAACGGGAATACAGAGAGCTCTCAGAATGAACGGGGATACAGACAGCTCTCAGAATGAACGGGAATACAGACAGCTCTCAGAATAACAGGAATACAGACAGCTCTCAGAATGAATGGGGGTACAGTCAACTCTCAGAATGAACGGGAATACAGACGGCTCTCAGTATGAATGGAAATACAGACGGCTCTCAGAATGAACGGGGGTACAGACAGCTCTCAGAATGACAGGAATACAGACAGCTCTCAGAATGAACGGGGGTACAGACAGCTCTCAGAATGAACGGGAATACAGACAACTCTCAGAATGAACGGTGGTACAGTCAGCTCTCAGAATGAATGGGTACATAGACAGCGCTCAGAGTGAACGGGAATACAGGCAACTCTCAATGAACGGGGATACAGACAGCTCTCAGAATGAACGGGGATACAGACAGCTCTCAGAATGAACGGGAATACAGACAGCTCTCAGAATGAATGGAAATACAGACAGCTCTCAGAATGACAGGAATACAGACAACTCTCAGAATGAACACGGGGTACAGACAGCTCTCAGAATGAATGGGGGTACAGTCAACTCTCAGTATGAACGGAAATACAGATGGCTCTCAGAATGAACAGGGGTACAGACAGCTCTCAGAATGACAGGAATACAGACAGCTCTCAGAATGACAGGAATACAGACAACTCTCAGAATGAACACGGGGCACAGACAGCTCTCAGAATGAATGGGGGTACAGACAGCTCTCAGAAAGAACGGGAATACAGACAACTCTCAGAATGAACGGTGGTACGGACAGCTCTCAGAATGAATGGGTACATAGACAGCGCTCAGAGTGAACGGGAATACAGGCAACTCTCAATGAACGGGGATACAGAGAGCTCTCAGAATGAACGGGGATACAGACAGCTCTCAGTATGAACGGAAATACAGACGGCTCTCAGAATGAACGGGGGTACAGACAGCTCTCAGAATGAATGGGTACATAGACAGTGCTCAGAATGAACGGGAATACAGGCAACTCTCAATGAACGGGGATACAGACAGCTCTCAGAATGAACGGGAATACAGACAGCTCTCAGAATGAACGGGAATACAGACTGCTCTCAGAATGACCGGGATACAGGCAACTCTCAGAATGAACGGGAATACTGTCAGCTCACCGAATGAAAGGGAATTCAGACAGCTCTCAGAATGACAGGAATACAGACAGCTCTCAGAGTGACAGGAATACTGACAGCTCTCAGAATGACCGGGATACAGACAGCTCTCAGAATGAAAGGGGGTACAGACAGCTCTCAGAATGAACGGGAATACAGACAGCTCTCAGAATGAATGGAAATACAGACAGCTCTCAGAATGACAGGAATGCAGACAACTCTCAGAATGAACGGGAATACTGTCCGCTCACCGAATGAAAGGGAATTCAGACAGCTCTCAGAGTGACAGGAATACAGACAGCTCTCAGAATGACCGGGATACAGACAGTTCTCAGAATGAACGGGAATACAGACAGCTCTCAGAATGACAGGAATACAGACAACTCTCAGAATGAACACGGGGCACAGACAGCTCTCAGAATGAATGGGGGTACAGTCAACTCTCAGTATGAACGGAAATACAGATGGCTCTCAGAATGAACGGGGGTACAGACAGCTCTCAGAATGACAGGAATACAGACAGCTCTCAGAATGAACGGGGGTACAGACAGCTCTCAGAATGAACGGGAATACAGACAGCTCTCAGAATGAACGGGAATACTGTCAGCTCACCGAATGAAAGGGAATTCAGACAGCTCTCAGAGTGACAGGAATACAGACAGCTCTCAGAGTGACAGGAATACTGACAGCTCTCAGAATGACCGGGATACAGACAGCTCTCAGAATGAACGGGGGTACAGACAGCTCTCAGAATGAACGGGGGTACAGACAGCTCTCAGAATGATAGGAATGCAGACGGCTCTCAGTATGAACGGAAATACAGACGGCTCTCAGAATGAACGGGGGTACAGACAGCTCTCAGAATGACAGGAATACAGACAGCTCTCAGAAAGACAGGAATACTGACAGCTCTCAGAATGACCGGGATACAGACAGCTCTCAGAATGAAAGGGGGTACAGACAGCTCTCAGAATGAACGGGAATACAGACAGCTCTCAGAATGAATGGAAATACAGACAGCTCTCAGAATGACAGGAATACAGACAACTCTCAGAATGAACACGGGGTACAGACAGCTCTCAGAATGAATGGGGGTACAGTCAACTCTCAGTATGAACGGAAATACAGATGGCTCTCAGAATGAACGGGGGTACAGACAACTCTCAGAATGACAGGAATACAGACAACTCTCAGAATGAACACGGGGCACAGACAGCTCTCAGAATGAATGGGGGTACAGACAGCTCTCAGAAAGAACGGGAATACAGACAACTCTCAGAATGAATGGAAGTACGGAGAGCTCTCAGAATGAATGGGTACATAGACAGCGCTCAGAGTGAACGGGAATACAGGCAACTCTCAATGAACGGGGATACAGAGAGCTCTCAGAATGAACGGGGATACAGACAGCTCTCAGTATGAACGGAAATACAGACGGCTCTCAGAATGAACGGGGGTACAGACAGCTCTCAGAATGAATGTGTACATAGACAGCGCTCAGAATGAACGGGAATACAGGCAACTCTCAATGAACGGGGATACAGACAGCTCTCAGAATGAACGGGGATACAGACAGCTCTCAGAATGAACGGGAATACAGACAGCTATCAGAATGAACGGGAATACAGACTGCTTTCAGAATGACCGGGATATAGGCAATTCTCAGAATGAACGGGAATACTGTCAGCTCACCGAATGAAAGGGAATTCAGACAGCTCTCAGAGTGACAGGAATACAGACAGCTCTCAGAGTGACAGGAATACTGACAGCTCTCAGAATGACCGGGATACAGACAGCTCTCAGAATGAACGGGGTTACAGACAGCTCTCAGAATGAACGGGGATACAGACAGCTCTCAGAATGAACGGGAGTACAGACAGCTCTCAGAATGACAGGAATACAGACAGCTCTCAGAATGAATGGGGGTACAGACTGCTCTCAGAATGAACGGGAATACAGACAACTCACAGAATGAACGGTGGTACAGACAGCTCTCAGAATGAATGGGTACATAGACAGTGCTCAGAATGAACGGGAATACAGGCAACTCTCAATGAACGGGGATACAGACAGCTCTCAGAATGAACGGGAATACAGACAGCTCTCAGAATGAACGGGAATACAGACTGCACTCAGAATGACCGGGATACAGGCAACTCTCAGAATGAACGGGAATACTGTCAGCTCACCGAATGAAAGGGAATTCAGACAGCTCTCAGAATGACAGGAATACAGACAGCTCTCAGAGTGACAGGAATACTGACAGCTCTCAGAATGACCGGGATACAGACAGCTCTCAGAATGAAAGGGGGTACAGACAGCTCTCAGAATGAACGGGAATACAGACAGCTCTCAGAATGAATGGAAATACAGACAGCTCTCAGAATGACAGGAATGCAGACAACTCTCAGAATGAACGGGAATACTGTCCGCTCACCGAATGAAAGGGAATTCAGACAGCTCTCAGAGTGACAGGAATACAGACAGCTCTCAGAATGACCGGGATACAGACAGTTCTCAGAATGAACGGGAATACAGACAGCTCTCAGAATGACAGGAATACAGACAACTCTCAGAATGAACACGGGGCACAGACAGCTCTCAGAATGAATGGGGGTACAGTCAACTCTCAGTATGAACGGAAATACAGATGGCTCTCAGAATGAACGGGGGTACAGACAGCTCTCAGAATGACAGGAATACAGACAGCTCTCAGAATGACAGGAATACAGACAGCTCTCAGAATGAACGGGGGTACAGACAGCTCTCAGAATGAACGGAAATACAGACAACTCTCAGAATGAACGGTGGTACAGACAGCTCTCAGAATGAATGGGTACATAGACAGCGCTCAGAGTGAACGGGAATACAGGCAACTCTCAATGAACGGGGATACAGACAGCTCTCAGAATGAACGGGGATACAGACAGCTCTCAGAATGAACGGGAATACAGACAGCGCTCAGAATGAACGGGAATACAGGCAACTCTCAATGAACGGGGATACAGACAGCTCTCAGAATGAACGGGGATACAGACAGCTCTCAGAATGAACGGGAATACAGACAGCTCTCAGAATGAACGGGAATACAGACTGCTCTCAGAATGACCGGGATATAGGCAACTCTCAGAATGAACGGGAATACTGTCAGCTCACCGAATGAAAGGGAATTCAGACAGCTCTCAGAGTGACAGGAATACAGACAGCTCTCAGAGTGACAGGAATACTGACAGCTCTCAGAATGACCGGGATAAAGACAGCTCTCAGAATGAACGGGGATACAGACAGCTCTCAGAATGAACGGGGATACAGACAGCTCTCAGAATGAACGGGAGTACAGACAGCTCTCAGAATGAATGGAAATACAGACAGCTCTCAGAATGACAGGAATGCAGACAACTCTCAGAATGAACGGGAATACTGTCCGCTCACCGAATGAAAGGGAATGCAGACAGCTCTCAGAGTGACAGGAATACAGACAACTCTCAGAATGAACACGGGGTACAGACAGCTCTCAGAATGAACAGGGGGTACAGACAGCTCTCAGAATGAATGGGTACATAGACAGCGCTCAGAATGAACGGGAATACAGGCAACTCTCAATGAACGGGGATACAGACAGCTCTCAGAATGAACGGGGATACAGACAGCTCTCAGAATGAACGGGAATACAGACAGCTCTCAGAATGAACGGGAATACAGACTGCTCTCAGAATGACCGGGATATAGGCAACTCTCAGAATGAACGGGAATACTGTCAGCTCACCGAATGAAAGGGAATTCAGACAGCTCTCAGAGTGACAGGAATACTGACAGCTCTCAGAATGACCGGGATACAGACAGCTCTCAGAATGAACGGGGATACAGACAGCTCTCAGAATGAACGGGGATACAGACAGCTCTCAGAATGAATGGAAATACAGACAGCTCTCAGAATGACAGGAATGCAGACAACTCTCAGAATGAACGGGAATACTGTCCGCTCACCGAATGAAAGGGAATTCAGACAGCTCTCAGAGTGACAGGAATACAGACAACGCTCAGAATGAACACGGGGTACAGACAGCTCTCAGAATGAACAGGGGGTACAGACAGCTCTCAGAATGAACGGGGGTACAGACCGCTCTCAGAATGAACGGGAATACTGACAGCTCTCAGAATGACAGGAATACAGACAACTCTCAGAATGAACACGGGGTACAGACAGCTCTCAGAATGACAGGAATACTGACAGCTCTCAAAATGACCGGGATACAGACAGCTCTCAGAATGAACGGGGATACAGACAGCTCTCAGAATGAACGGGAGTACAGACAGCTCTCAGAATGACAGGAATACAGACAGCTCTCAGAATGAATGGGGGTACAGACAGCTCTCAGAATGAACGGGAATACAGACAACTCTCAGAATGAACGGTGGTACAGACAGCTCTCAGAATGAATGGGTACATAGACAGCGCTCAGAATGAACGGGAATACAGGCAACTCTCAATGAACGGGGATACAGACAGCTCTCGGAATGAACGGGAATACAGACGGCTCTCAGTATGAACGGAAATACAGACGGCTCTCAGAATGAACGGGGGTACAGACAGCTCTCAGAATGAATGGGTACATAGACAGCGCTCAGAATGAACGGGAATACAGGCAACTCTCAATGAACGGGGATACAGACAGCTCTCAGAATGAACGGGGATACAGACAGCTCTCAGAATGAACAGGAATACACACAGCTCTCAGAATGAACGGGAATACAGACTGCTCTCAGAATGACCGGGATATAGGCAGCTCTCAGAATGAACGGGAATACTGTCAGCTCACCGAATGAAAGGGAATTCAGACAGCTCTCAGAGTGACAGGAATACAGACAGCTCTCAGAGTGACAGGAATACTGACAGCTCTCAGAATGACCGGGATACAGACAGCTCTCAGAATGAACGGGGATACAGACAGCTCTCAGAATGAACGGGAGTACAGACAGCTCTCAGAATGACAGGAATACAGACAGCTCTCAGAATGAATGGGGGTACAGACAGCTCTCAGAATGAACGGGAATACAGACAACTCTCAGAATGAACGGTGGTACAGACAGTTCTCAGAATGAATGGGTACATAGACAGCGCTAAGAATGAACGGGAATACAGGCAACTCTCAATGAACGGGGATACAGACAGCTCTCAGAATGAACGGGAATACAGACAGCTCTCAGAATGAACGGGAATACAGACTGCTCTCAGAATGACTGGGATACAGGCAACTCTCAGAATGAACGGGAATACTGTCAGCTCACCGAATGAAAGGGAATTCAGACAGCTCTCAGAATGACAGGAATACAGACAGCTCTCAGAGTGACAGGAATACTGACAGCTCTCAGAATGACCGGGATACAGACAGCTCTCAGAATGAAAGGGGGTACAGAGAGCTCTCAGAATGAACGGGAATACAGACAGCTCTCAGAATGAATGGAAATACAGACAGCTCTCAGAATGACAGGAATGCAGACAACTCTCAGAATGAACGGGAATACTGTCCGCTCATCGAATGAAAGGCAATTCAGACAGCTCTCAGAGTGACAGGAATACAGACAGCTCTCAGAATGACCGGGATACAGACAGTTCTCAGAATGAACGGGGTTACAGACAGCTCTCAGAATGAACGGGAATACAGACAACTCTCAGAATGACAGGAATACAGACAACTCTCAGAATGAACACGGGGTACAGACAGCTCTCAGAATGAATGGGGGTACAGACAGCTCTCAGAATGAACGGGAATACAGACAACTCTCAGAATGAACGGTGGTACAGACAGCTCTCAGAATGAATGGGTACATAGACAGCGCTCGGAGTGAACGGGAATACAGGCAACTCTCAATGAACGGGGATACAGACAGCTCTCAGAATGAACGGGGATACAGACAGCTCTCAGAATGAATGGGAATACAGACAGCTCTCAGAATGAACGGGAATACAGACTGCTCTCAGAATGACCGGGATACAGGCAACTCTCAGAATGAACGGGAATACTGTCAGCTCACCGAATGAAAGGGAATTCAGACAGCTCTCAGAGTGACAGGAATACAGACAGCTCTCAGAGTGACAGGAATACTGACAGCTCTCAGAATGACCGGGATACAGACAGCTCTCAGAATGACAGGAATACAGACAGCTCTCAGAATGACAGGAATACAGACAACTCTCAGAATGACCGGGATACAGACAGTTCTCAGAATGAACGGGGGTACAGACAGCTCTCAGAATGAACTGGAATACAGACAGCTCTCAGAATGACAGGAATACAGAGAACTCTCAGAATGAACACGGGGTACAGACAGCTCTCAGAATGAATGGGGGTACAGTCAACTCTCAGTATGAACAGAAATACAGATGGCTCTCATAATGAACGGGGGTACAGACAGCTCTCAGAATGACAGGAATACAGACAGCTCTCAGAATGACAGGAATACAGACAGCTCTCAGAATGAACGGGGGTACAGACAGCTCTCAGAATGAACGGGAATACAGACAACTCTCAGAATGAACGGTGGTACAGACAGCTCCCAGAATGAATGGGTACATAGACAGCGCTCAGAGTGAACGGGAATACAGGCAACTCTCAATGAACGGGGATACAGAGAGCTCTCAGAATGAACGGGGATACAGACAGCTCTCAGAATGAACGGGAATACAGGCAACTCTCAGAATGAACGGGAATACTGTCAGCTCACCGAATGAAAGGGAATTCAGACAGCTCTCAGAGTGACAGGAATACTGACAGCTCTCAGAATGACCGGGATACAGACAGCTCTCAGAATAAACGGGGGTACAGAGAGCTCTCAGAATGAACGGGGATTCAGACAGCTCTCAGTATGAACGGAAATACAGACGGCTCTCAGAATGAACGGGGGTACAGACAGCTCTCAGAATGAATGGGTACATAGACAGCGCTCAGAATGAACGGGAATACAGGCAACTCTCAATGAACGGGGATACAGACAGCTCTCAGAATGAACGGGGATACAGACAGCTCTCAGAATGAACGGGAATACAGACAGCTCTCAGAATGAACGGGAATACAGACTGCTCTCAGAATGACCGGGATATAGGCAACTCTCAGAATGAACGGGAATAGTGTCAGCTCACCGAATGAAAGGGAATTCAGACAGCTCTCAGAGTGACAGGAATACAGACAGCTCTCAGAGAGACAGGAATACTGACAGCTCTCAGAATGACCAAGATACAGACAGCTCTCAGAATGAACGGGGATACAGACAGCTCTCAGAATGAATGGGGATACAGACAGCTCTCAGAATGAACGGGAGTACAGACAGCTCTCAGAATGAATGGAAATACAGACAGCTCTCAGAATGACAGGAATGCAGACAACTCTCAGAATGAACGGGACTACTGTCCGCTCACCGAATGAAAGGGAATTCAGACAGCTCTCAGAGTGACAGGAATACAGACAACTCTCAGAATGACTGGGATACAGACAGTTCTCAGAATGAACGGGGGTACAGACATTTCTCAGAATGAACGGGAATACTGTCCGCTCACCGAATGAAAGGGAATGCAGACAGCTCTCAGAGTGACAGGAATACAGACAACTCTCAGAATGAACACGGGGTACAGACAGCTCTCAGAATGAACAGGGGGTACAGACAGCTCTCAGAATGAATGGGTACATAGACAGCGCTCAGAATGAACGGGAATACAGGCAACTCTCAATGAACGGGGATACAGACAGCTCTCAGAATGAACGGGGATACAGACAGCTCTCAGAATGAACGGGAATACAGACAGCTCTCAGAATGAACGGGAATACAGACTGCTCTCAGAATGACCGGGATATAGGCAACTCTCAGAATTAACGGGAATACTGTCAGCTCACCGAATGAAAGGGAATTCAGACAGCTCTCAGAGTGACAGGAATACTGACAGCTCTCAGAATGACCGGGATACAGACAGCTCTCAGAATGAACGGGGATACAGACAGCTCTCAGAATGAACGGGGATACAGACAGCTCTCAGAATGAACGGGAGTACAGACAGCTCTCAGAATGAATGGAAATACAGTCAGCTCTCAGAATGACAGGAATGCAGACAACTCTCAGAATGAACGGGAATACTGTCCGCTCACCGAATGAAAGGGAATTCAGACAGCTCTCAGAGTGACAGGAATACAGACAACGCTCAGAATGAACACGGGGTACAGACAGCTCTCAGAATGAACAGGGGGTACAGACAGCTCTCAGAATGAACGGGGGTACAGACCGCTCTCAGAATGAACGGGAATACTGACAGCTCTCAGAATGACAGGAATACAGACAACTCTCAGAATGAACACGGGGTACAGACAGCTCTCAGAATGACAGGAATACTGACAGCTCTCAGAATGACCGGGATACAGACAGCTCTCAGAATGAACGGGGATACAGACAGCTCTCAGAATGAACGGGGATACAGACAGCTCTCAGAATGAACGGGGATACAGACAGCTCTCAGAATGAACGGGAATACAGACAGCTCTCAGAATGAACGGGAATACAGACTGCTCTCAGAATGACCGGGATATAGGCAACTCTCAGAATGAACGGGAATACTGTCAGCTCACCGAATGAAAGGGAATTCAGACAGCTCTCAGAGTGACAGGAATACAGACAGCTCTCAGAGAGACAGGAATACTGACAGCTCTCAGAATGACCAGGATACAGACAGCTCTCAGAATGAACGGGGATACAGACAGCTCTCAGAATGAACGGGGATACAGACAGCTCTCAGAATGAACGGGAATACAGACAGCTCTCAGAATGAATGGAAATACAGACAGCTCTCAGAATGACAGGAATGCAGACAACTCTCAGAATGAACGGGACTACTGTCCGCTCACCGAATGAAAGGGAATTCAGACAGCTCTCAGAGTGACAGGAATACAGACAACTCTCAGAATGACTGGGATACAGACAGTTCTCAGAATGAACGGGGGTACAGACATTTCTCAGAATGAACGGGAATACTGTCCGCTCACCGAATGAAAGGGAATGCAGACAGCTCTCAGAGTGACAGGAATACAGACAACTCTCAGAATGAACACGGGGTACAGACAGCTCTCAGAATGAACAGGGGGTACAGACAGCTCTCAGAATGAATGGGTACATAGACAGCGCTCAGAATGAACGGGAATACAGGCAACTCTCAATGAACGGGGATACAGACAGCTCTCAGAATGAACGGGGATACAGACAGCTCTCAGAATGAACGGGAATACAGACAGCTCTCAGAATGAACGGGAATACAGACTGCTCTCAGAATGACCGGGATATAGGCAACTCTCAGAATTAACGGGAATACTGTCAGCTCACCGAATGAAAGGGAATTCAGACAGCTCTCAGAGTGACAGGAATACTGACAGCTCTCAGAATGACCGGGATACAGACAGCTCTCAGAATGAACGGGGATACAGACAGCTCTCAGAATGAACGGGGATACAGACAGCTCTCAGAATGAACGGGAGTACAGACAGCTCTCAGAATGAATGGAAATACAGTCAGCTCTCAGAATGACAGGAATGCAGACAACTCTCAGAATGAACGGGAATACTGTCCGCTCACCGAATGAAAGGGAATTCAGACAGCTCTCAGAGTGACAGGAATACAGACAACGCTCAGAATGAACGGGGATACAGACAGCTCTCAGAATGAACGGGGGTACAGACCGCTCTCAGAATGAACGGGAATACTGACAGCTCTCAGAATGACAGGAATACAGACAACTCTCAGAATGAACACGGGGTACAGACAGCTCTCAGAATGACAGGAATACTGACAGCTCTCAGAATGACCGGGATACAGACAGCTCTCAGAATGAACGGGGATACAGACAGCTCTCAGAATGAAGGGGAGTACAGACAGCTCTCAGAATGACAGGAATACAGACAGCTCTCTGAATGAATGGGGGTACAGACAGCTCTCAGAATGAACGGGAATACAGACAACTCTCAGAATGAACGGTGGTACAGACAGCTCTCAGAATGAATGGATACATAGACAGCGCTCAGAATGAACGGGAATACAGGCAACTCTCAATGAACGGGGATACAGACAGCTCTCGGAATGAACGGGAATACAGACGGCTCTCAGTATGAACGGAAATACAGACGGCTCTCAGAATGAACGGGGGTACAGACAGCTCTCAGAATGAATGGGTACATAGACAGCGCTCAGAATGAACGGGAATACAGGCAACTCTCAATGAATGGGGATACAGACAGCTCTCAGAATGAACGGGGATACAGACAGCTCTCAGAATGAACGGGAATACACACAGCTCTCAGAATGAACGGGAATACAGACTGCTCTCAGAATGACCGGGATATAGGCAACTCTCAGAATGAACGGGAATACTGTCAGCTCACCGAATGAAAGGGAATTCAGACAGCTCTCAGAGTGACAGGAATACAGACAGCTCTCAGAGTGACAGGAATACTGACAGCTCTCAGAATGACCGGGATACAGACAGCTCTCAGAATGAACGGGGATACAGACAGCTCTCAGAATGAACGGGAGTACAGACAGCTCTCAGAATGACAGGAATACAGACAGCTCTCAGAATGAATGGGGGTACAGACAGCTCTCAGAATGAACGGGAATACAGACAACTCTCAGAATGAACGGTGGTACAGACAGTTCTCAGAATGAATGGGTACATAGACAGCGCTAAGAATGAACGGGAATACAGGCAACTCTCAATGAACGGGGATACAGACAGCTCTCAGAATGAACGGGAATACAGACAGCTCTCAGAATGAACGGGAATACAGACTGCTCTCAGAATGACTGGGATACAGGCAACTCTCAGAATGAACGGGAATACTGTCAGCTCACCGAATGAAAGGGAATTCAGACAGCTCTCAGAATGACAGGAATACAGACAGCTCTCAGAGTGACAGGAATACTGACAGCTCTCAGAATGACCGGGATACAGACAGCTCTCAGAATGAAAGGGGGTACAGAGAGCTCTCAGAATGAACGGGAATACAGACAGCTCTCAGAATGAACGGGAATACAGACTGCTCTCAGAATGACTGGGATACAGGCAACTCTCAGAATGAACGGGAATACTGTCAGCTCACCGAATGAAAGGGAATTCAGACAGCTCTCAGAATGACAGGAATACAGACAGCTCTCAGAGTGACAGGAATACTGACAGCTCTCAGAATGACCGGGATACAGACAGCTCTCAGAATGAAAGGGGGTACAGAGAGCTCTCAGAATGAACGGGAATACAGACCGCTCTCAGAATGAATGGAAATACAGACAGCTCTCAGAATGACAGGAATGCAGACAACTCTCAGAATGAACGGGAATACTGTCCGCTCATCGAATGAAAGGCAATTCAGACAGCTCTCAGAGTGACAGGAATACAGACAGCTCTCAGAATGACCGGGATACAGACAGCTCTCAGAATGAACGGGGGTACAGACCGCTCTCAGAATGAACGGGAATACTGACAGCTCTCAGAATGACAGGAATACAGACAGCTCTCAGAGTGACAGGAATACTGACAGCTCTCAGAATGACCGGGATATAGGCAACTCTCAGAATGAACGGGAATACTGTCAGCTCACCGAATGAAAGGGAATTCAGACAGCTCTCAGAGTGACAGGAATACAGACAGCTCTCAGAGTGACAGGAATACTGACAGCTCTCAGAATGACCGGGATAAAGACAGCTCTCAGAATGAACGGGGATACAGACAGCTCTCAGAATGAACGGGGATACAGACAGCTCTCAGAATGAACGGGAGTACAGACAGCTCTCAGAATGAATGGAAATACAGACAGCTCTCAGAATGACAGGAATGCAGACAACTCTCAGAATGAACGGGAATACTGTCCGCTCACCGAATGAAAGGGAATGCAGACAGCTCTCAGAGTGACAGGAATACAGACAACTCTCAGAATGAACACGGGGTACAGACAGCTCTCAGAATGAACAGGGGGTACAGACAGCTCTCAGAATGAATGGGTACATAGACAGCGCTCAGAATGAACGGGAATACAGGCAACTCTCAATGAACGGGGATACAGACAGCTCTCAGAATGAACGGGGATACAGACAGCTCTCAGAATGAACGGGAATACAGACAGCTCTCAGAATGAACGGGAATACAGACTGCTCTCAGAATGACCGGGATATAGGCAACTCTCAGAATGAACGGGAATACTGTCAGCTCACCGAATGAAAGGGAATTCAGACAGCTCTCAGAGTGACAGGAATACTGACAGCTCTCAGAATGACCGGGATACAGACAGCTCTCAGAATGAACGGGGATACAGACAGCTCTCAGAATGAACGGGGATACAGACAGCTCTCAGAATGAACGGGAGTACAGACAGCTCTCAGAATGAATGGAAATACAGACAGCTCTCAGAATGACAGGAATGCAGACAACTCTCAGAATGAACGGGAATACTGTCCGCTCACCGAATGAAAGGGAATTCAGACAGCTCTCAGAGTGACAGGAATACAGACAACGCTCAGAATGAACACGGGGTACAGACAGCTCTCAGAATGAACAGGGGGTACAGACAGCTCTCAGAATGAACGGGGGTACAGACCGCTCTCAGAATGAACGGGAATACTGACAGCTCTCAGAATGACAGGAATACAGACAACTCTCAGAATGAACACGGGGTACAGACAGCTCTCAGAATGACAGGAATACTGACAGCTCTCAAAATGACCGGGATACAGACAGCTCTCAGAATGAACGGGGATACAGACAGCTCTCAGAATGAACGGGAGTACAGACAGCTCTCAGAATGACAGGAATACAGACAGCTCTCAGAATGAATGGGGGTACAGACAGCTCTCAGAATGAACGGGAATACAGACAACTCTCAGAATGAACGGTGGTACAGACAGCTCTCAGAATGAATGGGTACATAGACAGCGCTCAGAATGAACGGGAATACAGGCAACTCTCAATGAACGGGGATACAGACAGCTCTCGGAATGAACGGGAATACAGACGGCTCTCAGTATGAACGGAAATACAGACGGCTCTCAGAATGAACGGGGGTACAGACAGCTCTCAGAATGAATGGGTACATAGACAGCGCTCAGAATGAACGGGAATACAGGCAACTCTCAATGAACGGGGATACAGACAGCTCTCAGAATGAACGGGGATACAGACAGCTCTCAGAATGAACAGGAATACACACAGCTCTCAGAATGAACGGGAATACAGACTGCTCTCAGAATGACCGGGATATAGGCAGCTCTCAGAATGAACGGGAATACTGTCAGCTCACCGAATGAAAGGGAATTCAGACAGCTCTCAGAGTGACAGGAATACAGACAGCTCTCAGAGTGACAGGAATACTGACAGCTCTCAGAATGACCGGGATACAGACAGCTCTCAGAATGAACGGGGATACAGACAGCTCTCAGAATGAACGGGAGTACAGACAGCTCTCAGAATGACAGGAATGCAGACAACTCTCAGAATGACAGGAATACAGACAACTCTCAGAATGAACACGGGGTACAGACAGCTCTCAGAATGAATGGGGGTACAGACAGCTCTCAGAATGAACGGGAATACAGACAACTCTCAGAATGAACGGTGGTACAGACAGCTCTCAGAATGAATGGGTACATAGACAGCGCTCGGAGTGAACGGGAATACAGGCAACTCTCAATGAACGGGGATACAGACAGCTCTCAGAATGAACGGGGATACAGACAGCTCTCAGAATGAATGGGAATACAGACAGCTCTCAGAATGAACGGGAATACAGACTGCTCTCAGAATGACCGGGATACAGGCAACTCTCAGAATGAACGGGAATACTGTCAGCTCACCGAATGAAAGGGAATTCAGACAGCTCTCAGAGTGACAGGAATACAGACAGCTCTCAGAGTGACAGGAATACTGACAGCTCTCAGAATGACCGGGATACAGACAGCTCTCAGAATGACAGGAATACAGACAGCTCTCAGAATGACAGGAATACAGACAACTCTCAGAATGACCGGGATACAGACAGTTCTCAGAATGAACGGGGGTACAGACAGCTCTCAGAATGAACTGGAATACAGACAGCTCTCAGAATGACAGGAATACAGAGAA
The DNA here is from genome assembly GCF_030144855.1 of Hypanus sabinus. Lineage (NCBI taxonomy): Eukaryota > Metazoa > Chordata > Chondrichthyes > Myliobatiformes > Dasyatidae > Hypanus > Hypanus sabinus. The sequence continues at coordinate 49,798,649 of NC_082722.1, forward strand.
CTCTCAGAATGAACACGGGGTACAGACAGCTCTCAGAATGAATGGGGGTACAGTCAACTCTCAGTATGAACAGAAATACAGATGGCTCTCATAATGAACGGGGGTACAGACAGCTCTCAGAATGACAGGAATACAGACAGCTCTCAGAATGACAGGAATACAGAGAGCTCTCAGAATGAACGGGGGTACAGACAGCTCTCAGAATGAACGGGAATACAGACAACTCTCAGAATGAACGGTGGTACAGACAGCTCCCAGAATGAATGGGTACATAGACAGCGCTCAGAGTGAACGGGAATACAGGCAACTCTCAATGAACGGGGATACAGAGAGCTCTCAGAATGAACGGGGATACAGACAGCTCTCAGAATGAACGGGAATACAGACAGCTCTCAGAATGAACGGGATACAGGCAACTCTCAGAATGAACGGGAATACTGTCAGCTCACCGAATGAAAGGGAATTCAGACAGCTCTCAGAGTGACAGGAATACTGACAGCTCTCAGAATGACCGGGATACAGACAGCTCTCAGAATAAACGGGGGTACAGAGAGCTCTCAGAATGAACGGGGATTCAGACAGCTCTCAGTATGAACGGAAATACAGACGGCTCTCAGAATGAACGGGGGTACAGACAGCTCTCAGAATGAATGGGTACATAGACAGCGCTCAGAATGAACGGGAATACAGGCAACTCTCAATGAACGGGGATACAGACAGCTCTCAGAATGAACGGGGATACAGACAGCTCTCAGAATGAACGGGAATACAGACAGCTCTCAGAATGAACGGGAATACAGACTGCTCTCAGAATGACCGGGATATAGGCAACTCTCAGAATGAACGGGAATACTGTCAGCTCACCGAATGAAAGGGAATTCAGACAGCTCTCAGAGTGACAGGAATACAGACAGCTCTCAGAGAGACAGGAATACTGACAGCTCTCAGAATGACCAAGATACAGACAGCTCTCAGAATGAACGGGGATACAGACAGCTCTCAGAATGAACGGGGATACAGACAGCTCTCAGAATGAACGGGAGTACAGACAGCTCTCAGAATGAATGGAAATACAGACAGCTCTCAGAATGACAGGAATGCAGACAACTCTCAGAATGAACGGGACTACTGTCCGCTCACCGAATGAAAGGGAATTCAGACAGCTCTCAGAGTGACAGGAATACAGACAACTCTCAGAATGACTGGGATACAGACAGTTCTCAGAATGAACGGGGGTACAGACATTTCTCAGAATGAACGGGAATACTGTCCGCTCACCGAATGAAAGGGAATGCAGACAGCTCTCAGAGTGACAGGAATACAGACAACTCTCAGAATGAACACGGGGTACAGACAGCTCTCAGAATGAACAGGGGGTACAGACAGCTCTCAGAATGAATGGGTACATAGACAGCGCTCAGAATGAACGGGAATACAGGCAACTCTCAATGAACGGGGATACAGACAGCTCTCAGAATGAACGGGGATACAGACAGCTCTCAGAATGAACGGGAATACAGACAGCTCTCAGAATGAACGGGAATACAGACTGCTCTCAGAATGACCGGGATATAGGCAACTCTCAGAATTAACGGGAATACTGTCAGCTCACCGAATGAAAGGGAATTCAGACAGCTCTCAGAGTGACAGGAATACTGACAGCTCTCAGAATGACCGGGATACAGACAGCTCTCAGAATGAACGGGGATACAGACAGCTCTCAGAATGAACGGGGATACAGACAGCTCTCAGAATGAACGGGAGTACAGACAGCTCTCAGAATGAATGGAAATACAGTCAGCTCTCAGAATGACAGGAATGCAGACAACTCTCAGAATGAACGGGAATACTGTCCGCTCACCGAATGAAAGGGAATTCAGACAGCTCTCAGAGTGACAGGAATACAGACAACGCTCAGAATGAACACGGGGTACAGACAGCTCTCAGAATGAACAGGGGGTACAGACAGCTCTCAGAATGAACGGGGGTACAGACCGCTCTCAGAATGAACGGGAATACTGACAGCTCTCAGAATGACAGGAATACAGACAACTCTCAGAATGAACACGGGGTACAGACAGCTCTCAGAATGACAGGAATACTGACAGCTCTCAGAATGACCGGGATACAGACAGCTCTCAGAATGAACGGGGATACAGACAGCTCTCAGAATGAACGGGGATACAGACAGCTCTCAGAATGAACGGGGATACAGACAGCTCTCAGAATGAACGGGAATACAGACAGCTCTCAGAATGAACGGGAATACAGACTGCTCTCAGAATGACCGGGATATAGGCAACTCTCAGAATGAACGGGAATACTGTCAGCTCACCGAATGAAAGGGAATTCAGACAGCTCTCAGAGTGACAGGAATACAGACAGCTCTCAGAGAGACAGGAATACTGACAGCTCTCAGAATGACCAGGATACAGACAGCTCTCAGAATGAACGGGGATACAGACAGCTCTCAGAATGAACGGGGATACAGACAGCTCTCAGAATGAACGGGAATACAGACAGCTCTCAGAATGAATGGAAATACAGACAGCTCTCAGAATGACAGGAATGCAGACAACTCTCAGAATGAACGGGACTACTGTCCGCTCACCGAATGAAAGGGAATTCAGACAGCTCTCAGAGTGACAGGAATACAGACAACTCTCAGAATGACTGGGATACAGACAGTTCTCAGAATGAACGGGGGTACAGACATTTCTCAGAATGAACGGGAATACTGTCCGCTCACCGAATGAAAGGGAATGCAGACAGCTCTCAGAGTGACAGGAATACAGACAACTCTCAGAATGAACACGGGGTACAGACAGCTCTCAGAATGAACAGGGGGTACAGACAGCTCTCAGAATGAATGGGTACATAGACAGCGCTCAGAATGAACGGGAATACAGGCAACTCTCAATGAACGGGGATACAGACAGCTCTCAGAATGAACGGGGATACAGACAGCTCTCAGAATGAACGGGAATACAGACAGCTCTCAGAATGACCGGGATACAGACAGCTCTCAGAATAAACGGGGGTACAGAGAGCTCTCAGAATGAACGGGGATTCAGACAGCTCTCAGTATGAACGGAAATACAGACGGCTCTCAGAATGAACGGGGGTACAGACAGCTCTCAGAATGAATGGGTACATAGACAGCGCTCAGAATGAACGGGAATACAGGCAACTCTCAATGAACGGGGATACAGACAGCTCTCAGAATGAACGGGGATACAGACAGCTCTCAGAATGAACGGGAATACAGACAGCTCTCAGAATGAACGGGAATACAGACTGCTCTCAGAATGACCGGGATATAGGCAACTCTCAGAATGAACGGGAATACTGTCAGCTCACCGAATGAAAGGGAATTCAGACAGCTCTCAGAGTGACAGGAATACAGACAGCTCTCAGAGAGACAGGAATACTGACAGCTCTCAGAATGACCAAGATACAGACAGCTCTCAGAATGAACGGGGATACAGACAGCTCTCAGAATGAACGGGGATACAGACAGCTCTCAGAATGAACGGGAGTACAGACAGCTCTCAGAATGAATGGAAATACAGACAGCTCTCAGAATGACAGGAATGCAGACAACTCTCAGAATGAACGGGACTACTGTCCGCTCACCGAATGAAAGGGAATTCAGACAGCTCTCAGAGTGACAGGAATACAGACAACTCTCAGAATGACTGGGATACAGACAGTTCTCAGAATGAACGGGGGTACAGACATTTCTCAGAATGAACGGGAATACTGTCCGCTCACCGAATGAAAGGGAATGCAGACAGCTCTCAGAGTGACAGGAATACAGACAACTCTCAGAATGAACACGGGGTACAGACAGCTCTCAGAATGAACAGGGGGTACAGACAGCTCTCAGAATGAATGGGTACATAGACAGCGCTCAGAATGAACGGGAATACAGGCAACTCTCAATGAACGGGGATACAGACAGCTCTCAGAATGAACGGGGATACAGACAGCTCTCAGAATGAACGGGAATACAGACAGCTCTCAGAATGAACGGGAATACAGACTGCTCTCAGAATGACCGGGATATAGGCAACTCTCAGAATTAACGGGAATACTGTCAGCTCACCGAATGAAAGGGAATTCAGACAGCTCTCAGAGTGACAGGAATACTGACAGCTCTCAGAATGACCGGGATACAGACAGCTCTCAGAATGAACGGGGATACAGACAGCTCTCAGAATGAACGGGGATACAGACAGCTCTCAGAATGAACGGGAGTACAGACAGCTCTCAGAATGAATGGAAATACAGTCAGCTCTCAGAATGACAGGAATGCAGACAACTCTCAGAATGAACGGGAATACTGTCCGCTCACCGAATGAAAGGGAATTCAGACAGCTCTCAGAGTGACAGGAATACAGACAACGCTCAGAATGAACACGGGGTACAGACAGCTCTCAGAATGAACAGGGGGTACAGACAGCTCTCAGAATGAACGGGGGTACAGACCGCTCTCAGAATGAACGGGAATACTGACAGCTCTCAGAATGACAGGAATACAGACAACTCTCAGAATGAACACGGGGTACAGACAGCTCTCAGAATGACAGGAATACTGACAGCTCTCAGAATGACCGGGATACAGACAGCTCTCAGAATGAACGGGGATACAGACAGCTCTCAGAATGAACGGGGATACAGACAGCTCTCAGAATGAACGGGGATACAGACAGCTCTCAGAATGAACGGGAATACAGACAGCTCTCAGAATGAACGGGAATACAGACTGCTCTCAGAATGACCGGGATATAGGCAACTCTCAGAATGAACGGGAATACTGTCAGCTCACCGAATGAAAGGGAATTCAGACAGCTCTCAGAGTGACAGGAATACAGACAGCTCTCAGAGAGACAGGAATACTGACAGCTCTCAGAATGACCAGGATACAGACAGCTCTCAGAATGAACGGGGATACAGACAGCTCTCAGAATGAACGGGGATACAGACAGCTCTCAGAATGAACGGGAATACAGACAGCTCTCAGAATGAATGGAAATACAGACAGCTCTCAGAATGACAGGAATGCAGACAACTCTCAGAATGAACGGGACTACTGTCCGCTCACCGAATGAAAGGGAATTCAGACAGCTCTCAGAGTGACAGGAATACAGACAACTCTCAGAATGACTGGGATACAGACAGTTCTCAGAATGAACGGGGGTACAGACATTTCTCAGAATGAACGGGAATACTGTCCGCTCACCGAATGAAAGGGAATGCAGACAGCTCTCAGAGTGACAGGAATACAGACAACTCTCAGAATGAACACGGGGTACAGACAGCTCTCAGAATGAACAGGGGGTACAGACAGCTCTCAGAATGAATGGGTACATAGACAGCGCTCAGAATGAACGGGAATACAGGCAACTCTCAATGAACGGGGATACAGACAGCTCTCAGAATGAACGGGGATACAGACAGCTCTCAGAATGAACGGGAATACAGACAGCTCTCAGAATGAACGGGAATACAGACTGCTCTCAGAATGACCGGGATATAGGCAACTCTCAGAATTAACGGGAATACTGTCAGCTCACCGAATGAAAGGGAATTCAGACAGCTCTCAGAGTGACAGGAATACTGACAGCTCTCAGAATGACCGGGATACAGACAGCTCTCAGAATGAACGGGGATACAGACAGCTCTCAGAATGAACGGGGATACAGACAGCTCTCAGAATGAACGGGAGTACAGACAGCTCTCAGAATGAATGGAAATACAGTCAGCTCTCAGAATGACAGGAATGCAGACAACTCTCAGAATGAACGGGAATACTGTCCGCTCACCGAATGAAAGGGAATTCAGACAGCTCTCAGAGTGACAGGAATACAGACAACGCTCAGAATGAACGGGGATACAGACAGCTCTCAGAATGAACGGGGGTACAGACCGCTCTCAGAATGAACGGGAATACTGACAGCTCTCAGAATGACAGGAATACAGACAACTCTCAGAATGAACACGGGGTACAGACAGCTCTCAGAATGACAGGAATACTGACAGCTCTCAGAATGACCGGGATACAGACAGCTCTCAGAATGAACGGGGATACAGACAGCTCTCAGAATGAAGGGGAGTACAGACAGCTCTCAGAATGACAGGAATACAGACAGCTCTCTGAATGAATGGGGGTACAGACAGCTCTCAGAATGAACGGGAATACAGACAACTCTCAGAATGAACGGTGGTACAGACAGCTCTCAGAATGAATGGATACATAGACAGCGCTCAGAATGAACGGGAATACAGGCAACTCTCAATGAACGGGGATACAGACAGCTCTCGGAATGAACGGGAATACAGACGGCTCTCAGTATGAACGGAAATACAGACGGCTCTCAGAATGAACGGGGGTACAGACAGCTCTCAGAATGAATGGGTACATAGACAGCGCTCAGAATGAACGGGAATACAGGCAACTCTCAATGAATGGGGATACAGACAGCTCTCAGAATGAACGGGGATACAGACAGCTCTCAGAATGAACGGGAATACACACAGCTCTCAGAATGAACGGGAATACAGACTGCTCTCAGAATGACCGGGATATAGGCAACTCTCAGAATGAACGGGAATACTGTCAGCTCACCGAATGAAAGGGAATTCAGACAGCTCTCAGAGTGACAGGAATACAGACAGCTCTCAGAGTGACAGGAATACTGACAGCTCTCAGAATGACCGGGATACAGACAGCTCTCAGAATGAACGGGGATACAGACAGCTCTCAGAATGAACGGGAGTACAGACAGCTCTCAGAATGACAGGAATACAGACAGCTCTCAGAATGAATGGGGGTACAGACAGCTCTCAGAATGAACGGGAATACAGACAACTCTCAGAATGAACGGTGGTACAGACAGTTCTCAGAATGAATGGGTACATAGACAGCGCTAAGAATGAACGGGAATACAGGCAACTCTCAATGAACGGGGATACAGACAGCTCTCAGAATGAACGGGAATACAGACAGCTCTCAGAATGAACGGGAATACAGACTGCTCTCAGAATGACTGGGATACAGGCAACTCTCAGAATGAACGGGAATACTGTCAGCTCACCGAATGAAAGGGAATTCAGACAGCTCTCAGAATGACAGGAATACAGACAGCTCTCAGAGTGACAGGAATACTGACAGCTCTCAGAATGACCGGGATACAGACAGCTCTCAGAATGAAAGGGGGTACAGAGAGCTCTCAGAATGAACGGGAATACAGACAGCTCTCAGAATGAACGGGAATACAGACTGCTCTCAGAATGACTGGGATACAGGCAACTCTCAGAATGAACGGGAATACTGTCAGCTCACCGAATGAAAGGGAATTCAGACAGCTCTCAGAATGACAGGAATACAGACAGCTCTCAGAGTGACAGGAATACTGACAGCTCTCAGAATGACCGGGATACAGACAGCTCTCAGAATGAAAGGGGGTACAGAGAGCTCTCAGAATGAACGGGAATACAGACCGCTCTCAGAATGAATGGAAATACAGACAGCTCTCAGAATGACAGGAATGCAGACAACTCTCAGAATGAACGGGAATACTGTCCGCTCATCGAATGAAAGGCAATTCAGACAGCTCTCAGAGTGACAGGAATACAGACAGCTCTCAGAATGACCGGGATACAGACAGCTCTCAGAATGAACGGGGGTACAGACCGCTCTCAGAATGAACGGGAATACTGACAGCTCTCAGAATGACAGGAATACAGACAGCTCTCAGAGTGACAGGAATACTGACAGCTCTCAGAATGACCGGGATATAGGCAACTCTCAGAATGAACGGGAATACTGTCAGCTCACCGAATGAAAGGGAATTCAGACAGCTCTCAGAGTGACAGGAATACAGACAGCTTTCAGAGTGACAGGAATACTGACAGCTCTCAGAATGACCGTGATAAAGACAGCTCTCAGAATGAACGGGGATACAGACAGCTCTCAGAATGAACGGGGATACAGACAGCTCTCAGAATGAACGGGAGTACAGACAGCTCTCAGAATGAATGGAAATACAGACAGCTCTCAGAATGACAGGAATGCAGACAACTCTCAGAATGAACGGGAATACTGTCCGCTCACCGAATGAAAGGGAATGCAGACAGCTCTCAGAGTGACAGGAATACAGACAACTCTCAGAATGAACACGGGGTACAGACAGCTCTCAGAATGAACAGGGGGTACAGACAGCTCTCAGAATGAATGGGTACATAGACAGCGCTCAGAATGAACGGGAATACAGGCAACTCTCAATGAACGGGGATACAGACAGCTCTCAGAATGAACGGGGATACAGACAGCTCTCAGAATGAACGGGAATACAGACAGCTCTCAGAATGAACGGGAATACAGACTGCTCTCAGAATGACCGGGATATAGGCAACTCTCAGAATGAACGGGAATACTGTCAGCTCACCGAATGAAAGGGAATTCAGACAGCTCTCAGAGTGACAGGAATACTGACAGCTCTCAGAATGACCGGGATACAGACAGCTCTCAGAATGAACGGGGATACAGACAGCTCTCAGAATGAACGGGGATACAGACAGCTCTCAGAATGAACGGGAGTACAGACAGCTCTCAGAATGAATGGAAATACAGACAGCTCTCAGAATGACAGGAATGCAGACAACTCTCAGAATGAACGGGAATACTGTCCGCTCACCGAATGAAAGGGAATTCAGACAGCTCTCAGAGTGACAGGAATACAGACAACGCTCAGAATGAACACGGGGTACAGACAGCTCTCAGAATGAACAGGGGGTACAGACAGCTCTCAGAATGAACGGGGGTACAGACCGCTCTCAGAATGAACGGGAATACTGACAGCTCTCAGAATGACAGGAATACAGACAACTCTCAGAATGAACACGGGGTACAGACAGCTCTCAGAATGACAGGAATACTGACAGCTCTCAAAATGACCGGGATACAGACAGCTCTCAGAATGAACGGGGATACAGACAGCTCTCAGAATGAACGGGAGTACAGACAGCTCTCAGAATGACAGGAATACAGACAGCTCTCAGAATGAATGGGGGTACAGACAGCTCTCAGAATGAACGGGAATACAGACAACTCTCAGAATGAACGGTGGTACAGACAGCTCTCAGAATGAATGGGTACATAGACAGCGCTCAGAATGAACGGGAATACAGGCAACTCTCAATGAACGGGGATACAGACAGCTCTCGGAATGAACGGGAATACAGACGGCTCTCAGTATGAACGGAAATACAGACGGCTCTCAGAATGAACGGGGGTACAGACAGCTCTCAGAATGAATGGGTACATAGACAGCGCTCAGAATGAACGGGAATACAGGCAACTCTCAATGAACGGGGATACAGACAGCTCTCAGAATGAACGGGGATACAGACAGCTCTCAGAATGAACAGGAATACACACAGCTCTCAGAATGAACGGGAATACAGACTGCTCTCAGAATGACCGGGATATAGGCAGCTCTCAGAATGAACGGGAATACTGTCAGCTCACCGAATGAAAGGGAATTCAGACAGCTCTCAGAGTGACAGGAATACAGACAGCTCTCAGAGTGACAGGAATACTGACAGCTCTCAGAATGACCGGGATACAGACAGCTCTCAGAATGAACGGGGATACAGACAGCTCTCAGAATGAACGGGAGTACAGACAGCTCTCAGAATGACAGGAATACAGACAGCTCTCAGAATGAATGGGGGTACAGACAGCTCTCAGAATGAACGGGAATACAGACAACTCTCAGAATGAACGGTGGTACAGACAGTTCTCAGAATGAATGGGTACATAGACAGCGCTAAGAATGAACGGGAATACAGGCAACTCTCAATGAACGGGGATACAGACAGCTCTCAGAATGAACGGGAATACAGACAGCTCTCAGAATGAACGGGAATACAGACTGCTCTCAGAATGACTGGGATACAGGCAACTCTCAGAATGAACGGGAATACTGTCAGCTCACCGAATGAAAGGGAATTCAGACAGCTCTCAGAATGACAGGAATACAGACAGCTCTCAGAGTGACAGGAATACTGACAGCTCTCAGAATGACCGGGATACAGACAGCTCTCAGAATGAAAGGGGGTACAGAGAGCTCTCAGAATGAACGGGAATACAGACAGCTCTCAGAATGAATGGAAATACAGACAGCTCTCAGAATGACAGGAATGCAGACAACTCTCAGAATGAACGGGAATACTGTCCGCTCATCGAATGAAAGGCAATTCAGACAGCTCTCAGAGTGACAGGAATACAGACAGCTCTCAGAATGACCGGGATACAGACAGTTCTCAGAATGAACGGGGTTACAGACAGCTCTCAGAATGAACGGGAATACAGACAACTCTCAGAATGACAGGAATACAGACAACTCTCAGAATGAACACGGGGTACAGACAGCTCTCAGAATGAATGGGGGTACAGACAGCTCTCAGAATGAACGGGAATACAGACAACTCTCAGAATGAACGGTGGTACAGACAGTTCTCAGAATGAATGGGTACATAGACAGCGCTAAGAATGAACGGGAATACAGGCAACTCTCAATGAACGGGGATACAGACAGCTCTCAGAATGAACGGGAATACAGACAGCTCTCAGAATGAACGGGAATACAGACTGCTCTCAGAATGACTGGGATACAGGCAACTCTCAGAATGAACGGGAATACTGTCAGCTCACCGAATGAAAGGGAATTCAGACAGCTCTCAGAATGACAGGAATACAGACAGCTCTCAGAGTGACAGGAATACTGACAGCTCTCAGAATGACCGGGATACAGACAGCTCTCAGAATGAAAGGGGGTACAGAGAGCTCTCAGAATGAACGGGAATACAGACAGCTCTCAGAATGAACGGGAATACAGACTGCTCTCAGAATGACTGGGATACAGGCAACTCTCAGAATGAACGGGAATACTGTCAGCTCACCGAATGAAAGGGAATTCAGACAGCTCTCAGAATGACAGGAATACAGACAGCTCTCAGAGTGACAGGAATACTGACAGCTCTCAGAATGACCGGGATACAGACAGCTCTCAGAATGAAAGGGGGTACAGAGAGCTCTCAGAATGAACGGGAATACAGACCGCTCTCAGAATGAATGGAAATACAGACAGCTCTCAGAATGACAGGAATGCAGACAACTCTCAGAATGAACGGGAATACTGTCCGCTCATCGAATGAAAGGCAATTCAGACAGCTCTCAGAGTGACAGGAATACAGACAGCTCTCAGAATGACCGGGATACAGACAGTTCTCAGAATGAACGGGGTTACAGACAGCTCTCAGAATGAACGGGAATACAGACAGCTCTCAGAATGACAGGAATACAGACAACTCTCAGAATGAACACGGGGTACAGACAGCTCTCAGAATGAATGGGGGTACAGACAGCTCTCAGAATGAACGGGAATACAGACAACTCTCAGAATGAACGGTGGTACAGACAGCTCTCAGAATGAATGGGTACATAGACAGCGCTCGGAGTGAACGGGAATACAGGCAACTCTCAATGAACGGGGATACAGACAGCTCTCAGAATGAACGGGGATACAGACAGCTCTCAGAATGAACGGGAATACACACAGCTCTCAGAATGAACGGGAATACAGACTGCTCTCAGAATGACCGGGATATAGGCAACTCTCAGAATGAACGGGAATACTGTCAGCTCACCGAATGAAAGGGAATTCAGACAGCTCTCAGAGTGACAGGAATACAGACAGCTCTCAGAGTGACAGGAATACTGACAGCTCTCAGAATGACCGGGATACAGACAGCTCTCAGAATGAACGGGGATACAGACAGCTCTCAGAATGAACGGGAGTACAGACAGCTCTCAGAATGACAGGAATACAGACAGCTCTCAGAATGAATGGGGGTACAGACAGCTCTCAGAATGAACGGGAATACAGACAACTCTCAGAATGAACGGTGGTACAGACAGTTCTCAGAATGAACGGGAATACAGACTGCTCTCAGAATGACTGGGATACAGGCAACTCTCAGAATGAACGGGAATACTGTCAGCTCACCGAATGAAAGGGAATTCAGACAGCTCTCAGAATGACAGGAATACAGACAGCTCTCAGAGTGACAGGAATACTGACAGCTCTCAGAATGACCGGGATACAGACAGCTCTCAGAATGAAAGGGGGTACAGAGAGCTCTCAGAATGAACGGGAATACAGACCGCTCTCAGAATGAATGGAAATACAGACAGCTCTCAGAATGACAGGAATGCAGACAACTCTCAGAATGAACGGGAATACTGTCCGCTCATCGAATGAAAGGCAATTCAGACAGCTCTCAGAGTGACAGGAATACAGACAGCTCTCAGAATGACCGGGATACAGACAGTTCTCAGAATGAACGGGGTTACAGACAGCTCTCAGAATGAACGGGAATACAGACAGCTCTCAGAATGACAGGAATACAGACAACTCTCAGAATGAACACGGGGTACAGACAGCTCTCAGAATGAATGGGGGTACAGACAGCTCTCAGAATGAACGGGAATACAGACAACTCTCAGAATGAACGGTGGTACAGACAGCTCTCAGAATGAATGGGTACATAGACAGCGCTCGGAGTGAACGGGAATACAGGCAACTCTCAATGAACGGGGATACAGACAGCTCTCAGAATGAACGGGGATACAGACAGCTCTCAGAATGAATGGGAATACAGACAGCTCTCAGAATGAACGGGAATACAGACTGCTCTCAGAATGACCGGGATACAGGCAACTCTCAGAATGAACGGGAATACTGTCAGCTCACCGAATGAAAGGGAATTCAGACAGCTCTCAGAGTGACAGGAATACAGACAGCTCTCAGAGTGACAGGAATACTGACAGCTCTCAGAATGTCCGGGATACAGACAGCTCTCAGAATGAACGGGGGTACAGACAGCTCTCAGAATGAACGGGGGTACAGACAGCTCTCAGAATGACAGGATTGCAGACATCTCTCAGAATGAACGGGAATACTGTCCGCTCACCGAATGAAAGGGAATTCAGACTGCTCTCAGAGTGACAGGAATACAGACAGCTCTCAGAATGACCGGGAATACAGACGGCTCTCAGTATGAACGGAAATACAGACGGCTCTCAGAATGAACGGGGGTACAGACAGCTCTCAGAATGACAGGAATACAGACAGCTCTCAGAATGACAGGAATACTGACAGCTCTCAGAATGACCGGGATACAGACAGCTCTCAGAATGAAAGGGGGTACAGACAGCTCTCAGAATGAAAGGGGGTACAGAGAGCTCTCAGAATGAACGGGAATACAGACAGCTCTCAGAATGAACGGGAATACAGACTGCTCTCAGAATGACTGGGATACAGGCAACTCTCAGAATGAACGGGAATACTGTCAGCTCACCGAATGAAAGGGAATTCAGACAGCTCTCAGAATGACAGGAATACAGACAGCTCTCAGAGTGACAGGAATACTGACAGCTCTCAGAATGACCGGGATACAGACAGCTCTCAGAATGAAAGGGGGTACAGAGAGCTCTCAGAATGAACGGGAATACAGACCGCTCTCAGAATGAATGGAAATACAGACAGCTCTCAGAATGACAGGAATGCAGACAACTCTCAGAATGAACGGGAATACTGTCCGCTCATCGAATGAAAGGCAATTCAGACAGCTCTCAGAGTGACAGGAATACAGACAGCTCTCAGAATGACCGGGATACAGACAGTTCTCAGAATGAACGGGGTTACAGACAGCTCTCAGAATGAACGGGAATACAGACAGCTCTCAGAATGACAGGAATACAGACAACTCTCAGAATGAACACGGGGTACAGACAGCTCTCAGAATGAATGGGGGTACAGACAGCTCTCAGAATGAACGGGAATACAGACAACTCTCAGAATGAACGGTGGTACAGACAGCTCTCAGAATGAATGGGTACATAGACAGCGCTCGGAGTGAACGGGAATACAGGCAACTCTCAATGAACGGGGATACAGACAGCTCTCAGAATGAACGGGGATACAGACAGCTCTCAGAATGAACGGGAATACACACAGCTCTCAGAATGAACGGGAATACAGACTGCTCTCAGAATGACCGGGATATAGGCAACTCTCAGAATGAACGGGAATACTGTCAGCTCACCGAATGAAAGGGAATTCAGACAGCTCTCAGAGTGACAGGAATACAGACAGCTCTCAGAGTGACAGGAATACTGACAGCTCTCAGAATGACCGGGATACAGACAGCTCTCAGAATGAACGGGGATACAGACAGCTCTCAGAATGAACGGGAGTACAGACAGCTCTCAGAATGACAGGAATACAGACAGCTCTCAGAATGAATGGGGGTACAGACAGCTCTCAGAATGAACGGGAATACAGACAACTCTCAGAATGAACGGTGGTACAGACAGTTCTCAGAATGAATGGGTACATAGACAGCGCTAAGAATGAACGGGAATACAGGCAACTCTCAATGAACGGGGATACAGACAGCTCTCAGAATGAACGGGAATACAGACAGCTCTCAGAATGAACGGGAATACAGACTGCTCTCAGAATGACTGGGATACAGGCAACTCTCAGAATGAACGGGAATACTGTCAGCTCACCGAATGAAAGGGAATTCAGACAGCTCTCAGAATGACAGGAATACAGACAGCTCTCAGAGTGACAGGAATACTGACAGCTCTCAGAATGACCGGGATACAGACAGCTCTCAGAATGAAAGGGGGTACAGAGAGCTCTCAGAATGAACGGGAATACAGACCGCTCTCAGAATGAATGGAAATACAGACAGCTCTCAGAATGACAGGAATGCAGACAACTCTCAGAATGAACGGGAATACTGTCCGCTCATCGAATGAAAGGCAATTCAGACAGCTCTCAGAGTGACAGGAATACAGACAGCTCTCAGAATGACCGGGATACAGACAGTTCTCAGAATGAACGGGGTTACAGACAGCTCTCAGAATGAACGGGAATACAGACAGCTCTCAGAATGACAGGAATACAGACAACTCTCAGAATGAACACGGGGTACAGACAGCTCTCAGAATGAATGGGGGTACAGACAGCTCTCAGAATGAACGGGAATACAGACAACTCTCAGAATGAACGGTGGTACAGACAGCTCTCAGAATGAATGGGTACATAGACAGCGCTCGGAGTGAACGGGAATACAGGCAACTCTCAATGAACGGGGATACAGACAGCTCTCAGAATGAACGGGGATACAGACAGCTCTCAGAATGAATGGGAATACAGACAGCTCTCAGAATGAACGGGAATACAGACTGCTCTCAGAATGACCGGGATACAGGCAACTCTCAGAATGAACGGGAATACTGTCAGCTCACCGAATGAAAGGGAATTCAGACAGCTCTCAGAGTGACAGGAATACAGACAGCTCTCAGAGTGACAGGAATACTGACAGCTCTCAGAATGTCCGGGATACAGACAGCTCTCAGAATGAACGGGGGTACAGACAGCTCTCAGAATGAACGGGGGTACAGACAGCTCTCAGAATGACAGGATTGCAGACATCTCTCAGAATGAACGGGAATACTGTCCGCTCACCGAATGAAAGGGAATTCAGACTGCTCTCAGAGTGACAGGAATACAGACAGCTCTCAGAATGACCGGGAATACAGACGGCTCTCAGTATGAACGGAAATACAGACGGCTCTCAGAATGAACGGGGGTACAGACAGCTCTCAGAATGACAGGAATACAGACAGCTCTCAGAATGACAGGAATACTGACAGCTCTCAGAATGACCGGGATACAGACAGCTCTCAGAATGAAAGGGGGTACAGACAGCTCTCAGAATGAACGGGAATACAGACAGCTCTCAGAATGAATGGAAATACAGACAGCTCTCAGAATGACAGGAATACAGACAACTCTCAGAATGAACACGGGGTACAGACAGCTCTCAGAATGAATGGGGGTACAGTCAACTCTCAGTATGAACGGAAATACAGATGGCTCTCAGAATGAACGGGGGTACAGACAGCTCTCAGAATGACAGGAATACAGACAGCTCTCAGAATGACAGGAATACAGACACCTCTCAGAATGAACGGGGGTACAGACAGCTCTCAGAAAGAACGGGTATACAGACAACTCTCAGAATGAACGGTGGTACGGACAGCTCTCAGAATGAATGGGTACATAGACAGCGCTCAGAGTGAACGGGAATACAGGCAACTCTCAATGAACGGGGATACAGAGAGCTCTCAGAATGAACGGGGATACAGACAGCTCTCAGTATGAACGGAAATACAGACGGCTCTCAGAATGAACGGGGGTACAGACAGCTCTCAGAATGAATGGGTACATAGACAGCGCTCAGAATGAACGGGAATACAGGCAACTCTCAATGAACGGGGATACAGACAGCTCTCAGAATGAACGGGGATACAGACAGCTCTCAGAATGAACGGGAATACACACAGCTCTCAGAATGAACGGGAATACAGACTGCTCTCAGAATGAACGGGAATACAGACTGCTCTCAGAATGACCGGGATACAGGCAACTCTCAGAATGAACGGGAATACTGTCAGCTCACCGAATGAAAGGGAATTCAGACAGCTCTCAGAGTGACAGGAATACAGACAGCTCTCAGAGTGACAGGAATACTGACAGCTCTCAGAATGACCGGGATACAGACAGCTCTCAGAATGAACGGGGGTACAGACAGCTCTCAGAATGAACGGGGGTACAGACAGCTCTCAGAAAGACAGGATTGCAGACATCTCTCAGAATGAACGGGAATACTGTCCGCTCACCGAATGAAAGGGAATTCAGACTGCTCTCAGAGTGACAGGAATACAGACAGCTCTCAGAATGACCGGGAATACAGACGGCTCTCAGTATGAACGGAAATACAGACGGCTCTCAGAATGAACGGGGGTACAGACAGCTCTCAGAATGACAGGAATACAGACAGCTCTCAGAATGACAGGAATACTGACAGCTCTCAGAATGACCGGGATACAGACAGCTCTCAGAATGAAAGGGGGTACAGACAGCTCTCAGAATGAACGGGAATACAGACAGCTCTCAGAATGAATGGAAATACAGACAGCTCTCAGAATGACAGGAATACAGACAACTCTCAGAATGAACACGGGGTACAGACAGCTCTCAGAATGAATGGGGGTACAGTCAACTCTCAGTATGAACGGAAATACAGATGGCTCTCAGAATGAACGGGGGTACAGACAGCTCTCAGAATGACAGGAATACAGACAGCTCTCAGAATGACAGGAATACAGACACCTCTCAGAATGAACGGGGGTACAGACAGCTCTCAGAAAGAACGGGTATACAGACAACTCTCAGAATGAACGGTGGTACGGACAGCTCTCAGAATGAATGGGTACATAGACAGCGCTCAGAGTGAACGGGAATACAGGCAACTCTCAATGAACGGGGATACAGAGAGCTCTCAGAATGAACGGGGATACAGACAGCTCTCAGTATGAACGGAAATACAGACGGCTCTCAGAATGAACGGGGGTACAGACAGCTCTCAGAATGAATGGGTACATAGACAGCGCTCAGAATGAACGGGAATACAGGCAACTCTCAATGAACGGGGATACAGACAGCTCTCAGAATGAACGGGGATACAGACAGCTCTCAGAATGAACGGGAATACACACAGCTCTCAGAATGAACGGGAATACAGACTGCTCTCAGAATGAACGGGAATACAGACTGCTCTCAGAATGACCGGGATACAGGCAACTCTCAGAATGAACGGGAATACTGTCAGCTCACCGAATGAAAGGGAATTCAGACAGCTCTCAGAGTGACAGGAATACAGACAGCTCTCAGAGTGACAGGAATACTGACAGCTCTCAGAATGACCGGGATACAGACAGCTCTCAGAATGAACGGGGGTACAGACAGCTCTCAGAATGAACGGGGGTACAGACAGCTCTCAGAATGACAGGATTGCAGACATCTCTCAGAATGAACGGGAATACTGTCCGCTCACCGAATGAAAGGGAATTCAGACTGCTCTCAGAGTGACAGGAATACAGACAGCTCTCAGAATGACCGGGATACAGACAGCTCTCTGAATGAAAGGGGGTACAGAGAGCTCTCAGAATGAACGGGAATACAGACCGCTCTCAGAATGAATGGAAATACAGACAGCTCTCAGAATGACAGGAATGCAGACAACTCTCAGAATGAACGGGAATACTGTCCGCTCATCGAATGAAAGGCAATTCAGACAGCTCTCAGAGTGACAGGAATACAGACAGCTCTCAGAATGACCGGGATACAGACAGTTCTCAGAATGAACGGGGTTACAGACAGCTCTCAGAATGAACGGGAATACAGACAGCTCTCAGAATGACAGGAATACAGACAACTCTCAGAATGAACACGGGGTACAGACAGCTCTCAGAATGAATGGGGGTACAGACAGCTCTCAGAATGAACGGGAATACAGACAACTCTCAGAATGAACGGTGGTACAGACAGCTCTCAGAATGAATGGGTACATAGACAGCGCTCGGAGTGAACGGGAATACAGGCAACTCTCAATGAACGGGGATACAGACAGCTCTCAGAATGAACGGGGATACAGACAGCTCTCAGAATGAATGGGAATACAGACAGCTCTCAGAATGAACGGGAATACAGACTGCTCTCAGAATGACCGGGATACAGGCAACTCTCAGAATGAACGGGAATACTGTCAGCTCACCGAATGAAAGGGAATTCAGACAGCTCTCAGAGTGACAGGAATACAGACAGCTCTCAGAGTGACAGGAATACTGACAGCTCTCAGAATGTCCGGGATACAGACAGCTCTCAGAATGAACGGGGGTACAGACAGCTCTCAGAATGAACGGGGGTACAGACAGCTCTCAGAATGACAGGATTGCAGACATCTCTCAGAATGAACGGGAATACTGTCCGCTCACCGAATGAAAGGGAATTCAGACTGCTCTCAGAGTGACAGGAATACAGACAGCTCTCAGAATGACCGGGAATACAGACGGCTCTCAGTATGAACGGAAATACAGACGGCTCTCAGAATGAACGGGGGTACAGACAGCTCTCAGAATGACAGGAATACAGACAGCTCTCAGAATGACAGGAATACTGACAGCTCTCAGAATGACCGGGATACAGACAGCTCTCAGAATGAAAGGGGGTACAGACAGCTCTCAGAATGAACGGGAATACAGACAGCTCTCAGAATGAATGGAAATACAGACAGCTCTCAGAATGACAGGAATACAGACAACTCTCAGAATGAACACGGGGTACAGACAGCTCTCAGAATGAATGGGGGTACAGTCAACTCTCAGTATGAACGGAAATACAGATGGCTCTCAGAATGAACGGGGGTACAGACAGCTCTCAGAATGACAGGAATACAGACAGCTCTCAGAATGACAGGAATACAGACACCTCTCAGAATGAACGGGGGTACAGACAGCTCTCAGAAAGAACGGGTATACAGACAACTCTCAGAATGAACGGTGGTACGGACAGCTCTCAGAATGAATGGGTACATAGACAGCGCTCAGAGTGAACGGGAATACAGGCAACTCTCAATGAACGGGGATACAGAGAGCTCTCAGAATGAACGGGGATACAGACAGCTCTCAGTATGAACGGAAATACAGACGGCTCTCAGAATGAACGGGGGTACAGACAGCTCTCAGAATGAATGGGTACATAGACAGCGCTCAGAATGAACGGGAATACAGGCAACTCTCAATGAACGGGGATACAGACAGCTCTCAGAATGAACGGGGATACAGACAGCTCTCAGAATGAACGGGAATACACACAGCTCTCAGAATGAACGGGAATACAGACTGCTCTCAGAATGAACGGGAATACAGACTGCTCTCAGAATGACCGGGATACAGGCAACTCTCAGAATGAACGGGAATACTGTCAGCTCACCGAATGAAAGGGAATTCAGACAGCTCTCAGAGTGACAGGAATACAGACAGCTCTCAGAGTGACAGGAATACTGACAGCTCTCAGAATGACCGGGATACAGACAGCTCTCAGAATGAACGGGGGTACAGACAGCTCTCAGAATGAACGGGGGTACAGACAGCTCTCAGAATGACAGGATTGCAGACATCTCTCAGAATGAACGGGAATACTGTCCGCTCACCGAATGAAAGGGAATTCAGACTGCTCTCAGAGTGACAGGAATACAGACAGCTCTCAGAATGACCGGGAATACAGACGGCTCTCAGTATGAACGGAAATACAGACGGCTCTCAGAATGAACGGGGGTACAGACAGCTCTCAGAATGACAGGAATACAGACAGCTCTCAGAATGACAGGAATACTGACAGCTCTCAGAATGACCGGGATACAGACAGCTCTCAGAATGAAAGGGGGTACAGACAGCTCTCAGAATGAACGGGAATACAGACAGCTCTCAGAATGAATGGAAATACAGACAGCTCTCAGAATGACAGGAATACAGACAACTCTCAGAATGAACACGGGGTACAGACAGCTCTCAGAATGAATGGGGGTACAGTCAACTCTCAGTATGAACGGAAATACAGATGGCTCTCAGAATGAACGGGGGTACAGACAGCTCTCAGAATGACAGGAATACAGACAGCTCTCAGAATGACAGGAATACAGACACCTCTCAGAATGAACGGGGGTACAGACAGCTCTCAGAAAGAACGGGTATACAGACAACTCTCAGAATGAACGGTGGTACGGACAGCTCTCAGAATGAATGGGTACATAGACAGCGCTCAGAGTGAACGGGAATACAGGCAACTCTCAATGAACGGGGATACAGAGAGCTCTCAGAATGAACGGGGATACAGACAGCTCTCAGTATGAACGGAAATACAGACGGCTCTCAGAATGAACGGGGGTACAGACAGCTCTCAGAATGAATGGGTACATAGACAGCGCTCAGAATGAACGGGAATACAGGCAACTCTCAATGAACGGGGATACAGACAGCTCTCAGAATGAACGGGGATACAGACAGCTCTCAGAATGAACGGGAATACACACAGCTCTCAGAATGAACGGGAATACAGACTGCTCTCAGAATGAACGGGAATACAGACTGCTCTCAGAATGACCGGGATACAGGCAACTCTCAGAATGAACGGGAATACTGTCAGCTCACCGAATGAAAGGGAATTCAGACAGCTCTCAGAGTGACAGGAATACAGACAGCTCTCAGAGTGACAGGAATACTGACAGCTCTCAGAATGACCGGGATACAGACAGCTCTCAGAATGAACGGGGGTACAGACAGCTCTCAGAATGAACGGGGGTACAGACAGCTCTCAGAATGACAGGATTGCAGACATCTCTCAGAATGAACGGGAATACTGTCTGCTCACCGAATGAAAGGGAATTCAGACTGCTCTCAGAGTGACAGGAATACAGACAGCTCTCAGAATGACCGGGAATACAGACGGCTCTCAGTATGAACGGAAATACAGACGGCTCTCAGAATGAACGGGGGTACAGACAGCTCTCAGAATGACAGGAATACAGACAGCTCTCAGAATGACAGGAATACTGACAGCTCTCAGAATGACCGGGATACAGACAGCTCTCAGAATGAAAGGGGGTACAGACAGCTCTCAGAATGAACGGGAATACAGACAGCTCTCAGAATGAATGGAAATACAGACAGCTCTCAGAATGACAGGAATACAGACAACTCTCAGAATGAACACGGGGTACAGACAGCTCTCAGAATGAATGGGGATACAGTCAACTCTCAGTATGAACGGAAATACAGATGGCTCTCAGAATGAACGGGGGTACAGACAGCTCTCAGAATGACAGGAATACAGACAGCTCTCAGAATGACAGGAATACAGACACCTCTCAGAATGAACGGGGGTACAGACAGCTCTCAGAAAGAACGGGAATACAGACAACTCTCAGAATGAACGGTGGTACGGACAGCTCTCAGATTGAATGGGTACATAGACAGCGCTCAGAGTGAACGGGAATACAGGCAATTCTCAATGAACGGGGATACAGAGAGCTCTCAGAATGAACGGGGATACAGACAGCTCTCATTATGAACGGAAATACAGACGGCTCTCAGAATGAACGGGGGTACAGACAGCTCACAGAATGAATGGGTACATAGACAGCGCTCAGAATGAACGGGAATACAGGCAACTCTCAATGAACGGGGATACAGACAGCTCTCAGAATGAACGGGGATACAGACAGCTCTCAGAATGAACGGGAATACAGACAGCTCTCAGAATGAACGGGAATACAGACTGCTCTCAGAATGACCGGGATATAGGCAATTCTCAGAATGAACGGGAATACTGTCAGCTCACCGAATGAAAGGGAATTCAGACAGCTCTCAGAGTGACAGGAATACAGACAGCTCTCAGAGTGACAGGAATACTGACAGCTCTCAGAATGACCGGGATACAGACAGCTCTCAGAATGAACGGGGTTACAGACAGCTCTCAGAATGAACGGGGATACAGACAGCTCTCAGAATGAACGGGAGTACAGACAGCTCTCAGAATGACAGGAATACAGACAGCTCTCAGAATGAATGGGGGTACAGACTGCTCTCAGAATGAACGGGAATACAGACAACTCTCAGAATGAACGGTGGTACAGACAGCTCTCAGAATGAACGGGAATACAGACAGCTCTCAGAATGAATGGAAATACAGACAGCTCTTAGAATGACAGGAATGCAGACAACTCTCAGAATGAACGGGACTACTGTCCGCTCACCGAATGAAAGGGAATTCAGACAGCTCTCAGAGTGACAGGAATACAGACAACTCTCAGAATGACTGGGATACAGACAGTTCTCAGAATGAACGGGGGTACAGACATTTCTCAGAATGAACGGGAATACAGACAGCTCTCAGAATGACAGGAATACAGACAACTCTCAGAATGAACACGGGGTACAGACAGCTCTCAGAATGAACGGGGATACAGACAGCTCTCATTATGAACGGAAATACAGACGGCTCTCAGAATGAACGGGGGTACAGACAGCTCACAGAATGAATGGGTACATAGACAGCGCTCAGAATGAACGGGAATACAGGCAACTCTCAATGAACGGGGATACAGACAGCTCTCAGAATGAACGGGGATACAGACAGCTCTCAGAATGAACGGGAATACAGACAGCTCTCAGAATGAACGGGAATACAGACTGCTCTCAGAATGACCGGGATATAGGCAATTCTCAGAATGAACGGGAATACTGTCAGCTCACCGAATGAAAGGGAATTCAGACAGCTCTCAGAGTGACAGGAATACAGACAGCTCTCAGAGTGACAGGAATACTGACAGCTCTCAGAATGACCGGGATACAGACAGCTCTCAGAATGAACGGGGTTACAGACAGCTCTCAGAATGAACGGGGATACAGACAGCTCTCAGAATGAACGGGAGTACAGACAGCTCTCAGAATGACAGGAATACAGACAGCTCTCAGAATGAATGGGGGTACAGACTGCTCTCAGAATGAACGGGAATACAGAGAACTCTCAGAATGAACGGTGGTACAGACAGCTCTCAGAATGAACGGGAATACAGACAGCTCTCAGAATGAATGGAAATACAGACAGCTCTCAGAATGACAGGAATGCAGACAACTCTCAGAATGAACGGGACTACTGTCCGCTCACCGAATGAAAGGGAATTCAGACAGCTCTCAGAGTGACAGGAATACAGACAACTCTCAGAATGACTGGGATACAGACAGTTCTCAGAATGAACGGGGGTACAGACATTTCTCAGAATGAACGGGAATACAGACAGCTCTCAGAATGACAGGAATACAGACAACTCTCAGAATGAACACGGGGTACAGACAGCTCTCAGAATGAATGGGGGTACAGTCAACTCTCAGTATGAACAGAAATACAGATGGCTCTCAGAATGAACGGGGGTACAGACAGCTCTCAGAATGACAGGAATACAGACAGCTCTCAGAATGACAGGAATACAGACAGCTCTCAGAATGAACGGGGGTACAGACAGCTCTCAGAATGAATGGGAATACAGACAACTCTCAGAAAGAACGGTGGTACAGACAGCTCCCAGAATGAATGGGTACATAGACAGCGCTCAGAGTGAACGGGAATACAGGCAACTCTCAATGAACGGGGATACAGAGAGCTCTCAGAATGAACGGGGATACAGACAGCTCTCAGAATGAACGGGAATACAGACAGCTCTCAGAATGAACGGGAATACAGACTGCTCTCAGAATGACCGGGATACAGGCAACTCTCAGAATGAACGGGAATACTGTCAGCTCACCGAATGAAAGGGAATTCAGACTGCTCTCAGAGTGACAGGAATACAGACAGCTCTCAGAATGACCGGGAATACAGAAGGCTCTCAGTATGAACGGAAATACAGACGGCTCTCAGAATGAACGGGGGTACAGACAGCTCTCAGAATGAATGGGTACATAGACAGCGCTCAGAGTGAACGGGAATACAGGCAACTCTCAATGAACGGGAATACAGACAGCTCTCAGAATGAACGGGAATACAGTCAACTCTCAGAATGAACGGGAATGCAGACAGCTCTCAGAATAACAGGAATACAGACAGCTCTCAGAATGAATGGGGGTACAGTCAACTCTCAGAATGAACGGGAATACAGACGGCTCTCAGTATGAACGGAAATACAGATGGCTCTCAGAATGAACGGGGGTACAGACAGCTCTCAGAATGAATGGGTACATAGACAGCGCTCAGAATGAACGGGAATACAGGCAACTCTTAATGAACGGGGATACAGACAGCTCTCAGAATGAACGGGGATACAGACAGCTCTCAGAATGAACGGGAATACAGACAGCTCTCAGAATGAACGGGAATACAGACTGCTCTCAGAATGACCGGGATATAGGCAACTCTCAGAATGAACGGGAATACTGTCAGCTCACCGAATGAAAGGGAATTCAGACAGCTCTCAGAGTGACAGGAATACAGACAGCTCTCAGAGTAAAAGGAATACTGACAGCTCTCAGAATAACCGTGATACAGACAGCTCTCAGAATGAACGGGGATACAGACAGCTCTCAGAATGAACGGGGATACAGACAGCTCTCAGAATGAACGGGAGTACAGACATCTCTCAGAATGACAGGAAAACAGACAGCTCTCAGAATGAATGGGGGTACAGACAGCTCTCAGAATGAACGGGAATACAGACGGCTCTCAGTATGAACGGAAATACAGACAGCTCTCAGAATGAACGGGGGTACAGACAGCTCTCAGAATGACAGGAATACAGACAACTCTCAGAATGAACGGGGGTACAGACAGCTCTCAGAATGAACGGGAATACAGACAACTCTCAGAATGAATGGGGGTACAGTCAACTCTCAGTATGAACAGAAATACAGATGGCTCTCAGAATGAACGGGGGTACAGACAGCTCTCAGAATGACAGGAATACAGACAGCTCTCAGAATGACAGGAATACAGACAGCTCTCAGAATGAACGGGGGTACAGACAGCTCTCAGAATGAACGGGAATACAGACAACTCTCAGAATGAACGGTGGTACAGACAGCTCTCAGAATGAACGGGGATACAGACAGCTCTCAGAATGAACGGGAATACAGACAGCTCTCAGAATGAACGGGAATACAGACTGCTCTCAGAATGACCGTGATACAGGCAACTCTCAGAATGAACGGGAATACTGTCAGCTCACCGAATGAAAGGGAATTCAGACAGCTCTCAGAGTGACAGGAATACTGACAGGTCTCAGAATGACCGGGATACAGACAGCTCTCAGAATGAACGGGGGTGCAGACAGCTCTCAGAATGAACGGGAATACAGACAGTTCTCAGAATGACAGGAATACAGACAGCTCTCAGAATGAATGGAAATACAGACAGCTCTCAGAATGACAGGAATGCAGACAACTCTCAGAATGAACGGGTACATAGACAGCGCTCAGAATGAACGGGAATACAGGCAACTCTCAATGAACGGGGATTCAGACAGCTCTCAGAATGACCGGGAATACAGACAGCTCTCAGAATGAACGGGAATACAGACTGCTCTCAGAATGACCGGGATACAGGCAACTCTCAGAATGAACGGGAATACTGTCAGCTCACCGAATGAAAGGGAATTCAGACAGCTCTCAGAATGACTGGAATATAGACAGCTCTCAGAGTGACAGGAATACTGACAGCTCTCAGAATGACCGGGATACAGACAGCTCTCAGAATGAAAGGGGGTACTGACAGCTCTCAGAATGAACGGGAATACAGACAGCTCTCAGAATGAATGGAAATACAGACAGCTCTCAGAATGAACGGGGATACAGACAGCTCTCAGAATGAATGGGAATACAGACAGCTCTCAGAATGAACGGGAATACAGACTGCTCTCAGAATGACCGGGATACAGGCAACTCTCAGAATGAACGGGAATACTGTCAGCTCACCGAATGAAAGGGAATTCAGACAGCTCTCAGAGTGACAGGAATACAGACAGCTCTCAGAGTGACAGGAATACTGACAGCTCTCAGAATGTCCGGGATACAGACAGCTCTCAGAATGAACGGGGGTACAGACAGCTCTCAGAATGAACGGGGGTACAGACAGCTCTCAGAATGACAGGATTGCAGACATCTCTCAGAATGAACGGGAATACTGTCCGCTCACCGAATGAAAGGGAATTCAGACTGCTCTCAGAGTGACAGGAATACAGACAGCTCTCAGAATGACCGGGAATACAGACGGCTCTCAGTATGAACGGAAATACAGACGGCTCTCAGAATGAACGGGGGTACAGACAGCTCTCAGAATGACAGGAATACAGACAGCTCTCAGAATGACAGGAATACTGACAGCTCTCAGAATGACCGGGATACAGACAGCTCTCAGAATGAAAGGGGGTACAGACAGCTCTCAGAATGAACGGGAATACAGACAGCTCTCAGAATGAATGGAAATACAGACAGCTCTCAGAATGACAGGAATACAGACAACTCTCAGAATGAACACGGGGTACAGACAGCTCTCAGAATGAATGGGGGTACAGTCAACTCTCAGTATGAACGGAAATACAGATGGCTCTCAGAATGAACGGGGGTACAGACAGCTCTCAGAATGACAGGAATACAGACAGCTCTCAGAATGACAGGAATACAGACACCTCTCAGAATGAACGGGGGTACAGACAGCTCTCAGAAAGAACGGGTATACAGACAACTCTCAGAATGAACGGTGGTACGGACAGCTCTCAGAATGAATGGGTACATAGACAGCGCTCAGAGTGAACGGGAATACAGGCAACTCTCAATGAACGGGGATACAGAGAGCTCTCAGAATGAACGGGGATACAGACAGCTCTCAGTATGAACGGAAATACAGACGGCTCTCAGAATGAACGGGGGTACAGACAGCTCTCAGAATGAATGGGTACATAGACAGCGCTCAGAATGAACGGGAATACAGGGAACTCTCAATGAACGGGGATACAGACAGCTCTCAGAATGAACGGGGATACAGACAGCTCTCAGAATGAACGGGAATACACACAGCTCTCAGAATGAACGGGAATACAGACTGCTCTCAGAATGAACGGGAATACAGACTGCTCTCAGAATGACCGGGATACAGGCAACTCTCAGAATGAACGGGAATACTGTCAGCTCACCGAATGAAAGGGAATTCAGACAGCTCTCAGAGTGACAGGAATACAGACAGCTCTCAGAGTGACAGGAATACTGACAGCTCTCAGAATGACCGGGATACAGACAGCTCTCAGAATGAACGGGGGTACAGACAGCTCTCAGAATGAACGGGGGTACAGACAGCTCTCAGAATGACAGGATTGCAGACATCTCTCAGAATGAACGGGAATACTGTCCGCTCACCGAATGAAAGGGAATTCAGACTGCTCTCAGAGTGACAGGAATACAGACAGCTCTCAGAATGACCGGGAATACAGACGGCTCTCAGTATGAACGGAAATACAGACGGCTCTCAGAATGAACGGGGGTACAGACAGCTCTCAGAATGACAGGAATACAGACAGCTCTCAGAATGACAGGAATACTGACAGCTCTCAGAATGACCGGGATACAGACAGCTCTCAGAATGAAAGGGGGTACAGACAGCTCTCAGAATGAACGGGAATACAGACAGCTCTCAGAATGAATGGAAATACAGACAGCTCTCAGAATGACAGGAATACAGACAACTCTCAGAATGAACACGGGGTACAGACAGCTCTCAGAATGAATGGGGATACAGTCAACTCTCAGTATGAACGGAAATACAGATGGCTCTCAGAATGAACGGGGGTACAGACAGCTCTCAGAATGACAGGAATACAGACAGCTCTCAGAATGACAGGAATACAGACACCTCTCAGAATGAACGGGGGTACAGACAGCTCTCAGAAAGAACGGGAATACAGACAACTCTCAGAATGAACGGTGGTACGGACAGCTCTCAGATTGAATGGGTACATAGACAGCGCTCAGAGTGAACGGGAATACAGGCAATTCTCAATGAACGGGGATACAGAGAGCTCTCAGAATGAACGGGGATACAGACAGCTCTCATTATGAACGGAAATACAGACGGCTCTCAGAATGAACGGGGGTACAGACAGCTCACAGAATGAATGGGTACATAGACAGCGCTCAGAATGAACGGGAATACAGGCAACTCTCAATGAACGGGGATACAGACAGCTCTCAGAATGAACGGGGATACAGACAGCTCTCAGAATGAACGGGAATACAGACAGCTCTCAGAATGAACGGGAATACAGACTGCTCTCAGAATGACCGGGATATAGGCAATTCTCAGAATGAACGGGAATACTGTCAGCTCACCGAATGAAAGGGAATTCAGACAGCTCTCAGAGTGACAGGAATACAGACAGCTCTCAGAGTGACAGGAATACTGACAGCTCTCAGAATGACCGGGATACAGACAGCTCTCAGAATGAACGGGGTTACAGACAGCTCTCAGAATGAACGGGGATACAGACAGCTCTCAGAATGAACGGGAGTACAGACAGCTCTCAGAATGACAGGAATACAGACAGCTCTCAGAATGAATGGGGGTACAGACTGCTCTCAGAATGAACGGGAATACAGACAACTCTCAGAATGAACGGTGGTACAGACAGCTCTCAGAATGAACGGGAATACAGACAGCTCTCAGAATGAATGGAAATACAGACAGCTCTCAGAATGACAGGAATGCAGACAACTCTCAGAATGAACGGGACTACTGTCCGCTCACCGAATGAAAGGGAATTCAGACAGCTCTCAGAGTGACAGGAATACAGACAACTCTCAGAATGACTGGGATACAGACAGTTCTCAGAATGAACGGGGGTACAGACATTTCTCAGAATGAACGGGAATACAGACAGCTCTCAGAATGACAGGAATACAGACAACTCTCAGAATGAACACGGGGTACAGACAGCTCTCAGAATGAATGGGGGTACAGTCAACTCTCAGTATGAACAGAAATACAGATGGCTCTCAGAATGAACGGGGGTACAGACAGCTCTCAGAATGACAGGAATACAGACAGCTCTCAGAATGACAGGAATACAGACAGCTCTCAGAATGAACGGGGGTACAGACAGCTCTCAGAATGAATGGGAATACAGACAACTCTCAGAATGAACGGTGGTACAGACAGCTCCCAGAATGAATGGGTACATAGACAGCGCTCAGAGTGAACGGGAATACAGGCAACTCTCAATGAACGGGGATACAGAGAGCTCTCAGAATGAACGGGGATACAGACAGCTCTCAGAATGAACGGGAATACAAACAGCTCTCAGAATGAACGGGAATACAGACTGCTCTCAGAATGACCGGGATACAGGCAACTCTCAGAATGAACGGGAATACTGTCAGCTCACCGAATGAAAGGGAATTCAGACTGCTCTCAGAGTGACAGGAATACAGACAGCTCTCAGAATGACCGGGAATACAGAAGGCTCTCAGTATGAACGGAAATACAGACGGCTCTCAGAATGAACGGGGGTACAGACAGCTCTCAGAATGAATGGGTACATAGACAGCGCTCAGAGTGAACGGGAATACAGGCAACTCTCAATGAACGGGAATACAGACAGCTCTCAGAATGAACGGGAATACAGTCAACTCTCAGAATGAACGGGAATGCAGACAGCTCTCAGAATAACAGGAATACAGACAGCTCTCAGAATGAATGGGGGTACAGTCAACTCTCAGAATGAACGGGAATACAGACGGCTCTCAGTATGAACGGAAATACAGATGGCTCTCAGAATGAACGGGGGTACAGACAGCTCTCAGAATGAATGGGTACATAGACAGCGCTCAGAATGAACGGGAATACAGGCAACTCTCAATGAACGGGGATACAGACAGCTCTCAGAATGAACGGGGATACAGACAGCTCTCAGAATGAACGGGAATACAGACAGCTCTCAGAATGAACGGGAATACAGACTGCTCTCAGAATGACCGGGATATAGGCAACTCTCAGAATGAACGGGAATACTGTCAGCTCACCGAATGAAAGGGAATTCAGACAGCTCTCAGAGTGACAGGAATACAGACGGCTCTCAGTATGAACGGAAATACAGACAGCTCTCAGAATGAACGGGGGTACAGACAGCTCTCAGAATGACAGGAATACAGACAACTCTCAGAATGAACGGGGGTACAGACAGCTCTCAGAATGAACGGGAATACAGACAACTCTCAGAATGAATGGGGGTACAGACAGCTCTCAGAATGAACGGGAATACAGACGGCTCTCAGTATGAACGGAAATACAGACAGCTCTCAGAATGAACGGGGGTACAGACAGCTCTCAGAATGACAGGAATACAGACAACTCTCAGAATGAACGGGGGTACAGACAGCTCTCAGAATGAACGGGAATACAGACAACTCTCAGAATGAATGGGGGTACAGTCAACTCTCAGTATGAACAGAAATACAGATGGCTCTCAGAATGAACGGGGGTACAGACAGCTCTCAGAATGACAGGAATACAGACAGCTCTCAGAATGACAGGAATACAGACAGCTCTCAGAATGAACGGGGGTACAGACAGCTCTCAGAATGAACGGGAATACAGACAACTCTCAGAATGAACGGTGGTACAGACAGCTCTCAGAATGAACGGGGATACAGACAGCTCTCAGAATGAACGGGAATACAGACAGCTCTCAGAATGAACGGGAATACAGACTGCTCTCAGAATGACCGTGATACAGGCAACTCTCAGAATGAACGGGAATACTGTCAGCTCACCGAATGAAAGGGAATTCAGACAGCTCTCAGAGTGACAGGAATACTGACAGGTCTCAGAATGACCGGGTTACAGACAGCTCTCAGAATGAACGGGGGTGCAGACAGCTCTCAGAATGAACGGGAATACAGACAGTTCTCAGAATGACAGGAATACAGACAGCTCTCAGAATGAATGGAAATACAGACAGCTCTCAGAATGACAGGAATGCAGACAACTCTCAGAATGAACGGGTACATAGACAGCGCTCAGAATGAACGGGAATACAGGCAACTCTCAATGAACGGGGATTCAGACAGCTCTCAGAATGACCGGGAATACAGACAGCTCTCAGAATGAACGGGAATACAGACTGCTCTCAGAATGACCGGGATACAGGCAACTCTCAGAATGAACGGGAATACTGTCAGCTCACCGAATGAAAGGGAATTCAGACAGCTCTCAGAATGACAGGAATATAGACAGCTCTCAGAGTGACAGGAATACGGACAGCTCTCAGAATGACCGGGATACAGACAGCTCTCAGAATGAAAGGGGGTACTGACAGCTCTCAGAATGAACGGGAATACAGACAGCTCTCAGAATGAATGGAAATACAGACAGCTCTCAGAATGACAGGAATGCAGACAACTCTCAGAATGAACGGGAATACTGTCCGCTTACCGAATGAAAGGGAATTCAGACAGCTCTCAGAGTGACAGGAATACAGACAGCTCTCAGAATGACCGGGATACAGACAGTTCTCAGATTGAACGGGGGTACAGACAGCTGTCAGAATGAACGGGAATACAGACAGCTCTCAGAATGACAGGAATACAGACAACTCTCAGAATGAGCACGGGGTACAGACAGCTCTCAGAATGAATGGGGGTACAGTCAACTCTCAGTATGAACGGAAATACAGACAGCTCTCAGAATGAATGGGTACAAAGACAGTGCTCAGAGTGAACGGGAATACAGGCAACTCTCAATGAACGGGGATACAGACAGCTCTCAGAATGAACGGGGATACAGACAGCTCTCAGAATGAACGGGAATACTGTCAGCTCACCGAATGAAAGGGAATTCAGACAGCTCTCAGAATGACAGGAATACAGACAGCTCTCAGAGTGACAGGAATACTGACAGCTCTCAGAATGACCGGGATACAGACAGCTCTCAGAATGAAAGGGGGTACAGAGAGCTCTCAGAATGAACGGGAATACAGACCGCTCTCAGAATGAATGGAAATACAGACAGCTCTCAGAATGACAGGAATGCAGACAACTCTCAGAATGAACGGGAATACTGTCCGCTCATTGAATGAAAGGCAATTCAGACAGCTCTCAGAGTGACAGGAATACAGACAGCTCTCAGAATGACCGGGATACAGACAGTTCTCAGAATGAACGGGGTTACAGACAGCTCTCAGAATGAACGGGAATACAGACAGCTCTCAGAATGACAGGAATACAGACAACTCTCAGAATGAACACGGGGTACAGACAGCTCTCAGAATGAATGGGGGTACAGACAGCTCTCAGAATGAACGGGAATACAGACAACTCTCAGAATGAACCGTGGTACAGACAGCTCTCAGAATGAATGGGTACATAGACAGCGCTCGGAGTGAACGGGAATACAGGCAACTCTCAATGAACGGGGATACAGACAGCTCTCAGAATGAACGGGGATACAGACAGCTCTCAGAATGAATGGGAATACAGACAGCTCTCAGAATGAACGGGAATACAGACTGCTCTCAGAATGACCGGGATACAGGCAACTCTCAGAATGAACGGGAATACTGTCAGCTCACCGAATGAAAGGGAATTCAGACAGCTCTCAGAGTGACAGGAATACAGACAGCTCTCAGAGTGACAGGAATACTGACAGCTCTCAGAATGACCGGGATACAGACAGCTCTCAGAATGAACGGGGGTACAGACAGCTCTCAGAATGAAAGGGGGTACAGACAGCTCTCAGAATGACAGGAATGCTGACATCTCGCAGAATAAACGGGAATACTGTCCGCTCACCGAATGAAAGGGAATTCAGACTGCTCTCAGTGTGACAGGAATACAGTCAACTCTCAGAATGAACGGGAATGCAGACGGCTCTCAGTATGAACGGAAATACAGACGGCTCTCAGAATGAACGGGGGTACAGACAGCTCTCAGAATGACAGGAATACAGACAGCTCTCAGAATGACAGGAATACAGACAGCTCTCAGAGTGACAGGAATACTGACAGCTCTCAGAATGACCGGGATACAGACAGCTCTCAGAATGAACGGGGATACAGACAGCTCTCAGAATGAACGGGAGTACAGACAGCTCTCAGAATGACAGGAATACAGACAGCTCTCAGAATGAATGGGGGTACAGACAGCTCTCAGAATGAACGGGAATACAGACAACTCTCAGAATGAACGGTGGTACAGACAGCTCTCAGAATGAATGGGTACATAGACAGCGCTCAGAATGAACGGGAATACAGGCAACTCTCAATGAACGGGGATACAGACAGCTCTCAGAATGAACGGGAATACAGACAGCTCTCAGAATGAACGGGAATACAGACTGCTCTCAGAATGACCGGGATACAGGCAACTCTCAGAGTGACAGGAATACTGACAGCTCTCAGAATGACCGGGATACAGACAGCTCTCAGAATGAACGGGGGTACAGACAGCTCTCAGAATGAACGGGAATACAGACAGCTCTCAGAATGACAGGAATACAGACATCTCTCAGAATGAATGGAAATACAGACAGCTCTCAGAATGACAGGAATGCAGACAACTCTCCGAATGAACGGGAATACTGTCCGCTCACAGAATGAAAGGGAATTCAGACAGCTCTCAGAGTGACAGGAATACAGACAGCTCTCAGAATGAACGGGAATACAGACAACTCTCAGAATGAACGGGAATACTGTCCGCTCACCGAATGAAAGGGAATTCAGACAGCTCTCAGAGTGACAGGAATACAGACGGCTCTCAGAATGACCGGTATACAGACAGTTCTCAGAATGAACGGGGGTACAGACAGCTCTCAGAATGAACGGGAATACTGACAGCTCTCAGAATGACAGGAATACAGTCAACTCTCAGAATGAACGGGAATACAGACGGCTCTCAGTACGAACGGAAATACAGACGGCTCTCAGAATGAAAGAGGGTACAGACACCTATCAGAATGACAGCAATACAGACAGCTCTCAGAATGACAGGAATACAGACAGCTCTCAGAATGAACGGGGGTACAGACAGCTCTCAGAATGAACGGGAATACAGACAACTCTCAGAATGAACGGTGGTACAGACAGCTCTCAGAATGAATGGGTACATAGACAGCGCTCAGAATGAACGGGAATACAGGCAACTCTCAATGAACGGGGATACAGACAGCTCTCAGAATGAACGGGAATACAGACAGCTCTCAGAATGACAGGAATACAGACAACTCTCAGAATGAACACGGGGTACAGACAGCTCTCAGAATGAATGGGGGTACAGTCAACTCTCAGTATGAACGGAAATACAGATGGCTCTCAGAATGAACGGGGGTACAGACAGCTCTCAGAATGACAGGAATACAGACAGTTCTCAGAATGACAGGAATACAGACAGCTCTCAGAATGAACGGGGGTACAGACAGCTCTCAGAATGAACGGGAATACAGACAACTCTCAGAATGAACGGTGGTACAGACAGCTCTCAGAATGAATGGGTACATAGACAGCGCTCAGAGTGAACGGGAATACAGGCAACTCTCAATGAACGGGGATACAGAGAGCTCTCAGAATGAACGGGGATACAGACAGCTCTCAGAATGAACGGGAATACAGACAGCTCTCAGAATGAAAGGGAATACAGACTGCTCTCAGAATGACCGGGATACAGGCAACTCTCAGAATGAACGGGAATACTGTCAGCTCACCGAATGAAAGGGAATTCAGACAGCTCTCAGAGTGACAGGAATACAGACAGCTCTCAGAGTGACAGGAATACTGACAGCTCTCAGAATGACCGGGATACAGACAGCTCTCAGAATCAACGGGGGTACAGACAGCTCTCAGAATGAACGGGGGTACACACAGCTCTCAGAATCACAGGAATGCAGACATCTCTCAGAATGAACGGGAATACTGTCCGCTCACCGAATGAAAGGGAATTCAGACTGCTCTCAGAGTGACAGGAATACAGTCAGCTCTCAGAATGACCGGGAATACAGACGGCTCTCAGTATGAACGGAAATACAGACGGCTCTCAGAATGAACGGGGGTACAGACAGCTCTCAGAATGACAGGAATACAGACAGCTCTCAGAATGAACGGGGGTACAGACAGCTCTCAGAATGAACGGGAATACAGACAACTCTCAGAATGAACGGTGGTACAGACAGCTCTCAGAATGAATGGTTACATAGACAGCGCTCAGAATGAACGGGAATACAGGCAACTCTCAATGAACGGGGATACAGACAGCTCTCAGAATGAACGGGAATACAGACAGCTCTCCGAATGAACGGGAATACAGACAGATCTCAGAATAACAGGAATACAGACAGCTCTCAGAATGAACGGGGGTACAGACGGCTCTCAGTATGAACGGAAATACAGACGGCTCTCAGTATGAACGGAAATACAGACTGCTCTCAGAATGAACGGTGGTACAGACGGCTCTCAGAATGAATGGGTACATAGACAGCGCTCAGAATGAACGGGAATACAGGCAACTCTCAATGAACGGGGATACAGACAGCTCTCAGAATGAACGGGGATACAGACAACTCTCAGTATGACCGGGATACAGACAACTCTCAGAATGAACCGGGGTACAGACAGCTCTCAGAATGAACGGGGGTACAGACAGCTCTCAGAATGACAGGAATACAGACAGCTCTCAGAATGAACGGGGGTACAGACAGCTCTCAGAATGAACGGGAATACAGACAACTCTCAGAATGAACGGTGGTACAGACAGCTCTCAGAATGAATGGTTACATAGACAGCGCTCAGAATGAACGGGAATACAGGCAACTCTCAATGAACGGGGATACAGACAGCTCTCAGAATGAACGGGAATACAGACAGCTCTCCGAATGAACGGGAATACAGACAGATCTCAGAATAACAGGAATACAGACAGCTCTCAGAATGAACGGGGGTACAGACGGCTCTCAGTATGAACGGAAATACAGACGGCTCTCAGTATGAACGGAAATACAGACGGCTCTCAGAATGAACGGTGGTACAGACGGCTCTCAGAATGAATGGGTACATAGACAGCGCTCAGAATGAACGGGAATACAGGCAACTCTCAATGAACGGGGATACAGACAGCTCTCAGAATGAACGGGGATACAGACAGCTCTCAGAATGAACGGGAATACAGACAGCTCTCAGAATGAACGGGAATACAGACTGCTCTCAGAATGACCGGGATATAAGCAACTATCAGAATGAACGGGAATACTGTCAGCTCACCGAATGAAAGGGAATTCAGACAGCTCTCAGAGTGACAGGAATACAGACAGCTCTCAGAGTGACAGGAATACTGACAGCTCTCAGAGTGACCGGGATACAGACAGCTCTCAGAATGAACGGGGATACAGACAGCTCTCAGAATGAACGGGGATACAGACAGCTCTCAGAATGAACGGGAGTACAGACAGCTCTCAGAATGACAGGAATACAGACAGCTCTCAGAATGAACGGGGGTACAGACTGCTCTCAGAATGAACGGGAATACAGACAACTCTCAGAATGAACGGTGGTACAGACAGCTCTCAGAATGAATGGGTACATAGACAGCGCTCAGAATGAACGGGAATACAGGCAACTCTCAATGAACGGGGATACAGGCAACTCTCAGAATGAAAGGGAATACTGTCAGCTCACCGAATGCAAGGGAATTCAGACAGCTCTCAGAATGACAGGAATACAGACAGCTCTCAGAGTGACAGGAATACTGACAGCTCTCAGAATGACCGGGATACAGACAGCTCTCAGAATGAACGGGGGTACAGACAGCTCTCAGAATGAACGGGAATACAGACAGCTCTCAGAAGGACAGGAATACAGACAACTCTCAGAATGAACACGGGGTACAGACAGCTCTGAGAATGAATGGGGGTACAGACAACTCTCAGTATGAATGGAAATACAGACGGCTCTCAGAATGAACGGGGGTACAGTCAGCTCTCAGAATGACAGGAATACAGACAGCTCTCAGAATGACAGGAATACAGACAGCTCTCAGAATGAACGGGGTACAGACAGCTCTCAGAATGACAGGAATGCAGACATCTCTCAGAATGAACGGGAATACTGTCCGCTCACCGAATGAAAGGGAATTCAGACAGCTCTCAGAGTGACAGGAATACAGACAGCTCTCAGAATGACCGGAAATACAGACGGCCCTCAGAATGAACGGGGGTACAGACAGCTCTCAGAATGACAGGAATACAGACAGCTCTCAGAATGACAGGAATACAGACAACTCTCAGAATGACCGGGATACAGACAGTTCTCAGAATGAACGGGGGTACAGACAGCTCTCAGAATGAACGGGAATACAGACAGCTCTCAGAATGACAGAAATACAGACAACTCTCAGAATGAACACGGGGTACAGACAGCTCTCAGAATGAATGGGGGTACAGTCAACTCTCAGTATGAACGGAAATACAGATGGCTCTCAGAATGAACGGGGGTACAGACAGCTCTCAGAATGACAGGAATACAGACAGTTCTCAGAATGACAGGAATACAGACAGCTCTCAGAATGAACGGGGGTACAGACAGCTCTCAGAATGAACGGGAATACAGACAACTCTCAGAATGAACGGTGGTACAGACAGCTCTCAGAATGAATGGGTACATAGACAGCGCTCAGAGTGAACGGGAATACAGGCAACTCTCAATGAACGGGGATACAGAGAGCTCTCAGAATGAACGGGGATACAGACAGCTCTCAGAATGAACGGGAATACAGACAGCTCTCAGAATGAACGGGAATACAGACTGCTCTCAGAATGACCGGGATACAGGCAACTCTCAGAATGAACGGGAATACTGTCAGCTCACCGAATGAAAGGGAATTCAGACAGCTCTCAGAGTGACAGGAATACAGACAGCTCTCAGAGTGACAGGAATACTGACAGCTCTCAGAATGACCGGGATACAGACAGCTCTCAGAATTAACGGGGGTACAGACAGCTCTCAGAATGAACGGGGGAACACACAGCTCTCAGAATGAC
This sequence comes from Hypanus sabinus, assembly GCF_030144855.1. Lineage (NCBI taxonomy): Eukaryota > Metazoa > Chordata > Chondrichthyes > Myliobatiformes > Dasyatidae > Hypanus > Hypanus sabinus. The sequence goes on from NC_082722.1 coordinate 49,837,255, forward strand.
AGGAATGCAGACATCTCTCAGAATGAACGGGAATACTGTCCGCTCACCGAATGAAAGGGAATTCAGACTGCTCTCAGAGTGACAGGAATACAGACAGCTCTCAGAATGACCGGGAATACAGACGGCTCTCAGTATGAACGGAAATACAGACGGCTCTCAGAATGAACGGGGGTACAGACAGCTCTCAGAATGAATGGGTACATAGACAGCGCTCAGAGTGAACGGGAATACAGGCAACTCTCAATGAACGGGAATACAGACAGCTCTCAGAATGAACGGGAATACAGTCAACTCTCAGAATGAACGGGAATGCAGACGGCTCTCAGAATAACAGGAATACAGACAGCTCTCAGAATGAATGGGGGTACAGTCAACTCTCAGAATGAACGGGAATACAGACGGCTCTCAGTATGAACGGAAATACAGATGGCTCTCAGAATGAACGGGGGTACAGACAGCTCTCAGAATGAATGGGTACATAGACAGCGCTCAGAATGAACGGGAATACAGGCAACTCTCAATGAACGGGGATACAGACAGCTCTCAGAATGACAGGAATACAGACAACTCTCAGAATGAACAGGGCTACAGACAGCTCTCAGAATGAACAGGGGGTACAGACAGCTCTCAGAATGACAGGAATACAGACAACTCTCAGAATGAACACGGGGTACAGACATCTCTCAGAATGAACAGGGGGTACAGACATCTCTCAGAATGAACAGGGGGTACAGACAACTCTCAGAATGACAGGAATACAGACAACTCTCAGAATGAACGGGAATACAGACGGCTCTCAGTATGAACGGAAATACAGACGGTTCTCAGAATGAATGGGGTACAGACAGCTCTCAGAATGACAGGAATACAGACAGCTCTCAGAATGACAGGAATACAGACAGCTCTCAGAATGAACGGGAATACAGACAACTCTCAGAATGAACGGTGGTACAGACAGCTCTCAGAATGAATGGGTACATAGACAGCGCTCAGAATGAACGGGAATACAGGCAACTCTCAATGAACGGGGATACAGACAGCTCTCAGAATGAACGGGGATACCGACAGCTCTCAGAATGAACGGGAATACAGACAGCTCTCAGAAAGAATGGGAATACAGACTGCTCTCAGAATGACCGGGATACAGGCAACTCTCAGAATGAACGGGAATACTGTCCGCTCACCGAATGAAAGAGAATTCAGACAGCTCTCAGAGTGACAGGAATACAGACAGCTCTCAGAATGACCGGGATACAGACAGCTCTCAGAATGAACGGGGGTACAGACAGCTCTCAGAATGAACGGGAATACAGACAGCTCTCAGAATGACAGGAATACAGACAACTCTCAGAATGAACACGGGGTACAGACAGCTCTCAGAATGAACGGGGGTACAGACAGCTCTCAGAATGAACGGGAATACTGACAGCTCTCAGAATGACAGGAATACAGACAACTCTCAGAATGAACACGGGGTACAGACAGCTCTCAGAATGAACAGGGGGTACAGACAGCTCTCAGAATGAACACGGGGTACAGACAGCTCTCAGAATGAACACGGGGTACAGACAGCTCTCAGAATGAACAGGGGGTACAGACAGCTCTCAGAATGAACGGGGGTACAGACAGCTCTCAGAATGAACGGCAATACTGACAGCTCTCGGAATGACAGGAATACAGACAACTCTCAGAATGAACACGGGGTTCAGACATCTCTCAGAATGAACAGGGGGTACAGACAGCTCTCAGAATGAACAGGAGGTACAGACAACTCTCAGAATGACATGAATATAGACAACTCTCAGAATGACCGGGATACAGACAACTCTCAGAATGAACCGGGGTACAGACAGCTCTCAGAATGAACGGGGGTACAGACAGCTCTCAGAATGACAGGAATACAGACAACTCTCAGAATGAACAGGGCTACAGACAGCTCTCAGAATGAACATGGGGTACAGACAGCTCTCAGAATGACGGGAATACAGACAACTCTCAGAATCAACACGGGGTACAGACATCTCTCAGAATGAACAGGGGGTACAGACAGCTCTCAGAATGAACAGGGGGTACAGACAACTCTCAGAATGACAGGAATACAGACAACTCTCAGAATGACTGGGATACAGACAGCTCTCAGAATGAACAGGGGGTACAGACAACTCTCAGAATGACGGGAATACAGACAACTCTCAGAATGACCCGGATACAGACAACTCTCAGAATGACAGGAATACAGACTACTCTCAGAATGACCGGGATACAGACAACTCTCAGAATGAACCGGGGTACCGACAGCTCTCAGAATGACTGGAATACAGACGACTCTCAGAATGAACAGGGGGTACAGACAGCTCTCAGAATGAACGTGTATACAGACAGCTCTCAGAATGAACGGGAATACAGACAGCTCTGAATGAACGGGAATACAGACAGCTCGCAGAATGAAGGGGAATACAGACAGCTCTCAGAATGACAGGGATACAGACAACTCTCAGAATGAACGGGCATACAGACGGCTCTCAGAATGACAGGAATACAGACAGCTTTCAGAATCACAGGAATACAGACAGCTCTCAGAATGAACGGGGATGCAGACAGCTCTCAGAATGAACAGAGGGTACAGACAGCTCTCAGAATGAACGGGAATACTGTCAGCTCTCAGAATGACAGGAATACAGACAACTCTCAGAATGAACACGGGGTACAGACAGCTCTCAGAATGAACAGGGGGTACAGACAGCTCTCAGAATGAACACGGGGTACAGACAGCTCTCAGAATGAACACGGGGTACAGACAGCTCTCAGAATGAACAGGGGGTACAGACAGCTCTCAGAATGAACGGGGGTACAGACAGCTCTCAGAATGAACGGGAATACTGACAGCTTTCGGAATGACAGGAATAGAGACAACTCTCAGAATGAACACGGGGTACAGACATCTCTCAGAATGAACAGGGGGTACAGACAGCTCTCAAAATGAACAGGGGGTACAGACAACTCTCAGAATGACATGAATATAGACAACTCTCAGTATGACCGGGATACAGACAACTCTCAGAATGAACCGGGGTACAGACAGCTCTCAGAATGAACGGGGGTACAGACAGCTCTCAGAATGACAGGAATACAGACAACTCTCAGAATGAACAGGGCTACAGACAGCTCTCAGAATGAACGGGGGTACAGACAGCTCTCAGAATGAACATGGGGTACAGACAGCTCTCAGAATGACAGGAATACAGACAACTCTCAGAATGAACACGGGGTACAGACATCTCTCAGAATGAACAGGGGGTACAGACATCTCTCAGAATGAACAGGGGGTACAGACAACTCTCAGAATGACAGGAATACAGACAACTCTCAGAATGAACGGGAATACAGACGGCTCTCAGTATGAACGGAAATACAGACAGCTCTCAGAATGACAGGAATACAGACAGCTCTCAGAATGACAGGAATACAGACAGCTCTCAGAATGAACGGGAATACAGGCAACTCTCAATGAACGGGGATACAGACAGCTCTCAGAATGAACGGGGATACCGACAGCTCTCAGAATGAACGGGAATACAGACAGCTCTCAGAAAGAATGGGAATACAGACTGCTCTCAGAATGACCGGGATACAGGCAACTCTCAGAATGAACGGGAATACTGTCCGCTCACCGAATGAAAGAGAATTCAGACAGCTCTCAGAGTGACAGGAATACAGACAGCTCTCAGAATGACCGGGATACAGACAGCTCTCAGAATGAACGGGGGTACAGACAGCTCTCAGAATGAACGGGAATACAGACAGCTCTCAGAATGACAGGAATACAGACAACTCTCAGAATGAACACGGGGTACAGACAGCTCTCAGAATGAACAGGGGGTACAGACAGCTCTCAGAATGAACGGGGGTACAGACAGCTCTCAGAATGAACGGGAATACTGACAGCTCTCAGAATGACAGGAATACAGACAACTCTCAGAATGAACACGGGGTACAGACAGCTCTCAGAATGAACAGGGGGTACAGACAGCTCTCAGAATGAACACGGGGTACAGACAGCTCTCAGAATGAACACGGGGTACAGACAGCTCTCAGAATGAACAGGGGGTACAGACAGCTCTCAGAATGAACGGGGGTACAGACAGCTCTCAGAATGAACGGGAATACTGACAGCTCTCGGAATGACAGGAATACAGACAACTCTCAGAATGAACACGGGGTACAGACATCTCTCAGAATGAACAGGGGGTACAGACAGCTCTCAGAATGAACAGGAGGTACAGACAACTCTCAGAATGACATGAATATAGACAACTCTCAGAATGAACACGGGGTACAGACAGCTCTCAGAATGAACAGGGGGTACAGACATCTCTCAGAATGAACAGGGGGTACAGACAACTCTCAGAATGACAGGAATACAGACAACTCTCAGAATGAACGGGAATACAGACGGCTCTCAGTATGAACGGAAATACAGACGGTTCTCAGAATGAATGGGGTACAGACAGCTCTCAGAATGACAGGAATACAGACAGCTCTCAGAATGACAGGAATACAGACAGCTCTCAGAATGAACGGGAATACAGACAACTCTCAGAATGAACGGTGGTACAGACAGCTCTCAGAATGAATGGGTACATAGACAGCGCTCAGAATGAACGGGAATACAGGCAACTCTCAATGAACGGGGATACAGACAGCTCTCAGAATGAACGGGGATACCGACAGCTCTCAGAATGAACGGGAATACAGACAGCTCTCAGAAAGAATGGGAATACAGACTGCTCTCAGAATGACCGGGATACAGGCAACTCTCAGAATGAACGGGAATACTGTCCGCTCACCGAATGAAAGAGAATTCAGACAGCTCTCAGAGTGACAGGAATACAGACAGCTCTCAGAATGACCGGGATACAGACAGCTCTCAGAATGAACGGGGGTACAGACAGCTCTCAGAATGAACGGGAATACAGACAGCTCTCAGAATGACAGGAATACAGACAACTCTCAGAATGAACACGGGGTACAGACAGCTCTCAGAATGAACGGGGGTACAGACAGCTCTCAGAATGAACGGGAATACTGACAGCTCTCAGAATGACAGGAATACAGACAACTCTCAGAATGAACACGGGGTACAGACAGCTCTCAGAATGAACAGGGGGTACAGACAGCTCTCAGAACGAACACGGGGTACAGACAGCTCTCAGAATGAACACGGGGTACAGACAGCTCTCAGAATGAACAGGGGGTACAGACAGCTCTCAGAATGAACGGGGGTACAGACAGCTCTCAGAATGAACGGGAATACTGACAGCTCTCGGAATGACAGGAATACAGACAACTCTCAGAATGAACACGGGGTACAGACATCTCTCAGAATGAACAGGGGGTACAGACAGCTCTCAGAATGAACAGGAGGTACAGACAACTCTCAGAATGACATGAATATAGACAACTCTCAGAATGACCGGGATACAGACAACTCTCAGAATGAACCGGGGTACAGACAGCTCTCAGAATGAACGGGGGTACAGACAGCTCTCAGAATGACAGGAATACAGACAACTCTCAGAATGAACAGGGCTACAGACAGCTCTCAGAATGAACATGGGGTACAGACAGCTCTCAGAATGACGGGAATACAGACAACTCTCAGAATCAACACGGGGTACAGACATCTCTCAGAATGAACAGGGGGTACAGACAGCTCTCAGAATGAACAGGGGGTACAGACAACTCTCAGAATGACAGGAATACAGACAACTCTCAGAATGACTGGGATACAGACAGCTCTCAGAATGAACAGGGGGTACAGACAACTCTCAGAATGACGGGAATACAGACAACTCTCAGAATGACCCGGATACAGACAACTCTCAGAATGACAGGAATACAGACTACTCTCAGAATGACCGGGATACAGACAACTCTCAGAATGAACCGGGGTACCGACAGCTCTCAGAATGACTGGAATACAGACGACTCTCAGAATGAACAGGGGGTACAGACAGCTCTCAGAATGAACGTGTATACAGACAGCTCTCAGAATGAACGGGAATACAGACAGCTCTGAATGAACGGGAATACAGACAGCTCGCAGAATGAAGGGGAATACAGACAGCTCTCAGAATGACAGGGATACAGACAACTCTCAGAATGAACGGGCATACAGACGGCTCTCAGAATGACAGGAATACAGACAGCTTTCAGAATCACAGGAATACAGACAGCTCTCAGAATGAACGGGGATGCAGACAGCTCTCAGAATGAACAGAGGGTACAGACAGCTCTCAGAATGACTGGGTACACAGAGAACTCACAGAATGACCGGGATACAGAGAGCACTCGAAATGACAGGTGCATGTACAGATCTCAGAATGAATGCCCATACAGGCAGTTCAGAGAATGCTTAAGAGGAATGAAGATTGATTATGTTAATTAGGCACTTTGGAAAATACATGATTGAGTGGGAAAGTTATTCCTTCTTTAATGATTCTGCAGGAGGGCCACAGTAAGCTGTTCCACAAGTTGAAATTGTAGAACCTGAGGAAATGGCCTGTGCTCATAAAGGAATTAAGTTCAAAATAAATATTAAAATTATTCCTGCAATGAGCTGAAGCTAAATGCATGGGACAGCTGCAGGGAGATGAAAGAATCTGATAGTGTGCAATCATTCTTATGCAAGAGGGACATGTCACAAAAATTGTATTTTGTTTTACATTTTGAATAGTTCATGTTATGACTTTTGACTTAGTATCTGTGGAGGGGTGGGGAGGGGTAAGGTTACCTCTCTAACTTTCCACCACTTGTCTTTTGTCACTTTCATACCAATTGAAAAGATTAATCAGCCAGCCACACCACATTATTTCATCATATGACTTGCAGGATGTTGGGAAATGTACCAGAATCTATTTTGCATCTAGTAATACTTATTTGTGTGTTTAGGGATAAACTATGAATTCCAATCTGGAATCATGCCACGTATCAAATGAATGGTGTTTAAAAGATTTTACCAGTTACATCATCGTCCTTTGAAGAGGTGGACCAGAGATGCGATTTGCTGTAAATGAAAATGCCCTCTCAAAGTGAGTTTGGCTGTTTATGTGACTAATTTAATAGTTTCAGAGAGTCTAAAGATAAAGAATTTATGTAAAACTAGGGCCAGTCATTCTAAGTTCATTTTAGGTAAACTGAGTAGCATGTTACCATGGAGGAGTTCGTCTATTTTATTGCCTGGTGTAATTTCACATTATTCTCTGGAGGAGAACAACTGTTGCCATTGCCAGGAGTGTGCTACCACATTGTTCAGTTACACAGCCAGGGAGGAAGAGGCAGAGAGAGCAGCAGTTATAGGGGATCCAATAAAAAGTGAAATAAATAGATGTTTCCTCAGTCATAATCTTTTTTACTCTGATGCAGGGGCCAAGGATATCTCTGAATGGCTGGAGAACATTCCGAATGGAGTGGCTGGAGCACTAGAAGTTGTGATCTGCATTGGTGCCAGTTACTTGAACTTAAATATGGATCAGGTCCAGACATTTCGAGAGGTTGGAGAGAATATGGCATCAAAACTAATAATTTGAGGATTTCTACCAATACCACATGCTAGAGAGAAGCCTACGTAAAGGAATTCCTTTAGATTTCTGAAAACTTTGGACACTTTCTAGAATAGCTGTAAAAATTAGCTGGGTTGTTCCTCAATATCCTCACAGGTGATGTTGGGGCTGGTTTGAACTAGCTTTGTTGAAGGACAGGAATCTTAATGGACAGCTGGGGGAAAAGATGGATGTGGATCAGAAACATAATAACTAGGCAGCAGAAACAAAAGCAAGCATCAAATAATATTGAAAGGCCAAATTTAAAGGCATTACATATATCTAAATAACCGTCAAAGCCAGTGCACTCCACTGGGGGCAGTGTTGAGTGGTGTCCATGGTGGAGTTGGTGCTGCCTCAGTGTTTGCTCAGCAGAAGACAACTGTATTGTGGTCGACTGCAGATTCCTGTGGCATTCATGGACTCAGGGTCTGGATGTTCTTTTAGATTGGTGGTATTTTACATGTGCTTGCTATCTTGTATGTGCTATGTGTGCTTTGTGCTGTATGAGACTGTTGGTGCTGTGTTTCACATCTTGGCCCTGGAGTTTCGTTTGGCTGTATTCATGGGTATTCACGCATGGTTGAACGACAATTAAACTTGAATTGAATGCACACTGTATTTGTGAAAAGATGAATGAAATAATGGCACAATTAGTCATGAATTCCATTGCAGAAATGTGCTGAAAGATGACCAAGTCTGGAAGCCAGATATGTCAGGGTATTTAACATTCAGGAACTATGGAGAAAAGAAAAAGAAAATGAGGTAGTACTTTGGATAGGAAATCATGTCGCATGCAGGAAGCATCCTGGTATCGCAGATCATGATAAAGAATTGGGTTTGGTGGAGTTAAGAAGAAGCAGAAGGGCAAAAACATGAATAGGAATTGTCTCTGGATCTCAGAATATCAATAGAGATGTAGGGAACGGAATATACAAGGTAATTAAAAGTACATGTAACGAGGGTAGTGCAGTAATCAGGGACATCACAACTTGCATATAGATTGAGGAAATGAAATTAGTACTAACGCTATAGAGGATGAATTCCAGAAATGTAAATATGAATTTCTTGATCTACGTTTTGAGGAGCCAACTTGGGAACAGTTTAGTTTAGATCTAGTCCCATGCAAGGAAAAATAGTTCATTAATAATATTGTTAAGGTGCATTTAGGACAGAGGGAATGTAATATGTCTGTTTTTTGTTAAGTTTGCCAAATTTGAAGTTAATTCTGAAATTAAAGTTTACAATCTAATTGTAGGTCTGAATGGTAGGTCCAATTGTCCTGTCAATGTGAGTTTACCTGCTTTTTATGTGACTGGTTTATTAGTTTAAGTGAGTCCAAAGAAAAATAATTTGTGTAAAACTGGTGCCAGTCATTTTGAACGTTTTATGTAAAATAAATAGTGTTGTGATACATTGTCATGGAGGAATTGGCCTAATTTATTGCCTGATCATTGAGAAACTATATTAACTAGTGTAACATTGAATAAATTATCATCTGAAGAAATAATACATCATTTGTAATAAATATGCATTCCTATAAGGCATAAAGATACAGCAGGAAATGATCCCACCATGGATGACAGAAGAAAAAAGTCAAAGATAAAGGTACATAAAGCTGCTAGAAAAGAAACTGTAAGTCTGACAATTTGGAATACCAGGGAATTGATAAAGAGAGCAGAATTAGAATAAGAGAGTTGAACTGCTGAAGTGCAGAAGCTTGTGTACTGTGGAGAAACTTGGATTAATATAACTGGTGACCTAATAGTCAGCATAGATTTGGTAGGTTAAGGGGGCTGAATCTTTGCTGTATCACTCTGTTGCTTTGTGTCTCTGACTTCAAGTAACTGGGCAATGAACATGCAATCCCACTATAAGACCTAGTGTTTGTACTTACAAAGACAAAGGATAACAAGGGCAAATGTCGATCTCCTACAAAGACAGCAGGTTTAATAATGCGGAAAAAACAAAGTGTCGGAGGAATTCAGTGAATACTTCATGAAAGACAGCACAAAATAAATTTCAAATGTCATATGGCTCTAAATGAGGATATAGAAGAAATTGGTAATAGTAAAGAAATACCGATAGAGAAGTAGTGAACACTCATAAGTCTGAAAAGAATTCATGATCTACATGCCAGAGTTTCAAAAGAGGTGTCTGGTAGAATTCCTAGTTATCACTTGCCAAAATTCTACTTGTGACTTTACTATTTAAAAAGGAGAGGGGCAGAGAAAAAAAAATCAAATACCATTTGGTTATCTTGATAATGGTAGTTTGCAAAATGTGCAAACCATCAATTAGGGGTGTAGCATTAAGTCAGTTATAGCGTAAGCATGTACTAAAGAAAGAGAAATTACTTTTGAAGAATCTTTTGAAGTTCTTGGTGGATGTTTTGACGAGAGTAGGTGTGGAATTCCAGTGGATGTAATGTATTTGGATTTTGGAAGCTTTCCAAAGTTGGAGTACAAGGAAATGTGATTGGAGTTCGTGAACTGATAGACTAAAAATAGTATGAATAAATGACTCTTTCTGGGATTTATAGGTTATGAATGGTGGGTTACAATATGGATCAGTACTTCTACTGTTCAATCCCAGTTACCCCTCTCCCTCTCCTTCCCCCATCACCCAGAATCTATATCAGTGATTCCACTGAGGGGATCAATTAAAGGTTTTCAGAATTATTGAGAATGTGATTCTTGCTGTTTGCCAGCTAAATAATATTTTGACTTTTAATGCTGGAGGATTTGCATACAATGGTAATTATCTCTTACTACAATTATACGGAGCTTTGGTGAGAATGTATGTGAAATAATGTGTGCAACTTTCATTTTTTCATTAAACATAGATATACTTGCTACAGGGTTTCTGCACTGGAGATCTAGATTGGTTCCTGGAATGGCAATTCTGTCATATGGTAGGAGATTAAGTAGTCTCCATTCTTAGACTTCGAAGGAATAAGAGGTGATTTCATTGAGACAGAATTTCTAGAAGATTTGGCAGGTAGTTGCCCTTGGTAGAAGAGTCTAAGTCACAGCCTCAAAATAAGGAACAAGGTATTTCAAGATTTAAGATTGTTTGCCACACTCACAAAATGCTGGAGGTATTCAGCAGGTCAGGCAGCATCTATGGAAATGAATAAACAGTTGACTTTTTGGGCCAAACCCCTTCTTCAGGACTGGAAAGGAAGGGGAAGGATGTCAGAATAAAAAGGCGGGGGGGGAGTGGAAGGAGAGCAAGGGAAAATTACCAGAAGGAAAAACCGATGTTCATGCCACCAGTTTGGAGGGTGCCTGGACAGAATACGAGGTGTTGCTCCTCCACCCTGAGGGTGGCCTCATCGTGGCAAAAGAGGAGGCTATGGACCAACATGTGAGAATGGGAATAAAGACGGCAATTTAAAATGTTTGGCCACCAGAAAATTCTGCTTTTGGTGGATGGAGTGGGGGTACTCAACAAAGCGGTCCCTCAGTTTTCGCCAGGTCTCACCAAGTTAGGGCAGGTTGCATTGGGAGCACTTGATACAATAGACAACTCCAACAAATTTGCAGATGAAGTATTGCCTCATCTGGAAGGACTATTTGGGGCCCTCAGGGGAGGTAATGGAAGAGGTGAATGGCAGATGCCACATTTCTATAACTTGCAAGGATAAATGCCAGGAGGGAGATTAGTGTGGAGTAACAAATGGACAAGGGAATTACAGAGGGAGCTATCCTGGTGGAGAGCGGTGAGTAGAGGGGTGGGGGAGGTAAAGGTGTGTTTGGTGGCAGGATCTCATTGAAGATGGTGGAAGTTGTAGAGAATGATGTGTGGGATGTAGAGTCTCAAGGGGTGACAGATCCCCGTTAAGGCGGCGGGAAGATGGGATGAGCACAGATGTTCGGGAAATGGAAGCGATGCGGGAAACAGCAGTGTCAATGGTGGAGGAAGTGAAATCCTGTTCTTTGAAGAAGGAGGACATCTGTGATGTCCCGGAAAGGAAAGCCTCATCCTGGGAACAGACGTGGCAGAAATGAAGAAACTGAAAAAGCGGAAGAGCATTTGTACAGGAGACAGGGTGGGAAGAGGTGTAGTCAAGATAACCATGGGAATCAGTAGGTTTATAAAAGATGTCAGTAGACAATTTGTCTCCAGAGATGGAGACAGAGATATCGAGAAAAGGGAGAGGGATGTCAGAAATGGACCAAGTGAATTTAGAGGCAGGGTGGAAGTTGGAGGAAAAGTTGGTGGAATTGTTACGCGCAGTTTGGCTGCATGAAACAGCACCAATGCAGTTGTCAATGTAGCACAGAAAAGTTGTGGACTGTTACCAGGGAAGGCTTGGAACATGGACTGTTCGAGATAGCCAACAAAAAGGTAGGCATAGCTGAAGTTCATGGCTACCCTTCGACTTTGGAGAAAGTGGGAGGAGCCAAGGGAGTAATTATTGAGGGTGAGGATCAGTTCAGCCAGATGGAGGAAGGTGGTGGTGGAGGGGGAGTTGTTTGGGTCTTTTGTTGAGAAAGAGCGGAGAGCTTTACGGCCTTCTTGATGGATGATAGAAGTGGACACCTGTTTTCACCTATGCTGAAAATGAGCCAGGGAATCGAATATCGTTGAGGAGATTGAGAGTTGATGGGAAGGGGGAATAGAATGGAGTCAAGGTACTTGACTCAAGATTGCTTAATGTCATTTCCTGTACACAAGTGTAAGGAGGACAAAATTATTATTCTGGATCTGTGGTAGCATAAAAAAAACCCGACAAAATATAAAGGACACACTTAGTAATACTAAAAAAGTCACACACAATAAATACATAAGGCACAGTAGCTTATGTACTTCTGAATATTCATAAAGTGACATTAGGATATACGTAAGTTATCTGACAGGAAATAATAAATTTGTGAGTGGAGGCTTGGGGAACGTAACTGTTTTTGAGGCTGGAGGTCCTGGCCTGGATGCTGCATCGCCTCTTCCCAGATGGGACTGGGCCAAGTAGTCTGTGAGCAGAGCGCGTGTTACTGGTCCTTTTCTGAGACCTTTTCTGTATGTATGTTCTTGATGGTGTGTACCAGTGATCCATTGGACAGTTGTGACCATCCTGTCCAGCGCAGAGCAGTTTCCATACCATGCAGTGAAGCAGCTTGTCAGGATGCTGTCCACTGTGCACCTGTAGTCTGCATTGAGTAGAGATGGACTCCACGAGTTCTCCTGAAGTCTATAACCAGTTTCATTGTATTGTTCACATTAAGGAAGAGGTTATTTGCCCGGCACCAGGCCTCGAGCTCTTCCACTTCCTCTCTGTAGGTTGTCCCATCTTTGTGGGTGATGAGTCCCACCACTGTCGTGTCATCAGCAAATTTGACGATGTGATTACTCAGGTGTGTGGCCACGCAGTCATGTGTGAGCAGCAATGGGTTTCAGCGCACAGCCCTGGGGGGCGCCCGTGTTGAGGATGAGGGGAGGGAGGAGTGGTTGTACATCTTGACCCTCTGAACTTGAGAAATGTCTTCACTGAAATGGTGCTGAACCCACTGGGATTCTGCACTCTGGGTGAGTACTGAGAGGTAAGCATTCAAAACAAAGGTGGAAAGATTTTCAGATATTGGTGGATTCTGGGCAAATTATGTTGAGATAAGTTCAACCACAATCTTTTTCGTAGCATGAAAGGCTTGAGTGACCGAATGGAGCGTATGTAATTGTCTGAGGTACTGTATGATCAGTCCCTTTATTTCAATGATGATTTTGTGATTTTGATTTGATAAATTTCATTAAAATGATTTTGATAGGTGATTATGTAAATAAGGAGTTGTCAAACTATATATGACTTGAATATTTATAACTTGCAAATTCTCAAGAACTACCACTTATAGATATGTTGTGCAGGGAATTGAGACTGGGGTAACTAAGAATTTAATCTGAAGATCATATAGTTGTCACTGTAAGAAGATTCTTCTTACAGGTCTGTCTGGAAAATTCACCTGAGTTTGTTACATTATAGATCGAAAAAACACATGCACCACTTAATTACTGATATTTGTATATTTTAAATTTGCAAGATGCTTTAAAAATAATAGTTTCCCACATTACAGTGTATCAGGATGGTGGGGTTGAACATGTTTAACCTGACTCTTTGGGTATAGTAAGCATAACCTTTTCTCTGCAATTTTTGTTTGATCTCCTTTCAAACTTCTTATTGCTATAACAATAGTATGTTGGTTCTTGTCCATCCCATTGGCATGATCTTTCAGTGATTCTGTTACGGTTATCAGATTTACTGAGTATGCCACAAGAAAATGAATCTCAGGGTTGTATATAGTGACATATATGTACTTTGATAATAAATTTATTTTTGAACTTTTAACTTTGAATCTTAGCCCAAAACAGCTGCGACTTTACCTTGACACTGTGTCCTGGTTGGTTCATCAGCATTTTGTGATAGCTGTGATTTCTTCTTCATGTTCAAGATTGGATCATCATGTGTTAGTGTTCATTTGCGAAATTCCAATAAAATGCTTATTCAAGAATAATGAATTGCATTCCGCTTTCACAGCACAGTATCTTAGCAGTGAGCCCAATTGCTTTATAGCGCCACCAAACACCGATCAGGGTTTGATTGCTGCTGGTGTCTGTGAGGAGTTGTATAGGTCCCCCCAGGACCATGCAGGCTTCCTCTGTGTGCTGCAGTTTCCTACCCCATTCCAAGGATGTGCAGGATAAGGATGGGGTTAGTAAGTTGTGGGTTTGCTATGTTGGCACTGGAAGCATAGTGACACTTGCCCCCAGAAAAATCCTCAAACCGTTTTGGTCATTGTTGCAAAAAGATGCATTTCGTTGTTGTATGTTTTGATGGTTCAATATGCATGTGACAAACAAAGCTAACCTTATCTCAGTAAAACATTGCAAACACCTTCAGCCCAGGAACTAATTTTCAAGTGCAGTAACATTCAAAGCTATTTATTTTCTATATGAAATGCATTTTTGCTAGGATCGGGAAATTACAGCTATACAGGACCCTGGTCAGACCCCACTTGGAGTACCGTACTCAGTTCTGGTCACCTCACTACAGGAAGGATATGAAAACTATAGAAAGGGTGCAGAGGAGATGTACCAGGATGTTGCCTGGATTGGGGAGTGTGCCTTATGAGAGTAGGTTGAGTGAACTTGGCCTTTTCTCCTTGGAGCGACGGAGGATGAGAGGTGACATGATTGAGGTGTATAAGATGATGAGTGGCATTGATCATATGGATAGGCAGAGGCTTTTTCCCAGGGCTGAAATGCCAACACAAGAGGGCACAGTTTTAAGGTGTGTGGAAATAGGCGCAGAGGAGATGTCAGAGGTAAGTCTTCTGCACAGAGAGTGGTGGGTGCATGGAATGAGCTGCCGGCGATGGTGGTGGAGTTGGATATGATAGGGTCTTTTAAGAGACTCCTGGATTAAGAGACATGGAGCTTAGAAAAATAGAGGGCTATGGGTGACCCTAGGTAATTTCTAAAGTAAGTACATGTTCGGCACAGCATTGTGGGCTGAAGGGCCCGTGTTGTGCTGTAGGTTTTCTATGTTTCTAAATGAAACATGAATTATCAGTTTCATCAACTTTTGCTTACTTATTTAAATTTCTGCACTGATCAGATTGTTATATAGTTTAAAATTAAAATAGTCTGCTACTCTTTAGGTTCTGTAGCCCAAGTCTCATTGGTGTTCCTTTGAAAGTTGTTCAACACTGGTTTTGCATGACATGCATTAAGGTGACTAATTCACCCAACCCTCTTCCTATAGACCTCACCTACTGTTGAGTTTTGCACTGTGTATATAAAATACAAATATTCATAAAATTTTATATTGGCCAGCTGCCTACCAACCTTTTAATGCATTTTTACTGGTACCATTCAATTTTTATACTGTATACTGTTTTTAAAAAATTATCTTTAAAATAAAAGTTTTGAAACATACTCAGCAAATAAATTATTTCTGTACTTGGCAACATTAAATGGGTGAAAACTGATACAGAAAAGTTTTAATTGATGGAATTTTTTACAAATATTCATTGACCTGGAATTAGATTAATTTTTAATTTGTAAATTCCAAAATATTCAAATTATGTATTCTTTAAGTGTTAAGTCTGAACAACTGTGTCCAGTTGTATTCTTGGCTTGTTTCTTTATACTTTTTAAATACAGTTGTTTAAATCATCACCGTTTAAATCATCATAAAAATCTTACAAGCTACTAGAGCTTTCATCGGGGATTTTATTGTCAGCTGTCCACATGTGATTTTAGCGCCACCTGGTGATACATCTAAAGGTTGCATATTGTATAAGTGAATTCTTTCTGTTCAAAGCCTTTTATCTCGTTCAATTATTTACAGTTTCAATAAAAAGGTGAAACTTATATGAGCAAAACCTTGTAAAATATATATCACCTTTAATTGAGTCATTGCAGATTTCTCTCAAATCAAAAACAGTTTTGACAAACAGTTTTTAATCTGAGCTCCCTTTGAAATTCAGAAGTCATTCTGAACAAATTCTTGGTTTGATGAATATGGGCCAAAATATCCATCAATTGGCAAGATATTACAATGCACCATCTTGCTGCATTTTTATAACAATGTGTGTTTACATTGCTCTTGAATGTAAGTAGATAATCAATTAAAATTGAACACAAAGCCACGAAACATAACATTATTGAATGTGAGCATCAAAACCGAAGGCAGATTTTAAAGGAGGAGGAAGAGGTGGAGAAGCTATATGAATGGAGAGGAATTTCTAGACTTTAGACTCCCAATAGCAGTGGAGAAATTAATTAAAGTGGATGCTTGTATCAGTTGTGGAGTAACTCCTTCCTTTTGACCCTGAACACTTCTGCAAGATCTTTGAACAGATCAATCCTGAGCTAAATTTCAGTCTTCAGTCATTTAACGGAACCTTGGCTTGCTAAGGTTTTGTAATCGATAAACCAAAACGATTAACTAGTTATCACAGAAACCCTTAGTGATCCAGCAGGTCAGGCAGCACACGTGGAGGTAGAGGGATAGTTGATGTTTTGGGACAACTCCCTGCACCAGAACTTGGCCTGAAACATCAACTATTCCTCTGCCACTACAGGTGCTGCTTGGCCTGCTTTGCTCGCCCAGAAGTTTGCTTTTTGTGTTATATTCTAGCAAATGCTGTGTGTTGTATGATACCTGATAAGTTGATTAAACCAAATTATAATTACTCAGAAGGTATGAAGATGGCTGATATGAACAATCCACACAGGTGCCATGCAATGTGGTCCTCTGAAAATGAGATTGAACCACACGAATAATCATATTATTGGATTTTATTTGCTAAGTCAAGTACTGGCAACTTTGGTGGCCAAATAGATCTTCCTTACTCCAGCAATGAACTTATGCAGCAGCAAACCTCAATGACGCACGTTGATGTTTGGACACACCATAACTAGAGCTGGATTGTCTCAAAGACCCCACTATACTGGATTCTTGCAGAGAGGACTCATACTATTTGAGTGTGGTTTATATGGGCCCTCAAAGCCTGTTGAGCCATTAGTGGGATGTGGTTAGTAGTACGTACAGAATGTCTCCATGGATTGTTCCTGTCAAGCTCTGGAATGGGAGTTTTATTCATAATGATTGTCCTGATGCAGACATAAGCTGCTGGGTTAAATAAATAATTGGCTAAAGTAAAGTTTAGTTTGGCATGTATTGTCTTGAATACCATGTGTAGCAGCAGCCCCACTTCTAAGAAGAGTTCAAGACTCTGAGTTAAGGAAGAGGACATGGTCAGAGTATTTGTATGATGAAGAGTTCGATTTGCATCAACGTAGTACGTGCTGACCAGCTCCCTACTCGAGGATGAGTGAAGAATCTGCACCCTACCCAGAGCTTGGATAATTGCTGAGAATGTTGGTTTCCTGAACCTTCACTGATGTCTTCCTCAGATCATAGTGCATGCTTGGGTGTCTCATGGAGGTGGACCTTTCCATAAAACTTTTATTTCTATTTTAGCACCAACACTGAGAACGTGAAATATATTGTGGATTTCCATGCTACTACTAACCTGAAGGCACTGTACCTTTCCAACACTGTCACTCAGAGACTTCCCCAGCTCAGCAGGCATTGTGCCTGTAACCCGCAGCAGAACCAATTTGCACATTTAAACTTTCAGGAATGAGTTGGCAGCAGGTCATTAATGTATGGTTTTGAAAGAGGTTGGGATTAAACCTGACCTTTAGTGTAACCCTATTTTTTGGCTTTCTTGAAAGCTATACAAAAATAGGGGAACTATAGTTCAGAGTTGGCCTGCAATAACATCAGTAACCCAATGAGGGAGAACCCTTGTTGCTTTGCTAAGCAAACCCATCCATGAAGCTCTACCCGAAGTTGCAGTAGAAGGAAGATAGTTTTTGTTTAAAATTTCTGGTACTAATCCAGAATCCTAGGACTCGTCAGGTCCTAGGTGGGAATGAATATCGTCCCCCTACTCTGAGACCATGTTTGTTCAGAACAAAAACATGGAATGGTAAACTCAGAATTGGGTGGGAAGCACAAAGCTTGCAAACGTTGTGCATTTACATGCTCCAGCTTTGTGTGGCCTGTTAATTCAACAGCTAGAAGTTCAGTTTAGTCAAGTCACTTTTATTGTCATTTCAACCATAACTGCTGGTACAGTACAGAGTAAAAATGAGACAACGTTTTTCAGGACCATGGTGTTACATGACACAGTACAAAAACTAGACTGAATTACGTAAAAAAAACAACACAGAGAAAAAAAAACACACACAACTACACTAGACTACAGACCTACCCAGGACTGCATAAAGTGCACAAAACCGTACAGGCATTACAATAAATAATAAACAGGACAAGAGGGGCAGTAAGGTGTCAATCCAGGCTCTGTGTATTGAGGAGTCTGATAGCTTGGGGGAAGAAACTGTTACATAGTCTGGTCCTGAGAGCCCAAATGCTTCGGTGCCTTTTCCCAGACGGCAGGAGGGAGAAGAGATTGTATGAGGGGTGCATGGGGTCCTTCATAATGCTGTTTGCTTTGCGGATGCGGCGTGTAGTGTAAATGTCCGTGATGGCAGGAAGAGAGATCCCAATGATTTTCTCAGCTGACCTCACTATCCGCTGAAGAGTCTTGCGATCCGAGATGGTACAATTTCCGAACCAGGCAGTGATGCAGCTGCTCAGGATGCTCTAAATACAACCTGTGTAGAATGTGATGAGGATGGGGGCTGGGAGATGGACTTTCCTCAGCCTTCGCAGAAAGTAGAGACGCTTCTGGGCTTTCTTTGCTATGGAGCTGCTGTTGAGGGACCAGGTGAGATTCTCCGCCAGGTGAACACCAAGAAATTTGGTGCTCTTTACGATCTCTACTGAGGAGCCATCGATGTTCAGCGGGGAGTGGTCGCTCCGTGCCCCCCTGAAGTTAACAACCATCTCTTTTGCTTTGTTCACATTCAGAGACAGGTTGTTGGCTCTGCACCAGTTCGTTAGCCGCTGCACCTCCTCTATGTAAGCTGACTCGTCATTCTTGCTGATGAGACCCACCACAGTTGTGTAATCGGCGAACTTGATGATGCGGTTCGAGCTGTGTGTTGCAGCACAGTCGTGGGTCAGCAGAGTGAACAGCAGTGGACTGAGCATGCAACCCTGGGGAGCCCCCGTGCTCAATGTGATGGTGTTGGAGATGCTGCTCCCGATCCAGACTAACTGAGGTCTCCCAGTCAGGAAGTCTAGGATCCAGTTACAGAGGGAGATGTTCACGCCCAGTAGGCTCAGCTTTCCAATCAGTTTCTGAGGGATGATTGTGTTGAATGCTGAACTGAAGTCTATGAACAGCATTCGAATGTACGTGTCTTTTTTGTCCAGGTGGGTTGGGGCCAGGTGGAGGGTGATGGTAATGGCGTCGTCTGTTGAGCCTATGACAGGCTACAGAGAAGAAAAGGCATTTTCAGTGCATCCCAATTTATTTTACAGATGATGAACTATTTCTGTAAGACAGTGCCTTAAATCATTAAATTATGTGGCAGCCAATTCATACAAATTAAACACACACAGTCAGTAGTAAAATAAAATATCAAAATCATCTACACATCAAAATCAGGTCAATTAATATTGGTGATAAGATAAAATAAGTTAAGATAAGATGAAACTTTATTTATCCCAAAGGAAAGTATTGTTGTAAGATTGCTTTGACAGAAATATGTACTTTAAAATACAAAATGTAAGCATTGAGGTACAAAAGAAAAAAAATGTACAAAATTCAGATGTGCAATGAAACCATACACTTACATGCTTAAGGAGGGGGAGTTGTAGAGTATTATAGCCACAGGGAGCAGGGATCTCCTGTGGCATTCAGTCGTGCATTTGGTGGATTCAGTCTGTCATTAAAAGTGTTTCTCTATTTGTTCAGTATGTCATGGAGGAGTTGTCCATAATGCTCCATAGCTTCTGCAGCTTCTCCTCTCAGACACAAACTCCAGAGAATCTAGTTCCACCACTGGAACTGAACCAGTCTTCCTGATGAGCTTATTGATCTTCTTAGCATCAGCTGCTCTCACTCTGCTGCCCCAGCAGACGACAGCATAAAATAGAATGCTGGCCACCACTGAGTCGTAGAACGTCTGCAGCATAGCACCGCAGACATTGAATGACTGGAGACTCCTCCGGAAGTACAGTTGACTCTGTCTCTTCTTGTACAGAGCCTCTGTATTTTTAGTCCAGTCCAGTTTATTGGCCAGTAAACTTATTGTCCAATATTAAGAGTTTTAGCAGTGTGGAAATGTGTTTTTTGGCCCAACAAGTCCATGTTGGCCTTAACGAACCCATTTTCATTCATACTACTGTCTTCACATTCCCACCAACTCCCCCCAGATCCCACTTCCCACTGGAGCCAATTTACAGTGGCCAGTTAACCTGCCAGATTTTAGAGTGTGGAAGGGAACCAGAGAACTCAAAACCCACTCCTCACTGAGAGAATGTGCAGATTCCACAAGGTCAACACCAAAGATTAGGATTGAACCTGGATCGCTTTTGATGAGAAACAATTATTGTAATCCCTGATTTTTGTGGATCTTGAGAAATGAGTTAAGTAGAAGATGCTGAATGCATGAATAAGAAGCAGTGAAACACGTTATTAAAGTTACTCACAAACCTTTCTTTCCAATATTTAACATTGCCTGTCCAGTTTCTATCATTGAAATGGGTGGCAGCCTCTTGTATTCACACAGAAGGGAATATATCCACTTTTTTTTGTTAAATGTTTTCTTCCATTCAATTCTAATATGTAAGAAGAGGAGAAATATGCTAGTATGTGGCCTGCTTAAGGGTTTTTGAGTGGTTTGAGATATGTTATGCCTGTAGGTTCTGTGACCTAGGGTAGCTGGCAAGTGTGAAACAAGCAGAAGTGGAATGAAGTGATTGGTACTGACTTATAGAGACATGAGAAACAGTGGAAAGACATCTTTGACATCCAGAGAGATATGAAGGGATAGCTGCTCTGACCATCTGCTGATGATATTATTTTGTTCTTCCTCCGCCGAGAGAACATCTCAAGCCAGAAAAAAAATCCTCTTCCAACAGCTTCATGTGTTTTTCAGCTAAGTGGTCCCAACCTAAACTAGCTGTTTCTATTTAATTTTGCGACTGTCAGCCAAGAAATTATTAAAACAAAAGTTAACTATTAAGAACAATAATAGAGATAATAGGTAATCCAGCCAGCAACTGGAAAACCCTCACGTGAATCTGTGATAATGATGATGTTCTATAGTGGTTCTTTTCAACACCTCGAAGTGAAATGACTGCTACAGTTATTGCCAGTAAGTGCGAGAACCACTGAAAATATTTGTGCTGGGAATTTCCTCAAGGGTTCGCCCAATCATTTACCCGGCTTTGTCACAATCCATCATCGTTATAAACACTACCTCGCCAACAACCTGTCAATTTTGTACTTCAATCATGCTTCAGTGAACTTAAGCCAGTCTTACCTTAATAATTCCCTGGCCCCTGTAAGTGTTTATTTCAGCAGTTGTATCATTTCAATGAAATTAAACAGGACTGTTCGTACTATTTTGATTTTCTTTTTCTCAATTATCTCTACCACCCTATCTTACAAAATTGAAGTCCAACTCTGCATTGTATTAGTATTATTAACAGTTTAGTGTCAAATGACTGTGTTCTAGTATATGTTTCACTGTAGGAGGAGATCTGAGCAGGAAATAGAAGAGACAAAGAAAATCTACAGCACAATACAGGCCCTTCAGCCCACAAAGCTTTGCCAAACATGTACTTAACTTAGAACTACCTAGGGTTACCCATAGCCCTCTATTTTTCTAAGCTCCATGTATCCATCCAGGAATCTCTTAAAAGACCCTATCGTTTCCCCCTCCACCGCCGCCGCCGGCAGCCCATTCCACACACTCACCACTCTGAGTAAAAAACTTACCCCTGGCATCTCCTCTGTACCTTCTTCCAAGCACCTTAAAACTAGCCGATTCAGCCCTGGGGAAAAGCCTCTGACTATCCACACGATCAGTGCCTCTCATCATCTTGTACACCTCTAGAGTTACATAATCAGTTTTTCTCCTTGCTGGTTATCAGAATCAGGTTTATTATCACCGGCATATCTCGTGAAATTTGTTAATTTAGCGGCAGCAGGACGATGAAATATATGATAACGTAGAAAAAATAAGTAAATCAATTACAGTAAGCATATATATGTATATTAAATAGTTAAAAATAACGCAAAACAGAAATGATATTTTTTAAAAGGGAGGTAGTGTCCATGGGTCCAAGCCTTCGGGCTTCTGTACCTCCTTCCTGATTGTAGTAGTAATGAGAAGAGGCCATGTCCAGGGTGTTAGGGTCCTTTATAATGGACACTGCCTTTCCGAGGCACTGCTCCTTAAAGGTGTCTTGGTTACTATAGAGGCTAGTACCCAGTGTTGACTGATTTTACAACTTTCTTTAGCTTCTTTCAATCCTGTGCAGTAGCTTACCCCCCCCCCCCCCCCATACCACATAATGATAAAGAATATCAGAATACTCTGCACAGTACATCTGGAGAAGTTTTTGAGTGTTTTAAATGACAAACCAAATCTCCTCAAACTCCTAATGAATTATAGCCACTGTCTTGCCTTCTTTATTGCTGCATCAATATGTTAAGACCAGGTTAGATCTTCAGGGATCTTGACAGTCAGGAACTTGAAATTGGTCACTCTCTCTCTGCTTCTGATCCCTCTATGAGGATTGGTTTGTGTTCCCTCGTCTTTCCCTTCCTGAAGTCCACAATCAGCTCTTTGGTCTTACTGATATTGAGTGTAAAGTTGTGGCTATGACACCACTCAACTAGTTGGTATATTTTGCTCCTGTATGCCATCTCATCTCCACCGGGGTTTCTCTCACCAATGATGACCTCTTGCATACTGCTTTATTTAATCTATTAAGCGTGTTTTGAGAAGATGGGCTTTTATCATACATTCTGACAACTCTATTAGGCATTCTCCTTTCATAGTGTTCTACCTACAATGGCAGCAGCCTGGAGTTCATAGGTCTAGTCGGAAACACCAGCTTCCATCCAGACTTCTATATGGCTAGGACTTCCATGCCAATGCTGTGATATGGAGCTCAGCAACTGAGCCCGATCATCCTGGGATTCACAGACTGCCTCTGTGCCTTCGCTACTTCCAACCTATTGGTTGATGAGAGATCCTAATTATTTCATTGGGGAAATCGGATGCTGGATTAGCATGATAAGGAACTAAATATTTTTTACAAATTATTTTACTTAAGTTTAATGCTTCTGAAGCTCTTTAATTTTGTTTTTAAACACAAGATTTTATGCAGATGCTGGAAATCTTGAACAACGTAAACAAAATGTTGGAATTCAGCAAGTCAGGCAGCATCTGTGGAGGGGAATAAACAACATTTCGGACCAAGATGGTTCATCAGGTTTATTCCCTCCATAGATGCTGCCTGACTTGCTGAGTTCCAACAGCATTTTGTGTGTGCTAACTTTGTTTTATGCTTTTATATATCATTTACTTCAGATTTAGTAATTTCAGGTATATGTGCAAATCAAAACATATAAAAGCTAGCAAAATCTTTGATGGCTATGTGAGCGGACAAAACTTTCACTCATTTAGAACTTCTTTACAATATTCGTTACTATATTGTATCCATATTGATAACTTAACCTTCTGCCAAAACCTCTCGGGGTGTTCTGAACTCTGGGCTTTGATGTTAAGGGCTCAAGGTCAGTGAGATATTGTCACCAGCTGAAGGGTGAGACCAGTAAATGTAATTGCCCCTTTGCACCAGATGAGCACAGGATCCACAACTGTGACCTCAACCAGCAAGATCTAGCTCATTATTTAAACTTTTATCAGGAATGTTGATGTACTTTCCATAAAATTCACTATTGGAGGGAGATTGAAAATCTGGCTGAGTGGTGTCACAGCAAACACCTCTCACTCAATGTCAGCAAGACCAAGGAGCTGATTATCAACTTCAGGAGGAGGAAAACAGTTCTCATCAGGGAGTCAGAGATGGAGAGGGTTATCAGCTTTAAATTCCTTGGTGTTATCATTTCAGAGCATCAACCCTGGGTCCAGCATGCAAGTGCCATCATGGAGTAAGCACAGCAGCACCTTTACTTTCTGAGCAGCTTGCGAAGATTTGGAATGTCACTTAAAACTTTGACAAACTCCTACAGATGTGTGGTGGAAACTATATTGACAGCCTGCATCACAGCCTGGTATGGAAACCCCAAAGCCCTTGAACTTAAAATCCTTCAAAAAGTACTGAATATGGCCCAGCCAATCACAGCTAAAGCCTCCCCACCATTGAGCACATCTGCATAAACCACTGTCATGGGGAGGCATCATCCATCATCAAGGAGCCCCACTAGACAGGCTATAATCTCTTCTCACTGCTGCCATCAGAAAGAAGGTCCAGGAGCCTCAGGACCCATATCATCAGGTTCAGGAACAGTTGTCACCCCTCAACCATAATTCTCTTGAACCAAATGGGATAAATTCACTTGCTTCATTGCTGAACTGTTGCCACAACCAATGGACTCACTTTCAAGGATTCTTCATCTCATGTTCTCAATATTTAGGATGTAATGTTAAAATTGTACAAGGCATTGATGAGGCCAAATCGGGAGTATTGTGTACAGTTCTGGTCACCAAATTATAGGAAAGATGTCAACAAAATAGAGAAGAGTACAGAGGAGATTTACTAGAATGTTACCTGGGTTTCAGCACCTAAGTTACAGAGAAAGGTTGAACAAGTTAGGTCTTTATGCTTTGGTGCGTAGAAGGTTGAGGGGGGATTTGATAGAGGTATTTAAAATTATGAGGGGGATAGATACAGTTGACATGGATAGGCTTTTTCCATTGAGAGTAGGGGAGATTCAAACAAGAGGACATGAGAGTTAAGAGGTAAAAGTTTAGAGGTAACACGAGGGGGAATTTCTTTACTCAGAGAGTGGTAAATGTGTGGAACGAGCTTCCAGTAGGAGTGGTAGAGGCAGGTTTGATTTTGTCATTTAAAAAAAATTGGATAGGTATGTGGACAGGAAAGGAATGGAGGGTTATGGGCTGAGTGCAGGTCAGTGGGACAAGGTGAGAGTAAGCATTCGGCACGGACAGAAGGGCCGAGATGGCCTGTTTCCGTGCTGTAATTGTTATATGGTTATATTTATTGCTTATTTATTTATTATTATTATATTTTTCTATATGTATTTGCAGTTTGTTGTCTTTTGCACATTGATTGTTTGTCCATCCTGTTGGGCGCAGTCTTTCATTGATTCTATTGTGTTTCCTGTATTTACTGTGAATTCCCACAAAAGAATGAATCTCAGGTCGTATATGGTGACGTACATGCACTTTGATAATAAATTTACTTCGAACTTTGAACTTTGGTTATAGTAAGAATAGGTTAAAATAGGAACATAGGAATAGGTTATTAGCGATTTATAATTTGATAAAGAAATTTGTTAAGTCAACTATATAATTGCAAAGCCTACTATGTTCCAGTCCAGTCACTTTTTTGTGTCAACTTCATCTAAAACGGTTGATGCATAGACAAACCATGGCATAGTACATATGTAGTGTGTTTTCTTAATATAATCCTTTCTCAATTTCAGTTCCCTATAAATGTTGCTCTTCAATTGAAGCCAAGTTCATGGATGAAATAACTAGGAGACTTGGCATTTACTACTTTATATCTGCATGAGCCAGAAGTTATAAAACTGTACTCAGGAGTTGGATCTTAACAATGTTTGTAAAGTCTGTTTGGCATTTGATCCTCTCAGGCAGTGCCCTTCTGTGATTAATAATAACAGCAGTCAGCATGACTGGATTTATTAGAATATTCATCGAAAAGCAGTGAAATGCAATGAAAAGACCTTCCCCCCCCCCTACCCAATCTATGGAAAATATTGCTCTTAACATGCCTAATTGAGGGACCAGAGATGAAATAGCCTCCATGGAAAGGAAAATCAGCCATCTTACATAATATGGAACCAGTACATAGCTATCAGTTTTCCCATGCAGAAAATTATAACCCCTGAGTATAGTTTGTAATGAGAGAATAAGAGAACAATCCCGTCCCCACTCCTCTACCACCATGAATCACACATTCCAGTCCACATTAACTGTTGAAAAGGAGCAGATTGTTTCACTCATTGTACTTTAAATACTTCTTTTATCAGTGAAATAATGAATTGCATCATTTTTCCACAAGCACCACTGCTATCATTTAGATTGAAGTGATTATCATAAAAGTTTGATATCTTATTTTGATTTATTTTGGCATGTACTGAACAGATGCCACATCCAATGTATTCTTATTATACAATTCTACTCACATATCTTAGACATCTTTGGACTCACACAGAGATCCCAGCACAATATGTACTCACTTTACAATTCCTATTGTCACTTATTTTCTATAATTCTCACAAAATCTCTCTTGACTTGGACAATACTTTTTGTTTATATCAAATTATCACTTTTGACTTAATATAAAAGTGAAACATTGAATAACCCATATTTAAATGACTTTCCATGATTAAACAAAACAATTAATGAAATATATTGATTCCAGATTTTAATGAAGTAAAAAAGATTCTCAAGCTTACTATTAGTAAGAAATTCTGATTTTTTAAAGTTTAATTTTAAAAGATTCCACAATTGGAAGGCAGTCAAAGTTGACTGATTTTATATGCATCATGATTAGTTTAGGGGGAAAGACTGATTTTCAGCAACATGCTTCATAAACTAACACAAAACTGATTTGCACTGGATTTAACTCACACTAAAAATGCTTGATATTTGCAACACACACACAAAATGCTGGAGGAACTCAGCTGACGACGTAACGTCTAGGAAGAAAAGTACAGTCAGTGTTTGGGGCTGAGACCCTTCAGCAGTTTGGCATATTTAAGTTGAGGTGTACAAAAGTTAAATAACTAAGTGGGTTGTATATATTTTGCTTATTAACTTATTGTTTATACGTAACCAGAAATTCTCTACTTCAAGAGTAAAACAAATACTAATTTGGTGAACAGACATGATAGAGGGGGGATTATTAGGGCAGGAGTTTCTAGGAGTAATTTGGAAAATGCAGCATCATTTCATCCCAAAGAATAGGAACTAAAGGGAGGATGAGGCAACTGTGGCTGACAAGGGAAGTCAATGATAGCATAAAAGCAAAGGAGAGGGCATACTAGCATCTTGCTGAAGGGTATCAGCCTGAAACATAAACTTTACTTTTTTCTGTAGATGCTACCTGGCCTGCTGAGATCCTCCAGCATTTTGAGAGTCAATGAATGTTGTTTATTTAGATTTTTAAAAGGCCTTTGACAAGGTGCAGCACATGAGGCTGCTGAGCAAGATAGGAGCCTGTGGTGTTACAGGGAAGGTACTAGCTTGGATAGAAGATTAGTTAACATGCAGAAGGCAAAGATTGGGACCTTCTCTGGTTAGCTGACTAGTGTGTTCTACCGGGGTCAGTGTTGGGTCCACTACTTTCAAAGTTATATGTAAATGGTCTGGATGACAGAGTTGATGACCTTGTGGCCAAGTTTGCAGATGATACAAAGATAGGTGAAGGTGCAGGTAGTGTTGGGCAAGCAAAGAGTCTGCAGAAGGACTTAAACAGATTGGGAGAATAGGCAAAGAAATGGCAGATGGAATACAGTGTAGGGAGGTCTATGGTCATTCACTTAAGCAGAAGGAATAAAGGTGTAGATTATTTTCTAAATAGGGGGAAAATACTAAAATCAGAGGAGCAAAAGGATTTGGGAGTCCTGGTGCAGGATTTCCCATAGGCTAACTTGCAGGTGGGCCAGTAGGAAGGAAGCCAAATGCAAGGTTAGCATTCATTTCAAGAAGACTAGAATATAAAAGCAAGGATTTAATGCTGAGGCTTTACTCACTAGAGCTTGGAAGAATGAAGCAGGATCTCATTGAGAAATAGCAAATATTGAAAGCCCTATCTAGTGTATATGTGGAGAGGATACTTGGGATAGTGGGAGAGTCTATGACCAGAGGGCATAGCCTCAGAAAAGAAGGACTTCCCTTTCAAACAGAGATGAGGAGGAATTTCAAACAACACACACAAAATGCTGGTGGAACACAGCAGGCCAGGCAACATCTATAAGGAGAAGCACTGTCGACGTTTTGGGCCGAGACCCTTCGTCAGGACTAACTGAAAGGAAAGATAGTAAGAGATTTGAAAGTAGTGGGGGGAGTGGGAAATGCGAAATGATAGGAGAAGACCGGAGGGGGTGGGATGAAGCTAAGAGCTGGAAAGGTGATTGGCGAAAGTGATACAGAGCTGGAGAAGGATCATGGGACAGGAAGCCTCGGGAGTAAGGTGGTGGGGGGGAAGCACCAGAGGGAGATGGAGAACAGGCAAACAACTAAATATGTCAGGGATGGGGTAAGAAGTGGAGGAGGGGCATTATTGGAAGTTAGAGAAGTCAATGTTCATGCCATCAGGTTGGAGGCTACCCAGCCGGTATACAAGGTGTTGTTCCTCCAACCTGAGTTTGGATTCATTTTGACAATAGAGGAGGCCATGGATAGACATATCAGAATGGGAATGGGACATGGAATTAAAATGTGTGGCCACTGGGAGATCCTGCTTTCTCTGGCGGACCGAGCATAGGTGTTCAGCGAAACG
The DNA here is from genome assembly GCF_030144855.1 of Hypanus sabinus. Lineage (NCBI taxonomy): Eukaryota > Metazoa > Chordata > Chondrichthyes > Myliobatiformes > Dasyatidae > Hypanus > Hypanus sabinus. The sequence goes on from NC_082722.1 coordinate 49,866,028, forward strand.
GTCTCCCAGTCTGCATCGGGTCTCACCAATATACAAAAGGCCACACCAGCAGCACTGGACGCAGTACACCACACCAGCCGACTCACAGGTGAAGTGTCGCCTCACCTGGAAGGACTGTCTGGGGCCCTGAATGGTGGTGAGGGAGGAAGTGTAAGGGCAGGTGTAGCACTTGTTCTGCTTACAACGATAAGTGCCAGGAGGGAGATCGGTGGGAAGGGATGGGGAGGGACAAGTGGACAAGGGAGTCGCATAGGGAGCAATCCTTGCAGAAAGCAGAAAGGGGGGGGAGGGAAAAATGTGTTTGGTAGAGGGATCCTGTTGGAGGTGGCAGAAGTTACAGAGAATTATACATTGGACCTGGAGGCTGGTGGGGTGGTAGGTGAGGACAAGGGGAACCCTATCCCGAGTGGGGTGGTGGGCGGATGGGGTGAGGGCAGATGTGTGGGAAATGGGAGAGATGTCTTTGAGAGCAGAGTTGATGGTGGAAGAAGGGAAGCCCCTTTGTTTAAAAAAGGAAGACATCTCCTTCGTCCTGGAATGAAAAGCCTCATCCTGAGAGCAGATGCGGCGGAGACGGAAGAATTGTGAGAAGGGGATAGCATTTTTGCAAGAGACAGGGTGGGAAGAGGAATAGTCCAGGTAGCTGTGAGAGTCTGTAGGCTCTCAGTAGATATCAGTAGATAAGCCGTCTCCAGAGATGGAGACAGAAAGATCAAGAAAGGGGAGGGAGGTGTTGGAAATGGACCAGGTAAATTTGAGGGCAGGGTGAAAGTTGGAGGCAAAGTTAATGAAATCAACAAGCTCAGCATGCGTGCAGGAGGCAGCGCCAATGCAGTCGTCAATGTAGCAAAGGGAAAAGAGTGGGACGGATACCTGTATAGACTTGGAACATGGACTGTTCCACAAAGCCAACAAAAAGGCAGGCATAACTGGGACCCATACAGGTGCCCATGGCTACACCCATGGTTTGGAGGAAGTGGGAGGAGACAAAGGAAAAATTATTGATTCGTTCCGCTAGACAGAGGAGAGTGGTGGTAGAGGGGAATTGGTTAGGTCTGGAATCCAAAAGGAAGCAAAGAGCTTCGAGACCGTCCGAGTGGGGGATGGAGATATATAGGGACTGGACGTCCATCATGAAAATAAGGTGGTGGGGGCCAGGGAACTTAAAATCATTGAAAAAATTCAAAGCATGAGAAGTGTCACAAACATAGGTGGGAAGAGATTGAACAAGGGGGGGATATGCTGAAATGAGTTCAGTGGGGCAGGAGCAAGCTGAGACAATGGGTCTACCTGGACAGGCAGGTTTGTGGATCTTGGGTAGGAGGTAGAAACGGGAAGTGTGGGGTGTGGGAACTATGAGTTTGGTGGCAGTGGATGGGAAATCCCCAGAGCTGATAAGGTTGGTGATGGTATAGGAGACAATGGCCTGGTGCTTCTTAGTGGGGTCATGATCAAGGGGTAAATAAGAGGAGGTATCAGGGAGTTGTCGTTATGCCTCGGCCAGGTAGAGGTCAGTACGCCAGACAACAACAGCTCCCCCCTTATCAGCAGGTTTTATAGTGAAGTTGTGATTGGAGGAATTTCTCTTTTTTTTGTAATTTTTTTTATTGACGTTCATCATCAAACAAACATTTCCATAAGATGTATTTCAGTCATTGTACATATATATCATATAATCATATATATCACAAAGTCTCCACAAAGTATTTATCTGAGGTATATACTTATAGAAGAGTGGAAAGAAAAAATAAGCAAAAGGAAAGAACTATGTACAAGTAGGGAGTGATCTTTTTTTTTTACAACAGATTCATTGATTTGTGAGAATAAAATCAGGCCTATGAGGCATTATGTAGTTAAACGATTTTTCCCAGTATGAATCAAATTGTTCCAGCTTATGATTAACAGATGCTGTTATCTTCTCCATTTTGTAAATGTCCATTGTAATTTCCATCCATGTATTTAAAGTTTGGCTCTCCTGTGATAACCATTTCCTAGTAAGAGTCTTTTTACCAGCCACCAACAGTATATTCATTAAATATTTATCTCTTTTCAACCATTCTTGAGGTATATATCCAAAATATATGGTCTTACTCTCTAAGGGTATTTCACATTTAGAGATGTCTTGTAGGGCATTGTGTATCCCCTCATCCAATAGTTTTTCATGACAGGGCAGTCCCAAAAAATATGATAATGATTTGCATTTTGATTTCCACAATTTCTCCAGCAAACAGGGAAGTTACTATCATAATGGGATTTCTGAGAGGGTGTAATAAAATATCTTATCAAGTTTTTCCATCCAAACTCCCTCCATTGATATCTCCATTCTTCCTCAGATATAATTATCTCTCCTTCCTTCACCCATTTTGTTTTAATGTATGAAGTCGAATGTGTTTTAAGATTTGACAACCCCTTATACATGCTTGAAATGATTCTACTACTATTATCTGAAGTATATGCTTTTCTAAAGAGCTCTATCAAGCATGTATTTGCCTTGGTTACATTTTTAAATGTCTTATTAACATATTGTTGCATCTGTAAATACCGATAAAAATCTTGTTTTTCTAATAAGGAGGAATTTCTTTAGGTAGAGTGTGGTGAATCTGTGGAGGCCAAGTAATCAGGTATATTTAAAGCAGAGGTTGATAGGTTCTTGATTGATAAAGGAAAATAAATCAGCCGTGATCAAATGGAAGAGCATCTTGATGGGCCAAAAGGCTTAATTCTGCTCCTAGTCTTATTAAACCCCACTGAAAATGAAGCTGACCATTTTTCGCGACTTTTAGTGTCACTTTGGAATTCAACTGATTGCTTATATAGGGCATGTTTGCACATATTACGTGATTTCTGGCCATTGTGCATGAAATTAGTAGTTCTGTCTGGGAGTAGTTGGGTTTGAGCATTCTCTAAATTGGGACTATTGAGTCTATCACTTAAATGGGCCCTACTAAGATGCATTCAATATTTGACCTTTATCCTTTGGTTACTTCTCCCTATTCCCCTACCGCCATCTACCTGTCTCTTGCCTTAGGAACTTACTGACCATTCCCCACATCATATCTCTATCCCATTTTCATCTAGCCAATCCCATTTTCCCAGTCCCTCTCAGTCCCAAACTTGGCCCCACCACCATCTGCGCAGGACCATCCATAATTCCTGCCAATTCTCCAATATGTTGATCATCAGTAGAATCCTATATCATCATTCTGCTAGGCTTGAAAGCCCCATTAAGTCTTGACCCAGCCTGGTCCAAGGCTACATTCGGGCTAAGGGCCACTTATACTTGCTGCCCCCAACTCGTTCTGATGTACTCAAATTTCTCTCTGGTACATAGCTTTCATAAAAAGCTACAAGCTCATTCTCAACTTTGGCACACAACTGAAACAGTGAATTTGCACTACACAGCAGCCATGTGGTGTACCCATTGGCATGACTTTCTAAGCAATGGGTGTAATGTCCATAAGTTATTTTTACTTCCAAGAGAATTTCAACCAAAGGACCTGAGATGCCTCTGTTGATTGCATCTTTGACAGGACAATCCAAAAGGTGACCTAATTTCCTTGTAACCTGGTTTCGTTCTGCATTACAACATTTATCCAGCTTTCCTTTAGAAGGAAAAGTTGTCTCTGTCCCAATTACTTTCTGGGGTATTTGATTCCATACTCCAACAATCCTCCAGGCAAAGTAATTAAACTCCAATGATCTTATTAGTTTAACTGATTGCTTTCAATTGAACAGCTCCTTGATAACTCCTCAACAGAGAAATTAGTCTTTTTGTTAATTCTGTCAAAAATCATGATTTATAACATCTATTAGGCCTCCCTTTGGCCTCCTCTAATCCTAAGAAATTAGTGCTAACATGGTTTTTTTTTATGCTGTTGTGTTTCATTCATAAGCTGAGATATCATGAAGCAGCCCTGAACGCGCTGTCAGGAGCATGTAAAGGATTTCGTAGCAGGGATGGTGCAGGATGACATGGAAAGGTTTTGGTCAAGGACAATAATTGGTGTTGATGGTGTTTCTATCCTATCAACATTAACATATGAAAATAAGCTCATTGCTGTGGGAGGTTTCTCTGCAAACATTACTGTACAATTCTGGATTGCTCTGAGACAGTGAAAGGTAGTATTTTAGATACATTTTCTTTGATTTCCCTTTCCGCAGTATTATCCTGACGCTTTTGTACTGGAGGTTAATTTTTATATTAATCCAGTGCATATGGAAGATTAAATATTGCCCAGATGTATTACTGCTTTATTTTTATGGTACATGATAGGATTTACAAGATTCAATGTCTTTGGCCTTTTTTGCCTTTGAGCATTTTCTCCCTAAACTTGCATGCTTTATCTACCTGAACACATACCTTCAGCATGCAAGGAAAGGCAGATAACAGTACAAAGGAAAATACCTAACAGGTTCAATTGTACATGACAGATACCTTTAATGCTTTGCACCTTAAGGTGTTCTTTAATAAATATTGATTGGATTTTTCTATTTTTAGGTGACTGAACTGAGTAAGAATACAGGATATCACCAGGACCCGCAGATATGTCAAGGTCAGAGAAAAATGAAGTATACTTATTTGCATTAAATGTATTGAACAACACATAATTCAAGATAAAGTACTTTTAGTCGAAAGAAAAGTGGAATGATTAATTTATTTTAGAATATATTTGTTCCTTATAATAGTGAATAGCTTTCCTATGACAGCTGCATGACTAAAATGCTCTTACTGGTAATTTGTAATATTTCCATTATTTTTACCTAGATGCTGTATTCACTGAAACAGCGGGAAAAGAATGCTGGAAATACTCAACAAGCTGGGCCAGTTCTGTGGAGAGAGAAACAGAATTAATGCTTCAGATCAATAATTTTATTTTGTTTTAACCCTTCAAGTTGTTTCCCCTATGTGCTCTGTTTCTCACTCTACTGGTGCTGCCTGACCTTCTAAGTATTTCCAAAATTTTAAAATATTTGCCATTGAAAGATTTCCAGTGTTGATTTTGGTGTTTTATTGTATTATAGTAAGATTATGTTAATACATCATGTTTGGGACTCAGGTGGTACTACACTTTTCCATGTCATTCCCATTGATAACTTAACATATTTTAAATTAATTAGATATCACACAGCCTTATAATAAATGCTGTTATCAAGTAAGTTACACTGTGAGTGGGAAGGGAGCAACATAAAGCATTACTTTTGTGTCAGATGCAGAACGATTGGGATTCCTGATGCATCAAGGATCAGAGGTTACAGTTTAGATGGCTTTTCATTTACAAAGTAGATAAAAATTCATAGGAAAGCAATGACATTTTTAAAACCCCTTAGACTTTTCATACCATATTACATTTGTGTTTATTTGTGTAAATAGGGTTTATATTACCTTCCAATAAAGTTACTGAGAAAGCTTAGTAGATGACCCACAGAAATTTAAAATGTTTGAATGTCTGGAGAAAAGGGAAGTTGACCTGGCACTAATCTTGAGACAAGTTGCTAACTTAAATATATTTCATATTTTACAAAATTCAATAATATCACTTGCAAAACATCTGAATGACTCAATCTGCCATTACAAATGAAACATCAACAAATTATTCATTACTACTAAGTGAAACGGGGAAGCTTATCCTGTGTTGATGCCAAGAAGCAAGTTTGTCGTGTAGCTTATAAAAATTGAGAAGGCAAAGACACCAAGCCTACTATCTAACTTGCAGAAAAACAAATATTTCACTTACATATTTTGTGTAATGCAGAAAGGCAAATGCAATGTTAGCATTCTTTTCAAGGGGACTAGAACATAAAAGCAAGGATGTTATGTTGAGACTTTATGAAGCACTGGTGAGGCCTCACTTGGAGTATTGTGAGCAGCTTTGGACCATTTATATTAGAAAGGACACTCAAAAACTGGAGAAAGTTCAAAGCAGGTTCGCAAAAATGATTCCAGGATTGAATGGTTTGTCATTTGAAGGGCATTTTATGGCTCTGGGCCTGTATTCACTAGAATTCATAAGAATGAGAGGTGACCTAATTAAAACATATCCAATAATGAAAGGCCTTGATAGATTAGATGTGGAGAAGATGTTTCCTATGGTGGGAGAGTCTAACACCAGAGGACACAGCTTCTGAATAGAGGGGCATCTTTTTAGAATGAAGATGAGAAGGAATTTATTTAGCCAGAGAGTAGTGAATCTGTGGAATTTGTTACCACAGGCAGCTATGGAGGCCAAGTCTTTATGTACATTTAACGCAGAGGTTGATAGTTTATTGATTTTCAGGGTATGAAGGGATATGGGGGGGGGGGGCAGGCAGGAGATTGGGGCTGAGAGGAATAATGGATCAGCCATGGTGAAATAGGGGAGCAGACTCAATGGGCCAAATGGTCTAATTATGCACTTATGTCTTAGGGTCTTACAGGAAAAGGCTCACAGTGCAATCTCATTGTTTCTCTAATTTTCTCTGTAATCTGTTCTCTCCATATTCCCATTAACTGCCCCCAACTTGCATTAACCATAATCCACCCCAGCGTGAAAAAAAAGCAACCAGAGTAAACCCGTGCATCATACGAACTCCAGACTAGCAGCACAGAAGGTCATATAGGTCAGGATTGAACAGGGGAATATGCGGTGTTGTCCCTCTAATCTGTGTCTAGCCTCAATTTAGGAAAAGAGGAGGCCATGGACAGATATGTCAGTGTGGGAATGGGAATTGAAACTCAATTTGATGCCAACTGGGAATTACAGAATCCCTAGTACAGTGGACAGAGCAAAGGTGCTCGAAGCAGTGATCCCCCGATCTGCATCGGGCAAAGGAGACTGCACTAGGGGCACCTGATGGATTCAGATGTGATGTATGACTCTCCTAGAAGGTCAGTAAATTCCCTGAATGTTGGCGAGGGAGGAGGTGCAGGGCCTGGTGTAACATTTAGCACAGCTGCGGCAATACATAGCTGGAGGGGGAATCAGTGAGGAGGGACAAGCAAACAGGAGAGTTGTGAAGAGAGAAATTCCTGTGGAAAAAGGAGAGGAGAGGGGATAGGAAGATGTGTCTAGTGATGGGGACACACAAGTCCCACTAGTGATGGTGGAAGTTGTGCAGAATGATGTATTGGATGAGGACAAGCAGAACCCTATTCCTGTTATGTTGAGGGGAATGGAGTGAGGATGTGAAATAGAGGCCTGCATTGATAGCAGTAGAGGGGAAACCCTGTTACCTAAAAAATGGATGTCCTGGAATGAAAAGTCTTATGAGAATAGATATGGTGGAGACAGAGAAACTGAGAGAAGAGAATAAGATCCTTGCAAATGACAGAGTGGGATCCAGGTGTTCCTTGTGGTCTTGCTGCCTGTTGCAGTGCCAAGTTTTAGTCTGCTCTATAGGTCTTGGAATAAAACAAGATTTTTACTTCAAATTCAACAAGTCTCTAGCAGGATTATCCTCTGAAAATAATATTTCAGTGAATGTCCTACTCATTGCCAAATCTTGATAATTTGCAGGGGCTATGTATTAAATAAGTACACAAAATAGGGAAGCTATTAATATCCACTATCTCCTTGTTTGTACATCCTGATGACTCAGCAAATGAAGCTTTATAAGCTCCCTTTAAACTCATTGAGGCCCTATTCCCATGTTCCTCATCTTTAATTACAACCCTCTTTCCAACAAAGAGGGTGTCAGATTATTGGATTTTAACTGTAGCTGCTAAATTCACATTGCACGGAGTAGTAGGTTATTCTCCTAGCCATAACAGAGCACTGCTATGCTCCTCCCAAAGCACAAGTGTGTCTTGAAAGAAACCAGCACACATTAATATATAAAGTAGCCTGCAGTTGTTTCCCATCGTCTGCTTCCAAGTAAGCTACAGTATACTGACAAGTTTGAGAACAGTGATACAGAAATAGACTCTGTATATCTCTAAGCAACAGGAGTCAAATTGCATTATAAAACAGCAAAGTATTTTTTAAATTTTGAAAAACTGGTTTGGCAAAACAGCCTGTCACTTCAGACAAATAATGACTAAAAAGCGATTCTGGAATGCATTGGCCCAGGATTGCTGTGAATATATTGCCCCTGAACAAAATGTAAACGGAGAAATCACTAGATACTCTTTGAATGTAGTCAGGACGAACACCAGAGAATTCATTGAGACATTTGTAATTAATGCTAATCAAATCTACATAGCAGACTTATATTGCTAGACGTTTTTACTGCCCCCTACATCTTACTAATATTCTGTCACCCTCTTCTCAAGTAACTATTTTGCTAGATAATTTAATAACTAACAGATACTGAGAGAATGTGAATGAGATTTATCTGTAAATTCACTTGTGAATAGTACATTGAATAAAAGACAAATCTCAAACTACACAAAACTGAAACCATATGCAGTTATTTTTATTATTTTCAAGTATTTGTTTTTTAATCTAATTTATTAAAGGATTCCTATTCACAATTCAGATATGTACTTCAACATTAGTAGGCTATTTTTGTATGTCTATTGCAGGCTGTAGAGTCTTGACTCCCCTCTATATTGAGAGACAACCTTCCTCTTTATTAATGCATCTTAATAGCATCAAGAAAAACTATACAAATATAGTAGTGATGACAGCAAGTTAGAAAAGGTGTTTCTATTATAAATAATTATTTCAATCTAACCTTCCTCTACACTTCATTAAGTATATGTACCAAATTAGTTTACCCAATCTTTTCCACTTGAAGCTAGAACTAATCTCTAACTGTATTTTATTTTGGTTGGCAATGCTTAAATACTGAATGCAGGAGTGCATAGTGTAATTAAGATTAATGCTGACACATGAAAATTGCCTCATTTCCTTGTCATCTTCTCAAAACCAAAGACAGAAAGCTGTAGAAAAAAGAAATATCTAGTTGTCACTAACTGCTTAAACAAGAAAATTAACATGGCTCAGAGTTTGAATATCCTGCAGCAACATCCACTCAAAATATGTCCTATTTTTGCTCATTTCCACACCAGTTATGCCAATAAATTTTACCCCAAAATATCTTGTGTGTTTTATTGGCTTATTTCAGTAATTAAAGCCATAGCAAACTCACGTAGTCAGTGTGAACAAGGATCCATAGTGCAGCTGTGAAAGAAAATGCAATTGTATAAGCTTTTCAATAATTATTTTGCTGCTCTCTGAAGCCATTGAAACATTTTAAAGATACATATACTAAATTAAGAATTTAATTTTAAAAATTGCTAATTCAATATAAAACTATATAAATTTGAACTATTCCTTCAGTGCCTGCTTTTGGTAGTTTAAATCTATCCCTGCAGAAAAACAGTGAAAATGCATAAATTTTAATTAATTTCGCAGTTATATACAAAGAATGTTAAAGAAGTTAGATATTTTGTGGAATTGGTACAAAAATATCAATGTAGTTCAGGCTTTACGTAAAACAATTTGAATTTCCTCAATCTTTTTGACTTCAGTTTTCAGAAACATCTCAGTCAAATTCACAGAAAGCAGTTTCTTTTTAATGCAGAAGTGGGAGTTCTGTATTAAAGGCTTGGAACATAATGACTGAATACCAGAATTGTACAATTATCCCAATGCATTAAATCTGACCTTAAGCCCCTCCTGGTGTTGTGCTCAAAGTTGTTATGGGGACTTTATCATTCCTCCAGCAAAAAGAGAATGGTTTGAAAGTTGCCTTTTTAACCTTCCCTGTCTTTTATGCTTTGCAGTGTCGAGCAATTGAGTTGTGTTTGTTGTTAGATAACATTTTAGTGAAACATATTTTAACTGACACTGTAGAAAATACCTTCTTTTCTAATCATGTCAGGAAAACACTTGATTTACCTATTAAAGAAAACTTTCAGATGACTACTTGAGTACTGAAATTGCCACGAGCTTCAGTTATTTATATGTTTTCAGTTAGAGTTTCTACTTCATTACGTAGAGCATCAAATCAAAACTTACCTTTTAGATATTAGTTTGACTGTTCATATTCTGCGTCAAATTCAAATTATAACATGCAAATTATACCACATACTTATTCTGTCATTAAGGGAAAATTGGTGTGTGCAGGAGCTCTTGTTCCCACAAATACAAATACAATAATAAAAAAAGAAATATAATTGGAAATTCTGAAGTTGGCCCACTTCTTCCCAGAATTCAGTGGTCCCAGATGACCTCATGTACTGCAGAAATTAAAAAGTATTGTGCTCTGTATAGCAGTAGAAATCTGTGTTTTCTTTCAATCCCTAGGAAATGGGGTATTTATTTTAATTGACCACAAACATGTACATTGTGCAGTTTTACATGGTATGCTATTAATGCCATTAATCTTGGGAATTTAGTTTTCCTCATCTTTGAGGCTTGAACCTGTCCACAAACACAGTCCTTTATTTATGACAGCAGCTCTTTATTTACAGAATTTTGAGAGTGATCTGGTTGGTGATCAAAAACTTCACATTCACAAGAATTAGGTGTAACAAATTAGAACTTTTGCTTGGTGCAGAAATCCCAAAACAGACATCAAATAATAAATCACATGTCATTTGTCCTGTTACTGGAATTCTCATAACTTAAGTGCACTTTGCTATTAATATGTGCAAAACTTAAAGATACAAAAATGTGTTTGCAAACACAAAGGCAACTTCATTACATAAAGAAAATAAAATGTACATACACAAAAACGTGAACAAGATGGTCAACACCACTTACTGATTCAAGACTGGAAATGGATTAAGGTAGCTCCTTCCTCACTTTGAAGTATTCTCAGCAAAAGCAAATATGCACAGATTTAGCTTTCATTTCATAGTTTTTGATGACAGTGCATATAAGTGATATGTATGCAATGAATTAGTATTGTTGTAATGTGAAAATAATCCTGTACTGAAATTAGAGCAATTGGCTGTTTCGCTGATTTTCTTTCACTGTTATTGCTTGAAAGGTTGACTGCTTTCCACTGGCCTTGCTTTTTTTTTGCAATTGCAATAAATGGAGAGATTTCCATTGTAATGTAGGACAGTCTTATTCATATTTTAACATCTTACCTATACCATTTTTTGTCATCATAATCTCACATTATACAGGTCTAAGACTTTGTTCAGCTTTTCATCTTTTACTACCCATCAGCAGAACATGGAGGGGCCGGGGATGAAATTCAAGTGGTAAGGCCATCCACAGAGCTGATAGGTCCTTCTTTGGGCTGGTTGGGCTCAAGTGATATCATGAGGGCTGAACTTCAATAGTCACGCAGTAATTCTGTGCACAGAGTGGTTTCTATGCCAAGTCCGAGTTTTAAAATAAAATGCACACCAAGGCCATAAGAATCCCAGAAATGTAAGACAGCTCTGAAGATTTCTTGCTGCCTGTAAGTACTGTTCAGGTCCGTATAATGATAACTTGAGGCACGCTTCCTCTCTGCATCATCCTGTAGATCATCAGTGAGAATCCACTCTGCTGCCCAGTTCTAACAGCTGCTTCCCAACTAGGACCAAGAGATTTTGGTGGAAAAGTTGACCAGCTACATGTGAATGAGGCCCTGCAGTACTGAACATCACCATTGCCCAGGTACGTCAACAGTCCCCATCGGGAAATAACTTCACTGTCTGAGTCAGAATCTGATTTAATATCAGCAGCTGTACACTGCACTAAATACTAACGGAAACTATAAATTACTGCTGAGCTGAGGCCTCCGTTGGTCAGAGTTGACCATGGATACTGTGTTCTATCTGTCTAGATATGCAAACCAGGGAAGTATGATATGAAGAACAAGCTGTTGCCCATGTAGCAAGCTCCACCTCATCATACAATTGATTAACCCAAAGGAACGGCAGAGATGGGGGTTCTTAATAATGGATACTGCCTTTTGAAAGTGTTCTTGATGCTGGGGAGGAGAGTGCCCCTGATGGAGCTGGCTGAGTTTACAACTTTTTTTGATCCTGTGCAGTGGTCCAGCGACACCGGGTGGTCACACAACTAGTTAGAATGCTCTCCATGGTATATCAGTAGAAATTTGCAGGTGTCTCACTTAACAATTCCTCAGCAATATCCCCTCTAACTACTGCTTTGATGTTTTAAAGGGAACTTTTGAAATTTAAATATACTGTTCCAAAGCTTTTTGAGATTCCACAGACCTTCCCCTAGAGTGGAAAATTGGACATATTAGTTCAGTATTTAACAATGATGAAATCGAAACCAAAGAGTTATAGATCAGTTTGCCTACTGTTTGTAGTTGATTCTATAATTACATAAAAGTAAATTTATTATCAAAGTACATATATGTCACCATATACAACTCTGAGATTCATTCTCTTGCAGGCATACTCAATAAATCCATGTTAGAGTAATAATAGAATCAATGAAAGACCACGGCAACTTGGGCATTCAATCATTGCAAAAGGCAACAAACTGTGCAAAAACAAAAAAGAAAGGAACAGTGATAAATGAATAAGCAATGGATATCACAAACATGAGATGAAGAGTCCTAGAAAGTGAGCCTATAGGTTTTGGGAACATTTCAATGATGGGTCAAGTGAAGTTCTCCCCTTTGGTTAAAGAGCCTGATGGTTGAGGGGTAATAACTGTTCCTGAACCTAGTGCTGAGTCCTGAGGCTCCCATGCCTTCTTCCTGATGGCAGTAGTGAGAAAAGAGTGGAGAAAAGGGTGGTGGACATCCCTGATGATGGATGTTGCTTTCCGACAGCAACACTTTGTGTAGATGTGCTCAGTGGTGGAGAGGACTTTACCCGTGATGGATGGGCCATATCCACTACTTTTTGTAACATTTTCCATTCAAGAGCATTGGTGTTTCCCTACCAGGCTGTGATGTAGCCATTCAATACTTTCTCCACTACACATTTATAGAAGTTTATCAAAGTTTTAGATGTCATGTCAGATCTTCACAAACTCCCAAGGAAGTAGAGGTGCAGTCATGTTTTCTTCATAATCGCACTTAAGTGCTGGATCCAGGACAGGTGCTCTGAAATAATAACACAGAGGAACTTAAAGTTGCTGACCCTCTCCACTTCTGATCCTCCAATGACGACTGGCTCATGGACCTCTAGTTTCCTCCTTTTGAAGTTGGTAATCGGCACTTTACTCTTGCTGATATTGAGTGAGAGGTGGTTGTTATGGCACCACTCAGCCAGATTTTCAGTCTCGCTCCTGTGTGCTGATTTGTCACTACCTTGATTTGGCCTAGGACAGTGTTGTTGTCTGCAAACTTGAATATGACATTGGAGCTGTGCTTAGCCACACAGCCATAAGTGTAAAGTGAGTAGAACAGGGGGCTAAGCACACAGCCTCATAGTGCACCTGTGCAGATGGAGATTGTGGAGGATATGTTGCCAATCTGAACTGTCTGGGGTCTGCAAGTAAGGAGATAGAGGATCCAATTAAACAACTAGGTAACTAAACCAAGGTTTAGAAGTTTATTGATTAGTTTTGAGAGGGTGATGTTATTGGATGAAGAGCTGTAGTTGATAAAGAGCATCTTGATGTATGCATCTTTGCTGTCCAGACAGTTAAGTGGAGAGCCAATGAAATGGCATCTGCTGTGGTCCTGTTGCTCCAATAGGCAAAATGGAGTGGATCCAAGTCGCTTCTCAAGCAGAAGTTGATGTGTTTCATCACCAACCTCTCAAAACACTTCATCACTGTGGATTTAAGTACCACCGGATTATAGTCATTGAGGCAGATTAACATATTCTTCTTAGGCACTGGTATAACTGAAGCCTCAAATGTCCTCTTTCTTTAAGGATCGTGGTTTCCCTTCTGCTATCATCAATGATGCCCTCACCCGCATCTCCTCCATTTCCCACAGTTCGGTCCTCACCCCATCCTCCCATCACCACAACAGGGACTGAGTTCCCCTTATCCTCACCTACCACCCCACCAGCCTCCAGATCCAGCATATTATCCATCACGACTTCCGCCACCTTCAACAGGACCCCACACTAAGCTCATCTTTCCCTCTCTACCCCTCTCCACTTTCCACAGGGACCATTCCCTCCGCGACTGCCTGGTCCACACGTCCCTCCCCACAGATCTCCCACCTGGCACTTATCCCTGCAAGCATAAGTGCTACACCTGTCCCTACACCTCCTCTCTTACCACCATTCAGGGCCCAAAACAGTCCTTCCAGGTGAGGCACACTTCACTTGTGAGGCTGGTGGAGTCATGTATTGCATCAGGTGCTCCTGGTGTGGTCTCTACATCGGCGAGACCCGATACAGATTGGGGGACTGCTTCATCAAGTAACTCCGATCCACAGACAGGATCTCCCGGTTGCCACCCACTTCAACTCTGCTTCACATTCCCATTCGGATATGTGAATACATGGCCTCCTCTATTGTCATGATGAGGCCAAACTCAGGTTGGAGGAGCAACACCTCATATACTGTCTGGGTAGTCTCCAGCTCCTTGGCATGAACATCAAATTCTCCAACTTCCAGTAATTCTCTCCCTCTCCCTTCCCCCATCCCACTTTCACTCTGCCTCCTCTTCTAGCTGCCTATCACCTCTCTCATGATTCTGCCTTCTTCTACGACCCATAGTGCTTTCCCCTTACATTCCTTCTTCACCTTTCCTGCCTATCCCCTCCCTGCTTCCCCTCCCCCACCCCTTGATCTTTCCTCTGATTGGTTTTTCACCTGGCACCCACCAGCCTTCTCCTTCCCACCCTCCCCCCACCTTCTTCAGTCCTGATGAAGGGTCTCAGCTTGAAACATTAACTGTTCGTTTCCACGGATGCTGCCCAACCTGCTGAGTTCCTCCAGCGTGTTGTACACGTTGCTTTGACCAAAGCATCTGCAGTGTACTTTGTGTTTGTGATAACTGAAGCCTGCTTGACACAAGTGGATACCTCAGACTGCCAAAGCAAGAGGTTAAAGATCTCAGTGAACACTCCAGCTAGCAGATCAGCACAGGTCTTTAGTCTTTGGCCAGGTACCCCCTCTGGGCTGGATGCTTTTCGGGGGTTCACCCTCCTGAAGGCTGCCTGCACATTGGCCTCGGACTGAAATCACAGGATCATCAGGGGCTGTGGGAGTGCATGATGGTTCCTCCATGTTTTGACTGTCAAAGCGAGCATAGAAGGCATGGAGTTCATCTGGAAACAAAGCCCTTTTGTTGTCGTTGTTGCTTGATTTAACTCTATATGAGGTGATATCACTCAAATCCTGCCAAAATTTTCAAGTGTCCTTTGTTGATTCACGTTTACTTTGGATTGCTACTTTGCCCGTGAAATGCCTATCCTAGATCATATCCTAGACCTCCTGTAACTTTCTCGGTCACCAGGCTTGAATGCCTTGACCTGACCCTCAGCAGACTGCTGAACCCATTGTTCATCCAGGGCTTCTGGTTGGGCAAGACTGAATGATTTTGTGGAGCACACTTGTCTGCAACTGTTTTAATAAAGTCATTCGTCATTGTCAGCAAAGCGGAGATGTTATTTCTAATCTGCACTGACTGTGGTCTCCCAGTAAGGAAGTCAGGGATCAGGTTGCAGAGGGAGGTACAGAGGCTCAGGTTTTGGAGCTTTTTGATTAGAACTGTGTTGAATGCTGAGCTGTAGTCAATAGACAGCTGCCTGACAGAAATATGTAATCCATGACCGATTAAAGAGACAGTGATATTGCGTAAGCTATAGGCCTATTATGATGATAGGCAAATTGCAGCAGGTCCAGGTCCTTACTTAGGCAGGAGTTGATTCTAGTCATGACCAACCTCTCAAAGCACTTCATCACAGTAGATGTGAGTGAAACTGGTCGATAGTCATTGAGGCAGTTCACCCTGCTCTTCTTGGGCATGCATATAATTTTTGCCTTTTTGAAGCAAGTGGGAATCTCCAAATTTAGCAGAGAGAGATTGAAGATGGCCTTGAACACTCCTGCCAGTTGGCTAGCACAAGTTTTAAGAGCCCCACCAAGTACACCATCAAGACCTGACGGCTTGCGTGGGTTCGCCCCTTGAAAGATGTTCTAGCATTGGCCTCCAAGACAGAGATCACAGGGCCACTTGATTGTGCACGATGTAGTTTTATTCTACTTTCAAAGTGTGCATAAAAGGCATTGAGCTCATCTGGGAGTGAAGCATCACTGCCATTCGTGATGTTGGGTTTCACCTTGTCAGAAAAAATGGCTTGCAAATTCTGCCACAGCTGACGTGCATCTGACTCTGTCTCTAACATCAGTCGGAATTGTTTTTTCACTCTTAAGTTAGTCTTCTTTATGTCATACCTGAAATTCTTATATAGTTCCGGACCACTGGTATTGAATGCCACAGATCTAGACCTCAACAGACTACAAATCTCTTGGTTTATCCACAGCATTGATTTGGGTATGTCCAGTATGTTCTTGAAAGGACACTCGTCCACAGAGGTTTCAATGAAGTAAGTGACAACTGTGGCGTACTTACTCAGACTTGAAGATGAATCCCGAATATTGTCCAGTCCACTGACTCAAAGCAATTCTGTAAGTGCTCCTCCAGCTCCTCGGACCATACCTACCTGGTCTTCACCACTGGTTCTGGGGTCTCTGCCTGTATGCTGGGAGTAGAGGTGATCAGACTTTCTAAAGTGTGGGTGTGGAATGGCACAGCAAATGTTTTTGGTGGTGTAACAGTGGTCAAGCGTGTTGGCTCCTCTGGTTCCATGGGTGATGTGTGACTGGTCGTTGTTCAGGCACTTCTGCAAGCTGGCCTGGGTGAAATGCCCCACCATGATAGGGAGGGAATCAGGGTGCGCTGTTTCATACCTGCCTGCTGATTGTGGAGCTTAGCCCCTCCAAGCCTGCTTGATGCTAGTCTGAGGTGGAATGGGAATCACTACCAGGATAATAGCGGAAAACTTCCTCAGCAGATAAAAAGGATGACATTAGTCCACTAGATGTTCCATGTCAGGGGAGCAGAACTGAGACAAAACTACCATGTCTGTGCACCACGATGAGTTAGTTATAAATCATACTCCACCTCCTCTGCCTTTAAAAGACTGAGCTGTCCTCCCTCTTTGATGATTTGTGAAGCTATCAAGCTGCAGCGCTGCATCTGAAATGGCTGGGATAGCCAGCCTTAAGCCCTAACAGCCCTTGTATTGAACTGGCCTTGAATTAATCTTTGCAGCTTCTACAATATTCCATCGCTAGATGCTTCTTCACCTTCAGTGTTCTGAAAGGACCGTTTCCTTAATGACTCTGATGCAATCTTATCCCTAGCAACCACTTCCTAGCTTAAGGACTTTTCATGCAGCTGCAGGAAATGTTAAACCCGTCCTTATAACTTCTTCTCTTCCATACTCCAGGAACCCTAACTTCACACTACTAAGTACATTTATGATCAAACAATGTAGACCATGGGATCTGCTTTCTCATAGGCAGTCACCGAACAAAGAAACACAGGAGAATCCACGAGAAAACCCACACCAAGAAGACTACCAAGCATACAATGTGTGAAAAAAGAACAAATCATGCAAACAATAAATAAAAATAAACAAATAACACACAGAACATGAACCACAGCTTCTGGCTTCAAGGGTCTGACAGCTGCAGGCATCAGCTACAGAGTCAGTTCAGCACTGAGGCAAGTAAAGTTCATGGAGTACTGAACTGGACATCGGTTCACCTTTCATCCCTGACCTCGACCCCTTAATGTCTTTAATCTGGTGCTTAAATCAGCTAAACATCAGTTCTTTGTTTTTCACTCCCGGGCCTGGGCCCTGCCATTTCCATCCGACCCAAAGTCTCAGTCCAGCCCCATCCACTCCAGCAACAGCTGCCGTGGTCTCACCTTCATTCTCAAAGATCCAGTTCATAGAATCCTTCAGGATACCACGAAAATGCCAGGTCGTACAGACAGTTCAAAAGCACAATTTCCAGAGAGAAATTATGTACTGTAGATCGCGGTGACTATAGTCCAGGAGAAGTATATTTGATAGAATAGTTAGTGCAGGTTGAGTGACCGCTTTACAGTCTGCAGGGATGAGCCTGCCCTGCCTATTGGCTGCCAAGTTTTATTATAACTCTAGTGACCTCCTGTAATGTTATAATAAGCTTGAAAATTCATACTTCATCTTTCGTAATAAATAGGAGCAGAGGTAAGTTATTTTAGTTCAAGCCATCCCTGGCATTCAATGTGACCATGACCTATCTGTGCTGGCTTCCTATAGCCCTCAATTCCCTGATATTTTTTGAATTTATTCCTCCTTAAGTGCTTCAAATGATCTAGCTTCCACAAGGCTGTTGGTTAGCAAATTGCCAAAATTCACAACCCTCTTGGAAAAAAAGGCTCCATGCACCTCTACTTTAAATGACCATCCTCTTGTAACTACGTCCCTTCACTCTCTCACTAGTAAAAACATCGCATTGTCTATCCTGTCATGCTCCATCAAGCCCTTACTTGTCTCAATGTCACCTCTCATTCTTCTGAACTTCTAAGAACATACACTCAACTTACTTAGTCTCTCTCGGGTTCATAGAACTGTACATTCTTCCAAATTTGATACTGAATTCTCCAAATACAGAAGATTGGTTTTCTCAATTTCTTATCGGAACCAGCCACTTCTGCTACAAATCATCTATCTGTGATATTAATGTGGTTTATGTTAGCATAACCTGACCCTTAGGCATTTTCTACAGCTCTGCATTTTGCAACTTTAATATTACTTTGTTTGTATTCCCATTCCCTAACTGCTCTCATTTCCTTAGTTGGCTTTCTTTCTGCCTCTTTCTATTGCTCCATTACACCACTGACCAAATGATCCCTGATATCATCTGCTACTTAAAATTAGTTTTTTTATACTTTATTTTCCAGTTTAATGAGAAATAATAACTATTTCTAATTCCAGAGATGCTGTCTAAACTGTTCAGTATTTCCAGTTTCTATATCTGAATGGGATTTTTGACTTTTTACCCTCCACAAATTTAGAGAATATGCAAAATGTACTCACCTTTCACTGGATTATCAACAGTGTCAAAACTTTGCCCCTGTGATTTTAATGGCAGTGTTCATAAAATTCAAGGAATGTCAAGGTTTGTTCTGTGTTGTGAAGGAAAGCATGTGAATAGATGTATTATTGGTGAGTGATGATTCCAACATTTCTTAGCCTCCACAGAAGAGCTTTTCTTTTAGAAATTCAATGGGCCTTTAGCTGCATAACTGTTTCAGGTATGTGCCATGTGTTTTGGTGGTTGGTGGAGAAAGCTTCTCTCATCTAGAGTTGGAGTATTTGCTTTACCAACATTGATACTAACGTTATTAAATAAAACTCCTGCTCAATAATGCACAGCTCAATTCTACTTGCAGTTCATTACTGTAAGTGAATAGTTAAAGGATGTGTGTGGGCTACCTACTGTGAAAGAACCATACAGAGAATTGGTGATTTTCATCAAAGATCTCTTTATATGCAGTATTCAGTATTTACACACAATGTTCAATAAGATGTTAGTGCTATATTGAGCAATTTCCAGGGAATAGAAAAGACCATAACAGCAGTTTTAAGTTAGTATTGCTTTAAATACCAGCTATAAAAATAGCAATGAAATGACTGCAAGCAATGAAAATCCCAACTGAGGGAAAACTCTTCTTATTAAGACAGCTATTATTGGGGCATTTTAAAATCACATCAGAGTAAGGAACCCAAGAGTTTTAATAACTTAAGCCAATTTAACTTGAACTTTGTAAAGCCAGCTATGACTCTCAAATTTGCCACAAAATTGACCTTGAGATAGGTAATTATATTTACTTCTTTATAATGGCAAATTTGAGGTTGCAGGGTACTGGCAACGGTTCAGGGTTTGTAGATGGAAATAAAATTTAAACACTGCATATTTTGTGTTAAATGTGAAGCAATTGCAAGTTAAGCCAAGTGGGCTAAATCGAATGTAGGCAACTAATACAAAAGCATGCTGCAACTGGTGCAAAATTAGAAAAACTTGTGTCATTTTAACTGCTTTAAAGGTACTCTTGAATAGACCCATCCACTGTGTAATTAACCCCTAACATTTTGCTGACTTTTGATCATCAATAAGGCTTTCCTGGGCAAACTCTAGTCATGATTTCATGGAGTTATCAGAACAAGTCGCAACAATATATTGTTTAAATACAAGCTTAAAAGCTTATTGTTAATGTAGCTTGATGCATTGCTGCGGAATCAGCAATGTGAATACATTGCAACCATGATTAATTCTGCATGGAATATCACTCATATTAAACTTGTGAAAATGTTAGAAGCAAAATGACAAAATCATGATAACTTTGAAAGCTAAATTTACTGAGGTGGGGCAGCATTACACAAAAAGGTGTAAAAGCAACAGATTGGTATTTTGCTAGAAGTATTTTTGGCTAACTAAATGATAATAAATATTACTCCATTTTTTATGTGTGCCTCAGCTTATGTTGTGAACATATTTTAATACTAAGTATATTTTATTGCATTTTTACATGGCATAAAACCACCTTCTCAATTTGTAGTAAATTTACTTTTTAAAAAGATTTGCCATAAAAGCCTGTTGCAAATATATTTTTGGAAATTTTTAAAGATTATTATCAAACACTATAAAGACCTATAGAGCTTTAAAATAATTAACAAGTTCACTGTCAATACCAGCAGATCTGATTACTTTTGCATGGCAAAGTGATGAGTACAGGTTTTCTAGAATGAATGGACCCTTACAGCATTTGGATGAATCAATAAACAATCATTCATATTTTTCCTTCCTTTTAACACTGAAACCTTTATTTCACATGGAATCTGCTGGAGTAGACTGGAACCCAAAGGTAGAAATGAGGAATGCATTGCAAGACTTAAATATTTCTATTCACTGAGAGTTTGACAGCTTGGAATTTGGTGCTATTTCTACACTAATCTGAGAGCCTGCACAAACTCCTTTGTTTTGAGTTCCATATCAATGATATCACATTATAATTATAACCTTTATATTTACATCACTCTGATGCATACTTCTGGTTGTTGACCTTAATTTCCACAGCAAGCTGAAGTAGTAGCCGTGGTGTGTACTGAAAGGTTTCACAGTTAAACTGAATGCCACTGTGATTAACAAAAGTTTGATTAATGAAAGTTTTAACAGTTAGACTTGAAATGACACTCAAGATACTGTGCTATTTTTCACAGTAGAGCCAAAGTTTAGTTGGCGGAAGTGTCTGCTGGCACCTTAGCATTACAGTTAATCAGCCAAGCAATACCATAGCTACCTTAAACATTTAGTAAATACACTTGTGGTTTTGTTTTAAATTTGAATACTAAGGTAAATACATATTCCAATCCTTTCATTCCATTAGTTTTCATCACAAATAGACTGTTAGCAGAAGTTTTAACATTTTGTTAAAAAAATTGTTCATTCAGTTTTTGCTTTGTTTGTTCAAAATCTTAACAAATGCGTGTTTTGTTCACAGGTGATTATTTGTACAAACAAAAATTTCCAATATATTACATATATGTGCATCACTGAGCCTAGCCAAAAAGACCAAACACTATAGGACATTCCATTCCTTGAAGTAAATTTCAAAAACACATGTTGTGACATAGGGCACTACAGCACAGAAACTGGCTCTTCAGTCCATCTAGTCTGTGCTAAACTTTTATTCTGTCTTGTCCTATCAACCTGCACCTGGACCACAGCCCTCCATAACCCTCAATTATCACATTTTGACTTAATTGGCCAATTATGAGCAAAGACTTCAGTAGCAAAGTAACTTCCTCAGGAAATGCGCCTTGAAATTTTATGAATGAATAGTGAATGGAGCAGGTTTAAACTTGAAATAATTTTTTTCAGTTGCTCGTGCCCAACACAGAAAAGGTAGTTTTCATAGATAGAAGGTCCTGGACTTTTTCACAACTGCAAGGATTTATAAAATATATTACCCATTTATCTGAAGTAAGCCTATAATTTGTAACTAATCTAGCATGTTGTTAAAAGCAGTAATATCCTAACTGTGATGTGAATATGAGTGAAGCCTGACCTTATTACACTTGTTGAGATAGGGCATGACCATGGATGGGGCAGTGTGCAGTAAGACCGTCAGGCAGATGATAGGGCAAAATTGCAGTCAGTGAGATGAGTTGCAGTCTAACACAAGGACAAAATCTAAAAAGGTGACAATTGCAGGACTAAAGTTATTATATTTGAATGCACGCAGTATAAAGAATGAGTTAGATGATCTTGTAGCGCAATCAGAGATTGGTAGGTATGAAGTTGTGTGCATCATTGAACCATGGCTGAAAGAGCATAGTTGGGAAATTTAACATCCAAGGATACACATTATATCAAAAGGGCAGTCAGGTAGGGAGAATGGGTAGGATGACTGTATTGGTTAAAAAAAATGAAATCAAATCCTTAGAAAGAGGCGACATATGTTTAGAAGATGGAGAATGTTTGTGAGTTGAGTTAAGAAACTGCAAGTGTAAAAAGACTCTGATGGGAGTCATATACAGGCCTCCAAATGATAGCCAGGATGTGAGCTACAAATTACAAAGGGATATTAAAAAATACATGTCAGAAAGGCACTACTACAGTAGTCATGGAAGATTTCAATATGCAGGTAGATTGCGAAAGTCAGGTTGCTGCTGGATTCCAAGAGACAGAATGCTGGCTTTTTAAGAGCACCTTGTGGTTAAGCCCACTAGTGGAAAAGCTATGTGGGGTTGGGTGTTGTAATGAACCTGATTTGATCAGTGAGCTTAAGGTAAAGGAACCCTTAGGAGGCAGTGATCATCATTTCATAGAATTCACCCTGCAATTTGAGAGGGAAAAGCTGAAGTCAGATGTATCAGTATTACAGTGGAGGAAAGGGAATTACAGAGGCATGAGAGAAGAGCTGGCCAAAACTGATTGGAAGGGGACACAAGCAGGGGTGACGGCACAGCAACAATGGCTGGAGTTTCTGGGAGCAATTCAGAAGTGGCAGGATAGATACATTCTAAAGGCAGGATGACACAACCATGGCTGACAAGGGAAGTCAAAGACAACATATGAGCAAAAGAGAGAGCATGTAATAAAATAAAAATTAGTGGGAAGTTAGAGGACTGGGAAGCTTTTAAAAACCAACAGAAGGCAACTAAAAAAGCCATAAGAAAATAAAAGATTATATATAAAGGTAAGCTAGCCAAAGAGGATACCAATTTTCATATATATAAAAAAAGAGTAAAAGAGAGGCAGGATTAGATATCAGACCACTGAAGAATGATACTGGAGAGGTAGTAATGGGGGGGGGGGGAGGAACAATAGCAGATGAAATTAATAAGTATTTTGCATCAGTCTTCACTGTGGAGGACACTAGCTGTATGCCTGAAGTTTGATAATATCAGGGGGCAGAAGTGAGTGCGATTGCTATGACTAGGAAGAAATTGCTTGGGGGGCTGAAGGTGGAAAAACCATGTCTACCAGATGGACTACACCCCAGGGTACTGAAAGAGGTGGCTGGGGAAATTGCAAGAATTGCTAGATACTGGCATGGAAAATCGCAAATGTCATTCTTCAAGAGGGATGAAGGCTGACTGGCAGGAGGCAAAGAGTGGGAATACAGGGAGCCTTTTTTGGTTGGCTGCCTGTGACTAATAGTGTTCGATAGGGGTCAGTGTTGGGATGACTACTTTTTACATTATATGTCAATGATTTGGATGATGGGATTAAGGGCTTTGTAGCCAAGTTTGCAGATGATATGAAGATAGGTGGAGGGGCAGGTAGTGTTGAGGAAGCAGTGAGGTGGAATTGGTGGTGAGGAAGGCAAATGCAATATTCATTATGAAAGGACTAGAGTATAAAAGCAAGGATGTAATGCTGAGGCTTTAAAAAGCACTGGTGATTACTCACTTGGAGTATTGTGAGCAATTTTGGGCCCCTTATTTACGAAAAGATGTGCTGACATTGCAGCGGGTTTGAAGGAGGCTCATGAAAATGATTCCAGGATTGAACAGCATGTCATATAAGGAGTATTCAATCGCACTGGGCCTGTGCGCACTGGGATTCAGAAGAACGATGGGGCAATTTCATTGAAACCTAATAATTGTTGAAAGGCATAAATAGAGCAGATGTGAAGAGGATAATTCCTATAGTGGGAGAGTCTAGGGCAGAAGACAGCCTCAGAATAGAGGGACATCAATTTACAGTGGAGATGAGGAGGAATTTCTTGTGTGAGATGGTGCTGGTGGTGAATCTGTGGAATTCATTGCCATGGGCAGCAGTGGAGACTAGTTCATTGGGTGTACAGTCGGCCCTCCTTATCCGCAGATTCCGCATGTGCGGATTCAACCAACAACGGATCAGGAAAACCCGGAAGTTCTCTCTCCAGCACTCGTTATTCGAGCATGTACAGACTATTTTTTCTTGTCATTATTCCCTAAACAATACAGTATAACAACTATTTAGCATTTACATTGTATTAGGTATTATAAATAATCTAGAAATGACTTAAAAGTACAGGCAGTCCCCAGGTTATGAATGAGTTCCGTTCCTGAGTCTGTCTTTAAGTCGGATTTGAAGTCGGAACAGGTAGATCCAGTATTATTTAGCGTCAGTTAGTCAAACGTTTTTCTTAGTATGTAGTACTTATTTTACCTTTCTATGCATATAAAACACTTAAGAAACATATGTATTTCAATAATTAAACCACTGCATTGCTTAGTAATAATTGTAACTTTTATCAGGGCAGGGCATTTCACATGCTCCATTAAAGTTGTTCCGATCGTTGACTGACTGTAGCCTAACACTTTTGCATTGACCAATGGCGTTTCACCTCTTTCCAGTCGTTTTATTACTTCCACCTTATTTTCAATCGTGATCGTGATTATTTTTGTGAACAGAAACACTGCAGATTCAGAGCTGCACAGCCGGGTCCTAACGTCCACTGCACTGAGACAGGTTAAATAAAGTCCGGGGTTCCACTGGGTCCTAAAGACCACCGCACTGAGACAGGTTAAATAAGGGACTTGAACATCTGCGTTTTTTGGTATCCGCGGATACCAATCCCCCGCGGATAAGGAGGGCCGACTGTATTTAAGGCCTTGAACAATATTTTCAGCAAGTTCCTCAAATATTTAGGACAAGAAACATTCATATTAACATCGAAATTCCAGTGTGTAGTCTTGGAACTAAGCAAAATTGCCTTATACGCCCTCCAGTTGCTGCTTTAATTGAGATGAAATATCCACGAATGTTGCTGCAATCATTACATAACCATTCCTTACTCAGTGAAACATCATTGCCTTTGCAAAAAGGACCAGTATTAACTAACAATTACTATTGAGATCCAATTTTAATACTCATGTTGAGATTCATCATGAATTTTTCTAAACCATTAAAATAGTAACAAGCTTACAAGTTAGAATATGTTAAAGTGTTGTGTTATCATGTGTATACTTGTTAAAAGCTCCCACCACCTATAAAGTGCTCCAAATGGTCTATGTCTCTTACGGCCTCTGTCAACCAAGTCCAACACTTAGCCTTCACGTGTGGCTTAGCTACTAGGCCCGGCAGAACTGCTTCTTCAGACAAGAGGAAGGACAAAGGCTACTGGCGCCTCAAAACCAGTTACTTTGGGCAGGCGAGGCTCGTCAGCCTTGGTCAGCCAGCCTAGGAGAAGGATAACTCGGATTTTAAACCTCCGCTGCCTTGCGGCAATATCCACCCATGGGAAAGGCTTCAGGATTAAACCCCGAGGAAGAAATCCAGAGCGGGGGTCCTAAGGAAGTTTGATGTTGTTTACAACTTCACTCTGGCAACCTCAGTGACGACACTATCACTTGCCCTTCCCTTGGACTACAGTGACGTGGAGAGGGGGAACCCGTTACATGGGCAACAGCCAATTCTTCAAGTCTTCCTGGCCAGACTTGTGTCCTGGAGAGGACACAGTCCACCAGAGGCACAAACCCGTGATCCCCTGGGATCAATAGCTGCCTACTAGTTGGAATTACAATCATATATAAATATGTAATCATTAATAATGTAAGGTGAATATATAGGTAAATGCATTGTAGAGAGATAAATGTAGAAGATAGTAACCAGTGAAATCAATTTTCTTTTCTTGAATTTCATCGCTTTTACTAATTATTTCACATTCTTTTTGCTTTTCTATAATGCAGAATGACTGATGCCTTTTCATTAGCTTAACCATGCAGCTCTGCTGCTGAAAACAAGTGGTAGCAGAACTTCTGTTCTCCCAAGTTCCATCCAGATCCCTCTGGGTATTGCTTGTTGGTTTACAGAGAAGGTCCACATCCTCATGATGTGGGTCTTGGTTTTCCTGGTATTACCACCCTAATGTTTTCTTAGGATATTATTACTGAGTTCCAAAGATGCTTTTGAATAGGAATAAATAGCCAGGAAGCAGGATCGTTACCACATTTTTTTTCATTCCATCAAAAAGACTATGACGTTGGTAAGAATTGTGATTGCAACTTGAAAGTGGGTCTTTCCAGAAAGCCTTGAGCGTCTTCTCAAATAGATTAGTGAGCAAGTGTGCTTGCCAGAGTTATACAGAGAAGTTAGCCACTGACGTTGTGTAATGTTGATTTGAAGCTTTCCATCCAACTTGGGCCTTAACAATGTGTTGAATCAGTTATCCAGGATTGAATGGCTTGTCATATGAAGAGCGTTTGATGGCTCTGGGCCTGTGTTTGCTGAAATTCCAAAGTGTGAGATAAGACCTCATTGAAACCTGTCGAATAGTGAAAGAGCTTAACAGAGTGGATGTGGAGAGGATGTTTCCTATGGGAGATTGTCCTAAGACCAGAGGGCATGGCCTCATAATGGAGGGGTGTCCTTTTAGAATGGAGATGAGGAGGTGTTTATTTAACCAGAGAGTGGTGAATCTGTGTTCTTTGCCACAGGCAGTTGTGTATTTTAGGTAGAGGTTGATAGATTCTTCATTGGTCAGGGCATGAAGGGATATGGGGAGAAGGCAGGAATTTGGGGCTGAGAGGAAAATTGGATCAGCCGTGGTGAAATGGCGGAGCAGACTGGATGGGTTGAAAGGCCTAATTGTGCTTCTGTATCTTAAGGTCTTATGCAAAATACTCACAGGAACCATGGTCTGACCTGAACAGCAGAAAGAACCCCTCTGTAGTAACAGCTAAAGGGATTGTGGAATTGTTGGAGACTGATTAGGAGGTGAGGTTTTTTTTTGTAGAACTGTATTTCTAAATTGTGTTGAAGTGAAAAATGCTTTTGTGTTGCTACTGGGGTTTGCTAGACTACAGCCACGAGAAGGTACGTGGCAGCAGGAGAACCCCTGGATGTGCTGTCAGGACTTATATTTCAGCCAAGGTTCCTACCAAGGTTCATAATCACCAAGAGGCAGAGTGAGCCCATGTGGATCACGACAGGTAGCCTGCTAGTTACACTCTTGTCACATATGTATAGCATAACAACAATCTCCAACAAGACATTGTCTTTCATCTCTCCTTAACATTCACAAGGATTACTATTTTCAAGTCTTTACCATCAAGATACTGTTAATCACTGTACACTAACTGAACAAATCAGGAGATTATTTCTGTGGCTGCAAGACCACCTCATAAGCATGGCATTACACAGGTATGAACAATTAATCCCAAATTTGGAAAGTTTTTCTGCCATCTTCAAATAGTAAGTCAGGCCTGTGAAGGAATGTTCTTGATGAGAACAGCACTAATTGCATTGAAAAATCTACCAGCTCCTGAATGAATGCAGCTGCTGCTGTACTGGAGAGTGTTCTGTATCCACATGGATAAGTGCAGCTCCAGCTGAACATGTAGAATGCTCCACTACATGGACAATGTTCTCTATTAGTCCAAGTCAATACAGCTCCTCCTAACCCTAAGGCACCTTAACTTTATCTTAGACAAGCTGCTAACTTATTAGCCATTCTGAAAAGTTTTATCATTGTCAGTGGTTACCATTAGCAGGAATGACGGTGACTGTAAATGTGGGGAGCTGATAGACATTTGACAGAGCACAGGTTATAGTAATTAAGTGGATAAATAGGATTTCTCTCAGAGCTAGCATTAACTTGATGGGCTGAATGACCACCTGTCAGCCATCTGGCCACACAATCAGCTATAAGATTACTTCTAAATTATATATAATGTTTTAAAATTATTAATGGGTTAAAATTCAAGAACAACTAGCAGCACAGTGAGAGCAACTTCAACAGCACAAGCATTGCAGTGGAATTAAGAAGATAGATCCTCATCACTTTCTCAAGAACAGTTTAGGATGATTAGTAAATATTGGCCTCAGTAACCATAATCCATGAGTGAATAAAATTGAACAGGAAGCAAAATTACATATGAACAGAATGTCTGTCATAGTTTCACTTGGCTTTTGATTATGTTAAGAGTTCAATTGACAAAAAAGGGTTTAATTAAATCGATTGTCCACACTGTATTTATAGTGAAAAATATACAAATAACAGCTGATTACCCTGGTCCATGGTCTTAGTGCATGTGTTTTGCATGCTTCCGTGAGTTCTAGTATTGGTGCTCCCCATGGTTTCAAATAAACTGGCAGAAAAAACTCACTGATGGTGGTGGAGGCTGAAAGTGCTCTTAGATCCTCATCCCTCCTTTAAAGCCTTATTCTAATTTTCTTCAGCCTATTTATCTCTGGTCCCAGTTGCTGCATTTTTTAAATACCTGATTCAAATATTTATTCTGATCCTTGTGGGGAAAAGAAGTAAACATTTTGGAAACTTTGCACAAACATGCAAAAATAAGACCGTTTGCTTTACAATCAGGTCTATAAAAAAGGGAGAATGTTCAAACTAAACCACTCAAACTTAACAGCAGTGAACTGCAATTGATTAAAGCACTCTTCCCATTTGTGCATGATTCTGAAATGAAGTGGCATGCAAACATTGAAACAAACATTGTTGGTAAACACTAAAAATAATTCTACTTAGCACTTTCATTGTGTTATTTTCATATCGCTATTGCTCTGTGTTATGGGCTTTTAAATTTATGGATTAGTTATCCATGTACTGCGACTTACATTCAACATTTGGAACACAATGCAGCTTTTTGAAAGATGTTTCAGGAGAAAACTAACACAAGTCTGGGCACAGATGAACAATGACTTGCACTTGCAAACCACCATTAAGCCTAGGAGTTTGATAAAAATGAATTCTAGGGGGGGAAAAAAAACATTTATAAGCCAAAGGAGACGTTAAGATATGTGACTAAGGGAAAGAAGTTTAATGGAGTACTTCCAAGAAGAGGAGAAATCGAACAACCCATGAAAATTCCAGAGCTAAAAGCCAAGAAGTCTGATGGCCAAGCCACAAACTGTGAAGCATAACAAAAGATGGAGACGCACTGAACTGTTCAAGGCATATTGAGCTCTGAGAGGTAAAGGAATAGAGAAATAAGAGAGAAGATTACATCTTTATGATGGAATTAGTATGCTTTTTAAAAGTCAGTTCATACCAATTGTCCTGGTGCCTTTCATTAAGAAATTAAAATCCAAAATGAAAACATTGGAAATGAGGAGGGAGCAATCAAGTTCACTAAGGCAGTAGCTGTAACTTGTTTCAAGTATTTCCACATGATTTGGAAGCTCATATGCATATCTTTGCGCAAATTACTAAGCCATTGTCAGAGTTGTCCAAAATCTTACCAACTTACCTTGCAGATTTAATGAATGATTCAGTCTATTCTATAATTAACCAATAACCCAAAGTCAGATGTGTAAAATGTGTATTTGATGAGCTGTGATCTTTTAAAGAACATTGCAATGGTGACACAGAGATCTGTAAATCTTGACTTCCATCAAAACATCTAACAGCTTCGAGTTTATAGGGATGTATTCTTCAGCTAGGAGACTATTTCCCATTTCTCACCATTCAATATAAAATGAGAACGCTTAAATAATTAGAATTTTGAAAGAAAAATTAACAATTATATCTCTCATGCAAATTTCAGTTTTTATCTAATGAAGTAGGAAAATATGGATTGGATTTAATTTTAATATAGTCACTGTTTCATTTACAATCAGTAATGATTTTCTGTTGTGTGGAATAAATTGTATTCTCATTGTTCAAGTATTTATATACTTTAAATTGTTTAAATTGTCTAATAAGCTAGCATTAATCATAGACTCTAATAGAATTGTGTTTAGCACTGAGAAATATAAATACAGTAACTATTACAAAATTATTCTATGTTGTGGACTTATTACAAGCAATGCATTATTATAAGTAGAAATTTGCAGACTATCCAAACTTTTTAAGTTTGATTGCATGCCTGATGATTATTATCAACTAGACACAGAGTCGATGCCAGTTACATCAGAACCAGCACATTTTAGCCCAATTTAGCAGTTGCCCTGATTACCTGAAATATCAGCAAAATAGTATATGCATTTAAAAAAGCAAATTAATTTTAACTGAGTAACAAATTATGTGCTTGAATGAAATACAGAGCAAATGAGAACACTACCAACCCTACTACAGTAGTGTAAAACTATGTTTTAGTTCCAAATAGTTATTGATGGAGGAATTAATCCAGTATATGCTGCTGTATTCTTTTGACTGATTGTAAATGAATAAAATCAATGCCAACATCTAGTGCAGATAGTGGACTTCTTCAGACAATGCATCCTCCAAATCTTCATCTTCATTTTCACAACAACATTCAAGAGCATTGTTAATACCTTCTAATTCTTTGCAGTTCCGAACTTGCTGAAGAAAATGAAATTGTTTCATTTTCACTCCTTGGCTATTTATGGCATCCCAAAGCCTGAAGGCTTGAAACCGCAGTGAGCAAAACAGTTCTTAATTGTCTTGCTGTTTATTTCTCACCGACTATCACTGGGAAAAATCATTGCTTTTTGAACACAAACATATGCAACTGACACTTTTTTGAAAGGGTTTCTCTAAGCAAGGTGTAGTGTCTAATGGGCAAACAAGTGCAGGTATGCAACGCTCTTAGAAACTTCTGTACAACAGTATCCTGTACAAATTAAGCAGCAAAGTGCCTATAAAATGTATTCCCGCCCCCCCTCCACCACTGTCTTGGAAGTTTTCATGTTTTATTGTTTTACAACATTGAATCACAATGGACTTAATGTGGCTTTTTTGACACTGATCAATAGAAAAAGACTCTTTCATGTCAAGGTGTAAACAGATCTCTACAATTGGATTGAGGCCTGGACTCTGAGTTGGCCACTCCAGGACATTAACTTTGTTGTTTTTAAGCCTTTCTTGTGTAGCTTTGGCTTTATGCTTGGGGTCATTGTCTTGGTAGAAAGCAACTCTTCTCCCAAATCTCAGTTCTCTTGCAGACTGCACCGGGTCTTCCTCCAGGATTTCCCTGTATTTTGCTGCATTCATTTTACCCTCTAATCTTCACAAGACTTCCAGGGCCTGCTGCAGTGAAGCATACCCATTGCATGATGCAGCTACCTCCATGCTTCACGGTAGGAATGGTGTGTTTTTGATGATGTGTGGTGCTTGGCTTATGCTGAACATAACATGGACAAGGAACATGAATTCTTATCTCATGATGGGCGGGGGGGGGGGGGATGTATATAAATAATTAAATACATGTGGAGGTAAATATGTTAGATAAATGACAATGTAAGTGATGAGTATTATGAAAATATTGTCAAAAAGATATATGTTTCACTGCTAAATTTGAACAAAGAAAATGTGCCATGCTTTTGTAGTCCAGTCCATATGCAACACCAAGTTCTTCAGTGTGGTGGACACAAAACTCTCATCAGCAACAGTTAAGCAGTCCACTAAGCTAGGGAGAATTATAGATGGACAACTTATGGAGACCTTGCCCTTGACATCTACAACTCATGAATAAATATTTTTTAAATTACCTGTTTCAATTGTCACGTATTCAGGCAACAATAAATATATGAGATCGGCAAGGGTTTCTTATAACAAACAACATGTTTATTAAACACAGAAAACAAACCCCCCAAAAGTAAACAAACACTACCGTAACCGGAAACAGCTGCTGAGCGGCAGCCCAAACAGTTCGTAAAGTGATATTCCAAAACAGTTCTTTAAAGTGGTATTGCCAAAAGTTCGATATGCTCACAGTCCATTTAAAAGGAGAGACTTTACAGGACGATTTGAATTCTCTTTCACGTCACTTGGCTTCGATCCCTGACGTCGAACTTCCCACGAAGAATTCACGAAACAGAACGGCTTAAAGGCACTGACCTTTCCTTCTCCACTACCTTCAACCCTTTCTAGTTAAACCTAGGGATTAACACGAAGATAGTCAACGAAATCCTTCCAAATAAGGATCAAACAAAGGTCGCCCCCGTTTCACCGTAGAAAGCGACTCTCCTCGATCTTTAACTTCCAACTTCGAATCTTCACTCTCCTCTAATTTCCTCGAACTAACAGAATCATAAAGAACCTGCTGGCAATAACCTTTTAAACTTTAGGAATTAAATAAAAACTTCATCCTTCAACTAAACTGCGTCATCTCTTAAAACATGCAGTGGCATGAAGTCAACCTGGCAAATCTAGCCACAAACTGCCCCTCCTCATAGGGTGGGGTCTACCTTTTATAACCTGTAAAAAAAACCCGTCACATGATCTCTACTGGCGGGAAAATGACATCATTCCACCATCACAAGACCATCACCTCAAGTCCAGTACAGCTTCAACCCCAGTCACATGACAAGGGCTCCACTGTCATGTGTCACGAGTACGTAACACAATTTTCTTGTAGCAAATATGCCAATGCAGCAGACTTTTGTTTCTGAAAAACACGTCAGTTCTTTCTACAATTTGCATTTACAGGCAGGATAACAATGGGACCCGTATCTGATCAACCTGTACTTCTTAAGCTTCCTTCCTCTTTGGGGAAGTGTGCTGGTTCAGTAGGACACAGCTGTGTTATTTCAGTTTGAACACTTCCATATTAATTTGCTGCACTTTGTTTGTCAAAAGGACTCCTTTGAACATACAGAAATCTCCTTTTCCTATCTCATAAACTGATGATAATCCTGTGCATAGGAGATCATGAGAATGACTATTTTGCTAAATGAAAATGTTATTCCATTGTAATGAAAACTCAAAATTCAATTGTAGGCGTATTGTTGGGGAAGTGTAGGAAACCTTAACAGCACCAGAACCAAAATGAATAAGTTTTTGGTTGAGAAAAGTGGAAGTATTTATGTTTCTACAATATGAATTACAGTAATAATAACAAGAAATTTACCCACTTCCAACTGAAATTAAATGATTGATTTTTATGTTTAGGTTCATTGATACTGGTAATTGTTTAAACTAAAATATATTTATCTTGTTAAGAAGGCTTTTCTCAGTGTAAGCAATCCTTGATCAAGTGTATTCTTAATATCTTCAGTACATTAAAAGATGCATTTCACTTTCATGGGGTAATATGTATGAATGTGGTTATTGCAAAAAGAAGAAAGGCTTGTGTTCTGGTTCTTACAGAATCTTATCTATAAGCAATTTACATTTCAAATGTAATTGACTCAGTTACTGCTGCTGCCTAATACAGGTATAAATGTCTTCAGAAGCCATGCAATAGCTATGTTACAACCTATGGTTTTTCTTTCAAAGAGTGAACACAAGATAATAGGAGCAGAAGTAGGCCTTCAGGCCCAGCAAACCTGTCCCACCATTAAATGTGATCCTGGTCTAAACACCTTTTCTGTGTCTGTTTCCCATACCCCTCAATTCTTTGATTTATCAAATAGTTATTTACCTCCATTTTAATAATTCAGCCTCCACTGCCTGCCAGGGCAAAGAATTCCAGAGATTCACCACCCTCTGCATTAAGAAATTTCTACATGCATCAGTTTTGAATGACATCCCTCATCTTGTAGATGTATCCCTTTGTTTGAGAGTCTCCCTGTACTCTGTCAAGCCCCTTTAACGTCTTGTATGTTTAAAGTCACCATTCACTCTTCTAAGCTCCTAGAAGTACAGGCCCAAGCTACTTAGTCTTTCTTGGCAGGACAACCCTCTCATCCTATGAATTAGCCTGGTAAATCTCCTTAGTACCAAAAGGTTCAGAGGTTCATTTATTATCAAAGTATACAAAAGCAGAAATAGCTCATAAACCCCAAATCCCTCCTCCTGCACAAAAAAACGAGAAAGATTGGACAAAAAAAAGGATAGACTATAAAAAACAATAAGACTGGGGGGGTTGGGGGGGGGAGTCTACAGTCCAAGTCCATACCCAAAACACGGAAAACCTGGTTAACATTCTCCAGGCTCTCCCCTTCTCTGGTAGCAAAGTGACTCCACCAGCGATCAAAAAGCAGGCAGCCAGTGCTCACCTTATACACTCGCCTCAATGTTTCAATCTCCCTCGTTGCTTTAATCGGCGAACCATGGAAGCTTTAATTGGTAGAATGAAGGTAAACACTGGCTCGCAGCCTGTCTGCCATGAGGTTTGCACACACTGGCCTCTGTCTCCCATAATGCTCTTGGAGGCTGTAGAGCGCTAAAACACACAAATGATTTCCAAACTTCTGCATTCGTCTGGATATTTCAATCTCCCCCGTCGTTTTAATCGGCAAAATTGAGTCAAAGATTGGCTCATGCCCTGTCCCACAGCCAGCCTGTCATGAGGTTTGCACATGCTCCCTCTATCTCCCAGAACCCTCTCCTTGTCAAATGCATTTTGGAAATCTGACATCAACTCTCCCTATTGCATCCTCATAGAATTCAAGTTGTCTTGGTTTAATTATATTCAGCTTTCCTAAATTAATAGTTATTTCCCCTTTGATTTTTGACTGTAGCATCTTGAGAATAATAGCTATCATACTAACTTTCTTGAACAATAGAGTCATATTGGCTCTTTTCCATTTTCCTGGAGTACAGCGAGCTATGAAAATTTTCAACTAATGGATTCACTATCTCTGCAGCCACATCAATCCTTGGTGAGTTATCCACCTTTATCCCCTTGAGTTTGTCCAATACTTCATTCCTTCCAAATGGGATTTTTGTAAGTACTTCCACATTGTTTGAAGTTAGCTTGTCTTAATATTTTGGGGATATTGACAGTGCCATCTGTTGTTGAAAGTGATGCAAAAAATTTACTTAATCCAATTGACATTTATTGTTTTGCTGTTATTAATTCACCAGTCTCATTCGCTAGAGGCCCCTTATTTAACTGCCCTCCTTCTATTTATATATCCATGGAAACTTTTTATACTATTTACAGGTTTTCCCTTAAAAATCATTTTGTGCTTTATAAGCATTTAAGTCTTACATAGACCGTAGAAATTTACAGCACATTACAGGCCCCACGGCCCACAATGTTGTGCCAATCATGTAACCTACTCTGGAGACTGCCTAGAATTTTCCTAGCGCATAGCCTCTATTTTTCTAAGCACCATGTACTTAGAAGCTTCTTCTAAGAGGATCTTACAAGATCCTATGTATATGCTTCCACCACCGCCGCTGGCAGTGCATTCCACACACCCACCACCCTCTGTATGAAAAACCCTTGACATCCCCTCAGCACCTATTTCCAAGCACCTTAAAACTATGCCCCTTCATGTTAGCCATTTCAGCCCTTGGAAAAAGCCTCTGGCTATCCACATGATCAATGCCTCTCATCATCTTATACACCTCTATCAGGTCACCTCTCATCCTCTGTCACTCCAAGGAGAAATGCCCAAGTGCTCTCAACCTATTCTCATGAGGTACACCCTCCAGTCCAGGCAATGTCCTTGTAAATCTGCTCTGCTGAGTCCTAAATTTTCCCAGTCCTCTGATCTTACTACACTATCGTCCTACTTTGTATGCCTACTTTTCTATTTAACATTATCATTTACTTCCTTCGTTAACCATTGGTCATGCATCTTTCTCACAGAACTATCATGGATTGATATTCCATTATAGGCTTTTTGGACAAACTAGCTATTAAAATTGCCCTTATTAAAATTTAAGACACCAGTTATGGATCAATGGTGTTCATTCTTAAATTGCATTTGGTATTATCTTTTTGTGGTCACTAATTTCTTGGGCATCTGCAATCAGAAGATCCCTTGAATAATTTTTCCTCATTACACAAGAACAGATATAAGATAGCCCATTCTCAGGTAGGCACTGCAATGAATGGCTCTAAAAAGCAATCCCTGATACGTTTCTGTGGTGAACTATGTGCCTGTCTGGACACGCCCCCTGCTGACCGCTCCTGTGGCTCCTCCCACAGGCCCCTGTATAAAGGCGATCTGAGGCCTGACACTCGGCCTCAGTCTCCAGGACATAGTATGATGGACACTCACTCCTGGTTCCTTCTTCCAGTCAATAAAAGCCGATATCTCGCCTTACGTCTCAGTGTGAGTTATTGATGGTGCATCAATTTCACAATTGTTTCTCTATGATACCCTTGCCAGTTTGGTTCATCCAGTTAATTCAAGATTGGTCATTGTCATTTCCTGTACACAAGTGTAATGAAGAATGAAACAGTTGTCTATTTGCATGTTGATTAAACTCTCCCATGATAATTACAGTTTCCTTCAAACATACGCTTGATATTTCCCCACTTATGTTCTCAGCTATTCCAAGGTCATACTTTAGAGGTCTGTTAAACAACTGCCACCTGTGTTTTCCTTCCCCTGCTCTGCATGGTTTCAACCCAAGCCAGTTCCATGTCACTCTCCACAGCCTTCATATTGTCACTTAGCACTGCTCTGGTATTTTCTGTGATTAACCATGTCACACCAGCTCATTTCAGCTTTGGCCTGTTCTTTTGAAACAGCATGTAACCTAAGATATTGAGCACCCAGTGATTATGTTCTGTCAAATCTATTACATCATGCTGAGGCTTCTCACATTCCAACCCTTGATGAGTTTGTTCAAAACTTGGTTGGCTGTGTTCTAATTTATAGCAAGTTCTTTTCACCCACTTCTCCTGTTCCAGCTACTTAACATCACTGTCTTGTCCAACAATATAACAAGTTTAAAATTTCTCTTTTATTTCAGAATTGTCCAAACCCAAATCATTTCCTGTCTCTAACTCCTTTTAATTTTACTACTTACCAAGCTCTTTCCCAGGCAACCCAACCAGGATTGATCAGGCCCAGCTTGTGTTTATCCCATGGACCAAGATAATGAGAGGCATGTAATTCTGAGGGTTATGGTATTTTAAACCTCAGTACCTGGCATCTGCATGACTGGGATTGGCTGAGTTAAATTAACAGTGTCTACTGGAGATTCTGTACAACTCCACCTTGTCAATGAGTTTAGTGGTGACTTGTTTTCTGTGGACCCAGCTTGAGCTTAACTTATTGGTTCTCTCTCGTCTTGCGGATACCTCGGCTTTTTTATTGACATTTCATGGACCAGGAGAATGAAGAGCGTGTTATTGGGAGGTTAGGTACAGAGTATGTGGGCAGTGAACGAATCATCCCTCTTGTGCTTCTTGATCTCATCACTCGAGATTCAGTGTCACGCAACCCTGCCACTTTAATCTGGTCCAACACTTGCCTTTATTGGATCTTGCTCCTCCTTACACAAATCATTGGGTTTGTTTGGATGTGGCCAGGGTTAATCAGGTTGCGCCAAGGGTTATCAGGGGGGTGTGCCCCCTTGGACTTTAGGATTAGGTTTGAGGGTAGGGCTGGTGGATGTTTATGTGTGGCTGGAAGGGATAAGGTTGTGGAGTTTAGGGTGGTGAGGTATGCGGGGCTCTGGTGGATAGGGTAGTGCAGTGGCTGTGGGTTTGTGGGGGTGTGACTATGCTATTCAAATTCAGGTCACTGTGTGGCTCTTACTTCAATCATCCATTTGTCTGTTTAAAGATAGCATTTGGAATTTTCTTTCTATACTCTCACCCTTTTAAAAATGTCTAAAAAGTATCCCAATGTCTTAATTGACTTACAGGTTTCCCCCGCAATCTGAAGGTAGAGCGTTCCTATGAAACTGTTTGTAAACCAAAATGTCGTAAAGCAAAGAAGCAATTACCATTAATTCATATGGGAAAAATTTTTGAGCGTTCCCAGACCCAAAAAATAACCCACCAAATCATACCAAATAACACATAAAACCTAAAATAGCACTAACATATAGTAAAAGCAGGAATGATATGATAAATATACATCCTATATAAAGTAGAAATATTATATGTCTGGTGTAGTTTCAGTTATCAAAATCGGGAAGACAGCGAGCCAATGTCAATTTGGAGGAAAAAAAATTGGCGCATACACACGTACACGCATGTGCAAATAACTGCCCGCACAACGTTTCAGAGTCATTGTAGTCTTTCTCAGGGTAGACACACATATAAAGTGGGCGTCTTTTTTTCGTAAAAGTGAAAATCCTCTTTGGTTAGCGAAAACAGGTATTAATGTAGGTCTTTACGAGTTGTCGTAAAGCGAACGTTCGAAAAATGGGGTACACCTGTACTGTTTTATTTGTAAATTCTCCTTTTCAGTGCCTTGACTTACAGTATTTTATTAGACCACATCCACTTTAAAATGGTGATATTGTTGCTTAGTAATAATTGTAGCTTTCATCGGGGCAGGGCCTTCACATGCTCCATTATTTTCACTTTATCCTTTACCTGTATCCTTTAAAATTGTTCCAATTGTTGACTGACTGTAGCCTAATGCTTTTCCAGTGACTGATGGCATTTCACCTCTTTCTGATCGCTTTATTATTATCACTTTATTTTCAATCGTGATTGTTTTCCGTCAATGGAACAGAAAACTGTGGATTCAGCAGTAGCCATGGGCCCTCTGCTCCCCCGGGTCCTAAAGTACACACGCACTGAGACAGGTTAAATAGGACAAGTGGGGGCAGTGCTGACTGGAAAGGTGGGGGAGGGGGAGGGGTGAATCTTGCTGAGAAATATTTAAACCAAATACAAAGTTACACACTCAACACAGTGTTAACGGCAACGACTTAAAATGGCAGACTGCGTTCTCCTCCCTCTGTTCGTAACTTGGGCAGTGCCTATATGCTTACCTTTATTATTCAGGCATAGAATATAAATGTATATTGTATATTATATTGTAATACTGCTATATTGTAACTCTGTATAAAAATGGTTAGATTGCACGAGGACTACTGTGTGCAGCTCTGGTTGTGACATTATATTAAGGACGTTGTTGTACTCAAGAGAGTACAGAGAATTTAACCAGGTTGCAATCTGGATTGGAGTTCTTGCGTTATGAGAGATCGAATAGGTTGGGCTTGTTTTCTCCAGAGCAAAGGGGTGGGGTGTGGGGTGACACCACAAAGGTTTTTACGATTACATTAGGGTAGATAGTTAAACTATTTTTTCCCATGATGGGATCTCAAAAACAAGAGGACGTAGGTTTAAAATGAGAGGAAGGAGTTTTGAAGGGGATTTGTGTGGTAAACCCCTCACCCCACAGAGAGAGGGTGCTATCTGAAATGCACTACGAGGGTGGCAATGGAATTGAGAGAAGTTTAGGGAAGGCATGGGAAGATACAGACCCAGCGAAAGCAGATGGACAAAAGATCAACATGGAGATCGTAGCCTTATTCCTGTGCTATCAAGTAGGAAATTCAGTGTTGAATGACATGAATTTAGCCTAAGGGTTTCTTTTTAATCAGAAGTTGTGTTCAGTGTGTGTTCTTTTCTGCAGAAATATTTGTGTCAGACATCCTTTTGAACTGAGTTCTTCATAAAACTCTCATTTCTTATATTCCTTGGATGATTATAAGATTATTTTTAGACATTAATGCTAGTGCTTTGGCTATTAAATGATTGGATGAATATGCAAATATGTTTATGAAGTACTTCAATTCTACATTTTACGATAATCACCCATGCAATGTGTTTCTTGTGTATTCATGAATGAATATATTCTGTTGAATGATTATGGGGGTTCAAGGAGCAAGTTAAAGATATTCATAGTTGAAGAAAAATAATCCAATCAGCTACTGAAAAGCAAAAATTGAATCCTATATGCCACTTAAACACATACCCCTATTTTTCATTTTGCTAGTTCTAATGAATGTTCATTGTCTAGAAATATTAATTTTGTTTCTCTGTCCACTGATGCTGCCTATCTTCCGGGTATTTTCCACATTTTGTTTTTCCAGTCAGCAGCTAAATTGTGGGGAACTAATTTAGTCTGAGACCAAATTGTCTGAGTACAAAATTCCCACAGTAGCACAGTTTACTAAAGCTCAATTTAAACCAACCAAATATATAACAATTGAATTGAAAGTTGGCTTGATTTCACCCAGAATGGGAAAAAGCAATTAAGAATTGGACTTGGGTTATGTTTGGGGAAAATCTTTTGTAATTTGGAGGGGGAAAGAGAAGATTGGCATAAACAAAGAAGCATGCTTAATTAAGAAGCATAATTTGGATGACACGCAACACATTTAATGTAACTGCTGCTCTGTGACTGTGGAATTCCTCCTGTGGTTCTGGTTTCCCCCCACATTCCAAAGATGCTACTGTAAATTGTTCCTCATGTACTGGAACTGGAGAGAATAGGATTAGTGTGAATGGGTGCCTGATGGTCAGGGTAAATGCAATGGGTTGAAGGACATGTTCCATGCTGTATGAACATATGGCTTTGTTTAAAATCTTATAAAATTAATTAGCTTTCTGAGACTGAAATTCCCGTCTGCCACCAGTTTGAAATTCTAGAGAATGTCAAACATAGTGGAAATTCTAGAGAAGTTATGGTTTCAGTTAAATATAGAATAGTATCAAATCTTCCTTTCATTTATTCTGGATACATCACACAATAACTGCAATAGCTAAGATAATGAAGTTATTTCATTTAGATTTATCGTTTCGTCTATGCCCTATGGTAAGAATCACTTGCTTTTTCTTGGCTTTTAAGGGCAGCTAAGGTACAGCAGCCTCCTCTTGCTATGTCTGGGGATATAATGGGTGGTGTGTCAGTGGGATTCCCACTCCACAAACCAGAGGTATCGTGGAAAGCAGCTAACAAATGAACTTTTGAACACTCAGACTGCTCAAGCCTAAATCTTTTCCGAAAATCATGAATATATTTATTGTAGGACCAACCAAAAGACATCATCAGAGCCTCAAAATCAAATGAGTGAGAAAGTAAATATTTGTAGATCATTTCAGGGAATGAAGCCCAAACAAATAACAGGCCTGTCAGACCATTTTTGGAAAATAATATTTAATCTGAATGTTGGTAGTTATTAGATTTATCTTGGTGTTGGTTGTTTTAGGAGCAAAATGTATCCCAACTGTGCACAGAACACATGTCAAATAGAGCCCAAAAAACTTATAACAAAATATATACTTAAGCCATTGAATGTGCAACTTTTTAAACTAAACTATACAAATGTTAGGCTGATGTTATTAGTTATTGGATGCAGCTGTTTTAAATGTGTAGTCTGCGCTCGTAACCTATTCAAAAAGCTTGGACAATGGGAACACTTTGCTGTTGCTGCACTCGGGGGTAAGTTAACAGTAGGTGCTAGAGTCACTTAGTGAAACATGTAAACGTAACGTTAATGCACTAAAACTGATTTAGTATCTTTCCGATCTCTATTTTTTTTCTTTTCTTGCCTTTTGGAATTCCCTTTAAATATCTTTTAACCAAATTTATGTTTTTAAGTAGCATACTTGTGTCTTCAAAAACATAAGAAATTCTGGTCCTAAAGAAGGGTCTCAGCCCAAAACGTCATCTGTTTATTCTTTTCAATAGACACTCCCTAACTCACTGAGCTCCTCCAGCATTTTGCGTGTGTTAGTTGTCTTCTGTTGTTATGGGGATTAAAGTTGTTTGAGGAGATTTTCACAGACAAGAGGAAATCTGCAGATGCCTTGTGTGTGTTGCTTGAGGAGATTTTCATTCTTTTAACTTCAAAAATTTTCAGGACAATATGGAAATCTATCTGTAGTGAAGTAATAAAAAGTGAAATTGCACCTTGGAAATTTGTCTTAAATTTTGACAAAACTGTAACAAAATTCATCAATAGATCTGGTTTATTTGTAATTGTAAAAGTATTTAATTGTTATGACTATAATAATTGCAGAATCAAATTCATAATTCGAAATGTTTTATCATGTGCTTTAGCTACTAGAACATTGCTGGATTTTTTATTTATTTAGACGATAAACTGATGTGATGGATAGCTTCCTGCACTGTTTAATATAGGTTTAAACCTGTATGGGTGAAATATGTCTGCCTGTGCCTCTAACTGGCTTATTTTTGGAGCAATCGCAAAATAATTCCCCAAGTATTGTGTTTAGTTCTAAATGTTCCAGGCATCCTCAGTTCTTTTAAATAGTAGTTGACATTATACTGGACATGAAATCCATTTAGTATTCAGCCAGATGTATGTAATTTCATGCTCAACCTAAATGCTAAATCAGTATTTATTGTCACTTTCCTATTCAAAAATAGATATATAATTAACCTCTGATTTTTCTTCAATTCTCACTCATTATTATCTTCACTTTTTTCTCCAAGATGTTTTAAAACATTGTCATATTCACCTAGCCACCCTGGGTATGAACTGATGGACTGAATGGCTTAAACTGCTGTAAATTTCCACGGATCTATGGATTAGAATTCTAAATTATTTGTAATGTTCTGCTTGATACTCAAACTCTTTAATATCAGTTTATTTCTTTAGAAATCAACAAGGAATGATTGTAAAACTGAATGACTGCAAGATCCAGTTGCATGGGGGGGGGGGGGGGGTGTTGAGTCCCTGCTCACAACCAAGCCTTTTATATATATCACAAACAAGAATCTGAACACAACTCCCTGAAGCACACCACTGGTCACAGACTTTCAATCAACACAGCAACCTTCCATTACCTCCCCTGTCTCCTGTCACCACACCAGTTTTCAATCCAATTAACTAGTCTACCTTGGATTTCTCCTCCACCGATGTAAGGCTCACTAGCCTGTAGTTCCCTGGCTAATCTCTGCTACCCTCCTTAAACAACGGAGTGATATTTGTTCAATTGCAGTCCTCTGTACCTCACTTGCCCATCACCACAGTAGATCTACAAGGGATGCAAACTCTCTGGGTCTCCACTCAGCCTTGAATCACTCGGACAACAGCAATACCTACGTCAGGCTGCTGTTTGTTGATTACAGCTTTTTTTACTGAAGCGAGGTTTGATGTCTTAGGTTTTGTAGATGGGAAATAATGACTACATTGAATCATGTGAACGCTTTACAGTTTATCGATTTGAATATTAAATCTTTTGTAATTATCTTTTATGTGTTTTTCCTGTGAAAGTGGACTTCACTTACATGATGTTCTGCATTTAGAAATATAGCAGTCTTGATGATCTGGAAACTAGATGAAGCTGTATTTGTTTATAGGAAATGAAATATA
This sequence comes from Hypanus sabinus, assembly GCF_030144855.1. Lineage (NCBI taxonomy): Eukaryota > Metazoa > Chordata > Chondrichthyes > Myliobatiformes > Dasyatidae > Hypanus > Hypanus sabinus. The sequence goes on from NC_082722.1 coordinate 49,909,263, forward strand.
GGACAAAGCAGGGCAGGATTTACACAGTGAACAGTGGGATACTGAGGAGAGTGGTAGAACAGAGTGACCTGGGAATTCAGATCCGAAAGTCCTTGAAAATGGCATTGTCACAGTTAGATATTAATTAATTCAAAAACAGCTTTTGGCACGTTGGCCTTCATAATTGTTGGAATGTTATGTAAAGGTTGTATAAGACATTGGTGAGGCCTAATTTGGAGTATTCTGTTCAGTTTAGTCACCTACCTACAGGAAAGATATCAATAGAAAGAGTGCAGAGAAAATTTACAAGGATGTTGCCAGCCCTTGAAGACCTTAGTTATTGGGAAACATTGAATAGTTCAGGACTTTATTCCCTTGAGCATAGGAGAATGAGGGGAGATCTGAGGGAGATACAAAATTATGAAAGGTGTATAGACAGGGCAAGTGGCGGCAAGATTTTTCACTGAGGTTGGGTGAGACTAGAACTAGAGGTCATGGGTTGAGGGTGAAAGGTGAAATGTTTAAGGGGAACTTGAAGGAGAACTTCTTCACTCAGAGGGTGAGAAGTGTGGAACAAGCTGCCAGCGGAAATGATGGATGTGGATTCAATTTCAATATTTTTGAATAATTTGGATAAGTACATGGATGGGAGCGGTACAGAAGGCCATGATCTGGGTGCAGGTCAATGGGACTAGGGAGAATAATAGTTTGGCTGGACTAGATGGACCAAAGGGCCTGTTTCTGTGTTGTAGTGTTCTATAACTCTGACTTCATGAATGGGTGTCAAGTTCTTCAACATACATGGCAGTGAGTATGCATGCATTTTATACTATTGTGCATGGTAATGGTAAAAATATTAAACTAAATGTCCTTTGCACGTACATGGAGTTTAATGGCTGTTTTAGCACCACTTTGTAAAATCAGATAGTTCTGACAGCAGCCTGTGATCGGCTAATAGCATTCAGAAAGACCATGTCCATGTATCATTTAACCATGGGCCACTGTTGGTCTTTTTAAAGAACTGTGGGGTCATGGTTATATGTGGAATTGAAAGACAGAGAACCATTTGTCTCTGCCTCACATTAAAACAAATAATTTCAGTCATTGCTTGCACATCATACCTTCCCCACCCCAACACAATCAACTCTCTTCTTCCATCACTTTCTATAGCAGTCATCCTTGTTCTCAACCTCTTTTTCCTGATCACTTTTACCCTCCCAGTGTGGCCCCTCTGTAACAAAATTTAAAACACACAATGAAGAGCAAGAGGGATGAAAAAGGTAATTAAAAAGTAAACATTTTAATAAAAAGTAATCAATAACTAATGAAACAAAAAGAAGGAAGAATGGACCCGGACCCAAGAGTTCTGGGGATGGGAATGACTGAGAGGAATAAGAAATACAAGGGGCAAGGCGTTGAAATGATGGTGCCCCGGGCTGAGTCTTGACTGGAGAAATATTGCAAGATTAACAGCAATTAGAATCCAAATCAGATTTATTAACACTGGTATATGTTGTGAAACTTCTTGTTTTGTGGCAGCAGCACATTGCAATACACAATAATAGAAAAACTATAAATTACAAGAAAAATGTTTTAAAAAATTAATGTAAATAAGTACTGCAAAACAAAATTGAGGTAGTGTTCGTGGGCTCATTGTCCATTCAGAAAACTGATTGGTGGAGGGAAAGAAGCTGTTCCTAAAGAGTGTGAGTGTATGTGTGTGTGTGTGAGAGAGTCTCTCTCTCTCTCTCTCTCTCTCTCTCTCCCCCTCCCTCCCTCTAGCCTTTTTTTTCCCTCAGGCTCCTGTACCACCTCCTTGATGGTAGCAATGAGAAAAGAGCATGTTCTGGATGCTGGAGAGACTTAATGATAGATGCCACCTTTTTGAGGCATCACCTTTTCAAGATGCTCTCAGTGTTGGGGAGTCTAGTGACCATGATATTTGCAACTTTCTGCAGCTTTTACAGTCCTGTGCAATTGCTCTTCCATAGCAGACAGTGATGTTATTAGTTAGGATGCTCTCCACAGTACATCTATAGAAATTAGTGAGAGTCTTTAGTGTCATACCAAGTCTCCTCAGATTCCTGATTAACTAAAGCCATTGTTGTGCCTTCTTTGTAATTGCATCAATACAGTGGGCCCAGGATAGACCTTCAGAGATGTTGACATCTTGGAACTTGAAACTGTTCACCTTTTTCCACTGCTGATTCATTGATGACGATTGGTGTGTTCCTTCAACTTACCCTTACTGAAGTCCGCAATTAATTCCTTGGTCTTACTGACGTTGAGTGCAACGTTGTTATTCCAGCACCACTCAACCAATTGATTCTATTTCACTCCTGTATGCCTCCTCGTCTTCATCTGAAATTCTGTCAGCAATAGTTGTGTCTTTGGCAAATTTATAGATGGTAAATAGCCACACAGTCATGAGTGTAGAGAGAGTAGAACAGTGGGCTAAGCATGTATCCTTGAGATGCACCAGTGTTGATTGTCAGCGAGGGGGAGATGTTTTCACCGAATGTGGTCTCTCAATGAGAAAGTCGGGGATCCAGTTGTAGAGGGAGGTACAGAGCCCATATTTTGAAACGGAGGGTATGATGGTGTTGAACGCTGAGCTGTAAGTAATGACTAGCAGCCTGATATAGGTATTGCTATTATCCACGTGATCCAAGGTCACTTGGAGCGCCAGTGAGATTGCATCCACTGCAGAACCTATTGTGGTGATAGTCAAATTGCAGCAGGTGCAGGCCCTTGCTTAGGGAAAAGTTGATTCTAGCCATGATTAGCCTCCCAAAGCACTTCATCATAGGAGATGTGAGTGACTTGATTTAACTCTAACCATTTATAACTAAATCTTCTTCATTTCAGGGATCACTGGCTAGTTATTTCACGATCAGCTGGCTTATAGGTGAAGTTTTTAAAGTAAGTGAAGCAATAGTCAAAGCTGGTTAGGAAATATTCTAATATGAAAATGATGGGTTTCAGAAACCAAGACTGAAAAATCCATTGCTGTTCATGCTAATTTCTTGCTCTCAGCCTTTAAGATGTTCCCTGCTGGAAAATGTTACAGAAAATACAATTTGAAAAGAGTTGCTCAAGAAGGTTGAATATATCCACTCAATGTTTTCCTTTTCTTCATTACCTTGGCCATTCACACAAACATCTTTCTATAACCAAAGACAAAGACTTTCATTTTCTGCACATTGAGTGATTCTTTTTCATAACCAGCTTCCTCACAGTGTAGACAAAGATCTGCTTTGTCCTGCTGCTTTGATTATTCTTTCTTTCTTCATTGTTTTGTTTAAAGACTTCCTGATGAGCTAGCTGAGATCAGAAATTAACTAGTTGGTGATCTCTGATAATTTAACCATTTATCACTAAGGACTGACATGTACTGTGCCGCTCAGAAGAAATGAAAGACAATACCCTGCATCAATTCTCATTGAACAGATGAATTACTATGACAAAGTGGCCAGACAGTTTGATTTGCAACTAGAGTGCCCTAACTTTACCTTGTTACAATCCACAGTTATTTTATTGATCTCATGGTTATGCCATATTCTTCAGTAAATACTGTTCAACTTCAAGAGAACACTAGCCTAGAAATTGGATCATATTATATCCAAATTTATGTTTCGAGTATATAAAAATTATTTTATATGGAATAGCATTTATATGGCAATTTTATTTTGGCCAGAGCCAACATAAATAAATCTCAGTGTTTTACACACAAATGCTGTAGAAAAATCCCTTTCAAAAAAGAGCTTTGTCCTATTTGTTACCTCTCTAATGTTCTGCCTCCCAGAGTAAGCTTTCTGTCGAAACAGACGCTCCCGCTATTGAAGGACATGACTGGTCTGTTTCAGAAATTATAATGTATTTTTCCAAGGTCCATAGAGTGTGCTTAGTCTGAGAGTGAGTGCTTTCTCCCACAGTTAGCTGCTGAACTACTCATTCTGTGCATCATCACTCTTACTGCAATCAGTTAAAACCTCAGTTTGGGCACTTAGTGTTACTAATCAATGTCACTTCTCTCTCTACAACAAAAAGTTGTAATTTGGCTTAAATAATATTACATTGGAATAGTGCTAGTATCTTGAGAACTGTTTCACCCTGCAGCCTTGGCTGACAGACAATCGCAGATGTCTGGCCTCAGTTGTCATTTTCTGAGTCAGTTTTTTGTATGGTCTGAGAAGGATTCTGCTCGGCTTGAAAATTGAATCAGTGGGAAGCGTTTGGGACATTGCTCATCCAGCAGGAGAGAGCAGAATTCCCAACACCATAAAACTACAGCTGCAGGAGAATGGATCTGCTTACATAAATGTCTTCTATTCATACGGGAAGATGCTTTTCAGATAACTGCAATTATATCTTCCAGTTTTAGGAGAACACTGAACTAACATATGTGAACTATCCATTGCTACTGCCAGCTGCTCACGTGCCCGTTGGGAACAAGTTTCTGCTCGTGAATGACATTTCAATGCTCAGTGGGAACAACAATATGCTTATGTGTGACACCTCTTTCTCCAGTGAGGAAGTGAAATTGCTCTCTGGTGGAATATCAGTCATCCTTTCCAGTCTCTGTTCACGCTTGGAGAGCAGAGACTAGAATCCCATCTGGATCAGAAAGCAGTGGATAATGGCGATGCATGACTACTGTCTGTCCTTCTGTAACAGCTGTCCCCAGAACAAGAAGGCTCTGAATGGCAGTGTGGCTATCATCCCTTGCAAAAGGAAGTTCTTATGTGCTCTGGTATGGAGGATATAATCCCTTGGCTATAAGCTACCAAGAGAGTATACCGTGAGATGATCTCAGAGTATGCTCCCATGGTAGATTATATCCACATAGGTGCATCTGCCCTTTTCAGTGATTCATTTCAGTAGACTGTAGCCTGCCTTGTTCCCTGCAGATCTCTAGGCCACTCTATATATCCCTTCAGATGCCAGTCTCTGAGGTAGCATTTTGGTTTCAAGCACCACGATGTACTGTGATCTTCATAATAATTTGCAATTTATCTTCCTGCTCCATTTCCTTTTATTTGAGAGGGGGGCGATATTCTGCAAATAAAGTTGCTTCGTGGCAATGAAATAAAGGTGTCTGTAGCTTGTCAAATCAAACCGAATGAACTCATCACACTTAAATCATCCTTGTAATCATCATCTGGCAGATGCTGCTTATCAGATGGCTTGGGTGTCTTCTCCCGAGAGAAGGAGAATTACCTCCTCCAGTCTAGTGGAACCCAATCCAGCACTATTTCAAAGATTTTTTTGGGAGGCATCCAATTTGCTTTTAGAGTTAAGTGCAATGTTTTAATTTAGCCAAAAATATGTAAAATCAAATTTCTAGGTACTCATCTTCATGAAAAATAATAGTTAATATTTCAGTTCTGATGAACGATATGAATGAACAAATCACAATATATTCCTAGAAAATGATAACCTGTGTACAAACCTAGCTCTTGCTCTCCCCATCACCCCAGGCTAGTGTCTGGCTTGATCAAGTGCAGTATTGGGAATGCACTGGTGCCACTGCAAGATGTGAGATCAAAGGAAGCATTTAATTCTGGCTTTGATGTGAGTTGTATGAAAAGGCAGTGACCAAAGGAGGGAAAAGCAATTAGATTTTTGTGAAAACCTAAAACGTGTTGTACGTTTTTGTACGAAGGTCATAAATTGCACTCAAAAGCTCCAATTGATCCAGGCAGGGGAGAAAACTGAAGAATAGAAAATGTACTGATTATTTGTGATATTTGCGACTGATCAAGGAAAATATCACATCTGAAGTACGTAAAACTATCTGCCAGATTTACCAAAGAATAATCACTCTTGCCATCCTACCGAAGTGTATTGCTTTCCTGCTAGTAAGTGCAATTTCTAGGCTATAAACATACTTTGTGCAAGTTTAGAAACAAGGAAGGGAAGGAGACATAAGCACAAGTGATTCTGCAGATGCTGGAAATCCAGAGTAACACACACAACTTGCTGGAGGAACTCAGCAGGAAATGAATAAACAGTTGATCTTTCAAGCTGAGAACCTTCTTCAGGACTGGAAAGGGAGGGGGAAGACACAAGAATAAAAAGGTGGGTGGAGGGGAAGGAGGACTGGCTAGAAGATGATAGGTGAAGCCAGGTGGGTGGGGAAGATCAAGGGCTGAAGTTAGGAGAGGTTTATGGACCATGGGAAAAAAGGAAGACAGAAGTGCATCAGATGGAGGTTATAGGCAACTGAGAAGAGGTATGGGGCCAGAAGTGGAAATAGAAGAGGGAAGGGTGAGGGAATTTTTTTAACCAGACAGAGAAATCAATGTTCATGCATTCAGGTGGAGGCTACCAAGATGGAATATGAGCTGCTGCTCCTCCAAACTGTGAGTGGACACATTATGGCAAAAGAGGAGGACATAGACCTTTATGGTAGACCAGGAATGGGGATAGGAATTAACCATCAGGAAATACCGCTTTTCGCAGAAGGAGAGGACGTGCTCAACAGAGCGGTCGCCCAGTTAACGTCAGGTCTCACCAATGTTGAGGAGGCAGCATCAGGACCACCAGATACAGTAGGCGATCGCAACAGGTTTGCAGGTGACGTGTTGTCATACCTGGAAGGACTGTCTGGGGACCTGAATGGAAGTAAGGGAGGGGGGTAAATGGGCAGGTGTAGTATTTCTGTCCTTTGCAGGGAATGTCTGCAAGGAGCAATCCTTGGAGAAAGTGGAGAGTGGGGTGGGAGGTAAAGGTGTGTTCTTCGGTGGAAACCTGTTGAAGGTGGCAGAAGTTGTGGAGAATGATATGTCCTATTCGGAGGCTCATGGGGTGGTAGGTGAGGAAAGCGGAACTCTCCCTTTTAAGGCAGCAAGAAGATGGGGTGAGCGCAGATGTCCAGGAGATGTGGTTGAAGGCAGCATCAATGATGGAGGAAGGGAAACCCCGTTCTTTGAAGACAGAGGAAATCTCAGGCCTTGGAAAGGAAAGCTTTATCCTGAGAACAGATGCAGCAGAGACAATGAAACTGAGAAAAGGGAATAGCATTTTTACAAGAGACATGTTAAGAAGAAGTATGATCAAGATAGCCATGGAAATCTGTAGGTTTATAAAAGATGCTGGTAGACATTTTGTCTCCAGAGATGGAGACAAAGAGATTGAGATGGGAGTGAGGTGTCAGAAATGGACCAAGTGAATTTAAGGACAGGGTGGAAGTTTGGAGTCAAGGTTGATGAAATTGACAAGCTCAGCCTGGGTGCATGAAACAGCACCAATGCAGTCATCAATGGAGTGCAGGAAGATTTAGGGAGCATTACCAGGGAAGGCTTGGAACATGGACTGTTCCACGTAGTCAATGGAAAGACAGGCATAGCTGGGGCCCACATGGGTTCCCATGCCGACTCCTCAAGTCTGGAGAAAGTGGGAGGAGTCAAAGGAAACATTGTTGAGTGTGAGGACCAGGTCACCAAATGGAGGAAGGTGGTGTTGGAGGGAGAAATAAGGGGAGATCTTTAAGGCCTTCTTGAATGGGGATAGAAGGGCATGGGCACTAGACATCCATGGTGAAATGGAGTTGGTCAAGCCCAGGGAGTTGAAAGTTATTAAGGAGATTGAGAGCATATGAGGTGTTGCAGATTTAGTTGGGAAAATACTAAACCATATGGATAAAATGGAATTGGGGTATGCGGAAACAAGTTCAGTGGGGCAGGATCAGGCAGAGGCAAAGGGCCTACTTGGACAGTCAAGTTTGTTGAGGTATAAGCAGGCAGCTCAGGGTAAGGGAACTTTGAGGTTGGTGGCAGTGGATAGGAATTCCCCAGAGCTGATGAGGTAAGTGACGGTGTTGGAGACAATTTTCTGATAGTCCTGACTGGGGTCCTTTACAAGGGGTAAGTAAAAGGAGGTGGCCTCAGTGAGGTACAGGTCAGTCGGCCACACTGCAATAGCAGCAGCCCCCCCCCCCACCCACCCTCATCTGCAGGTTTGATAGTAAGGTTGGGATTGGTGTGGAGAGAGTGGAGGGCAGTGCATTCAGAAGGGATAAGATTCAAGGAGGAATGAGGAGTGCTGAAGTTAAGCTAGTTGATGTCTCATCGGCAAATAGAGATGAAAAGATCTGGAGTGAGTTGTTTATGAAGAGGAAGAAGGTTGGAGATGGAAGAAGGGGGTCATCGGTGCGGGTTGGGGAATCCTTGCCAAAGAAATGGACTTGGAAATGGAGGCGATGGAAGAAAAGCTCGGCACCATTGCAGGCATGGAATTCACTGAGGTGTGGGTAGAAGGGGACAAAGGTAAGGTCCTTGCTGAAGACAGAATGTTCCGCCTAGGGATCGGCAGGGTGGGGGGAGTGGGTGAGGGGATGCCGGAAGGAGTGGTGAAGACAAAGCAGGGATTAGAGCTGGGATCAGAGGAGGGAGTGTTGGGCTGTTCAGGGAAGGTAGGCTAGGAGGAAAATGGAGGCTCCAAGGAGTCCTGAAGAAGGGTCTTGGCCCAAAACATCAATTGTTAATTCATTTCTATAGATGGTGCCTGACCTGCTGAGTTCCTCCAGCATTTTGTGTGTTGCTCTCTAAGGAGACAGATGGACATGTTACATGTGGGGGGGGTGGGAGGGGAGAAGGCAAGCAATAAAAGGTGAGGTGTGTGACAAGAGGACCAAGTAAACAAACAGAAGATGAGTCTCAAATGAATATAAATGCAAATAGCAGAACTGTTATCTGGAATTGCTGTTTTGAGTTTATAACATGGCTTCTTATAAGATGGGGCACTATTCCAAAAAGTATACTTGAGCCACTTTGGAATGCTGGAGAAAGCCAAGATCAGTATCTGGAGCGTCAAAATGAAATGAAGAATTAAAGTGACAGGCAACCAGTACCAAGAAAAGTCCTCACCAATAATTATGCTTTTATAAGATGTACTCACATTTTCTGGAGCACTGTTTTATAGAACTGGAAAATTTTCCCAACTGAAACCTGCCTCCAGATTTCTCAAGGAGCTTATTTGTCTGACGGGTGCCATAAAAGCAGGCTGGATCGGAGAAATATTCTGGTCCACTGACACTTGGCACAGCATCTTGCCTCCTTCTGAGCAATTTCTCTTTTTCCACTATTCTACGGAATGGATGCTCATTCTGGCTGCAGAACCTTACACAAGGATGTTGTGGGGAAGGCATCGAATAAATTTAGTCAGACTGAGATAGACAGGATTTCTGTGTAGTGTATGTTTTAGTGGGACACTCTTCTAATAGAAAAATTGCTCTCAAAATCTCAATCTCACATTACGTTTTATCAACCCTGAAAGAGTGTGGCACAAATCTGTGTCAGTGATAATTCACAGAAGTTGCTCAACTCTTTATGCTGAAATTAATCATTCTGTATGGAGTCAGTCATACATAAATAAGCAACAGAATTTTAGTGAGCATCACTCTAAAAACATTATTATATTTCTTTTTCCAACTACTTTGTGCAGTGTTTTGGGAAAATTACACTATAGATAAATAGAAAGTTGCTTGAATATATAGTGGAACTCTCCTGTCTGGGCATAATTTCTCTGAAATTTCCCAATAACCATTGGTCTAAGAGTTATTATTTGCATTGTTCATGGTTATCATCCTTTCTGATTTAATGTAATCTAAATGAAAAAAAAAACGAATTTGATATGGTGACATTGACAGTGTTGTCAGTGATCATTAGAGCAATTCAAGAACTGAGTGTAATTGTATGGATGATATATCATTAACCATGTCAGCTTTAATCCTGAGTCGTACATTTCATGCACTGCAGTGACATCTTTTTCCTTTTGTTTCAGATGTCTGTGGCAATAATGATGGAAGATCTGCAGTTTGCCCCTCAGAGATATCTATCTCCTTTTATGAGTTTTAAATTGATTCAGTCATAGTTGGCTTGCAAAATGTTGTTACAGTACATCAGAAATAACTGGCCATGCCTCTGAAGGAAACTAGGGTAATTTAGTACCAAGACGATAATAAACTCCTGTTTTTTTTTGGTTTCGATATCATGACGGGAGATACACAGCATGTTTATGCAATTAAAGATTCGGACACTGATCCTAAACAGCAGCAGAAGGAGGGTGGCTTTGAACATTTCAGTGAAAAAGATCCTGGAAAATTAAACAGCACCAACAGCAGTGGGCCTGAAAGCTGCAAGACTGTGCTGAATAGTGATTCTTTGAATAGTTCTCATCTCCCTCGAAAGAACAAGGATAACTATAACCAACGAGAAGCTGTAATTAGGCCACAGCAGGCTGGAAGAATTGACTTTAAATCATTTCAGAGCAAACCAAAGTTTTCAAATGAACAAACATGGTCTTCATCTAACAGCTCAAGTTGCAAAAGTAGTCCACAGTCACCTACAGGGAAAAGCAAAGGAAAAGAGAAAAACAAGCGATATGGGAAAGGGCCACATCTTTATAAACTTAATATTAATTCCCGATCCAACCCCACTATTGGAATTGCCTACCCACAGCAAAAGATTACATCAGCAAAGAAACTAGATGGAAACAGAGAACTTGTAAAAGGGAGCTATCGTTTCAATGTACCCAGTGTACCAGAGAGAGAGGCAGAGCTCCAACAAGAGGATCTCATCTACAGCAGGCGCTTTCAGGAGGACTCTTCAAATCGTACTTCCACGAGTTATACCTCACATACTACCGCAGTTACAAGTCAGAACCAAAGATCAAAAGCACATTCACAGGTAAATGTTAATGTTTCTAGAGATAACACCAGCTTCAATGGCCAAATGCAATATCCAGAGTTTCATGGAAACAGGAATAATTCTAACATTTCACCTTTTTCAGTGGATTGGCATTCTTCAGACAAGACATTTGCAGGTAGTAACTATGGAATGCCCCCTCAGAAACAGAGCACTTTTCCCGTAGCAGCAGAAAGCAGCAAGTCTAATGTGCAGGGTTTTAGACCAGTTCCATTTCCATATTCACTCTCACAATTGCATGAAGTAGCTGCTGATCCATTTAACAATGAACACAGTAGTCAATGCCACTTCCAACAAGATTACTTAGATGCTGCACTGCCCAATACCCAGGTAGCTCATAGTGGTTTTGTCTTCCAGCTTTCAGCTGATGGACATGAGGAAAGTTTTAACAATGGACAATATAGCACCTCGTCAGATGGTAGAAGCTACACACAGCCTTCTCACCAAACTCAGTTTTTGCGTCCATCCAGTCAAGGTATTACACATCGTGTATCTCATTATAAAGGAAGAGCAGATCATCCAAGTGATATGAATGGTGCTATATCTTCCACTGGTGCTATATCAACTACAGGTGCTATAGCTTCAGTTAGTGCTATCGAGCAAAATCAGAGTACTTTCCAAGAAAACCAAACTGTTTGTACATCAGACACGTTTAATTTGCACAATAATGGTGTTGCATATATATCTATGAACAAGAAGTGCTCATCTTTAAAAGATGACCGAGGCACTGAAAGAATGGACACTCAGGGAAAATCCCTGAGAATGAGCATAACACAGAGTTCTTTACCCCAAATGCACTTTCAGGATAAAGTTTACAATGGTTCTTCTAACAGCAATGTTCCTGATGGTTTAGTGCCTTTTGATAAAAACATTCCAAACAAAATTCACAGCCAGCCCAGGATACCGCAGGGTTGGGAAGGAAACAGAATGTTTCCTACTAAGGACCACAGTTCTGCACCTTACTCTCTGTCAGTCACAAGCCAGTTTTCACTTCCTTGTCAATCTGTTACTAGTTTATCACACGCTGAACAAAAGCAGCATGTTCCAAGAAATGGTGCTTCCAGGTTGCCATGGCAACAAATTCACCTTGCATCTGCAATGCCAAACCAGAATAGAATTGAACTTTCTCGGAAACTTACCAGTCAACAGCTTGCCTTTCCACTTGCAATCTCAGAATGGCAAGAATGTAAAAAAACACACAAAAGTGAACCAGTCGGCAACCCAGCACCTTTTCAGAATAAACACCCTGTCAATAATGAGGAACTTCAAAACAGTAGAAGCAATGGGAATGGTCTGAACTGTAACACAGCCACTGCTTTTGCATTTCAAAGCGGTCTCGATAATAGCAGTAGTTCACTCTGTGATTCCAGAAATGCAAGTGCATTCTGTGACCTGAACCCCATTGTCTCAGAATCTACAAGAAGCAGCAATCACGGAACACTTCCAATGTCCAAAGTTAGTAACATGCCAGGCTCTCCATATCAGTCTCCGCCATCTTCACCAGCTGATAACACTCGATCTACCAGCACATGCTCAACTCTTTCTCCAGTGTCTACTGTGTATAGTGCCAACAGCCCTCTTAACAGCAACTCAGAAGAAAGTCACATGTCCACTGTAACAACAGCATCAAATTTCTATCATCGGCACTGCCACACTAAGGAAGGGAAAATCTTCAGTTCATGTGAACAGATCAACTCTAATCTTCTCCACCATCACCACGATCCTATCAGAGCATTCACTTATTCCTCTGCTGATCATTCCAGAGGAACTAAAGACAGTTTATTATATATCCAGGACAACTCATTTTTACAACAAAATCCTAAAATCAATGGATGTACAAATAACTTTGATACAGAGTCTCAGTCATTCTCAGAACAACAATTTTTTGCTAATTCCCTTAGCAGTGCAAACCTTGATCAACTAGATGTTCTGCTTACATGCAAGCAGTGCGATCAGAATTTTAGTAATGTTGCTTCATTTCTTGATCATCGCCAGTACTGTGGGCTCCATTCAGCTTCTCACACAGAATTGCATGATCCAACCAGAGCTACAGAAGCCAGAAGGCTCCATGCAGAGTCAACAAAAGGTAATTCAACCAGAAGTGGAGCTGATCCACATCAATCTTTAGTTTGCTTAAGCAAGCCTTGTGACTTGTTATTAGATGGTGAGAGTGCAGTTGATCCAAAAGATGATCCCTTCAAACTTAACATTTTTGGTGTAACAGGAACTAGTTCAGTTTTACTCACAGCTTCTGATTTAGAGATTGATGATGCAAAACTTGATAGCTTAATCAATGAAACTCTGAATGGTCTTGATTATCAATCTGATAATGCTGAAATTGACAGCAGCTTCATTGAAGCCTTTGCAGATGATGAACTTTCTGCAATAAAAGTTGCAGGAAGTGGGGAAGCTTTTAAGATGAAAGACTGCATGCCACTGGAAAGCAAGGTTGTTACCAACCTTACAGAAACAGAAGATAAACAAGCTGTGCAGATGAAGACTATATACAACAATGGAAACAATGATAGACATTTACATAAAAAGGAAAGAAGCATGCAGCATAACCGGAAAAGTGAGAAGAAAGATTCAACAACTGCCATCTTATCCAAGTCATATTCCAGGCAGATGGATAAATTCAGTATTAAAAACTTCTCTCATGAGAGTTCCTTTGATTCCCTTAAATACAGCAAACCTAGTGCAAAGCTCATGAAACTAAAAGAGGGAAGGAAACTTGATACTGACATTGCACTTCATCGCAGAATAAATGAGGTTTTATCTCAACCAGCACAAAGTTTGAGGAAGAAGTCTGAAAGGGAGAAGCACAAACGTAACAGTGATATCCAGGATCCTATTCACTCAACTCCTTTAAAAATTGTTTCAGTAAACAGCAACTCCAAACTGCATAGACCTGCTTTAAGAGATATTAAGAAAAGAAAATCAAGCAACAGAACTTGGAGCAAGGAATTGATTCATAAGATTGTACAGCAGAAGAACAAACTTCACAAGTTGCATGTGAAAAGCAATAAGAATTTGCAGGTTTCCCTGGTAAGTGAGCAGTTGCTGCCACGTCAACACAGCAGTAAGTTGGGAGAATATGACTATGTTTCAGATTCAGATCAAGAAACTGAACCTCGCAGCAGCAAGTATCTGACTCCTTGCTTAAATCAACTAGCAAAGTATAGCATCACAAGAGGACACAAAAGCAAATGTGGAAGAGTTGAGGCTGAAGAATCCTGGAGATATATAAAAATCAAGAAAACTCCAAAACATAGCATAGAAACAGAGGGCCGCCATCGAGCAAAGAGATACAGTAGCAGTAGATTCAGAAGGAGAAGTAGCCGATCCTCTACCAGCAGTGAATACAGCAACATTACCAGTAGTTCAAGTGAAAATGCCAACAGTCCAATTAGTACAGAACGAACAGACTCAGATAATGAGAAAGGCAAAAATACATTTGTTGCTGAATGCATAGGACGAGATAAAATGATTGGTAAATCTGCAAGAACAGCAAAAGACAATTCTATTAACCAAACAGATTTCTCTAGAACCATGGAAGAATCTGGTTCAGCAAAATCTTTATTTTCAGGAAGAGTGTCTCAGAGTTCCAGCCAAACCATGATGCATTTAAATTACAATATTGAGTCACAAAACATGCATATGGACGACCAGTGTCAAGTACGTTCTAACCCAAGTCATGTCGAGCTTAGTTACAGTGAGAAGAGACTACAAATCAGTGAGTCCTTCGAGAAAGATATTGCAACTACAATTAATGATCCTATAGCACAAAATAATGAATTAGCTTTTGATAGAAAAGTTACAGAAAATTTCTCTTCTTGTGAAGACAGCACTGCTGAATATTCTACTGCCAGTGTAAGTCAAAACAATTCACCACATACCACAGAGCTGACTACAGACACGAAAGATGAATTAACAGATGTAAGCAACAAAATGAAAGACAGTCTTGTTGGATCAACATTTGCCTATAAGCCAAATGCTGGATGTTTTCATGATAACTCAGCTGCCTTTAATATTCAAGCTTATAATGATACAGCTCAGAGCAACATGAACCAAAATTACAGTGGGCACAAAGACTTGGGAAATCACCATTCTGATATCTTCTCAGAATCTCTACCTAGTGATTCGTCACATCTGGAAGATAACTTTTTCTGTCAAAATGAGAGCAGTTGCAATTACTTACAGAAGAATCATGTCAAAAGGTTCATAAATGCATATTCAAGAGAAAAATGCCAAGGTAAAATTAAGTCTCCAGTTTCCTTTCATACATCAGGAATATATGAAGACATTTCCATCCCAAGTTTTAATGGTCAGCTTTACACAGATACCCTGGACAACAAAGATTATTATGCATTTTCTTGCAATGGTGATAAAGAAGGCAATGGGGCAGCTTTTCATTTGCAATATCCACCTTTTCTGGAGCAAAAGGAATGGGACTTGTTGTCAGATATGACCACAATTTTACCAGAGGAGATTTCACATTTTGAAGATCTCTCCATACAGCAAATGCAGGTTAAGAAATTTGCCCATGCACCAGGACCATCTCCTGTTGCGAATCCACCCGTTCTGCCTGAAAAGCTTTCTGAACAAAATGGTTCCTTTGCAGCCCCCTTATCAGATGATGACCTTGAAATAAAAAGGCTGGTGACAGAGTTAGAAAATCAGCTTCAGGCACCTCGAAGGAATAATGAAACTACTGTTGCCCAAGTAAGTGCTGGAGAATATTTGAATGTAAATTTAAAGAGTCCACCTACTACATCTCTGCCTCTAGAACAAGATGAAGGTGATAGGAAGAACGCACATACTTCAAATTACCTCAACAACAGAAATACTGATATACATACATCAGCATACCGCAAGGGCACTGTATTGAAAAGCCCTGAAGTTGAACATCCAAGTACTGATGGCAATATTGAAGGTAACAAAGAAATGTGGACCTGTCCCTTCCCGCTCGTATCATTGGACACTGAGCCAGACTTCCAAACACCTGAGAAACTTTGTGAAAATCCTAGTTCTTCGCCAAAGGATAATCAATCCCATTATCAACGTCATCTTAATGGCTCAGAGAAGAGAAATGACAATGAACAAGAGCACAATAATCAAGGAGAAAGTGACATTTTCTCTGAGAGTCACTCCGAAAAAGCAGAGGAGAAACTGGAGAATCAATATTACGCAGAAAATCTGATGGCAAGTCTGGCCATAATGTCAGGCACCGTATTAGGGAAAAGTTCATCACAGCAGAGTTCAGACAAACAGCAGGGGGATCGAACTCTGAACAAGAGTACAGACCATGAGAAATCAGTTAACTTGTCTCCCCAATACAGATTCTCTGTGGCAGAGAAACAGTCAAAGTATGAAAGTGATGCAGTTTTGTTCACCTTTGAAAACACCAAACCTTCATCACATGTGACCGCAATTGCCTGCAATGCAGAAAATAAATTCAGTTTTGTTCCTGCTGATCATACACAAGAGAAACAACATGTGAACCTTCAACAGCCAAGTATATCTGACAACCAGTCAAGTAGAAAAAGTGAAATATCTGACTTTCTATCAGAATCTGAAGAAGCTGATCAATCACTTATCATAAAAAGTCAAATTATTTCTTCTGCGAGATCTCCAGAGACAAAATATAACGACAGGACAAATGATAACATAAGTCCCTCATATGTTGGAATGAGCTCTATTGAACAACATAGCAGTGAAAACAACACCACACAGGATTCAACTACAAATCCTCTGCAGCAACTTCAGCTCTTCGTTGCCCGAACAGCACAATGCAATGAAGAATTAATGATGACCCCCTGTTATCCTGTCCCAACAATTCTTTCAGGCCATTCTTCAAGTTGCAATATCAATTCCGAACAAAATGAAGAAATTTTCAACAGTTCTCAAAAGGTGGAAACTGCTATTAATCCAGTGGACACTTCATCATTGCAAGACATATGCAAAAATAAATGCCAAGTCATGGATACTGATGCAAGTCCTCAGGGTCAAGATATTTTAATAAGATGTCCTGAAGATACTGCTGAAATAGTCACTGAAGATATTAAGGCAGATTCTAGCCCAGGGGAACATGAAAAAGTGTGCAATGGAAATGCTAAAAAAGAGCATACTGAGATTTCCGATCAGAATGTAACATCGCAGATCCCTTTATCCAACAATTTAAAGAAAACTGCACAATCCAAAGATGGTGTTATCAGCAATTCTGAGTTCACAGACAACCAGTGTAGCTTGTCATTGAATGGGATAAATGAAAATCCTTCAAAATTTGAGGGGAAGGGTTTCAGTGAAATTACAGACAAGTCTCAAAATTCCACTCAAAGCTCAGTGTCGGTGGTTTTTAATGAACGAGGGGAAGCTGGAGAGATTATTTCTGGTGGTTTCAGTAGTGATATTAACCAACAAACAGAAAAAGAATCCAAGCAGTGTTTGGATGTTCTGAAAGAAACCTTGAAGCATGATAAGTCAAAGAGTCCTTTGTCACGGTCATTTTCTGAAGAAAATAAGTGTAATATGAATCGACTGGTCAAACATTTAACCACAGATGGCACTGCTCAGTGCAAAGCTTTATTAGGTATTACTGACCCAATGCAAAAGCAAAATTTTCAGATCTGTACAAATGAAAAATTGCCAGCAATTGAGGAAAATGTAGATTCCAGCAGAAATGACCACATGCCTGGGGACTGTTCCTTCACACCATCCTCGGAAATAGGGACAAAATGTTCTTGCAAGGAAGGCATTCCAGGACAGCTGCCTCTCACCATTCAAGGTAATTATTCAAATATCACACCTGTGCACATTGATAAATGCAAGCAGCAAGAACCACCAAACAGTTCAAAAGGTGATTTTATTCCAATAAATGATGAGTGTGAAGAATCATCAGTTGTACATTTGCCTTTCAATGTTCAAAATGCAAAGAAAAACTCCCTTGGCTCTAAGATGCAGGAAAATGCAACTGAACATGATTTTGAATATACTGTGGCAGAAAAGCAAATGTACAATGGTCAGACAGCTTTAAAATCTATCTCTATAGGCAAAAGTTTTCCTGATATACTGTTGTCTAAAAGAAGTGAAGAATTGTCCACAAGTGGAAATGTAGCAAAGAATTCCAATGAAAATACAAATGACCAAAGACCATTTCTGGGCAAAGATACCAACATCAATAATAGACCTTTTAAACAAACTGCATCATTGCTTACCAATATACCTATTTACTTGGAAACAATATCTAATCCTTGTACTATTTCTGAAATGTCTCACACACTTTGCAGTGCAAGTTTAGAAATGAATAAATTCTGTAATCCTTCAAATAATTCAGGTGACTTTGTAGAAAATGAAGAGCATTCGAAGTGCGACTATGCTAAATTGTGCTCAAATTACAATGAAAAAGTTCTTCCTTCCCTTCAAAGGCAGTTGGTTGAACTGCCATCATCTTCCCAAAATATTAGTGATTTAAATTTACATAAATCACCCCTTGGCGATTCGATTCCAATGGACATATTAAATCAGTATTCAAACACTGACAACTGCAACAGTTCTGCAAAAGGAAAATCAAATACTGAATCAAATGCACATTTAGATTTCCTTACAGAGAAAGATAAACCTAAAGAAAACTCACAAGTCTGTATACAAAATGGACGATTTCCTACTGGAATAAAGCAAATGGAAAGTAATTTATTCTCAGACAACAGTGAAAGGCTTTTCAATGCAGAAACCCTGACCAAGGACAATGAACTCTATTCTTTGACTGTACAGCAACAGGAAAGTGAGGCAATAGAGATTGCAAATATTCATAAACAAATAAATGAGTGCTCTGATGACAAAACTGTGAACCAATTACCTGAAGTTTCTGAAGAGGTTCAAGGTGAAAGTGAATTCTGTGGGAATCCAGACTTCTTTCGTTTGACTGAGGATAGGTCGCAACCAATAATGGACATTTCAGAACAGAATGAGAACGGTGAAAAAGATGGGATGAACAAGGATGATATTGTACAGAGCAGTTTAAAAATGGTAAAGACATTTAATAATTTGCATGGCAGTGAACATTTAGATTTGGTGGCAAACAATTTATTTCCAGAAAATATTTCAAAGATTGATTCACAAAAATCAGTAGAGCTTACCAGTTCTCAAAAAGAGCATAATCCACAAATTGTCATAACGTGTAATGTTTGTTCAGCATCATTCAGATCTAAACAAGGCTTGGTTAGACATAAAGCCATCAAGCATCATTTAAAAGGTGAAAAAACAAGTCAAAGTAAAGAAAACGGAATTCAAGAATACCATATTCCAACAACAGAACCAAATACAGTTTGGAAAGATAACACAAAGAATACCCTGTTTTGTGCAACAGAAAATAAAACCTACATAGAAGACAATTCCTTGGATAATCCTGTAAACAAGGAAACTATTCAATCTGACCAGCATCATTTCTTATATGAAGATCAGCACATAGATGGAAATAGTTCTACATTTAAACAAAATGAAATTGAGTTTCAGTGCAATGAAAATCAACATTTTCAAGGAGCTATTGACACAAATAAAGTCCACTGTGGCAGTACAAAAGAGGAACCAAAATCCTGTGTTATAACTTCTAACAAGGACATTGGAACAATGTCGTGCAATGGGCTGTTTGATGCAAAGGAACCTGTTCAGATTAAAATTTCCAAATCTGAAAAAATCTTTGAATATTCAAGGGATGAGAGTGGAAAACCAATGCCTTATTTGATAGACACAAAAGATATTGCAAGACAATATAAGAAACAAAATAACAACATGCCTAATCCAACAGGCGAAAAGAGCAGAAATATTGGAAAAGATGAATCAGAGTTAATTTTTAATGGTGCAGTTGTGCAATCCAGTAAGCAAGTCAGTGTCAATTATAGAGAAAAGGAAGATGAGTCCTGTGCTCTATTACAGCTGCAGGTAATGGCAGAATCACGTGATAGCACTCTGTGTCAAGAACAGACAGAAAATACATTATCGACAAGCAAAACAATCAAAATGTGTATTACATCAAAAGAATGGACCTCACGACAACAAATTTCAAATAATGAAACAATAATTGTAGAAGAAAAAGCATGCAATTTAATTAATGTTTTACTGAAGGAAGAACAGTATAAAAATGAGTGGAATGGAGAACTTGAAAGCCAGACTGATTTTACTAGGACATGCTCCTCAGATGAAAGCAATCAGAACATGAAACATATAAAAATAGAACAAGAAACTAGTGAAAAAGCAGTGGAATTACTGCAAAGAAGTACTGAATGCCAACATTCTGATCCTATAATTCCTGCAGTATTCAACAGTTCAATGCCCAACCTTATCAGTTATTCTCCACTTAAAGTAGCAGAAATTGGTACTCAAACCTTAATAGGCCAGAGAAATGGTGAAAATGCTTTTGAAAAATTGCAGGACCTTACACCATTAAAGTCCTGGGATGAGACATATCCTGTGGACCTAGAGCTGCCTGTTTTAGATGTGATTCCTCCAAATGCAGAGTCACAACATCCATCATCCACGAATAACACAATGTCACAAATATTTTCAGAAGAAAACTCAGTGGTCAGAAAGAAGTGCCCAAGGGTTTATGGAAATAGAAGCAAAAAATATAAAATGGATACAGAGTTAAGTAGCTTTAAAATATTTTCTGCTGACTTTATGATGGAAGATAGTGAACAAATTCTTAGTTCTTATAGGGATCATTTTCACCACAAAAGAAGAACAGAACATTATGACACCATTTCAATTGATGACACTATCATGTTGCATACAAGTAATGACAGCAAAACAGTGGCCAATAGAAGTATTTCTACTGCTGATAAACTTAAATGTAGAGATGTGGCACATGAATGTAGCAGTGAGGATGGCTTAGCGGGTACTGGAATGTCAGAACATACAAATAATAACCTAATGGGGTTACTGAGTCAAAACTTTAAATTAGAAACACTATCTGATGCTGTTCTAAATTCTACAATTTGGAGTAGCCCTCCAGAAGTTGTGGACATCTCAGCACATGGCAACATTACTTCATTTGAATCAACTTCAGAAAATGTGACAAGTACACAAAATCAGATATCAAACATCCAAAGTGAACAGGAAGCAACGGAATCATTGTCTTCCCAACTGCTGGAGCCTTTTGATGGCTTAGCCTCTGATCACTGCATTCTGAGGAGCATAAATGTCAATGATTTACAAGCTTTAAACCAAAGCTATGAACTTCCAGATGGAGATCTATATAATTCCCCTGGGAATAAGTCTTCTATTTTGAATGCTGTAAATGGTATGAGTGAGGAGTCAAGCCAGAACCTAAAATCATCAAAGATTAGGACAGACGAAGGGAAAATGGCAAAGAATCGTGGTGACATCAATATCAAATCCAAAGACAAGCAATACAAGTGTAAAGTTTGCTTTCAGTGGTTTCTCACTCTAGGAGAACTTGACTTTCATAAACTCTCACATAATCCTTCCCCTCCACCAACATGTTACATGTGTGTTCAACGGAAGTTTAGTTCCAGAGAACAGCTAAGAGATCACCTGAAGGAAAAGCATGCCAAAAATAAAGCAGGCATTTGGACATGCGGTATGTGCTTGAAAGAGATCTCCGATGTGTGGATGTACAATGAGCATTTGCGTGAGCACGCTACCCAGTTCGCCAGGAAAGGGCAAGCTCAAAAGTCAGTAATCGGATTGACCACTTGCTTTGGTGAAGATAGTGCTATGAAAAACTTTTTCAACACACTCCTAAGCAAAAAGCATGGGAAGTCAAAAACAGTTGATTCAGTTGCAAAGTCCCTTCTTAAAGAAACCAAAGTTTTGAAAGAAAATCTAAAACAAAGCGGGAAAAACAAAGACCAAGGTGAAACAAGTATTAAAAATAAATTAAATTTTACAAGTGCACTTAAACTCTCAGCTTCCTTGAATCCAGATGTTATGCAGAAGACTGAAACGATACAGAAGAACGTTGCTATCCATCCTGATTGCAAAGACCCTTCAAGAGATTGTCATCACTGTGGGAAACAATTTCCCAAACCATTTAAACTCCAGCGGCATTTAGTTGTTCACAGTTTGCAGAAGATCTATCTGTGTTATAAGTGTCCCATTTTTTATTTGGAAATGCAGGAGCTGAGAGCCCACCTTAAAGGTGAACACAGAGTATTAGAAGAACCAGAAGTTAAACATACAACACTGTATACCTGTGAGCTTTGTGCTGATGTTATGCATGTCATAAAAAAGTCCTTTATATGTAGTACTTGTAACTATACCTTTTCAAAAAAGGAACAGTATGATAGACATATGGAAAAACATCTGGCAGGGGGAAATAAGACCCATAAATTCAGGGGAGTGATGAGACCGTATGTTCCTCTGCAAAATAGAACTCTTGATCCAGAGGCCAGTCTTGCTCAGAGTTACTCCAGTCTACCTTTACCACCCAATAAAAAACAGAAAACTAATCACAATGAATTGACTGTTAATACAGAAAATAATATTCCAACTATTTCTTCTATGCATTTTGAGCACAATGTTTGTGAAAGCTCATTGGAAGGTCCTCCAGATTTCTTACCAAATGAAATCCATAATACAATAGAAAAGGTAGCCATTTTGACACCAACAAGTACAGATATTGTGGGTGACTTTTCTGAGCTTCTAGTAGAGCTGGAGCAGTCACCACCAAATATTGCCAGTTCTCCACCATGCCTGTCCCCGATTGTTTGTCATCCATTATCTAATGACCTTCATTTAGTTGACTTATCTGTCCCACCCATGCCAGATGCACACAATCAACTCTATGATGTGACATCACCAGTAAATTCAGTGAACACTTACGCATTTCAGCCACATGACAGTGTTGAGCAATGTAATCTTTCAGCAACAGAAAAGATGAATCAAGATGAATCATGTGAAAGTTCTAAACAAACGAATGACTTCCATAAAATACCTTGTAATAGCCACACGAAACCAGCAGCTGTGGAAAAGATGAAGCAAAACTCAAGTGAAATTAAGTCTTCAGAGAAACCAGCCAAAGATTCAGAACCAAAGACGAGTCAGAAAAAACGAAAGGAACAAAGGTCTACGTGTGTCAGATACAGTAACGGCTGCAAGTTAACTGTTGATGAGGGAAATAAAAAAAGAAAACAGGTAAAATCCGACCATGTGAAAAATTCTTGCATTCCACAAGATCATCAGGGTACTGCTACTACCAGAGACGAGTCAACAGGCAGCCATCTGGCATCCCGAACCAAGCAGTGGGCAAATAGTTCACAGTCTAAAAGAAATGGAATGAATTTCTGTCCACTTAAACAACCAGAAATGCGATCATTCTTTGGGGAATTCAAGCACAGGAAAGAGTTAATCTCAAAACCTCCTCTTTATTCAAAGGGAGGGGCTCAGTCTGTGAACAATTCAGTTAGAAAGCATAGATTGATGCAAAGTATAAAACCTATTGAATCAAATAATTATCGGACAGCAGAATCACAGAGTAATCTTCTTAGCCAATTATTTGGACAAAAATTAACCAGCTTCAAGATTCCTTTAAGAAAGGACACCTCAGAGTGAATTAATGTAAATGACTCTAGTGTTATTGATAATTGAATTTTCTTATGGAGAATTGAGGAAACATAAAAGCCTTACAGTTCTGCAGCATTATTTCAGCATATAGCTGGAATGGCCTTGCACAGACATCTCTGTGAAGTACTTCACTTTGTGTCCCAAATATAATTCTTTGATTCACCTGTTTTATCATGTACACATTATGACTTTGATGTTGGAAATGAGAAAATGTAATTACGATGGGCTGATGGGTAATTGCCTCAAACATGAGAGTATCACAAGAGTGCATATGTAATGCCAATCTATATAATGTAGTTCATTTTTTGCCAGAACTATTTGTAGAACAATATTCACTAGCATCTTTTTGTTTCTGAAAATTTCATTGTGAGTGTCATTAAATAAGTTTGTTTACTTTTAGCTGTTATGCAGACAATGGGAGGAAAGAAGTATTCTCATGTCATAGCTTTTCCACTAGAGGTACACATTGACCTTGGTATGCATTTTATTCAAAATGATTTGTACTTTAGGCATGGCTAGAAACCTCTTGACATGTCAAGAGTGAAGTAGGGTACAGCATTCCTTTTTTTCAGATTGGCTGGTCATGTTTATTTCCATCCTTCATTCAGCCAGTAACCATTGTTACTGTATTGCAACATTGCCATGTCACTTTTCAATCAGCCCTTCCTTTTCTTGCCCCTGAATTATCTTATCTTTCCCTACATCACCTAATCAGAAACATTTATTATCTGCCACCATTACCTTTACACTAGATTGTGCTCTCCAGATTAATTCAGGCTACTTTTTCTTCAGCAAAAAGTAATCTGCTAGGGGAACTCAATGGGTGGAGTAGTATCTGTGTGAGGGGAAGGTTGAAGGAGTACTCACTGTTTTTGCAGTTGAGACCCTCTTAACACAGTGGTTCCAAAGTCTGGTTATGCCATGGACCCCTACCATTAACCAAGGGGTCTGTGGAACCCAGGTTAGGAACCCTTGCTCTATCAGGACCAAAAGGGAAGGGAAGACAGATGATGTAAAGAGGAGAAGGGAAGGGGTGAGTAGGTGTTTTGTGGATCTGGAACGGGGTGGGGGGTGGGGAGAGAGGTGACAGACGATGAGCCAATGGAGAAAGATCAGTGAAATGAAGAGGTGGAAGCAGATAAAGAAAAAAAGAACAGATTTGGAGGAGTAGGTGAAAGTGGAGATATCTAGAAATGTAATAACCAGGATCATAAATGGTACTAATGTTGGCTTCTGGTAAGATAGGTAAGTGAAAATAGGAAACTTTAGTGGAGAAGTGAAGGGCAGTTGGAACCAGGTGGGAGTGGCAACATTGGAGCAAGTGAATACGACTGGGAGAGGAAGACAAACATGGGTGAAAGGAGGCTGGTGAGGAGTATAGGAAAGGGAACAAAGGAGATAAGGGTTACCTAATGTAGGAGAATTCAATATTCCTACCACTGGCTTGTAGACTTACCAAACAGAACATGAGGTATTGGTGCTCTGTTCTGGATTGGGGCTCACCCTGACAGTGGAGAAGCAAAGGAAATACAGTTTGGTTTGGGAATGGAAGGAAAATTGATATGGTATGCAGACAGAAGTTTGAACTGGCCATTTTCTCCATAATGCAGATGCTCTTCAAATCAGTCACTATGACTGAGCTTGACCTCACTCATTCAAAGGAGGCCAAAGCATTAAATGAGTAAGGGGTGGGCTGGAAGGAAGGAAGAGTGGGTGAATGGGCCAGGGAGTCATGAAGGCAGTTGTCCCTGCAGAAAGTGGAAAGGGGTGAGGAGGAGAATATTTGGCTAGAGATGGAATCTCATTGCAACTGCTGGAAAATGTGGAATGTGTTGGATGCAGATGCTACTAGGCTAAAAAGTAGAACTCCATCTGAGATAGCATGACAACAGTAGTCAGGAGGAAAATATTGTGCAAAGGGCTCCCTCAACCACAGTGGAAAGGAAACCATATTTGCTGAAAAAGGAGGGTATTTCAGATGTCTTAGAAAATAGACCTCATCTTTATAGCAGATAATGCAGAGACAGAAAAAGTGGGGGAAAGGGATGGCATCATTTTAAGAGACAGGGTGGGAAAAGGTGTAGTCCAGATAGCTTTTTACCCCCCTCTTAACTTAAGTTGATTTCCAAAGCCAAGTTCCAAACCTACAAATCATTCCAAAAGAATCCATTTTCACCCTGGCCTCTGTTCATCACTGGCTTTCTTATTTTTCCTCCTCCAAACCATGTCCATCAGTCCATCAACAATACCTTGAGCCACAAGAAGAAATAAGATCTGGAAATACTCAGCAGATCAGGCAGCATCTGTTGAAAAACAGCACCAATGAAAGGTTTTGTAGCATCTGTGAAACTTTAGATGAAGGTGAATGTTCAAATGTAGGTACTATTTTGAAGTAATTCTTAATGTTGCAGTGTATTAAATCAACATCAATTAACTGAAGATTGAATGGATAATGATTGTGACGAGTTTTATATGTACGTGTCTGAACACACTTCCACATTTTATCCTGTGAAACAGTTGCTAATTATTTTGGTGCTTGCATATGTAACTGAAGTTTTATATTTGCTGCAACTTCCAAATGCACTCACAGACACTGTTGTCACAAATATGTCCAACATACCCACTTCTCCTTAATAAGAGGGGTGGACTTTAGCTCTGAACAACAATCAATAATGGGTGCTATTTTTGTAATGTGAATGCCGTCTTCCTCAAAGCAAAATAATTGGAAAAGTTGCTTTATCTGTTGGAAATACAATGTGCTATTAAATGTAAACAGATTTTTATCTTATATATAAATCTTAAAATGTTATGCTTATTTCATTTGGAATAAAAACTCAGGAGCAAGAAATGATATTTGATGTTTTGGTGAACTCCCTGATCAATGGGATATAATGTATGCACTGAAGTTATGATGCAGACATTTAGAGTATGTTATGGCTGTCCTTCAAATTTTAGATCAAAGGTGCTTTATTCTGTTTGATGTGTATCTTTATAACATATTGTAAAATATTTAGGTAATTTACTTTTGGTGCAATGCGTTTATCAGAAATTTATTTTAGTATTGTTGAAAAAAATTGCTGTCTTAATTTGGAGGTGTATGCAAAAGTGCCTTTCATTATCATATAAATGTTGATTACTGCAAACTAAGGCTGCATCTTTTTGTTTTATAGTATTGTATACATGCATTGGCTGAGTTTTTAAAATCATTATATGAAAAGTTAATTAACATTACGCTTCGAAACAGTTGATTGTGTACATATTACAACAGTAGTTTGCAGTCTTTACACAAAAGCAGAAATGCTTAAAAACTACTTACGTTTAAGTGTTTGACCAATTGCCTTTGCAGCTTACTGTAAGTTCGCAGATGATATTTGCACATGCACTTAAATAAATATTTTCAGCATGTATAATTCAAGCAGGAAACGTGTGAAGTATTTGTTTTGTCAGAAGCATACTTTAGAACTCTTGCACATGCAAGTGACTTTCAGATTATGCACCACAGCATTCAGATATTCAAAATACACTGCAAATCCTAACAAAAAGCCAAAGTTAGAAAAAGTTACCCCTACCAACACAGAGAATGCTGAAAGAACACAGACAGTAATTCAGTTCAGGTCATGCAGCATCTAGAAACATAGAAAACCTACAGCACAATACAGGGCCTTCGGCCCACGACTCTGTGTCGAACGTGTACTTACTTTGAAATTACCTAGAGTTATCCATACTCCTCTATTTTTCTAAGCTCTGTGTACCTATCCAGGAGTCTCTTAAAGGACCCTATCATATCCGCCTCCACCACCGCTGCCGGCAGCCCATTCCACGCACTCACCACACTCTGTGTAAAAAAAATCTTACCCCTGACATCTCCTCTGTACCTACTTCCAAGCACTTTAAAACTGTGCCCTCTCATTCCAGCCCTGGGAAAAAGCCTCTGACTATTCACATGATCAATGTCTCTCATCATGTCATAAACCTGCATCAGGTCACCTCTCATCCTCCGTTGCTCCAAGGCAAAAAGGTCAAGTTCGCTCAACCTATTCTCATAAGGCATGCTCCCCAATCCATGCAACATCCTTGTAAATCTCCTCTGCACTCTCTCTCAATAGTTTCCACATCCTTCCCATAGTGAGGTAACCAAAACAGAGCACAGTACTCCAAGTGGGGTCTGATCAGAGTCCTATAAAGCTGTAACATATGTCTCTTAAACTCAATCCCACAAC
This sequence comes from Hypanus sabinus, assembly GCF_030144855.1. NCBI lineage: Eukaryota > Metazoa > Chordata > Chondrichthyes > Myliobatiformes > Dasyatidae > Hypanus > Hypanus sabinus. The sequence continues at coordinate 49,936,750 of NC_082722.1, forward strand.
TGATGAAGGCCAATGCACTGTATGCCTTCTTAACCACACAGTCAACCTGCGTAGCAGCTTTGAGTGTCATACAGACTCGGACCCCAAGATCCCTCTGATCCTCCACGCTGCCAAGAGTCTTGCCATTAATACTATCACCTGCCTTCATATTTGATCTACCAAAATGAACCACCTCACACTTACCTGGGTTGAACTCCATCTGCCACTTCTCAGCCCAGTTTTGCATCCTATCAATGTCCCACTGTAACCTCTGACAGCCCTCCACACTATCCACAACACCCCCAACCTTTGTGTCATCAGCAAATTTACCAACCCATCCCTTCACTTCCTCATTTATAAAAATAACGAAGAGAAGGGGTCCCAGTAAAAATCCCTGAGGCACGCCACTGGTCACTGACCTCCATGCAGAATATGACCCATCTATAACCACTCTTTGCCTTCTGTGGGAAAGCCAATTCTGGATCCACAAAGCAAGGTCCCCTTGGATTCCATGCCTCCTTACTTTCTCAATAAGCCTTGCATAGGGTACTTTATCAAATGCCTTGCTGAAATCCATATACACTACATCTACTGCTCTTCCTTCATCAATGTGTGTAGTCACATCCTCAAAAAATTCAATCAGGCTCATAAGGCACGATCTGCCTTCGACAAAGCCATGCTGATAATTCCTAATCATATTATGCCTCTCCAAATGTTCATAAATCCTGCCTCTCAGGATCTTCTCCATCAACTTACCAACCACTGAAGTAAGACTCACTGGTCTATAATTTCCTGGGCGATCTTTACTCCTTTAATAAGGGAACAACATCTGCAACCCTCCACTCCTCTGGAACCTCTCCCATCCCCATTGATGATGGAAAGATCATTGCCAGAGGATCAGCAATCTTCTCCCTCGCATCCCACAGTAGCTTGGGGTACATCTCATCCGGTCCCAGTGACTTAGCCAATGTGATGCTTTCCAAAAGCTCCACCACATCCTCTTTCTTAATGTCTATATGCTCAAGCTTTTCAGTCCACTGCAAGTCATCCCTACAATTGCCAAGATCCTTTTCCGTAGTGAATACTGAAGCAAAGTATTCATTAGGCATGTCTGCTATTTCCTCCGGTTCCATACACACTTTTCCATTGTAACAGTTGATAGGTCCTATTCTCTCTCGTCTTATCCTCTTACTCTTCACATACTTGTGGAATGCCCTGGGGTTTTCCTTAATCCTGCCCGCCAATGTCTTCTCATGGCCGCCTCTGGCTCTCCTAATTTCATTCTTAAGCACTTTCCTGCTAGCCTTATAATTTTCTAGATCTCTATTATTACCTAGTTTTTTGAATCTTTTCTTCTTGACTAGACTTTCAACAGACTTTGCACACCACAGTTCCTGTACCCTACCATCCTTTCTGTCTCACTGGAACATACTTATGAAGAACACCACGCAAATATCCCCTGAACATTTGTCACATTTCTGACGTACACTTCCCTGAGAATATCTGTTCCCAATTTATGCTTCCAAGTTCCTGCCTGATAGCTTCATATTTTCCTTTACTCCAATTAAAGGCTTTCCTAACTTGTTTGTTCCTATCCCTCTGCAATGCTATGGTAAAGGAGATGGAATTGTGATCACTCTCTTCAAAATGCTCTCCCACTGAGAGATCTGACACCCGACCAGGTTCATTTCTCAATACCAGATCAAGTACAGCCTCTCCTCTTGTAGGCTTATCTACATATTGTGTCAGGAAACCTTCCTGAACACACCTGACAAACACCACCCCATCTGAATCCCTTTGATCTAGGAAGATGGCAATCAATATTAGGGAAGTTTAAAATCTCCCACCACCTCGACCCTATTATTATTACACCTTTCCAGAATCTGTCTCCCTATCTGCTCCTCGATATCCTTGTTACTATTGGGTGGTCTATATTAAAAAAACAGTATTACAGAACCCCTGCTGCTCCTAACTTCCACCCACAGAGACTCAGTAGACAATTCCATCATGACTTCCTCCTTTTCTGCTGCTGTGACACTATCTCTGATCAACAGTGCCACACCCCCACCTCTTCTGCCTCCCTCCCTGTCCTTTCTGAAACATCTAAATCCTAGCAACTAAAGTCTATGGAAGGAAATGATCAGTCAGTATTTCAGCTCAAGATCCCTTTTAATGATGGGAAGGATAGAGAGGAGAAGCCAGCATAAAAGTCTAGTGGGGAGGGGGAAGAGTGAAAAACTGTGGGTGATAGGAAGAGCCACAGGGGGGTGGTGGAAGATGGGCAAGTGAGGGAAGGGGGAGGGGAAATAATGCAAGAAACTGGCCGGTGATAGGTTGAAGTGACAAAGGGCTGAAGAAGAGTGGATCTGATAGGTAACCACTCCCTTCCAGCCCCACCTTCATTTTTCCTTTCCTCGTAGGCCCATGTCCCTACACTTTCTCCTCCAAAGCCCTGTCAATCTGCTGATCACTCACACATTCTTCCCTCTGGATCCCCTCCTCACCTCCTTCCTTTCTTTCCACTATATCACTATCAATAGATACACTATTCTCCCCTATCAGATTCCATCAAAGAAATAATGATTGCATATCTGACAGCTTTTGGTGCAAATCACTGAGATTTATACTGTGTATCATTAATCTGTCAATCATATGGAGGTTAAACTATCACTATACTGCATATTGCAGGAGAGACATGAAAGTCTGTCTCAATATTTCAAGAGTTTAAATCCCAAAGTAGTTGAGCCAATGCCACTTGGGCTTCATTGTCCAACCTCAACACTTGCAAATAGGATTGAGTTCCAGGGCAATCAGCTTAATTTCCTTTGGATCAATGTGTCTATGTGCAGTGAAGGATTCACCTCAGATTGGACTATGTGCATGATGCCTGCATTAAGTTAACTGAACAGTAGATGGCTCCCGAACGAAAGCAAGCAATTTCACTTGTATATTAGTATTGCTTTGTTGTTCCTTGTCATAATATTCTAAAGGGTCTGGAAATAATTAAAGCTAATCATTACTAAATTAATTTGAGTTCTTATTCAGACATAATTAATCCTGATGTATATAAAAGATTTGCCCATTCTAGTTCAGATGGATTTTTAAACTATTTCACATCCTGTTCTGACATCATAGTATAAACTAAAGATTGGCAAATATGGTCAAGTTTCCATGGACAACATAATATAATGTCCCATGTTCCTTTACAAAGGGTAAGATTAACATTTGTCTTCCTGTTCACAATTTATTTTGTTAAAAAGACATTTTTACTTGTGAAAATGCATTTTAAAAGATTAGTCTGGGACAAATGGCTTCTCTTTAAATTGTACTGATAATTGATTGTGATAGATAGTATTGCAGGGCACCATGGCAGATTAAACTCAACTAATCCATTAATTTATCAGTTTATTCCACAGCATAACTGTAAACGGCTCAACATAGTCACAATTTAAAATATACACAATTCAATGAGCTCATCACCTTTAAATGAGGACATACACCGGAATTACTGTGATCTACTTAACAAATGTTGCAATTTAGCTGTTGTAAAAAGAAGAACACTGTGAAAGAACTAACAGGTTTATGTGTGCGAGGTATCATTGACGCTGCGTGGGATCGTTCGATGTGGAAAGCCATGATCGCCCAAGCATGTAACACGCAAGGCACATGAAGAAGCAAAGAACTCCAAATTAAAACTACCACCAAGACCTAAGGAGCAATGTTGTACTAGCTTATAAATGCTTATTTTATGAGGTGTTTTGTGTTATGCAGGACTGCTGTCACTCATATCTTTCAACTGCAAATCAAATTCAATGGATTAAATATAACCCCTAAATGTAGTCAACATATCCCAACTCCAGCCCAGAAGTCAAAATTTCAGGGGCAAGGAAGAAATTAATTCAGCAGGAATTGTAAAAATGCTCACAAAATTTGTTACATTTCAAAGTTTACTGCACAGGTCAGCAATACTGACATTCATTTGTAAAGTTAGAAACAAGGAAATTCTCTTTGAGTATTAAATTTTACAGTTAATTGACATTGTAGTGAATATATATGAACTAACTGAACTATAAACAAGCAGTCTAATTGGCACAAAGGAATTACATAATTAGTTATTGCAACTGTGTGTATATATTTCCCTACCCTTTGATGAACGTTACAGATATGTTGTCTAATTCAGAGTTCATTACTCTGTCTAAAGGCATTCTAAATGAAAGCATAGGGCGAAAAGTCAGTCTTCTTAAATCAGTCATCGACTTTGAGGCTCATATGAATTAGGAAAGCACTAAATTGTGCTCTTATTTCCCTATCATCTTCCTTTTGTGCACGCTACATATTTAATGTTGTGCTTCCTCTCCACCATCTTAGACTCACAGAGTTTTACAACCTGCAAACATGTCCTTTGGGTCAACTCATCAATGACAATCAAGTTGCCTACCCGAGCTAGTCTCATAGTCCTGCATTTAATCCATATCCCTCTAAACCTTTCCTGTACTTGTTCAAATGTAATTAAACTTTGTAATTGTACCTGCTTCGACCATTCCCTTACACCACAATGCTCTGTGTGGAAACATTTGCCCCTCAGGTCTCCTTTTAACTTTAAACCTATGCTCTCTAGATTAAAATTCTTCTACCATGAGAAAAAGATTGTGATCCTTTATCTCATATATCCCCTTCATTATTGCACATACATCTGTAAGGTTATCCCACAGTCTCTTACAGTCCAAGATAAAAAAAGTCCCAAACTATCCTTTCTATCTTGATAACAAACCCCCTTCGAACCCATAACTTCATTGAGAATCTTTTCTGCATCCTTTTCAACTTTATGATATCCTGTACCTAGGTAACCAGGATGGCACATGCTTCATATCTTCCACCTGTAGTCAGCAAGCCATTTCATATCACCTTAATAGCAAGCTGCTAATGTTGGTGGAAAGAGTTAATTGGTTGTATTAAGGGGCTGTACATGGTTTAGCCAAGCAAGTAAAACAGGACAGATAATAAAACTAATTATCCAGCATCTCATTATTGGAAAATCCTGATGGTCTATTGGGCTCATTTGTTAGTTTAGAATGTATTAAAAGTCTGTACGTGATTTACTCTCAGTGGCCACTTTATTTGGTATCCTGCTCATTAATGCAAATATCTAATCAGCCAATCATGTGGCAGCAACTCAACGTATAGTATCATGCGGACATGGTCAAAAGGTTCACTTGTTGTTCAGACCAAATATCAGACTGGGGAAGAAATGTGATCTAAGTGATGTTGACTATATAATGATTGTTGGTGCCAGACTGGGTGATTTGAGTATCTCAGAAACTGCTAATCTGGGCTTTTCACATACAAGCCTTCAGAGCTTACAGAGAATGATGCAAAGGGGAAAATATCAGTAATCAGCAGTTCTGTGAGAGAAAATGCCTTGTGAATGAAAGAGGTCAGAGAAGAATAGCCAGTCTGGTTCACTCTGATAAGAAGTGAAAGTGTTGTACAGAAGATTATCTCTGGATGCACATCACTTGGAACCTTGAAGTGGATGGACTATGGCAGCAGAAGGCCATGAACATACACTCAGCAGCAACTTTATTAGATAGAGGAGCAACTTAATAAAGTGGCCATGGAGTGTATGTCCAGTCTAACTGAGGAGCTTAAAACGATGAAAGCATCTAAAAGAGCAGAATTGTAGATATTTCGAAGATGAGAGAAATGGGAGTAAAGGTCTCAAGTTATGATACAACTAGTCCTTCTTAGAACTAAATCAGAAACTGCATCCCACTAAACAGATAAAGGAACTATGGAAATGTTTCCCTGAAAGACTGTGGGACAGCTGAACTTTAAAGAACAAGTTGATGGATCAGAGATTCACCAGATAATACTACAAAATTCAAGCAAATTGATATCAAAGATAAAAAATGGTGCTGAGAAGATCCTAATTCATTACTGGATAGATTGGAGAACCTAGCTGGCCCACACTTTAGTATTTTTTTAAAATTTTGCTTAACATTGCACTAGAATTTCTAAAGGACATTGTTTCTCCCCATCCCCTAACTTAATAACAAAAAGATTCTTGCAATGTTAAAAGGGAAGAATTTTTTAATGAAAGGGTGAAAATATCTATTTTCCATGTGATACCTCATTAACAAAGTTGGGAGATTGACTGGTTAATAAAAAAAAACTTACATGGACAAGTAAATGTCATTTAAACGTTCAAAATGTCAAAGGCAATCAACTTCAAGTACAGTAACAGTCAGTCTCCTATATACAAATTAGTGGACCGCTTTCCTCTTGAAGAACACAGCTGCTAGGATCTGCACAGCAGCTCAGCAGAAAAAAACCTGGTTCCAAACTGTGTTTTATTCAACACCCTAACAGTAAAACAGTGGCATAATCTTGTTAGTATCTGCTGGTACTTGAATTTTTGAACACTACCAATTGTTGTATCATATGTACCACACCATTATTATTTCTCTCCGTGCCTTGTGACATATCGGGCGGCAACCTTGCCATTTCTTTAGCATTTTTGTCTGGGTTTTTTACGAGCTGAGAGGCTTGCTTGACCCAGCGCAGATGGAAAGCGTGCAAGGAGCAAGACAGATTCAAACCCGGGACCGCTCACCTCAAAGTTGGATGCTGATGCCATTACACCACCAGCTGGTGTTTCTGATGTCCACATTTGTGTCCCGCATGGTGGGAAGATATGGCCTTCTGCATAAGGTGGCCAGATGTGTACTGTCCATTCATTGTGTTTGGACGTTAAGTTAAATGATATATATCAACTATACCAATGGTTTTGACCAGTAAGACTGCTAGGTCAAACTCAATTGGTGCCATATGGATTTGCTTGATCTTATGTGCTTCTTTCATCATCATTTCAAATTTCATTTGCCAAAGACTGCCTGAAAAATAATTTGCAATGATAGCTTTCTTTCTGAGTGTTTTACAACAAGCTGTGGAAGTAGCAATGTCACAATCTGTTGCTTAATGCACTTGATCTACTTAAGGATTAATAATTGAACAGAATAGTGGGAATTGATGACTCTTAACTTTGATTGCCTTGAAGTCAGATTGTGTTATGTTGTCTATTACTCCATGACACGACTGAAATAGAATTACACAGGAAGAAATGTAATGACAGCCATTTCCAGGCCATGATATGTTATTCCAGAAATTCTACCTGGCACTTCCCAGCAGATGCCGAATCAATTACATCATTCCTCGTGCAGCATTCATCTGGAGCACTGCAAAGGAAATCAAAGCTTCCAAGCGGAACTGTTACTGGGCATTCTCGGGATAACTGAGCTCCTCACTACTTTATGCTGAGCTGAGTCTCCACATGACCTTTCTCTTGCAGGCTCAATCTAATCCTTTCATGGTGCTTTGCCTTCTTGTCCACACATTTCACCTGGAATTTGTTTGATTAACACTGACTACAACCCTCCCTCCCCAATGTACTTTACCTACTGAATCTCCACCTCACCCTTTAATAGGTACAGCAATCCTCTAATTTACCAACCCAACTACTACCTCCCAGCCATTGAACTCTTCATGCCAAAATGTAATCTGGCCCATGATTGTCAGTCCTCTCTCCTGGTTTGGATTGCATCCCAAAAACATGCCATGCAGTTTGTAGCAGTAGGTCTATAATCAAAAACAAGCTTAGTGGCATCTTGTTGTTTTATCAATTAACTCAGATATTAGGGTGCACTAGAGTTTCTAGGCCTTTTACTTTGTGCAAGAATATGTGCTGAACAGAGACATTTCAGAAATGAATATCCAGAAATGAAACACAGCAGAAACAAAATATCTCCAGGTATTTGAAGAAAATAATAATTGCAACAATTCTTTTTACAGTTCAATTGGTAGAGCTTTGCAGTTCCAACCCTAGGGCATTGGCAATTTGTGGAGAGAGATAGGTTTGGGCAAATTGAATTTCAAAATGTAAATTATTGCAAGCAATATGAAATTAAGTATTTTTGGACATAACTCACTGTTAAAGTTAACATTTTGTTTTGCTAATTGCATTGGAATTCAGTGGTCTGAAGCAGCAGAAACTCCACACAATAATACAAAGTGTGATTTGTTTTGTATCCGAGCCAAAGAAACTTTTAACTGTAATTACACTGACATGGTGAATTTCTGAAGGAATCTGGAGAAAGGGAGGTATCTGTCTGAATAAAAGGAAAGGATAACAGGTTTAGAGAGTCTTGGTTTTTGAGAGATATTGAGGCCCTGGTTAAGAAAAGGAAAGAGGTGCATAGCAGGTATAGACAGGCAGGAACAAGCGAGGTACTTGGGGACTAAAAGGAATAGATTGGAACTAGAGGTCATAGGTTAAGGGTGAAAGGTGAAATGTTTAAGGGGAACATGAGGGGGAACTTCTTCATTCAAAGAGTGGTGGGAGTGTGGAACGAGCTGCCAGCATAAGTGCTGAATGTGGGGTCAATTTCAACATTTTAGAGAAATTTGGGTCAGTACATAGATGGGAGGGCTATGGTCCAGGCAGGTCAATGGGAGTTGGCAGATTAATGGTTTGGTTTGGACAAGATGTTGCACTGTTCTATGAATCTATGATTCTAAAATGCTACTTTTTGAGCAATTATTCCATTTAAAATACCAAAGAAGGTGCTTGTCATGTCTGGTTGTGGCAATTTATGACAGCAGAGAGGTCTGTCTAACTGGATCCAGACAATGAAATATGAGACTGCTGGGAACCCATCACCTGCAGGTCCCCTCCAACTAATGTACTTACCCTCCCCATCCCCTTGTTTGGAACCCATACCATTTCTCCCCATTCCCCTCACCTTCCACGTGTTTTACACCCAGTGACTCCTGCCAATTTGTGACCCATGTTCTCACACCACTCCATCACACTGCATCCTATATTTTATTTGACTCAGTGTACAATATTTCCCTCATATCTGTGCATCATTTTAGCAGTTTTTTAACACTGAGATATCTTTTTGTTCTCACTTAGTAAGTCCAATCCATTCAGATAGTTTAGGATGCAATTTGCCTATTTTGAGATAGTAAAGAGACTTGAGGCTTTTCAGATCTTCATTTCCAACAACCAGGTCATGAGTGGTGGTGTGGTATGACTGCTGTAGATTCCTTGCAATGGGTGACACGGTAGTGTAGTGGTTAGTACAATGCTGTACAGTACCAGCGACTCGGGTTCAATTCCTATCACTGCTTCTATGTTCTCCTCGTGACTGCATGGGTTTCCTCCAGATGATCCGGCCTCCTCCCACATTCCAAAGATGTACCAGTTGGTAGGTTAATTGGCCATTGTAAATTGTCCCATGATTAGGCCAGGATTAAAATTGGGAGATTACTGGGTGGCACACCTTGATGGGCAGAAGGGCCTATATCAATTTTTTAAAAATACATGATAGAACTCCGCATCCAATTCTTTCTCAGCCGGGTCTTGCAAAATTGTTTGCCCGTGACAATAGGGAGCTACTTGATGACCTGAAGATTTATTTAGTCACACCAAGATTTCCATGGCCAGTCGGGCTTTGTATAGCATTGATTACACCCTGTCCTCTTCTCGGCCTTTTCTTGAACTATCATTGGTGTGGCTTCATTAAAGTGCTCAACACCTTGCAGACATTGGTGGTCTTCATATCATTTCTCCTCCCATTTTTAATGGAAGGTGCAAAAGAAAAAGGCCCTCCCTCAAATGCAGGGCTCCAATTTCAGAATGAATGCAGGCTGGCAGTAGTGAGCTAAGGTCGGGTGTGGATAACTGCTCTGGGAGTTCAGCAATCTCATTCATAGGCCAAAGTGCCCTAATCTTCACAAACTTTTGTCTGTGGACGGTCGATTCATTAGATGGGAAACAGAGGACTGTTATATGAAAAATCACCCTGTGTATCCTGATTATTTTAATCAGGACAATAACAGAATGTTGAGAATGGAACGAAAATAAGTCCACAGTCAACACTTTAACATCCTCATTCCCCTGTACTTGTGTTTAGCAGTCTTTGACAGCCATATTCACATTGATAATGTGAGGTAACAACACGAGCAAAATCATGCTCCTGTTTAAAGTGTTATTACTTAGGATTAATTGATATCCTCTGTCATAAAGGCCATCCAAAGCAATCATTTTAGTAAGACCATGGTGGAGTCTTTTCTATTTTGATACATATAATTAAAGCATATATTCTGTCCATTTAAAAGAAAAATAAGTAATATATCAAAGCTTACGCTGGAAAAAAATGATTTTATATCAAATGAACTAATTCCAGATTTATGGCTCTGATCCATATTCATATTTTCAAAATTACATTAACCTTGGAAAAATATCACTGCTACAATTCAGCATCCCCTTGGGACATGCAAATTGGCCAAAACAGAATTTAAACACAAAGCTTACTTCTGTTAAAGGGAACATGTAAAAGATTTGAGTGATTGGATGAAGACATAAGAAAGCCATAACATTTTGAGTTTCACTCAAGAGATAAATTTTGGTCATTGTACAGAAAATTAGTCACTGAACAATATTGTTTTGTACCTATATCAACCTGGGTCTCATATGTGGAAAGAGGCGAAAAAAAAGATGCACAATAGATAAAGATCAGAATGTTTCAAGATGAGAGAAAATGCAATTCATGCTACTGAAACAACACAAAAGAACCACAGAGATTACTGAACTAAAAGTTGACATCTGAATGAAATACATGATGAATAATGAACTAATAGTAATATTTAGTTTAAATTATTTGTGTTTGGAATATACTCTCTCAAAGTAAATTAAATGTAATTTCCAATATAAAAATTCATTTGCTTCATAGTTTTGTCAAGAAAAAGCGTGATGCAATTGATGCATCACTACGTTAAAAAAATGACAGGTAAGAGGGGACAGCATTTATTTTGTTTGAAATTGCTGAACTCACTTCTGATTTCAGAGGCTACATTGGACCATGTATATAAACAAAAAATAGACCCACATAAATTGGGGAACCACTTTGTCAAGCACCTCAGCTCAATCTACAACAAGTAGGATTTCCCAGTGGCCCAACATTTTAAATCCCACCCCCAGTCCTATTCAGACCTGTTGATCCATGGCCTCCACTACTGCCATGATGAGGCCACTCTCAGCTTGGAGGAGCAAAACCTCATATCCCAGTTAGGTAGCCTCCAGCATGACAGCATGAACATCGATTTCTCTAACCCGGTAATTTCACCTCCTCCCCCTCCTCTCTTTTGCTATTCCCATTATGGCTTCCCTCTTAACTTTTCTCTTCACTTCATCTGCCTACCACCTCCCTCTGGTGCCTCTCCTCTTTCCCTTTCTCCAATAGACCACTCTCCTCTCCTATCAGATTTCTTCTTCTTTAGCCTTTTAAATTTTCCACCTATCAGCTCCCAGTTTCTCACCTCATCCTCACCCACCTATCACATTCAAGCTTGTACTGTTCCCCCCCCCCCTCCCCTACCTTCTTATTCTGGCCTCTTCCCCCTTATTTTCCAGTCCTGATCAAGGGTCTCAGCCAGAAACATAAGCACTTTATTCTTCTCCATAAATGCTGCCTGACCTGCTGAGTTCCTCCAGCATTTTGTGTGTGTTACACTGGATTTCCAGCATCCACAGAATCTCTTATGTAAATAAAAACAAGAGATTCCTTGAGTTAAGCTTCATTAGAGGTGTAGATGGCCAAGCGCTGGGGGCTGCAGAAAAATCCTTCTCATTCTATAGAAAATAAGTTATTCCATTCTCCAGTTTTTCTCATCTTTATCACATTTATTCTGAAGCTATCATCTTCCATATCAGTCTTAATTGTTATACTCATTCTTCAGACTTGAATATCACTGGCAAGGCTTGAGATTAATGTTCATCCTAATACTAAATTTCTCTTCCTGAGCAATTGGCCGTTTCACCTGGTGAAAATCTTCCCACTAGGCTGTAAAATAGGAAATTACCCAGCTATCATAATGGAGCTAAATGCGGTAAGTTTCCAGGACAGGGGATGAGAACCTGAAGGTGGGGTGGTGATGCACCCTGTAAAAGATGCGCTTGTCCTTCAAGGCAGTAGAGGTTGAGGAGAAATCTTGGCAAGTTGAAGCAGTGTTTTGTGAATGGTAAGCCATCTGCCACAGTGCAATGAGACAGGAAAAAGTGAACAGATGGTGAATCAGGTCCCAAGCCAACAGGTTGCTTTATCTTGGAGAGTGTAAATGGTATTACACTCATCCAGGCAATGGAAGCCATTCCATCACATCGCCAATATTTTGTGATCATGTGAACCTCTCTCCCTTCTGACCTTATAATGGATAATAAGGTCGTTAATGAAGCAGCTTAGGGTAACTGGGACTGAGTGTTCTGAGACCTAAGAGAAGTAATACTCTGGAAATGAGATCATTGACTTCAACTAGCTACTCTCACCTTCCTTTTATGTAAGGTATGAAATCTGCTAGTACAGAGTTTTGGCTTAAATCTCATTAATTTCTATAATGCTGAGGTTCCTGGATTCCACATTCTTCCTTCCAGTCAAGGGCTATCATATTCTCTGATTGAAGAGACAATTACTTTTTTTTTACTGTTGGCCCAGTACATACCGATTTCTGGAATCAAGCATCTCTACAGAATCCAAACTGAGCATCAGCAGTTAGGTTATTAATAAATAAACAGTGCTTCTTGTCGATCTCAATAACTTTGCTTGCTGAAAACACAAGAGACTGCAGATGCTGGAATCATGGGTTGAAACTAGGCTGCTGGAGGAGCTTAGGGGCCAGAAGAGCATCTGTGCAGGAGAAAGGGCACTCAACACTTTGGGTTGAGACCCTTCATCTGGATTAGAAGAGGTGAGACAGACTGTATAAAGTGGTGCAGGAAGGGTAGGGTAAGAGTTGGCAAATGATAGGTGGATCTTGAAGAGGAGAAGCTACTTGGCAGATGGAGTCAGGTGCCAAGCAGCTGAAATGCAATTGTAGGCTCAGTTTTGAAAGGACCCATCCCTCAGTTTTTTTGTTCCATTTCTGAATAAATGTTATTAACTGGAAACACAAAAACATTTACTAGCATCCTTTATATGTTGTTTTAGTGTTGGGGGTGGGGGGGGGGAGTCTTCCAATTTACACAGCACCGAAAATTTTATCATTGATTGTTTAAACTTTGATAGAGATGTTTCTTTTGTGAAGTGTTTCAGCAACTGATATCATTAGCGAAAATTCCTACAAGGCATACTTAATGGTGTGCAGTGGAACTGCAGACTCAGTTTGTAAATAATAGCGAGTGTTTAATTTGATTAATTGATATGATCATTTGGCCTGCAAAGGCTTTTGTTTCTGCAGCCTCAAGTGATTCACAGTCTTTGCCGTTAGCAATAAGCTGCAGAGGAAAGATAAAGTACTGTGTTCCAGGAAAAAGAATAAATATGACAAAATGAGGCTTGAATCACTTTCCAACTCCTCCTACCTTTTCATTTGCTACGATTATGCAGCTCTGCTGTTAGCTAGCTCTTACTTTCAGTGTGGAAACATATCTAATGCATCTTTAGTTCAGCCCCATGATCATGAATATTTATAACACAAGGTAATAAAACAGTATTTTCCTGTTCTATGTCTGATTTTCCTCTGCTTATCAAACTCTTTCATCATAACTTGCCTGTTCATAGAAGTGATTTGATGAAAGTGTCCGAACCTTCTGGTCTGAACTAACATATATTGTACATTCATATTTTTTAAAGTAATCAGGAATAATTCTGTCTCTGAAATTTGTGTTTCTTGGATACACAGGATACTAGTTGCAAAAGAACTCTCCTTCAATTAGATCAGTTATTTAAGTATGAAAAATATTTATTGTATATGTTGCATACAATTGCAGAAAAAACCTTTTGCACATGTTTTAATGCAACTGCACCCTTTTCCAATAGAAATCCTGCCCAATGGGAAATTTGGAGCAGACACTTCACCTTGGTCCAGCTGTTCTTTCTCCACGCATGCGATAACATTCAGACTTTGAAAATAATGCATAGGCTAAATCTTGGACTTCACAATGAGCCATGCCTCACAGAGGACTGCACCACTTTTGGCATAGGGCCCAATCAATGAGGACAGAAGGTGGCAGGTTGTGCCAACACTTGCCAAGGACATGTTTCCCAACCTCCAACTCTATCTTTTTCTCTACTCCAATGGCAGCGTTTAATGTTGGGGTGCTGCGACCGCCACAGTGAGAGTTCATTAGTAGCCCGAGCCATGGGCATGCCAGCTGCGAACTCTGCAGCCATTTCCCCCTCAGGAAACACTGGGTCTGTGTTTTAACGCAGCATCCAGACTGCAAAGCTTCATTTTGTTAAGGAAATTTCTCCCAATTTCCTGACTTTAAGGGTGAATCCTCTCCACTTCCCAGACCCTTGTGTGCATCAGCACTAACTGCTGCATTTACTTTATGTACCAGTCAAACATGGACGTCAGTTTGCATGAATACATTTGAAAACAATGTAAGAAATGAATCTCTGTAAGCCGTTCTTTGTCTCTGGTCTTAGCAATAAAGTTGATGTAAATTTCTGTTTTTTCAATGTTCTTCCTAAACTACTATCTGCTTCTAATTTAGAATGCCTTCTGCCACGTTACTGGAGAAATACTGTGCTCTCCTGTGTTGTATTATAACTAGCTGAAATCCCAGCTTTTAATCAATGACCTCCCATTTAGTAACCATATAAACCTGGCTAATTTTTCTAAGAAGCAGACATATTCAACAATGTCTACCTAATGCCTCTAATTCAAATTTGGACATCGGGGAGTTGCTCATAAGATAGGTATTCATTTCAAGAATAATAAGGTAATAAAAGTAAACACTGGCTCAGATATTAATGCATGCAGACTCAGACCATCAAGACCCAAATATATCATCCAGGCAGAGGTGGTAATGACTGACAGGTAGGTATTCCTGTGACCAAAAGATCATTACTAGTGGCTGTACTATAGAAGTTTCTCTAGGGTCCATTCTTTTTGTTATACAGATTAAATGATGTAGACCCAAATCGAGAGAATGCAGACAAAATAAAACTTAGTTGTGTGGTTGACAAGAAGAAGGATATAGATGGTCTGGTTGGTTGAACTGAAAAGTAAAAGGAATTTAACCCCAAGAAGAGCAGGGCAATACATTTGAAGAGATGCAATTAGACAAGTGAATATGAAGTAAATAGGTAGATATTGACTGGTGTGAAGGAACAAAAGAACTGCTCAGCATGTTTGTCCAGAGATCTATAAAGGTAGCAAGACTAATAAATAAGGTGGTTAAAAGAGCACACGGAATGCTTTACTTTGTTAGCCAAGACAAAGAACACAAGACCAGCAAGGTTATGTGAGCACCATAAACATACTAATTCTACCACTATTTGAGGGCAGCATCCAGTCTGGTCACACATTGCAGGGAAGATATGCAACTGGAAACAGTACAAAGGAGATTAACAGAAATCGCCCTAAACCTCTGGTAGACATGGAAATGGCAGCTATTGGGAAAAAAAAATTACAGTAGATTTATTTGGATAAAAGCAGGCTAAAGGAAGACTTAATTATTGTGTAACATAATTATGTGGGACTTAGAGAGCATAAATTGGAAGGGCTGATTACCCTAGAAGGGGGAAATAAACGAAAGAGGCATAGGTTTATATGAGTGGTGGAATGATATGAGTTAAGTTCAAAGTTAATTTATTATCAAAGTACGTATATGTCATCCAATACAACGCTGAGGTTTGTTTTCTTGCAGGCCTTCATAGTAGGACAAAGAAATTTAATAGAATCGATGAGAAAGTAGACACAAGCTAAAACCAACAAGCAACCAGTGTGCAAAAGATGACAAGCTGTGCAAATGTATACATAAAAACCTAGACCATAAGTTGTAGAGCCCTTGAAAGGGGCTCTAAAATGAAATAAAATTTCATTCATTCAAAGTGAGTCCATAGGTTATGGAATCAGTTCAGAGTTAAGGAGAGTGAAGTTATCCATGCTGGTTCAGGAGCCTGATGGTTGAAGGGTAATAACTGTTCTTGAACGTCCTTGACAATGACAGCAGCAAGAAGAGGACATGGCCTGGATGGTGGGGATCCTTGAAGATAGATGCTATTTTCTTATCACAGCTCTCCTTGTAGATGTACTCAATGATGTCTTTGAACTTTTCCTGTAATGGACAGTATCCACTACTTTTTGCAGGATTTCCCATTCTTGACTGTTGTAATGTGAGTATTATTAAAAGTAAGTTAATACTAATCGGGGAGCTGTTGGTAGCAAGAGGCGGGATCCGGGGTTGGCAGGGTTTTTACTTCCAGTGTGCATTGTATATAGTTCCTCCACCCAGGCCGCACGAGGTACCTGAAAGCCTCTGTATTGTAAATATCATTTCCCGTCCCAGATAAAGATGCTCTTTTGGCCATCAAGTTGTCGAGTGGTCTTTTTGTAAAGTAGAAGTTACCACATATTTTTGGCGACGAGGTAAACTGGTTTTGTGGATGGGTCGGCCCCGTTTTCGATCAGGAGCTGTGAGCGGGCGAGGAGCCTTGTGTTCGGATGGCTCCGTTCAGAACGGTTGGTGTGTTCGATGAGCAAGTCGGGGAGTGGCCAGAGTATGAGGAAAGGTTGGGCCACTTTTTCTGTGCTAATGGAATTACTGAGGAGGCTAAGAAGCGTTCTATTCTCCTGAGTGTGTGTGGGGCAAAGACGTACAAGCTGATAAGGAACTTAGCTACACCGTGGAAACCAGGAGAAATTTCATATGATGAATTGGTCAAGCTCGTGGGGAACCACCACAATCCGAAGCCTTCAACGGTTCAAGTTTCACAGCCATGTCCAGAAGCCAGGTCAGTCTGTGAACGCTTTTGTGGCCAAGTTTCAGCAGCTGTCAGAGCATTGCAATTTTGGAGCCATGTTGGATGACATGCTAATAATGCCGCCGTTACAACGCCGCTTGTTGGGGGAAATCCCACCGTTGACTTTCAAGACAGCCCTAGAGATTGCTCAAGGCATGGAGTTGGCTGCTGATAATGCCAAGGATATACAGAAAGGACATGGGGGGTCGCAGTCGACGGCAGTGCTCCAAGTCGGGAGGGAAACTGGTAGACAGGAAAAGGGGGTGGAATGCTTTCGGTGTGGAGGAATGCACTATGCAAATGTTTGTAAATTCAAAGATACTGTCTGCCATGCTTGTAGCCAGAAGGGACATTTGGTTAAAAAGTGCAGGAGCATAAAGGTTGAGGTTAAGCCTGGGCAGGGGAAAGCTCAACAGACTCAGGCAGCCACACACCACCTAGGAGAAGCAGACGGAGAGGCAGCGTGTGCCTACAACATGTTTGGGGTGGAAACGGATGAGGGACCACCTGAACCGCATTATGCCACAGTCACTGTCAAGGGAAAGGACATTAAGTTCGAGATTGATTCACGGGCTACTGCATTGGTCATTAGTGAAGAGACCTACAGGAGGTCATGGGGATCCAACCTGCCTCCCATCAGACCATCTAAGCTCCAACTCAGGACCTATACGGGGCACCCATACCTCATTTAGGGGTGTTATATGTGGATATTTCGGCCGGGGGCCAGAAGGTTGAAGCCAGGCTGGTGATAGCTAAGGGCAGTGGGGCCAGTCTTTTGGGCCACAATTGGTTTCGCAAAATCCGGCTCAACTGGCATGAATTTAAGTATGCACACATGACGGAAGAGCGTGAGGTGCAGGGTGCAGATGAAGTTGCCGATGGCAATGTGAGTGACAGACATAGTCCGGACACATTTGAGAGTGAGCTCGCAGCACAGCTGGCGGCTCTTCAGTCTATTACAGGAGCAATTGAAGTTACCCCCTCGGCACTGAAAGCCAGCACACCACTTCTAGTACGGTGAAACAGTGACCCAGCACTTGTACCACCTGCCCAGTTACAGCAAGGTGCATCTCAGCCTGATGATCCCGGTAACAGGAACCTGCATGTGAAGCCAATCGTAACAGTAGCAAACGGGGCACCTGTAGACAATGTAAGAACAGAGCCTCCAGGATCACCAGACAAGCATTCAGAAAGCACTCTAAGTGATTTGACAAAAGAAAGTAGAATTTTCTGGAGACGACGGCCCCCTGGGAATCCATGTGATGCCTTTTAACTCTACGCTGAGTGGAAGGTTCCTTGGCCTGAGTATTCGTGGTATTGAAGAGAACAGCTGTTCAAGAAAAGAGAACCTGCTCCAGGTGAATGAATGTATCATCAAAATCAATGACTGTGATTTAACAGACAAGACCTTTGTTCAAGCACAAGAGGTTTTCCGAAACACATTGCGATTTCCTGCTGTTGACCTCCAGATAGTTCCAAGTTATAACAAGGAACTCTATGAAAAATTGCAATTGGGTCTATTCTGAGCCACGGTCCTGCTTCAGTGTGTTCCAAGCCAGGTGGCAAACCAGCAGATGCCGTTTATCCCAATAATGCTGAGAATAGCTTGCCACCGATTTCAAAGAAGCTCAGTAGTCCAAAAAGTTAAGGAGCATTGACCACTTAATGCATACCAGGAAAGCATGCCCACCAGTGACTTTGCCATAGGGAGAGACACTGGCAGAAGGGGTAGAGTCCCCTTAAGAGGTTGGACATTCTCACGCAGATACACAGACCCCTCGTGTCCCCAACAGTAGATCCACCCAAAACATCCTCACCAGCGGTGCCTGCTGGGTCACCAGGGGTAGTGCGTAGATCACAGTGCCCTCGCAAACCTCCTGACAGACTGAATCTTTGATTGGATAGTTTCTTTTGTTGTTAAATTGTATGTTGAATTTGCCATGTTTTTTTTTTAGGTGTTTTGTATTGGTAACCTGAAGCTAATGATACCACTGTTTTTATTTCCCAGTTCTTCTATATTTGGGGAATGTTAGATTTTAAAGGGGGGAGAAGTATTGTAACATGAGTATTATTAAAAGTAAGTTAATACTAATCGGGGAGCTGTTGGTAGCAAAGGGCGGGATCCGGGGTTGGAGGGGTCTTTACTCCCAGTATGCATTGTATATAGTTCCTCCACCCAGGCCGCACGAGGTACCTGGAAGCCTTTGTATTGTAAATATTGTTTGCTGTCCCAGATAAAGATGCTCTTTTGGCCATCAAGGTGTAGAGTGGTCTTTTTGTAAAGTAGAAGTTAGCACATTGGCCATTGGCATTTCTATACCAGACCATGATACAACCACTCAGGATACTTTCCATTGCATAGTTATAGAAGTTTGACAATGCTTGTAAAAGGAAACCTTTTTCATCTATTGGAGGTTAGGAATCTGAAACTCACTTCATTATAGACAGCAAAATGAAAAGCATGCATCAATTTCAAAAAATAATTTATCGCAAGAACACAAGAAACACCAAGTTCGGGTAATTTAACCTCTCACACTCCACCATTCAATAAAACCCTGCCTGATCTTTCATCTCAGCACCACTGCCTGCACTAATTCACGATCCTTTTGTTCCCATAACATCTGAATGTCTATCAGTCTCTATCCTGAATATACTAGAGAACAGTTCTACATGTGTTATTCTAGATGTGGTCTCAGCTGGGTCCCCATATTAAATTTTAGTAGACATTCCTACCCTTATTCTCAAATCATTTCTGCTTATCATCTCATTGGCCTAGTTGCTTGCTGTATCTGCCATGATTTTTGTACAGGTGACACCCTCAAATTTATGGGTAATGTCTTATGAATTCTGTGAGGGCTCTGTTACCCAAATAGCTGTAACATAGCGTGTATAAGGATATTGAGATCCCTCTTAAGACCAAGAACTTCCATAATCCCTCACTATTTAAAAAAAAATCTACTTTCCTACCAAAACAAATGACTTCACACTTTACCATATTTTCAATTCTTGGCCTATTCACTAAATCTGTTTAAAATCCTGAATCCTCTCTGGATCAGCCTTGCACTCTTACTGCCAGCAGCTTCTATTATTAGCAAATTAACTTATTTACTCAGTTCCCACATCCAAGATCATTGATATAGATTTTGAAAAGCTGCAACCCCAATATGGATGTGACACTTCACTAACT
Source organism: Hypanus sabinus (assembly GCF_030144855.1). Taxonomy (NCBI): domain Eukaryota; kingdom Metazoa; phylum Chordata; class Chondrichthyes; order Myliobatiformes; family Dasyatidae; genus Hypanus; species Hypanus sabinus. Next base: position 49,956,724 of record NC_082722.1, read on the forward strand.
GTGGTCTCCTAACCACCCCCATCCTCCAGCCTGCACAGCAACTATCCATTTAATCTCAGTCCGCTTTTCATCTCGTTGACTAATGTCTATGCTTCTAAATTACTACTTCCAGCTCCAAATTCTAACGTGGTTCAATAATTAACTGTGGCATACTGTCAAAAATCTTCTGCAAATCTAAATGCACCACATCTACTCTCTACTCCTTATTTATTCTGTTGGTTGTCTGACAATAAAAAGGTAACTGACAAATTTGCCCAAGATGATCTTTCTTTCATACAACCATGCTGCCTGATCTTGCTATTTTCTAAGTGCTTGAGTTCCCCATTACCATTTCTCCAAAAAAAAATTCTGATGTTAATCCTACTAAAGTCAGGCTGTAGGGTTCCGTTATCCATTTCACTCCTTTCATACACAATGGCATTACACTTTATACCAGCAGATCTATGGGAACTTTCTAGAATCTATAGGCTTTTAGAAAATGATAACCAGTATATCTTTTAGTTCCACCTCCAGCATTTTCAAAACCTTAGGGTTTTGCTTATCAATCTGCAAGGCACCTATATTAACTTTTGCTAATCCTTTCCTTGGCATATCTCTAAAAATGTTACAGCCTGTTTTATGCTTCTCACTGGTATATTCTTCTATAATCCCTTGTCTTATCAATATGTTGAACTGACTTTGCTGAATTCTAAAGTATTCACAATCTTTACACTTAGTCTTTTTCATAGATTTAATCTTATCTTTACATTCTATTTGACCATAATTAGCCCACTTTTCTGGTTGGGTTTGTATGCCGTTTTTTGTAAGCTACATATTAATTATTTAAATATTAACTACTTTCATACTTTCAAACATAGGTTTTGAAATTAACATCTAATACCTTCATTATTCATTTTATTGACTTTAGTCGTATTGAATCAAATCACATTTGATCTTCATATAAACTCCATCATGTGCATTTGACCTGCATAATACTGGGGCATGGAATTAGTCTCCATAAAGTTTTTATAACAAGCAAAGACATATTGACCAGAAGTCCATGTCATATATTTTTTATGACTCTTAAGTGCATGCTTTCCCCATAGATAAAAACTTCAAAAGGCATTCATTACTCAGGTCTGGCAGACCTGTTCCCCATACATTAGTGGTGCCTCCTCTCAGAAATCAGCCGTGGAGATTGACGACCTACTGGATCAATCTGAAGGGTAAATACCTGAATCTAAAGCCTGTTTCTACAACCTTTGTGTTAAAGAGCCCAATAACTGTTTCCCTCTGATCCACTCCTACCTCACTAGTGCATGTAAGATGAACCTCAAACTCCATGAAATTGCAATGCATGTCTAGTATCTGGTGACCAAAATGAGACTCTTTTTTTTACCCCCAAAAAGCAGGGTGGTTTGCTCCTGGTGGATCTTAATTTGGAAATTTCCAAATTACTAAACCAGCGATTCCACTAAACTAATTTGTCAATAATTTTTTTTTAAGTATTCAGTAAGACGCTTGTGGTGTGGTGCATATTAAGGTGTGCAGGATTGATGTTAATCAGTGCATTTTGCATTGAGGTTTGGTTATGAAGAGAAAACAAAGTGGGAATAAATGGATTTTTGGAACACAATAGGGCATCACAAAGAACAGAGCTTAGACCTTGGCTTCTTATGATTTGTATCAATGGCTTAGATGAGATTACCAAGTATAATGTACCCAAGATGAGATAAAGCTAGGTGAGAAAATAAACTGTGAGGAGAATGTAAAGAGACTGCAGGAGGATGGAGACACATTATGTGAGCAGCCAAGATAGTGGCAGTCTCAATGTAATGTAGATAAATGGGAAGTTATTCATGTTGATAGGAAAAACAAAATAGAATATTTCTAGCAAGGTGAAAGACTAAGAAATAATGACTTTCAGAAGCACTTGAACTTCCTGCACACAAATCAGAGAATTTTAACCGACAAGTGCAACAAACAATTAAGAAAGCAAACGGAATAGAAACCTTTGTTACAAACACAATGGCACAAAATCAGAGTGGTGAAACAACAGTGGTGAACGGTTCCAAAGCACTTTCCTTGTTAGCAAAGGAAAATAACCTTTATTCTCCAAATATTGTCTTTTATGAAGATAGGCACAACCTGATGACATCACTTCATGCAATTTCTGTCAGGCCTGGTCAGGCAGGCACCTCCTAGCCTCCACCCAGCTTACAGGAATCACCTACCACTCATTCCCAATTTATTACCTATTTAAACGCACCCCTCATCCACAATCATTGTTCACACACATGAACTAGCCAGCCTAACGAGTTACTCCTAGTCTTCAGCTACCTTGTCATGTTTCAGTTTCCCTTGTTTCATGGTCCCTCATGGCTTATTCTTTGGCAGTTTATTATTAAAGTTATCACTCACCACAAAATCATTTCTACTGCTCTGCATTTGGGTTAAGCCTCCTCTACATTCCCTGACAGTAGGAATGAACCAGCGACTGACCCAACAGAATATGCTTGCCTAAAGGACATTGTCCACTGACAGGAGCGTATCCAGGAAAACATTGATCACCTGCTTTCCACTCTCTTCCAACTCTCTGTCTCACTACAGCAACCCCACATCAGTCACCCTCCCCCCTTGGATACGTGGATTCCAGCGCCCAAATGCTTCGACGGATCCCCAACATGATGCTGCAACTTCCTGTCCCATTACATCTTATGTTTCAAGCTCCAGCCATCTCTGTATGAGCCAAGATTGCCTTCATTATTTCTTTCTTGACGGGGTGAGCTCTGACCTGGGTGGCCTCTAATGCAAAAATAAAATCCCAATTTGTATCCAAATGAAGAGTTCATCGCTAAGTTGTACTGGGTTTTTGATCATCTGGGAAGTGGAGGGGGGGTGGGGTAGCAGATTGGATACTACCTGGGTCAAGGTGCATGCTCAATGCTAGACCCTCACAGCAAAGTCTGGCTATAATGCGGAAGAAGGGGTAGCCCATTAGCATCATGACCTCTTGGAATGCTTAAAAGATGAGCTGTCTACCCAAGAGATCCCCACTGACCTTGAAGGCTCCAACACTCTAAACTGACAAGCATCTTATGAAACAACCCTCCTGATATCAGGCAAAAACCAGTTTCATTTCCAGGGCCACTTCAGGCTGCAGGACCCATGAAGTTAGGGAGGACCCCTTAATCCCCAGGAGCATGAGCTCTGGTGGAGAAACAGCTTATGCTCTTACTGCAGAGCCATATCAAGTGCCCTCCACACCACCAGGAAGAGACAAGAGACCTTCTAGCTGGTAAGCTGCTCCCTGACCCCTCTTTTCAGCACCATAGCCCAATTTGCCATACCCAAACGGCTCTATGCACACAGTAACTTTCTGCACCGGTCTCTATGTGCAGCTTGGAATCCCTACCAAGCCTCTCTCTCGCCCCTTCTGCATCATAGCTATTGATGGATGTCCCTTGAGGTCTGGGATCATCTGAGCACATACACAGCCTGTGCACACATTGGAGAGCATCTCGAGCCCCTCCAATTTCTCCTGATAAACTCACCCAACACTCCTCTTAGCATGGCTCTCCACTCACAATTCCCACCTCAGCTGATCATCCAGTCCCACCTGCCTACATCCTCATTTGAACTCACTCCATAAATCCATGGATACAGAGGAAGCCCTCAACCTCACCAAACTCCCACAGTAATACCACCATTTAGTCATCACTTCCATTAAAAGGGAAGCCAGCACCCTGTAGCCTCACAGACCACATGACTACAGGATCACCCTCCTCCCAAAACATGACTCTGAGGTTGTCTGTTCTCATGGCCCCCACCATGCTCCTTTAGACAGTTAGAGTGCTTCTTGGGCTTCTGCAAAGTCTATCAGACACTACAGCCCAAATGGCCATTCCTCTCACCAAGTCACCTACTTCAATGATAACCCGGTCTGCTACCGTGGACCATGCCGTTGAGGACCTCAGGAGACATTGCACCCATTATCTGCCATCCGAACCCCTCTGGACTTTTCGTAATGGAGGTGGACTTGGCATCAAGTGGTGCCCAGTCGTATCTGATGTAGGCACTTGGGCTTTCTGCTCCCAGCAAAGACTGGACAGGAAGACACACCTTTGTACCTTCTCACACAAGTTCAACTCTACACAGCGCTGTTATGGAGCAGGATGTAGAGTTGCTTGCCATCAAATTGGCCTTGGAGGAATAGAAACATTGGCTGATGGGAGACATCAAGTCCTTCCAGATATGGACTGATTGCCAGAACCTCATCAATTCAACAGACCTGTCAACTCAACCCACATCAGGCTTTTTCTGCAACGCCAGTTCTAGTGGCCCACTATGATCAAAGATATATGTCAGTTCTTCGCAGCCTGTCTGCAATGTGCCCAGTCCAGTTTCTCCAACCAGGGTTCCTACAGCCCCTTAGTAGTCCTCCATAAATTTCATCACAGGTTCATCATCTTCTGAAGGGGCCACGATGGGGTGCACTGGTTCTCCAACGTGGCCCACAATTTGTCTCCTGCTTCTGGCAAGCCTACTGCTCCCATCTACACACCTCAGTGAGTTTGTCCTCTGTTCATCATCCGGAGACCAATGGCCAATCAGCAAGTGGAAAAGTTTCTGCGATGCTTCTAACCCCTCCCCACAGAAGAAATATCTGCTCTGGGCCAAGCTGTCCCACCATTTACACACCTCCTTTGCCATGGGTATGCCACCCTTTGAACTGCTTTATAGCTGCCAACCCCTATTGTTTCCCGTGGAGGTCCTGTCATCAGGACCTATTTCGCCACAGCCCAAACACTTGGAAGAGGGCATGTGGGCCACCATAGCTGCCAACTGTGCCTACTGCTACCAGTCTACCTTCGGCGCTCAGCCTTACTGCTCTAGCCTAGGGACTGTCTCTGGACATCCACCTGAGATTTACCCCTGCGCACCAACTCTCACAAGCTCTTTCCTGGTTCATGAGTCCCTTTAAAATTATCCATCTCACCAATCCAGTCACTTACCATCTCCAACTGCCACCATCCATCAAGATCACACCTACCTTCCACATGCCCTGCCTCAAGCCCGTTATCCACTCAACCCACCTGAGCCTGCCCTCCGGAACCTAGGATGGTGGAAAGTGGTTGAGTGTTCACAATTTTACGGTTCATGGATTCACGTTGTCATGGATAGGGTGTGCGGTACCTGGTCGGCTGAGAAGGGTACAGCCCAGGGGAGAGATGTTGGATGCCGGTCAGTTACATCTTGGATCCATCGCTCATCTAAGAGTTCCGCCATACTCATCTGGATCTCCCTGGACCATCAAGTGCCGGTCATTCGATGGGAGGGTCCTGTCAGGACTGCACAGGCTGGCACCTTCCAATCGACACCCAACTAACAGGTATCACCTGCCACTCATTTCCAGCTCGTCACCTGCAGCCTATTTAAACCCAGCTCTCGTCCACAATCCTTGTTCACTCAGCTCACCAGCCTCTCAACCAGTTGCCCCTAGCCTTCAGTTCCCTTGATGCCTGTCAAGTATCTGTTCTCTCTTATTTCGTGGCCCTTCGTGCTTGTTATTTTGCAGTTTATTATTAAAGTTCTCATTTACAGCTAAATCGCCTCCACTGCTCTGTGTTTGGGCCAGACCTCCTCTGCATTTCCTGACAACTTCACAACTTGCCACCTCAAGTCTCTGAATATGGAGGACACCCTGTGCAACAGACCCAAAGCAGCCCTGAAACATTTTGGAAGTGGTGTGTGAAATGTGTGAAGTGAGAGAGCAAAGTGAACAACATCCCTGATTTACAAATTGAGACTTTTTATCCAATTAGTACAGCAGTTACGTATGTCACAAAACGATTACAGAAAACACGGAGTCACGGAAATGGCATCACTCATCATCAGTTCCATTATCAGAATCTTGGAGGAGGGGTGGCTCACATGACATATCAGTGTCCACTCTTCAGCACAATGGAAAAGGACTTCTAAACACAGCTTTGATAAGCTAAAAGGTTCCTGTCCGCCTTGAATCACATGGAATGCAAACCTTTGTTAATAAACAAAGTGATAGTAATCAGAGTGGCCATCTGTGGCCATCCCTCAGGAATCTACACATAAATGGTAATTTATCCTAATAATGATTGTAACAGAGTATTTTACAAATGAAGAGGCAATATTTGCTTTAAGACCTACCTTATTGCCACTTCACCAGTGAAATTGACCTTGGCAATGCATAGAGCCAGGTGGCTTAGTAGTGTAAAGAGTAATACAGCAGAGAAACTGACCTTTCAGCCTCTCTTGCCTATGCCAACCAAACTTCCCAGTGGCCAAACATTTTAATACCAATTCCCATTCGTTCCGATGTCCCAATCCATGGCCTCCTCTTGTGAGATCCTCAGGATGGAGCAAAAACACCAGATATTCCATCTGGGTATCCTCCAAATTGATGGCATGAATATAGATTTCTCCTTCCAGTAACTACATCCCACCCCTCTCCCTCCTCTATTCCTCATTCTGTCCTTTTTACCTCCCTATAACTTCCCCTGGGACCCCCTTCCCTTTCTCCTATAGCCCACTCTCTTCTCCTATCAGATTCTTCCTTCTCCAGCCCTTGACCTTTCCCACTCAAATGGTTTCATCCATCACCTCCTTCCAGCTAGTCTCCCTTCCTCTCCCCCCAACCCTTTTAGACCATAAGATATAGGAGCAGAAGTAGGCCATTCAGCCCATTGAGTCTGCTCCGCCATTCAATCATGGGCTGATCCAATTCTTCCAGTCATCCCCGCTCCCCTGCCTTCACCCCATACCCTTTGATGCCCCGGCTAATCAAGAACCTATCTATCTCTGCCTTAAATGCACCCAATGACTTGGCCTCCACGGCCGCTCATGGTAGAAAATTCCATAGATTTACCACCCTCTGACTAAAGTAATTTCTCCGCATCTCTGTTCTAAAAGGAGGCTCTTCAATCCTGAAGTCATGCCCTCTTGTCCTAGAATCCCCTACCATGGGAAATAACTTTTCCATATCTAATCTGTTCAGGCCTGTTAACATTTAGAATGTTTCTATGAGATCCCCCCTCATTCTCCTGAACTCCAGGAAATACAGCCCAAGAGCTGCCAGACATTCGTCATATGGTAACCCTTTCATTCCTGGAATCATTCTCGTGAATCTTCTCTGAACACTCTCCAATGTCAGTATATCCTCTCTAAAATAAGGAGCCCAAGTGTGGCCTCACGAGTGCCTTATGGAGCCTCAACATCACATCCCTGCTCTTAAATTCTATACCTCTAGAAATGAATGCCAACATTGCATTCACCTTCTTCACAACCGACTCATCATGGAGGTTAACCCTAACCTGCTTGTAATTTCCTCAAAGAACTACAGTCCGTTTGTCAGGTAGGATTTTCCTTACAGGAAGCCATGCTGACTTTGGCCTATCTCATCATCTGCCTCCAGTTACTCCGTAATCTCATCCTTAACAATGGATTCCAACAACTCCCAACCAATGATGTCAGGCTAACAGTTTCCTTTCTGCTGCCTCCCATCCTTCTTAAATACCGGAGTAACATTTGCAATTTTCCAGTTATCCGGTATAATGCCAGAATCTATTGATTCTGGAAAGATCATCGTTAATGCCTCCTGCAATCTCTCCAGCTTCTCCCTTCAGAACCCGAGGGTGCATTCCATCAGGTCCAGGAAATGTATCCACCCTCAGACCATTAAGCTTCCTGAGCACCTTCTCAGTCGTAATTTTCACTGCACAAACTTCACTTCCCTGACACTCTTGAATGTCTGGTATACTGCAGACATCTTCCACTATGAAGAATGATGCAAAATACATATTCAGTTCCTCTACCATCTCTGCATCTCTCATTACAATATCTCCAGCATCATTTTGTATTGATCCTATATCTACCCTCGAATCTCTTTTACCCTTTATATACTTAAAAAAGCTTTAAGTATCTTCTTTGATATTAGTCGCCAGCTTCCTTTCATAATTCATCTTTTCCTTCCTAATGACCTTCTTCATTTCCTTCTGCAAGGTTTTAAAAGCTTCCCAATCCTTTATCTTCCCACTAGCTCTGGCTTCCTTGTATGCCCTCTCTTTTGCTTTTACTTTTGCTCTGACTTCGCTTGTCAGCCATGATAGTATCCTTCTCCCCTCTGAAAATTTCTTATTTGAAATATATCTGTCTTGCACTTCCCTCACTTTTCACAAAAACTCCAGCCATTGCTGCTCTGCTGTCCTTCCTGCAAATGCTCTTTCCAGTTAACTTTGGCCAGTTCCCCATTGTAATTTACTTTATTTCACTGAAATACCGACACATTGGGTTTTACTTTTTCCCTCTCAGATTTCAATGTGAACTCAATCATATTGTGATCACTGCTCCCTAAGGGTTCCTTAACCTTAAGCTCTCTTACCACCTCCGGATCATTGCACAACACTCAATCCAGCACAGCCAATCCCCTAGTGGGCTCAACAAGCAGCTGTTCTAAAAATTTTCTCGAGGTCCAGTGCTGACCTGGTTTTCCCAATCCACTTTCATGTTAAAATCCCCAACAATTATCATGTTATTGCCTTTTTGATATGCCTTTTTTATCTCCTGCTGTAATTTGTAATCCTCATCCTGGCTGCTGTTTGGAGGCCTGTATACAACTGTCATTAGGGTTCTTCTACCCTTGCCATTTCTTAATTCAACCCATAGAGACTCTACACCTTCCAATCCTATATCACCTCTTTCTAATGATTTAATATTACTTCTTATACACAGAGACACAGCCCCTCTGCCCACTATCCTATCTTTCCAATACACAGTATATCCTTGGATGTTCAGCTCCCAATGGCAGCCATCCTTTAGCCAAGTTTCAGAGGCAGCCACAACGTCATATTTGCCAATCTATAGCTGAATTTCAAGATCGTCCATTTTATTTCTTATGCTGTGTGCATTCAAATATAACACTTTCAATCCAGCATTTGTTGCTTTCTGTTTTAACTGCACCATGCCTCTATTGCTCTGTAACTCATGCCACTGGGTGTGATTCAGCCTCATCTTCTGCCTGTTCTTTCTATCATCTCTGTTGCATGCTATCTTTGATTCTGGCTTTTTATTCAGACACTTCACCCCCCCCCCCTTCCTTCTTAGTCCTGAAGAAGGGTTTTGCCTGAAATATCAACTGTTTATTCATTTCTACTGATGCTGCCTGACCTGCTGAGCTCCTCCAGAGTTTTGTGTGTGTGTTGCTTTTGATTTCCAACATCTGCAGACTTCCTCATGTTTAAGAGTGCTCATCCAAGCTAGTTCCACTTGCCTGTGCTTGGCTCATATTGCTCTAGACCCGGGGTTCCCAACCTTTTTTATGCTATGGACCAATACCATAAAGCAAGAGATCCGTAGATCCCAGGTTGGGAGCCCCTGCTGTAGACTATACCTATCCATGTATCTATCCAAATGGCTTTTAAAATGCTATTAGTATAATTGTATATACTTGCATACACAAAATTCTCTATATGAAGTTGACCAGCAGGTTTCTTTTAACTCCTTCCCTCTCTCACTTTAAACCTACACATTCCAGTTTTGGATTCCCTTTCCCCAGGAAAAACAATGAGCATTCATCTTACTTTACTTTATACTTTATTGTCACCAATCAATTGATACTAGAGCATACAATCATCACAGTGATATTTGTTTGTGCTCCCTTAAGTACAAATCGAAATAAATATAATAAAAATTTAAATTATAAATCATAATTAGAAAATAGAAAAGGGAAAGTAAGGTAGTGCAAGTCAGGTCCAGATATTTGGAAGGTACGGCCCAGATCCAGGTCAGGATCCGTTCAGCAGACCTATCACAGTTGGAAAGAAGCTGTTCCCAAATCTGGCCGTACGAATCTTCAAGCTCCTGAACCTTCTCCCGGAGGGAAGTGGGACAAAAAGTCTGTTGGCTGGGTGGGTCTTGTCCTTGATTATCCTGGCAGCACTGCTCCAACAGCGTGCGGTGTAAAGTGAGTCCAAGGATGGAAGATTGGTTTGTGCGATGTGCTGGGCTACGTTCATGATCTTCTGCAGCTTCTTCCGGTCTTGGACAGGACAACTTCCATACCAGGTTGTGATGCACACTAGAAGAATGCTTTCTACGGTGCACCATAAAAAAATAGTGAGGGTTTTAGGAGACAGGCCAAATTTCTTTAGCTTTCGTAAATAGTAAAGGCACTGGTGGGCCTTCTTGGCAGTGGACTCTGCTTGGTTAGACCAAGTCAGGTCATTTGTGATATTCTTATCTATGCCACTCATGATTTTATACACCTCTCATCAACCTACTACACTTGAAGAAATGAAGTCTTAGCTCTCACTATTTCTCAGGCCCTCAAGTCCTGATGGCATTCTCTTAAATCTTCTTTGGACTTTCTGGCTTAATGACACCTAATAGGGTAACCTAAAACTATACACAATGCTCCATGTGCGACCACAACAACATCTTGTACAACTTCAACATTACATCCCAACTCTTGTACTCAATAACTGAATGACTAAAACCAGTTTGCCAAATGCCTTCTTCACCAACTTGTCTACCGGCAATGCTGCTTTCAGGGAACTATGTATTTGCAGTCCTCAGTCTGTCTGTCCTACAGCACTGCCCCTACCATTCAATGAAAGAGTCCTACCCTGGTTTGACTTCCTGAAACACATTTCTATTTAAGTACACCAGTTGATTAAACTCCACAAGAGCAGTTAATAGAAGAATCCAGTGAGTGACATTAAAACTAATATGTGTAATGTGCACAGACTGATATGAAAGACACCTGACTTGTTAAGCAGTTATTACAGAGAAGGCATTGTAATTTATCATATTGAAGCAAACAGCACTATAGTACATGTTCATAGTGTTTTGTTCTACTACTGAGAGTCTACAGTGATTTCAAGAATGCAGCAAGAGACTACACACTGAAAAAGTTATTCCCTGTGTTCTAGTAATTTTGCAATCTCAAGGATACCTCTCAATAGCTTATGCTTTTGTATTCTGCAACCAGTAATTCAGAAAAACACAATTGGATGAGGATTTGTGTTGTAAAGTATGCAACTTGTACCAGAAGCATCACCCACATAAGAAATACTGCAAGAAGAGTCCGGTGGAATTCCCAGAGTGATTAAGATGGTTCTTATCTTGTTTTACTCAGTGGACAAAAAAAAAAATTAATCATGTAGAAATAAACTACCCAACAATTGAATTTCTAGACCCAAATTTCCAACTGCAGCTACATTGGTAGTAAATGATGCACAATTTAGTTACAATAACAGGTTTCTGTATGGTCTTAGTGCCGCCAATAATTCCAAAGCATTTTAAAATTCATCATTTTGTTATTTTTTCCATGGGTCCTCTCAGTTTATAGAATCAAGGCAATGCTGGCCTTCCATGAAGTTCCTAAACTCTGGAGTGGTTAAGCGGAAATAGAGTGAAATGAGATCAGAGGGAAAGCAATACTTTCTGATTAGAGCAAGAACTTGAAGCAGAGAAGGAACAAAGTAGCTTGACTGAAAGGTGATAAGAATACAAGTATAACTAAATTTTCCAGTAAGAATGGCAGCAGAGGAAGAGACCGTAATGTGTGGTTCCTGCAGGATGTAGAGTTTTAAATAGCTGACATTAACACTGACAAGCAGGAAATGTTTCTAAATGAGATAAAATGAACTCAAGGTCTTTGAATTTAAGGCAATTCAGCAGCAATCTAAGGTGAAACCAGTGTTGCAGAGGGTAGTGATTATATTTAATGATGGTGTTGGCTAGACAAAGGGGCAGTCACTGAGAGAAAGTTCAAGCTAGACTGACATGTCCAACATAAGTTACTCATTCTAACAAGTTTGATTGCAATGGCTCTGTTGCCAAACCTCTTAATCAATAAGCTATGGAATTAAGCATCCCTCCAGAGAAATGAGTGCAAACAAAAACTAGAATGGCACACTTTTATCATTTTGTAGATGAAACATGAAAGGAAAAGCTAAATGTGATGTCTCATGTGGATGTAAAAGAAACATTCATAATGTTTCATTGACAAGCAAAAGCACTGTCCTTCTGCTTCTGTTATCCCTCAATCAATATTTCTTAATAAAAACAGATCATCTGGACATCATCAGAATCAGCCTTGATATCGTGAAATTTGTGAGCTTTTGACAGCAGTACAATACAATACATAATCATAGAAAAAACACCACAAATTACAGTAAGTGCAAAAATGGAAATAAAAAGTCCATTCAATATCCAATGTCCATTCAGAAATCAGATGGCAGAGGGGAAGAAGCCGTTCCTGAATTGTTGAGTGTGTCTCACACATCTGTACCTTTTTCCTGACTAACAATAAGCCATGACCTGGGTGATGGGGGTCCTGCCTTTTTGAGGCACAGCTCCTTGCCAACTGTCCAGGATACTACAGACACCAGTGGCCAGGCTGGAGCTGACTAAGTTTACAACCCTCTGCTGTTTGCTTCGATACTGTGCAGTGGCCCCCCACCCCCAAACCTCCCCACCCCCAACCACCCATACCAGACGGTGATGTAGTCAGTTAGAATGTTCTCCACAGTACAAATATAGAAATTTAAGAGTCTTTTAGGAGCCATATCAAATCTCCCCAAACTCTGAATGAAATTTTGCTGCTGTTATGTCTTCTTTATAGCTGCATTGATATGTTGGATCCAGATTAGGCCCTCAGAGATATTGGCACCCAGGAATCTTGAAATTGTTCACTCTTTCCTCTTCTAATACTTCTATGAGAACTGCTGTGTGTTCCCTCATGTTACCCTTTCTGAAGTCCACAATCAATTCTTTAGTCTTGCTGACTTTGAGTGCAAGATTCTTTCTGCGACACCACTCAACTAGCTGATATATCTCGCTCCTGTGTGCCCTTTTGTCAACATCTGAAATTCTGTCAACATGGTTGTATCATCAGAAAATGTATAGATGGCATTTGAACAGTGCCTAGCCACACAGTGTAGAGGAAGTAGAGCAGTGGGCCAAGTACACATACCTGAGGTGTACCACTGTTGATTGTCAGTGAAGTGGAAATGTTATTTCCGATCTGTGCAGATCATAGTCTTTCTATTAAGAAGTCAAGGGTCACATTTTATTCTATGGGCTCCTTGCGCCATTTCCAATATTACATATGGAGAAGATATTCTAGAATGTTTTATGAAGTGCAAAATGTTCAGAGAATACAAGAATCAAAACAAGTTATCTCCCCTTCCTTTATTTATTAAGCATTGGCTTTCAGTCAAAATGATAACACCCGAAAATGTTTTTTTTAAAAAGCTGGTTTGCAATAATACAAGAAGTCTGGGCAAGTTCTGTAAGGGTATTTGACAGACTTATAGAGTGCAGAAGTGATTTACTTGAATGGTACAAGGGATGAAGTTCAAGCTATGATGAGCTTAAAGTGAGGTTATTCTCCTTCAAGTAGATAGGCTAAGGAATCATTTAACAGATATGGTCAAAATTATAAACATAACATTAAGGGATATTAAGTACAATTACTAAACATATAGGACCAGTATTGATTTGCAATCAGCTTTAACTATGACATTTTATTATTTTTACAGTGCCCAAGGAATTTGATAACTGCCTCCAGATGGAAGTTAAGGACTATCTGAAAGCCAAGGAAAGGATATATAAGGTAGCAAAAGTGAGCAGGAAGTTGGATGATTGGGAAGCTTTTAAAATCCAACAAAAGGCAACTAAAAAGCTCTATTAAGGGGAAAGATGAAATACGATGGGAAACTAGCCAATAATATAAAGCAGAATAGCACAAGCTTTTTTCAGTTATCTAAAGAGTAAAAGGAAGGTGAGAGTTGATATTGGACCACTGGTAAATGATGCAGTGGAAACTGGAAAAGAACTGGTCCATGAACTTAATGGGTATTTTGCACTGTGGAAGACACTAGCAGTGTGACAGAGGTCCACGAGTGTCAGGGAGCAGGAGTGAGTGCCATTGCTATTACAAAGGAAAATAAAAGTCCTAGGCAAAATCAAAGATCTTAAGGTGGATAAGTCATCTAGACCAGATGGACTACATCCCAGAGTCCTGAGAGAGATTGCTGAAGAGATAATGGATCCATTGGTCATGATCTTCCAAGAATCACTTGATTCAGGCATAGTCCTGGAGGACTGGAAGATTACAAATGTCACTCGACTCTTAAGAAGGGAGGAAGGCAAAAGAAAGGAATTATAGGCCAGTTAATCTAATCTCAGCAAAGTGTTGGAGTCTATTATTAAGGATGAGGTTTTAGGGTCTCGAGGGTACTTGGAGACTATTGACAAAATAAGTCAAAGTCAGCATAGTTTCCATAAAGGGAAATCTTGCCTGACAAATTTGTTAGAGTTCTTCATGGAAGTAACAAGCAGGGTGGACAAATGAGAGGCTGTGAATGTTATTTACTTGGATTGTCAGAAGACATTTGACAAGGTGCCACGCATGAGGCTGCTTAACAAGATATAATCCTATGGCATTATAGGAAAGATACTGGCATATATAGTGGAATGGCTGACAGGCAGGAGGCAGTGGGTGGAAATAAAAGGGGATTTTTCTGGTTGGCTGCCAGTGACTAGTGGTGTTCCTCAGATGTCAGTATTGGGACCACTGTTTTTCAAATTGTTTGTCAATGATTTAGATAATGGAATTGATGGCTTTGTGGCAAAATTTGTGGATGGGTAGGTGGGGTAGGTAGTGTTGAGGAAGCAATGCGATTGCAGCAGGACTTAGACAAATTAGAAGAATAGGAAAAAAAGTGGCAGATGGAATACAGAGTAGGAAATGTATAATAATGCATTTTGGTAAAGGAACAATAGTGAGGACTATTATCTAAGTGGGAAGAAAATTCAAACATCAGAGATGCAGAGGGATTTAGTAGTTCTCATGCAAGTTTCCCATAAGGTTAACTTACAGGCTGAGTCTGTGGTAGAGAAGGCAAATGCAATGTTGACATTTATTTCAAGGGGAATAGAATATAAAAGCAAGGAGATAATGCTGAGGCACTAGGCAGGCTGCTCTTAAGAGTATTGTCAACAGTTTTGGGCCCCATATATCAGAAAGGATGTGATGTCATTGGAGAGAGTCCAGAGAAGGTTCACAGGGATAATTCCAGGAATGAAGGGGTTCACATATGAGGAGTGTTTGGCAGCTTTGGCCTTGTACTCACTGGAATATAGAAGAATACAGGGGGATCTCCTTGAACCCTACTGAATGTTGAAAAGACTAGATCGGGTGGATGTGGAGAGGATGTTTCCTGTGGTGTGGGTATCCAGAATTAGAGGGCACAGCCTCAAAACTGAACAGAACAGAGGTAAGGAGGAATTTTTTTAGCCAGAGAGTAGTGGAATGCTCTGCCACAGTCCACAGTGGAGGCCAAGTCTGTGGATACACTTAAGGCAGAAGATCATTTCCTGATTGATCAGGGCATCAAAGGATACAGTGAGAAGGCTGGTGTATGTGGTTGAATGGGATCCAGGATCAGCCATGATGGAATGGCAGAGCAGACTCGATAGGCTGAATGGCCTAATTCTGCTCCTATGTCTTATGTTACTTAGATAAAGTATTCATCAAATTTTACATTTGAAAATACTTACAAAAATAGAATCTGTAAAATTGTAGGTATTAATGGATATGGAAAAGTAATGTTGAAGACGTTGGAGAAAGAATATGTTAACATGTTGTTTCTCTGCAGGGAAATGTATGTTGTACTGTGACCGTGTTGGACATTAGATTCTCTGCTTCTCATAAATGTAACCTTTTCGGAGTCTGGAACATTTAGTTTCCAGCAACAATGTAAGACTCAACATGTAAATAATTAGTGTGGTATCTTATAAACGTATCTCTTCAGATACATATTTGCTGTGTCTCAGTGCATTCCGAAGACATTACAAATTGGTAACAAGGATATTGAAGGGCTGTTGATGAATATCAATGACCCTCACTTAACAAGCTGTCAGAGAATTTGCAGCAACAGAGCAGATATTTTGTTTTGCAGAATTTCGCTGTGATCACTTGCACAGAAACTTGCAGACTTTTGTGTATAAAGATGAGAATTGGTATCACAACATCAATCCATGCGTCAACATGCATCAAGTCAGCTGTGTCCCGGATGAATGGATTGACCATGTATGGAGATCGGCAGGTGTTTGGATCTGGTGATTCTGATCCAGATGGTCTTCAGAAGTCAAGGAGGCATAAATCTTGCAATTATACCCATTTTCTTAGGTTTTCATAACAATGAAATAAGGGTAACCAACTCACTCTACTGTAAGGGAGATAGAGAAAACAAAAGAGGAGAATGAAGAAAAGAAAAAGAACTAAGAGTTTATGGTTATCTGAATAAAACTAGCTCTCTAGAGCGATCAGGCACATTCCAATGATAAGAGGTACCTATGAGATCATCAAGTTCAAGTGGTGTGGCACCTGCTGCAGAAAAGCCAAGAAGTTTCCAGAAAAATACAGAATCAGCTACACTAAAATTACTGGAAGTCCACGGAACAATTACGCACAATAGTTGATTAAATAAAAGTCTGAAATAAAGCACAGGAAAAGTTAAACTATGAGGAAAAACAACAATTCATATATAAACAAGCTGTGAAACCATTCAGCTCATATTTAACAGATGGACATTAAAATTACCTGATATAGTGCAGACAGGAGGAAGAGGTAATATGTACTAAAGAAAAATACAGAAAAGTGCCTTGATGATTATTTACCAGCATGATCATGAAGGGCTTTGAGAGGCTCATCATGGAACACATCAACTCCAGCCTCCAAGTACAGCTCTGCCTTCAAAACTATAATTCCAAGCAAATTCATCTCCAAACTCCTAGACCTGGGACTCACAGCTGCCTTTGCAAATGGATCCTTGACTTCCTGACAAACAGACTGCAATCACTAAGGTTAGGCAGCAGCACCTCTACCACAAATATTCTCAACACTGGTACAATACCCCCCAAACAAGCCTGTGTCTTCAGCCTCCGACTCCACTCTCTGTACACTCACAACTGTGTGGCCAGATTCTGCTCTATTTATATCTATAAGTTTGCAGATGACATCACTGCAGTGGGCCAAATTTCAAATAGTGACGACTTGGAGTACAGGAAGGAGATAAAGAGCCTGGTGACAGGCTGTCATGACAACAACCTTCCTTTCAGTGTCAGCAAAACAAAAGAGCTGGTCACTGACTTGAGGAAAGGGGTGGTGCTTACACTCCTGTCTACATAAACAGAGCTAAAATCAAGAGAGTTGAATCCTTCAATTCCCTAGGAGTAAACATCACTCAATAGCCTGTCCTGGTCCAACCATGTAGGCACCACTGCCAAGAAAGTTTACCAGCTCCTCTGCTCCCACAGGAGATTAAAGAAACTAGGCATGGTCCTCTGACCCTGACCTTTTTTTTAATAAATGCAGCATAGAAGCACTCTATCCAGACACACCAGGGATAGGATGGTGCACTGGCAACTGCAGTACAAAGGCAACTGCTCCACCCATGACCACAAGAATCTTCAGGAAGATGTAAACAGAGCTCAGCACATCACTGAATAAAGCTCCTCTACATGTGCTCTGCCCACACTTGACTGCCTTGGTAAAAGCGCCAGCACAATCATAGACCACACCCTCTCTGTACATCCCCTCTTCTCCCCTCTCCTAGATACAAGAGCCTAAAAGCTCGGGGTCAAGGACAGCTTCTATCCCGCTGTTATAAGATGGACTCGTTACCTCTCAATCTACCTTCTCACGGCATAGCACCTTATTGCCTGGCTGCACTGCAGATTCCCTGTAACTGATATTTTATTTTCAATATGGGTTGTTTCTCTGTACTATATCAATATGCTGTTGTAATGAAATCATCTGTATGGATAGCATGCTGAACAAGATTACTCTCTATACCTCAGTACATGTGACAATAAGAAACCAGTTTACAGTACCTCAGTCCACTGCCGTTCACCTACCACTGAAACAGGTCCACAGCTGACACCATCTCCTTGGATAACGAAAGGCTCCTACAAGATATTCTTGTTTGTTGACTATAGCACCACCTTCAACCCCATAATTCCAAACAGATTCAGCTCCAAATTCCTAAACTTAGGGGACTGCACCTCCCTTTGTAAATGAATCCTTGGCTTCCTAATCAACAGATCACCAAGATAAGCAACAGCACCTCCTTCACAATTACCCACAGCCCCGATTCCTCACAAAGCTGACTTCTTGGCCCTTTATTATACTCACTACGCACTCAAAAGTGTGAAGCTAAATTCCACTCTATCCTCTAATGATGCCACTGTTGTAGTGGGCCTAATCTCAAACAACATTGAACAGATTACAGTAAGGAGAAAGAGAGTTTAGTGCCATTATGTTAAGACAACAACCTTTCCCTCAATGGCAGCAAAACAAAAGAGCTGATTATTAACTTCAGGACACAGGACAGAGTACACATCAACCTATATTAATGGTGAAGAGTCAGATACAGTTGGGGACTTCAGGTTCCGAGGTGGAAGTATCAGCAGTTTGTCTTGGTCTAGCCACAAGGGGGCTACAACAAAAACAAACACACAGACACTTCCATTTCCTCAGAAACCTGAGGAAATTATGCATGTCTACATAACTGCCCCTGCATGGATGGTATTGCAAGTTTTTCACGGTACCTATATTTACCAATTTAGAAAGTATTCTACTCAGAATCACTGTATAGTGTTACGTATCCCGTAACTGGATAACTCACCAGCAAAGATAGAGAGGTCCGTTGGAGTCTGATGGCACTATTTTCGAACGGTTTTATTCATAAAGGGGGGCACAAAAGTAATGATAATACAAACATTCAGAACATA
This sequence comes from Hypanus sabinus, assembly GCF_030144855.1. Classification (NCBI taxonomy): domain Eukaryota; kingdom Metazoa; phylum Chordata; class Chondrichthyes; order Myliobatiformes; family Dasyatidae; genus Hypanus; species Hypanus sabinus. The sequence continues at coordinate 49,975,543 of NC_082722.1, forward strand.
TACATCGGCAAAACTCAATCTAAAGCGCGGGTATAGCAATAATCATCATTAAGAAATAATCTCGACTGTTGTCTAGGGGATAATATATTGTCCGTTGGAAATATAAAAGTCACTCAGAAGTCTGCAGGCTTCAGTCTTTTTGGGGAATCGCTGGGTTTCACGTTTTTCAGAGAGAATGAGGAGAAACGACAAAACTTGCCTGGGTCTTTGACGAAGCAACTCCGTTGAATCAGGGGAGCGTTGTTTCCCTGTTATTAGTTCGAAGTCCTTCTCGGTATTACCAGCCACCCGCTCCCCAGGCAGAGAAGTTACGGAGCGCACATGGCTTTTGACTGGCTTCCAGCTATCACGGGAACGTTGAGCAATCGAGTCCTTCTGGTGCGTCTCTCTGGGGTACCGCCTCCTGCAGTCCCCTTTTATCTTGACTTGCAGAGTTGTAGATGTCCACCAAAGTAGGGTGATGCAATCCCCATCCCCACATTGCCCGAGGGTGTCCATATCCGTGGTAGCTGTCACGTAGCAGGGTCATGCACTTAGCACAGGTGTCTCTAAGAGCAATGGCCAAAACCGTTACATTGACTCTCATTTGCCTGGGTCCGAGACCCGAATTAATAGTGCTCTTGCGATTCTCCGGAAGGAGGGGGCTGCTCCCGCCCCTTCGGCTCCTCAGAGCTGTGGTACATTCATAACAATAGTATGGCATTCTGTTCTCCTTACGACCACAAGAGATTGCAGAGATTTGTGAACACAGTGCAGTCCATAACATAAACCAACCTCCCCTCCAGTGATTCCATCTATACTTTCTACTGCCTTGGGAAATCAGCTAACATACTGTAATTAAGCACTCCTCATACTTGGGTCATTCTGGGTTCTCCCCTCTCCCATTGGACATAAAACACAAGAGCTTAAGAGCACAGGCCACCACATTCAAGGACAGCTACTATCCTATGGTTGTCAGACACTTGAACCAACTTCCCATATGTTAAAAGATGGACTCTCGAGTTCCCAGTCTAACTCATCATGGCCCTTGCATTTTATTTGTCTACCTGCACTGCACTTTCTCTGTGATTACAACATTATATTCAGCATGTTTTCTTTTTATTCCTGTGATGTAATTATGTATTGCATGATCTCTGACAATAATAAACCAGAACTTGAAGATGAGAAGATGGAGATTGAGTCAGAAGGTACACTGACTAATCTCTAACTATACAAGATAGTGAACAGGATTTGGGAGATTACTTTGAATCTAATTCATTTGAAACAACTGAAACCTAAAAGACTGGGACATGGAGCCAGAAGCACAGTAAGATAATTACTGGGTTTATCAAATCATTGAAGAAGCTGCTTTGAAGAGTTTAAACAAAGTAGTGGTTTACCAAATCAAAGCAAGGTATTGACTGAGGCAATCAGGATAGGGTGGGGAGTCGGGCCAATGATTTTATAGTAGTGAAGAGTGAAAGCCAGGCTGAGTGGAGGCACAAATTCACTTGGGCCAGGGTCAGAGTGTGAATTCAGTTGGAGGAAAGGACGGGTAAATCTGAGGACATTGGGAAAGATGGAAGCGCATCAGAGAGAACAACTTCAAAGGAGCATCAATCAAAAACATAGCAGGTATTGCACTGGGAGATAAGATAAAAGCTCATTCCTTTAACGAAAACTTGTCTAAACTATCTAGTTAAGGCCTAAATTTCTGCGTAGATTCATGGGCCTTGAACATGCAAAAAAAATTTTGTTTATCAAAATATGTATTGCCTTAATTGCATATGCTCGCTCAAGATCCATGTTCTACATTCTATGCTTTACTCTATTAAGTCTCCTGTCATCTTCCATCACTGTAAAAGCTCACTCAACTTTTCTTCATGTTCGCTAATCCTGGTAATCTCCTCTGCACTTTCTCTAAAGATTCCACATCGTCCATGTAACGGAGTGACCAGAACTGGACACAATGCTCCATGAACACTCTGACCAGTTTTATAGAACTGCAACATTACCTCATGGTGCTTAAACCCAATCCCCCTACTAATGGAGCCTATGCCTTCCTAACCATGCTATCAACCTGTGCAGCAACTTTGAGGGATCTATGGGCTTGGACCCCAATTTACCTCTGTTTCTCCACACCGCTAAGAATCCAGCCATTAACTTTGTATTCTGTCATCAGGCTTGACCTTCCAAAGTGCATCTCTTCACCCTTTTCCAGACTGAACGCCATCAGATGGGGAATAAATGTTGCCTTGATAAAATTGTTCATATCCCAGAAATAATAAGGTATTCTAAACCAGCCGTCCTTAATCTGGCATAGATATGACTCCGGCCCTATAGCAAATGCACATAAATCTTCATGGTTGTCAAATTATTTAGATAACTGTTTAAACAGATGTTAATTTTGCTAACACGCTCTCATCCCAAAAAATAATAATGAACTGAGGATAATACAGTATTTTTTTCTTGTCTGGGCATATGGTGCATTCACTTGGTAGTGATATTTGTACTTTAAAATGAGATAAATTAAAATGACAATTCCTGCTGAATAAATTGGTTTATTGTTGTCACTTGTGCATGTTTTGCATGTCATCCTATGGATCATTTCATCACATCAATATATTGAAACCGTACAAGGGAGAACGATAACAGAATGCTAAAACAAATATATCCTCTCTCAGATCTCCAAACACTGCATAGCATTTCATGTTTCACTGTAGTATAAATGTATTAAGATATCCTTGCTTAGGGATTGGGTTTTACTTTTTAATGTGCTAAACCACTGCAGTACATGATCCCCTGCTATGAAATCGGGCAAATGCCCGCAAAATAAGTTTAAATCTATCTGACATTGTGAACTAAAATTGGAATTGGGCACACCCCAATGTGGCCAATCTCAGTATATCAATTTGAAAAGGATGTTGGCACTTAATGCATACTCTGTGTGGTTGCCAGATGGCAGGACCATACACTGCAGAACCCTGAGACTGAGGTAGATAAATTTTTTGTTCTGTTTGCTGAGATAAACATTAGGAGGGAGGTCCTAGATGTCCAAGGCATCAACAAAACTGTAGGTGACAACCAAAGATAAAAAACTGAGCTATTCCCTTTGTTCTATCTATCTCTTTTCCCACCTTCTCATCAAAGTAAAGCTAACTTATTTCTTCCTTTCCTACTTCTGATGAAGGGTCTTTTACCTGAAGTACTATCTCTTTGTACAGATGTCGTCTGACTATGGTGTTTTCAGCATTTTCTGTCCTTACTTGCAATTTCTGGCATCCATGTTAAGTTTTGTCTTTGGTGTCTTTGGTGTCGAGGTCACCTTGCAATACACTATCAATTCCACTTTGCCAATCCAAATTTAATCTACTTATTCCTACTGTCAAAAAATCATTGTTCCCAGTTCAATTCTTTTCACAATTTTGCCAAACTGCTTCAGTATTTTCAATGTTGGTTATACATTCTTTCAATATTATCAGGTAACACTGTTTTTCAAAATATCTTTTAGGGAATAATGTTGACATTTTTGGTTGCACATTAGCAAGCTTTAGTTCAAACTTTGATTATTAAAAGTAATAAAGCTTATTATAGATAGATTCTGACTGCAGAAAATGAAAGTATTCCATAATGTTATGATAATATATTTTGGGTAGAAGAGATTATCTGGAGGATAATTGCACCATACCTTGGTATTTTAGCCAAAGTGCATTTAGTAAATTAAATGGTCTTTAAGTGGGAAAATACCCGCAACCTTTCATTTAAACCAATTCTTAGTGTGTGTTAACAAAGAAAATGTAAGCTTAAACCAAAACATCTCTTAAAATGGACAAATTATTGTTTTTTTAATGGCAAAAGCAATAGATATCCTAATCTGAAATCTTGGGTGAAATTTTACTTAAATCACAAACTACTGAACAGCTAGATTGAAACTGTTGGGCCATTGACTGTTGAATGGAATCTAGCTCCATGATGACAATTAATTCACTTGTGGGTTCTACTGGTTAATGATTACAAGTTGACAGCTGAAGACAAACTTTTGATACTTGAAAAAGACACGATCTAGGGTTAGAAATGCAAATTCTGTTTTGTGAATACAACTGTTTGGGTAGGTCCCTCAGCATTTATAGCCAACAAACATTTCAAAGTATGAAATGTTTATTTTACTCAAAATTCTGTTGAATCTAAACAAACATGCTAGGTGCATATTTCTGAATTTCAGGAGTGTAATATGATGCGGTGCTGTAAATACGTAGTGTACACAAAAGGTAATCATCTTTGATTTCCCAGCAGGAGCTGACGAGAAACAAGTTGGTGAGGAAAAATTATCTTGAGATCCATTCATGGACAGTTCAAAGTTTCCAGCTGTCCCTGCCACAACACGTAGGAGATAAGGTCCTGGTGCAATACAGATCAGACTCAAACTTCCATTATGTTAATTTTAAAGAAGCCTAACTGAGTGCACTGGGAAAATATTTCTAGATTTTTGTTCTGGAATCTTGTACTCACGGGTTGCTGTTCTGTGTTCTATGTTCTATCTCCACTTAACCCCAAGATGACAGAGAGCTGCTATTTATTACAATCAAGGTGGTAAAAGTATTTTCACATAGGTTACTCCAGCAACAAAGGGACAACATTAATTTTCCAAAGTCACCATGCCATATATCCTGGGAGAGGAGATATTCTTGTCAAATGTCTGATCAATAATTAACTCCGGGTAGTTTAGTCTAGGTGTTTGAAAAAGATACAATGCTAAGTACTACAAGATAATGGCTAAACTTTCTTTTGCTGGAGATGTCATGGCCCAGCATTTATTCTCCTCGTTGTTTATCTCATTAAAGCTGAATGTTCAAGTCTTGTTGCATTTGGAGATGGACTGTTCCATCATCAGAGAAATTGCAATTGGGTCTGAGCACTGTTTAATTATCAATAGGAATCCTCACTTCACTCCTGACGAGGGAAGGTCATTGATTCGTGAAGCAGCTAAAGATGGAAAGTCTAGGAAACAGTCCTGAAGAAGCAATATCACAGAATTGAAATAACTGGGATCCCATAACCACAATTACCCTTTCAACTATGTTCCAAAAGAAAAAAGCTATAATAAAATTCCTGAAGTCAAAAGCCAATGTTAAAAATCACATAATTGATGTCAATATGTTTTGTGTACATGGAGCTCATTTGGTTTCACATTGCTCATTCTGCAGAAGGGTTTTATTTCAATGTGCTCACATTGGCACAATACACATATCTGTGCATGAGCAATTAAAAGTGACCATGTATTTTCATCCTTTCTCATGATTTTGAATGGACATTAATTGGAATATTTGGTATCGATTTCCTCCTGGAATGTAGGGAAGGGCCTGTGGAGGAATCCTGACTTGAATCAACTTCATTTGCCAAATAGATGCAAAATGCTCAAACTACACAGATACAGTGGCAGAGGGAGTATGGATTTCACTTTGTTTTAAAATAACAAGGAACTGGATCCTTTGTTACAGCAAAATATGTTATGATGGCCCAGTGCTCACTCTTATAGTTTATATATGAACAGAAGTTTAGGATATCAAGTTGGACTTACCTCCAGGAAAATGAAAATATTCAGCAGGTTTCCAAGTTATGTAGTGGTGGTAGGGTCACTGCAGTTGCTCAAGTAAAAGCTGTACTTGTTTCTGATGTGCAGAAGATCTTATAAGGTGAATGGAGCAAGTTATTTCCTGAGCTGAGCTAAATTACTTCTAGCATTTAAGGGAAACATTGTCAATGCTTGCACACCACACCAACACCTATCACCATAATCTGAGCAGGGATTACACTTCCCAAATACAGCAAATCCAAGCACACACACAAAGTCAGCAAGCCAGACAGCATCTATGGAAAAAAAGTAAATGGTTGATGTTTTGAGCTGAGACCCTTCAACAGGACTCATACTTATTGGAGCTGAGTGAAGGGCTGAAGGTCTTTCCTAGGTAGTGTTTGTTCTTTCATTAAACTACCCAATAATTCAGCTGGTGAGAACTCCCTGGGCTACATAATAACATAGCTGCTAATGCTTCAAAAAGGGGAACCACTTGATCGATTGGTAAATTGCTTTATTGATGTCACGTGTACCAAGGTACAAAGAAAGACTTCTTTTGTATACCATCAGTACAGATCAATTCATTACAACAATGTATAGAGGTAGTACAAGGTAAAACAGGAAACGAGTGCAATGAAAGTGCAGTGCAAATAGACGTAAAGAGCAAGATCACAATGTGATCGTGTACACCTCATCACACTAAGGAAACACTTGGTATAAGGGGACAGAAGCTGTCCTTTCAGAGCAACTTCCTTGATGAACATCAATCTCTTGGGGTTTATGTAAAATTAACTGAGCCCAATGCACCTATCTGTAGTACTGTCTATTAGCAGAGCTCTATAGTTTAGAAGAAGATAGTTTAGTCATTCTATCTTTTGTTTCGTTCCACTATACATGTTCAGTATTATAATGGGGAGTGATGTAACATTTTACTGGAGGTATATGTATAAAAGTTTTTTTTTGTTTAAAAAATAAATTTGTTTAGCAAATATGAGTAATTGCTAGTCAAGACCTATTTACAACGACCGCACATTGAACGAGATCAAACAATACCAGTGCAGAATAAAGTGTTTCAGTTACAGGGAAAGTGCAATGTGAGTATTCAGTAAAGTCATAATGAGATAGATTGAGTCAAACGTCCATTTTATTTTACTAGGGGACTGTTCAATAGCATTATAACAGGGGGATACAAATTATCCTTGAGCCTGCTGATATATGCTTTCAATTTTTTTAGCTTCTGCCTAATGGGGGTGGGGAAGAGGATGTCCAGGGGCTTGGGGGTAGTAGATGGGGCCATTTATTATGCTGGCTATTTCATCAAGACACCAAGAAGCAGAGGCTGAGTCCATAAAGGGGAGGCTGACTTCTGTGATATGCTGAGCCGTGTCCACATTCCACAAAGCTCTCTGCAATCTCTTGCAGTCATGGTCAGAGCAGTTACCCACATCAAGCCATGATGTATTCCAAGAGGGCATTTTTCTATGGTGCATTGAGAGAACTGGTGAGAGTCAAAGGTCATATAAAATACAGAACAGTACAGCACAGGTACCAAACTAGTTAAAAAGCAAACCAAAGACACCAAGACACCGATTTCTCCTACTTACACAAAGTCCATGTCCCTCTATCTCCCTTACATCCATGTGCATATCCAAATGTCTATTTGCCTCTACCATCATACCAGACAGTGCATTCCAGACATCCACCACTGAGTAAAAAACTTACCCCTCACATCCCCCTTGAACTTACCCCCTCTCACCTTCAATGCATGCCATCTGCTGTTAGACATTTCAACCCTCGGAAACAGATCCTCCCTGTCTATTCTATTTATGCCTCTCAATCTCATAAACCTCTAATGGGTCTCCCTCATCTGCCGCTGTTCCAGAAAAAAAACAAGCCAATTTCATCCAGCCTCTCATGAAAGCACATGTCCCAAGCACATGAAACCAGGCAGCATCCTGGTGAATCTCATCTTCACCCTCTCCAAATCCTCAACATCCTCCCTACAGTGGGGCGACCAGAACTGTATGCGATATTACAGATGTGGCCTAACCAGAGTTTTATAAATTTGCCAAATGTTTTTAGCCTTCTGAAGAAGTAGAGAGCTGGTGAGCTTTCTTGTCTGTAGTGTCTACAGGTTGGACCAGGACAGTCTATTGATTAAGTTCATTCCTGAGAACTTGAAGCTCTCAACCTCAACACAATTTAAGTAAACATGAGCATGTGCACCACCCCCTTCTTGAAGTTAATAATCAGCTCCTTTGTTTTGCTGACATTAAGGGAAAGATTATTTCCATGACACCAAGTCACTAGGCTGGCCATCTCCTTTCTGTACTCCGACTCATTATTTGCAATACGGCCATCTAACTAGTCTGCAAACTTGTCAGTGGAGTTAAAGCAGGATCTGACTATGCAGTAATGAATGCATCGGGCAGAGATTCCCAACCTGGGGCCTACAGATACCTTGCTTAATGGTATCGGTCCATGGCATAAAGGAGGTTGGGAACCATGGTGTAGGGGCTGAGGTTGAAGTTTTGTGAGGCATTAGTGAAGATAATCCTGCTGGAGGTGTTGCAGCATATCCTTATAATAATCTGTTGGTCAGGATGTCAAGGGAGGTGTTGAGTCCCATATCTAGGAGCTTGGAGATAAAATTGCTTGGAATTACAGCATAGAAGGCATATACGTAATCAATAAACAACAGGAGTCTTTGCCGCCAAGAGATGAGCATAGAACCTGGGAGATGGCATCTGCCACAGACCTATTTTGGAATTGGCAAATGGCAGTGGGTCAAAGTGATCTGGGAGGCTGAAGTTAATAATAGCCACAACCAGTTTCTCAAAACAGTTCACAATGTTGGATGTCAGAGCCACTGCGCAGTAGTCATCTTGTTTTCTTAGGTACTGGGATGACTGTGCCTGTTTATTCCCTAACAGACAGATGTTTGGTTGGGGGAGTGAAAAAGACACAGTTTTTTATATTCCACAACAATGTTAAATCAAGTAATCCCAAGAATGGACAAAGGCTTATTGGTTACTTACTGCGCTCCCTTGGCAATAGTAAATTATTGAGTTTTTCTCTATCTGCAACTTCACCTTCATCATCAACTTGGTGTAATCTACATCCAATTGGCAGCTCACTTTCAGCTGATTTCTACACGTTTTTGTTCAGCTAGCTGTGGCACTAATCTTCTTGTGTCTTATCTTTAGAAAGCCATCTCAAATGTTATGCCTCTGAACTTCCATGCTTTGCAAGCATAGATCAATGGAAGTCCCAATCAATAGCTGTACCCCTACTACTGAATACATCTTCAAACACCTGATCTTTGACAATTTATCAGAGTCACAGTTTCCATTATCACCAAATTGGCTGTATATTATATGCGTATTTGTAATATATACTGTGTGTCTATGCAAAGGAGACGAGTGAAGGTAGTGTGTGGGGGAGGGGTGGAGAGGTGGGGAAGAGATTCTTATGGCAGTAAACTTGCTGTCTTTAATTCTTGAGGAGCACAAGTATCAAATATCTGATTATCTGTCATAGAAAAAAATATTAATTTCCTTTTGATCTCAAATGAACTTCCAATGGAGCACATCATTGTGATTGGTGAATAGTACTTTATCAGATTAGTAACCATATCTGTCATGTCCTGAATGAGCCATTGAGGGTTAATGCCAAATCTAATAAATACATTTCTAATTGTGGTGCTGTCAGATTTTCATTCTGTGTTGCATTTCTTTGATTTTATTTGGGTAAAAGTGACAGAGATCATTTTTATTTAAGTTTAAGCACTGAATCTTATTTTAGGATATGAACTTTACAAAACTATTACAGCATAGGAAAATATAATTCATTCATATTCTTAGCAAATATAAATAAAACTAAGGTTTAAGTCACTGTAAAGTTAAATGAATCCTTTCACTCAATCACTATGCAGAGCATTTGTAACAGTACATTCAGTATTTTTCTATAGAAGAGACCAAACTTTATAGAGACAGAATTAACTATTTCTATCCTGTCATGAGAGTAATTTAGTTTATAAATGCAGTCTATATAGAAATATAACATTGTCCACAATAAAGGTGCCATCCATTATTTGATGACTCAGAAAAGCAGCGTCTATTATTGAGGACCCCCATCACCCAGGACAAGCCCACTTCTCATTGTTGCCATCAAGAAGGAGGCAAATTTCAAAGCTTTATAAATACCCTGACTCCTCAAATCTTGTCCCAATAATCAGCAGCCATGGAGTCCTCTAAGCAGCTGCCTAGCGCTCTGAAAATTAAAATAAATGATGCCCACAAAGCAGGAGAATGCTATAAGATAGCAAAGCATTTTCAAGTAGCCATTTCCTCAGTTCGTAACGTAATTAAGAAATCGCAGTTAACAGGAACAGTTAAGGTCTGGAAGACTAAGAAAACTTTCCAAGAGAACTGCTTGTAGGAATGCTAGAAAGGCAAATCAAAACCCCGGTTTGACTACAAAAGACCTTCAGGAAGATTTAGCAGACTCTGGAGTGGTGGTGCACTGTTCTACTGTGCAGCGACACCTGCACAAATATGACCTTCATGGAAGAGTCATCAGAAAAAAAACCTTTCCTGCATCCTCACCACAAAATTCAGCATCAGAAGTTTGCAAAGGAACATCTAAACAAGCCTGATACATTTTGGAAACAAGTCCTGTAGACTGATGAAGTTAAGATAGAACTTTTTATCCGCAATGAGCAAAGGTATGTTTGGAGAAAACAGGGTGCAGAATTTCATGAAGAGAACACCTCTCCAACTGTTAAGCACGGGGGTGGATCGATCATGCTTTGGGCTTGTGTTGCAGCCAGTGGCACAGGCAACATTTCCCTGGTAGAAGGATGAATGAATTCATTTAAATACCAGCAAATTCTGGAAGCAAACATCACAACATCTGTAAAAAAGCTGAAGATGAAAAGAGGATGGCTTCTACAACAGGATAATGATCCTAAACACACCTCAAAATCCACAATGGACTGCCTCAAGAGGCACAAGCTGAAGGTTTAGCCATGGCCCTCACAGTCCCCTGACCTAAACATCATCGAAAATCTGTGGATAGACCTCAAAAGAGCAGTGCGTGCAAGACAGCCCAAGAATCCCACTGAACTAGAAGCCTTTTGGAAGGAAGAATGGGCGAAAACCCACCAGACAAGAACTGAAAGACTCTTAGCTGGCTACAGAAAGTGTTTACAAGCTGTGATACTTGCCAAAGGTTACTAAGTACTGACCATGCAGGGTGCCTTCTGGAAATCAGGTCATCTTTACTCACTTAGTCACAGTAACAGAAATTTTGACCAGGGGTGCCCAAACTTCACAAATTTCACAACATATGCCAATGATATTAATCCTGATTCTGATTCTAAATTATCAATTATGAAAAACTTATTATTGTGCTGTTACTATTTCCCCATCCCCCACAGTCAAGCTAATGCACATTCTGCTGAAGAAGGTGGTATGTATTGAGCAGTCAGTAAATGACTACAAGCACAACATTAAATTTAGAGTCAGGGAATCTGTATGAAAATTTGCATTGGGACTTGTGATTGGAGGAACTTTTTTCTGACAGTGCCACTTGCAGTAGGATCTTGCATCTTTAGGATGTCGGACAACTGATCCGATTAAAGAACTGGTACAAGTCATGCATTGAAAGTCAGTGTGATGCAATTCACATGCAAAATATTAAAAGAAAAAAACGTGCTTGAGAGAAAACTGATAAAGGTGATACAAGATCTCTAACAATTAAAATGTAACAAATACGCATTTTTAAAAGTATTTTCAATAGTATAATCCATTTAATATGTTAACACATATAGGACTTCAACAAAAAGTAATTCCACTGGAATGGATTAGATCCAGTTCTTCCCCATTTTCTACTATCAATTTCTCTAACTTACCAGAATGCTGATATGATATTTGTAACCGAAAAGTTTCAGAAATCAGGCAGAAAGCAAATTAACAAACATTTTATTAACAGGTTTAATTATTTGGGAGCTTACAAGTTATTATCTACTTACAATGACAGAAAATCACAGATGTCCACATCATTCAACTACTTCCTTTCCCACTAAATTGATAAAAAAAAATTGCTGCAGAAAAAATGTTACCAACTTTTCTTGAGTGTAAACATTGCACTGTTACAGTAGAGGGTGCTCTGTCGAGCTTTGTGTTTGAGCCATATTGATGAACTCAAACCTTGGAGTGCTTGATAATGAGATGTACATAAAGAGAAAATTTCCACTATTTTCATGCCAAAGAATTAAAAAAAAACACATACACGTTTAGGTAAAGCATATATGACATTTTTAAGTGATTGATAGGAAATTAATTTTTAAAAAAAACAATCCATTTATTCAAATTAAATTGGAGACAAGAAACAACAGATGCTTGAATCTGCAGCAACACACAATCTGCTGAAAGACCTTAGTAGGTCAAGGAGCATCAATGGTTAGAAGGAAATTGTCAATGTTTTGGGCCAAAATTCTCCAACAAGACCTTAGTTGTTTATTTTCCACTAAATTCTTCCAGCAGATTGTGAGAGATTCAAATTAAATTGTCCTGGTTGTTTGGGGAGATCATTAATTTATACAACATTGTGCAGACATTGATTAGAATTACCCCCTTTAGTATCCTGTAATTCAAAGTATTCCTGCCATTTCGTCTGAATGCAAAGGTAAGTCTTGATATCTTCAATTTTCATGCTAAGCTTTACTTATGGTAAGGAAACATACTTTTAACAAAAAATGCTTCCAAGGATAACAGAGGAAATCTTCAAAAAAAAAAGGGGGGGGATTGTATTGATGTTCAAGTTGTAGGAAATATTGTTCTTTAATGCACCAAGAGATTTATTCAAGTGCACAAAATGAAAATAATTTCTCCTTGGGGAGGAGAAAAATAAGGTTGTATGTCTTAAGTCAATGACTGAATTTAAAAAGGCTCCTTTTTCAGTCTATACTTTCCACATATTTTCACAGCAGATTAGTAATATTTAAAAAATGTCCAATCTAGTACATCATTCGGCTTTCATAGTCTGGTCTCCCCTCCTTTATATCAGAGAAACCGAATGTAGATTTAGTGAAATCATTACAGACTAAGGGCAACTCTGAGCTTCCTGCCACTGATTTTCTTTCTGACTCTCCATCCATAGATACTGATCTAAGAGTAAAATAAAACAGAAAATGCCAGAGATATCCTTTAGGATTCTCATTCATGCAGCCAATTCCTTTTCTTAAGATGGACATCTACTCTACCACCAACAACCTGTTAAAATGTTAATGTTACCACCTACCAAGGTATCTGCAAAACTCTTCAGCTTTTTAAATAGAAACTCATCATTTCCCTTGTAAAGGAACATGCTACTTGAAGGCTACAATTAAAGATGTTAGTAATCTATAGCATAGACTATTGTCCAAAACTAATATTTGGATTCCTTACCATGCAGATTTTAACATATTTTATATTTTACTTTTCAGAGAGAATTTTGTCCTTTCAGACATACAATCTTTCCAATTAAATGTTATGCACTCAATGTCAAGTGAACATAGGAGATCTCATCTCCACTTTTCCAAGAATAGCAGATTCAGCCTCAGACATGGGCCTATACTTATTCCTCAGTCAGCATTGCCCATAAATGAAAAAGACATCACATTTAGTCATTCATGGCATCTCTAACAATAAACATTAAAAGTAAGAGGAAAAATATTTGGACATCACAAGAAAGGCATTATACAAACAATGTTTTAAAAAATCACTTATCATTATATTTCATATCCTTCATCGTTAACCAAGGAAACGAGTTACTACTTTTAAGCATCAAATAAAGTGATATAGCACCATGCCTTCTAAAATGATCAAATGCAGGCAGGAGGAATAGTATTCAATTCTGATATGACTTTAAAACATGGGGTGGCGCTCTTTATAGTTTGTTCTGAATAAAGTTGTGTACCAAGCTTATAATATGATTATTTCAATTTTATGGTTGGAATTTGAACCCACTGAAATAAAAAAAAGGTAGGATCAGCTGACCAAATTCCTGGTGATGATCAACACTGATTAATGACAGTATTATAAGATAAATTGTTGGGTTGGTATGCGTTTCTATCAAACAATTGTTATGCATTGTAAGAATATTTTTGATCACTCCAAAATTGCAGCATAGTTAAAGTATAACGAGAAATCAAGCACTTGCAGAATGCAAATATCTTGGCAATGTTTGCGCAATTCCTCGTTTTCCAGAGCAATCACAAAAGGTGAAGATTTGGGCCATTGATTCTCCCCCCCCCCCCACAAAAAAGAATATAAATTAGAGTAAATCTCAAACAACACCATTTCACTTTAATTCAGTCATTACTGGGCTGAAAGTCAGTTTTTGTTTACAAAATACCAGATTAATAACTACAGTATAGAAGAATATTCAGCCTACAAAATCTGTGCTGGCTCCTAGAAAGCAATCCAATTCCATCACCCACCCCACCTCAGCTGCAGATTTTCTTCTTCCAATATTTTAACATCTTTTTGAAGTCTCCCACTTTCTCCATTTCCATCATTCTTTTAATGACTGAGTTTCAGATCATAATTTCTTTCTTAATAGTATTTTCCCCACCCTCACAACCTTCTGAATCTTTTGACTATTATTTCAAGTCTGTGGTCCTTGAACTGGCTACTAATGAGAACAAGTTCTCTTAATTAATCCTACCTAATCCCATCATGATCATGTGCAGCTGTATCGAATATCTTATTATCCTTCCTTGCATGAAAGAAAACAACCTTAGCTTCTGCATTCTAACTTTATAGTTGAAATCTCTCATATCTAGACTCTAAATATAACTTTAATTTAAAAGAAGTTCAATCAAAATCCTTCAGATTTTGTCCAGTATTTTATTCAACATAAGATCAGGCCCAGCACTGATTTTACTCCCCTATTTTCCCAGCTCAAACTGTTACTTATTAGGCAAGATCAAAATGACTTTTAAACATGAGGTTTAAATGTAACAGGACACCAATATAAAATATAGATAAAATTTAATTTGAAACCTAAGTGAAGATGTGAAGATTTTTTAAAATTTAATGTTTTCAAAAAGACATAGAAGCAAAAAGTATAATATTAATAGGATTGCAAATAAAATGCAAATACAAGGAAGAACTTGAAAAGGTTAGGTAAGGAGATTGTAAAACAAAGATTAAGAGTGAATAATTACGTTTTTGCTTTTGAAGGATAAGATAAAGTAGATATCAATTTTTTCCAGTGTGGAAAGATGTAGAGTAACAGAAGATGGATACAAACTAAAACATGAGATATAGGATAGGAAGGCGGGCAGTTGTGAGCCTATGAAATGAATGCATTTAAATAACTGGCTGTGTCAAAGTTTTAGAATAAATAGGTCATTGAAGGGAGGAGCAATAATGTGTTTCTGGAAGTGTATTAGGATCATTGCTCAGGTGCAAGTTAAATATTAACATGGATTAATGGAGAATCTGAAAGAGATCTAAAGGTATATTTGTTACCAAGATATGCAAATACTACGTCAAACGTCTGAAAATCCAATCCACTGGCATACATTTTTTATCTGTAAGATATATTTAAAAATCAAGCACACAAATTGTAATTTGATTTTGCCCATTTCCAAAAAAAGTTCCTGCTCATTAGGGAATTGAACAAGGCCACTCCTGCACAATTCCTGCTATCTTTCCCATGGGGATATTCAAGCACATTTTGATATCATCAGCCTGCATGGTGTTTACTTCTTCAGAAACAATGAAAATTTTGCAAAAATTTACAGCCTATGACTTGCACTTCTACTCACTGTCCAAGAGCAAACTCTTCAAGTTGCCAATTGCAAAATAATTCAAGAGTACCCATAAGAATGTTAATGTTTTTCTGGGTCTGCCTGACTGATTACCTTGATCTCTGCCTGCACTTCATAGCGGCTTTAGGCATGGAGACATGATTGGGAGGGAATTGGAGAGTGTTTCTGTCAAAAAGATTAAACAAATATCATTTTTCCCCCATGTTTTGCATAGTTGCTGTTGGTTGCCATGGAGATTGACAAGTTTTCCAGCAGTCAATGTAGGAATATCATGGCACCTGCAAGCTACAAATGCTATTTTGTTGAAGTCCTGACTGGCCATTTGGACCATTTGGTTCACTCATTTAATATGCAAAAATTAGTAAAATCTAATTGTAGACATTTATTAGTTATAAGCTGAACATTAGAAAATAAAACACTGCAAAGTGCTCATCACTGGTATTTAACTGATTTATTGCAAAATCATCAAGGTAGATACCCATTCACTTTGAGAATAGGAGGAAGTGCATTTTTAGGAAAAGAGAGAGAAAGGCAAGCAGAGAGAACAGTTTTTGATTTTAGTGATTAACAGGGAAGATGTAAAGAGATTTCCTTTTATCCTTTTGGAAAAAACTGAAAGGGAGGAGACTTATGATATGCAAGATGGTCAGCCAGGTCTGGGAAAGGAGCAATATTTATTTTAACCTTGGAACTAGCAAGAATCAAAGTAGATTAACCCTTTCCTAGCTTAAGGTAAAACCTAACTGAAGTTGTTGTTCTGCATGTTCACATGAATATAAAGTATTTTAAATTAATTATCTATATTTTGACTCACTTAAATGTTTATATTCTATTTACTTAAGAATGGGCAAAGTGGATACATAGGAGTTGTGTGAAAGACATTTATGCTTATAACTTTAACATAGTAGTGCATGTATTTTTCAGTGTTGGGTTCTCTCTCCACACTCCCACCCCAAAGAGGAATGCAATTGCAACCACCTCCACACTGAATTACACCACTCTGGTATTTCCAGTCAAGATTCATTCTGATGTTGCCAAGGAAACAACTTAGAATGTTCCTGAGAGAACTCATCATTGGGCATTCTTGGGATAAGATTGCTTTAACAATGTGCTGGCAGCACATTCACTTAAGTTCTATTATTTACCTCCCATCCTTTGGATCTTGTTGCCTGATTGGTCCAAGCTTTAACTCCCAGTCCTCAAACAGCCTGCACACAGACTTGCTCAGCCCAATCCTCTGGAACTCCATGTAGGGATGAAAAAAAGAAACACAATGGAAGAAAAGGAAGGTGAGACCAATCCAAACTATGAAACAAAGGAACAAAACCAATTCAGATTGATTAAAGAGCAATTAAATGGGAGATTAGTTTTGAATTAGCAGAGTAATGTCCATCAACAGCAAGTCTATAAAGAGGAAATACATTTATTCAATCAATCCAACTTAAGTATATAGACAATATTTAATTATTTAATATACACTGGCCAAAAATCAATGGCTAAGACAATATGCAAGATCAGTAAGACACTCATTTTATTGTCATAAGGCTAAGAACACTGTTGTTATTCATGGTATTTGTTTTTTCTTGTTGGAATTAAGAACATTGTTGCAACTGTTCTTTACATTATTTTAGTTAATTATTCTCGGATGACTGTAGAGGGCTTTGAGAATAAACTGTCATCAGTTTAAGTGTTTATTCATATATAACAATGTCTTTAATACTGCAGTGTTCCCTTCTCAGTGTTTTATTTCTGATGCATACTTTAGGAAAAACTGGCAAATTCATTTGTAAGTAAATAATTATCATGTCAAAGTGAAAGCATAAAAAATTCCATAAAGAGTTTACCATTTAGAGAAAAGCTACAAATTTCTGGGAATAGCAACAGATCACTTTCACTCAATAGGATGCAAAATTTCCCAATCAGCATTTGTCATATTATATTGTAAAGTCAAGTGAGTTAAACACATGGAAAGGAGACCAGCTGTCTCATACAATGCCAGCTGCTCATTTTGCCAGAGCAAGATGAAGAGTGGGGCAGTGACATAGATGTAAAATATACGAAGATAATCAGAGTGTTTAAATTTGATAAGGTAGGCTACAAAGTATTGGTCCCTGAAAACCAGATTCAAATCTCTGAAGTAAGAAATAGTCAATCACATGTTAGTCCTAATCCTTTGCTGATAGTTTTGAGATCTTCACCCACTCACAATGAATGACTGATTTATCATTAATAAAATTTGACAGTTTGAAGAATGATGATTCAGAAGGTAAGGATTATTTCCTTCAGAGAAAAGTAGAAGTTCACATAGACAGAATTTAGCAAGAATATTTTACTTCAGCAATAATGCCCCAAGTTTTCAGGAATTACTCTGGGATTCCTAGATTTGAATTTGCTCCGCCAACATAACCTCCAGTTGTCCAAGTTGATCTAGTGTTAAATTGCCAGCCATAGTGCTCTACTGCATATCACATGAAATAACTTGGGTGTTATTAGTATAGTTTGGAGGGAACAGAAATGAAGTAGTATCTAGAAGTATCCTAGATCGATTGCCATTGGTATCACCTTGTTTCCCATTGCCAACATCCCCTTCCCCTGCTTTGAGATGGCTCTTGGTTCTTAGTACTAAGCACAGTGTGCCATGCTCTACAACATTGGGCCCAATTACATGATCAACTCCCAAAAAAGGTAAGATGCCATGTGGTTAAAAGTTGACATGACTAAACTTCCAGGAACATCTGCAAGTTGTCAGCCTCATTATCCAGACATCCCAGGGTGAGAGTTTGTTTATGCTGTTCAATGTTTTGATAGGGAATGACACTGATACTGCAAGAGCTACAAACAGCTCAGGGAAGAGGAGATTACAGTGACACAATGCAGGACTTGGCTGATTGGGCAAATGTTGAGAGCTGCAAAATACACTGGCTGGACTCCACAAGATGAGGTGGTCTAAATAAAGAAGTCAAAGTAACAAGGAGAGGAATGTCATTCAGATTCATTCAGAATTGGCCATTACGATGCTATACATGGCTTTAGTCTGTGAGCCAGGACCCTAAATTTGGGACACGGTACCATCTGGGAGGAACAATTCTTATAGTGATTTTTGGCAAGGGATACACCCCTAGTGCTAGAAAATATGTGATAGCATTGCAGCGGTGGTAGCTTTCTGTGTATATCAGAACTGATATCATACCCAACAAGATGATTGTACAAGTCACTTCTTTGGTCACGAAACTTGAATCTTTCATGCTATCTGGTGGAGCTACACTCCTGCAAGATTCTACAAGGAAGCACATTCGTAGGAAACTGGAATCTGAGCTGGGCAATTCAGTAGATATATTTCCAGATGACAAAGGAAAATTGTTCATTGTTCCTGAAAGTGTATCGTTAAGGGACGTTGTCTTGGAAAGTGAATGTCTACAGAGGGAACTCAAAGTTTGGAGGGCCAAGGCAACCAATTTTGACAAGATCATAGATCAGACTTCATAGCCTATCAATCATTAGACAGGAGATGACTGTGATTCCGTCCATCTGATGTGAAAGATAGTGCTCATATCTCCATACCAGATCAACTAGGGCGGCTTCTTGTTGGACTGCTCACAGGATGTGACACTGTAAGCGCTTTTGCAGGCAAAGGGATGAAAGTGCCCAAAAACTTCTGACCAGCAACAGGGGAACTCAGGACACATTCTTAGGGTTGGGTCAGGAATGGGACCTCTCCCAAGAACTGATGGACAAACTGGAGGCATTTACATGTCTCCTTTATGTCCCAAAAGCATCGACCACCAAGGTCAATAAGCTCAGAGATCACTTTTTCTCTGCCAAAAAAGGTGAAATCGAAAGTCATCAACTCCCACCATGCAAGGACAGCTTAACAAAACATGCACAATGAGCCAACTACCAGGCTGGTATATGGAGAAGATGCTTGGAGAAGGACCCACAAGTGCCAAGCCCTGTTGGCAGAGGATGGAAGATGGAGAGAGAAGAGGAAGCTGAACAGTTGGTGGTGCACTGGATGGAAGACCAGCCAGCACCCGACGTCATCCTGGACTTCCTGGCCTGTAACTGTCCAAAAAATGTTCACCCCCAAGATATATGTGTGTTGTAAATGACCTCATGTGTACCGACATGTGTAGACTGTGAGAACCAGGCACCCACCTCAGAGGGTGTAGAAAGTTCAGATGAAGATGTGGAAGACTTGGAAAATTATTATGATTATTAGTAGGTTATCAAAGTATGGAAAACAAAGTATGAAAAGTAGTCCTTGATTAAATATATTCATTTTACAACCAAATGGGGCCTAGGTTATGGTCGTGTGGAACCCCACATTTGAATTATTGTACTGTAATTCTATATGCTATGACAAAAACTTAAGATTGTTTTGATTTGATACAACATGGAAAATATCATGCCATTGATAAAACTCCAGAAATCTCTCCAAATGAGTTTTTTTTTTACCTTTTTGGGGCAGGGTGGGGTAACATTTTCGCTGTACTGATGTTAATATGGAATATATACAAAAAGTGATTACTTATATGAAGTAATAAAGCTACCACTGGTGCAATGTTATCATGTATTTTCTAACTCTAGAGATGTACACCTTGCCAAAAATCACCATGAGCATTATTCCCCTCAGATGGTACCGGCCAACCCAACTGGCTCACGGACCACTTGGATACATAGTTTTTGTGACTGAGGTGAAAGACAATTTTCAGAGGAAGAAATACCATTCTGTGATATTCTATTTTCTGCCAAATTATTTGTAGAAATAATTTGAAGTGTATTATGTGCTAGTCAGTGTTTGAATATACTCTTCAGTACAAAATGTTATTATAACTTAATAATTGGGCAGTCATCAAAGATCTGCATTGAATCTAAATAAGGAGGTTTATGGAATATCGTGGGCCAATGTTTACTTCAAACTTAGGATCACTAAGTCATTATGATCCCAGTTACTTTTGTGAGGATTTTTTTTCTTTTCCCTTAGATTGAGAACTTAGGTTTATGAGATTACATGACAGTTATTACTAAGAGATATTTGTCAGCAAAATAAACCATCTTAACAATTCCTATCTGTCTTCACTCAAATGTTTTTAATTAATCTACAGAAAGATTGGAGAACTGCATTTCAGAATTTGTCTGTGACCGAGCTGGATTACCATTTTCCTTGGGTTTCTTCCCTGAAATTAGAGTAAGCAAGCGGGAGCATCTTCTTGCTATCATAAGCCTTCTATGTCCAGTTCTGGTTTCAAGGGCATATTATTGTTACTATGACTGAGTTTTGCTACCAGACTAGATCCTAGTGATCTACATGAATGTAATACACTTAGGCTGCTTATAAGATTGAAAAATACCACTAAATTTAAGAGACCTTCTAGAGTTTATGTTGAAAAATACCACTATATTTAAGAGACTATCTAAAGTTTATGACAAGCATTTACCTGCTGTGCCAAAAAGAGCTGCTGAACTAGGATATTCGGCTCATCACAAGCATATTTTTCCAGGGTGATTAATTTTCTTTTAATAATCACAAGTTAAAATGAAATATAATAAATCTGCGGTAAAAGATGGTAATAGTAATATAATGGTGTCATCGTGATAATGATTGTATCATTGAGAGCTGCTCTATATAAACATCAAAATATTTTGCAAACCACAGAAAAACTGTCTTTGAGTTAAACACAATATTCATGCAACGTGGGTTTGTTAACCATCATCCTGCACAGGAAATGTGCATTTAATTTTATTGATAGAAGTAAATTATTGTTAATTTTTTGTTCATAAATTTTCACTATCATTAAATTTTCTCCCATTCTTCATTTTGATGTTGTCTGGAGTAGAGAAGTGACATTAAGTTATCATAAGGAATTTTTATCTTTTTCACAAGAGAAGGCAGTTATGGTTCACCAATTCGGTGAGCTATTAATTATAGAATTAATTAACTGAAGTTTAATTGAAATATTTTACAGTGTTGGTCTCATTAACCAGCTTTAAGCTGTACTTCCTGTTAGGACCTTGTGGCAGTAACGGTTGGGATAGACATTGATACTACATGGCTTCAGAACTCCAAATAGGCGAAACCTTCAGGCTTCAGACGCCTCGATGTTGATTAAGGTGGACGAACTGAACAAAAGAGTGATTCTTCACTCCCTAATGAGCTCAATACCTTTTGTGCACACTTTGAAAGTGAGAATTACACTACATCTGTGCAAATTCCCCACAGCATCTGGCCACCCTATGATCTCTGATACAAGAAAGACAATTTGAACAGAGAAGGATCAATTGCAGTGCAAAGTGGGTCAGTGTTGGTATACTTGAGTTATGCAAGTTCAATTAAGAATTGAATAGTTGAAGGGAAGTAGCTATTCTTGAACCTGGTGGTACAGAACTTTATAGGCTTCTGTACCTCCTGCCCAATTATTGCTGTAAGAAGATGGTATGGCCCAGGTGCTGAGGATCCTTGATGATAGATGTTGCTTTCTTCAGGTAGCACCTCATATTGATACTTCCTATAGTGATGAGGTTTGTGCCTGCATTGTATTGAACTGAATCTAGTAATCTCTGCAGTTTCTTATGTTCCTGTGCATTAAAATTACCATACCAAACCAGGATGCAACCAGTCAAGATACTTTCAACAACACATCTGTAGAAATTTGTTAGAGAGTTCAGTGATGTGCTAAACATTAAATATTCATTATTAAAGCAATTGTCATTAGTGGGTGAATCGCTGGCTGGCATTGAAGAACACACAGCTAAACAATGAATTCCAATTGAAGGCAGCCAGTTCTGTGCATCTGGAAATCTAATGTGTTGCAGCGCAGATTGGTCGAAATGTCATCTCTTTGCAAGTTGATTGTTAACAGCAAAGTAACGTCCCTAGATTTCAAAACTAAGTAACCACAAATGGAGAAGGTTAGCTTGTAATGGTTATGGCATATTGAAATGTCACTCTTACAAGTACATGACAGAAAAATTTTAGTCTTGTGACTAAGAATTTATTGAAAGGAATTAATATTTTAATGGCTGTAGCTATATTTGGTAATAGAAAATGTAGTTATGCTCAGAGAAATCCAAAGGTTGAGATGAGAGACAATAGAGTTCTTTATGGTAGTGTGTTTGTATCTAATAAATTTTAATGTCAAGATTTTGATGAAAGACACGATTTTAAATTCAGACCACATTATATTAACAAGAGAGCAGAAAATGCTGGAAATACTCAGCATGTCAGGTGACATCTGTAGGAAGACAGATCTTAACACTTCCCTCTCTACAGATTGTAGCCATTGATTGAGACTTTATAGCGTTTTCCTGTTTCCTTTCAAATCTCCAGTATCTGTAGTTATTTGCATTCTGATTTCCTTTTAAGTGGCAATTACCAATAATGACGGATGACCAAAGATTTTGGATAAACGTTCAGTTGTGGTTAACAAATGCTGAGTTTAATAGAGGGGGCATTTTGTAGACCTTCTGCTTTGGCTGTACTGTGGGCAGAGAGAATTTATGGTCCTCTACCTGAAAATGCTCTAGTCCAACACTTTCTTCCAATGAGTTCCTCCTTTGACCAATGTGTGATAGCTATCAATTCTCATTCAATCTTTTTCTCTTTTTCTGAGGTCTTCTCACTTTCTTCATCCTCCTCCACTTCCTGCAATTTGTCTGTCAAGGCTTCTGTTATGTTGGTATCTAAATTGTGCAACAGAACAAACTACAAATGTTTGTACCTTCAGCACTCCTGTTGAACTTTACACCTGGCTGCATGTGTCACTAAAGTTATGCTTGACTCCCTGGAGCCATTGCTGGTGCAAGGAGCAATTAGAATATAGGATAGTGCTCGTTTCTGAGCATCCATCCATATAGGCAGTTCTCTCCCTCAGAAGCGGCATGTTAAACTCGCATAGATTAAAGGAAATGTGCAGGTTCTGTAGGAAGGTGCCGTTAGCCAACATGAATTTCTTCTTGCAGTCAGCTGCTAACTGGATATCAGGGATGTGACATGGAATCTTTCCTGGGTTATTAAGGTTACGCTATGTGCCACATTAGTGGAGTTTACAAAAGCTCTGCATATTTGGGAAGACAGTTATGCAGAATCAGAATTATTATCACTGACATACTGGTGAAATTTATTGTTTTGCGGCAACAGTACAATACATACAAATTACTGTGAAGTACAAATAATATATAAAAATAATTTATGCTTAAAAATGAGCATAAATGCTGAAAATGTGTATTCATACCTTGAGAGTAGACTGAAATCACTTTAAATATGAATGCACTTGCCTGAAAATTTTTCTTGCATTGGTCTCCAAATACATACGTCTTTGATGACTGCCTTCTACAGTACATCTCTGTCCTCAATGTTACACAAGGAAAGGGCCATCCAAACTCCAATAAGTGGGTGTTGCCAGGTCTGATAAATATTGTCTCATGGGATAAATGATCATTTTATGTTTTGAGGTTGAAGTTAGGAGCTGCATTCCCTAGAGGTTGCATGAGTCCCTACTAAATCGTGATGACACGGAACAAGTGCTGAAAACAGAAGGTGTTCCTGCTAGGAATGACAAATAATCGTTGCTAAAATGGGGCATCAAAACATCATATTCTAATATCTTCTGCTTGGGATTTTCCTTTGCTTTTAAATAACATGAAGTGTGGTCATTAGACCTCAAGACAGACAGACATATTTTATTCATCCCAGGGGAGATTGGGTTTCGTTACAGTCGCACCAACCAAGAAAAGTGTAGAAATATAGCAATATAAAACCACAAATAATTAAACAATAATAGGGAAATTATGCCAAGTGGAAATAAGTCCAGGACCAGCCTATTGGCTCAGGGTGTCTGACACTCTGAGGGAGGAGTTGTAAAGTTTGATGGCCACAGGCAGGGATGACTTCCTATGATGCTCAGTGTTGCACCTCGGTGGAATGAGACTCTGGCTGAATGTACTCTTGTGCCTAACCAGTACATTATGGAGTGGATGGGAGACATTGTCCAAGATGGCATGCAACTTGGACAACATCCTCTTTTCAGACACCACCATCAGAGAGTCCAGTTCCACCCCCACAACATCACTGGCCTTACGAATGAGTTTGTTGATTCTGTTGGTGTCTGCTACCCTCAGCCTGCTGCTCCAGCACACAACAGCAAACATGATAGCACTGGCCACCACAGACTTGTAGAACATCCTTAGCATCATCCGGCAGATGTTAAAGGACCTCATTCTCCTCAGGAAGTAGAGACGGCTCTGACCCTTCTTGTAGACAGCCTCAGTGTTCTTTGACCAGTCCAGTTTATTGTCAATTCGTATCCCCAGGTATTTGTAATTCTCCACCATATCCACACTGATCCCTTGGATGGAAACAGGGGTCACTGGTGCCTTAGCCTCCTAGGTCTACCACCAGCTCCTTAGACTTTTTCACATTAAGCTGCAGATGATTCTGATCACACCATGTGACAATGTTTCCCCACCATAGCCCTGTACTCCGCCTCATCTCCCTTGCTAATGCATCCAACTATGACAGAGTCATCAGAAAACTTCTGAATACTCTGACACAATAAATGCCATTTAATATCATCAGTATGATCACAAACAACAATGTGAAACTCCATATCCACTATTCTTTTCAGGATCAATTCCATAGAAAATTGTGACTGTCATTTATCACTTAATGATTCTACTGCGTCCCATTGCACTTGGGAGAATCAGCAAAATGTGATCTAATATCTGGCTTGTGTGCTTGCTGAATTTGATAAAAACAGGCACTGCGAGCTTTTGGATGTAATTGGGTACTTTAAGGTGCATCAAAGTCATGGAGAACCCAGAAGCAATTTTGCATCTCCTTGTTAAAGATGTAGTGGATAAACACTTTTTTTTGGAAAAATTCTATCATTTAGTGCTCAAAAAATGCTGGGGAACACAGCAGGCCAGGCAGCATCAATGGAAATGGCCGCTGTTTCGGAGTGAAACACTTCATCAGGATTGGAAAAAGAGATGAGAAGTCTGGGTAAGATGGTGGGGGAGGAGCAGGAGTAGTAGGTGACAGGTGAAACCAGGAGAGGGGGAGGAGTGAAGCAAAGAGCTGGGAAGGTGATTGGTGAAAGAGATAAAAGGCTAACAGTCCTCTCCTACCAGATTTCCCCTTCCCCAGCTCTCATCTCTTTTTCCAGTCCTAATGAAGGGTTCCAGCCCAAAACGTCGACTGTTTACGCTTTTCCATTGATTCTGCCTGGTCCGTTGAGTTCCTTCAGCATTTTATGTGTATTCCTTTGATTTCCAGCATCTGCAGATTTTCTCTTGTTTGTGATTTAGTGCACAAATTGTTTTCACTGCAAAATCTTTTATCTTGACCATAATATAAGTAAATCAAAATGTGGAGCATATTTTCATAGTCTGCTCACTTCTCTCATCTTTTTCATCTGTACAGTGATCACCATTTTGCTGCCACCTTCCTGCTTTCATGCCATACTTGAAGATTTCATTGACTTTCCTTCTACTTCACAACCTGCACATTTCACCACCACCGGAGCAGCAGCAACTCCAACAGTGGTGCTTTTAGCCACCATATCGCTATTTGTCTGACTTGGCAAAAGACATTGATTCTCATGTGTAAAACATATACTTTCTCACTCTCATCAAAATCTTCCCAAAGTAAATAAAGCTCTGTTGTTTTGCAGGTAAGTGCCACAACTCTGTGGTCTGCAGCCACAGCACAGCACTTCCAAACAAAGAGAGATATGCCTCAGCCAGACAGGATCATGACAAAGCATTCTGACACCTTATAAAAGTTGGAAGTTTTGGGCATGCTTTAAATAAAGATTGATCTTAAACCTTATAAATAAGAGCTCACATGATACACAAAAACCATTTTTTAAAGAGTTTGTTGCCATGCTACTATCAAATGTCCTCTTAATTTGCTCTTAAGTACTTATTAAAACTTAAAAGATATGTATAAGTTCCTTACGAATAAAGTAACAGTTGTTCAGTAAATGATCTAGACCTTAGTCTTCAATACATTACGCAGGGAACTTTGCTCTTCAGGAGAATCCCTTCCAGAAGTACACGTGCTGCAGGGTGGTAAATGCTTTTAATGTTTAACATGTAACACTCGTTTAAAGATTTCAGTTGCACTTTTCCGCGAACATCACAAGCAGATGTCCAAAGCCACAGAGCACATAAGGCTGCTGTTGACTTTAAAGTGTCTTTCTGATTAACACACTATGTGAACCACATTCCTGCCTCCACCTGTTTGAGCAGCAAGGCTGTAGTGACAGAGAGCTGCCACCTTTTCACTTCAGTCATGTCTCAGTCTTCTGAGGGTTCAAGGAGTCTCAGGCTGCACATATTTCAATCTTGGATTCATTTGTAGAATATTGAACACAGAGCATTACAACACAGTACAGGCCCTTCAACCCATGATGTTATGCTGACTTTTTAACCTACTCTAAGATCAATCTAACCCTTCCCTCGCACATAGCCCTCCATTTTTATAGAACATAGAACATTACATGTATGAATGTATTGTGGTACTCTGGGGGGGAGGGGTATGGGTGTGGGCAACAGACACCCCAGCATTTCTAATGACCTGTGGTATTTATTATTCTTATTTAAGAATGTTTTCACGGGATTATGGTGTAATGTTCAAGTTCATTTATTGTTACATTTTAGCTTGTTGTTACATTATTGTACATGCGTGTTTGTGGGTCACCCTGACTGTAACCAGGGTGTGTAATAATCACCTCCCCTTGTATGTGACTGAGTGGGTTCTCTCCCACTGAGTGGGTCAGAGTGCCCGGTCTGATTTGTGTTGGTTGCAATAAAACCAGCAGCAGAGCTCAGCGAGCTCTTTCTGTCTGTCATCGTGGACTGAATGCTCACCACAGAATGAATATGCAGATATTTATCAGACAGACTGCATTGGTATCCTGAACATACAATTCAGGTATCAGAGGTGGGATTAGAAACTCACGACAAGATCGAAGAACTATGATGTCAGATAGAGCGCCTTTGAACCCAGGGAATAAGTTGAGGGACCAAGCATTAAGCCTCCCCTATACCCCTGGGCCAGGCTCCTGAAGATGGGACCCAAAGGGAAAACCTGAGAACAAAGCATCGTGTCTTCCCAGGGAACCCTGACATCGTGAACGTACCCAGGCTCCCCAACCCAATGGACACGGCAGAACACATCACCCACCTCCCTTGTGACCCAAGATGTTGCAGCCATGGGAGGACAGGCACCTCTGTCATTGCTGGAGCAAGAGGAAGACAAACAGGCCTCAGCAATTAACCTTGAAGCTCCCCACATACCAGCCTGGTGCAGGTTAACCACCACCAGGACCATTTATTGTTCTTGTGTTAAAAAGGTTATGGTGGGATGTTCCAGTTCATTTATTGTACATTTTAGCTTATGTTGCACAATTATTCGCATGTGTGTTTGTGGGTCATCCTGACTGTAAATGGGTTGGGTAATAATCAGTTCCCCTGTCTGTATGTGACCGGGTGGGTTCTCTCTCGGGATCTTAGCACCCGGTCTGTTCTGTGCTGCTTGCAATGAAACAGGCAACGGAGCTAAATGAACTCTCTCGTCTGTCATGGACCAAATGCTCACCACAGAATGAATATGGAGATGTTTATCAGACCAGACTGTATTGGCATCCTAATATACAATTGTGCATGACTAGAGCCAATAAATCCTTATGATCAAACCTATGTAACTATTAGGCTTGCATGAGTTTTTCAGACTCTGGCAGGATGATCAATATTCCTTATTTCAGTGTCTGTATCAGGAGAACAGATGGCTCTTGGAGAACATTGAGTAGCCACTACCTTCTCCCCCTGCTCGTCATGCCAGTGTGAACTCCGAGATGAACTGGACCGTAGAATTAAATGAGGAACAAAGAGTAATAAGAAGAAATGTACACAGTGCCATGGGGCTCCCTAATGAAGAAATTTAAACCAGCTAACGACATATAGTAATACTTAGCAGACAGTGCCTCATACCCTATAATCAACCTCCATTTGCTACACGATGATATATTAACAGCACAACCTTTACTTGCTTGGCGGCAGCAATAGGAAAAGGAGGAGAGACAGAGGTCAAGAAGTAAGAATTGCGTGATGAGGAAGAGAGGCCTTTTCTAAAGTGAGTGAGCGTGAGTGTAATATATATTTTATCCTCAGGTTCAGAAGAGTGCCCACAAAGAGAGGCTGTTTATGTCTAAATTAGAAACCACTCAGATATGCAACTGTAACTGGTGCTGGCTTTGTGTTACACCAATAGTTGTGTAACTGATTCCAAGTAGAATAAAACACACAGAACAGTACAGTACTAGGACAAGCACAAGGTCTGCACTTACCAAGATGCCAATTTAAACTAATCACACTGTTGATATCCCTCCATTCCGTGCCTGTTCATGTGTCTGTTAAAATGCCTTTTAAATATTGTTATATTCCAGGCGCACAACTCCTTGTGTGTGTAAAAAAATATAAATCTTGCACATTTCCTTTAAACTTACCCTCCTTGCAACTTAAAATATTAGCAATATTTGTGGAAGGACTATCTGCTCTGTCTCTCTCATAATTTTGCATACAGTGGATTCTGGTTAATTAAGACACACCAGGACCAGTGCATTTGGCCCAATTAAGCGGTTGCACCAATTAGCCGAAATTTCATGGAAATAGCTCAAAAGGTATAAAGATAAACTGCCATTTAACTGAATAACTCAGTATCTATTTAAGTGAAATACAGAACAAATCAGAACCCTATTAATCCTACTACACTACTATAAAACTCTGTATTAGTTTCCAGTACTTATCAATGGAGAAATTCATTCAGTGTTCCTGTAAGCTCCCGTGTTCTTTTCATTGATCATAAACAAATAAAAATCAGCACAGACACCTAGTGTAGATAATGCACTGCCTTCATACAATGCTATCAATAATTGCACTCTGCAAATCTTCATTTTCTTCATATCTTCATATGAAGATATTGCTTTGCTGGTAGTGTGGAAAATAATGCAAGAACATTTAGAACCAAAACCGTTGTTGATTGCAGAAAGCTTTAGGTTTAGGTTTCATAAGTGCAATCAAATATAGCAGCAGCAGCTATATTTCAGCTATATATCAGCTTCATGGCAAATGATCCTGAGTCTGAATCCAAACGGCTTCTTGTACGCTTTCCATCCGTGCTGAGTTGTGCATCAAATTAGCAACTCGGCCTCGTAAAAAACTGACAAATGCTAAGAAGTGGCAAAAAAAAACCTCCTGTTGCACCACAAGGTGTGAAAAGGATCAGCACACTGTACTTCTACCAGGTTGCCCCTCAGCCTCTGATATTCCTGTGAAAACAATGCAAATTTATCCAACCTCTCCTAAAAGCTAATGCTCTCTAATCTAGGCCACAGCCTGGTGTTTCTCATCTATATGCTCTTCAAAGTCCATATCTTTCCTGTAATGCAACCACCATACCTGCACACAATACTCCAAGTGTGACGTAACTGAAGTCTTACCCAATTTGGAAGTTTTAGAACATTGAGCAATGCAATACCATTGTGGTGAACTACAAATACCTGTCTGGACACGCCCCTTGCTGACTGCTCCTGTGGCCCCTCCCACTGACTGTGGCTCCTCCCACAGACCCCTGTATAAAGGCGATTGAGGCCTGAGCCCGGCCTCTCAGTCTCCAGGATGTAGTATGGTGGTCAACCACTGCTTGTTCCTTCTTCCAGTCAATAAAAGCCGATATCTCGCCTTTACATCTCAGAGTGAGTTATTGATGGTGCATCAATTTTATTGACTGGAAGAAACTTCGCCACATGGGGACTCTTTTTAAAACTAAGGGGGGGTGAATGTGGTGAACCACATACACCTGTCTGGACACGCCCCCTGCTGACTGCTCCTGTGGCTCCTCCCACAGACCCCGGTATAAAGGTGATTGAGGTCTGAGCCCAGCCTCTCTGTCTCCAGGATGTTGTATGGTGGTCAACCACTGCTTGTTCCTTCTTCCAGTCAATAAAAGCTGATATCTCGCCTGTATGTCTCAGAGTGAGTTATTGATGGTGTATCAACCGTACAGGTCCTTTCGGTCTATTTTATACAGCTACAATGTGTCATTACTAGTCCTTATAGTCAGTGTTCTAAATGATGAAGGCAAGTTTGCCATGCACCCACTTTACCACCTTATACTTGCACTTGAACTTGTATAATAATATCTTAGCCACTCAAGTAATTATATGACAATCATCCCATCTAGAAAGCATGCCAGGGTTTTAATAAACAGCTCAAAAGTACCTTGGCGAATGCAGTTCCAAAGACACTGATAAAGTGTTGGTTCTTTCATATCTTTGAAGCTTGATTTCATCCTCCCATGTATTTTTGATTTTCTATGTAGTAAACTGGTTCTATGTCTACTTTCTCAGAAAGAATCTGTAGGAGAAAAGTCTATCATTATCTTCGGCAACATCCCGCATCCACTAATCCACCAAAATGGATTATTTGGTCACATATTTATCTTTCATTTTTGAATTTTAAAATTGTGGATCTAGCTCCATTCTGGGAATTTACCACAACTAGTCTTTGCATTGTACTGAGGGGGCTGCCATCTTACAGCAAAAAAAATGTTAAACAAGCATTTTCTTTGCTCAATATGTGAGGGATACCACAGTTTTAGTTAAAGAAGAGCACTACATTCTTTCAGTACCCTGATCAATATTGGAAATTTACTAATGCAAATATTGTACTGCTAATGGTGAGAGCTTACTATTTCACAATTGCTTGCTATACGTATCAAAGCAAGATGACCACATTTCAATTAATTTGTTTTTCAAGTACTTTGATACCAAGGGACTATGAAAGATGATGTCTTTCATATCCACATTCAATGGATTTCACAATTCCCAATCTTTTGTGAAGCCCTCTTTCCAGTGACTCCAAGTTCCACAGCTATAGTTAAAGTTTCTGATGCTAAGTTTCTAATCGAACTCACTGTCGAGCAGTTAACATGACCAGGTGTCAAACTGGTATCAGTGGAGCTACTTGAAGTGGCAAGGCTTCCATTTTCTCTGTCATGCCAGCTTCATCAGCCACCACTGGACACACAGGTGCTCTACCATTCTGTTCCCTTGGCACCAATTCATCTCACTAATTTCACAGATACACTGAATTATCTACCAGACTTGACAACTTAGCAGGGTCAGGTGTACAGCACAGTTGGTTCAAGAGATCCATAATGGCAACATTCTATCTCTCAGCTCTGGGCTCTGCTGATTCTAAATCATCCACAGAGGTGAAGCTGACCGAAAATTCTTACTAGGACAATCATGTTTAATTGCAACTGGAACATTGCACGGCAAGCCAAGCAGTAACCATTTTCTTCCTATTACACAATACATCAGTCAGCTTCCTCATGCAAAGAAAGCACATTTCTCCTGATCAGTTTGCTCCCTCAAAAGATTAACCAGATATTTATGATAGTATCTTCTTAAGCAAGGCCATTATGAGAGTAGGTCGACAGTGTTTTTAAGAAGGCGTATGATCAACCGTGGGATTGAGTTCAAGAGCTATATAAGACCTTGGTCAGACCCCACTTGGAGTACTGTGTTCATATCTGGTCAGCCCACTACAGGAAGGGTGTGGATACTATAGAGGGAGTGCAGAGGAGATTTACCAGGATGTTGCCTGGTTTGGAGAGCGTGCCTTATGAGAATAGGTTGAGTGAACTTGGCCTCTTCTCCTTGGAGCAATGGAGGTTGAGAGGTTACTTGACAGATGTGTATAAAATGGTGAGAAGGCATTGATCGTGCGGATAGCCAGAGGCTTTTTACCAGGGCTGAAATGGCTAACACAAGAGGGCACAGTTTTATGGTGCTTGGAAAAAAGTATAGAGGGGATGTCAGGGGCAAGTTTTCTTCCCCACACAGAGAGTGGTGGGTGCATGGAATGCACTGCCGGCGACAGTGGTGGAGGCAGATACAGTAGGGTTTTTTTAAGAGACTCTTGGATAGGTACATGGAGCTTAGAAAAATAGAGGGCTATGCGGTAGGGTAATTCTGGGCAGCTTCCAGAGTAGGTTACATGGTCAGTACAACATTGTGAGCCACAGGACCTGTGATGTGCTGTAGATTTCTATGTTCTAAGTTCTATATGGTCCCATTCCTAGAACTATACACATTTCATAAGACCTGTCACACCACTTGTTTCTCCCAGTTAGGAATTATATAGATATTATACAAAACAACAGAATGTTAAGGGAAAACATTGCATTGCTTAGTAGAAGCACATCATTCTGCAATTACCACGATACTTATTTTGAACACTTTATCCGAAGTACAGTCTGCATTTCTGCACCCAAGGGTCCTTCTAAAGTTGTAACATTAATTTGTTTATGATCTTAGAACTGCCCTTGGAATCTGTGTTACTCTTATACTCCAAATAAGTTGCGATAGCAAACGTATTCTGCTTGCTATCAGTAAAATTGCAATAATTTGGCACACACAGAAGTTTGGTCATACTGTATTAATTTTAGGCGATTCACATAATGTAATAACTTTTCCATTAAACCTGGTAACTTTAAAAGGAGTATGGGATATAGGGCTACTATTAATTTAAAGGGACTTTTTAAAAAAGGCCCTAGGCAGTTTAAAGGGAGCATGGAAACTAGTCCCAGTCAATTTGGTGGGAACAGGAAATAACATTTAGTGAGACAGGTGATGAACCATTGGTATTTCCAAATGATTTGATTGTAGATTATCGGAGCTTTAAATAGTACACTTTTAAAGCAATTGTTAAATTTTCTATTAAAGACGAGAACATATGCAAATACTGGAAATCAAAGCAACACAAACAAAATGCTGGAGGAACTCAGCAGGCCAGGCAGCATCTATGGAAAAGAGAGAACAGTCAACGTTTTGGGCCAAGACCTTTCATCAGAACTGGAAAAAAAAGACAAGAAGTCACAGTAAGAAGGCGGGGGGGGGGGGGGGGGGGAGGGGAGGAAGAAGTGCAAGGTGGTAGGTGATAGGTGAAACCAGAAGAGGGGGAGGGGTGAATTAAAGAGCTGGGAATTTGATTGGTGAAAGAGATAAAGGGTCTGGAGAAAGGGGGATCTGACAGGGGAGGACTGAAGATAATGGAAGGAAGGGGAGAGGGATGAATGGGAAGTAGAATTGAAATGGGTGGCAACAGGGAGATCCTACTTTTTCTGGCAGGCAGAGTATAGGTACTCGAAGAAATGGTCTCCCAATCTACATTGGGTCTCACTGATATCTCCCTGTAGCTACACATTTCAATTCCACTTCCCACTCTCATTCCAACATGCCAGTCCATGGTCTCCTCCACTGTTGTGATGAGGCCACAGTCTGGTTGAAGGAGCGACACCTTACATTCCATCTGGACAGCCTCCAAGCTGATGGTATGAACATCAATTTGTCATATTTCCATTAATTGCTTCCCCCTCCTTCTTCACCATTCCCCATTCCTATTTCCTTCTCTCACCTTATCTCCTTTCCTGCTCATCTCCTCCCTCTGCTGCTCCTCCCCTTTCCCTTTCTTCCGTGGTCTTCTGTCCTATTCTATCAGATTCCCCCTTCTCCATCCGTCATCTCTTTCACCAATTGACTTCCCAGCTTTTTACTTCACCCCTCCCCCTCTCCTGGTTTCACCTTTCACCCATCACCTTGTACTTCTTCCTCCCCCCTCCCCCCACCCTCTTACTGACTTCTCAGCCTTTTTCTCTCTTGTCCTGATGAAGGCTCTTGGCCTGAAACATCAACTGTTTACTCTGTTCCATAGATACTGCCTGACCTGCAGGGTTCCTCCAGCTTTTTGCATGTGTTGCATTCTATTAAAGATAGAAGGTTTCATCTAACGTAATCTGTAGCAAATCATTCCACATTTTAATACCTTTCCAGTTATTTTGTGATTTTATGTCAGTATCCTTTTGTTACTGCTATGTTGATCAGTATAAACACTCCAATTATTTATGTTACATGAGTAACAAATACATCAAATCACCATTCATGATTTCAATTTCTAGTTAAAAAAGCTCCAACCTCTATTTTATTCAGCAGTACAATAGCAAAATACCTATCAATTCTTCCAACAGTGAGATTCCTAAAATGGTACAATACATTATGACTGTCATTAAGCCAGCATCTTTCTTACACTCAGCATTGCCTCTTTATATTTCCATGTAACATCAGGCAGCTCATTCAGAAACACTGCTTATTTGTAGTCTGAATAACTTCCTTTTGACCTTACCTCCGCCTTTAGCTTCCTGCCCTTCAACCATCACTCTTCATGTGGCAATGTACCACACATCATTCAGTCTCAGTGATAAGGACTCTCCTCTTGTTAAATTGCATCTGCAAAAATAATGGTGAAAGTTGGCAGTTAAACTACAATAAAATAAAATAGTGCAATGGTATAACAGTTAATTCACTGAAAAACCTGCCGGAGTTTTAGATCATTTAATTTGCGCCAAACAACTGGAGAACTGATTTTCAAATAATTAAAAACCCTAGTTCACTTTCAGCAAAGTAAATCTCTCGTTGTTACTAATTCTAGCTTACATGTAAATTAGACCTTGTATATTGGTTGACTCTTGTTTGCCTCTTTAGGAATGGATAATTAATGCTGGCATATCTGGTTCTGTCCATATTCTACGAATGAATCAAAAGAATGTTCTTCAAGAATTTTGTGTACACTATTGATCTGCATCGTATGTGTACAAAACATATTAGGTAATTATTGAGAACTAGAAGCAATTCTCCATAGAGCTAGTGTGTCCCTATAGCAACCATAATTTGTGAAAAATCTAGGTCCTCTGTATGGTCTTTCCAAATTAGCATATTTCATCTGTGATTTTATCTTTCCAGAGACTTTGCCCAAAACAATAAAGTTTTAGTACTGGATTAAGTGATGGGACTCAGTTACCTGCAAAGGAATGAATAAGATTAAAAATTTCAAGATGGAAACATGCATAAAGACACAAGTTTCTGGTGGCATTGCCTGGAAATACAATTTTACTTAGGAAATTTCTTAGGCAACTTTGAGGTGGGCCTCACAAACATAAATGAGGGGCTTGATTCTGGTTTTAGTCTTTGTCTACTAAATGGTCAATGGATCAAGCAATAGGCTGAACTTTTTAATAATCTTCAGTTGCCAATAAAGCAGAACAACAGATGCCAACAAAAAGGAGAATATGTATTTTTGTTAAAAGATTGATGCCACTGGAATTCTATAGAAATTCCATTTCACCAGCCCAATCCTGTTATTCTCATCTGTTTACATTTATTTAATGTCCATTGAATTGGTGACCTGTCTCAAACAGTTGCCAAAACTCCCAAGTTATTGAAATTAGGTTCGTAGTCTAATGCCAGATGAACCTTAATCATTATTTACAAACATCCAGTAATTTCTGTCTTAGGCTGCACAGTTCAATAACTCATGTAGTAGCAAAAATTGTTCATGTATTTGTCACACTAAAAATCAACTGTATTAAGAACATGTTTAGAAATTCATTTCTATTCAAGGCACTAAGTATGCTGTACAGTGTTACAAAAGGGACCAGATTTCAGAGCTACCGTAAAACAAGCTGATTTTGCCATATATAGTGAATGTGGTTAATTGGACCATCGGTTTTTCGGAGCATTTATGTATTTTTTATTTCACTAGAAGAAGAAGAACAGGCCTTAACTTGGAATTATCGGAGCACCGTCTTTTGACGGTGTTTCCATAGCAAGCTATTCTTATTTTTATGAGGCTGAGTTGCTATCTCGACGCTCAACCTGACTTTGATTTGAACTCGGGAACCTTCGCTCCGGAGTCCGGCGCTGGTATTATTGCGCCACCAAGCGGGACATTTCACTAGCATTTGAGTAATATTGTAAGTATATTGTTTGATTGAGCATTTGTGTTCATTTAAATAATTAATTCTGGGTTATACGTAAAAACAAATGAATTGCATGCACAATGTCACTAGCACATGATTTTTATGTTTTGGAGTTACAAACCATAACAGTGGCATTGAGGAAGCTTTAAATGAACCTGTGACAACTGCCTACCTACCTGTTGAAGCACAGCAAGACATTTGAGTTTAGAAAAAAGTGTAGCGAGAAATGTTCGAGTAAAAAGAAGTACAACATTTTTTCTTCAGAGCAGCATGTTTTATTTGCAAAAGGAAAGACAACTGAGTAAAAAGAAAGGCAGGAATGGAAGAATTCACAAGTTCATAAACAGTGAGTACCAGGTGATAATATTCTTTTTCTTAAAAAAAAGAGCATAAGTGCCTGGCTACATCAGGAAGATTGGCATGTTAGATTCCACAACAGATAACTGGATATTGTATACTGAGCAGATTGAGCAGTATTTTAAAGCAAAAGGAACACCCGATGAGAAACAAGTGCCAATTTTGCAGACTGCACTAGATTTGCTTAGGAGTTTGACTGCTCCAACCAAACCAACAGAAATGAGCTTTGCTGATTCTGTGAAAATAACCCAAGAACATTTCGAATCAAAACCACTGTTAATTGTAGAACCCCTAGAGTAAGAAAACCTCCTCAGCGATTAAATCTTTAGGCCTGAATGAGACAATTTAAAATTTACTATGCTGGGGATGTCTGTATATAGTAGTTGTATTATATAGTACACTGTGCATATAGTTGAGATGCATTCTATATTGAGTTGGGAGTTAATAACTAAGCAGGAAGTGCTGCAGTGCATTTAATATTTCATTAGTACTTGAGTAATATTATAAATATATTGTTTGATTAAGCATTCTTGTTCATTTAAATAATTCATTACAAGTTAATGAATTACATGATATGTGTGTGCCTCACTTAAAGTAAAAAATGAAGCATGACCTGCATCTCTTGGTTCCCTTGTTTTCCCTGCAATTAGTTTTTTCTGTATTGAGGTTATACAAAACTAACAGGAGTAGCCGCTTATTTGGGACTAATCTTAAAAAATAAAAACTAATCATGAAAATAACTAGGATTCACTTTCTTTATTTGGGACACTATGCTGCTTATTTGGGTTCAGAGTCTGTTGCCAAACAGTTTCTAACTAGTGAGAGTTGTGTGCCCTTGTATGACCATTAGACACTATATGGTGCTCAGAGGGAACAGTTTTTAAATAGCATCAGTTGTGTGTGTGTGTGCTCAAAAATCACAGATTGTTGTCACTGAGGGTTGGGGAGAAATAAACAGCAAGCAATTCAGAACTGTTTTGCTCACCGTGGTTTCAAGAATTCAGGCTTGGAGATACTGAGAGGGAAAATGAAATAATTTCACTAATTCAAAAAGTTAGGAACTTTGAAGAATTTGAAGGTATCAATAATCATCTTGAATATTACAAAGAAAATAAAGATTTGGAGTATGTAATCATCAAAATTATTGTATGAAGACAGTCCATTACCTGCACTAGGCATCTGCACTAATTTTGTTCACTTACAGTCAACCAAGAGAACACGTCAATGTATTCTGGATAAATTTCTCCATCAATAACTATTAGGAACTAACACAGTTTAATAGTACTGTAGTATTATAGTGTAGTATTTGTAGTGTTGTAATTTGTTCTGTATTTCATTTAAATGCATAAATTATTACTCAGTTAAATGGTAGGTATTCTTCTATCCTTTTAGCTCTTTCCACGAAACTTTGCTGAATTGGAGCAGGCGCTTAATTGGGCCAAAATGTGCTGATCCTGATGTGTCCCAATTAACTGAAATCCACTCTATTTTTAGCTTATTACCACTGAATTGAATTTCTTCATTTCTAAGTAACAATTTAAACTCCCATGTTAAAAAGGTAAAAATCATGTTCTGCTAATTTACTAATTATTGTACTAAATTAATAAGTTTGT
This sequence comes from Hypanus sabinus, assembly GCF_030144855.1. Classification (NCBI taxonomy): domain Eukaryota; kingdom Metazoa; phylum Chordata; class Chondrichthyes; order Myliobatiformes; family Dasyatidae; genus Hypanus; species Hypanus sabinus. The sequence continues at coordinate 50,013,771 of NC_082722.1, forward strand.
GAATTTATTCCACAATCAGTAAGAGGATCTTTTGAATGGTAAATATGTAAATGCTTCATTGTTACTAGGAAGATAATGACCTGAAAAGACATCTGCAGGGACCTTACCTAATCAAATCCACTGCCAAGGAGTTTCAGTTGACAATCATCTTCCTATGGGTTGTCCAATAAGTAGTTTTCTTAATGGTCTCTCCCACAACTCCCTTCCCTTTCTGCTAATACCCTGAAGCCCTGATTCTCAGCTGCCTTGCATATCACCCACCCTTACTAACCACTCCAGACTGCCGTCTTAACTGGTTCCCCACTCAATCAAGACTGATCTTTTCACATTCTGAGGAAAACAATCCCAGTTTCTTCATGTAACCGCAACCCTGAATCATTCTAGTAAATCATCCTGGTAGCCTTTCCAAAGCTTTGATGTCCTTGTGTTGCCAAGATTAGCTAAATGAGTTATGAAGATTTACCATTACCCCACGCTTTTGTTTATAAATCCCATAATGTTGTATTATGCTATGTTGATGTTCAAAGATTTGAAAGACAAGACACACTTTAAAATACTATCTGTCAACCTACATTGTTTCTGGTCATTACAGTACTTCACTGCTTTGAATGTCATTTGCCATGTGCCCAGCCAGTCAACATCCAAGTCCTTTCATGTCTTCTCTATAGTTTAAACAATCTTCAAAGTTTTGTGTTCACAATTTTGAAATTGCTTTCTGTACCAAGATGTTCATATGCTGTATATTGTAGACAATAGCAGTCTGTGTACTGAAGCACAGGAAACACCACTGGATACCTCCCAAACTCACAACTTGAGTTCTATAGTTCTTCAACAATTTAGACTTTGTTGCTTTTTCATTTCTTTTTGAGTATATTAAACTACTTGTTACGAACCACATCTGTCCTTCAAAAAGTCCTACCATATCACACAGAATAAAATGATTAATTATAGTGCATAAAATCACACTGAAAATTAATCAATTACAGATGGCTTTTAACTTAACTGAGAAAATCAAATTAAATTTAGGCCAAGTGAATTAAATATATTAAATCCAATAAGTAATCATGTTGCAACTGCAATATGCATAGGAATCCTGCCAGAAACTGTATTCATTCGAAAATCAGTTTCTAACAACTAATCCTTTCTAGGGGCACTTAAGGAGACAGTGAAGGGTCGAGGGAAGATAGAACAGTGGGGGAGGGGAGAGAAGCCTGGTGGGGAAAACTGATTATCAATTAGTTTTAACACATCTTTTTTTTCTTTAAAATTAATCCAATTACATAACTATTTATTCAAATTATTAATAACAAGTATCAAAATTGTTTTCTATATCAAAATATCAAGAAATTCTATAAATTTGCTGATGGTACAACTACTGCTGGCAGAATTTCAGATGGTGACAAGGAAGATACAAGAATGAGATAGATCTGCTGGTTGAGTGGTGTCACAACCACAACAAACTTGCACTCAACACCAGTAAGACCAAGGAACTGATTATGGACCTCAGTGAGGGCAACTTGAGGGAACACATGCCAAGTCCTCATCAGAGGATTAGAAGTGTAAAGGGTGAACAGTTTTAAGCCCTGGGTGTCAACATCTCTAGGGATCTATCCTAGGCACAACATTTTGATACAATTACAAAGAGGCACAACAACGGCTGTATTTCATTAGAAGTTTGAGGAGATTTGTTAGGTCACCAAAGGCACTCACAAATTTCTTCTCATGTACTGTGGACAGCATTCTAACTGGTAGCTTCACTGTCTGGTATTGAGGGATCATTGCGTAGGATTGGAAAAGCTGCAGACTCTGCCAGCTCCACCATGGGCACTGGCCTCCCTAACATCCAGGACAACTTGAAAAGGTGGCATCCATCATTATGACTCACATCACGCAAGACTTCCCTTGTTCACATTGTTACCATCAAGGAGGAGGTACAGGAGCTTGAAGATACACAAGTTTCAGGAACAGCTTCTACCCTTCTGCCTTTTTTCTGAATGGACAACAAAACTATGAACACTACCTCAGTATATTTCCTCTCATTTTGCACTACTTGCATAATGAAATATCCTTTATTATATACACTTCTTATTGTAATTTATAGTTTCTATTATTATTTAATGTACTGCTGCCGCAAAACAATAATTATCACGACATATACCAATTATATTAAACCTGATTGTGATCATTCTGAAATTCCAAGATGATATTCTCACTTTTTTTTCCTCTATTACCAGCTTAAGCCTTGCCTGTTTCCACCATGCTCACCTCCAAAAATACTCTTTACTTGTCAGAAGATTTATTTACTTACAACCGTCCCCTTACCAGGAGTATCAAGCCAAACCTCCCAAAACTTACCCCCGCCTTAACTATTTCAATTGCATCTTCTCTTGCTTCTTTTTAAACTATACTCAAATACTGCTCCTGCATTGTCTGACTAGCTGTCTGAGAAATTGTCCTGGATAACCCCTAACTTCTTACAGCTGACTTAAGGGCAAGATACTGTGGATGCATAACATCTTAAATGGTAAGTACATGCTGGAAAAATAATTAATTGACTTAAAAATAATCTGTTTCTATTTCCATAGATGCTGTACTTCCAGCATTTTGTGTTTATTCCTTTAGATTAATGTTGAGAATGCCAAGACCATAAACTCTAAAGCACTTTTTTCCACTCTATTGAATAAATCTGATTGCAACTTGAGTGTTCTGTTTGAATCCCAAGCTGATCTTCTGACCTCAAAGCCTCTCCATCACAAGAAATAGCTCCTTCCGCCTCTAATCTCTCTTGCATCCACTTCTGCATAAACCGATTTTCCAGTGACATTTTTATCGATGCTCTTGTCATCTCCAGTCTCTACAATTACCATGTTCTCCTGGCTGTCCTGTAATTCTCTACTATCCATGAACAAGTTCATCCAAAACTCTGCTTCCCAAGTTGTGATCTATGCTCACTAACCTTCGCAGACTCACTTCACCCAATGTTGAATTTTAAAATCCTCATCTGCCTTCTCCACCTACCAATGTGCCCCAAAGTCTCTATTAAATTCCAGTGGCAGGTGCTCCCTGGGTTACAGATGTCCGATTACGGATACCTTGTTCATATAAATGAGTGACTGGGGAGGGGCAGATGGGATGGATTTACCTACTGCTGTGGCACAGTAGACACCATCTGCTGCCAATTCTGCAACGACCGGACAGGGTCAAACTGAGCAGAAGTGGGAATACTGAGCCGATTCCCTAACTCACACGGAGCCAGTGAGGCCGGCTGGCGGCTGCTTTTCCCACTGCAGCCTGCTTTCCCATCACAGCTGTTTCTGTGATCTTCAAAGCACATAGTTTGTGTTCTGTTCTGAGCTTCAAACAGCTTTGGTTACAAACAGTTCTCAGGAACAGAACCTTGTTGTAACCTTGACCTATCCATATAAGACTGGACTGTCAAATTACCTTATTTCACAGCTTGCTAATGCACTCTCTAAATAATACTATGTACAGATAGATGTGACCAATAATTATTATGATCCAAGGTCATCATCCGGTGTGTTTCTATTTCCTCCAACTGGGCTCCATATACCCACCATTTAATGTTTGGCTTCAGTCATGATTTGACAAAATATCCTGAATTTTTATTTGGAATCTGTTTGATGGTAGCTGCTTTTTTCAGCTCCTATACTTATAGAGTTGTCATCGCACTGCTCTGCACATCTCCTCACCAGGCACCCATCAGACACTTTATAGATCAAATGGACACTGGCTCAATTAGTTAGGATTCTTCACAGAGGAGACTGTAACCATGAATAAGAAAGCACAATATTTTCACTTGATTTTCCACATATTTGCAATAAAAGAGCAGCACATTATTAAAGCTGGTAAAACTGCAGCCTGATAGTTTCAGAGACCTGGCTTAGGTCCTGACCTTCAGTATCATCAACGTGAAACTTAGCTTTTTGTCCCTGTGATTGAGCGGGTTTCTCCCAGGTACTCCAAAATCCTGTTTGGTAGGCACTGCAGATTGCTCCCCTAATGTGTTAGCGTGCAGCAAAACACACATTTATGAGAATGTGGGGGCAGGGGGGTCAGATTGGTGTAAGTGGCTGGTTAACGTTTGGTGTAGAAGATGGTCGGAATGGCCTGCATCCAAATGACTTTATCATTAAACCTGAGAGGCACACTTGTAAAACAGCAAAGCATTAAAAACAAAGAGTACATTAAAAAGATAGTGTGCAGGGAATTAAACCTAGTATAACTATGAAGGTTTGTATGAAGGTAGTAAGTAGTTCTTTGCCATTACCTATGATCTTATATACTGAGAATATCTTGAAAGAGCATCATCATATGTTCCTCATCATATTCCATGCATCCTCAAATGGATATCAATCAGCTGGTCTACAAACTGTGTGGAATGAGCTTCCAGTAGAAGTGGTAGAGGCAGGTTTGGTATTGTCATTTAAAGTAAAATTGGATAGGTATATGGACAGGAAAGGAATGGAGGGTTATGGGTGTGCGGGCCGATGGGACTAGGTGAGTGTAAGAGTCGGCACGGACTAGAAGGGCTGAGACGGCCTGTTTCCATGCTGTAATTGGTTATATATGGTTAAATGAGCTCTTCGAATTTCTGCACTCCTTCTCTCACCATGTTCACCAACACAAGGCAGCTTTCCAGTGCCACGTAAACAAGAATCATTTACAGTATATAAGCTAGTTGATCTTCTCACCAATAGCATCTGGAATCACAAAGTCATCAGCAACAATGAAGAGATTTCCATTGGCTAAAAACAACACTCCTGACACTTCAAAAGTAATCCAAGAACTTTGTTTTTTGGTTTTTGTTACATTTTGTAACTTCAAAACATTAAATTAATTCAAAGGAAGACACAGGAGTCCAAAATGTGAGTCCAACTTTGTGTTTACTTTAAGTGACGCACACACATATATCATGGTAGCGTCGTGACGTATCCAATTCATATATTTATTTACATAAGAACGTAAGAAATAGGAGCAGGAGTCGGCCATCTGGCCCATCGAGCCTGCTCCACCATTCAATAAGATCATGGCTGATCTGACCACGAACTCATCTCCACCTACCTGCCTTTTCCCCATAACCCTTAATTCCTCTACTGTGCAAAAATGTATCCAACCTTGTCTTAAATATATTTACTGAGATAGCCACTGCTTCATTGGGCAGAGAATTCCACAGATTCACCACCCCCTGGGAAAAGCAGTTCCTCATCTCCATCCTAAATCTACTTCCCCAAATCTTGAGCCTATGTCCCCTAGTTCTAGTCTCACTTGTTAATGGAAACAACTTTCCTGCCTCTATCTTATCTATCCCTTTCATAATTTTATATGTTTCTATAAGATCTCCTCTCATTCTTCTGAATTCCAGTGACTCAAGTCCCAGGTGACTCAATCTCTCCTCATAGTCTAATCCCCTCATCTCTGGAATCAACTTGGTGAACCTCCTCTGCACTGCCTTCAAAGCCAGTATATCCTTCCTCAAATAAGGAAACCAGAACTCCAGGTGCAGCCTCACCAGTACCCTATACAGCTGCAGGATAACCTCCCTGCTCTAAAATTCAATCCCTCTAGCAATGAAGGCCAAGATTCCAATTGCCTTCTTGATAGCCTGCTGCATCTGCAACCCAACCTTTTGCGATTCATGCACAAGCACTCCCAAGTCCTTCTGCACAACAGCATGCTGCAATTTTTTTTATCATTGAAATAATAATCCTGCCTTCCATTTTTCCTTCCAAACTGGATGACCTCGCATTTACCAACATTGTACTCCATCTGCCCGACCCTTGCCCACTCACTTAACCTACCTGTATCTCTCTCCAGACACTTTGTATCCTAGGCACAATTTGCTTTTCCACTCAGTTTAGTGTCATCGCCAAAATTAGATACACTAAACTCGATCCCCTCTTCCAGATTGTTAATGTATATCATGAAAATATAACCTGCAATAAATTATTTAAATGAACAGAAATGCTCAATTAACATATTTACAACATTTCTCAAATATTATTAAAATATTAAATACACAACAGTTTTCAGTGAGTCTTCCAGCATTTTTTAAGAACAACTACCTAACAGTTTGTACAATTCCACTAAAAGACACAGTGCACAGTACCCAGTGAAAATCCAAAATTGCATTGAAGACCTACTGTATGCATGACTGTGAACTGAGATTTGCAAGGGATAAGGACATTACTTTGGCTGAGTCATACAGAAGACTGCACCAAAATGTCAGAGATTGGACTAATCAGTACAGTTCCTGCTCAAAATGTATTGGGTTGTATACCCTCACATTAAATTGTCTCCTACCTTGAACACCATCAACTTATCAAAGATCACAAGGCTTTAAAATTCTTATAGTTTGTCCAAAAAAATGTACTGTTATGTTACTGACCTGTTCTCTATATTTGTAGGTATATCTACATGATACATGAATCAGAAATTGAAGATAATGAACAGAAGAGTCTATTGACAAATACAAGCAAACACGCCTTCTTGGCAACACAGGAGATAAATTATGCAGAAGTTAATTATTCTTAAAATAGGAAATGTCAAATCTGCATTGTAAAGTGAATTTAAAATCCTACCTGGTTGATTTCTGTTTACAAAAGAAGAAGATTGGTGGAAGTGCCAGTGATAAGAGAATGATGTAAGATCAAGCAATGAACTGTGCAATAGTGTTGGATTGTTCGGCTGGCAGTGTAATAGGGTAGCTAATTAAGCAAGAATGACATTTGTAAAATGCTCATTTCATGAGTTGGTTTTTCTTGGCTTTATTTCAATATCATTGTTTATATAACTGCATTATAGCCATCAATAAGGCTTTTGAAAGGACTGCAGTTAGATCATATAAGTACGACGATGTTCAAAGGTTATTTGAAATGTAACTCTAAGGTGAAAGGATAATATACTGCAACAGAATGGGTTCAAATTCATTGTGAAAGGCAGTCATCTCTAGTGCTATTTAAATTGATGCATCATAGCCGCAAGGCTAAAATAAATGTTGAAATGGAAACTTCCATTAGCAACCATATAAAATAAGTCTATAAGTGAATAAATAATTAGTACATTTCCCTGCCCTGTAGCATCCTTCAGTGTCAGGAAAAAAAAACTTGAACTCTGGCACAAGTAATAATTGCATCAAATACAATCCCATGCAGCAGTGTAAGTTTCACAATGCACATGTGATACCACAGTGACTTTCTCCTCTCTCATCAGCTGCACACACCCCATATGTTTACTGCTGTTCATGAAGCTCAGAATGTCTTTAAATTAATATAAAGGCATATGGGAATTAATACAAGTGGTCATTGTCTGTGTTTCAGATGATATGTCTCAGTGTACGTTGCAAACGCAATTTGTCTGATACACATTCTGCTTTATAATTAGGTTGTGACCGATAACAGCTATGTTAACTTTGATGGAAGGTTTAAGTGGTAGCAAAGATTGTATGCAATGAATCCTTGGGGATCTAGTTATTTCTTTGTACCCATACAAGTAACTCAGCTTGAATTGGCATAAAATGGACATTTTGATGGAAGGAGCAAGGAGTCATTTACTCTGTTATGGGATTATATACTCAATTATTGTAAATTTGTGATCACAGTGAATATAGTTTGAAAGTAAAGACAAGAACAATTGTAAGTCCAATGAAAAATTGAGCCATTTAGACCAAGGTGCTCTGGTTTTGACCTTGTTCACCAGGTTCACTGACCTCGTTAGAGTAAAGATGCCTTGCTTTGCCACCACCTGCTTGGGTATGAAGAGTGGAGGAGGTCAGCAACTTTAAACTCCTCAGCATTATCATTTCAGAGGACCTATCCTAGTCCCAGTGTATAAATGCAATTACAAAGAAAGCACAACAGCACCTCTGCTTCCTGAGGAGTTTGTAAAGATTTGACATGATATCTAAAACTTAGACAAACTTCTATAGATGTGTGGTGGAGAGTATATGACTGGCTGCATCACAGCCTGGCAATGGAAGCACCAAGGCTTTTGAATGGAACATCCTACAAAAAAGCAGTGGATATACCCCAGTCCATTACAGGTAAAGCCCTCCCCACCATTGAGCACATCTACATGGGAGTGTTATCGTAGAAAAGCAGCATCCAAAATCAGGGACCCTCACTATCCAGGTCATGCTCTCTTCCCACTGCTGCCATCAGGAAGAAGCCTCAGGACTCACACCACCAGGTTCAGGAACAGTTATTGTCCCTCAATCATCAGACTCTTGAACCACTTGCTCCGTCATTTGCTCTGTCATTGAAATGTTCCCACAATCAATGAATTCACTTTCAGGACTCTTCATTTCATGTCCTCAATTTTTATTGTTTATTTATTTACTTATTATAACTTCTTTTTTTGTATTTGCACAGTTTGTTGTCTTTTGCACACTGGTTGAATGCCCAAGTTGCTACAGTCTTTAACTGAGTTAATTATGGTTATTATTCTATAATGGATTTATTGAGTATGATCAAAAGAAAATGAATCTCAGGGTTGTATATAGTGACATATATGTACTTTGATAATAAAGTTACTTTGAACTTTGAATGCCTCTAACTTGGTCTTGCAGCACAGTATTTATGCAGATGGGGTAGCTGAGTTTCTGGATTGTGTGCCTCATGAAGATGTTAATGGCAGGTGAATTTGTTTTTATTAATACCATTGAATGTCAGCAGTACATGGTTAGACTCTTTCTTGCAGGAGGTGTCATTGCCTGACACTGTGATGTGAGTATATTGCTGAAATAATGTCTTGATTTTGCTGCATGAAGATATAGATTATTTTATTGCTCTGTATGGAACATTGTGCAATCACCATTGGACATTCTCTCTTCGGACCTGATGATGCAAGGAAGCACAAAGATGAAAATGGTAAAGAAGGTTGGTCGAGAGTGCTGCCGAGGGACTTGTGCCATATTGTCCTAGGGATAGGATGATAGCCTCTAGCCAGCATAAACATCTGCCTTTGTGTAAGGTATGACATTCTTCATTTTCTTCCATTGCCAATCCTTCCTTTCATTGGACCTACCCAAAAGAATGGTGCATTTATCTTCACCAGATACACCACTGTGACTCATTTCACCTACCCAGGGTAATTAGGGATGGACAATACATTCTGGCCTTCCTAGCGATGCTTAGATCCCTGAAAAATGAATAAATTCTTGGTGAAGAGCTAATTTTGATGGCATCAGAAAGGATCTGGCAAGTGTGTATTGAGGCAGGTTGTTTTCTAGCAAAGGTGTACTTAGCAAGTGAGAAGCCTTTAAAACTGAAACTTGGAGAGTACAGAGTTCATATGTTCCAATCAAAATAAAAGGCAAGGATAACAGGTTTAGGGAACCTTGGTTTTTGGGAGATATTGGGGCTCTGGTGAAAAAAAAGGTGATGTACAACAGGTATGGCAGGTGGGAACAAATAGAGTAGTTGAGGTATACAAGAAATGGAAGATAATACTAAAGAAGGAAATCGGGATGGCTAAAAGGTGGCATGGAGTAGTTCTTGTAGACAAGGTGAAGGAAAATTTCTTCTGCAGCTATATTAAGAGCAAAAGGATAGCAAGGGACAAAATTGGTCCTCGGGAAGATCAGAATGGTAATCTACACGTGGAGTTGAAAAAGATGGGAGAGATTTTAAATAGACTTTCCATCTGTATTTACTCAGGAGACGGACACAGAGTCAATAGAGCTGAGGCAATGCAGCACCGAGGTAATGGACCCTATCGAGATTACAGAGGAGGAGCCATTTCTGGTCTTGAGCCAAGTTAAAGTGGACAAATCCCCAGGGCCTGACAAGGTGTTCCCGCAGACCCAGTGGGAGGCTAGTGCAGACACTGCAAGAGCCCTATGAGAGATACCTAAAACATTATTAACCATGAGCGAAGTGCCGGAGGATTGGAGGATAGCTTACATTGTTCTATTGTTTAAGAACGGCTCTAAGAATAAGCCAGGAAATTGTAGGCTGGTGAGCCTCACATTAGTAGTGAGTTACTTACTAGAAGGTTTTCCAAGGAAGCAGAAATACTAATATTTGGATAGACAGGGACTGATTAGGGATAGTCAACGTGACCTTGTGCGTGGTAGGTCATGTCTAACCGATGTTATAGAGTTTTTCGAGCAAATTAACAAGAAAGTTGATGAAGGCAAGGCAGTGAGTGTTGTCTATGTGGACTTTAGTAAGGCCTTTGACAAGGTCTTGCATGGGAGGTTAGTCAAGAATGTACAACATCAGCATCAGAATCAGGTTTAATATCCTATGTCGTGACATCTGTTGTTATGTGGTAGCAGTACATTGCAATACATAGTGAGGTGGTATTCATGGGTTCACTGTCCATTCAGAATCATTGAGTGTGTGCCTTCAGGCTCCTGTACCACTTCCTTGATGGTAGCAATGAGAAAGAGGGTGTGTCCTGGGTGATGGGGGTCCTTAATGATGGAAGCTGCCTTTTTTGAGGCATCGCTCCTTGAAGATGTCCTGGATGCTGGGGAGACTGGTGCCTATGATGGAGGCAACTGAGTTTACAACTTTCTGCAACTTACCATATTTTGATCCTGTGTAATGCATCATACCAGATGGTGGTGCAGCCAGTTTGAATGCTCCCTACAGTACACCTGTAGAAATTTGCATGTTTCTTTGGTGACATACCAAATCTCCTCAAAGTCTGAATGAAATATAGACACTTTCATGCCTTCTTTGTAACTGCATTGATATGTTGGTCCCAGGATATATATTCAGAGATGTTGACACCCAGGAACTTGAAATTGTTCCAATTATGATCTCCCTACGGGGACAGGTGTGTGTTCCCTACTATTTCTTAAGACCTCAATGAGTTCTTTGGTTGTAGAAACATAGAAAACTTACAGCACAATACAGGCCCTTTGGCCCACAAAGCTTAGAACTACCTAGGCTTACCCAGAGCCCTCTATTTTTGTAAGCTCCATCTAACTATCCAAGAGTCTCTTAAAAGACCCTATCGTTTCCACCTCCACTGCCACCGCCAGCAGCCCATTCCATACACGCACCACTCTCTGCGTTAAAAAACTTACCCCTGACTTCTCATCTGTATCTACTTCCAAGCACCTTAAAACTATGCCCTCTTGTGCTAGCCATTTCAGCCCTGGGAAAAGGCCTCTGACTATCCACACAATCAATGCCTCTCATCATTTCATACACCTCTATCAGGTCACCTCTCATCCTCCGTCGCTCCAAGCAGAAAAGGCCGAGTTCACTCAACCTATTCTCATAAGGCATGCTCCCCAATCCAATCCAGACATCATCCTTGTAAATCTCCTCTGCACCCTCTCTATGGTTTCCACATCCTTCCTATAGTGAAGCGACCAGAATTGAGCACAGTACTCCAAGTGGGGTCTGGCCAGGGTCCCATATAGCTGCAACATTATCTCTCAGCTCTTGAACTAAATCCCACAATTGATAAAGACCAATGCACCATATTCTTTCTTAACCACACAGTCAACCTGCGCAGCAGCTTTGAGTGTCCTATGGAGTCGGACCCCAAGATCCCTTGGATCCTCCACACTGCCAAGAATCTTACCATTATGCTATATTCTGCCATCATATTTGACCTACCAAACTGAACCATCTCAAACTTATCTGGGTTGAACTCCATCTGCCACTTCTCAACCCAATTTTGCATCCTATCAATGTCCCGCTGTAACCTCTGACAGCCCTCCACACTATCCACAATACCACCAAACTTTGAGTCATCAGCAAATTTACTAACCCATCCCTCCGCTTCCTCATCCAGGTCATTTATAAAAATCACAATGAGTAGGGGTCCCAAAACAGATCCCTGAGGCACACCACCGGTCACCAACCTCAATGCAGAATATGACCCACATACAACCACTCTTTGCCTTCTGTAGGCAAGCCAGTTCCGGATCCACAAAGCAATGTCCCCTTGGATCCCATGCCTCCTTACTTTCTCAACAAGCCTTGCATGGGGTACCTTATCAAATGCCTTGCTAAAATCCATATGCACTATATCTACAGCTCTGCCTTCATCAATGTGTTTAGTCACATCATAGAACATAAAATAGTAAAGCACAGTACAGGCCCTTTGGCCCACAAAGTTGTGCCGACCCTTACCCCAAAGCCATGTCCTCTTGTATTGAGCAGTGGTGCCCTGGGGAAGAGGCGCTGGCTATCCAATCTATCCATTCCTCTTAATATCTTGTACATCATGTCTCCTCAAAAGATTCAATCAGGCTCGTAAGGCATGACCTGCCTTTGACAAGGCCATGCTGACTATTCCTAATCGTATTATTCCTCCCCCAAATGTTCATAAATCCTGCCTCTCAGGATCTTCTCCATCAACTTACCAACCACTGAAATAAGACTCACTGGCCTATAATTTTCTGGGCTATCCCTACTCCCTTTCTTGAATAAGGGAAGAACATCTGCAACTGTCCAATCCTCTGGAACCTCTCCCGTCCTCATTGATGATGCAAAGATCATTGCCAGAGGGTCAGCAATCTCCTCCCTTGCTTCCCACAATAGCCTGGGGTACATCCCATCCAGTCCCAGAGCCTTATCCAACTTGATACTTTCCAAAAGCTCCAGCACATCCTCTTCCTTAATATCCACATGCTCAAGCTTTTCAGTCCACTGCAAGTCATCCCTATAATTGTCAAGATCCTTAACCGTAGTGAATACTGAAACAAATTATTTGTTAAGTTCCTCTGCTATCTCCTCCAGTTCCATACATACTTTTCCACTGTCACACTTGATTGGTCCTATTCTCCTACTTTGTCAGCAGTAAGTTTATAGATGGCATTTGAGCTGCACCAATCCATACAGTAATGGGTGTAGAGAGAGCAGAGCAGTGGGCTAAGCACACATCCTGAAGTGTTGATCATCAGCAGGGTAGAGATGCTATTTCCGATCTACACAGACCATGGTCTTCTGGTGAGGAAGTCAAGGATCCAGTCATAGAGGGAGGTACAGAGGCCCAGGTTTTGGAACTTTTTGATCAGAACTGTTGGATTAACTATATTAAATGCTGAGCTGTAGCCTATGAACAGCAGCCCGATGCAAGTGTTAGTATTATCCAGGTGATCCAAGGCCATATGAAGAGGCAATGAGATTCTATCTGCTGTAGGTTTATTGTGGCAGTAGGCAAACTGCAGTGGGTCCAGGTCCTTGCTTAGGCAGCAGTTGTTTCCAGCCATGACCAACCTCTCGAGGCATTTCATCACTGTCGATATGTTACTGGACGTTAATGTATCTCACCCACTCTTCTTGGGCACTGGCATAATTGCTGCCCTTTTGAAGCAGGTGGGGGCTTCTGACTGTAGCAATGAGAAATTAAAAATATCTTTGAACACTCCCACCAATTGGTTGGCACAGTTTTTCAGAGCTCTACCAGCTACATCATCAGGGCCTATCGCCTTGCAAGTGTTCGCCCTTGTTGAAAGATGTTCTGATGTCGGGCTCTGAGGCAGAGATCAAAGGGTCACTGGATGCTGCAAAGGTCCTCATAGCTGTAGTTTTATTCTCCCTTTCAAGCGAGCATAAAATGCATTGAGCTTATCTGGCAGTGAAGCATCATGTCCATTCATGATATTAGGTTTCACTTTGGAGGAAGTGATGGCCTGCAAACCCTGCCAGAGTTGATGAACATCTGATTCCACCTCCAGCCTCAATCAGAATTGTTCTTTTGCTCTTGAGATAGCCCTATGTAAGTCGCGCCTGGCCTTCTTGTATAGTCCTGGATCATTAGTTTGAATGCCACAGATCTATACTTCAGCAGACTATGAGTCTCCTGGTTCATCCATGGCTTTTGTTTGAGTATGTATGGCAAGTTCTTGTAGCCACGCACTCATTCACCCTTTAATGGAGACTGTGACTGTGTGGCATATTCATTCAGATTCAAAGATAAATCCCTGAATACAGTTCAGTCCACTGTCTCAAAGCAGTCCCGTAAGCGCTCTTCCATCTCCTTTGTCCATACCTTCTTGGTTCTCTCTACTGGCGCTGTGGTCTTCAGTCTCCGTCTATACTCATTCGCTTGGCATTCAAGGTAAATTGGATTTGACATTGGCTTAGAGGGGGAAGTCAGAGAACGATAGCAGATGGTTGCCTCTCTGACTGGAGGCCTGTGACCAGTTGAGTGCCACAGGGATTGGTGCTGGATCCGTTGCTGTTTGGTCATCTATATCAACAATCTAGATGGTAATATGGTAAACTGGATCAGCAAATTTGTGGATGACACCAAGATTGATGGTGTAGGGGACAATGAGGAAGATAATCAAAGCTTGCAGGGGGATCTGGACCAGCTGGAAAATTTAGCTGAAAAATGGCAGATGGAATTTAATGCAGGCAAGTGTGAGGTGTTGAATTTTGGGAGGACCAACCAAGACAGGTCTACATGTGAGTGGTAGTGCACCAAGGAGGCAGCATAATAGAGGGGTCTGTGAATACAGATCCGTAATTCCTTGAAAGTTGAATCACAAGTAGACGGGGTCATAAAGAAAGCTTTTGGCACATTGGCCTTCATTAATCAATATGTTGAGTGCAGGATTTGGGATGTTATGCTGAAATTGTGTAAGATGTTGATGAGGCTTAATTTGGAGTCTTATGTCCAATTTTGGTCAACTACCTACAGGAAAGATGTAAATAAGATTAAACAAGTGCAGAAAAAATTTACAAATATGTTGCTGGGACTTGAGGAGCTGAGGTATAGGGAAAGGTTAAATAGGCTAGGACTTCATTCCCTAGAACGTAGAGGATTGAGGGGACATTTGATAGATGGATACAAAAATATGAGGGTTAAATGCAACATTTAAGATAAATTTGGATAGGTTATGGGTGGAAGGGTTATGGAGGCCTATGGTCCAGGTGCTGATCAATGGGACTAAGTAGATTAATGGTTCAGCACAGACCAGGTGTGCTGAAAGACCTGTTTCTGTCTGGTAATGTTCAATCTTGCTGCTCTTATGTCAAGGGTGGTCACTCACACCTTACCTGTGGAAACCAGTTCCTTGGACAATGTTTAAACCAACATGTAATACTCTGGGTGGTCCTGGCAAAACCCAAATTGGGCATTAATGTTTATCAGATACTATCAAGACATAGCTAATTCTAACAATACATGCAAAGCAGCCTTAATTTTACACTGTGCAGGCAAATTTCTTCTGCTACTAAGAATGCTGGCTTGAAATATTTTGCTTTTCAATTTTTGATTCACTTTTATTGGTTATTATCTTTGGGAAAGTCAGTTAATTTTTCTTATTAAAAATATTGATATCAACTTGTAATTTTTATTAAAAAATTCAGATAAAGTACAAAAATAATACAGTAAATACTGTCTGCATATGAAAACATGTTCATTGTTGCCAATTTCTTTGCTATTCTTGGTACATGCCATGTTAACTAACAATACCACTGACTTATACTGTATATTTCAATGTGGCCAGAAACAGGCTAGTAGTTCTTGTACAATATTTCTATTTTGAAACCAAAATTTATGATTGTTATTAATCTCAACACCATACACAATTGGTGTATAAAATTTAAAATAAATACATTTCAAGCAGGTTTTAGGGGCGGAATTGTATTTTTTTGTTGTTATTGATTAAAACAGAAAAAAATTCAAGCCTTGGCTGTCGTGCAAACAAAATAAGCATTTTCATAGATACTAGCATATACTGATAAAGCCTTTAAAAATCTCCTGACAAAGATGTTTGTTTTATATAACAGATTTGCCTTCTATTTAAATCAATCAAAAAGCACAAATGCCAACAGCTGCAACATTTTGAACAATTGGTAGTGGCAGTAATTCTATGGTTTCTGAGAGCAATAAGTTACACTTCTGTTAGACAATTGTATGAAATATTAATGGTAAATGTTAATCATTAATTTTCAGGTATCAATTAAACACTTTGAAAAGTTCATTCCAAAATGACAGTGATTAATCCAGATTCTCCCGCTAATGAATGTTCTAGAAATATTAGTTGTAGTTATTTTTTATGGATGCCCTTCATATAATGTTTTTTACTGTGATTTTGTTATTTTTCAGGTCTTGTTTACTAGAAACAATGAATGAACAGAATTTTATATTGTTCTCAGTGTTATCAATTAAAAAGAATAGTAATTTCTGAGATGCGTCTTTCTTTCAGGATTGTTGCTAAAACATCTGAAATTATATTGTGTGAAAACAAAATTTATAACCTACCTTTATAACTTCGAGGATTTTCTAGTGACCAGATGAGGGTGGCATAACAGTGATACATCGGACACTGTTCTTTGTCAAAATCATGTGGCCTTGGAGACTTACACAAGTGACCATAGGTACAAGAGTGCCTGTATATAAGACTCTGACAGGGAATTAAAGTAATGGTGGTGGTGGTGCTGTTGGTCAGCCTTATTGCTTGGAGAAAGTAACTGTTTTTGAGTCTGGTAGTCCTGGTGTGGATGCTACATAGCCTCCTCCCTCACGGGAGTACAAGCATTGGTGAACATTCACACTTCTGGTCTGATGATGCAAGGAAACTCAGTGATGAAATAGGGGAAGAAGACTGGCCTAAGAGTGCTGCCTTAAGGAACTTCTGCCATAATGTTTTAAGCATGGTATGGTAGCCCTCTAATCACCAAGGTCATATCCTTTGTCCAAGGAAGGTATGTCATAATCTATTGGAACAGTTTTACTCTTCATTCTATTACACCCTTCATCACTGAGATCCTGCTGGATTCATCTTCTCTGTCTACTCGGTAATTTCTTCCCACAACAGAACTTAGAATATAGAGTGTGTTTCACAAATCTTCAGTTGGGCAAGTGACCCACCCAACATAGCTAACTGAAAATAACTGGTTGTTATCTTGGGGAATTATTCTGATATTGGTTTGCTTGTCCTTCCAGCAAATTTGGAAGAATTTTCAGAGAGAACATAAGTGGTATTTTTCCACTGTCTTGAGATACCTGTTGCATCTAGTCCAGGTGTCAGAAGCAACCAGGAGGAAGGAGGTGGCCCAAAAATGCCAGCATTAATGCAGATTTAGGAGAATATCAAGTTGAAGCTCATCGTCATTCAGCTGTACGCATGTATACCACCAAACATGACAACATACCTCTGGACTAAGGTGCATATTAGTAGGTAGAACTCACACACATAACACATAAAGTAGTATTACACAAATTAATAAATAATAAGGTGCATATATGATAAAAGTTAAAAAGTTAAACACTACCGACATTTCATACGCTATGAGACCCTGATGGTGGCAGGGAGTTCAGTAGTCTTACAGCCTGGGCAAGAAGCTGTAAGTTTCTCACCCTAACAGTTCTTTTCCTAATGCTACAGTACCTTCTGTAGGGGACAAAGGAGATTGTTAGATGGATGGGATGGATCACAGGGCCCTGCATACGCTGCGCTCCTGATAAATGTCTCTGATGGGTGGAAGAGAGACCCCAATGATCATCTCAGCATTCCTCGTAATCCTTTGTAGAGACTCATAGTCAGCTGACCTACAATTCCTGTACCAGGCAGTGATACATCTAGTCAGGAAATCTGATGGTGCTTCTATAAAAAAATGTTTAAAATAAGAGCCGGGGGGGGGGGTGGTGGTAGGAGGGGAAAGCCTCACTTGCCTTAATCTCCTCAGAAAGTGGAAACACTGTTGGGCTTTCTTAAGCAAAACAGTGTTGTTGCGGGACCAGCTGAGAGCACCCATTATGTGCACCCTCTGAACCTTGGTGCACCTAACTCTCTCCACGAGGAGCCGTGTATGTGCAATGAGGAGTGTTCAGGCAGAACCTTCCTAAAGTTTATGATCATCTAAACACAAAGTGTACTGCAGATGCTGTGGTCAAATCAAGATGTACAAAAAAGCTAGATGAACTCAGCAGGTCAGGCAGCATCCGTTGAAAGGAGCAGTCAACGTTTCGGGTCGAGACCCTTCATCAGGACTAAAGGAGGGGGCAGGGGTCCTATAAAGAAGGTGGGGGGGGGGTTGGAAAACCAATCAGAGGAAAGATCAAGGGGTGGAGGAGGGGAAGAAGGGAGGGGATAGGCAGGAGAGGTGAAGAAGGTATCAAAGGGGAAAGTACTACTGGTAGTAGAAGAAGGCAGAATCATGAGAGAGGTGACAGGCAGCTAGAAGAGGAGACAGAGTGAAGGTGGGATGGGGGAAGGGAGAGGGAGAGAATTACAGAAAGCTGGAGAATTCGATATTCATACCAAGGGGCTGGAGACTACCCAGACAGTATATGAGGTGTTGCTCCTCCAACCGAAGTTTGGCCTCATCATGGCAGTACAGGAGGCCATGTATGGACATATCCAAATGTGAATGTGAAAGAGTTGGAGTGGCATCCAGGAGATCCTGTCTGTTGTGGCGGACAGAGCGGAGGTGCTCAACGAAGCGGTCCCCCAATCTGCGTCAGGTCTCGCAGATGTAGAGGAGGCCACACCGGGAGCACCGGATGCAATAGATTACCCCAACAGACTCATAAGTGAAGTGTTGCCTCAACTGGAAGGACTGTTTGGGGCCCTGAATGGTGGTAAGAGAGGAGGTGTAGGGACGGGTGTAGCACTTACGCTTGCAGGGATAAGTGCCAGGTGGGAGATCTGTGGGGAGGGACGTGTGGACCAGGCAGTCGTGGAGGGAATGATCCCTGTGAAAAGCAGAGAGGGGTAGAGAGGGAAAGATGTTCTTAGTGGTGGGGTCCTGTTGAAGGTGGCGGAAGTTGCGGAGGATAATATGCTGGATCCGGAGGCTGGTGGGGTGATAGGTGAGGACAAGGGGGACACGGTCCCTGGTGCAGTGACGGGAGAATGGGGTGAGGGCCAAAGTGCGGGAGGTGGAGGAGATGCGGGTGAGGGCATCATTGATGACGGCAGAAGGGAAACCACGATTCTTAAAGAAAGAGGACATTTGGGATGTCCTGGAACGAAAGCCTCATCCTTGGAGCAGATGCGGCGGAGACGGAGGAACTGGGAATAGGGAATAGAATTTTTGCATTTGGCAGGGTGGGAAGAGGTATAATCAAGGTAGTTATGGGAGTCAGTGGGTTTATAGAAGATGTCAGTGGATAGTCTGTCTCCAAAGATGGAGACTGAGAGATAGAGAAAGGGGAGAGAAGTGTCTGAGATGGACCAAGTGAATTTGAGGGCTGGGTGGAAATTAAAGGCAAAGTTGATGGAATTGATGAGCTCAGCATGGGTGCAGGAAGCAGCACCAATGTAGTCGTCAATGTATCGAAGGAAAAGTTGGGGAGCAGTACCAGTATAGGTTTGGAGCATAGACTGTTCCACATAATCCACGAAGAGGCAGGCATAGCTAGGGCCCATGTGAGTGCCTATAGCTATACCCTTGGTCTGGAGAAAGTGGGAAGAGCCGAAAGAGAAGTTATTAAGTGTGAGTACCAGTTCCGCCAACCTGAGGAGTGTGCTGGTGGTGGGGAACTGGTGAGGTCTATTGTCCAGAAAGTAGCGGAGGGCTTTGAGGCCTTCTTGATGGGGAATTGAAGTGTATAAGGATTGGACATCCATGGTGAAAATGAAGTGGTTGGGACCGGGGAACTGGAAGTTATTGAGGAGGTGGAGGTGGATGTATCCCAGATGTAGGTAGGGAGGGACTGAACTATGGGTGACAAAATGGAGTCGAGGTAGGCAGACAAGTTCGGTGGGACAGGAGCAGGCCGAAACTATAGGCCTACCAGGACAGTCAGGCTTATGGATCTTGGGGAGGAGGTAAAAACGAGCAGTGCGGGGTGTGGGAATTATGAGTTTTTTGGCTGAGGATGGAAGGTCTCTGGAGTTGATAAGGGCAGTGATGGTACGGGAGACAATGGTTTATGATCATCTCTTTGGTCTTGTCCGCATTAAGACTCAATTTCTTATGCTCACGTCATTCTGTCAGCTGCTGTACCTCCTCTCTGTACACCGCCTCGACATCATTGTTGATGAGGCCAACCACTGTTGTGTCATCAGCAAACTTGATGGTTCAGTTTGAAATGCATTGGCAGCCTGAACAGCAGCAGACTAAGCATGTAGTCCTGGGGAGCGCCAGTGTTCAGCTTGATAGGACTAGAGATATTTCTGCCAACATGGACTGACTTTGACCTTTGTAAAGGCTGCAGTTACAGAGAGAGATGTTGAGGACAGTTTACCCACCAACTACTGAGCCATGATCAAACTGAATGCCAAGCTGAAGTGAATAAACAGCATCCTGGCATATGAGGCATTGCTTTCCAGGTGGGACAGAACAGGAGTGGAGGGCAGAGGCTATGGCATCATCAGCGGACTGATCTGAGCAATTAGTGAACTAGAAAAGGGTCCAATGTAGCAGGAGATGGAATTTAATGTGATCCATAACCAGCTGCTCAAGGCACATCATTATTGCTGAGAACAGTAGTCACTGAGGCTGGTTACTGCCACCCTCTTGGGAACTGGGCTGATGGTAGCCACTTTGAAGCCTGAGGGGACAAGCGAGATGTTAGAACCTCAGTTAACTGTGCTGCACAGTCCCTCAGCACATGACCAGGTATGCTATCATGCCCCACAGCTTTACATGGGTTGACTCTGGCTAGAGTCTTCCTCACATCAGCTGCAGCCGGACATCGTACCTGGTCCTTGGGCAGAAGTGGCATTCCATGCTGGCATATCATTCCATTTCTATCAAACTGAGAGTAGAAGACATTCAGCCCATCAGGAAGTGAAGCTTCACTGTCACTGACATGCAGAGTGGACTTGTAGTCTTTTATGGTCTCACTACTGGATAAATGATGTAGAAGTACAGTCCAACGATTCTCTGAGGGTCATCCTGTCATTGAGCCCCTTCTCTTGCATGTTCCAGATGCTGCAAACATACTCTGATATACCGGATGTTTTTTCATCCAGTTTCAAAAACACAAGAAATAAGAACAGGAGTTGACCTTCTGGCCCCTTGAACTCATCTCACCACACTATAAAGTTCTGGATGATCTGTGGTCTGTTTTCCATAACCCTCAGTTCTCCTAAGATTATAAAAATGAAACCTGGACCCAGCCTAACAATGATGCAGCAAACAATAAAGTGAAAGACCAGAAAAACAACCTCTGAGCAGGAAATGTAAAATTTGATACAATATACTAAGAACCATAACTAAAAAAAGTGAACTAGCAAATACTACAGGGATCTTTAACAAAAAGACAATGGCTTTCATGTCAACTACCTTCATGTCATGATGAATGTGGATCAATGACCATCACATATCAACTGGAGGATAATTTATATTATATATATTATTTATTACCCTGAATTTGGCTCACATGTTTTCCTGCTTACAGAATAATCTACTTTCCAACATATCTGGTAGGATTTTCACAGAAAATGCTTATTTCTTGCCTCCCACACCAGAGGTTTCGAAAGTCACTTAGTGTTGAAAGTTCACGCTCAATGGTCGCACTTCTAGGTTCCACACTGTAAGCAAAATCTATGTTTGTAGCTATTCCCTAACCAGTAAGGAAATGGGATATTTAATCTTCCTGTGCTATATATAGCTATTTCCTCCCTGGCAAATAGTCAATATTCCAGTGAACTAATACGCAAGATCATCAAAACACCTCGGCTAAGTTAACTAAAAATATTTAAGCCCGTTGCTCCTTACTGGGATATAGGCCATTGACAGAAGCTCACCAGAGTCCTCTGTCCTGGGCCATTATGCCCAGGTGTAGCCCATCTTCAAAGACTCTTCCTCTCCCAGGGATGAGGTCTTGGGAGCTTCGTTTGGCATTCCCATAGCTCTGGCTTTTTATGGGATGGCATTGCTACTCCATGCCCAACCCTCCTCCTTTTGCAGCCAAGCTGGGACCGTCCAAGGCAGAATTTGCTAAGTTAATTGCTGTAGATTTATTGTATTTATTTGATACATTGTGAGGAATTGTGTCATTGAAGTTGTTAAAACACATATTTGGCATAAGAGAATAATGAGTCCTAATCTGTACCTACCCAATGCCAAGTGATTACTCAAGTGAAAAAATGTTCCGTTCTCTACTCATCATATGCTTTCTAAAGATAAAAATGAATATCTATCAATGAACATATAATTTATTTTAAACTATGTGATAAACAAGTTAACATTTGTAGTGTTAAACTAAAAATGCTTATTGAATCATTAAATGGATGCTCAAGAGAAATAGATAGATTGAGTGAGTGGGCAAGGGTCTGGCAGATGGAGTACAACACTAGTAAATGTGAGGTCATCTACCTTGAAAGGAAAAATAGAAGATCCAATTATTATTTAAATCGTGAAAGACTGCAGCATGCTGTTGTGCAGCAGGACTTCAGAGTGTACATGCGCAAATTGGAAAAGATTGGTTCACAGGTGCAATAGCTTATCAAGAAAGCAAATGGAATGTTGGCCTTCACTGCCAGAGGAATTTAAGACTGAGGGATTATGCTACATCTATACAGGGTACTGGTGAGGCCACATCCAGGGTACTGCATGTTGTTCTTGTCTCCTACTTGAGGAAAGGCATATTGGCTTTGGAGTTGATACAGAGGAGGCTCACAAAGTTGTTTCTGGGGATGAAGGAGTTCTCCTATGAGGAGAGATTGAGTCGCCTAGGATTCAATCTTTCCTTATGGGTTATCTCCCCTCATTGCGGCAATTCTGAGAATGAGAAGGGATCTTATAGATTATGAAAGGACAGTAAAGTTGTTTCCACAGGTTAGTGAGACTAGAACTAGGGGACATAGCCTCAAGATTCAGGGGAACAGATTTAGGATGGAGGTGCAGAGAAACTGCTTTTCCCAGAGAGTAGTGAATCTGTGGAACTCTCTCTCGTAACTCACAGTTAAAAGGTTCTATTTATCATATGTATATTGCTAAAGGTGAAAATTAAGTATGAAAATATTCCAGGATATTTTCATTGGCACATCCTACCACATTTAATTTGTGGGAATCGTAGGTTGAAGTTGGAAATATGACCTATTACAAAAACAAAAGGATATGAATAACTTGCCAAAATCATAACTTGCCACATTTAATTTATTCTGTTAATGATTGCTCATTAGGTTTCAAATACTAAGCCAGAATTCATTATTGGTTAGTGTCAGTTCCATAGAAACCAACAGTCAGTGTGTCAGTACATTTTGGACTACAGTACTCTCAGTCATCACAATAGTAGATGTGAGCTATTACTGTAAGCATTAATATATTTATGAGATTTGGGGACCTTGCCACAGCAGGTAAGTACATGAACAGTACAGAAAACAAATTCCCAAGGAGTCTTCAGAAGCACTGGAAGAACATTGTCCTTCCAGGCTCTGGTCTAGAAAGAGAGTTCTGAGATCAGGTTCATTTTAATCACAGAGCAAAAGATCACAACATGAGCAGAACATGTAGGTTCAGGAGAGAGAAGAGTTAGATATCCCAGAACCTGAAGACCATCAGGGAGAGGAGAAAAATCAGAGGAAGTGACATAGGAGGGATCCTTGGGACATCATGAGTGAGTCACAGGTAGGAGACAGACCATCACTGCAGGGGGATAAATGGTCTTCTTTAATAGAGAGAAGCTTGAAGACCTGGCAACATACATGCAACACCATCTCCATCAAAGATGTATTTTTCTACCATCTAACTTACAAATAAGATATCAAAACCAGAATCAGGTTTATTATCTCTGACATATATCATGAAATATGAATGAAGACCTCTCACATCCTCATTTGCACATTCATTCATCAGCGCACATCAACAAAGGAATCCATTAATCACATATCACAATGGATTGTTTTAAAATCACTGCTACCTATACACCAGAATCAAGGAAATAGAATGTAGAGGCCAGCCAAGTAATACAACTTTCTCCCTGTCTTTGTTCTCTCAGCAAGTGTTATCATTGTTTAAACTTTTAACCTCTTCATATTGCTGGTCAATGCAGATATCTGGTAGGAAGAAGAGAAGATACAGTTGCTGAGTTATGTACATAGGAACAATGTAATCAGAAATAAAAACAAATGCTGGAAATAAGCAATAGCTCAGGCAGCATCTGTGGAGAAAGAAAGGGAATTAATTTCTCATCTTGATTCCCAGTCATTAGAACTGATTAATGTGCTGTACCTCTATACTGTGCTTATATTGCTGATGTATGAATGGTGATCGAAAGGTAAGGATGACACTGGAGAGGAAGTAATTTGTCAATGGAGTGTATGCGTGCACACGTGATAGTAAATTTCACCTTGCTCCATCTGATCGAAGCATGAACTATCTTGTGGCATTGCTGTATGGTGCAGGGATTAAAGCCATTGACCAAACCCCACCCAATTGTTCTGAATGGTAACTCTATTTCCTGGTGTCCCTGTAGCTGAGGAAGTCCTTCCTAATATTATTTAGCACTTTAAAAGTGTGCTGACTGAATTGTGAAATCACTTTCTGCTCCCTTGAAGATCACAGGGGAGAGCAAAAGAATGTCACAGATAGATAGTTATAGCTATCTGAGCTTCCTGGGGAGTGTGCCTTTATCGACTTGTCCTATGATAGTGTTATGCAGCAAAATGGGTTAAACGACTGGTAAAATAGTGAAACACTCATTTTACCATGCAACTCTCTGTCTAAAACATGTTATTAATTGCCTGATACCAATTTCTTTATGATCAAAATCAATGGGATTATTTTATGAATACCAATTCAGTAAAGTATGACCAAAATCCATTTAGTAGGCAAAGAATTTATTCAAGCATTTTGTTAAGTTTTATTATTTTAACTATATAGTGGCATCTTAATTAATTACAAGTGGATGAACATTTTAAAATGTAGACAGCTTTCAAAAGCTTCCGATTATCAGAGGCATTTGAAAATACTGGAACAGGCCTTTGATAGTGAGAAGGACAAGACCTGAAGGTCATTTGGAGCTGCGTGTTAGAGAGTCCAGTGCCACCTCGGGGCTAGTGCAGGACACAAGATAGGGCAGTGGGTTAGATTAACAAGATCCAGCCCAATCCTTGAATTAGCTATACCTAATTGCACTCTAACATATCACTCAAGTAAATGCCATGGCCTATGTGCAGTTAATTTTGTTTTGCGGAAAACAAGTGTTAGGTTAGTAATACTTAACCGATTAGTTGGTCCATCGGTTAGTCGGCGCAGTCGCTTATTTGGAACAATTCTTAAAGAACAAAAACTGATCAAGAAAATTGCTGGGATTCTCTTTGTTTACTTGGGACACCATGCCATTTAATTGGGACAGGAGAATGTTACTGAACATTTTCTAACTAGAGTCAGTCATATGAACTTGTACAGGCATTAAACAGTACACCATGCTTGGGACAAACACTTTAAATAGCATTAGTTGCGTGTGTCTGTGTAAAAATCAGTGACTTTTGTCACTGATAGTTGGCGAGAAATAAGCAGTAAGACAAATCAGAACTGTTTTGCTCACTGCACTTTCAAGCATTCAGGCTTGAGGATGCCAGAAACAACCAGGAATGAAAATGAAATGCAAGTTAGGAACTACAAACAATTTGAAGGTATTGACAGCCATCTGGAATAAAAATGAAGATTTGGAGGATGCAATCATCTAAAGCATTGTATGAAGTCAGTCCATTACTTGCACTTTGGTGCCTTAGCTAATTTTGTTCATTTACATTCAATCAAAAGAACATAGTGGTGCATTGGTTGTCGATCATAGCTGACAATGAAAGCTGAGCCTGTGCAGAGCTTTTAAAGTGGAAGAGCTGTTGCATTGGACAGTTCCACTCTCGCTACCTCAGATGAACCTGGGCGTGGCTATTATCATATGCAAACAGCTACTTGAAGTTACAGGTGAGAGCTGAGTGTCCGGAGAATGAGCTGCTTCAGAATGGACATGACGCATCCCTCCACCAGAGATGCTCCCTCTTCCTGGACACCTCACATACAATAGCATCCTCCATTGATAACTATTAGGAACTAATCCAGTTTTATAGTACTGTAGTACTGTAATTGGTAGTGCTCTAATTTGTTCTGTATTTAAGTATATAATGTATTACTCAGTTTGTTTTTTTATATTTCCATGAAACTTTGGCTAATTGGGACAGCTGCTTAATTGGGCCATTGTACTAGTCCCAATGTGTCTCAATTAACCAGAATTTACTGTATTTTCTTTTATTTTACTGCCACTCAATTTGCCATGTTCTGTTTCACAAGAAAATCCTCAGCTAAGGAGGACAGGCAAAACTCAAACAAGAAAGAGTTTGTGAAAAAGAATTTGTCAGATGCAAGTCAAAGTGACCCTTAGGTAATTAAAAAAAAATTTTAACAATGTGTATAACTAAGAGTGCATTATATTAGAAATTATAGCAAGTCCTGTAGTGTTATATAACATGGTATACCTATATAATATTCTATCAGGAAACATTGGATTGAAATATCAGAACCAACTCTGTGCCAAATCTGCTGGAATTTTTCAGATTGGTTAAGTTGGACACCAATTAAAAGACACATTAGTGTGGGCTGTATAAAATAGGATGCTTGGAAATTGATGCTTTGCTGAAGATTGTAACACTCATCTAAGAGAGTAGGAGATACACGTTTGGATCATGCAATTGCATTGGATGGCTCATGTAAGTTTTAATGCAAATTTTCCAAAAGTGTTTCTCAAACTAAATGGGAATTAGAGCAAGGCAAAGAGCAACTGAAACAAAATGCAGATATTTTGTTCAAGATTCAAGTTTATTTGTCCCAGGTACATTGAAACATACAGTAAAATGAATCGTTTTTGTTAACAATCAGTACACCCAAGGGTGTGCTGAGGGCAGACAGCCACATAGCACGCTCTCACTGCTTGCATAATAACACAGCACAACAAAACAGAACGAAAGGAACAAAACAACAACAGCAAAACAAGTCCCAAACCTTCCTCCCACCATGCAAACCCCAAGACAGTTTCTATTCAGCCTCCAGTGGCTCCAGATTCAAGTTTGGATTCAGACACTTTGACCATCAGAGACTCTCAGAGATTCACAGACCGTGGGCTCTGCCCAAAGGGCTTTGACTTCCAGACTTCCGATTCGACCCTTGGACCTCGATCCTCAAGAGTTGCTTATCACCGAGCTGTTATCCTGGTTTTCCAGGCAGATATCCTGGCTGAGTTTACAAGTGATCCTCATCTGCAACGCTGTGCTTTGAATGCAGAGTCAAGACTAAAGACTTAAGGCTCTGGCCTGACCTCCATTTCTTCTATATCCCTGTCCCTAAAATCCTAACCTGACCCCTAACTCCCTCCCTCTACTTTCTGTTCCCAAAACCATCCCCACAAGCCCAAATAAAAACACTAAAACAATTAAAACAGAACTGCAACCTGAATGGAGGGTGTAGAAGTGGGGCATATTCCATGGGAATATATGTATATCAGAATGAAATATGTCGAGGGGATGGATATGATACAGGAAATAAGTATTGCCTGTTCAACCCTGGAATTAGAGAGCAGAGCTTCAAAAGTATCATGGCCTTTAAATAAGTAGCTCAAGAACTACTTTTCCTTTCTTCCTTGTGAACCACCAGAATTTTCTCTTTGAACATTAACTATCCAACAGTTCACTTTGCTCAACATTGAATGCTGCATCAGATCCACAAACAGAAAATACTTGTACAGAGAATATTAAAACTCCTTTCTTATCTTATACAAATTGACATCAACTTATCTTTTATATCAGCTCTTTGATAGTACCAGCGAAACAGCCAACAGCTGACAATCTTGTCAGTATTCTCTCTAACTTTGCAGGAAATGCAGATGCAGTGGGTGCCACAGATATAATACCGGACAAGGAATTGTCAGCTGTAAACAAATTGTTGGAGGACTTCAGCTGGCTCGGCAATATCTGTGGAGGCCCAGGAATGGTTGATGCTTCAACTAAAAACATCAGCGATCTCAATGCCTCCACATTTGCTGCAGTGTCTTGTGTCTCTATTTACTAACCCACAATAATAGGATGGCATTCTCCTTTAGTAGGTGATGGACTGGCGGAAGGGTGGATTGGGGCTTTAAACTAGTGCTGTTTTAATGACTGCATACTTGCATAACCTTTGGTTCATAATGAAGAGCGAGCACAGTATCACACATTTCTATTTCTTCTCTCATTAATGTCAGGAATTTCTAACCTGCGTCATTCTTTTCTGAGGATCGACAACAGAAAAGGGAAGCAAGCCAGGGGATGAAGAATAGAAGCAGGTGATCAGGAGAAGAAAGAAGAAAAGCAAAACAGATCATCTTCCTCATGGACTGTGAAAGGGAGAGGGAGAATGAAAATTAGAGAGAAGTAGGGGTGAAACACATGCATCTATCACTGGGCCAAGGTCCTACCCTGCCTTCCTCGAGCACTCGGAGATAATGGACTCAACGATCGCTATATTTATTTATTCAGCTCTGGTGCACTACATGGTTTTGAAAGTTGCTTCCTGGTTGGATTTTGTTCTGCTCAGAATGAAAATTCTACTGACCAAGTTTTTTTTTGACACGATTACCACATCCAGTAACCTATTGGTGCAAGGAATTCTGTTACAAAATTTGTTATTATCTAGCACCTTCAGATGTGAAAAATATCTTTTGCTTTGGTTTATTTATATCTGAAAAATGTTTTCCTGCTACATTTAGATTTACACACAATCATCTCTTGAGGTTTTGTTCCATTTTATTCCAGAGCTAAGATTGTTCACGTAACATATGCACATAACTACTCCCGAAGCTCAATTTGCTCAGTCTTTTCAAGATTACTGAGTTGCAGTTTTTTTCAAATCGTTTGTGATCAATATATCTCTATGCTTAATTATTTCTCCAGTAGAGTTTGCAGGTGTTTTAGGTGTTATTTTAATAGGTAGAGTATTTGATAATTCTTTGAAGGTTTCAATAGCAGCTTATAATTTAATGAAGAAAACAAATTAATGAAGAGTAGCTGAAAAAGAAATCTGCCAAGATCTACTTTGAAGCTTGAAGAAGCCTGAAAACATATTCCATCCATAATCTAACAATTTACATTCAACTGTGCACATCTTTTAAATTGGAGCCGCTGGTCAGATCATGCAGTTGTCAATGAACTCATTAATGCCTGGAGTAATTCCTTGGAATCTTCTCACTATAACAATTTTACTGTTATAGCAGGAGAGAATCATGTTATCCAGTAGAACAGCCTAATACAACTTGGCATTCAGCTGAATTTAGGCAGTTCCAAGTTAGTTGAAGGCAAGTTATGTGATGGTTTATTTACACAGGAGAGGGAAGCATGGGCAGAAATAGATCAGAAAAAAAAAGCTATCATACAGGATTTGCCCTCAGTTTAATAGTGGTCTATGAAAACAAGCTCAGCAAGAGTACTGGAGAACTGAACCTACAACCATGGAAATAGTATCACTTTAAGCTCTGGGAATGATGTTGGAGTCCATTGAGGAGTTTAATGAACACTGTTTCTTATGGTTTCAGCTAATACCTGTAACTTGGAATCCAGTGGCTTGAGAAAAACAAGACAAAAACATTTAAACTGGTGGTGAGTGGAGAGTAGGATGAGATCTCAAGATAATGGGTTAACAGTCAGAGGGGTACTGTAATCATAAAATAAACACAGGGACAACTATCCCACAGTTGTCAGAGGGATGTCATTTAAGTAGCAGTCCAGGTCGCCCTGGCAAGTGGAGACTAGATTGCCATGAAGAACTGGTTTGTGAGCTGACCCTTCCTGTCTCTCCATCTCCCATCAGGTAAAGACATTGTGATGCATTTCCACTCCATGCTTCCCTGTCCCTGAAAAGGAAGTACTCCGAAGACTGAGGGTTACAAAGAGAGGTGTGGAAAACCAACATATTCACATCTTGCATCAGTGATGTGTGTGTATGTGTGCATGTGCTTGTTTTTAGACCATAAGATATAGGAGTAGAATTAGGCTATTCAGCCCATTGAGTCTCACTGCCAGTCGTCATGGCTGATTTAGTTTCCATTTCAGTCCCATTCTCTTGACTTCTCTTTGTAACTTTTGATGTCCTTACTAATCAAAAACCTATCAAGCCCCTACTTTAAATGTACCCAATGACTTGGGTCCACAGCTGCCTATAGCAGTGAATTCCAGATTCACCAACCTTTGTCCAAGGAAATTCCGCTTTATCTCAGTTCTAAAGAGACGTCTTATTCTGAGGCTCTGTTCTAGACTCTTCCACTACTGGAAACATCCTCTCCATGTCCAAACCATTTAGTCCTTTCGGTATTCAGGAGGTTTCAATGAGATTCCCTCTTATTCTTCTAAGCCCGAGCAAATGCAAGTCCTGAGCCATCAAATATTCTTCATACATTAGCCCTTTCATACCTGGGATCATTTTCATAAATCTGCTTTGGACCCTCCTCAATGCCAGCATATCCTTTCTTAGATCATGGGGCTCAAAACTGTTCACAATACTCCTAATGTGGTCTAATCAATCCCTTAATAACCTCAGCATTACATTCTTGCTTTTTATATCTAGTCCTTTTTGAAATAAATGCTAACATAGCATTTACCTTTCTTTCTACCATCTCATCCTGCAAGTTGACATTAAGGACATCCTCAAATTCAGAAATCAGAGGTACAAAGGGATTTGTGAATTCTGCACTAGGACTCCTAAACCCCTTTTTGCTTCTATTTTCTGAAGAGTTAGGATCTGCCCAAAAATACAAAATAATGGATTTACAAGGCCTTATTACTCAACATTGTTCTATACTGATAAGGATAAATTTAACAAAATGCCTCTCCTACTGTTAATACTAATATTGTAGAACAAAATATCAGGCTTTGTGTTAAAGGGCTCTCTGTCCCATTTATCACCTACTCTTCTTCTGTTTAAGTAAAGCTCCAGAGGCATTTAGGATGGATAGACTGTGATAGACATTAATACATAGAGTGTTTGAATAAATATTCTTTGTGCCCCTTTTGTGACCAAGCAATATTAAAACATGCCATGCCATTGTGGTCAGGTTATTAATGAAGTTAACCCCAGCATTCGGAATGCAACTATTGTAGCTAAATAGAACAAGAATATAATGGCCAATAGCTCAGGAGAAAATGTTACCCTCTCATCATTGTTCTATAGAGAGATTTAAGAGACTACTAGACAGGTACACGGAAGGATTTAAGATGAAGGGTTATATGGGAGGCAGGGTTTAAGGGTTGACACAACATTGTGGGCCGAAAGGCCTGTACTGTACTGTGCTGTATTGTTCTATGTTCTATCTGACTGGCAGTAGTTTGTATAAAGTGACTGTAGGTGGGTGATAGTTGTTCATCAGTTTTTGCTCTGGTGCCTGTAGTTAGTCAGCCAATTAAATGCTAGCATTAGCAATGCAAGGTTGTGCAGACTGCTACAGAGTATCTTGTGCTTAATGAAGGGACCTTGAGCTCTTAAGCATTCCAAGAGCCTGCCTACCTGTTATCATTGATCTGTTATCTGTGGAAATGGCCTAAATATTTGGTGGCACCACACCTCTTTGCGGTGTCAGAGCCTCCCATTATCAGAAGAGCCATTCCAGGTGCTCTCCTCAGCTTGCTCTCTCGGGCACCCGGGAAACAACTGCAGCTCACTGGTGTACATGCTCGAGTCTATGCACAGGTGGTGCTGTACCCCATTATCTACAATTCACTCTTCAGTAAATGATTGACCAACACCTCATTGAATTGCTTTCATGCATGCTATTTCAATACCTTTCATGTCCAAAGGATTGTTCGGCTTCACTTTCCAACCATGCAAAATGATCATATTGATAACTGAAATATGACTAATAAGCATGACTAATATCTGGTAGACATTCTCTTACAACTGGCTGTAGTTGCGCGAAGATTTTCCTCGGTGTTTCAAAACTAATGTCACATAGGGCTTACAATAGAGGCAAGCAATGCGCTTCAATAGAGTTGGCAATACTCCGTCATTACCTGTTTCTCGGACTTTTATAATTATTCTTGGTTCTTTTTGGTTAATACCCACAAACCGGTTTCCTGTTTTCAAATCTTGCCATTTTTTCCCCCTGTCAAAACCCAGGTTTTGGCAGAGAGAAAAAAACAAGCACAGTAGACAAGTTTATCGTTGTTTTGTATACAGTACTAAGTGGTGCGGTTTTAAATGGTTAAACTCTGATAGTACTCCTGCACAGATTTGGGAAGCCCGAAGATGATGCTGCACCGGCTGGTCCTTCGCTCCCTTGAACTACGAGGTACGTCTTCCTACAGATAAAGCAAGTGCCCCCAGTCAAGAAACCCGCGTGGCTTACTTAGAGTTGGGGAAGGTTCCCCCAAATTTCAGACATACATTACTAATAAAAAATGCTCGGGAAATAATTGAGGTCGCAAAGTATGTGACTGCGTGCGTGGAAGACTACCCAAAGAGAGTTTTAAAATCCAGTCTAGACTAGTCAACAAAAGGGATATTGTCCTTCACTCTCACACAAGTGTATCCTATTTTAATTTTCTCACTCGCGAGTAGTTGTACCTCGTGTTGAGGTCTACTGAAAGGGCAACAGGAACCATTCTCTTCCTCAACTCATTTTCCTCCAAGAACAAGGGTTCAGGAACGAGTACAATGACCAACAATTAAAAATACTTTCTAACATATTCACTACCGAACAAACGTGACCACTCTTCAAAAATAGGTTTTATTGGGTGTGAAGTGTTCTGGGGCACAGCAAGTTCGTGCAAGGGGTATTTGTTAGATTTGCTTTAAATATTACTTTTATTTGTCACATGTGCATCCAAACCTACAGTGATCATCAACACAAGAGATTCTTCGGGTAGGTACACCTCGAAGAGACTTCACAGTGCAGCAGCAAACCCCCAGCTTCTTGTGCTTACCCTGAAGAAGTTTAAATCCTTCGATGGGTGTTCAGTGAGACCCTCCTTCGCAGTTTGTTTTAACAGTGATATAGATTTATATTTAACATCAAACATCCAAGTGAAGTGATACGTCATCATTGTAATAGACTGTGTGAAATTTGGCCTACCTGGAAAATATGTTTAAACAATGCACAGGTCAATGATTTACCGGGCATCTGCGCTACTCGCGCACTTCCCAACACCAGGTTCGCTTCCGCGAGGGAACCCAGGTGCAGAGCGTGAGGTGGCGAATTTTATTTACATCGCTGCGCACTGACGTACGGACCAATGCTGCCGGGTTGCCATGGTTGTCGTGTGCGGCATGACGTCAGACGTCGGATTGGATACAGTGTATCGGGTGAGTGCTGGCTGGATAATAGCGCGGTGCTTGTGAATGGGACGTTTCTTAGCGGGTTGTCTCGGCTCTGGTCACTGAGTTCCGTACTCAGCCTGTGTTCTGCGAAGATACCATGCTACGAAAGCACGCCACAGTTGACCACCCGTAAATCCCCCCTCCCCTTCCCACGGCGACCGACAACCACAATGTCTAGGAGGAAACAGAGTAACCCCCGGCAGATTAAACGTGAGTTTGTTGCTTCGATTCTGCTCTTCTGATCACTTTACAAACTCTCTCGCTGTCTGTCAACTATAACAACGCCTTGCCGTCTCCCTTACGAGCTTTAAAACCATTCGTTTACAGGCAGGTGTTCGTAATTCAGATATGAAGTAGAAAACACGGGATATTTTTAATAGTCGACCTCGACAGAGAGCCAATGCCTGCTTAATACAAGCTAAAAATAATTAGGCACATTTACTTATCAAGTATATTTTTATATATCGCAGTAACAAACGCCAGATCATGACACTAGGTTTTCCCATTTTAAAATATGATTTTAATTTCATTTCTTTTCAACTGTTTTTTTAAACTGATGACGACTTTTTTTCTCTAGTAGAGGAAACATAGAACAAAAGTGGAGCTTGTTTGACTGTAGACTGGGTGATGAGAAAACACGATAAGCCGGAGGCTTGATCTAGGTCCTGATATAGATTGCCAAGTGCGATAACAGTTCTTATCAGTTCGAACCAGACTGGAGAGGTACCGAGTGGGACGGTTATACAAATACAAAGAAATATAAACGCGAAAAAACAAGACTGCTGATGTAATCGATTCCATCGTTAAGCTATTAATGCCATTGATTCCTTTAAATCTAAAATAGAGAGATCTTTGGAGTAGTGTGAGGAAAGGCGTACAAATATTTTAGCTTTTTAAAAAATATATTGTTCCACCTGGAATTAGTCTAAACTCCAATTTTTCACTTGTTATTTTCTTAAGAACTGTACACCTTTGACTATAAGACTGGTATACAGCTGTTAGGATCCAGGTGCCGGTTATTTCTTTTTCAAGAAAAAAGTTGTTTTGATGTAGCGATATGGGAAAATAGATGTAGGATATTACGTAACATTGGCAATTTATTAAGAAATTTACTTTATGAAAGATAAATAACTTGGGTTCTGAAGCTTTGCTGCAACAGAACATACTTTTCTGAAGCAATGTTTAACGTAGCAGGTCATTTGGATGGGATGCCCACGTCTCAGGTACTGTAAATTTTTTTTTTCAAAAATTGCTTGAAAGTCATCAACATTATGTGTAGCAAAATTGTTTCCAAAATGTACGAACTGTATTTGCATTTAGCTGGTAACCGATGTTTTAATTCGGGATTGGAATACATCGACAGGAGAACGTTTGAACAAAAAATAGTTGCGATGAAGATAAAGAACGGATCAATTAATATTAGACACGAGGTATTAGACACGTTTTTAACTTGATTACCATTTTGAGTTTTAAAACAGTGTGACAGTTGTTTTACAGAATGTTCAGAACATGTGAAATAGGCCGTTCGGCCTGTTGAGTGGGTACCAGCTCTGTAAGAACAATTAACTAGCACCTTTCCCCATAGGCATCCAAATTCATTCCTTTCAGATACTTTCTAAGTTCCTTTTTGAATGCTGCAATTAAATCGGCACCAACGTCTACCCCTAGCAGTTCATTCCAAGCTCTAAAAAAAAATCCCTCATCTCATTTTTGGTCCTTTTGCCAGTCACCTTCATTTCCTGTCCCCTTGGAGAGACAAGAGACTGCTGATGTTGCAATCTGGTGCACAGGTCTATAACCTAAGTCTGGGCCTTACTGCTAGTGGGAACAGTTTCTCTCTGTATACTTTGTTAATACACTTAATAATTTTAACTATCTCCAATGGATCTCCTTGCAATCTTATCTTTACCAAGGGGAACAACCCAATTTTTCCATTCTGTACACAGAACTGAAGTCTTCCCTACTTGGAGACCAGTTTAAATTATTACTACATTCCCTTTCATTAAGTGCAGCTCTCATAATTGGTGCAATATTCCAGTTCTGATTGAAGCATTGTTCTACAAGGTTTCATCATGACTGTCCTATAAAGCTCAGGCCCTTAACAACTTGCTCAACTTGACTTGCTGTTTTCAATGGAACATGCCCATGAGCATACAGATTTCTGTTCTTCTGCCAGTTTTGAAATTGCACCCTCTGGTTGATCTTGTTTCTCATTCTTCCAATCAAACTGCAACACTTAATATTTCTCAGTGTTAAATTCAGCTGCCACATTTTCCCCATGTGTCCAGCTTCTGTATGTAGAGTGCAACATTGTTTTAACCACGTGACACAAGTTGACCATGTTATTTGAAAGGATTCATAACAGTTTGTAGAGCTTTGAGGCTTGATTGATGGTGCTGCCCTGCTCAATTAAAATGTATATCATGCTTTTTATGATGAATATTCTGTTCGTTTGATGAAGTTACCTTTGAGCTGGATTTGAGCAGCTTGCAGTCTAGCTGAAGCCAGGGAACACTACAATTAACTAAAGTGTTATAATCTAATTATAGTATTTTCTCAGCCATCCGGCATCCATGGGGAATACACCAGTTGCATGAGAATTGCTAAACAAAAATACATTGCTCTTAACCATACACTTGGATTCAATGCAAAAACCATTAAATAAATTGCTGTAATGTCTGACACTGCACTAATATATTGTAAGACTAAATAGTATTAATATAAACCACAGCATATATAACTCAAATGAATGACTACTCACCATTACATATAATCCAAATTTTCAAAAAGGATGTCATTGCTAATCGGCAACAACTGCACCATCCTTGTGTATCAATGTAACTAAAGTTGTATTACTAGGTATTTAAAAAATTAACTAAATATTCAATTTTTTTTTACCAGTTGCATTATAATTATGTATTCACAAATACCAGATATACAAGATGTTACTGTAGAAAGAAATGGTTGTTCTGAAAGAAAGAAATTTTACTCTTTATTGGACTTCAGTCTGAATTTATTTTACAGATTTCTATGCACATGTGATCTAAGGGGTTTGTACTAAAACAATCTGACAATTTCTTTAAAAATCACGTGTAAAATTAGTGTAGTTGTATATTGTTCAGATTAAATGAAAGTGAAAATGAATGATCTCTTTAGAAACATAGATTGGTGCTCATTTGTAAAAATGTTTGTTAACCACAGATTATTGAAACAGTTGCCAATTGTCCCCCAGATTTTTAAAATAACAGACACTGGCCAAACATAGAAGTTGGTTCAATATTCTCAGCTGCTTGTGCATATAATTTTTTGAATGCATATTGTCTTCTCTATCTTAAAGACACGTGTGGAATAGTTTTTCTCTCCTATTGCAAGGATAATGCTAAATGCTACCTGGTAAAATGATTATGTTTACTAGTGCACTATTGATAAGGTTTTAGTTTGCTTAGTATGAGGTGTTATAGTTGGGGAATATACTTGCTTTTAGCTGCGTCCTTCTGTGAAAATAATTTAATAATAACTAAAGTTACCATTTATCATTTAGAGAGTATTTTAATATTCACCTTGTAAACTTTGTTTTAATATAAGAATATCTTGTATCAGCTACATTGTGAAAGCAAAGAATGTAATGTACTTGAGATCATGCATTCTTCATAATTCTACAATGTGTCTTTTTAGTTTTTTAACCCCCATTTCCTAATGCTTTGTTCTTTTTGCTTCATTTCTTTCTGTGGTCTGTTATCAAAGGTTGCAGGGTATTTGGTTGCTGTCCTTGATTTTCTTTAATTTTAATTATTTTTCTCTTTTTGCCTCATTGCTTTCTCTAACTGGCATTGTACCATTCTCTTCAATGCATTTCAAGTGTTACCTTTTTATCCTTTTGTTTCCCCTTTACTTCAAGCACAGTTCTTTTTAATTATATTTTCCTGTTATTTTTAGGAAGAATGGGTTCTATATATTTCTGTTCCTCTCTTTGTCTATACAGACCTCTTTATTTCCACACTTTGTTGCTTTCACCATCAGTGCTTTTCCCTTCTCTTGTACTCTGAGCTGCATAACACACTCTTAGTGTAGGCCTCATGGGCAGGTTTGCTATATGATAATGCAGAAAGTTGAACTGGCCCCATTACTATGAAGCGATGGTTGCCTTGATAAACTTTGATAATGGTACAGATAGCAAGTACTAAGCGACCAATGGTCGAGCCTTGTCCTCCATTAGCATTCCGCTCCAGTAATCTGCACAGCTCTGACAATCACTTCTCCATTTCCACTCCTCCAGTAGATAAGAATGGAAATACTGACTTCATGGGAGCTGATTAGGGTGTCTGGATTTCTCGATAATACCTTGATAAATTATGTTTCTTTTTTTTTAAAAAGGGGGAGAGTTAAAACTTCACATCTATTTTTTTCCTCTCAATGTGTTTTATTAAAGGAGCTTCCAGTCCGGTTGTGTGAAAAAAACTGTGATAAAAAGCAAAGATAAGTGTTGGACTGTTTTGTGTAGGAGTGCATATCAATGTTATCTATCTTTTTTTCACTTTACTGAGCAGCCTGTTGTTTTTAGCCTTATCACACTCCACCAAAATGCCAGGGAGAAAAAACTGCCTGGATTATTCATTGCCTGATGATAACATTTTTTTAATCTTTTTTTACATAAAATTAAATTTTTCAAATTGGGTTTGAGCAAACAAGGTGAATGTTCTTGTAATAAGATACAGCATGATTGACTGTCTGTCCACAGGAGAACGAGCACACTGTCTTCCAATCCCTTTTGTGTTTTAAAAAAAACTATTAATTTTGTACTGGAAATGTTAATTGAATGAGAGCTTTTTAAAAAAAGAGAATTGAGGGTTTGGAATTCTTCAGAATAATCATGGCAAGGAGATTTTTTCCATCAAATATTTCTTCTTTGGCGAAACAAGTAAGTTTTTTTTAGACTGTTTTAGTGATGTGTCCAGTTGAGAGACTGGAAGAGTTTGGCTTTCTGATTGATGGAAACCTGATATATTTGTGAGGTCTTATTTTTCCATGTAGTATTGTTAAGTGACTTCCCACTTGTACCTTCAAATTCATGAGCTGAGCTGAGTCCTGTGTGCTGAGAACTCTGTTCTTTTTCCACTTGCAACTTGTTTCTCGGGCTGTACCTGTCTCCTGCCTTTCAGGGTGTTGTTCATGGTCAAAAGGGGATATTCCTAATTTTCTTTCCTCCAAAAATGACTCAGAATAAAATATCCGGAATTTTGCTTATTATGGAATAGAAACAAAATGGGACTTAATTAACTGTTGTGATATTACAAGGCTTTGATTAAAAACAAAAAAAATATATATTTGGGGGGGGAAGAGTAATGCTATTTTACAGTGTCATGAGCATTTCTAGAAAACCAGCAGATCATCTCTGATTTGTCTCTTGTAGGATGATTTGGATGATTTCATAGCAAATCTCTTTTAATTCACTTTGGGCATGATTTCAGTAATGTCACCACTGTTATCACTGACTTAGCGAAAACAACAAAATAAAAATTTACAGTACAAGTTAGGTGATGCATCCACTTGTTGGAATTGTTTGGTAATAGGAATAAAATTAAATGGATGGGATGCTAGATAGATTCTGGGATATTGCATGACATTGTCTCTGTGTACCTTTCCAGTCTGGTCAACATTATAATTTTTATTTTAAAATAAATTTTGATGGAGAAATGTCAAATAGTAATGTGTATTTCTGTATTTCCTGACAAAGGTCTGTCCCTATCTGAGTAGTTCAGGATTATAATGGAACTGTTAGAAACTAGATGGCTCACTATAGAGGAAGCAGCCTAATTATGTTGGCACATTAGTGTCTGTTTGGATTTGACCTAATTATCTGTTTTTGGGAGGTCGTTGCAGCACCTCCTAGAAAATCGTAATGCAATGAGGCTAAACCAATATGGTTTTATGAAAACTATCTTGAAAGATATATTCTTGATGATATAACTAAGTAGGTGATTAAAAAGGAACCAGTGCATTATATTTGAATTTGCAAAGACAGTCGATAAACTGTTACAGACAGAGTTACTTCACATGTATTGAGGGTTATATTTTAACTTGGAAAGACAATTAGTTATCAGAGGAAGCAGAATAACTGTACCTTGTGTGTAATCAGTGAGATGAAATATGAATGTTGGTGTTCAGAGAGATCTTGGTATTTGTGTGCAAGGGCACCAGAAGGTGTGCATGGCAGTACCATGAGTAATGCGGAAGGCAAGTTCATTGTTGCCTCTTTTTGTAAGAAGTAATGACTTCACAACTAGGGAGTTCTTGCTGCAACTGTGACAGTGCTTTGGTGAGATTGCACA
This sequence comes from Hypanus sabinus, assembly GCF_030144855.1. Lineage (NCBI taxonomy): Eukaryota > Metazoa > Chordata > Chondrichthyes > Myliobatiformes > Dasyatidae > Hypanus > Hypanus sabinus. The sequence continues at coordinate 50,053,276 of NC_082722.1, forward strand.
TGGTTTATTGTGTGCAGTTTGGGCCTCTGTACTCGAGAAAGTGCTGTGAAGGTTCATGTGATTGAATGGTTTATTGTCACTGATATAACTCATGAAATTTGTTTAGTGACCACGGTACAATGCCGGACTAACAAAGATACAATAAAAACAGTGCAAAAGAGGAACAGTGTGTAGTGTCAGGGGTTCATGGATGGCTCATAAATCTGTTGGTAGAGGGGATGAAGTTGTTCCTAAAATGTCGGGTTTGGGTCTTCAAGCTCCTGTACCTCCTCCCTGATGTAATAATGAGGAGAGGGCATGCCCCAGATGGTGTGGATCCTTAATGCTGGATGCTGCATCCTTGAAGCACTGCCTTGATAGTGAGTGGGTGTATGCCTGTGATGGAGCTGGCTGAGGCTACAAGCTTCTGAAGCCTCTTACAATCCTGCATTCGACAGTGATGCAGCCAATCAGAATGCTCTCCATGGAGCCTCTGCAGACATTTGCTTTGGCTATGTACCAAATCTCCTTGGATTAAGGTCTGTGTGGAACAATTGAGTAGCTTGGGCTATACTACTGGTAGGTTAGAAAGACATGAGGTAGAGGGATCTTACTAAAATAGTATATGATTTCTGAAGAGGTTTTATATGGTAGATGCATTGAGGCTGATCTTGGGGTAAAGGTTAAAGTTATAAGGCATGGAAACAAGCTTTTTGGTCCACCATGTAGGTACCCATTGGCATTAGTCCTACCTTCCATCAATTGGTCCATGGCTTTCTATACTGAGTTGATTGAAGTGCTCATCTCAGCATTTAAATGCATTCTCGACTCAGCTTCCACCATTCTCTCAGGCATTCACCATCCTCTGAATACCCCTTAGATCCACTCTATGCCCTTTACCCTGTGTCCTCTAGCTTTATCTGCCTCTTAACTTGGGAAAAATTCCTGCTGTCACCCACCCCCCGCCCCCCATTTACCTCATAATTTAGCATTTCTCAATCTCGTCCACTCTTAAAGTCGTCTGCTGCAGGGAGAACACACTTGGCCTTTCCAGTCTTCCCTGATAACTGAGAAGTTCCTTCTCGGACAATATCATGGCGACTCTCCTTTGCACTGTCTCCAGCACTGTTACATCTTTCCTGTAGTGTGATAACCGGAACTGCTTTCACTATTTCAACGAAGATCTGAACAATGTTGAAGCATAACCTCCCTGCTATTTTCCTCAACATCTTAAAAGTGAGGGCCTGTATCCCACATGCCTTCTTAACCATAGACGGAGGTCCCTCCGTTTCTCAGTACTCCCCAGGATCCTAACATTTGTTGTGGATGTCTTAGCCGCATTAGTACTCATAAAATGCTTCACCTCACAAAGGTGTGTCCATTTAAGGCTGAAATACTGGTGATGTTCTTCCCTACGGATAATGAATATTTTTAAGTCAGAGGACTAGGAATGCTGAATGATTAACATCTCAAAGGCTGAGAGAAGTTTCTTTGGGAAAAGGAGATACAGTGTCTTGCAGGAATTGGGGAAGAAAGAGGATTTGAGGCCAATGTTCAGATCAGCAATAATTTCACAAAATAGTGTGCTGGAAGGCTGTGTGACCTACTGCTGTTCCTGAACACAAGATCCGACAAATGCTGGAAATCCAGAGCATCACGCAGAAAATGCTGGAGGAACTCAGCAGGTCCGGCAGCATCTATGGAAATGTATAAACAGCTGATGTTTCAGGCCGAGACCCTTCATCAGGACTGGGAAGGAAGGGAGAAGTTGCTAGAATAAGGTGGTGGTGGGAAGGAAGGGCGGACAAGCTAGAAGGTGATTGGAAGTGCCAGGTCGGCGGGGAGGGGGGATTGAAGTAAGAAACTGAGAGGTGATGAGTTGAAAAGGCAAAGGGCTGGAGAAGAAGGAATTCTTCTGAATTCTATTCCTGAATGTCATTTCTTATGTTCATCCAGTTAACATACCAAATCAAAACAGATAGCTACTTTGACTAAGGGGATGGAATACTGTGCTATATTTCAATTATTAGTTTAAAAGAAAGCATTTACAGACATGATAGAGGCTTAGGCTCTAAGTACAATTCAGTATTGGGAGCTAAATCTTTCTATAATTGTTGCAGTGCACTATTGCACTCCTAGGGCAAGTTTAATAGAAGTAGTTGACAACAAAAGATTCTCTGTCTCAGTTACAGAGCACTCTATTCTGCAGCAGTTGTATTCTTCCACTTCAGGAGTCATTGTGATATTACTTCTCAATAAGATTAAATTTGAGATTTATTTTCAGAATAAATACATTCACATAGTTTACTCTGAAATATTGTGCTCAGTGTTGGTGACTTCAACCTAGTAATTGCTATGACATCACCCAGTAGACACAAGACTGAGCCAACAAATGAAGGAAAATTCCTACTTAAGTCATAGTGGATACTATATTAGCTCACATTTCCCAGTTGGCCCTTTTGGAATTGTACTCTTCGATGCATTCATGGGGTTTCAGTTCCATTTAAGTGAGACTAGATAAAACTGTATAAAAAATGAGACAATAACAGGTTTCAGAACATCCCATCTTTCCCAGTGTTCATAAGTCATGAACTCCAAAAAGCATTTCCAAACTCTGCCATGGAAGATAAGGAAACAGACAGATAGGTGCACACAGAAAGGCCAGTGCCTAACAAATTGTCCCAAGACAGAAACTTGCTGTAAAGTGGAGCACAAGAATGTGGTCAATTGCAGGGTTGCATTTGGGATTTCACAAACAACAGACACTGTTTCTGTCTTGCACCATGGGCACAGAAAACGTGTATAGTTTCAGCAGGGCTTGACTTGGATTGCCAAATCTTGGAGACCATAGTTTTGAAGACACAATTTTAGGATAATATCTTAAAAGAGCTACTAGTGATACTTCTGACCTACTCACTTTCCCTCCCACCAACTACCACTTCCCACCCACCAACTACCACTTTCCCATCATCCTCTTTCAAAGAGTCAAGTTTCTGTTCTTCAAAACCCAACTTTCGTTTGCTATTGATTTATGACTTTCTAATGTGTGCCTCTATTGAGTAAGCAGCCCACATTATATTGTTGTTGTACCTTATAGATTGCCATGTTCTGTGTTTCAAAACACTGACTTCTTAAATTAACTTCATAGCTCTCCACTGCGACATAAACTAAACTGGGGGGAAATTGATTTAGGATTGGATAAGGCAGTTAATAAATGTAATACAGTCAGTATAGCAGGTGTTCTGAAATAGTATTTAGCCTGACAAAATATTCATCATCTGTACAGTATCCTACTGTACAAAGACTGAAACAAAATACTCCATGAAAAAAAGGCTATTATCAAACAATGAATAAGATATATCCTGAAGTTTTCTGATGCAAGTTAAGCTAAGGAATTATAATTACTATTTAATTTGTGCTGTTAGGAATTTCTTTCATATTGTTTCACGTTTTTGTTTAATATTAATACACCAGGGTTTGCTGACCCGATTTACAAAGTACTATAAATGCAGTGAAACTTGGTTTCTGGTGATTATTCTTTAGCTTGTGTTTTCCTGTAGCTAGTTAATTTACATTCACTCCTCTTTGCATTTTCTTTCTCCCTTCTGCTTTCCTTCTCCATTTACAGACTTTATTATGAATAGGGAAGTCCCCTACTTCTTTTAATCCTTGCAGTTTTAATTCAATATTTGAGTTGTTCTTTGTAGTTTGATACATCCGTTCTTACCTGCTTTTTTATGTCACATATTCCTTACGTTGTCTTTGTCATTCAGCTTCTCTCTCTGAAACAACTGATGGGAGCTGTATTGTGTGTTCTGGAAGCCACATATTCTCAAGTGAAACAATCTATTGTAATCTATCACACTTTTATCTGTACTATCTGAGAACTGAAAATGGCCTGCCCTTGCAATGGCGCCATGCTTGTAAGCTGATAAAGTTACAGAGTTCACTGGTGATGAATGTTAAGTAACTACACCCTCATTAGATAGGATATGGACTTGGCAGAAGGACTAGGTATTTGAAACTAAGCTACTCTGCATCTTAATCACTGGCTTTCTCAGGGCTCCTCTCAATAATAGCCCTCTAACATTATTGAATCAAGCAAGCCTCGAAAGAAACATTTATTCTGATCAAAATGTGTAAATTAATCAGCATATCTATTTAAAGATCTTCCTTCTATTTGCTATTTAATCAGTTAAAAAATAAACTAAATGGCTGGGTTGCTATAGATACGTGATGGAAAGGTCAAACTGAGTTTGCCTTATCATGATACAGACAGTTACTAATTAGAGATAGGTATTGGATTGGCAAAGTCTAACAGCATTTCTACCCATTATCAATGATGCACACCAGTGCAATATTAAAATTATCTGCAGACTCTGAAGGTACAAGTAAACTGAACACACCTAATGTTAGCTTTTAAATGAGTCATTTGATATATGTCAGGCTTTAAATTGAGAGATCCAGAGTTCCTCTTAAGACTGTTCATAACATAACAGGGCACTTTCTTTTTAAAGAAAAAGTTGTATATTATTTAATTTTGTTTTTATACTTCAGAAATTGTTTATAATACAGAATAGCATCACTTGAAATAGTTCATTTTAAAATATTTCTTCAAAATAATGTTCTTTGTGAAGCATAAATTAAAACAGGTGCAGATGGTACATTTTGCTTCAATAAAAGGTTTTATCTGCAAGCTACTTTTTCACACTCTTAGAAGGGGAACTATCAATTCACACAAGATAAAAGGTTGCTAGCTTATTAGTCTGCAAATATTCCTCAAATGTAAAGAATTGTAAAATTCAGCAGATAGTTAAATTCACTTTCAAAAAGTCTATGTCATTGATATGAAACCAGGGATCACTTTGTAACTTTGTATTGTTTTCAATGTTATCTGAGTAAGTGACCAGTTACTAGTTTGAACTGCCTGTCCATTTGTTGAAGCAAAATAATCCATATTTTATATGGTTGTATATGGTGACATGTATGTCTTTTTACTTTTAATTTTACTTACAACTATATTAGTCTTTTTGCACAGGGGCAATAAATAAATAGAAAAGTGAAATGACTGTTGCTGTTAAATTTGGCAGAATAGTGTGTTTAATTTACATACCATTTATAAGATACAATTAATCATGTACTGAATTAATGATGCTTGTGTTTTTTAGTATTATTGAATAATACTAAAGCTTTATTTTAATCAGTCTATTAACCATTGACGTCTTTTGAATTGTGAGGAAGAAATCTGAAGATTGGATTTGATCTGCTTTCTACTTTTATTTTAATATGGAGTGTTTATACATAAATCTTTTAATTTGACAGAGGAAAGGTCTTTGCTTTTTTTTTCCACTCTTCTCTTCCTCATAGTGAGTGTAATTGGCCTGAAACGTCACAGTTTACTCATCTCCATAGATGCTGAGCAACTCCAGCATTTTGTGTGCGTTGCTCTGGATTTCGAGCACCTGCAGAATCTCTTGAACTCGCGAATTTCAGCTCAGCTTTGCCCCTAAGCCAGGGGTTTAGAGCAGTTAGGTTTCTTCAGTTGAAATGAATTGATTTCCTCATGCTATATGTTTTAATATTTACAACAGTAAAATGAAGATTTGTTACGTTCAGCAAGAAGGATAATACTTAGCAGGTGGAAAGCAGTAATAGAATTTATGAGCATCAAAATATGTCCTTTTCATTTACGCGACGTGGATGTTGCAGCATTTGTTACTGCCCTTACAGAGTTTTGCTGCTTTTTACTTGTGTTTACCTTTATCCCTGCAAAAAGTGTAATTGAAATGGCAGATTTCTGATCTCCTCTTAGTGTTTGCAATTGTTCTTCAGCCTACAGTGGCATTATGGAGAAGTAGCCTGAGGGTTGTCACCCTCCTAAAAATCAGCATGGGGAATCAACTCTGAGAGGCTGAAATTCCATCTTACTGCTATTTATCAGATCTTGATGCAAAAACATCTTGTATCACTTAATTGTTTTTATCTATTTTGATCTGACAATGCTTTTACAAAAGTCAGGCAGTGACGCTTCCTTTGTAAGCAAAAGGGATATTGGCAAGTTTATTAAATTAATTTAGCTCCTTATTACATGTTAGTTCCCAACTGAGAATTCTGCCGTTTTCCTTTGTAGTCATCTCAAGCTCTACCTCCATTTACTGTTCTTGTCTCTTAATCTCACTGCTTCCTAAACCTCTTGCCCTTCACCAACTTGTTGACCTGTGGCATTTACTTAATGACCACAACCACAGATCAATCTGCACAATAGACAACAATTCTATGCCACTCATTATTGTTTTCATCTCTGCTCCTTGTAAGCCATCTTGTTCCAATGCAATTCCCATACTGCTTCTTACATCCTGTTAACTACATTGGCTTTGAGTTTAGTGGTTTAAAATTTAAATTCTCATGGCTTTTTACCATATTGCTGTAGCATCCACCTTTAGAACTTGTCATTCCAAAATACATGATTTGACCTCTGCCACATGCAAATCTTTCCCTAGTCCACCATTGGCAGCCAAGTCCACAATCGTCTGAGCTTCACACTTGGAACAGTTTCGTTCATAAAGCCCTGTACCTGTTTACATCTATACCAATCTGAAAACCTCCATAAACAATTTATCCTTTTAATTCAATCCACTGAGAGTTTGCCTGAGCACTTAACAATTGTATGTTGTTACCAGAACACTCAAATGGCTCTGACTAATCCATTTGAGTAGAGGATGACAACAGATCAGAGTGTGTCTATGGATCTTACCTGCAAGGGCTCCAGAGGTTCCACACTGAAAACTGCGTAATAATGAGTATATTCGGAATTCAAGGTAATCTTCTGACTTGGATTGAAACATTTTCTGGAGAGAAGAGGCAGATTGTAAAAAAAATTTGAGATATTTGAAGGGAGCAACATTAAGTCAGGAAGATGGGAGCAGAGGTTGCAGTGGGACTGAGATGAAGTGAGTGGATGAAATATGGGAAAGTGAAGCACAAATCACATGATTTAATTCTTGGAAGGATAAGCGAGCTAAAAATTAGGAGCTGGATTACCTATTGCCCCTGCTCCACCATTTAGTAAAGTCATGACTGCTCTAACTGTAATGCAATCCTGCATAACCTTTCAGCCTGTCACATAACAAGGTTCTATCTCCCTCTGCCTTAAAAATATTAAGACTCTGCTTCCACTGCTCTTTGAGGAAGAGTTTCAAAGACTCAACCCTCAGAATTTTTGTTGTCTTATCACAGGATTATAAGGTAAACCCCTTAGTTTAAAATTAAACCCTATTTCTATATTCTATCACTCCATTTTTTGCATGTACCCTCTCAAGACTTTTCATGATCTTAACTCATTTCAGTTATCTTTCACACTTGTAAGCTTCAGTAGATAGGCTAGCTTGTTCAATCTCTTTTCATTCAACAAACTACTTATTCTAGGTATCAGTCTAGAAAACTTTCTGTGAACTTCCAACATATTTGCAGCTTTCTTTAAATAAAAAGACCAGTGCTCTGCACAATACTCCAGCTGTGATGTCATCAGTTTTCTGTATAATTTGAAGGTTAGCATCCCTAATTTAGAATTAATTTCCCCTGAAACAAACAATAATATTCTTTTAGTTTGTGTAATGATTTGCTGTACTTCCAAATTAGCCCTTGCCAGCTTGTGCCCTGTGTGACGTCTGCATCTTGGAGCTCTGCAATATCTCACCATGGTGTGAATCTATGGCTTCATTCTTGTTCTGCAAAAAAAGGGTAATTTCACAATTTTTTTCATTATACTTTACAAGATCATTTAACCTAATGGTATATCTATAGCCTCCTTATGCTCTCTTCACAATTTATCTTTACATCATCACCAAATATAGCGAACATATCTTTGGTACTATCATTCATGTAATTTGTATGTGCTGTAAGAAGCTGGGGCTACAATACCAATGCCTGTGGTATCTTGGACATCTTGTCAACCAGTGGAAAAAAATTCAATTTTACCTACTGTTTCCTGTTAGTCAGCCTAATGTCTTGCCTTGCCGAAATACGGCCTATAATATTATGAGCTTTCATTTTCCACAATAATCTTTGTGGCATCTCATCAAATATTATCTAGAAACTTAAATATATTGTAATATGTTAAATTGCTCCTCTTTATCTGCAGCATCTGCCTTTTCATCAATAAAATCCAGTAAGTGGGCTAAACATGATTTCCTTTTCATATGCCCATGTTGATTTTACCTGAATTTGTCAAGTGCCCTAATAGCTTCTGAGATTTTCTCAATGACACTTGTTAAGGTAACTGCCTATAGTTTCATGCTTCTAATTTCCATTTTTTGTATGACTTTGGGTACTTTCTAAATTACATAAAAATAAGATCATTGGTGATGCAACGAGAAATAGAAGACAACATACACAAATTACTAAAACCATTTATCATCAATTGTCTCTGGTGATTCCTATAATATTGTAAGACAGTTTGTCTGATATTCAATCCTGGATGAGCCATTGACCTTTATACCAAGAATTGTATTTTAATGGAGATAACTTGTTTTCGATATCTGATATAACTTGCAAAGGGCAACTATATTTTTCAAAAGACATGAAAATCAGTGGATACTTGGGGTTGCACAAAAACAAACAGCTGCAGATGTTGGAAATCTGAATTAAAAATTTAAACTACTGACTGGACAAAGAAGGTAAATCAAACTCTGTGGAGAGTGGAAAATAGTTAATGCTGCAAGCCTATTGGAATTAGTGAAAGATTTGATGTATGCTTGGCAACCTGAGAAGTCAACTTTGAGTGAAATGCTGGTGCGATTCAATGTGAAAGCAGTGATAATGCCTATTTTAACAGATGGTGAGAACATTAGCAAAGAGAACAAATAATTTTTAGGAGGAGTCAGTGAGGAATTCACAATTATTGTCCAAATTTGCCAGAGGAAACTACTATGAATGCCGGATGTCTCAAATTAATATTGCTGAAAATGTTAATTATGTAAAATTGTTGTTCCTACTGTTGTATCAGGAATATGGGAATGTAACTATTGAAGATATGCCATTGCCCTTCAATACTAGCCTTCTCCTCATCTTTCTTGAATTCTAATGGGATATCTGACCAGAACCATCAAACCTGTTTCTCTCTCCATGGGTATTATCTGACTTGAATATTTCCAAAACCTTACCTCAGAATCAGATTTAATATCACTGGCATATGTCGTGAAATTTATTAACAGTGGCAGCTGTACATAAAATACATGGTAATATAGAGAAAAAAATTACACTACGTGTATATATGTTAACTTAAAAATAGTAGTGCAAGAACAGAAATAATTTTTTTTTAAGTGAGGTAGCGTTCATGGGTTCAAACTATTTTTATTTCAGAATTCCTGTATCCACCATGTTTTCTTTGGTTAGATCTCAGCTGACATGTTCCCATCCATTCCAATGGCTGTTTTTTCTCTTTACTATTAGCAATATTTCTAAATTTGTGTTTTATGAAAACATCCAAGTAGTGCCCAGTAGTTCCCAAATTGAAATTCCTAACTAATGATGAAAAAATTAATGATTATATAATACAGAGATGACCCTAGGAGTAGTGGCCCTTGTTTATTCATCCTCAAAAACAACAGTTCTACTTATTAATCTCATTAATCTAGACCAGCTATACAATAATAGACTAATAATTTGGAGTTACGTTCATATCATCTTAAGTTTGTTGGAAGTTTAAAGTCCAATTATATTTAGACTGGAAAGTTTATCTGTTAAGGCAATAAAGTTATTGTTTAAAAGTCCATCATCTTCACTGATTCCCTTTAGGGAAGAAAATACAATCTGTACTTGGTCTGGCCTTTGTGTCACCTGACCCATAACGTATAGTGAGACATAGGCCTGCTGTGTCTATCTGCTTTCAGCCTTCAGGAATGGTCTACTAAGCCAATAGGTTCAAAGGTAATTAGGAGTGTATGTACGTGTAGTAAATGATGCGGGAAAATAAAATGCACTGCCCTCAGTCCACTATTATTTTATCAAATAACTCAGTCAAGTTCATCAAACACAATTTGTCCTTGAGCAACAGACAATTTGCTGGAGGAATTCAGTGGGTCGAACAGCATCTGTGGGAGGAAAGGAATTGACAGCCTTTCAGGTTGAAACCATGCATCGGACAGTTTGTTCTTGGTTCAAGATTGTGCTGGTTCAAATTGTAATTAAGAAACAATAATTAGGTTAAAATTAGTGTTTTCCGGTGAGTAACAGGTTCACTGGCAAAATTTATTCTTCCTTTTAGTAAGGTGAGGATGCACATTTGAATGCTTCCAGCCCTTTGGAACTAACACTATATCTAAGAATTGTTGCAAGACCATGGCCAAAATCTCTACAATTTCTATTTTTACATCCCTCTGCAACCAATGATGAATCCCATCTGAATGGGTGACTTATTAAAACCTCTAATGCGGCTTTCTATTTTCTTTGATCTCACTCAGTGTTCCATTTTCCTTCTCGTTGAGTGAAGGAGCAGGAATAGTGCCGGTTGGCCCACCAAGTATTCAGGTCTGCTCCCTGAATTTTGAGACTGTGACCCTCAGTTTTATTCTCATATGCCTGTGGAAGCAACTCTCCTGCCTTTATGTTACCTGTCCCTTTCATAATTTCTGTAAGATCTCCTCTCATTCTTTTGAATTCCATCAACTCAATCTCTCCTCATAGGCTAAACCCCTCATCTGCAGAATCTACCCAGTGAACCTCCTCTACACCACCTCCAGAGGTATTCTTCACAATCAAGGAAACTAGAACTGCATGCAGTGCTCCATGTTAGCCTCACCAGTCCACATAACCTCCCTGCTCTTAAATCCAATAATGAAGGCCAGTGTTTTGTTTGCATTCTTGATGACCCATTGCACCTGTAAGCCAGCCTCCTGTGATTCATGTACAAGCCCTCCAAGTGCCTCTGCACAACAGCCTGCTGCAATCTTTCACTATTTAAATACTGATCTGATTATGCTAATTTTCCTTCCCAAGTGGATGACCTTGCATTTACCAGCATAGTACTCCACTCACCAAACCCTTGCCCACTCTCTTAACCATCTGTATCTCTCTGCAGACGGTGAAGTGGTGTTTGTTTATAACGATGCTGATAAATCCACTCTTTCAGTACATGATCAAGATCTTCATTCTTTGATTATACATTGTTCCTCTATTTTCACCAACTTCCATTCATTACATATGTGAGGTCATTGCTCAGAACTGTCTGTGGTGCACAGAAGCCTGCGCATTGCCTATGAACCTTCCCAGTGCCTTGAGGAATTTTCCATTTGTTACATCATGTCAGAGCTCAAAAAAGTTTAGGATTTTGGAATTTAAGATAAGGGCTACTCAACCTGTAAGCAACAGCTGTCTGTTACCTTCTACCCACCGTGCTCATTATATCGTCAATGAACTCCAATAATATTGTTGAACTTGCCTACCCATCATGGATCCGTGCTGCTTCTGCCTGATAGAATGATTTCTGTCTAGATGACCTTATGTTTCCTCTTTAATGATAGCTTTAATCATTATGCTAACCAGCTTGTAGTTACCTGCTTTTAGACTTTAGCAAATCCTCTTCCGTGGTAGTCACTGATACATAAGAACAGAAGTAATAGGAGCAGGAAATGGCCCGTTGAGACTGCTCCGCCATTCAATAAGATTAATGCAAATTACTGAACCATGTTTTCTTGCTCCATTACGATCCATTGGTCCTCTGTCAACTGTTCATGTGCTTTTAGAAGGTGTTTGTATCTAATTTTATTCTATCTCTTCTATTTCCTACTCTTGTTTTTGTTTATATTCAGCTCGCCTTCACTCTTCTCCAAATTCTTCATCCGTGAGCCTTTGGCTTTGGTTTCCCTTCCTTTTCTATTTGTTGGATTCTTTTTATATTGTATCCAAACCATTCTCTTTATGTTTAATGGTGCTATTATATTTCTGCTTTATAGTCTTTGAATCAATTTTGTTGGGAAAAAATGCCCTCCTGATTTTACTGATATTAGTTTTCCTTCAATTAACTCTTATCATCTTAAATGGCATCTTGACCTCCTCCATTATTCCTGAATTAGGCTCTAACCAGGATATCCTATATTTCATTCACTTCGATTATATTTTGCAGAGCTCCCTCCCTTATGGGGATTGGAATCAAGTGTATACTCTCAAATATGCTTGAAATCTTTTCCTCCATAATTCAATCAATACGTTATTAGACATCAGTGCAGAAATATTATTTGTTTACATTCTAGTAGGTGCTGCAAACACATTCTTAATTTAGTAAATAAATATTTTCACTGGATGAAGTTAAATGAGCTGGATAGTTTTTGAGACAATCTGATAGTTTGCCAATCAGCTGTGCTTCTGAATTTAAATTATTCAGCTTCCATGGTGAGCTTTAAACTTGTTTCCGAATCAAAAGCATAGACTTCTAGACAATTGCCCTGGTAGATTAAAATCTGCCAGTCCCCTTTAAATTCTCACATCAATAATTTTCTGTTTTTCCATCTCTCAATAATTCTGTGTCTCTATCTCCTTTATGTACCAAGTAGTATAATAGCTGCTGTATTGTTTCGCAATGCTTCAAAAAAACTCATGAAATCTGATGTTGAAATTGCACTGAGGAGATTACAAGGTCAAAAAGTAGTGAACTGGAACAGATTTTTATTGCAGATGATTATGTTGTGTGGTTTTTTTCTAGTTTGTGAAGAAATCGTTTGTTGTGTAAGTCTTTAATTTACTTTCAGAGCAATTTGTACAGTACATTATGCATGCATGATGCAGGTTTCTGGATTGCTACAAGTTGGCTTATGTGCATGTTACAATCCAGGATTTTGGTTACAAGCCATTCAAACAGGCTGGGAACCTGAACATATGAGACACCTAGCTGTTTTCTGATTGTGCAACAAGAACTGAAAATACACTTGGACTAAGATGTTAACTGCCCTGTGTTATCAGCAGTCGGATCATCAGTTTATCTGCCACCTGTCTTTAGGAGTTTCAGCCATTTATGATCAAGACTCCCTCGAGGCAGTGGGACAGCAGTGCTAAAGCACCACCTTCCACTGGTGAGCTTAAAAACTTGGCATCTGCTTCTATCAGAGTAGTTGGTCGCTTCCATCCAACAGATGGTCTACTCTTCAGGTGCCTACTGAAGGGTTTGCAAAAGATGCATACACTGTCTGACTATCTGCCCCTCTGGACATTCTTGGCCCACACCCATGACGATCCTGCCTCTGCTGCCTCAGCTACAGCCCTGCTGGTTGACTTGATCTCTCTTCTCGTGAAGCCAAAGTCATGCAGCCACTTCTGGAAAGTGAACGCAATAAAGCCACAGCAACCTACTTTCGAATGGATAGCATGAGACCTTCCACCCTCTGTCTCTGCACTCTGACCTTAATTCTGCATACTTGGCTAACTTATGCTCATGGGCTTCATCAGTGTTGTCTTCCCAGGAGACTGAGTTCACCAATAGCCACTTCTCTACTGATGTCAGACCATACGATTAGATCTGGACACAATGTGGTGAAGGTTACTTGTTCCGGCAGCTGAAGCAGCAGAGACAGGATCATCATGTACATCCAGAGGGGCAGATAGTCAGACAATGTATTCATCCTTCAGTTCATACTAATGTGCTCTCAACTTGTTCCAAAAAAGTACTGTAAGATGGTTACCTATTTCCTGAGTGCTCATCTTTTAAATAAAGGGAGGGAAAAAGTGTAATTGTCATAGGCATATGAGCAAAGTCACAGATGGTGTGTTTATGATAATCAACCCAAGATGTTAATTTTACTGGAGAACAAAGGGTGAAATGTGGAATTCACATGAGCCTTTTGATTTTTCTTTGGAAGAAACTGGAAACATTTTCTCAATTGGTATTCCCTTGTGCCTCTTAAACTATTTTATAAAATTATGTTTCTTGTTGAAGTTGTTGTTACTATAATAAAAGTATGTGTAAAGAATATGAAAAAGTTCCAAATGGAAGTAAAGTTGTTAGGAGTTGAGATATTTATCATTAACTTCAGTATTTTAAGACCATGAGACCTAGAAGCAGAATTAGGCAATTTGGCCCATCATGTCTGCTCCACCATTTCATCATGGCTGATTTATTATCCTTCTCAGCCCATTCTCCTGCCTTCTCTCTGTAGCATTTAATTCTCTGATTAATCAAGAACCTAACAACCTCTGCCTTAAATATACCCAATGACTTGGCTTGCACAGCAGTCTGTGGCAATGAATTCCACAGATTTGCCGTTCTCTGGATAAAGAAATGTTTCTCTCATCTCTGTTCTTAATGGATGCCCTTCCATTCTAAGTTTGTGCCCTCTGGTCCTGGACCCTTGCATTATAGGAAATGTCCTCTCCACATTCACTCCATCCAGACCTTTCAATATCAAATTGGTTTTGATGAGATTCCCCACACCCGTTCTTCTAAACTCCAGCAGGTACGGGCCCAGAGCCATAATATGCTCCTCATATGTTAACCATTTCATTCCTGGGATCATTCTTGTGAATCTTCCCTGGACTGTCTCTAGTGCCAGCATATCCTTATCTAGATAGGGTGTGCACAATTACTCTCAATACTCCCAAGTACGGTCTGGCCAATGCTTTATAAAGCCTCAGCATTATATCCTTGCTTTTGTATTCTAGTCCTCTAGAAATAAATGCTAGCATTACATTTGCCTTTCTTACTGCCAACTCAACCTACAAGTTAACCTTTAGGGAATCCTGCATGTGGACTCCCAAGTCCCTCTGTACCTCTGATTGTTGAATTTTCTCCGCATTTCTAAAATAGTCCACACCTTTATTCCTTCTGCCAAAATGCAGGACCATGCACTTCCCTACATATACATTCCATCTGCCATTTTGCCCATTCCCCCTAATTGTCGAAATCCTTCTGCAGATACCCGGCTTCCTCAACACTACCTGCTTTTCCACCTATCTTTGTAGCATCCATGAACTTGGCCACAAAGCCATCAGTTCCTTCATCCAAATCATTGACACGCAATGTGAAAAGAAGCGGTCCCAACACCAACTTCTGTAGCATACCAATAATCACAGGTAGCCAAACAGAAAAGGCCACCTTTATTCCCACTCTTTGTTTCCTGCCAGTCCACCAATCATTGTAGTACATTTCCCATAATGCCACGAGCTCTTATTTTATTAAGCAACCTTGTCAAAGGTCTTCAGAAAATCCAAGAAAACAACATCTACTGACTCTACTTCGTCTATCCTACCTGTTGTTTCCTCAAAAAAATACCAACAGCTTGGTCAGGCAAGATTTCCCTTTTAGAAAATCATGCTGACTTTGGCCTATTTTATCATGTGCTTCCAGATATCCTGAAAACTCATCCTTAATAATAGAATCCAACATCTTTCCAACCACTGAAGTGAAGTCAGGCGAACTGGCCTATAATTTACTTCTTTCTGCCTCCATTCCTTCTTAAAGAGTGGAGTGACATTTGCAATTTTCCAGTTCTAGAACCATCCCAAAATTTGGTGATTCTTCAATGATTATTGCTAATGCCTCCACAGTCTCTTCAGCTATTTCATTCAGAACCCTAGGGTGTAGTCTATTTGCTCCAGGTGACTTACCTACCTTCAGACTTTTCAGCTTCCCAAGCACCTTCTCCTTAATAATAGCAATGACACTCACTTCTGTCCCCGGACACGCTCACATTTCTGGCATTCAGCTCCTGTCTTCCACAGTGAAGACTGATGCAGAATACTTAGTTTGTCCACCATTTCTTGGTTCCCCCATTACTACCTCCAACATCATTTTCAAGCAGACCAATATCCATTCTCATCTCTCTTTTACTTGTATATTGATAAAATACTTTTTATATCTTCTTTTATATTATTGGCTAGCTTACCTTCATATTTTAACTTTAATTTCTTTATTGGGGTTTTAGTTGCCTTCTGTTGGTTTTTGAAAGCTTCCCAATATCCACCTTTCAACTAACTTTTGTTTTATTATATGCTCCCTCTTTTGTTTTTATACTGTCTTTGACTTCCCTTGTCAGCCATGGTTGCCTCAGCCTCCCTTGGGAATACTTCCTCATTTTTTGGCTGTATCTTTCCCTGCCTTTGGAATTTCCTCCCATAAACAACTGATGGCTGTTCTGCCATCATCCCTGCTCGTGCCCCCTTCCAATCGACTTTGACCAACTTCTCTCTCATGCCTTTGTAATTCCTTTTACTGCACTGTAATATTGATTCATTTGATTTTAGCTTCTCCTTCTCAAACTGCAGGATGAATTCTATCATATTATGATCACTGCCTCCTAAGGGTTCCTTTACATTAAGCTTCCTAATCAAATCTGTGTCATTATGTAACACCCACTCCAGAATTGCCATTCCCCTAGTGCGCTCAATCACAAGCTGCTCTAAAAAGCCACTTGGTAGGCATTCTACAAATCCCCTCTCTTGGCATCCAACATCCAATGGATTTCCCCAATCTACCTGCATATTGAAATTCCCCTTGGTTATCGCAACATTGTCTTTGTTGCCCACTTCCTGGCTACTGTTTGGAGGCCTGTATATAACTCCCATCAGGGTCTTTTTACCCATGCAGTTTAACTCTATCTACAAGGACTCTACATTTTCTGAGATTCTGTGTCACTTCTTTCTAAGGATTTGATTTCATTTTCTATCAACAGAGCCACCCCACCACCTCTTCCTACCTGCCTGTCCTTTGCATGCAATGTGTGTTGGTGGATGTTAAGCTCGCAACTATGATCTTTCTGCCATGACTCAGAGATGCCCACTGTATCATACCTGCCATTCTTTAACAGTGCTACCTTATGCCATATACTGTGTGTATTTAAATATAACATCTTCAGTCCAGTATTCATCACTCTTTTTGATTTTGGCCCCCTTTTACACTTTAACTCATCCCACTAACTACAATTTTTGCCCTATCATCTGCCTGTCCTTCCTCACAGTCTCACTACACACTCCATCTACTTGTATGCCAATCAATCAACCCACCTTCAGCCCTATCATACCAGTTCCTATCCACCTGCAAAGTATTTTAATCCCTCCCAAACAATTCTAGCAAACCTGCCAGTAGGGATATTAGTCCCCTTTGGGTTCAGGTGTAACCTGTCCTTTCCTCAGAAGAGATCTCAATGAACCAGAAATCTGAAACCTGGCCCCATGCACCTCTTCAGCTGCACCATCTGCCAAATCATCTTACTTTTACCCTCAATGGCACATGGCACGGGCAGCAATCCAGGTCCTGCTTTTCAGCTTTCTGCCTAACTCCCTACATTCTCTCTTTAGGACTTCCTCCCTTTTCATACCTATGTTATTGTTACACATATGTACCATATCTTCAGACTGTCAACCCTACCCTTTTAGAAAGCCGTGGACCCAGTCTGAGACATCTCTGACCCTGCCACCTGGGAGGCAACTTAACATCTGGGTGTCTCTTTCACATCCACAGAATCTGTCTTCTGCTCCTATAATTTTGGAATCCCCCATCACTACTGCATTCCTCTTCTCTCACATCCCTTCTGAGCCACAGAGCTGGATTCAATGCCCGAGACTCGTTCACAATGGTGGATTGTCCATCCACCGATAGTATCCAAAGCAGTATGCTTATTATTGAGGGGAATGATCATGGGTACTCTGCATGCTCTGCCTGTTCCCTTTCCCTCTTCTGACTGTCTTCACTTTATGAAGACTGTATGTGAAAGGTACCTTGAAAATAAGATTATCTGTTTATCTATTCAGATCTTCATTGCAATAGTTTCCTTCATAATACAAGCCATCGGGATTTTAAAATCATTTAGCATGCCACAAAGTATTGCAACAAACACCATCTTATTAGTAGTTCCATTTGCTGCAGCAGTCCAGAACTTTATATGGTATTCAATAGATGCCAGCTGGTGACATCTGATATTTGAAGATTAATTAACCAAGCATTTTGGAGTATCCGGCTAGAAATGAAATTTGAAGCATTTCATGATTAGCATTAAGATGAGTGCACAATATCAAGCTTTCCACTGAAGCTTCAACTTCATTCAGGCCATGAGGTTGGGTGTCAGATTAATTTGAAAATTTACTTACAATTGGAATTTTATTTTGTAATTATCACCAAAATGAGAGAACTTACAATTGCATGCATTCTAAAAATAATGTGAAATGTATCAACTGTATACAAAACTGTGTTTATTGTCATATGTAGAAATACAGGTGCAACTAAAATGTACTTGTAGCAATATCACAGGCATACAAAAAAAACAAGAAAATCAGATTAGTATTAAATATTACTGACCACCTGCAAGTGAACTGCTACCTGGGAAAAGGATTTTCTTTCTATTCTTTAAATGTGTACATTCTAACTAACTGTTGTACCATAACTCCAGCTCTTAAATGGATCATGTCTCTCAGGATCTGTGTTCTGGTCCTCAATGTAGATTCTAAATGCATTTTTCTCCTCATTTCTTCTGGTGAATCTTTAGTTTTAATTCAGTAAAGAGGACTTGAACTGAAGTTGGCATTCAGGATGAAGTGATGCCATTTAAAGATCATAGTGTTGGGAGGAGTGTGACAGACAGCAGTTGATAGGAATTCAGCACTGCTGATGGGCACAGTGTCTTTCTGTTTGATAGAACTGCTTTTACACGGAAAACATCTGGTAAAGGATGGTTCCCTTATTTTTAGAAATGCAATAACTCTTATGAGCAAGTGTTTGGGGTGAATCTGCACAGCTACAGTTTTCAGAGATCTGCTTTCTGGTGTCACCTGCTTTTTAAATTCCATAATACGATCGGTTCACTGTAGCTTTCTGTGTTTCCTGCTTTACCACAGGCCACGAGGATACGTGTATCCTCTGTGGTTTGACCCATCTTTCACAAATATCACTTTTGTCATTTAATCATCTTACAGTCGCTGTCTCAGCAGTACCTTTTTCTTTCTCTTCCCTTTTCCTTGGTTTTCTTCTCTTTATAGGCTGTTCGTCTGTAACATTTCACAGTTCAAACAAAAGATCACCAAGCTGACATGTTAGTGCTGCCCTCTTTACATTCATGCTACATAGTTGTGGAGTTATCCAGCCCTTTCTGTTTTTAACTTAAGAAACATTGAAGTAATTATCTCATTGGGAGCACTATTATACATTTTATCAAGCAAAGAAAGGTGAGATTCTGGATAATTGAGCAGTTTGTGGTAATTAGTAATATTGCAATTAAAATTAATTGTCTTGAACTGTCCTAGACAATTAATGGAAAGGGTTCTCGGAATGGACCATATTGCTCATCTCAGTGCGGCAGTGCAGTTTTTAACTATTTGAGGAAGTGTTCGAAGACCAAGAGCTCAAAGTTCAAAGTACATTTATGTCACCATATACAACCGTGAGATTCATTTTCTTTCGGGCATACTCAATAACTCCTAATAGAATAATAACCATAACAACTAATGTACAGAAGATAACAACCTGTGCAAATACAAGAAGAAAGAAATAATAAGAAATGAACAATAAATCTCGAGAACATGAGATGAAGAGTCCTTGAAAGTGAGAACATTTCAAGGATGGGGCAAGTCAAGTTGAGTGAAGTTATCCCATTGGATTCAAGAGCCTGATGGTTGAGGGGTAATAACTGTTCCTGAACCTGGTGGTTTGAGTCCTGAGACTCCTGTACCTTCTTCCTGATGGCAGTAGCGATAAGAGGGCATGTCCTGGGTGATGTAAGTCCCTGATGATGGATGCTGTGTTCCTGCAACAGTGTTTTGTGCAGATATGTTCAATGGTGGGGAGGGCTTTACCTGTGATGGGGTGTATCCCCTACTTTTTGTAGGATTTTCCATTCAAGGGCATTGGTGTTCCATACCAGGCTGTGATGCAGCCAATCAACATACTCTCCACTACACATGTAGAGAAGTTTGTCAAAATTTTAGATGTAGTGCTGAATCTTTGCAAACTTGAAGGAAGTAGAGGCGCTGCCGTGCTTTCTTCATAATTGCACTTAAGTGCTGGGTCCAGGGCACGTTCTCCAAAAGCATAAAGGAATTGAAAGTTGCTGACCCTCTCCACCTCTGAACCTCTGATGAGGACTGTCTAATGAACCTCCGGTTTTCTTCTCTCAAAGTCAATAATCAGCTCCTTGGTCTCACTGACATTGAGTAAGAGGTTGTTGTTATGGCACCACTCAGCCAGATTTTCAATCTCCATGCAAGCAAGGAAATCAAGGCTCCAGTTGTACAAGGAGGTATTAAGGCCAAGGTCTTAAATCTTATTGATTAGTTTTGATGCTGCACACGGGTAGCAATGATCCTTATCCATCTGAGAGATTCTGGATTATTGACCACTTACAACAGGTACCTCAAGGCACTGGAAAAATAAATACCAAAGATAGAAAATCCTCCAAATCCATTAACAGGAATAAACAAAGTAACGTCAACAGCCTATAATGTTCATTAATCAAAATGTTGTATGTCCATCGAGAAGGGTTGCACGCTCTGGTAAGTAAAGCAGGATAAGTGAGTGATAAAGATTGCAGAACATTTAAAATGTAGTAGTTACAACATAATTAGCTTCTGATCAATAAAACTAGATGACTTCAAGATGAAGGTGTTGGATTAGGAATCAGTTATTTTCAATGGCACAAAGAATGCTTAATCCAGATTAGTTGGATGGAAGAAAATAGTTCAAATGGTGATTTATCAGTTGAAGGTATTTTATTATTATATTTATGAGTAGCAGGTTGGATAAGGAAGAGGCATCAAAGAATGATTTTCCTGGAATAAATAATTAGCTGGAAAGACATTTTAACAGGAGTTTATGATAAAAGTTGAAATGGACAATACTGAAGAAAACTGGAAAGTAATGAATTGGAATATAAGAGCAAAGTTGATGAGGCTGATATATGGTGAAGAAAGGAGAATGACAATCAACATATAGACATGTACTCACCAAGTAAATCCAAAAAATAAGATGGAGAAAAGAAAGTAGAAGGAGGTCATCAGAAAAACTAGGTATTTCATTTTGTACATGAAATTAAAGGAATTGTGAGGGTTTTCAGTTGGTATTTTAACAATGCTCTTGCAGACAGAATTGAAGTTAAGGCAGTAGGTTATCTCTAAGGAGGATGGTAAACTGCATTTGAAAGGAAAGTTGCTTAGTTCAACTGAAAGAAGAAAATTGTCAGGCTGAATGAAATACATTCCTGAGTACTTGGGGAGTTAGGGAGGAGATATCAGACGCACTAACTATAATTTTCCAAATATCTTTGCAAATTGAAATTGTGTCAGTGTACTGGAGGATGGCCAATGTTACAAGCCTGATCAAGGAAAGGGACTGAGCCTATAAACTATTGACCATTTTATTTTATCTGAGTAAAAGTGTGTTCTGTTTGACTAATTTTGTTCTAAACGAGAGAAGAATATAATACATATATGCTGTTCAATATTTTGCTAAAGTTTTGTGTAGGATATTGAAAAGATTTAGTCATATTTTTAATGGTGGAAGTGTGCTTGCTGGTATTGACTTAGCATTGATGTCCTATATTTTTGTTATTTAGAAACCATTTGGATTTGGACACTGAGGAATAACATTGAGAGTTAATAATAATATCAAATTTGAAACTGCCAAAATGAAAAGAATCTTAAAAACTTAGAGGATACAGAGTTGCTGGGTGGAAAGAGTTTACTGGTGCATTTAAATGTTGAGAAATCTGAAACAACAGGCTTTGTGGGTGGGAAGAAGGGTTGTACCATAATGAGTAAACAGCAGGCAAGTAGTATTATTAAGAGTTTTATGCAAGATAGATTACAGGTAGAAGAATAATCGAGTGACGATTTTACATAGAGGGACATTAAATAGATAAGCGAGGAGGCGTTAATCTCTAGAAAATGTGGGTTAGTTACAATTGAACATCTTGTCATTGAATTACAGGAAGAATATGAGAGCTAAGGGAAGGCTACAGTAAACTCACTTGAGTGATTGTTAGAGAGCTACAAAGAAAAGCTTGAAAATTTGACTGAGCAGAGATGTTCAGTTTTGAGATGATTTCCTGTAGGAAGGGAAACACCAATTAAGGCACGTGAATTTAGTAGTATTATGAAAAGAGTGAATGGGAAATTTGGAAGAAAATTTAACAATGCCAAGCAAGAGTTGGTAAAACAGAATACTTCAATGATTTGTAATTGTCATTCTGAAGGGAAAGGAAATTCCTAAACTTCTCCACAGTGAACTATTTCCAAATTCTTCAGCTTGCCCAGTTTTTATCTTCACATCTGGCTGTTGGGGGAAATGTATCAACTTTTTGCATATAACTCAAATGATCAGTTTTGACGCCTTTTCTTGGATCTGTTAGCCCCTATTTTGATTCTCAGCTATGTTTTCTTTTGCCTGGAACATGATCAATGTTCCAACTAATGCACAAGTGGCATCATAGCCTCCCCTGCTTAAGAAGCATTGACTGCATCCACACCAAAGTACCAATGCCCATGAGCGGAAAGCTTACTAAAAGCGGTGGATACAGCCAAGGCACTCCCTACCATTGAGCACATCTGCAAGGGGTGCTGCCACAAGCATCATTCATCTTCGAGGAACGCCACCTTCCAAGACGTGCTCTTTTCTCGCTGCTGCCACCGGGAAGGAGGTACAGAGGCCTTGGGTCACGCTCCAGCAGGTTCAGGAACAGGGCACCCTGCAGTGTTGTCATGCTTGCAGCACCAACAGACAGTATTGTGTAAAAGTCATAGGCACATATATGATGAGGGTGGGGTGCAGTGGGACAGGTGGCAGCGAAGGAATGCCAGTAGCCGAGTGTGATGCGGGTGCAGAAGCACCCAGCCCTAAGACACCAGGCAAGGTCACAATTCCAAACAATTGGTTTATGTCTCTCTGGTGCTTACCTTTTCGTTTTCCTTCCCCTTTTCCCAACCATGATTCCCCTCTCTCTGCCCCCTTCCCACTCTTAGTCTGCAATAGAGACCCATATCAGAATCAGGCTTATCATCACTTACATATGTCATGTAATTTGGTTTTTCATGGCATCGGTACAATGCAATGCATAAAATTACTGCAGTACTGTGCAAATGTCTCCGGCATGTCTCAGGCTTTTGCATGGCACTGTGGTACGATATTTGGAAGGAGGTAAAGGAGCCTTGGGTCCTCCACCACTAGGTTCGGGAACAGTTAATACTCTTCAATAGTCAGGTTCTTGAACCAGTGTAAATAACTTCACTTACCTCAACACTCACCGCCCACTGTTCAATAACCCTAGACATACTTTTTTTTTAAACTGTAGGAGGAAATCAGAGCATTGAAGGAAACCCACATAATTGTGGGGCAAACATAAAAATTCCTTACAGACAGCAACATGAATTGATCCCCAAACTAAAGTGTTGTGCTAACCATTATGCTATCATGCTGCCCCTCAAAATGTCTCAGTGAGGACACATGAAATAACATGAGGACATGAAGAATACAATTTAAAAGCATTATCTGTTTGATCTTCCACTGAAGATGAAAACTGTATTTTCATTCTGCTCCAGAAAACATCAGGTTGCCAATGTGCCCAATTGTTCAAATATCTCAGGACTGGTGTTCAGAGCTGCTGTGGCATCTTTTCTATGTCCTTAAAATGTCTAACCCAAGGGTCTCATCCTCATCATTCATTATTCCATCACATTTCTGAGCTTATATTTACTGTTGAAGTTCTGGAAAGTTTAATGACTACCTTTCCATCGATTGATGATTTTAACTTGAATTTTATTCTTTTCACAGCCTACAGGTTATCTGATACACAGGTTATCTTCTCCCCTATGTTCTTCTGTTTTTATTTTACTTTTTCCCTTGTGACTTAGATAGAAGCTAGGCCTTTGGATCAACACAACTCTCCAATCCAATCAATCTCATTCTCCCACTGTTTCCCTATAATTTATTCTCTCAGATATTTCCTTTGTCATCCACCAACTACACCACCAGCTTTCCGATCTTCATACCACTCAAATACCGTACACCAGAAGGTCACAGTAGCCAATTTACTGTGGGAGCAAGCCAGAGTATTGGGGAGAAATCCAATTGATTATGGGTCGAACATTCAAATTCCTCTAGGACGACACTGGTGGCCAAAGTTGAAGCTGGATTATTGGAGCTGTGAATCAGTTGCATAGCCTACAATGCCACTGAGCTGCCCCATTGACAGCAGCTTTCCGCAGCTTCCCATTTTGTGGTCCATTGGACTTAGCAGCCCTGCCATTCTGTTTCAGCCACTGTTTCCTCTACTGTTGTTTGTTTTTCTCTTTTGCATGGCTGATTATTCACAAAATCTAACTGGCTTTCCCTTATTGTTCATTTCTTTGTTCTGTCGCGCTACTACTCACTGGGTTGCATCCATTTTCACTTAAGTGCTGCAGATCCCAAGCAAAATGTATTGGAGTTGTGAAGTCTGTGGTAAAAGCAGAAAATCTACAATAAAAACTGGTCAGGCAGCATCTGTGAACAAAAACATAGAACAAGTACTTCAGATTCATCATAGTTTCAGAATCCTTTGAGCTATAAATTGTCCCTCATATCTTCTGTAGAATTCAAATCTCGCATCTCATCTACTATCAACATTCCTTCCATTTCCTTGATGCCATTGTTTTGAACTTAAAGGTCTTATTCTCATTTACAAATCTCTCCCTTAGTTTACTTTTGTCTTCTTGCAAGCTATCTCTGGTGGACTAGTTCACATCCCACCCTTTTGTTTGGTTCTTCTGGAATAAAATTGGTTGTTTTGCATGCCCGCAGTTTTAGAATTTTTGCTCTTTTGTGTTTCATCTTCTCATTTGCAAGTGTTTAGATCATCATCACAATATTCCGCATTTCCTCTGCTCCTGATCCTCCTTGCCTCGTTGTTTTACAGCTGAAAGTTGCTTAACTGAAGATTACACCACTTTGTGCATATTCTGGACTTCGTAGCACCCTTTGAGAAATAAAATTCGGCTGAAGTGAGAAATGTATATTTACTCATGAAGTTGTTCTTTGCATGGATTCGCAGGACCTTCTAGGCTTTATCCAGGCGCTCTTGGTGAGAGATTGCTAGCAATTTCTGTGAGAGCATATGAACAGCATGAATATCCAAGTCTGAAGTGCGGATTAATTATTCTTGTGGGCTGAAGGAAAAGCAGATGAAGATTTAATTCCTTGCCTCCCTAATACAAGAGTGAACATGGTCAACAGCAGCTTGGAATTATCCTAAATCTAGGTGGATCATAACTTTCACGGGTAATGCCATTAATGAACACTTCTGGGGTGGTGTTTGTGGGTATAGGACAGAGCAGACAAAGAATTCAGTCCGAATGTTGGCCATTTAACTAGCATAGTATTGGGGAGATGGGATGTAAAATATGGATGTTCTATGAGTAACAATCTTTGACACTGAAGTGCTTGAGCCATTGAAAATTTGCTGAGAATTCAGAAATTGAATGTATTAATGTGTGTTAAGATATTCAGGAATATTGAACTGCAGAGTTCAATTTTATGCATATGACTATCTGGCCTTGGTATCTTAATATAAACATATAAAGTATGCATAATTTCATGAGTAACATACATAAAATGCTGAAGGAACTCTGCAGGTCAGGCAGCATCCATGAGGAGAATATGCAGTCAATGTTATGCTGAGATCCTTCATTAGGACAGATCAGCCAGCTCTGTTAGCCCGAAACATTGACTGTTTATTCCCCTCCGTTTATACTGCCTGACTTGCTGAAGCCCTCCAGCAATTTGTGTATGTCGCTCAAGATGTCTGACATCTGCAGAATCTTTTGTGTACAAGGAAAATAGGAGTAGGAGTTCGGTAGGATTATGGCTGGGAAATAATTTGGGTAAAAATTTAATGCTGGTGATTTGGGAGTCTGTGACCTGGGCGCTTGAGTCAGGTTGGGATTTTTCAAGTGTTGAATGGCTCTGCATGAACGATGGGTTGGATCAGGTAATCGGGTTTGGAGAGTTGATGTCAATTAGTTTTGGTGGTTGTTAAGTGATAGTGTTGAGGAAAGGGTAAGCACTACATTGGGTCCTCAGGAAAACAGTTAGGAAATTAAATTGGGGAAGATATAAATAATTTATTGTCACCCTGGCAGGTGGTCCCTTGATTTTGTAGACTGCAGTTGCTGGATTCTGGAGCAACAAACAAACTGCTGAAGGAACTGCAGGAGTTTCTCAGAAATGTTGTTTCTTTTGCCCCATTATATGATTTTGCTGCAATGCAAAATGCAGTGAAAATTACCCAGGTTGAAAATGCTAGTAGCAGCTGTGCTCGAGATGTCCTCCATCTCCTGTGTAAACTAATTTTCCTCACGCTGCTCTAAAGTAACATAACCTGGAGAATGACCATGCTACGAATTTCTGGGCATCCGTGTGGAAGCCCGCTGATTGTGCTAGTGCACCTCAACCAGGAAAAGTATGGTCTACTACGTAGAGTGGTTCGAGATGACCTGGAGATGGTTGTGATTTTGTTCTACTCTGGGTGGGCTGGGGTTCAGGTGGAGGGAATCAATCGCCTTGCATGCAGTGCTAGGGGGAAAATGTTGGTTTGCTTTGAGATCACAATTTTAGGCTTATGTTATCAATTTATCAATATTTGATGCTAAACCAGCAGTGTTGAACCCTGAAATGCCTGACATTTTGTTTACCTTAAGTAAACTAGATTTCTTTAGTGGGCCCTGTCTGTTACAAGTACCTGTGTTCGATTGACTGTTTCTCCCTCAGAATTCTATGTGTCACTGTCTTTGTCATGCAGAGATATACTGTATCTATGGGCCCTGTTTCTTATCTTCAACCTGGTAACCTGTCTTTCACCTGGTTTCACTTATCACTTGTCTGTTTGTACTCCTTCCCCCTCCCCCTCCCCCTCCACCCACCTTATTTATGGCTTCTTCCCCTCCCTTTCCAGTCCTGATGAAGGGTCTCAGCCCGAATCATCAGTTCTTTATTCTTTTCCATAGATGCTACTTAACCTGCTGAGTTCCTCCTGCATTTTGTGTATGTTGCTCTGGAATTCCAGCATCTGCCGAATCTCTTGTGTTTTAAGATTTCTTTAGTAGTTTGCACATTCAGATGGATGTCATGTGATTTGACTTCATTTACAAGTGGCAAATGTTACTGTTGCTTTGCAAAAATGTTCTCTGTTAAAACATTTGGCTATGGATATATCTGTGACAGGCTAGCCTCCCTTGGTAATGGGTCTGATTTTGTGCCATTAAAAGTTGTGGTTTCAGGAGCTTTTCAAGTAATAAAAAACATCTGCAGTATGTTATTTTTCCTTCAGTTTTGAAGATGAATTCAGGGTCATAGACTAGATAACAGTCTGAAGGACAAAGAGATTATCTGTTTTATATCAAGTTCAGTGAATTGCGGGGGACCTGTTTTGTGGCGAGTTCATTCCATCATAATCACTCCCCCTGCTCTTTCATGGTCAAGTTCAGGAAGGGAGCTGTTGAGCGGCTGGAAACTTTCAGAAGGGGTTAGTGGACTGATAGGCCAGTTGCCTTGTCTCGAGATTTCTGGATTGTGGGAAAGTTCGAATATGCTGCTATTTTCTATCTGTTATCAGGATGCTTATCATGGAACTCTTGTCTGCATACTTGGCTGGTTAGTCCGTGCATCGAGTTCTGGCAAAGTGTGCTTTATTTTGTTTTAGTGATTAAACTAGAATAGTTAAGGACAGTTAAATATTAAAAGACTAATGTTGGAAGATTTTATGTGACTTTTCGTAACCAAGTGAGAATAATTATGAAAATATCAGACAACTCAAAAGATGTTTAATCTAATATGGATAACTCTACCTATGTAATGAAATAAAGTGTAATTGCAACCACACTTGGTCTCGTTACATAGGGGGAGTTGTTCAGTTTATATTGAAAGTTTTTGCTTTTATTAATTGAAAAATGGAATTGGGCTTAAATGAGTTAGTTAAAATTTACTTGTTTACTTCCAGTCTTTGGCTCAGTGTCAAACCATCTTGCACTGGTGCAATTTTTTAGGCAAGATTTGTATTTCATAATATTGTAAACCCATAGGATTTGAAGCAATTAATCAATCAACTTCTGACCTTCTCTGTCTGTGAAGATTGGCATTCATCTGGGCCACATCTTTCAGGTGGTCCTCTGAAAGTCTGTAAATGCATTTTCTGCTACATGGTCAGTATCATGATTGTATGCAGAATGATGGATATCTCAATAGCATTGGATCTCA
Organism: Hypanus sabinus; assembly: GCF_030144855.1. NCBI lineage: Eukaryota > Metazoa > Chordata > Chondrichthyes > Myliobatiformes > Dasyatidae > Hypanus > Hypanus sabinus. Next base: position 50,081,447 of record NC_082722.1, read on the forward strand.
TCAGAAAAGCATGTTGTATACGATTGATTAATTAATTGAAGTAACTTGCTCCTCAGCTCTGGTTCTCTTCTGGAATGAGTCATGCCAGTCATACCTGTCTTCCTTTTGATTTTGAAGTCAGCTTAATTTGTAGCTCTTTTGAAATTAAGCAATCAAGCAATAATTTGTGAGAGTCTTCATGATAAATCTCAATCCTCTTACCACAGCAAATTATGGCATTCTAATTCACAAGCCAACTTTACAATTATTTTCTCTTTTTTTAGATTGTATAAATGGAACCAAGTTGCTTTCAATGCATATTGCATTGACTTTGGTTTCAGTGTGATTTTATATTCAGTCCCCTGGGATTACAGAACTTTTAACATTTAAAAGTTCATTAGTATTTTTTTAAATCCAGTTTGGTTAACAGTTCAATTACTTATCTTGCAGTTAACTCTGATTCATGACGAGCCTTTCCAAGTTTTGTCAGTGTAAGTTAATGTATATCATTGTGGACCTAACTATTCAAAAGTCATCATATGTGCCACTAACTGCATTCAGCATGATGCTGGAGATCTAACATCTTGTTTGTAACATAAGGGTTTTTTTTCATGTCCAACAAAAACACTGTTAATCTAACTCTAAAATATCACTCTAGCATTTCTTTCTATAGTATGTAACATTGGACAGAGCTTTTAGAAGCAGTAGAAATCTGACAAACTGAGAATAAAATTGGACTTGATATGTGAGTGTTTATTTAAGGCTTTGTAGATTGCAAAAAGATGTGAAAATTAGTGAATTGTAATGGTTGTGCACGTGACTTATAAAAGTGACTACACCCGAACCAGTTACATGACCAGCTATTTTAGATGTGTTTATTCTTGCATAGAACTGTTTCGTAAGGAATAGATCCTTTTGCTGACTGTGTTGTGCCAACCTTTTAATTTGCTTCAAAATCAAACTGACCCTTCCCTCTCACATAGCCTTCCATCTTTCTTTCATCCATCTAAGAATCTCTTAAATACCCCTAAAGTATCTACCTTTACCACTACCCCAGCAGTGTGTTACACGCACACACTCTGTACAATAAAAAAAATCCCTGCCCTGATTCTTTCCTCCATTCACCGTAAAAGTATGTCCTCTCATATTAGGATATTAGGAATCTACCTGTTCCCTTTCCCTCTCCTGAATCACCCAGCTACCTATCCCCTACAACTCCCTATAGCTGCTATCTATTAGCTCCTCATTCTCCCGAATGATCCAGAGGTCAGCTAGCTCCTGTCTCGATCTGCAGCTCGATGTGGTGCCCTCTAGGGCTCTGAAGATCACCCTGACTTCCCACATCATACAGGAGGAGCACACCGCTGCCCTGCATGCCTTTCTCACTGCCTTACCTGCTCAATAGTAGAGGAAGAAAGAGAAATGCACCAGAAGCTCATCTTGGCCTCTGTCTCTGTGCTGAATCCTCTTGAGCCAAAGCCTCAGTTTTCCGCTCTAACCCTGTCTATTATGGCCACTCTCACAATGTCTCCTTCACTTAAGCCTAACTTCTTGCTGGCCCAAGTGAAACTCGCACATGAGACTTGCCATTTTCAATGTCAGTCTCATTTATCTGCCCCTTTCTAGTATAATAAGGGCAATGCTGTTGCATAGTGGTTAGCACAACGCTTTACAGTGCCAGCAACACAGGTTCAATACCCGCTGTTGCCTGTGAGGAGTTTGAACATCCTCTCTTTGACCGCGCGGGTTTTCTCCAGGTTTCCTTCCACAGTCCAAAGACATACCGGTCAGTAGGTTAACTGGTCATTGTCAGTTGCTCCATGATCAGGTTAGGATTAAGTCTGGGGGTTGCTGGGCAGAAGGCCCAGAGTGACCTACTCCATGCGGCATCTGAATAAAAATAAATAAAGAAATCAATACAGTGGATTCTAGTAAAATGGGACACATCAGGACCAGTTCATTTTGGTCCATTTAAGCAGCTGCCCCAATTAGCCAAAGTTTCATGGAAATAGTTAAAAAGGTATAAAAGACAAACTCTATAATGAATTATGTATTTAAATGAAATGAGAACAAGTAAGAACACAACCAACAGTACCACAGTGTTATTGTTAAAAAAATTGCGTATTAGTTTCTAATAGTTATCAACGGAGGAATGCATCTAGTATACATAATAAACAAATTCAACGCAGGCACCTAGACTGCTTTTGTACAAAGCTGTTTACTGAATGACATCCTCCAAGTTTTTAATTTTCATTGTAACATTCAAGATGATTATCGATAACGTCAAATTCTTTGTAGTGCCTAACTTGTTGAAGTAGTGGAATCATTTCATTTTCACTCCCGGCTGTTTCTGGCATCTCAAAGCTTGAATGCTTGAAACTGCAGTGAACAAAACAGTTTGAATTGTCTTATGTCTTGACAGCTATCGGTGATTGAAGTCACTGTGTTCTTTAACACAAACATATACAACTGATGCTACTTGGAAGCTGCTCGCTATAAGCACGGTGTAGCATCTAACAACCACACAAGTGTGCGAGACTGATTCCAGTTAAAACCTGTTCAGCAAGTCTGCTGCCCCAGTTCAGTGTCCCAAATAAACAAAGGCAATCCCAGCAATTTTTTCAATTTGTTTTTGTTCTTTAAGAGTTGTTGCAAATAAGTTGTCCCAATTAACTGATGGCCCAGTAAACCAGAATCCACCGTATTTTAATATTGAAGCTTTTGTGTATATTTTTTCAATCTGATAAAAAGCAAAAATGCATATTTTCCTACTATCAGGATTGTCAGCTTACCCAATCCAAATATATAGATTCATATTGTCACATTCTTTATGATGATGGTATATATAAATATAACCTTTTGATCTATTTTATAATAAACTGGTAGGAAATGCAAGGCAGGTTCTTATCTACCTGAAAAATAAGCTGACTTTTGAACTGTAAACTCTGAAATAAACGTGCATTTTATGTCAGTCTGGTGGAAAGCCAATGCCAATAGAAAACAAGGGGGCAGAAGTGGAACTGTTATACATAAATTCAGAGGAATTTGCATATTCTCTTCTGCTTCTATTTGCTTTAATCTACCTGAAAACTCATGGTGAATAAACATTTCCGAAGTACTGAATAGTGAAAATTTCTCTTTCTTTGAAGATGGAAATATATTTTAGCAAATGTATCCCTTTACTATGAAGCAAGCTCTGTATTTAACCATTGATGTGTCTTGTCACATTTCATCACTCTGCTTAAAAACCTTCTTCATCTGTTGGCAACATTTCACATAACTCTCTTTGTATCCCAAGTTTTGAGAGGTAGCCGCAAGTTTATGTACAGCATTAAATATATTGATAAATTGTTCTGTTCAAAAAGCAACCCATCTGCTGGAGCAGGATTGTTTGTTGCTCGAGATTCAGCATCTGAGGTTTTTTGTGTCTCCATTTTATTTTCAAGCTTTCCTTTAACCAACTGCTTTGAAGACAGACATAAATACTGATCAAGACATCATTATAATTTCAATGGTGAAGTTGATTTGTGGTGGAGCTTATTGAACATTGAGCAACAGTTTTGTTCTTTTGTTAGAGTAAAAGATTAATTGTCAAACATTTTTATTGAATTCCTGTATCACTTATCCACAGTATTCCATGAAGATCATATTTTGGGAAAATTGAGAGAAACGTGAATGAAGTGAAGGAAGATTTTTAATAACTTAATTGGTGTATTCTATTTGTACAATCCGTTTCACCATAAACCAATGTAGAATCAATAGGGTAATAATTTTAGTAACTTGCAAATAGTATTGTTTTGGAAGGTTAGGCCGCTCTTGTTTAATTTCCTTGCCTTTTCATGGACACTAGCTGCTTTTGAATTGCTGAAGTGTGTTCACATATTCATGGCATGATAAAAAGCTGTCACTAGGTAAGGGACTTGGTTAAAATGGATACAGATTTAAGAATGAAATAGACTGCCTGATGCTTTCTGTGAAAATTATGTATTTTTGATCCAGATCAGGGGTTCCCAACCTGGGGTCCACAGACACCTTGCCTAATGGTATTGGTCCATGGCATAAAACAGGTTGGGAACCCCTAATCTAGATGAACACCGTGAATTCAAAAATGAAATCTGACGAGCAAAATTCATGTAAAAAGCAATTGAGCAACCAAATATGACTTGGTAGCCAAGGATCAATTCACATTGTAATTGTGTACAGTTAAATTCACTGCAGAAAAATATTATACTTTGGAAGAAATAATGGTAATAATTAGATGAAAAGTATTAAACTGATGATGTACCTCCAGTGGAAGGAGTATGTCACTATGTTAATCAAGGTGAAGCCTGCCTATTCAAAGTTTAAAGCTTACTTAAACAGACAAATTATGTGTAGTCCCCAGTATTTATATTGAGCCTTTTGGATAGTTCAAGATTTTGTAAGATAATGTTGTGTGGGAAGGCTGACCAGAGGGACAACTTAGCAAAGCATTTCACATTTAAAAATAGCAATACAAAGGAGAGTTTAATTGAGCTATACAAGGTATACAAATTGAGTAGTGGAAATAGATCTGGAGAAATATTTGGTTTAACCATGATGAAAAAATATTGCCCCTCAGGAAATTTGGCAGCAAACTAATTAATTAATCTGTACAAATTTTGATTTGTATTTAATTTGTAAGCATGAAAGCACTATTCAAAATTTCTTTAGGAATGGATGCCATTATTTTATTTGTATAACTATAGAACACATTTTATCAGATTTGAAAGAGCTTAAATATTTTGTGAAAAATAACAGAAATAAGGCCCCGCAGCTTTTAATCCGTAAACTGAATGAAACCTTTTTGATTTGTTAAAGTCAGATTAGTTTTTGTAATTTTCCTCTGAATAAAATTAGAAAATTAGGTAAATTTCAGTAAATTAGATGCTCTCTTCTCAAATTCTGTGCAAAATCAATTAAACAACAAAATTTTAAGCGTCTTTGTATATGATGTCACAAAATAATTGCACAGTTATATTGGGCTGGTCACAATACGTCAGTATAATTAGGAATGCTGAGTGATTATGGAAAAATCACAGTTAATTGATATTATCCATGGTTTTAAATACAATGATAATGGAGTAACAGCGCAGATTGTCTTGAAAGGATAGTGTGTGGTGAAGAATGTGTTTGGGAGGGGTTGCATAGGAGAAGGAAAGGGCATATAGTGGAGGGAAGGAAGAGAAGGAGAGAGCTGGAGGAAGAGAGGGGTAGGAGAGCATGGGGGTTGAAGAAGGAAGAGAAGCTTGTAACGATGTGTGTGAGTGTGTTCACTACCTCTTGAGTATCCACTTTTGACCTGCTCCTGGTCTTAACTGTTTTCACCTGCTTGCTCTCTAAGCCGCCTTGCAATTTCCTTTCACTTTTAAGACTTGAGCTTTATTGTTAGATAGGCACCAAAGTGTACTGGCTGAGCCAATGTTCTTACAAGTATGCCTTTGTCATCTTCTGTTTGTAAGGGTTGAAGGTAGATAGAAAAAAAAGTTTTATGCTGAACTCTCCCTAACATCACATCTTGATTTGAGGCTATTTCCCAAAATTCAGGGGAGCAGGGAGGGGTGTGTTATGTAACCATCTGGCTTCAGACACCTCGGGGCATTTGCACTGGAATAAAGGGAAAATTATTTTAAGGCTTCTTTAAAAATACTCATATCTTCAATAAAGAAAGAAACATCTTGAGCATTTCAACAGCCTTATCAATAGTCCTGCCAACATGAAAGATTTCCTGGCTCTGCATTCTTAATTTTCTGTGTCCTTGCAACCCTTTAAAAATTGAGCACTTTTCAAGTTATATTGCCTCTCTTAATTTTTCCTTACAAAATGTTTTACTTCATTACTTCATGCTCCTCTTTTGTCATGCTTTGTTTGCTGTGTGTACACACAATTCACCAGTCCATTGTCTTGCTGTTTGCTACATTTCAGCAAACACAAAATTAGTGTAATCATGCCCCTTATGCAGTCCTGTGCATAAATCTTAGGCACAAATGTATACATTTGATGACGTGTGAGTGACGATAAACCTGATTCTGATATGGGTGTTTATTGGGAAGAGGGCAAGGAGAGGGGAAGAAACAGGAAACACTGCAGAGACATTCTGTAATGATTAATAAACCAATTGTTTGAAAACAAATTACCTTACCTGGTGTCTCTGGGCTAGGTGTATCTGCACCCACACCATCTCCCCACCCCAACACTCCTTGTCTGCTACCCATCCTGGGTATATATCCACAATATTATATATATACCATAGTATACAGGAGTGGAATCAGGCCATTTGGCCCATCGAATCTGCTCCACTATTTGATCATAGCTGATTTATTATTCCCTCTCAGCCCCAGCCTTGTGCCTTCATAACTTTTGAACCTCTTACTTGTCAAAAACCTATCGACCTCCACTTTAAATTGATAGATATAGATAAAAATGGAAAGAGCACTTTCCGAAACTGATCATTCATCCAATAACCATTCACTGTGATCCTCTGCTTAGCCAGTTTATACATTATCCATTTTCCTATGTAATTTGCTTCAAATATCTATTTGGAGATGCAGTGATGCATTTTAACACCATTTTAAAAATGCACTTCTTGTACAGGCTGTATATATAAACAGATTATAGAGTCGCAGAACATGGAAACGGGCCCTTTGTCCAACTCGTATATACTGACCAAGATGTCTATCTCAGCCAGTCCCATTTGTCTGTATTTGGCTGATCTCCATCTAAGCCTTTTCCATTCATGTGCCTTTTCAAAGGTTGTTTAAAAACTGTAATTGTACCACCTCTAAAGCTTCCTCTAGTGACTCATTCCATATCCCCACCACCCTCAGAGTGAAAATTATTTAAAAGTCTTTCTCCTTTTACTTTAAACCAGTGGCCTGTAGTTTTAGACTCGCCTATCTTGGGTAAAGTACTGTGGCCATCCACCTTATCTACACCCCACATGATTTTATATACTGTACCTTGATAAGGTCACCTCTCAACTTCTCATGTCCCAGCTTGTTAAGCTTCTTGTTGGAACTCAAACCCCCAGACCTGGTAATACCCTGCCACACAGCGTCCTTCCTATTGCTGGGTGAACAGAATAGTGCACAGTACTCCAGGAGTGATCTTGTTGATTGTGCAATTCTAACATGGCATCCCAATTTCTGTATTCAGTGTCCTAATTGATAAGGGCCAGTATGCCAAATGCCTTTATTAACCACCCTGTCTCCTGCGTTGTCAAGTTCACAGAAATGTCTACCTATAGGTCTCTGACGCGGTCATTGAATACCAAACATTGTATTTTTTTTGTCTTGTTTTATGTTCTTCCACCAGTAAAAGCCATCTGTTCCTATGAATTCCTTCCCTTTTTCGTAACGTACAGTGTCATGATAAGTCTTGATAAAGTAAATATGGTGTGGATATTTCCTCTCGTGCAAGAATTTCATTTCAGAGTTCACTATTCAAAAAAAAAACCTAAGGAATCGTTCATTTAAGGCAGATGATGTGTCATTTATCTTTGGAGCTACGTGTCAGTGGTGCTCTTCTCAAACAGCAGCAGAAGCGCAGTCTTTGAATGGGTTTAAGGCAGATGTACTTGATGAGCAAAGAGGAGGAAAGTCATAGAGTGCAGGTGGAAGTGAACAGCTGAAGTTAGAAACTGTCAGCCATGATCTTATTGAACAGTGGAGCAGGCTAAAGGAGTGGGGTGGAGAGGTATATTTTAATTCTTTCTTTGTACGCTATACCAGGAAGGAATGATGTACTGAAGGCAAAATTTTGCTTTCATTGGAAAACTTAGTTCATTTTTAAGAAGGGAAGATGTTATTCCTATCAAAGAAAGGACAAAATGGCTACCTTAAATTACTTACGATTACATTGTTCTTTGTTAGCCTGGGTATGGTGATAGAACAGTTGTTACAATCTGTATATTTGGCTGTCTGAATTATGACCATTACTGCACTATCAAATCTGTATGAACCTAGTAAATTACTGCTGTGAAGCTGCAATTGTAAGCTTATTATTTCAATTTAGTAGATGTTTTCTGGGGAAAAAAATGACTTAATTGTCATTTTTCCTGAAAGATCATTAACAGCTTTTCCCTCAGAAAATTCACAATTTCTGCCCATTAACGAGTTAATTTTTAAGAAGAGATTTGCTATTGGCTAAGATTATATTTTTTAGATTATTTCTTCCTAAAATATTTCCTTTCCATTTAGAATTGTTAATTTTGACTAATTCTATTCTTGATCCTAAGACCTTTTTGAATTGCAATTACATTGATCTTAAATTATAAATTTTGGGGAGGTGTTTTAGAAAGGGCATTTTATCATTAAGTTGTCCTTTTGCAAAAATACTCCATCTTGCGTTGTAAAGAAATCTGCAGATGCCTCCGCTCAGTGATGCAATATTTTTTTAAAGCATGAAAAGAGTTGATGAAATTCCACTATCAGTCCTGAACCAATATGCAAAATATCTTGATGGAAATCAAATAGCTATTATGTTTTCATTTCCATTCCTGCGTATTTGCTTAATGAAGAATAGAAAGATCAGACTGGTTGGCCGTGCCTGTTCGACTTGATAACCAAGCAAGGCTTCCAGCAATCCACAGAAATGATGCCACTAGTCAAATCAGTCTTTAAGTGCTGGCTTAATTTTATCTGGGAAACATGGAGCTGTGAAGCTCTGGAAGGAAAGATGAGCCTATTGCTGTTTCATTTGCACAGGATGGCTCTTTATCAGCTGCCAATTGTTTCAGAATATTATCAGGCATTCTTTTAATTGGAGTCGAGCTGAAATTAGTAGAATTAGAAAAATTACCTTCTCTTGCTTGGAGCCTCATTATTCATGGATATTGTTGTGTGCTATGTAGAGATTACCAGCTGTTTTGTTCTCTTGCTGTAAATATATATGCCTGCAGATACTGAGCTAAAGACAACAAATTAAAGCAAAAAAAAAGTTCAATAATAGAGAAAAAGTAGTTCTGAATCCTTTGAAGTTCAAGTTAAGTATAGACTTTGGAAAATTGCATTCGTATGTTCATGATTTAAATATAATTAAAAATGGATTTTTAACTTGTCATTTAAAATTTTCTTCATATTTATTTGAATTGAGCTCCAATTTAGAGAGAGTGCTTTTGCATTAAGGGGTATTTGGAAAATAGAGTCTATTCCATTACTGGATATGTAACTAAAGGCAGTTGGACTGTGACGCATTGCGGTGTAATTCCCAGATATTTGCAGTCCCTGCAGGAAAAGCAAACATTGTCCAAAGTGACGAAACTCCTGTAGAAATACAGCAGTCGCAAATACATAGAAGCCTTTGGTAAAGTTGTATTCTGGGTCAACAGACACTGGTTATCATATCCTTATTCAGAAGCATTTAACGAGAAGTTCAGATACATTGTAATTTCCCGCATTACGCTATTGAAAATTTAAATTGGCCGGAGTCAGTCAGTCATGACTAATATCTGTGTCATTTTATGTCAGTAGAAACTTGTGTAGCCTTTTCTAGAATTGGGTCACCCCTTGCTCAAAATTCCTGCAGCCGACGTGCATGGAAGTTATCATTGCTCCTTTTGGAGTGTTGCAGGAGAATTTGGCTCAAGCTATTCCAGGAACAACTGTTGCAGTATAGTTCCAAGACAAACATGTTTTAGAAACAGAATGCTAGACTGAGATCCATGCTTAAATTTGATCCTTTAGGCCTTCCCATTACTTACTATTTTTCCTGCATCCCATGCTTGCTGATCCTCATTCACTTACCTGACCTAGTGCTGATCTCAGCCAGTTACCTGATCAATGATCTCAGGCCCCAGATTGCATCATGTATATCACATGCCAACCTAATCAGCCACTCCCACGTACCCACCGCTACGCATTCCATATCTACCCCCATCTATTTCTGACCCAAGTCCCTAAGTCCCACCACCCAGTACTTGGCCTTTGGTTGCTGTCCTGTCTTCAAAGAACCCCCAGACTTTGCCTAGATCAGTTCCCAGTCTATAGCGGAAACTCTCAGAGCTCACCTGCTGAGATGACCATCTTCTGCTCCATTTTTAGTCTGGGAGAACTTCTATGTAATTGAAGCAATGGTAAGATTGCAAATAATTTTGCTGTTTTTGCATTTGTTTCTTTTAACAGCTGGAAAATATAAATGAAGAAAGGTGGGGAGGGGTGTGAATAACAATATAAAATATTAAATACAGAATATATATTAAGCGGTACACTGGGAGGTTGACCTGATAATTCCTGATACTGGCTGGTTCTAGGAATTGTGGGTAACTTTGATTTTGTTAGCCTGCTGCTCAAATTGATATCATAACCTAAAAACAAGATTTGGATTCATGTTGATTTGGCACAGAAGTTGTAAATCTGGAGTGTTGTATTGATGCAACAGGACGTTAATAAAAGTTAAGTTTCTGACTGGTAGGAGAAAAAATTTCTGAATGCGTCATTAAACCTTGAAACATACTGTCGGGAAAATGGAAGCAAAAACCATCATCATTTAAAATTATAATAAGTGCCATGATTAGAACAACGGGGGTTATGAGCAACCAAAGAAACTACAAGATGTGCTTTATTTGAATGGATGGATGAAAATCTTTTGAATGAAGATATTTGATATCTGCCATTTTTTGAGTTGCAGTCTTTAGATCTGGCCACTAGAAGACAAAGCAACATACTCATTCAGTTAACTTTCCAGATAGGCTCTGGGAGTTTTAATCATTCTTCAATGAAATTCTTTTGTATTGGATCCTGATGTGCAGTGCTGTTGTCATGATTAGGTTGTGTTTAGATAGTCAGGTGACATTTGTCAAACCAATGAAAATGAATCAATACTGATCTTCTCATTATTCAGCATAATGGAAATTAGAAGGCCAGATGATGAACAGGAGCACACAGACGCAGTTGTGTTTGCATGGAATGATGAGGTGATAATAGTAAATGATCTAAATTATGTGATGGAGTTTGGGAGGGGTTGAGTGCAAGTGGCAGGCACTGGTAGGAAAGGGTGCTGGGGAGACTGGTGACCCCAATGTTTGGAATACGTTACTGGTAATTCAGTTTTAGTTAAAGGCAAAGACGGGGTCCAGAGAGGTAGTGTCATTACCATTCACATGATAGCTGAAGCACAGTAAACCAAGTGTAAAATTTTAATTTTGAGGACAGTGAAATTACCTTTGTTGATTAGTATGCATTTTACAGTTTGATGTGTCCTAATTCTTACTCTGCAAATTGTAAATTTGCCTGACAATAAAAATGAAAGAATTATTATGTATCATCTCATGTCAATACACATCTGCCAGAGACTCACAATGCAGCTTTAGCACAAAAAAAATGAGTGAATAAATCTCGTGACCAGGATACTAACACTGCACTACTTGGGAGTGGACTGGTCTATTTTTATACGCTACTCAACCAACTGAGTGAAATTAGATCAGGAAGAGATTCCCCCCCCCCCTAATATTTTGAGATCAAACCATATGGTTAATATTTGAGTTTAATGCAAATAGATACCAATGCATTGATCTTACACTATTACACTAGAATCATATCAGGTTCTTTGAACAATTCTCTCCCTATTGGTCAGTGATGAGAAATATGAGTTTTTAATAAGTGTAAGCCAACAACTGATACTGCTACCTTGAACTTTCTTTATCTGTTCTGCAGCAGGAAAAGATTGCTTCCATATTTAGTACATGAGATTTTCTTCATATTTAACATATGTTTTTAATAAAACACAGGTGGGAATTCATTACAAGTTAATTTGGTATTGTTTTCCCTCGTGAAAATTTGGAATGTATGTAGTGGGTAACTCAATGAGCCAATATCCAATGTTATTTAGACCTCATCAAACATTATCAGGCCCTATTCTCTATTAAAACTGTTTAATGTTCCAGAAACACCCTGGAAGGTGAAAAACCCTTGGCAAAATTTCTCTACTCTTCATTATCTTAAATTTATTTTAAATGTCCTTTCTCCTCTTGCATAATTTCTCCTCTTGTAAGATATTGGCTGCCTTTGTCACCGCCCCCCCCCCCCCCAGCCCAGCAAATTCTCTACCCAGCAAGCAAGATTTCTTTGGCATCACCCAACCTCCACATATTTTACACCCCTTTCTCTCTTTCTATCTTCTTTACCAAATCCATTTTTGTACCGAGGTCCCTATTCCCACCAAACTAATGAAGATGCAGTTTCTACGTCAGCTGACACTGTGAGTGATTCTGTGTAGTTCAACTTTTCAGAAATCCACCATCGTTATACTATCCACGTTGCTTCAAAACTTTATTTTCAGGCCTTCTGTTTTAACAAATTGCCACACTCCCTCTCCTTCTCTAGAGATATCAAATAATGTTACTCTACAAATCCATGTTCCCTGAGCTCCGTGCTCTGATCCTGCTTTACTCTCCATCTCAAGCACTTCTTGTACATAGGCCTTGTCTTTGGCCCAACCCACTGATTGTTTAAACTCTCACTTAAGCTTTTGCTCCCCTCCTAATTTAATCATTTTGATGCTCTGCTGGTAATCATCCATTCCTCATTCTACATTCAGAACAAGTGCTCTTTGTTCATTTGTGGCTCATTCGCCATTCCTATGCTTGCTGATCTAAAGTGACTCGTGTTGGATCAACTCAACATATTTATCATGTTTCAGTCCTCCTGTGGCCTCGCCCTCTGCCCATCTCCCTAATTTCTTTAACTTCCAGTCCTTCTGGAGGACTTAAGGGTCCTGTTCTGAAATTTTGTTTCTCAACATTGCTTTCCATCACAGATGGTCTTCTCTTCTCTCCACTGTATCTCATTATCTTGCCCCCTTCTTCTCTCTCAACTGATCTATCCTCGTTACCACCCAAGGGGTTGACAAGCTACTTACTTAGAGGAGACAATGAGCATATTTATTATGTTAGTGTTGACCAGCAGTTTTATGGGATGTGAGTCTCTGGTTACTGCCATATACTTCTGCTGGATCTTGCTTGACAGAAACATAGAAATCTACAGAACATTTTGCAAGCTGTGTAACTTATTCTAGAAACTGCCTAGAATTACCCTACCATTTTGCCCTCTATTTTTCTAAGCTCCATGTACCTATCCAAGAGGATCTTAAAAGACCCTATTGTATCCACCTCTACCACCATCACCGGCAGTGCATTCCACGCACCCACCACTCTTTGCATGGAATAACTTACCCCTGACATCCCTCTTGTACCTACTTCCAAGCACCCCATTGTGTTAGCCATTTCTGCCCTGGGGGGTAAAAGCCTCTAGCTATCCACACGATCAATGCCTCTCTTGTACACCTCTTATCAGGTCACCTCATGGAGAGTGGGGGGGGGGGGGGCTACTGCACAGGACTGAAAGAAGCCACAGAGGGTCGTACATTTAATCAGCATCTTGGTACTAGCCTACAAAATACCTAGGACGTGTTCAAGGAGCAGTGTCTTAGAAAGGAAGCGTCCATTATTAAGGACCTCCAGCACCCAGGGCATGCCCTGTTACCATAGGGTAGGAGGTACAGGAGCCTGAAGGCACACACTCAGCGATTCAGGAACAGCCTCTTCCCCTCTGCCATCCGATTCCTAAATGGACATTGAACCCTGAGACACTACCTCACTTTTTTAAAAAAAAAAGTATTTCTGATTTTTGCACAATACATATCTAGTCAATATATGTATACTGTATGAAGTATACTGAATAAGATTCACTTATTATTATTTTCTTCTATATTATGTATTGCATTGAACTGCTGCTGCTAAGTGAACAAATTTCACGTCACATGGAGGTGATAGTAAACCTGATTCTGTTTCTCTGTCACTCCAAGGAGAGAAGGCCAAGTTTTGAGTGTCCTATGGACATGAACGCCAAGATCATGCTGATCCTCCACACTACCAATTAATATTATATTCTGTCTATATTCTGGCAGCTCTTCATATTTTAATCCCCACCTCCACCTTTTGTTTTCTAGTCTTTCCTTGGCAATGGTCTCTGACATGACCATTAAAGATCTTTCTGACATCCACTTCAGGACATTCAAAATGCCTTTTTTGATCTCCACTTCCCCACAGTCTTTGAGAGTTTTGAAAATTAAATTCTATATCTTCATTCTACCTTTCCTAATTGCAAACTAATTTCCCTGAAGGATCCCTCCTTCCAAACTAATATTGGGTTATGTGGCTCCAGTTTGAGATCGTATCGAGATCTTGTGCTGTAATTTCTGATGTACTATGATAAATAGAGATATTATATGCCCGAAGCATGCAGAAATTTACAATTTAACCACACATTAATAACTTAATTATTTTGGATGTTTTGAAGTTCAGCTTTACCTCATTTTATAAAATTCCAGTGAAAATTGGAGTGTAATATTTATTTTTTTAAAGCATCTTATGCAAGCCTTGCGCTAAAAATGTTTCTACTTCCCCCAGGGCTGTTAAATTGTAATTAATAATCATATCATAGACTTACAGGTATCAGTAGCTGGGTAGGATAAATCAAAAAGTGTGAAAATGGTTGTGCTAAACACTTCATTCAATTCTTAAGCAAAGTCAAGTTTATTGTCATATGTACAAGTACATGTGTGCATTGGTACAGTTAAAACTTCCAGCAGTATCACAGGCACGTAGCCTGATGTAGGCTGCTAGACATAAAATATGCCAGAAATACATAAATTAAACCTACACACAGTGGCCACATCATTCGGCACTCTTATATACCTGTTTGTTAATGCCAATAGCCAATCATGTGGCAACAACTCAATGCATAAAAGCTTGCAGACATGGTCAAGAAGTTCTGTTGTCTTTCAGACTAAACATCAGAATGGGTAAGAAATGTGATCAGATTGACTTTGGCCATGGAGTGATTGCTGGTCCCAAATGGAGCAGTTTGAGTATCTCCGAAGCTGCTGATCTCCCGGATTTTCATCCACAAGTTTGAAGAGTTTACAGAGAGTGGTGTGAAGAACAAAACAAAACAAAACATCCAGCAAGCAACAGTTCTGTGGGTGAAAATGTCTTGTTAATGAAAGGGATCAGAGGAGAATAGCCAGACTGCTTCAAGCTGACAGGAAGGCGGCAGTAACTACTCATTACAACAGTGATGTACAGAAGAGCATCTGTGAAGGCACAACATATCGAACCTTGAAGTAGATTGGCTACAGCAGTAGAAGACCATGAACACTAGGTGGACACACTGTTAGCTACAGGAAGTACCTGATTAGGTAGTCTTTATTAAGGGTCTCGGCCCGAAATACCGACTGTTTGCTCTTTTCCAAAGATGCTGCCTGGCCTGTTGAGTTCATCTAGCATTTTGTGTGTGTTGCCAGGTACTATTATAAAAGGCTACTGAATGTAAGTTATACATTTTTACAAGAAAGAATACAATTAGGACAAAAAAAAATCTATTTTTAGTGCAAAGTGACCAAAGTGGTCACTGTACTGTAGTGGTTAGGGTTGTGCCAATTGGTTTGACAACTGGATAGTTGAGGGGAAGTAGCTGTTCTGCCAATTTAAGTTCCAATGGTCGGTGACATTTTAATTTCTCCAGGTGACATGGTTACCATGAAGCTAATCAAATTTAGTCCCAAAATTGTGCAGATCCACACAAATCTACATTAACCACATCTTTCTGTTGATTTAACAATATGTACCAATCGGGGTACAGCTTGAACAGTATATTTGGAAAATTGATGGTAGCATTTTAGTCAAGTATGAACTGATTGGAAAGCTGAGCCTACTGGGCCTGAACACCTCCCTCTGCAACTGGATCCTAGACTTCCTGACTGGGACACCTCAGTCAGTCCGGATCGGGAGCAACATCTCCAACACCATCACACTGAGCACGGGGGCTCCCCAGGGTTGCGTGCTCAGTCCATTGCTGTTCACTCTGCTGACCCACGACTGTGCTGCAACACACAGCTTGAACCATGTCATCAAGTTCACTGATGACACAACTGTGGTGGGTCTCATCAGCAAGAATGACGAGTCAGCTTACATAGAGGAGGTGCAGCGGCTAACGGACTGGTACAGAGCCAACAACCTGTCTCTTAATGTGAACAAAACAAAAGAAGTGGTTGTTGACTTCAGGAGGGCATGGAGCGACCACTCTCCGCTGAACACCGACAGCTCCTCGGTAGAGATCATAAAGAGCACCAAATTTCTTGGTGTTCATCTGATGGAGAATCTCACCTGGTCCCTCAACACCGGCTCCTTAGCAAAGAAAGCCCAGCAGTGTCTCTACTTTTTGCGAAGGCTGAGGAAAGTCCATCTCCCACCCCCCCCCCCCCCAACCTCATCACATTCTACAGGGTTTGTATTGAGAACATCCTGAGCAACTGCATCACTGCCTGGTTTGGAAATTGCACCATCTTGGATCGCAAGATCTTGCAGCGGATAGTGAGGTCAGCTGAGAAGAACTCTTCCTGCCATCACAGACATTTACACTACACGCTGCATCCGCAAAGGAAACAGCATTGTGAAGGGCCCCATGCACTCCTCATACAATCTCTTCTCCCTCCTGCCATCTGGGAAAAGGCTCCAAAGCATTCGGGCTCTCACGACCAGACTATGTAACAGTTTCTTCCCCCAAGCTATCAGACTCCTCAATACCCAAAGCCTGGACTGACACCTTGCCCTACTGTCCTGTTTATTATTTATTGTAATGCCTGCACTGTTTTTGTGCACTTTATGCAGTCCAGTGTAGGTCTGTAGTGTAGTGTAACTTTCTCTTTTTTTTATTACGTAGTTCAGTCTAGTTTTTGTACTGTGTCATGTAACACCATGGTCCTGAGAAACATTGTCTCATTTTTACTATGCACTGTACCAGCAGTTATGATCAAAATGACAATAAAAGTTGACTTGACTTGACAGTGGAAATGGAAATAAAGTTAGTGTTTCAAGTTAAGTACCTTTCATTGGAATTGACAAACATTGGAGATGTAATTCTCTTGCGTTTGGAAGAAATGAAAGAAGATCTCATTAAAGTTTAAAAAATACTTTTAGGGTGGAAACGGGCTGGATGTTTTCCCTGACTGAACTCTAGAAGCAAGGTCACAGTCTCAGACCAAGATGTAGCATGCCGAGGAATAAAATTAAACATTTCTTTGGTCAGATGGTGACGAACCTTTGGAATTCTCTGTCCTTGAGGTTGAGAAGGAAGAGTTCTCATGTAGGGGCTTCAAACTGAAGTGTTAAAGCTGTGTTTTCTTTCACATCTGCTGTCTGTCTTCAGTGTTTCTAGCATTTACTTCATTTACTGTGAAGGCTCGCTAAATTCATTGAAAACAGAGGTCGATTGATTTTGGATATCAAGGGAATCGGGGGTATATAGGGATAGTACGGGAATAAAGCACTGAGGTAGAAAATTAGCCATAATTTTGATAAATACCCAAGCGGAGCTCAAAAGACCTCTTTGGTCTACACCGGCTCTTATTTCTTGTGTTTTTATTTTTGAGGAAATGGAGAGGTAGAGAAGATGAGACAGGGAAGAAAAGACAAGATCATCTATGTTTTAAGGCAGAAGGGATGTTGAACTTCATTGAAAGCATGTAAGAAGCTCAGGGAAGAGAGAGAGGAATGGAACTGGAGATGGGATGGTGAATTAAAAGAACCATCAGCTTGATAGTTGGTGAACTAAATTAAACCTGTCTTTCATGCTGGGTCTCCACAGGTAAAATAAGTAGTGTTAATTTTGTTTCCCCTTGTGTTTCTGACTTGCACAGATATTTTGGATGATTATTATCTGAAGTAAAGAAGTGGGATAAAGCCAGATCAGAGTTTGAAATTATGTTCAGAAATTGAAAGGAAAAGATTAGATTAAATGGAAAGCCATGTAGGCCAGACATTGTACTGCAAAAGAATTTAATAGTGGTTAGGATAGAGGTGCAGAGGTTTCGAAGCTTATGTCCTTTGGGGTTGGTTAGGAGTAGACTGAAATAGACAGATCACACAACCAACATTCCACAGCTTTCTTCCAATATCTATACAACCGGAAAGCAGAGCCTAGTTCAAGTTTTGAATCAAAAAAAGCAAACGTGATTTTAAAATAATACTGATTCTTAGCAAATCAATGGGAATTCAACACTAGTATCTGTATTTTGTTTAGATGCATTGTAAAATATGTTGTGGGTAATTGCCCTGTGAGGACCTAATCCACACGGCATTGTGGGAAACATTCAAGCGGTACTGTGGGACTCGTCCAGCAATCCGGTGTTCTTCACAGTGCAATCTGTCCATGGGCTCTGTACCCAAAGACTGTGGTAAAAATAATCATTTAATTTGATATTTTAAATGTAACACGATTGTAATTTATTAATCTTTAAAAAGCAGAAGCCTGTGGTTCATGGATTCACACACAAGAAACCTCTTGGGGTAACATTACGCCACGTATGCAAGGATGGTGCAGGTTTAGTTGTCCGTTGAAAATGAATTATCTGCTCTCATCTGAATGTTAGCGAGGTTTTTACATTTGCCCCTTTTACCTCTTGGGCAATGAAGATGGGAAAAGTCAAATGTGGTTTCGGAGCTTGATTGCTGTTCTGCCACAAAGTTCTAATTATTGACTTCCGGTGACGACAGGGTCAGGCTTCGATGGTGCACCCCAAACAGCACTGAATGACAGCACTCTGTGAGCCAAGATGCAGAGCAGTGATGCTGAGTTGCCTTATTCATGATGACAGAAATATACCTGTTAAAGCAATTATTTAATCAAGAAACCACCTCAATTGACAAATATAAATTGTATTTCACATAATCTCTCACAGCAGCTTTACTTTTGTTTGCAAAATGAATCTACTAAGTCATATCTTAAGAATGAAAATTTTAAAAACATTAATTACATTAATTTGACAGCCAATTTTTATTTGGTGTAAATTGCAAATTCAAATCATTGCTGTAATGGCAATTTCAAAGTTGCCTTGTTTTGCACTACTCCCTTTGTGCTTTCCATTCCTGCTATAAACCATGTACAACCAATTAACTCAGTTAAAATTGGTAGAAGAAATAAATTAATTTTTCTTGAAATTTACATTAAGGAATTAAACGCCTGACAAAAACATGGTCGTCCTTTGCAAAATCCAAAGTTCATGAGATTCTGGCAATCTTAGTAAAATATGTAGACCAATCTTAGCTCAAAAATGAAGGTTTTGTTGCATAGTTAAATTATCCTGAAATTAACTCCCCCCCCCCCCCCCACCATGTTTTTGTGTGAACTGGAACACAATTAAGAAAATGTAATTCTTGGCGCTAAGATTAATTTTTCATAACTTTGGTTAAAAATAATAAATGCTATATCCTTGCACAATCATCTACACACCTGTAAATGTTTTTCTCATACAATCCTAATCCTGATTCTCGAAAGACAGTAATAGAGTTATCAACTAATTAAATTCATGTGGTCTTCTAATTGACACATTCAATGGAAAACTTTAGTTTAAACTTGGATTTAATGTGCTCTGTGCTTCCTTTCAGAATCATAATCATGATGATCAGACACTATTGCAAAATATTTTTATGGAAATAATATTTATGTAGATTTACAGTTTTAGCTAAAGGACTTTGATGTTAAATAGAAAAGCTTTCTCAGTCTCCATGTTCTTTCTGATTTAGCAAATTTATTTTTGTTTAAAGGTTCCGTTGATGAAATGGAGAAAGGAGAGGAGAATCTAACTGATGACAACAATATGTCTGAAAGGGAAACAATAGCTTCAAACCACGATGAATCAGCAGACTGTGATACATCAAGTTCTTTTTATAGTGAAGGTAATACGATGTTACGGTTATCAATTATCTTTTTTATTGCAAGTTGGACTTGGGGACACAAATGTATTTCTTGAAATCCCAAATTTGATACATCTATTCCACATATGATGTCACAAGCAAGTTACAAAAATCATGAAGTTTTAACATATCGGTTTACCAACGTATTATACTTTCCTCTCCTATTTGAAACCCCTATGGCTCCTGAGCTCTAATCAGGCAAATCTTACACAGTGCAGGTTGTTCCAACCATGTCTCTTCCTTCAGACTCCCAAGAGACTGAAAATCACAGCTCCTTTCATAATCCTCTCTTGAGTATCTTGGTTACAACCATATTTATTTATCAAAATTAAACAATGTTCAAATGCTATGTATGTAGAATGTATTTGTTCACGGTATATTTTATTTAATAACGTTTGGAAGTGATAAGAAGGAACTGGTCTATGTTCATTTGACTTCTCATCATGTAACTTGAACTATAAACACTAATACATCAACACAAAATTATCTATAGGCTTTCAGCAACATTTAGTTCATTTACTAATTGAATATTTCTCCTTTGCTTTACATGAATTTCTGTTCATGATTTTCATGTCATGCTTTAGTAATTTACCAATACAGTGATTAATAAAATAATATTTTTACATGGTCTGTAAAACAGTTTGGTGGTTTGAACATAGATTCTTCAGCAATCTATAAATATATTTGAAGTGCAATGTTTACTGCAGCAATTGAAAGACTGTCAACTGTCATTTACCATTTATTGCCAAATCAGCACATAATTATAGTCAGGTGCCTGCTGAAGAGGTTGCAATGAAAAGGGCCTTAAAAGCTTTCACGTGTGAATTGCTTTTAGACATGCCTCCATCGTAATTTTCAAAACCTGAATTAAATATTCAATACATCTGCTTATTTCCTACATTTATTAAAATATGTATATTAAGAAGCAATGAAAACAGAAAAACTGAAAATGAAGGAAATATGAAATAAAGAAAACAGAAAATATTGGAAAAGCTCAACAGGTCAGGCAGCATCTGTGGGAGACAAAAAACTTAAATTTTAGGTTGCAGGCCCTCCATCAAAACAGGAAAAGAGAGAAAACAAAGTAGTTTTAAATTACAGGTAATGTGGGGGAGGAATGAATAGGACTAGGGAATATCTGTAAGGTGGGTCCAGCATTGCCATGGTGATCAGCACTTGATAACGCCATCTGGCTGAGAGATTAACGAGGGCTGTTGGAGGGAGAACAAAGGGACTTGCAAAAGCTGTGCAGTGCAGGTCAGAGGCAAAGGAAATGCTCAACAGGTCAGATGTTAGTGGGAAGAGAGAAAAAGCTGAGTAGCAGTTGCAAATGGATAATGTACAGCAGAAATGAGCAAAAGAGAAAATGAGATGCCTGGAATTGTTAAATTCAATATTGTTCCACTGAGGGCCAATGTGTGTAAATTACTGGAAGTATTCAGCAGGTGAGGCAGAGTCAGTGGAAAGAAAAACAATTTGAAGACTCTTTTCAAACCTTTAAAAAGGGGAAAAAGAAGTTGGGTTTAAATTGCAGAGAGGGTGGGAGAGAGAAGGATAGGGCAGAGGAAATGTCATTAGTAAAAGGAGATAACTTAAAACTAATGACTTCCTTTCAGCCCCCACCTCCCCAAGTTCTGATGAAGGTTCTTGGACATGAAACCTTAGCATCTATGGAAGGAGAAAGGTGCCTAACCTCCTGAGTATTTTTAGACTTCCATCATTTATATTTTTGTTTTGAGGCCCACTCCAAGAGGAACTACACCTCATCTTCTGCCTGGGTATGTTGACATTCTCACACCAAACAACTTGTCCACAACTCTTTCTTCAGATCAAATGTAAAGCTATGAGAACTCACATGGGCCTAATTTCCCTCTGTCTTTTAGTGGGCTAGATGAACTGTCATTGTTTCAGTTCTGCTCGGACCCATCCCTCTGCTCATTCTCTGGTGTACTGACAAGTACATTGATCCTGTGAGCTGTGCCTGGACACAACTCATTAACTTTTGCAATGAATTTCCCTTTGCTCTCAATTTCTCTTGTTCCAAGTCTGACTCTTTCTTTCCTTTTATGGATTTCTCTATCCCTGCCACCTTTAAAACTGCAGTGCTTTCCAGAAATTCTCCTTCTGTCACATCTTCTTGTGTATTGAGACTTTTCACAAAGGTGTGTCTGAGATGTTTTCCTTTTTACTTGACCATGCCTTCCTTTTTATAGTTGAAAAAGTTCTTAAACTTGCTGTCACACCCTCTCCTTCTGGAGTTTATTTGTCACTCCAGTAGCCCACACATTCAATGGATAATCTTTTATAATTTCTCCAATCTTCAACCAAGTTTCTCCTCTGGGCGCATTTTTCTGTCCTCAAGATATGGTCACCTCTGCGTTCAAGGAAATAAAAATGATGATTTCACAGAATCACTGGAGGAGATGGTGTAATAAGAGATGGGAATGACTTTGGGTGTCTATGACTTTGCATCATGAATTGTCATGGCTCAAGTTAAACAAAGCTAGAAAATTCTGGCTGATTACTACCTCTTGCCCTCCAGCTGATGAATCAGCACTTCTCTATGTCAAACATTTATTTGGGAGAAGCTTGAAAGTAACAAGTATATATTTGAACATTGGGTAAGAGCGTTCATCATTTAAATAGCCTCAGAAGTACTACTATTGATCAAACTGGCTGAATCCTGAAAGAAGCATTTGCAAACTTAGCTAATGGTAAGTGATGGGAATCAGCAGAAAGAAATGATATTTCTAATTATAATTTTAATAATATTATTAAACCTTCTGTCATCCTATCCAATGTTGCACTATCAACCCTTGCAATTTATTCCCAGGAGTCAATTTCATTCTGGACTTGGTTCACACCACTTGGTTCATGGCCAACGTATCAGTGCTGATCTGTAATGTCAAGAGTGCTCAGAGTGATTTCTCCAGTGCTTTATTTTGAGTTTTGCGTGAATTACTCTGCTCCTGTTCTGTTCTTAAATCCTTGATCCAAATGACATTCTAAAGACCAGTTAACATTGACAACAAAATAATACAGATGGCACCAAGTTTTAAAAAAAAAACTCAGTGAAATTGCAAAGAAAGCTGTCCAGCAATTTTAGCGAATAGATCCTTGAAGGCCAGTGAGCAATGGATTGATACTATAGTCTGTGTTGTGGAAGTACATGCATGAAATACAGTAACAAATAAAGGATGCCAAGCACACAAAATCTTTGGTTGTCTGTCTCATAGTTGAAACAATTTTTGCCACCATTTACAAAGGGTGCCAAGGTAATGGAGAGGGTGAAGGAATAGTATTGCAACATCAAATCCAGGCATATGTTTTTATCAGGACTCCTCTGATTATATAGAAAAGTTCTAAACTAGTGTGTGTAATCTCTTGATAATCTAGATAAGAAACTGCATTTTCTGGAAACAGAATGTTGTTTGTTCACTTTACATTCGTAACTACTGTATTGTTTTTTTTTGAACAATTATTTGCATGGTATTCCAAACTTATATTGATTACATTTTAGGCAGATTTCAAGATTATTGTTAAGGTGAATTATTGTCTATTAATATTTTAAGGTTCTCATTTCCTTTTATTTATGCAGGAACTGGTTGGCATGAGGTTTGGTTGAAAATGTCACTTCCTTGATTGTTCTGAATCCTATGGATGATGGATGTCAGACTTGCAAATCGAAAGATATATCTTGCTGGTGCTTTAATCAGTGGAACAGAATTTCCTTTGCAGAAGCATGAGGACACAATTTCCTCTGAGCCACTTCTGCTCCCTAGCCATATCTTTGGAAATTCGACATGAACAATTTATAATCAACATGTGATAGCAGAGAGAACCCCAGACAAAATTTAACTCATGGTGACTTTGCAACTTTTAGACATTTTAATCTGCACTCTCTAACAGACTGGAAGCATGTAGTAATGGAACAACATTCCTGGTATATGCCTTTCCGTTAACTTTAGAACATGGCTTAGCAATATATTCTCGATTGAAACAAACTACTTTGTGCCCAGAGGACAGCAAAACAATGGCATTTAGCCAGATGCAAAGAATGGTCAACTCATATATTTTGCAAATGAAGCAAACAAATCCCTTGCTGTAGCTGTCATCTGATGACCAAGAATGTTCATTTCTGTTGCTGGGAGGGTGTTCAAGCTGACTACTCTGTGACACAATGCTGGATCTTGACCCAAGATGTTGGACATCCCAGAGATGCTGCCTGACCTGCTGAGCTACTCCAGCATCTTTTTTTTTCAACTGTCTTCAGTCTCCTATGCATTGTAGAGCAGAGCTGAAAGGAGTTCCATATTTTAAATAAGTTTGCATTCTTGATTGCACTCTTTTCC
Organism: Hypanus sabinus; assembly: GCF_030144855.1. Classification (NCBI taxonomy): domain Eukaryota; kingdom Metazoa; phylum Chordata; class Chondrichthyes; order Myliobatiformes; family Dasyatidae; genus Hypanus; species Hypanus sabinus. The sequence goes on from NC_082722.1 coordinate 50,105,546, forward strand.
ACTTTGTGGACCTAGTCATCTTTAAACTTTACCTCAGCAACTAACATTCAACTAAGTCAACCTATTACTTCAGGAGGACTTCAACTTTACACCTTGCACAATGGTTAGTCAGTTCATTTCACATCAATTCGTTACAGAACTGGTAAACTTCTTACAGCACATTTCTTCATCTCCTATCTCATGCCATGATTTAGATTCTTCAGCTCGTTGTGCTCTCATTTTATGAGGGAAGGATGGCAGAGCCAGGTGGGACAAGGGAGGGTGAATGTGGAGACAGAGGCTGGAGGGCGATGAGCAGGTTCACAAGAGCTAGAAGTGCTGGTATCTGATAAATAAGCTGATAATGGCAACCATTCAAAATGGGTTGATAGATCCATTTACCCTCGGGGAAAGGATCCAGCAGGAAAAGTCTATGATTTCAATGGATGCTGCCCGACCTGCTGAGTTCATCCAGCTTCTTTGTAGGGGGAGGGAACCAAGAATGTGGAGGGGTGAAACTGGATGAGGGAGGCTGGAAGGGGCGCAAGGGAAGATGAACAAAAATACAAGGAACAGAGGTGGGTCAGAAGGAGAAAAAGCATGCTTTTGACATAGCCTCCTCTACATCCACAACACCAAGCACAAACTAGGTGACTATTTGCAGAGCACCTGTGTTTTGTCCACAGTGACCATCCAGTAATCCTGGCTGCAAGCCATTCCCAGTCCCCTTTCCATTCTCACATTGACCTGACTGTCCTTGGACTTTCCGTTGCCAGAGCAAGGCTAAAATGCAAAGTGGGAGAACAACATTTTGTGTTCTGCCTGGGTAGTCTACACACAATAGTATGACCACTGAACTTTCCAATTACAGCTAGCCCTTAACCTTCTTCTTAACTCTCTCTTCTTTGATCTACCATTGTTTCTCCAATTTTGTTTGTTTTCCATTCTCTCTTCTACCCCTCCAGATTGCCATTTTCACCCCCCTCACCATCTTGGTTTCATCCATTTACCACCCATACACTTTAACCAACCCATCTGGTAACATCTGCCCAGCCCTCCCTTGAATAGATACCATTATCACCTTTCTTTATCAAATTTCTGCAATACTAGCCAATGCATCCCTGCTCAGTACTTTCCAGTCTCCATGTCCACCTTCATCCTCCCCTCCCAATCTGACTCTTAACTGCCCATCATTTTTCATCCACCTAGATCCATCTATCATCTACTGATCCTTGTCTCAACTGTTCCCCTCTCCTCTTTGAGCCAATACTTCCCCTCTCCACTTTCATTCCCCAGGCATGGTCTCAACTCAAAATGTTGTTTGCTTTGATAATTCTTCAATATTGTGCCTTAGGGAAATTAACTACATTGAAATGCTGTGTTGGTGTCAAAGCCTTCATGTGTGGGTCAAGGAGCTCATGTCACTCAGTGTCTGCCTGTAGAAATAGTGGGGCCAGTGGAATCTTGACAGAACACATGCACTTTGTCATTCCTGTGAACTTCATAGTGAAGCAGTTTTCTACTTCTTGGATCCTTTGGCACTGATCTGTTCATAGATTCTTGTTCTACTTTTCTGGAAGCCATCACAGTAATGCAGAAGGAAGGTGATAGTAAAGAGATAATGAGAAAAAAGCTATTCTTAACCTAAATGTCAACAGAGCCCAACATGTGAGTGCCAAAGACAAGGGTAAAATGTTTGTGAACCGATTCAGCCACAAGAACCTTACAGAGAAGGTTGATTGTGTGTTCTCTTGAGTTTGCTGTTTGAAATGGGAACTTCTGTTGGTGGTAGAATCAAGTTAAAATGGTCTGGATGGAAGGTTAAAAAGCAGAGTGGTGCAGAGAAAAGTAAACTAATATGGCTTTGAATTTAAATTAGAAGAAGGTTCCCTTCAACTAGAGCTTTATTTGGAAAGCAGCCCAATAGATAATATCAAAAAGTTGGAATTGGTTATCCTCAGTGTATGTTAAATTGAGTCAATAGTCATCATCCATATTACTGAATGGAGAGGGGTTGCAGAGTGGAGCCAGAGAAATAATTGTTGCGCCACACAGGGAGCTAGTAAATGAGCACTTGCCTAGCCAAATTGTGTAGCAAAAATATTAGAAAATCATTTGGCTTTTAATATGTGCCTTTGTAGATGGAATGATGGAACCATTTAAGAATGGACTTATGGTGACCCTGTTTTTCTGAAATTGTAATAGAATTTCAGTTTGGTTGTTGTAAGCATTCTTTAGACAGTATAGGGAATGGTAGCATGATTCAATATTTAGAAAAGTATTCAGTTTTGTCTGGAGGCAATTTTCTTACTTGTCACATTGATTTCCTCTCCTAAATTAAGAAATTACATTTATTTCTTAAATGTAATATCTGCATTAGGTAGTTTACATTTTTTCTCATTTAATTTAATAATGTTTTATTTATTCAACTTCCTTTAAAGAAAAGTTTATCAGTGACTTTACTCAGACACCTGATATCTCTGTTTGACTAAATCACCCTTCAAGCCCATTGTGTGATTAAGTTCTCCTTCCACCCACTCTATTTTAAGATGGTATCCTCCTTGCTCATGCAGCAGTCAAGAATGTTGGACTGGCACAGCTTATCTTGCAACAATAGGGAATAAAGCTGTTTTAGATAGCATGGAAACCACATTCTGTTTAGAAGGATGAGGAAATCCATAGAGTTGGAACTATGACTATATCTTTCAAAAAGGTCAGTTGAAGAAATTAAGCATCTGGTGCTAATTCTCTGCTGTACTCTCCCCTTGCCCCCTCCTTCCCTCCCTCTCACCCTAATCTCCCATTGTCTCCTTTCAAAGTCTCCACTTAGTTCAGGATATATGTATCATATTAGCTTCTGTGTAAGTAGACCCATGTAATTATTAAGCTTCCCTGTGCTTATTCTTGTGTTGGTTTTGCTACCACTCCAGTCATGGGCACATCATGTCTACTTTGAATCTTTTATTCCTTTTTTTAAAGAACACATTTTCCCAAAGAACATCTTTTCCCTCTAACCTTACGAGTTTTTTCCATTCTGCAAATTGACATACTTTTCTTATCTCAGAGTAATTCTACCATTCCCAATCCCTATCTTGACCCTTGAGTACTGCTGTCTCTCTCATCTTTCTTCATCTTCCACCAAAACTTTACTGCTGCTGTTGATCTGCTCTCCCATGCTCCCTTCTCACCTTTGCTGCAGCATCCATTGGCGTCTCTCAACCTGGCCTCCTGTATGTACCTGCTTCTTGAGCTCTGATGGATGAATAAAATAGGTGAGCAATTGGTTTAATTGTACAGGATTGTGATCTTACTCTTACAATCAACAGCATAGTGTAATCTGTACCCTATTCCAAGATCATTCTGTAATACAGAATTAACTGTTAACAGTTTATTTTTGATGCAAGCCATTATTGTAAACCCTTCTTTCCTGGGTCCTCCGGTTTCACTGGCAGTTGTACATGAGGGGAAGTCAATAAGATCAAAATTGCCTGATTAACTACCTCTGCTGCTTCACTTCCTTACTCGGACCCTGTTGATCAAGCTTCCCAAGTGCTGAATCGATATCTTTCTCTAGTTTCTCTGTCACCTGTCAAGTAGAATCTGACCTCATTACTACCCACGAGACTCACTTCCTACTCTATTACCCTAGTCCATTAAACTGCTGACTACCCAATTATCTTAATGTTAGCTAATGCTTTTAATAGTTCTCTCTTGAGAGCTACTGGTCCATCGCCTTCAAATCTATCAACATCATCCCTCTGCTCAATTAAAATGTCCTGTGACATCTCCATCCATTGATTTGTATTCTTTTCCTCAAATTCCATGTATGAATCGTGGTCATTAAGTTTGTCTCCAGTCCTTAGCATTAAAACATACTTTATCAAAGTTACTAACGACACTTTCTGCAATTCTGATAAGAATAAATGATCCTTCTGTTTGACATTATCCAGCTCTGTTACCACACTTGGATCCATTCTCAATTACTGAGTCATAACAAGGTGTCTCTGGCATTTTCCATAGGCATCTCATTACCTTTATTCTTTAAATCATGATTTGTGCTCCCTTCTGATTTCCCATCTGCAAATCCATCGGTAATGCCTGATAACAGCATTCTTTTCTTCATTGTAAGCTGCCAGTAACCAGTTACATCTCACTACCACCTCCTTTAGCTTGGCGACGCTCCAGGGTGTCTATACCTCTCCATTACTGCTCTCTGAAACTGGAATTTCTCGATTCATTATATATTTATAGCTCTATAGTAAGCTGCCAAGGTCTTGGCTGTAGAATTTATAGTCTAAATCCTGCTACAAATGCAGCATGTTCAATACTAACATCATCCCCTTGTGTCTAGAGACAAGTATGCACTCAGTATACATGGTACGCCTGTACACTCGCTCGTTAATGCAAATATTTAATCAGCTGATCATGGACAGCAACTAAATGCCTAAAAGCATGCAAACATGGCCAAGGGGTTCAGAGAAAACATCAGAATGGGAGCGAAATGTGATCTAAGTGGCATTGATTGTGGAATGACTATTGGTGCCAGGGTGTATGGTTTAAGTATTTCAGAAACTGTGTTCTCCTGTGGTTTTCATGTGCAATAATCTAAGAATTTACAGAGGAACTGTGTGGTAAACAAAAACAAAATCAGTGAGCTGCTGTTCTGTGGGCAAAAATGCCTTGTTAATTAGTTCAAAGGTCAAAGTCAATTTATTATCAAAGTATGTGTGTCACCTGAGATTGATTTTCTCACTGGCATACTCAGTACATCCACTAACCATGATAGAATCAATGAAAGCCATACCAACAAGGTAGACAACCAGTGTGCAAAGACAACAAACTGTGCAAGTACAAAAAGAAAGAAAATGAAGAGATAATAATAAATACCAATAAATATCAAGTACATGAGATGAAGTGTCCTTGAGAGTGAGTCAATAGGTTCAGTTGAACAGTTCAGTGATGGGGCGAATGAAGTTATTCCCTCTGATTCAAGATCCTGATGTTTGAGGGATATTAACTGTTCTTGAATCTGGTGGTATGAGTTATGAGGCTCATGTACCTTCTTACTGATGGAAGCAGCCAGAAGAAAGCATGACCTGGGTAGTAGGGGCCCTTGATGATGAATGCTGCAAAGCTCCAAGTAGATATGGTCAATAGTGGAGAGAGGGCTTTTTCTGTCCAAGGGCATTGCTGCTTCAGCACGAGGCTTTGATATAGCCTCATACTCTCCACCACACAGTTATAGAAGTTTGTCAAAGTTTTAGATGTAAGCCGAGCCTTCACAATCTTCTAAGAAAGTGGTTTCTTCATTGTAGCTCCTACATCCTGGGCCCAGGACAGGTAATCTGAAATGGAGTATTTATTTTGCTGACCCTCTCCACCTCTGATCCTCTCCCTATCGATTTCCCTCCTGTATGCTGAATCATCACCAGCTTTGATTCAACCTATGGCAGTGGTGTTGTCAGCAAACTTATCGTAAGTGTAAAGCGATCACAATGAAGTGTAAAGAGGTTAGGGGAGAATGGACAGATTGGTTTAAGCTGACTGGAAGGCAACAATAACTCAAATAACCACGTGCTACAACTGTGGTGTGCAGAAGAGCATCTCTGAAGACTCAACACTTCAAACCTTGAAGTGGATGGGCTACAGCAGCATAATACCACAAACAGAAACTCAGTGGCCATTTTATTAGGTACAAAAGGTACATAGTAAATTGGCACTGTGCCTATATTTGATGCTTGATCTGAAATTGTCTTTCATGCTCTGTTGGGGCATATCATCATGTGTTCACATCACTCTTGATTTGATGATTTTCTGAACAAAGGCAATTTAGCTGTGATGTTTTTTTCTCTCTAGTTAGGATATTACATTTCAGTTTGGATAAAATGACCCAACAAGTATGGATATTTACTTTGGAATCTTAATATGCAAATAAATCTTTTCTTCTTGATTATCATATCTACCGGAGTTCAGTTGATCAGTTTTTATTATTTCAGCAGTTCTATGAAAAGGACTCTCAAGTTGATTTGACAGTTTCATCTGGATTGCCCATCATTTTATCATCTTTGTTTTGCTTTTTGGTTTTTGTCCATTATTGGTTTTTTTTGTAAGGGATCATAGTCTCACAGTGCAGAAATGGGCTCTTTGCTTCACCATGTCCATGCCAACCACCTTGCCCATCTGCACAAATTCCATCTGCCCACATTAGATCTGCATCTTTTATGCCTTGCCTGTTGAAGTCCATGTCTAAATGTCTCTTAAATGTAGAGATTGTATCAGATTTGCTTTGATCACATGTTCCAGGTGTCAAAGGCACTCAAAAAATTCCCCTCAAATCTCCTTTAAAACTCCTCCTTCTCACCTTAACCTATGCCTCACCATAGGAAAAAAGATTGACTATCTACCTGATCTTTATGTCAGTGGCGAGAAGTCATTGTGTGATTTTATTACTCTTTACATTTCACCATGTGTTTCAATTTCGCATCGTGGTCTGTAACGTTTAGAGTCAGTAATTGCATTGGAAGCATCTTAGATTGTTCGAAATGTTTGTGATACTGTTTTACTTTCTGTAGGGTAAAGGTTAAAATCTAAATAATCAGGTTAAGAAGGTGAAGATAAAGTATTAGATCTTAAGAGCCTTGTAGTATCACAATTTTCCAGCAAGGGAAGGCTTTGGTTACTCAAGCTTCAAGTGACCCAGCAGTTTCCTTGATGCAGTTTTAGAACCAGTACCGATGATTGTTTTTGCAATGTGTTCATGTTTTCAAAAATTCCAATTTCCTATTATCTTAGAAAACGAACTAGATTTCTTGTTTTACTTTTATAATTTTGAACTACTTTCAAATCTTTCAGTTGTATAGCCACAAGGAAAGCTTCCCTGGAAACTAATTATCAATACCAATGAAAATGCTAAAGTCCTTATCTTTCATGTGTCAAGTTATAATGTTACTTGCATTCTAGAGAAGAGACATGATTATCACTTTTCTTCAATATGATGTTTGCATGGATGAGTCCTGCATGGATCTTTGTAAAAATTCTTCATTTTGTAATCAGTTCCAGCTCTGATTATATATTTCTGAATGATACCAAATTAGTCCACAATCTTGACTTGTAATTAAAGGCCGGCATATGTTTGCCAACAATTTCTTTGTTTTCTATTGGCCCTATAAATAATGAAGTAACAAAATGTCTCAGTCTTTTCTGCTCTGTAACCTTAACTGCATTATCAGTTAATGTGTTCCACATTGTTTCCTCTTATGCTTTCACACTTCACAGAGAAGCCATCTCTCTGTTCATATCACCAGTGTAGATTTATCTCAATATTCAGAAATTCATCAACACAGCAAGTTACCTTTTGTCATCAGCAAACTTGAAAAGTTTTGCCCTCCAAAAGCAATAAGCAATTTATAAAAATAACAGTGTTTGATCATTGATCTATTGTGTGATTTAACCTTATAGTTATCTAATTCACTTATTTGAGCTTTTTAGTAAATTTGGTTTACATAACAAGGCCTTTTATATAACCACCAGACATGCATCGGTACAGCCTTAATATTTTGTCATCCTCCGTGCGTTTATGTGGAAGATTGACAAATGCTGTATCAAGTTGAAGTAAGTAATATCTACTCCTTAAGCATTATCTGCTAGATTTATAACCCAACAAAAGCTAGAATTCTGAAACCCCATGTTAATCTAAGTGTTCCTGACTGGATCAAGGCAATCTCTGCTTTTGGTCAAAATTGAAATGCATCATACAGCTATAAGATCATTAACAGCAGCTCTGTCTTCAAAATATGATTCATATTTACAACAGTCAAGTTTGTGAGCATGTTACTTGATTTCAGTAAATTTTTAAAAATACTGATAAGAACATTTATAATTACTGTGTCCACATATGATTGGTAGATTCTTGTTTGTAGCATGATCTATTGATATTTAAACCACAAGTTTCTTCCTCACTTCCCTGTCCCTAATCCACCCAATATGATTCTGATCCCTGCAGACATGGTCAAACATTACAGCATCATGAATATAATGCACATTGTCTTCTGAGATGTATACCGTATGCACGCAACGATGTGTTCAAGGTGCAAGTATATACCAATTCTAATGAATGCACAATCTTGTTGCCCCTGAGAAGAGGAGCAGATGCGTGCAAGAGTCATTTTCCAGTCTAATAATCATTTACAGATTGTTTTCAAGAAAACATTTGTATATATGTCACACACTAATCTGATAAGTACTTGAATACTAATTGGATATGCCATTGCCTCTCCTCCTTCATCATTGGATCAAAAAAATTCTAGAAGATTGCCTATGTGTCTTATCAAGGGTAGTTTGAGTTAAGCAAAAAATACCAGTTCAGGTGACATCAGTTAAAGTAATTTTCAGATGCAGAATACAAAACACCACAGGTACAATTTGTAAATAATATTGGCAGAAAATGAATTTCTCAGCAAATATCTCCAATTATGTATTTCACCCAAAAGTTTAAAACTATTATTGAAACAGATATTCCAACACATTTACAACTACCCACTGCCTGTTATGCCACAGGAATTTAGGGCAGCATTGAAAGTCCTCCATCTCTGATAGTGGTCAGGACTTCATTCATTGTGTCAGTAGCTCGGTTTTCACTACCATTAATCATGCAAGTCCCAGGTGGAAATTCAAGAATACCGTCACACTTAGATGTGGAAGGATTCTTCATTGCTGATGCCGTGTCAGAGTTGTTACCCCTCAGCTGAACCCCTGAACCTGGAGTCTGGCTTCAACCCTTTGACCTGTTTGAAATGGGTGACCCTATTAGGAGCCAAAACTCTGACTCCAGCCAACATAGGTTTCTATGTCATTGAGGTACACAAGCCTCTAAGCCCTATGACAAGGTTGTGGTCCTCTTGGATGACATTTACACTGCTGAAAGCTAAATTCATCAATAAATTTAATTGACAAAGACAATGAAATAGATTTCATTAAACAAAATTTAAAAAGGAAATTAACTTCTACTTGCCATTCTCAGTCAAAAACTCAAGATTCGGCTGGAACACAACGTTGTGCAGTTTTATACCAAGAGCAGAAAACTGCCAGTTAATGACCAGTTAATTATAAGCACAATGGGTCAATGGGTTCATCCTGTCTCTGTTTGAAAACACGTATAATATAGTGCTAGAATTATTTGTATAATATGATGGGCACTGATGTGCCTTAACTGTTACATATGTTTCACAGTAATTTGATAAAGATATTTTCCTAAGTTTATGACAGCTAGACTTATTTGATAAGTTCACCTATTTACTTTCCCTATGACAGTGTTACAAGTTATTGCCCAAAGTACATGTTTGTCTTTATATTGAATCCATGTTAACTAATATTTCAAATCGTTAACTGTCATACACCTCTATTCTGCCACGTCATTAACATTTAGATTATCAATATTGTGAACATAACAAAATCATATTAATAAAGATAGAAAACTTTTCAGAATATAGCTATAGAGGTAGCAATAAATAAGCAAACAGATTATTCTCCCTTTAAATTCTTATCTTTTCCTTTTAAAAGAAATAATCAATTAGGAATATAGGCCTTGTCCAACCTTAATATTGTTTATCAACTTATCGTTTTGACAAACAAGCCAGTACCAGGTGTAACGTACATTCTGCTTCCAAACTCCCTAAGCATAATTCCCATCCCAGCTCAATCTGATAAGCATACACTTTCCTTTTATACAATGAGGGCAAAGTCTGGTGAAAGCAAGCTGCCTTTTTTGGACCACATCCAAATAATTTTCCTAAACTTTTTTTTTCCTGCAAGCATGCTCTGAAAGAACAATTGTGTATTAATGGACTATGGTAGCAGTTTACAGAACACCCAATAATATTCCCTTGCATTCCTTGTTTTCTCTTCTACAATATCTGGCAGAAGAAATCTCAGTCATGTACATAATTTTTTTTGAATTGTATAAAAGGATGTAATGAGCATTTTTTTTCATTGAGATATGTAATATTGCATTCAAAGAGGAATTTATTTTAATTCAAATATAGTTTTTCAGTACTTGATTGCAGAAATGACTTATTGTAGAATAAAGCTGAATACCAAATCTCAGTATTTCTGGAGTTTGCAGATGCTGTAACTCGGAGCTAAAAAAGCACCTGCTAGATGCACTTAGCCGATCATGAAGCATCTGTAAAAGAAAAGGGATTGCAGTGTTGTGGATCAAGAGCTTCCATCAGCATTGAGAATGTAGAGGGCAGGTAGCCGCTATAGAGATGACAGGGATGGGTTAGGCAGGGGCTGGCAGGCAATAGGTGGAAGTGGGTGTGAGAGATTTTATGGTCTTACAGAGGATGAAAGAATGAAGTTGTAAGATATTGGCCGGTGGATGGAAAGCAGAGACAGACAAGGAGAGAAATTTAAAGAGTAGATAGAAGCAAGTGAGGTAAGAGGATGGGCAATGTAGAGACAGGCTGAAAAGTGAAGCGTGGAGGCATGAGATGGTAAAAATGCAAGGTGATAGCTAGAAATGAGATAAGGGAGGGATGACAAGCAGATGAAGGAGGGGCTAGGAGATCTGGTTGGATAAGTGTGTGGGTGACAGGCAGATGGAATCAGGTAGGTAAGGGGAATGGAATTAGGTAATGGGGCTGGGAGGGTTTAGAAATGGGGAGTTGAAGGAGCCTAGGTAGATCAACAAGAAAGAGAAAGAAATATAAATTACCTGAATTTGGGAAATTCAATGTTCATACCATTGAGATGGGAGCTATCAGTGGAACTGCCCTATACAGTGCCTGTTGTCTTGTCTATTATTTATTGTAATGCCTGCACTGTTTTGTGCACTTTATGCAGTCCAGTGTAGGTCTGTAGTCTAGTGTAGTTTCTTTCTGTGTTGTTTTCACTCAGTTCAGTGTAGTTTTTGTACTGTTTCATGTAGCACCATAGACCTGAAAAATGTTGTCTCGTTTTTACTGTGTACTGTACCAGCAGTTATGGTCAAAATGACAATAAAAAGTGACTTGACTTGAATGTGAGGTGTATTTTTCTTAGGTTGCGCAAATGCAAACTAAAAGAACACCATTTACAGGATCTTGACGTGGAACACTGATTATGTCTTTGCAGCCACAGAGGCTTTCAGATCTGTCACGTTCCACCAGCAGTTTGCTTTTTGCTCTCTTTAATTGTAGTTTTGATTTTCCAATGCAGGAGAGCTAAAGTTTGGAACCAATGTCAATTCTAATTCCACTGTCATCAATATCTAATTTCAGTCTCAAACATAAACTTACTTTTCCTCATTTTCTAAAGGCTCAACAGGAAATATCCCTAGAAATCTCAGATATTCCCAAGGTCAGTAATCAAGTAATGTCTTCCAATTCTCTGTAAAACCATTCATAATTCATCTGTACCTGGGTATGATTGTCGTGTGCCACAATTGCTTAAATTGCTTGCAATGCTCTGCTAAAGTTCAACTCAGCTACTAACATCTTATACATAAAATGTCACACTGTACTTCAGGATGATCTCTCATGGCTCTGGGGGCCTATGCTCAATCATGAAGTTGGGTTTGCCCTGCAAAGAGATCTCATATTCATTTTATGAATGCATGGGTTTTCCGTGGATGCCCTGGTTTTCTCTAACGTACTAATGACATGTCAAGTGGTTTATTAGCTACATAGGTTAAGCTTTAATATGTAACATCCCAAAACATTGAAGTGGAGCCTGTACGGTCTGACCAGTGCCTTAAGTGCAAACCTTTTTTGATACATGACCTCTAAATGTGGCTGAGCTGGTTGAGGCTTGGGTCTAGTTGTTAAATGCTCATACCCATCAAAAGATTGCTGATCATTGACTGGGGGATTTTAGAATGGTATTGTCTTTGTTCAGTTGGTTGATGAATATGAAATATTTATCAAAGTTTGAGAGATGATTTGATAGTGTTCAAATCATTAAGATTAAATAAATAAAAAGAAACATTGGAAGAATGATTGAGAACAAAAGTCGGAGGGCATTGGCTTAATATCTAGAGGAGAAGCATGCAACAAGTATTCTGAGAATAGCATTCACTGTCTGAGAAGCTGGTGAATGTAGTTTCAGTTGTTGGTTTCAAAAATTCAACAAGTTGAATACCCAAGGAAGAACAAATTACCAGGGCACAGGGGAAAAAGCTGGGGAATACAGCTGGAAATTTGCTCTTGCAAAAGGGAAATACCATCCTTCTATGCTTTACAAATTCTAGGACCTTTAATTCCTTTAAATATTTCAATGTCATTCCTGTTGTGTTGCTGTATATTCTAGTCATGTAGCAATCCGCCTTTAAGCAAATTAGTGCTGATAGACATGCAGAGATCCTAAATATTAGGTCTCTCTTAATACATGCTTGAAGGTTGCTTTATATGAACTCGCCATTAACAGGTGTTTTTCTGCCATTTTAGACCAATGGTTACAGGATGTACCAAAGACTCCTGAAGAAATGGAAGTAAAGTACCCAACAGATGATCAGAAGAATTCTGAAATATGGCACCTGCCAGGTAACTGTGATGTGTTTTTTTTTGCAGAACGAAGTACCAATTATAGTCTGAATTTTCACTCAGTGGCCATTTTATTAGGTACATTCTATGCGCACCTACTGAAGTATATATCCTCCACTTTGCTTATGTTACTCTTGCATCTTGGGAATTTCTTGTCAAAGTTTCCATGGAGAATATGCAAGCCTGGTGGAAGTAAATGTAAATTTGTGTATGTTTTGTGAAGCAGTGCATGTAATTGGTGGTTACGCACCTGATGAATAAACTTCCATCTTGCTTTTACCCAGACTAGATAATACATTAACCTGTATCGGTAATCAGCAGATTTTAAATTGATGCATGTCTGGTACCATGGTTGTTTAGTGGTTAGCACAATGCTATTACAGCTGGGGCTGTACCAGAGTTCAATTCTGGTGCTGTTCTGTAAGGAGTCTTTGTAAATCCTCCCTGTGGAATGTGTGGGTTTGCTCCGAGTCCTCTGGTTTCCTCCCATGGTCCAAAGACATACCGGATAGGCTAATTAGTCATTGTTGATTGTCCTGTGATTAGGTTAGGGTTAAGTCGGGTTTGTCAGGGGTTGCTGGGTCTACATTGCTCAAAGGGCGGGAAAGGCCTACTCCATAGTTTATCGCTCAATAAATAAACTAAGTAATACAGAGAGCGGCCAAGCATCACACACAAAATGCTGCAGGAACGTAGCAGACCAGGCAGCATCTATGGAAAAGAGTAATCAGTCGACATTTCAGGCCAAGACCCTTCTTTAGGACCCTTCCATAGATGCTGCCTGGCCTGCTGAGTTCCTCCGCCGTTTTGTGTGTGTTAATACAGAGCGAGCCATTTGGCAATTCCACTCCCTGCCAGCTCCCAAGCAGGCAATCCCATTACCCTTTTTTTTAATTTCCCGGGACTCCTGCTACTTACTTTGTCTCGCACATGTCCATCTTTAGATCTTTTTGCCATCAACCTATACAAAGGACAATTTACAACTGCTGATTAATCTACTGGCACCTCTACAGAGCATCTTGAGAAAACCCATGCACTCACCAAGAGAACCTGCAAGTTCCATGCGAACAGCCCACCAAAGCCCTGATCCTACCATGCCATTTTGTTCCCCAGTTGCACGTTTATGCACTATACCCAAATTTTAAATATAGTTAACCAGCCTCCCTCAGTTTCTCATCTTTATTCTTAAAAATTTCTAAAATTATTTTGTAATAGGTAATGAGTGGGAATAAAACGATCCTTTCCTGGTTGGCTGCCAGTGACTAGTGGTGTTCCGCAGGGGTCGGTGTTGGGAACTGCTTCTTTTTATGCTGTAAATCAATGACTTAGATGATGAAGTAGATGGCTTTGTTACCAAGCTTGTAGATGATACAAAGATTGGTGGAGGGCACGTAGTGTTGAGGAAACCAGTAGGCTGCAGAAGGACTTGGACAGAATAGAAGAATAGGCAAGAAAGTGGCAAATGAAATACAATACTGGAAAATGCACAGTCATGCACTTTGGTAGTAGAAATAAATGTGTGGACTATTTTCTAAATGGGGAGAAAATCCAAAAATCTGAGATGCAAAGGGCCTTGGGAGTCCTCGTGCAGGATTCCCTAAAGGTTAACTTGCAGGTTGAGTCGGTGGTGAGGAAGGCAAATGCAATGTTAGTATTCATTTCAAGAGGTCTTGAGTACAAGAACAGGGATGTGATGCTGAGGCTTTATAAGGCACTGGTGAGGCCTCACCTTGAATATTGTGAACAGATTTTGACCCCTCATCTAAGAAAATGTGTGCTGGCATTGGAGAGGGTTCAGAGGAGGTTCACAAGGATGATTCCGAGAATGAAAGGGTTATCATACAAGGAACATTTGATAGCTCTGGGTCTGTAGTAACTGGAATTTAGAAGGATGGTGGAGAGGGGGAATCCTTCAACTGTTGAAAGGCCTAGACAGAGTAGATGTGGAATGGATGTTTCCTACGGTAGTTGAGTCTGGGACAAGAGGGCTCAGGATAGAGGGGTGTCCATTTTAAACAGAGATGTGAACAGATGGGAAAAGAGGATCAGCCATGATTGAATGGCGGAACAGACTCAATGGGCCAAATGGCCTAATTCTGCTCCTATGACTTATGGTCTTATGTTGAGCCGTCGTGTTTTCCAATTCTGTTGCCTTTGGAGTATTTTAGCTCTTGTTGCAATTTGCTGAAAATTCTGACAAACAGCATCGGCCATTCTCTAAATCACATGATATATCACTGCTCAAAGGAAGCATATGCTGTGAGCAAAATATTGGGAATGATAGGGGAAGACCAAGATAAAGCTTACTCACCAGGGTTTTAAACCACCAATTTTCTGTAATATTTAACATCATTTAACAAAAAAGCTATCAACTTAAATTCACTCAGATTCTTGGCTGTATTTAAATTAAAACAAAACATCAAATCTCAGCATAGAGCTTTCACAACGTTTAATATCCTTGCAATGTGTTAGTATTCACAAAGATTTATTTTGGTAATTTTAAAATTGTTATTACTATAATATTTGCTTTTGCCCTTTACAAGATGCCTTTGATTTTTGGCCTTCTGTATAGTTCCAGTTTTGAGTAATAAGTATCTTGAATATCAGCTGAATTTATAAACTACTTGAAATGTTATATATCAACAATTCCATCTGTTTTTTTAATTCTATAAATTGAAAAAATGTGAAGAAACAGAAATTTAAATTTAATTTCAAATGTAGAATATATCTATTTGACTTCATAATGGTGAAATGAAAGTCTTGACTTTATTATTTAAATCTGATCAGATGTAGCTTCATTAACCACCCTTTGAGTTACCCGTATATAAAGTTTGCATTCCTTATGTGAAGATGGGAATTGTTGAC
The DNA here is from genome assembly GCF_030144855.1 of Hypanus sabinus. Classification (NCBI taxonomy): domain Eukaryota; kingdom Metazoa; phylum Chordata; class Chondrichthyes; order Myliobatiformes; family Dasyatidae; genus Hypanus; species Hypanus sabinus. The sequence goes on from NC_082722.1 coordinate 50,120,908, forward strand.
ATTTGGAAGATAGACAAAGACTTCACATTAACTAGTAAACAGTGTTGATGTATTTTTATAGTTTATAAAATAGATTCAAAGCTGCCATTTTAAAATTGCCAAATACCGTGGATTCTGGTTAATTGGGACAACTTGGGGGTGGTATATTTTGGCCCAAGTGGCGGAAGTTTCATGGGAATGGCTAACACAGTATAACATAAAGATCAATTGAGTAACAAATTATGTATTTAAATGAAATGTTGAGACAAGTTAGAACACTGCCAATAAATAGTATGACAGTACAATAAAACTGTGTATTAGTTTATAATAATTATCAACAGAGAAATTCATCCAGTGTACACAATAAACAAAATAAGTGCAAACACCTAGTGGAGATAATGGACTGTCTGTACTATGCTATCGTTGGTTGTATCCTGCAAATCTTCAATTTCATTGTAATGTTCAAGATGTTCATCGATACCTTCAAGTTCTTCCTGGTTCCTAACTTGTTGAAGTAGTGAAATCATTTCATTTTCACTCCCAGCCATTTCTGGCATCTGCAAGTCTGAATGCTTGAAACTGCAGTGAGCAAAACAGTTCAAAGTTGTCTTACTGCTTATTTCTCACCAACTTTTAGAGACAAAGTCACTGCTTTTTGAAAGCAAACAAATGCAATAGATGCTATTTAAAAGATAGTAAACACAAAGTACACTGCAGATGCTGTGGTCAAATCAACACATACAACAAGCTGGAGGAACTCAGCAGGTTTGACCACAGCCTCCAGCTTGTTGTATGTGTTGATTTGACCACAACATCTGCAGTGTACTTTGTGTTTACTATTCATTACTCCGCTGCAAAGTCTCTTCGAGGTATGCCTACCCTGAAGAAGTTTATATCTTCTCTTTGACGGGAGATCAGTGAGACCCTTTCTCACTGTTCACCCTGTTACGAACCCCATAACTGGGTCACTTACCAGCAAAGATAGAGAGGCCCGTTGAAGTCTGATGGTACTATTTTTAAAAGTCTTTATTTATAAAGGGGCACGAAAATAAGATTAATACAGACATTCAGATAAAATATGTAGTCAATACTCAATCAAAAAACATGGGTATAATAATAATCATCAATTAAGCAATAGCTCTATCGTTTGTCTAGGGGATATTGTATTGTCCAATGGAAAGTTAAAAGTCACTGTCCTTTCAAGCTGCAGCTATTTGGGTTTAAGAGAGACAGTTTTATTAAGACAACTTGCCCGGGACTTTTATGAGGCCAATCCGTTGCATCGGGGGAGTTGGTTCCCCGTTGTTAGTTCCAAGTCGTTTTCCGTGGTACCGGCCACCAGCCCCCAGGCAAGGGAACCGAACGCACGTGGCTTCCTTCAAATGGCTTCCCGATATTGCGGGATCGCTAGCGTTTCTTCTAGTGCGTCTGAAGGGGTTGTTCCCCCCAGACCCTCTTTTATACTTCCTCACGGGGTCTCAAATGTCAATCAGGTTGGGATGATGCAATCCCTCTCTCAACCAGCCCACTTTCCCCGAGGGCTTGCACGTAGCATAAAGTGTCTCCACAAACGTTGTCTCCAGGAGACAATGGCCAGGTCTCTCTCTCTCTCATTTCCTGGGTCCTCTGAGCCAACCCAATAATGCTCCTGCGATTCTCACAAAGGAGGGGGCTCCCCCGCCCCTTCAGCCCCTCAGAGCTGTGGTGCATTCATAACACCCCCTTTCTTCAAAGCATTTTCACCAGCGGTGAAACGAAGTAGTACAGAGTCTTACAGGGTTTTAGAATCTAACACAATACAAAAGTTTTTTTTCTACAGAGTAACACAGTGATACATTCAATTCAGCATCCAAATGGTTAACAATTACAGTGGCATTTCTTTTAATATTTTAACATCTTGTACCTTACTAAAGTCTTGTAGCATCAGACTTCAACTTAATAACCACCTATTTATTATTTTTTTTTAGCAACAAAACTAAGGAGTTGTGATCTTAGCTTATGTGCATCTACAGTTTATGTGAATACTAATCGTTTTGGTCGTTTTCACTTACCAGCAGGTTTCCAAGGGGGGTTGTCTTTATTATTCACAGGCTTTGGCGAAATCCCGCACAACCTGCTTTGCTATTTAAAATGGCATCCCCATTAACCGTTGCCTCTTTTCCGGTGAGTTCCCACGTGGGGAACTTGAGTAATCTGGCGAGGTAAACTCCCGCCCGCCTCGTTCATAGGGGTTATTTTATCAACACCATGTCCCAAACTTAGACCATTTCCACCCAATTCTTTAATTTTACACAGGTAGCTAGCCCTCTCATCAGGACCCTTCAGGCTATTGGTTTTTAATTCGAACTTTTCATTCAAGTAGCATTTCGAATTCGGCCTCTGCACACCCCATCCTGGCATAACAATAGAGTGGGGGGCCCCGCTATCTCCCGGCTCACTCTGTAAGCGATCTGCCGGGTTTAAAATTTCTTCATTCGACTTGGGAACTACAGACTTTCCATTTCCTTCAATAATAATTCTTATCTCCCCATTCTTAAATTCTGCATTAACTTTGAACACACCTTCGAGCACAAACACCTGGGAACTCTCACTTCCCACTGTTACCAAGGTTAACCCTTTTTCCACTGAACCAAGTCTATCTGACCCACAAGGACGGCGAACACGGGGCGTTCTACTGAATCAAATACCTCAGACTTTTTCTGAGCTCCGTTACTAGGTTCAGTACCACATGCATCCCCATCTTGGACACACTCAAACGGGACATTGGCCTCTTCCAGGCTTTCAATACCCGTACCCTTTTCAAATTCTAAGTTCCCCCGTTTCTCCCAGGTACTCTCTGGGCAACTCCCTTCCGGAGTAAACTCAACCCCGTGAGCTGAAACAACCTCACCTGCCAACCCAGCAGACTTCTTCGAGGTAAGGGCACCCTTTTCATCAAGGGCTGCCCTCATTTCATTATTGGGAACACCTTTAGAAGTTTCAACTTCCTCAAACAGTTCTGCCAAACCCGACAGATCATCCCTGTCCAACTCTGGACCTCTTAACCACTCTATCGATTCCTCATCTTTATTTCTGGCCTCTAGGACCTTTCTCCTCGCTAAAGGTAGATCTACCTCCGCTTCCTTACCCTCTTTTACTTTACTACTCTTCATTTTACCACTCACTAAACCCTCGTGGTACAGGGTCGGTAGAAACGTCTTGGCCAAATCAAAACTAGCCAGGTTTAAACTGCTCTCGTTCTCAGCTGCCTTTCTCGACAGGCTGCGAGTGATCGCGCATACGGGATAGATCTGGGACTCTAGGGGTGGGGCCACCGCACTCACCTGTCGGCCGGTCCTCATCATGGCTGCCCAAACCTTACCACCTGCTAAATCGTTACCGAGAAGGACGTCCGCGTCAGTTCTCGGGAATTCTGATGGCACCCCTATTTCAACGGGTCCAGACACCAGCTCACAATCCATAATGACCTCATGTAAGGCCACCATTTCTATCCTTTTACTTATTCCCTTTACAGCTACCCTTCTCGTCTTTCGACCAAACTCTAATACCTTACTGCTGATCAATGACAGCTCAGACCCCATGTCTCTCCAGATTCGTATGGGAACTGGTGGGTCTCCCTCCCTCACAGACACGGTTCCGTGTGACAGACAAGTCTCAGACCCTTCTCGTACTCTGTCTACCCAGGGCTCTCTTGTCGATCTACTGATTACCACTGCACATCCAAGAAGGACTGCTGCTTTCCCTTTTCCCGTCTCCCTCCTCGGAGCAAAGCACCGAGATGCAACATGCCCGCTCTTCCCACAATTAAAACAGGTCAAGCCCTGAAATCTCTGGCCGTCTTGCCTTTCCCCCTTGACCTTACCACTAGCTCCCAGCGGGACCTCTGCCTCAGCCGGCGGACTTTCTCGATCATTCCCATGGTCTCTCCGGGTACTTTTATTCGAGGAAAACTTTGCCTTGTGGGTTAGAGCATATTCATCTGCGAACCTAGCAAATTCTGAAATGGACTTATCCGGCTTCTCATTCAGATACGTCCGGATATCCTCCGAAACACAACCTTTAAATTCCTCAATCAGAATTAACTCCCTGAGATGCCCATAATCTTCTCCCACTCTCTCTGCAGTGCACCACCGGTCCAAGAGCACAGCCTTCTCATGGGCAAACTCGGTATACGTCTGATTCCACCCTTTCTGTAAATCTCTGAACTTTTGTCTATAAGCTTCAGGTACTAGCTCGTAACCCCGGAGAATGGCTGCCTTTACTTTGTCATAACTCTCCTCCTCCATGGACAACGCCGCATATGCCCGTTGTGCCTTCCCTTTTAACACACTTTGTAACACCGCCACCCACTGTGCTCTGGGCCACTCCTGATTCACTGCCACCTTTTCAAAAAGCAAGAAATAACTATCAACATCCATCTCCTCGAATGGGGGTACTAACCTCAATGCCCGACTAACATCAAACCGCTCCTCTCGGTCTGACCCCTGACTGCATTTAACTTTAACTTCTCCATCTCCAAGTCATGTTTCCTCTGTCTCTCTGCCTCCCTCTCCTTCTCAGCCCTTTCCTTCTCCTTCTCAGCTGCTTCCAGCTTTTTTAACTGAAGTTCATGCTCTCTTTGCTTCTCATCTCTTTCCTGCTCCCTTTTCACCTCTAAGGCCCTTAACTGGAGCTCCTGATCCTGTTTCACCTCTAACTCCTTTAGCTGGCGCGCATGCTCCCTTTGTTTGTCGGCTCTCTCTCTCTCCCTCTCCCTCTCCCCTCTCTCCCCCCCCTTTCTCCCTCTCCCTCTCTCTCTTTTTCTTTCTCGGCTGCTTCCAGCTGCTTTAACTTGATTTCATGTTCCAGCCTTAATTTCTCCAACTCGAACTGAGCCATCCCACTAGTTGGTACCTTTTCAGGGATATTTTCCAATACCTCAGCTGAAAACACATTCTTCACAATATAATACTGAGTTATGGCCCTCCGCACCTCCCACTTTTTCATTGACAACCTCACCTCTGCGAGGTTTAACCCTTTCGCCAGATTTATCAAGTCTGATTTGGTGGCCTCCTCTAGCGCCTCCAGAGTCGATTTTTCTATAAATTCACCCACGTCCATCATTGCTGGTTTCCCATCTGGCTACCCGCGTTTGGACTTACAAACCCGATTCATTGGCTCACCAATTTGGTTTCAAATCTTGAGACGAGAACCCCAATTGTTGTTACGAACCCTGTAACTGGGTCACTTACCAGCAAAGATAGAGAGGTCCGTTGAAGTCTGATGGTACTATTTTTAAAAGTCTTTATTTATAAAGGGGCACGAAAATAAGATTAATACAGACATTCAGATAAAATATGTCATCAATACTCAATCAAAAAACGCAGGTATAATAATAATCATCAATTAAGCAATAGCTCTATCGTTTGTCTAGGGGATATTGTATTGTCCGATGGAAAGATAAAAGTCACTGTCCTTTCAAGCTGCAGCTATTTGGGTTTAAGAGAGACAGTTTTATTAAGACAACTTCCCCGGAACTTTTATGAGGCCAATCCGTTGCATCGGGGGAGTTGGTTCCCCATTGTTAGTTCCAAGTCGTTTTCCGTGGTACCAGCCACCAGCCCCCAGGCAAGGGAACCGAACGCACGTGGCTTCCTTCAAATGGCTTCCCGATATTGCAGGATCGCTAGCGTTTCTTCTTGTTCCCCCCAGACCCTCTTTTATACTTCCTCACGGGGTCGCAGATGTCAATCGGGTTGGGATGATGCAATCTCTCTCTCAACCAGCCCACTTTCCCCGAGGGCTTGCACGTAGCATAGTCCCCAATCCACAAACGTTGTATCCAGGAGACAATGGCCAGGTCTCTCTCATTTCCTGGGTCCTCTGTGCCAACCCAATAATGCTCTTGCGATTCTCACAAAGGAGGGTGCTCCCCCGCCCCTTCGGCCCCTCAGAGCTGTGGTGCATTCATAACAACCCTCTGTGATCTCTGCCTCCCTCCGACTCTTCGATCATGTCCTGACCACAGCCACGTCTCATTTTTGGGAATATGTCTTTCCTCTGGTTTTTAATCTGACACCCACCAGCCTTCTCCTTCCCACCCTCCCCCCACCTTATTTATGGGTCCCCTGCCCCCTCCCTCTTCAGTCCTGACGAAGGGTCTCGGCCAGAAACATTGACTGCTCGTTTCCACGGATGCTGCCCAACCTGCTGAGTTCCTCCAGCTTGTTGTATGTGTCTATTTAAAGATGTTTGCCTGAAGCACACTGTGGCATCTAATGGCCACATAGTGACTGTTACTAGTTGGAGCCTGTTCAGCAACAGTCACCGGCCCCAATTAAATGGAATAGTGTCCCAAATAGATGAAGGGAATCCCAGCAATTTTCTCAATCAGATTTTGTTCTTTTAAGAGTTGTACCAAGCAAGGGGCTGCCCCAATTAACCAATGGCCCAACCGGAATCGACTGTATACTATAAGGAATTGGTAATTTTTTAGTTTTAAATCTCTGATTTAAAATCTGAGTTTTAAATCTCAAGATGAAGTTCTGACCCCTTTTTAAATCTGCTTCCAGTAATGAAGAAATTATGAATAATATTTTTTAATCTTAAGAATAAAAGGAGCTGTAAATGTAGTTTTATTGCTGAGAATCTCAAGGTCTGATGTCAAATCAAAGTTCAAAGTGAATTTATTACCACTGCTGCTTTCTGCAGGGATCACTCCCTGTGCGACTCCCTTGTCCACTTGTCCCTCCCTACTGATCTCCCTCCTGGCACTTATCCTTGCAAGTGGAACAAGTGCCACATCTCCCTCACGACCAGTCAGGGCCTCAAACAGTCCTTCCAGATGAGGTGACACTTCACCTGTGGGTCTGGATTCTCCTACTGTATCTGGTACTCCCAGTGTGACCTCCTGTGTATCAGTGAGACAAAACGTAGATTGGAAGACCACTTTGCTGAGCACTTATGCTCTGCCTGCCACAAAAAGTGTGATTTTTCTGGCAGCTACCCATTTCAATTCTACTTCTCATTCCTATTCTGACATATCATTTCTTGGCATCCTTTACTGCCATGATGAGGCCACACTCAGGTTGGAGAAGCCAAGTTTGTATTTCGCCTGGGTAGCCTCCAACCTGATGGCATGAATGTTGATCTATTGAACTTCCCCACCCCTCACCCTTTACCATTCCCCATTCCTCCTTTCCCACTCACACCTTCTCCCCTTACCTCTCATCATCTCCTTCTGGTGCTTTTCACCCTTCTTTTTCTTCCATCGTCTTCTGTTCTCTGCTATCAGGTAGCCACTTCTTCAGCCCTTTATCTCTTTCACCAATCAACTTCCCAGCTCTTTACTTAATTTCTCATCTCCCCATCCCCCCCTTTTTACCTATCTCCTACCACCTTGTATGACTTCCTCCCCTCCCCCCATGTTCTTGGTCTAACTCTTTCCCCCTTCCTTTCCGGTCCTGATGAATGGTCTCGGCCTGAAATGTCTGCTGTTTACTCATTTCCACGGATGCTGCCTGGCCTGCTGAGTTCCTCCAGCACTTTGTATGTGTTGTTGTATTAACAATATTGCTAGTTGTGCTGTTGGGGCCACTGAGCAGACGGTTGTATTCCATTGAAAATATGACTTCACAAAGTAACATCAGAAATATTGCCAAGTTTTTAATGCAGAGCTGCTGTGGATTGTGTGCAATGTTCATAGCAGAGTTATGTTTTCCAACAAACTGATTAGCTGGAAAACAGGTGGATGAAAAGAAAACAACAGATGCTTATTAACAAATGTAGTACCTGGATCTAGATGTGTTTGCTGTTGCCTTTATAGATTAAGATATTGATAAGCATTGCAATTAATCATATTAATGTAGCTTGGGAAGCAACACATGCTGAAGTTGGCCAGAAGGAGAGCTATTTTTATCAAATGTTGCATTAAAAGCTGTAAGTTATTTTATGGATTTATGGATTTTATGAGCTATTTATGATCTGTACATTGTGCACTTAAATTGCTTATACACTTCTGGTGCATGGCATGTTAATTTTCATCTAAGGGACTAGTTAGCATAGGCTTTCTTGTAACTTTCAACATCTTATGTTTGACAAAGTTAATAGAAAATTAATTTTTCAGGAGAAATGTCACCTTGATTTCTTTTTGACTTAACAAAAGAACCATTATTGCATCTCTAAGGACATCTAAATGCTGTTTACTCTGAATAGTCAATCAATAACTTGCAAATTTAATCCAGTGCTCATGAGCTGTGACCTTTTGAGAGTGAAATGCATCAAAAATATTTTGTTTTAGTTTGAAATGTGGTGTTATGTAATGTGACTAAATTATAGCTTAGTATATAAGGTTTATTTCCAAGCTTTCATAGTTTTGTGCCTGCAGGTTATACGAGGTATTAATGATTTGAAAATTAGTGAAGAAAGTCTTTCAGTTTTTTGTCCTCAACCTTCCCAGAGTTATACAAACCTGATGCATTCCCCTGCAGCACCCCCTCACCCCGACCCCATGTGGAATTTTACCACTTCTACTTCAGTATTCTATTACTGAAGTATTCTCCTTTCTATCAGATCAGGTGATCATTTCATTTCATCATCTTATAAATTTTCTTCATATTAAATTTGGAAATGACTGTACTCACTACCTAAGGTACCTTTGATTCAGTGAATCAGGGATGTTTTCAATATGATGCCTTTGAAATTCAGTTGAATTTCCTGTCCCATTTTCATGGTTTGAAGATCTCAGCGGTTGTAGCTAATGCTGAAGTAAATGTGCACTTCAAAGTAAAAAGTTCAAGTAAGCGTGCACTTCAAAGTACAAAGTTCAAAGTAAATTTACTATCAAAGGACATGTATGTCACCATATACAACGGTGGGATTCAATTTCTTGCAGGCATTCACAGAAAATACAAGAAATGCAATAGAATCAATGGAAGGCCACACCCAACAGGATGGAAAAACAGCTAATCTGATAAAGCTAACAAACTGTGCAATTATAGGGAAATAATAATAATAATAATGTATAAGCAATAAATATTGAAAATATTAGATGAAAAGTCCTTGAAAGTGAGTCCACAGGTTGTGGGAATACGTCAGTAATGGGGCAAATGAAGTTATCCCTTCTGATTCAAGAGCCTCATGTTGAGGGGTAATAACTGTTTCTGAACTTGGTGATCTGTGTCCTGAGACTCAGTACCACCTTCCTGGTGGCAACCACAAGAAGAGAGCATGGTCTGGATCGTTGGGGTCTTTAATGATAGAACTACTTTCCTGTGACAGCACTCCATGTAGATGTGCTCAGTGGTGGCAATGGTGTCCATGATGGACTGGGCAGTATCACTTCTTGTATGTCTTTCTGTACAAGGGAATTGGTGTTTCCATACCATGAGCAACCAGTCAATATATTCTCCATCACGTAGCTATAGAAGTTTATCAAAGTTTTAGATGACATGCTGAATCTTTGCAAACTTCTAAGAAAGTAGAGGTGCTGACGTGCTTTCTTCATGAAGACACCTGCATGCTGAACCCAGGACAGATCCTTTGAAATGTTAATACAAAAAAATTTGAAGTTGCCGACCTTCTCCACCTCTGATCTCCCGATGAGGACCAGCTTACAGACCTCTGGTTTCCTCCTTCTCAATCATCAGATTCTTGGTCTTGGTGTCACAGAATGAGATGTAGTTGTTGTACACCACTCAGCAAGATTTTCAGTCTCCCTTCTGATTTATCACCACCATTGATTCAGCCAACGACAGTGGTGTCATCTGCACAGTAGTGTTATAGTATTGGAGCTGTGCTTTGCCTATAGTCATAGTCATAACTGCAATGTGAGTAGAGCGAGGTCTAAACACACAATCCTGTGGTGCACCTGTGCTGATGGAGATTGTGGACAAGATGCTGTTGCCAATCTGAACTGACTGAGGTCTGTGAGTAGGGAAATAAAGGATCCATTTGCACAAGTTGGGGACAAGGTCTGGATACATATCACCTACAGCACCAGGAGTCTCAATGCACTCAGCCACTGCTATACTAAGATCAGGAATGCCTACTACTCCATGTCTAGACCGCATTTCAGCAAATCTGATCACTTGGTTGTCTTTCTCCTACCTGCATACAGATAGAGGCTGAAGAGCAAGGCTCCAGAGATGAGGACAACCAACAGGTGGTCACAGGAGGCAGAGGAACAGCTACGGGATTGCTTCGAATCGGTGGACTGGGCCGTGTTCAAGGAACTGAATGAATACACTATAGGTGCCATAGACTTTATTAAAACAGTTGTAGACAAGTGTGTCTGCACAAAGTTATTCTGAGTTGTCTCCAAGCAGAAGCTCTGGATGAACCATGAGATCCACAATCTTTTGAGGGCCAGGTCAGAGGCATTCAGGTCTGGAGACCAAGTAAAATACAGGATGTCCAGATGCAATCTTCTGAAAGCCATCACATGTGCAAAGTGCTTACAAAATGAAACCAAGCTCCAAAATGAGCTTAATGCCTTTTATGATCACTTTAGCCATCAAAACGTGAAATCTTAACGAACTCCTGCAGCCCCGGTTGACCTTATGATTTCAGTCTCTGAGGCCAAAGTGAAAGCATCAGTTAGGCGGATGAACCCATGGAAAGTATCCAGCTCAAACAGCATACCTGACTGAGTACTGAACTCCTGTACTGATCAACTGGTGATTTTCACCAATATCTTTGACGTCTTGCATTGGCAATCTGATGTACCCCCTGCTTCAAACAGGTTTCAGTTGTACCTGTGCCTAAGGAGAGTGTGGTGACCTGCTTCAATGACTATTCGCTTGCATACAGTTGATGAAGTCCTGTATGAGAAGTTGTTGATGAACCACATCAACTCCTGCCTGAGAAGCAACTTGAATTCACTCCAGTTTGTCCACCATCACAACAGGTCAACAGTAGATGCTCTTCAGTCAAGCCTGGAATATCTGAAGAGCAAAGATGCATATATCAGTATGGTCTTCATTAATTACAGCTCAGCATTCAATTATATCATCCCCTCAAAACTAATCAATAAGCTTCAAGTCTTTGGCCTCAATACTTTCTTGTGTAACTGGATCCTCTATTTCCTAACTTGTAAGATTTCCTCACGGTGGATACTTGGGCTTTGCAGGAGTTATAAGGAGCCTGCATATGGTTTTTTGTGTGTCACAGCCAAAAGGCTGCTGTTCCACATTATCAAACATTATATCTAATATCAGTACCTTCAACTTTTTCTCCATGGTGCCTTTGCAAGATATATATAGCTTAAACTTCTACACAGCGCAGAGCTCAAAGCTTCATTTAATTATGTTACCTTTGTGTTTCTCCACTGTATTTGGAGAATTAACCAAAAACAAATGTGCAATGAGCTTTAATTGTTGGGATGAAGTGCAGTGTAAAGTGAGTTTGAATTGGGTAAAGTTGGGGTGTGGTGAAGTTTTCTAATACCAACTCCATGGCAAATCCAAACTGCTGTGTCATTAGTTTGTAGTAGGATTCACAAAAGCGTAGAGCTGGAATGCACTCAAATGATTTCGTGGTATAGTGGGGATAATGGTGATTTGAATGAGTTGTCATCTAATCAGGAAATTATGACAGAACTTTCCACAGTGTAATGATGATATAAATGTGGAAACAAGGAGTCATATTGACAAAGTATGTGGTTTGAAGTTCCATGCTGGACTGTATTTTTGGTGGGTCCAATGCCGAGCAAACTTCACTAGCAATGTGAAGCAAGTTCAACATTTTGCCTAAAGGCTGGCATAAAGTCTTTTGTTGTGCCCCATTATGTTGCTAAATATGAATGTCTCAGTAAAAGAAAAAATTGGTGTTACTAAGTCACACAAGTTTGCTCTTCATTCCTATTAAGGAGTTGATGAATAGTATTTGGAAACTTCCCAACAGGGAAAGGCGAAGAGGATTTTATATAAAGTTATATCTGCCACCAGGGCCGTGTCAAGTATCTGTTAACAGCATCATTGTATGTAGAGGGATATTGAATACAGTTAAACTAAACTATTTATTTTATCCACATTTTGTGATTCTATGCAAGGACCCTTTGCATTAAAACTGCATTGGGCATACTCCGAGGAGATAGAATGACACGGTTATCAAATGACATTTATTTGAGTAAAGGTAAAATTAATTTGAATAGTCTTTTGTGCAGAATTCTTGTGCACAAATTGATTGCGAAATCAAGAACCAATGCAGGATTCTTTGTGATGTCTACCAAATCCTTTGTTTAATTACACTGTTACCTTTTACTGTACTTTAATAATAATATATAACACGCATATTCTCTAGTTCTGATTGTAGACTATAACTTAGAATTTAATTTACATCTAAATTGGCATGATTGCTTTTTAATATAGTTTAACTTTTAATCATTTTTATTTCTAAGATTCTCAGCTGAATTTTGTATTTTCTTTACATTTTGCTTTTGCTGTGTTACACATTGATTTCCGTGATTAACTTTGTTAATTTTAGTCACTGAGTTCACACATAATGAAAGTTTGGCATTTCTCAGCAATCAGAATGGAATTCCAAGGCAATCATAAAGAACTGTGGCAGTGAAAGGAGTAGTGTTTATTAATAAGATACTGTATTGCAGAATCCTATCACTATCTTACAGGCTGTCATTGGAGCAGCAATTGTTGAGAATATTAATTGTTCTGTGGTCTGGAGCTGATGGCAGGATGACGATACGTGGGATGATTATGGGTTTTTCGAAACTCCTTTCTGTGATAGACTGACTATCAGACACATTCCAGCTATTTTGCTTATCAGCAAAAGAGATTCGGGGAAGCAAGAGTTGGCGTTTTTGAGGTAGCTGTCTCAGTGTCTGCAGCTGTCAACTGGATAACCACAGAGATGGGAGGGATATGGCCAGGACACTTTGTTGTCTAAATGTTGCAGACATTTTTCTCTAATTTTGGTTCCTGTTCAAAATACTAATAAAATTTAAGAAGTTTGTTTAGGTATTTTCTCTTGTTTCCACTCATTGTTTCTTTTAATGATTTCAGGGTCTTGAAGAATATTTGAAAAAGTTTGATATTTGAAAGTTTACATCATTGTTCACCGTGTGTATTCAATTAGCACAAACAAAATTCCAGTGGTTCAATAATTCACTAATTCACTATATCTCTTAGAAGTTTATTTGGATGTAGAGGCTGGGGAAATGGCAGATAGGTAGTCCAATTATATATTAGTGGGAAGAATGAGAAGAGGCTAAGAAGGGGGACAAGAACAGACCCCTTCCTAAAGGTATAAATGCACAGTTCATTGAAAATGGTAAAGCAAGTTGAGAAAAGTTGCTTCTGAAAAAAGTAAATTGGATCCTTAGTTTTATAAATAGAAGTCTGAAGAAGAAGGGGCAGAAAATTATGATGTCTTTGTAAAACACTGGTTCAAAAGTTGAGTTTATTGTCATATGCACGTCCATGAATGCATGTGTGCAATAAAAATTTTACTGGCAGCAGCAATGCAGGCACATAGCATTATATTAACAGCATTCATAAGAAAAAAAATAATTAATCATAAATTATACCCAATTTTTACAACAAGTAATACAATTGGATCAAACAAGAACAAAGTCCATTTTACTGCAAAGTGATTAAAGTAGTCATAGTGTACTAAACTGTAGTGATTAAGGTTTTGCTGGCGATTCAAGAACCAGTTGGTTGAAGGGAAGCAGTGGTTCATTCAAAGCTAGAGTTTTGTTCAGTTCTGGATGCCAGACTTTAGGAAAGATCCAAGGATATAGAATGAGTGCAGAAACAATTTACTATAAATATTTCCTGGAAAATGTGGCTAAATTGGAGAATCTGGGATTGTTCTCCTTGGACAGAGGAGCTTACGCAATATTCAATAGAGATATTGGGCGAGGGACAGAGTAGGTGGAGGGGAAAATACATTCCCGTGTGTGGATTATAGCTCAAAAAGAAGTGACTTACAAACAGATCATAAATTAACATGAGGATTTTTTTTAACATGCACTGTCTATGGTAGTAGTAGTAGTGGCAGATTCAATTACAGCATACAAAAGAGAATTAGATGTACATCCAAAAGGGGAAAAAATTGAATGGTTATGGGAAATGAACCTGGTCAGTTGTCAGGTATCTCAGTGGGAGAGCATTTTGGAGATAGTGAACACAATTCTATCCCCTGTACCATAGCATTGGAGAGGGATAGAAACAGACAAGTTAGGGAAACGTTTAATTGGAGTAAGGGGAAATATGAGGCTATCAGGCAGGAACTTGGAAGCATAGAATGGAAACAGGTGTTCTCAGGCAAACATACAGAAGAAATGTGGCAAATGTTCAGGGGATATTTTTGTGGGGTTCTGAAGAGGCACATTCCAATGAGACATGGAAAGGATGGTAGGGTACAAGATCCGTGGTGTAAACAGGCTTTTGTAAATCTAGTCAGGAAGAAAAGAAGAGTTTACGAAAGGTTCAAAAAACTAGGTAATGATACGAATCTAGGAGATTATAAGGCTAACAGGAAGTTTAAGAATGAAATTAGGAGAGCCAGAAGGGATTATGAGAAGGCCTTGGTGAGCAGGATTAAGGAAAACCCCAAGGCATTCTACAAGTATGTGAAGAGCAAGAGGATAAAATCTGAGAGAAGAGGACCAAGCAAGTGTGACAGTGGAAAAGTGTGTATGGAACCAGAGGAAATAGCAGAGGTACTTAATGAATACTTTGCTTCAGTATTCACTACGGAAAAGGAGCTTGGCGATTGTAGGGATGACTTGCAGTGGACTGAAAAGCTTGAGAATGTAGGTGTTAAGGAAGATGATGTGCCTGGAGCTTTTGGAAAGCATCAAGTTCGAAAAGTCACCGGGACCAGACAGGATGTACCCCAGGCTACTGTGAGAAGCAAGGGAAGAGATTGCTGAGCCTCTGACATTGATCTTTGCATCATCAATGAGGACAGGAGAGGTTCCAGAGGATTGGAGGGTTGTGGATGTTGTTCCCTTATTCAAGAAAGGGAGTAGGGATAGTCCAGGAAATTATAGAGCAGTGAATCTTATTTCAGTGGTTGGTAAGGTGATGGAGAAGATCCTGAGAGGCAGGATTTATGAACATTTAGAGAGGCATAATATGATTAGGAATAGTCAGCTTGGCTTTGTCAAAGGCAGGTCGTGCCTTACGAGCCTGATTAAATTTTTTTGAGGATATGACTAAACACATTGATGAAAGTAGAGCCATAGATGTAGTGTATATGGATTTCAGCAAGGCATTTGATAAGGTAGCCCATGCATGACTTATTGAGAAAGTAAGGAGGCATGGGATCCAAGGGAACATTGCTTTGTGGATCCAGAACTGGCTTGCCCTCAAAAGGCAAAGAGTGGTTGCAGACGGGTGCATGGAGGCCGGTGAACAGTGGTATGCCTCAGGGATCATTGTGATTTTTATAAATGACCTGGATGAGGAAGTGGAGGGATGGGTTAGTAAATTTCCTGATGACACAAAGATTGGGGGTGTTGTGGATAGTGTGGAGGGCTATCAGAGGTTACAACGGGACAATGATAGGATGCAAAACTGGGCTGAGAAGTGGCACATCGAGTTCAACCCAGATGCATATGAGGTGGTTGATTTTGGTAGACAATAGACAATAGGGGCAGCAGTAGGCCATTCAGCCCTTCGAGCCAGCAGTCATTCAATGTGATCATGGCTGATCATCCACAATCAGTACCCTGTTCCTGCCTTCTCCCCAAATATTATGGCAGAATATAGAGTTAATGGTATAGCATTAACGTTTTTTACGCAGAGAGTAGTGAGTGTGCGGAATGGGCTGCCGGCAGCGTTTGTGGAGGTGGAAATGATAGGGTCTTTTAAGAGACTTCTGGATGGCTACATGGAGCTTGGGAATATAGAGGGCTATGGGTAAAGCCTAGGTAGTTCTAAGGGAGGGACATGATTGGCACAACTTTGTGTGCCGAAGGGCCTGTATTGTGCTGTGTGTTTTCTATGTTTCTATAAGTCCATAAGATTTAGAAGGAGAAGTAGACCATTCGGCCCATCGAGTCTTCTCCGCCATTCAATCATGGGCTGATCCGCTTCATCCAGTCATCCCCACTCCCCTGCTTTTATCCCATACCCATTGATGCCCTAGCTAATCAAGAACCCATCTATCTCTGCATTAAATGCACCCAATGACTTGGCCTCCACAGCCGCTCGTGGCAACAAATTCCACAGATTTACCACTTTTGGATTAAAGTAATTTATCTGCATCTCAGTTCTAAAAGGACATCTTTCAATCCTGAAGTTGTGCCCTTTCGTCCTAGAATCCCCTACCATTTGAAATAACTTTGCCATATCTAATCTGTTCAGGCCTTTTAATATTTGGAATGTTTCTATGAGATCCTCCCTCATTCTCCTGAACTCCAGGAAGTATAGCCCAACAGCTGCCAGACATTCCTCATAGGATAACCTTCTCATTCCTGGAATCATTCTCATGAAACTTCTCTGAACCCTCTCCAATATCAGTATATCCTTTCTAAAATAAGGAGCCCAAAAGTGCAAACCGTACTCCAAATGTGGTCTCACGAGTGCATTATAGAGCCTCAACATCACATCCCTGCTCTGATATTCTATACGTCTAGAAATGAATGCCCATTTGCCTTCTTCACAACCGGCTCAACCTGCCGGTTAACCTTTAGGGTATCTTGCACAAGAACTCCCAAGTCTCTTTGCATCACTGCATTTTGAATTCTCTCCCCATCTAAATAATAGTCTGCCCGTTTATTTCTTCCACCAAAATGCATGACCATACACTTTCAAACATTTGCCACTTCTTTGCCCATTCCCCTAAACTATTTAAGTCTCTCTGCAGGCTCTCTGTTTTCTCAACACTACCCACACCTCCACCCATCTTTGTATCATCAGCAAATTTAGCCAAATCATTGACATACATCATAAAAAGTAACTGTCCCAACACCAACTCCTGTGGAACTCCACTGGTAACCAGTAGCCAGCCAGAATAGGATCCCCTTATTCCCATTCTCTGTTTTCTGCCAACCAGCCAATGTTCCACCCACGCTAGTAACTTCCCTGTAATTCCATGGGTTCTTATCTTGCTAAGCAGCCTCATGTGCGGCACCTTATCAAAGACCTTCTGAAAATCCAAGTACACTATGTCTATTGCATCTCCTTTTTCTACCCTGCTTGTAACTTTCTCAAAGAATTGAAGTAGGTTTGTCAGGCAGCACCTTCCTTTCAGGAAAACATGCTGGCTTTGGCCTATCTTGTCATGTGCCTCTAGGTACTCCATAATCTCATCCCTAACAAATGATTCCAACAGCTTCCCAACCATTGACATCAGGCTAACAGATCTAACAGTCTGAGTAAAGACTGCGCGTTTTTCCTGTAGCTGCCTAGATTCCATCCCATGTCCTAAGTCATGGTTTGGGAGGTAAGGTAGGAATTCTAAATTGCACCTAGTATATAGGTAAATGATAAAATTTGTGGGGGTGGGGTTTGATGGGAACGTGGAGAGAATAGGTAATGGGAAAAATTAGTGGTACTCTGTGAATGAACTGAATAGCTAAGTTATATGGAAATCACCTTAAATTGATGATCAGCCTTAAGAGCCCCACTGCAAAGATTGGATGATAGAGTTCTTCAAGAAGAGGAGTACTTCAGTAGGTGAAGAGAGGGATTACATTTCCTTTGCCTTTGGAAGGGTTGATCCTTGAAAGATTGCAATGTGATTACTCTTTGTAGTGACCACAAGGTATACATACTGAAGTGGAAGCTTTTTTGGTTTAGATCTGCTCTTCCTGCTTTGTGGATATTAACTATCAAAGTTGGTCATCCAGGAGAGGCATTTCTTTTGCAGTCCAGTGTCTTTTGATTCTTTTCCTTTGACATCTCCCTATTTGAGCTGCGCTCAACTTGAGCAGAGAAGCTGTTTGACAACGGTGCAGCGTTTACATTCCTACTCTTAATATTAGTTAAGAACTGATTTCAGGTAAGGAAGTGGACCTCTGCCCTGTGATACAGTTTGGCTCCTTGCCAAGGACAGAAAAACAATGATTAATAATGAACTTTGAGTAAGTGCCATTTGTATAGCATATTGCTGTAAAACTTTTATTTGCTTTACTTTGCAGTTATGGAGCATGAACTTGAATTTGTTGTCACATTACAGGCCTAAATAATTTGGACAATGACTTATGAGATGAAAACTGAGCAATTTTCCTGTAGACAGAAATTGTACCTTGCAGCTGCTGCCATAAATATCATTTCAACTCAAGGTTCTGCAGAGTAACACAGACAAAATGCTGGAAGAACTCAGTAGGTCAGGCAGCATCTATGGAAATCACAATCATTTCAACATGTGTAATATGTAGTTTTATTCAAGTACTATATTTTAATATCATTTGTATTGTAATGTACTTCACAAACATTTGGCAGCATTTACCAAAATTAGAAGACTTAATTTAGAAACGGGCAACTGACTTCCTGTTTGAAATATGTTACAAATTAAATTCTGTATTTTTCCTTCAGTTTAATAGTATACTTGTGTACTTACGTGGGAAATGAATCCGTTAGAGCCTTGTCTTAACATGTCATGGTATTTTGTTCATTCATTCTCCCTCTCCCACCATCAATGAAACAGATTTATCTGGCCATTATTACATTGGGGTTTACACAAATTGGCCGCCCTATTACTTATGTTGCAAATGTAATTAGTTTGCTGTTATGAGCTGTGGTATATCTTGTGGTTGCAAAAAGGTATAGAAGGTCCAAGACATAATGACCAGTTGCGTCATTCCAAGAACATGGATACAAGTTAGCCAGGGTAAATTACTGGCTGTCTCTCCTTTTTTTTCAGTCAACATGAATGGTCTCAACTTGGAACATCAATTGTCTATGTCCTGCTCTAAATTATAGCCATGCTCTTACAGGTGACTTACTTTCTAGCTCACTTCATTGTTCATGGGGTATTATTAGAATGTTTGGAGAATATTTCTTCCTGTCTTAATACTTAATGTTTATATTATTAATCTTTGTTAAATCCAGAAGCTTTTCTTTTATTAATGGTTCAATTAAATTCATATTTGCTATGCTGAATTATAGATTTTTACCCCCTTGAACCAATATTATTGTATCCTAATTCTTTTAGTTTGTAACTAATGGTTCTTTTCACGTTCAAATTCAAGTCCAAGTATAGGCAAGTGTACTCTGGGGCCAAGTTGTCAACAGCCACATCTAGCACAGGGCAAATACAGTATACAGTCACACAAAAAAAATCCTGAGTCCATGAATGTTGCAGTGATCTGCAATCAGACACAATATGATTTGTCTTCTGCTGAGAAAACACTGGGGGAAGTGCTGTCTCCAGCTTGGATGTTGTGCGACACCCCCTCCGGTAGAGCGCATTAACTCCACCTCTCTCCTGGGCAACGGTAACCAGGCAACACCACAGCTTGGGGCCTAGTCCTTACTACAACTGAGGTCACATAGCTCCCCCGCCATCAGCCCCTGCCTATCGCCAAAAAATTGGTGAGTCAGACTTGCAGCATTCCACATTAACAATTTCACACAGTGTCTTGAAGACACTGAAAAGCGACTAAGATAATCACTTGCTGCACACTGCACACTGACATCTCCAACGCCTCTCTGATGCAGGCGGGAGCACGATCTGTACCAAGTCCAGCTCCTTCATTTTCTCCACCAACGGGCATCTCACTGATGGGGTAGATAGACAATAGACAATAGGTGCAGAAGTAGACCATTCGGCCCTTTGAGCCTGCACCGCCATTTTGAGATCATGGCTGATCATCTACTATCAATACCCGGTTCCTGCCTTGTCCCCATATCCCTTGATTCCCCTATCCATAAGATACCTATCTAGCTCCTTCTTGAAACCATCCAGAGAATTGGCCTCCACTGCCTTCCGAGGCAGTGCATTCCAGACCCCCACAACTCTCTGGGAGAAGAAGTTTTTCCTTAACTCTGTCCTAAACCCCTTATTCTCAAACCATGCCCTCTGGTACTGGACTCTCCCAGCATCTGGAACATATTTCCTGCCTCTATCTTGTCCAATCCCTTAATAATCTCATATGTTTCAATCAGATCCCCTCTCAATCTCCTTAATTCCAGCGTGTACAAGCACAGTCTCTCTAACCTCTCTGCGTAAGACAGTCTGGACATCCCAGGAATTAATTTCGTATATCTACGCTGCACTTCCTCTACAGCCAGGATGTCCTTCCTTAACCCTGGAGACCAAAACTGTACACAATACTCCAGGTGTGGTCTCACCAGGGCCTTGTACAAATGCACGAGGATTTCCTTGCTCTTGTACTCCATTCCCTTTGTAATAACGGCCAACATTCCATTAGCCTGCTGCACTTGCTCATTCACCTTCAGTGACTGATGAACAAGGACTCCTGGATCCCTTTGTACTTCTCCCTTACCTAACTTTACGCCGTTCAGATAATAATCTGCCTTCCTGTTCTTACTCCCAAAGTGGATAACCTCACACTTATCTGCAGTACTTTTAAGTTCTTGACGTTCAGCATGGTCTTAAGATCATAAAAAATTACTTTTAAAAAGTACAGTAACATCGTGGAAGCCACTACTATCAAACTCGCTTTGCCGTCTTATTAGAAAGGTCACATCTTTTGGTTTGCATCAGGAGCTAAAAGTGAAAGGTTTACTCAAAACCAAATGTTTAAATTGTGATTGTCGAAGTTAGTGTTAGTGGCTTTGGACTGTCAATTTCTCTTTTGCTCCAGTACATCTCAGCTGTTACCTTTTGGAGTATGTGTTTACTGTTCTCTCTTAAAACCCTGCATCTTTTGTAATGGACCTAAAGTTCAAGATTCAATATGCAGTTGTGCGTGCTGTCGTAGGTCACTACCTACGCTCCTTATCACATCTGGAGATAGGATAAATTGTTAACAGTTTGAATCCAGCTCAGCCTAATGGGTGAAAGTCCTTCGACTGATTGTAAAGATCATAATCTGACCCGAGGTTTGTGAACTTCAGTTCAGATCCCAAAATGCATAGGTCCACAATCAAAGACCCGAATTTGGTAATAATTTGTGTAACTTATAATTTATGAATCAGCTTCTCATGATAAGTCATGAAAGAATACTGATTCACATTGAGAACTTAAAGAGTTAATTTTATTATGAAGCACCTCTTCTGAAGGAGCTGGTGGAGCAGACTCACGATGGGCCAAATAGCCTAATTCTGTTCCTATGTTTTATGGTCTATATTTTATCATTTATAAACAACTTCAGTTTTACTTGAGTATTCAATGTATTTATCCCGATTTACATCAAAAGCCAAAATGAAAATACTTGATATTCTGGAAGATCAAATCAAATTGCTGTCACTTCAGGGCTTTCCCTATGGACAATAAAAGTCTCAATTCTTTGGTCAGCAGCTATACCATTAATTCAGAAGATGATCAGCCTAAGTCCTGGATTTGGAAAGTATGGGTTCTGATAATGGTAAACCATGAATTTAACTTTGTTGACATCTGTAGTTTCAGACACAATTGCCTTGGACGCACTGAGCCTGGAAGTAAGTGCGCCCAGTGTTAGAAAGAAACATTTCTTTGCACTTTTGATTATTGATGATATTACATTAATCATATTGACCAAACTCTCAATAAATCTAGTAAGTTTTTGGCGAGGCCAAATTGCTGGTCGTAATGGAGAATCAAAATGTACAGGATTTCTAGATAAGCTTCCTTAAGTTCCCTACCCTCCCAGCACTAGCAAAAAAATAGTATGCACAGCATTAGCTTTCAAAACTGTATAAGGTCAATCATTACATGTAAAGGAAAGCTGTTAATGGCTCAGTGTGCTATCCCTTCCATGACCTGGTTCTACTTGGGTATCGTTGGTGTGCATATCGATACTCTGCTGGATCACCAGGGCCATGCTTAGAGTGGCTGGCTCCAACATGGCTAGAAAAGTGCCATGTATTCCAACTACAGATCTGTGCCTGTTACCGTAAAATAATGAATAAGAGTGTTTAAGGGAAGAGAATAAATATTTGCTTCATTACTGCTATCAGTGTGGAGGGGCCAGGGCATCCAGTTAGGATAGTGTTACACAATAATACTGCATATTCTCTGCAAAGGCTGAGAAATTCTGTCTTGTACCACTGTGCTTTTGTTTTTTTTTGGTTTCAAAAAAAACTTGATAACTTTGTACATCACTAGTACACTTAACGATTTTTCATTGGCTCCTCTTTCCTTATGAGTGGACGACGATAAAGGTTACTGCTCTATACAAGGAGTCAAGTGTTTGTGGTCTGTGAGTATGAATATTGAAGCAGGTGTTAACTGGAAGATTGTGGCCTGTTTCAGTAATACCTACAGACCCCTGATTCTGTCTGTTTGCCAGAGAGTCTGCCAGCTGTTGTCTTTCAGGTAGATTATTCCTTTTAAAAAGTTCATTGTCAGTTAGTGCCTCGCATCAACCACCCATCTTTTACAGTGTCCTCAGCAACAGTTCCAATCATGAATTCAGAATTCTATTAGAACTAATTTAATCTGTTGCCATGCATTTGAGTTTACACGGAAGAACAAACTTGATTTGCAAAATATATCCTAAATCTAGGAACATAAGAAGTGATAATGAATTTAACTTAGTTACAACAATAGTCTTGGTCACTTAGAATCATAGAATTGTGTAGCCGAAAAATGGGCCCTACAGCCTATCGAGTTCATGCTAACCAGCTTACCCTTCTACATGAGTCCTATTTTCCTGCATTTAGATGGCATCCATCTATGCATTGCCTATTTAGGTGTGTGTTTAAATGTCTCTTAAACATATTACTTGCATCTGTTTCTGCGATCTCTTTGGCAGAATGTTCCAAACATAAGCCACTCTGTGTGACTTGTCATTCAGATCCCGTTTGAACTCCTTGCCTTCACCTTAAACCTTTATCATCTTGCTTTTGATACCCCTACCATTTGGTAACTTTTCAGTTAAGCATTGCTTTGTGGGGTGTCAGCTGTCTGAGTTTACATGTATGAAACACTGATGAACCAGCAATGTCAATGGTACCCTGGCGGAATTGGTGTGGGAAGTAGAAAGTTAAGATGTGGATACAATTTTTCCACTGTAGGATGTGGCACAAGAGTTTAACAGGATTTAACAAATTTATTTATTTGCTTGGCATAATAAACATTGATAAGCATAGAGAAGAAATGGGAAAGCTGTCAAAAAAGATGCAGAAGGAGAAGAAACTGAACATTAAATCAAAAAGGAAACAGCAGAGAAAAGAAAGAGTGCTGGATACAAACGAACACAGAGAGTTCAACATTTATAACAAAAGTTTGATGTCAAAGAAATTGAAGCATGGGAGAGGTAACCAGAAGCTTAAGCAATGAACAGAGGTTAAGCAGAATTTTCAAAGAGTGGTATAAGTATACTACTGAAATCAAGGCATTTAGGGTGAAAATTTGAGAATGAGCCTTTGCAGTCAGTGATGGAGTGAAGGCCGGAGGATCGGGGTTTGGGAAGTTGGTGACAACACAGCGTGAATTAAATTCCAGGATTAAGAATTTAAAGTTGAAGAAAGAAGTGAATTAGATCCATTTACTTGTCAGCAAGAGGAGGGCCAAGGCATAAATTTAGAGTGATTAAATCAAAAAGGGAGAGATATAGAGTGGAAGTTAAAGTCTCTTTGTCTACTTTTTAAACTATGTAATCTGCAGAAGTGGACAAGATGCTGCCATGCACTTCCAAAGATCTAGGTTGTTAGTAGACCTTGGAATGTATTTTCTCATATCAGTGGTGTAGGTGCTACAAGCTGAGATATTTTCTATCCTTTAAGGTATGAGAATCTCCAAACAGTCAAATAAATGTTTCTGTTTTTATTTCAGGCCAATGTGCAGCCTATTTGCCACTGTGCACATCAAGTTTTCTGTCATTGAGTTTGCTCTGTTGTTTAAGCAGGATGGTTTCCTGAAGACCAGAACCCTGAAGCAATGCAACACAAAAGTTATATGATTGAGACTGAGTGAATAATCCAGTCTCTGTATGCATCCACGAAAATATTAGCTTAGTTATGCAAACGGAGTTGAAGTATTCCTTTTAATCTTCAAAATAACCTTGTATGCCAGAGGGTTCAATATTTTTCAGAACTTTGATATGCAAAAAACTGATAAGTATAATCAGCACCGTGAGAGAACTGAAGCGGCCTTCAAGACCATCTTGTATCTTGGGCCGTTGAGGCTGATCTTTTGGCCTGTACAGGAAAACTGTTAGAACAAAGTAATTCTTATCAGAGAAGAATTTGATATACTTATATCATGTGATTATCTTCTGTGTAAATGTATCTTTTTGGCAGTTTTTTTGTTAGGCTGTTTTTCATCCACAAAAATTTACTTCAAAATAAATATCTAGCGTTAAGGCTAAAAGTAATTATTCTTCATTGTAAACATGTTTACCGATTGAATAGTTGGTTGAGGCTTGTACACAGATGAAAGTAACAAAGGAGTAATCTAAAGAACAGTTTGAATACAATTTACTCAAAATGTATGTCTTTGTTTATGTAGCAAAGTTAGAAGATTTGACAGACACTCAAAAGAGTAAAGAAGAATCTTATCGTATAGTTGACTTCAGCACAATTTTTCTTTTAGCTTTTGTTTTCTTCAGATGTTTTATAATAATAGGTCTTTCAATTAGACTTGGAGAATCTGTCTAGCAAGCCGCTTATAATTGGAGAGGTCTTGTCTCAGTCTTGGTTGTATTTCTAAACAACCAAAGCTGCAAACCTGGAAATGTATGGAACTTTTAATGAAAATATGAAGTATTATAATTGCAGCCGGGGAGGGAAATTTTTTCCCGTCTCACATGGGTTGCATCAAGGTACATCTGTTTTCACTGTGAAAACTACTCTTGAGTTCCTGATGGAAATGACAAAGGGAACTGTACCATAGTTTGACTATTTGCAAATCAATTATTGTTACATTTTCTATTCATTAATCGATGTATTAATATTCATTAGCTGTCTTTTGAACTTCTGTTTCCAAGATTCATTACATAGATTAAAGACGATGGGAATAGCAATAGTAAAGGAGGCATTTAATGATAAATGCAAAGTTCTTCACTGTAATATTATTCTATTGAAGTGCTTTTTTAAATAATTTAGCAATCTACTAAATTAAAAACTAGAAAAACCACTTTAATGAAAATGTGCTCTTATAAAATTAAATGCCGTGCTATTTTAACAGTTCAGATATTACCTTTACAGAATGAATTATTGATCTGCATTATTCACGAAAACTGCATACTCTTTTCCTTTTGATTCACAAAAACAAATTATCTTGAATAGATCTGTATGATATGACTTATGCTTGAATTGTTCTACCTTGAAAGAAAGCTCCGGGATAGTCTAATGAGTGGATAGCTCAATGATAATGGAGCACTGATTGAAAAATATGCACCATGCAAAGAAGCAAGACATCTGTGCGTTCTTGTTGGATAACTGGGATTCAGGCCATTGTACAGCCTGACTTGTTTAAATGGCTAAGTGGTATTATAAATGGGTGTTAATATGAAAATTTAATTGGGATTCAGACAGCCAAGAATGGGGTTCTTTAAGTATGCATGCACAGTGCTCTGCTTTTCACTGATTAGAAAGCAGTATGTACCAGAAATATATAACTCAGTGCTCCCAGTTTACATCACTGTCAAAGGAAGTAGCTCTCTCATAAACTAACTGCGCTGTGTATTTCTTAGGAAGATCGTCCTTTAATTGTATTTGGTGAAATTTTTAATTGATTGCTACTGGCAGTTTTTGTTAAGTTCAATTGGACTTCAACCACTAATTAATGCATTACCCACAAACAATGGTAATTTCACTTTCTCCAGTATTTTTTCTTTTTAACAAGCCATGATCTATATTAGAAACTTTAATCACCTTCTATGTTTCACAGAAGAACAATTCAAAATCATCCCCAGAAAGCTGTGAGATAACTAGGAAAATACAATAACCACATTTCCGAAACACACTAGTTGAGGTTATATTGTCTTTTCACATCAAGCTGCAACAGGTTGTGTAATTATTTAAAATGTTATTAATTTAATAATTTAACTGGTGCTTTCTATTATTAAATTGCACCTGTATAATAAAATGTAATCATACAAAAGGTATTTTAAATTTTGATATCCTAAACCATAGGTGCTTTTGGGACACTTTTAAGGTTATTCCTGTAATGCTCTTTTAAAAAAAATGTTGAGATTGTTGATTAGTTTATAATCCGAAAGAATATAAGTAGGTTGACTTCAGGAGACTAGTGTGTGTGTGTGTGTGTGCGTGTGTGTGTGTGTGTGTGTGTGTGTGTGGACGTGGACATGTACAGCTCAAATCAAAATCAATCACAAATGTAACATGAGGAGTCCAAGTGGTCTGTTGTGACTGTGCCAATTCATTAAAGGACTCATTCAACAAGCTCTACTGCCTCTCTCACTCCCTGTAGTCCAATTATCACTTCCTTTTCAAATGTATATCCAATTGCTTCTTAAAAGATACTCTTGCTAGTACACATACTCTATCCAGCAATGCATTCCAAATCATTATATCTTGTCAGGCATCCTACCTCTTCTCCTTTCCTCTCTAACTCTTTTATAAATTATCTTAAGTCTATGTCCGCCTGGTTACTGACCCCCCCCCACCCCAGTTTTTAGAAATAGCTTATTTGTTTTATCAAAATTCTTCTTAATTCTGAATAAAGCATTTGAACCTTCTCTGCTTTAACAATTTTCCACATAAACAAAGTCCCTCATCCCTGGTATCATTCTGGTAAATCTCCTCTGTATTTTGTTATTAGAAGTCAATTTGAACTTCCAATCTGTATTTTTGTGAGTTGTGATAAATTTTAAGATCCCAGTACAATACTGGTTAGTTAGCAGTAAATGTTAGCTTTTACTTAAACTGATTTTTTTTCCAGCAAAGGAACTGAGTTTGTTTGATTCTACGTAACTGCACAAAGCAGTAATGTCTCCTGTTTAAGACACAAAGTGTACTGACTTTGCTTTCTAGTTGTTGGTATGAGAATACTTTGCACTAAAATCTCATTCCTTCTATAGGGCGTCTGTAAAAGGGAACGCGAGTATCAGTTAACTTTTTTTTCTACTGTTTTCTGAGTTACTGATTTCAGCTACTGTCATCTAGGAATAACAGAATAAACTCATAACACTGCCAACATTATACTATTCTTTGCTAGAATTGACTAACTATATGTTTTTAGTGTGTTTATGGGTAGTGTATGAAATTAGGGACTATTAACTGCCTAACAGTACTTTCTGAACTAACATGACAATAATCCAGTGTTACTCAATCCTTCGTGCTTTGTCGAACCTGGCGATATACAAAATTAGTTGCTATATCTTATCTGCATAATAAGAGTCACTGCATGTCAAAAGTAATCCACAGATTATGAAATGCTTTGGGCTATTCTGAATATGTGTAAAATGAAATGTATGTGTAATGTAATTTTTTTCTTTTCAAATATTAAGGTGTTGAATGGGTAAAGTTGAGATGAAAAATTTGGATTAAAAATTGTATCTTTTATCCATAATTACACATTTGCTTCAATCTTGATAATTATTTTGAGAGTGAATCCCAACTACTCAGTTTAAAATTTACATATGCTGGAAATTATCATTGCTGAGCGAGCATCTGCTTTTTCTTCATTCACAAATATTAATCTGTCATGACTTAAATTAAGTTGTGAAATATGCAAGCATATAGGTCATTCTGAACATTTTTTCTAAACAAACACGATAAACTCCAAACCAATGGGCCAGTATGTTACCATTGTGTTCCATTATTGTACAAATACATATGGCAATACTTGGATTTTTTTCCAATATATCGTGCATGACTGAGATTATTTTATACTCTTTAGTATAAAAGAGTAATGACAGATTACTAAAGCTAGCATTATCCATGAGGTTCAAATTTAGATTGGAAACTTGGAAATTTGTAATCTTTTCGGCTCAGTCTGGAAAAAGAGAGAAGTAGGATCAGTTCCAGTTTAACGAGATGTTATTTATTAGGGAATACCAAAATATCTGTGACCCAACCATATCACTTACTGAGGGGCAGGTATGGTTGGTGAACTTTGAGCAAGTAAATAAATACATTTTTGTTTTATATGTGCATTTCCTGTTATAATCAATTTGTTTTGAAAAAACAATTTGCATGTTGGAAAAGATCTCTAGGACATATTCAATGTTGTTAAATATTCTATTTATTGAGCTCTGCAGAAATTTTATAGAGCAATTGAAATACAATTATTTTTCATTTTGTCACTACTATCCCCTTCTTTTTCCATAAAGTTCTGTCTGAACCATTATTTTTTCAATTGAAGCCCAAGGTCTGCTATCACAGAGAACACTAGTCAGTGGTAGTACTTGTTGTTCTGATGCAGCAGGAGGGATAAATTATTTAGATTATTCAGATGTTTTTCGTTTATACATTGCCAGATGCATGGTATGTGTGGGACAGAAATCAGTGAAGTAATTCCTTTTCATTTCACGGTTGTTTTCATCAAGAGTGGGGGGTTTAAGTAAGAGTCAGTCTGCAGAAATTAAAAGCTTCTCTTTCGGAGCTTTATCTTTTAGTTTTCATTATTATGAGCTTAAGAGTTATAAAAAAAAAATCTATCTATTGGCCATAATCTCAATGTACCATGCTACTTTGTACTTCAAAACGAATGTTTTATATGTGAGGATTTCTTTATCACATTGCATGTTTTTACCTCATAATTATTGCACTGAAAGAGAATTGAATTAATTTATTCATTTGGCATTAATGTTGCAAAGGTTATTATAATATTTTGGTATATTTGAATCCGGAAAAAGTCATCTAAATCTGCATTAATAACTAAAGGCCAGGCAGCATCTGAAGAAAGAAGCAGAATTAAAGTTTTTATTTCCTGACCTTCTATGTAATAAATAGAAAAAAATACGAAGCAAGTTTTAAGTGTCAAGGCAGAATGTGCTAAGAGGTTCAGGAAGATCCTTTTAATTGATGAGCATAAGAAAATATGAAATAGGAGCAGGAATAGTCCATAGAGTCTATTCTTCCATTCATTAAGATCATAGCGGATATTTTATGTCAGCCCCATTTTCCTGCATCATTCCCCTCCCCCGTATCTCTCGATTCCCTTAATCTTCAAAAATCTGTTGATGTTTTGAATAAGACTTGGTGTCTACAGTCATCCAGGCTAGAGGATTCCAAAGGTTCATCACCGTGTGAGTGATTTTTTTAAAAATCATCTCAGCCCTAAAGTGCAGAAACTATGTCTTCTGGCCCAAGACTCCAAGGAAATGAAAGACCTTTCCAACATCTAGCCTGTTAATTTATTTGACTATTCTATATGTTTCAAATAAGGCATCTCAGAGCACGCAGTCTCATTCTTCTCAATTTCTCATTCATCAAACCACCCTTCAATGGAACAAGACCAGGAAATCTTCACTGCCTTCTCTTTCTCGAGTTAAGAGACCAAAACTGCACACAACATACTAGGTTTGAATTTGCCAAGACCCTAGAAAATTGTAATAGATTATCATGCTCTGGCAGTCACACTCCTTTATACTAAAGGCTAATGTACCATTTCCCTCTTAATTGTTTGCTGAACTTGCATGTTGGGATTTGCCAATATGTGCAAGCAGTCTTGTCCCTTGAAACATGACCAATACTATACAAATATTCTGCTTTTCTGTTATGAACAGGGGCTTTTTCAGTTGTTTGCCTTTTGATGCAAACTTGTCAAAACCCTTGGATGCATCTGATTTTGTTTCGTACTTTTTCATTTTCAGTAATGTTCTCCTCAACACTGTGGTTGGAGGATTTGTTCAGGGTGACCAAAACCACAAGTTGATTTGGGCCTACACTCTGGCTCAAATGGTGGTTATCAATGGGGAGAAGATAGCAATATGGAGTGGACCAGGGAGTGCATGAGAATCCCTGGATTAGGGAGATCCATGTGGTAAGGAATCCAGAGCTCAATCGTATTTAGGCGGGGGAGTGTGGTAGAATTGAAAGGGGCTTTAGTGGAGCTTCCGTGAGCAGGATAATGGCATTGTAACCATGTTTGGTGTCTTATGTGAAAGCACCTGGTTGAACTTCAGTACGGTATAAAACAACACAAATGCTTTCATTGAGTTTAAGGCTTTTGAGAAAGATGAATGGTGAGGAAGAGTAAAAGGTATTTAAAAAAGCTACATCCAAATGATTTCCTGGCCAGTACAATCTTACAATGCCAGTGTTCACCAAAGCTGTTAATGATTTTTTTCTCTCTATAAGAAAAAATTGATGATAAAAAGTCATTAAAAGGTAATTTTTACTCTCTGGCTAGACTCTGGCATCATGACTCATTGAATTAAAATATAGTTTATAAACCAAATTCAAAAATTGGCTTCCAAACAAATAAAGCAAAGCTTCCAAAGAATAATAACCAGACGAAGCTGCAGAAACTAATACAATTTCAGGATGTAACAATTACTATGAGTTTGACAGCTGCACTGTGCATTTGATCCACATTGAATTGGAATCTGTAAAGTTATTGTTCTTTTTTATTATTGGCTTCAGATTAACCAAAAATGTAATTTATATTTTCAATTGGAAGCAATTTCAGTTAGTTTGTTTTTCCTTTGTAATTGAAACATAGAAAACCTACACTGCAATACAGGCCCTTTGGCCCACAAAGTTGTGCCAAACATGTCCCTACCTTAGAAATGACTAGGCTTACTCATAGCCCTCTATTTTACTAAGCTCCATGTACCTATCCAAAAGTCTCTTAAAAGACCCCATCGTATCCGCCTCCACCACCGTTGTCAGCAGCCCATTTCACACACTCGCCACTCTCTGAGTAAAAAACTTACCCCTGACACCTCCTCTGTACCTGCTCCCCAGCTCCTTAAATCTGTGTCCTCTTGTGACAACCATTTCAGCACTTGTAATGTTGAAGTCTCATACGTCGTAGGAGATTTTACCAAAATTTTTTTGATACGCATTTCAAACCAACATGGAATAAGAGTGGGAAATACAACAGAGGACCAGTAAATGCCTGGAAGTAAACAATGAAGATGGTTGCATGAAATGTCCAATCTGTCAGACATGAAAGAAAAGCATATTTTTAAAGTGACATCTGAATACATTTGTTTATAAGATCATAATTCTATCCCAAGTTCTAGAAAACCACAGCTTGTATTTTTCTGCTTGAAGCCAATATTTTCTAACTAGTTTGTGTTATCAATACGGTTTCATCAATACCTTTGAGCCATGCCCAGCCACAGTCATGGGTGCCATTGTGTGGCACTGCTCTTAGTGCAGATGTCAGCTGCATCTTTATAAATGCATTTTTTGCTGCATTCTTGCAACAAAGATTAATTTTTTTGTTCTTTGCAGCATTCTCAATTTAAGGAGACATTGGTAAAGATCAAAACTATAAGTATTGATCAGAATCAGATTGAATATTACTGGCATATGTCATGAAATTTGTATTTGTGGCAGCAGTACAATAATAGAAATTAATAGAAAACAAACATGAATTGCAGCAAATATTTAATACATTAAATAGTTAAATAAGTAGTGCAAAAATAGAAATAAAATGTAGTGAGGTAGTGTTGATGGGTTCAATGTCCATTCAGAAATTGGATGGCAGAGGGGAAGAAGCTGTTGATGAATCATTGAATGTGTGCCTTCAGGCTCCTGTACCACCTCCCTTATGGTAGCAATGAGAACAAGGCATGACATGAATGATGGGAGTCCTTAATGATGGATGCTGCCTTTTTGAGACATCACTCTTTAACGGTGTCCTGGATACTATAGAGGCTAGTGCCCATGATGGAGCTGACTAAGTTTACAATTCTCTGCAGTTTATTTCAATCCTGTGCAGTCCTCTAAACCCCACCACCCCCATACCAGATGGTGATACAGCCAGTTAAAATGCTCTCCATGGTACATCTGTAGAAATGCGCAAGTGTCTTTGGTGACATAGCAGATCTCCTCAAGCTCCTAATAAAATATAGCCACTATCATAACTGTAGAGTGGAAAAATATTTTTCCACTCTACAGATCATATGTAAAGTACAATTGAATTGAATACACTGCAGTACAAATTTCATTCTACTTTATGTAACATCTCAATCTCATTTAATGTAGAATTCTGTTTTTCGCTTGTGATTTCATACATACGCCTTACCATAGAAAAGAGAATAGGCTGAACATTCTGAAAGGGAATAGATTGGCTTTGCCCTCTTTCTTTCTGGGGTAAAGGAGTAATTGGTGGTGTGCTGAAATTTTAATAAAAAATGTTGCAATAATATATTTATCAAAGGGTTTGCCCACTGTTTTTATCTTTCCTTCAAGATTTCTGCCCCTTCTTGGCTCTAGGCGCCCAGCAACAACAAGAAATTTAATGGAGATTGGTCGTCAGACGAACATTTGTATCTGAACAACAACACACACAAAATGCTGGTAAAACACAGCAGGCTAGGCAGCATCTATAGGGAGAAGCGCTGTCGACGTTTCAGGCTGAGACCCTTTGTCAGGACTAACCGAAAGGAAAGATAGCAAGAGATTTGAAAGTAGTGGGGGGAGGGGGAAATGCAAAATGATAGGAGAAGACCGGAGGGGGTGGGGTGAAGCTGAGAGCTGGAAAGGTGATTGGCGAAAGTGATACAGAGCTAGAGAAGGGAAAGGATCTTGGGACGGGAGGCCTCTGCCACCCCCTTTCTTTCTCCTGAGGCTCCTAGCTTCATCCCACCCCCTCCGGTCTTCTCCTATCATTTCGCATTTCCTCCTCCCCCCACTACTTTCAAATCTCTTACTATCTTTCCTTTCAGTTAGTCCTGACGAAGGGTCTTGGCCCGAAATGTCAACAGCTCTTCTCCCTATAGATGCTGCCTAGCCTGCTGTGTTCTGCCAGCATTTGGTGTGTGTTGTTTGAATTTCCAGCATCTGCAGATTTCCTCGTGTTTGGTATTTGTATCTGAAATATATTGTTTGTTAACTGAAATAAGTGTTATGCAATTGAACATAAATTCAGCCTACAGTAAAGTAAAATTCTGTGCAGCGTGAAGTTCTCCAACTGGTCTTCTAACTGGTATCTTGGAAACGTGACCCTAATGTCCATTAGGATTTTCATCAGTGCAAGAAATATAGACATGGTGTGACAGTCACTTAAGTGACAACAGCAATATTGAAACTTTTTGCCTTACAACAGGATTTTTCAGCCTCATTGGTTGAATGTGATGGTAGTTCCTTGATGTTATGCAAGGAATAATCAAATTTTGAAAATGGTGTCTCCCCAAAACCAACTGTACTTTTTGCCAGACCACTCAATAGCGTTCTGCAGCTTCAGTCTACAGATTGTGCTCATGCAATATTGAGGCACCTTAGTCTTTTCTGAAGAAACAGAAACATTTTAACAGATGGCTGCCAAAAATGTTCTCGCTGTGTTTAAGATTTGCATTAAATAATGCTGTATAAGCTTTTTGTTTGCATATTTCAAAATATAATTACATGATTAGACCTGAATGTCATTTTTTCTCTTCTGTAAAATGCCATGTATTTTCATAATCTTTTACATCAAATTTGTTTTCTTAATTACCTTTCAGCCTTTACTAAATGCTACGTTAAATGAATCTAAAGTTGCAACTCCTGTTACAAGGTCCAATAGATTAACAAATGTTATCAGCTCCATACGTTGAGATGATTGGCTTTATGTTAGTAAACTAACATTTAGGTAGAATGGTGCAGAATATAATGTTCACCTTTTTACAGTAGTTCTGCTTATGCAAGAGAGATGTATTTTGTGCATTTGCAGAACTTCTGTAAAATCAGGTGGCACTTGAATTTATTGATTGTCATAAAATTAAAATGCTTTTGACCTTTAAATGCACAATAATTGATATATAGGATGCAGAACAATAAATAGATAGCCATAGACAGGCTAGATTCATCTTAGTGCATCTGTTGTTTTTTTCCTCACTATCAGTCATGTACCTTACACGTCATGTATTGCATATTTTTTCATTACCAAGATCAAAGATTATGAGTGCAACCTTTGATAAATAATTTAAGTAAATCTAGGAGTACATTGCACTATCTTGTTATGTCTCTGCCCATTTAACGGAGCACTATGCTGTCATCAGGAGAGCTAAGTGTCCAAGCAATGCGCACAAGATGCTGGATTTTGTCTGTTGCTTGGATTTACAGCAACTGTAGATTATCTAGTGTTTGTGACCGAAGTGTCCAGCTTCACAACTCATAGCGTAGATTACTTGTTTCAGAACTTACCTAAAGTTATGCTTATCTGCCAGGTTGGCATCGTTGCATTCTATCAATCGGTGGCTTAGCAGAGTCTGCCATGATGCCAGCAGCTCCCTCAGCTTTGTCACTGATTTAATCTTGGTTTTGTTTATTGGGTTTTATGATTATTGTCACGTTTAGTGTCAAACAGTGGAAAAACTAGGTTTTACATGCCATCTTACAGATCATCACATCAGTACATTGAAGTAGTACAGAGGAAAGGCAAAAGAATACAGAATAAAGTGTTAGAGTTACAGAGAAAATGCAGTACTGGCAAACAGTAAGCTGCACGGTAAATTGCATGGTCAACAGTTTGTTTATTAGTATCAGTGTACAAGAGGGAGATCGAAAATCTGGCTGAGCGGTGCCATAACTACAACCTCTTACTGAATGTCGGCAAGACTGAGGAGCTGATAATTGATTTCAGGAGGAGGAAACCCGGGATCCATGAGCTAGTCCTCATCAGAGGTTGAGAGGGTCAGCAACTTTAAATTCCTTGATGTTATTAATTTGGCGGACCTGTCCTGGGCCCAGCACATAAGTACAATTACAAAGGAAGCACTGCAGCACCTCTACTTCCTTAGAAATTTGCAAAGAGTTGGCATGACATCTAAAGCTTAGACAAACTTCTCTAGATGTTTAGTGGAAATTATATTGACTGGCTGTGATGTATCATAACACCAATGCCCTTGAATGTAAAATTCTCCAAAAGGTAGTGGATATGGCCCAGACCATCACGGGTAAAAGCCTACCCACCATTGAGCACATCCACATAAAACGCTGCTGCAGGGAAGCAGCATCCATCATCGGAGACCCCTACTACCAAGGTCATGCTCTTTTCCCGCTGATGCCATTGGGAAGAAGGTACAGGAGCCTCAGGACTCTCACCACCAGATTCAGGAACAGTTACTGCCCCGAACCTTCAGGCTCTTGAACTAATTGGGGATAACTTCACTCAGCTTCACTTGTGCCATCATTGAAATGCTCCTACGACCAATGTACTAGCTCTCAAGGAGTCTTCATCTCATGTTCTCAATATTTTTTTATTATTATTATTTCTTTTTGCATTTGCACAGTTTCTTGTCTTTTGCACACTGGTTAAACACCCAAGTTGGTGTGTTCGTTCATTGGTTCTGTTCTGATTATTATTCTATGGATTTATTGAGTATACTTGCAAGAAAATGAATCTCAGCATTGTATATGCTGACGTGTGTACTTTGATAATAAATTTAATTTGAACTTTGATCTGAAAATCTCTTCTACTTCAAAGATCACCCTGACCTCAATGGTACAAGTTGCTGCATAACCAAACTTGTTACTAGTGCAAGACTCTAATCTACAAATGTTTGTACTAACATTTGCTGTATCTCCCAATGGCTTGTGTTCCTCAAAACTAGAATGCTCATTGTGCTAGTCCCTTTTGATATACTGATGATATCCCCTGCTTAACACCATTCACCAGTCTCAAGGACTGCTTCTACCCTGCTATTATAAAACAGTTCCCTAGTATAATAAGATGTACTCCTGGCATCACACTCCTACCCTTTTATGAGCACAACATTGCAGCATATTGTTTAACTACGCTACTTCTGTAGCTATTGCACTTTATTCTACATTCCATTATTGTTTGACCTTCTGCTACCTTAATACACTGTGTAATGATTTGATATGTAGGACCAGTATGCGAGACAAGCTATTCACTGTATATGTGACAGAAATAATCCAATTCCAATTCCGCTTGTGAAGATCTCCCTGTCCTATGCAGAGGCTGCTTCCTATTCCCTTCATTGCCAACTGGGGAAGGTGAAGTAGATTTGTGGCAAATATCCTGGTTTAGAATGTTGACTTTGTGTGTACCTGGTGGAGTTCAAGTCAAGTCAAGTCTCTTCTTATTGTCATTTCTACCATAACTGCTGGTACAATACGTAGTAAAAATGAGACAATGTTTTCTCAGGACCATGGTGTTACATGACACAGTACAAAAACTAGACTGAACTACGTAAAAAACAACACAGAAAAAAAAAACTAGACTACAGACCTACCCCAGGACTGCATAAAGTGCACAAAATAGTGCAGGCATTACAATAAATTATAAATAAGACAATAGGGCAGTAAGGTGTCAGTCCAGGCTCTGGGTATTCAGGAGTTGGGTTGTAATAGTGGAAGAGGAAATTGAATGGTGATGGTATAGGACCTCAATCATTTCCTATTACAATAAGGTGGAGTCTTGAGCTCACATCCTAGCTTGTTATAATCTTGCACCTTATTGTTTACCTGCACTGGACACCCTCTGTAGTTGTTACACTTTATTCTGCATTCCTTGTTTTACCTTGTTCTACCTCGATGCACTGTATAGTGATTTGATCTACATGACCAATATGCAAGACAAGCTTTTCATTGTATCTCATTAATTAGATAATAAACCAATTCTAATTCCAGTGTGTGCAGTCACTTCTCTATATATGTGTGAGGGAGAGAGAGGATGGTATTTTTGCTAGTCTAGTGTTTACCTTGATGTTCAAAGCATGCCTAGGTGCACCAATGGTGTTTCATGAGATTTTTTTTTAATGCAGTTGTTAAAAATCTAAATAATAGAAAATACTGGAAACATTCCGCAAGTCAGCCAGCATCTCCGGAATAAAAAATAAAATGTATGCTCCTGCTGAGAACCCATTGATGAGGACATTATGATGAAGGGTCTGGTCTCTAACCTGGACTCTTTCCAGTATTTGCTGTTTTTAGCCATAAGAGATAATGCAATCTCTTCCAGTGTTGCTCTGTTGAACTGGGATTTTCACTCCTGCTGGAAATCACAAGAAATGCACTGCTCTTCAAATGTCAGGTCTCCTGAACCCTTGGCTCAGTGAGCTTCCTCTATGTTTCTCTCCTTTTCACTTTGAGAGAATCTCCTTCTTCCTCTGCAACACCTCCCTACTGCCCGGTTGCCCTAAGGTGTCGCTGCTGCTATTTTGGCCACTATGGGGAGTGTACCTTTTAAGGACAGACTTGTTTATTGCATTGCAAGTTATTTCTAGCCATGCTGATGGGTGAAGTTCTATTGAAGCACGTGATCTTGGGAGTACATTATCATAGCACCTAATTTTTTGGGCTAATTTCGTAAATTTGTTTGCAGAAAATCTAATTACACTATATATGGGTTGTTTTTAGTGTGCTACTCAAGGGTAAATCCAATTTACTTTATTCATTAATGCCAGTATTTGTTATCTGCTGGATAGAAGAGACAATCAAATTGGTAGATAGTTGAAAGAACCTGGTGGATTTTTTAATATGACAATCTAGTAGTTTCATGTTTATGGTTAGTAACAATTTAAAATTGTAACTTTACTTAACTTAATTCAATATTACTATGATTTGTAACTTCAAAACATTAAACTATTTCAAAGGAATACATGGGAGTCTGGAATGTGAGTTGAACAATGATGTCTGCATTACTGATCCAAAAGACCAGTTTGTTGTTTCAATAATTCGACCACTGCTTATCATGGTCTCGGGATTGTTTTGGAGCTTCCAAGAGAAGTGGCTGTGATGAATTGAATTGCTTTCTGTATCTATCATTTGAGTGAGATACTTCAGAACGTTAACAAGAATGGTATGTGGGGGGCAGAATGAAGACTGGTTTGTGGAAATGTTTTGGCTGAAGGTTCATAGTAGCTTTAACAGCAGTAAAGTCATGAAAATCAAATGAAATAGTGAATTCAGCAAAAAAAAAACAAGCTTGAGGAACTCAGTAGGTCAAGTAGCATCTGTGAAGGCAGAGAGATGATCAAGATTCAGGGATGACACCCTGAAGAGTTTGAGCTAACAGGTTAGGATTAATGATTTGGTGAGTCTCTAGTTGAGCTTGAAGAAGACAAGCATTGCATTGGCAGTTAAATAAAAAATGCAGCAAGCCCTGGATGAACCATGAGATCTGCAATTGGCTGATGGCCAAAACAGTGACATTCAAGGCCTTACAAAAGGTCAGGTACGATCTCCGGAAAGTTATCTCCCAGGCAAAGTAGCAATTCTGGACTAAAATTCAGTCACTGAAGGATGCTTGATGACTGTGGCAGGGCTTGAATGTTATTACCTCTGACAAAGTGAAACCAAGTGGAATAGGTGGTAAAAAGGCTTTGCTTCCACATGAGCTCAATGCCTTCTATGTTTGCTTTGACCATCAAAACCTTCACAAAAGCCCCACAGCCCTGGATGACAGTGTGGTTTCAGTCTCTGAAATGCATGTGAGAGCATCCTTTAGGAGGCTGAACCCATTGTAAGCATCTAGCCCAGACAGTGTACCTGGCCGAGTACAGATAGAACTGAAATACTTTTGGTTGGTCCCAAAGGCAAAAGAGAGAAACTTGTGGATAAACTTGGAAACTTGGCCTTGTAACGTCAGAAATGACTAGCCTGGGTAATATCCTTGATTCAGATTTGAATTTTAAATCCCACATAAGACAGAGCTGCATTTTTACACTTAAGAAATATTGCAAAGTTATGTCCATTTCTGTTACGTAATGAAGCTGGAAAACTAATTCATGCCTTTACATCAAATAGACTGGATTACTCCAATGCACTTTTTATTGGCTTTCCAAAGCAATCTATTGACAAACTTCAACTCATTCAGAATGCCATTGCTAGGCTTTTAACCAAAACCAGGATGAGGAAACATATTATTTCTCTACTAATTACATTGGCCTCCTGTATCTTTTAGAATTGACTTAAAGCCTCGTGTTTTTGAAGTTCTTAATGTTCTGGGACCGGAATACATCACAGAATCATTTTTGTTTTATAATCCTTCTCAAGCTCTCTATCTTCTTCCACTGGTTTCTTAAATTTAAACAATCTCTCTCAAAAGATAATTGGCAAGTCAGTTCTTTTTAGCTACACGTCTGTGTAAACTGTGGGATTCAATTCTTAAAACTATAAGGGGTGAAGACTCAGTTGACTCTTTTAAACACCAGCTCAAAATATATTTATTTAACCTTGCTTTCAACTAACATCTTTTTGTCTTTTATTTTTATTTTATTGTCAGATTTGTACATTTATCCCATTGTATACTACTTTGAGCTACATTATTTGTATGGAAATGGCTCTTTAACTTATAATTATTATTTAAAATTCTCAACATTTATAACCCTGATCTCTCAGCTTTTCCACAAGACATCTTGCCTATTGCTGGTGTTTGTGGATTTAATAGACCTTCTCCAAACAATTTTTAACTCCATGAATGGGGTGGCACAGTGCTTAGGATGTGGT
This sequence comes from Hypanus sabinus, assembly GCF_030144855.1. NCBI lineage: Eukaryota > Metazoa > Chordata > Chondrichthyes > Myliobatiformes > Dasyatidae > Hypanus > Hypanus sabinus. The sequence goes on from NC_082722.1 coordinate 50,160,429, forward strand.
TTTTCCAGATCCCCACATAACTAAGGTGTAATCTCAATACTTTTGGATTCAGTTCCTGAAATAAAATTCTGCCAGTTTCCCTAAGTATTTGCTGTACTTGTACCTAGTCCCTTATAAATCATACACCATGTCACTCAGATTTCACTCTATCATGGGTACTCATTATATAGATAAATACTTTTACTTTCCCTGACAAAATGGTAAACTTCACATTTTCTGAATTATACTCCATCTACAATAGATCTTTTCCAATGCCCTTTGTCTATATCACTTTCTAACCAGCTTGTGTTTTCCTGATTTATTTCCTATCAACCCTCACCTCAGTGAATTTAGGAACCATCCTCTTCCTTGTGGCACATTTTTTGTGATACCTTGACACCCAATAGTCATCTATGAATACTCACTGTATCTTAATAGCTGGGAAATCCTCCATCCATGACAACTTGTTTTCTACTGCATGGTGACATTCTATTTCCACTATAGCCTTTGATTTAGCACTTCATCGAATGTCTGGAAATTTAACTATGGCACATGCACTTGTTCCCCTCTATCGACAGCACATGCTACTATTTCAGAGCACTCCAGAAAGCTGCTTTCCTTTTGACCAAACCATGTGAACTTTACATGATTATCTTGAATGTTTATAATTGTCCTGATACATCATCCTTAAGAAAAATAGTTATAATATTTTCCATCTGATATATGTAAAGCTATTTGGCCGTTTCCTATTTTTGTTCTTTTCCCATATTGAATGAACTACAGTATATTTACTCTTCTCCAATTTGATAGAATTTTCACAAGTCAAGGGAATTTTAAAAAATTAAAGCCAGGGCATCAAACATCTTACCAGCCTCTTCTTTCAAGACCCAAATTTTAAGTGTCTTTGGATCTGGGGACTTGTACCCAAGAACTCCTACCATTAGCTCTGTATGACTTGCTTCTGGCAGGTAATCTTCCACATGTCCTCCCCAGCCTCTCCTCCTGATTCCTATTTACAATTATTGCTGGGATTCCAAATCTTTCAGTGAGAGTGATGCAAATGCCCATTTAACTTAACAGCCATCATATTATTTTCCATTATTAATTTCCTAAGTTCCCTCTAAGATTATCATTGGTTTATAAAATACCTTTCTAAATATATGTTAAAAACTGCATTTTTGCATTTCTAGCTAGTTTTATCTAATTTTTGGTCATTCTTTATTGACATTCTGTCCCAATTTTATAACTTGCCACTTGTCTTGCTGCAATCATATGCTTTTCCATTTCCACTTTTTATAATCTTTTTATTGATACATTATCTTCTACAGCTATAAAATGATACAAAACTTCAACAAATTTATATATATGCAATTACTAAAGCTGAAGGAAAAAAACTGATCGTAATATATGAAAATGAAAAAAAAAATTATAATGAAAAGAAGGAAAAAAAGAGAACACTGACTAACTAACAAAAAAACCCCACTAACTACAAAAAGAAAGAAAAAAGGGGAAAAAACCATTGGGAATCAACCCCCGAAGCAATGCGTCTTACCATAATCTATATATATAAGGAAAAAGAATCATCAACCGCCAATTCATGTTTATATAGAATAAAATTGGAAGGAAACCATATAAAATAATTCAAATTAAATGATAATATTTGGTAAAAGAGCCCCATCTTCTCTCAAGATCGAATCGAGGATCAAAAGTTCTATGAATTTTTTTTCCCCAAACTGAGACATAACATTACTTGAGAAAACCATTGAATTAATGTAGGGACAGAGGTATCTTTCCATATTAATAAAATAGCCCTTCTTGCCAACAATGTAACAAATGCAATTACACATTGATCTGAAGATTAAATACCCTGAATATGATGCAGAACTATTCCAAATAGAACAATCAATGTATTAAGTTGTAAATTAATTTTCAGAGCTTTAGAAATTGTAGAAAATAAAGATTTCCAAAAAGGTTTTGATGAAGAACATGACCAGAACATATGTGACAAAGTGGCTACTTCAGTTTTACACCTATCCCAGTAATTTTCTATGCTAGGAAATATTTTGGATAGTCTCTCCTTTGTTAAATAATACTATGCTTTTAAATTTAATATTATTTCTGGTTCAGTTACACACGGATAGTGGGTCCTTCTCTTGTGCAATCTGAAAAATCCCTTTTATGTCTGTGATTAAGGTTATGTTAATGGCCCTTGTATAAGTTTAAAATATTGGCCCTTAACCATTTCTTCTCTCCCTCAAATTGAATGTGAAACTGATCATCATATTGTGATTGCTGCTCTGTAGTGTTCATTCACTATGAAGTTGTAAATTAATCTTATCTCATTGCATAATACTGGGGCTAGTAAAACTTGCTGTCTGGCTTCAGAATGTGATGTTCAAAGAAAATGACTAGAAATCTACCTCTGGGTAACTGTCGTCCTTCTGTTCCTCCAATTCCCCCCTTTCTATGTAGGTAAAAATACCCTTTGATTATCACTTTGCCTCCAACTTTCACCCTGCCCTCAAATTTACCTGCTCCATTTCCGACACCTCCCTCCCGTTTCTTGATCTTTCTGTCTCCATCTCTGGAGCCAGCCTATCTACTGAAATCTACTATAAGCCTACAGATTCTCACAGCTACCTGGACTATTCCTCTTCCCACCCTGTCTCTTGCAAAAATGCTATCCCCTTCTCACAATTCCTCCATCTCCGCCGCATCTGCTCTCAGGATGAGGCTTTTCATTCCAGGATGAAGGAGATGTCTTCCTTTTTTAAACAAAGGGGCTTCCCTTCATCCACCATCAACTCTGCTCTCAAACGCATCTCTCCCATTTCCCGCACATCTGTCCTCACCCCATCCACCCGCCACCCCACTCGGGATAGGGTTCCCCTTGTCCTTACCTACCACCCCACCAGCCTCCAGGTCCAACGTATAATCCTCTGTAACTTCCGCCACCTCCAACGGGATCCCACTACCAAACACATTTTTCCCTCCCTCCACCCCCGCTTTTCACAGGGATCGCTCCCTACGCAACTCCCTTGTCCACCCGTCCTCGTCCTCCCCCCCCATCCCTTCCCACCGATCTCCCTCCTGGCACTTATCCTTGTAAACGGAACAAGTGCTACACCTGCCCTTACACTTCCTCCCTCACCACCATTCAGGGCCCCAGACAGTCCTTCCAGGTGAGGCGACACTTCACCTGTGAGTCGGCTGGTGTGGTATACTGCGTCTGATGCTCTCGGTGTGGCCTTTTATATATTGGTGAGACCCGACACAGACTGGGAGACCGTTTCGCTGAACACCTACTCTCGGTCCGCCAGAAAAAGCAGGATCTCCCAGTGGCCACACATTTTAATTACACGTCCCATTCCCATTCTGATATGTCTATCCATGGCCTCCTCTATTGTCAAAATGAATCCAAACTCAGGTTGGAGGAACAACACTATATATACCGGCTGGGTAGCCTCCAACCTGATGACATGAACATTGACTTCTCTAACTTCCGTTAATGTCCCTCCTCCCCTTCTTACCCCATCCCTGACATATTTAGTTGTTTGCCTGTTCTCCAATTCCCTGTGGTGCTCCCCCCCACCTCCTTTCTTTCTCCTGAGGCCTCTCGTCCCATGATCCTTTCCCTTCTCCAGCTCTGTATCACTTTCGCCAATCACTTTTCCAGTTCTTAGCTTCATCCCAACCCTTCCGGTCTTCTACTATCGTTTTGCATTTCCCCTTCCCCCCACTACTTTCAAATCTCTTACTATCTTTCCTTTCGGTTAGTCCTGATGAAGGGTCTCGGCCCAAAACGTCAACAGCGCTTCTCCCTATAGATGGTGCCTGGCCTACTGTGTTCCACCAGCATTTTGTGTGTGTTGCTGTTTGAATTTCCAGCATCTGGAGATTTCCTCATGTTTGCTCCATGATTATCACTATTATCTTTCTGGCAATTGCCTATTATTTCTTCTTTTATATTTCATCCTAAATATATTTACCCTTGAGGTGTCAGAACACCATTTCCATAAATAACACATTGTTTTTACTATTTTCATCCCTTTCCATACCACCTCTGCAGCCGAGTTTTCTGAAATTGCTATTTTTATTGTGTTGGGATCCCAAATCCACCCTTTCCTGGCTTCGTGTCCATTTAAGATGTCATACACCCTTCAATATTCAGGTCCAATCTATGACATTCTACAGTCACTTTTCTGTCAAAGCTTTCAGATCATGCACTTTATTGTTTGTTTGTGCTCTCAATTTATCTGTTTTATTTTAAATGCTATGTGTATTTGGATACAGAGATTTTAGTTTTGTCCTTTTTATTACTTTTGTAACCTCAAACCTTATCTGCTGATCTTCTCTTAGATTTGTACTCCTTATCCCTTCCACTCGCACTGTTTATCATTTGCAGTATTAATACCTTTCTCTCCAGTTGTGTCTCCACTCTTTTATTTACACCAATTTCACAAATTTGATACTTTATTGCAAAATAATACCACTTTTCAGACAGAGGGAATATTTTGAGCATTATTTGTTCATATGTTCTTTTTTCTCAAATTTTGCTTTGTGAGCCAAATATTACATTATTGTATGAAATTAGAGACTGTATAGCTGCACATCTTGATGAAGTCATTTCCGAAAGAGGGTTCTCATGAAATGAGCAGTAAGACAATTCAGAACTTTTTTTTTGCTCACTGCAGTTTCAAGCATTCAGGCTTGGACGTGCTAGAAACAGCCAGGAATGAAAATGAAACAATTTCACTAATTTAGCAAGTTAGGAACTACGAAAAATTTGGAAGGTATTGACAATCATCCTGAATGTTACAATGAAAATGAAGATTTGGAGATGTAATTGCCCAGAGCATTGAATGAAGGCTGTCTATCATACAAAAAGAGTTTGACTGACTGACTATCTCTCTCTCTCTCTCTCTCTCTCTCTCTCTATATATATATATATATATATATATATTTATATATATATATTTTATAGCTGCTAAATTGGGTCAGAATATATACTGATCCCAACGTATCCCAATTAAATGAAATCCACTATAATTGCTTTGAGTTATTGGTATAAAGGAATAGCAAAAAAATAGCTAGCTTTTGTAACTGTTAATGATTGCATTACTAATTGGACAATTCCATTTAGAAATGTGGCATTTGACTTTCAATTTTTTTCAGTAAAATTTGAACAAGCCTTCAGTTTGGTGACCTGAATTTTTTTATTTTTACGAAGGAGGTTCTATTTTATCTTACAAACGTGAACACTATCATAGTACATTATTAGAAGTATGCTGGGAACAGTAGTTTATGGATACAAAATTTTAATTTGGCAATGGTGACTGAGGATAATCTTAAAGCTGCAGTTTAGCCATGTCTTTGATGTAAAATATTATTTAAAGCATTTTGGTTGCAAAGTACAGTTGGGGACTGGAGGTTAATCGTTTTCTGGTGCATGTTGAAATTTGCTCTGTTTCCAAATACATAGATTCATGGAGTAGGCAAAGTAACTCCAGCAAGTATTTTCCAAATAAATTGGAGATATTTTGTTGGCTTGACCTCGAATATTTCTTTTCATTGCTGTGGTAACACCTCTTACTTAGAGCATAGAAATTACCCAGGGTTATCCATAGCCCTGTATTTTCTATCCAGGAATCTATTAAAAGACCCTATCGTTTTCACCTCCAGCACTGTTGCTGACAGCCCATTCCGCACACTCACCTTCTCTGTGTTTAAAAACAACTTACCTCTGACATCTCCACTGTACCTACTTCCAAACTCCTTAAAACTGTGCCCTCTCATGTTAGCCATTTCAGCCCTGGGAAAAGGCCTCTGACTATCCACACAATCAATGCCTCTCATCATTTCATACACCTCTATCAGGTCACCTCTCATTCTCCATCGCTCCAAGGAAAAAAGACAGAGTTCACTCAATCTATTCTCATAAGGCATGCTCCCCAATCCAGGCAACATCCTTGTAAATCTCCTCTGTACCCTTTCTATAGTTTCCACATCCTTCCTGTAGTGAGGCGACCAGAACTGAGCACAGTGCTCCAATTGGGGTCTCCCACGGTTGATGAAGGCTAGTGCACCATATGCCGCCTTAACCTGCGCAGCAGCTTTGAGTGTCCTATGGACTCGGACCCCAAGATCCCTCTGATCCTCCACAGTGCCAAGAATCTTACCGTTAATGCTATATTCTGCTATCATATTTGACCTACCAAAATGAACCACTTCACACTTACTATCTGTTACTATCTTTCCTTTCGGTTAGTCCTGACGAAGGGTCTCAGCCTGAAACGTCGACAGTGCTTCTCCCTATAGATGCTGCCTGACCTGCTGTGTTCCACCAGCATTTTGTGTGTGTTGTCACTTCATACTTATCTGGGTTGAACTCCATCTGCCATTTTTCAGTCCAGTCTTACATCCTGTAGATGTCCCGCTGTAACCTCTGACAGCCCTCCACACTATCCACAACACCCTCAACCTTTGTGTCATCAGGAAATTTACTAACCCATCCCTCCACTTCCTCATCCAGGTCATTTATAAAAATCATAAAGGGAAGGGGTCCCAGAACAGATCCCTGAGGCACACCACTGTTCACCAGCCTCCATGCAGAATATGACCCGTCTATAACCACTCTTTACCTTCTGTGGGCAAGCCAGTTCTGGATCCATAAAGCAATATTCCCTTGGATCCCATGCCTCTTTCCTTTCTCAATAAGCCTTGCATGGGATACCTTATCAAATGTCTTGCTGAAATCCATATATATTACATCTATAGCTCTACCTTCATCAATATGTTTAGTCACATCCTCAAAAAAATCTATCAGGCTTGTTAGGCACTAAATGCCTTTGACAAACCCATACTGACTATTCCTAATCATATTATGCCTCTCCAAATGTTCATAAATCCTGACTCTCAGGATTTTCTCCATTAACTTGCCAACCACTGAAGTAAGATTCACTGCTCTAACTTCCTGGGCTATCTCTACCCCTTTTCCTGAATAAGAGAACAACATCCGCAACCCTCCAATCCTCTGGAACCTCTCCCGTCCTCATTGATGATGTAAACATCATTGCCGGAGGCTCAGCAATCTCTTCCCTTGCTTCCCACAGTAGCCTGGGGTACATCCCATCCAGTTCCAGTGAACTATCCAACTTGATGCTTTCCAAAAACTCCAGCACATCCTCTTCTTAATATCTACATTCTCAAGCTTTTCAGTCTGTTGTAAGTCATCCCTACAATCATCAAGTTGTTTTTCTGTAGTGAATACTGAAGGAAAGTATTCATTAAGTACTTCTGCTATCTCCTCCAGTTCCATTCACACTTTTCCACTGTCACACTTGATTGGTCCTGCTCTCTCATGTCTTATCCTCTTGCTCTTCACATACTTGTAGAATGCCTTGGGGTTTTCCTTAATCCTGCTCGCCAAGGCCTTCTCATGGCCCCTTTTGGCTCTCCTAATTTAATTCTTAAGCTCCTTCCTACTAGCCTTATAATTTTGTAGGTCTCTGTCATTACCTAGTTTTTTAACCCTTTCATAAGCTTTTCTTTTCTTCTTGACTAGATTTTTAAACAGCCTTTGTAAACCATGGGTCCTGTACCCTACCATCTTTTCCCTGTCTCACTGGAACGTACCTATGCAGAATGTCACACAAATATCCCCTGAATGTATGCCATATCTCTGCCGTACATTTCCCTGAGAACATCTATTCCCAGTTTATACTTCCATGTTCCTGCCTGATAGCTTTATATTTCCCCTTGCTCAATTAAATGATTTCCTAACTTGTCTGCTCCTATCCCTCTCCAATGCTTTGGTAAAGGAGATAGAATTGTGATCACTATCTCCAAAATGCTCTCCCACTGAGAGACCTGACACCTGACCAGGTTCATTTCCCAATACCAGATCAAGTACAGCCTCTCCTCAAGTAGGCTTATCTATATATTGTGTCAGGAAACCTTCCTGAACACACCTAGCAAACTCCACCCCATCTAAACCCCTTGCTCTAGGAAGATGCCAATCAAGGACATTCTGGCAATTGAGGAAGTGCAGCGTAGATTCACTAGGTTGATTCCTGGGATGGCAGGGCTGTCTTACGCAGAGAGATTGGAGAGATTGGGCTTGTACACGCTGGAATTGAGGAGATTGAGAGGGGATCTGATTGCAACGTTTAAGATAATTAAAGGATTTGATAAGATTGAGGCAGGAAATATGTTCCAGATGTTGGGAGAGTCCAGTACCAGAGGGCATGGATTGAGAATAAGAGGTCAGTTATTTAAAGCAGAGTTGAGGAAGAGCTTCTTCTCCCAGAGAGTTGTGGAGGTGTGGAATGCACTGCCTCGGAAGACGGTGGAGGCCAATTCTCTGGATGCTTTCAAGAAGGAGCTAGATAGATATCTGATGGATAGGGGAATCAAGGGATATGGGGACAAGGCAGGGACTGGGTATTGATAGTGAATGATCAGCCATGATCTCAGAATGGCGGTGCAGACTCGAGGGGCCAAATGGTCTACTTCTGCACCTATTGTCTATTGTCTAATATTTGGGAAATTAAAATCTCCCACCACAACAACCCCGTTATTATTACACCTTTCCAAAATCTGTCTCCCTATTTGCTCCTCAATGTCCCTGTTACTATTGGGTTGTCTATATAAAAAAAAACACCCTGCAGCGTTATTGACCCCTTCCTGTTTCTAACCTCCACCCACAAAGACTCAGTGGACAATCCCTCCATGACTTCCTCCTTTTCTGCAGCCGTGACACTATCTCTGATCAACAGTGCCAAACTCCCACCTCTTTTGCCTCCCTCCCTGTCCTTTCTGAAACATCTAAAGCCTGGTACTCTAAGTAGCCATTCCTGCCCCTGAGCCATCCAAATCTCTGTAATGGCCACAACATCATAGCTCCAAGTACTGATCCACGCTGTAAGCTCATCCACTTTGTTCATGATGCTTCTTGCATTAAAATAGACACATCTCAAACCATCAGTCTGAGTGCATCCCTTCTATCACCTGCCTGTTCTTCCTCTAACACTGCCTACAAGATTTCTCTATTTGTGAGCCAACCGCCCCTTCCTCTGTCTCTTCAGTTCCATTCCCACCCCTAGCAATTCTAGTTTAAACTCTCCCTAATAGCCTTAGCAAACCTTCCCACCAGGATATTGGTCCCCCTTGGATTACAGTGCAACCCATCCTTTTTGTACAGGTCACACCTGCCCCAGAAGAGGTCCCAATGATCCAGAAATCTGAATCCCTGCCCCCTGCTCCAATCCCTCAGCTGTGTGTTTATCCTCCAACTCACTCTATTCCTATAGTCACTGTCGCATGGCACAGGCAGTAATCCTGAGATTACTACCTTTTGAGGTCCTGCTGATCAACTTCTTTCCTAACTCCCTGTAGTCTGTTTTCAAGACCTCCTCCATTTTCCTACCTGTGTCGTTGGTGCCAATATGTACCACGACCTCTGGCTGTTCACCTTCCCATTCCAGGAAATCGTGGATGCTATCAGAAACATTCTGGACCCTGGCACCTGAGAGGCAAACTACCATCTGTGTTTCTTTCCTGCATCCACAGAATCGCCTGTCTGACCCCCTAACTATAGAATCTACTATTACTGCTGCCATCCTCTTCCTTTATCTACCCTTCTGAGCCTAGGGCCAGAGTCTACATGGCCACTGTTGCTTCCCCCAGGTCGGCTGCCACCCCCAATACCCAAATTTGATTTATTCTTTAGCAAGTCATGTATCAATACATATTTCTTTTGTTTAAATTTTTTCACCCTGTAATTTGTAATTATGTGTTGTGAATAAATTCTACAAGCCAAGCAGGTTTAGTACAAATTTGCATTTGAAAGATGTGACTGAAGGTAACATTTAAGTGGTGTATATAGAAATTTTCATTTAAAAGCACCTAACTCCTGTGATTTTGTTCCCTGTAAGTTAGTAAATGATCTTTTTTAAGTGCAACTTATTGTGCTCAATGATGCATGTTCTAATGTTTTAAGGTTTACTTTAATTACTTTTAGGTCATAAAATCTAATTCAATCTTTGTTCGGTAAGTTTAATTGTTTGGTCATGGATATCCGTAAATTAAAATATAATTGTTGGGAGCATTCCACATTGTCATAAAAACTATTTCATTCAGCAATATTCTACAGAGGAGGAAATCTGCCCTCTTTATTTACCTGAAATATTAACTGTGTGTCTCTTGTTGAAAAATACTAAGCAACTTGCTGGATATTTCCAGAATTTCCTGTTTTTATTTCAAATTCTCTTCCAGCATAGAATTTAACTGAGGTAACTTTTTCATTCTTCTGTGAATTAATGTCTGCTGGCATGGTTCAACGGAAATGCTATATTTTGTAATAACTTGAATATTATGAAGGATATTGTATGCACTTCAATTTTAAATAGTCATGATTTTGTTTGCCACTTAAAGTAAACCCAATGGGAACCAGTGAGCTTTCATCATTCCAGATTGCAATAGTTATTGGATATGTGAAAAATAAGTTTTTTTTAACTTTGTCACCTCTCTTTGTCTTTCCCACTTAAAATCAAGCATGGACATTAATATAGCATTGTAATATTCTGCTTAATGCTTCCTGGTTAGAAAATGGATATCTTACTGAAGATTTTAACAATGGGTCAATGAGATATTGTTTGAGCTGTTCATGTAGATTCCATATAGAGCAAGTTTTTAAATTCTCTGCTACAAGCCATATGCAAAATGCAGCAGAATTCATAGACCGGTTAATCTTCCACTGCTGACTTCAAAATACAGTCTAATAAACTTGTTCACAAGTCTTGAGTTGGACTGTGGTGACAAATAGTGTTCGAGCATTATTTTGCATATTAAGTAGGATGTTATATTAAAACTATACTATTTTAATATCTCACATAAATCCATTTATATATTTTCTTGGCTGATTTTTGCTTTATAAGCTAGTTTATATCTTAAAAATAGTCTAACAAAAATACTGCGGATGTTGGAAATCTGAAATAAAATCGAGAAATACTGGAATAAGAGAGAGAGGAAGTTTCACATGGCTAAGGACAACATCTCCTTGCTCTGATGGATATTAGTGAATCAGATGGCTTTTTTTATATGACATCAGGTAGTGTTGTAATTGTTGCGAATTGGCAGGCTTGGGGGGTTTGGGTGATCTGTTTATTTTTGTACAAGAGAAAGGTTGGGGGTGTTTGGGGTTTGTGAGTTTTTATTTTTTCATGCGATGGGGGGATTGATGTCTGTCTTTCAACTACTTATGTGGTTTTCTGTTTTCTTTAACTATCTGGAGAAAGCAAGTTTCAGAGTTGTATTCTGCATACATACTTTGATAATAAAATGAACCTTTGAATTGTTTCCAATGAATAGTTTTGCAAGTTCAAGATTACTCAAGTTTAAGTTCATGACATCTGAAACTTTCCACCACTCATCTATAGAAGTTTGTCAGAGTATATCGACTGGCTGCATCACAAACTGGTATGGAAACACCTATGCCCTTGAATGGAAAATCCTACAAGTTGTGCATATGGCCCAGTCCATCACGGATAAACTTCCTCCATCATTGAGCATATCTGCATGCAGCATTGTCACAGGAAAGCAGCATCCATCATCAGGGACCCCCACCATTCAGGTCATGCTCTCTTCATGCTACTGCCATCAAGATGAAGGTTTTAGAGCCTTAGGACCCAAACCACCAGGTTCCAGAACAGTTATTACCCCTCAGCCATCAGCCTATTGACTGAAGGGGATAACGTCTCTCAACTTCACCTGCCCTATCACTGAAATTTTCCCACAACCTATGTCTCCCATTCAAGGACTCTACATCTTGTGTTCTCAATATTTATTGCTTATTTATCTATTTGTTTGTTTGTTTATTTTTCTTTTTATATGTGCACTATTCATTGTCTTTTGCACCCTGATTGATTACCCTATTGGTGTGATGTTTCGTTAATTCTGTTATGCTTATTGGATTTGTTGAGTATGTCTGTAAGAAAATAAATCTCAAGGTTGTATATGGTGACGTTATATGTACTTTGATAATAAATTTACTTTGTACTTATTAACTGAATTTAAGTTCTGAGTTTTGGATTGCTATTTCCTGCTTCAGCTTGTAGCTTGTAAATCTATCCATTTCTAAAAAAGCATCAAACGGGTGAATAACTGTTTTGTGGCACTGGCAACTAGAATTGATGTTTATAAATGTGAGTATTAAAACTGTTGTGTAAACGGTGCATGAAGTTGCAAGTTAAACAGCAAAACGAAGGACTGTACCAGAATTTCCAAGGCCTCATTTTATGTAATATTCTGAAATAGAAGCAGGGAATATTGGAAATGTTTAGAAGGTCAGACAGCATTGCTGAAATCTACAATTAAATCTGAAACATTACACTTTCTTTTCTCCTTCCACGAAGGTCCTGGCATTCTGGATCTTATATTTACATATTGGAAATGGAAACTACCTGTATTGATTTTTAAATATGGAGTGGCCATTGCACAGTAGCTAGCACATAGGCTTCAGGGACCAAGGTCTGTGACTGGAGGAAACAGATCACTAGAGATAAGGCTTAGTTACCTAGGTATTACCATGCTCCCAGCCGCAGTCTCCAACTCCCAAGTTCAGCCACAAACTTACCAAATGAGTAGACCCAATATTCAGAGCTAATGGGAACTTGTTCAACCTACTGTATATTTCAGGCCTTCAAAATTTGCAGATGGAAAAGTAGGAATTTTCCTTGGAATCCATTAAGATTGAGAGGATAAGAGGACAGGGAGAGCAGGAGAAACTACTGGAAGGGGGACAGAAAAAGACAGAGAAGAAGCAGATAACAGTTCCTAGCTAGGATATTTGGAGAACAATTCTCGGATCTGAACCTTTATGAGCAATGAGAATGCAATGTTTGTCTTTTGTAGGAACGACCTCTCTGCAATCTGCTAGACTCCTCAATCTCAAAACAGGTGAAGAGCTCGCTGCTATCAACTGTTAAATGAACATTAGATTAATTTGTGCACATCAGGCTTCTTCCCAGTTCGATGTAAAGATATTTGTAATACTTGACTGTTTATCATTTACTTCACCGAGGAATGTCACCGACAGTCCCTACTCAAAGCGAATTAACTCTGATTTTCTATTGTGGCTTTAAGACTGAAGTCATTTTTTTTCCCTGCGGTGTAAAATGCTAATGACTGTATGTGACTTCTGCCATGTTCTTGAGGACTTCCACCCACCAGGAGTCCAGCTGATGCTTCATTATGAACAGATCATTTGTGCCATTGTTCTGGCTGATATTTTTATTCTTCTGTAGTTTGTGCCACCACAGAAAGCAGATAAAGGACAATTGGACAACCTCATTACCTTTGCTTCCATCCAGATCGAAGTTTCGCAGTGTCCATCTCTGATGCTTCCCTTCCGTTTTTTAAGGAGATAGATGAGTGACCAGTATCCATTACAAACCCGCACACGTCTGGATGACATTGCCCTCCATCTTGCTTCCTGTATGGATTTCATTCCATTCGTTCAGCTTCCTCAGCTCAATTATACCTGTTCTGTTCACTTCTGCAATACTGCTGAGATACCCTTTTAATCTTCCAGAACAGGGTTAACATTCCTCTTCTCCTGATCTTCCACCCTACCAGCCTCCACATTGAATTCATTATCATTTTAATTTCCTCTGCATGATGCCTCATTTGACATTTTCTCCTCTATTTGAAGCAATCATTCATTCCACCAATTTTGTCACACAACTACATCTGCCCTTTATTTCCTCCATCCAAGGATCTACACACTCATTTCAGACTAAATCGTTATTTACCACATTTCAATTTTGGCGCAACAAGCTCCCACAAACAAAAAATGTGATCTTGACTAAATAATGTTTAATTGGGAGCACAGCTGAGTCAATCAGAACTAGAAAAGTTATAAAACACTCGTGATTATGTTAGGTGCGGGGGAGGGGGTCAGTGTCAGGAGAACAAAGGGAATCTCTGTGATAGGGCGCAGACCAAATTTGTCAAGGTGGAAGTTACTTTTAAAATTGGTAATTTAAGATAGAATGGCAAACAGGTACAGCTACATCTGTGGAAAACCAAAAACAAAGCTTTTAATATTTCTTTGATGTTGATTGATGGATAGATATTAGTGAGAAATTGGGGCAGTAGTCTCTATTTGTTCTTAATCTATGTTTCAATTACATCCATCTGACAAGTCTGCACTTTAATCATCCATAAGGTGCCACATTCCCTCAGCCCTCCACTCGATGACTGCTCAAGTCTGAGAGAGTTGTAACTGATTCAGAACTGCATGCATGGTCAATATGTCCTCAAGGGCTTTGGAGCAGCTTTTGGTGGCAGCATGGGCTCCCCAGTTCACAACTGCTCTGACTTACAAAAATCTGACGTCACCCAAATTCTCCCCTGCATTTTCAAGAGAGTTTTTCTAAGCTAGTAAATAATGATAAAATGCTTCATGGTCTTCATTTATTCCTGGGTACATTATATATTCCGTTACTTTAAATATGGGTAGTGTTAGGGTGATGAAATGAAAGATTTGTAGTATGTGCACATGAAGTAATCTGATGTGGGTAGCTGTAGAAAATGGATGTTTCTGAATTACAGAAAGATTGCCTTACAAACAACACCTTTACTGAATGCAGAGACTGCTTGTATAATGAGATAAGGGGTGATGTTGGCAGATTTAAAAGAGATGAGAAGAGTGTCTGAGTAAAGAAAGTAACTTACATCAGTAATGTGGAGTTCACAAGGACGTGAGGTGATCAGGTATTTAAGGGATCTAACATTTAGTTTGCACCTAGTGAGTCCCTTCGACTAAATGTTTTCAGAAAGGCCACGAGTGAATATACAGTATAAGGGAAGCTACAGAGAGATGAAAGAAGTGTGAGAAAAATGGGAAACTCTAGCAGTTTTGAATCACAATCAAGAGAAGATCTGCAGATGCTGGAAATCAAAATAATGCACTCAATATGCTGGAAGAACTCAGCAGCCCAGGTAGCATCTATGGGTAAGAGTAAACCGTACCTGCCCATTACCTCCCTCTGCTGCCCCTCCCCTTCCCATTTTTCCTTGGCCTCTGTCCTTTCCTATCAGATTCCCTCTTCTCCAGCCCTTTATCTTTTTCACCAATCAACTTCCCAGCTCTTTACTTCAGCCCCCCACCAATTTCACCTATCACCTACTACTTTGTACTTCCTCTTCCTCCCCCTCCCCCCCATTTTCTTCCTCTGACTTCTCATCTTTGCGCCAGTCTTGATGAAGGGTCTTGGCCCTCAATGTCAACTGTTTACTCTTTTCTGTAGATGCTGCCTGGCCTGCTGAGTTCCTCCATTGTGTGTGCCACTAGAAGTTTGATAGGAACAAATTGCTTCTTCATCACTGGTTCTGAAGTCATGAACCCCCTACACAACAACAGTGGGAACATATTCACCAAAAAGGCTATTTAAAATTCATGAATGTAGTTTCCTGTACCTTACTGAGAAGCATTAGGGATGGGCAATGTTGCCTTTATCAGTAGGTCCTGTATTCTATAAATGAATAGAAAAGTAATTAGATGTGATCTCTGAGGTAAGTGCAGTTGTGCAAATCTTTTGAAGTCATGCCAGGTCCTAAAACTCTTAAATTTCCTTGTGTAGCGTAGCCGTATTATTTTGGCAATTAAATAAATGAAGGCTAAACCCAATAAGGATGATTTAAGCTTGGTGCTTCATATATCTGGATCCAAACACTGAAAAACACCAAGGCTTATTAATGCTTTTTGGTGTTAAAACATTGTTCCATGTCTCTTTAACACTATTTTAAAAAGATCTAAGGAGATTGTGAAATTCAATGGAACTATTTTATATTGGCATTGTTGATCTCCCCTGTGTAACATCACATTGTTTTAGAAACAGCTGGCATCATTGTCAAGCTCTAATTGAATTTGTTGTAGCTGCTGGCACTTGGCCACACAACTGAGAATTCATCAACCAGCCCTTAAAGGCACAACATCAGCAATCCACTCCCCATTGCTGGACTCTGCGATTTCATTCACTAAGGTTAGATCATTGATTCCGGAGAGCAGGGAACATGATCCAAGGCTTGCCTTGAGAGGATTGTGAACCAATAGACAATTATCAGCAGATGCAGGAGTAGGCCATTTGGCCCTTCTAGCCAGCACTGCCATTCACTGTGGTCATGGTTGATCATACACAATCAGTATCCCGTTCCTGCCCTCTCCCCGTATCCCTTGACCCTGCTATCTATAAGAGCTCTATCTAACTCTCTCTTGAATGCATCCAGAGACTTGGCCTCCACTGCCTTCTGGGGAAGAGCATTCCCACTCTCTGGGTGAAAAAATTTTTCCGCATCTCTGTTCTAAATGGCCTACCCCTTATTCTTAAACTGTGGCCTCTAGTTCTGGACTCACCCATCAGCGGGAACATGCTTCCTTCCTCCAGTGTGTCCAATCCCTTAATAATCTTATATGTCCGCAGGGGGAATGCACTGTTTGTGACAGGACTGCAAAGTTCCTTCAGGGCCGTCTGCAGGTGATACTGATAGGAAATGCCAGGAGGCCACATTTTCCACACTGTCAATCAACGTGGTAAATGCATCGTGATTTCACAAGACATCACACCCTTTACATAGCTGTCACCTCAGAGCACAAGATAAATTCTTGTTTAGTAGATGCAGCCTGCAAAGGTATAAAGTCTCATTGTTGTGTGATGTTTTTCCATTCCTTGCATAGCTTTGACAAGTAAGTGATCCAAGTTGCATGGGGTCAGTCTGAGGTGGTGTGTCATGAAGTCACATGAAACGATCCAGGGCTATCTTATGGGCTCCGACCCGAGAGAACAATCAACACTACTAATAGCAGCCTGCTATTTTAAATCTCTTTTACAGCACAATGTTTTACTTTAATAATACTGGTGGACACACGTGGGCAATTTAAGGGCTGATACTGGCAAGTTACATGGAGATGCCTTTGAAGTTGTATGGAGTGATGTCATTATAAGTGTAGTCCCACAAGCAGAGCTAGTGGCCGGTGAGTTGAGATGCCTTTAGAAATGCGGATAATCTGAGTTTAGTGATTGAACTGTCCGATATCAAGCAGAAAGTCAAGCCGTGACTCGTGCCTTTCTGTCCAAGAACTGTCTGTCATGGAAAACTCTTTGTTGCTTGAAGAATCACAGAAACCCAGAAACAGATTTATCTGCTTGAAGCACATTGTTGCACCACTGCAGTGTCATTTCTTCACAGAGTCTTCCTTGGCTGTGACCCGAGAGCGGCAGTCAAAATACTAAATTAATTCTGAGCTGAATAGATTGCTGTACCATTGTTAGAGATTTCAAGTAATATCACAAGGTTTAAGTGTATGTGTCTTGACCATTTGTATCTGTTGAACAGAGAAGAGGGTGTAAGATACCCAGGTGAGTTGGCCTACAGTTTGTGTTTCATCCTAACTATCCATCAGTGTAATTAATTGTATGTGTTTTCCAAAGTGGGCCATTTGGTGATTGCCCATAGCTTTGTAAATATGAAAAGCTGCAAATCCCAGAAAGTTCTTCCAAATTTCATGAGATTGATTAGGTCACAGCTGAAGGAGCTTTACAGTAGAGGCGACCCAGCTTCATTTTCCGCCGCTTCCTGTCGGGAGCTTGTATCTTCTCCCTGTGGATTTCCTCTGGGTGCTCTAGATTTCTCTCGCAGTCCAAAGATGTGCCGGTTGGCAGGTTAGTTGGTCATTATAAATTGTTCTGTAATTGGACTAGGATTAAAGTTGGAGGATTGCTGGTTGGCATGGGTCGAAGGGCTGGACCTATGCCATGCTGTTTCTGAATAAAATAAAGAGCACAGGAAGTATACTGGCTGAGGTGCAAAGGTAATTCACCAGTTAGTTGAGGGAAATGGAGCATTTTAGTTATGAGGAAAGACTGGAGAGGTTGCATTTATTTTCTCTGGCATTGAGGAAGCTGAGCGAGATCTGATGGAGATGTACTAAATTATGCGAGGATTGAATCTGGGTCATTGGAGCAACCACTAGTTACATCGCTGATCTCTTTGACATTCAATGACAGGCATGGAGCTCCTGCTATTGGAGTTATGGACTGAATGGCTGCTTCTCCCATCTTTACATGGAGTACCTCCTCCTCTCCAGCAGATCTTGGTCATCCTGAAATTGTCTTCACTTGCAGATCCTGGTGTCTTAGTCGCTGAGTTCTCACATGACTCATCTTGTGAGATAATGGCTGGACCTGTCTATAGGTCAAATTATGCAATGCATTGCATTATATTAAAGTGTAGAGTGAAAGCACATTTTCAGTAGCTTACTGTGATGGGGTGAAGATGCACCTCTACCAAAGGAGGTGTAAGGTGCTCCTTCCCTCCACTAGCCTGTAGGTCATCCTTGGGCAAGGTGTGGAACCTGCTTAGCACTCCCCCTTCCTGATCAGGGTCACGTGAAGCCATTGGAGCAGGTTTGTATGAGTAGCTGGTGCATATCACAAATCCTGGTTATGCAACCACTGAAGCCAAGCCAACAATCTCTGAAGAGTATTGATAATAGCTGGGGTTACCCATCTTGTAAAGACACTGCCCAGAAGAAGGCAATGGCAAAGCACTTCTGTAGAAAAATTTGCCAAGAACAATCATGGTCTTGGCCATGATCACCCATCTCATACGACATAGAACATAATCATGATGATGACTGTTATCTCAACTAAGCCCTTGGTACTGTTATCTTCAGGGAGATGACGCTCATTTAGTGCATTTGATCTCTAGAGCAAAGTGACCTGCCATTTGAGTCAGGAGTGGTCCTTGCTGCAATGATCCATCTTTTTAGGGCATTGTGGTAATTGGAACAGTGAGATGAAGCTGCACTAGCTAGCACTGAATGAACAGGTGAATTTTTAGGGACAAGTGATCATATATTAAGCAACGGTAGCAACGGATGTATGCTTGCAGTGAGACTTGATGATCCCTTCAAATTTATATATAATGGTCAATCTAGAATTCATAACTGGTGATAAGGTGGGGAAGAAAAGATTCGTAGAATAAAAATTATAGATCTGTCATTTTTAGTTTCAATCTGAGAGGGACGGGGTCTGAAACTTGATAACTGCTAGAGATGAGAAGCAGTGGATAAGGGTTGGGAATAAAGCTCCTGTTGTTTAATGTGTTCTAGGGACATAGGTTCAATTTTCTCTACATTAAGAGATTGTGTGACAGACAGGGACAAAGACACAAAGAAAACAGTCTTCCATTTTGTGCTGGCTTGAGATCAAAATAGCAGCATACCCTAGTACATGATTTCCTTACAAAGGTTCTGCTAATTTCAAAAGTAAGAATTTTCAATAACCTCTACATCTCTATTGCATGTACTTTGTAGGATTTTTTAACTCATTTTGTGGACACTTTGCTAAATTATCATTTAAAAAGTACCATAGATATATACTACATATATAACCCATTTTATTTTTTTCAGTTGTACAAATTAATGAACGTATAAATTTTCAACCACCACATGCTTTTAACAGTAGTATACACTCAGCGATTTAGAAAACAAATGCCATTTTGGGTAGATTAAAATTGAGTTTGAATGGTAAGGAGGCATCATATTTTAGAATGAAATGGAAATTTCATTTTGCATTTGAATTTTAATTATAATATTGAGACAATTGTAACTCTAATGTACTTCAGTTTTAACGGCAACGTTTTCTGATAATCTTGCCAATGTATTATATAATCATTTTTAAAATGCAGCATGCTTTCGTAAGAAATGCTCCCTGTTTGAGTTTCAAAATGTTCAGAATCATGACTTGAAAAAGAATCATTGTCCAGAGAATAGACATGTATAACCTTTATTTAGTTTATAATGTGAGAAAAAATACAATAAATTTTAATGTTAAATGACCATCAATTGGCTTCCTGTTGGAGCAGATAAGCAGTTAAAGGCATGATTAAAAAAAAATATTTCCTATTGTGCCATCCACTATATTGTATTTATCCAGAGGAATTATTTGGTTATTCAAATAGATTCAAAGCTATTTTCTTAAATTGTAAATTGAATTGAAAAATGGATATAATTAGTTTATTTATAAATGTATATTCATCTCCTGTGTTATGTTTTTCTTCCTTTTCCTTTTTTCCCATTGTCATTCTATCTCTTCCTTCCTTGACGTGCAACATTTATCTTCTATTTCCTGTTTTTTTTGTGATCTCAAGACCCCAGACAATCTTGCGTTATGTCATAACTGGCATAAGGATGTCTTAACATCTGATATTTTTCCACAATGCAAGAAAAATGCCTGTGCATTGACCATGATTTGCAGTGGTTTACAAACTCAATCATCTGTTGAGCAGTACTGTACATCTTGCTCTAGTCTGGTT
The DNA here is from genome assembly GCF_030144855.1 of Hypanus sabinus. Classification (NCBI taxonomy): domain Eukaryota; kingdom Metazoa; phylum Chordata; class Chondrichthyes; order Myliobatiformes; family Dasyatidae; genus Hypanus; species Hypanus sabinus. The sequence goes on from NC_082722.1 coordinate 50,180,787, forward strand.
CATTAGTAACAGGGGAGTCAAAAAAATATCAGGAACTCTTTACATGGTGGTGATGATTGTGATTAGATTTTTGCTGATATGATTGAAAAGTAATTGTCTGTAATAGAAGGCATAAATAGATTATGTACTTTTAACTCTGAGTTGTATTTCTGGCTCCTCAACTGGTTGAACTGTAACTTGCAAGTGAAAATAACAAAGGAAAGATTTAACGATGATTAATCATTTTTCCGCTCTAAGTGAGGGAAATGGAAGAAAGGCGAATTCTTTGGTTGCAAACATTTCAAAAGCTAATCAAAACATTTGGGTAGAAAAGAAATTTTTTTTTTAAATAATTTTACATTTGAACCTTGTACTGAAATGTAGAATTATAAACAGTTTGTTTAGTCTTGTACTTGTTCCCTTGCCAGCTTGCTGTCTTTTAAAAAAAACTCACTGATTCATAGTGAGAAGTAAAGAAATTGTATGTAGATGAGCTGTTGCCTGAACAAAACCTGCTGCAAGTTAAAGTGCAATTAATCGCAATTTTCAAGAATTTAATTTTATGGAGGATGGCAGATGAAAGACCTGTCCTGAAAAGGATATTTTATGATAGTTCTATTTTCTCATTGTAGCAATGTTGCAGATAAGCCTGCCACTATCTAATAAGGTTATGGTTGAGGAGCAAGGTACTAAATAGGTTAATTCCAGGTAGGGCTCTTCAAATAGTGCAAAGGAAGGGAAGTGCTCATTGATGTCTATCAAGGTCAGTTAACATTAGCAAAGGGAAAAGAAAGATGAAATTAGCATTTGCTCCCTAAGGATATACGGTTGAAAATATACATGAATTTTGGGATAAAGTTTGCATTAACTTTAGTGACTCTGTTGTAAAATAGCTTGGAAGAATGTGAGGCTGGAAGAGAAGGGCCTCAATTGTTAGGGTAGCGGAGGTTGTCGTGTGAAAATCCAGAAAGAGGCATGGGACTGAGAAAGTTAAGGAACAAATATGTTTTTAAAAAGACTATTTTCTTAATTAGAGAAAAAAAAATCACCCATTAAGTTAAATTCACCAGAGAATATAGCAATTAGGGAGGGTTGATGAATTGAGAATACGTAAATCATTGTTTTCTGCAGAATTATGACCTGCTTCCTGTCATGTGTAGCAATGTGTGAAATGTTTGTGATCTCTTTTCCTGCAAAAAGTAAATTTTCCTTCTTGAGTTTGATATTCTGTTAATAGTTAATCTAACTGACTGGTAATTATAGTCATTACAAAGTCAATGTTGGTGCTGTACTTTTCTTTTAAGGCTCTAAAAGGGTTGGAAGGTTTGTGCTTTCAGTGCTGTGATATCTTTGTTCGCTAATGGGTATTGTTCAAATTTGCACAGATTAATCAACAAGATGGCTTTAAAAAGGACCTGCTCCTTCATTCCATTTACTTAACATCATCTGATTTGTCTTTGATAGGAAGGAGTTCCAAATATAGACAGGAAAGGTTGTTATTCCTACCTGTCATTCTACAGCTTGCAATATTTAACTGGTGTAAAGTTGATATTAATTTTTGAGCTCTTTGATTGGCATCCAAGCATTTCCTTGCACATCTTGCTCTTGAATGATTTGGGAAAAGAAGGAGTATCTTGGAGTGTGTTATCATTGACAGATTAAAACTTCAGTGATTTGGTATCTCTGGCTGGGAGTGGGGAGGGGGGGAAAATCTCTGGAGCGTTGCTTTAAAAAAGAATTTGAACTTTATCAAAAGAGGACTGATGCATTTTAAACAACTTTGACATTTTGTTTTCTTTGTATCAAGTTGACCTTTGAGTTAGGTTATGGGTTCAAGTTCCACTCTGGGAACTTGTGCACAAAACATTCCATTGCAGTATTGAGAGAGTCCTGCACTGCTGGAGATGTCCTTCAAATCAAGCATTGAACCAAGAGCTCCTCTGTTCTTTTATGTGTGTTAATGATGCTATGATGCTATCTGGAAGAACGAGGGACCACATATAGCTCATATCAGTAAAGTGTGGTTACATCCCTCTGCTTCTTTGTCTGTTCCTTATGTTTATTACTAAAATTGACTTTTTGATTAAGTGTAAACAGATAAATTTGCATTTACTTTAAATTTTGTATTATCATGTTGTATTGAAGTGTTTCAGATACAGTGAATTCCAGTCAAATGGGATACATCAGGACCAGTAAATTTTGGCCAAATTAAGTTGGTGACCCAATAAGCCAAAATTTAATGGAAGTAATTTAAAAAGGTATAAATAAGACAAACTATCGTTTAACTGAGTATCAAATTCTATATTTAAATGAGTACAGAAAAAAAATCCAACAATACCAATGCCACTGCAGTACTGCTTCGACCTGCAGATTAAACCAGGTGAGAGTAACCATTAGGCTTCATACAGCATTGAAATAGGATCAGGCCTCTCCTAGCATGCTAAGTCAGCTCTGACAGACTGGCAGAATGAGATCAACCACAGTAGCGTAGATGTTAGTGCAATGCTATTACAGATTGGGGTATCGGAGTTCAGAGTTCAAACCCGGTGTCCTCAGCAAGGAGTCTTTATGTCCTCCCCGTGGAGTTTGTGGGTTTCCTCCAGCTGCTCCTGTTTCCCCCCTCAGTCCAAAGGCATACTGGTTCATATGTTGATTGGTCATTGTAAACTGTTCAGTGATTAGGCTTGGGGTTAAGTTGGGGATCGATGGGCAATGCGGCTCCAATTATATCTCCAAATAAATAAATAACGGTGAGAGTCAGTGACCAAGAAGTCAGTTCTGCAATGCTTCATGGACACCAAAGACCATGATAAGGCATAGAAGTAGTCAGGGTTATCCGTGCAACCAAGGAAGACCCCAGTTTGTGACGACTACTGGAACATTTGACTGGACCTGGGTCAAGGGAGTGGAACTGTCTCAGTACAGTGGCTTCTCCACTTGGAAAAACTCTCCCACATAGGTTTCACTGTCATCATTGGATACAGGGGACAACCAACATGCTGCTGTGGTCTTTTGACTGACTGTAAATAAATAAAATTAGTTCAGACATCTTGTGCAAATGATGGACTGCCTTCATACGATGCTTTTAATGATTGCGTCCTCCAAATCTTCATTTTTCATTGTGACATTCAAGATGACCGTTGGTTCCTCCAAACTCTTCATAGTGCCTAACTTTTTGAGGCAGTGAAATTGTTTCATTTTCACTCCTAATCATTTCTGGCATTTCCAGGCCTGAATGCTTGAGGTCACAGTGAGCAAATCATTCTGAATTGTCTTGCCGCCTGTTTCTTGCCACCTTTCAGTTACAAAAATCGCAGCTGTTTGAACTCAAGCACACACAACTGGCGCTATTCAAAAACTGTTTGCACTAAGCATGGCGTAGCGTCTTAACGGCTGAACAAGTTGCATGACTGATGCTAGTTCGAAACCGATCAGCATCAGTCCCCTGTCCCAATGAAGTAGTATGGTGCCCCAAATAAACCCTGCTATTTTCTTGATTAGTTTTTGTTCTTTAAGAGTTATCCCAGATCGGCAGCTGCCTTTATAAACCAGTGGACTAATTAACTGGAATCCACTGTACAAACAATGCCAGTTTTCTTTGTGGTCACAGGAAGAACTGGTGGGATAATTGACCAATTAATCAAACCTCTATTAGTTTTCCAATCAGGCATATAAAGCACTTCCTGCTTTTCTGTAACCTGTTCCACCATCCTGCTGACCCAGGAGAACACTGCTTTTATATGGGAGGGACTGAGTAATGACCTGAAACAAATGCGAAGGCCTCTTACGTGAACGTGGAAGTCTTGAACTTTTTACAGAGTTTATTGCCAACCTCAATATCACTGTGTTATGAAGTTAATTCCTACTGGAGTCCAATAGTGGAGCATGTACTTCCTCAGCATTTGCATTGAGAATCACGAAAGCTAAATGTAATTCAGTAACTGCATTTCATTGGGTATTAACCAATCTGGAAGAAACTAGATTCAGGTCATTTTTGGAATTAGTGACATTAACAAGTTTATATAAATCCTTGTTTTCACCAGCTTTAATTATTATAAATGATTAAAATGTAAAACTGAAAAAATGTATTTTTTAATAATACAGTGCATAAATCTAAACTCTGATTAGTTCTGAATGTCTGTAGTACCATGTCCTGATGACCGGGTGTGCCTGGGTACTAGGGGACTGCACAGTTTAGAGCCTGGTCTTTGCCCATCATGAACACCAACGGCAACCTCCAGATATACGTGCAGATATAGAAGTGTTGATTGGGGGCAGCATGGGGGAAGACAATTCCAGCACATCTCTGTAGCACGTCCTTCAACTTGTACACAAACTAACTCTCTAAAATTGGAATGAGATTTGAACTTTGAACTCAAATGCACGAAGTTATTCCTATAATCTCATTGTGAAGTCATTTCAAAACAAAAATATAAGTGTAATTCAGAATGTAACCTGCAAACATACGAAATACATGATTTCCTCCTATTTTAAAATTTCCACTTCGTGTCACGAACCATGTTTTAAAACCTTTTCAGGTGCATGGTGGTGGTAGAGTTTGAGGGGGAGTGGAGTAAATCTGAATGGCGGCTGTTTTGTCCATTGTTTTGTTCACCAAGTGCACAACATAATTTGCCGCCAAGCAATGTGTACAAACAGTGCTGTATATAAACTGCTTCAATTCTTTTAAATGACCATGCACGTTTAAGAAGCTGCAAGTGAGACCATTGATGCAGATCAGGATGACAGTATAAAACAGCTTTACTGACAGGAATGCTCGATGCATGGAAGGTGAATTAAACCAATGGTGAAACTGGGGCTGAACAGAGTGATTTGTAAGTTGCATCTGAGGCAGCAATATGTATAATTTATATAAATAATGAGGACCTACGAGGAAAGGTACCATGACTAAATTCATTCTCAATTTAAGATGTTGTCAAGCAAGTATCGACAGCAGATACCAGGGAGATAAAATTTATGTGGAGAGGTGCGGACATAAAAAGATATTTTTTGAGGTTGAGATGATTTTCCACAACTCTTATCTGCATGATCCACTTTAAGATCATCTTATAAACCCTTAGTGCCATGCTTTTGGTTACCTCTTATTTCTCCTTTTGTGATTTGCTGTCAAGCTGTGAAGTGCCATGGGAATTGTTAGTTGCCCTACAAAGGCAAATTGAGGAAATTCAAATGGAATGCCCTTCCATGTATATTGGGAGCATTAAGCTGCAGCAGATCGAGGAGTGCATGATTGTCATGTGGATATTCATGTTTCTAACATCTGTCTTACGACACTGTAGAATAAATAGTATTGGAATTTTAATAACTTTCTATCTTTAATCAAGCATCAAATCATATTTTAGTGAAAACTTGGCATCAAACCAGGGGTTATTTGTGATAAATGTAAAAGTGGCATACAAGCATAGTGGAAACTAATTTGAATGAAATGAAATTGCTGAATTTTAGAAAGCTTTGCTTCTCAGTTCGCGACCTTTTAAAATATTTTCTTGTCAGTTTTGTCACTGCTTCCTCAGACTGCATTCACCTAGGTGCCCATGTAGGCACTTTCAGTGGCCACTGAATGACATAATGACATTTTTTAATGTGACTACAGAGCAAATTTTAATTTATGCACTAGGCCTAAAATACTGGACGATAGAAATGATTCATTTTGTTGGAAAGTCAAAAAGCACGGGGCAAGGAGTTGGCCTAGAGGCTCCAGAGCTCAGTCACTGACTGTATTCAAGACAGATCAATGAAGGCAGGAAGAGGAGGAAAGGGACTGAGTGATCTACTCTGGCTAATTCCTACATTCTTACATTGAACAGACCTTGTACGATCACAGGCATTTCCTTCACGCCCACTGCCAATGCGAAAGATGATGCTGGGGATCAGTGGGGGTGTTGGAGTAAGGTTTGGCTGCTCGGGATTGGTAAACTGTGAGTGAGGGTTGAGCAGTGATCAGGAAGGACTTGGGCATTGTGGGGAATAGCCATGGTCGGGGCCCAGTCAGAAACTCGTAAGCCTGGTTTGAAGCTGGGATTGTGGGTGAAGGGTCTGTGATCAATAGGAGGGCTTTGATAGGGGCCAGGGCAGGACTTTGTGCGAGGCTGCAAAGGTTGAAGCCAGAACAATGGTCTCAAAGGTACATTTAATGTCAGAGAAATTTATACAATATACATCCTGAAATGCTTTTTCTTGGCAACCATCCATGAAAACAGAGGACTGCCCCCAAAGAACGAATGACAGTTAAATGTTAGAACCCCAAAGTACACCCCCCAGCTCTCCTCCCTCCCATGTGTAAGTGGCGGCAAGCAACAATACCCCTTCCCCTCCCCCACCGTCAAAAAAAAGCATCAGCAGCCACCACCGAGCACTCAAGCACGAGCAAAGCAACAGCAAAGACACAGACTTGCAGTTACCCCAAAGACTACTTGTTCACCCGGCATTCAACATACCACAGGCTCTCTCACTGAGAAAGAGATGACTCTGTTTCACAGCCAGAGGGGAGACAGAAAAACAGCTTGCTAGCTTACAATGTTAAAAGTCCATTGCGTCACTTTTTCTGAGCTCTGTGCCCTAACATCTCGGGTCTTCGATCTTCCATCTCCCACGACACAGCGATCTCCTGCCCGTACCCAATCCCCGATTCCCCCTGTCTCCAGTCCTCTGCAGGCGAGTGGATCTCCGGCCGAGTCCTTGGCGTGCCGGATAACAGCCAGTTGTGAAACCCCGAGAGTGGGTCCCATACCCGCAAAGAACCGTAGTCAGCGGTGACTCCAGGTCAGGGTCTTCAAAAGAAACCTGAAAGGGAAAAATAGAGCTGTTTGCGAAGATGCAAGCAGGTGAGTCGCTGTTCTCCGAAGGTCCTCCTTTCCATGTTCAGGGTTGACCTCCAGATGAAGAGCTGTTCAGGCAGTGGTTTGGTATTCAGTGTGAAAGTGGGAACAGACTGCTAGAAGTGTCGTGCATGTTTGAAATTGTATATTGATATGTGGCAGTAGGGTAGCATAACAGCATGACGCTGTTACATCTTAGGGCGTTGGAGTTCAATTCATAGAAACATAGAAAATAGGTGCAGGAGTAGGCCATTTGGCCCTTCGAGTCTGCACTGCCATTCAGTATGATCATGGCCGATCATCCAACTCAGAACCCTGTACCTGCTTTCTCTCCATACCCCCTGATCCCTTTAGCCACAAGGGCCATATCTAACTTCCTCTTAAATATAGCCAATGAACTGGCCTCAACTGTTTCCTGTGGCAGAGAATTCCACAGATTCACCACTCTCTGTGTGAAGAAGTTTTTCCTCATCTCGGTCCTAAAAGGCTCACCCTTTATCCTTAAACTGTGACCCCTCGTTCTGGACTTCCCCAACATCTGAAACAATCTTCCTGCATCTAGCCTGTCCAATCCCTTTAGAATTTTATATGTTTCAATAAGATCCCCCCTCAATCTTCTAAATTCCAGTGAGTATAAGCCTAGTCGATCCAGTCTTTCTTCATATGAAATTGAAATTCAGGCGCCATCTGCAAGGAGTTTGTACGATCTTCCCATTTCAGCATGGGTTTCTTCCCACAGTCCAAAGACCTACCAGTTAGTAAGTTAATTGTTCATTGTAAATTAGCTCCATCTTGGATACTAACCTACAAAGTACTGAGAACATCTTCAAGCAACAGTGTTTCAGAAAGGCAGTGTCCATTATTAAGGACCTCAGCACCCCTTTTTCTCATTATTACCATCAGGTAGGAGATACAGAAGCCTGAAGGCACACACTCAACAATTCAGGAACAGCTTCTTCCCCTCTGCCATGGACATTAAACCTGTGAACACTACCTCTCTTCCTTAATATATACTATTTCTGTATTTGCATGATTTTTAATCTCGTAATTAATAATTACGAGATTATTAATTACATAATAATGTAATTTGCTTATTTACATTTATATTCTTTCCTTCTATATTATGTATTGCATTGAACTGCTGCAGGTAACAAATTTCAGGACAGATGCCAGTGATTCTGATTCTGACCTTTGACTAGCCTGGTGTTTCTGACCATTGTAGTTCATTGAGCAGGAGGGGCCTATTCTACACGGTATCTCTGAATGAATAAATAAATATAGGGGTATTGGAGACCATTGAAATTAAATCATAGGTTTCAAAGAGTTTGCAGTATCCACAGATTTTTCTTTTTGAATGATTTTTTTTCCTTGAAATTGCAGCCCTTTATGCAGTTATGCAATCCACCTGCTAGGCCCATGACTCTCAGCTACAGTGCTGAGTTCTGTCAAGTGCTCAAGAAAATTATTATTTGTGAAAGAGGTTTGCCTGAGTATCATGAGGCTGACCACTGCCTTACCAAGGGCATACTCTTCTGTGGTGCTGTCTATATCCCTTCAAAGGTAATATCAGTACAGCCAGGATAAAGCCTGGAACCTATCTGATTAATGGCTCTTTTACAGCTGTCTAGCGTGCTATGTTGTCTCTTCAAAGTATCACAAGTGCTTTGCAAGCTCTGAATTATTGTGAAGTGCAATGATTTGTTTTGTAGATAAACTGAAACATCAGTATAACTCAGCTGTACAGTGTGTGGAAATCGATAATAGGGGAAATTCTTCTGGTTGGAATCTGCACGTCCTATCGCAACTGTTGTCCATCTGTTTAAGCTTCAGTTAGTCCCGGGGTTCTTCACATTGTGCTGTTCAACACTCTAGACTGAAACTTACCGAGTGATGGACAGTGCCTCAACTGCCTCTGAGTGCCATGGCTGGTCTCCACGTACAGACCAATTGGAAGCTCAGTTTTACCAGTGTTCCCCAGCACCATGCTGGAAAAGTTGCCTCTTTATCTTCGAACTGAGTGCGACCCCATTGATTTCCATGCAAATTCTAGGTTTGCAGATTAGGAAGTGGAGGCAAAACTAATTATTATTTATTTTGCTTTCCTTTAATATTTTAAATTATTTTTAATTTTGCATTTTAGTAACAAGATTTTTATAGTTTTACATGTCACCCTAATGCTAGCAATGTTTAATTAAACTGTAAAAATTCTTGATTAGACAAAAGATGAGCCCACCACCTAGCTTTTGTTTTCTATCCAAGCCCAGCAAGGATGTTTTTTGTTGGAAGCTCTAGACTGTACTAACTGAGTCTTAATCATCACTGAGGCCATGAATCCTGCCTGCAGCAGACAGGCGTCAGTGAGATCAGCTCTCTGCCTTTTCCAGCTGAGAGCTGGTGATCAGGGAATGTGGGTAGTAGACTGAATCCGTCAAGAAACGGACCACTAAATGCTGATCGCCTTCATAAATCAATAACAATTTAAGACATTTATGTATTCATATTTTTTAAATCCTTTCTGCCTTTCACCTGTGGTTTGATGCCTTTGATTTAAAAAGCTTTCTGTCATATTGATGATGTGAAAGTAGCTTATTTGAGAGTTAGATGGGGAATGTCAACAAGACATTTGACCACATGATGTATTACAGTGAGTCACCAAATTCTAAATACACTTCCTCCTGAAATCTTTGTACAACAATAGTGACTTAAACCTTAACTTTCTTTCCCTCTGTACTATCCTGGAGACATTGTCACACCCTCCATTGCAATAATGGTTTCCAATTGAGAAACAATAATGAATAATTACTATAGTTCTGATCTCTATCACAGGCATATAGAGCAAGATATGAAAGTAAATATATTATTTAGAATGACTGAAGGTGACAATGCTTCATGAGACACATGGACAAATTTACTGAAATGGTAATTTTTTTTTAGTTGTTTCCCTTGTAAAAGGCATGACCCATATTAAGTGCTATCTAGCCTGACCCTGAGATCACTATGCCCCATTTAATCTTCTCCCTGGATCTTTCTTCATGTAAGTACCTTAAAATGATTTTGAGTGAACTTATCTGAAATATTTTTGTTGTAGAGAGCTGAACTTGTGTAGGAACAAAAGAAATCCATTTGTTAGATAAATGGTGCTGACAGCAACTGTTATTTTCTGTATCTTTATCAAAAGCAAACAGCCTGGATACCTCACAGAATTTGGTTAATGATCCTGTAGATAGGAATTATTCTGATAAATTTAAGGTCATGTGATCATGCTAAGTCCAATCAAATTTAGAAACTCAAGCTGATGCGAAGATAAGATAATCAAATTGCATTAACGTGGATACTGCAGCAAACAAAGCAGCCTTGCTATAGATACCAGGATAGGCAGGAGTATGGACTTTGTTACAGCTGATAATGAAAGATCATTTGAACTATTAGTCTCTAATAGATCATTGAGTTTCACTTCTAGAGAAAAGCAAGGCAAGGAAACAGTGAAAGGTGAAGAGCTGTTGCTTGCCGGGCATCCATGTTGAACAGCAGTAGTTAGAAAATATTTATTTTTTAGATAATTATTTAATTTACTGATTTAGTTTGATAGCCATTTGCAAAATCCCATAGTCTTATTTTTCCTTGGTTGGTTCATGCTCTTAGTAGCTTTGATCCTTGAGTTTTCTCGGATAGCTAGTTTATGAATTCTAATAATATTAATTCTTGCTCTTGTTGGTGTCAAATGCTTCCTTCTCGAGTCCTTTTCTTGGAATATTCTTTCATGAACTGTACACCTCAATTAAACCTTTATGGTGTCTACTATTTTCCTTTTGGACTCTGACAACTCATGACCTCTGAAACAACATGGGTGTTGACTAGGAAAGGCCAGGAACATGCTGACTTTCAGCGTGTATTACCAAAGAAGGTAATTGCCGAAACATTCAACGAGAAAGTTACATAGAATTAATTTTAGACCACATGATAGCACCTTTAAAAGCATCATAATTTCTATCCTACAGCAAAATGTGAAGGCTTATCTGACAGGCTGACCTGAGCTTTTGATTTTTGAAGCAGGAAAATAAAGTTTATAAAATAAAATAATCACTTTGAAAGGGCAGTCTGGGTTTGACCAATTGTAGAAATTTGGAAATTAAGGGATGGGTGGTTGAACTTATGATTGATTGGAGATGCTTAAACAATTTTCCAAATCTGACAAGAGACCTTTCAGTTTAGGCCAGTGTTCAAACTGTAGTGCTGGCTTGCAGAGATGATTGTATAATAGGTGGCATGAAAGCAGTCAGCCTTCCAGGATTACCTAAAAGTCTCTGTCTCTAATGATATTGAAGCTACCCAAAAGGAAATTTTCCGAATGTTATGTTTAATACATCATTTTCTTTAAGCAGTTTTGTTTATTAGTTTTAGCATATTGACTATGAACAGATAATAATGGGAAACTGAGTAATGAATGAAATTGGTAGACTTGTGTGGTGCATTCTGATGTTAATGTTAATACCAATTTGCATTTTATGATTTTTCAACTTAATCAATACATGCTGTAATTGGAGAGGTACACTGTTTTAATGCATGTTGAAAATACGAGTTTTTCCCATTTTCTCCTTAAACATAATTTCACACCTTTTAATTCGCAACTTTTTAAAATCTTTTGAGTTTAATAAAGGAATCTTATTTATCAACATTTTATTTCCAAAATTCTTAAAATTTTACATAATGTACTCTGTAAAACTGCAAATCTTGATTTAACTTTCAGGAACTAGGAAGTGTCTGTGATTAAATCCCAGACTTACTTTTTATAAAGATAATTGAAAGTTTAGTATTTGTCTAATATTTGTAACAAACACAAATCTGGTAACACATATAGTTGGCTCTCAGGGGAAAGAAGTTAAGCAAGACTTGTTTGATTATGCACTTGCCGTGAGTCAGATGTTTACAAGTTAAAAGTCTCGGTCCAGAACACACATCTGAGCTTGCACTCAAGTAAAGTGTTATCAATGTGGCATAATGAATTTACATCTTTCAAATGAGGTATTAGATATTAGTCCCAATGGATCACCCAAGTAACTCTAAGTGTCTCTGAGGCATTATTTTAAGGAAGTGCAAGGGAGTTATCTACACAAAGTTTTCCATCTGTATTGCTAAAATATAACTTTGTATCAATTCAGACTCATTTTGGATTCTGTTTTTTTTTGCATTATAATTACACACTTCAACAGTACCTGATTGGTTGCAGAGTTTCTTTGAAACACTCTTGATGAAATTTGGCAGATGCAACAAAAGCTGAGGCTTAGTTTTCTTGTCTAACGGAAATAATGGCATTTTGACCACCGCGCCCCCCCCCCCGCCCCCCCACCAGTCTTCCTGGTGATATTGGGGAACAATGCTGGACAATTTGCCATGTTACATTGGTGTGTGTGTAGTATCTTTCGTAAGTCTAGAAACAAAATAAAAGTTTCCCAGCTCTGGAAATCTTTGCCAACCAACTGCAGTAGTTAGTTTTTCCCAAAGTTATGTTGGTCTGTTTTACAGCCATTCGAAAGTGTCATTCCCATTAGAAATAAGAGGTTAGGCTGACATGTATAATTGTCAGAAATTGACATTCCTTGGACAAGCAAACCTATGGACTGAATTAGAAGAATTAAGATAAAACAACTGCAAGGCTACTTTATGATCTTAATCTGAATGTTTGTATTAACATTGCATTTCCACCAAACTGCTTTCATTAAGCTGAGATTTATGTTTGTAACATTTGCCTTACTTTTCCATCAGAACAGGTAGCTTAAGAACTTTTTACCTTGTTAACTAGATGGTTGTCCTGATAGTTTGAATCCTCTTGCATCATAAAATGGTGGAATACATAGTTGCATTCCTGTTGTTGTGTGTTGTATTGGATTTGGGAGAAGTACTGTTCACTGCCCTCAATTTTTAAAACAATGGTCACATTTTGAAAGCACACTTACCTTATCTGGTGTGGAGGCCAGTATTTGTTGAAATTCTCTCTATTGGATCATGAAATTAGGAACTGTGTATTGGTGTAATTTTACTTTTGACCCCAAAACATGCTTGGATGCCATGGCTTGGCATCTAATAAGAATTTGAAAGAAGCGCTTCCTGATATCCATCCAGTCCTGATAAAGGGCCTCAGCCTGAAACATGCTGTTTATTCCCCTCTGTAGATGCTACCTGATTTGCTGAGTTCCTCTTCATTTTGTGTGTGATGATCTGGATTTCCAGCATTGGCAGAATCTCTTATGTTTATATATTTCAAAAATATTATATATATTCAGGTAAAGAAAGCATTGAAAGAAATGCTGCTGATCGTTCGAAAGACATGGTGGATTTGCACAATGATAATTTGTCAAACTGCTAAGATACTCAGACAGAAGCTGCTTTGCTGCCATAATTTACCAAATACCTTTGCCCAAATGCTCAGTTGCATTGCTGTTTCAAATGTTGCATTTATTACTGAGATGGATGCAATTGCACTGGTTTGCAAGTGAATTAGCACTACAGTAAATAAGGAACTTGGTGCATCCTGCCACAAATTATTTATATTCTGAACAGTCGCTTTCCCTGTTGGGCTGTGTAGTAATAATGCCACTCTGGGAGTTACAAACGCACTATGGATGTAATCAGGGAGATTTCATCATATGGACCAATAAAATAGTGTCATTACTGATGACCTCTTGTGTACACTAAACCTAATTTTCTATGGCTTCGTTGCTTTGCCTCTAAGGAATACGAGTCACAATTTCACAACTTAAGAATATTACAAAAACAATATTGCAAAACATCCAGTTGTAAAGTTAGATTAAGTTTATATTATCTCGTTTGTTAATTGTCATGTTTCAGTCTGTGTGTGTTCATATGTATGTCAGTTAAGCTCATTATTAAAAGTTTTTAAAATAAAACAATAAATCATTAGTAAATAACATGCTGGAAAATACATTGATTGGGATTAAAATTACATTTTGTATAAGTATTATGTCTCTGGTAGCACAGTGCCTTTGCTCACAATCTCTCTCTTAAATCTGTACTTCAGTTGACTTCTTGCTGCCTTCAGCAATTCCATGACCCTGTTAACATATCTTTTAAAACTCAGTGCATGACATAAAGTTCAATTATATCCCTAGTTCTGGTTTCACATTTCCACTCATTTTTTAATTCCTCTCTGCAGAAAATAACCCAGTTGAAAATCCTTTCACAGGAGTACTTTGAGACATGTATGGTTTATGTGAACTTTAAAAAATCTATTTCTATTTTCAGGTAATTGTTTGAAAATTTCTACCCATTCACTTTTTTTTAATCTTTTAAACATGGCAATCATTTTAAAAACAAAGTAGAAATTCAGCCAATCACCCAAGATCAGACAATTCTGCAGTGTTTTCTAGTAAAGAGAATCAACAGTTTTCTTGGGAAAAAAATTAATCTCATCTACTTCCTCAGATCTTCACATATAAAATGGGGTGACATTGCCTTTGCAAATCTTACAGAGACCAAAGGTCTTACATGTCACAATTTGTATAGTTACCATTCTCGTGTTGTTTTTTCTTCAGCACTTCATAAAACATCCTATCAGGTTATATAGAAAGCAAATGTAGCAAAGGGAGAGAGACTCCAGCACATTCTTATTGAATCTTCAAACTTTCTTCTTTCCCCTCTGATAGGAAATGTACCTTTAACGTATACTATCAGAATAAGATCCATTGTTTTGCAAGCAAAATGTACAACCGCCTAGCTATTAGTGGATGCTGAAGTTCCTCATATAATTTCTACAAATTATAAGGATGAGATGAGAGATGTCATCCTTACAGTAGATGACTGTATATTAAATGTGAAATGCAAGATCTTTAATGTCAACACAAAGCTTTTATTCTTTTTTAATTGTTTTGTGTCACATTGTATTTGCATGTAATCTGAATCATTCTGTCATTCATTTACTCTGATAAACTGATCTTCATTTCCTAAAATTGGCAGGCATTATTAGCTTTTAGTTGATTAATTGACCTGAAATGTATGTTATGGCTGTTTTCTTCAAAAATATGTAAAATGTATGCAGTAGTTGCCTTGTTATCTTTGCAAGAATAATGCAAGCCATGTTTGGTCCCTTCAAATTTGAAAAAAGAGTAGTCACTGAGTAAATTAGTTTTGACTTCCCATATTAGGCGCTGGTAATGGATGTGTTAGATGGGACAGGGAATATGTGACTTGGTCACCTGCTTTGTCTGTGGAACAAATGGAAATGTTCTTGAGATAAAAGGAGATCATAAGTCCTGAGGGAGGACCAGAACAGAGAAAAGGCAGTATAGATGCTGGAGGTAGGTCCAGAGAGATGTGGGATGTTTGTGAGTCTAATGACATACCAATTACAGATCTTGTATGAGGATATGGTAAAAACACTGAAAGACACATTTTTATGTAACACCTTAGAGATTTTCTTTACAGCTGCAAGTCTGGCACATGCAACCACAAACCAGATAAAAGAGTTGTTATACATGTAGCTGGGCTAAAAAAAAGGGCAAAATAATAAAAAGATGAATTTTTCAACCACCTTAGATTGGGTAATGGGGGATTGCTTTGTGTGCTGACTGACAAATGGAAGGATTTGGACAAAACAGGCATCAATTTGGAGGTAACACTCAGGAACACAATCTTTTTCACTCAGGGTAAAAGCAGGGAACAAGTTGAGAGACTGTAAGCAGAGTGTGATCGTACATCCTTACGGCCACTTCACACAGCTGCTGTGTTGATTGAGAAGAAAACTAGTATGCCACATACTGCAAGTACAAAAGACAGGAGGAATTTCCAGAGATTTTACAAGAGTCACCCAGCCTTAAAATGCCCATTCGTGTTACAATTGTCACAGGGTAGGGAATGTGTCACAAGGGTAATATTTCCTGAGGAAGGTAACAGTCAGTAAAGATGTTATTTATTATTTATTTTTTTGATAAACAGCATAGAATAGGCCCTTCAAGCCATGCCACCCAACAATCCCCAGCATTTAACTCTAGCCTAATCACAGGACAATTTATAATGACCAATTAACCTACCAACTGATAGGTCTTTGGACTATGGGAGGAAACCCACACAGTCATGGGGAGAAGGTATAAATTCCTTACAGGTAGCAACAGGAAATGGACCTGCACCTGTACCATAAAGCGTTGTGCTGACCATTATACTACCATACTGCCCATGATCATTCCCAGATGGCTCAGCAAATGGAGCACTGTTATGGAACAGCATGGGTGGAATACCATATACAAATGTAGAATAAGATAGTAAGCTGGTGGGAACACAAGGGCTAAATGATTTCTGTTACACACCCTGGTAGAAGAAAGTGTCAACATATTTAAAATGCATTTTTTAATCAATATTACGGTCGGTCTTTTGTAAACCAAATTGTGCATCATAAATTCCTACAACCATTTTCTGTTGAGACAGGAAAAATGTGTTGAGTTAATGGTATTGCTTAATGTACTATTTTAGGTACAATGAATAGTTGTAAAGGGATACAAGTCTCTGCATAAAATTTTTGTGGGCAGTTTAGTGCAAGTAGATGACATCCAGGATGGCCGAAAGTTCAGAAGATAATATTTGGACAGGCAGTTAGGTTGAAGCAGTGATTGTTAAACGGAAGCTAGATGTCCATGAGGCCTGTTTGAGGAAGCCATCCACTGGATTTAGCAGTGCCTGGAGTCGATACCTCAGGAAAGTCAAGTTTAGCTTGTGGAGAAGAGATCAATGAACCAAATGGTTAAGAGATTAAGTGAGTTTGCAGCTGGTGGAATTCACAGCTTGGTGATGCAAGTTTTATAGTTAATGTTTTGTTTGACTTTATTTCTAAAGGTGAAGCAGCATTATATATTATCACATGACAGTGTACATTTAAGAACTGAGTGAAATATGAGTTATGATTTTGATACAATGACACTACTGATAGAAGATTATGGCTTTCATTAAAGGATATCCTCCATTTTAATTCTGCCTCTGTTTATTTTTTAATGCAAGCAGCAGTACAAAGGAAGCTGTAGACCCTGTACATGCCTGTTTATCAACACTGCAGCACACAGAACTGGCCTATTCTTGTGCCAAGCTGATGTATTTGGGTCCTGAGTGCTACTGATTTGGAAGCAGCAAATCTGTGACCAAAATGGTGGTCGGCACACTGATCAAACTGGTTAACAAATGCTAATTTTTGTTAACGTGACAATCGACATTTGTAGCTAAAGCACAATATGGAGAGTTGTTTCATTGTAAAGAAATACTGTTAGCTCAGTTTTGTATTAATGCCAGTGAAAATATTTTGAGATCACGTTAGAAAATCTCATTTGTTTATCACAGTTATCCTGTTTGCTTTCTTAGAACAAAGACACACAAGTGGTCATAAAACAGTTTGACAACTCAGTTGGGGAAAGTGGTTAAAGTGTCATTGCAGTAGCTGGAGAGCCATTCTCTGTTGGCCAGGAAGGCTTGTTTATCTTTAACAGAGCATTTTGCTCTGGTGGGGTTTGATATATGGAAGATAGATTAGTGTTTTGACATGGAGCATGTCGAACAAACATTCTTATCTCTGCACCATAGTATCCTGACCTGGAATGAGTGATGAACTAAGGACAGGACTAGGTGCAGCATGGGAGGAGATGTTGTGATCAGTTCAAGGGTATGTTGCTTAGTGGAGCTCTTTAGAAAGAGTTAATCATGTCTCTTAAAATTAAAATGGGTCCCTGCAATTCCTAGCACGTTGTTTCTAATAGTTGGTTTGCAGGTTGATGCAGTCTCCACTGTTTATCATTTAGGCACTTAAGGCTAAAATGAAACATGTGGCTGCTGTTCCAGTGAAGTAATGAACTGCCGCAAGTTATTTTTGTTCCCCGTAGCAATAGCGTTATGTCAGTACAGCATTCCTTTCATTTCAGTGAGTTTAAAAAATATTTGGTTTAAAAAAACTGCTGACTCATTTTCCAAAGTAGTGTAGATTGAGGAGTGGATCAGATATAAGGTTGAGGTCTGAGAGCAGGAGTGGAGCAAAAGGCAAGGGCTATTTAAAGAATGACTAAAATACTTAAGGTAGAGCAAGCTATGTATACTGCTGGACCAAGTAACTGAAAATAAATAGCTGTTCACAGTGTGTTGGTAAAGTCCTTACCCATTCCCGCTGATGGATTAGAGTTCATTTGTGGTAAGGTTCCTGCATCCAATTGAGGGCGTTAGTGATCTTGCACTGTTTTGTCCTCTCATTTGTGTTGGGTATAGTTTGTGAAGCATTGAAAAGTAGTGGTTTTGTGCCAGAGGGAAAAGCAGAAACACGGCCGTGTTGGCAAACGTAAAGCCCTGACATTATGACCCACCTGTTTCGTATTCAAATTCTAACAGGGCTTGTGCTAAAATAATTGCCTCAGATTTAAACTGGAACAGAATATTGGGAGGTATTCTTTAAAACCTAAAACTTATATTTTGAAGCACCAGATTAGAGATGACTAATGATTCTTGATTCATTGCATTTCTCTGGCATGATGGCTATTTGTTTTCATCAGTATAAATCTGGCTGTTATTCAGCCAGTGTTTCAACTGGGAAGAATTCCACATTTGAATTAAATGTAATGCTGTAAAGGGAGTGGTTATATTTTTAAAGGGAAATGGGTGGTAAATTTTGCAGAAATACCATCTAGAAATTTTATGGCAGATAAAACTGGAAAAGTTATTTCCCTTACGTGGCAGCTGCTTCTGAAGTTGTCTCCACCTTGAAGTCAGGCCCTAGTAAAGTTCTGCATTGTAAAGACTATCCTGTTTATGGGGATCACATTTTCAAATGTTATTCAAGTGAGTTTCAATCTTCCCAATCATACCTGCAACTGGCCTCTGAAATGTAATTGCTGCCTCTCCGAGTCATATGCTTCAATGTGACAATGAAAAAACTGATTTCTCGGGGGTCAGTGGCCCAGACCTCTGACTGCTGGTCTCACAACAGAACCATTTTCCCAATCACACCCTGTGAGAAATGGGTAACCTAAGTACCCAAGTGACTGACAATAAACTAAACATGAAGTCTTTAACAATTTTTCTTAGTTGCTTCAGTTGTCTATTTTAAGAGTGAAATGAAAGCAAATGCTATAATAGAAATACTATTGAAGCAATTGTTAAATTCAGTAAAACCTGGTGATTTCTGTAAAATAATCAGAGCTGTTCAGAAAACAACCCAAACAATGCAAACATTATAAATATTTGAATAGTCAGAAGAGAAGTTTCATTATAAAACTCTCATCCCTTTTCATTCTTTACTTGAGAATTATTACCAAAAAAAAAATGTATGTTCATGAAAGAGGGGATTCTGTGTAAGCTTTGATCTGACCCTCAATACAGGTGTCCCTCAGGGCAGTGTCCTAAGCCCCCTCTTTTACTCTCTGTTTACCCATGACTGAGTCGCCATCCAAGGCTCCGATCTGCTAACTAAATTTGCTGACGACACCACACTGAATGGCCGAATCTCAAATAGTAATGAGGCAGCCTACAGAGAAGAAGTCATCACTCTGACACAAAAACAAAGGAGCTGGTTGTAAACTACAGGAGGAGTGGAGACAGGCTAACCCCTACTGACATCAATGGATCTGGGGTTGAGAGAGGGAACAGCTTTAAGTTCCTTGGCACCGAGGACCTCACGTGGTCTGTACACTGGCTGTGTGGTGAAAAAGGCACAACAGCACCTCTTTCACCTCAGACGGATGAAGAAGTTTGGTGTGGGCCCCCAAACCCTAAGAACATTTTACAGGGGCACAACTGAGGGCATCCTGACCGGCTGCATCACTGCCTGGTATGGAAACTGTACCTCGCTTAATCACAGGATTCTGCAGAGAGCGGTACGGACAGCCCAGTGCATCAGTAGATGTGAACTGCCCACTATTCAGGACATTTACAAAGACAGGTGCATAAAAAAGGCCCGAAGGATCATTGGGGGCCCAAGTCACCCCAACCACAATCTACTCCAGCTGCTACCATCCAGGAAACAGTGCCGTAGCATAAAAGCCTGGATCAACAGGCTCCAGGACAGCTTCTTCCACCAGACCATCAGATTGATTAACTCATGCTGACACAACTGTATTTCTATGTTATATTGACTATCCTGTTGTACACACTATTTATTAGAAATAACTATAAATTGCACATTGCACATTTAGACGGAGACACAAAGTAAAGATTTTTACTCATGTATATGAAGGTTGTAAGTAATAAAGTCAATTCATTTCAATTTTTAAAAAATGGCTTAACCACAAAGTCGTAAGCTGTGGGAAATGTAAATCAAAAATACTGCAGATGCTGGAAATCTCAACCAAAGCCAGAAAAAGGCAGCAATCAGGTGACATCGGTAAAAAGCGAAACCGTTCGCATTTTAGGTCAAAGACCTTAATCAGAAGTTGAAAATATCTTGTGGACTGAAGGAGGATGGTCAGTATAATTCCAAGAATTATTGCTCAGTCCACTGCTTTTTCATATATAAATAAGGTGAATTTTAGAATCAGATGTAAAATGTCAAAGTATACTATCAAAGTTTTGACTGACTTTGAGGAAGATAACAGTTGATTTACAACATGGCATAGGCCAGCAGAATGGCAGTCAGGTAGCATTTAATACAGAGATTATGGAAAAGATGCATTTTGGAAGAAAGAATTGAGCGAGCCGTCATAAACGATAAAACAATCCTCTTGAGGGAACAGTAACAAAAGGTCTCGGGTGTTAATATGAATTATGTCTTTAAAAGTGGCAGGACATATTAGTTGTCAGTGTGTATAGCATCTTTGATATTGTAATTTTGGTATTACAAGGAAAAGCAAGAAAGTTACGCTAAATCTTTATGAAGATCTGGTTATATCACATTTCAGGTTGGCACCATTTAGGAATGCCAGGAAGATCTTTGAGGTGTTCCCAAGGAGATTTGCCCAAAGGGTTCCCGTGTTGAAAGATTTTATCCATGGTTTGGTTGGAAAGGCTGGATTGGTTCTCCTTGAAACAGAAAACATTGAAGAGGGGTGGTGAGTGGGAGAGGACTGGGTGGGTTGATGTTAAACTAAAGTAGTAAAAGCAGATCTGCTGTCATGATTTAGGGGAGTGACACAGTGCAGAAGAGCATTTCTGTGCAGTGAATGGTAATGATCTAGAACTGCTGACTGTGATGGTGTTGGATGTGGAGATTATCAATGATTTTGGAAGAAAATAAGATGGGCATGACAAACTAAACTTGCTGGGCTTTGGGGATAAAGCAGAGAAATGGGATCAACAAGCCTGCTCTATGTTTAAGCTGGCTTAAACTTCATGAACTATACTTTGATCCTGACCTGCTGAGTTTCTGAATTTGTGCATACTACTCTGGGTTTCCAACATCTGCAGAATCTCTTGTGTGTTGCGAACTAAATAACTTCCTTCTGTGCCATAATGGTTCTGTAACTTGTGCAAATGTTATTGGCTAATGCTAAATATTCTCTTTTATATAGAACAGACAAAACTGGCATAGAGCAAAGCCCTGTCTCTGTAGTGAATTCAATGAACAAAAGTTGAACAATCTGTTTTCTGTGCAGGAGACAACAGCAAACAAAACTTCTGTACACTGCAAAATCTTGTAGTAAATTCTAATAATGTTTTTTTAAAAAAATAAACAACGATGGCAGTATGATACTTGCAGTACATGACCCATTCCCATTCATTATTATCAGATTATGGTAGAGTGTGGAGAGAGACTTAAAATGCTGCCTCTGCTTGTGGTAGCACAAAAATAGTGTTTTGTTGCAGGCTGTTTTTAAGCGGTGCAGAGAACTATTAAAAAGTACCTTTCAACCTTCTTTCAATTTTGAGTTGCTTTGAAGGAACACTTTTTGTAGATTGCATTTAATAAATGAGACACATTAAAATAAATCTATTTAAATTTCATTTCATCAGAGTCTTTGGAACTACATCACCTCGAAAGTGAAGTGCAAGTGCGCGCGTGTCATAACCTGGCAAAAGGATTATCGTGGGGTCCATATGAGGGGTCGATGAACAGCAGTAAGAAAAATACTCCAGAAAGTGACAAGACGGTAGGATATTTTTTTTTTATATTTTGTGTTCCTTTCTGAATAAAGCTGATGTGCTTATCTGGCAACCTGGTAATTCCAAATGCATGAGCTTTGATTTATACTGTATGTAGTATGATTATTGCAAATCAGGTTAAGAAAAAATTGCTTGTATCTCCATGAGTTGAGTGTGTCAAGCAACTGATGGAGATGCTCAATTTTTAGAGAGCTCACAAAACTTTCTCCATAACGTGATTTGCAATGACTATTCTAGATGTAAGTATGATTCGTAAGCTGTTTCACAAAACAGTGGATATATGTGAGCACAATGGTCAACATATTGTTGGTGTTGCACTTGGGTTTGTTTCTCAATTAAAAGAAGGTGCTCAAAGTGTTAGGATTTTCATTGTACTTAAGATGGATTATGTTGTGGTTTAAATTTTTATTGAATTAATTGTAATGCTTACAACTTTGTTCCAATTGTCTGCTTCACAGCATTTAATTGTTCACGATTTGGCACTTATTTGCAGTTGAAGGGTACAGAAATCATGCTCGCGGTGAAAGGTTTGTTTTCTAAGGTTGAGCTTATAAGGTAGCACATAGTGAGATTTTCATTCAAATAAATAAAGCTGCAGATTTTGCAGCCATGCAACAATCACATCCTTTCCTGAAATTTTAGCATCAGCTTTGACTCGTTTTCTTCAGGTGATATGTGTATTTTTTAATTATTATTATTAGCTTTCTAAGCTTTTTTTAAAACAAGGATGGATGGATTTAATCTTCAGATAAACAATATTCAATTACAAATGCAATTTATTCATATGGCCATGCCAGTGATGTTGTTTAGGATTGTTGGAATGGAACAAGAATAACACCACAGTCTCAGAAGTCTAATGTGATAGTAATGAGAATGCAGGTTTATAGCACAAAAACTTGATTTCTAATCGGGTACTGTGAAGCCATTGAATTGTTTGGTCAAGGGATTGCTAGTGCATTGCATTTTCTTATGGGGTACATATTCCTTTTAATTTGAATTAGAAAAATCACAGTTATTTAATAAGGCTGGATGCTAAAAATATTGTGATGGATTTGATTGCGAGATTGCTTTTAGAATTTCTGAGAAAAAGAAACAACCTTGACCTGTACCAGCAGGTGTACTTTACAGATATGGTTTATTTTGGGTTGCTGTGAATCTGCATGATACAACTCATTGCTTTTAAAAATGATAAATCCTTGAATGCTTGAACAGTAAAATTGTCAATGGTCCCACTTAAGGAGAGGGTACTGATTGGATTAATAAATAAATATATCTGTGCACATATAATGTGATCAATGTGCCAAGCCAACTTTTTCACAGTTGAGTAGTAGTGCAATCACTCGAGTGTGAATTTCTGCTAAGGCAGGGGTTCCTAACCTGGGATCCGCAGACCCCCTAGCTTAATGGTCTTGTTTTTTGGCATAAAGAAGGTTCGGGGCCCCTGTCCTCAGGGGTTGTCTACTGGTGGGTCCTCAACTAGCTGTAAAGGCTGTTCCAGGATCCACGTGTTCTGCTCCAGTGTGGGCAAGAGTGGTTGTTGAGTATGTATTAGGGGATAGAAATGTCATTAAGCATGAGAAACACACACAAGATGCTGGAGGAACTCAGCAGGCCAGGCAGCACATATGGAAAAGAGTACAATTGACATTTTGGGCGGAGACCCTTCTGCAGGACTGGAGAAAAAAAGCTGAGGAGTAGATTTAAAAGGTGGGGTGAGAGGAGAAAGAAACACAAGGGGATTGATGAAACCTGAAGGGGGAGGGATGAAGTAAAGAGCTGGGAAGTTGATTGGTGAAAGAGATACAGGGTGGGGGGGTCTGATAGAAGAGGACAGAAGGCCATGGAAGAAAGAAAGAGGGGAAGAACATCAGAGGCAGGCTGTTGGCAGGCAAGGAGATGAGATAAAGGGGGTGGGAAATGGTGAAGGAGAGGGGGGGTGAAGGGGAAGTTCGAGAAATCAATGTTCATGCCATCAGGTTGGAGGCTACCCAAACAGTATATAAGGGTGTTGTTCCTGCAACCTAAGTATGACCTCATCACAACAGTGGAGACGGCTGTGGATATGCTTATCAGAATGGGAAGTGGAATTAAAATGGGTGGCCACTGGGAGATCCCGCTTTTTGTGGTGGATGGAGCATAAGTGCTCAGTGAAGCGGTCTCCCAGTCTGTGTTTGGTCCCACCGATATACAGGTGAGCAGTTCACCATGCCCTGAGAGGAGAGGTTTGGTAGCCATTTGAAGTGCAAGTATTAGTGTATTTTCCTCAATCCAGGGAATTAGCAAATAATTTCTGAGTTTCCGACAGTGTTGTGTCGACAGTGCAATGACACTCACAATTTTTGTCTTTATGTTCGTAGGGATACTATAGATGTTAAGTTATTGATTTAGAGAATGTGTGCATCATTGACCAGGCTGAAGTCTATTTCTTATCCCAAGTATTGCATGAGAAGTTGGTGGTAATCTGCCTTCCTGAATCTTTCTAATGGTCCAAGTTTTCCCACTATAGTTTTTCTTTTGAGAATTACAGAATTTAATCCTAGCTATGAAGAAGCAACAATTTATTTCCATGTTAGAGTGAAGAGTGACTTGGAGCAGAAACTTCAGGAAGTGATATTGCTAAAACTTTGCCTTCTACATTCTTCATGCTGGTTTGGATTGTAGGTGTGGAAGCTGCTTGACAAGGGAGAAACTTTGCCAAGTAATTGATGTGCATTTTGTGAGTGGAACATACTGCAAAGAATGTGCTGGTGGCAGAGGGAATGAACATTTAATGTAATGACTGACCGTGCATGCTGTTAAGGTTCAGTTGTACGCTCATTCAGGGACATTTTTCTCTATTTAACTAATAAATCCTTCCTAGATATTTTGCTTTATCTGATGTACTTTAACACTCTCTGCATTGATATTTTTCTTTGCTCTGCTCCCAATAATGGTGAAATCTTCCTCTGCTTTGCAACCTCCCTGCTTCATTAACTTTGTATAATTGTGGGTGTTACAAGGGTGGGTGTGGTAACATTGAATTAGTACTCTCAAGCTTTGGCTATTGATCTTGGAATATGATTATGAAATTATTAAGCAATTGGTGAAAAATGTGATACTAGCTTTCTTGGGGTTCAATTTTCCAGTCAAAGACAAATCCGTGGCAATATTTCTATTTTCATTATTTTTGTTGCCAGCTTTTCCAGAGAACTGCTTCAAAGGAATTGCTGCAATCTAAGTGGGTCAAATCCACTGCCTTGCATTTATTAAGCTCCATTATCACAACCTCAAAGTAAGCCAGTAAATTAGACTGACAAAACTACCTTGTCATAATCTTATTTTGGATGGTTTTTATGACTATTTCTATGCAAATGATTTCAATGAATACATTGCTGTTTTACCAAGTGTTTCAGCAGCTTTGTGCTCTTTCTCAGAGTCAGGTTTTCCAGCGCTTTATGCATGATTTATTCAAAATCACTAGTCTGTAGTTCACCGCTTCACAGTTTCTATATTTTTCTCAATAAGAGCAGCACTTGCCTTTCACCCATACACTACATTAACTGATAGAATTTTGAAAATTACGTTTCATTTTTCGGATCCTCATGTGCATCTTATTAGGCCCTTGATGACTATAAATGTGCAGCTGTTGGACATAAATACAGTTAGTAAAATGAGTTCTGTTTCCAGATCAAGTGTGTAACTACTTAATCAAAAATGACTGCAAGGTTATTTTGCAGTCTCTGAATCAGTTGTTATGCCCTCATCCAATCCCATTGCTGTTGACCTTACTCCATCCCTGCTTTCTTGCCATGTTTAATTTGATGATTCATTTTACTGGTTTACTAACTAGCTGCATTCTAGACACAAGCATAAATTTGATACACAATTCAATTATCTGTGATCATTTTCCTGTTTCTGAAATTTGCCGAAGCAGTATAGTTCCATTATTATAATTCAGCACAAAGTTTAGGGATTCAGAAACTGTTTTTGGTGGATTTCAGTGTCAAGCAATATTTTCCTGAAGGATGCTGATGTTGATTGACAGCATCATGTTAATTTATTCCTGTGCTGTTCGATCAAGAAGAGCTTCATTGTGCTCTGTAATCATTGATGTACAACCTGTGTGATTCTTTCTTCCCCACTTTAAGTAACCCAGCTCATAACTCAGCATCAGTCTTTTCTCCATTTTATAAATGTATTTGGTTCCATTTTGCATTGACCAAACTTTATAAACTAGAAGCATCAACTCCCTTGTCTTAATTGCCTAGTTATTTTATCATCTTCTTGACATGCATTTCTCCACTATCTCCAGGAATCTGAAAAGGTGCAGAAGAGATTCACCAGGATGTTGCCTGGGATGGAGTGTTTCAGTTGTGAGAAGAGTCTGGAGAGACTGGGTCTGTGTATCCTGGAGCAGAGGAGGTTAGGAAGGGGCATAACAGAATTATGTAAGATATGAGGGGCATAGGTGGGGTACATTCAAGGAACACTTTCACAGATTAGAGGTAGATAAAACCATAGGACATAGATTTAGGCTAAGGAGTAAGTGATTCAGAGGGGATCTGAGGAGGACTATTTCCCTCCAGAAAGTGAGTACACTACGTGAGACAGTAGTTGAAAGTTCAAAGTAAATTTACAGGTAGTCCCTGAGTTACGAACGCCTGACTTACAGGCAACTCATACTTATGAACCGAGAAAGGAGAATGCCGTCCACCACATTAAGTCGTTGCCGTTGACGCTGTGTTGAGTGTGTAACTTTGTATTTGGCTTAAATTTTTCTTAGCAAGATTCACCCCGACCCTGCTTCCACCCCCCCCCCCCACCCCATTCCGGACAGCTGGTGGCACAATGAGTTCAGCCCCGGGCTGGAGAACGGAGTTTTCCGAGTTCGATCCAGTGACAGACCGCTCCCGTGCCGGGTTGATGTCGATCCAGTGACTCCCGTACCATCCGTGTCGGGTTGATGTCAATCGCGCAACTCGACCTCGTAAAAAAAACACAATTCCATCTCCAGTTTAAATTCCCACACGGAATATTGTGGAGGATCAAATACAGTACCCAAACCCAGCACAGCCCCCACTTGTCCCATTTAACCTGTTTCAGTGTGGTGGACTTTCGGACCAGGGGAATTCAGTGTGGTGGTCCTTAGGACCCAGCGGATCTCGGGAGCCAGAGGAGGTTGGGACCCACTGCCCGCAGTGTTTCTGTTCCGTTGATGGGAAGTGATCATGATTGAAAATAAAGTGGAAATGATAAAGCGATTGAAAAGAGTTGAAACGCCATCGGTCATTGGAAAAGCGTTAGGCTATGGTCGTCAATGATCTGAACAATTTTAAAGGATAAAGTGAGAATAATGGAGCACGTGAAAGGCCCTGCCCGGATGAAAGCTACAATTATTACTAAGCAATGCAGTGGTTTAATTATTGGAATACATATGTTTCTTAAGAGTTTTATATGCATAGAAAGATAAAAATATATACTATATACTAAGACAAATGTTTAACTAACTGACGCTAAATAATACCGGATGTACTTGTTCTGACTTGCATACAAATCCGACTTAAAGACGGACTCAGGAATGGAACTCGTACATAACCCGGGGACTGCCTGTATTATCAAGCTACATGTGTCGCCTTATACAACCTTGGGATTCATTGCCTTGCAGGTGTACTGAATAAATTCATAGAAACATAAGAGAATCAATGAACCACACCAACTTGGGCATTCAACCAGTCTGCAAAAGACACCAAACTGCACAAATACAAAAATAATAGTAAATAACTAAGCAATAAATAGTGCGAACATGAGATGAAGAGTCCTTGAAAGTGAGTCCACAGGTTGTGGGACCATTTCAATTGTGTGGTAAGTGAAGTTGATTTAAGTTATCCTCTTTGGTTCAAGAAAATCATATTTAATATTTAAGACATATCTAGAAAGAGTGCTTGTATCATCTGTGCATGTGATTAATGCAAGTGGATGTCCAATGGTGATCCTGAATATGATGGGCTAAATGGCCCGCTTCCAAGCTGTGCAACTCTTCTCCTAATTGTCATATTGCTGTTAATCTACACAACGGACTTGATGCTCTAAGAATTGTAAGCGTTACGTTCAAAATCTAAGTTAAAGTTGCTGATGAATATAGAGCAGTTTGCTGTAGCCTTATAAAAGAAATACCACCACAAAGTGCCCAGGTCAGATTCTAATCATTATTGTACAAGAGAGGCCTTTGCCAATTCCTTAGAGATGTCCTAATTTGAAATGTAGTTGTCATATAGAATGAGTGGTGAAATATTTTGTGCCATGAAAACAAGAGAAACATTTTTTAAAAGTTGACCAAAGACTGGATCCCTGTGGTTCAGATGCTTGTTAACTTTTAAGATGTTATTCATGGGGCGACAGATATATAGCAGAATTTTAGACATTTCTACAATGAGAAAGAAGATGATAATTAATAGACCACTTTATATGGTATAAAGACACATGTTTTTTTTTGTTGTGAATCCTTTATCAGCTTGTGCATAAGCACACACACTGCTAGATATGCTTACTAAAACTGAATAGAGTATGATGCTTGCTTGATGGCATATGCGAAACTATATCTGACATTTGAGGCAGCTGAGCACCACAAAACGAAGATTGAAGTAAGTCATAATTGGACATCTGAACCTAATTCATTGTCACTCTGGCCATATCCAGCCACTGCTCCTAGTCAGAGGCATCCTTGTTTCTCTGGGTTAGTTTGATTGAAAATAATACTGTTTCATTACACAATAATGGGCTCAGGCAGAGATATTTAAAACATCCTTGGTGAGGTGCTAGATGACAAGCTAACTAATATCCAAAATATCAGGGGTTCCCAACCTGGAGTCCATGGCATAAAAAAGGTCAGGAACCTCTGCTCTAGATAGATGATGGCTAATGTTCTTCTGTTGTTCAAGACCAATGAGAAAGGCTCTAAACATAAGCCAAGAAAGTATAGGCCAGTGCCGTGAGCCTGTTGTCAGTCATGGCTAAATTATTGGAAAGTATTCTAAGGAAAAGCATATATGAGTATTGGATAGTCAGAGCCTGATTATGGATAGTCAACATAACCTTGTGCAAGATAGGTCATGACTATCTTGTAGGCATTCAGGATGAAGTAATAAATTTTATTATTCACAGGTCAGAGAATGGTATTAGATGGTTGCCGCTCTGAATGGAAATGTGTGACTAGCGGTATTCTGCAGGGATCAGTGCTGGGTCCATTGTTGTTTATCATCTATATTAATAGTTTAGGGGATAATGTGGTCAACTGGATCAGCAACTTTGTAGATGATACCAAGATTGGGGATACGATGGACAACAAGGAAGGCCATTAAAGCTTGCAGCATAATCTCAACAGCTGGGAAAATGGCAGATGGAATTGCAATGCAGGCAAGTGTGAGATGTTGCACTTGGAAGGGCAAACCAGGGTAAAACTAACACAGTGAGTGCGAGGGCTCTGAGGTGTGCCATGGAGCAAAGGGGTCTGGGAATACAGATCCATAATTCCTTGAAAGTAGCATCAGTTAGATAAGGTAGTAAAGGGAGCTTTTGGAACGTTGACCTTCATAAATCAGGGCAATGAGTCCAGGAGTTGGGATATTATGTTGAAATTGTAAATGACATCAGTGATGCAGAATTTGCAACATTGAGTACTGTTCTGGTCACCTATCTACAGGAAAGATCCCAATAAGCTTGAAAGAATGCAGAGAAAATTTACAAGGATGTTGCCTGGACTTGAGGACCTGAGTTATAGGAAAAGGCTAAATAAGTTCAAACTTTATTCCCTGGAGCACAGGAGAATGAGGATGTAGATGTATAATAGATGTATAGAAAATTATGAGGGGTATAGATAAGGTGAATGCATGCAGGCTTTTTTTCTCTCAAATTGGGTGAAATTTTAGCTAGAAGTCATAGGTTTTGGGTAAAAGGTGAAATATTCAAGAGGAACCTGAGGGGAATCGTTTTCATTCAGGGTGGAGTGAGAGTGATACAGGTTGACAGTGGAAGTGGTAGATATAGGTTCTGCCGTATCATTTATGAGAAGTTTCTTATAGGTTCGGGGACACCCTAATGGAATGGAGGGCTATGGCACACATGCAGGTAGATGGGACTAGCAGAAGACTGGGTCAGCACAGACTAGATGGGCTGAAGGGGCTGTTTCTGTGTTGGGATGCTCTATGACTCCAATAGAGGTATTCTTTATCAATTACGATATCCAGTTAACTTTGCAGTGTTTCTTATTTAAGCTGTACTTTGTAGAAAAACATTCATATACCTGGAGTATCACATACAACTTTGGTTATCCTGTTGCAGGAAAGGTGTTTTCAAGTCAGAAAGATGGCAAAGATGATTTACAAGAATGTTACAAGCACCCAAGGGCCTGATTATTGGGATAATTTCAGAACCTGACTCATATTTATTATCACTGATATATGTCACGAAATTTGTTGCTATACAGTGCAGACATAAACATTTATAAATTTCATAAGTAAATAAATAGTGTGGAAAAGGCATAATGTGTGTTCATGGGTTCATGGTTTGTTCCAAAATCTGAAGTATGCTGGCACATGATTCTTTGCAGTGTAGGAGACTGAGGGATTATCTTGAAGATATAAGGGGTATCAACAGGATGAGTGCACACAGACTTTTTCCCAGAGAAAGGGAATCAAAAAACTAGAGGGTATATTTTCAACTTTAGAAGAGATTGACTTTGCAGATGACCTCACATTATTATCACATGCATTCCTTTAGTTGGACTAGGAGCCAGCCAGAGAAAGACTGAGACCATGACTCTCAATGTAGAGTCTCCTCCTCCCCTCAAGGAATATGGTCGCGACTTAACCAGTGCCAGCAGATTCACGTAGCTGAGCAGCATCATTCAGCAGGATGGTAGGACCAAGGATAACGTCCAGTGCAAGCTCACAAAGCTAGAATCATCTTCCGATCAATGATTAACATATAGATATCAACCAAGTACAGTGTCCACACCAAGGTGAAGCTCGGCCACACTCCTGTATGGGTCAGAATGCAGGTGCATGACAAAGAGCCACCTTGCCAAGTTGTCATCATTCCATACCATGAGCCTCCGGGAGATCCTCTGGATTTTCTGGCCAAGAAAAATTTCTAGCCTGGCCCTACTCCTTCAGTGACATGGTCGCAACCATCATGAGGAAATGTTGGTGATGCATTGGGCATGTGATGAGAAGAGAGGCCAACTCGATCATCAAGGCAGACTTCATTGGACCCCTGAAGGGCCGAGGAAATGCGGGAGACCAAAGACGATTTGGTCTATGGTGCCATACCATAGGGGCAGAAATGAGGACCCTGACCCACAGTTGTGGCACAATAGAGAAGGTGGCCAAGGACAGAGAGAGATGGAGGTCCTTCATTGCTGCCCTAAGCACCAGCAGGGTAATGGGCAGTAAGAGACATAGGTTTAAGGTAAGAAGGGAAAGATTTAATAGGAATTTGTGTTATATTTCCTTCACTCAGAGGGTGGTGCATATATGGAAAGCATTTTATTTTTTAATAACTTGCATAAACTTTTGATTTAAACTGTTATTGGATATTTCTGAATATCATCTTCCACAAATTGTTAAGCCAGCACATAATAGAAAATTTTGTAAAATCTCACCTGCTGAAGGTTTTTTGATCTGAAAGGTTAACTGTTTCACTTTCTACAGATGATGCTTGACCAGCCGAGTTTTTCCAGTATTTTCAATTTTTATTTCAGTTTTCCTATACTGGCAGCTTTTTTGCTTCCCCTTCTTTTTAGTTAGCTGCTCGTTCCTTGAAGGTGATTGAAGAGCAGGGCTCATTTTGCCCACTCCATCAAAATGATGTCATTAATATCACAGGAAATCCACCTCGTTGGAGTCAGCAACCTCCTACCCTTGCTCTGTGCAATACTTCTAGCATGCAGCTCACTTACCTGAAAATATTGAGCCAATCTTTGTAAAGTCCAAATTGAAGCACGTAGACATTCCCTTATCTCCTCTCTCTATTGGGCAGAAGATACAAAAACCTGAAAGCTCATCTACTACCTGCTATTGTGAGTTTATTGACTGGTTCCCTAGTATGAGAAGATGGGCTCTACCTCACAATCTAGCTTGTTTTGATCTTGCGCCTTGTTGTCTACCAGCACTACACTTACTCTGTAACGGTTGCACTTTAATCTGAATTCTTTCATTGTTTTACCTCGAACTGCCTCGGTGCACTATGCAAACCTTTGATCTGTATGCAAGACTGTACCTCAGTACCTTTGGCAATAATAAAGCAATTCAATTCTAGCATTTGGTGCTTATCATTGTGAGGTATATTATGTTGGGGAATGGTTCAATGTGGGCATCTTGTGCTACTAGATCAAGGGAAGCAAAACCAAGAGTAAAGTAAAGGTTTCTTTAGTTCACTCAGCTAACCAGTCCTTTTCACATCCTCGGTGTTAATTAATGTGATGAAGTTATTCCATGCAATTCATATTGTCGATTCTCTGAGGTTGACAATTATTCTGAATTATTGAATATTTGTATTGGACTACATTCATGTACCCTTGGAGCTGGATTCAGATACTCTTATGTCCCCAATTTTGAAAATGTTGGAAATTACAACATGTCAGGCAGTATCAATTGAGATAAATATTATTAACATTTCAGATCATTGACCTTCAAAGAACTGAGAAAAGTTTAAAGTCATATGAGTGTTATGTTGCAGGGAAGAGGGGGTGTGGAAAGTAAAAAGAGAAGCAGGAACAAGCTCTGCCACCACAATCACACGAATTTGCAGATAACCCATCTGAGAGAGCTATAAATAAATAGGGATGAATAAAAATTAGAAGAGATGGAAAAACGATACTGGAACTGAGTAATACATAGAGTTAAATCACTGGATATCTTGAATAAAAGCAGAGAGTGCTGCAAACACTTAACAAGTTGAACAGCATCTGTGGAGTGAGAAACAGATAATGTTTCAGACCAATGACCTTTCTTCTAAACTGGCAGTTCTGATGCAAACTGGAAAGGCTGGTTATCTGAAATTGCAATGTGGCTACATGAAAGTTGAGATAATTTTCCTCAAACTTGATGTGCTTCATTGGGCCAATTATGAGTATGACTGGGATAGATAATTAAACTATGGCAAACTTTGGAAATATAATCTTGAATATAGTCGGGTACCATCCAAGACCAGTTGAGATGTGCTACCTATACAGGGGAGAATAAAAGTGTTTTTAGGTAGTTGGTCTGTTTTTCCACAAAATTCCACTAACCAAATTGCAACCAAACGTTAATGATGGATGAGAATCAACCCCTTTAGTATTCTCACCAGACTGATAATAACCATTAGAATAAATTGTACTTGTAAAGTCACTCTGCTTAATAAGAAACTGAAATCTATCTTCTCTCAAGATCTAACATAAGATATTGCATAGTCAATTTTCATCACTCAAGTTATTAAAAAATGTATTTGTTAGAATTAGACATTGAACATTTTTGATTTGGAGAACCAATGTTGACATCAAGAAATCTTATCAGAGTGTGTTCATCCAGGGTGGGAGGAAATTTATTCTCCTTTGATTTAGATTCAAACCCAGTTTCTAAAAGTGAAAAGCCAGCAGTTGTTTTCATTAACAAGCAAGTTTTATATAAATAAAGCTATATTTATAACAGTATTTTTCCACACAGGATTACCATTACTTTTACCTGCATATATATTAGAATTTTGGAAACTTGCAGGCAATATACAGTACAAATGCAAGAAAGAATATAACATTTCAAGTTTAAATTATAACCAGCTAGATTACTTGGTAATATTTATTGTGTGTGACCAGCTTGGAACTGGGTTTTACAAACTAGTATGATTTGGTGACATTCTGAATTTAATTTTGGCCATACAAATGTTTCTGATAAGAGAAAATAGTTAAACTGGTAATTAACAAAACTATATGGTTGTCTGGTTTGTGAGAACATAGCATGATTACATAAAAGCATCTATATTTCTGGGTTCATTAAATGTCCTGTTCATCATCTCCTTGAATTAAATACAGATTAACCCTTATCTCTCTAGTCTGTACTTTATCTCAGTCAGGCGCCATGCTTCTGGGAGGCTGTTGGTACACCAAGTCCAAAAATGATTGATTTCTGGCTGATGCTTGTTCATTCCCAAGATTTAGACTTCTATCTACATATTTGTTTATTTCCGGCAGCAGGGTTATCGTTCCTACTATATAATAAGCAGAAGAATATTTCAGTTCACTAGAGATGCAACAGTTTCTCAGTTAGGAGTTCATTAATCAGTCAATTAACAATGCAGCAAAAAATCTGTAAAAATTCTCCATAATTTGGCAAATGCGTTTCTAGTGCAGTGCTTGTCTTTGAAGTTATCACAATTGATTAAAAAAAAGGTCTAATATATTTACTAAAATATTACTGATGTTACAGAAACTGGGCTTTTGAAACAACTTCGATGACTGGAAAATGGGGTGGGTTGTTTAAAGCTGTGAAATGCACTCTATTTTCGGACTTCAAATCTCTGTAATTAGAGGATGTCAGCTGACCTATATGACTTGATTGTAGAGTATTTGCCATACGATGTCGTATTTAAAAATAAGTAACAAAATTGCTGTTTTGACAATATGTGAAATGTAAGCACATTAAATGTTCAATATTAAAAATAAGGGGAGTCTTTGGAAGTATTTTTGGATTTTTGTGTTAACCATTCCAGCATATTCTTTATGCAGAAAATGGTATTTTAAAAGGATTGTTATTCCTGAAAAATTTGTTGGATCCAGATACTGCTGCAAGCCTAATTCATGGTTTAATTCTACAATTGTTAAAATATTCTATAAAGCCATCATTCCTGCTTGGTCTGTGTTACTCTCAGTCATAACAGGTTCTGTTAATCTATACAAATCCTTATCAGCT
Source organism: Hypanus sabinus (assembly GCF_030144855.1). Lineage (NCBI taxonomy): Eukaryota > Metazoa > Chordata > Chondrichthyes > Myliobatiformes > Dasyatidae > Hypanus > Hypanus sabinus. The sequence continues at coordinate 50,215,594 of NC_082722.1, forward strand.
ACTTGAAAGTTTCTAAACTATCACTGCAAAAACGTTGGGTCAAGGGCAAGAGTCAATAGGCCTACGTAGCCACGGGGAAAAAATAAGCTGTTTAGAAACAAAACAAGCTTTGATGAAATAGCCTGTTGGATTTTAAAGAAGAATTAAGCATCTTGGTTTAAAAGAGATATTTATAATTGTGCTCAATATGCTAAGATGAGCCAAATTGAAGTAATGATATTTCTTCCTCTTAGCTATTTGACTAAAATCTGCAACCTTCGACAAGCAAAAGTAAGGTTTGATTTTCTAAAGCAGCTGATAAAGTGCCTCGTGTTATAATCACCATTAATTGGATTTGTAATGCTGCAATTTAAGGATTCACTTTTTCATTTTGTAAAATAGCTTCTATATAAAATCAGTGTGGGAAAATGCAGTATTAATTTTATTTAAGTTTGTGTCATAGAATAATTTTTAAGTTTTGACTACAAGACAAATCGTGAACAGTCTGAAGTTTTCCATGGCTTCTCAAATGTTTTCATACCTAGTGGCTTCATTTTTTTAAGTCACTTTTGTTTGTTACCAATTTGTGCTCAAGATATATGGTTGTAAAATAATTTGTTACTTGACGGCAAACTGAAAAGCAAATTTAAGTAATGAGTTTGAACCCTGGCATTGCAGCTGGGGGATTTAAATAAACTGAGGATAGAAGTTTTGTATTAGTGATGATGACAGTGAAACTATAGGAAGTTCTAATTTCAGCAGCCAGATGATTATTTGAGATTATTAACTGGGAGCTACAAAGATGATCCTACATCAAACCTCTTTGACCGTCATAGACACTTTGGACTGAATGATCTCACTTCTCTGTCTTAAATTTCTGTAATTCTGTTGGGATTTTTCTTCTTCCTGATGTATGAAGAATTTACATCATTATAATTTAAAATGGTATATAAACATAATACATTAAACATTTAAAATATTAAAAAATTGCTTCAGTGTAGTATGATTATTTTGTATCGGTTAATACTTTATAAAATTTGGAAACAATAACTAAGCTTTCCTTAAGTTTGAGAGATGACCATCTGACTAAATTCATAATAGCTGGATGAATTATCATAATCATGTTAACTAAGTTGGTAGCTATTTAAGCAATTAAAAGAACTGAAGGTATAATGAGAAGCTAATTTTCTAAGAACCATAATAATTTGTCTTTATATATCCTGGTTTCTTATTTTTATATACCTTCAGCTGATGCAACCATTCTCTGCATGTACCATAGCAGCAGATGGAAAGGGGCTGCTACTTTTGCATTGGCTATGGTACAACTTTACAAATGCAATTTTGATCTTCTGATGCCATAGAAAGACATGACTCCCTATGAGTTGTGAAATGGCAGGCAGTATGGTTTTCTTTAAAGCTTGTCACCCATGCACTGGAAATGGGATACACATGATGGCACTCCTGCTCTGGGTCCAATGTCATATGTTGAAGTTGAAGTACTGCTGTTGTAGTACTTGTAGTCATAATGGTAGAACTGGAATTTCAGCAAGAAATCCCTTCCTGGGTAATTAGAGATGGAGTTTATCTGTCTATTCCATGGTGTTTGTATCCTGGGGAAAAATACCAAGGCTTGCCACTGATCAGAATTACAGCACAGTGACAAAGAAATTAAAAGCAAAGAGGTCCACTGTTAGCATTTAAGCTCTTTATTTTTCTTGCAAAAAGTCACTTCCACATTTAATCAGAACTACCAATCAAAAACTAATTTTACAAGTTTCTTCCAAAAGTCATTTAATAGACCATTAAAATGGGCAATTGCCCAGATGATCAATAATAGAACAGCTGCCCTGTTTTTCACTTTTAACCCCAATGTAATGATACTAATAGTATCGTACCAATTCCCTCTCCAGCTGCTATCATGCAGCACATTAGAGACAGGACATTTCCTCATCTCTGTACCTGGTGTACATGTTGGGTAAACTAACAGAACCATTGATGCAGCATTGTATTCATTGTTAAATTAGGGATTGGGTGAACTTGTAAGGCAAGGCAAGCTCAGCAGACTGAGGAAGACCTGGAAGTAATTTGGCAAAGTCATTTGCAAAAGGAAGATTAGTGGGGGGGGGGGGGGGGAACAGTGAAAGTCAGGAAAGAGAGTAATTGAATGTGCTGCAGGATACTGAGAGCAAAAGGTGAAGAAGGAGAAGAAATCACAGGAGAGCCCCTCCAACTCTGATGCTAATGCAAGTATGGATGGGTGATTTTTTTTTCCCTCTCCTTTTCACGGGTTGAACATTGTGGAGGCAGATAATTAGTTTCACATTAAGGTTCATTGTGTATTTGCTTGTGATTAAGACCAGTTTGTGATTGCAAGGAAGAAAGAAACACTGCTGTGCATAAATATTCAATTGATTGTAAAATGTACTGACCCTTTTACGTATGGGTTGTGGCACTGGTTTGTAGTGTAATGACAGCTTCAGCTAGCTATTTTCTAATAATTTGGTCAATCTCTGCTGGTAGGTAGTTGAACTATGAATTTTACAGGAATGTATATTTTTAAATTGACTAATTTTCATGTAGTTTTATTGTTTTTGCTGCCAGACTACCATGTGGCAGTGGATTATTGGAAAGAAGGTGCAATCTCAAAACAAGGAAACCTACAGATCCTTGCATTAATTTAGTGATAGCAACTTTTGCTGAGACTTTAAATATTCCCTGAAAATGCCACAAGATAATTAAAGGTTATTTAAATGTTTATCTTATGCAAATCTCATTCCAAATGTTATAGTTGTTTCTCTAGTGGCCCATTTTAAATGTACAATTCTTTTCATGTTGAGAATTTAAAACTCTCCAATCATCAGATTGTATTTTCGGCAAACTATTTTCCTGTAAGAACTGCTTGATAGTGCAATTAAACTTGGTCGTTTGTATCACAGCTTTCTGATATTACACTGCAGTTATGTGTTCTGTTTATGTTATCTGTGAAGTTTCCTAAAAACTCTTAAAATTTCTTTTCCTTCTAAAGAAACTCAACAGTTTGATGGATGTTTTCCAGAACTACAAAGTGTGATAAATTAAACAGCTCAGCAAGCTTCAAGTATCTGAGCCTCTAGTGCACTGGGGAGAAGCCTGATAAATTAGTGATAAGTAGATGATAAAGATGTGGTATGGAACATGTTTGTGTATGATATGTATTTGAGACAGTCTGGTTAATATTACCAGCGCTAAGCTCTTGTCATAGTTTTCCTTCATCTCTGTAAAAGTATGGTATACATTGTAAGTTGAGATACCAGAACCATGCTTTTTATACTCAAATATTTTAATGATCAGTTTCTAAATTTCAAATATACAAGAAATTCCAAAATACATATCAAAACTAAAAGGTATAGTTAAGAAATGTATTTTGCCAGTACTGTGTAATTTGCATGTTTTACACAGGTGAGCACACTTCTGCAAAGTAATTTCTGAATAAGTTTTTCTAATGTTATGTATGTGGAATTGGTATTTCAAATACTTTACTAGATGGACAATTTGTTGAATACTTGCACTGGGTTAGTAATCAGCTTTGTTTTCTTAAAGCACATCACTATAATAATTACTTAAGCTTCTTTGTACTATCATCTTGAAAACATGACATTAGGATTCTAGTGAAAATTTTGTTCTTTCTGAATCTTTAATTCTATTTAGGCAGCTATATGTTGCATCCATATTTGAAACTGGGTTCTAAAGAGTTATTTCTAATCTTGATTTAACATGCCATTATCCCATATGTTGTACAAAGAATTTAATTTGCATTTGTATGCTGACTTGAATTTAAAATTCAGTTTTCAAAGGTGCACTCTGTTCAATTGTACTGCTCTAACCATCCACTTGTAATATATTTGATCCAGCAAGATTAGTTGCAATTTTTTTACTCTAGTATTTTCTTTAGATCTTTTTTCTGCAAATATATTTTCCTTGTGCCCTGCCCCTTACATATTATTTTTAAAACTTGCTGGATTACAAAGAGTTTTTAGTTCAGTGCTTCATTTAGCTGTCCATGGATTCCTATTTTGGACACAGTTTTGTTTATTGGCTCCTGTAAACTGCACAAGATCACATGAAAAGGCAATTAAAGAAAAATATTAGAAGTGTGGAAGTGTGGAAATTGAAATCAAAAATTGAGAGGCCATTTCTAGTGGTGAAAATAAAACCCATTATCCAGTTACCCTGCTATTTGACGACATAATCATGCCTGTAAACAAACATAAAAAGATTGCGAAATTCATCGAATAGAAAATTTACATAACTACAAGTGGAGCATCTGAATTGTTAATTAATATGGCTAGAATCTGACAACCTTTGGTAATCCATCAGTAGGATGGGATTCGTAAAATAAAGTTGGTCTGGTTTCAGTTTTATCTTCCACAGATTTCAAATTATCAACAGATCCTAATGCAACCCATATTTACTAACTGCTGTAGCACGCAGTGTACTTATACTGATATAACTTTTGAGGTTTCTCATAATAAATCTAACTTTACAAGAAAGTCCTCTTCAACTGAATTCCATTCTCCCCACTTAGCATCCCAAAATGGGATCTACAGTTAAGAAAAACAAAGTTGCTAACTTTCCTGAACAAGTTTTAGTATCAAATTTAGTAAAAGGATTTTAGTGACCATATATTTTAATTTGCAGCTTGAAATATAATCATATTTAGCTGACTAGAGCATATCAAATCTAAGACATGCTTTCTCCTATGCATAAATAAGATGTTTTATTTTTGGTTAAACTTGGGTTTTGCTGTGAATGTTGGATATTGCATCAGGATTTGAACACCAGCTACTGCACTGATGAGTTCTCAGTGATGACTGTAATTCTTGGTTTGAGGCTGAATAATTGGATTTCATATCAACAGCTCAGCAACAGCTCGGGGATCATCCCAGATTAAAATTTTCACCATCATTAACATTCATTGGAAAAGGATGTGAGAGATTTCAGTATTGCAGACATCAGCATCATTGTCAAGCATTGAGTAATTTCAGAAGCAGATATAACAGCAAGACTAGGGACTAAAACTTTTTTTGCCAAGTGCACAGGCAAAAATTATTGCATTTTGGAGGGGCAACTTCTCTTGATGACTGTTCTTCATAGCTAATAAGGTTCTACTAATATGAGACATTCAGTGCACTAAACACCGAGAATCGTCAAATTTTATAGTCCAAAGGGCTGTGCAGTTCTTTGTCTTTAATGACTTTCTGAAAGAACTAAAAGCCTAACCTTGTTTCCTTTTATCCTCTATCACTTAGGATTTGTGTCAAATGATTTGCATTTCAGTTGAAAAAGAAATAGATTTGTAAATGCAGGAGCCTGAAATAAAAATGGAATTTCTGGAAGAACTCAGCCAGTCAAGCAGCAGCTGTGGAACGAGCAACAGGTCACCATTGTGGGTCAGCAACCTGTCCTCAGAAGTGGGTGGGGTGGTGGCGGAGAGGAAGAGTATAGGGATTGTTTTGCAGCAGAGCTGGGGCAAAAGCCTGTAATGAGAGGGGCTGGGAATGATCTGGTAACGAGGAGCATGAAGGCTGACTGTTAATAAGATACTTGGTGAAAAGAGGATATTAGCATAATGAAAAATTAGGAAGGAACAATTTCACAGAGGGAGGGAAATAAGATGTTCATTTTAGAGTAAGGGTTCCCAACCTGGAGTCCACAGACCCCTCAGACTGATTGGCATAAAAAACATTGTAAAGTGTCTGGATGGAAGCTGAATCGTTTTTGCTTTGGTTTGGAATAGGGAGAATGTGAAATTGTAGAATAACAATATATTTTTCCCCTAGAATATTATCGATGGCAGCAAACTCACTCACTTAGAAGCATCCCTGTTTTCTCTGATATGCTGCCAATTTTAATTTAGCCACCCCATGGTTCCCTAAAAATATTGTCTGTCATTTCTTTTAATGCGTCACTTGTGATCACTGCAAATATAGATCCAGGATATGATCTAGTTATGACTAAATACATTTGCAATGGAACTACTGTTGCAAGAATACTACAGGAAAAGTGCTATTGTATAACTTTATGGTAATAACATTTTTCACTGATTCTCCAGCATTTTTTATTAACCGTACCATTCAAATCCATGTTATGTTTTTTTTTGTGTGCAATAATTTACTATGAAATAATTTTAGTAAATCTAGCAGCATAGCAATCATTCCAGCTTGATAGTCTAAACATAAAAAAGATTTGTCTGTTGTTAATTCATTTTTAAATCTGGGTCTGTTCCAACTGTACTTTGAGTTATACATTTTGTGACGTTGCTCAGACAGGAAAAGAAATTCTGAAATGGGTGCAAGGGTAAGTCCATCACTGGCACCATCTTGTGGCTGGTTGCTTTATTTAACACAGTGAGGATATTTCTGGTTATGGTATTTATCAAAGGAAAGTCAAGAGTATCACAAACTTTGTAACATGCTTTATTTTTAAAATGTGGGAACTTCAGTTAATAACCATTTACTAGAAACAAGTTGCAGACTCCGTTAGTGATATCTAGCAGCTAACAAATTTTCTTTAAAAATGGAGTGATGGTGAAGGAATAACCTTGTAAATAAATAACCCATTAAAGCAATGGTGCCACGAGCACTGATCAGAAGCCAAGAGACAGTGCACCCTGATGCCTTCTGGATGGCCACGTGGGACTTCAACCAAGCTCAGATTTATTTATCAATTGTACATTGAAGCATACAGTGAAATGCTTCATTTACATTAACAGCCAACACACCCAAAGACATGTTGGGGGCAGCTCACAAGTGTAGCTACACATTCTGGTGCCAACGTAGCATGCCCACAATACTCAGCAGAGCAATCTTCCCACCCACTCACTCTCACACACAGACAGGCCTCTGGGTCTCCATTCAATAGCAGCATATTTTGATTTTGTAGAGTATTTGCTTTCTGCACTTTTCAGAATGATTGTTAAAAAAAAAAGTTTGGATAACCACTTGTTCATAAGTAAGGTGAAATATTAATATAATTCAGTTTTACAATCCAGTATTTTCTCAATGTTTCTTATGATGTGCCTACTTAAATTTTCTGCACATTTCAAATTGCTAGTTTATGAAATTCTGCATTTATTACTAAAAGGTTTGACTCAACAAAATCTGAAGGCAATATAGTATAAATGAATTTCCATTGATTAATAAAAATATGTGTAATTAGAAATGTTACTACTTTATTGCATTTTATATATTTAAGCGTGCATTTTTTGCGCAAATTGACGATGATGCAAAACGATTTCCTCTTAACATCAATGTTAGCTTTGTAAATCTGTAACAAGATTCACTCTGCAACAGTGATAATCCCTCTTGGTTTAACAATTGAATCTCTATCTCAGGCAGAATTCAATATAACAACTTTGGAATTGTGCAAATGAAGTTTTTTCTCATAGATGAGAGACGAGTCGATGCACTGATTGCAACAGAGTCATTAGCTTTAAATGAATCAAAGCTGTTAACCACATTTTTCGAGCTTTGCTGTAATCTTGAATTTATTTTGCAGTGTATCAAATTTAGGTGAAGAAAGAATGGTTGAATAATAAACAGCTTGCTAAACTGGATGCTTTGTCTTCTCGCAGCCTGTTATTGCACCTCTGCATTTAAAAGAGGAATGTTGCTGGCTAAGGCAACTGAAAATAACTGGGAATGAAGAAACAGCCAATTGTACCATCTATTGCAAAGGTATGTGCATTTTACATAATTTTTAGATTTTCAGTGTAATTTTGTTTAAGTTTATCATATCTCCTGCTTAGAAAATGGGCAGGTTTTGTTTAATTAAGAAAGGATACAGTGTATTCTGATTAATTGGGACACATTCGGATCAGTACATTTTGGCCCAATTAAGTGGTTTCATGGAAATGGTTAAAAAAGGTATTAAAAAAAAGATGATCTACTATTTACTTGAATAACAATTACGTATTTAAATGAAATACAGAACAAATTAGAACACTACCAATGCAAGTATATGACTATAAAACTATTAGTTCCTAATAGTTATCAACAGGGGAACTTATCCAGTGTATGTTGCCGTGTTCTTTTGACTATCTGTAGACAAACAAAATCAGTACAGATACCTTGTGCAAATACCTTCATGCTGCCTTCATACAATGCTTTTGATGACCACATCCTCCAAGTCTTCTTTTCAAGAAGATTGTTGTTACCTTCAAATTCTTCATGGTTCCTAACTTGATGAAGTAGTGAAATCACACTCCTGGCCATTTCTAGCATTGCCAAGTCTGAATACTTGAAACCACAATGAGCAAAAAAAGTTCTGACTTGCCATCCTGCATATTTCTCACCAACTAACAGTGACAAAAATCACTGCTTTTTGAACACAAACACACGGAACTGACTCTATTTATAAACTGGTGGCTGTAAGCACGACAAAGGGTCTGACAGCCACACAAATGCACGCACATGACACTAGTTAGAAACTGTTCAGCAACCGTCTCCTGTCCCAAGTAAGCGAAGGGAATCCTGGCTATTTTGTCAATTAGTTTTTGTTAGAACATAGAAAACCAACAACACAATACAGGCCCTTCAGCCCACAAAGCTGTGCCGAACATGTCCTTACCTTAGAGCTACCTAGGCTTTACCCATAGCCCTCTATTTTTCTAAGCTCCATGTACCTATCCAGGAGTCTGTTAAAAGACACTAACATTTCCACCTCCACTACCGCCGCCAACAGCCCATTCCACACACTCACCACTCTCTGCATAAAAAAAAACAACAACTTGCCCTGTCATCTCCTCTGTATCTACTTCCAAGCACGTTAAAACTGCCCTCTCAAACTAGCCATTTCAGCCCTGGGAAAAAGCTTCTGACGACTCACATGGTCAGTGCTTCTCATTATCTTGTACGCCTCTATCAGGTCACCTCTCATCCTCTGTCGCTCCAAGGAAAGAAGGCCGAGTTCACTCAACTTATTCTCATAAGGCATGCTCCCCAATCCAGGCAACATCCTTGTAAATTTCCTCTGCACCCTTTCAATGGCTTCCACATCCTTCTTGTAGTGAGGCAACCAGAACTGAGCACAGTACTCCCAAGTGGGGTCTGACCAGGGTCCTATATAGCTGCAACATTACCTCTCGGCTCCTAAACGCAATCCCACAATTGATGAAGGCCAATGCACCATATGCCTTCTTAACCACACAGTCAACCTGTGTGGCAGCTTTGAGCGTCCTATGGACTCTGACCCCAAGATCCCTCTGATGCTTCACACTGCCAAGAGTCTTACCATTAATGCTATATCATATTTATCCTACTAAAATGAACCACTTCACACTTATCTGGGTTGAACTCCATCTGCCACTTCTCAACCCAGTTTTGCATCCTACCAATGTCCTGCTGTAACCTCTGACAGCCCTCCACAATATCCACAACGCCCCCAACCTTTGTGTCATCAGCAAATTTACTAACCCATCCCTCCACTTCCTCATCCAGGTCACTTATAAAAATCACGTAGAGGTCCCAGAACAGATCCCTGAGACACACCACTGGTTACCAACCTCCATGCAGAATATGACCTGTCTACAACTACTCATTACCTTCTGTAGGCAAGCCAGTTCTGGATCCACAAGGCAATGTCCCCTTGGATTCTATGCCTCCTTACTTTCTCAATAAACCTTGCATGGGGTACCTTATCAAATGCCTTGTTGAAATCCATCTACTGCTCTACTTTCATCAGTGTGTTTAGTCACATCCTCAAAAAATTCGATCCGCTCGTAAGGCACAACCTGCCTTTGACAAAGACATGCTGACTATTCCTGATCATATTATGCCTCTCCAAATGTTCATAAATCCTGCCTCTCAGGATCTTCTCCATCAGCTTACCAACCGTTGAAGTAAGACTCACTGCTCTTTTAATTCCTTGGACTATCTCTACCCCCTTTCTTGAATAAGGGAACAATATCAGCAACCTTCCAATCCTCCGGAACCTCTGCTGTCCTCATTGATGATACAAACATCATTGCCAGAGGCTCAGCGATCTCTTCCCTTGCTTCCCACAGTACCCTAGGGTACATCCCGTTCAGTCCCAGTGACTTCCAAAAGTGCTTTCCAAAAGCTCCAGTACACCCTCTTCCTTAATGTCTATATGCTCAAGCTTTTCAGTCTGCTGTAAGTCATCCCTACAATCACCCAGATCCTTTTCCATAGTGAATACTGAAGCAAAGTATTCATTAAATACCTCTGCTATCTCCTCTGGTTCCATGCACTTTTCCACTGTCACAGTTGATTGGTCCTGTTCTATCACGCCTTATCCTCTTGCTCTTCACATACTTGTAGAATGCCTTGGGGTTTTCCTTAACCTGTCTGCCAAAGCCTTCTCATGGCCCCTTCTGGCTCTCATAATTTCATTCTTAAGCTTCTTCCTGCTAGTCTTATAATCTTCTAGATCTTTATCATTACCTAGATTTTTGTTCTTTAAGAGTTGTCCCAAATAAACATTTGTTCCAATTAACCAATGACCGAATTAACCAGAATCCATTGTATCCAAATATCCTGTAATGTTGTGTGCAGAAAAGGGAATTTTCTTTCTCAAATCTCCATCTGCAAAACATTAGCTTTAAGCGTCAATTTTGCTCTTGAAAAATCAGATGCGAACAGCACTCTCTATTCTAAATATGAAATCCATACAGCTGAGTCAAGGGACTGTTGGCTAGAAACATCCAAAAGTTATTATTTCAGCACACCATTTTCTTCAGTGAAATAACTTGTTATTTTCTCTCTTCGCCTTTAAAACCTCTTGAATGATATAACGTTACGGGCGGCACAGTCGCGCAATTAGTGCAATTGCTGTACAGTGCCACAAATGACCATTTAGGGTTTGATTCCCACCACTGTCTGTTCGTTCTCCCCATGACCGCGTGGGTTTCCTCGGGATGTCCCGGTTTCCTCCCACATTCCAAAAAACATGTACCGTAAATTCCGGACTATAAGCCGCTACTTTTTTCCCACGCTTTGAACACTGCGGCCTATACTACGGTGCGGCTAATGCATGTTTTTTTTTTCATGCCGCCAAAAACATTTTGCCTCGTAACAGTAGACCAATAAAATTGATGAGTAGTTCACAGAGGTCCAATGAAATTGTACGATAAATCAAGCGCACTTTCACAATTAAATTATTGTAAATCAGTCATTTGTACTCCCCCTCATCAACATGGAAAACACTCGAAGAAAAGCATATGATGCAGCTTTTAAGTTAAAGGCGATCAATCTGGCAGTTGAAGAAGGAAATCGAGCTGCTGCACATAATCTTGGCATAAATGAATCGATGGTGAGACGGTGGAGACGCCAGCGTGAAGAACTGAGTCAATGCAAAAAGATGACAAAAGCTTTCAGAGGTAATCATAGCAGATGGCCCGAACTTGAAAACTTTCTTGAAGACTGGGTTAACACACAGAGAGCAGGCGGCCGCGGTGTTTCCACCGTGCAGGTCAGACTGAAGGCTAAAGCAATCGCCACCAAAATGAAAATCGAAGATTTTAGAGGTGGGCCATCGTGATGTTTTAGATTTATGAGACGAAAAGGCCTGTCCGTCAGGGTACGCACGACTCTGTGTCAGCAGCTCCCTCCCGACCACCCACAAGGAACAACTTGCTAACTTCCGCACATTCACTCAAACAAAGATAGCGGAGGAAGATGAAGAAGGCGATCAATAACTTTTCCTGGTAGGCTGCAGTATATATATATTTTTTTACCAGTCGTTAGGAGATATTGGAATGTTGTTCGTGCACTGTTCAGTAAAAAAGTATACGCAACGTAATTTGTGTGTTACCGATACGTATGTATATTTAAAAGTAACTGTGTTACAGGCACTGTTCGAAAAAAAGCATTTGCAATATGTATTTGTTTATGTTACCATACGGATTTAATTAAAAGTTAAAAAATCCTCACGTGTAATATCTTTCTGTGTAAATATCTCATATTACAACGTGGGACACCTGCGGCTTAAAATCCGGTGCGGCCTGTACAAGTACAAAATTGATTTTCTTTCTAAAATTAGAGCGTGCGGCTTTTAATCAGGTGCGCTCTGTAGTCCGGAATTTATGGTAGTTAGGGTTAGGGTCAGTAAGTTGTGGGCATGCAATGGCACTCCTTGCTGACTTGATTTGATGCAAAACAATGCATTTCACTGTACGTTTCAATGTACTTGACAAATAAACTTAATCCTTATCTTTATCCATTTATGAATGAGTTAAACTTGCCTTAGAAAGTTTTCATTTCAACTTGGAAAAATACTTAACAGTTTGATGGCATTGAATATTGCCATTCCTGCTGCTGTGAATTGAAACATAATTATCATGCGTAGACTTCATTTTTTTCAGGTTAACTTACTTGTTATTTTCTCCTTCAATCCATTCTTTCTTACCACCTTCCTTTGTCTTTCAGACTGAATTTGGTGTTGAGTTGGATTTTGTTCTCAGTAGTCAACAGTATGTGCATTCATTGCACCTATACTGTCCCAGAGTCACTTTATAATTAGTGGTGTTGAACAGGACTGGGAAGGAAATACTACCGTTTATTTCCTTAACTAGTCATCCTGAAGAAATGCTATTTAATTAGGAATTAACATAATATTTCTTGTTCAATCCTTTTATTATTGTTATTAATATCAACAAAATACAATTGATATATAGGTAATGAGATTACAAACATACTCATTTCCATTGCACATGAAAGAATACATAAGCAATGATTACAGTATAAATGAGTATTCCCAAATCATGAATGATACAGTATATAGATGAACAAGGTAAATCTGGGTATATCATAATATATAATTTAAAAAAACAGAAAAAAATAAAAAAAATTATTATGCAAAAAAAACTAAACTAATAATCTAATAACTAATAAAGAAAAAAAAAGAAAAAAAAGTAAAAGAAAAACTGGAAAAAGAAAAAAAAAGGGCTGTTTATAATATCTCACAAGAATACATAATCATCAGTGTCGTCAACTCCGATCCTCTCAACATATATAAAATTAAAACTGGAAAATCAAATAGGCTTGAAACAGGGTCATATTACATCATATGAAAATATTGAATAAATGGTCTCCATATCTTTTCAAATTTAATAGAAGTATCAAATACACCACTTCTAATTTTTTCTAAATTTAAACATAACATAGTTTGAGAAAACCAATGAAATACAGTGGGAGTATTAATTTCCTTCCAAATCAGCAAAATAGATCTTCTAGCCATTAGAGTAAGAAACGCAATCATTCGACAGGCGGAAGAAGATAAATGAAGTGAGTCCATCATTGGTAAACCAAAAATTGCGGTAATAGGATGGGGTTGTAAATCAATGTTCAATACCGCAGAGATAATATCAAAAATATCTTTCCAATATTTTTTCAAAAGCGGACACGACCAGAACATACAAGTTAAAGACGCTATTTCAGAATGACATCTATCACAAATAGGATTTATATAAGAATAAAAATGAGCTAATTTATCCTTGGATATATGAGCCCTATGTACGACCTTAAACTGTATTAATGAATGTTTGGCACATATAGATGATGTATTAACTAATTGAAGAATTCTATCCCAATTCTCAATAGGAATAATAAGATTAAGCTCTCTTTCCCAATCAAACATAATATTTAAAACAATGATGATTAAGCATAGAAAAGGAAACACAGGGAAGAAGTGTAGGATTATGAAAAGGAATATTTATATTTAGTGTGAAAGGGTCACCCCGAGCTTCAAATTACTTTTCAGTATAATTTCCTATCCCTCTCAACCCTGAACTCCACCTTTGGCCTCCTGCATGATTCAACCAAAGCCAAATAAATTTGAGAAGCAACATTTCATCTTCCATTTCGGCATGTCACTCAGTACTAAATTCAACAATTTTAGATAAACATTGTTTTCCTGTATTGTGTCAGAACTGACAATTTTGTGATATGAGGTCACCAACTTCTAACATTAGCTCAGTTTTATCTCTCCATAGATGCTGCCTCATCTGATTAATTTCAGCATTCTCTTTTATTTCAGATTTCCAGTGACTATTTGCTCTGTGCTTCTATTTTGGCATTTTCTACTCTTCTCCTTCACTGACCTCTGTGCACCTCACTAGGCAGACCAGCTATGATTTACATGCATTCATCACTCACTCAAATGCAGTTGTATCTCCTGGACACTTTCGATTCTCACGTTTTCACAGATATCTCATTCAACCCACCTTGCTTGCTGTAACTTAAAGTACATATATTTGATCACTTCAGTGGTTCTGATGAACGATCATTGGCTTAAAAGCATAAATTTGTTTCTGTCTTCATATATGCTGCCTGAATTGGTGACTAAGCCCAGCACTTTCTGGTATTCATTTTTTAATCTATTGTTTTAAAATCACCACAATAATTAAAATCTGAAGGGATGAGATTGTTCATCCATAGGTTTCAGCACCAGAATATGTTTGACAGGAAGTACGATATGTTGTAGCATTGAGACATTTACTCTCACTGACTTGGAGTAAGGCCCATGCAGTGTATAAGAGCACGTGTAACCTTAGCAAGTTTACAATTTTACTTGTATTCCCCTTGTTTTCCTGTAATGGAACGTCATAAAAACTGATTAAAATACCTTGGAACTTCTTTAGAAAAACTGGTTAAAATGCGATGTGAATAAGCAGATGTGAAGAAGGCATACAGGATATTCGCTTTTACTGACTGAATCTTATAATGTTAAAGCAGAACGCTCATGCTAGGATTCTACAACACTAACTCAGCCCAGCAAAATCTGCAGAATGTGATGGTAGAGATGATGCAGAGGGAATTCACACAGATGGCTAGAGAGTTATAGTTGAGAGAAGATATTGCTGGAACAGGTCTCAATTTCTAAACAAAGGAGACCTGTTTAGTTAAGGCATAAAGAAATTATGAAACTCATAGAAAGAGTTAACACAAAAAAACCCCTTCATTTAGGGGAAAGCTCAATAATTAGGGGGTGTAGATTGGGGAGAAGTTTACAAATCTAGGAGTAAGAATAAAGTTTGCTTTTAACCTTCAGGCGTTATTTACTTAAGAACATAAGAATTTTCTGAATCTTAAATGGCTTATCCATTTTTTAAAACTGTGCCTCTTCAGTCAGGGTAAAACTGTCTTCCTGCATCAAGCCTGTGAGGTCCTTTAAGAATTTTGTATGTTTCGGTGAGGTCCACTCTCCTTTTGAAGATAATAGAATACAAACTCAATCTACTCAAATCTGTCCTCATTTGGCAAACCTGTCATCACAGAAGACAGTAATGTTAATCTCTGTTGAGATCCTTGGCTGAGGAGACCAGATCTGTAATATTTCTGATACAAACCAAAACACTTTTGATACCAAATATATTCCGTTTGTCCTGTCGTTCCTTTTCACCACCTTCTCTACTGACTTGCTACCTCCTGTCTTATCTCTGACATAAGGACTTTGATGTTAAGTGTTAACTCTGTTTCTCTTTACACAGGTCCTGTAAAGAGCTGTTGAATGTGTTTAGCATTTTCTCTTTTTTTTCCTGAGGATTTATACATCTATTGTTGGCCTACAGTACTGTGTTACAACAACCTGATATGGATCAAAATTAAAACCAAACCTAACTCCACCAGAACCAATCTGAATCCTTCCCTAATCCAGGGACCTATACTGATTCCCATACCTGACAATCTGAAGACATTTGCAAAACATCGCACCCAGACACTGACACAGAGTTGGGGTCAATACCCACCTCCACATTCCAAGCCTGTGAAAAAGCTTTGCTGCCACCCATTATGTGATCACAGTTGAACTCAGACAAATGATGCCAGCACTGAGAAAGCTGCTTCCCCACCCTGGGCATGTTCCCTATCCAGTCCCCGGGCAAAACCTTCGACCAGACTATGGCATTGCGACAAACCTGGATTAATATCAAAGGATAAGCTCCCCAAGCTCCAAAGAAAGTAACAGTTGGATTCCTTCACCAAGTATCACATCCTGCCACCAGGCCTGAACCAAACTGTAAAGTACTCTGAAGATGTTAAACGTTCCTCATAAACTCCAAGACCCACAGTTCCCTTGTCTATCTGAAACCTCATCAAAGCCTGGCCACTGGTCTCTTGACAAATATCAATTCCTGTTGTTAATACCAAACTAACCTTAAGATCAACATTCAAAATCGTGCTTCAATCCTTGCTCAATTCCCATGTCCAATTCCTAGTGAAGTTTCAATTCAGCACAGTCTCTACCTGCTGACACTGAGTCAAACTGTCCCCAGTAAAGCACTGGGCCAGGCCCGCATAGCTTTACCTGAACCTGAAACACAAGGGTAGTTTGGTATTCTGTGGTTGGTATTCTGGCACTGCTATGTAGCATAACTGAATGGGGCAGTATGCTTGTTTCTGTGAAAGTGATAGCCATTTAATTCCTTTTTCTGAAATTGGTTAACCTCCTGACATAAATTAGATGGTGTGTGTTGTGACAGGGCTTGTATGAAAGAGAAACCCCGAAGTGGTGAAGCTAACATTTTCTAGGCCTGTTATTTCTCCTGTGGCATGGTAGCCCCTGCAACCAATATTTAATCAGAATGCGTATTGCCTCTTTAGGGATGCAAAACTCTCTTAGACCAGTTTCAGAAGCCGAGCTTTGGGAAATTAACTCTCTATCCCATTAATGTTACCAAGTAAGCTTAACAGACCAAGATCACCCATGGTGTACCACCAGGATGTTTTTAACAACTGTACTTTGTGTATGTTTTCAAGGTTGCAGTATATACTGCAGACACGTAGAGCTGGAGGCAAGGTCCCTGAACTGATGAACTGAGAAATGACTCAGTGTAATCAGTGGACCTTATGAATTTAGAAGCTATTTTGTTCCAATAATAACTCACAGGCCAGTATACCTTATTGCCAATGTCATGAAGAATGTTTTATGAAAGACAATATATAAAAATAAATTTCAAGGAAATAAACTTGTACTTTATAGAAAGGAAATAGTGACACAGGAGAATATTAAAATGAATGCCATTTTGCGAACAGGAAATATGCTTCAGCAATAAATAAATAGCACAATTTGAATGTTTAAAGTGTAAACATTTTATAAATGTATAAAAATTATAAATTCTATTTGATTTATAAAACTATTTAACAAAATGGATATTTGATTTCTTATTGTTTAATAAGATTTCTGCTCAGATCTGTAGAAGACAAAAAGAACATATAACCACTGTTTATTTATGTAGAAATCGAGCATGGAAGAGACTTTTCCAGCCCAATGAACCACACCACCCAGTAACCCATCTGTTTAACCCTAGCCTAATCACAGGACAATTTACAATGACTAACTAATGTACTTACTAACTGGTACATTAACTGTGGGGAGAAACAGTAGCACCCGGAGGAAAGCCATGCGTTCTCAGGGAGAATTTACAAGCTCCGTACAGAGGATTCTGGAACTGAACACCGAACTCAGATGCCCTGGGCTGTAATCTCGTCACGCTAACCGCTGTGTTACTGTATAACTAATAGATTTATTTAGTGGCAGCAATGTGATGTCTATTAGAAGGATTTTGATAATGATTTATCAGAATAAAACTCTCTGTGGTTATTTTGCTGATGTAGTAGCATTGCTATGCCATAGTGGTTCCCATAGGGAAAAAAAAAGTTCTTGTTTGCGCGGTGAAATTTATCAAATGTTACCTCCCTAAGATTTCAAGCTCTAAGACTTGCTAGCTGATAGCTGAAGGGAAAAAGTTCATGCCTGAAATTCTCATAGAGAGCATGTCCACCTATTACGCATGACCAAGACAACCTGAAAGCCAGAAGCTAACACATCAGACCTCAAACAGTGGACTTGCCTTCGAGTTCAATGACAAGAGAGTGATGTGCTGAAGAGAGGGTCCAGATATATTTGTATCCATTAATTTCATGAACAGCGAGAGCTGGTATATGGACAGTGCCCTGAATCATTAGAGCGACAGTCACTAATTCTAAAATTTGTGTGTGACCCCTTTGATTATATATGCTACCTGGGGCCGACTTGGCATGGGGCCTGCTTCTCCTCACCAGTTCTGCTTAGTTGCAGAGTGCTCGCTTGTTCAGGGTCTCCACATCCAGGAAATATAAGTGTGGGTGACAGATGACCATGGTGTGGTTCCCGACAAACCAGCCTCCTGTTTCTCCTTAAAGCCAAACGTGTTTCTCAGCCAGCAGACTGATAAGAAATTACTTAGGAGAAAAGAAAAGGCATCTAATTTTTTACTTTATTTAAAATAGTGTGGTAGAGATTTAGTCTGCTCTCATTAATCCTTCATCAATTAAGAAGGCTATTTAAAATGGAAAGCAATTTGTTTCCCTTGTTCCTCAGCCAATCAAGGTCAGCATCAGGGACTCCCACCCCCCCCCCCCCCGCCCCCCAACGCAGCTTCTTGCTAAACATTTGCCTCGGGATGCCACTTTGAATAGAATGTTCTGTCCCTCACGGCTCCCCTCCTTCCCTGTTATAAAAGCACTGTCTCACCACAGATCCCATAATTTATGTAAACATTTGGTCCTTGTTTGCTAACATAAATTTCCAGTCACGATGTTTTGGTGGGGTGGGGGGCGGGGGGGAACAATGTATTCTTTGTGCAGGAGTAGGGTTTCACATTGGTCGAAAATATTTTAGATTAAAATATTCCTAATTGAAAATTTGTGTGTGATGTGGTCTGGCTGTAATTTTGTTCAGTTGTGGTGTTTTTGTATCGTTGATTGGTCCATGTGGCATGGCGTTTGCCATTTCTCATTTCTCGGTTAATCCATCGCTGTCGGCAATTCAGTCTCTCTTGTGTCTGCTCCCCAAAATCTGTGGTCCTCCTGTTTCTTCCCTTCCTCTTATCTTTCCTCAATCTTGTCTCAGTTTTCCCCTCCTTTCAACATTCCCCGACTTCTGCTGTCCATATTGTCGGTCCTGGCCCACTCAACAGCAAAGCAGCGTAAACCTTGTTCAAAACTAGGCTCCTGCTGTCTGCTATTATGGCTAACATGAGCACCCTCAGGATGCTTTCTGCCAATAATTTATATCAATGCTTTATAGTTTTCTTCAGTGCAATTATCATTTTTTTCAGCATTAGATGTCTATATTCGTAATTTGTGTCTTTGAGCTGATGAACAAAATTAACTGTAACCCATTGTTTTCATTTTTTATAGTCAGCAGTTTAATCGATTACTTTTATTGTATTAATTGCATTTGTAATTGTACATTTTGTCGCTGGTACGTTCTGGTAATAGATGAGCTCCAATGTAGCTGCCTTATCCACACAGTGCAGAGCACAAAATCCAGGCTTTGCAGAAGGACTTCATGTTCTGAAAGCTAAAAGCAACACGTGGTTCATTTTTATCCATTAGTGGGGGGGCACTCATTTGGTCAGGGTCGAACCTGAATACTGCATTCTTGCTGTCCACATGATAGTGCAGGCTAGGGCCGTACAATGTGGACAGCAAATGTGCCCCGGCAGCAGGCTGCCCTTCTCCGTGCAGCTGATAAATCCAAAAGAACGGCAGATATCCATACACGTTTGGCACCTACAGCATCTCTGGAGTCGCCAGTTGGTGTTGAAATCCATGTAGGACTGTCTTCAGGACTCCAGCACCGGATTTGTCCTCCGGGCTTACTCCCAAAGCCTTCGGCATGAGTGGGTGCAGCCACAAGACAGCAGAGTTTGAGGTCACTGTTCTCCTTCTCCTAGATGAGCTGCCAGCCACAGCTGACGAGCCCCGTCTGCCCAAAGCGACTGGTTCTAGGGTGCCAGTAACCCGCCTTTGCCCCTTCTCCTGTCGGTAGAAATGGCTTCACTGGGCTGAGTAGCTAAGCTGCACAATGCACTTGAAATCATGGATTACTAACGTGGGGGATATTAGAGCTCGTCTTTGAGCTCTGCCATGTTCAAGACTGTTTTGTGTGCTGACGTCATGGGCTAGATTGTCCTGAATTTGTCTCATTGCACAGCATCTGCAGCAACTACCCACTCCTAACCCAAGTTGATTTGTATGCTGGTGGTTGTCGTGTGAGGCAGAGTGGGCTCTGAGTAGAATCTTACCCCAGTACACTCAAATAGCCCCTTGACCACCAGCTGCTGTCAAAGCCTTTCGAATTGAAGTGGTTGCAAATGTCATTGAAAAACAGTTTAATTCTGAACACCTCACAGTCCTAAATCTAATTAAGAACATTAAGATAATTGTGATAAAGCAAAGCAATTTATCTTTCCATGTGCACAGATTCATGTTCAGGTTTATTGTCAGGGGCTGTAGACGCTACAAATATTAGCTTTTTGCAGCAGCTGCACAGTACATTATAAATATGACAATATAAATCATGCAAATTAGCATAAGTTATGCATAAATTGCATGAATAAATAAATATAAACATATTAACATTAGTGCAAGTTGAACAAAATATAGTCAAGTAGGAAGTGGGTTTTTACAGGTCAGTTCAGGAACCTGATGCCAGTGGGGGAAAAGCTGTTGTTGAACTTTTAGGCACGAACTTTCAGGATCCTCCATCTCCTGCCTGAGGGCAAGAATGAGAAGAGTGCATGACCCAGGCGGCAGGTCCTTATCAGTGGACATCATCCTAAGATGTCACTTCTTGTGGATATCCTCGTGGGAGTGGGAGGAGCAGTGATGGAACTAGCTGAGTTACCACTCTCTGTAGTCTGTAATATTCCTGTGCATTGGAGTGTTCATACTAGGTGATGAAATCCACTGCACAACTTTAGAGGTCTATCAGAGTCTTTGATGACCTGCTGAATCTCTTTAAACATTTAAGAAAGTAGAAATCTGCCAAACCTCCTTCATGATTGCATTAATGTGCTTCACCTAGATGTTGACACCCAGGGGCTTGAAGCTGTTCACCCTTTCCACCACGGGTGCTTTAATGAGACAATGCTGTTGACTTGCCTGCCTTCCACTTCCTAAAGTCCACAGTTTGTTCCTAGTTTTGATGATGTTTGTATGCAAGATTGCTGTTATAACATCACTCAGTCAACTGGTCTATGGTATCTAACTCCTAGAGTCATAGTCATAGAATACATACAGCACAGAAACAGGCCCTTTGGCCCATCTAGTCCATGGCAAAACCAATTAAATTGCCTGCTCCCGACGACCTGCACTAGGACCATAGTCTTCCATACCCCTACTATCCATGTACTCTCAAACATTGAATTTGAGCTGGCATATACCACTTGTGCTGGCAACTCATTCCACACTCTCATGACCCTCTGATTAAAGAAGTTCCCCTTCATGTTTTCCTTAAACTTCTCACCTTTTACCCTTAAGCCATGACCTCTGGTTGAGGTCCCACCCAATCTCAGTGGAAAAAGCCTGCTTGTATCTACCCTACAATACACCTCATGCCCCTCATGTACAAACATGCTTCCTTGTTATCTTCTGTGATTCTGCCAAGAACAATAGTGTCATTAGCAAATTTTTAGATGGCCGTTGGAGCTAACCAACACAAAGTCATCGGTTTAGTCTACAGAGGGACTGAAAATAATAATTGTAGGTATCTCCTTTATGTCAAGCAAACTGGAATACAATTTTTATTCTTAGTTATACCAAACCTCAGAAAGGATATTTTGACTTTAGAATTCATAAAGACTGAGGTTATAAGCACATTTTTCCTGAAGTTGGTATTCAATAACTTTAGCAATCTACGTAATTGGATCTTGGAAATTATAGTTGCTGCAATGTACAAATTACTCTTAAATAAATGTAGTTTTGGTTTTATAGTAAATATGGAAAAGCTTTTTCTCCTGTTTGGATGATCTGGATGAGGAAATGCTATTTGAAATATAATCTTAAATTTTCAGAATGAAGTCGGGAAGCAAAAGGTAACTAAGTTGTGGGGAAAAAAACTTTTGGCCATGTTCTTAAAAAAATGTTTTGAGAAGAAAAGAACAACAGCTGGTAGTGACTCAGTAAAGGTGAAATGAGTCTCAACATGGAAACGAAGAAAAACAAATTTACAAGTTTTAACATAAAAGGGAAATTATCTTTGTAAGTCATTAAATCATAATTCTGTTTGTGGAGTATTTGTGCATTTCTTGGGAGTAGTTTGTTGCAGATTATAGAATCATTACTGTGTTTTGCGTTCTTTTGGTAGCAGCATGGTTAATAGCTTTTAGAATTTATTTCACAGAAGCATATTGTATTCTCCTACAGATGATCAGATCTGGTGTAAAACCACAAAGCCCATCGTAGAAGGGGAATGTTTAAGAGCAACTGTTGATCCTTCGGAACAGAGTACTCAAAATCCTGTGTTGAATCTCAGTGTTAAGATGGAACCAGCTGAGTCCGCAGAGTGCTCAGAGCAGGCAGCCACATACCCAGCTTCAATGCATTCAGACATCCAGCTGCTTCCTCAGCAGGCGGGAATGGCTGCCATATTAGCCACTGCAGTCGTCAACAGTAAGTTACAGTGAAATAGAAATAGAATATGTGATTGCTGTGCTGTTTTATTCTTAAGTGATTTAATGTTTAGCAGGAAAGCTTAATCCAAATATAGTTATTCTTGATGTGTGATTATTGTTGTCTTAAGATTTTGATTTAATGTCCTTGGAAGTGTTGCCTTCAATAGACTGCAATCTTTTGATACTGAAATAGTAACCTGGATGAGTATAAGTTCTGGGATGTGGTAAAAATTTCAGCAGGGAAAGTTAGAAAACTAATTAAAGTATTGATAAGATGTGGAATATGAAATACCTTACCCAATGCATTTCTTTCTTTCCCTTCCTCCTTTAAATCTGAATTTATAAAAATAGAATCTCAGGTAGGTGATGTAGTGCTCAAACCTGCTAAATCTTTGAATAAAATCATGGCTATTCTAATGTTGGACTTGATTCCATATTCCTTTCTGTTTTCCTTCACACTTGACTCACTTTTACACTAGTTATCTGTCCTGGCTTAAAAAACATTTAATTATTAATTATATGATCTCTGCAGCTCCCTGTTTTGTAAATACCTAACGATTCATGATCCTCCGATAGAAGAGAATGCTGTTCATCATTTTATTATATAGGCCATATCTTATTCTGAACATGTATATCCTCTATGTTGAGATCCTCCTTAGAGGGCAAACAACTTCTCCACATCTGTCTGGTCCATCTAGTACATCAATAAGATCGTCTCTTATTGAATTGAATTCCAGTCATTACATAAGGCCAACATAAGACCATAAGATATAGGAGCAGAATTAGGACATTTAGCCCATTGAGTCTGCTCCACCATTCATCGTGGCTGATCCATTTTCCCTCTCAGCCCCAATCTCTTACCTCCTTCCTGTATCCCTTCATGCCCTGATCAACCAAGAATCTACCAACCTCTGCCTTAAATATACATACAGACTTGGCCTCCACAGTTGCCTGTGGCAACAGTTTCCTCAGATCACCACTCTCTGGCTAAAGGAATTCCTCCTCGTCTCCATTCTAAAAGGAGGTCCCTCTATTCTGAGGCTGTATCTTCTGAGACTCTCCCACCATAGGAAACATCCTCTCCACATCAACACTATCATGGCCTTTCGCCATTCACAAAATGCTGGTGGAACACAGCAGGCCAGGCAGCATCTATAAGGAGAAGCACTGTCGACGTTTCGGGCCGAGACCCTTCGTCAGGACTAACTGAAAGGAAAGATAGTAAGAGATTTGAAAGTAGTGGGGGGAGGGGGAAATGCAAAATGATAGGAGAAGACCGGAGGGGGTGGGATGAAGCTAAGAGCTGGAAAAGTGATTGGCGAAAGTGATACAGAGCTGGAGAAAGGAAAGGATCATGGGACGGGAGGCCTCAGGAGAAAGAAGTGGGGGTGGGGGGGAAGCACCAGATGGAGATGGAGAACAGGCAAACAACTAAATATGTCAGGGATGGGGTACAAAAGGGAGGAGGGGCATTAACGGAAATTAGAGGTCAATGAACATTGACCTCTAATTTCCGTTAATGCCCCTCCTCCCCTTCTTACCCCATCCCTGACATATTTAGTTGTTTTTTTTTCCTCTCTCTCTCTCTGCCCATCACTCTGCCTGTTCTCCATCTCCCTCTGGTGCTTCCCCCCCACCCCCACTTCTTTCTCCCTAGGCCTCCCGTCCCATGATCCTTTCCCTTCTCCAGTTCTGTATCACTTTCGCCAATCACTTTTCCAGCTCTTAGCTTCATCCCACCCCCTCCGGTCTTCTGCTATCATTTCGCATTTCCCCTTCCCCCCACTACTTTCAAATCTCTTACTATCTTTCCTTTCAGTTAGTCCTGACGAAGGGTCTCGGCCCGAAACGTCGACAGTGCTTCTCCCTATAGATGCTGCCTGGCCTGCTGTGTTCCACCAGCACTTTGTGTGTGTTGTTTGAATTTCCAGCATCGACAGATTTCCTCGTGTTTGCCTTTCACCATTCGATAGGTTTTGATGGGGTCACTGCTCATTCTTCTGAATTCCAGTGAATACAGGCCCAGAGCCATCAAACACTCCCCATGTGACAGGCTGTTCAATCCTGGAATCATTTTTGTGAACTTCCTTTGGCCTATCTACTTGGAATGTAGAATGTATAAGATATTTGTGGCATAGGATATCTTCTCACATCTGGTAAGAGCTTAACATGAATTGGTATCTTTATTGAGTTGTACTTGCTTGTCCTTTTTCTGGGTTCGGAGTGCCAGGAAAATACCAAAAAAAAGCAAACAATCAGTAACAAATTTAGTTACCTGCTTAATTTGTAGTCTTCATGCTGGCTCTGAATATTTATTTTAAATGTGATTATTCCAGAGGACATCTTCCCTTGCAAATCTTGTGGAATTTGGTATCGGAGTGAAAGGAACCTGCAGGCTCACTTGATGTACTACTGTGCCAGTCGACAGAAGTCTCCATCCACACCCAAGGAAGACAAACTGAAGGAACCATCCCCACACGAGCGCATATGTCCCTTCCCACAATGTAACAAAAGCTGTCCCAGTGCTAGTTCACTGGAGATTCACGTGCGTAGTCACAGTGGTAAGTCGTCTTGCATCAATAAATAACCTCTTTTCACTCAGTAGGCTTCATTTTGGAAAGAATCTAGAAGTACAGCTGGCAAGGAGTCAGTTTGCAGACCTAATCTGATCACTGAGTTAATGTGAGGAAATGGGTACTTTTATTCCATATTGATAGTACGAAATTGTTTGTTGTGCAGTTTTGCAACTTGGAATCTGCCAAATCATGCCTCATCAAAAATGACAGGCAGGGCACTTTTATCAAACCAGAACTTGTTTGCCTTAGGAAATGAAAGATGCTCGCTGTGTCTGTAAAGCATGCTGTAAATTAAACCATTTTAAAATGACCAAAAACAGCATAAATTCAAAATTCCCAATGCAGGTTTATTAGTGTGCTCGACTACAGGGTATTAAATGTCCAGTATAAATGAGAGACACAGACTTTGGCAACCCACAGTGGCTCCATGGTCACTGGAATATACTGGGAATAATAAATAAAGATCAGAAAGTGGCAGTCAATTCCAAATAACTGAGAATTCTCTCACAAGCAACCAATCCGTGCTTTGGATTACACTGATTTCCTGAAAGGATTGAGTGTTTCATATAATCATGTATTAGATTTAAAGCTAGCGTTATGCCTATCTTTTATTTATTTTCTAAGTGTGACTAGATTGCAGTTAGTACAGAATAGTAAATGCATTTTAAGTCCCTTTTAATTTTTATGCTGTCTTCACAGTAATTATTCCTGATTTTGTAAATAATGTAGTTTTCTATATTCTAAATAAAGCCAAATGGTCTTTCTACTGAAATTATACCACATGAAGTTAAACATTAACAATATTTGAAACAATGAATCCAATTTTGTTATCATTCAGTAAAAGAATTTCTGAATCCAGACTTTTAACAATTAAAATAATAACATTAACTCCAATGTACCTATTTTTCAATAGAAACTTTTGTGGCATTGACTCAATGTGGAACTGTGCTTACCGCTGATCTACCGTGCAGCTCAGCCAGAACTAGTGATTTACTTTCCTTTTATCCATCATCCGTTCGCGGGAATTTGGGGAAGATGTGGGATGCAAGCCCAGTCATCAGAGGATGTAATGTAATCAGTTCACCTGGGTAGCAGTGCAAGCCTCTCCTACATCATCTCCCTAACCAAATATTTAAGATTTGTAAAATTAAATGTCTCGGCTGTACAAAATGACATACTAAAAAGTATTAGAAGTATTTACATTTTTAAAAATTAAAATTACATAAATAATTAAAAACAAAATCTAAATGTACTTGTTAGCCCCTTTATCGTCAGCTAACTTAGTACAGGATAATTCCCATGAATACCCCACTATAAATGTCAGGGAACCATCGCAACCTTGTACGAAAGTGCATTCAGAAAACGACAGCAAGCTACAGACCACGTCATTGACTTCCATGTTCTGATGTTACTCATGAAATTGCTCCCAGATACAAATGGATATGCAAGGCCATACTTTTCCAAAACTGTCCACAAATAGTTTCCTTCAACAATTGTATTTGTAAGATATTTTAAAATTTAAACTTTATTTCTTACTCATTTAATGTTCAGTAATTGTCTTTTCATAGATATATAATTCTAGTCAGCCACAGAGCTCTTTGTAAAAATAATTTAGCACAGCTCGACTGTTGAAGGTGCCATTTGATGAATGAATTTTTAAACTGTTAAGCTATCCCTCTGTTGGGTGTGTATAAAAGTAAACCATGGCAATATTATACAGTAGAGCAGAGATATTCCCCCAGTTCTTGGTCAACATTTTTTCCATCTATCAACATACCCAAGATTATGTGGTAATTTTGCTGTGCCCAAAATGGCTGAATATTTGTCTGCATTATTACAGTAATGTCTCACCTTGTGATGTGCTGAAGCTCCAAAAGCAGTTAGATAAGTGCAAGTTTCATTTTCATTTCATAAAGATATTGGGATTTTTTTAAGACACCACCTCCTTGGACCTTCTGTCAAGCAAATAATAATATTCTAAGAAGATAATGCAGAGATTGTTGAGTTCTTTCCTGTGAACAGGTGTCTAAGTTGGTGGCATCTGGTATAGATATGGGAATATAATAAATTGTAGAACATTTAGACACTGTTGCCTGCTTAATCATTCACAAAATCATGACTGATCTTTTACCTCAGCTCCACTTTCCTGCAATAATATTCTCTCTCCATGTGCCCTGTTTCGCTTAATCGCTGAAAATCTAATCAGTGATTGAATGTCCATTGTCCTCGTGGGTAGAGAACTCCATAAATTCACTTCTGTCTGGGTAAAGAAATAGCTCCTGTTCTCATCTCTGAAGACCTCATTTTGAGACCATGCCTCCTGTTTTGAGACATGCCAGCCAAGGGGAAGCACCAGCTTCCTGTCAGGCTCCTTATGAATTTTATATGATTCCATGACATTACCTTTCACACTTCTAACCTCAAGAAACAAATGAATTTAGTCTGTTTAATCTCTCCCCATGTATCAATCGTGCCATTACAGAAATCAATCCTTCGCTCCTGGTGGAATTATAATTGCTCAAACAGTGTTTATGAAAAGAGTTTAAAGATTTCACCACTAGAAGTAGAAAATCTGGCAAGGAAGAATTAGCATTCAAAGGTTCAAAGGTCCAATTTAATGTCAGAGAAATGTATACAATATGCATCCTGAAATGCTTTATCTTCGCAAACATTCACTAAAACAGAGAAGTGCCCCAAAGAGTGAACGTCAGATAAACGCAAGAAGCCGAAGTCTCCCCCCCACCCCCAGCTCCTCTCCCTCCTGCATGTAAGCAGCAGCAAGTGACAATCCCCCCCTCACCCCGGCAAACAAAACAAGTTTCGGCACCATCACCCCTCCCTCCTGCGCGTAAGCGGCAGCAAGCAACGATCCCCCTCCACCCCCTCACTGGCAAAATAAACATCGGTCCCCGCCACTGAGCTCTCAAGTACGAGCAAAGCAACAGCAAAGACACAGACTTGCGGTTACCCCAAAGACTTCTCATTACACCCAGCATTCGACATGCTGCAGATTCTCTCTCCCTAATAAGAGAGAAAAAGGTGTCTCCATTTTCCCAGCGAGCGGGGAGACATAACAAACAACTCGCTGGTTTTCAATGCTAAAAGTCTGTTACATCACTTTTTTCAAGCTCTGTGCCGGAAGATTACAAAGATCTCGAGTCCCAGGGCCCACAGCAGATATCCAGACTCCCCCAACGACACACAGGTCTCCTGCCGTGTCACTAACCCTCGATCCACCCGTCTCCGGAGCCCTGAGATCTTAAGCTCCCGAATTCGAGCCGGACTCTCAGGTTGAACATTGGCCAGTCCTGAATTCATCTAAGTTTTAATTGAAATGATGTAAAACTCTCAAATACTGTTCAACCAAATTAAATTTGTTTGAAAATTCAACTTAACATTTTTGGGAAAAAAAATGCTATCCCTTAGTAAGGATAAGATCCATCAAATGGAGCTGTGTTTAAGAGCAGAGAAAGTTGGCACAGTCCTGTATCCTGATGCAAGACATTCATTCATCAGAGTTCCTGAACCTATTCCCCCAACCAAAACTTGTTAAATTTTAAAAGAAAGTTCTTGTAGATATCATTATTTTAGTGTTTTCTTTACACTACGTACTCTACGTCTGGTACTCTACGTAGGACTGCCCACACAGTACAGATTCACAATTGTGACGGTGCTCTCCAATTTCAGCACTCGCCGGTAGGTACCCCATGTTCCTCAAAGGCCTTCACTCGTGTTCTGCCAGAAACCTGGTGTGCCCATGTTGGTATATTGTGAGGTGTGAAGCCTGGAGCTGTTTTCAGACAGGCATGATGTGCCAGACAGGTGTGTTCACAAACCTTCCACCTCCCTCATCGCCACATGCTGCTTGTGTTGACACTTTGCCACTGTCTTCTTTGTATATAGCTCCCCCAAGTACTTTTGAGTTCAGGGCCAAAAAGAAATGTTCGGGTCAGGAGTGCTAAGCGCTGTTGTGAAACAGAGAGAAGCTGTCACTACCAGCCCATCAGCAATCTGTGTCATCCAGGATCCAGCCCTTAGCCCACATCTTGTAATGGGGCACCCATACTACTCACCCCTCTCAGAGGTAGCCTCTCCCCCTGAGTCACATTTACATAATCTCATACAAATTTCACAGCAAATGGAGCAACCTCTCAAGCACTTTTGAAAAGCTAATTTAAGATCAGAGCTTAGAGCAATGCTGATCAGACAGTATGTGGAGAGTGATGCGGTCTGACTGAAAATTAAAGATTAGCTTTGTTTATCACATGTACATCAAAACAGTGAAGTGCATCATTTGTGGCACTGACTAATACAGTCTAAGAATGTGCTGGAAGCAGCCCACGAGTGTTGCCTTGCTTCCGGTGCCAAAGTAACATGCCCACAGCTTACACCTTATGCCTTTGGAACATGGGAGGAAACCAGAGCACCTGGAGGAAACCCACATAGTCATGGCGAGTATGTACAAATTCCTTACAGGCAGCAGCGGGAGCTGAACCCCAATCGCTGGTGCTGTAAAGCGTTACACTAGCTCTGTTTCTTTCTACACAGCTGCCTGGCCTCCTAGGTATTTCTAGTATTCTCTGGTTTTCATTTCGAATTTCCAAAATCTGCAGTTCCTTGCTTTGAGATTAGTGTTTACGTTTGAAAAAGATGGTTGAAACATTGAGAATTTAATCATAATGGGCACAAGTGGGGTGCTATTCATATTAACAATACCCAAGGAGTTGAGATATTATGGTACAGATCTGATACTTGAACATTGAAGGAAACCTGTACATTTTACTTTGATATATTGAAATATTTATATCTGATATAGTCTTTATTTAAATTTGTTTTTTTTAAATTCTGTTTATAATTATAACAAGAATATCAATGGATACACTTGTAGCTTTCTCTTGGTAAAAATGAAGTGTTTACATCTGGAAATGCATCAGGATATCATTTTCCTTAGGGAAGCCACATCCTCAATTTAGACAAGAAATCCTTAGTTTCAAACAGGAAGTTGAATCATATCCAAGGGATTAATCCTGTATCATGTCTACCTACAGCAATTTTATTTAAGCTTTTCTAGAAGAATTGTTGGATAGCATTTGCGAGACCACTTAAAGCAATTTGTGATTAAAGGAAGGGTACAAATATGCATGGATGACATAAGCAGAAAGAATATAATGTAACAATAGCAGAACATTTGATATGGACAAACATGGTGTTGCAGAAGGCTCAAATTGTTGCCATAATGTTGATGGTTAGAGAGCAGGGAAACATGCCCTTTGACTCACTAAGCCCATGCAACCATCAACTATCCATTACGTCAGGGATTCCCATTATCTTTTATACTGTGGACCCTTACCATTAACCATGGATCCCAGGTTGGGAACCCTTGCATTATACTAATGCCATTTATTTTCCCCACGATGACTGAAAAATTTGGAAACATTGAATTGGGTATAATTTGCCTAGAATTTCTATTCGACTCAAATGTGCATGTTAGGGGAGCTTAGCAAGGGGCAGCAAAAAACCGTTTTGCAATAGGGCTCAAGATGGGAAGTGAGGGGTTGTAGAGATGCTAAAGAAAGCAGGAGTCTGGCAGTGTACTAAACCTAATTGTTGCTTCTGGACCTCATGGTCAAGTTGCCCACCATACTGACACCTGCAATTGCCCTCTCAAAATTCTGAGATGTGAGGCAAGACAATATGACAACGAAAGTTAATTCATTTTAGCAAAGGGAGAGAATGGGATGAGGGGAATAGAGAGAATCTATGTACAATTGCATTGTGCTGAGATAACACAGGAAAGAATTTAAATTGGAATATATTCCTGCCATTTGGCTGTATCGATTCAGAATGAACTGAATTAAATAGGCAGGCTGTGGCTAATCATTGCCAATTTTCAATATTATCAAAGCACAAAGTAAAAATGCAGAGATGGGAACAGCATCATTCCATATTCACTTTTCTTTAAAGTGATTCCATTCAATGATTTGGTTTTCAGACTGATCGATGTTCTTTTATTGCCCAGGTGAAAGGCCGTTTGTATGTCTAATCTGTTTGTCTGCATTTACAACAAAGGCAAACTGTGAACGACACTTGAAAGTGCACACGGACACCCTGAATGGTAATTTATCTTTCAACCTCAGAGTCTACAAGAAGTTTTAGGATAAAATTCGCCACATGTAATGTAGGGCTTTCTCTTGAGTTCTTGCAATGTAACTAAATATATAGCCCTGTAACAAACAGTATGTTAGGAGATGTTAGAATATAAATATATATATTTATATAGTCATATAGCTCAGAAATAAGCCTTTCTAGCTATTGTATTCAAGTCAACCATCCAGTACTCATCAGTACTTCTCACATGTACCAACACTTGATCCATAGCTTTCTAAGCTTTGGTGTTTAAACCGCTCATTCATTTAAAACTTTAAGTAAATATTCTACATGTTTAAAACTGCTAAATAACATAGGATAGATTGTGGTATAACTTTTAATATTTTGCATAAGTGCACTTTGCCAACTGGCCAAAGACACAAAGGAATGACATATTCCATAGGGTGTAGCTTTTCACGATGGGATTTCAATATGGTGATTCAGTTCGTATCCAGTGGTCTCTGACCGAACTACCATTTTTATGTGTTGGGCAGGCATGAGATCAAAAGATGGTTGCCCTAACTGAGAGGCAAGTGATTTTATTTACTGGTTGGTCTTCTAGAGAACCTCAAGCCACATGTACAGCTCAGATAATTTCAAAGTGCTATCATTCCATTTACTTTAGAGCCCTTGTCCTTTTTTTCCTGAAAGCTTTCATTATTCCAATGGTAATTAGTATAGATTAAGATACATCTATATTTGGGACATAAATGCTTTGGGGAAAAAACATTAACATTAATCCCAATTTTTTAGTTGAAATCCATATAAAATCTTGAAATTTTTCTTCTATTTTCTTCAATTTTTGCATTTTTTGTTGAAGGATCACAGAATCGAGAAAATAATGAATGCCATTTAATTGTTGCCCTAGACTATCTATTACTTGGGACACAAGGATGTAAATCAGTAACAGTGGGCATATAACCAGATTATCCAAGCAAAAAAAAAACTCAACTTACAGCTATTTTAGTTGCTAATCTTAACTCTGATTTAGACCGGTCCAAAGTAAATGTGACCTAAATTGGTCATTCATGCAAGTACTACAGTAGTTTGTCTCACGTCTCCATCTACTTTAGTAACCTAGAATGTGTTTTAAGTAACATGCACAAAATGCTGGTGGAACTCAGCAGGTCAGGCGACATCTGTGGAAGTGAACAAGCTGTTGACATTTCAGGACAAGACCCTTCTTCAGGATTGGAAAGAAAGGACAAAGATGCCAGAATAAAAAGTTGGGGGAGGCGAAGAAGGATAGCTAGAAGGTGAAGCCAGGTGCGTCGGAAAGGTAAAGGACTGGAGCTGAAGGAATTTGATAGGAGAGGAAAGTGGACCATTGGAAAAAGGGAAGAAGGAGAGAGACCTGGTGGAGGTGATAGGCAGTTGATTAAGAGCTAAGAGGCCAGAATGGGGAACAGAGAAAGAGGGGAGGGGAAAGAAATGTTTTTTTTACAGGAAGAAGAAACCGATATTCATGCCATCAGGTTGGAGGTTACCCCAATGGAATATAAGGTTGCTTCTCCACCCTGAGAGTGGCATCATCATGGCACAAGAGGAGGCCATGGACTGACATGTTGGGACAGGAACGGGAATCGGAATTAAATTGTTGGGCCACGGGGAAGTTCTGCTTTTGGTGGGTGGAGTGGAAGTGCTCAAGAAAGCGGTCCCCCAATTTACAATGGGTCTCACCGATATAGAGGGGGCTGCATCAGGAGCACCAGATACAATAGACAACCTCAGCAGATTCACAGGTGAAGTGTTGCCTTGCCTGGAAAGACTGCTTGGGGCCCTGAATGGAGGTGAGGGTGGATGTGAATGGGCACATACAGCACTTTAGCCACTTGCAGGGAGAAGTGCCTGGAGGAAAATTAGTGGGGAGGGGTGAGTGGATAAAGGAATTACAGTGGGAGCAGTTCTTGCAGAAAGTGGGGAGGGGGAGGAGGTAAAGATGCGTTCAGTTTTAAGACATGTTTGTAGAAACAGATTATTCAGGTTTGTAGTCACCCGAATTTAAATTTGAACTGGAGTTTTGCTTTAACAGTTAACAAATGATCAAATGCTTATGGAGTTATGATGATGTAATCTCCTAGTTCAATCCATTATTCCCTCATAATCTTCTATTTTCCACAATTGTGAAACATTGGTTTCAGTGAATGAGTTATTGATGACTATTCTACTCGGCATGCTTTACTCACCAAAAGTGACTAATCCCCATTTCTCATCTGTGCAGTAAGGTGATAATTCACCACATCTAAATTTTATTATTTTTAAACCCCGTTTATATAACGCCTATTCTTTTTTTTTGTGATATTTCAATCTCAATTTCGGCAAATATGCAACAATTGTAGGCATAATGGGGTTACTTTAGTAAACACATTAACAAATGGTAAGATAAGTAAAATTAGTAATGTGATGAATGATGAGTCTGTTTTTATTTTGTTTTTGGGATATTGATCGAAAGATTAAGACCATAAGATTTAAGAGCAGAATTTGGCCCATTGAGTCTGCTCTGCCATTTCATCATGGCTGATCAATTTTTTCTTAGTCCCACCCACCTGCCTTTTCCCCATATCCCTTCATGCCCCGACTAATCAAGAATCTATCAAACTCTGCCTTAAATATACCCAATGACTTGGCCTCCACAGCTGCCCATGGCAACCAATCCCACAAATTCACCTCTCTGTGACTAATGAAATTCCTCCTCATCTTCAAAGATTCAAAGGTTTATTTTATCAAAGTATGTATGCAGAATACAACTCTGAGATTGTTCTTCCCCAGATAGCCATAAAATACAAAAACCATAGGAGTTGTTGAAAGAAAGACATCAATCCTGCCCCAGACGAGAAAGAAAAAGAAACAAAAACTTGCAAACCTCAACCTCTCCCTTGCACAAAGATTAACAGATCACCCACGTGGAGAAAAAAGAACATCAAACGCCGAACTTCCAGCCCACCAATCGGCAACAAGAACTGAAAAAGACCAAAATGAACAACGGTTGGTTTGAACTAAAGTCCAATCCATAAATCTCAGAATTTCGATAACATCTCCGAGAGCATTGGGACCCAGGGAGGCAACCTGAACCAGAGGCCTGTCCAAGTGCAGCGACACGAACCAGCTTCTTCTGCGAGGGCAGCAACTCAAACCAGCAGCCTTTCCAAAGGCATCTCCATTCTAAAAGGACACCGCTCTATTATGAGGCTGTGTTCTCTGGTTCTAGACTCCCCTACCATAGGAACTGTCTTCTCTATATCCACCCTTTCTAGGCCTTTCAACGTTCGATAGGTTTCATTCTTCTGAATTCCAGTGAGTAGAGGCTGAGAACCATTAAATGCTCCTCATACATCAAAACCTTTCAATCCCAGAATCATTTTCACAAACCTCCTTTGAACTCTCTCCAACATCAACAAAACTTAGCTTTGCTTATTGTAGCCTCTTTGAATTTTTAAAGTCAGCTTTAGAGATCGTATAATATGAGTCTACTTTAAACAATGTTGCATGCCTCTGGTACTACAACGTGATGTGTGCTTGCATTTGTGCTTAAGTTTCGAACACACGATGTTCTAACTTGGAGACAATATTTCTTGTTGTTCAGTCATTAAGTCACGTTGGACTCTTTGTGACCTCATGGATTCCTACACACCAAGCCTTCTTGTTGGAAACTGCTTCTCTAAGATCCCCCAAGGCCGCATGCATTGCCTGAGTAATATTATCTATCCATCGTAGCATCTGTTGTCCACTCCTTCTGTTACCTTCTGTTTTACCTAACATGAGAATATTCTCCAAGGAATCCTGTCTTCTCATGATCTGGCCAAAATATTTGAAATTTTGTCTCATAATCAAGCCTCCTAGTGAGCAGTCTGGCTATATTTCTTCAACTATTGACTTGTTGGATCTTCTTGCTGTCCAATGAGAGCTCTTAATCCTTTCCTCCAGCATCCAAGTTCAAAGGCATTGATTCTTTTGTATTCAGCCTTACCAACAGTCCAGCTCTCACAGCCATATACCACACCTGGAAGTGCCATAGCCTTGACTATTCAGATTTTCACAGACAGTGTTATGTCTCTGCTCTTCAGTATTTTATCTAAATTTGCCATTGCTGCCCTCCCAAGAAGTAGGTGCCATTTAATTTTGTGGCTGCAGTTACCATCTATAGAAATCTTTGAACCAAGGAAGACAAAATCCATCACTGCCTCCACTTCCTTTCCATTAATTACCATGGAGTTAATAGGACTGGTCGACATAATCTTGGTTTTCTTAATATTGAGCAACAAGCCAGCTTTTATGCTTTCTTCTTTCACTGTGATCAGAAGCTTCCTCAGATCCTCCTCACTCTCACCCATTAGAATAGTATCCTTTGCATATCTGAAGTTATTACTGTTTCGTCCGGCAATTTTAATTCCATTTGAGTCCTCTAGACCAGCATTCCTCATGATGTGTTCAGCATATAGATTAAATAAGTAGGGTGACAGTATGCAGCCTTGAACTCCTTTCCCAACCATGAACCTGTTTGTTGTTCCGTGTTCGGCTCTAACTGTTGCTTCTTGATCTTCATTCACGTTTCTCACAAGGCAGATCAGATGTCCAGGCATCCCCATTTCTTTAAGGATTTGCCATAGTTTATTATGGTCCACACTCTCAAAGGCTGTAATGTAGTCAATAAAACCTAGATAAATACTCTTCTTGTATTCCCTCAATTTCTCCGTTATCCAGCATATGGTGTCTGGTGCCTCTGCCTCTTCTAAAACCAGCTTGTACATCTCGCAGTTCTCCTTCCATATATTGCTGGAGACTTGCTTGCATGACCTTTAACATTACCTTGCTAGTACATGCAGTCAATGAAACTGTTCAGTAATTTGAACATTCCTTTACATTTCCCTCCTTGGGAACTGGGATATAAACTCATATTTTTCAGTCTAAAGGCAAGATTTGACAGGACAATATTGCTGCCTTAGAGTTAAGTTGATGTTTTTGAAATAATACTTTATAATCTTGAACACGGTGCTAAAATACCTGTACAAAGTTCATTTATGATACAATTGATGATAAAAAATATTTATATATGTATGCATATGTGTGTATATATGTATGCAAATATATATACATACACATAATAATATATGTATTATGCATGTGTATAAATATAGATAATTTTAGCCTACCTTAAAAAAATGTTCATTTACAAAATTGCTCAATGGATCCCTTCAATAACCTAGCTGCATAAATGAAGTGCATAACGTCAATTAACAGTGTTTGCTAATCTCTTCTCATAATTCTATTGGGTCTCTCAGACTGACTGTGGTCCTCTTGTTTTCTCCATTCCAATTTTTGACTTGTGAGAAAAAGTTATTACTTATGTTTTCAATGGCAGATCTGTACGTAAAAATCCTATTCTTAGATTTAAAATAGTTGATTGAGGCCAGGAGACTAAGCAGATTTTTCTTCAAGTAGAGTTTTCAGTCATTTGTGAGAGGTTAATATTTATTGTCACTCTTTAATTATGCACTGAATTGAGTAGCTTGCTAGACTAATTCAGAAATTGTCAACGTTGTTAGGCGAATTTAATACATCCGAGAAAAAACAGGATCTTACACCCGAACAGTTAAGGAAAAAAATCAATGTAATCAGGCAAAATCAAAACACAGTAAAATTAGGAGAACTAACAGAGTACCGTTTATTAATTAGGGAACTGAATGCACAGAATAAAAGAAGTGGCTACAGCATGGTGAAGGTCCGTGACCCCGATCTGTCTCATGGCTCTCTACCAAAGCAACTCACTCAATGTCCCTTTCACTGTTTCTATAAACTGTCTTGCTGATATTCAGTACTCGTGCTGCTTAATACCTGATCTGACTTAATCAATTCCATAAACTCTTTTGTTTTACGTTTTATTCCTCCTATCAGTTCTGCTTTAAAAACTGACAACCCTCCTCCCTTCCCCCAGTTTTGAGCAAGGGTCCCTAACCCAAAACGTTAAGTGATTTCTCTTTCCACAGATGTTACCCTTCACCGGCTGAACTCTTCCAACATTTCTGTTTTTGTTTCCATTCAGAAGTATTGTACAAGAAAATAAAATAACTGTTTTAAGAAAGTTAATAGCATGGTGAATTGGGAAGTATTCATGGAAGTAGTGAATGTGGAGTGGTTGTGTTCTTGGAATTTTCAAATATGAACTCATCAAATAGCAAATAACTTTCAAGTGTGCATCCGTGATTAGTTGAAGACAAGCAACCACAGTGGTGCAATAAAAGAAATGGTTAATTAGCAGGATATGTTATGTGACATCCCCAAAAGTCAGGTAATTTACTTTATGCACAGAGAATTTATCTACAGTTTATCTGAATGGGAGAGAAGGTTTAAGGAGCTCAATGATCCAGACATGTTTCTATGTAATTGTTAATGCTAACACATCAGTGAACTTAATTTTTAAAAAGGTATCAGTTCTAAAATACTGTGCATAGGGCAAAATAGTATACTTTGTATATAATGTTGATAGAGAGGGGATCGATTTCCAATATTTCTAAAGCTGTTGTGGTTTGCTATAGGTGTTTGTCATGGCTGTGGATTTGTCTCTACCACAAGAGACATCCTGTATAGTCATCTAGTTACCAATCATATGGTATGCCAGCCTGGTTCAAAGAATGAAGCACAATCTCCAGCACCAGGAGTACCAGCACTACCTTTAACAGGTAAGTAAGAATGGTCCGAAATTTGCTTCTCTTAGTGTTGGTGGAAAATGGGAAAAGTTTGCATTACTAATTATCTATTTGATATAATATTAATATAAAATACACTTTCAAAAGAATCATGCTTTCATTTTCTAAGGAAAACCATTTGTAAATACTAAGATTGGTTTTAAAAGACCATCACATTTGCATGTAGTGCCAACTGTGTAGAACTGATGGTTTTTGAGATATTCTGTATAATGCTGTATTTTTTTTATTTGTAATAACTTTTGCAATTTCTTCATTGCAGTTGGGAAAGTCACAAGTCCTTTCCCGAATTTGAAATGTAGCCAGTGTGAGTACGTTGGGGATTCCGAATCAAGCTTACAGCAGCACAGCTCATTGCATGCGTCTCAGGATACATTTCAATGTCATCAAAGTCAAGAAAAGCTAAAAGATTCAACTGACCTAGTCAAACACATGGAGGTTCACCAAGGCAATGAGCTACAGCACAATATGGAGGAAACTAGGGGCAAGGAAGATGGAGGTTCTCCTGTGAATAAAGACATTCCTGAGGAATTCAATGTAATGGTGAAAATCAAAGAAGAACCTCTCAATTTGAAAGCTGATGTGGAAGTTGATAGAACTATGGAAGGCCAGGAAGATCCCACCCCTGACCATTCCAACAGCGTTTTGTCCCCAAGGAGCACCCTGTTAGTAAAAGTGAAGTCAGAACATTCAAGCCCAACACCAGCCTCCAGCCCAGTCCATTCTGGGACTGGCTCAGTTATGTCTGAAGGGACTGTTCTGCTTCCATACATGTTCAGTCATGATACTTCCTCATTTCCACAAGCTTCAGAAATTTTAGCTAAAATGTCTGAGCTGGTGCATAGCAGACTAAAGCAAGGGGTTAACAACTATCCAGT
Source organism: Hypanus sabinus (assembly GCF_030144855.1). Taxonomy (NCBI): domain Eukaryota; kingdom Metazoa; phylum Chordata; class Chondrichthyes; order Myliobatiformes; family Dasyatidae; genus Hypanus; species Hypanus sabinus. The sequence goes on from NC_082722.1 coordinate 50,254,313, forward strand.
CCTTTATGCAGGAGCGCCCATTCAAAAAGGAGCCACATGCTATGAATGTGACATTACATTCAATAATATTAACAACTACTTGGCACACAAACGATTGTATTGTTCTAGTAGGCATCAACAGGTAGATAACCCAGCTGTTGATGAAACTGGGAAGGATTCCGCATCAATAAACAAAGCTGAACAAACATCTCATTGCCCAACTTTAGTAATGGAAAATCAGCATGCTGCTTCCTCCTCACAGACAGACTCTGAAAAAGACGTACGGATTCCACCTGTGGAGAATAAAGTACCGGAAATCAAATCTGAGGACATTGGAATGAAGGATACTTCCTCGGAAGGAGAAAGTGTGAGTAGAATTAGTGAAGGTAGTCGAAGTCCTAGCAACTCCGTTGAAGACTTTGACCTGGACCCTTCAAAAACTGTTTGTGAAGCTTGTAATATAAGGTTTACACGTCATGAAACCTATGTTGTGCACAAACGTTTGTATTGCGCTTCGAGACATGACCCTCCGTTGCGGAGGCCGAATGGTGGGAAAGTGGCAGTCCTTCAGCAAACTGTACGTACGCGCAGACGTAGAAAGCTGTATGAGATTCATGGCTCAGGCCACCAGCCACTTCCACCTCCCTCTCCAAGTGAAGTGCCTATTCATAGTCCTTCTGCTGGCACCCTTCAAAATGCTGGGGCTTCTAACAATGTAGAAGCTTTGAAAGTAAAACAGGAAACACTCTCAATTTCTTCAAGGTCAAATGAATCCCTTTCCCTGTCAACAAGTTATATGTTAACTACTCAGTCCAGTGCAACTTCATCACCAGGTTCAAGTTCTGATGTTGATGGACCAATTGATCTTAGCAAAAAGCCTCGTATTAAGGAAGAACCAGTAATTCCCGCTACCCCTTTGCTTCCAGCTTTGCGTTTTTCAACAGACTACCATGAATGTACCTCCTGTAAAATTAGTTTTAACAGTGTGGAAAATTATCTTACTCACAAGAAGTATTACTGTTCTGCTACTGCCCTTCAGCATAATAAGGTGGATCTTCTCAGCAGGGTGAAAATGCAGAGTCCTGCGTCAGTGAAAGCTAAGAAGAATAGGATGGAAATTGCAGATCCTCATGTACAAGCAGAGGAATTGAAGAAGAAAGAAACAAGCACTAAATGTATTCCAGAAAGTCCAAACTTAGTTAATGCCTCCATTACTCCAAGTAACTCACCAGGAATGTACCACTGCAGTCCAGATACTCTGCAAGCTGGGCCTCAGTTATCGTCTCACTTTAAGACCTTCTCAACACCTAAACGTACTCATTCAGTCATCTGTCCTTATTGCCCACTCAATGGGCCAATTGAAGGAGACCTTATTGAGCATTTTAAAAATGCACATGATTTGCTGTTGACCAAGCAACTTTTACCTGGGTATGCAGTAGAAGGTGCAATGGAGGACATAGTATCACAAAGTAAACTCATGACAAATAGTATTTCTGAAAGCAGTCCTCAAAACTCAAGAGTTCCTGCTCTATCTCCAAAGTTGAGTGCTCAAATACAGAAGAATATTCCAAATGCCAAAGATCAAAGAGAGTCTGTCTCGTCCCAATCTTCAGTTGAATCTCCTCTGCAGAATATCTCACCTAAACCTTCAATAATGCCATCCCCTAATGTTGCTCTTAAAATCTCACCAGTGCCTGATAGTCCCAGGGATCTAGGCTTCAAATCCCTCAGTCCACACAATAATGTTGACAAATCTGTTCAAACAGCTATGACACTCCCAAGCCCTGTGCAGAATGGAAACAGCAGATACTGTCGCTTGTGTAACATCAAGTTCAGTAGTCTTTCAACTTTTATAGCTCACAAGAAGTATTACTGTTCTTCTCATACTGCAGAACATGTTAAATGAGTTTTTACAGCTACGGACTATATCCTAAATGTTTGCTGTGGTGTTTGACACAAATTATCTCACACCTTAATACCTTCGTGCAGTTTAGAAACAATCATGAAAACACATTGGTTTCTCACGTTCAAAAGTTAACCAAATCCCAATTTTAATAATGGTGGAATTGACCCAGGGTGGAAAGATTTTTTTGCTTCAAAACTGTCTTTAAATTGGATTAATTTGAAACTTCATGCTTAGATGATAAATATCATTCACCAAAACAAAATAGTTTTTCCATTTATGTGCTTGGTTTAACATGTCTCTCATGTTCAAAAGTGTGTTTATTAGTTGCATAACTTAATTTTGTTAGTGAAGTTTTGGAAACCAATTTTGCTATATCAGCTCTCTTTTTCAAAATGTCCATTTGCAGCCTTTGGGCAAGTTAATAAAATCAAACAAATATCAGAAATTCATCACTTCTGACAACCTGACATCCACTTTTTGTCTTCCATTTAGGAGAATAGCCTGCAGATCTTGAAACTAGGAAGAAAATCCTAAGATTAGTTAAAGTTGAGATATCCCACTAATTTTTTCATTGAAACTATTTATGTTAAATCCTCAGTGCATGTAGTTAAACCTCTTTCTACTAGAGGATTTATTAACAGAGTGCCTCTGTTTCCTATTTTTATTTCAGCCTTGAGGAAGTCCTAATAATCATTAAAAACAGCTAACTGGCCATAAATTTCAAACTACTTCAGGTAACAAATGTAGTTTAATTTTCAGATAGGCATGGTTGTCACAGAATGAGCAGAACTTACAAATTCAGTATTTATATGTCAAATTATTGGCAGTGATGCCAAAGAAGTATGCTCACATTTTCATGCAATACTTATCACATGAAACTGATGGCTGAATACTACTGAGATATTAAAAAGTAATTGGGGTTAGGATAATTTAAAGCTAGTTCGTGTAGACTTAATAATCCTGTTAATTATTTAGTGCATGCTAATCTTTTTGACTTCTGTTTCAGTGCATTTAGTTCAAACATAGAAATGTCTTTAATTTTTATTTATTAGTGTTGTATTTATTATGAGGGTTTATGTGCAAACCCAGCACTAATTAAAAAAAAAGTGCTGACAGAAATGCATCTTCTTTTAATTTTGAGATTATTTTACCAAAAACAGGGCTCTGATCAATCAGTAATTTGAATTGTTTGATTGTGCAAGATTTCAAAGTTCAATGTATCCCCCTGCGGTTAATTCCTTTTCCCCTTTTTGCATTTTATTCGTAGATGTAGCTTATTGCTATAATGCACATTAAATGTGCTTAATGGATCAAATGGTATCTTGGTGTTTAAATGTAAATGATTTCTAATCTTTATCAATGTGGTGTTCTTCAGGAATAACATTCACCATTATTATAGTTAATAATACTCATCTAAAAGGTGTAATGTTAGATGTGAGGAGCAAGTCACAATGTTCAAGGGCATTCATGTTAAAATGATTTAATGTTTTTAAATTTGGGAGGGAGAAAAGCAACATGGAAGAAGGGAGAGAATGCTATCCATCTGCCTCTGCCATTTCTATTTGAATAAGTTTCATAAAAGATGGAGCATGCAATTAAACTATCCAACCTAAACAGATTGCCAACAATAGCTTTTAATCTTAGTTTCTCTGTTTAATTGCTTCCCTTTTTCTTCACCCAATTTCTGCCCATGAACATTGTGGTTTGTTTGGACCTTAAGAAACACACTTATTCCTGTTCTGAATGAAAGTAATAGGCAGCACTGGTACTTGAACCAAAAGGTGCAAGTATTTGATCCACTCACTGGCAGATAGACGTTCTCTCTTGAGGGTCAAAACATGTTACTGACCAAATACTACATCTGTAGACTGTTACCTGCAATGCCTTGCTAGTCTTTTTGAAGGTTTATTGTGGTATATTTTTAAATATAATTTTGACTTTATTCATCAAGAACATTGTTACATCACTAAATTTAATAAAACTCAATGGGCGACTATAGAGTTTGTAGACTACAAATATTTTATTAAAAATAAAAGCAATGACATTTAAATGAAGTTGAATCAAACAAAAGGTATATAGTCTCTGAAACTCTTGTTGTTTGCATGATTGTTCCTATGTAATTGGAAAAGCTAGGCTTTGGTTGCATGTGTGTCTTTCTACAACTTTATGAAATACAAGATTTTTTACTTTTCCAGAAGGTGCTGTTAATTTATTTATATTGTAGAGCAGTGTTTACTATGATCTGTGGAATAAATCTTGGCATAAGCCTCTCTCTACAAAGCAGTGCTAATGGATGTTCAGTTTAATAAATCCATTTTTACACTTTTTGCACTGTATTGTATAAATTCTGCTGAATGATGTAGTTTAGAAGCTATTTACAGAATATTTATGTTTCAATTCACCAATTTTATACCTCTCTGAATTTGCCTACTATAGTGACCAATAACTTTCAACTTTGAGTTGAAAGTGGCCTTCGATGATTTAACCATGTCTGAAAATGATCGTGCTATTAAAGTGAATGTCATTCTTAATTTCCAATTGGGAATTGACCCACTACACACTAGTTTGAGCTATGCATGCTAATAAATTGTCCCATGGGACATCTTGAAGCACTACTCTGCCTCCCTTGTCTGTGTGTGTCCTTTGGTTTCTTGTGTTTCTCTCTGAGGCAGTGTATTTCTCAGCAAAAATCTAATTACTTAGAAACAGATCATTGCAACTACATCACATCAATAAATCTGGACATTTTCAGGTATGCAGCATCTGTAGTAAGCCCTGTCTGGTGATGGATCACATGGATAACTTTGTTTGTGCCACTATACTTTGAAAAAGAGTGAAGTGACAACATAATAATGCTTTGAAATGATTCATATTGATTACATCTACTGGAAACTATGCACAGAATTGGTTTCATATGTAGTTATTAAACAACATTATGTAGACAAGAAATAGCACAAGTATTTTTCTGTGGAGAATACAGGGTTTAAATTTTGGTTTAAAACAAAGTTCTGAATGGAACAGTTTTGCTATTGGATCCATGTTTCAAAAATGATTTTCAGAAGGCATGACATTAAATTACATGTTTAAAATGTCAACATGTGGTGAGCGTTTAAAATTTACAATTATGGCAAAAGTGGAGAACACATTAAAATTTCTCAGTGACATAATGGGTTTGCATTGACCTGCAGTTTAAATGTAGAGTTCCACTTTTCAAAAGATGAGTCTTAATTAAAATTAGTCTATAGCTTAATACTCAGTGGCTGTCTGTCAGGAGATGAATCTCAGGGTTGTAAAATGTATACATGCTTTGATAATAAATGAACTTTGAACATTTTCCAACTAATTTCACAGATATTTTCCCAGCTAATGCCAAAGTTAATCCTATATACCATAGGTTAATTATTTTTTTTAGGACAGCAGTTCAAAAGTCAGTGTTGTATTTTGTTTCCATAAGGATTCTTCAATAACATTTTCCTTTGTTGTAAGTTGGTTCACAATTCCCTCCCTCCTGGTGCATAAATTTTCTGTTTATGATAATGATGTGTAAGTATATTATGAAATGGAATTATTCTTCAGTGTCTTTGTAACTCCTATATTAATTCTTTTAAAAATAGCATTCATTGTGATCAGTGTTAGAGTTGTTGAGCACAATAACAGGCTCTTTCGTCCACTGAGTCCACACAATGAAGCTACACTGATATTACATTAACTCCTATTAAATTTGCCTCGCATTCCCCTCAACCCCTCCAGGTTCTACCATAGGCAATTTACACTATGAATTAATCTACCAACAATGTACATCTCTGAGATGTGGGGGGAAACTGGAACAGCTGGAGGAAATCAGGGAAAATATGGAAACTCCGCATAGATAGCAGTTGAGGTCAGGATCATGCATGGGTCCCTGCACTAAGTGTTTCCCTCGTTGTGTAGCAAGCATTCGACACCTTACATAATGTGAGATCATTTGTTGGAAAAGCCAAACAGTCCTGGATATTCTTTCTATGCATTATAAGATGTAAGATTTTATGGGTGTCAGTAACTTTATGGTTGCTGATATTTAAGCAACTTTGCATTTCCTTAGGGGATCATGATGAACAGATTTTGGGCAAGACTCACAGTGCAGAAAGAGACCAGGATGTAGCTCAGTACTCAGGACTTCATCCAGTCATTAATGGTGGACAATATTTAAATAGCTGTGGGGGGGTGGGGTGGTAAGAGGAGGAGGATCCAAGAACCTCCCAGTGTCAGCAATGACAGGCCTAGCACTTGAACACAAAAGACAGCTGAAGCATACAGTACATAGCCATTCTGATTGAGTGAATGATCAAGTTTATTGGCATTCAACTGAATGCATGTATACCACCAAATGAGACAAATTTCCCCTGGACCATGGTGCATGTCACAATACATACAACTCACACACAACACAAGGTAATATTACCACAAATAATAAAATATATTCCAGAAAGTTGACACTTGGCATAAGATGCATTTAAACACAAGTCAAAAAGTAAACCGTATAATGCTACTGGCGCTTCATGAGTGCTGAGACCTGGGCGCCAGCAGAGAGCGCAGTAGTGTTGTGGCGTGGGGAAAGAAGGTGTTTCCCATCCTTATTGTTCTTATCCTGATGCTTCAGTACCTCCTGCCTGCTGGTAGGGATTGTGGAATGGGTTGGAGGGATCCTTGTCAATGCTGAGGGCCCTGCTTTCCATGTGTAAATATCAGTAATCACAAATATCCAGCATGACTTTCTTTGTTAGTTCGCTGAACATGGTTCCAGTTGTTGAAAATCAATCATCCAAGCCCTCAGATGTTACTGTAGGAGTCCTGGGCCTTCCTTCTGTCATTACTTCAGAACTGGGATTATTCACAGATACTCCCAAACTGAACAACTCCTAGGGAACAGAACTGTCCTCACACAGTCAAATCTGGGTATCTTTCAAGCCCAGATTGATGGTGTCAAGTAAAATTCACACTACAAAATTGCTAGGCAATGAGCACCAACAACAAGAGCTTCGAGTCATGCATCTCCCCAAGACTTATCTCCACTTCCATTGAATAGTGTAGCTGTATTATCCAAATCAAAACTTCTTGAAAAGTTGTCTGTTTAATTGGTACCTCCTCTGCCACACTAAATTATCATTGATGCAGGAACTGTTTTAGCTGCTGTCTATGAAATGCATTGCAGTTACTTGCCTGTTGCAGCACTCCACCCCCAAAGGAGGAAATAGTGGCAGAGTGGGTGGTGCTGCTGCTTCACAGTTTCATCTCGGGACTAATGCCGCCTTTGAGCAATGTGTGTGCACAACCCCTCTGTGACTGGGTACACCCCCACAGCAATGATTTCTGGTTTTCACACACGTCTCAAAAGCATGCGAGTAGATCAGTCAGCTGCTTTAAACCATCCCTAGCATTGGCGAGTGACGGAGAAATGATTGCACAGAGGTAAAAGGAAGGAATAGGACTCAGGAGCTTCATCTGGGGCCAGCATAAACTCAAAGGGCTGAATGGCCTCCACCTGAGCTGAAATTTTATATCATCACTTGCAGATCTCACTCCCAAGCACCACCACAGCCTGACTTGAAAGGAAATCACCATTTCTTTGACATTCCTGACTCTGAGTTCCTGGAACTCCCTACCCAACTGCACCATGGGACTGTGGCAGTTCAAACTTGCTGTTGTGCTTTCAAAAGCTGTTAGGGCTGTGTTATAAGCTCAGGTCACGTCAGTGGTACCAGGTCTCTAAAAATGAGCCCATGTTCTAAAAAGTGAGGAGGAAAGGAGGACGGGAAGATTATAATGTGCATTCAGTGATAGCTCGGGTTTTTGTGTTTGCTGTATAATAACAGTACAGAAAGATATTAATAGCTTTGTGTATTACAACATACTTTGTGCATGGATAATATAGTTGAGATTAGGTCCTTAGGATTCCAGAAGCAATGCAAAATAATAGGATATGGTTATTGTATAAAGGCTGTGGAGGTATAACTCTTTATATCTGAGTCGTTCGAATGCAGAGGTTCACAAACTTTTTAATGCCATGCGGCCTTACCATTAACTGAGAGATCGGTGGACCCCAGGTTGGGATAGCTGGATCGAATGTTTTTTGTGCTGCGAGTTCTCCTCACATTTATAAATAGTATAGCTATCTGTAGGACACCCCTAAAGAGTTCATGATTTCCCTTTCTGCTAGTCGTAATTAGATTTCCTCTTGCTCACTTGCCCCAGCAATCACCATTCTTGAAGATTTCCTCTCCCTGTGCCCCGCCTCCAAATCCTTGGGCTACATGAAGAGGTTTACTCTATATCTGATCATAATTGCATACCCCAGTGCCTCCAACCCAGCCCTGTCTGACTCTAGATTTCTCCAGCGCACCCTTCTATCCATCCTCAAGCCTGTCCTGCAATGGCATCTATAATTCAGCCCGTTCAAAGTCAGCAGCCTTGAAGTGCTACAGCTACCTGGGGAGCTTTGCATGCCGGCTAGATCAAAACTCATGAAAGCTGGGAGACAACCTCAAGCAGGCCTGGGCCTGGATGGAATCATGCAGAATGTTGATACAAGCCCACTCCAGTGAGAGGACATCACATTCACGGCAACACTTCCATTACAATTGTAAAACAGTATTGTTTATTGTGAAAGTATTAACTGGAAATGCAACAGTAACATTTCTGAGCAAAAGGTGTGCTTTGGTTTGGCTGAACTTTTAAATGAATCACCTTCCCTAACCACACCTGACTTTCTCCACATCAACCACAGCTCTTTCCATTTTTATTCTCCTATCGTGGCTGTACTCCAAAAAAACTGCTTCCTGGAAGCATTAGGTTTGTAGAAATGCGTTAAAATCCTTCAACCATTGTCACACTCCATCAGTAGAATTGGGTTCTTCCTCGAGCCTTTTAATGACTTCTATAATCTCCGCAGTTAGGGCCACTGCAGCATCTTTTCTAGTGCAGATCGCACATTGCTCAGGCCTGGATTTCAAAAGTGACAGTGAAATTGGCACTGTGTTGACTGCATGTAAATGAACATCTGAGTGTGATGAAGAATATGTGCATATGATGCCATTTTGTAATTAAAAGGGGACCTGAAGCATTTAAAAACACACAGTGCAGAATATTTAAGCAACAGATTTATAGATGTTATTAATTTGTTTCTCATTCAAGCAAGAAGATTTTTGGCTAACTGATTTTCTTGGCAGCGAGAAAGGATTAAATCATCCTGCAACAGAATCCCACCCAATCTAATGCAGCAGACCTTGCCAATTGTTCTCTCAGGTCAAATTAAATCCGGCTTTACTCTGTTTCTTAAAGAATAATTCTCTATCAATAAAGTGTTTTGTCTTCACCAACATTTGGTTATCACCTTCAGTAAAACATCTTACAGTTCTGTTTTTGTTATACAATGGGAAGATGCACATAGGAACAGACAATTAAAAATTTAACCTGAAGAGCCTTTCTCTTAGTGTCATTCAGTGAGGCTGAGCTAAAGCCCTTGAAAGATTAAATCAAAACTTGTCAAAGAATATGGCAACAGAAGTTGCAGAAACTTTCACTGGACACATCCCAGGAACAGATTGATGTCCAAGGAACAATAGCATCACCTCAACCTACTTTTACATTTAGTTAACATGGGGGAATGGGGCTTTTAGGTATTCTTAAGTCAATGAGACAGAATGATGAGTGACCATGCTAATAAATTTAAAAAGGAATAACAAAACCAAAGTTGCAAATTAAAGCAATCACTAGGAGAATAAAAGTTAATGTAGTAACTGCTGATTATACTGCAAATGGATTAGAGTATAAGAGATGTTCCATTTCTATAGGACCCAGGTGAGAGTGCATCTGAAGTGTTATGTACAGGTCTGGTTTCTCTATGCAAGAACGTATATACTAAGATGGAGGGAGGGCAGCCAAGGAGCACTAGATTTATTCCAGGGATAGTGCATTTGTCCAATGCAAAGTTTTAAAGTAGAGCCAGCCTGTTGTCTCTTGCATTTTGAAGAATGATAGGCGTTCACATTAGAACATGAAAAAAAAATCTTGAAGGTATTTATATGTCAAATTATTGGCAGTGATGCCAATAACCCAAGAATAGGAACATTATTTACAAATAACTTTATGACCCATTTCCCACAAATTGCTCCTTTAATGTAAAATTATTTGTAAATAATGTTCCTATTCTTGGGTGTACTGAACGATCACCCTGTGACGGAGAAAAATTATCCCAGGAGGATTGCTCGGTAAAGAAGGAGCTTACCCATTATTTCTGTACTTGGTAGATCTCGGATCATCCAATATAGCCCGAAGTAGAAATAGTAAAAATCTGCTTCCATAACCAAAGTCAGGGATTCATGCAAGTCACACAAACATTAAAGCAGCAACAAATGCAGAGGCAGGGAGAACGGCTGTTAGGGGGGTAGCACTTGGGTTTGGTTAGAAGGAGCAAATAAGACAGCAAAAGGAAAGGGAATCAGAGTCAGATTTTCATTATCACTGTGTGAAATTTGTGGTTTTGTGGCAGCAGTACAGTGCAAAGACATGAAGTTACTATAAATTACAAACAAATAAATACGGCAATAAAAGGAATAGTGAAGTAATGCTCATGGGTTCATATTCGATTAAGAAATCTGATGGCAGAGGAAATTTTCTGAATTGCTGACTATGGCTCTTGTTCCTCTTCTCTGATGGTAGTAACAAGAAGAGGGTACATTCTGGATAGTGAGGGTGCTTAGTCATAGATGCCACCTTCTTGAAGTATTGCCACTTGAAGGTGTCCTTGACAGTTGTGCCCATAGTGGAGTTAGCTGGGTGAACAACCCTCTGCAGTCTCTTTCGATCCTGCACATTGAAGCCTCCGTACAGCAGTGCTGAAACCAGTCAGACTCTCTCCGCAGTACATATATAGGAATTTGCTAGTCTTTGGTGTCATACCAAATCTCCTCAGACTCCTAATGAAGTGGAGACACTGGAGTGCCTTCTTCAAAGCAATGAGCCCAGGATAGATCCTCCGGGCAGCAGATGCCCAGGAACTTGAAGCTGCTCACCCTTTCCACCATTGATCCCTCTGTGTGTTGTCTCAACTTTCCCTTCCTGAAGTCCACAATCAATTCCTTGGTCTCACTGGTGATGAGTGTGAGGTTGTTGCTTGACATCACTCAGCCAATCCTCTGCCCCTACACCCCTGTACACCTCTTCATCGTCATCTGAGGTTCAACCAACAACAGCAATGCTGTTGGCAAATTTATAGATGGCATCCGAGCTGTCCTTAGCCACACAGTCATGAGTGTAGAGAGAGTCGAGCACACATCCTTGAGTGCGCCTGCATTGTTTGTCAGTGACAGGTTAATTCACGAAGGTTTGGGAACCCAACGTTGTTCAGTAAGGATCAAAGTGACATGAAACAGGCTGGCTGATAGTGGAGAGAGGCATAGATAAAGATGTTATTGGTGGAGAGTGCTGGTTCTGTTATGAAGCTGGAAGTGACTGTTCTTTTCTTCTCAGTTAAATGTAAAGTTCCACTTTAATCCAGGCAGAGCACCAAGTCTTCATAAATTCTAGTTCAGCCTGGGGAGCTTGTGAGATGGGTTTGGAATGGAATGAGAGTAGAAGGGGAGAAATAACTAGAACTGCCTGTTCTAGTCGGCTTGCCCATCATTAGATCCTGGATAAGGGCACAGGAAGTAACACAGCCAAAAGAAACACTGGGAGATTGAGAGAGCTGCATACATTTTAAAATGAACAGTGCTGGATGTTTGTTTCAATGAAAAAGGGATGATCGTTGTTGAGAGACCAAGGAGGTGACAATGCAGGCGGGTACAGATAATAACTGATGATGTGTTGAGGTAAGATCAGGAACGTATGAGGTCAGGACTATACAATTAGATGATGGTGGAGAATTGCAGGTCCATCTGAGGGAAGATCTGTATAAACACAGGGGATAAAGAGAGTCAGAGACACAGAATTTGTCATATATCACTTCAGGTCGAGAAGTTACAAAGGCAAGTGAGAAAGGCACCCCGATTGGACCGATACATCGGGGAGCTTTGAGAAACAAGGATGCAGACTCTGAAAACGTTACGTTCAATGAGCTGAATATAAAGGGAGATTAATGAGGAAGGGATGAAAGATATAAGTACATCTTAGTTATTTTTTTATTTTGAAAGGAAGATAAATGCTGGAACAGAGAATCACTGATGAGCTCTAGAAATGGGTTCTAGAAATGGTCAATAAAGAAATGGGTTCTAGAAATGGTCAATAAAGAAATGGGAAAGGGTTCAGATTCAGGTTTACTTATCACATGTACTGTTAAATGTTGTTTATCTTGTTATCTATTGCCTCTCCTCTGTCATTTATTTTGAAAGCATGATTTCAATATTGTCTCACCCTCGATAATGCATCTTCTCACTTCCTCATTCCTCCTTGCACCGTCACCGCCAAGTCTTACTGTCCTCTGTTTCATCCACACAGCATCGTTTTTCTTGCATCTATCTCTCTTTCTCTTTGTCATTTCTTTTGACCCTCCGCTAGATTCATCTTCCATTCGTCAACATCTCCCCCTGTGACCCTGCCCAAGCTGCACTTGCTGCTTGTTTCTTGCTGCTTGTTTAATGGCTTTTCTGCTTGAAGGGGCTTCAGTCGTTACGATGATTGTGCAAGCCAGATGGAATTAGGCAGGTGTTAGTTCTGATAAAAGTTTATCCAGAGTTTCTATTCCTTTAAAATGATCCTCGTTTCAGTTTGAAAGAATAAATTATAGTCAAACCAAATCTGGCAATGAGGAAACCTATTGGTCTTCCTTATAGACAAGGAGATTAGGTTCTACAAGAGGACAGTGGCCACAATTATGTTATGTTTAGAAACTCAAAAACATAAAAACTAATTGAAAGGAAAACACAGAGCCCAGAGTGCGAGTTTAACTTTGTTTTTACATTAAGCAAGTCACATATGTATGACATGGCAGTATCACAACATACGCGATTTATGTATTTTTACATATAACCCATATGAATCATTCAAACAATATATTTACAATACTACTGAAATCTTACTGAAATATTAATTTGCTGATTTTCGGTGAGTTAGTGTAGGTTAGAACAGAGGGAGCATTATGAGCAGCTTCACAGTTCTTAGAGGGAGGAGGCCAATAATCTGGATATATAGGGTTGAATTGTGCAGGAACTAGATCTAGATGGTGAGAATAACGTTTTTAGAAGAAGCGTGAGAGGTAATAATTTACAATTATAATCTTGTCCAGCAAGACCAAAAGATTCTTTAAAAAAATTGAGTGAGTAAATTTACATGAATGTTGAGTTTGGGAAAGAATAAAAGGCCAGTTAGGTCTGAAATGAGATCAGAGGATCATTGTTAAGAATCACACTGATATTGCTGAGAAGCAGGAGATAATACAAGAGCACTAACATAAAGGCGGGGAGAGAAGGTGGAAACTTTGTGAAGAGGTTTATCAGTGATATGGAGGGCACGAAGTAACAATGTGAGCAGGGGAAGCCCATTTATCCCTTCAAGTCTGCTCTGTCATTCAATAGGAGCATAGTCAATTGGGCTTCAGCCTCAATTTAATTTTCTTGCCTATCTCTTTACTCTCCATTGTTCCCTTTAATCCATAAATCTGTCTCCAACTTGAAAACATCTACTTTCTCCATGGTGAAAGAGTTCCAATGATTACACTTCTCTGAGAGAAGAAACTGTTTCTTCTCATCTAATTCTTAGATCACAGTCAACGCATAAATCAGCCTTGCATCAACTAAAATTCCAAAAACAGCAGATTCTGGAAAATAAAAATAACAACACCAAAAACTGTAAGCTGTGCAGCATCTATGCAGAGAGAAATAGTGTAGGGTTAATATTTCAGATTAAAGACTCACTGTCATAAGTAAAAGGAAGGAAACTTTCAGAGTAAGTTGTATAGAAGTTGGAGACTCTATGAACAGAACAAAAATAATATGCCTTTTAGGATCAGGTTGGTGTTGCCTGGGAGATTTGCCATTGATAAAGCTTGATTTCCATTGGGCTCTGAGTGAATGGAGAATAACCAAATCAACAATAATACATTTGTGAAAATGAGTTAGGAAGTACTGCAATATATTATGAAGAAGAATATCAGCTTTTCTAAAACACATTAACTCTAGAGGCCAAGAAATATGTGGAAATATTATTTATATTCATGATTAGTACAACAGAACTATATGATTCACTCCCTGTTAATAGTTTCGTAAAATCAATGGAGATCCCTCTTGGAAAGAAAGAGCAGAATTAAGTTAATATGCAGAAGCTGTGCAAGTAATCTTGATACTATTTTAATATAATAGAGAAAATAATTAAAAGATAAACATTAAAAATTCATATCATTTTTCTAAATACGCTAACACAGGATTTACATTGCATGTTTAATACAATATACATAAGCTTATAAATGTGCAATTTAAACTCTATATTAATCAATAAATGATGTTCCTTCACTATAGAAAATAGTTCCTTTTGCTGCACTGCTTGCTTCTATCTCCTGCCGAGGATCCACAAACCAGACTGTCTGGCAGGCCTCTTGTCCCTGCCTGCTCCTGCCCCACTGAACTCGTGTCTCATATCTCAATTCCATTCTGTCCCCCTTGGTTCAGTCCCTTGCCACCTATGTCTGTGACACTTCTCATGTCCTTGATCTCCTCAGTAACTGACTGCCTCACTTTCACCATGGACGTCTAGTCTCCATACACTTCTATCCCCCATCATGAAGGCCCCAGAGTTCTCTACTTCTTTCTTGACAAAAGAACCAACCAACCCCCTCCACCACCACCCTCCTCCGTCACCTCCATTCAGGATCTCAGGCACTCCTTCCAGGTGAGGCAGCACATCACCTGCGAATCTGCCGGGGACGTTGACTGTACCACTGTTCCCAATGCAGCCTCCTCCACGCTGATTGAGAACCATTGTAAGCTGGGGGGTTGCTTCGTCGGGCGGGGCTCACGGTGGCTGACTATTTCAATTCCCGTTCCTGTTACAATGTGCCAATCCATGGCCTCAGTGTATAGAAGCAACACCTTATGTTCTGTCCAACCAGATGGCACGAATATCGATTTCTCCTTCTCCCCCACCTCCTCCTCTATTCCCCACTCCGATCTTTTACCTCTTCTCACCTGCCTATCACTTCCCCTCCTCCTTCCCTTTCTCCAGTGGCCCACTCTTCCCTCAAATTAGACTCCTCCTTCATCAGTGCTTGATCTTTCCCATCAACCTTACTTCACCTTTCACCTTCCAGCTAACCTCCTGCCCCTTCCCCCCACCTTCCCCCCTCCCTCTCAATCCTGAAGAAGAATCTCGGCCTGAAACATTGACTATCGATTCATTTCCTTCGCTGCTGCCTGACCTGCGGAATCCCTCCAGCATTTTGCGTGTGTCGTGGTGAGCAGCGGAGTTTTAAATTGTTGAAAGGGGAGTGATAATGTCATTAATATTATTGGATGTATATGAGGACTCATGTTTATAAAATCTCAACGAACTTCTAATTTAATATGTAAGAACCTATGCCCCCACCATAGGCGTATTTAAAAGAAATGTTAATTTTGAAGCTATTCCAGGCCCCAGTCTCCATGTAACCCCAGATTAAATCACTTCACCATGAGGAAAGACAGGACAGGCTAGGCTGTTTTCTTTGGAACAGGGGAATATGAATTGAGACCTAATTGTGCTGTTTAAAATAGTGAAGGACCGAAAGATTCGGAGGGTGCTGAGGGATGTTTTCACAGACCGGAGGTTGGTGAGGACTTGGAAAATACTGAGTGGAGGGAAGAGGAATAAACAATGTCTGAATGTACATTTGAAAAGCCATGGCCTGCAGGGCTATAGACTGTTTAGAATGCAGAACTGTTCTTCAACTAACTCATGGGCACAATAGTCTATTACCACATTAGACGTTTGCTGTGACACTGTCATTGATTTCATTTGGCTTGGCCCTGACCCCTGGAATTCCTTCTGGCTTTGTTTCCTAGCCTCCTTCACGGCACTCCCTAAAGCCAGAGTACGTGTTTGTACACCTGTCCTAATCTCTCATTATTTGGGTTTCATTTGATAACATTCTGTGAAGTACCTTTAGACAATATTAAAGTCTCCACGTAAATGCAAGTTCTGGTTGCAAAACCCCGAGGGATGGGAGCTTCTCTACTGTCGTGCGAACTAACTGTACCATGGCAGCACATTGAACACTGCCCCTGCAAGAGCTAGTGATGAAGTGGTGTGTTAGCCGTTAATAATGTAAAGTTAATAGCCATGGGAAATTGCCGTGTCCCTCTGACACAGCGTATTCCAGTGAGAAATCCCTGCCTGTGGTGCAACACTGCCCTCTCGTGGTCCAACACTGTATGACATCATAATCACAGCACCAACACGGACAAAGGACAGAGAGGACTTACCTCCTCCACCTTGTGACAAGCATACTGCTGCCAAATATTTCTCCACCAAATTCACCTCGGTTATGACTGACATAAGTAAAATAGAATAATTGCTATTAGACTATCTGAGCTGCCAAGAACAGCTCTAAAACTGACTTCATTGCAAAGCTATAAAAATAAATTCAATCCTACAGTAGAAACAATGATATACTAACAAATTTTTCACATACAACATGGAAAAGAGCAATACAGAAATAAAAAGCACTGAACATTTATTCATCTGAACAGGGCTCAAGGAGCTGACATTGGAACAAAATGTACTGTTAGCTCACTTGGCACTCAGAATATATTCCCAGGAGTGAGTGAATGAGTGGGGTTATTATACTAGTAGGAATGTAAAGAGATATGTTACTGACATCCCCTCGGCTCGGTACGGCAACTGCTCTGCCTGTGAGCACAAGGAACTGCAGAGTTGTGGCACAGCCCCGCGTATCACAGAAAACAGCCTCCCCTCCATGGACTCTGTCTAGACTTCCTGCTTCTTTGGTAAAGCATCCAACATAACCAAAGTATCACAGCCTGTGCTCGACCTCTGCCGCGCCCCCCAGCCACCCTGGCGGTGCTCCTGTTGTGGGGGCTACCGTTGGGCAAGCCTGTCTGGGCAGTAGTGATGTGGGTTCTGTCTGGCCCGGACCGCTACGAGTACTGATAGTGCTTGAGCCTCAGGTCCTGAATTCTCCTTGTTGGATATGAGGGAAGCTGCTCTCCACTGAACCTCACACACTGAGACAGGAAGAGCTGGACAGCGACTCCCATCACATCCAGCCGCAGTGAGGGAGACAGCCAGTGGGATCTAAGCCATCTGTCAACACGGAAAGCCCCGAGCCCCGATAAGCCGTAAAGCTCAGCGGTGAGAGGTCACACCGCTGGACTGGTCTCCACCACAACCCATGGGGTTGGCACTCGTTTCTCTGAACAGCAGCACATAGACTGTGCAAAAAAAAGTCAGCCATTGGTAGACTTCGTCATTCAGAGGAACTGCCATTTATAAAGGCATGAAGGATGTTGAAATACTTCATCGAATTAAGTTAAATGATTTAGGAAACATTGCTCACTAATAGTTGAGTTTCCTGAATCTCAACTATGCTTGTTTAGACCATAAGACTATATGATATAGGAGCGGAATTAGACCATTTGGCCCATCAGGTCTGTTCCGCCATTTCATCAGCTCAAAGCTCCTGCCTTCTCCCTGTACCCCTTCATGCCCTGACTAATCAAGAATCTATCAACCTCTGCCTTAAATATACTTAAAGACTTGTCTTCCATAGCTACCCGTAGCAACAAATTCCAGATTCACCAATCTCTGGCTAAAGAAATTCCTCCTCATTTCTGTACTAGAAGGATACCCCTCTATTCTGAGGCTGCACCCCTGTATCTTAGACTGCCCCACCATAGGAAACATCCTCCCCACATTCACTCTATCACCATTCAATAGGTTTCAATGAGGTCACCCCTCACTCTTCTGAATTCCAGTGAATACTGGCCCAGAGCCATCAAATATGATTCGAGCCTTTCAATCCTGGAAGCAACTTTGTGAACCTCCTTTGAACCCCCTCCAATGACAACACACCCTTTCTTAGATAAAGGCCCTAAAACTGTTCACAATACTCCAAGTGAGGCCTCGCCAGTGCTTCATAAAGCCTCATCATTACGTTGTTGCTTTTATATTCTAGACCTCTTAAAATAAACGTTAACATCACATTTGACTTCCTCACCACCGACTCAATCTGCAAGTTAACCTTTAGGGAATCCCACACAAGGACTCCTAAGTCCCTTTGCACCTCCCTTATTCTACGAGGCAGAGCGAAGTTAAGATGGCGCTAAACAGCGACTCCTTTGCTTGCATCTTCGGAAACAGCTCTATTTCCATCTTTAGTATCTTTATTTTTCCCTTTCAGGGTTCTTTTGAAGACCCTGACCTGGAGTTACAGGCTGACATTGGTTCTTTGCGGGAATGGGACCTGCTCTCGGCGTTTCGGGGCTAGCCGTTATTCGGCACGCCAAGGATTCGGCCTGAGAGTCCGACTCGGACTTGGAAGCCTAAGATCTTGGGGCTCTGGAGACGAGGGTCGGTGTCGTGGCAAGAGACCAGTGTGTTGTTGGGGGAGTCGGAAAGTCTACTGCTGTGTGCTTGAGATCTCTGGGATCAGAGCTTTGAAAAAGTGACGTAATGGACTTTTAACATCATAAACCAGCGAGGTTTTTGTTATGTCTGCCCACTCACTGGGAAAAACAAAGACACCTTCTCCCTTATTAGGGAGATAGAGAGAGAGCCTGTGGTATGTCGAATGCCGGGTGAAACGCCAAGTCTGTGTCTTTGCTGTTGCTTTGCTCACGCTTGAGTGCTCGGTGGTGGGTGCTGATGTTTTTTTTGCCAATGCGGGGGGGATCGTTGCTTGCTGCCGCTTATGTGCGGGAGGGAGGGGAGCTGGGGGCACCCTTTGGAGTTCTTCCTTTTAACGGTTGTTCACTCTTTGGGGTGCTGCTCTGTTTCTGTGGATGTTTGCAAAGATAAAGCATTTCAGGATGTATACTGTATACATTTCTCTGACATTAATTTGGACCTTTGAAGCTCAGATTTTTGAATTCTCTCTCCGTTTGGAAAATTATCTACTTTTATTTCTTCTACCAGAGCTTATGACCATACACTTCCCAACACTGCTACTTCTTTTTAACATTCTCCTAATCTGTCTAAGTCCTTTTGTAGCCTCTCTACTTCCTCAGAACTGTTTGCCCCTCCACCTATCTTTGTATCATCTGCAGACTTGGCCACAAAGCCAGCAATTACTTCACCCAAGTTTTTGACATATAAGGTCAAAAAAAAAGGTCATACAAAGTGGTCCTATCACAAATCCCTGTCAGCCAATCAGAAAAGACTCTTTGTCTCCAGCCGATCAGCCACTCACTTTCCTGTAAAACCATGGGCTCTTAACTTGTTAAGCAGCCCCTTGTGTGGCACCATGTCAAATGTCTTCTGGAGATTCAAGCACACAACATCCACTGATTGTCTATCCTGCTTGTTATTTCTTCAAAGAATTCCAACAGATTTGTCAGGCAAGATTTTTCTTGAGGAAACCATGCTGAATACAGCCTATTTTTATCACATCCCTCCAAGTACCCCCAAACCACATCGTGAACAGTCGACTCCAACATCTTCCCAACCACTCAGAAGTGACTAACTGGCCTATAATTTCCTTTGCTCTGCCTCCCTCCCTTCTTGAGGAGTGGAGTGACATTTGCAATTTTTCACTCCTGTGATATCATGCCAGAATCAATCAATTCTTGAAAGGTTATTAATAATGCCTCCACAGACTCTTCAGCCACCTCTTTCAGAGCCCTGATGGTGTATTCCAACTGGTCCAGGTGACTTACATACCTTCAGACATTTCAGTTTCCCAAGAGCCTTCTCCCTAGTAATTGCAACTTCACACACTTCTGCCCCCTGACACTTGTGAACTTCTGGCACACTGTTAGTGTCTTCCCCAGTGAAGACTGATAACATGAAGGAAAACAGAATCTTTTTGTAGATTGCAGCAAATAATTCTTCAAATGATCAGCACTGGAGCTGCAAGCTGACCTTTTTACTTTCTGTTTTTCTCTAATTCTGAACTTTAATTAACACCCACTAATCATTCTTTTAGATTATTTCAATAGACCAGTATTCCAGTATAAGATTAATTCAATTCAGAAATGTTTTTTCATAGCAAGTTGAACAGTAGAGCACAGTTTTATCTTCACTATTTTTATTTCATTATATTATCTAACTTTTAAAATAGTGGCTTATTTAAATAATTGCAATGTTCTATGAAAATTAAACTGCACTTACTGCAGTTCTTGTGGAAAAACCTGTTGAAAAGGGCAAGATATAAAACTTCAAACAACTTGCATTTCATATTTAAGCTATCTCTCCTCTATATAACATTTTACACAAACATGCGAATTCGGATCAGGAAAAAGACGTCTTGGCTACCTGAGTCTGACCCACTTAAAATAAAACTGTGGCTGCTCTCATTGTATCCACAACCTATATTCTTGGATATCTGTGATAAGATGGCAGCACATTGGCCAACCAAAGTGATTTTGTTTCTTTTATATGACGTATTTATGATCGCAAGACAATACTGGACATTAAAAATGGCATGTCCTGCAGGTCTACCCCGTCAGCGAGCTGCTTTTTGACAGAGGAGTTGTACTTGGTGTGGGTCGTGTTACTGCCTGCTGCAGGAAGACATCGGAGTCAGTGATCGAAAGTGGCAGGCAGTCTAACAGCAAGTGATGGTCTTGGACATTTCCCTTGTGATGGACAGTGATAATACTGCAAGCCCATTTGCCTTGTTTATTGGTGAGAAAAGCAGTGGGGGCCTTGCTTGGCCTTGGTTGTAGCGAGGACTGGGCCTCAAGCTGCAGGCTTGCCTGTTGCAGCTGTTCAAGAGAGAAGACGCCAGAGGCAGTGTAGCGTGGCATCCAAGCTAGGTTGTGGCTGACCCTCCCATTGGTGCTGCCCTCCAGTGTTCACTCGGTGGAGGACATGAGGGATTGTATGTATGTGCATGCTCGTCTGCGCACTGCTGACAGCTGCTTGTTCCCGCTGATAACACCCATGCACCATTACTTGTTACATACACCTGTTAGGGTGCATTCTCCAGATACCTAATGAGGTAACCATAGCCTTCAGCCAAGAGCAGATGATTCCCAACCTTCACAGAGTGTTTCGACCTTTAACCACGACACTCTCCAGTTGTTGGACCAGCACTGGTGGCCAAATCACTACCCATCTGCTCCTGGCCTTCAGCTTCCCTCCTCTTGCCTACTCTAAATCCAACAAGAGGCTCGTTCGGCCTCTTCGCCCATCCTACAAGCTGCTTGATTTTGCTCCTTTTGTCCAGGCCCAGAGCTGACAACAACCGCCATGCTGATTTGGCTGGGAAACCTCTGCAGCCGATCTCCACAGGGAACAACTATGCCTGCTATTCCTTGTCTTTGCACTCCTGCACTAACAGATTACTACTCATTGTATCCTGAAGTGTGTTATCTGGGCAGAACAACTGCAGAAAATGTAATTACATGCATGAAATCAGTTTTTTCAAGACATGGTGTACCTGATGAAGTTTTCACAGACAATAGTCCACAATTCAATGGTGAATGCAAGAAGCATTTTGCTCGTGAATGGGGCTTTGTTCATGCAACATCTAATCCATTTTTCCCTCAGTCTAGTGGGAGGAAAGGCAGGTGATGGAGAAGGGATGCGCTCAGCCCGAAGATGTAGGGGAGAAGAAAGAAAAGGATAATAAATTTGAATGCATTGTTAGGGATGGAAAGAGAGGAGGGGTTGGAGAGTATCTTAAATATATCTATTTTAATGCTAGGAGCATTGTAAGAAAGGTGGATGAGCTTAAAGCGTGGATTGATACCTGGAATTATGATGTTGTAGCTATTAGTGAAACATGGTTGCAGGAGGGGTGTGATTGGCAACTAAATATTCCTGGATTTAGTTGCTTCAGGTGTAATAGAGTAGGAGGGGCCAGAGGAGGAGGTGTTGCATTGCTTGTCCGAGAAAATCTTATGGCGGTGCTTTGGAAGGATAGATTAGAGAGCTCCTCTAGGGAGGCCATTTGGGTGGAATTGAAGAATGGGAAAGGTGCAGTAACACTGATAGGAGTGTATTATAGGCCACCTAATGGGGCGCGTGAGTTGGAAGAGCAAATGTGTAAGGAGATAGCAGATATTTGTAGTAAACACAAGGTGGTGATTGTGGGAGATTTTAATTTTCCACACGTAGACTGGGAAGCTCATTCTGTAAAAGGGCTGAATGGTTTAGAGTTTGTGAAATGTGTGCAGGATAATTTTTTGCAACAATACATAGAAGTACCGACTAGAGATGGGGCAGTGTTGGATCTCCTGTTAGGGAATGCGATAGGTCAGCTGACAGATGTATGTGTTGGGGAGCACTTCGGGTCCAGTGATCACAATAGCATTAGCTTCAATATAATTATGGAGAAGGACAGGACTGGACCTAGAGTTGAGATTTTTGATTGGAGAAAGGCTAACTTTGAGGGGATGCGAAGGGATTTAGAGAGAGTGGATTGGGTCAAGTTGTTTTATGGGAAGGATGTATTAGAGAAATGGAGGTCATTTAAGGGTGAAATTATGAGGGTACAGAATCTTTCTGTTCCTGTTAGGGTGAAAGGAAAGGTTAAAGGTTTGAGAGCACCATGGTTTTCAAGGGATATTAGAAATTTGGTTCAGAAAAAGAGGGATGTCTACAATAGATATAGGCAGCATGGAGTAAAGGAATTGCTCGAGGAATATAAAGAATGTAAAAGGAATCTTAAGAAAGAGATTAGAAAAGCTAAAAGAAGATACGAGGTTGGTTTGGCAAATAAGGTGAAAGTAAATCCGAAAGGTTTCTACAGTTATATTAAAAGCAAAAGGATAGTGAGGGATAAAATTGGCCCCTTAGAGAATCAGAGTGGTCAGCTATGTGTGGAACCGAAGGAGATGGGAGAGATTTTGAATGATTTCTTCTCTTTGGTATTCACTAAGGAGAAGGATATTGAATTGTCTAAGGTGTGGGAAATAAGTAAGGAAGTTATGGAACCTATGACAATTAAAGAGGTGGAGGTACTGGCGCTTTTAAGAAATTTAAAAGTGGATAAATCTCCAGGTCCTGACAGAATATTCCCCAGGACCTTGAGGAAAGTTTGTGTAGAAATAGCAGGAGCTCTGACGGAGATCTTTAATATGTCATTAGAAACGGGGATTGTGCCGGAGGATTGGCGTATTGCTCATGTGGTTCCATTGTTTAAAAAGGGTTCTAGAAGTAAGCCTAGCAATTATAGACCTGTCAGTTTGACATCAGTGGTGGGTAAATTAATGGAAAGTATTCTTAGAGATAGTATTTATAATTATCTGGATAGACGGGATCTGATTAGAAGTAGCCAGCATGGATTTGTGCTTGGAAGGTCATGTTTGACAAATCTTATTGAATTTTTTGAAGAAGTTACGAGGAATGTTGACGAGGGTAAGGCAGTGGATGTAGTCTATATGGACTTCAGCAAAGCCTTTGACAAAGTTCCACATGGAAGGTTAGTTAAGAAGGTTCAGTCGTTAGGTATTAATGCTGGAGTAATAAAATGGATTCAACAGTGGCTAGATGGGAGCAGAGAGTAGTGGTGGATAATTGTTTATCGGGATGGAGGCCGGTGACTAGCGGGGTGCCTCAGGGATCTGTTTTGGGCCCAATGTTGTTTGTAATATACATAAATGATCTGGATGATGGGGTGGTAAATTGGATTAGTAAGTATGCCGATGATACTAAGGTAGGAGGTGTTGTGGATAATGAGGTGGATTTTCAAAGCTTGCAGGGAGATTTATGCCGGTTAGAAGAATGGGCTGAACGTTGGCAGATGGAGTTTAATGCTGAGAAGTGTGAGGTTCTACATTTTGGCAGGAATAATCCAAATAGAACATACAGAGTAAATGGTAGGGCATTGAGGAATGCAGAGGAACAGAGAGATCTAGGAATAACTGTGCATAGTTCCCTGAAAGTGGAGTCTCATGTAGATAGGGTGGTGAAGAGGGCTTTTGGAACGCTGGCCTTTATAAATCAAAGCATTGAGTACAGAAGTTGGGATGTAATGCTAAAGTTGTACAAGGCATTGGTAAGGCCAAATTTGGAATATTGTGTACAGTTCTGGTCACCGAATTATAGGAAAGATATCAATAAATTAGAGAGAGTGCAGAGATGATTTACTAGGATGTTACCTGGGTTTCAGCAATTAAGTTACAGAGAAAGGTTGAACAAGTTAGGTCTCTATTCATTGGAGCGTAGAAGGTTGAGGGGGGATTTGATCGAGGTATTTAAAATTTTGAGAGGGATAGATAGAGTTGACGTGAACATGCTGTTTCCATTGAGAGTAGGGGAGATTCAAACGAGAGGACTTGATTTGAGAGTTAGGGGGCAGAAGTTTAAGGGAAACGTGAGGGGGTATTTCTTTACTCAAAGAGTGATAGCTGTGTGGAATGAGCTTCCTGTAGAAGTAGTAGAGGCCAGTTCAGTTGTGTCATTTAAGGTAAAATTGGATAGGTATATGGACAGGAAATGAGTGGAGGGTTATGGGCTGAGTGCGGGTAGGTGGGACTAGGTGAGATTAAGGGTTCGGCACGGACTAGGAGGGCCGAGATGGCCTGTTTCCGTGCTGTGATTGTTATATGGTTATATGGTAGTTGAAAAATAGGTAGGAATTATCAAGAAACTGATGCACAAAGCAAAAGATAGTGGTGGTGGTTTTTATAAAGCCTTGTTAGCCTTCTGAGGTACTCCACTTGAATGTGGATTTACTCCTGCTCAGCTCTTGATGAGATGATGTTTGAGATCCAATCTGCCAATAGATGAGAGACTCTGAGAACAGGGGGAGGTGAACAAGTGAAAAGATGGAAAGATGAACACAAGCAAAGCAGAAAATACACTTTGATAGACATTCTCCTCCATTACCTGAACTGCATCAGGGAGGTGAAGTAAGAATACAAGACAAAGTGAACAGATGGACACAGAAAGCTACAATACTTGAAGAAGTACAACCCAGATCATACATGGTCCAAATAGAGGAGGGAGCAGCAGGGAGAAGAAATTGCAAAGACCTCAAGAAAGAGCCTATTTCAGAGATTCAGTTAACAGATGCAAATGGGACAAAACATGTAAATAATAACAAGGAAACACAAGATCTGTGTGTACCACTTAGGAGGTCTACTTTGTATTCATAAACCCACAGAGAGACTGATAGTATCATGCTCCCGATTGTTAATCCCCTATCTTGCCCCTAATCTCCTTTGATTATGCCTTGATTCCAATAATTAATTTCCCATTTACTGCTAATTCGCTTGATGACAGCACACCTGGTCTCCATCAAGAACTGCAGTATAAGAACCCTGGTGTCACAACCACTGGTTGCCAGTTTATTGGTCGGTTCCTATGTGATAACTTTGTTTCCTGACCGCTTAGAACCGTTATTCTAAGTTCAGCTCCAGTTTCAAGATATTCCATGAAAACCCCGTCTCAGTGTCAAGACTCCGTAGCAGAGCTCCATGTCAAGATTCCTCCTGTTTGCTGTTCAACGTTCATGTCTGTGCTCGCATCCCCAACTCAATCTCCATGCCTGTGTCCTGCACTTGGGTTCTCCTCAGTTGCTCTGTGCAGCAGATAGAGACTTGTTGAATTATGTACTTGCTTTGACTAATGTTGTTAATTGGCTTTTTTTAAGGAAGATGTGGTGATATCAATGTGCAATGATGTGCCAGTACATGATTAGACAGCACTGAGCATGTGCGGGATTGCCAGAATGTTTCAGCATGTGACTGGGTTAAGACATGTTTATTTATTACTGAAAATAAAAGTTCCCTAATTCTTCCAGAATATGATTCTTCACTGTTAACCCACGGTACGTTTAAACAGAAGTAACATAACAGCTAATATTATGAACTACAATGAAAGTGTTGCCTCAAAGACATCACAGCGATACTGTGATTTCAAATTTGCCCTTTCTGTTAAAGTTAAGACTGGGTCAATTAAGACATTCACATTGAACTATATGTTTAGATACATAGAGTTTGAAGAACTGAGAATTCTTGTTGACATTTCAAGCTCCTAGCGCTGAATACAAACATGAATTCAGTTTTATGAATTCTATCAAATGTACATCCAGAAACAGACCAGGAATGGAACTTTGGGATGATCCATTGAGGGTCTGGATGTATCTGGTCAGTGTTTATAGACAATGTAATAAAGACAGATGAGGAAAAGTTTATGAAAGGTGAAAGATTTCTAATGGTGCTGTATTTCATTGTAGGTTTCAATTAATAAAATCAAAAGTATGTGATTTTTCAATTTTCATTCTGAATATTCATAGTATACATATTACATTTTTAAAAAATTAGAGTGCCACGCAGTTTTCAGGTCATGTAAAAATTTTCAATGCAAAGCAATGGTTGGACCTTACAGCAAAAAATATAATATAATATTAAAAAATATTAGAAGGAGTGTTTCCACGGAGAATAAACAGTAAGCTAATCTGTGAAGATTGTGTACTTACAGTATAATCTCTCTTCAGTGTGAGTACTTGTGGGTATTTACATCTGATAGGACCTAATGTTTTCATCTGAGTTTAGAACTTCACACTCAGCAAACCCAATACCATCACAATAGAATCAGAGCAAAACTGATGAAAATGTGGTAGAATTTTAAAAATGGAATTAATGTACAACTACAGTAACTGGTTGCTTGGTTGATGAATACTCCGTGGGCTGAAGGGCCAGTTCTGTGCTGTGTCACTCTTTGACTCTGTATAACAGGAAGGTCATTGGCATTTCATCAGAGCTGAGTGATTCTTACTTGTCAATAAGACTTCAGCTGCAGATGAAAGGCCTCTAGTTATTCCACTCTCCTTCTCCAGCCCTTTACCTTTCCCACCCGCCTGGCTTCACCTATTATTTTCTATCTAGTCCTCCTTCCCACCCCCCACTTTTTATTCTGGTGTCTTCCCCCTTCCCTTCCAGTCCTAAAGAAGGGTTTTGACCTGAAACATCGACTGTTCATTTCCATAGTTACTCCCTGACCTGCTGAGTGCCGTCAGCCCCAATCCAAAGGAACTGTCCAAGAAGGAGATTTTATATCATTCTCCCTTTTTATATCAGGCTTCCAGTAATTTACAGCTTTTCACTGTCTACCACTCATGATTTTGCCAAGGGATAAGAGAATTACAGTTGACCATGAGGATTGATTGTGGTTCAGATGGCTCATCCATACCTGTGCCCATCAATTATCAGGAAAGTACAATCAATGTGAACAGAGTGTCACCCTTTCTGACAGCCTTAGTCAATCAGACTGTGAACAGGTCAACGAGACAATTGCCGAATTTCAGCTGCTCCAGGTATGTCCAGTTGTACGCAGAGATCCGGACACTTCACCCGTATTACCAAATGGATAACCCAAACAAACAGCAGCAAATAAAAGAGTTTTGCACAGATACCTCTTCAGAGCAAGTTTTAAAAATGTTGATTGAGCAATGGAAATAATGGAATGAACTTGAGAGCATTTATATGCAATTGTCTAAAGTTTAACATGTGACCTTCGGCAAAGATAACAATGAACACAACATAATGGATGCTGGGTATATTGAGATAAATGTTCATTAGCACCTGTATCTAATAACATCCACGCCACAGGATGCCTAAATAAAATCACACTATTACTGTCAACTGCCAGTTGATAAACGTAAGTGAGAACACAGAATGGCTCTGCGGAGGCATTTCACCATTTAAACAATCGGTGAATGTCATGTCCAGAAACCCCAGTGAACTGAGGATTATTGTTCCTTTGCCTGCACTGAACTGATAAGCGTCATAAATTTCAGGTGAGAGACTGCTGTTAAATGAGCAAAAGCTGACAACTTGTAGCTGTCTATAGCCATGGCTGCAAATGTTTGAAGAATTCGACTATTGGTTACTTTATTACCTGTTGCAAAACGAACTATTTCTTAGTTTTAAAATGTTCTCCTTTCTTGATGCTTGATCACTGGGGAAAGGACAGCACCTTTATTTCAAGGGTTAAATATCATACAGGCTTATTAATGCTATTGCACCATTGTCTGAAGCTCACGGTGCTGGCTGATCTCTCGTCTCCAGGGGCAGCAATTCAGTGAAGCATGGTGGCATCTCACTTCGAGCCAAACACAGAATGCTGGAAACGCTCATCAGGTCAAACAACACTGTCAACAAGTGGCCGATCCGTCTGATTACTGAATGTTTTTAGCATTTTTATTTTAGACTTCCTGTGTTTCTTTCTGTTTTCAAGTTCTTCCCTCAGGCCGCCTGTCTGTTTAATTACAGATACCTCCCAATGCCCACTATTCTGATAGCTAATCACCTGCTTCTCTCTCCCCGCCTTCTCAACCATTCCTGACTGTCTCTTTGTTTATCCCTGCCTGCTCTTTCAGTTCTCAACTCTGATCCGAGGTTTACCAGTGGTCAGATTCAGTTGCTGACCAGTGCCTTGTGTGAAGTCATTCACTTCTCAGCTGCTCCACTGGCACGATATTCATTCACTGAGTGATAGGGGTGAGGAAGCCAGGGGACACTGACCACCACAAACACCTTTGTGCTGGATATGATTCCAGCCCAGGGGTATTAAAAATGTTGGGAACCCCTGTTCTAGACAAAAGGCAGCTTTCTGCCTGCTTGCTATTGAAGTCAGTTTTATCTAAGATCCTGAAGCCACACTCAATAGACCAGTGACTTGATGTTAAGGGCAGTAAGCTCCTTTTGTTTGTGCTTACACCAAAATTGTGATGAAGTCTTAATAGATCAGAGCAGGGGCGAATCTATGGAATACAGCGCCTATGGCAAGCACTGAAATTGCGCCCCTGTCCAAACATCTAACACTCATCTTTTAGATAACTTTACCATAATATCAGCTCAAAAATACAAGTCAAGCTCATTAATCTTTTAATGAACATATTATGGCACTACATGAAAATTATAACTGGACCTTCCTTGCTTTCACTGATACAAATTGGTCCCTGATGTGATCAAAGTCAGTTTTTTCAGTTTCTCTTTCTACGCTCAGCAGAGCAAGATCACAGAGTCTGCCTTGACCCATAGAGGCTCTCAAATACGAAAGTATTAGTTTTGACTTGCTGAATGATCTCTCACAGCTGGCGATGGAAACTGCATGGTTAGATTATTTGATTAGCAATGCAAAGAATGGGAAAGACACTCTCATCTCCATACTGACAATAAATTCAAGAAGCTCTTCAGGTCTTGGTATTTTCACGTTGACCCGCCTTGATAGCAACATACTGCAATCCAAAATTTCTTCATATAGCAGCTGTCCATCAACATCAGAGCTGTACAATTCGCCCATTCACACTTCTTCTTTAGGTTGTTACTGTCGGTGCCGTAACACAGTCCCTCAACATCAAGAAGGAGCCAAACTTGGCATCAATGTCGTGCAAACGAGCAAACCTTTCATCCATTTCTCTGTGAAGATGGTCAAATGCTCCCTTCATGACTCTTTCCATTTCCTCCTTAGCTGTTAACCTAGCGTCTCCTGTTCTCATCAACCATTCATTTCTTTCATCTCTGACATCTTTCAACTTCAATATTCCACTCTTGACTCCTTCTTCAAGTGACTCTCTGACCAACACTTCTCTTTCATCTTAAAAATGATCTCAGAGGGCTTTCAAATCCAGGGCAGCATCATGGAAGTTCGTGCTAGGATCCTGCAGCCTCTTTTGAATACGGTCAATGCCAATGAGTACTTTGTCCCAAAATCCTAGCAAAATCAGAAAATCATAACTCAACATGCAGTTGTACAGCTGCCTTGCATCAATTCTTGTTTCACTGGTCTCATTTTCATTGTCTATCATGTCCTGGAGAAATTGAAGTATTTCCTCAAGGTACTTGATGATAGGCTTCACTGCTTCTGTCCTTGCACTCCACCTGGTTTTGGACTCCAACTTAACAACCACAGGCACAGCGTTTTTGAGTTTTTCCCAGCGCTGTGTTGAACGAGAGAAAAACACGGAGATAGCTTGGATGGTTCCAAAAAACGTGGCCATCATTGTATCCTGTTTGGCTGCATGTACACCCACCAAGTTGAGTGAGTGATTGTCGCAAATCACAAACTCTGCCAGGTTGTTTTTCTCACTTATTCTTTGATGAACACCATTTCCGTGTCCAGCCATCACAGCAGTGTAGTCATAGCACTATGACAGACAATCTTGTAGCTCCATTTCATCCTTCTCTAGCTGTTTCAAGATGTCTTCAACCAAGCTCTCAGCATCCTTCTGGCTTATCTGGGTAAAACCAAGGAAGGACTCTCTAACACGGACTGTTTTCCTCTCAAAATCAACTCCCACATACCTCACTACTTCTGACATCTGCTCATAGTGTGCCTGATCAGGAGTCGAGCCGACCATGAGACCATAGTACTTGGCTTTACCAATGCTTCTCAGTAAACTTTGGCGAACAGTGGATGCCATCATATAGATGAATTCATTCTGGACACCTGGTGAAAGATATGACATGGATCCAGGATGACTTCCCAAATGAGTGAGGTGTTCTTTTATGACAGGGTCAAAGATGGCCAGTAGTTTCAGGAAATTTCTCACACTGGAGTCATCGTCTAGCTGAAGTGACTCCCTGTGTCCCCGCAAAGCCAGGTGCTGAGCGACTGTCGCAAGGAACTTCATGCAGCAAAGGATTCTCGTCAAGATATCATGCCACTTTTGCTTTTCCTTCTCAATCTGTGACTGAAATACCGCATCAATAACTCCTCTGTAGCCAGCTAAATTTCTTTCCATTTCTTTCCACTCTGTGAAGCATTTCTGATGATTCTTGGCATTTTCGTGAACACTGGAGGCAGGAAGCATGTTCCTGCTGATGGGTGAGTCCAGAACCAGAGGCCACAGTTTAAGAATAAGGGGTAGGCCATTTAGAACAGAGATGCGGAAAAACTTTTTCACCCAGAGAGTGGTGGATAGGTGGAATGCTCTGCCCCAGAAGGCAGTGGAGACCAAGTCTCTGGATGCATTCAAGAGAAAGTTAGATAGAGCTCTTATAGATAGCGGGGTCAAGGGATATGGGGAGAGGGCAGGAACGGGGTACTGATTGTGTATGATCAGCCACGATCACAGTGAATGGCGGTGCTGGCTAGAAGGGCTGAATGGCCTTTTCCTGCACCTACTGTCTATTGTTTATTGACTAATCCTTTCAGGTGATTTCCACTGGTTGAATCCACTTTCCTGCTCCAATGAGGATTGATGGTCTGACCGGGAACAGAGAAGACAACACATACACCTTGAACCAAGTTTTGTTCATTGAGCAGTTAATTGTTGGTAGGAAAGGCCGCTCACTGTTCTGGAAATACATCAAACCCAGTTTTATTATTTCTGTTCTCAAAGCATCAGGCAGAATTGCTTTTCCAGTATCCTTGTCGAACTTCAGAAGTCCAACATCATGATGTTCAATCACTTCTGGTATGACAATTCGAAGTTCTTTGACACCATCCAGTTCACTAGGATCAGTGTCATCAGGTTCAATCTCGTCAGGTAAAATCTCGTCAATAAACTCAACATCACCACCACCACCATCATCTTCCCCTCATGTCCACGTTCTCTGTGGCAGCCTCACTCTTAATCTCGTCATACTCGCATTTGCCTGACTTGACTTCCTCCTCGGCTTGTGACGCATTTGTACTTGATCCACCTTCGGATTCAAACGAACTTGTAGCAGGTGCAGGCGACTCCATGGAATGTGTTGAACTACTTGTGCTGGGCTTTTCAAAGAAGGGCATGAAGAACTTGCTTGACTTCTTGGCTTCCTCCGCCTCCAAATATCATCTCTTCCATCCTTCAGCTCCACTTTCCTTTTTCTTCATGAAGAAACATTTCATGGTCTTCTTACACAATGCTCTGAAATAAGGACATCCCAGTGCTTCTCACCCATGAAAATCAAAGATCATCTTCATACATCTGAAGGAAATTCTTTTTTCACTATCTGAGGATGGCTTGTCTGACTTTAATAGAAACGGCTCAGTGGCACCCAGGGCACCTGCCATACCTGCCATACGTCAGATACGCCACTGGATCGGAGGAGAAAAATATTTTCCTACCTTCCAATTTTGAGCATATTGACACCTTTACCGAGGCACAGGAGATTCTGCAGATGCAGGAAGTTTTGAGTGACACACATAAAATGCTGGAGGAACTCAGCAAGTCAGGCAGCTAAGGAGCAAACTGACAGCGATGTTCTGGACTGTGGCTTTTCAACGGGAGTCCTTTATCAAGCTCACATCCACTTTATGTCTTTATGGATCAATCCATTTCTGCATTCATGGATTTCACAATGATTTATTTCCTCTCACCAATGCTAAATGGACAGGGAATTTAAAGTACGTAGGCTAGGCTAATTACCTGCCTCAAAGCTTGCGGGATTCTATTCCATCAGCTTCAACACACTACCTGACTGGTCGCGTGGCTCATCGTCTGCATTCCTGCAAATCTAGCTCTACTCACATTGCCTGAGCCTGAAGAGTATTTCAACATGGACTGAGCAAAAGTCAAATCATCAGCTTTATAAAGATCTGAAGACAATTTGGGCTTGGGAAAGGTGTTGATACCTGCACACCCAAACTCAGGGAGCTCCTGTGCACCCAAATTTGGAGCATCCCCTGCACCCAAATTTGGAGCTTTCCCTGTGTACCTAAACATAGGGAGGCCTTGTGCTCCCAACACGGAGAGGCTCTATGCACCCAAACTCAGAGAAGTCCTGCGCCTCCAAACTCGGAGAGATCCTGGGCACCCAAATTCAGGGCTTCTCCTGTGCACTAAACACAGGGAGGTCCTGTGCTCCCGGACAGAGGGAGGTGTGGCCCTGTGCATCTGGACACAGGGAGGCCCTGTTCTCCCAGACACAAGAAGGCCCTATGCACCCACAGTTGGATGCCCATTTGTATTATTTTGGCCTGAACCTGCATCTACATCCATAACCAAGTCTGTGTGCTGCCCTGGTGTATGGGTATGTAAATATACAATACCATTGTTCTGAAGTGTACCAGATGGTATAATACAATGCTAGTTGCCAAATTGATCACTTAATATCCTGGGGTGTAGGAGAAAGGGGACAGTCTTTTGCCAGAAGCAACTGAAATTTCATAGTGTACTTCAGGCAGGGCTGGTACCGAAGAATGGACTCTAAAATACTTTAATAACCTCCCTCCTGGTTTTACTGCTGTTACAGAGAGACATGCATTGAAACATGAGGAATTCTCAGATAAAGCCCATGCTGAGAGCTGTGGTGGTTATTGAGGGTATACAGGAAGGAAATGCCTCCAGCTTCCTGGCTTAGGGCAGGGCTTGTCACTCAGAGGAAATGTGGAAACAACCAACTTTTTAAAAATTAGTTGTTTCTCTATTTTCCTCTGCATGTGCTCTTGGAGTGCTACCCTTAGGATTTACCTCTGAATGTAATGGCACATTTTCAAGAACATTGTGTTTTCAAGTACGTTCCGATTCCTGGAACCTGACTGGCAGTTTATTCTAATGAATTCCCTATCATTTCAGACAATGCCCACAGGAGACAGTTTGACATCTGTGTTGTTCCCAGAATCTGCACCACACCTTATCATTGGAACAAGACACCAACACAATGCAGCAAGTGGGAGGTGGCTTTATGTGAGGGTGTACCAGCCCTGGAGTCTGGAGCTTGGTGCTGGCCATTGACATGTGCACTTTAAGTGAAACCCTGTGCCTTTTCCCCTTCACCTCCACACAGCCACTCCATACTTTACAATGACACCCATCCACTCAACGTCCCTCTCATCACAACCCCAAAAACGCAAACCTAACTTAGATGACACTCAGCCCTCTCACTATTGCCCCTCCCCACCATTTCAAGCTGCCACCACCTCAACGACTTATCTGTTCTCTTCCACACGCTTTGCCTTGAATTGCTCCACAGTAGGGTTTTTGCAGCAGTAATTCTGCCTGGCTGTGTATATCGCACATTGAGAACGTCTACCTGGGAACTGAAGGATTTCTGAGCCACTGCATTTTCTTGGTTCGAAATTCTGAAAAGATAAGAAGAAACACATGGGTAACAGTTAGTTCATTTTTTTTCTGTACAAATCATTTTTATTTGATAAGATAATATATTTCTGAAATTGAACATAAATATTAATGTAGCCCATGCTTTATACAAGCTCAGCTGGCTTGGTAATAAGATTATGCAGCCTGCGCGCTTGAATCTAATTGCAGAACTCTTCAGCCACGTGATGCTTCCAAAGACGGGAAAGCTGAGATAATGTGATAACGTGGAAGCACACAAATGACATTTATTACCACTTCCATTCAGCACTCAAGTAAGCTGCACTAGAAAATGAATTAAGTACCAAGTATGTACAGTACATGGAATTAAAAGTGCCCTTTTTTTTTAGTTTAGTAAGAGCTTCAGCATTTGAAGATCAAACACAGGAGTTAATTTCAGCCTTGAATATCTGGAGATGCACAGATGAAGGAGATTAAGAAATCCGGAGGTGAATAATTACTTCGATCAAACATAAACAGAAAGTGCCGAGACTGTAATGACTGTAGAGAAGGAGAACATTTCTGGTCTGCTGATTATTTCCACCACTTTCCTTTCACATTTCAGATTTCCGCAGAAGTTATATTGAAATGAAGAAAACTAAAGCAGGGAGTAGCCAAGTTCCCCATGACCTAAAATGGGATTCGAAAAGGAAAGGTGTATATTCATCACAGGTTTGAGAAGATTTGGAACTCAGTTAGAGTGATGTATGTGAAGGGAAAAGATACACCTTGTACAAATACTGAACAACCAATGTTTTATTAATAGATACCATATTGAACAGAAAATGGATAATCACATCAAGAGAATTACTTAGTTTTATTAAATCAAAAATAGGGTTTTTTAATTAATGAATAATTAATTATTCAGTATCAGCCTCAGTTCAGAGGAACACTATCATTTCTGAGTCAGGCCATGATTGAGTTTTCAGAGAAGTATTCGGCAGCACTTTACTAAAAGAGCTATAAAAATTATTACGAATTCCATGGAGCATGTGGAGATCTTCCAACCACCAGGCATTCTTTCTTTCTTTCTTTCTTTCTTTTTTTTTCTATAGGGCAGTTAGGGGGGAGGGGTTAAGGGGAGGGGGTATGGGTTATATACATTGTTTTTTCATACTTTGTAATCATTTAAAAATGCAATAAAAAAGTTTAAAAAAAAAAAAAAATCCAATGATCTGGTTAACAGAAGCTCCTCCTGTCTTGACTAAGAACTCATCCCCCCTCTGGAAGAAGAGCCACAGAATTCCCTTTGGAGGTCTGACCAACATTGATCCTACAACCAATAAAGCAGAAGCAGATCACGCGGTGTTTGAGTTCTCTGACCAAAATGTGAAATGTGAGAGAGTCTTACAAAGATACCAGGAGCTCCAGTGAATAAAACTGCCTATTAAAGTGGCTTTCCTTGAGCATGTCGTGAAGCTCTTAAAGCAACGTTACTCTCAAAATAACATCAACCACCTGACACTCTACTTATGGATGTCACCACTTTAGAATCACGACCAGTTATAGATGTGCACTCTGCTGCCCTTTAACTTAAAAGAACATGCTTACAAATGTGCAGGTTCAGCACAAGTCCTCTCTGGCTCTGAGTTTCCAGCAGTCTCAATGTGGCCGAGATATCTCTGGCATTGAGCCTAGATGCTGACTGGCAATCACCCTAGGATTCATTCTAATCGGTCTCCGTCTCCCAATCATAACGTTGTCTACAACTTACCGATGTTTGACCATCCTAAGCATCTTCAGTGACTTGATTTAGGTTGCAACCAATTCTGCACTATGGGAGACAAGTACAAGTAATTAATAACCTTCCTGGACTTTCAGATGATCTCCACCAGCAATTCATCTTCAATCACTTCTCCCAGGTCTCACCTAGATGTTCTTTCCTTGCCTCATTCTTATCTTGTCACCTACTCTTCTGATTTTGTGAAGTTGAACGTGCATTAACCATATTTTCAGTATCTTGCTCTACCCCAGGTCAATAAGCAAGCCCAGATACTACCTCCACCATATGTATCTGTAACAGACCAAGATATCAGGCATGGAAATTACTTAAGTCTCACCCTTGAAGAGTTCCAGGAATAACCACACAGATTTTCCACACAACTCCCACCCAGTCTGTAGACAGGCCACATCTGCAGCTGATCAGATCAGATATTCTCAAGACTGAACATCACCAAGAGCCTTTACTGGTCCAGCCATGTTGACACCACAGCCAAGAAAGCTTGCACGTGCCTCAACTTGCTCAGCGGGCTAAAGGAATTTGGCATGTCTCCTTTTACCCTCACCGATTTTTATTGATAAACCATAGGAAGCGTCCTTTCTGGATGCATCACAGCCTGGTGTGGCAGCGGCTCTGCCTATGCCCACCAGAGAGCTGTGGATGCCACTCAGCATGTCACAGAAATCAAATTCCCCTCCGTGGACTCTGTCTCAGTCCACTTTCCTATCTTCTGTAAACAATATGTCAACCCAGAAATCAGCCACTTTACAGAAAGAGATAGATGCTGTAAAATTGTACGTTCTTTTTTACAAACAATATGAACTAGCTGTTTTTCTCCACTGCATTGGCTAGAATTCAATAGGACGTCACTCACTGTGCACACTAAGTTTAGAAAAGATACCCGATATTGCTGGTTCATTTATTACCAAAAGTTACTAATTGGGACATAATAAACTATCTATTAACCTGCTTTAATAACTCAGTGAATTTAGTAGTAGGCAGCCATCGATCCCAGGGGACCATGGGTTTGTGTCCCTGGTGGACTGTGTCCTCTCCAGGGTACAAGCCTGGGTGGGAAGATTTGAAGAACTGGCTGTTACCCATGCAGCGGGTTCCCATCTCCACGTCACTGATGTAGCCCAAGGGAAGGGTAAGCGCCGATACAGCCTGGCACCTGTGTCGTCGCAGAGGTTGCCGGAGTGAAGTTGAAAACAACATCAAACTGCCTAGGAACCCCGGCTCCGGATTTGTTCCTCGAGATTTACTCCTGAAGCATTTCCCATGGGTGGGTA
Source organism: Hypanus sabinus (assembly GCF_030144855.1). Taxonomy (NCBI): domain Eukaryota; kingdom Metazoa; phylum Chordata; class Chondrichthyes; order Myliobatiformes; family Dasyatidae; genus Hypanus; species Hypanus sabinus. The sequence continues at coordinate 50,291,314 of NC_082722.1, forward strand.
TGGCCGCAAGGCAGTGGAGGTTTAAAATCAAAGTTTACCTTCTCCTAGGCAGTCTGGTTTTGAGGTGCCAGTGGTCCGCCTTGGCCCCTTCTCTGGTCAGTACTGTGAATCGGTTCCGCTAGGCCTAGTAGCTAAGCCCCATGTGAAGGCCAAGAGCTGGTTATCACAGGCTGTTAGAGTTGCATGCCATTTCGAGCACTTTATAGGTCGTGGGAGCTTATCCCCACTACCACCCCCGGCTATGACAACCTCAGGAACCACAGTGAGTCTGTCTAATTATAACTGACAAGTACAGATGAGATAGATTAAAGTTTTGAAGCATCATCCATGCTGAATTCACTGATCATGGTTGGAATAACATTTACCTCACTGGCTCTGGATTACAAAAGGAAAAGTTTCACATATGTACAAGCCATCTTGTCTGGAAATGGTTAAGTGAGCCTTGGGGAGGCAGAGAAGTATTGTAATGGTGTTTGTAAACAAGCAGCCTTCTAACCTTCACTACTAAGAGCAAAACATGATGGGCTGCCATATGGTAAATTTGTAGAGGCTGGCCAACGAATGTGAGGCATTAACCTAATTCATTGCCTTCGGGGAGGAGAGGTGAAAATATAAACAGTTGTGAAAACAGTCAACAAATCATACAGTGTAATACCTCTGCAAAAGAAAAATATAAATAAGTAAAAGTAAATAATGACCATTAGAATATGTGTTCATGAAATTACCCCAGTCAATATGTTCATGATTAAAGTACAGTTTTTGAACATCCCAATAACCAGAGTTACTGCATTTCTACCTCAGAAACAGAACCTGGCATAACATACTTCTATTTTCTTCCTATTTCTATTACTTTGATTTTTCATTCTTGTTTAGACTGAAACAAGAATGACATAGCTGAACAGAATCCTAAGGCTTTCTCATGTTTTCTCATGTCATATTCCTTATCTTTAAGAAATATTTATATTGTTTTTTTCCTTCATAAATACAGTAATGTCTGATTGTCCTTTGAGAAAAATATATTTAAAAAGCAGAACTACTGAATCATAAGTAATTAAGTATCAATTCAATCACTGCTAAATGATGTGTTCATTCTGGTTAGGAAAGATTTATTCAAGATCTCCTGCGTCCCTGCCCCTCAATTACAAGTAAAAGTGCTAATTAGATGGACTAATTAGGGGAATATAAAAATTCCCCAGAGAGCAAGGTCTCAATTACACACAGCATGCCACAGTCTAATTTTCCTGTTGGATTCTCCCTTAATTAACAGAGCACATACTGTCAAGGGAACAGAACTGTACGCATTTTTGTGAACTATCTCCTACTTACTGATGCACCATCAATAACTCTCTCTGAGACGTAAAGGCGAGATATCGGCTTTTATTGACTGGAAGAAGGAACAAGCAGTAGTTGACCACCATACTACATCCTGGAGACAGAGAGGCCGGGCTCAGACCTCAATCGCCTTTATACAGGGGTCTGTGGGAGGAGCCACAGGAGCAGTCAGCAGGGAGCGTGTCCAGACAGGTATATGTAGTTCACCACACTTACAAGAATCTGGCATTGTATCATCTCACAAAAAAAAGCTTCTCAAAAATGCACATAAAATATATACATAAGTCAGAAAATGATTTGGGCAATAGAGTTGCAATTATAAACAGGTATCAGTTGTTGCTTGGTTGGAGTCCGAGTCAGAAGGTATCTCCCCAGTGATTTGAGCTAAGCTCAAACAGTGCAGCTTTGAGGGAGTTAAGCACTGTTGGAGGTGTAATTTTTTAAATGAGATGTAGAAAATTAAGGCATGGGAGTTATTCCCAGCCTCCTGGGAATTAGATATCTCTCCATCACCATTAAATAAATAAGCAAGAGTAATTAAATGACAAAGAGATGGGTTGTGTAGGGGGAGAATGGATTGTAAAGAGATTAGTGAATAAAGAAAGCTTAAGAAAAGGGAGGAAAAGAATAAGCAAATAATACAATCACAACAAAATAACTGAATGCTAGCAATGTGAATTGCAAATTTTGGAAAAGCATGGGGTCATGTTTTCAATCTGAACGACAGAGATTACCCCTCCATATTTGATTTCCACCAGGTAGAAGAGATGACATTGGGAAAAAAAGTAAAGGAAAATTATTTCTTTGCCTGGAAAGATCACAATTGCCTAGAAAATGGGAAGAGGAAAGGGAGGTATATTTCATGGGTACAAATCATTAACACTAGAGATTCTGCAGATGGTGGAAATTCAGAGCAACACACACAAAATGCTGGAGGAACTCAGCAAGTCAGGCCGCATCTATGGAGAGGAATAAACAGTCAACCTTTTGGACACAGGGCCAGTGCAGTAATGATGCACTGAGAGTGGAGGCTGGGTGGGGTGGAATGTAAGAACAAGGATGATCCAATAGGAATTCTGTCTGGGAGGAGAGTGTGGTGACAAGTGTCAGGAATGGAAATGGCATAGCTTAGGCCCTAACCTGGGAGTACACGGTTGAATACAAAGGAAGTTGTTTTGGAAGCACAGTGTGGAATATATTGTCAAAACATCTGTACAGCAGAGCTGGGGAAATGGAAAGAATGGAGCTCTAGTGGGTAGTAGAGTTAGAGGACCTAAGGTTACTAAGTGCCCTAAGGTAAGAGACCATCCTGTTCTTTGAAATAAATGTAGAGAACTTGATGAAGGCAAGGGAAATGTTGAAGAGAAGATCATAAGACATACTGTAGGAGCAGACCTAGGCCATTCAGCCCATTGAGACATACTGTATGAGCAGGCCTAGGCCATTCAGCCCATTGAGACATACTGTACGAGCAGACCTAGACCATTCAGCCCATTGAGACATACTGTATGAGCAGATGGGCTATTCAGCCCATTGAGTCTGCTCCCCATTTAATCATAGCTGATGTATTTTCATTCTCAACCCCCATTCTCTTGCTTTAGAGTTATAGAGTACAGCACAGAAACTGGGTCTTCAGCCCATCTAGTTCATGCTGAAGCCATTAAAATTGCCTACACCCATCCACGTACACTGGGACCACAGCCCTCCAGACCCCTACCATCCATGTACCTTTCCAAACCTCTCAAACATTGACATTGAGCTTGCATGCACTACTAGTGCTGGTAGCTCATTCCACACTCTCATGACTCTGAGTGAAGAAGTTTCCCCTCATGTGCCCCTTAAACATTTCTCCATTCACACTTAAGCCATGACCTCTAGTTGTAGTCCCACCAACCTTGGTGGAAAAGCCTGCTTGCATTTACCCTACCTATACCCTTCATAATTTTTGTGTACCTCAATCTCTCCTCAATCTTCTATGTTCTAATGAATACAGTCCTAGCCTGTTCCATTTTTCCTTATAACTCAGGACATCCAGACCCAGCATCATCCTTGTAAATTTTCTTTGTACTATTTCAACCTTGTTTACATCTCTCCTGGTGGTAGGTGTCCAAAACAGCACATAGGGTGTAAAGGAGAGGTGTGGGTGGATATTGGATCACTGGAAAACAATGCTCGAGAGCTAGTAATGGAGGACAATGAAATAGATGAACTGAATAAGTATTTTGCATCAGCCATCATGGTGTAAGACAGTAGCAGTATGGTGGAAGTTCCAGGTGTCAGGGGACATGAGGTGGGTGAAGTGAACACAACTAGAGAGAAGGCTCTTGGGAAACTGAAAGGTCTGAAAGTAGATAAGTCACCTGGACCAGATGGTGTACACTCCAGAGTTCTGAAAGAGGTGTCTGAAGAGATTGTGGAGACATTAGCAATGATCCTTCAAGAATCACTAGATTCTGGAAGACTGGAAAATTGCAGATGTTATTCCACTCTTCAAGAAGGGAGAGAGGCAGGAGAAAGGAAATTATAGGCCAATTAGTCTGACCTTGGTACTTGGGAAGACGTTGGAGTTGATTATCAACGGTGAGGTCTCAGTGTACTAGGAGGGACATGATAAAATAGGCTGTAGTCAGCATGGTTTCCTCAAGGGAAAATCTTGCCTGACAAATCTGTTAGAATTCTTTGAAGAAATAACAAGCAAGATAGACAAAGGAGAATTGGTTGATGTGGTGTACTTGGATTTTTAGAAGGCCTTTGACAAGGTGCCACTCATGAGGTTGCTTAACAAGCTACGAGACCAGGGTATTACAAGAAAGTTTCCAGAATGAATAAAGGAGTTGCTGATTGACTGGAAGCAAAGACTAGGAATAAAGCGATCCTTTTCTGGCTGTCTACAGGTGACTAGTGGTTTTCCACAGGGGTCTGTGTTGGGATGATTCTTTTTATGTTGTATGTCAATGATTTGGAATTGATGGTTTTGTTGCAAAGTTTGCAGATGAAATGAAGATAGATTAAGGGTCAAGTCGTTTTGAGGAAGCAGGGAGGCTACAGAAGGACTTAGACAGATTAGGAGAATGGGCAAAAAATGGCAGATGGAATACAGTGTCAGGAAATGTCAGGAACTTTAGTAGAAGAAATGAAAGGGTTGACTATTTTCTAAATGGAGAGTAAATACAAAAATCTGAGGTGACAGATATTTTGGAGACCTTGCAACACACACAAAATGCTGAAGGAACTCAGCAGGCCAGGCAGCAGCTATGAAAAACTATGAAAAACTATGAAAAACAGTACAGTCAACATTTCCAGCCAAAACCCTTCAGCAGGACTGGAGAAAAAAGCTGAGGAGTAGATTTGAAAGGTTGGGGGGGGGGGATGGGAAAGAGAAACGCCAGGAAATGGGTGAAACTTGGAGGGGGAGGGATTGAGAGAAGGGGATGACATTTTTACAAGCAGCAGGGTGGGATGAGATGTAGCCCAGGTAGCTATGAGAGTCCGTAGGTTTATGATAGACATTGGTGGATATGCCATCTCCAGTGAGATCGAGAAAGGGAAGGGAAGTGTCAGAAATGGATCAAGTGAATTTGAGGGACGGGTGGAAGTTGGAGGCAAAGTGGATGAAATTGACAAGTTCAACAGGAAGCAGCACCAATGCAGTCATCGATGTAGCACAGGAAAAGTGCGGGACGGTCACCAGTGTAGGCTTGCAACATAGACTGTTCCACGTAGCCGACAAACAAGCAGGCATAGCTGGGACCCAAAGCTAGGTCTTTGGAGACCTTGTGCCAGATTCCCTAATGGTTAATTTGCACGTTGAGACAGTGGCAAGGAAGGCAAATGCAATGCTAGCATTCGTTTCAAGAGGACTAGAATACTGTATAAAAGCAAGGATGTAATGTTGAAACTTTATAAAGCACTGGTGAGGTCTCACTTGGAGTATTGTGAACAGTTTTGGGCCCCCTATCTTCGAAAGAATGTGCTGAAACTGGAGAGGGTTCAAAGGAGGGTCACGAAAATGATTCCAGGATTGAACAGCTTGTCATATGGAGAGTTCTGCAATTCTGGGCCTGTATTCACAAGAATTCAGAATAATGAGGGGTGATCTCATTGAAACCTATTGAGTGGTGAAAGAGCTTGATAGAGTGGATGTGGAGAGAATGTTTCCTCTGGTGGGAGAGTCTAAGACCGGAAGACACAGCCTCAGAATGGAGATGAGGAGGAACTTCTTTAGCCGGAGAGTGAGGGATCTGTGGAATTCTTTGCCATAGGCAGCTGTGGAGGCCAAGTCTTTATGTAGATTTAATGCAGAGGTTGATAGATTCTTGATTGGCTAGGGCCTGAAGAGATATGGGGGGAGGGCAGCAGGCTGGGGCTGAGAGGAAAATTGGATCATCCATCTTGTAATGGTGGAGAAGACTTGATGGGCCAAATGGCCTAATTCTGCTCCTATATCTTATGATCTTATGGTCTTACAATATTCCAAATTAGGCTTCACCAATGCCCTATACAACTTCAACATAACATTCCATTTCCTCTACTCGATACATTGATTTATGAAGGCCAATGCACCAAAATCTTTTTTTTTGACAAACCTATCTAAATACGATGCCACTTTCAATGAAAAATGGACCTGTATCCCCTGAAGCCTTTGTTCTACCACAGTCCTCAGGGTCCTACCATTCAATGTGTAAGACCCACCCTGGTTGATCCTACCGAAGTACAAAACCTCACACTTGTCCATCTGCCATTTTTCCAGCTGATGCCGATCCCTCTGTATGCCATGATAGGCTTCCTCAACGTCTTGGTGTCATCTGCAAATTTGCTGATCCAGTTAACCACATTATCATCCAGATCATTGATATAGATGACAAACAACAACAGACCCAGCAACGATCCTTGCAGCACTTCACTATTCACAGGCCTCCAGTCAGAGAGGCACCCATCAGCTAGCACTCTCTGGCTTCTCCCACAAAGCCAATGTCAAATTCAATTTACTACCTCATCTTCAATACCAAATGACTGAACCTTCTTGACCAAACTCTCATGCAGGACTTTGTCAAATGTAGACAGCATCTACTGCCTTGCCTTCATCCATTTTTCTGGTAACTTCCTTGAAAAGCACACAAGATTGGTTAGACATGACCTACCATGTACAAAGCCATGCTGACTATCCCTAACCAGTCCCTGCCTATCCAAATACTTATATATCCAGAATAACTTTTTCACAACTGATATCAGACTCACTGGTCTATGATTTCCTGGTTTATGTTAAGAGACTTTTTTAAATAGTGGAACAACATTGGCTATCCTCCAGTCCTTCGGTACCTCTCCTGTCACTAAAGATGATTTAAATATCTCTGCTAGGACCCCAGCAATTTTTGAACTTGCCTCCCATAGGGTCTGAGATAACCCCTTGTCAGGAATTATCCACCCTGATTTGCTTCAGAGTAGCAAACATCTCCTCCTCTGTAATCAGTACAGGGTCTGTGGAGTCGATGCTGCTTTGCCTCACTGCTACAGACTCTGTGTCCAGGTCCTGAGTAAATACAGATGCAAAAAAAAATTAAGATCTTCCCTCATCTGTTTTGGTTCCACACAATTCTGGTCTTCCAGAGGACGAATTTTGTCCCTTCCAATTCTTTTGCTCTTAACATATCTGCAGAATCCCTTAGGATTTCATGCTTTCTTTTAGCCCACCTGATTTCCTTCTTAAGTGTTCTCTTGCATTTCTAGTACTCCACAAGTACCTTATTTGTTCCTACCTGCCTTTCCTATTTTTTCTTAACCAGGGCCTCAATATCTCTTAAAAGTCAAGGTTCCCTATGCTTGTTATCTTTAACTTTTATTCTGCCAGTTCAGGTGCAAACCAACTCTTCTGTACAGGTCCCGTTTTCCCTGAAATAGAGCCCAATGATCCAAAAATCTTATACCCTCCCTCCTACACCAACTTCTTAGCCACATGTTAATTGTATAATCTCCCGAGTTCTGGCCTCAGTAGCACGTGACACAGGTAGTGATCCTGGGATCACAGCCCTAGAGGTCCTTCTCTTTAACTTAGCATCTAACTCCTTGAACTCCCTATGCAGAACCTTGTCACTCACTGTACCCATGTCATTGGTACCTACATGGGCCACGACCCCTGGATGTTCACCCTCCTACTTGAGAATGCTGAGGACTTGATCCAATATGTCCCAGACCCTGGAAGCTGGGAGGCAACATACCATCCAGGAAATCTCATTCTCACCCACAGAACCTCTTTTCTTTTTCCCTACCTAATGAATCCCTTATCAGAACAGTGCATCTCTTCTCCCCACTTCATAACTGAGTCACAGAGCCAGGCTCAGTGCCAGAGACCTGACCACTCTGACTTTCCTCTGTTAGGTCATTCCCCCCAACACTATCCAAAGTTATATACCTGCTGTTGAAGCAGATGGCCACAGGGGTACTCTGTACTGGCTCTTTAACACCTTTGCCCTTCCTGACTGTCACTGAGTTTCCTGCATCGAGTCCCTTGGGTGTAACTGCCTCTCTATATGTCCTATCTATCACCCCCTCAGCCTCCCAAATGATCTGGAGTTCATCCTGTTCCAGCTCCAACTCCTTAACGCTGCATCTGGATGCCCTTCTCCTAATTGCAGTCATCAGGGACACTGGAGATCTCCCTGCTTTCTCACACCCCGCAAGAGGAGCATTCAGCTATCCTGCCTGGCATTACTACTGCCCTAACTGAGTAGATGTAAAGAGGGGAGGGAAAAGAAAACTTTACCTAGAGCTTTTCTATACTTTTTTTGCCTGCTCTAACTGAAGCTTTGAAGAGCTAAAGCCTCAAGATCACCTCTCTGACCCTGTCCACTCCACCAATAGCCACTGTGCTTTTCCTGCCCTCCTTTAACTTGCTCTTGCTAATCAATTCCAAACGTCAAATGCTCACCAGTCAGCCAATATTCTACCCATGTTAGTACCTTCCCTGTAACACCACGGGCTCCTATCCTGCTCAGCAGCCTCATGTGCTGCACCTTGTCAAAGACCTTCTAAAAATCTAAGTAAGCAACATTCACTTCTTTGTCTACCCTGCCACTTATTTCCTGAAAGAACTCCAATAGATTCATCAGGGAAGACTTCCCCTTAATGGAATCATGCTGACATCGGCCTGTTTATCATGAGTCTTTATGTACCCCGAAACCTCATCATGAATAAAAGACTTTTAACATCTTGCCAACCACTGAAGTCGGGCTAACTGGCTTATAATTTCCTGTCTTTTGCTTCCCTCCCTTCTTGGAAAGTGGAGTGACAGTTGTAATATTCCTTGGAACTATGAAGCAGATGAGATGAATCATGAGATGAGCCGGTTAAAAGTGAGTTCAGGGTGAAAATTGGCAGCAAAGGGTTAAAATCTCCTGGTTCAAAGAGAGAGCAGGAAGCAGCATCTTTACAATCAAAAGCTTCAGCACTGCCTCCCAGACCCTGGGGGGCTTCTGTGTGACAGTCTTGAACTCCTCTGCACTTCACTGAATAATGCCAACAGCAATTCTGAACAGTGAATCTCACTACTCACCTGCCCACACATTCACACTCTGTATACTTGCAGCCAGGAGGTCCCATTTAAAATGCCATTGTAATGTTCGCACTACTTCTGTCCAGAAATGTTAATTATGAAATACTAGAGCTAGGTATAAAGGACACAAGAAGCTAATCCAAAGAGCCTAGATAATATTTCAGAGCGGATCACCATTCATTGGTATCCTATCATTCTGGCAGAGACACCATCAGACACAGAACAGACATCCTAATATAAGCACTGCAATTCATCGTTGACTTGATATCATTGACATTTTGACATTTAAATAGAATTATTATTAACCATAGATTTAAATTCCAAAATCAGATTGAATGTTCGTGAAAATGGAACCAAATAATACGATTGAAATCTATTCAAAGGCAGTTGGCTCACAGGTGACCTAGGAAGGAGCCTTCATTTGGTGGGTGAGTGCATGGGATAAGGACCGGACAATCCTCCAACAATGCCACTACTATGCATGATTCTGGAAGGAGAGACACAGGTACGTCCACTCTGCATAAAATTAATTTGTGCATTAGATTTATCATTCTATACAATTAAAGCCCAAAATGTCAGAGTTTGCACTCAGTGTTTACTAAGTGCTACAAAAATTCCTGTGCCCTTTGCTCAAGGATGATCACAGAAGATCGTTTATATCTCTGTTAGAGGTTTATCTCTTTCTGTTCTTCCTTAAGAAGTCCCCTTCCATCAGAGATACTTCTAAATGAAATGAAAATAATTCATTTTGCTTATAAGAAATCAGCCCATATCCGTTGTGAAGATTCCTGGGTTTAACTCAGTCATCTTAGGGCAGTTTACACATCCCATGATTGAGACGAACACTGAACATTAGGGCAATTTGATCTGTAATTGCTTCATAAGTTTACAGTGTGTGTTTGAACATTTCCCGTGTTATTTTTTTCATCATTGGCTCAATCACTGATGCATTCAGCTCATTCTCTCATAGAAACATAGAAAATAGGTGCAGAAGTAGGCCATTCGGCCCTTCGAGCCTGCACCACCATTCAGTATGATCATGGCTGATCATCCAACTCAGAACCCTGTACCTGCTTTCTCTCCATACCCCCTGATCCGTTTAGCCACAAGGGCCATATCTAACTTCCTCTTAAATATAGCCAATGAACTGGCCTCAACTGTTTCCTGTGGCACAGAATTCCACAGATTCACCACTCTCTGTGTGAAGAAGTTTTTCCTCATCTCGGTCCTAAAAGGCCTCCCCTTTATCCTTAAACTGTGACCCCTCGTTCTGGACTTCCCCAACATTGGAAACAATCTTCCTGCATCTAGCCTGTCCAATCCCTTTAGAATTTTATGCGTTTCAATAGGATCCCCCCTCAATCTTCTAAATTCTAGTGAGTATAAGCCTAGTCGATCTAGTCTTTCTTCATATGAAAGTCCTGCCATCCCAGAAATCAATCTGGTGAACCTTCTCTGTACTCCCTCTATGGCAAGAATGTCTTTCCTCAGATTAGGGGACCAAAACTGCACACAATATTCTAGGTGCGGCTCACCAAGGCCTTGTACAACTGCAGTAGAAACTCCCTGCTCCTGTACTCAAATCCTTTTGCTATGAATGCCAACATACCATTTGCCTTTTTCACCACCTGCTGTGCCTGCATGCCCACCTTCAATGACTGGTGTACAATGACACCCAGGTCTCGTTGCATCTCCCCTTTTCTTAATCGGCCACCATTCAGATAATAATATGTTTTCCTGTTCTTGCAACCAAAGTGGATAACCTCACATGTATCCACATTAAATTGCATCTGCCATGAATTTGCCCACTCACCTAACCTATCCAAGTCACCCTGCATCCTCTTAGCATCCTCCTCACCGCCGCCCAGCTTCATGTCATCCGCAAACTTGGAGATGCTGCATTTAATTCCCTCGTCTAAATCATTAATATATATTGTAAACAACTGGGGTCCCAGCACTGAGCCTTGTCGCTGCCTGCCATTCTGAAAAGGTCCCATTTACTCCCACTCTTTGCTTCCTGTCTGCCAACCAATTCTCTATCCACATCAATACCATACCCCCAATACCATGTGCTTTAAGTTTGCACACTAATCTCCTGTGTGGGAACTTGTCAAAAGCCTTTTGAAAATCTAAATATACCACATCCACTGGCTCTCCCCTATCCACTCTACTAGTTACATCTTCAAAAAATTCTATAAGATTCGTCAGACATGATTTTCCTTTCACAAATCCATGCTGACTTCGTCCGATGATTTCACCTCTTTTCAAATGTGCTGTTATCACATCTTTGATAACCGACTCTAGCATTTTCCCCACCACCGATGTCAGACAGATGGCTCATTTATTATCAATCCAAAAATAGTTGAAGGAAACTTTACTGGGGAATCAAGGTTCTCCTGGATGTAATAGAATATATCAGAATGTAATTTATAAAAACAATTTTTTAAACTATTCTGAAGACTTAATGCTACTGAATAGAACAAAAGACTGGTAGACTGGGAGTGAGGAGCTTAAAGGGTTCTATTTATGAAGGGTTTTCTGATTTATGTTGTGAAATAGAAATTACAAGTACCTATCTCCACACAGAAAGCAAAGATGGTTTGAATTTAAAAACTGAAAGTAAAGGCACCAATGCAGATTTCAAAAAAGTTGAGAATACTGAGGGAGAAAGCATGTAAATCCAAGGAAGTGATATTAAATGCAGAACCCACACACCCAGAGCTTCTCTGTGCTTAGTCAAAGGCGTTTAATACTAATCACTGAAGCACAACTGAGCTGCTTGGTTTCTCTCTCTCTCAACTCTTTTGCAGTGTTGTTAATGGTTGACTTTAGACCATTTGCCACTGTAACACCAAGGATACCTACAGAAATGTTAAGCAGTAAGGAACTTGAAATAATTGTGTGATAATTGTGTGATAATAGGCAGGGTCTTTACCCTGCCTATTTTATAGTGAGCAATAATTAATCATCCTTTTGGCCTAATGTTATAGAGATTTTTCAAACATAATACAAAACTTTTTCACTCATTGTTTCCTGGATAGAAATTGAGATTAATATTTGGAATGTACTAGAGTATTGACTCTTAATTCAGCTAAGGATGAGCTTGCATTTATGTTAGAGATACTCTCAATGTCTGGACATCCCAAATATTTTGGAGCTAATAGAGTATATTTTAAATGAAATGTAGAAAACCTGACAGCCAACTTGTACACAGAAAGGTTCCAGATAGAGATATTAATCCCTATTGTTCAAGATTTTAGTAGATGAAGAAAATAATGATGGAATTGTAAATGGTCTACATACTCTACACTGAGTAGTTCTACACATATATTTATTTTTTGAGGTGAACGTAATGAGTTTCAGTGAGCTAATATTGTTTTTCTTGGATCTACATCATCATTAGTACCTCCTTGCAAACTGAAGATACAGATGACTGCAGATGCTGGAATTCCATAAAAAACTCTGGAGAAACTCAGCAGTGCAGGCATCAATTATAGAGGGAAATGAACAGTCAATATCGCAGGTCCGGATAAGGAGTCTTGACCCCAAAACGTCAACTGTTCAATTCCTTCCATAGATGCTGCCTAAACTATGAATTCCTCCAGTGTGTTCCACTTTTTTTTTACAAGAATCCACCTCTTATTTTCCTGAATTGGTAGTTAACAAGTATATTAAAGTTATCTGCTAACAATCAGTTCCTTTAACTTTCTTCCTACTAGGAAAAAGCAGCTTTCTGCCACCTCCCTACCCATCCCTTCCCACCCTCTTCACAGCTGCCCCATTAACATTAATAGCACAATAGTGTATGGAACAAGAGACAAGCAGACCTGGTCATAGTTCAATCATGGCCTTGGAAGCTGAAAACTTAGTATACTGCTTCACTGTTTTCCATTTACTGAGCTTCAGTCAGTTCATAGTCATCACTGAGAAATAGCAGAAATCTAACCTCTTTAAAAATGTTATATCCTATTATATTGAATTGAATTGACTTTATTACTTACATCCTTCATATACATGAGGAGTAAAAATCTTTACGCTACATCTCCATCTAAATATGCAATGTGCAATTATAGTAATTTATTATAAATATTATGTAGAACAGGATAGTCAATATAACATAGAAATACAGTTGTGTCAGCATGAATTAAGCAGCCCGATGGTCTGGCGGAAGAAGCTGTCCCGGAGCCTGTTGATCCAGGCTTTTATGCTGAGGTACTGTTTCCCGGATGGTAGCAGCTGGAACGGTTTGTGATTGGGGTGACTCAGGTCTCCAATGATCCTTCGGGCCCTTTTTACACACCTGTCTCTGTAAATGTCCTGTGTAGTGGGAATAGTAACTTCCCTGTGAATAGAGGGAAGTCCACATCTACTGATGCGCTGGGCTGTCCGCACCACTCTCTGCGATTGAGGGGAGTACAGTTCCCATACCAGGTAATGATGCAGCCAGTCAGGATGCTCTCACTTGTGCCCCTATAGAACATTCTTAGAATTTGGGGGGGCTGTATCAAACTTCTTTAACCGTCTGAGGTAAAAGAGGCACTCTTGCACCTTTTTCACCACACATTTGGTACGTACAGACCATGTGAGTTCCTCAGGACGTTTATGCTGAGGAACTTTAAGTTCTTCATCCTCTCAACTCCAGATCCATTGATGTCTATAGCGGTTAGCCTGACTCCATTCCTCCTGTAGTCCACAACGGGCTCCTTTGTTTTACCATAAAGCAATATGTGTAGTAAACTACATATACCTGTCTGGACACGCCCCTCTGCTGACTGTTCCTGTGGCTCCTCCCACAGACCCCTGTATAAAGGCGATTGGAGGCACTGCTCCTCCCTCAGTCTCCAGGATGTTGTGTGGTGGTCTCTTGCTGCTAATAAAAGCCTATCGTTCGCCTCCTGTCTCCAAGAGTTATTGATGGTGCATCAATATGTAAGCCTATTTTTGTATCAAAAATCTTCCTACACTGTTATTTAACCACTGTAGTTTAACAATAAAGATTATGTTACTGTCATTGCATTGAATGATATAGAAGACAAACCAATATGTCAGCTTTTTTGTTTTGGCTCAGGGAATGTAATAAAAATACATTTTGTTTAATTATTTAGTAGTGTGCAGTGCTAGACCCATGGGGGAATAGTATGATGTGAGGCACTAAGATATTGTGCGCTCTGAAGAGCTGTTAAAGTTGAGGTCCTGGTCTGAGAACTGACCCATAGCATCATCAAGGATGGGACATGGAGGCAGAGTGGTTAAGTTACTAAACCAACAACTAGGACTGTGATGAAATAGCAGAATCGACCTCATGTGCTGGATAGCCTGATTCTACTCCCTGTTTCTTATTGTCTGAACCATTGATCCAGAAGCATAGTTTGATACACATGACAGAATCTGGGAAATGTAAACGCCAATAATTAAATAAATCTAGAATTTTAAGGAAAAGTGTAATAGTATCCACGGAATTACCAGAGTGTCCTTCAAAGCTCCAACTGGTCCACTAACATCCACAAGGGAAGAAAGTCTGGAGAAAAAATGCTAACTGCTGCAAGGACTCAGCAGGTCAGGCAGCATCTGAGGAGGCAAAAAGAATGAACATGAAGAGAAGAGATAGCCGTTGTAATGAGGTAAGAAGGAGGGGTGGGATGGGGGCTGGTAGGGGATGGGTTGAGCAGGGTAAGAAGGGGATTGATGGAACCAGGTGTGGAAGGATTTGGAGTTGGGAGGTGGTGGCTTGTTGGTGATTAATGATAATAATTATGAGTAATAACTATTATTAGAGGCAAAGAAGGGAAAGAAAAAATGATGCTGATGGAGCCAAGTGGGGAAGAGAAGGATAGAGGCAGAAACAGAGACTAGAAGGTGGTATCCCAATTTCCCTCAGGATCAATAAAGTATGTCTGTCTAAGTGGAGAAAGAGGCTGCAGGTTCTAGATATTGATAAGTAAGGAATGTGATAAGTTGAACCAGACAGTGGGTAATGATGGGCAGATAGATTGTGTGGGGAGGGGGCAGGAAAACCAGAAGGAATAGTGTGTGGGTGACCGGCAGATGGAACCAGGTGAAGTGCGGAACAAGGCTGAGCGATGGGTTCTGGGGGTTGGGGAGGGGAGGAGAAGGGAACCAGAAGTATTGAGAAAGGAGTACTAGGTGTATGGTTTACCAAGAATATAGAATACTTAATGCTCTTCCCATAGCGTTAGAACATAGAACATAGAATATAGAAAACCTACAGCACAATACAGGCCCTTTGGCCCACAAAGCTGTGCCACATGTACTTTAGGAATTACCTAGGGTTACCCATAGCCCTCTATTTCTCTAAGCTGCATGTACCTATCCAGGAGTCTCTTAAAAGACCCTATTGTAACAGCCTCCACCACCATCACTGGCAGCCCATTCCACGCAGTCACCACCCTCTGCATAAAAAATTTACCCCGATATCTCCTCTGTACCTACTTCCCAGCACCTTAAACCTGTGTCCTTTTGTGGCCACCATATCAGCCCTGGGAAAAAAGCCTCTGACTATACACACGGTCAACGCTTCTCATCATCTTGCACACCTCTGTCAGGTCACCTCTCATCCTCCGTCAAGGAGAAAAGGCAGAGTTCACTCAACCTATTCTCATAGGCATGCTCCCCAGTCCAGGCAACATCCTTGAAAATCTCCTCTGCATCCTTCCTATGGCTTCCACATCTTTCCTGCAGTGAAGTGACCAGAACTGAGCACAGCACTCCAAGTGGAGTCTGACCAGGGTCCTATAAAACTGTAACATTACCTCTCAGCTCTTAAAGTCAATCCCACAGTTGATGAAGGCCAATGCACCATATGACTTCTTAACTACACAGTCAACCTGCACAGCAACTTTGAGTGTCCTATGGACTTGGACCCCAAGGTCCTTCTGATCCTCCACACAGCCAAGAGTCTTCCCATTAATGCTATATTCTGCCATCATATTTGACCTACCAAAATGAACTATCTCACACTTACCTGGGTTGAATTCCATCTGCCACTACTCCGCCCAGTTTTGCATCCTATCGATGTCCCACTGTAACCTCTGACAGCCCTCCACACTATCCACAACACCCCCCAACTTTTGTGTCATCAGGAAATTTACTAACCTTTCCCTCCACTTCCTCATCTGGGTCACTTATAAAAACCAAGAAGAGAAGTGTTCCCAGAACAGATCCCTGAGGCACACCGCTGATCACCATGCAGAATATGACCCATCTACAACCACTCTTTGCCTTCTGTGGGAAAGCCAATTCTGGATCCACAAAGCAAGGTCCCCTTGGATCCCATGCCTCCTTACTTACTCAATAAGCCTTGCATCGGTACCTTGTCAAATGCCTTGCTGAAATCCATATACGCTACATCTACTGCTCTTCCTTCATCAATGTGTTTAGTCACATCCTCAATAAACTCAATCTGGCTCGTAAGGTACGAACTGCCTTTGACAAAGCCATGCTGACTATTCCTAATCATATTATGCCTCTCCAAATGTTCATAAATTCTGCCTTTCAGGATCTTTTCCATCAACTTATCAACCACTGAAGTAAGACTCACTGGGCTATAATTTCCTGGGCTATCTCTACTCCCTTTCTTGAATAAGGGAACAACGTCTGCAACCCTCCAGGCCTCCAGGACCTCTCCCGTCCCCATTGTCAGAGGATCAGGAATTTCCTCCCTCATCTCCCACAGTAGCCTGGGCTACATTGCATCCAGTCCCGGCAACTTTTCCAACGTGATGCTTTCCAAAAGCTCCACCACATCCTCTTTCTTAATGTCCATATGCTCAAGCTTTTCAGTCCACTGTAAATCATCCATACAATCACCAAGGTCCCTTTCCATAGTGAATACTGAAGCAAAGTATTCATTAAGTATCTCCGCTATCTCCTCCAGTTCCTTACACACTTTTCCACTATCACATTTGATTGGTCCTATTCTCTCACGTCTTATCCTCTTGCTCTTCACATACTTGTAGAATGCCTTGGGGTTTTCCTTAATCCTGCTCGTCAAGGTCTTCTCATGGCCCATTCTGGCTGTCCTAATTTCATTCTTTTTTTTTTTTTAATAATTTTTTATTGCATTTTTAAATGATTACAAAGTATGAAAAAACAATGTATATAACCCATACCCCCTCCCCTTAACCCCTCCCCCCTAACTGCCCCATAGAAAAAAAAAAGAAAGAAAGAAAGAAAGAAAGAATGCCTGGTGGTTGGAAGATCTCCACATGCTCCATGGAGTTCGTAATAATTTTAATATGTATATTTATTTCTTTCCCCTAATAACCAATTGTTTCATCTTAAAAGCATCTATATATTTAATCCTGTCTTTTGTAAATAAGGGCTCCAAATTTTCAAAAATGTTTCATATTTATCTCTTAAATTATAAGTAATTTTTTCTAATGGAATACAACCATAGATTTCTTTCTTCCAAGAATCTATACTTAAATGTGTATCCGATTTCCAAGTAACTGCAATAGCTTTTTTGGCTACTGCCAGTGCAATTTTTATAAATTCTTTCTGATACTTATTTAGTTTGAGTTTCGGTTTTATCCCTTCAATATCACCTAGTAAAAATAATATTGGATTATGAGGAAATTGTGTTCCTGTAATTTGTTCCAGTAAAAGTCTTAAATTTGTCCAAAATGGTTGAATTTTAGAGCAAGACCATGTCGAATGTAAAAAAGTACCAGTTTCCTGGTTACATCGGAAACACTGATCCGATAAATTTAGATTAAATTTTTTTATTTTTTGTGGTGTAATATATAATTGATGTAGAAAATTATACTGCACTAATCTTAACTAATTTCATTCTTAAACTCCTTCCTGCTAGCCTTATAATCTTCTAGATCAGGGAAGGAATTATACTCTCTGTAACAATTCTGACTTGTGGTCAGGCCCTCATGAACTTGAACCAGTTGAGTATCAAATAGGGGAGGCAGCAATTCCTTCACTTAATGTGGACGAATAAACCTGGACACAAACTGAGTGTGAGGATCACTCACATCCAGGACTTCCATTAGTAATCTCCAGGCCTCATAAACAGCACTAGTCTACCAAGGATTACAAGGGATGGTCCAGTGAAAAAATTATTACCCCAACTGGCCTTGTTCTTATCATACATCTTGCTCAACTATCTGCTGCAAAGGGTTCTTTTGCTCTGACATGCCAACTGTTGGTTGCTGATGCGAGAATTTCTGTCTTTATGATTCCAGGGTTCTCAAATCATATTGTGATTTGCAGAATAGAGAACGGTATTTATATACTGAAATAAGCTGTGGTAGGACCACTTTAATATTTAACAGAGTGCTGTATAACAGTTTATATATCCTCAGGTTGGTGAGGCAGATTGTGGTAAACCATGTATATAGGTTGTAACTGGGTTATCTGTCTGGACTTGCCTGGACACGTCCCTCTGCTGACTGCTCCTGTGGCTCCTCCCAGAGACCCCTGAATAAAGGCGATTATGTCACTGTTCCTCCCACTGTCCAGGACAGACATACAGCATGGACGTGGATCCATTTTATTGTTAATAAAAGCCTTTCAGTATTTACTCTACTTCCAGTCTTTTGGAGTAATTGATAGTGCATCACAGATTCAATGTGATATTTCACTAAAATCAGATCATTAATCTAAACAAAAGCACTAACTTAACCATCAGGCATTTGGGAGAGCCTCAAATCATTCAGAGACTAACACGCTACTTGAATGGAAACTTCACATTTAACGACGAGATTGTGAAATATCAAATTTTCTTTTCACATTTTTCTTCCTAGTAAGGTCAGCAGATGAAAAAAAATTAACTACCAATTGAAATGCTGATTTTTGCTAGTCATGAGATAATTTTCTATAGCATCTACTCAATATCATTGACAAGTTTAGTGATTTAATGTGAAATATAATTAAATGAGACATATTGGGAAAATAATAAACACAAGAAATTCTGCAGTTGCTGGAAATCCAAGTAACATACGCAAAAAGCTGGAGGAACTCAGCTGGCCAGGCAGCATCTATGGAAACGAGAAAACAGTCGATGTTTCAGGCCGAGACCCTTCTTCAGGACAGGAAAGGAAGGGAGAAGCTGACAGCCAGAATAAAAAAGTGGGGGGAGAGAATGTTGTGTATTTACTATTTTACTTGTATTTGAGTAATCTTGAGTGTGTGTGTATATATATATATAAATACATTGCTTGATTAAGCATTCTTGTTCATTTAAATAATTAATTATGGCTTATATTTCACATACATGACTTGCAACATCATCACGCTACCTACCACGTGAGTAAATACCAAGTTAGACCTGCAATCCTGAATTGTCTTCCTTTGAATTAGTTTAAAGTTTTGAAGTTACAAAATGTAACATTGGCAACAAGGTATTTTGAAAATAAACCAGTCGGCTATCAACCTGTTGAAGTGCAGAAAAATGTTTGGACTAAAAAAAATACAATGGTCCAATTATTTTTAAAAACATCCCAGCACATGCAAAGACATTCAAGTTAAAAGAAGAACTGCACAACACATGTTCTTTGGAAGGGAAGATACAACGTGATTTAAAGAAAAGTCAGAATATGAAGGAACCCACCAGTTCATAATGAATGATTACCCAGTGATAATAATCATAAAAAAAGCAGAAATGGCTGGCTACATGGGAAATATTGACATGGTTGGTTACACAACAGATAACTGGATTTTATATACTGAGCAAATTGAACACTATTTTGAAGCAAATGTATAACCAATGAGAAGCAACCACCAATTTTGCCAAGTGCATTGGGTTTAAAGAAGTAAAGTTTGCTTCAAAATTTGATTGCTCCAACCCAACCAGCAAAATGAGCTTTGCTGATATTGTCAAAGTGTAAAGAGGGTTTCTTCTTTTTGTTAACTAGCAGGAATGCTAATTTACTGATAACGCGAATGGTATTCCTTTGTAAACCAAATGGGGATTAATGTTCTTTCTTCTGAGTCTGTAAGCTTTTGTTGACGGGCTTTTGGGCAGATCGGCGCGAGGGGGTCGAGAGAGAGGACGCAATGCTCTAAGCCGGGCGAGGATCGGACCCCAAAGGGGGGTCCGAGGCCGGGAGATTCTCCGGGGGGGGGGGGGGATGAAGCTAGATGTGCTTGGTTGACCACTCGGAGGGTCCTGAGCTGTTTGGAGAGTCGAGGAGTTCGGAGGGTCCTGAGCTGCGAGTCGAGGAGTTCGGAGGGGAGCGAATGGTGGCCAGAAGACTTCAGTAATTGAGCTCCAACGGCTGTGCACGAAGTGGTTTGGACTTTGATAAGTTTGGCGCCTTTTCTTTAATTTTCTCTTCATATATACTGTATCGTTATTAATCACTTAGTTATAGTAACCTTTATAAATTGTACTCATTTAATCGCATATGGTGTACTGTCTGTTTTTGGGCGAGGCGGGGACATCACACAGCATCCACACCAGCTGATTACCCAGTTTGGCGGGGCCGAAGGCTGCTCCCCCTAGACGAGAACGAGCTGAGCGAGCCTGAGGCGACCCAGGGGGTTACATTGTGGGGTGCTCGTCCGGGGTTGATTTCTGTGGAAGCTGTGTGATCACCCTCTTTAAATTGTGTCTGCGGCAAAGAGCTGGTGTGCCTTTGTGGGTGTGCGATTGCTGGTTATCGCGGTGTGTGGTTGGGTGGGGTGGTTGCTGTTGGCTGACGAAATGGTGGTGGGACCATGGGTTGTCCGTACTGTTTGGAGATTGAGGAGTGACAGGTTGGGATGGTTCAGCAGTGGTGAGCTCCGCCCGGTTATTGGAATAATGTCCAGCCCTAAAGGGGCGGAGGCGTGGGCGGAGCGGACCTCTCAGTTGTTGGGTGAGTGGCAGTGCTTGGCTGAGGAAAAGCGACAGGGACGGGTTGAAAGTTTGAGTAGGCGGGCTGGTGACTTTGTTAGAAATGTCAGGCGCAATTACCTCGAAGTGACCGCTGCCAGCTCTGGGGAAGTGTGGGAAAATGCGTGTGGTTTGACTGGAAGTCAAATGCCGCAGCTGGGGGGCTTATTATATCTGTGGCAGGAGATTGGTGGGAAGTTTTTAGGGTATCCCTTTTTGCCTAGGGGGGCAGATAAATTGCTTGTGGTGCCAAGGGGATCTGTCAAGGGGATCAGTTGTTCCGTTGATTCGAGAGGTGTCGGGAAACTTAGAGGAGGCCCAGTGGGGGAACGGCTTGGGGTCTCTGGGGGAGCACGTTCCCAGCAATGTACCAAGGAACTCCCGAAAGGAACAGACCCTATTCCTGAAGGCTTAGAGGGGCCATGCGCACAGGTGTTGTTACGGATGGATGGAAGTCAAGTTAAAGCCATCCTCGGCACCGGGGCGCCGGTGAAGTTGCTGTACAGTTTGTTTCATAACCGTTATTGGAAGCATTTACCCTTGACAACATTGAGGACACTGGAGATTCGGGGTACCAGTGTCGGTGATTATCCAGACAACGGTTGTTGGTCAGTGAAAATGGAGTTCTTAGAGGCAAATGTGGAGGAGACTGAGGTTCATGAATCGTTAATGCTGATGTGTCCGGACCCTGTTGAGACGAGCAGCGTTTCTGTTCTAGAAAGAACCAATATCCTGCTGGTGCGCTTGGGGGCCTGCCCGGAGGAGGCGGGTGAGCGCTGTTTGGAGGCATTGTCGATGCACCCAGGGTTTCGAGCTGCTTGTGCGGACGTGTGTAGCAGCATTGGGCTGATAACGAATTCAAACAAGAGCCAGTGGTGGTACGGCCTGGGGGAAGTATCTGATGGTGAGACCCTCTTCGTGGACGCTGCGAAATACCACAAGGGAGGGGAGTTGATTGCTGAAGACACCTCGGAGAGAGAGAGGTTGCGGCGACTGGCCCCTACAGCCGTGGAAGATGTAGGCAGCGTGTGTATGGATTATATTGCGTTGAAGAGGCGCACTGTCAGTGACCAGAATATGGCCCTGAGGGCCAGAGAGGTGATGGCCTGTCTGAGTGGTGTGAAGTGGTTTAAGGTGCTGGATCTGAGGAGTGGATGTTGCCATATCCCGATGAGTGGGGCCAACAAGGAGAAGGCGGCCGTTATAAATTCCCTAGGAGTCTTCAGGTCCGAAAAGATGCCACAGGGCATATCTGGAGCCCTTGCAACCTTCCTGCGGGGCAGGTGGAAGACCATAGGGGAGGTGGAGGCGTTTGGAGTTTTGGTGTATGTGGATGATCTATTGGTATTTGGATTTGCCTCAGGAGAATATGAAGTGAGGTCGTTGCAGGAGCAGCTGAGAACTACCGAGTTAAAGCGTTTTCGGGACACGTGCCAGGGCTGGCGAAGGTCGCAGCTCGTGAGAGACTGTCTCTACGGAATCAAGTTTGAAATGAAGACGGAGAGACTGGAGAAAGTGATCTGGAACCATTCGGAAGACTTACAAGTTGGAGAGAATGAAGAAAGTTGTCTGACTGAGGGTAATAGCAAACTGAGAACCCGGAGAGGGGAGTTTGCGGAGGTGAAGAAATTACAGACGAATCTCAGAAGAGAGAAGCGGAAGCTTGAAGGGAACCTGAAGATGACCATCGACAGTTCAAATGAAGTGCAAAACCTGAAAGTTGATCTGGAAGAAGTCATGAGGAAGAAAAAGCTGGAGAGAAGTGCAGTGAATACTGAACAGGAGGCTGAAGAGACTGCGGGAGCAGTGCAGACCACGTGTTTCCGTTTGGAGAAGATCAAACAGCAGCTACCGATCACAGGAATGAGGAAGAATACAGATTCGATGGATGATGTGCTGGATGTGTGGTACATGCTGCCTTTTGCTGACTTTCCCTCGATTGAGGAAGAGACCTTTGGCCCTTCTCCCATTGAGTCAGGTGTAGCGGGGAGGGTTAGCTGTGTGCAGTGTGGGGCATGAGTGTGAGGTTGAGAGAGGAGTTGGTAGTGGGCCCAAGGTATCCCCAGTTGTGTCCGAGCCTGAAGGGTTTAGGTGAGGGGGTACGGAGGTCTCAGAAGGGTTAGGGAACTCCCAGATAGTTGGCCTAAGTAGCGCCTGAAAAACAGGGCGTGAGGGTTACTGTGTGGGGAGAAGATGTCACTGTTTGTGCTTGGGTTACAGTGTGTTGGCAGGAAAGGTGGCGAGTTATTTAGTAGTCATGAGGACATTACTTATTTGGTGGAGGGAGAGTGTAAAGAGGGTTTCTTCTTTTTGTTAACTAGCAGGAATGCTAATTTACTGATAACGCGAATGGTATTCCTTTGTAAACCAAATGGGGATTAATGTTCTTTCTTCTGAGTCTGTAAGCTTTTGTTGACGGGCTTTTGGGCAGATCGGCGCGAGGGGGTCGAGAGAGAGGACGCAATGCTCTAAGCCGGGCGAGGATCGGACCCCAAAGGGGGGTCCGAGGCCGGGAGATTCTCCGGGGGGGGGGGGGATGAAGCTAGATGTGCTTGGTTGACCACTCGGAGGGTCCTGAGCTGTTTGGAGAGTCGAGGAGTTCGGAGGGTCCTGAGCTGCGAGTCGAGGAGTTCGGAGGGGAGCGAATGGTGGCCAGAAGACTTCAGTAATTGAGCTCCAACGGCTGTGCACGAAGTGGTTTGGACTTTGATAAGTTTGGCGCCTTTTCTTTAATTTTCTCTTCATATATACTGTATCGTTATTAATCACTTAGTTATAGTAACCTTTATAAATTGTACTCATTTAATCGCATATGGTGTACTGTCTGTTTTTGGGCGAGGCGGGGACATCACACAGCATCCACACCAGCTGATTACCCAGTTTGGCGGGGCCGAAGGCTGCTCCCCCTAGACGAGAACGAGCTGAGCGAGCCTGAGGCGACCCAGGGGGTTACAAAAGTAACACAGAAACATTTAGAATCAACGCCATTGTTGATTACAGAATACTTTAGGTTTCATAAGTGGAATCAAAAAGAAGGGGAGTTCATTTTGACGTATATGGCTGAATTGAAGAGACTGTCTGGTCATTGCCAGAACAATAATAGTCTTAATGATGCACTACGCTGAGAGATCATTTAGTTTGTGGAATCTTACAAGAAATCATTCAGAAATGACTCCTAACTGAAGCACAACTGACATTTAAAAGAGCAGTTGAAATCACTGTTTCAATGGAAACAGCAGAGATGCAAATGAGTTGCAGCCAAGAATTAAAGTGAGCATGAACAAAATTTCAGTGTCTAGGCAGAGGGCTCCCTGGCCGAACAAACTGTGTTACTGTTGTGAGAGAGAGAGACAGACAGACAGACAGACAGACAGAACGTTCGAACACAGGACACAGGACACAGGACTCCTTCGGGAGCAGCGAGCAAGAGGGAGAGAGAGAGAGAGAAAGAGACCATCATATGCAGATATCTTCCTCCAGCAACAGCGAGCAAGAGGCTAATAGATAGAACAGAACACCTGCTCGTCCTCTGCACTCACCTCAATGATTTCAATCCTTCTCACTGCTATAATCAGCAAGATTGATGAGAGAAGGAGTCAAACATGGATTTGCATCCCATCTCCAGCCTTCTTGGCCTGAAGGCCACATCCTTTTGCCCGAAGCCTCAGGAAACACCCTCCAAGACAGCAGAGTGCCACATCCCTCAATTGGCCTGAAAACATGCCACCAAAGTGTAGACCACAGACTCCAACAGGAGCAGAACCACATTTGAAAGATAAAGAAGAGGTAAAAGAAATGAAAGTAGTTTTATGAACATAATGGAGGATGTCGCCCTTGGTTGCGTTGTTTGCTGGTGTCATCTTCTTCCAGAATTTACAACGGGGCTCACCAATGCAGAGAAGGCCACATCGGGAGCACCAGAAAATTATGCAGCTAACACTTACTTGGAGAAAATGAAGGGCAACAATAAAACATTCAGAAGATAAGGCATTGGCCTGACTCGTTGCACTGAACAGCCGCTTGTTGTGGCTGTGCCATTCTGTGTGAGAGGAGGAGTTGCTGTAAGTGGTGCACTGGCTGCATTGAAAAAGATAAAAAGGAAGTTAAGTAAATGGTACACAAGTGAATCAAAGTGTATGTGCAGTTAACCAAGTGAAACATTACAGAGGGGTAAGAAAGGCAGCATGGATAGCACAGTGTGAGGTCTATTTAGTTTGTTAAAATGATTACACTTCTGGATACATCAACATGTACGTACATCAAACTGAGCTTGACATCTCCTATTCTACCTGTAGTCTAAAAATAAATATATTAAAAGCTATGAATGCTGGCAATAATTTCTTTTATACTTCAATGATTGTGCTATTAATGATCTCTCTTGTCCTGAATGGGAAGAGATAAACACAGTTTACACAATCCTTGATCTCACAAAAGGCAGCATAATTTTCCACACATTTCCTATATATTTTACTTTCACTTCAAGCAGGTTTGACTTGTCATCTAGGTTCCAAAATTAATTGATTCTGTCTTCAAAAAATGTTTTCAGTAGAGACTGGCTGAATTACTCAGTGGAACACTATGTTTCTATGCAAATAATCCCAATGTTAACCTAGCAGTGCAAGATTTTCAACATCACAGTGCAACTGGTTAAAGTTCAGAGAAGCTGCAACTGAAAAAATGAAAGGAAATCTGGGGATGATCAGATACAGAATATTCAGAATAGATATGAAGTTTTGACTGAAATGTAAAAGATGAAAGGAATGAAATTGAGCTTTGCAGCCTGAGTAACATAGACAATTATGAACTGGCAGCTTCGTCCATTTTCAGTTCTTCTCCTATTCACTTCAATGAATAGTTGGTATGCAGCCCGTTTTCATTGTACATTCTTTCTAAACGGTGAGCTTTCTTTTCGTACTTGTAAGAGGGGTCGATGATGTCATCCGTGTGTAGAATTGAGGCAACTTAATCTAACTTGTTTTATGGAAAAATGACGGCTTTTGGTCAGCTGACCATTTTACATTAACATGCAAAAAACGAACTGCCAGAAGATCTCCAAAGTCAAGCTGCATCAGTGAAGGCGAACGTAGGCGTCGCCATTTCAGGTTATGACCTTGAATCAGAGCTGAGAAGAGGAAAATGTACATAGAGGTGCGGTGGGGGGGTGGGGGCTGGGACAGGGGCTGATGATGGGCAGATGGAACTGGGTCGGGGAGGCAGAGGGTGATGGAAGAAGTAAACATAAGGAGAGAAAACCTGAGAGGATTGGTTGGAGTGAGAAGAGCATTAGAGAAATTCCAATGTTCATGTCCTTGATGTGTAGGCTGCTCACGTGGTATGTGAGGTAAAGTTTAGCTTACATTTGGCGCCATTAAAAGCAGTCACTAAGACCAAAGGAGACAGTTTGATGCAGGAAGGGGAAGGGGAATTGTAATGCAATGCAACTAGAAGCTCACGTTAGCCATTATGGGTGGAGTGCAAGTGCTTTGCACCCCTGATCTTGTCAATGTAGAGGAGACCACATCACAAGCATCAAGTACAATAGACCAGGTTGAAGGAGGTGCCTGTGAATTGTTGCGTGACCTGGAAATGGTGTCTAGGTCCCTGGATGGTGATGGAGCAGGAGGTATGATTGCAACATTTAAGAGGTATTTGGATAGATACATGGTGGGGAAGGGCTTGAAACAACAGTTTGATCTGATGAGAATGTGGTTAAGAATGCAGGGTTTTGAGAGTAGAGGCAGCAACAAACCTGGAGGCCAACCATAGCAGAAGTGGATGACCCCATGTTGGAAGTGTGGAGATGACATTGGGATCAAGAGGAACTCCTGACTGGAGTAGGCTTCTACTCTCCAGTATAACCTTTACTATTCTTTAACTGTTCAGGCAGGGTCAGGGAAACTGAGGGGTGTACACAACTATATTTAGTTTTGTATGTCTTACATTTTTGTGTTAAATGAACTAATAGAAGTAATAGTCAGTTAATAATCTTTGAGATTCTGTTTGTGTCTAATCAAATATTGTTATTGATGATGAATACTTGCAATGTCAGTGACTGTTATAAGGCTAAGCATTGTTTTCCTAGTGTGCCACTGAATCTTGAAAAGCCTTCAGAATGGCTTCCTCAAGGATATGAGATGGTTGATTAATTAATACAGATAATTCATTGGAATCTTTTTGTGCTTAGAGTCCTTACTTCAAGAGAGCTGCACTTGTTATGTTTGTTCTTAATAAAGACAAACAGTGTAGGTAAAAACGCTAGCATATTTTATTCACAGGACACTTCAGTACATTTACTCTCCGTGTTTGGTCCTTATGCCAACTTCTGACACCATGTTTGTTCTTGATAAAAGACAAACTTGCCATGGGTAAAGCAACACATGTTTATTCACAGTTATTAGCTTCCAACTCAACACAAGCACATGTGACTACCAGCTTACCAATGCCACTTCAGGCTCCAGGTGAACTACCCGTTTTGCTCACTGGGAACTGAAGTTCTTTATATGTACACACATAATTACACATCTCCCCCTTGTAAAGAAAAAACAAACACAGTACTGTGTTCTCACAAACCTGCAAGAAACAATAATGCTTTACAACAAAGATGTTTACATTAATTTCAATTTAAATGAGCAAATACAGTCCTTTATTCCCTCATCAACTTTCAGTCAGTCGCTGAGATGGTTTGATTATCTTTGTTGGTTTGCTGTTCATCTTCACAGATGTATTGCTTTCACTACCTGTGTTAGTATTAGTGCTTTTTTGTAAACCAACAAATTTATTTTCTCATCCGCAGGTCTCTTTTGTGTACTAACAGGTGACATGTCAGGGTTATGTGTTGGAGCTTGTGGTCGTAGATCCACATGGTTCCTTCTCAGAGGTATTCTCCGCTCTTTCTGGATCTGTTAGGAATGTGGAGCTACTTCCTTTTGTACATATCCATGCATGGACCATGTGCCAGAATCGTGATCTCGGATTCACACTTGATCTCCGGGTTTTAGGGCTGGTAGGGTTTTTGCAGTCTTGTGATACTGGTTCTGTTTTTCTTTCCCCTTCTCTTTAGCCAATTTGACCTTGCATGCTCCTTTTGGGGTCAGCACGTTTCCATGCACCGGAGGGTTGGTATGTATGCATCAACCCCTCAGCACCTGGGCTGGTGAGAGGCCATTCTGCAGCA
Organism: Hypanus sabinus; assembly: GCF_030144855.1. NCBI lineage: Eukaryota > Metazoa > Chordata > Chondrichthyes > Myliobatiformes > Dasyatidae > Hypanus > Hypanus sabinus. Next base: position 50,319,214 of record NC_082722.1, read on the forward strand.
GCACACTTCTGTAAATCATCAGACTTGTGTGGAAATCCTCTTGTCCATCTTGCACCTTCTTTATGAGACCCTTCACTACCTCGACCGAACTCTCTGCAAGCCCATTAGATTTTGGGTGATGTGAGCTTGAAGTTACATGTTGAAACCACCAATCATTGGCAAAGGACTCAAACTCACAGCTCAAAAATTATGGACCATTATCTGATACTGCTTCACATGGTCCAGAAAGGATGACCACTTTGACTGCAGTGTTGCAAACTCAGGGTAATCGGAAAAGGGTCTGTTACAACAATATGACTCTTTCCATTACAATCAAACAAATCCACTTCAACTTTGAATAATGGCTTGTCTGGTATGGTCTAGTCTAAGCAGTTCTGCTTACTGCTTTGGTTTACATATTTTACATGAAGCAGGGGTCTGATTGGTGTCATGGTACATTCTTGGCCAGCATGTCACTTCACAAGCTCTTTGCTTACATTTTCCCTCTCCAATGTGCCTTTCGTGTATTTTCTGGAGTATATCCTTGTGTAGTAACACTGGAGTCACAGAACTGTTCCCTTTGAAGACTACTGACAGTTCAGCTCTGCATGCCCAGTAATCCCAATACACATTGGACTGTCATTCTTAACTGCTGGCCATCCTTTCTGTACTGTCTGAGTGATTTTGCTGCTTCATCTGTCCCAGCTGTTTTCCTAATCTTCTTGGTTCTATCAGGAGATACTGAAATGGAGGCGATAATGTCAACACAGGCCTGTATATCAGCATTAATCTCTTTGTCACTCTTTTCTTTCTTGTTGATTGCTTGAGAAAACACATCAGAAGCAGACATATATTTTCCTATTGTATCAATCATCTTCACATCATATTTCTGCAGCCTTATCAACATGTGCTGTATCCTCACGGGACTGCGATTCAGTGGTTTCAACAGAATTGAGACCAATGGTTTATGGTCTGTCTCCACTTCAAAAGCTTGTCCATGGATGTGTCATGGTCCGGACCATTAATACCCTAGTTTCGCCTAATCCCTTTTTTATTGTGCTATGGTTCCGACCGTTAAATCCCCATTTGCTTCTCATTCTCTTTGATGATGGCATACCTAGTTTCCATCAAGGCCTGCAGCATAAAAACCCCAGCATTACAACCACTAGTTGCCAGATGGATGGTTTTGCCAGTGTGGTAATTAACGTTTCCCAGCTGCTTAGGACTATGAGTCCTAAGTTTTGCTGCAGTACTGATAATTACCTGTGAAACTCAGTCTCTTCCTGTCAAGGTCAGTTTTCTAAGTTCTAATTCAGTTCCAAGGTTTACCTGTGAAACCCAGCCTCACTGCGTCAAAATAAGTCTTCTAAAGTTTTACTTCAGCACTGGGGTTTGCCTTCGTAACTTCGTCTCTCCATGCTGAGAAGAGTTTTGTCTGCCGTTTTCCCTTCCTACATTCCATCTCAAGATAAGTTCTTCCTGTCTGCTGCCTTCCTGCTCTCCCGCCTGTTTGCCGTTCATGTCTGCATTCTAACTAAATCTCCGTGCCTGTGTCCTGCTTTTGGCTTCACCTTGTTCGTTGCAACTAGATGTACTGATGGAACCTTTCACATACATATGTGCTGGCAAGAAGCTCTTTCTCTATGTGTGCATAGTTGGCTTCTGTACTTGTTCAGGCTCTTGATGCATAGGCCACTGTTTGCCATGTGTCGTCATGCTGCCGCAGTGGTACTGCTCCAAGGCCCTACCGTTACGCATCAGCCTAGTACACCTTTCTGGATCATAAAACTTCAGCATGGGCTGTTCAGTTAGGATTTTTTCAGCCTCTGGAAACACACTTCTTGCTTGTGAAACCAAGGTCTTTTAAAAGACTCTTAGATAGGTACATGGAGCTTAGTAAAAAAGAAGGCTATGTGGTAGGGAAATTGTAGGCAGTTTCTAGAGTAGGTTACATGGTCGGCATAACGTTGTGGGCCAAAGGGCCTGTAATGTGCTGTAGATTTCTATGTTCTGTTCTAAACCAAAATCCACTCATCTCACTACTCAAGCAATAACTAGGTGGTGCTGACGCAGTAGACAGTTGAGGGATGAACTTAGTTAGGTAAGTCACCACCCTCAGGAAATGTCTTACCTCAGCTTTGTTTTGGGGTCTCTCCACGTTCTCAATGCTGATGTCTTTCTTGGGTCAGGTTTCACTCCCTCTTCTGATATAACATCTCCTATGAAAGTCAGTGTCTTAACACCAAACTCACATTTCTCTATTTAATTTCAAATTGACATTCCATGTCTCGTCAAGCACTCGTCTCAGTCATGCAACATGTTCGTCCTTGGTGGATGCGCAGTGATGATGTCATCCATCATGATCTCATCACCAGGGATGCCCTCAAAGATCATGTGGATGGCTTTATGATAGGTTTCTGGTGCAGACAGGATCCCATACGGTAACCAGAGAAATTGATATCTTCCCTCTTCTATTTTAAAAGTACACAGTATCGAACTTGCCTCATCAAGCTTCATCTGCGGAAATCCAAATGCACATCAAGTTTGCTAAACCATTTGGCACCTGCGTACTGGGACATGATCTCCTCCCACGGCGGCAATTTAAAATGCTTTATTGAGATCTCTTGGGTCTAGACCTATCTGCAATGCTCCATTTTGCGTTTGCACAATGACCAGTGAGCTCACCCAATCTGTTGGTTCTTCAGTTTTCTGTTTAACATTTATCCACTGCACACGTGCTAGTTCTTGCTTGAATTTGTCTTTAACTAGTGAGTTTCTCAAATCTCCAAACTCACAGCACTTACTCAGTGTGTGAAGCGCAGCTAAGCATTGGCCAAAGCTAACCCTTGTTTCAGGTCACAGGAGAAGAACTTGCATCGTTCAAACATGATGTTTTTATTTAGGACAAAGTGCTTGTTGATTTTTGTCATCAGAGTAGCCAATGTCAAGGCTGTCTCATTAATTTGAAAGCTGTTGTAGATGTCCAAAGCATCTTTGCCAATTACATGTAGAAAGATACACACTTTCAATTTTTCCTCTGCCTCGCCAGCTCTACTCACCTGTAAATATATATTGAATTGCTATTTGAAGTTTTTTCCAGTTATCAGTTAGATTACCAGTAAACTGAATGAGTGCGGGAGGAAACACGAGGAAATCTGCAGATGCTGGAAATTCAAACAACAACACACACAAAATGCTGGTAGAACGCAGCAGGCCAGGCAGCATCTATCGGCTGTCTCTCCTGAATCTCTTTTGGTGAATCCAGTGAACTTCTGGACACAACGTGCTATGTCGCCTCCTTGGCTGACTTCCTGGCTGCAGCTTCTCTTTCCCCCTTTCCCCCGCATTATCTCTTTCTCGGTAGAGCACGGTATTCATTGACGCTTGGAGATTAGACCTCACTCCGACTTCAGACACCGTGTTATGTTTTTTTTTAACAAACAGCATGGATAAAAATGTTAGCATATACATATTTACAGTTAATGCCTTCCAGCTTGACACGATCGTGTGTGACTACCAGATCACCAATTTCACTTCTGGTTCTGGGTGAAGCACCCACATTGCCTACTAGGAAATGAAGTTCTTTATTATTTACTAACATAACAACGCAGCACCTGGAGTGGAGAATCATGAATCACTATCTACTTTTAAACTAGTTTAGACTTCTCTTTGAATTTACTAAAATTGTTTTGCACATCATAGAACACAGAACCATACAGCACAGTACAGGTCCTTCAGCCAATGATGTTATTCCAACTTTTAATCCAAAATCAATCTATCCCTTCTCTCTCACATAGCTCTCTATTTTTCTCATAGACATGTGCCTGTCTAAGAGTCTCTTAAATATCGGTAATGTATCTGCCTCTATCATCACCCCAACAGTGCATTCCATGAACTTATCCATCTTTGCGTAAAAACTTATCTCTGGCATCCTCCCAGTACTTTCCACCAATCATCCTAAAATATGTAATAGCCATTGTCGTCCTTGAAGAAAGGTGCTGGCTGTCCACTCTATCATCTTACCTCTTATCATCTTACACATCTGTATCAAGTTGCCTCACATTCTCCTTTGCTCCAGAGAGAAAAGCCCTAGCTTGCTCAACCTTTCTTCATAAGACACATTGTCTAATCCAAACAGCATCCTGGTAAATCTTCTCCACACTTTCTCCAAAGCTTTGCTAAAGCAAAACCAAAGAATTGCAGAAAAGGCATCTAACACCGTTTGGTATAAAAGAACTAAACGATAAACAGATCTAGAGAAAACACAAAGTTGACAATTTTAATAATTACTAACATCATATTTAAACTGTATACAAACTACAGGTACTAATTCAATAATTGGTCCTTGGAAAATCTTTGCATTTCTATGTGTTAATAAAAGCTCCTTATTCTAGTCTATGACACATAAATTGCTATGGTGCGTAACATCTCTGCGACTATTAAAAGCAAGAAATTTGCAGGCTTGAGACAAAACGTTCAATTAAAATACACTAAATACAGATATTTTGAAAGTGTAATCTTTCTCAGCTATTGATAAACAGTATAGATTAAATCTGCAGTTGTATAATTTTATAGTTGTTCTGATATTCAGAAACAACATAGCTTAGATGTTGTTAGATGTTGGGATAGCTTAGAATAAATAGTATTCTGTATTAGACTCTTCTGTTTATAGACATACAACAAGGAAATGGACACTTCAGCCTAGACGGACTATCTTGACTAAGATTCCCATCTAAACTTGACTCATTTGCCCATATTTGGCCCCTATCCCTCTGAACTTTCCTATCCATGTTTGTGTACCATTATCTATACATTCACAGGCTAAGACACAAGCATCAGACATTTTAAATTAAACATACCTCCTTTGAAAAAGAAAAGCACTTTGTGTTGAAATAATTTATCTGTCAGTCCTGTATAAATACTCATATCTTTGAAGAAATGAATGCAAACAGAACGATTCCTGGCAATATTGATTTCAATAAATTCACTGTGCAAGCAATCATTAGTGAACAAACGCCGTATCCTTACAGAGCAAAACATCTCACTAACTTGTGGAGATGGCACATCTTTCTCTCGATTGTTTCTGCCATCGTTCTGTAAGAAAATGAATAAGTAGAGAAAAGGTAAAATTAATAGCCTATTTATAAAAATTACTAAAAAATATCAGATTTGAAGAGTGAGAAAATTTCCATTTCTAGTCAACAGTATTAAATTTACACTTTGAGGCAAATTAAACTGCTGTCACAAATGAACATTGGAATGAAAAGGAATCAGATGAATCCTTGACCTTTTTAGAATTGAGAAATCACCTCGGTTTAATACCAGTTTGGTTGAATCAGTGAATGAAGCCTCTGCATTGCTCACCAACCTGTCTCAGAGCCTTCAGATTGAGTAGAGATTCGGTTCCCTTACCAATCTTCAAGTAAGCGCTCTGAAGCCTAACAAATAAATGGATCTTTTCTTGTCAAATCTTCAAATAGATAATCAAACAAAAATCTCAGTGAAAAAAAAATGTTCTGTTTCCAAATCAGCATTGTGGCTTTTATAGTTCTTTATTTATTCATTTATGGGATATGGGCATCACCAGCTAAACTAGTACTTATTGCCCATCCCTAGTTGCCCTTGAGAAGGTGGTGATGAACTGCCTTCTTGAACAGCCGCAATCCCTGAGGTGTAGGTACACCCACAGTGCAGTTAGGGAGGGCATTCCATGATTTTGACCCAGCGACAGTGAAGCAACAGTGTTATGTTTCCAAGTCAGGATGGTGAGTGACTTGGTGGGGGATTTCCAAGTGGTGGTGTTCCCAGGTATCTGCTGTTCTTGTCCTTCTAGGTGATAGTGGTTGTGGGTCCAGAAGGTGCTGCCTTAGGAAATTTGGTATGCTGTTGCCATGCATCTTGTAGATAGTACACACTGCTGCAACTGTTCATCGATGATGGAGGGATTAGATGCTTGTGGAAGGGGGACCAATCAAGTCGGCTGCCTCATACTGGATGGTGTCAAGCTTCTTGAGTGCTGATAGAGCTACATTCATCCGGGAAAGTGGTGAGTATTCCGTTACACTCCTGGCCTGAGCCTTGTAGATGGTGGACAGACTTTGGGGAGTCAAGAGATGAGTTACAGGCCACAGGATTCCTAGCCTTTGACCTGCTCCGGTAGCCACAGTGTTTATATGGCTAGACCAGTTCAGTTTCCTGTCAATGGTAACTCCCAGGATGTTGATAGTAGGGGGTTCGGTGATGGTGATGCCACTGAATGTCAAGGGAGGATGGTTAGAGCCTCTCTTGTTGGAGATGGTCATTGTCTGGCACTTGCATGGCTCAAACATTGCTACTTGTCAGCCCAAGCCTGCATATTAGAACACAGAACATAGAACAATACAGCACAGTACAAGCCCTTCGGCCCACAATGTTGTGCCAACCCTTAAACCCTGCCTCCCATATAACCCTCCACCTTAAATTCTTCCATATACCTGTCTAGTAGTCTCTTAAATTTCACTAGAGTATCTGCCTCCACCACTGACTCAGACAGCGCATTCCACGCACCAACCACTCTCTGAGTGAAAAGCCTTCCTCTAATATCCCCCTTGAACTTCCCTCCCCTTACCTTAAAACCGTGTCCTCTTGTATTGAGCTCTGGGGAAGAGGCGCTGGCTGTCCACTCTATCTATTCCTCTTATATTGTCCAGGTCCTGCTACATTTGGGTATGGACTACTTCACTATCTGAGGAGTCATGAATGGTGCAGAACATTGTGCAGTCATCTGCGAACATCCCAACTTCTGATCTTATGACGGAAGGAAGGTCATTGATGAAGCAGCTAAAGATGGTTGGCCCTAGGATATTTCCTTGAGGAACCCCTGCAGTGTTGTTCTGTGATTAAGATGGTTGACCTCCAACCACCACAACCATCTTCCTTTATGTCAGGTATGACTCCAACCAGCGGTGGTTCTCCCCCTAATTCCCATTGACTCCATTTTAGCCAGGGCACCTTGATGACATACTTGATCAAATGCCGCCTCGATGTCAAGGGTATCACTCTCACCTCTGGTACTTAGCTCTTTGGTCCATGTTTGTACCAAGGAGGTGATGAGGTCAGAAGCAGAGTGGCCTTGATAGAACCCAGGTTATTGCCGAGTAGGTGCTGCATGACAGCACCGTTGATGACCCCTTCCATTAATTTGCTGATGATTGAGAGTAGGCTGACAGGGCAGTAATTGGCTGGGTTGGACTTGTCCTGTTTCTTGTGTACAGAACGTACCTGGGCAGTTTTCCACATTGCCTTTGTCTTTCTCACTGGTCAGTCTCAAAAGAGGTGTTGTTAAAGAAATATTTGAGAGTTGCGCAGAGCAACTTGAGAACGTACAAATTACAGCACTGGGTCAGACCACCAACTTCTACACATACCCCTTCCTTTCACAATTCAACCTATCCACAAACTCTTCTATTCCTTTTTCACTTCCTCTCTCAGTAGTGCTCACATTAAACGCTACTTTTCATTGTATATTTATGTAATACCCTGGTTAAGAGTCTTACTGCAATGCTGTAGGTATTTCATTGTGGTAGCTCTGGAAGAGAAGTCTTTTCTGCTTTTAGCCAGTTTGCGTTTGAGATGAGATTGTTGCTCAACTAATCAGGATGGTGGAATTGGGAGAAAGTCCTGGGTGGAGAGGTTTTTGTGAGGGACACTGGTCCTTTTGGCGGGAGCAGGGAGAAGACAAGAGAAAATGGCTGAGGATGCCATTCCTGTTGGACAAGGTGCTTTGTGCAGATGAATGGCTCCAAGGAGGAAGCCCGTATGTTCGAGGTGGATTTCGAGTGACATTCGGAAGGTGGTGTGTTTCCAAGCAGACCGAGGGTTCAGCTCGTGAGTAAATGAAAGCTGCAAGATGAGCTCTAGTTATGCACACTCTGTTTAGTCATGAATTCTGTTTTATTTTTTTACTTTCTTTTCTATAATAACTGGTTAGAATTCATGAACATATTTTCTTCATAGTTGCATGCAATGTACGATCCTTTATTTCTTGCCGACGGGCGATTGCAGCGGCTGTGAATCACACAGCATTCACTTAAGCCTGGGTTTGGGTGGGCGAGACTTCCCAACCTCGCGGGCTTGGCAGAACCAAATTTGTATAAACCCTAGACGGTAGAGTCTAAGAAAGGTGGGTTTCTCACCGTGGAGTCCAGTGGCTGTTAGCGAGGGGTTAACGGGCTGCATTTCCAGAAATGCCCAGGAAAAAGGGGTTTCATCTAAGGTTAAATAGCTGCTGATAATGAAAAAAATAGGGTTTGGTTGTTTTAAAGCTTCAGAATGAAGTTAACATATACCATCTGTCTCAAGAGTGCTGGGCATGGGGGCTTCTCCAGATAAGGAAAGAGAATGGGTAAGTAAAGGTACACACAAGGTGTTAATGGCCTCAGAGAAGGATGCATCACCAGATGAGAATAATGCCAGGAAGTTCATTCCAAGCAACAGGCATGCTGCAGTGGACTGGGATGATATTGGTTTCTGTAAAGGCATCAACATATCAGAAGCCTCTCAAAGGCCCCTCGGATATTAGCACAGAGAATCCTCTGTCGCAGGCTGCTCAACATTGACATTTCGATATCCACCACAACATACAGCTCTGCTTTGCAAAAACCAAAATGATTTAATGGACATACTCAGCAGGCCAGGCTGTATTCTGTGTATTTAATTATTTTAAATGAAGGGTTCCCAAACTGGGGTCCATGGACCCTTTGCTTAATGGTATACAGCAGGTCCATGGCGTAAAAACAGGTTGGGAACCTCTATTTTAATTAAACAGTTTTCTTCATTAAGTTTTATTCAGGATATATAAATATCTCAATATTATTACTGAATCCAAAGCTTTAGAATCAATAGTCACAAAGCTTTGATTTAAAGTCATAAATGGATCAACCATTTCTTTTTTCAGAGAATTTACAATTTACGTCAACAATTTAGATGAAGGCATTGAGAATAACATCAGCAAATTTGCTGATGATTCTAAACTGGGTGGCAGGGTGACATGTGATGAGGATGTTAGAAGAATTCAGGGTGACTTGGATAGGCTGAGTGAGTGGGCAGATACTTGGCAGATGACGTTTAATGTGAATAAGTGTGAGGTTATCCACTTTGGGAGTAAGAACAGGAAGGATTATCTGAACAGTGTAGAGTTAGGTAAGGAAGAAATACAAAGAGATCTAGGAGTCCTTGTTCATCAGTCACTGAAGGTGAATGAGCAAGTGCAGCAGGCAATGAAGAAGGCTAATGGAATGTTGGCCTTTATTACAAAGGGAATTGAGTACAAGAGCAAGGAAATCCTCTTGCATTTGTACAGAGCCCTGGTGAGACCACACCTGGAGTATTGTGTACAGTTTTGGTCTCCAGGGTTAAGGAAGGACATCCTGGCTGTAGAGGAAGTGCAGCGTAGATTCACGAGGTTAATTCCTGGGATGTCTGGACTGTCTTACACAGAGAGGTTAGAGAGACTGGGCTTGTACACGCTGGAATTAAGGAGATTGAGAGGGGATCTGATTGAAACATAAGATTATTAAGGGATTGGCCAAGATAGAGGCAGGAAATATGTTCCAGATGCTGGGAGAGTCCAGTACCAGAGGGCATGGTTTGAGAATAAGGGGTAGGTCATTTAGGACAGAGTTAAGGAAAAACTTCTTCTCCCAGAGAGTTGTGGGGGTCTGGAATGCACTGTCTCAGAAGGTAGTGGAGGCCAATTCTCTGGATGCTTTCAAGAAGGAGCTAGATAGGTATCTTATGGATAGGGGAATCAAGGGATATGGGGACAAGGCAAGAACCGGGTATTGATAGTAGATGATCAGCCATGATCTCAGAATGGCGGTGCAGGCTTGAAGGGCTAAATGGTCTACTTCTGCACCTATTGTCTATAATTTGTGATTAAGCTACCCTGCATTCCAAATATTTTGGCCTAAAAATCTAGCTTTGTACTATATGTTAGGCCCAAATCACAAGAGTTTTTGATGTATTGTACAAGAGAGCGTTCTTGTCTGAGGAAAGCAACAATGCATTGACATTGAATGACACATAAAACTGAATGCCTAGCACATCCACAAATGCCTGTTCATACCAAACATTGTGGCAAAAATTGAAAAGGAAAGCTTCCACACTAGTGGAAAACTAGTGTTTTACTAGTGGAAAACTAGTGAAGACATCACAAAACACTCACTGGGCAAGTTACATTTGTAAGTAAGTGAGTGATTAGTTAACAGCTTAAGCAGCAATTCACTTGCTCTTCTTTCAGTTAACCATAATGCATTCAGTGTTCACAATCTGGTCTCCTCTATAATGAGAAAAACAAATTGGGAGCAGATTGGGTGACCACACAGCAAAACACCCCCTGCAGTCAGCGATGGTCATCCTGAGCCTCCATACTTGCCACCGTCCCACTCTGACCTGTCCATCTGTGGACATCTGCATTGCTCCAACAAAGCCCAATGTGAGCCTGAAGAACAGCACCTCATGTTCAGAAAAGACATGTTACAACTGCTGGGACTTAACGCTGACTTCAATATTTTTTCCACAGACGTTTTTGTACAGATGGTTCCAGCTGGTGGTTTGTGAAGTACTTGTTACCCTGACGCCTTTGATCGGAACCATGTCACAGACATTGCTTCCTCTCTCTCTGCCTTCTCCTATCTACTGCTTTTCCACTTCAGATGAAGGGTCCCTGACATGAATCTTTTCTCCACACTGACACTGCTTCCCCAGTTGTGTGTTTCTAGCTTTCTCTGTTTTTTCTTTGCACGTTAGGTACTGGCTTCTAGTTTGCATGCTGTAGAACAACTGATTCATCTCTATTCTCCACTGAACAGCAGATTCATCTCTGCTCTCCACTGATCTGAGATAAAAACTCAATGTCAAACTATATAGGAGCTCAGTACTCAATTGCTGTTAAATAACTGTTTTCTACTCAATAGAGCTTCGCAATGCTTGGGAAAAGTCTCTGGTATCATTGAAATCTCAACAAGTACCAAAATAATTTTCTTCTGCAGTCAATTTGAATCACTGTGAGTCATGATCTGCTTATTTGTTTATTTATTCATTTATTTATTGTAGTACAGTCCTTCAGGTCCTTCGAGTTGCGCTGCCCAGTATCCCCCAATTTAACCCTAGCCCAATCACAGGACAATTTACAATGACCAATTCATCTACCAACCAGTACATCTTCGGACTGTGGGAGGAAACCGGAGCACCTGGAGGAAACCCACGTGGTCATGGGGAGAGTGTTCAAACTCCTTACAGGTAGCAGCGGGTCACTGGTACTGTAAAGCTAAATAATTGATGTATCAATAATATCCTCTGTGTGAAAGACAACATATTGGAGCAAGCCAGGGCATAATCAGGGGCCAATCATGTTTAGTTATCCGATTTGGTTGCACTTAATCAGGTGTTGGTGAGGTAGTGGAATGGAACATAATGAGCCAATGGAAACAGGCATTATAGAATCATAGAGACGCAGAGCACTACAGCACAGAACCAGACCCTTCAGCCCATCTAGTCCATGCAGTTCTGGTATTCTGCCTTAGACCCATCTACCTTTCTCATCCATATACCAATCTAAACCTCTCTTAAGCATTACAATTGAACGTGGATCTACCACTTCCACCGGCAGCTCATTCCACACATGTGCCACGTTCTGGCTGAATTGGTCTCCCCTCAGATTCCCCTTAAATATTTCACCCTTTATCCTAAACTATGAGTTCTAGTTCTAGTCTCACCTAAACTCAGTGGAAAAAACCTACATGCATTCACCCTATTTATATCCTCACACCTTTTGGATACCTCTATATGATTTCCCCTCGTTCTCCTGCTGTTCATGGAATAAAGTCCTAAACTATGCAACTCAGCTGGTCAGGCAACATCTATAGAGATGAATAAGAAAGAGCTGGTATTTAATAATTATTGAAAGGTTTTCTAAAATGCTTCATTTATTTCAATCTTGTTCTGTTATACTTTAATTAACAGTAAAATAATGAATACACAGAGCGTACTGTGCCAAAGTCTTGGGCCCACACAGCATATATAGCTAGGGTGCCTACGACTTTTTTACAGTACTGTAGTAATTTTACGTATTGCACTGTACTGCTGCCACAAAAAAAAACAAATTTCATGACATATGTGAGTGATGATAAACCTGATTCTGATATGGGTCTCTTTTGTGGACTGAGAAAATAAAATGCACCAAATGCAACAGCATGGCAATTAAGAAATGCACATCAAATGTAGATGTGCAGATTCAGGAAGTAGTTAAAATGTGACCCATCTCTTCAGCTTTCATGTTAAGCAAAAACTAGGTATGTGACCTCTTGCAACACACTCAAAATGCTGGAGGAACTCAGCAGCATCTATGGAAAAGAGTAATCAGGTGACGCTGCAGGGCATCTGCGATGGATGAGGCTTTTTATTCCAGATCTACTGAGATGTCCTCCTTCAAAAAAGGCTTCCCTTCCTTCACCACCAACACTGCCCTCACTGGAATCTCTTCCATGTCGTGTGTGTCTACCCTCACGCCATCCTCCTGCCGCCAACACCAGTTCAGGGTAGGTTTGTCCCACTGAGACAAGGAAAAAATGGTAGGAAAAGGGAACTGTGGCTGACGAAACACGTGAGGCAACTAGTCAAGAGGAAGAAGGAAGCATATGTTTGATATAAGAAGCAGGAAGCAGGAGGGGCTCATGAGAAATATAGGGTAGCCAGGAAGGAACTTATGAAAGGGCTTAGGAGAGCTCGAAGGGGGCATGAGAAGGCCTTGGCATGTAGGATTAAGGAGAATTCTAAGGCGTTCTGTGCGTATGTGAAGAACAGAAGGATGACAAGAATGAAGGTGGGGCCACTAAAGGATAAAGAAGGCAACATGTGCCTGAAGGCGGAGGAGGTTGGAGAGGTTCTAAATGAATACTTTGCTTCAGTATTCACAAGTGAAAAGGACCTTGACCGGGGTGAGGTCAAAATAGAACAGGCCTGTGTGCTGGACAATGTGGAGATTAAGGAAGAAGAAATTTTGGATCTTCTTAAGAACATCAAGATTGATAAGTCCCCAGGGCCGGATGTGATATATCCCAGGTTGCTATGGGAAGTGAGAGAAGAGATTGCTGGAGCAGTAGCTATGATCTTTGACTCCTCTTTGGCTGCAGCAGAGATGCTGGAGGACTGGAGAATGGCAAATATAGTTCCCTTGTTTAAAAAAGGTAATAGGGAGAATCCTGGGAACTGTAGACTGGTGAGTCTTATGTCGGTGGTCTGCAAACTATCGGAAAGGATTCTTAAGAATAGGATCTATGAGCATTTGGAGTACAGTCTACTCAAGGATAGTCAACGTGGCTTTGTGAAGGGAAGGTCATGCCTCACGAGCCTAATTGAGTTTTTTGAAGAGGTAACAAAAGAAATTGTCGAGGGTTGGGCGGTAGATGTGGTCTACGTGGATTTTAGCAAGGCATTTGACAACATTTGACATGAGAGACTCATCCAGAAAGTCATGAGGGATCAGTGGAGCCTTGGCTGTTTGGATAAAAAATTGGCTTACAGGAAGAAAGCAGAGGGTAGTAGTGGAAGGAAAGTATTCTGCCTGGAGGCCGGTGACCAGTGGAGTGCCACAGGGATCTTTGCCGCAAGTGGTCTTTGTGATTTTTATAAATGACCTGGATGAAGAGGCAGAAAGATGGGTGAGTAAGTTTGCGGATGACATGAAGATTGGAGGAGTTGCGGTTGGAGCTGTAGGTTGTCGAAGGTTAAAAGAGGATTTAGACAGGATGCGGAGTTGGGCAGAAAAGTGGCGGATGGAGTTCAATCTGGATAATTGTGAGGTGATGCGTTTTGGAAGGACAAACCAGAAGGCTGAGTACAGGGTTAATGGTCGGTTACTTAAGAGTGTGGATGAACAGAGGGACCTTGGTGTTCAAATCCATACATCCCTCAAGATCGCTGCACAGGTTGATAGGGTAGTTAAGAAGGCCTATGGGATGCTAGGCTTCATTAATAGGGGGATTGAGTTGAAGTGTAGAGAGGTCATTTTGCAACTCTACAAATCTCTGGTGAGACCACACTTAGAGTATTGTGTTCAGTTCTGGTCACCTCATTATAGGAATGATGTGGAAACTATGGAGAGGGTGCAGAGGAGATCTACCAAGATGTTGCCTGGATTGGAAAACAAGTCTTATGAGGCAAAAGTTAGCAGAGCTGGGACTTCTGTCTTTGGAGCGTAGAAGGATGGGAGGGCACTTGATAGAGGTCTACAATATTATGAGAGGCATAGATATGGTGAATAGCCAGTACCTGTTTCTCAGGGCACAAATAGCAAACACCAGAGGGCATATGTACAAAGTTAAGAGAAGGAAGTTTAGGGGAGATATCAGGGGTAAGTTTCCTTACACAGAGGGTTGTGGGTGCCTGGAATGACTTGGCAGGGATGGTGGTGGAGGCTAAAATATTAGCAGTATTTAAGAGCACATGGATGAAAGAAAAATAGAGGGTTACAGGGTAGTGTGGGTTTAGTACTTTTTTTAAGGAATATATGGGCCGGCACAACATCAAGGGCTGAAGGGCCTGTACTGTGCTGTAGTATCCTAGTGTCTAGTGTCTAGGGTATCAAAGACTAGGGCAGGACATACACAGTAAATGGCAGGGCCGTGGAGAGTTTGTAGACCAGAGAGGCCTAAAGATAAAAGCACTAAGTTCCCTGGAGTGGTGACTTCTGGTAAGATAGCAGCATGTATACACACAGCCAGCCTCTCAGGGGCAACCAAAGATGCTTTTTTATTTGATAATGTGTTTTTATACATAGTAACACCACTCTTGCCTCTAATAACAATATGTACAGTAGGTCTTCTGCATCCGTGAACTGGTCGTTGTTCGGAGTTAGAACATATGACCTTAAGACATAGGAGCAGAATTAGGCCATTTGGCCCATCGAGTCTGTTCCACCGTTCAATCATGGCTGATCACCTTTTTTTCCCCTTCTCAGTCCCACTCCCCCATAACCTTTGATGCCATGGCCAGTCAAGAAGCTCTCAATCTCCTCCTTAAATATCCCCAACATTCCGGCCTCCACAGCTGTCTGTGGTAAAAAAATTCCACATATTCACCACCCCCGGCTAAAGAAATTTCTCCACTTCTCTGTTTTAAATGTGCTGGAGGTATTGCTGCCTATTCTTATTGTGTCAGGCAGTCAAAGATCCAGTTCTGAAGGTATCAGACCTTGGAGATGACTCCGCTTGGAATTATAGCACTGGAGAGGAGCCATAGTCAATCAACAGAAATCTAATGTAGGAGTCTTTACTGTCCAGATGGTCCAGAGATGAGTGTAAGAACCAGGGAGATGGTGGCTACATCAAACTGTAGGCAAGTTGCATTGGATTGAGGTTGTCTGGGAGGCTGCAATTAATCCACGCCATGACCAGCATCTTGAAGCACTTCATGATGATGCATGTCAGAGCCGTGTTGTCATTAAGTTATGTTACCTTATTTTTCTTAAGTACCAAGAAGATAATGACATTATTAAAACAGGAAGGAATTTCAGATTGAAACTGAAAGAGGTTAAAAATGTCTGCAACTACCCCCACCAGCTGATCTACACAAGATCTAAGGACCCAGGCAGATGCTTTCAAGAGGTTCAATCTAGAAGACTGATCTTCCTGTACATCCTGTGGGCTCAGGTACATCGGCCTGGCTGGTGACACTCCAAATTCCTTTCTTTTCCCCTTCTCAGTCATGCACAGCTGTAACATTACCTCACCGCTCTTGAACTCAATCCCACGGTTGAAGAATGCCAATACAGAGAGTACAAGAGTTGCAATGTCTTACTATAGCTGTACAAGAGATTGATGAGAGTGCACTTGGAGTAACGTGTGCCATTCTGGTAACAGCTATAGAAAGGATATCACTGAGCTGGAAAAAGTGCAGTAAAGAATTACAAGGATGCAAATGGGATTGGAGGACTTGAGCTCTAAGCAGGGATTGGACAGGTTGGTTCTTTTTTTCACTGGATTCTTAAGCTGAGAGGTTTACCTTAGACAGGAGTGTAAAATCATGAGGCACATAGATAAGGTGAATGGCTAGTCTTTTCCCCGCTTTAAAACCAGCCTTAAGGTTAGAAGCAAAAATTTCAAAGAGGACCTGAGGGGTATCCTTTTCACACAGAGGATGGTGGCCTTATGGAAGAAGTTTTCAGAGAAGTGGTAGAGGCAGATACAAAAGCAACTTTTACAAGTTATTTAAATAGGGCTGTGGATAGGGCCAAGGGATAGAGAGGGATATGGGCCAAGCACAAGCAAGTGGGACTAGCTCAGGTAGACTTGGACATATTAGGCCAAAGGGTCAGCTTCTGTGCTGTAGAACTCTATGACTGTATATCAAATGGCTTTGGAAATAATAGATGGATTTAAAATGTGAGCCTGAAGAATCTTTCGGAGAAATAATATTAAGATCCAAAGAAAACAAAAGACAAATATTTAATATTAACCACTTCTATTGCTAGCAAGGCATGATTCCTTTATTTTTTTTCTTTTCCTAATCACGGTATCCAAGGTAACCATGATAAATAAACTAATTCAGTAGATGCTGGTGCTGTTAGCAATTTAGAGTTCAGGTTCATGTTTATCGCACACTTCTATTCCCATTACACATGACATTTAGGTTGTTTAAGCAAAATCAAACAAGTTTTAAGATCTTAACCATCGGATATGAGTGGGTGGGAACTACATTGTGTGATTATTGAGAATGCATGTTTTTAATGGGTACGAATTTTCATTGCATTAAGATGTCTAACCAGTGGATTCCAATAATTTATTATCAATGTCTTCGAATAGGTTAGGCTATGGCTGTAGGCTTCACAATCCGAAAACCTCACAGTATGAAAATGGATGTTCCTAATATATATTCACATCTCTTCAAAAACTTTGTCCTTAATATATGCATCATCAGACACACTTCCATTATACTCTTAAAAGGTCATTCATAAAGCTTGAACCAATTCATTTGTAAATGTAATATCACTAAAGAGAAAAGAGATAATACCAACAATATAAGTGAAGGAGAAATATCTAGCTTCCTGACTAAGACAAGGAAAAGCTAAAGAGAATTGGACATGTATAGATAATAGCTACAATTGTGTTCTTATTGAAATTAAGGAGGCTGAGCCTACACTCTCTAGAAATTAAAATAATCTTGTTGATTCATACAAAGTTATTACAGGGCTTGATTGGATAAATACAGGGATAACTGTTTCCTTGGAGACACAAGAGACTGCCAGATGCTCTAAGTGTTTGCAATTAATATCCAGCCATTCAGAATTGGGAGAAAGCATTTGTTCACCCAACTGGTAGTGAGCCTCCCAGCTCAAGAGGATTTTGAATATTAAGGGAATTAAAATAGAGAAATTGTTTCATGAGAATGAAGTTCAGTTATGATCTTATCAAAGACAAAGTACACAAAAAAGGGACAAATAGGCTTCTCCTGCTTCTATTCTTATATTCTTCTGTTCAAACTTACTAACTCAGTTTCTTTGCTACAGTCTGCACGATGTCCGTTGTGGTAAGGATATCTTATTGTGAATCAGTCTTCAGCACAAGCCCTGTCACTGTGTGATCATGAAATAGCACAAGTAAAATCTGTGGGCTACACAGCCTTGGATACAAGGATTATTTGCTGAGTCAAGCTGTTCAATGTGTTTGTCCTTGCCCAGCTGAGTGTCAGGATATTTTGTCCTGCAAATTGGCGAGTTCTGTGACATCAAGAATAGAAGGCTATTACTAGTCACTCTGAGCCTTGCACAAACTTAGTGTCTAATATGTCTCTATACAACCAATCAGTCTGAAGATGTGTGAAACCAATGACACAAGACCTCTGAAGTAAGTTAGAATGGTGGGCTCTGTGTCAAATTATATATGGAGGAAATAAAGTGCAGATATTAAAGTCTGCATTAAAGGAAAGATAAAAAGAGTTATTAAGAGATAGATGGAAAAAATGTTTAGCTTTACAAAAAATTATTCAACAACCAAAATCTGAAGGAATGAGACTTCACAATTCAACCTCTGGAGTAGCTACTAGTAATACTTAATGCTTACTGTGACACTAATGACAATTATACGCACAATGACTTGATTCAGAACGATTGGCAAATCTGCTTTGGATCTACCGTGCACTGCTCAACATGTTTGACTGGAGATGGCATTTTGCAGAACTAGGGTCTGCTCCATCAAAATCTTCTCAGTTTATTTGTTCAATCAACCACCTTCAGCCACATGAATTTGTTATGGTATTTGTTCATAAATAATGGAAACGGTATTAACATCAAGAGTATTTTGACAGCCACTTTTGAAATATCATATTTGATATTTAATGGAATGATGTCATTGAACCAGAACAATCAAATTTCTGTCGGTCACTGTGGCTATCCAAGTGTTTGCCCCCTAATTTTAAGTGACATAAGGAAAATATCTGTAATTTGGAACAACATCAATAATGCAATAAGAATCATAGCTTGCAGCCATAAAACACTAAAGGCATTATGGACATAAGAAATAGTCAATAACAAGTGGGGTAAGCCAGTACCCTTTGAAACTGCTCCCCATTCGATAAAATCATGGCCTCAGCTGCATTTTCCTGCTCAGTTCCTGTAACTCTTATCTCCCTATAGCTCAAAATCTCTCTATTTCAGCCTGGACTATATTAAGTGATAATCTCCCCATAATCCACTGAGACCCTAAAACCACTTAATGATGAAGGGATCTATTGCCTGGAGGTGGCTCTGGTGGGTGTGGTGGGTGGGAGAAAGTGCACCAAGTTCTGGCAGATTGCCCAGAATAGAAGTTGTAGTCTGGCCCTTTGTTTGGTATCTTATTTAAAACAGAAACGAGAATACTTATTTCTCTCTTGGACCCAATTACAGTGTTAATAGCCACAGAAATTCGTACTCCCAAATGCATAGCTAGTTATGTTTGGTTCCTGTAGTACTTGATATTTTACCAAGTACAAGTTAAAGCCAATCTGGCGTTGATCCAACTAGGTGGAGCCCTGTGACCATGTGGTGGTTTACCTTTTAAGAGCCAATTTGGCAAATATGTGATCCTGGCACAGAATCTTGCCCACATGAATCACAAAGCCAGGTGCTTATGGGTCTTCTGGCGCAAAGTTTTTAGCCATTAATTTTAATATCCAGATCTAAAACCACTTGATTTCCTGATATGTATTTCAGCAGATCGTACTCTCTTTTGAGATGACAATTGTGTAAAATTGCTCCGAAGCACAAAAAAATCACAATGTGATAAACTATTTATGGAGTTACAGAGTAAAAGATACAACTAAATTGTTGCTGAGGTGAAACTGCTCTAATTTTATGACAAAATATAATGCAGTATGTAAGATTACAACTCCAGAGTCTTTTTAAAGTAATTATAAATGACTTGAATATGGCTGCCAAATTGTTAAGGGGATGTCTGGTTCTGCTTGGGTTCAAGCAATCCAACAATGGATTGAAGATTTGACTACAGGCACTAAACCACTTCATGCAGTGTGTGATTTTTGCTCCCTTAGAGAGTTTGATTTCTCTTTTACTAGAAAACATCAGACTGAACCAAGAGACAGAATACATGCAGACATTAGAAGTTAGTGCAATATATCCACTCACATAAAGTGGTTTTAACAGCATGGAACAGTGTAAGAGAAAAATAAACTGCATATGTTAGATTCTCAAGCATTGTGCAAATCCATTATGTCAAAATACTAATTTCATTGACATTTAGCAATTGTATTTTCCTTCATGAGTTTCTCAAAAGCTATTTCCCTGTTGTAAAAGATAACTCCCTCTGTGGTTTCATTTGCAGAATTTAAACGCAGTGCTTCTATTATAAAGACAACAGTTCTGGCACCCAGATCATAGAAGGCTTGGTTGAGGCCCTGTAATTGATTGATTGTACATCTCTGAACGTACTGTCCAAAAGGACCTTCATTGCTTTGACTAAGTACTCATGTTTGGACACAAAGACGATTGCTGTTGGAGATCAATCGACCCAGCCTGAACTCAAACAGTAACCACAAGAGTTCCTCACACTTTCAGCTGCTTCATCAATGAACTTCTTTCCATAAGATTAGAACTGGAATTTTTTAATAATGCTCAATGTTCAGTTCCATTCACACACCTGAATAAATAAAACAGCCCTTGCCTACGTGCAGCACGATTTAAGCATTCAGTCAAGAGCTGATAAGTTTGAAATATCGTTAGTATCACAGCAAAATGTCATTCGATAACTATCAACAAGAGAGAATCTAATCACATTTGACGTGCAATGACATCAACATCACTCAGTTCCCCCAGTATCAACTGGCCCTGAAACTCCATTGACTTTCCACTGTCCTCAAGTACAAGTCAGGGTGTGATGGAATAGCCTCTACTTTCCTGGTTGATTGTAGCAGCAACAGCTCTCAAGAATCTCAAAACCATCCAGGAAAAAGCAATCCAGTTTAAAGGCGCACCTTACTATTGATTCCCTCCATCTCTGGCATACAGTGGCAGCAAACTGTACCGTCTCCAAAACCCAATTTGCTTAATCATCAGAACTCCTCTAACAACAACTCTCCGCATGCAACAAGGATTAATCTTCAGCTGCTGAATCAATACATTTCTTTCCATAAGATCAGAACTGGGAATTTTTAATAATGATTACACAAAGTTCAGATCTATTCACACACCCGAACAAATAGAACAGGCCTTGGCTATACATGCCGCAAGATTTAAGCAGCAAGTGCATGGGAACACCACAATCTGCAGTTTTCACTCCAAGTATCATTAGATCGAAATCCTGGAACTCCCAAGCCAACATTGTAAGTATAGCTTCATCACAGTGAATGCAATAGTTCAAGGAGATGCCTCAAAACAACCACTGGAAGAACAACAATGGATGGACAATTTATGCCCAGCCACCCTGAATAAATGAAAGATATTAAAATATGATGCCAATGGGAATCCTGTGAGGTGCACTGAGGCATGAAGCTGCAGTGCATTAGGCCTAGTTACTGAAGGAAAGCTAAACTTTGATGTTTATGATGACAAATGACAAAAGCAAACAATTACTGTGGGTCTTTTCTTATTGGGGTTGGGGGGGGGGCTTGTTCTAGTTTATTATTTAAATATTTATCAGATTGTAGTACACTGACATGGTCTTCAAAGACTATCTGTATCTTGGACCCGAAATATTTTCTCCACTTCTTTGCACAGATGCTGTCAGACCTTTTTACAACATTTACTCTTTCATTTCCAGTTTCCAGTATCTGCAGTTCTTAAAAATGTTTTCATTATGTAAATCATCTTAGCTGATCTTAGTTTGCAGTTTCTTTATTATTTCAGAACCATTGCACGTCTGCTTTCGGAGGGAATTATTCTCTGTGAAAAGGACTTAATGATTTAATGAGCTTCATGCAGGGCACCAGATGTGGCTCTAACTGTTGCTGTTGATAACTGCTAATTCTTAATATCATTAAAAGGAAATTTTCTATGGGATGAAATCACTTGAAAGGAATAGAAGAAGTAGAAAGATTATTTCCCTGATTACTAATTAAGAAAAAGATCAGGAATGGATTCTAGATTTTGGTTTGAAGTACTAATGGATGACTGTTAGCATTCTTGATGCACCATCTAACAACATGTATATTAAGATGATGCAGTAATTACTGTACAAAAATAATGAGCAATAGAGAATCACTGTTTATAAAAATGGCAACTACAATATGAGGCTCTGGGTTTAGAACACAGAGGAAGATGAACTACCAGAACGTAACCAGCAGCAATTCTATAATGGAACTGTCTATTTATTAGAACTCGTTTCTTGAAGGCCTATTAAAAGGCCCAACACTTTGGGTATTATACAATGTTTAGAGGTCAGGATCCATCTTTAATTGTCTAATTATGCCATCTATATACAAAACTTTTGCACACTTATTAAGATTTACAGATTAAAGCTGTATCATTTATGCTCGCAGGAAGTGGCTTCAATTGCAACTTGTATCCACGTAGCACAATGAAATTGTTGTTTGTAATCTAAAAGAAAATGCATGAAAAATTACATAGGGTAGTTATTAAGTTATTTGGTTCCATTATTCAAGAAAGGAACTTGTTCCATTTTTCTAGAAGGAAACCGAGGAATAATCCTGGAAACCATAGACCAGTGAGTCTCACGTCAATGGTGGGGAAGTTACTGGAGAACGTTCTTAGGGATAGGATTTATGAGCATTTGGAAAACTGTGGCCTACTCATTTCTGCTCTGAACTGAGGCAACTAACAGGCTCCTGATCGGCTGCTGCGATGAACTGCCTTTGTGGCTGTGGACTCACTTTACTTCTGAGTGTTATTTGTTTACTTATTATTGTTTGCTTATTATTATAATTTGTTCTTTTTTCACACGTTGGGCTTTTGATGGTCTTTTTTAATAGGTTCTACTGGGTTTCTTTGTCTTTGTGGCTGCCTGTAAGAAGACAACTTTCAAGGGTTGTACATGGTAGGTATACTTTGCTAATAAATGTAGTTTGACTTTGGAGGTGAGACTTGTGGCTGTGAAACAATCTCAGGCTTTGGGGTCTCCTCCTTGGTAGTTGTTGGAATTGATTCTGGGACTGCAGGAAGTGGTTCTGACAGCTCTGGACACGTTGAAACTGGACGTGTTGGCATCCCAAACAGTGCCTAGCAAGCTGCCCAATCTGACTGGTCCACCTTAGAGCCTAGATGACTGGCAAGTAGTGCTTTAGCTCTCAGCTTGGATGGTACAATAACTCTAAATTCACACATAAGCCACAAGTTCATCCCATCGCTGGTTTAAAAAAAACGGAAACTGGAGTCTCTGCTGCACATTCCAGCTATTTTGGGTTGTCATGTAGACCTGAGACAGTGTGGGATCTTTTCTGGGTTCCTTTGGATCATCTCTGCCATAATAGGGAAACTTCGCGTTTGCACTAGGGAGATTACATCGAGAGAGGTATATTTTTCAGGTATTTACTTTTCTGAGGTTAAAGGGGACAATCTATCAGTATATCCATTGTTACAGATTCAGCAACAATAAGTATATGAGTGAGGCAGGGGTTTTTATAACAAACAACACATTTATTAAACACTGAAAAACAAACCCCCAAAAGTAAACAAATCACTAACGTAACCAGAAGTCAGCTGCTGTGCGGCAGCTTAAACAGTTTTTAAAGCGATGTTGCAAAAACAGTTCTTCAAAGTAGTATTGCAAAAGTTCAAAATGCTTACAGTCCATTTAAGGGAGAGACTTTTTAAGACAATTTAAATACTCTTTCATGTCATCTTGCTGCGGTTCCCAGTCGAACTACTTTTCCCACGAAGAATTTACGAAGATGGAAAATGAAACGGCTTAAAGGCACTGACCTTTCCTTTACAAAACTGTTCCCAATCCTTTCTGCTATTTCACAGGGATTAACACGGGCACAGTCAACGAATTCCTTCCGAATGAGGATCAAACAAGGTCAAACCTGTTTCACCGTCGAAATCGACTTTCCTCGATCTTTTAACTCCCAAACTCCGATCTTCACTCTCCACTAATCTTTAACTAGCAGCATTATAAAGAAACTGCTGGCAATGACCTTTTAAACTTTAGGCATTAAATAAAACTCCATCTTTCAACTAAACTGCGTCATAACACTAAATCACGCAGTGGCATGAAGTCAACATGGCAAATCCAGCCACAAACTGCCCCTCCTCAAAGGGAGGGGTCCTTCTTTTATACCCTGTAAAAAAAAACCTGTCACATGACCTCCACTGGTGGGAAAATGACGTCACTCCACCATCACAAGACCATTACCTCAAGTCCAGTATAGCTTCAACACCTGTCACGTGACAAGTACACCACCGTCAAGTGTCACGGGTACGTAAAACCATTATTAGTTGTTTTCTTAAATTCAGTTTTGTAATTGTGCCCTCCAAGAAACAGAGTCCATCACTGCATTTGTGCTGCTGCTGTTATTAGTGGCCCACCCTTCTCTGGACTGAAAATGGACACCAACGGTTAAGGATCAGTAATGAGGGTAAACTCTCCCATACGGGTACTGGTTGAAAAACCCCAAACCAGACTCAAGGCCTCTCTGAAAAAACTGTGCGTAATTTTTCTCTGCAGCAGTAAGGGAATGTGATGTGAAGGCTATGGGGCATTCACTTCCATCATTCATAACATGACATGACTGCACATACACCATAAGGCGAGGAATTACAGACAAGCTTCACTGGATGATGTGGATCATACAGTACGAGTACAGTGTCTAATGTCATCATTTCCTTCGTCTTTTGAAAAGCCACCTCACACTGCTTTGTCCATTGCCATTTGTTCCCAATCTGTAGTAATGAGTTGAAGGGGTGGAGTGCAGTGCCAGGTTTGGCAAGAACCTGTTATAGTAACTGACAAATCCCAAAAAGGATTGCAACTGTGACACGTCCTTTGGCCTTGAGGTATCCACCACAACTTGTCTTTTCTCAGCCCACTTGTTAAATGCTTGTGTGTCAATGGTGTGACCACAATAAGTGATGTTTGTTGTAAATAATTCACACTTGTTGCATTGTGCTCTGAGCCCATAACCTTCTAATTTTTTAACACTGTCTTAAGATGTTGGAGATGACCCTGGTCAACCTCACTGGTAACAATGACGTCATCCAGGTAACACTGAGTGCCCGAGCACCCTTGCAGCACCTGATCCATACCTTTCTGCCAAGTGCAGGTGCAGATGCTACTCCAGAAATAAGCCTAGTATAGTGATAAAGCTGTGAGTGTTAATGGTGAGAAACAGTTTGGGCTCTTCTTCCATCTCCATCTGTAGGTAGGCCTCAGCTAAAGTGTTTCTCTCCAGAAAGGTTTGCAAAGATCTCCTCTACTCTGTGCAGAGGATATTGATTGGATTGGTGATGACCTCAAAATCACCACAGATCCTGACAGACCCATTCTTCATGACTACTGGGAGAACTAGTGTTACCCCTGTGCTCCAGTCAACCTTGGAAAGAATTCCTTCAGCCTCCATGCAGTCTAGTTCCCTGGCTACTTTATCATGAATGGTATAAGGAACAAGATGGGCTTTGTTAAACTTGGGTGTGGCATTTTCATCTAACACTATTTTACCTTTAATATGTTTGAGTTTTCCATTGTAATCCTCGAACACTGTTGTGGCACCATCGAGTGCTTGTTCACTTTCAGCTGACTCGATTGCACGGACGTGGCACGCAAATAGTGGATGGATCTCCATCACACTGTAATTGTCTCGGTTACTTTGTGGTTGAAACAGCCAAGCTTTTAAATTAATTTGTCATTCACTTCTAGTGTAAGCTTGTCTCTTGCTAGTTTTCACATTGTAAATCTCAAACCTACCTCGTCCTGTGTCATTCTCATTATTATTAGATCTTTCATCAACAGCATGCAGATGAAACTGCTCTTTTTGAAACTGCTCCTTAACTTTTAATCTTTTTATCTTCCCTGTGCAGTCCATTTATTTTGTCTGTCCAACGTGCTATTTTTATGTGTCCTACTTTGTTGCATTCTCCGCAAGGTTTACCTTTAAGCCTGTATTGGTCTGGTGTGGGTGAGCACCTGCCAAAACAGTAACACATTTTGTTCAGATTGGTTCTGTCTCGACATTGCAATTTTATTCGTGCTCACTTTCATTCCTGACTGCAACTCAGCTGCACCTCTGGCCACAGTTTCCATTGATACAGTGCTTTTAAGTGCGAGCTGTGCTTCAGTTAGGAGCTGTTTTATAAACTGTTCTTGTAGGGTTCCACAAACTAAACAATCTATTAGTTTATCATTAAGTCCATCACTGAAGTGACAATGCTCAGACAATCTCTTCAATTCAGCCATGCATGCTGAAATGGTCTCCCCTTCCTTTTGATTCCATTTATGAAACCTGAAGTGTCCTACAATCATGAATGGTTTTGGCTCTAAATGTTCCTGCATTACTTTTATGATATCAGCAAAGCTCATTTTGGCTGGTTTGTTTTGAGCAGTTAAACTTCTAAGCAAACTGTGTGCCTTTCCACCAACTGCACTCAGTAAAACTGGCACTCATTTCTCATTGGCTATTCCATGCTTTAAAATACAGCTCAATTCGTTCAGTATACATCACCTTTCTGATGTATTCCCATATCTGCTTTTTTAATTTGATTATTATCACCTGGTACTCACTGTTTATGAACCCCTTGAATTTAATCCATTTTCTGCCTTTTATTTAACTTGACCATCTTTCTCTCCCTCTTCTGAAGAGGCACATGCTGTGCTTTTTTGACTCAGCTGTTTTTCTCCTCTTGTGAAGAAATCACGCTGTGCTTTTTTTAAAAACTCAAATGTCTCGCTGCACTTCAACAGGTAGGTAGTCTTCTCAGGTTTATTTTTGTAACTCCAAAACATAAAACTAATTTTTTAAAAAAAGCATGGGATCCAAGTGTAAAGGGGGTTTCTTATTTTTTCTTTGTTACTGTGTATGTAATCAAAAGGGCTTCTTCGTTTTGTTAAAAGCAGGAATGCTCCTTTGTTGCAAGAGAGTGCTGGAAGCTTGTTTGGGTTAAAATTTACTGATAACGAGAATGGTATTCCTTTGTAAACCAAATGGGGATTAATGTCCTTTCTTCTGAGTCTGTAAGCTTTTGTTGATGGGCTTTTGGGCAGATCAGCGCGACGGGGTCGAGAGAGAGGACGCAATGCTGTAAATTGGGCGAGGATCGGACCCCAAGCGGGGATCCGAGGCCAGGAGGTACTCCGAGGAGGGGGGGATGAAGCTAGATGTGCTTGGTTGACCACTCGGAGGGTCCTGAGCTGCGAGTCAAGGAGTTCGGAGGGGATCGAATGGCGGCCAGAAGACTTCAGTAATTGAGCTCCAACGGTTGTGCACGAAGTGTTTTGGACTTTGATAAGTTTGGTGCCTTTTCTTTCAAACTTGATCCCATAGAGACAGTCACTCATGAGCTGAGACCTTCGCCAGCCCTGGCACGTGTCCAGAAAACACTTCAACTCAGTAGTTCTCACTTCATATTCTCCTGAGGCAAATCCAAATACCAAGAAATCATCCACATACACCAAAACTCCAAACGCCTCCACATCCCCCATGGTCTTCCACATGCCCCGCAGGAAGGTTGCAAGGGCTCCAGATATGCCCTGTGGCATCTTTTCGGACCCGAAGACTCCTAGGGAATTTATAACGGCCGTCTTCTCCTTGTCGGCCCCACTCATCGGGATCTGGCAACATCCACTCCTCAGATCCAGCACCTTAAACCACATCGCACCACTCAGACAGGCCATCGCCTCTCCGGCCCTCAGGGCCATATTCTGGTCACTGACAGTGCGCCTCTTCAACGCACTATAATCCACACACACGCTGTCTACGTCTTCCATGGCTTCAGGGGCCAGTCGCCGCAACCTCTCTCTCTCCGAGGTGTCTTCAGCAGTCAACTCCCCTCCCTCGTGGTATTTTGCAGCGTCCACTAAGAGGGTCTCTCCCTCAGATACTTTCCCCAGGCTGTACCACCACCGGCTCTTGTTTGAATTCGGTATCGGCCCAATGCTGCTACACACGTCCGCACAAGCAGCTCGAAACCCTGGGTGCATCGACAATGCCTCCAAACAGCGCTCACCCGCCTCCTCCGGGCAGGCCCCCAAGCGCACCAGCAGGATATTGGTTCTCTCTAGAACAGAAACGCTGCCCGTCTCAACAGGGTCCGGACACATCAGCATTAACGATTCATGAACCTCAGTCTCCTCCACATTTGCCTCTAAGAACTCCATTTTCACTGACCAACAACCATCGTCTGGATAATCAATGGCACTGGTACCCCGAATCTCCAGTGTCCTCAATGTCGCCAAGGGTAAATGCTTCCAATAACGGTTATGAAACAAACTGTACAGCAACTTAACCGGCGCCCCGGTGCCGAGGATGGCTTTAACTTGACTTCCATCCATCCGTAACAACACCTGTGCACGTGGCCCCTCTAAATCTTCAGGAATAGGGTCTGTTCCTTTCGGGAGTTCGTTGGTGCATTGCTGGGAACATGCTCCCCCAAGCCGTTCCCCCACTGGGCCTCCTCTAAGTTTCCCGACACCTCTCGAATCAATGGAACAACTGATCCCCTTGGCACCACAAGCAATTTATCTGCCCCCCTAGGCAAAAGGGATACCCTAAAAACTTTCCACTAATCTCCTGTCACAGATATGATAAGCCCCCCAGCTGCGGCATTTGACTTCCAGTCAAACCAGACTCAGAAGAAAGAACATTAATCCCCATTTGGTTTACAAAGGAATACCATTCTCGTTATCAGTAAATTTTAACCCAAACAAGCTTCCAGCACTCTCTCACAACAAAGAAACATTCCTGCTTTTAACAAAACAAAGAAGCCCTTTCCCAACAGTAACAAAGAAAAAAGGAGAAACCCCCTTTACACAAGAGATATGTGTACGCTTCGTTTTGCTTTTTACTTTAGTGAGGTACGTACTTATGATGTGCTGGCATCATGACATATGCTATTCACATATTTTTACATCTAATCTGTAATGACATCCAAGACATGCACACTCCTCACTGTTACCATCAGGTAGGAGATACAGAAGCCTGAAGACACACACTCAGCGATTCAGGAACAGCTTCTTCCCCTCTACCATCCGATTCCTAAATGAACATTGAACTCATAAACACTACCTCATTTTTTTATTTCTGTTTTGCACTATTTTTAATCTAACTATTTAATATACACACACACACACACACACACACACATACATAATTGATTTACTTCTTTTCTTTCTATATTATCATGTATTGCATTGAACTGTTGCTGCTAAGTTAACAAATTTCACAACACGTGCTGGTGATAATAAACCTGATTATGAATTATGTAAACAATAAAAGAACTTAAACAATATATTTACATTATTATTCAAATATTACTGAAATATTAAATACACAACACATGGTGAACTGGCTGTTTGAATTCAGAACTAGCTTGCCTAGAGAAGACAGAGGTACCGATTGAAGGAATGGATTTTAGCTTCAGGTCTGCCAGTAGTGGTGCTCGACAGGGATCTGTGCTGGGACCTCTGCTGTTTGTGGTGTATATAAATAACCTGGATGAAAATGTAGGTTAGTAAGTTTGCAGATGATACAAAGATTGGTAGTGTTGTGGATAGTGTATAAAACTGGCAATGAACAGCAGGATGTAGATCAGTTGCAGATATGCGTGGAGAAATGGCAATTGGAGTTTAACCCAGCCAAATGAGAAGTGTTGCACCTTAGCAGGCCAAAGGTAAAGAAATAGTCCACTGTTAGGGCAAGACCCTTAACAATGTTGATGAGCAGAGGGATCTTGTCCCCTGAAAGTGGTTAGACAGGTTGATCGGGTGGTTAAGAAGGCATGTGGCGTGCTTGTCTTTATCAGTTGAGGTACTGAGTTCAAAAGTCAAGACAGAGAACCTTCGGTGGGACTGGAGGGGAAAAGGCTGAGGAGTAGATTTAAAAGGTAGTGTAGGGGAGAGAGAGACACAAGGTGAGAGGTGAAGCCTGGAGTGGAGGAATGTTGATTGGTGAAAGAGATACAGGGCTGCAGAAAGGGGATTCTGATGGGAGAGGACAGAAGGGCATGGAGGATAGAAAAGGGATGGGCACGTAAGGAAATAAGGTGAGAGAGGGAAAAGGGGATGGAGATTGGTGAAAGGGGGGGGGGACTTTACTGGAAGTTGAAATCATTGTTCATGCCATCAGGTTGGAGGCTACCCAGATGGAATATTCCCAACTCTTTACTTCATCCCTCCCCCTCCAGGTTTCACCTCTCACCTTGTGCTTCTCTCTCCCCTCCCCCCACCTTTTAAATCTATACCTCATCCTTTTCTCTCCAGGGTCTTGGCCCGAAACGTCAACTGTACTCTTTTCCATGATGCTGCCTGGCCTGCTGAGTTCCTCCAGCATTTTGTGTGTGTAACTTGGGATTGCAGTATCTGTAGATTTTCTCTTGTTCATCATTCTATCCAACAGATCTGTTTGCATCCCATCCAGATGCCCTCACCTCATCCTATCAACAGTAGCTCCTTTCTCCCTGGTGTACCTTCTGGGAATGATGGTTTTAAAATGCCCCCCAAATTACACATAGAATCTACGGCAATAATATTGTAAATTATGTTTTAAGCCAATTGACAACTCCTGTTACTGAAACAGTGACATTTCAATATTGACAATTTTCCATTCCTGATCTATATTTCTTCCACTTTAAAGTTTCTGAAAATTCTTGACCCTCAATTCCAACCAATACACCAGAACTGCTTCTTTGGAGAACCTCTGCTCTTGACTCTGCTGGGTTAGTCAAATGTTGGCTCCTTTCAAAAGAGCAATAGGTGTTGAAGTGGTTTGAGCAGCTCTCAGCATGTGCTAAGCTAGCAGTCGCCAATCCGTTGATCGCGATCGACTGGTGGATCTTTGAGAATTTCCCAGTGGATCCTGAAAAAAAAAGAAAATTAAATACACAAATACTGTTGTGAGATTGTCTCCGGGTTGCGGGATTTTAGTTTCGTTCTTTCTGCCCAGTGCGCATGTGTGTAGCTCCCCAGCCACATGACTGCACAGTGTACTTCAGTGGTCCCCAGCCACCGGGCTGCGAGGAAACGATATGATTTGTTGAACTTGAAAGTACGCGAGATCATCAGTCGCCTAAATGCAGTGATAGCCTCGCACCAAGGATCACTGGTTGGCCTCGGGTAACCAGCCGCCTCGCACAGCCGGCAGGAAGTGCCGTTGCTACTGGCCTGGAGTGCGGACAGACGGGCGCTGCCTCTGAACCTGTTTAGCACACCGAACGTTCGTGGGGAAGCCGGTGCTGAAATATTCACAGAATACTTAATTCGGCCTCAGGGTTTCATAAGTAGCAGAGCAGCTACCTCGCTGCAATCTACTGAAACAAACTTTTGTCGGCCGACAGATCATACAAGAGGGGCAGGGACGCGCCCTGTCGCATTCCTCACTCGGTGGCTCGCTCTCTCCGGACTGTGACTGCCGCGGCCCCGGCACTGGGACCTCTTGCCCTGACCTTGTCCTCTCACCCCCACCCATGACCAGCCGCACCTGGCCAGGGCGTCTGGCGGCGGGCGGGCGGGAGGCTGGAGCTGGGACCCGGAGGCTGTCTAATGAGGCAATGAAGCCCTCAAAACTGCTTCCATCCCCTGAGTCCAAGCACCCCGCACTTAAATACAAACCCGCTGAGTTTTTTTCCAGCGTTAAAAATGTGAGCAAGCGAGACAGCAGCTAAGTGCTGAGAGCCATCTAAAGTAAATTGTGGAATGGACTGGACATAAGGAACCTGCTTCGAGTATCGCTGTATTCCGATCGTGTTTAACACCCTCCCTTGCTCCCCGTCGGCCGGTCCGCAAGAGTATTGTCAATATTAAACCGGCCCACCAAGCAAAAAAAAGGATGGTGACCCCTGGTGTTCATACATTATTTCTACTTCCGGGTTGTGGGGTTTTACTTCCAGTCTTCTCTGCCCTGCTGCGCATGTGTGTAACTAATCGATTTGGAGTCGATCTTGCTTTTCACTAGGGCTGAGGTCGGGGATCTTGGGCTTCAAAAGGTTGGTGACCACTATGCTCAACCTAAGGGGCTTTAAGATGTGATGTGCCTGCCCCAAGTGGAGTGGTGACACTATCATTGGTCACAGTCATTATTAGCCCACAGAGTCACCTTTAAATTTAAAAACAGTTACATTTAAATCATCAGAGATCCAGGTCGATTCTAATCCACAAGATGATGCTCTTATTTGATCCCAGATCCTTTTCAATAGATGTTCACGAGTAAACTCTGACCAGAACCCTGGAAAAGTGTGTGTAGCACCCTGGGAAAGGTTTCACTGCTAACGTAACGGTCTTTCTGTAGAAGCTGGGTCTTTTGTTCTGTGGGAGATGAAGGGAGAAGGGAGAAGATGCCATAGGGCTCGACCCGGAGCGGGACCATGACTTGCTGAAGCCCGGGGAGATCGATGGAGGATTGGCAAAGGGGAAACGGTGAGCTCCAAC
This sequence comes from Hypanus sabinus, assembly GCF_030144855.1. Classification (NCBI taxonomy): domain Eukaryota; kingdom Metazoa; phylum Chordata; class Chondrichthyes; order Myliobatiformes; family Dasyatidae; genus Hypanus; species Hypanus sabinus. The sequence continues at coordinate 50,351,250 of NC_082722.1, forward strand.
TTGTGCACCTTAGACTGTTTCATTAAAATGGGCCCGTTTCTTCTTTTTTGCTTTTCCTTTACTAACCCTTTAGTCAAATTAAGGATTATTAAACTAAATTGTTTAATTGTATGCAGGGTACTGTCTGTTATTTCATGGTACTTATTTGTAATGGGAACCAATCACGCAGCATCCACACAAACAGGGGGATTTGGGGGTGGGGCTTGCACTTCAATCTCCCACGTTTGCTGGGGCCGGAGATTGTCTTCGCTAGACTTACACAGCCAATGGAACCAGAGTATTACAAGTGTAATTGGAAACCCCAATGGATTGTCAAACTTGGCACAAACAAAGCCCTGGATCTGCCTGTTCTACTAGACTCCCAATATTATGAAAGAGAGTCCTGTCAGAACAGTTGAGATATATTAAGACCACGGTAAAATAGGTCCTATCATAAGAACAAACATAATCTATTGATACACCTTAAGGGCTTTTGATCAAAATTATGTCATGTTTGGACTGAAGTCACAACCCATGTAGTAGAAAGAGGACTTCACCTGTGTATCAAAATGGGAGAGGGTCATGGGGCTGGCAGGAGCAAAGTGCCAGGTCCTGTTCAGCCACCGCATTCTATTCCCTCTGAATGGAGACAGAGCCGGCAAATGAACGTCAACCCCAGTTTATTACGCAACAGTAAAACTGACATTAGTGATCTCTATAATTCAATTAAGCAGCATTCACAAAGGGAAGTTCAACTTTCCACTGCACAGCTGTAATAATAATAATTGTTTGATGATATCTTGAGCTCTTCCGTATTTGGAAATTAGACCGTGCATCTCCAATCTATGGAGAGCTGGCATTCCAGTGAAGTACAGAGGCAGTCGACTCTATGAGGCCTGATAGCTGCTGCATTTGTCACTGTTGAGCATTTAAATCTGTAAAGGATAGATTAATATTTGGTCTTGAGAGAAGTACCTGTTGACATTTGCTCCAAGCGTACACATTGCTATCTTTCAGACCTAATAATCGTTGATATCCAGAACAGCATCTCAAACTGCATCACTAAACAACTAAACTCACAGGACAATAACCGGACTACTTCATCCCAGAACACATATCTGAGGGATGAGAAAATCAACCAGACGCTGTTATCACCATTATTTTTTGATAAACTCCATTATCACTGTCTAGCAAAAATCTATGGACTGTATGATTTGTGCTGACATTTCACAGGTGGCATTTTAGGATATTTCTTTTTAATCCGTGACAACACAGAAGAGACAAAAAGAGTTATGAATGCTTTTCAGTCAAGCAGGGGTCACCTTCTGTGAAATAAAATAGCATTTGCCTAATCGTAGGGTTTCAAAACGAACAATGACCACTTCTAAAATTTGTGCCACATCAAATATCTGAAAGAAAACAAAACATGTTAAGAAACTAATACATAAGCATTACAGTCTATTATTTCAACAAACCACTCTCAGCAGAACATATTTTGTACACTTAAAAGTATCAGCACAGATGATTTGCAACCAAAATAGGTGTTTAAAGTGATACTCTATGGCTAATTGTTATAGATATTAGTAAGATTTGGCATTATATTTTAGCAACATTTCCCTCGACTTAATTTTTTCATACACATATTAAATACCTGCCAGTTGTACCCAAGGCTAGGTTGGCTACAACTTAATCCTGCAGCCAAGATAATCCAGCTCTTTGGATATGCTTTTAATGGCTGCAGGAGTCTTCTATTCTCCACCCATATAGAATACTAGCTCACTGGAACATAATGTGTAAAAGGTAAGTTCAGTCAAAGTTCAAAGTAAGTACCTATATGTCACTACAAACAACCCTGAGGTTCGTTTTCCTGTGGGCATTCTCAGCAAATTGACAGAATAGTATCTATAACAGGATCAATGAAAGATCAAATAGAATGCAGAAGACAACAAACTGTGCAAAAACAATATAAATAAATATCAATAAATAATGAGAACATAAAATAATAAGATAAAGAGTCCTTAAAGTGAGATCACTGGTTGTGGGTACATCTCAAAGGATGGGCAAAAGTGACTGTAGTTACCCCCTTTTGTTCAAGAGCCTGATGGTTGAGGGGTAGTACTGTTCTTCAGCTTGGTGGTGCGAGTCCTGAGGCTCCTGTATCTTTTACCTGATGGCAGCAGTGAGAAAAGAGCACAGCCTGGGTGGTGGTGATCTCTGATGATGGATGCTGCTTTCCTGTAACAGCGTTTCTTGTAGATGCGCTCAATGGTTGGGCAGGCTTTACCCGTGATGTAGGTGTGGTGAACTATGTGCCTGTCTGGACACACCCCCTGCTGACTGCTCCTGTGGCTCCTCCCACAGACCCCTGTATAAAGGTGATTGGGGCCTGAGCCCTGCCCTCAGTCTCCAGGATGTAGCATGGTGGTCACTTGCTGCTTGTTCTTTCTTCCAGTCAATAAAAGCCAATATCTCACCTCACGTCTCAGAGAGTTATTGATGGTGCATCAATTTTATTGAATGGAAGTTTTAAAACATGGAAAGTATTTTACGTATGGAAAAATTAGATTTGGACCCCCTAAACTCCAGAAGCAGCTCTTGCCTTTGAACTCTGGCTTGCATACTTCCAATCATACTTGGAGGAGGTTCATGCGACTGAGCTCACTATTATGCACATAATTCCCCTCTCAAGGGTCACCCCGAAAGTTTACTCACTTGTCAGGGACCTGCCAACCTACCAAGAGGCACTGGACACTCTCAAAAGACAGTACCTGTGGCCGGTGAACACCGTCTACGCAAGACATCGCTTAGCGATGCGGCGGCAGTGACCCGACGAGACGAGCCCTGCGTTTCTCTGAGCCCTACAGACACTCGTCCAAACTTACAACTGCAAAGCTCTGACGGCAGAACAACATGCGGAGCTGCTAGTACGAGATGCCTTTGTTACGGGGATCAGGTCAGCGTATGTGCACCAGCGGCTGCTGGAAAATGCCGATCTTACCTTAAGCTCGGCGATCGAGACGGCCGACACGCTGGAGGCTGCGCTGCACAATGCTGATGCTGTCCAGCCGCGCGATCCCCCGCCGGTCCCGTGGACGCCTCAGACCCCGCCGCCGCCAGTTCCCGCAAGCGAATTCACCAATGCTGCTGCCAGTCACGATTCCACGAACTCCCCGAACCCGACCACAGCTGCTGCCAGTCGCAAGTCCGTGCAGTGTTACTTCTGTAGACTCGAAAAGCACCCCTGAAAACGCTGCCCAGCCCGAGAAGCAACCTGCTCCAGCTGCAGGAAGAAGGGCCATTTCGCCAAGGTCTGTAAGTCTAAACCACGAGCGGGGTCGGGCAGCGCTGCGTGTGAGACATGGGGGCCGCCATCTTGCCTGCCCGCCTCGTGCGAGGCATGGGGGCCACCATCTTGTCTGCCCACCTCGTGCGAGGCATGGGGGCTGCCATCTTGCATGCCTGGATGTTGGCGGCCATCTTTGTCGGCGACACCTCGCCCCGCCCCCGACCCACCGGTGCTTACTGGGTACCAAGACGGCAGTTCAACTCTGGCCTCCGTAACCCTCGACCAAAGCGCCCCACACCAGCTTGCACGGTCAATGATGGACATCCTGGTGGAGGGGCACAGGACTAGCTGCCTGTTTGACACGGGCAGCACTGAGAGTTTTATTGACCCGGACACAGTGCAATGCTGCGGACTCGTGACACGACCGGTAAGTCAGAGGGTCACCATGGCTTCTGGGTCGTACTCCATAGACATCCGGGTGGGTTGTGTAGCGACATTGGTGGTGCAGGGCACAGAATATCAGAACTTTGCGCTACTGGTCATGCCTCAACTGTGCGCACCTGTGCTATTGGGGCTGGACTTCCAGAGCCACCTCGAAAGTGTGACTATGGCATATGACGGGCCCCTCCCACCACTCACTGTCAGGAATCCTCATTTTGGTGGGACTTCATCATATACCCCGCTACTGACCACACACACACACCTTACCACACGTCCCACCCAGCACCATGCCGACAGCTGCGCTACTGACACCACTTGCAGCCTCTCCACCCTCAAGATCCCTCCCCCTCTGCTGTTCGCCAACCTGATCCCCGACTGTAAACCTGTGGCAACTAAAAGCAGGAGGTACAGCGCGGGGGACAGGGCCTTCATTCAGTCAGAGGTGCAGCGGCTGCTCAGGGAGGGGATCATTGAGCCAAGCACAAGCCCTTGGAGGGCCCAGGTAGTTGTTGTTTGGACGGGGCAGAAAAATAGGATGGTCGTGGACTATAGCCAGACCATCAATAGGTTCACACAGCTTGATGCATACCCCCTACCCCGCATCGCGGATATGGTCAACCAGATAGCTCAGTACAAGGTGTACTCGACAATAGATCTGAAATCCGCTTATCACCAGCTCCCCATCTGCCCGGAGGACCGCCCCTACACCGCCTTCGAGGCGGGCAGCAGGCTCTATCACTTCCTGCGCGTCCCCTTCGGTGTCACAAAATGGTGTCTCTGTCTTCCAGAGGGAAATGGACTGGATGGTGGACCAGTGCCAAGTGAAGACCGCATTTCCCTATCTGGATAATATCACCATCTGTGGTCGTGACTGGCCGGATCACAACGCCAACCTCCAACGATCTTTCCAAGTGGCCAAAGCCCTGAACCTTACTTATAACAGGGACAAGTGTGTGTTCGGAACCACCCAGCTCGCTATCCTTGGGTATGTCGTGGAGAACAGGGTCATTGGCCCTGTTAATACTTGTAAGAAACTTCACCCCATGAGGACTCTCTTTTAAAACAAAGGGGGGGGGGTGGTGAATGTGGTGAACTATGTGCCTGTCTGGACACGCCCCCCTGCTGACTGCTCCTGTGGTTCCTCCCACAGACCCCGGTATAAAGGCGATTGAGGCCTGAACCCTGCCTCTCAGTCTCCAGGATGTAGCATGGTGGTCAATTGCTGCTTGTTCTTTCTTCCAGTCAATAAAAGCCGATATCTCGCCTCCCGTCTCAGAGAGTTATTGATGGTGCATCAGTAGGATTTTGGTATTAGTGTTCCCATACCAGGCCAGTCAATATGCGCTCCATTACACATCTGTAGAAACTTGTCAAAGTTTTTGATCTCATGCAGAATCTCCACAGACTCCTAAGGAAGTAAAGGCACTGCCGTGCTTTCTGTGCAATTGCATTTACATGCTGGGTCCTCTGAAATAGTAACACCCAGGAGTTTAAAGTTGATAACCCTCTCCAACCCTGATCCCCCGATGCAGACTGGCTCTTGGACTTCTGGTTTCCCTCTCCTGAAGTCTACAATCAGTTTCTTGGTCATGCTGACACTGAGTGAGAGGTTGATGTTATGACACCACCTAGTCAAATTTTCAAACTCCCTCCTGTATGCTGGTTCATTGTCACCTTTAATACAGCCCACAACAGTGGTGTCGTCAGCAAACTTGTATATGGTGTTGGAACTGTACTTAGCCACACAGACATATGTGTAAAGTGAGTAGAGTAGGGGCTAAGTACCCATCCCTGTGATGCACCTGTGCTGATGGAGATTGTGGAGGAGATACTTCTACCAACCTGAACCGACTGGGATCTACAAGTAATGAAGTCAAGGATCCAATTGCACAAGTAAGTGTTGAGGCCAAAGTCTTGCAGCAAATTAATTAGTTTTGAGGGGATGATAATATTAAATGCTAAACTGTAATTAATAAATAGTATCTGGTTGTATGCACCTTTGCTATCCAGGGTTGTACAAAGAGCCAATAAGATGGTATCTGCTGTGGACCTGTTCCTCTGCTAGGCAAATTGGAGCAGATCGAAGTCCCCTCTCAGGCAAGAGCTGATATGTTTCAACACCAGCCTCTCAAAACAATACATCACTGTGGATGTACGTGCAACTGGGTGATAGTCACTGAGGCAGGTCACCACGCTCTTCTTGGGCAGCAGTGTGATCGAAGCCTGCTTGAAGCAGTGAGGCACCATGCACACCAGCCAGTTAGTCAGCACAGATCTCTAATACATAGCCAGGTATCCCGACCGGACCAGATGCTTTCCTTGGATTAAACTCCTGAAGGCAGCCTGCACATCAGCTTCAGATACTGAGATCAAAGGATCATCAGGAGATGTGGGGGTTCATGACGGTTCCTCCATGTCCTTAGGATCAAAGTGAGCATAGAAGTCATTGAGCTCACCAGGGAGTGAAGCCCTGCTGTCCCCATGTCATTTGATTTAACTTTTAGGAGATTATAACATTCAAGCCCTGCCACAGCTCTTGAGCTTCCCCCTTTGCTTCCAGTTTGATCTGGAATCTCTATTTCGCCCATGAGGTGGCTTTCCGGAGATCATACCTGAAACTCTTGTAGCATTCTTGCCTCTGATCTGGCCCTCAGCAAGTTTCAGTCCTCATGATTCACCAAGAGCTTCTGATTGCGGAAGACTCTGGATGATTGAATGGGGACACACTACACATCGACAGCTCAGGAATTCGTTCAGCTCTCTAGATGAGTGTTTGAACACGGCCCAGTCCACCGACTCAAAGCAATTGTGTAATTGTTCCTCTGTCTCCCATGACCACCTCTTAGTTGTTGTAATCTCTGGAGACTTGCTTTTCAGGCTCTGCCTATATGTGGGTAGGAGGGGGATGGCCAGGTGATCCAGTGCACCAAAGTGTAGTCTGGGCAAGGAATGGTAGGCATTCCTTATCTTAGTATAGCAGTGGTCTGCTGTGTTGGGACCCCTGGTGCTACAAGTTATATGCTGGTGATAATTGGGCAGGGTTTTCTTCAAACAAAATAAAATATAAAGACACAAGCCTCAGAATCTTATTATTTTTAATACTTCATTTGTAATATATTCTGGGATTTTGCAGCTACCTATAATTTGATACTGACACTTAAACTAATTAAAATAATTACTGTAAATAGTGTTGAGAACCATGATACAGAAGTGATAATAAGCTTTCAAAATAAAAGGAATATATGAATTGCAGTAATCCAATCACAAACAAGAGAAAATGCTGGAAATCCAAGTAACACACACAAAATGTTGGCGGAACTCAGCAGGCCAGGCAGCGTCTATGGACGCTGGAAGTATCAATTGCAGTCATGTACAACTTCATTGCACGTTGAGCAAGGCTGATAAATTGAGTCATTTCGGAGGACCGCATGCAAGAAACAGTTCGTGTCCACAGAAACGGGGCAGCACAGTAGCATAGTGGGCATCATGATGCTTTACAGTGCCAGTGTTCAAATCCGGCTACTGTATGAAAGGAGTTTGGATGTTCCCCTCACGATTGCATAGGTCTCCTTCAGTTTCCTCCCTCATTGCAAAGATGCATGAGTTGGGGTTAGTTAAGTTGTGGATATGTTATGCTGGCAACAGAAGCATTGACACTTGCAGCTTGTTCCACAGCCAATCTCAGACCATGACAGTCGTCGCCAACAGCTCATTTCACTAAATGTTTTGATGTGCATGTGACAAATAAAGCTAATAGTTATCTTTAATCATGATTGATATTCTGGTAATGTATATGAAGAGACACATGCTAAAGTTTATCAGCAGTCAGGTGTCTGTCCGGGTCACTTTCAACTGGCAATCTTCGGTTTTTAAAAGTAGCCTTAGTCAGGAAAGTTGATGAATTTGATAGTGCTAATGAGGACAGAATCATATATCGAGAGGGTTGGAGTGTGTTTTTATGCTAACGAAGTGGATGAGGTAAAGAATGTCTCCACACTTCTTGACTTAATGGGTGCTAGAACATACAGTCTCTTACACAACTTAGTAACGCCTGAAAAGCCAGCAACCAAGATGTTCAACAAAATTGTTACAATTTTATAAAATTGCTTGAGCTCTAAACCATTGGTAACAGCTGAGAGATTTAGATTTCTCAAAAGGAACCAGTCCAAGGATGAAAACATTTCTGGATACATTGCAGAACTGCACGAACTTTCCCAGTACTGTGACTTTAGAGATGGACTTTCTAATGCATTAAGGGACAGGCTGGTATGTAGCATGCAGAGTCAAAGCACTCAACAGAGGCTACTATCAGAAAGAAACTTAATCTTAGAATGGGCAATTATCATTGCAATATTGTTAGAGACTGCAGCAAAACTACAGAATATGAGTTTAGAATGTAAAATGCACAAAGTGTCACTGAATGGTGCAAATAGCCAAAAATGTTTTTCGATGTGGCAAATTTTCCCATGATGCAAATTACTGTTGATTCAAAGGAGAAGTTTGCAGCAAGTGTCACAGACAAGATCACATAGAGGGTGTGCGCAAATCAGACAAAAAGCAAAACCAAAGAGAAAAAACACACACAGTTGAAAAGTTTCAAACACAAAACTAAGCAAAGTGACTGAATGTGAAACAGAATCAGACAACATAGAGTCTAACAAAGGTGAGCTGTCATGCCAAGAACTGCATAGCATTACTGAAGCAAATCACAACATCATCTGGATCATAATAGATGTGTCTGGAGCAAAACTGAAAATGGAGCTGGATATAGGGTCAGCTTTGTCTATAGTTTCAGAGGCTGACTACAACAAACTATTTTCTAAGCTACCATCAGAAAAGACTTCGGTGATGCTAAAGACCTACGGAGCTGAAAGAGTATCTGCCAAAGACAAAGTAAATGTCATGTACGGAGGCAAAACACAGCAGTTAGAGCTTTATATGTTGAAAAGTGGAGGGCCAGCACTTTTCAGACATGAATGGATGAGAAAAATCCAACTAGACTGGCAGACAATCAAAGCTCTCAATGTGACATCAACAGGCAACAGCAGTCCAAATGATAGCACCACCCAGAGACTGTCACAGCTACTAATGCTAATGAGAAGGTACTTGAGAAGGGGATTGGTAAACTCAAAGACATGAAGGCCAGAATTGAACTGGATGAAGCAGCAACAATAAGATTCCATAAAGCACATCCAGCGCCTCACACATTACATCCTAAAGTGGATGCTGAAAGTCAAAGCTTGGAGGCATCTGGCATTCTCTCCAAGGCTGAGTGGAGTGTTTGGGCCATGTCCATTGCCCCGGTGAGCAAGAAAGAAAAGGCAGGAGCTGTTCACATATGCAGGGACTTCAAAGCGAGCATCAACCCTGTGCAGTATCCCTCCCATGAAGAGAGAACATTTTTGCATCTTTGATGGGTGGGAAGAGGCTTTCAAAGATTGACTTGTCAGAAGCCTATCAGCAAAAGAGATAGAGGAGTCAAGCAGGAGGTTCCCCACAGTTAACACTCACAAGGGACTGTTCCAGTGTAATCGGCTCGTCTTTGACGTCACATCAGCTCCAGCAATTTGGGAAACAGCAATGGACCAAGTGCTCCAAGATATCCCAGGAACTCACTATTACCTTGAAGAGCACCTCTAGAACCTGGGCAAAATGCTTAGAAGGCTGAGTGAGTATGGTCTGCACAAAAAGAGAAAGAAATGTGAGTTATGCAAGAATGAAAACTCATATTGTGGACATGTCTTTGACAAGCATGGCTTACTTAAGTCACAAGAGAAGATTGAAACAGTACTACAGGCACCCAATCTGAAAAATGTGTCACAACTTAAGTTGTACTTGGGCCTTGTAAACTACTACCACCGATTTCTCTCAAACATTGCTACAGTGCTACATCCATTGAACGCTCTGTTGCAGACGGGAACAAAGTGGGAATGGTAATAAAGATGTGAAAGAACATTCAAAGAAATAAAGAGACTAATAACACCCATTATGACCCATCTCTGTCTATCAGACTGGTGTATGATGTGACACCTTATGGCATTGGTGCCATTTTGTCATGCACTATGGAAGATGGATCTGAATGTCCAATTACATTTGCTTCAAGATCACTCATGAGGGCAGAACACAACTACACATAGATTGACTGAGAGGCCCTTAGTGTAGAATGGGAAATCAAGAAACTCCACATCTACCTTTATGGACAGAAGTTTGCTCCGGTGATGGATCACCAGCCCCTGGTGTCTATTTGCAATCCCAGTGATGAGCACTTTAATTAAGAGCCCACTCTTATGACATAGAGTTCAAGGATACCAAACAACACAGCTACGCTGATGGCCTGGCACCTCCTCCACTGTTGGCAACTGAAGAAGAGAAGTCTTCGCACTGTGACCTAGCAGATGAGTCCCACACAGCATTGGTGGAGCAGTTGTCAGTAACGTTCTGAAATACAAAGAGAAACAAGGAATGACTCAACATTGTCAAAAGTCTATGATATCACCGTGCAAGGATCGCCAGTTCATGATAATCCTAAGTTTCCAGAATTCTCTGTGAGACGAGACCAACTGGCAGTATGTCAAAGAATTCTACTGTGTGGATCCCATGTTGTGGTTCTGTGCACCATAGTGTTAGAGAACCTGCAGGAAGAACACCTGGTACAGTCAAGATAAAGAGTCTCACCTGGAGCTACATGTGGTGGCTGGGAATTGATAAACAGACTGAAAACTTGACCAAAAGCTGTTCAGGATGCCACAAGGTTCAAAATGATCCCCCAACAGGCACAGTCACACCTGTGGCAGTGGCCGTCTTCACCATTGGCAAAGAGTACTCATTGTCTTTGCTGGGCTATCCATGTTTCTGATTGCTGTGGATGCTCGTTCGAAGTCGCCAAAGGTCATACCAATGAAGTCGACCACCTCAGATAAGAATGTTTCCACTCTGAGGAATATCTTCATCAGAAATAGCTTACCAGGACTAACTGTGAGTGACAACAGACCACAATACCTGGCAGAAGAATTCCAACTGTTTATGAAGAAATATGGCATCAGACATTTCAAGGCAGCTCCTCACTACCCAGTAATGAATGGGTTAGCAGAAAGGTTTATCCAAACGTTCAAAAAGTCCATTAAAGTGATGGACAAGGAGAACATTTCTCTACAGCACAAGGTGGGCAGCTTCCTTTTCGTGCATCACAACTCTGTTAATGAGACGACAAATCAAACATCTGCAATGCTGTTCGTGAGCAGGAATCTGAGGTCTCACATAGACCACCTGAAGGCAGGCTTCCGGAGGGAAGTGCAGAATGAATAGTTTAGCCAGTTGCCAAGTAAATCATCAAGCAACTTTGAGGTTGGACAGGAAATCCTAATGCTTGATTACTGAGAAGACAAGTGGACATCCGATAGGATAACTATAAGAATTGGACCAGTGACGTACACATTGGATGTCGGAGACCGTACATGGAGTCTTCACGTGGACAAGGTACTGAATGCTCAGCTGAAGAACACACTTGAGTCGGCTGCACCCAACAAGAAGACAGGTTACAGCCACTGGATTTATGGCTCACTGATAATCATGTCATTGACAGCAATGTGACACCTGTAACAGAGAAAGTTGTCTTTGACAAGACAGCTGCCAAACCTGATGCCACTCCACAGGTCCAAAGCTGCTATCCTGAAAGAAGCAGTGTACCATCCGAAAGACTGAATTTTTAGTATTGTGAAGTTAGTTATGGACCGTTATTGTGAAAGTATGTTTATTTGAAAATGCTTTGTTAAAAGGAAATTGAATGTTTTGTTAGATATACAGATTTATGTTACATTAATCTAAAGGGGGAAATGCAGGATAATATACAGAATCTACTTATTTTAGAGCAATGACTCTCTTAGCACTAATTATTGACTGATAACTTACCTTGATTGGTTGTCTACACATGTGCGTTGTTTGATCTCTCTCCCACTGCAACAAGGTTACACGAGTTAACTCACCTCCCATGTGCGTGCATTTATTTAATTGATATGTAGTTGTACAGACACAGCAAACCATATCAGATTGACAGCAAGTCTGTGGCAAGTGTGCAGGCAGCTGATTGGTGAATCAAATGGGCCTCCTACATGCAGAAGACTCTCTGTTTCTTTGCGCGGGATTTTGAGTGCACATGTTTTCGTTTTGACGGGTCCGGTTTGTTGTTCCCATGCTGAAAATTGCCCAGTAAAAACATTTAATCCTACTACTTGTGATCTTGCTCCATGCACCGTAATAATGAGTCTAAACAACTAATATCCATTAACGTCATTGGAAACGAAAGCTGGGGTGTTGTCGTAATTGGAGGCCAATTTGGAATATTAGATTTAAAACAAAGTAAAAAGCTTCTCAATGAACCAAAACGAAATTTAATTATAAATAAACCACAGTTTGTTCCTCAGTATGATGCAGTCATTTATGCCCATGTGATAATTAAAATGACTTGATCTTAATCAGTAACAATGAAGGCCCTCACAAGGAACTACTGTCTTTACAAACTTTTGGGGATATTAAAGCAAAGTTTTTACTTTTGGATTTCTTTCATGATGTCCCCTATCCACTAAATCAGATGTTAAATTTAGTCCTCGATATTGATAGCTGGATAATAATGGTTTATACACACCACATTAATGAGTTTTTACATCAGGAAGGCAAATGCAGGAACAAGAGAAAAGCTGCAGATGCTGGGAATCCGGGCAACACACACAAAATGCTGGAGGAACTCATCAGGCCAGGCAGCATCTATGGAAAAAGTACAGTCAACATTTCGGGCCAAAACCCTTCAGCAAATGTAGGAAATTGCTCAATTTACCTCAATGCTCATTTGTGGGCACATTCAGTTCTTTATTGGTTGCTTATCCCATCAAAATCTTAATAAAGAAAATCTTAATAAAGGCTAGTTATCACGTTTAGTGGGATACGGTAAATAGAAAAGTTCTTACCATGATAAAGGTATTTTAATGACATGCCAGGATCACTGTTAGGACCTCTGTTGTTTGTGATTTATATAAATGATTTGGATAAAAGTATTGGTGGGCTCATTCATAATTCTGTTGGAGTTATTGATACTGAAGAAGACTGTAAGGATTCAGAAGTATATAGGCGAGCTGGAAATGTGGGTAGAGAAATGGCAGATGGAGTTTAATCTGAACAAATGTGAGGTGTTGCACATTGGGAGGTCAAATCCAGGAGGAAAGTATGGCAAGACCCTTAAGAGCATTTTTTTTTACTTTATTCCATATTCTTAATTGCCATTTGCCTAACCCTTTGATTGCTCTTTTTGGCACCTTGGTTGAAGTTGACATGCATTTGAGTCCGACTAAAAGTCGAACATTATCTTTTGCAACTCCTTTGGCTAGACGGTTAGTTCTTCTTAGGTGGAGAGATGTTGCCCCACCCACTCGTGCTCAATGGCTTAGAGACATTATGTCCTGCTTAGACCGTGAAAAGATTCATTATTCACTTCTTAATTTGGCCATAAAGTTTCATAAGGTGTGGGGACCTTCTCTTGAATATTTTCACAATTCCTCTTTAGATTAAAGGTTCATCCTTTTTTTGCACTACAATCCTTTACTTCCAGCTTTTTTTCCTGGTTAAGTTGTACAGGGCTTTTTTTAATGTGAAATACATTATACTTTAGGTAGTAGGCATTTTTTAAAATATTTACAGCTCTGTGGTGATGAAAACTTTGATTAACTTTTCTTTACATTGTAATGGTTAGCTTGGAGGTTTGTAGTGGGAGGGTGGGGAGGATACTAACTTTATATGATTTCATTTTGGGTGCTTTTTCTGTATTGCTATGAATTGTATATTAGACACATTTGTCTTGCACTGCATAAATCTCCATTTTGTTGGGGTTTTTTCTGTTGTAGTGTAGAAACATTAAAAAATTAATTTTAAAAAAAGAGCATTAATGTACAGAAGGATTTTGAAGTGCAAGTCTATATCAGCCTGAAAGATGTAGCACAAGTAGATAGGATGGTAAAAGAGGAGTACAATATATTTGCCTTAAATAGTGGGTTCACTGAGCATTAAAGTTAGGAGGTCATGTTTTAAACATTTGGAGCATTGACATCTCCTTTTTCTAACCAGTCCTGATGAAAGGTCTCGGCCTGAAACGTCGACTGTTTCCTCCCATCCACAGATGTAGCCTGACCAGCTGTGTTCCTCCAATATATTATACGTGTTGCCCCGGAATTCCCAGCATCTGCAGATCTTCTTGTGTTTGTGATTTCCAGCACTTTGTTTATCATTTAAAATTCAGGTGAGAGATGGCAACCATTCCTATTGTGGATGGATCTGAATGAAGTTGTTCCACCCCTACTTCTTTTGTGTTCTTGTGAAAACTGCCGGCAAATAGCCTCCCGGGCAGTGTTAACACTGGCTTGCTATCCCAACCACTCGAGGGATGAGCTGCCAGGAAGGAACTGGTGCCGCTTGATCACTCTGAGGTGGACAGTGTCATATAAAATAGACGTCTGATTAAGTCTTCACACTGGATTCTTATAGCGTGCTTCAAATTCAATTTTGCATGTCTGATCTCTGCTGCCCTCGACTCCTCCATTTCTTGGCATCTTATTGATTAACTTCACGCTTCAATTCAAAGCAAAGTGCACAATAACATACCTGCCAGAAATGAATATTTAGGCTGTGAAATCATATACGTAGCCACTTACAAAATGTGCTGCTTCTCAAATCCAGTATAATACCCCTATTTTCTTTGCAGCAAAATGTGACCCACCAGTGACGACAGTTACTGATCCAATGGATGGAATGCTTACTGATCATCACAGCTCATGTCCTTGATATCTATTGTTTGTTTATTTATTTATTTTCCTTTTGTATTTGCACAGTTTGGCCATTTGGTGGGTGTGGTCTTTCATTAATTCTATTATTATAACCATATAACATATAACCATATAACAATCACAGCACGGAAACAGGCCATCTCGGCCCTCCTAGTCCGTGCCGAACTCTTAATCTCACCTAGTCCCACCTACCCGCACTCAGCCCATAACCCTCCACTCCTTTCCTGTCCATATACCTATCCAATGACACAACTGAACTGGCCTCTATTACTTCTACAGGAAGCTCATTCCACACAGCTATCACTCTCTGAGTAAAGAAATACCCCCTCGTGTTTCCCTTAAACTTCTGCCCCCTAACTCTCAAATCATGTCCTCTCGTTTGAATCTCCCCTACTCTCAATGGAAACAGCCTATTCACGTCAACTCTATCTATCCCTCTCAAAATTTTAAATACCTCGATCAAATCCCCCCTCAACCTTCTACGCTCCAATGAATAGAGACCTAACTTGTTCAACCTTTCTCTGTAACTTAAGTGCTGAAACCCAGGTAACATCCTAGTAAATCGTCTCTGCACTCTCTCTAATTTATTGATATCTTTCCTATAATTCGGTGACCAGAACTGTACACAATATTCCAAATTTGGCCTTACCAATGCCTTGTACAATTTTAACATTACATCCCAACTTCTGTACTCAATGCTCTGATTTATAAAGGCCAGCGTTCCAAAAGCCTTCTTCACCACCCTATCTACATGAGACTCCACCTTCAGGGAACTATGCACTGTTATTCCTAGATCTCTCTGTTCCACTGCATTCCCCAATGCCCTACCATTTACCCTGTATGTTCTATTTGGATTATTCCTGCCAAAATGTAGAACCTCACACTTCTCAGCATTAAACTCCTATTAATAGAACATTAGATTCTATTATGTTTCATGGATGAACTAAGTATACCCACAACAAAACGGATCTTGGAGCTGCGCTTAATATCTACTTTGATATTAAGCTTATTTTGAACTGTGATATCATTGTGGAGCTTCACTGTGGTGGTTTGTTTGACCTTAAAGATTTTAATCCAGATTGAAAATTTAGCATGTTGGGCCTCCAAGCTCACACATCTACTTAGAAGAAAGCCGTGTTTCATATGAACTTCAAGGATAGGTATGCCCAGTACTTCTCACTAAAAAGGAGCTACAACCCCATTCAATACATGCAACAACTTAGACAAAAATTGTTCATGATCTCACCTAAGTAACATTTATGAGGCTGATAGTGTATGCAATCAAGAATGGAAAATTAATAGTGTGCATTGTAATATTTCAAACTAGCTCACCAGAAAAATGCATGGGGCAAATGAAGATGCAGAATTTTCTAAATGTTTTTATTGTCTGTTAGCAAAATGCAGTATTTATTTCAGAAAAGGAAAATCATTGTGTTATCCTGCCAGGTATTCTGACTGTTCCCAGTCCTGGCCTGTTAGTTGGTAAATGAGTGATTATACTCTTCTTTCACTGTTAATTAGTCACTGTGGAGTCAGTTGTCACCTACATTATCCACACCACAGCAAACAACAAGGAAGTTATTCTGTGCACTGCAATCAACAATTTCTGGTTAATAAAGGTCACCGGCAAAACACACACTGTTCTCACGTAGCAGCAGGTATGAGAAACACTTCAGCGTCAATGTAGAAGACAAGCTTGATGCATGATAGATTAACTCATCAGTAGAGTCAGAAAGACAGTTGAGAGGAAATCCTTCCACATGCACTTCCATCTACATTTGCAAGTTCTTACTGTTAATCTCAACAGTTTAGTCACTCTCATATGGTAAACCTATCTGTCCCAGAGCACCAAATAATGATTGCCCTCAAAACAACTTGATCAAAGTATCCCCTGCATTGCACCAAGGAGGTGGCCGGAATTAGTTTCCCTCTGACTTCACTACGGAAAGTATTGATTTCCCATTGCAATAGGCTGACTATAAACCAGGCTAAGCATTTTATTTACTGTATTAATTGAAGAAGGGATATGAGCTCCAGCAGGGTGTTTCCAAAGACAGCAACTGCTTACCCGTGGTGCAGAGGAAAAGACAGAGATGAATCAGGCCTCTTGCAGTTCACTAGTTAATTCAAGATGAATAAGTTTGGCAGCAGGTCACATGGCAGAGATGCATGGGAGGGGAAAAAATCTAGGGATAAATTCATTAAATAAAAAAAGTATAATAATTTTATAATCTAAACCAGGCAGTCTTCCAACCAGCAATGTTATCTATTTTCGTACAGTATATTGCAGGAATTGAAATGTGCATCAATTTGCTGACGACAAAAAAGAGCCTATGGCAAAAAGAGTTTTCTCTGTATTTTGTATTGAGGGTTGTATCCAGCGCATTCCACTGTTAAAGAATGCAGACCCCCAAAATTCTGTGTTCACAGAAACCTCTTTACACACAGGCTAGCGATTTTTTCTGCATCAGAACCATCGTAGAATCACAGCATTATAAAACACAGACATGATAAAATCAGTCGACCTTTTGGGCCAGGACCCTTCATCAGGACTAGAAAAAAAAGATAAGAAATCACGGTAAGAAGGTGGGGGGAGGGGAGGAAGAAGTACACAGTGGTAGGTATTGGGTAAAGTAAGGGGTAAATTAAAGGGCTCAGGAAAGGGGAATCTGATAGGAAAGGGTAGAAGGCCATGGAAGAAAGAAGAAGGGGAGGAGCACCAGAGATGGTGATGGGCAGGTAAGGAGATAAGGTGAGAGAGGGAAACGAATGGGAAGGTGAAGGAAAGGGGAGGGGGCAATTACCTGAAGTTGAGATATTGATGTTCATGCTATTTGTTTGGAGGCTACCCAGAGAGAATATGAGGTGTTGCTCCTCCAACCTAAGTAGCCTCATTGATGCTGTAGGGGAGGCCATGGACTGACATGCAGGAATGAGAATGCGAAGTAAAATTGAAATGGGTGGCCACCGGGGGATCCAGCATTTTGTGTGTGCTGCATGCATTATCCAACACAGAATGGGTCTGGACCTCACCCCTCCACTGCTCCATGCAAAACAAATGCAGACTGGCCATTCTCTTCTCATAACAGAAGGAGAATCTCCTCTGCACCCTCTTCAGTGCAATCACATCCTTTCTACAGTCCTTTAAATTCACCTGCTGTTGACTTTATGTCCTCATACTCTTTCAAAGTTATCTCACATACAGATTACAAACATTACAATTTCATACTTCAGTTCTTATCTAAAAGCTAAGTGTGAATTTACAGCTGCCCGGGCTGTAGGAATGTGTCTTGTGACTGACTCTTGGTTTCAACATTAGTAGGTGCCGGAAGCAGTCGAACTCTCTGAAAGGTAGCTGTAAGGGAGGCATTGCAGCCCAGCCACCATAAGTTATTCTTTCTAATAAAAATTAACAAATATTGCATCTCTGCAAATGGAGTTCTTTGTAATAACCACGTATACCACACAAAAACCCCATCAGTCTCTTCATATCCCACAAACCAGATTGTCCTTGACCCCAACGGGCTGTCTAGGATGATGGAAAATAAAAAAGGCATGTAAGTGGTTAAACACGTGAGGGCCAGAGTCTGTTATAAAAACACAAACTCAGAAGACATGCAATGTGCATGTGCATGTGCATGTCCTGTCTGCATAGTCTTGGCTGTGTGTGTGTGTGTGTGTGTGTGTGTGTGTGTGTGTATTCGTAAGTGCAGATGTTAGAGAGTGAGAGCAAGAGGGAAAGAGAGAGGAAGTGGGACAATGGGACAGCAGTGTCCATGTCACATTCCTCATTCCTGGATGACCTGGTCCTGCCATTGATCTCAGATACTGCTGCAGGGTACATAGCTCTGTGGTTGGGGGGGGGGGGGTCTAGGAAATAGATACACTTTGGGGAGATCAGGGACAGAAGAGGAGATTAAGCTGGGGGTAGATCACCATGACAGCGTTGAATGCAGAGAGGGACTGAGGAGATGAACAGCCATCCTCTGTTCCTTTTCTATCGTCCTTATGCAATTTGATTTTCAAAACAGGATGTGCCTGTAATGAGTCTGGTTATACTTCCAGCAGGTATGACCTGCTGATGTTAACTGGTCCAGAGGACTTTTATGCTTCTGCTTCATATTCTCCAGGCAAAAATTAAAATGTGTTATTCTCTGCTTTCAAATCCTCCACAAAGGAATCTATTATTTCATAAAAAATTTCATGAAGGTGCTGACTTCCATTTGCACATAATGAATTATGTTCCTTTCAGTGTGTCAAGCGTAATATGTTATCTATTATCAAATTCTGAAAGACCTTTAAGAAGATCCTCTAGTGCAGCTATTTACTGTCTATAAACAGATTTGTTTTGTCAGAACTATTACTTTCTTGTTGCCTTAATTCCCTTTTCGTATTTCAGCCAAGGATTAGGTAAGAAATCAAATAGCAATCATCAGCACTGAACAAACGTATTTCCATTCAGCCTGGGGAAGAAAATAACTGAGATGAAATTTCAGACACCAAAGAAAAACAAGAAGTAATTTCCAAGCAGACAGTTGTTAGTAACAAAACATTTGTGACTATATGACAAAAAAAGATATTGTGACCATCCATTTGCCAATGGTCACAGAGATTAGTTTTTACATTAGGTGAAGCATACGGTTGAAGGTTATCTCTGAGTGTTTCACTGAAATAACTAACAATTCTGTGTTGAAGTATTGTGATGTTCTAATTTATCAAAGAGTAAACCGCACATCAGCATTAACATGCACTGTCAGTATGAATGTTTCCTAACAATGATTTTGTGTACATTATTGTATATTATACATTACACTCTACATATTCATGTGTATTTATTTAAATATTATTTTATAAATATTTATTAGAATATTAGTTTCTATATGTTATGCATACGTAACTATTAGGTACGTAGAGAGATCAAACAAACAGTTGGAGTCGAGTAACTTTTAGTGGTCACAATCATGAACAAAAATAGCAAAATAGATGCAAAGAAGCAAAATTTAATCTTGCTAAGGAAGTGAATTCAAATACTATTTATTATATTGGGTTATTCAAAAGAAATCTCTTCCTACTGGAAACTGTGAATTCTGAGACTTTTATCAGATTCACCCTCTGCTGGACCCGTGTAGCCATACTGGTAGTGCAGTCTCACCTGT
This sequence comes from Hypanus sabinus, assembly GCF_030144855.1. Lineage (NCBI taxonomy): Eukaryota > Metazoa > Chordata > Chondrichthyes > Myliobatiformes > Dasyatidae > Hypanus > Hypanus sabinus. Next base: position 50,370,938 of record NC_082722.1, read on the forward strand.
TACTTGTCCTGAACACTTCTGCAACAATGAGTATGTGCTGCACCACCACAGTCTCTTGGTGAGGAAGGACCACAGGAGAAGGCTCTTCTGCTACTCTAGAGAGAGGCTGGGTTGGCTGAGGAAGGCCTCAATTATTACAGTGGTGCGTCACCAAAGGAGGCCATATGAGTGATAACAGTCCTTTTAATTTTAAGGAATTTAATAGAACAGCACTGAAAGCATTGACTATGAACATAAGAATGAAAAGGCATTGCACAATTTATTCTTATAAATATTTTTAATAAGTATAAGTTTTTTAGATGGGAAAAGTGGGTGGACTTAGCTTAGCAACAAAGCTTAGAAGTCTGGAAAGAGATATTAAAATGTAGAGTTGTGGTTAGAAATGTTTATTCCGGATTTACTTGCATTGTTTGGACTCACCGTTGTATACTTGAAATTATCTACTAAAAACCTTATATAAAATCACCACAACTGGGCATTAAACCTGGAACTTTGTTAATCCAAGAGCTTCCACCAACTGGTTTAAACAGGGGACTAGTTGAGAAAGTGGTTTCCTTAGAAGAACAATTTCCACTTGGGGAACTAAAAAATGGGACCAAAATCAGATTCATCAGATCAAATAAAATGTTAGCATATGCTTTTTTTAAACTTTTCTTTAAAGCTAAAATATCACATGCATGTCTACCTTTCACTAAGAGTCCAGGACATAATGCCTCCAACAACACAATACAAATTTGTTGTCTTAAAGTGGTACAATTGAAGTCAGGTAGAAACAAATGATACACTTGGAACAAAGAATTTATTGGGTTAAACTACACCCACTTATGTTTTTCAATCATACAGTTAACATCAGCGTACAGAAAGCCTCGGAAAATAGACATAAATAATGCAACATTCTGCATTGTACAATTAACAGGGTACCAAAGCTCCACTATGTCACTCCATTCATATATTAAAATTTACCCATCAGTCCACAAAATATTTTGCCTTAGCAGTTTCTAGTAAAAACAATGTGATTAGGAGCTTGGTGACGGTGCACAGGCAGTTACAGTATTAGTCTCAATGTAGAGCAGCTTTTGTTGATCGACATTTGCAGTGAACAGCTTCACCTGTTTGACTGCCCTGTGAAGCAAATAGAGACCCCAGCTCAGCTCAATAATTAACGTTCTCTTCACACCTTATAACTGCTTAACAAGGTACAGGTAATAAGTGGTTTAAAGCATAAGATTAGAATGGCTTAATTTGTTTCATACCGTAAATCTGTGAAGGACTATGACTGTTCTGTATACCAAAGTTTAATCGTTCACTTCTCATAAGAAGGAATAAGCAATGAATAAAATAAATGCTTCTAAAGTAACTTGGTTCTGTGAATCATTCTTATTCCGCCTGCCCTGTCCTGCCAAAAACATAAAGGCGAGCTGCATCCTGGAAATGCGGTCAGAATCTTGATTGTTAAAACTACTCCATGTTAGACTGTAAGATGCTGTCTAGATTGGATAATTATGTCAACACATTATCAATGCCTTGAATATTACAATATTAATTGCACTTTGCACAACTATTCATGCACTTGCACACAATGCCATTTATCAGATGTTATTTACTGTGATTTACAATTAAATAGCTTTAGAACAAAAATAACCTACACACCAGCATTCTCCATTGACTTGTATGCACGCAACAGAGCCAATAACATAACATCTAAATTCTGATATATTCTGATATTTTGCTGAAAACATTGCTGTAATCTTCGTATTTTGTACCATTAAAAATACATTAGCATTGCTGTGTGAACTGGATTTAATCAAGCAGATCTCCTCATGCATATCATAAACTAATAATTGAGTAGTTTAAACAGATGGCAAGCACCTGAACTATTTGATATCTACAAATCTATCTGAGAATACACAATAAAGTGCACAGAATATACAATCAGTAACATTTACGAAGAATAAAATGATCTCATGATGGGACAGCAGTTCCATCCAAAAACTCCAGAGCACGCCATATTGCATATGGAGTCAGCAGGATGAAACGCTCTGCAAAAGAGGCACAATGTTGTGGGGGGGGGGGGAGCATATGCCTAACGATTAGGGTCTGTCCTGATGGTGAAGTGGCATCCACACCCGGACTTTGGGGCAAGAGGTCTCGGGTTCGAATCCAGCCAGCTCCTTGCATGAGTTCCACCCTGTGCTGGGTTGAGCATCGAGCTAGCAAACTCAGCCTCGTAAAACAGGCAAAATGCTGAAGAAATGGAGAGGTTGCCACCCGATGCACCAAAAGGGTGCAGGGAGGAACTTTAACCATTAGAAGGTTGAAGAATAAAGGACACATTTTAATAAAAACTATTAATATTAAGGTATCCTAACTGTCCATTAATTGATCTCCAATATCCGAAGGGACAATAATATTTATAACAAAGATTTTGTATCCTCGAGGAACAACTTTGCACTGGAGTAATTCAAGCTTCCTCCCCACTGGCATCACCAATTCCTGCTACATCCCATGAAGTTCCAATGGTCATAAAAGCTGGGTGTTCATTCAAGCTGTTCCAAACTGATGGGTCAGCTTCCTCACATTTTGTTTTATTTATGCCAGTGAAGCATTCTCTTTCATCACTACTCTCCAGCTGCCTACCCCTCTTCCTCATCACTCTTTCCCTGCAAAAAAATGGCTGAGTTAGAGAATCAGATGAGGACAGGAATCAAACCCTGCCCTCTACCAATTGTCCAAGTTGCATGCCATCTTTGACAATGTCTCCCATCCACTCCATAAGGTACTGGTTAGGCACAGGAGTACGTTCAGCCAGAGACTCATTCCACCAAGATGTAACACTGAGCGTCATAGGAAGCTCAGTGACGTTCCTATTCCTGCTTGTGGCCATCAAACTTTACAACTCCTCCCTCAGAGTGTCAGACACCCTGAGCCAATAGGCTGGTCCTGGACTTATTTCCACTTGGAATAATTTACTTATTATTATTTAATTATTTATGGTTTTATATTGCTGTATTTCTACACTGTTCTTGGTTGGCGCGACTGTAACGAAACCCAATTTCCCTTGGGATCAATAAAGTATGTCTGTATGTCTGTATGTCTGCCTGTCTGTCTCACTCTGACTCTTCAGACTGAGACACATACTTCAAATTCACAATTTTTAAATTAATGAACAGTGGTGCTGAAAGCGAAGTGCTGAGAAACTGAAAGATAGGCTTAAAATTGGACTCAAAGTGAAATCTGTGCAAGTTTTAATTGTAATTGCTAGCCTGTTCACCTGGCAATCTGTTACCCATAACTTTCGCCAGCTGGTTCAGCCACTGCAAAAGTAGCCTTGCTTGCTATAATTAATGAATCAAGAAAGACGTCTTATAGTGTACAAAGAACATTACAGCACAGTGCAGGCCCTAAGCCCCTCTTAATGTACTCCAACATCAGTCTAACCCTTCCCACATAGCCCTCATTTTGCTTTCATCCTTGCCTATCTGAGTCCCTCTGTATCTGCCTCTGTCACCATCCCTGGCAGAGTGTTTCACACACCCACCCCTCTCTGTTTAAAATAAAAAGCTGCCTCTCACATCCTCCCTACACTTCACTCCCAACACCTTAAAGTTATGGCCCCTTGTACAGTGTACATTTCACAAATAACGGACCATGTAACTCGCACATCTTTCAACTATGGGAGGGGTATGGGTTGTAACTGGGTGACCTGAGCTCTAAACAACAAGTAGTTCAGCCATCAGTAAAGAAGGGCCCAACTTCAGGAAACTGAGCTGTCACACACTCTTGTACATAACTTCAATCACCTGAAATGCAGGTCTAATTTTAAGGAATTAAAGTGCTGCTTTTCCAAGCATTTGCCTGGCAACTAAATACAAAGATCTAAAATTAAATCTTCAGTAGCATAAGGGTTAGTCTGATGCTATTACTGCTCAGGGCATTTCAGAGCCCGGAGTTCAATTCTAAAAGAAATCTCCATAATCCTCCCCCATTGAATGCATGGGTTTCCCCTGGTGCTCCAGTTACCTCCCACAGCCTGAAGACACACCAGGTAGGTAATATAAATTGCCTCATGATTAGTTTAGGGTTGTGGTATGGCTCGAAGGGGCAGAAGGGGCTGATCTGCACAGTATCATTAATAAATAAATAACATTTGTGAATGCGTGTGGACCATCAAACTTTGTCTCCACCATAACTCTCTCTGCTTTTCCAATATCCAATCACTCCCATCCTAGGGGCCTGAAATTCATTGCTCAAGATAGATGAGCTCCTTTACTCTAAGGGGCTGCAGTTCATTCCAGTCGTTGAGATGAGGATTGCTTCTATTACAGGACAAGTTTGGACATCCCAGCAGAGTGCCTGCTGCAAAAATGAACAGAAAGACGAGGCACTGCTGCTGGTACAGCTAATTTCAGACAAAGTCACTGTCTATGCTAAATTTTGAGTAGTCAATATACAGGGTGAATCTCAAATATGCCCCAGTAATTCCCCAGCAGGCCAATACACCTAGTGAGGTGTATGAGCCTGCTGGACAGTGCAAGTAGAAATTCCACAGGATTCCAGGTATAAGGCACACCTGGAAGGAAGGAAAATTGAATCTTTTATCAAATACATACACCTCCCAACATTCTCTCCTGTTTCACAAGCAGCTGAGTTCCCTAGGAATTATTAACGTCGGAAGCCATTTGGTCAATTAAATTGATTTCTCTCAGTGGAACCCCATTAATTTCATTGCCCACTGACTTTCCTGTAATATTCCTGTATAACCACCGTGCTGTCTGGGATAAGTCGTGATGCTGGCATCTGGAGGGATATTTTTAAATTGGGGGGGGGGGGGGTTCCACTCAGACCAGAATAATTAGCATGCTAAAAGGTGGAATGTCTCAATCAGCTGTTCCTGGCTCTCAAACTGAGAGCAAGATCTTCAGAGCTAAAGTTGCAAGGTTGCTCCGTAGAGAATTCTAGGAACTAAAATTGTCAACTGATTTCTAAATATGGTAATTTGTGTGAAGTCTTCAAAGTGTATTCATGACAAAGTACAAGTACTGCAGGTGTGCTTGAGTGTTGTCAGTTTCTCTCCTCTAGCCAACTCTGTTAAACTTGACTCAAATTAGTTTAAATGCAGGTCTTACTTTAAACACGGGAGTATATCTGATCTTTTATTGCAGACGAAGTAGATTCCATTTTTATGTTGTTGCTTTTCCCACGATCATTCTGCTTTTCACCGTGTTGCTTGCCATTAACATCGGGGCTCCCTTTGACCGTATTATGCATCGCACTGTAATTAAGAGGAGTGGTGTACAATGGACGCTGCTGGGTGTTACCTTGGCTACAATTGCTCAGCCTTTTGAAAGCAGATCTGAATTTCTGAGACATTAGATTATAAATGACAGGATTGATAGCACTGTTGGTATAGATGCACAGCCTGCAGAATAAGAGGAACCAAACATTGTCGTATTGCTTGTCCGTGAAGGAATTGACCACGACTATTGTTCTGTATGGCATCCAGAGTACAGCAAACAGAATAACAACCACCACAAGCATCTTAGTGACCTGTAGTGAAGCAAAGTCCAGACATTCAGTTGAGCCATTTAAAATTATCTTGAATATATTTCCTTTCAGAATGCACATTCTGCTCTTCCTTAAATTACACAAACTGGATATTAAGCAGTACCAATTTCCATCCATTATAAACCTCTTTGAGCAGGACTTAATTGAATTTCAATTCAATGTAATCATTTGAAAATGATTTTTAATTAAGATTTCAACACTAATTAGTTTGCTTTCCATCATTTTCTGTCCCCAATCAGGGATATAATTTTGTTTTTTTAATGCTGTACTTCCTTTTGATTAATTAAGCTGAGCAAAAAGGACAAGAAAGTGACTCTCGAACTTTAACCAATGGAAAGTTGTGAATCTCCTGGCACGTAAAACAGTCTACTCTTTCATTATTCTGAAGTAAGGCAGAGTAATTGGAATTTTAAATAATTAATATAATGTCAGTTTCCTACAACGCAGCATCCTGATTTTTAGAGGTGATGTCGAGTAAACCAATGGAGATTGGATACCCAACAAGCAGGATAGACAAAGGATATTTTTGAATTTCTAAATACTATAATGTAAATACCCAAAGAATTCAGAAGTGAACAGGTGAAAATTTTAAATACTTTTCACAGAGGATAATGTCATACACCCTTAGAAATATGTACTCTCACAATGTATATGACCATAATACCATAACAGCATAAAGCATTAGAGTAGAATTAAACCATCTGGCCCATCAAGTCTGCTCTACCATTTTATCATGGCTGATTTGTTTTCCCTCTCAACCCCATTCTCTTGCTTCTACTCTGTAACCTTTGGTGCCTTTACTGATGAAGACCTTACCAACCTCCGTTTTAAATATATCCAATGACTTGGCCTCAATGGCCATCTGTGGCCTACATGCCCACAGATCCACTCCTCAGTCGGACTGTTAGAAATATCAGGTAATCCAGCAGCCACTCGGACCAACAGAAATTCCTGCTCATTTAAGAAGCATCTGGATGAACACTTGAATCAATAAGGTATGGTAGGCAACAGGTCTAATGCTGGTAAATTAGATTAATGTAAGCAGCTGTTCAGTAGTCAGCATTGACCCTATCTATTTTTATATGGATGTTTGATTTTAATTTAGAACTATTTCATCTCCAATATAAGGCAACAGACAGATTCTCCCAAAATACTCCAAAATATTCTGTCCATTTTTGCTGTCACATATTACACCCTAGTTTCATTTTCTAGCAGGAACAATTTGCATCTTGTTGGCGCAAAAATTCACTCAAAAATTAGAACTTAATTCAAACCAGAAAAACAGTAACAGAATCTACAATATGTTTAGCACTTATTGAGTTGGGACCTTTTGCTCACAGAATGGAGGTAATTTGATAAAACCCAAAAATCCTAAAACTCGGAACTGATGAAGAACAGATCTGAATTCGGCATGGACTAGAAGGGCTGAGATGGCCTGTTTCCGTGCTGCAATTATTATATGGTTATATGGTTAATGGGAAACCCTTCCTCACGACATAGAGTATTGTGCCAGTCTTTGGCACATCTATATATAACAAGGGTGCCTAAGACTTTTGCATAGTATTCTAGTAATTTGATGTATTGCACTGTAATGCTGGTGCAAAAAAAACATGACATGTGAGTAATGATAAACCTGATTCCGATACGGGTCCCTAGTACGGATTGAGAGTGGGAAGAGGACAGGGAGAGGGAAATCTTGGATGGGATAAGGGGAAGGAAGAGGGGAGGGAGTGGGAAGCAACAGAGATACCTTCTGTAATGAGCAATAAACCAACTGTTTGAAACCAAATGAGCTTGCCTGGCGTCTTAGGACCGGGAGTGTCTGAACCCATGCTAACCCACACCCTGCCACTCCTTCTCTGTCACCTGTCCCAGACTGTTCCTGTGGCACTCCACCCTCACTATTCCCAACGTCCTTTGCTTCTGCCAGATTTACAAACTTGCTCTCCACTCCATGTTGACAAATACAGTACTGTGCGAAAGTCTTAGGCACCTTAGGTATATATATATGTGCCTAAGACTTTTGCACGGTACTGCAATTCTTGTAAAATCATCATACGTGCTGGTACTAGTCTTCTTTTATTGCCCACCAACCTTCTGGCAGTTTTCCTGACATTCTATTCTATCTGTCTTCATCTGCCTCCCTTCCTTGTGACAGTCATAACTAAAGCTAGTTCTTTCCACTTTACTAAATCTAAACCAGCATCTTGCCCGTTCTTCTAGCTTTGAAGGCAACATTACCTGTTTTCTGGATGAAATGGATCCCTTGCTGGTTCGGCTAGAAGAGTGGGAGCCGATTTGCTCTGACCCACGGTGCTCATTCCGTTGCTCAGGACCTGTATTAACTTGGTTTGGAATGGGACTGAGGAACAGGACCCGGCCAATCAGCCCATACAGTACTGAGGCCACAATCAAAGGGATCACATAGAAGATGGTGAAATCAATGAAGTAGATGGGCAAGTACAGATTCCTGGAGACCTTGTAGCCACATTCAGCGTTCTGCCTGCTGTTGACGTTGAGATCTACCAAGAAAAACCACAGCATGCAATAGAAGGAGGTAATTACCCAAAGAAACGTTACAATTTTCTTGGCTCTGGAGACTGTGCATATGGACTGTGCTTTCATTGGGTGGCAGATAGCGATGTATCGTTCCACAGTGAATGCTGTAATGGAACATGATGATGCATTGATGCCCAGGTATTGTAGGTAGGTGATACCCATGCAGCCTACATGCCCATAGATCCACTCATCAATCAGACTGTCAGAAATATTAGGTAATCCTGCAGCCACTAGGACCATCAGATCAGCCATGGCAAGACTGACCAGGTAATAGTTAGTTGGAGTTCTCATGCGTCTGGTGGTCATGACTACCAGTACCACCATAATATTCCCGATGATTCCAGTTCCGCATATTGTCGAAACCAACAGCACTGAGGCAGCCTTGTACACTGTGGATTTGTAAACCAAGTCTGTCCCAGCTGAAGCTGGATCTGCCAGGGAGCTATTAGTGGACGTCAGAAACGTACTCACATTTTTCATAGTGGAAAGATGTTTTGTTCCTCAAGCTTAAGAGATACAGGGTTTAACTTGGATGACGATGCTTCTAGAGCAAGACAGAGTATTAATGTGCTGAAAGATAAAGTGGTTTGATTATTTACACTCTCCCATCCAGTCTATCAAAAGCTCTATTATTATCTGCATACACCATCACAAAATTGTTAGAAAATGTAGGCTGATTATTTAAGACCAAATAGAATCAAAAACAAGCTTTTAGAAGGCATTCATTCTTCCATTTTTTTTAGAAAAGCATGAGAACTTAATTCCTTGCAAATAATTTATGAATTATTCAAGTTTTAAAGCTCTTCAAAACAATTAACTTTCAGAACTTTTCAGTCCTTATGACTTTGAATCTGTTTCAACATATAACATACATTAACATATCTTTTTTTCTTAAAGAAATATTATATGTTTACCAGGTGGTTGAATTAATAACTATACTTGTGCCAATAACATAATATATAGAAAATATTCTAACTTCATCTTCAAAGGGAGTTATTTTATCCCTTTGAAATGTTCTGTGCAATTTTTCTGTTTCTGGTTTATGAATGTGAATTTATGGTTGATGGTTTCTATAATATATAATAGATTAGTCAACTATCATATTAAACATATCTGTGATTTGTTAATGATCTAAAATAATAACTTCAGCATACTATCATTCTCAGGCACGACATACCGTATTATTGACAGTTGATTTAATCATATTTAAAACAAATACAAATTAGGTCAGTTAATAATTCTGATTATCAACTTCTTTCTGCACTGAGATCAAATCCCACCACATCTGGAAATGTTAATCATCACCAGTGGTCATCTTTTTTTGCTTTACAAACACCATGTAATGTTCAAATTAAGCAAGTAATGATAATCACAGAGCTAATTTTATCTAAATTTTCAAAATTCTGAAGCATAAACGGCTTAAAAGAATTATAATTTGTTTCTTATACTGGAGAAAACAATAATTTTCAAAGTCATTATCCTACCTTAAAATATGATCCACTGCATTAATACCAGTTCCTTTCTGAGAAGTACTTATATCTGTGATTTCAGTACCTGATGAGGCAGGATAGTGTGAAGAAAGACTGCAGAGCCCCCTGTAGAAGACTTCTTAGAATATTGTAGGCAACCTGCTCGGAAGTGGGTTGATATAGTCCCCTTCAATCAGCCACTAGTCACGTGATCTTTTTATCTGAATTTATATTTGTAACCATAGCTACACTGCTTATATGCTCCCATGGTTACCATGCTATATTCTTACACATAATTCAACAATCTTTTCGCCCAGTGCCCACTAACTTCAAGCTGCACTCCTTTTAGTACCAAAGGTCCAGTTATTTTTTTTTATTCTTTCGTGGTTGATATGTTGCCTGTTATTATAATATATAGCCACAAATCATCATACGTAGACTACATAGCTGCTTTAAAGAATCTTTGGAGATATTTCTCCCAGCATTCAGTTAACCTGTTGAATTTGTTGAAGCTTGCTCTTTGTTTTTTCACTTAATTTTACAAATAACTTCATGATACCTCAACAGATACCATTCTTTTCAACTATTTATGAATGATCTTAAACTATAGCATGAAAGCAGTAATGAAAATTGACTTCTGACTAATTAATCTCAATATTTATCTTTCCAGTCTTTTCAAAGAACTTGAAAAGCCTTAAGAGTTACACAATGACATTAGCTTAACAATTAAATGCATAAGTTGCTTCTTTAATAAGGTATTTAACCCTTTTGATTTATACCTTTCAAAATGTGCATGATTCTATAATATTGTAATAAAATGCATCTTTACTTCTACATTGCTATAGCTGAGAAAATAATTGCCTGTACATTCTAGCTATCAGAATGTGTATACTTAAACATGTGATTCAATTCTGATCATTCATAAAATTTTAAAGCTTTCCTCGGAAACTGCCTCAAATCCCCAAAACAATGTGTTAATGAGGAATTCCTGGTGTGCAGCTGTAATTGTTTTTGTTGTGTACTTTTGAAACCAAATTCCTCCAAGACTCTTCCCACTAAATACACATCAACTCAGTGTGGCATGGAATGGAGCGAGCAAATTAGAGGACATTAGTGGGCAATAACCAAGGACAAGATGAGGATAACTCGAGCTATTTGTCTAGAGCATCTTCAATAAACTCAGTCTTGTACCTGGATGATCCAAGAAAAGTTTGTGGTGTGGCTATGCAAACATTGAGTGTTGACCGCAGGATGGACAGATATAAGGACATATTGATTTGGATTAGGCCTTTGATTAAATTAGGTATTTTAATTCGATACAGGTTAGAATATTTTAGTGAAATGAAAATTATCTAACCTGGTCTAATCAAAATGTGGCCTTTAATAGTTTAACAAAAAAAGGGAGAACCTCTTGAAAACCTTAGTAAAGACTTTCAAGATTGAATGAAAGAGACAGGTGGAAGGAGAAACGAATAAAAGTGAGTGGGCTGATATCGCAAGGAAGAGTTTGTAGATTTTATACTCTTTTCTAATTTATGAGATGAATATGTTGGCTTTATCCAGCTTCAATTTCAGTAACGTTCTTTCATGGAATATTTGAATTTAAATATTTAACTTTAAATTTTAATTTAATATAATGACATTCATAAATTATTATTTAAATTTGAATGTATCTTTATAAGTCATAAACATAAGATATTTAAATGTCAAAATACAACTTCTATATTCTTTCAAGCTCATTCTAAAATTATATCTTTTTCTTTATACATTATGTATTTTTTTTGTGATTCATTCCTGTTCTGAAATCCCTTATACAGTCAAATGACAGCTGAAAACAAAGCTTTACTTGTCAAATCAAATCTATTCTTTGTTATTTATTTGATAAAAAAGGATCTCTAACTGACCTCTTGCTGAGCAGAGCACACTTCACAACCAAGCATTCCCAGGAGTTTCTACAACAGTGGGAAACTTGCAAATCCTCAATTGTAGTCAAAAGATACTCCATCAAATATAAACCTCATAATTCCTTCCTTTCTTCCAGTCCACCATTGCAGCACACTGATGTAATTCCAGCATAGGGTGCTGCATTGAGTATCACCTGCACCTTTCATCAACAATAATTATTTAAATAATCTTTAAAAATATATGTGCTCTAGGTTTTACTAGAGAGGAGAAGAAAAAGGTTATTTTGTTGAAATGAAGACAAAGAACGAACATTTTTTAAAATGTAATAGATGAATTTTGATTAAAATCTTTTGTGTCTCAGAATTATATTTTTTATATTTAAAAACAGTTATAATAACTCTATAGTTTGTTAAAAGAACTGCATTAAACACCTATTCAATTATATTTACAGAAACCTCCTATAGCTGGCAAAGTCTCAGATGGTGACAGAGGCGTACAGGAGTGAGATCAATCATCTGGTTGCGTGGTATTGCAACAACCTTCTTGCATACAATGCTAATAACACAAAAGAATTGACTGTGGTCTTAAGTCAGGAGAACAGACACCAGTCCTCGTTGAAGGGTTAGCAGTGGAAAGGGTGAGAAGCTTCAAATTTCTGGTTGTCCAGATCTCAGAGGATCTAACCTAGGTCCAACATACTGACACAATCATGAAGCAGCATTGCCAGGAGCTATACCTCATTAGAAATTTGAGTAGATTTGGAATGTCAACAAAGACTGTAGGAAATTTCTCAAGGTGTATTGTGGAAATCATTCTAACTGGTTGCGTGCTATGGAGGCTGCAATGCACAGGATCAAAGGAGGATGTAGAGGTTTGTGGACTCAGCCTGCTCCATCAAAGCCAGTGGCGTTCCCATCATCAAGGGCATCAAGGGTGGTGCTTCAAGAAGGTGCCATCGATCGTTAAGGACCCCCTCCACCCAAGACATGCCCTCTTCTCATTACTACCATCAAGGAGGAAATACAGGAACCTGAAGATGTACACTCCGTGTTTTAGGAACAGCTTCTTCCTCCCTGCCATCAGATTTCAGAACAGTCCATGAAATCATGAACACTACTGCATTATTCCTATTTATTATGTTAATTTTTAAAAATATCTTACATTGTACTAATGCCACAAAACTATAAATTTCATTACATATATCAGTTATAATGAACCTAATTCTGATTGTGAACTCCTCAAAGATATCCATCGGGTGACCGTCCAGCTGTGCCCTGAACATTAGACTCCTCAGTAAATCCCGTGGCAAAGCTATTATCTCCTCTATCTATGATGTCTGGAAATCTGTCTGTTGTACCTTGCACAACAAATTCAGTATCTTGCACAATACCCAAAGCTTCACCAAGCCCATTAATTTCGGTAGAGAAGAACGGTTCCAATGAAAAGAAGTCTATTTTACTTGATTGATTAAGGTATTTTCTTCTGTTGATGTTTAATAGGATATTGTTATCTTATTATCAATGTGATTTCAAGTCTATTGTATTCATAATTTACTCATTATTATGTTATGTTTTTTTTGTGTATATATGAAAATCAATAAAAAGATTGAAAAAGAAAGAAAGAAAGAAAGAAGTCTATTTCACGTAATTTACATTTTCCAATTCATTGAATTAACTCAAATGTATTTAATTATCTTACAGGATTTTTTAAAAATGGATTTAAGATTTTATAATAGATTGTTAATAACTTTTGAATGTTGGGGAAATTCAGATACAATCTAATTGTGACTTGTTTGACTGTGGTGAAGTGTGAGGTATTTGTTTCTGTGGGTGAAACGTGCTGTTAGCAAGAGTCTGATTTGTGCAATGACCGTATTGGAGCCCGATTCATGGAGAAAGTTCCTATCAGAATTGCTTCAGAACTCCAGAGCATCAACACTGGCTGCTTGCTGGTATTATGAACTGACAACAAGCTTAGATCAGTGGTTTCATTTATTTTTAAAAGATAGTGGAATTACATCTCACTTCAGAAACAAATTCTGTGCAGTACACTACTGTACCAGCCAAGGTGTCATATCAGAAGTAGTGTTAACCCAAGGCCCCATCTGTCTTTATCAACAGGATGTGGAAGATGCAACAGCATAATTCAAAGAGAAAAACAAAAGAATTCTCTCAGTGTTTTGCACAATATCCAACACTCAGCTATCATCATTAAAACACTGCCTATCTGATCCTGGGATCTTTCTTTGCGAACTGACTGCATTAGAATTGTAAACATTCTTCAAAAATATTTCATTGAAGACTTCCTGTGGTGGTTTCTTGAAGACAAACCCAAATCACTGAGAGACTAAGCCAGGGTACCTGACACTGTGTGACACGCATCCAAATAACAATTTCCAAATCGAGAAAAGTACTTTCAATCCTTAATTATGAAACCAGCAAAGATGAATGATTTTGTAGCAATAAAAAAACTAAAAAAATTAAATTAGTGATATAACGGTCTAACTTGCGGTCTGATAGCGATATTAGTGTTCAAATAACTTGGCATTCTAATAGCATTCCAATTAGTGAAATAACCAAGACAGTGTAACTAATTGGCATATTTAAGTGTCTGAATAGCCGTCCAATAACGTTCCATTTAATGATCTAGTTAGTGTATTAAATGTAGTTAGCAGTCAACAAAAAAGTACCATTTCTGGCTACCTCTAACCAACTAGACTAAACTCAGCAATGCTCAACTGATTAAGTTCAACTTAATCAGATAACCAAAAATGATTGGCCCCTGATTATAGAGCCATAGAACCATAGGACATTACAGCACAGAAATAGGTCTTTTGGCCCTTCTTGGCTGTGTCGAACCATTTTTCTGCCTAGTTCCACTGACCTGCACCTGGACCATATCCCTCCATACACCTCTCATCCATAACCTGTCCAAGTTTTTCTTAAGTGCTAAAAGTGAGCCCGCATTTACCACTTCATCTGGCAACTCATCCCACACTCCCACCACTTTCTGTGTCATTATGCCCTATGATATATTGTCTTTCACAGACAAGTTATTATCTATATAATAAACATTTAACAAAAATCCTGCAGTGGCGTGGTGGTGTAATGGCTAGCACAATACCTTACAGTACCAGTGACCTGGGTTCAATTCCTGCCAGTGCCTGTAAGGATTTTGTACAATTTGCTTGTGACTGCATGTGTTTCTTCCAGGTGCTCCAGTTTCCTCTCACAGTCCACAGTCTAGTTGGTAGGTTAATTGGTCGGTTGGTAGGTTAATTGGTCATTGTAAATTTTCCTGTGATTAGGATTAAGTCCAGGTATTGTTGGGTGGCATGGCTCAAAGGACTGAAAGGGACTATTCCACGCTGTATTTCAATAAATAAATAAAATGAACGAGAATACATAACTATACTCATTTGCTTCCAGCACGCACCAACCCGTGTGACAGATTACCATAATAAACGTGCCACAAAATACGATACAGACAGAAAATAGATATATGGTTCCTACATCCCAGCTCCTTAATTATTAAACTTATAATAAGTCAATTCAACTGTCATCTTGGCCAGAGGTTACCAGCACTTAGCCCACTATAGGGCAATCTTTCCCATCACTCTCTACCAAGTCAAAGTCATAAAGCTTCTGGAGCTGTATCTCCTCAAACCTCTGCCTCCTGTGGAAGACAGATCGTGGTTATATGTCTGTCCAGAAAGCTGGTCTTGGTCTTGGTGCACACCTGCCACACAAATCCTCTTCTGTCTGGAGAGACACGAATGACTCTTCCCACGATCCATGAGTTTTGAGGTGCTGTGTCTTAAACTATAAGCACAATATCTCCTGGGAGGAAATTGTGTTTTATACCTGTCCATTTCTGATTTTCCTGTAACTGTGGTAAATACTCCTTGACCCACAAGTCTGACATGTATTGGACCTGCTTCTGTCTATAATGAGCACAAGTGTCTTCCTTTTGGAACTCTTTTGGTGGTAAGAATGGTGAGGTCTTCAGAAACAACAGATGGTTGGTGCTAGTGTTTCCAAATCATTGGGATCAGAGGATGCTTTAGCAATTAGAAGATCGTTGATAATAGCCTCTACTTCACAAAGGACTATGTGGAAACCCTACTTGTCAAGATTCTGTACCTTCATGGTGGATCTGAGGACCTTTCGCACTGACCTGATCAATCTCTCCCACGTTCCTCTAGGATGTGAACCAGCCGGAGGGTTAAAAGTCCGCATAATTACTTTTTGAAGAAGGACATCACTGATCTGTAAGTGATTCCACTTCCCTGTGGCTTCTCAGCTCCAACAAAGTTTGTCATGTTATCAGAGTACAGTTCAAAAACCTATCCTCAGCTTGTTGTAAAGCGTCAAAGTGCGTTAGCAAAGGAATCTGTGTCTGAAGAAGATGCTACTTCAATGTGAACAGCTTGTATAGCTAGAAAGGGAAACATGACTCCATACCTCTTCACTGTATTGCTTCTGCTCTTCACCTCGAAATGTACAAAGCAGTCCACACCCACACGTGTGAATGTCCAGGGGTAAGTCTGCCTTGGGCTGCCATCCCGGAGCAGCGTGCATCCGTCGGCAAACAACATACTAAGAAGGGATTTGTCTTATAGCTGCACTAGCACCTCAAATCCAGTACATTTGGTGCAACCCAGATAACGTGGTTACAGCTACAATGTCCCACCTCTTGATGTACATGCCTCAGAACAATGTCTGAGATATGAAGATCCTTTACCAGTATAACAGAATGTTTAGACTCTTCAGGCATGGCTGCCTTACTAAGCCATCCACCAACTCTGAAGACACCATCTTCAAGTACTGGATTGAGCTTGAAAATATGGCTGTTCCTTTTCACACTTATTCCCATTTGCAAAATTGAGAATTTGTCTGGTAATCTTTTTCTTTGGCAAAACTGAACCATCTCCATTTCAGCCTCTCTGAGCTGCTCCACTATGAAACAATCTCGGCTGATCTGACATTTGGCCTTCTCGATCTCTCTCTCTCTCCAAAGAATATCCTTATTGTTCTTCATCCAAGTCAGACTGAGCAAAAACAATGTTTACCTGCTTCCTTTCCTGACTGAAAAGCAAGAGCAGGTTCTGAAATCTAAGAATCCAGGTCACTGTCTGCATCAAAAGAATCCAAGTCAAGAAGTGATGAATTATACATGTTACTGCGTCCAACTCCTCTTCAATCTGCATGGCATTCATTGTAACACGCCTCTCTAGGACAATCAGGATTGTCTCTAGGACAATCAGGATTCACGGACCATTCATTTTCAGACTGAAGATACTGAGGCCCCAACATCCATGCTCATTCTTCAGTAATGCTTTCACCTTCAATTCTCTAGAGGCCACATCTGCCGAATTGCCTGAAGTGTTTACATAGCTCCATTGAGATGATTGTGAGACCTTAAGAATTTCTGAAATTGTTTGCAACAAAAGTTTGGAACCTTGAAGTTTCATTCTTGATATACTTCAGCACAGAAGTACAGTCAGTCAAAACACTGAGTCATGAAGCTGCATATGCAACTCCTTCCTCCACAATGTGTCCACAGGGCTTACCATTGTAGCAGCAATGAGCTCCATATGAGGGACGGAAACTCACTTCAACAGAGTTACCCTAGGTCCTACTGTGAAAAAAGCACTGAGCACCTCTGAGTGCACGTTGTACCATAAGTAGGTCCATAGCCATCTTTGTTTGCATCTGTAAAGTAGTGTAACTGTGCAGCAGTAACTTCTCCAAAATCCAGGGTTTCAAACATCTAACAACCTTGAAGTCTTCCATCTGGCGGAGTTCTTCCAGCCAGCTTGCTCACTCATGAGCAACTGATATTGATATAATGTTATCCTAGCCACGATCTCTCTTACATAGTTCTGGTAGTATTGCCTTAGCAGATAGGACCACCAGACCCAAGATTCCCAAAGGATCATAGATGGAACTAACTGAGGAGAGGATCCCCCTCCTGGTGAGTGGTCTATCTTAAACATGAAAGTATCAGACTGAATACACCACTCCACATGTAGTACTCTCTCCACAGAAGGTATATCTTGACCAAAATCCAAATCCTTCTTGTCTTTCACTCTTTGCTCTTCTGGTGTTACAGATAAAACAGAATGTCTGTTGTTTATCCACTTTGTGAGTCAAAAGCCACCTTTACCACAAATGGATACAAGGTCATGATAGAGACGCCACTTCCTCCTCAGAGGACACTGATACAAGGCAGTCATCAACGTAGAAGCAATGCAAAACCTTATCCACCGCTTTCTGGCTGAGCTGTTCTTTCCTGACTTCTGTGTATTCCCTAAAGGTGAAGGTGGCACAACTTGGTAATGAAGTTGCTCCAAAGAGATGTACCACTATTCTAATGTCCACCATGAGGTTGTCATCAGGGCACCAGAGAAGCCTCAGCAGATCTGCATCTTCTGCTGGTAACTTAACTCAATGAAACCTTGATTCAATATCTGCCATGGTCACCACTCGTTCTTTTATGAATCTGGTTATGACTTCAGTCAGCCAGCAAGTGAGATCTGGCCCTTGTATAAGTTAAGTATTAAATGATACACCCTGAAAAAATTGCTCTGCAGTCAAACACAACACCAAGTTTCCCTTTGTTGGTGTGGAAAACACCATGATGTGGAATGTACCAGGCTTTCCTATCACTGCATTCCAGATCGTCTGCTGGCACTCTTTCAGCATAACAGTTGGAGGAGACATCCTACATGAAAGCTGTGTAGTCGGTGTGAAATGAAAAATCCTTCCTAATCCTCTTCCTTAGATTTAGAGCACACTGTTGAGCAATTTTCTTATTATTTAGCATGTTAACCTCTTTATTCCTCAAAGGTAAACCAATCTGGTAGTGCCCAACCACTAGTTTTGCAAAATTTGTAACCAGCTCCATGAAATTGTGTTCTTCCCTTGACAAATCAAGTTGTTCAACCTGACTGCATTCCAGGAAGTCTGCCTTGAATTGCTGCTGCCAAAGCTCATCCAAGTCCAAAACTGAAATCTTGTTAGCTGTCAGCTCAAACTGAGCAGTTTCTGATTCTCAGCCCAACCCAACATTGTTCTAATTGCATGGGGTCCATCATTAACACTGCAATCGCTTGCAACAGCTCCATTGCTTTAGTTTATTTGTCCCTATCAGCCGCTCAATTTCTGAATCAATCCCTGGCAAATGGACATGTTTCAGGACAGACCATCCCTAGAGATCCATCTGACGTGGAATGGTCCTTCTGTGGACAGGAATACTTTCCTGCATATAATGTTACATACTTGACAATAGTTTACCTAATTAGTTCATCTAAGCCAGCCATTTCCAAACCTGAAACAATGTTGCTGCTCTTGACCTTCTCTTAACCCATGGTGCATAAAAGAATGCATGTCCTTTTTCCTGAGGTTGAGCTTATTCACGAGCCCCACTGTGCAGAACACTGCTGTACTCCTTTGACCTAGGAAAGCATAAGTAAGCACTGTTTTCTTACCTTTCTTGGACTTCACTTGTACTGGAAATATGTGGGAAGTTTATGTAAGGCCACTAGGTACGAGGACACTGCTCACTACTGTGTCTGATGGCTTGTTTTGGTTCTGCACCTTTTTTGGTAGAGTGAATATGAATTATACCGGGATGATTGCCAATATATTGCTTGCATGAAAGACATTTCCTACAATACTTGCTGGTGTGTCCTCTACACAAACAACCAAAGCAGAAATAATTTTCTTTTAGGAGGGCAATCTTCTCACTATGAGCCCTTTACTCCAGCTGAGGGCACGGATCCAATGTATGCGCGCTCTCGCGGAACAGACAAACCCTTTTGGCTGATTGAGACCATTTTCCTTCCATTAGGTCCAGGTTCACTTTCAGCTTTGCAGTACTTCTCACAGTGGCTATAATAGTGGCAAAGCTGCTTCCTTTAGCCTTAGAATGAAATTGTGACTTAGTTTTGTTTACATCTTTGCTTAGGCTGGTGATATAACATCCTGTATATTCCCAAACTGGGTGTATAGCAACCTTTACTCGTCTTTCTCTTAAATCAACAATGTTAGTGAAAGTAATCTTACGGTTGTGCCTTCCTTAGGGTTTACAGACCCTTCAGAGGAGGTAGTAGATATAAAAGATGCCATTAGCCACATTATCATTTGGTCATCCTGTGGGTCACCTGCTCTACGCATAGTCAAATCATGTCTTGGAATTTGAGAAACATTGTCTAATGGAAGATACATATTCACTTGTTGCAGCAACATGATCTTCAATATTATGTTTGGGTCACCCTTTGTTTTGTATCCTCTATGAATGCACTGCAGTAGGAATCAAAGTTAAAAAACATAGGCTCTGTTTTTCTTGTTCGGTCTTGGGAAGTAATGAGATTAGCATGTGATGCTGCCTCGCAAAAGCTTCACAAAGAACAGTCAAGTTCTCAATATGGAGATCGCACTTGTAAGGTATTTTATTTAATCTTCAAAAGAACATTAACTCATGGTATTAAACCTTTAATTTTGTTCACACTTGTTTCATAATGTCTTTGAAGACTTCCAATTGGATTAGCCTTAGCTTTAATTTCTCTTTTGCAAGCCCCTACTGGAGTGTTGTTGCCAATTCCATGCTTCGATGCACTCATGTTACTTTCTCTACTTTCTCTTGCAACTCGCAATTAACTCTTTGTTCACCACCGGCATCAGCAATATTCGATTTAACAAAAGTAGTCAACAAACAAACTGTCAACACACCAATCAGACTTCAGATAAAATGCCAACAACCAGAAGTATTTTAACAAGGCGACAAATACTTAGGCAAGCACCGAGGAACAATCCCAATGGATGGGCAGTGCTGACCCACAAATACACAGCATGAATTAACAAGAGGTAATAGATAACCCTAGTATAAATTGCTCCTGTTTCCAATGTGCTGTTCTCAGTGGTGCAATTTCGATTTTGTCAATTGGTCCAAGGCAATTCTTTGCTCTAGACTGGTGTTTGTCTTGTATAATTTTTTTGTTAACAAAATGTAGCAGTTACTTGAACATAAACCAAAACCCCTGAGAGACTAAGGCAGGGGACTCGTCATTGTATGGCGCACTTCCAAATTAAAAATTTCCAAACCTCAAAAAGGTACATTCGATCCTTTATTATGAAACAAGCAAAGACAATCTGGTAGCGATAAAAAAAACTACCAAAACTAAATCAGCAAAATAATGGTGTAACTTGCGGTCTAATGGTGATATCAGATTTCAAATGACTAAGTGTTCTAATAACGTTCCAATTAGCCATCTAGTTAGCGAAATAACAAAGCTAGCATAACTAATTAGTGTGTTTAAGCAATTGAATAGCAGTCCAATAACATTCCAATTAACAATCTAGTTAGTATATTGAAGCATAATTAAGTAAAGTTAGAGGTCAACAAAAAAAAACCATTCCTGCTGCCTCTAACCAGCTAGACTAAACAACTAACAAAATGAGAATATGGGACTCCACTCAGTTGATTCTACCACGCCACAACCCACGTGACAAGGTTACCATAATAAACATGCCACAAAACACCATACAGGCGGAAAATAGATACATGCCGCCAATGGACAGGAAATAGATAATTAGCTCATATACTTGCTGTTATTATAACACCTTTCATGATCTCAAGACATTCCAAAGCACTGCACAACCAATTAATTAATTTTCACGTGCAGTCACAATTGCAAAGGGGATTGCTAAAATAAAAATACACTTATCAAATGTGATTCAAATGCGACAGACAGACATACTTTGTTGATCCCGAGGGAAATTAGGTTTTGTTACAGTCGCACCAACCAAGAAAAGTGTAGAAATATAGCTATATAAAACCATAAATAATTAAATAATAATAAGTGAATTATTCCAAGTGGAAATAAGTCCAGGACCAGCCTATTGGCTCAGGGTGTCTGACACTCCAAGGGAGGAGTTGTAAAGTTTGATGGCCACAGGTAGGAATGACTTCCTATGACACTCAGTGTTACATCTTGCTGGAATGAGTCTCTGGCAGAATGTACTCCTGTGCCTAACCAGTACATTATGGAGTGGATGGGAGTCATTGTCCAAGATGGCATGCAACTTGGACAGCATCCTCTTTTCAGACACCACCGTCAGAGAGTCCAGTTCCATCCGCACAACATCACTGGCCTTACGAATGAGTTTGTTGATTCTGTTGGTGTCTGCTACCCTCAGCCAACTGCCCCAGCACACAACAGCAAACATGATAGCACTGGCCACCACAGACTTGTAGAACATCCTCAGCATCGCCCGGCAGATGTTAAAGGACCTCAGTCTCCTCAGGAAGTAGAGACGGCTCTGACCCTTCTTGTAGACAGCCTGTGTTCTTTGACCAGTCCAGTTTATTGTCAATTTGCATCCCCAGGTATTTGTAATTCTCCACCATATCCACACTGATCCCTTGGATGGAAACAGGGGTCACCGGTGCCTTAGCCTCCTAGGTCCACCACCAGCTCCTTAGCCTTTTTCACATTAAGCTGCAGATGTTTCTGCTCACACC
Source organism: Hypanus sabinus (assembly GCF_030144855.1). Lineage (NCBI taxonomy): Eukaryota > Metazoa > Chordata > Chondrichthyes > Myliobatiformes > Dasyatidae > Hypanus > Hypanus sabinus. Next base: position 50,392,963 of record NC_082722.1, read on the forward strand.
ATGCGACAAAGTTTCCCACCGTAGCTCTGTACTCTGCCTCATCTCCCTTTGCATTGTGTTGAATGCAAATAGATTTTCAGCACATCACCAACAACCCCCTCCCCCACCATCCTATCCATATGGTTCGAGTTAATTTACTGAATGATATATGAAATGATGCATCAATTTAAAACTTATATTTACAAGGGAATAGTACTTCAACAGTGCCATCTTCTGTCAGGAATTATGTTGGTCAGTTACTTCTTTTAATTGGTTGTGCTTTCTGTGATCATGTTGATCTGACCAAAACGTTGCAGCAAGATGAGTTTTTAGTAATGCAGGGGAAGAAAGAACAAGCCCAGAAACACGTTTCCTTTGAATAGTGGCTGGAGGTTCCATTTCTTTTCAAGCAGGGAGGCAGAACTCTATTTCATAACTCACACAAGAGTTGTGCAGAACATTTTCTCCGTATCACACCCCAGAATAAAATAGATCACTTGAAGCCACGATTTTGTGACTTCGGTAAGTGCATTCAGCTAAGCCCATCTGACAATTTATTAACAGGTTACTGTCACAAGGTCACTGGATACTTACAGATGAAGGAGGCCAACCAGTCCATTCGAAGGCCCATTGACAACAACCTTTCACTACAGTATTACTTGATGAAAAGGTTCCAATACTTGTGTTTCAATGATCACATATACAGTCTAAGTAAAACACTCCTCAGCTTGGTTATGACTTTGTGTTGTGATCTCAGGTTTTGGTTATATCATGACCACTCTACTAATTTGTGCAAATGTAAAGCAGCAAATCAGGATACCAATGATAGAAATTGCAACAACTATGTTATACATTGAAAGACACATGCATTAAATTGTTTAAAAAATTTTACTAAAATAGTGTTTATCATAAAATAGGTCAAACATTATTCCATGGTCAGTGGATAATTGAACAGTTGTTACACACCTTTAAGATGCACTAAATGTACACAATAAAGAAAAGTACCAGTTCTGATTTTTAAACTCCAATAACCACTGCACAGCAGACATTCATGATAAGGAATGCCTATTTTGTGGGAGGTTTGGCATCTGCTGCTGTCTTTCCAGATAATTTTGGTATTTGATGGTACCGAATTCCAGAACTGTGGGGAGAGGTCTCAGTCATTACTTTTTACCTATGTTCCATATTTAATGTAGAGATCGTCTTCATTTCCATTAGATCAACTGATGCAGATTCAGTATTATTTAAAAATGTTTAAATTCTCGTGATTTGAACAAATGCTTTGATTCTAGATAACAAAAACAGCATTGTCTCCAACATATAATTTTATATATGGAAATTTCACCTTGCACAACGTAAGTACCTAGCAGAAGGTTCACCAGATTGATTCCTGGGATGGCAGGGCTTTCACATGAAGAAAGACTGGATTGACTAGGCTTATACTCACTGGAATTTAGAAGATTGAGGAGGGGATCTTATTGAAACGTATAAAATTCTAAAGGGATTGGATAGGCTAGATGCAGGAAGATTGTTTCCGATGTTGGGGAAGTCCAGAACGAAGAGTCACAGTTTAAGGATAAAGGGGAAGCCTTTTAGGACCGAGATGAGGAAAAACTTCTTCACACAGAGTGGTGAATCTGTGGCATTCTCTGCCACAGGAAACAGTTGAGGCCAGTTCATTGGCTATATTTAAAAGGAAATAAAAGATATGGCCCTTGTGGCTAAAGGGATCAGGGGGTATGGAGAGAAAGCAGGTACAGGGTTCTGAGTTGGATGATCAGCCATGATCATACTGAATGGCGGTGCAGGCTCAAAGGGCCAAATGGCCTACTCCTGCACCTATTTTCTATGTTTCTAAATTGCGGACTATGGAAACAGGAATAGGACAAACTCAACTGTAGTTTAGATCTAAAGGAAGCCAAAAGCAGGTTTAGATTTCAGATGAACAAACTACATTAGGTTTCTTGAGCACAAATCAGAAAAGAAGACAGGTACAGTAAATGGCTAGGAAGGCAAATCATATTTGGGCTTTATTGCAAGTTTAGCAACAATGAAATATGTAACAATGATACAGGTGGTTGGCAAGTTCACATCTGGAGAAGGGTGAACAATTTTGGTCCCCTTATTACACTGGCATAGGAAGTGGCCCATTAGATTAAGCAAACACGAGGATATCTTCAGATGCTGGAAATTCAAACACACACAAAATGCTGGTGAAACACAGCAGGCCAGGCAGCATCTATAGGGAGAAGCACCGTCGACTTTTCGGGCTGAGACCCTTCATCAGGATGAAGGGTCCTGCTGTGTGTCATTAGATTCATTAGTTTATTTACTACCTGGGATGTGAGTGTTGCCCTATCACAAAAAGCTAAGGAGATTGTATTTGTTCTTTGGAGCTTTAGAAGCATGAGGGATGATCTCATGGAAACATAAGGCATGATAGGTCAGGTGTTGAAATGTTTCCACTAGTGAAGGGGTTCACAACCTGGGGTCCACAGGCCCCTTGCTTAATGGTATTGGTCTGTTGCATAAAAAAAGTTTGGGAACCCCTGGACCAGTGAATGAATCTCAAGAGGGGACAGTCATTTAAAAATGACTGAGCAGGGTAAAGCAGGGTAATTTCTCTGCACTATAGGCTTGTGGAAACCAGATGATTGAGAGTATTTAAAGTAGAGATGGGTAAATTTTTGTAAGATCAGTGAATTGAAGGCTATGGTGAAATGGCACAAGAATATAAGTATAGGCAGATCCGCCAAGTTAATATTGAATGATGGGGCAGGCTTGAGGGGAAATTACACAATACACACAAAATGCTGGAGGAACTCAAGCAGGCTGTATCTGTGGAATGGAATAAACAGTTGATATTTTGAGCTGAGACCCTTCATCAGAACATATAAAATCATCTATGATGTTATTGCTTACTTAGTTCTTAAGAACTGCTTCACAGTCACTTGCTAAATCAGCTATTTGAAAACAAATGTGGAAAAGTGTTCTAATATAGAGAACAGTTAAGCACCAGTAGTGACCCTTCAGCCCACAATGTTGTGCTAATCTTTTAACCTACTCCAAGATCAATCTAACTCTTCCTTCTCACAAAGCCCACCATGTTTCTTTCATTCATGTGCCTTATCAAAGTCTCCCAGATATTCCTAATGTATATGCCTCCACCACCACCCTGAACAGCGCATTCTACTGACTACTGTTTAAAAAAATCTGACATCCCCTTGTAACTTTCCTTTAAGCATCTCAAAAGTATGCCCTCTCATATCAGCCATTACCACCCCAGGAAAAATAATGCTGGCTGTCCACTATTTATGTTCCTTACATTCTTCTTCATCTCTATCAAGTCAATGAGAAAAGGCTGGGTCACTCAACTATCCCACATAAAACAGGTTCTCTAATCTAGGCAGCATCCTGGCAGATCTCTTCTGAACTCTCTCCAAAGCTTCAACATCCTTCCTAAAATGAGATGAGCTGAACTGAACACATTACTCTAAATATGGTCTAATCAGTTTTATAGTGCTGCAACATTACCTCACAGCTTTTGAACTCATCTCTCCGACTAAAGAGGGGCAGCACACAATAGGGCTTCTTAAGCACCCTATCAACTTGCATGGCAACTTTGAAAGATCTATAGATGTGGACTCCAAGGATACTACCACTAACTCTATACTCTGCCTTCAAGTTTGACTGTGTATCAGTTGAACTCCGTCTGCAACTTCTCAGCCTAGCTCTATAATCTATCATGTCCCATTTTAACCTACAACAACCTTCTACACTATCCACACCACCACCAACCATTCTGTCATCTGCAGACTTACTAACCAACTTTCCATTTCCTCAGTTATTAAAATTACAAAGATCGGGGACCCAGAACACCACTTGTCACCAACCTCTAGGCAGAATATGTTCCATCTACTACAATCCTTTATCTTGTGGGCAAACCAGTTCTGAATCCAGAGCCAAATTTTCCAGGACCTATGCCTCATATCTTCATTTTTAAGTGAACCTACCACAGAGAACCTTGTCAAACATCTTACATATATATCACATCCACTAGCCTATCTTCATCAATCTGCTTTATCACTTGCTCAAAGAAGTCAATCAGGCTCATGAGACACAATTTCCCCCTTACAAAGTCATGCTGACTATTGCTAATCATACTATGCATCTTCCAAGGCTTGTAAATCCCATCTCTAAGAACCCTCTCCAGTAGTTTGCTTAACCCTGGTCTGTTATTCCCAGCAAAAGCCTGATTATCCATCTTGAACAAAGGAATAATATTTTCCATCCACCAACCTTCTGGTACTTCGAGGCTAGAGAATGCAAAGACCATTACTAATGGTGCAGCAGTCATACACCAATGAAACTGATTGTAGACTTCTGGAGAGGGAAAACCCAGAGGCCATGAGCCAGTAATTAGAGGTGGACAGGGTCAGTAAACAGAGTCCTGAGTGTCACTACCTCAGAAGACCTGTCCTGGACACTTCCATGTAAACATAATTGCAAAGAAAGCACAGCAGCACCTTCTTCATGAGTCTGCAGATCCAGTATGTATGGTGGAAAGTGTGCTGAGTGGCTGCTTGCTTTGTGGCCTGGTCCCAGAGCACCAATGTTCAAGCAGAAAATCCTACAAAAGGTAATGGATTCAGCCTGGTACATCACAGGTAAAGCCGTCCCAGCCACAGAGCACAGCTACATGAAAAGTTGCCATAGGAAAGCAGCATCTATTATCAAAGATCTTTACCATCCAGGCCACTTTTTTCTCACTGCTGCTATCAGGAAGAAAGTACAAGTGCCTCAGGATTCTTGATCCATTGATCCTGTTCTGTAAATTTGCCAAGTAATGCTGCAGATCAAGAATTTCCTGCTTGCATGTGGTGACATGCATTACACTGATAATAAATTTTACTTTGATTTCTCATAGTAACCTGGAACATTGTTCCTATAGTGTGGTGACAAGAACTAAACACAATATTCCAAACAAGGAAGACGAAGGGTCTCAGCCCAAAATGTTGACAGTGCTTCTCCTTATAGATGCCTGCTGTGTTCCACCAGTATTTTGTGTGTTATTTGAATCTTCAGCAGCTGCAGATTTCCTCATGTTTGCACAATATTCCAAATGTACTCTAACTAGTGTTTTGTGAAGCATCTGAATTTTTACATTTGATACTCTGTCCTATGCAGGGAATACTATGCTTTCTTTTCCACTATTTTTGTTGCTACTTTTAGCAAGCTATGGAGTTGATTGAACCCTAGCATCCTGCTGTTTATCAACATTCTTTAGTATTACCCCCATTTGACTAACCAAACTGCATCAGCCTGCACTTGGTGGGATTAAATTCAATTGTTAATGGATATTTTAATGTATTTGCTATTAATAGCATTGCTGAAGAAAGCAAACCAAGATTTTACTTCGTTCTCATTTATTTGAAAAGGGCAAATGCATCTTTCCATTCAGGCACGCAGTTCATACTCAGTATATCATACACAGTATATTTACAAGTTGTCAGTTCTGGTTTCTCAACAGCAGATCCAAAGTAACCAATAAAAAAAGTAGTTCTAATTTACAAATTACACAAATCTGTTTATGTACTATTGAAAATATACATTAGGTCAAGTGTCAATGAAGTACTTTAAATTTTTATGTCAAACAAAATGACAATTAAAACTAAAACCAAGGCACTGTTGAACATTTTTGGATTTTTGTCACATTCTGTTTTCAGAAACACCAAACAGTAAAATCAGGATGAAGTCCACAGTGGAGACACCAGGTGATAACAATGGAATAACAATGGGCAATACAGAAATATGGCAATAATTAAATGCTTTGTTTTGAGATATTTTAGATTGAGAGTCAGTAACGGTCTAAATATTCTAAAACAGAATATTTAACCATTTGGAGCAGCTTGAATAATTTGCAGCATTATACAAAGAATTTCAGAATGTAATGTTCCTCAAATGTCAACAGTACTAATGGCTTACTTTACAACTAAAAGATACAATTCTTGGCAATAATGTAGCCTATACACTTTAATAACAATAACCTTCATAATGATTTTGTGCCTACAATTCCTTACAGCAAGGTGATTTGAGGACATATAAAGCAGGTAATTATTATTTCAGGTATTAACATATGCAGCAAAAGCAGTGAATCAAGAAAGTCTGCCTTCAGTATTTACACATTAACAAATAAAAGGTATGCACATTTAAAATTTCATATTCTTACATTTCCAGGACTACTCATCTAAGAAATTCAAAATAATGTTCTTTAAATATTCTAAAGATACTAATTAAAATTACTTACCAATAGAAAACAATATTTAGATGTACATAAATGGAGAGAAACACTAAAGTTTGACTAGTATGCATATTTAATTAGGATGCCTGGTTACATTATACATTCTGAATATCAAACTTAAGTGGATAGATGACAAATTTATGACAAAGAACATTCATACAATCAAAATGTACGGCTAAATTAATCAAGTAAAAACTTAATTGTTTAAAAAACTTACAGAAAATGTAATGGAATGGCTGTTTATTATTTGTATCCCTATTTCTGCAGACTATACTGTATATGATGCACTTTTAAAGTTGGTTCAATTTTTATTCTGGTGCTTTACCATAATTTCAATACAGACAGTCCAGATATATTTAGAATGCAGATTATCAAGTTCAACTGTCACTAAATCTTAGCAAGAGCATCAATAGCTAGAGATTGAGTATGTGAGAAACAGCTTTGAATTGACAAACAGCTATTCAGAAGTGAAGCAAATTTCATTTTTAATGAGAAATGGTAACACTGCAATAATTTCTTTAAGAAAGTTGTGAAAGACTTTGTAAAATTGAGAAACTCTTCTTTTCTATGTCTGAATCCAATAGCATTAATTCTTGGCTGCCTTTCATTAAAAATAGCCATAACTTCTCTAGTTGAAACATTTCCACTGCCATTTAAAAATCACTTACCAAAGGGATTGAATGTAGTTGGACAGAGAATAACGATTAGTTAGAAATACATCTATTTTATGAACAAGCCACTTAAATGCTCTTCAATAATTCACATTTGAAGCACTATTGTGTTTTAGACAATTCCTGATAATTTCAAAGCAAAATCTTCTGTTTAGTCATTTTGCTTTTAAAAAGTTACTCAAATTACTCAAGTCTGTAGTTAATAAAAGATACCTGATGATTTCTGAATGCAATTTGAATTTGGCATAAAATGACTATGGACAGCTTTTATAAGAATACAGTACAATTTTGAGAGCCTAAGCAAAGTACTGCAGTTACACTACCAGCTTTTTAATTCCAATTAACTGTGATACCTCATTCCTGAAGGAGCTGAATAAGCTGCCTTATGTTTTGCAATGCTTTATGGCAGGGAACCTACAGGAATATTGAGGTACTGTAAATCAAATTACAGTTACAGTGTAGTGCTCATTCCAAAAGTTTCCTGGGATGCATAGACCATGTAGAGGAAACCATCTTCATCCTTCTCACGTTCATACACCTCAGATATAGGTGTGGAAACACTAACCATGCTGTGCCCATTCACCAACAGGAAAAAAGCCTGATTTGAATTTAATTGCAGGCGTCTCCTAAAAGAGTTAGAAATCAAATTTCAGATTCTTACCAACCTTGGGTAGTAAATTTACTGAAGACATTCAAATATTAACATTCAAGAAAATTATAATTATCATTACTTTTTTAGCATGAAGCACTTTGCAATCAGGTAATTATTACAAAAAAATCAGCAACTTGTGTAAAGTTAGTAAATTTCATCTGTTTAAATTGGCATAACAATCTCAGCTTGCTAGACAAGGCTGAATGAGAAGTCATCTGGCTTTATTGTTACTGATAAGCACCAGCCCAAGGTCAAACATATCTACAATGTCTTTCATTATAGTATAATACAACTCATGCTCATTCCTCCACCACCCCCAAAAAACACTATCTTGGACAAAAAAGATCCTCCTCCTCTTCAGGTCTTTCCCTAGAACTCCATTTGTACACTTCTAATTAGATTTGAATACTGTAAATATCAAAGTGTTAAATTCTGCTACTGAACTGAGCAAAAAACAATCATTCCATAAACTTTATAACCTCTCAAATATCTACCAATCACAGCTTTCAATATCTTTTCTACTATCCAGCTAGGTGGAACCATATTTATCTATCTCACATCCCACTGAAAATTACTTGTCTTACCACTTTTTCCAATGCTGCCCCAGTGACACATCTTCTAAAAGCACACCTTTAGTAAAAGCTTTCAGATTGCTAGTTCAGATTTTCACACTACAAATCCCCTCAACAGAAATGACCCAAACCATTTGGCTTCTACCCTCCAACTCATTCCCTGGACATTGAACAGTCATCTGTCTCATAGAATTAGACTGTAAACTTGATATCATACTTGACCACGATGAGCTTCAAGCCATCTCTGCATAAAGACTACCTTTCATCTTTATAAGAGGCCAAAATACTCTTCAACTTCTCTATCTGAAGAGAACTGCTGTCAAAATTCATATACCTTATTTACCAACTGGACCAAATAATTCATGGTAGGCCCATTTCATATAACCTTCTTTAAACCTTGCCTATCAAAATCATTGCCCAAAATTCTACTCACACCAAGCCCTATTCACCCATCTGCTCATTGAACTGGCAGCCTATTAATCAGCAACTCAGTTCTCAAAGAACACACACAAAAGGCTAGTGGAACACAGCAGGCCAGGCAGCAACCACCAACTGCGACTCCAGCCTTGAACTTCAGGCCAGGTCTTCACATGCTGTGATTGTGACTCCCGTCTCCCCTTCCCCCACCACCACTCTGCAATCCCCTCTCCCTCAGATCCCATCGTCAGCTCCTGGGCCCTCAGAGGCTCCATCTTCCTCTCACCCCAACCCTTCCCTCTCCACTGACACTGCCAGCCTCCCGCCCCCCTCTGAAAATAGATGCTGCCTGGTCTGCTGTGTTCCACCACCATTTTATGTGTTGTTTGAATTTCCAGCATCTGCAGATTTCCTCGCGTTTGCTCAATTCTCAGAGACCTACATTTTGAGAGCATACCTAAGCATTTCACATTTACAATAAAAAGTAGAGGAGCATATACAGCAGGTTAAATACTAGAAAATTTAAAACAAAGTTCAAAAGTTCTGGAGCAAGATATATAAAATAGCAAATCAGCCCAGGTGAGAGTGGTGCATAAAATTTCTGAAGTGATTTAGGAGCCACAGAAACACTTCATTAACTTCAGAGACAAGATTCTGATTAAAAACAATTGATGGCTTTATGCAAAATGCTTGAATACAAGGAGCAAAACATTCAATGCATACCGTATGATTTTAATCAGTTCACTCATGTTTACATGGTCAGGGACAAGAAATTTGGTCTTATCCAACAAAGGCAATTGCTTTTCTCCCTTGTATCTTTCAATTATGACCTAAAAATTAAAAAAAGATACATCAGCCATACATTTATTAGATATTAGTCATTGCTTCATTATATAGAAGGCTATAGCATTGAACTGTCACATGAAATCACTGTACAAGTTACAAATTCAACTTCCTTTCCTGAGGGCAAGGATATAATCAAAACTGACACTCGTGTCAAATGAAGATAGTATTACACAATTGAGGATGGTAGTACTTGCTCAAGAATAAAATTGTCATGTGCTTTTGCACTTTTCAATGTTGAATACAAAGGAGATAGAGGACAAGCTAGTGTATCAGCACTCAAATCAGTTCTATACTGCAGCTGCAGTTTGAAGTTTTAGCAAAACGGCCATCACTAGTACTCAATATAGTGGAGTGTTTGGGGTGGCAAGGTACTGCAGTGGCTAGCACAACACTTTACAGTACTGGCAACCTGGGTTCATTTCCTACTGTTGCCTGCAAGGAGTCTATATTCTCCTCGTGACCACATAGGTTTCCTCTGGGTGCTCTGCTTTCCTCCCACAATCCAAAGAGACCAGTTGATAGGTTAATTGGTCACTGTAAATGGTCCTGTGATTAGTCTAGGGTTAAATCTGGGGACTGCTGGGCAGTGTGGCTTAATTTGATCAAGGCAGGTCCATTTCTTTCTCAATCCCATTCTCCTGCCTTCTCCCTGTAATCTTTCACATCTTGACTTAAAGAATATATCAAACTCTGCCTGAAGTGCACTCAATGACCTAGCCTCAACAGCTGCTTGCAGCAACAAGTTCCAGATTCAGGTTGTGCCCTCTGGTCCTAGACTGCCTACTATAGCAAACAAACATCCACCCTTATCCAAGCTTTCCAAACATTTGATAGATTTTAATGAACTCCCTCCACCACCCTAAAGCCTAGAGCCATTAAATACTCCTCATATGATAAGCCTTTCAGAGAATCATTTTTGTGAACCTCCTTTGAACCCTCTCCAATGTCAGCACAGCCTTTCTTAGATAAGGGGTCCAAAATGCTCACAATACTCCAAGTGAGCCCACACCAGTGTCATATAAAGCCTCAACATTATATCCTTGTTTCTATATTCTAGTCCTTCCAAAGTGAACGCCAACACTGCATTTGGCTTCCTCATTACTGACTCAAACTGCAAGTTAACCATTAGGGAATCTTCCACGTGGTCTCAAGTCCCTTTGCACTGCTGATTTTTGAAACTGCTCCCTGCTTAGAAAATAGTCTGCACTTCTATTCCTTCTACAAAAATGCATGACCAAGACACATCCTGAGAGTTCCATCAGCCACTTCTTTACCCATTCTCCTAATCTGGCCAAGTCCTTCTGCAGCCTCCATGCTCCTCCACCTATCTTCTATATTGTCTATAAGTCATCAATTCCGCCATTCAAATCCACAAATCACTGACATACACCATAAAAAACAGCCCCAACAGACACTTGTGGAACACTAGTCACTGGCAGCCAACCAGAAGAGACTCCCTTTAGTCCCATTCATTGCCTCCTGTCAACCTACCCATACTAACATCTTTCCTGTAATACCATGGGCTCTTATTTTGCAAGCAGCCTTTTGGCACCTTGTAAAAAGACTTTTGAAAGTCCAAGTACACAACATCCACTTTGTCTACCCTGCTTGTTATTTCATCAAAGAATTCTAACAGACATGTCAGGCAAGACTTTCCCTTGAGGAAACCATGCTGACTACAGCCTATTTTATCACGTCCCTCCAAGTACCCCAAGACCTCATTCTTGATAATCTACTCCAATATTTTGGAGTCAGATTAATTGGCCTATAGTTTCTTTTCTTCTGCCTTTCTCCCTTCATGAAGAGTGGAGTGACATTTGCAATTTTCCAATCCTCCAGAACCTTTTCAATCGAAGCAAGAGGCTGAGAGTGGAAGACTGAAGGCATCGCGGAGAGAAGGTCATGTTTCTGTAACAGCTCGGGGAAAAGAGACTAGACTGCGCAGGCGTGTCACACGGCATGCCAAGGTTTAAAAGAAAGACCACCATATACAGCAGCCATCATCGGAGTGGACTGAGTTGGAGTGGGACGGCTTTGGCTCAATCAGGCTTCGGCGAGAAACAGGCAGAGGCCAGGGTAGGTTCCGGTAAGTTTCTGTTTTTCTTCTTTTTTTGTTCAGACTAGAGAATATGCCAGGCAGGATGTTGGAATGCTCCTCTTGCAGGATGTGGGAAGTCAGGGAGACCTGCAGTGTCCCTGACAATACCTGCAAGAAGTGCATCCAACTGCAGCTCCTAACAGTCCGCATTAGGGAACTGGAGCAGGAGCTGGATGACCTCCGGATCATTCAGGAGACTGAGCAGTTTATAGATAGAAGCTTCCAGGGGGTAGTTACACCTAAGGAACAGGGCACGGGTAATTGGATTACCGTCAGACGAGGGAAGGGGAAAGGGCAGGTAGTGCAGGGCTCCCCTGTGGCCATTCCCCTCCCAAAGTTATACCGATTTGGATACTGTTTGGGTGGGTGGGGGGGGTTATCTGGGACAAACTGCGGCAGCCAGATCTCTGATACTGAGTCTGGTTCTGCAGTGCAGAAGGGAGGGAGGAAGAAGAGGAGAGCAGTGGTGATAGGGGACTCCACAGTCAGGGGTACATACAGAAGATTCTGTGGTCGTGACAGAGACTCCCAGATGGTTTGTTGCCTCCAGGGTCAGGGATGTCTCTGATCGTGTGCACAGCATTAAGGTGGGAGGGTGATCAGCCAGATGTCGTGGTACACATCGGTACAATTGACATGGGTAGAAAGTCAGGAGGTCCTGAAGAGTGAGTACAGAGAGCTTGGTAGGAAGTTGAAAAACAGGACCTCAAGGGTAGTAATCTGCCACGTGCCAGAGAAACTGGTGTAGGGGGCAGGGTTTCACATTTCTAGATCATTGGGACCTCTTCTGGGGCAGATGGGACCTGTACAAGAGATGGGTTACACCTGAACTATAAGGGGACCATTTATTCTTGCAGGGAGGTTTGCTAGTGTTATTGGGGAGGGTTTAAACTAGATTTACAGGGGGATGGGGACCAGAGTAGATAGTGGAATGGGGGTAGAAATAAATGATGTTAGTAATCATGCAAAGTCACTAACAGTAAGGTTGTGTGTGGTAGTAATAATCTTTTTTTTAAATTTTTTAATTAGTTTTTCAAAACATTTTACAAATTAAAAACCCCAAATCCCAATGAGGACCATTAAAACAGTGCAAAATTAAGCATACAATAACAATGTTACAAAGGAAGAGAATTTAGCAAAAAAAAGCACCTAAATTAAAGACAAGTAAGCTTAGTGTCCTCCCCAAGCCCCACAACACAAGAAAAAACAGCAACTCCAGACCAACCACAACACAATATAGAGAGTATAAGTCAGGACAGCCAAGCTCCCAGACTGTGAATACACTCAGCAACAGAGGATAATAATGCCTTCTACCAGAAAAAAAAGGAGCTGAAAGCAAGGGACCGAAGAGAAAAAAAAACCCTAGTCAAGAGGAAGGTTATGAAAGTACTCGATAAAAGGTCCCCAGACCTTATGGAACTTTAGATCCGAATTGAGAACTGAATAATGAATTTTTTCGAGGTCCAAACAGGCCATGATGTCGTTAAGCCATTGAGCATGAGTGGGCGGGGCGGTAGTAATAATCTTCTGAAGTGTGTATATTTCAATGCGAGGAGTATTGTGGGAAAAGCAGATGTTCTGAGGGCTTGGATTGACACGTGGAATTATGACATCATAGCCACTACTGAAACTTGGCTTCAGGAGGAGCAGGACCGGCAGCTCAATGTTCCAGGGTTCCTAAGTTTCAGATTTGATAGAGGCAGAGGGATGAAAGGTTGGGGGGGGGGGGGTGGCTTTGCTAGTCAGGGAAAATATTACAGCAGTGCTTTGGCAGGACAGATTAGAGGGCTAGTTAGAGGAAGTTACCTGGAAAGTGAATGAAGGGAAGGCAATGGATGTTGTATACATGGACTTCAGTAAGGCCTTTGACAAGGCCCCTTATGAAAGGTATTGGAGTATAAAGTTGCATTGTTTGCTTTGTAACCAAAACAATGTAGTCAGCTTTGTATTTGCCACTTGCTATGTATGTATCCAATTTAGTAGGAGAATGAAATCTCTATTGTCTCTGTACTATTGAACACATAAGTGACTTAAGAATGTAGCCAAATAAGAAGATAATGGTGTGTTAATGAGAGGCTAGCTAAGAGATAACTGTGGCCAGGGATGAGGTAACAAGTGACCCAAAAAGTAGATTAGAACATGATTAAGTTAATGGGTAGAAACAATACTGGGAAGTAGGGAGCTGATGTACTGGTGATACGCAACTGTAGACCAATTGGATATGCTAATGCAACTAAACCAGGAGATTGCTATAAATAAATGCTATGCACAAGGATCAGTGGGCAATCAGCAATTAGCTCACTGACTGTCTCAGCTTTGATTTGCAAATTAAAGTTTAACACTTCTTGAAGAATCTTCTGCGTCTCCTGGTCGTTTGTGGGGCACAAGAAACCACGACAAAGGTTAGTTAGGAAGATTCAGTTGCTAGGTATACATGGAGAGGTAGTAAATTGGATTAAACATTGGCTCAATGGGAGAAGCCAGAGAGTGGTAGTGGAGGATTGCTACTCTGAGTGGAGGCCTGCAACTAGTGGTGTGCCACAGGGATCAGTGCTGGGTCCATTGTTTTTTGTCATCTATTATCAATGATCTGGATAATAATGTGGTAAATTGGATCAGCAAATTTGCTGATGATACAAAGATTGGAGGTGTAGTGGACAGTGAGGAAGGTTTTCAAAGCTTGCAGAGAGATTTGGATCAACTGGAAGAATGGGCTGAAAAATGGCAGATAGAGTTTAATGCAGACTAAGTGTGAGATATTGCACTTCAGAAGGTCAAACCAAGGTAAAACATACAAGGTAAATGGTAGGACACTGAGGAGTGCAGTAGAACAGAGGGATCTGGGAGTACAGATACATAATTCCCTAAAGGTGGCGTCACAAGTAGATAGGATCGTAAAGAGCTTTTGGTACATTAGCCTTTATAAATCAAAGTATTGAGTATCAGAGTTGGAATGTAATGGTGAGGTTGTACAAGACATTGGTGAGACTGAATTTGGAGTACTGTGTGCAGTTTTGGTCACCTAATTACAGGAAGGATATTAATAAGGTTGAAAGAGTGCAGAAGGTTTACAAGGATGTTGCCGGGACTTGAGAAACTGAGTTACAGAGAGAAAAGGTTGAATAGGTTAGGACCTTATTCCCTGGAGCATAGGAGAGTGAGGGGTGATTTGATAGAGGTGTATAAAATTATGATAGATATAGATAGAGTGAAAGCAAGCAGGCTTTTTCCACTGAGGCTAGGAGAGAAAAACCAGAGGTCATGGGTTAAGGGTGAAGGGGGAAAGTTTAAAGGGAACATTAAGGGGGCTCCTTCATGCAGAGAGTGGTGGGAGTGTGTAATGAGCTGCCAGATGAAGTGGTGAATGCAGGCTCACTTCTGACATTTAAGAAAAACTTGGGACAGGTATATAGATGAGAGGGGTTTGGAGGGATATGGCCCAGATGCAGGTCAGTGGGACTAGGCAGAAAAATGGTTCAGCACAGCCAAGAAGGGCCAAAAGGCCTGTTTCTGTGCTGTAATGTTCTATGGTTCTAACCACACCAGATTCTAGTGATTCTTGAAAGATATTACTAATGCCTCCATAATCTCTTCAGCCACCTTTAAGAACCCCAGGGTGAAGGCCAACTGGTTCAGGTGACTTGTCCATCTTCAGACCTTTCAGATTCCAAGTGCCTTCTTCCTAGTAATAACAATTGCACTCACTCCTGTCCCCGACACTCTCAAACTTGCAGCATACTGCTAGTGTCTTCCACAGTGAAGACTGATACAAAATACTCATTCAGTTCATCTGCCATTTCCTTGTTCCCCCGTTATACCTCTCCAGCATCACTTTCCAGTGGTCTGATATCCACTCTCACCTCTTCATATCTGAAAACATTTGGTATTCTTATTATTGGCTAGATTGCCTTCATATTTCACCTTTTAGCTACTTATATAGCTTGCCTTCTGTTGGTTTTTAAAGATCTTCTGAATCCTCTAATATCCTACCAATTTTTGGTCTATTATATGCCCTTTCTTTTGCCATTATGTTGGCTTTGACTTCTCTTGTCTGCCACGGCTATGTCATCCTGCCTTTAAGACATCGTCTTTGGGATTATCTATTCTGAATTGCTTCCAAAAACTCATTGCTGCTCTGCCATCAACTTTAGCCAGCTCCCCTCTCATGCCTTTGTAATTGCCTTTAGTCCAGTGCAAGGCTGATAAATCTGACTTTAGCTTTTCCCTCTCATATTGCAGGAGAATTCTATCAGATTATAATCACCATCTCTTAAGGGCTCTTTTACCCTAAACTCCCTAATCAAATCCAGTTCATTGCACAATTCCAGAATGGCTGAACCCCTAGTGGGTTCAAACACAAGCTGCTCTAGAAAGCTATCTTGTAGGCATTCTACAAATTACCTTGGACTCCAAAATCAGCAACAACCTTCCCAATCTACCTGCTTATTAAAATCCCCATGACTATTGTAACATTGCCTCTTTGACATGTATTTTCTATCCCCTGTTGCAATTTGTAACCCATTCTGGCTTCTGTTTGAAGGCCTGTATGCAACTCCCAGCAGCATCTTGTTATTGTATTGACAACAAAAAGACAGCTGTGCAATGAACTCCCAGACTTTAAACCGTGTGCCTTGTTGCACGCAAGTAACTGTCTGTCCAGAGCTGAGATGGCAGCACATCTGAACTCCTGGTCTATTTCTACAGTGCACACCAAAACAAACATCAAGTCTATCAGCTGCTGATTGAAAAAGTGATCTGTTCATTTTTATCCATTTTCAGGAAAAGATAGTTATCAATTTTAATCATTTACATATTTTCCCATTGTGACAAAATGTCTGTGGCTTGTTCCATGAAGTGCCTACAGTAACGAGGATGTTGGAAGGTACTTGGCTGCGAAGGGCAAGTGCTATCATAAACACCCCACAAAATCAAAAAAAGATTTAGAAATAAAAATTGGTAAGGCTTGAAATAAGTATAAAAATTTCGGTAAAATCATCATTTTAATAGCATTAATCCGACCAATTAATGATAAAAATAAAGGAGACCATCTTGTAGTAAGTTGATGAATTTGATGAAGCATAGGTAAAAAATTCAGTCTAAATAAATCTTTATATTTCTTGGTAATTTTTATACCTAAATAGGTAGTTATCAGTAACAACTTTAAATGGTATCCTATCACTCAATAAAGTTTGTGCATTTAAAGGAAATAATTCACTCTTATCTAAATTTAGTTTATAACCAGAAAAAATACCAAATTGAACCAACAAGGATAAAATAGCGGGAATAGACCTATCAGGGTCAGAAATATATAACAGCAAATCATCAGCATAAAGTGATAATTTGTATAACTTCTCATTACGGGTAATACCAAAAATATTAGGAGATTCACGAATAGCAATAGCTAAAGGTTCTAATGCAATATTAAATAATAAAGGACTTAAGGGACAGCCTTGTCTCGTACCACGAGGTAATTGAAAAAAAGAGGATCTATAGTTATTTGTAAGAACAGAAGCAACAGGTTTATAATATATTAATTTAATCCATGATATAAAGTTAGGACTAAATTTAAAATTTCTCAATGTATTAAATAAATATATCCATTCAACTCTATCAAAAGCTTTTTCAGCATCTAATGAAATAACACATTCTGGGATCGTGGGTGGTGAAGTATGAATTATATTAATCAATTTTCTAACATTAAAAAAGGAATACCGATTCCTCATAAAACCAGCTTGATCTTCTGAAATAATCTGTGATAGTACTTTTTCTAATCTAATGGCTAAAATTTTTGTAAGAATCTTAGAATCTACATTTAATAGTGATATAGGGCAATAAGATGTACATAAAGTAGGATCTTTATCTTTTTTAAGAATTAGAGAGATATTAGCTTCATAAAAAGATTGAGGTAATCTCTTCTTAGCAAACGCATCATTAAAAATTTCACATAACCAAGGAGAGAGCAAAGAAGAAAAAGTTTTAAAAAATTCTACTATATAACCATCAGGACCAGGAGCTTTCCCTGAATTCATTGATGAGATAGCCTCTCCTATTTCCACCATAGAGATAGGAGCATCTAACAGGCTATGGTCTTCATCAATCAGTTTAGGAATATTCAAATTGTTAAAAAAATGATCTATCATGGACAGGTCACCATCAAATTCTGATTGATATAGAGATTTATAAAAATCTTGAGAAGTATTATTAATTTCTTTATGATCAGTAGTTAAATTACCGTCTTGTTTGCGAATTTTAATAATTTGTCGCTTAGTCGAAATAGCTTTTAATTGATTAGCTAACAGTTTGCCAGTTCAATCACTGTGAATATAGAATTGAGTCCTGGTCCTAATTAATTGATTTTCAATTGAAGAAGATAATAGTAAACTATGTTCCATTTGAAGCTCAACTCTCTTCTTATAAAGTTCTTTGGTAGGAGTCACGGAATAAATCTTATCAATTTCCTTGATTTTATCCACTAATAAAGCAATATCTAAATATCTTTGTTTTCTTTTACCAACAGAATATGAGATAATTTGTCCACGGATAAAAGCCTTAAAAGAGTCCCAAAGTATTCCTCTGTCGATTTCTTCAGTATAGTTTGTTGAGAAAAACAAGTCAATTTGCTGTTTTATGTAGGTGATAAATTCTGGGTCTTGAAGCAAAGTAGCGTTAAGCCTCCAAGATCTGATATTATTGGAATAGTCCGAAATCTTAATAGATAACTTCAAAGGTGCATGATCCGAAATAGTAATAGAATATTTACAATCAATAACATCCGTTAATAACCGATGATCAATAAGAAAATAGTCAATTCTAGAATAGCTATGATATACATGTGAAAAAAATGAAAATTCTTTATCTTTAGGGTTCAAAAACCGCCATATTTCTGTAATTCCCGAATCAACCATAAAAGAATTAATAAGTAGGGCTGATCTGTTCGGAAGAGTACGAATAGGTTTAGATCTATCCATCGAAGGATTCAAACAACAATTAAAATCTCCACCCATTATCAACATATATTCATTTAGATTAGGAAGGGAAGTAAATAAACGTTTAAAAAATTCAGGGCAGTCAAAGTTTGGAGCATAAATATTAACTAGAACAACTTTCTGATTAAAAAGTAAGCCAGTTATCAACAAAAATCTACCCTGTGGGTCAGAAATAATTTCATGATGTGTAAACGATATTGAGGGGTCTATAAAAATAGACACACCCCTAATTTTAGCGGTACAATTCGAGTGAAATTGTTGACCCTTCCAGAACCTTAAAAAACGTTGATTATCCTCCCTCCTGATATGGGTCTCCTGTGCAAAGATAATATTAGCGTTCAGTCTATGGAATACTTTAAATATTTTTTTACGTTTAATCGGATGATTTAAACCATTAGTATTCCAGGAGATAAAGTTGACAGATTTATCCATCATACTAATATTAGTTGTGTGTATCATAAAAGGTTAAAAAGACACATAACCCACAATTCAGGAAGGAGGAAAATTGATTCAGGAGCAACCGGGGAACATGACACCTCAACAATATTAATAATTTAAAGTTGGCCCATAAACTAAAAGCAAAAAAATAAAGAGCAAAAGCGTGAAATAAGATCCCTACCCCCTCGCCCCACCCTTCGAAAAAAAGCCAAGCGGCAAGCGCATAATCTAATACTAACATTACCCCCATTTCAAGATGGCAGCTCTATAAAAAGATTAAAAGAAAACTATATAACACCCAGATTAAGATATAGAGTTGCAAAAAGAAAATATATATCAATCAGAATAAAACTAATATAATAAAACAATCATTAATAAAAAAAAGTATAAACATCAAAATTTGAAAGTGTAATATACCTTTAAAAAAAAATCCCGTGTTCAAATACAAGATTCAAAAATTTCCTCATTTGTGTGGCAAAATAAAAACCCTAGGTTAAGTAAAAAGCAATTACAAAAATCTAAAAAAGATGGTAGTTTAGCTTTACCTAACTTTAGATTTTATTATTGGGCAAATAATATTCGTAATTTAATGTATTGGAAACTAGATTTGGATTCACCATTGTGCCCACAGTGGGTAAATTTGGAATGTAATGAGGTAAAGGGATATTCTCTATTCTCTGTTCTCGGTTCTTGTCTTCCTGCTGATTTAGTTAAATTTAATAAACAAATATCTAATCCTGTTATTAAACATACATTACGAATTTGGTTTCAATTTCGTAAGTTTTTTACTTTGAAAAACTTTGTTCTTGATAGCCCTATCTTACTTAATTTCTTTTTCAAACCCTCTTGGACAGATCAAGCTTTTAACATATGGAAAAGGAAAGGTATAAAATGTTTTCGTGATCTTTTCTTTGAAGATACTTTGATGTCATTTGACCAACTTTCCAACAAATTTGAATTACCTAAATCTAATTTTTTCAGATATTTACAAATTAGAAATTTCTTACATAAAGTTTTACCATCTTTTCCTAATTCAACTTTAGTGGATTTTACAGATTTGATTTTTACCTTAAACCCTTGTCAGAAGGGATTAGTAGCTTTTATTTATAATATGATTATGAAGATACAACCAGAAATATCAGTTAGAATTAAACAAGAATGGGAAAAAGAACTTCGATATATCAACAGATAAATGGGAAAAAATTTTGCAAATGGTTAATTCCTCTTCTATATGTGCAAAACATGCTTTAATACAATTTAAAATTGTACATAGAGCTCATATGTCTAAAGATAAACTTGCTCAATTCTATTCTCATATTAACCCTCAATGTGACAGATGTCATTCAGAAGTGGCCTCATTGACCCATATGTTTTGGTCATGTCCCACTTTACATAACTATTGGAAGGACTTATTTACTACTATTTCCTCAATTTGGAATATAGATTTACAACCTCATTTTATTACTGCAATTTTTGGCATACCAAATGAAGATGGTAATCAGTTTTCCCCTTCAATCAGACGAATGATTGCTTTTGTAACATTAATGGCCAGAAGGTCTATATTACAAAACTGGAAAGAAGTAAATCCTCCTACCACATTTCAGTGGCTTTCTCAAACTATTTCTTATCTGAGCCTGGAAAAAATTAGAAGCACTATTTTTGACTCATCAATTAAATTTGAAGAAACTTGGAGACCGTTTATTCGACATTTTTATATGAATTAATTTGGCCTTTTCCAGACCTTCTTTCTGCTTATTCATGTTCAGGTATGGAGTTCTGGAGTTTTTTTGACACTATCATATACTTGTAAGCTATTACTATTGCCCATGTTAGTTTAGTTTAGTGTTTTATTTTTCTTAATATATACTTTTTTCACATATTTTCAAATTTTTTCTTCTTTTAATGGTTATTTTTGTTTTTTTTCATATTTAATCATATGGACTTGATTGATTAAGGTATTTTTTTCTGCTGATGTTTAACAGGATATTGTTATCTTATTATCAACGTGACTTCAAGTCTATTGTATTCATAATTTACTCATTATTATGTTATGTTTTTTTTATATGTATATATGAAAATCAATAAAAAAATTGAAAAAGAAAGAAACACCCCACAAAAGCCAAGTTTAGTTCCGTTAGCCAGCAGCTACCGTGAAAAGACGCAAGAAATAGAAAGGCACTGGGAGCAGCTGGAGATGAGACCAATGGCTGGAAAGCATCTTCCCAATTTGGCAGATTTGTCCCAAGCCCCAATTCTTCTCATACACCATTTTAAAATTTGAAAAACAATTTCAACTCCCCTAGTGTACTCACTGGAATTTTGTTGGGATGCTGCTCTCGAATAAGATGTACATCTTCCACTCTCTGCTCTGCAAAACAGATTAATTTTAAGATATAAAATTGTGGAATTATCACAGGGATTTTATGAAAAAATGATTTTAAGAAATCAGGAAGGTACAGGAGCCTTAAGACATACACTAGCAGGTTCAGAAACAATTATTAGCCTTCAACCATCAGGCTCTTGAACAAAGGGGATAACTTCACTTGTCCTATCATTGGAGTGTTCCCACAATCTATGGACTGACTTTCAAGGACTCCTCATGTTCATTTATTTCTTTTTGTAGTTGCACAGTTTGTAGTATTTTTCCACTGTTTGAACAGTCCAGGTAATTATTATTCTATTATGGATTTATTAAATATGCCAAGAAAATGAATCTCAGGGTTGTACATAGTGACTGAACTTTCCTTTTGAGTGAAATTTTCTTTGAAATTTTAAACACATTTTTCCCCCAAGGATCTCCCCTTTTATAGAAACTGTTCAAAAACTTCAACCTTACTTTGTGAAGCAAAACAAAAAAGGGGATTAAAAGAACTGTATGTAACGATCTGTTCTAGCTATACACATAGGAACTGGATGATCAAACATGCAATTTTCCCTATACAAAAAAACACTTTGTATATGCGATTTTTAAAATATTTGCAGTAACAATCCCAGTAAGTATCAATACTCAAAAAAGTTTCCCTGTTGCACCAAAAATTGATTCCCAAGTAGACATGCTAGAGATAAACAATATTCTCAGACACAAATGAAAGCAATAATTTTAAAAAAACCTGTCTCTGCCCCTTCTTACACAAAAGCAGAGGGGCATGTGGGGGGAGGGGAGCAGAGAATTTGATTAAGGAACAGTCTAGTGGGATGGCATTTACATCAGTCAATCCAAAAATCTTCAGACGCTACACAGCACACTGAGGTAGAACGAGGTACTATAACAATAGAATTTAGAATAAAGTCTAACAGCTACAGAGAAAGTACAGTGCAAGTAAACATAGCTGCAAGATCAAAGTAGATTGTGAAGCCAGGAGTCTATTTTATCATACTAGGGAACATTAAATAACCACTTAACAAAGGGGTAGAAGTGTTCTTGAGCCTAGTGGTTCATACATCTTCTGCTAAATAGAAGGATAGGATGAAATTGACCAAAGTGAGGTCTTCGATTATGCTGGCTGCTTTACCGAGGCAGAGTGCAGAGTCCATGGAAGGGACACAATAAAATCGTTTTTTAAACTGCAGAAGTATATTTCATTCATATTTACTGTGAAGTTACTCACATTGAGTACCCGAATAATTCTTAAAGGAAGAAATTTAGAGATACAAGCCAAGGAGAAATCCTAAACAGTACAACCAGAGATTTTTTAAATATGCCAACACAAAGACCTTAGACAACAAGAAGGATCCTTTCCAACAGCAAAATAGAGGGGTCAGAATTAAAATTAAACTGGAGACATTCTTCAGGGATGAGATTGGAAATAAAACAGATAATTGATCTGGGAAGTACTTAAGTAAAACAGCTTTAAATGCAAGTTATTAGCAGTAAAGGAGATGAAGCTAAATTCTGGTGTCCAGAATGCTGCTTCAATATTAATTTTTTTTTAAAATACCATTTTGGGTTTTTTGATTTAAATCAGATCTGATGGATAGATAAGAGTGCAGCAGATACGACTTCCTGAAATCTTACAAGACATAGGAGCAGAATTAGGCCATTAAGCCCATAGAGTCTGCTCCGCCATTCAATCATGGTAACCTTTGATGCTGTGGCCAATCGAGAAGCTATCTCCACCTTAAATACATCCAATGACCTGGCCTCCACAGCCACCTATGGTAACAAATTCCACAAAATAACCACACTCTGGCTACAGGAATTTCTCTGCATCTGTTTTAAATGGACACCCCCTATCCCGAAGCTGTCCTAGACTTCCCCCACCATGTGAAACATCCTTTCCACATTTACTGTCTAGGCTAGTTTTGCTTATGCAAAAAAAACTGGTCAGCATGAAATATTTGCACACATCAAGATCCCCAAATGAATAGTATGCAGAGATATTAATGAAACTGATGAGAATGATGAGATAAAAATTAAAGCTCCCACTCTGCAGTTGGAAATGGAAACTAATTACATCGAAGATAACATTAGTGTTGTGATTCATCAAGTATCTAGACAAGAATACGAGACATACATATGAAGTTATAAAAAGAACAATCACTTCTCTTACCCTCTCTCCTCCCATCACCTGCCTATCAATGCCCTCAGGTGCCCCACTTCCTTCCCCATCCCCCATGGTCCACTCTTGCCAGATTCCATCTTTTCCAGCTCTTTACTTTTTCCACTCATCACCTTCCAGCTTGTACTCTTTCCCCTCCCAACCACCTAATAATTGTGGCCTCTTCCCCCTTCCCTTCCAGTCTCGATGAAGAGTCGCGACCCAAAACATCGACCCTTCTCTCTCTCCACACCCCCCCCCCCCCAAGA
Source organism: Hypanus sabinus (assembly GCF_030144855.1). Lineage (NCBI taxonomy): Eukaryota > Metazoa > Chordata > Chondrichthyes > Myliobatiformes > Dasyatidae > Hypanus > Hypanus sabinus. Next base: position 50,416,730 of record NC_082722.1, read on the forward strand.
ACAAGAATACAGCACAGTCCCTTCAGCCAGTGTTTGTGGCAACCATGCAATTAAAATCAACCCAATCTGCCTGAATATGGAATACAGTATGTCCCTCCATTCCCAGCCTGTCTAATGCCTCAACAATGCTAATGTATTTACTTCAACCACTTCCCCAGCAGTGTATCCCTGACGGTAACATGCCGTGTAGGAAGAAAAATGTTTCAATCTTCTTTAAACGTTCCCCTTCTCACCTTAATTGAATATAAAGGATAATTTTTCTGCTGGAATGGAAGACCAAGAAAACAATATAATTCTAGGATTGTGTGTATTAAACAATTGGGCAAAGACAGTTACCCAAACAAATAAGAGTGAGGAAGCTGAACTACACTTGCAAACTTTATTTTAGCCAACCTACAGGATGGAAAAAAATCTTTTTATTCTGGTGCCGAGTTTTTGGGGTACTGCAAGTCGGTGTCTTTATTGATTCTTTGCTGCACGCTTGAGTGCTCGGTGGAGCTGTGGATGTTATCAACATGGATTTGAGCACGGCCTTTAACAAGGTCCTACATGGGAGGACGGCCAAGGTTCAGTTGTTTGCTATTCAGGATAAGGCAGCAAATTGGATTAAACATTGGCTTCAAGGGAGAGCCCAGAGTGGCAGTAGATGGCTGCCTCTCTGACTGAAGGCCTGTGAATAATGGTGCGTCACATGGATCAGAATATCAACTGAATGATAATGTAGTAACCAGATCAGCAAATCTGATGACACCAGGATTCGGGGTTAGCGGACAACAAAGAAAACTATCAAAGTTCTGAACCAGCTGAAAAAAATGGGTTGAAACACGGTAGAAGGAATTTAATGTAGATAAGAGCAAGGTGTTGCACTTGGGAGGTGTTGTTCCTCCAGCCGATCTCCCACCTGGCACTTATCCCTGCAAGCACAAGTGCTACACCCGTCCCTACACCTCATCTCTTACCACCAATCAGGGCCCCAAACAGTCCTTTCCAGGTGAGGCAACACTTCACTTGAGTGTCTGTTGGGGTAAGCTATTGCATCCGGTGAGGCCTCCTCTACATCGGCGAGACCCAACACAGATTGGGGGACCACTTCATCGAGCACCTACGCTCGTCCGCCACAACAGACAGGATCTCCCGGTTGCCCCTCACTTCAACTCTGCTTCACATTCCCATTCAGATATGTCTGTACATGGCCTCCTCTACTGTCATGATGAGGCCAAACTTCGGTTGGAGGAACATCTCATATACTGTCTGGGTAGTCTCCAGCCCCTTGGTATAAACATCGAATTCTCCAACTTCCGGTAATTCCCTCCCTCTCCCTTCCCCCATTCCTCCTCTTCTTGCTGCCTATTACCTCTCATGACTACCCATAGTGCTTTCCCCTGCCTATCCCCTCCCCCACCCCTTGATTTTTCCTCTGGTTTTCCACCCTCCCCCCACCTTCTTTATAGGGCCCTTGCCCCCTCCTTTAGTCCTGACAAAGGGTCTCAACCCGAAATGTTGACTGCTTCTTTCAACAGATGCTGCCCGACCTGCTGAGTTCATCCAGCTTTTTTTTTGTACATCTTGATTTGACCACAGCATCTGCAGTGTACTTTGTGTTAACATCTCCCTAAAACCTTTCTAATATTCTTAAACCTAAAGAAAGGAAACTATCCTAGTTAAGTCACATCAATTGCAGACTCAAAATAAAATCCCATCATAATGGTTACTCAAAAGTACCCCTAAATCAATTAATCCTTTCTAACTGAACAGAATGAGTTCTATGATTGCCATTTCCCAAGCTGGTTGTTAGATGAATATCTAAATAATACAGGGTATCTATAACCATGGCTTTAGTGTCTTTCTTTTAAAACTGCAAATCTAAAATATTACAAGAAACTAGGTAGAATAAAAAGGAATGGAATGCACATTTTGGAAAAGTCAAAGTTCCAACTACATTATCAAAGTATGTATGCAGTATACAACTGAGATTTATCTTCTCCAGACAGCCATGAAAGAAAACTGTGGAACCTGCTCAAAGAAAAACATCACCCTCCCACATGCAGAAAAAGCAAATCACCCAAATGGCAACAACATCAATTCCACCTTTCATGCATTAAAAATCAAGATTATCTTTTCCAAGCTAGCAATCTGTCCCTTTTTTTTAAAAAACTGAAAATGGGTTACATTTCTATTTCACTTATAGTGGAGTCTGTTCAACCTCAATATAATTCAGATTAACAGTGAAAATGGATTCCATTAGAGAGCTATATAATAGGATAAACAATATCTCTTTTCTTATGCGTATTGGTGATACGGAGTTCAATGTCATCACTTCTCAACCATTCCAACAGTTAGAATTTACCATATTACTACTTTTAATATTGTGAGCAGAAATTTGATCCAAATATTGGCAAGACTAGTCTCATTTACATTTTTTACAGAAACATACCCCAATGATTTTCCCTGGACGCTGTAACAACTAGCTTGCTCACCACTGCATTGTATTTGATATCAAGTGAACTTTGGGCTTTGAGTAAGGTTGAAATATGTATTAAAAGTTGGCATGTTCAGCAGGATCAGTGGAGAGAAAAATAATGAGCATTCCAGGTTGAGATTCTTCCTCATCAGTGACTTTTCCATAAATGCTACAAGATCTTGAGTATTCCCAACATTTGTTTTAAAGTTTCCAGTACTGTATCGGCAGCATTTTGCCCCTTCAATAGCTGATTTACTTCTATTACAGACAGATCTGAGGGTAGCAAGACACATCTAACTCAGTGTTTGTCTCACTTGGGAACCACATACCACCCAAATTAAACTTCCCTTGTTTACATATGCATCACTACTTCACTACTTATATCTGTCTCTGGTTGCCAAATCCAAATTCTGGATTTTTATCACCAAATGCTAATTCTCTCTGCGACATCTCTTAAAAACTACTTTTTACGACGTACCGTTTTGTATTTTGTCATGGAGACACGTTACATGACTTGGCAGTTGGGTAACCATTTTAAAAAACCATAATACAATATTTCTAAAAAGTAGGGAAGGAAAAAAATCTGTGCTTGCTTTCTTTATTTACTACATATCACTTCCATACTTCTATTGCCCTCAAATATAGCCTCCATGGTGAGACATCGCTTTTCCCTAGTTTTGGCCACCATGTGAAGGGGAATAACACTTCAGCGTTATTGAATATTTCACATCATAAAAAAATTACTAAAATAGCTTCGATTAATACATAATCTCAAGAGACTGGGTTTTAATGAGACTTCAATAAAGATATCTTGATAACAAAGGGACTCGTCTAAATAGGCACTTGATGGTTGGCCCAATCCTGTGTTGGATGACTCCGAAGTGGAAAGCGAAACCAAAACTTAAACAAAAGAATGAAAACATTACTAGATTAAGGTATCATAATTTGATTGATTCCCTTCACCTAAGTCCCACACAACTTGCAAGACTCTCACGTCCTGGATGTTTCCCTGCAGAGAACAGCCGGCACATTACCGGGACCCCATCTGAAAATGGGGTGTAATTTCCGGGTTTGGGCATTCCGTCGCACACGCCGCATAAATACGTTCAATCAGATTTCAGCACCAAATAAAAAAGGCACACTGCAGACATGACCAGCCCCGAAATCCAGGGATACAAGGCCGCCAGGATTCAGGGGCCCAGCCTTGTCGCTTCACTCGCCGGAGCCAACCCTACGCCCAGTCCTTTCACCGCTGCGCACCAGGCCCTTTCCGCACCTACCGAAAGTCCTCCTCTGCTTGAAGGATTTCTCTGTCGGCATATTAACTAAAGCGCTCTCCTTCCTCGACGGGACGTTTACTTTAGACAGGCACAAACAAAACACTGAAAGCGGCCGCGGCGAGTCGGTCAGCTGACTCAGAGCGGCCGAATTTAATGGCCGACTGGTCCCGCCCTCCGGGCGCTGGCTCAGGCCACTGGCTCAGCTAATGATCGACATCACAATCAGCCAAACATTCGTGGGCTTTGAAGCCCTCCCCTTTTTAAAATAGCATTGGGCTTCTGATTGGTCAGTGGTCACCAAATCTACCTGGTGATTTTCTTAATTGGTCGCAACCGCAGCAAAGGGAAGCTATTCAGGTCAGTGATTGGCTGGTTGGGTTTTCATAATATTAAATGTGATATTTCATGGATTCCGGAGGTAAACAAGTGGGTGTCGCAAGGAGGGCGGAGTTCCTAGGAACTGCGGCAGAGCGAAAAGTCATGCTGGAAATTACCAATGGAATTCAAGATTTAAATCAGTCGTTGGAAGTTCTTCATTGATTTGTTAAAATTCCAAAAAAAAATTTGAATTGTAACTTCAAAACTCTACATGCAATATAGAACAGCAGAAAACCTGCAGATGCTGGAAATCCAAGCAAGATGCTGGAGGAACTCAGCAGGCCAGGCAGCATCTCTGGAAAAGAGCAAACAATCGACATTTCGGGCTGAGACCCTACATCAGGATTGATTTTAATAGCCTATTTCTGTTCAGTTAGCGGGTATTGAGTTATCATATAAGTGCAGCCTCTCAGACGGTAAAGTCAAGAAGCACCATTTATCACTTTAGTACAACACAGCAGACTCAAAAAAGCAGGAGGCTGTGGATATGTAACAAGGTCTCGATCCAAATTTCACCCCCCCAACACCCCACAGATGAGTTCCTCCAGTACTGTAGTTTGTTTTACACTCTACTGCTTGTATAACAGTTCTTAAATCTGCAATCCCAGATCTAAAGTGTCTATTTTACCCATAACTGTCGCAAATCTATGGCAATATTCACTAATTCCATATGTTAGGGTGTTTTAAAGGGTAGCACAAAATTGTAACATTCCACTATAATCACAGTCACAATAAAAAATACTGAAATTATTGTATACTTGAACATTCTTAATGAGAAACTTAAATTAATATCTCAGATTGATTTCTTTATCAGAACACACAAAAATTGTAAATAGTTTCAAGTTGCAGGAACAGGGCAGTTGGGGAAAAGAAAGGATGAATCGAGAGACTGAAAGAAGGACTTTCCTGGTCGCCACTTTTCCGCCTTCTCTGCAACTTTAGTTCTTAACTTTTGAACCATAATTAAAGTGCATTGATCTGAAACATTTCTATGCTTATACAGAAAAACATTGCCACTGCAGTGTGTGTGTGTGTAAACAAAATATCATACTAGTTCCAATGATCCTTAAGGAGAGGTATAATCTTTCATGTAGACTAGAACTCTATTTCCTGGTTTAGAAAGATGCTTCAAGATACTGTAAGTTTGCACAGGGTGAATAAGGTTTGGATATTTCACCTAGTTTAGTTGCTGAGAACTGGGAGTTAAAATTGTAAGTTACTTACAAGGCCATTTAGGATTGTAATGAGAAATTTGCCCCACTTAGGAGGTGGTGGAATTCTAGAATTCTCTACACTGGAGGGTCATTCATTAATTGTATTAAAACAGAGAAAAATAGATTGCAATTGGTTTATTATTGTCATATATATAGAGGTACAGTGAAAAGCTCATCTTGTATACTGTTCTTACAGATTAAAAATGGAAGAATGCCAGCCAAAAATGCCTCCAAGTGGGACATCCTCCGGACAGTTCACAAAACTACTTCTGTCACTTCTTTTTACATCGTTCTCTTTGAGGTGCGGTTCTGGTACTGTTGGAGCCCGTGATCTGCATTTTGGCGGTGTGCTTTCAGGCCAATTGAGCGATCTGGCTCTTTGCTATCTCCAAGAGTGTGCGGCCTGAAAGCCAGGAAGCCTGGAGATGGGGCCCGAGCCCACGGTTGACTCCATTTCTCGGCAATCTCACTGATGAAAGCATTGAGGAAGATTGAGGAGAGAGCGGGAGGCGAGCAGATGTTCAGTGCCACCTACCAGCCTCGCTCGCTGCTCCTGGAGGAAGGTCCCTATGTTTGAATGGTCTCTCTCTTCCTCTTGCTTGATGCTGCTGGAGGATTGTGCTGGAGCCCTGGTCTTGGCCAAGGGTATGGATTAAACTCTGTAGATTATATTATGAAGAGTTTCTGGTCACTCCCTTTTTGTTGCTATTTTGGGCAATTTTGATTAGAGCGGTGTGCAGGTAATGAACAACACAGATTGAACCGAACTGAGATGAATTCACTCGATTTTGTGTTTTATATTCTTCATTTTTCGCTCATTTTTTTGCCTCTTATGTAATCTGGGTTTTTTTTTGTCAGAAAGCAGCTTGATGTTTTCCTCTGAACAGATTGCAGATGGCGTTCTGATGCCGGTACAGCTGGCCTGGAAGCGAGGTTGAATCACTTTGGGCGCTGAAAGGAGAAGTTGGGGCCCAGGCCGAGGAGATTCGGTACCAGTACAACCGGACCAGGTGCAAGGTCGGACCACTGTGGGCCCCAAGCTGATTTGAAGAGCTTGTTCCGTTGTTTGGTCAATTTAAATGCCAGCCCAGATAGACTGAAAAGGCAGTGTTGTTCGGACAAGAGCAGATTTTGCTCATTCCATGGCACTGAGGCTATAAATACTGCCCTGGCTGCTAATATGATGAACTGGTGGGCAAGACTTTGAGCCTGCACTGGGCTGCTCCACGGTTCGGATTGGAGTTCTCAATTTTGGTTTGGAATGCTGTTTCTCGCTTCAATTGTTTGCATGATTTGTATTTTTTTCCCTTTCTCCTGTGCATCGAGAGTTGGTCTTTTATTTTAATTCTTGATTTTTCTTTAATTGAGTTCTTCCAGGTTTCTTATTTGTGGCTACCCATGAGCAAGCAAAACTCAAAGTTGTATAATTTATACATTCTTTGATAATAAATGTACTTGAATTTTTAAGCAAACGAGGATGTGCCTGATATATGGAATGGCTGGTGGGTAATACAGGAGAATGCTGCATTCCCTCTGCCTTTTACGTTGGATTTCTGTGCATTCTAAATACATGGACTCAAGGTCTAACTTGAGTGCCATCCTGAATGCTCCTTTTCCATCTGGAGTAAGTAAGGTCTAAGATCTCCCATTCTCTCTTTCCAAGGTAGTTTTGAGAATATCCTTGAATTTAATCCTGTTCACCTGGCAATTCCATTGATATATTGTGCAGTCAGACACACGTGTAGTTGTGATCTTTCACACTTCCACCTTGTGTAATGAAACAGTATTTTAGAGCATTTTAACCAAGTGTAGGAGCCATATTTCTTTTTTTGTCTGTATTGTTATTTGTGTTGCAAATTCATTATGGGTCACTGTAATTTGGGGCAAGCTGAAAGCAAATGAGTATTGTTACATATTCTTGCTTTGTCCTAATTAGCTTAAAGAGAGAGTGAGCCAGAGATGTTATTTTTTGTTGACTGCATAATTACGCTAATTACTCTTATTCTGCCATTTGCTAATTTAGTTTTGTTAACTTCTATTATATAACTATAAGATCATTCATCTTCGCTGGTTTCGTAATTAAGGATTAAACATACTTTTTCGACTTGGAACTTAGCTATTTGGAAGCGCAGTGTCATTTCCTGTACTCTGTCTCTCAGCAATTTTGGTTTGTTTTCAATTAACAGCTACATTTTGACAACAACAAAAATAGCTATACCAAATAAACACCAGCCGATGGCAAAGGATTCCCTCAGGCCAGTTGGCGAAACTGGAGAAGCTTGCAGTAGGATTATCTGCTGCCTTTCATTGATTCATGTTATATATTTGTGGTTTGAACACAGTTATGAATGGTCAACACTTCCTGTCCAATGTGGACCATTACTCGATTGCACTGTGTTTGCCTGAGGGGTCATTGCTTTGTTTTATTGAAGTATTCTCCCAATTGCCAATGTTTGAATTGCACACTTGATTTGATCTGGTGTATGCAGGCAGCATCTATAGGAAGAAGTACAGTCAACGTTTCGGGCCCGAGACCCTTTGTGAGGACTAACTTAAAGAAGAGATAGTAAGAGATTTGAAAGTGGGAGGGGGAGGGGGAGATCCAAAATGATAGGAGAAGACAGGAGGGGGAGGGATGAAGCTAAGAGCTGGAAAGGTGATTGGTGAAAGTGATACAGAGCTGGAGAAGGGAAAGGATCATGGGACGGGAGGCCTAGGGAGAAAGAAAGGGGGAGGGGAGCACCAGAGGGAGATAGGGAGCAGGCGAGGAGTGATGGTGAGAGGGGCAGAGAGAGAAAAAAAGGGAGAAATAAATAAGGGATGGGGTAAGAAGGGGAGGAGGGGCATTAACGGAAATTAGAGAAATCACTGTTCATGCCATCAGGTTGGAGGTGACCCAGACGGAATATCAGATATTGTTCCTCCAACCTGAGTGTGGCTTTATCTTGACAGTAGAGGAGGCCATGGATAGACATATCAGAATGGGAATGGGACATGGAATTAAAATTTGTGGCCATTGGGAGATCCTGCCTTCTCTGGCAGATAGAGCATAGGTGTTCAGCGAAACAGTCTTCTAGTCTGCGTCGGGTCTCACCAATTTCTAAAAGGCCACACCGGGAGCACCGGATGCAGTATACCACACCAGCCGACTCACAGGTGAAGTGTCGCCTCACTTGGAAGGACTGTCTGGGGCCCTGAATGGTGGTGAGGGAGGAAGTGTAAGGGCAGGTGTGGCAGTTGTTCCGCTTACAAGGGTAAGTGCCAGGAGGGGATTGGTGGAAGGGATGGGGGATGGGAAACGAATGGACAAGGGAGTCGTGCAGGGAGCGATCCCTGCAGAAAGCAGAAAGGGCGGTAGGGAAAGATGTGCTTGGTAGTGGGATCCCATTGGAGGTGGCAGAAGTTACGGAGAATTATATGTTGGACCCGGAGGCTGGTGGGGTGGTAGGTGAGGACAGGGGGAACCCTATCCTGAGTGGGGTGGCAGGAGGATGGGGTGAGAGCAGATGTGCGTGAAATGGGAGAGCAGAGTTGATGATGGAGGAAGGGACTTTACTTTACTTGAACTTTATTGTCACCAAGCAATTGATACTAGAGTGTACAATCATCACAGCGATATTTGATTCTGCGCTTTGCGCTCCCTGAAGTACAAATCAAGGTAAATATAATAAAATTTTAAATTATAAAGCATAATTAGAAAATGGAAAAGGGAAAGTAAGGTCCAGGTATTTGGAAGGTACGGCCCAGATCTGGGTCAGGATCCATTCAGCAGTCTTATCATAGTTGGAAAGAAGCTGTTCCAAAATCTGGCCGTACGAATCTTCAAGCTCCTGAACCTTCTCCTGGAGGGAAGAGGGACAAAAAGTGTGTTGGCTGGGTGGGTCGTGTCCTTGATTATCCTGGCAGCACTGCTCCGACAGCGTGCGGTGTAAAGTGACTCCAAGGATGGAACAACACACACAAAATGCTGGTGGAACACAGCAGGCCAGGCAGCATCTAAAAGGATGCAATTCCTTCGTCTTGCTGACATTGAGGGATAGGTTATTGTCTTTGCACCATGCCACCGGGTTCTTAATTTCCTCTCTGTACTCAGACTCATCATTACCCAAGATACGGCATACAATTGTGGTGTCATCAGCAAACTTATATATTGAGTTCGATGGAAACTTAGCTACACAATCATGGGTGTACAGCGAGTACAGCAGGGGGCTGAGTACACAGCCTTGTGGGCACCAGTGCTCAGAGTGATTGAAGCATTAAAGGAAGCCCCTTTCTTTAAAAAAGGAAGAGATCTCCTTCTTCCTGGAATGAAAAGCCTCATCCTGAGAGCAGATGCGGCGGAGACGGAGGAATTGCGAGAAGGGGATGGCATTTTTGCCAGAGACAGGGTGGGAAGAGGAATAGTACAGGTAGCTGTGAGAGTCTGTAGGCTTATAGTAGATATCAGTAGATAAGCCGACTCCAGAGATGGAGACAGAAAGATCAAGAAAGGGGAGGGAGGTGTCGGAAGTGGACCAGGTAAATTTGAGGACAGGGTGAAAGTTACAGGCAAAGTTAATGAAGACAACAAGCTCAGTGTGTGTGTAGCAGGCAGCACCAATGCAGTCGTCGATGTAGTGGAGAAGTGGGGGATGGATACCCTTATAGGCTTGGAACATGGACTGTTACACAAAGCCAACAAAAAGGCAGGCATAACTGGGGCCCATGTGGGTGCCCATGGCTACCTTTGGTTTGGAGGAAGTGGGAGGAGCCAAAGGAGAAGTTATTGAGAGTAAGGACTAATTCCGCTAGATGGAGGAGAGTGGTGATAGAGGGGAACTGGTTAGGTCTGGAATCCAAAAAGAAGCGGAGGGCTTTGAGAGCTTCCTGGTGGGGAATGGGGGTATATAGGGACTGGACATCCATGGTGATAATAAGGTGGTGGGGGCCAGGGAACTTAAAATCATTGAAGAAATTCAAAGTGTGAGAAGTGTCACAAACATAGGTGGGAAAGGATTGAACAAGTGGGGGATAAAACAGTGTTAAGGAATGCAGAAATGAGTTCAGTGGGGCAGGAGCAAGCTGAGACAATGGGTCTACCTGGACAGGCAGGTTTATGGATTTTGGGTAGGAGGTAGAAACGGGAAGTGCGGGGTGTGAGAACTATGAGGTTGGTGGCAGTGGAAGGGAGATCCCCAGAGCTGATAAGGTTGGTGATGGTGTAGGAGACAATGGCCTGATGCTCCTTAGTAGGGTCATGTTTGAGGGGTAAATAAGAGGTGGTATCAGTTAGTTATGTGTGTTGCTTATACTTCCTGCTAAAGCTTGAGTGAGTAAAATTGAAAATCTTCAAGATAAGTATAAAACAAATGTGAACAAAATTAAAGGTTTAATACCATCATTTAAGGAACGTAAGGAAAATGCCTTACACTCTCATTTTGAGGACTTGACTAATCTCTGTGAAGCTGTTGCTAAGCAACATTGCACACTCATTTCATTATGAAGAAGTAAAAATAGAATGAATGTTTGGAACATTGATGGCTTGAGCAGTGTTTTCCTAGAGGATGTGAAACAGTGATTGATCCAAACATGTTACATTGAAGGTCATGTTGCTGCAACAATTGAATAGGTATCTCACCTTTCATCAGGTGATGTTTCTCAAATTCCAAGGCATGTTTTGACTATGCATATAATAGATGACCCTAAAGATGATGTGAAACCAAATGACAGTGTGTCAAATGTCAGCACTCAAAGCTCTGCTGCAGAAAGAAAATCTTCCCTACCTAATACCTCCTCTGCATGTATTAAAATAGAGGCTGATATAGCTGCATTAATGGCACATCAACAATTATTGATGGACACACATGCACTGGAAGAGCAAGGGGAACCACGACAGAAAAGGAAGTAGCTGCTTAAGTTGCAGGAGGAAATTGCCACTCAGGTGGCCAAAGTTAATGCACTAAGGGCTTCAAGTTTGGTGAGTACTAAACGTGCTCCAGAAGGACAGTTCCATGGTGTGAGCTCTTATATTGGAAAGGCACAAAGGAAAACACTCAATGCCAATGTTGATTCATTTGTTCCTCAAGTCTTTGACATACATGTATGAGACCTCCAAAGAGTAATTTAGGGTGTTTACTCCCAGCCTGCACTAATGAGGCACTCTGAATCTATGTCATATCCAACAGCTTAAAGTGGTCTTGGGGACTTTCACTTACAGAATGGAAACACTCTTATTTCAGATGATAGAACTCAAAACATTTCATCGTCACCTAAAAGAGATTAAAATCTTCAATGACAATCCATTGCAGTATCATGCATTCATGAAGGATTTTGAAAATAGTGTTGAAGTCGAGACTGATAGCTATAGTAACTGCCCCTATTTCCTTGAACAGTGCACTAAAGGTCACCCTGGAGAACTTGTCAGAGGTTGCCAGCATGTTGACCCTAAGCTAAGGTTTTACTACAGGTACATTTTGGTAATGAACAGAAAATTGCATCTGCCAGCATGCAGAAATCTCTTTCCTATTAAATCTGAAGATCTGAAAGTTCTTGGGGACTACAGTCTTTTTGTTAGAGGCCGTTGCAATGCCATGGTAATAGTCCAGTACATGCAGGAGCTGGATATGCTGGCCTATATGTCAATTGTTGTAAAGAAGTGTCCCTATATGCTTAGGGAGAAATGGAGAATGATTGTGTGTGAACTACATGATGCACCATCAATAACTCTCTGAGATGTGAGGCGAGATATCGGCTTTTATTGGCTGGAAGAAAGAACAAGCAGCCATTGACCACCGTACGACATCCTGGAGACTGAGGGAGGAGCAGTGCCTCCAATCACCTTTATACTGGGGTCAGTGGGAGGAGCCACAGGAGCAGTCAGTGGGGTGGGGGGGGGGGCGTGTCCAGACAGGTATATGTAGTTCACCACACAACAAGAAAGGTACAACCATAAAACTACTTTCACTGATATTGGTGATTTTATTGAAAGACAAGTAAAGATTGCATCAAGCCCATTGTTTGGAAATGTACAGGATGTTACATCATCTGTAGTGAGGAAAGGTGTGAACCAAACTAAGTCACAATTTTGTTCTATGGCTGAAGGAAGCAACTTTGTCAGTACAGTGGCCACCATGAGAGGTAAAGCTAAAACTGAATCTGGAACTAATAGAAAGGAAATGGTCTCATCAGCCAAAATGATTTGATCTGTTCTGCAGGGTAAACAAAGATTGGAATTGTGCTCTCAGCTGGAGGAAAGGGGTGATAGTGAGAAGTTTGCCACCCCAGAAGAAAATAGTGTCTGCTTTTGCTGTTTGTGTACAGGACACATTAGAAAGGCTTGCAGTAAATGTTTTTCATGCAAGGTATGCAGTGACAATCATCCCAGCATTCTTCATTTTCACTCTTACAAAAAGGGAGCAGAATCAAAACAAGCTGTGAAAGAATCTGACACGTAGTGAATATCCAAAGGCCTTACAGGCGCTGGGGATCATGATTGTAAACTTCCCATAATTCCAGTACAAGTTAAGTCTAACAAGGGTAAACAAGACAGTGGGCTCAAGCTCAAGAACAAGCTCAACCTCACATGATAAAGGATATGCATTCTCTTATGCACCATAGGTCAAGAGGTTGTGTGTAGAATTGTTTCAGAATTGGAACTACCTAACGTCTATATGCAGGAAAATATGCCTGTCCATGGAGGGAACATTCTATGACAGAGGGATCTCCAGGGATGGTCTCACCTGCAACATGTCCACTTATAAGGGATTGATCCAGGAATTGAGCTGCTGCTAGGGGCAAATGTGCCTAAAGCATTGGAGCTACTGCTAGTGATTTACAGTGTTAATGATGACCCAATGCAATTAGAACAATGTTGGGTTGGATTGTGAATGGACAATCACAAGAGGGAATGGTGATGGGAGAGGCTGTGCACAGTCTGAGCTGAGAGTTGATGGGATCTCAGTTTTGAACTTACATGAGCTTAGGTAGCAGCAGTTCAAGGCAGACTTTCCTGAATGCAGTCAGGATGAATAACCTGGTTTGTCAAGAGAAGAACACAAGTTCATGGAGCTGGTTACAAATTCTGCAAAATTGGTGGATAGCGACAACCTTTGAGAAAGGAGCTTAACATGCCAAAGAATAGGAAGACTGCAAAACAGCATGCTGCAAATCTAAGAATGAAATCTAAGAAGGATTTTTCATTTCACACTGACCACACACAGCTTTCATGTAGGATGTCATCCCCAAAGGTTATGCTGAAGGAATGCCAGCAGAGGACCTGGAATGCAGTGATGGGAAAGCCTGGTACCTTCCACATCATGGTGTTTACCACCATCAGAAAAGGGAAGCTTTATGTTGTCTTTGACTGTGGAGCGACTTTTCAAGGAATGTCACTTAATGCTCAGCTTTTAGAGGGACCAGATCTTACTAGCTCATCGACTGGAGTCATTACCACATTCAGAAAAGAACCAGTGGTGGCCATGGTGGATATTGAATCAATGTCTCATCAGGTTAAAGTACCAGCAGAAAATGCAAATCTGCTGAGGACCTGATGGTGACCTCAGCCAAGATATGGGCGACTTTAGAATAGTGGTAGATCTCTTTGGAGCAATTTCATCACCGAGCTGTGCCATCTTCACTCTTAGGGAATGCACAGAAAACAAGCAAGAACAGTTCAGCTGCAAGATGGTAGATAAAGTTTTGCATTGCTTCTCAGTTGATGACTGCTTTGTGCCAGTGTCTTCTGAGAGAGAAGTGGTGTCTCTCTATCAACACCTTGCATTCATTTGTGCTAAACGTGGCTTTCAACTCACAAACCTACACTGTAAGCAGAGCTTCAGAAATTCTTAAGGTCTCATGGGCATCTCAATGGAAGTATGTAAACACTTCAAGCAACCCGGCAGGTTTAGCCTCTAGAGGGTTGAAGGTGGAAACATTCCTAAAGAATAAGACTTGGGTATCAGGACCTCGGTATCTTCTACAGCATGAAAGGGAAAGCACAATGAATCCCAACTGTCCTGGAGAACTCCTTGTAGATGATCTAGAAGTCAAGAGAAGTATTACAATGAATGCCATGTGGACTGAAGAGATGGACATTGTAACACATAAAATCCATCACTTCTTGTCTTGAACCTGTTTGAAGATGACAGTAGCCTGGATTCTTAGATTTAAAAACCTGCTTGTTTCTTAGTTGGAAGAAGTAATTAAACATCGCTCTTGCTCAGTCTCACTTGGCTGAAGAACAAGGGTATTCTTTGGAGACAAATGGAAAACAGCCGGTCAGATTGGTCAAGATTGCCTTAGTGGGAGGAGATCAGAGAGGCTGAAATGGAGATGATTCGGTTTTCCCAAAGGAAGATTTCCAGGTGAATTCTTGAGTTTGCATAGGGGAGAAAGTGTGAAAAGGAACAGTCATATTTTCAAGCTTAATCCAGTACTTGAAGATGGTGTCTTCAGAGTTGGTGGATGGCTTACTAAGGCAGCCATGTCTGAAGAGTCTAAACATTCTGTTACACTGGCAAAGGATCTTCTTATCTCAGATCATTTTGAGGACATGGTGGCCGTAACCACATGTTGTCCAGGTTGCGACAAAAATACTAAATTCCCAGTGCTGGTACAACTGTAAGAAAAGTCTTAAATGTGTTGTTTGTCAATGGATGCATGCAGCTTCGAGATGCCTGTACATAGCAGATCTACCTTTGAACAGAGACAAGAGTTGACTACTTTGGACCTTTTGAGGTGAAAAGCAGAAGGAATACAGTATGGAGTCATAATTACCTGTCTAGCCATACAAACTGCTCACATTGAAGTGGCATCTTCTTCAGACATAGGCTCCTTTTTAATGCATTTCAACACTTCATAGCAAAACGAGGATAGTTTTGTGAACTGCGCTCTTAATAATCTGCCATTGAGAAGTGAAGTCAAGTGAGAGATTGATCAGGTCTGTACAAAAGGTTCTCACCACAAACATACAGAATCTTAACAAAGAGGGTTTCCCCCACATTCCTTTGTGAGATAAAGGCTATTATTAATGGTCATCCAATTGCGAAGGCATCCTTTGATCCCAATAATTTGGGAGCACTAACACCAAACCATCTGTTGCTTCTGAAGAGCTCACCATCTTTGCCAGCAGAAGAATTCCAGAAGAAATACATTTACACTCACAGTAGATGGAAGCAGGTCCAATACATATCAAACTTGTTTTGGAAATGGTGGTCAAGGAGTACTTACCATAGATACAGGAATGTCAGAAATGATCAAGTATAAAAATAATTTCCTCCCAGGAGTCATTTTATAGTTGACAACACAGTACCTCAAAACACATGGATCGTGAGAAGAATCATCCAAGTCTTTGCAGACAGAAAAGGTTTTGTGGGGAAGGGGCACATCAAGACCAAGATCAGCTTCCTGGACAGACCTATAACAAAGATCTGTCTTCTACAGGAGGCAGAGGTTTGAAGAACTACAGCTCTAGAAGCTTCATGTCTTTGACTTGACTTACATGAAGCAACACTAATATAGTCGTCAATGTAGCAGAGGAAGAGTTGGGGAGTATTACTGGGGAAGGCTTAGAATATGGACTGTTCTACATAGCTAACAAAGAGGCAGGCATAGAGGTGGTAAAGATCACCCTGTACTGAACTAAGTGCTGGTAACCTCTGGCCTAGATGACTGTTGCATGATTTGACTGGTAGAAGAAAGAAGACATTTGCAAAAATGTTAAGATGTTTATCCTTGAAGATTTCATGTATCCTACTTTAGTAGTAAGTAGTTGTAATTATAGTATAATAGTAAGGGCCTGGGATGCAGGAGCCATGTACGACGTCTATTTTCTATCCATCTCTATTGTATTTTGTATTGCACATTTAGTATGGATCATGGTAATCTGTGACATGGGTCAGGGCATGGTAGAAGCAAATGAATATAATTGCATATTTGTGCTTTGTCCTGGGCAGTTAGCTTAGTTTAATTGAGAGGGAGTGACCTGAGGATGATACATTTTTGTTGACTGCTTAATTATGCTGATTACTCTTATTCTGCTATATTGCTGATTTAGTTTTGAAAAAGGATCTAGTGTTTTCCTGGTGTATATGACAAATAAACTCTTCTCAGGCTTTCAACTGGTACAGGCATTGATTGTAACTGACATTTTGATTACAATCCCTGCCACGTTTATCATTGAAACAATGGTAAAAATCAATATCTGTACCCAGCTGGAAGACTGAGAAGAGTTTATTCATAATTTAGTTTTGTTAATTTCTATTATCTCAACATCTAATTCTGCTCAAATGATTTTGGTCTGTCCTACTATCTTCCATTGAAATATTTTGTCTCCATAAGTATAATCTAATTATCTGTTTGTCAATAAATCTCAATCTACCACTTTAAATTATATGGATTAAAACTCTTGTAAACTACATGAGTAATTGAAATTGAAATTAATCTGAAGGCCATCCTCTGCATCCTTTTCAAAACATGCTAACATACCCACCATTACATTTCCAAGCCTGGCTGCAAAAGGAAAAGGGGCTAGCACCCCAGCTTGCAAAAAACCCAGAGCTGCAGAAATACTACTGGAAACTCCAAAGACCCCATTCCTGGGAGGGAAAGCATCTGTTCACAGCCAATGTGCTTAAAGGGGTGATGGGTTTCAGAATAAGATACCCAGCATTAAAGCTCTAAAAGGTGTTCTGAGATTTATTAAAAGTAGTGAATACAGCCCAGTCCACCACTGGTAAAACCCTCCCCCCCCCCCCCCCCCCCATTGAGCACATCTACATGAAACATTGCAGGAAAGCAGCAAGCAGCACCCATCATCAGGGACCCCCACCACCCAGGACATGCTCCCTTCTCGTTGCTGCATCAGGAAGAATGTACAGGAGGTTCAGGACCCGCACTACCACATTCAGGAATAGTTATTGCCCTTCAACCATCAAGCTCTTGAATCAAAGGGGGATAACTTCATCAACTTCACTGTATCATTAAAATGTTCCTGTAGCCCATGGACCCGCTTTCAAGGACTCTTCATCCTTCCAGATTAAGATGGTCTTGCTGAAAGCAAGCAGCAACTTACTGGTGGTTAACAAAACAAGAAATTAACTAAATACTTATGATAAACAAATCAGTGCAAATGATGAAGGGCAAGTGAATGTGTGGATGAGTAGAGGGTCAAAGTGTGCAGGAGTGAAGCAACCTTGGGTGAGTTAGAGGAGGTCAGAACGAGGTCCAAGTATATTTGGAACAAAAAGTTGTGAGCGGAGAGAAGTCAGGGTGACATTGAAACATATTTGGAACAGAGTCAGGGCAAGTGGAGAGGTGGAAAGTTGGAGCAGTGAAGAAGCAGATTCAACGACAATCCACCTAAAAGAGAGCAAGGTTTGATCGATCTAGGCAGCAGGCCAATTTGAAAAGGTTGTGTTTGAATTGAAATGTGGTAATGGGACCCAGGCCCAAAGTGTAATGAAATACTGCAGCAGGGCTTGGGTCCTAGAATGAGGAACGATCCAATGTTTGGATGATTTAAACGCCAGGCCAAATGGATTGAAAAGGCAAGGTGTTGGGACCAGAGACATGGGTTGGGCTAGTTCTGTTCACCGCTCCATGTTTACTCCGCTCTGGGCTTTGTGTCTGCAGGCTCTGCAATGTTTACTCTGCTATGTACTGAACTGAGGCCAAGGCTGTGGCCAGTTCTGGGCTTTGTGTCTGAGGTTTCACTTCTGTTCTAAATGCTATTTGCTTAATTTTATTGTTTACATTATTTGTTTTTTCCCCTTTCTCTCTGCACATTGGGTATCTGTCGGTCTTTTTTTAAAAACTGGGTTCTTTTGGGTTTCTTGTTTTGTGGCTGCCTGCAAGGAAACACAGTTCAAGGTTGTAAAATGTACACATACTTTGGTAATAAATGTATTTTGAACTTACATGTTCTTGATATTTATTGCTTTATTTATTAAAATATCTTTTTGTATTTACACAGTTTGCCCTTTCCACATTGGTTAAATGCCCGAGTTGGTTTGGTCTTTCATAGATTCTGTTGTGGCTATTATTCTATTATGGATTTATTGGTTATGAGTGCAAGAAAATGTATCTCAGTTTTACATGGTGACATATATGTACTTGGTTAATAAATTTAATTTGAACTTTACTTTGTCTACAAGCAGCAAAAGTAGTTTCACTTTATACTGATCTGTCCTGTAAATACAAGCTTGAACTTTATTTGCTTTAATTACAATTTCATGGTATTGGTCATGAAAGCCTTAGTTCTTTTCCCTTGAGTATTTGTATATTTAGTATTCAACCTGTTTATATGAATGACATTAACCTTAATGTTTATTTTTCCAACATTGGCTACAATCCTTATCACCTATTATTAGTTTTAGAACTCAGATTCTCCAATATGCTGTCAGAATTAAAAGACCCTTAAAGACATGAAATATTGATATAAACAGTAAGCAGCACAAACATCGGTGCCAATTTTTGTTGGATAATACATTATTTATTCCCAAATAGACTCAAATCCATTAACACAAACACACACACAAAAATGCTGGTGGAACTCAGCAGGTCAGAGAGTATCTACGGAGAGGAATGAACAAATGAAATTTTGGGCAGACACCTTCATCAGGACTGGAAAGGAAGGGGAAGAAGGCAGAATAAGGTGGGGTAGATGGGAAGGAGCACAAGCTGACAGGTGATAGGTGAAGCTAGGTTAAGAAGGGGGGTGGGTAGGAGAGGGAGGCTGAAGTGGGAAGCTGTGAGGTGATAAGTGAAAAGAATAAAGGGCTAAAGAAGAAGAAATCTGATAGGAGAGGAGAATGGACCATGGGAGAAAGGGAAGGAAGAGGGGCATCAGAGAGAGGTGATAGGCAGGTAAAGAGAAAGGATAAGAAGGGAGTCAGAAATGAAGCAAGAGAGAAGAGGAAGGAGGTAGAAATCACTAGAGGTTTGAGAAACTGATGTTCATGCTGTTATTCATCTCTATAGATGCTGCTGATCTACTGAGTTCTTGAAGCGTTTTGTGTGTGTTACTCTGGATCACCAGCATCTGCAGAATCTTGTGTTCATGATTAGCAAATCCATTAATAACCACTTTGACTATAAACAATCAGCCCATTTATAATCCATTGTAGTATATTACCCTTACATCCAGGGGTTTTTGTTTTCTAGAAAATCTTCCTAAAACTTTGTGAAATGGAAGTAGGTGGGTGCAACAGATGTTGTGATATGGTTGGCCTGAAAAGCACTTTTTTTCTGTGCTGGACAACTCCGTGACTCAGATAATTTCTAAATTAATTTATCAGATTTCTCTCATCCACTATCTTTTCAAAAGTAAATTAGAAAACTCCAATATTCTTTACTGGAAATCATTTATAGTTGTTCCAAAGTACAAGTCCACAATCCCTTATCCAAAAAGCTCTGAAAACCAAAGCTTTTTTCACCAACAGCTGACGTCACTCAGGTGTGATGTGGCAGCACTAGCAGAGGTCACCAGAGGCCGTCAGTTGTGGCTCAGTGTTCGTACTGGTTACACGTGCCATTTGCTGTTCACTGATACTTTGTGTTCACTGTTGACTTTGTTTTATTTCACTGTGAAAATGTCAAAAAGAGCTGCAGATACGCTTATGGGTAACAATGAGAAAAAGACATTTATCATTATTAATAATGTAGAAAGTGGAGTTATTGCAGAAGCTTGATCGTGGTGTGTCTGTGTGGTGTCTTACTGAAGAATATGGTGTCGGAACTACCACTGTATATGATTTAAAGAAACAGAAAAACAAGTTACTGAAGTCTTATAGTACAGTGACATTCTACATTTATTCCAATAAGTCATTCACCATGTGTTCGATTTGGTTCGTTTGAAGCTGTATATTTTTGTTTTATTGAATGTTTTTGTTGGAAATAAAATATTTTTCTTGTCATTATTCCCAAAGCATTTACATTGTATTAGGTATTATAAGTAATCTAGAGATGATTTAAAGTATATGGGAGGATGTGCATAGGTCTGGAGCTTCACCGGGTCCTAAAGTCCACCCGCACCAAGACAGGTTAAATAAGGGACTTGAGCATACGTGTTTTTTGGTATCTGCAGGGGGTCCCAGAACCAATAAGGAGGGATTCTAAACTCCGAAAAATTCTTAATTCCAAAATGCAACTGGCCCCAAGGATGTTGGATAAGGGATTGTGGACCTGTATTACCTTTTCTAACTGATTAAATAACAGATGCCTAAATTTCCTCAAGCATCTTACCTTTTATTCATACCAAGCCCAGGGGAATAACATTTTCCTTGCAATCCAGGCATAGTTTGGTATTAAAATACAAACAGAGAGAACAGATGGCACAAGTTCCAACTACCCTTAGTACAAATCTGGTCTATATTCCTCTTTAAATTTTGTAATCACCACTAAATTGTTGCTGCTTACAAATGACCTCAAAAACATAATAGAAAGATCAAGAAATAAATAATACCAAAAGAAACAAGGAGTTTTTTTTTAAAGACAGGACCAGACCCAAGGAGTCCAAGGTCTAAAGTAGATACTTGGTAAACTCAAGAAGTACACTCAACAGGCCGGTTGAGTTACAATGCAATTAACCATTTGGGATTACTACAGTACTACATCTATTCAAACATCCGCAATACACATGCAACAGGCAAAAAGTTCTAAGAATTTTAGCAATTTGATTTTATGACAATAACACAAAGAATAATTTTATTTCAAGTGATGTGCAAAATGAGTGAAAACTATTTAAAAAAATTATATATAAGGGCAGAGCAGTTGTAGGCTGAATAGCAGAAATCTCTAAAAAAATTTGTACACAATTCTAATGAGCATAGACATTAAAATAATTTATTTTGCTGTATTTTAATTAATAAATACCACTTAATTTCATAATGTAGAACTGCCATGTAAAGTATTGTTATTTAAATGAGTAAGGAGATGAGATATAATTCAGTAATTTATTTTAAAGGTTTATGCACAGTAATTCAGAGTATGATGTATGGTAACTTTTTTTGAACAATTCTCCAATAAAAGTCATATAAAGAGAAACCCCATGGCTCCTAATGGCAGAAGAGAATACTATGGTAGCAATTAAAATAAAAAGGAATTAGTTCTCAATATTCCTTGATACAAGATGTTCAGGAAATACAAGAGAGAAAGGAGAGCAAGTGAAAGTTTTTTTTAAAAGGGAAATTAACCAAGTGAAATGGAGCAAATGTCTGTAGGGAATATCCTGAAAACATGATCATAATACGATGTTTAAGATAGCTATAGAAGAGGATACAGATTATGCCAAGGTATATAAATTTAAATTAGAGAAAGGTTTGTTTGAATATAAGACATAGAAGCAGAATTAGGCCATTTGGGCCTTCAACTCTGCTCCGTCACTGAATCATAGCACATTCTTTTATCCCCCCCCCCTCCTCAACCCCATTCCTTGTCCTTCTCCCTGTAACCTTTAATATGCCCAATCAAGAACCTATCAATCTCTGCCTTAAATACACCCAATGACCTGGCCTCCACAGATGCCTGTGGTAACAAACTCTCCACCCTCTAGCTAAAGAAATTTCTTTGCATCTATTTTAAGTGGATACCCCTCTATCTTGAGGCTGTGCCTCCTTGTCCAAGACCCCCACCATGGAAAACATCCTTTCCACAGCTACTCTGTCTAGGCCTTTCAACATTCAATGAGATCCCCCCCCACCCCCATCTTTCTAAATTCCAGTGAGTACAAACTGAGAGCCATCAAACATTCCTCATATGATAACGCTTTCATTCCCAGAACTTGAGAACAGCCTCTGAACCCTCTCCACTGCCAGCACATCTTTTCTTAGATGAGCAGCCCAAAACTGTTCACAATACTCAAGGTGAGGCCTCACCAGTGCCTTATAAAGCCTCAGCATCACATCCCTGCTCTTGTACTCCCAAGTCCCTTTGTATCTCAGATTTTTGGATTTTCTGCCCAGTTAGAAAATAGTCAGCACATTTATTTCTATTACTAAAGTGCATTACCATGCATTTTAAAACTTTGCCACTTTCTTGCCCATTCCCCTAATCTGTCTATGTCCTTCTGCAGCCCTCCTGTTTCCTCAACACTACCTGCCTCTCCACCAATCTTCATATCATCTGCAAACTTGGCAACAAAGCCATCTATTCCATTATCTAAATCATTGATGTACAACATATTGAGAACAAAATTGGTATAGGAAAGTTGGAATTTAACTTGCCAAATAAAACTGTCAATTGCAAGTCTTTGAAGATGGAGAGCTTTCAGATAAGGTCTGAGTGTATCCGTTCAAGGTAGCAATGAAGGGGCATTAAAAATATCTGGTCCCTGGATGATCAAAATGATTGAGAATAAAATCCAGCAAAATAAAAGAAATCAAATGACAAAGGTTAAGTTGTTAACATCAGTGAAAACTAGGTTGTTTACACACAGTTCTGATAAGCAAAGTAAGGAAATAAAGACAAAGAGAAAGTATGAGAAGAAACCTACAGCAAAGAAAATAAGGGAATTTAAAAATATTCCATAGTCACGTGAACAGGAAAAGAAAGGTTGCAAGAAGTATAGCAAAGGCAATCACAGACTACAAATTAGAGTGTAGGTTATTAATCAGGAAGACAGAACTTAAATATCCTGCACCAGTTTTTGCCAAGGAAGAAAATGCTTCTGGAGTCTCACCAAAATAAAATGTAGTTAAGATTACCGATGGGCTAAAAATTCATAAAGAGAAGGTACACGAAAGGTTAGCTATATTGGAATGATGCATTCTGTGTTCTTGAGTATGTTCCAGTAGCACTGAAAATTATCATCTAAGCATTTACAGATGGTAGTCAGGGTCTGTAAAGTAGATAATGTTACACACTTGTTCAAAAGACAGTACAAAGATAAACCCAGTAAATGCATACCAGTCAATTTCACTTTAGTAGTGAGGTTTGTCTTGAAACAATCATGAAGAGCAAAATTAGCAGTCACTTAGTGAAATAGATTAATTAGAGAAAGCCCACACTAGTTTGGTCACAACTGGATTAATGAGATACTGTGGGTCAGTATTCTAAGTGGGCATTGTAAATTGTTTCTGTAATTGACAGTAGAATCTGTGGGGATTTGATGGGAATGCAGGGGGAGGGGGAAGGGTAGAATTAGTGTAAAATGTGCAAATCTATGACATTATACCTGAAGTTATTATTAGTTCACTGTGGTTTGCAAATTACACTGCAGAAGGTTACAAGTTAGCAGACCTGAGGGGTAGCAGGAAATTATCAATGGCTACTTTACTTCTGTATTGAATTGTGCATGTATTCTAGAAGTTGCTATCAGAATTCCTCCATTATGACATGCAATGTAGAAAATCTAACAGCCAAAATGCTTTTTTTTAATGTTAACAATGTCATTGCCAGCTGCACACATTATGATATTTTTGTTTCAGGAATTGGAAAGAAGTTTCATGTATATATAAAAAGATCTGTGCGTCTCTTGTGCATTTCAATTTAGTAGCACTCAAATACTTCAGAATCAGTGAGAGTAACAGTGATACAATACATTGCAAGATGCTAAAGCAATTAGTGTGTTGCAAGACGTCAAATTCCCTGTATGTGTCTTCATACTTGGCGATAATAAAGGAAGATGAAAGCCAAGAAAAAAATTTGAATGTCTCCTCTTATTCAGGTTTTCATTTCCAAAAATTACTTCAAATTTGAAATATACAAAAATAGTTGTACCGGTTTCCAATTTGGAATAGCTGTTTATATATAGTAAATATGGCTTCACTTTTTCGGCAGAGTGCTCAGTTAAAGCTATCTATGCTGATGACTTTTTTTTCTGGTAACGTGAATATTGTCAATATTTAAAATTGTGTATTTGAAATGCAATTTGAATTATAGAGTCTGTTTTATAAAATCAGTAGGGTGAATCTGTGAAAACAAGAGGCCTCAAATGTAGTTGTTAACTGCTAATTTTCCTGGTCTTGCACCAATAGATTCAGCTTCTTTAGTGTATTCTTCCATCACATTCACATCGCAAGCTCCGATAAAGCCCCGCATACCAACAGTTCACGATCATTCTACAAACTTACTGAAATATCTGTAATTCCGCTTTTCCCTAAATCTTGCATGCAGAGGTACAACACTACCTTTGCAGTAAATGGAAATGTTTAAATACATACCTAGGCAAATCAGACAGTTATTTGCTTCTGCAAATCCAACCTATGAACTCTTATATTAACGGCATTCTTTCTTATTTTACAGCACTTAAGTAAATTTTAGACTATTTACTTAATTTTACTTATTTCCATGTGCATATAGGACTGCAATTAGTACAAAAAAATCAACTATTCTTATCACCTGAAATTTTAAGCAATTTCATGAACTCTCCTCAATGAAGATGATCTTAAAAACCCTGATTACTTACTAAATTCTTTTCAAACTAGAAGTCTAATTTTCTCAATTTTTAAAAAAAGTTGCCATGTATTTTTTTCTCTCCTCTGAAATTTATTGAAATTGAACAGAGTTAGCACTGAAAAGTACTATCAATAATATTCGTAAAACTAAGTATATTTGCTTCATCTTTTAATAAGAATGTCTATATCAATGGTGATGAATCTTTGTTAGCAGTCATAGAATGTGCTATTGTTAGCATTGCAGGTTAAAGTTCACTAAAGATTTAATACATGGAATTTCAGTCCCATTCTCCATCACCATCTTGATGTTCCTCCTGCGGTGGTTCCTGAAATCGGATATTTGCCAGCATATCTCTCATTGCAGCCATGAGACGATTTACTCCCTGATTCAGTTCGTGTTGGACTTCTGCACCCTCACCTTCCACTTGCTGCCTTCTGTCCTCCTGAAAAATTCACATATCCATGCTTAGGAGAATAATATGAAATAACAAGAGTTATAAAAGCTTGGTAGCAGAATGCAACGTCAGTTCAGACTACAGTAAATGTCTGTAATTTTTTTCTGAACCTGATCATGCTTCAAAGCTGACAAAACATTTTGCGGTATCTCTGCTTTCCTTTCTCAAATAGCAAAGTCAAAACTTTTGAGTCCTGAGAGAATTTAATATGTTTGCCCCAGACTTAAAGCCATGTGATTAAGTATTAGTGATCCCAGATAAATTTTCATGAAATAAAATATAGACACCATTTCACAGCATCAAGCACTCTTTTCCAGTCGCCTCCAACTCCTTTGTCAGGTTAGTTTAGAATATGGTGCACCTGGTCTGTTACAACAGGATACATTTCTGCAATGCAACATACCTGTAATTCCATATGCTTTGCTTTCCCAAATCAGAAATAGGTTTATTATCACTGTCTTAAAAGACATGAAGTTTGTTGTCTTGTGGCAGCATTAGGCTGCATAGATATAAAATTACTGCAAATTACAAAATACTGTAAATAAATAGTGCAAAGAAAGGAATAATGGCTTAGTGTTCATGGGCATTCAGAATTCTGATATTATAGGGGAAGAAGCTGTTCCTAAATGGTTTAATGTGGGTCTTCAATTTCACGTACCTCCTCAATAGTAATAATGAGAAGAGCGCATGTCCCAAATGGGGAGATACTTTACTGTAGTGTTCTGTTCAAATTAATATTTAAAAATGTATATACATTTTAAAAAAATATCCCCATCATTCATATCCTCCCTATAATTCATACATACCTGAAGATTAAAATTTGGCAACAAAGAACGAAAGAACAGGGATAGAGTATTTTCATCTGTTGCTTGATTTACCCTGAAAGATTAACCACTGATTCAACAAACTCAAAATTCAGTCACAGATTAAAATATGAACAGCAAATAGGATGCATAAATTAACTATTTGAATAAAATCTCTATTCTGTGTTTATATTTTCAACTTTACAAGCTTATAGATAATTCTCATAAAATCAAAGGATAATCATTTAAATTTTGTTTCATTATTTTTATAAATCAACAAAATCCAACTTTGTAATGCATAATACAAAAGCATACTATTCCATAGAAACATGGAAAACCTACAACACAATACAGGCCCTTCAGCCTACAATGCTGTACTGAACATGTACTTACTTTAGACATTACCTAGGGTTACCCATAGCCTTCTATTTTTCTAAGCGCTATGTATCTATCCAGGAGTCTCTTAAGAGACCCTTAAAACTCAGCAGCTCTGTATGGACATTCCCTTCCAATTTAGTTTGGTTAATTACTTTTGTTAGTAATTACTTTGATTAGAAATAGCATAGTCTCCTAGCTTGAAATTGTAGCCATTTCTTTCTCAATTATCTACAAAAATATGTGGCATGGATCATGTTGTCTCCTGGACCTGCTCCTCCACTGAATAAGATCTTAGTTATTCTGACCTAGGCCCCAACTCTCCAAAATACAAGGCTGTGTGGTATTTTTCCACATAATACTCTATTTATAGATTGTTTCTCAAAGCTTACAGATATTAATTTTGCTAATTGATCAAATTTTCAATGAGAAACTGGCAGTAAAGAGGTGAACAGCAAAGGTAGAAGTTGCAAAATGTATTTGATAAAAGTGTCATGGCACTGAGATTGCAGCAGATGAAATTTCATACAAGTGAGAACTACAGAAAGCAGAAAGAAAATGGGAGTTGTAGATGTTGACAAAAATTTAGTAAGTTTCATGGTTAATATACCCAGCTGTTATGTAACAGCAGTTAACAACAAAACAAACCATGTCTGTAAGAGAAAGCTGTTATAATACAGCCACGGCCAGACCACACCTAGACTGTATGGGGCACTAACTTGTAAGGCTGACATTTCCTCCCATCCCACAAGCAGCAGAGAACAGTTTCCAAAATAATCTCTAGTGTCAAAGTTCTGGGGAAAAATATTAGCTCTGGGGCTTAGAAAACCTTGGGAAGAAATGCATGGCTCTTACAAAAAATGAATGAATGTTAGAAGGATATAACGGAAATACAGTATTTGAAGTTGCATACAACAGCACAGAATTAGTCTTGTATTATAACAGGTGGTTTATCAAAATATAATGGATTTGAAGTTGTAAAATAGTAAAAGATAAAATTCAACAAGATGTAGTTCTTGAGCCCCCTCAAAGATACCGATGCTGCATGAAATAGAAACTACAGATAACCTAAAAGCCATTAAATCCAAAGTGGTTTGTCAATAACCAAAGATAAAGGGATCAGAAAATGTCTACAAAGTGCAAATAATCTCCTTAATAGCCTGTAAATAAAATGAGCTGACTCATTCAGGAGTAAATCATCCATTGCAACTACTTCAAGTGAAAACAAAAGTTTTGTTAAATTTAAGTATAAACTATCCCTTTTATAGAGAAGTTGCAAATGGAAAAGACGATTGTGCAATTATCAGCACAGGTACTCACTTCTGACCTTATGACCTTCAGTCTCAGTTGCTCTGGAATTCAGCTCTTTAATAACACCTGGAATTGAGGGTTCCTGGCAAAACCCAAACTGGGCACTGATGGCCAACAAACACTGTTGACTCTTTTAATCATTGCTGATTATTGAGAATAGAATGAATAGATGCTGCTTCCTGCCTTTTGTGAACGAGATGTACTATTGGAGTATAAAGTTGCATTGTTTGCTGTGTAACCAAAACTATGTAGTCAGCTTTGTATTTGCTATTTGCTATGTATGTATCCAATTTAGGAGAATGAAATCTCTGTATTGTCTCTGTACTATTGAACACCATCAGTGACTTAAGAATGTAGCCAAATAAGAAGATAATGGTGTGTTAATGAGAGGCTAGCTAAGAGATAACTGTGGCCAGGGATGAGGTAACATGTGGCCCAAAAAGTAGATTAGAACATGATTAAGTTAATGGGTAGAAACAATAGTGGGAAGTCGGGAGCTGATGTACTGGTGATATGCAACTGGAGACCAAATGCATATGCTAATGCAACTAAACTAGGAGATTGCTATAAAAAATGCTATGTACAAGGATCTAGCTGATTGTCTCAGCTTTGATTTGCAAATTAAAGTTTAAAACTTCTTGAAGAATCTTCTGCGTCTCCTGGTCATTTGTGGGGCACAAGAAACCACGACAAAAATTAGCGTAGTCGGCAGGATCGGAAAGAGACCCGCAGAAAGGAAACGGCAGATTGGGGATGCTTCCCAGTCCTCTAGGGAACCCCACAGGGCTAAAAGAATTAAGGGTGCACCCAAACAAAAGGTAAGCGCTTTTTGTGACAATTTGGACTAAGAATTCTGTTGGTTTTGGGGAGGTCTTGGAGTCTCAGAAGTGTGGAACCACTGCTGAAGGGTCTCTCTGGTCCAAAGAATCTGGCAGAATTGGTGGTTAACAGGAGGCTCAGAGGATTGATCAAGAACACTGCAGTGAGGGTAAGTACAAATAAGCTAATAAGAAGTTAAGTGAAGAAAAATTCCATGTGGTGTTGGTAAGTCCCTGTGGATACCGCTTCGTATAAAAACGAAGGTCTGAAAGGGCAGGGAAATAAAAATAGAGAAAATCTTAGTGGATACCACCTTAAGAGATAAGGGTCTGAATAGACGAGGTGCAAAGAGAAAGTTCTGTGGATATCACTCTAAGTAGAGGTCTGTACGGGCAGAACAGAATAGGAAACAAGGACAGTCCAATATATAGTTTAAAGTGCTGGTAGATAGACGATTGACTAGGCATTGAATTAGAGTAAATAATATTATCCAGTAAACAAATTGTGAATCTCTGAAATACCTTAAAAAGAGAGAACAACATGACAGGTAAAGGAATGGGAGTAGAGATTCTGAGCAAAAAAATCCCGGTAAATAAATATGAGATCACAAAAACTTCAGAAAAATGAGAAAAAAGAACCAAAAACCTGGTCACAAAATGGCCAAGAGAAGGAACGTTTGATGTAAGCTTGTGCGAAGAAATGGAGGCACTAATTAAAAATTACAAACCAAAAGATAAATCTAAGAAGAGGGCAAAAAAGAGAACGAGAAATGGAAGCGCTAAAGCTCTTCAGAACGGAGGGAGAAAGGCTGAGAAGGACAGGTAGAATATTGATTACAAGCAGGGAAGACACTAAGGTGCTAGAGAAACAGCCTGTTAGAGGGAGGTACAGTGAGAAGCTGCCTTCAGCTCCATACCCGGACATGAAAGAAACAGAAAGGAATGAGGAAGGAACCCCTAAGCAGTGCCCCCTGCTGACGGGTACAGTAAACATGCAGGGAGAAGTACAAGTTTGGGATAATGAGGAGGAAAAAAGACAATACGAGAAGGAAAAAGCAGCGATATGGAAGTTACAGGCAGAAAGGATAAAGGTGGAACAGGCAAAGAGAGAAATGAAAGAAGAGATTGAACAGATGAAATGCTTGAGAGAGGAAAAGGAGTATGAGGAGTATCGGTTATACCATAGAAATCAACAGACTAGAAAAGAAAGTGGCTTATCAGGGCAGGAAGAGCTGAGACATTCAAGAGGAAGTGGAAAAAGATAGGAGACGAGAGTCTTGGAGAAACACAAGAGAGAAGGGAATCAAGCATGAGAAAGGATCATGAGGAGTCCCTGCCACAGGTGTACAGACACGGACAGGAAGAAAGAGAAGGTGACTCATTGGATGAGCAAGAGTTAAGTGGAGAGAGAGAGGATGCGAGAATTTGTGGGGAAGAGGTAGGAGGCAGAAGCCTAGAAGAGCAGAAGGAGACGGTAGGGGAGCGACTTGCGGAAGTAGAGAGAGAGCCAGATAAGTTACTGAGAGGGGATTGCCAGAGGAGATGCGAAAAATACTCCAGGGGCCAACCAAGTATCGAATCAGGACAGAAAGGAAGGACTCCACAAGGAGACCGAGGGAAGAGGAGGACCCCGGAGAAATTTGTATGGGAGGCAGTAAAGACATACCCTGAGGCAGATGGGGAGTCAGGCGAGGAGAAGAGCCAGGGCAGGTGGGAAGAAGGAGGAAGAATGATGCCATTGTTAGTTAAAGGATCAGGACAAGTGCAGTATATCCCTTGGAGATGCCAGGACCTAGAAGGGCTGAAAAACACTCTGCCCAATCTACATGAAGGAGCAGGGAAATGGATTAGAGCCTTTGAAGGAGAAACGGCAGGACAATTATTGGCTATGGGAGATTTGAAGGCACTATTGATAAGGTTGATGGGAACCTCCAAATTTAATGAACTAATGGAAATGGCTGGCATAGTAAACTTGAATGACCCGAGAACTGATGGAGACGGGTTTAACAGAGTGAGGCACAGGGTATGGCAGGCCCTCAGGAAGCTTTAAAATAGTGTGGCAGAATAGACGAGCATTGGACTGGCTGTTGGCAGAAAAAGGAAGAGTTTGTTTGATGTTTGGAGAGAAGTGCTGTACTTTTATACCAAATAACACTAGTCCAGAAGGATCGTTTACTAAGGCAATGTATAAGTTGAAAAGTCTAAGAAAGGAAGTTAAACAGAACGCAGGGTTCGGATATCAGTTATTTGACTGGTTAGAAAGTAGACTCGGAGGATGGGGAGCATGGCTGACTAAAATGGTAATAACTGTCAGTATTGTATTGTTGAGCTGTGCTGTTTTCTTCCTTGTCTCAAGTCTCTTGTAGTGCATGCTGCAACCAAACAATTTCCGATGCTCGTGGTAACTACTGAAGCAAGCTTAGGGGAGAAAGAAGCACCGAAGATGTATTGTTACAGCCTACAACACCTGCAGGACGAACAAGTGCAAAACAACAGTGTGGGAGTAGATTGTAAGGGCTTTTGAGTTTTTTTCCCTGTCTCAGGTAAAAAGGGACAGGGTTTTGGCTCAGCGGCCCAGGCTAACAGGGAGAGAATACCTTGAGGTCTTAGCGCAGAAAATTATAGTTTAACCCGAGATTTGGGAATAAGTGCTTGAGTTTATTGGGGCTTTTGTGCACGGACTCTTAGTCTTCTTTCTCTGTGTGAAACCCTATGGGTCTCAAAGGGGGGGTATATTGGAGTATAAAGTTGCATTGTTTGCTGTGTAACCAAAACTATGTAGTCAGCTTTGTATTTGCTATGTATGTATCCAATTTAGTAGGAGAATGAAATCTCTGTATTGTCTCTGTACTATTGAACACATCAGTAACTTAAGAATGTAACCAAATAAGAAGATAATGGTGTGTTAATGAGAGGCTAGCTAAGAGATAACTCTGGCCAGGGATGAGGTAACAGGTGGCCCAAAAAGTAGATTAGAACATGATTAAGTTAATGGGTAGAAACAATAGTGGGAAGTCTGGAGCTGATGTACTGGTGATTCGCAACTGTAGACCGAATGGATATGCTAATGCAACTAAACCAGGAGATTGCTATAAAAAAATGCTATGCACAAGGATTGGTGGGCAATCAGCAATTAGCTCACTGACTGTCTCAGCTTTGATTTGCAAATTAAAGTTTAACACTTCTTGAAGAATCTTCTGCGTCTTCTGGTCGTTTGTGGGGCACAAGAAACCACGACAGTACCTACCCAGTTTTCCACGATATTGGGAAGTTTAACCTGCTAGAAGGCTAGTCCTGGACAACAGGTCTTCAGCCTAATAGCCAAAAGATCATCTGCCTCAATGACTGGTCAACTAATGCTACAACTATATGAAATATTAACCGTGTCCCTACATGGCTCAATACAATATTAGACACTGCATCACAGGAAAGATATTGCAATAGAGAGGGTAATAGATACTTATACTGATGCTCTTTGGGCCAGATAATCTATCTGCAGAAAGATTAAAAAGACCGAAGTTTGAGGTTTTTTAAATAGAGATTTTTTAAATTTTAAATTTTTTAAATTTTAAATAGAGATTTATTAAATTCAAGTTCTTTTACAAGGTGAACGGGTAGGAACTATTCCCCTTTGGAGAAGTAAAGAACTAGAGGGCACAATGGTAGATGGGTAAAAGGGGGATGAGGGAAACTGCACTGCATACACGGAACTCATTTGGCAAACAATCACAAACACGTCTGATGTTACATCTAAAAATCAGGTAAATAAATGTTTTTAGCTTAACACACAATCTGATTAACTTGGCTTGACTAAAGAATGCCAATGATCCATACCTTTCAGGTCTGGTATATGTGATAATGCCATCTAATGGAGGAAGTGGATCATAACCCATCACTGGTTGAGCAGTTACTTCCTGCAAAAGAAAAAGAATCAAATTTTAATACACATATTAATCAATTGTGATGTAGGGCTGCTCTTAGGAAAGGTACTTTTCTTGCATTTGAATTACCAAGCAAGATGATAAATGTGCACTCTGAGAATCTGCATTCTGTAAACAAAAGTATTTTTATGCTTTTTGTGCCAGTGAACTGAAGATTTTCATATACACATGGGAAAACATGGAAATTCCAAACTTGCTGATAGATGTTCAGTGGCATTATTATGGACAATAGACCATAATAATTCTCCACTGATTTCACTTAAGTAGAATAACTGAAATGGAATATGGTTCTCTGCTTGAGTTTAAATGTAATTGTTAGTTTTATAAAATGAAACAATTCTAATGGTTAAAAAGTTAACTGTTTCCCACTAACATAACCTAAAACAAAAAAAAATACTGGGCAGTCCATTGAGGATAAAATTTAAAAAGAAAAAAGAAAACATCCTTCTAGTCAGTTCTGAACCTTTATGGATGAAGAGGGACAAAAACAAAACAAAGAAACAACAAAAAAAAGAAATTTTTACCTAAAAAAGCAATTTAAAAAAAGAGGCAAAAAAATTAAATCAAATGAAAATATTGAATAAAAGGTCGCCAGGCTTGCTCAAAATTAAAAGATGTGTCAAACATCCAGCTTCTAATTTTCTCCTAAATTAAGCAGGACATAATGGAGGAGAGCCAATGAAAAACAGTAGATGGATTAGAATCTTTCCAGTATAACAAGATAGCTCTCCTAGCCAGTAAGGTTGAAAAGGCTATTACATGTTGAGCAGAAGCAGGAACATTTACTGTTTCCTCTGGAATAATCCTAAAAATTGCCATGTGAGTTAGGTTGTAAGTCCACACCAATGACTTTTGATAAATTTCTAAAAACATCACTCCAAAAATTGTTTAACTTTGCACATATGAGTTTAACTTTGCACAAAACATATGAGTTAGAGTAGCCACCTCCACATTGCATCTGTCACAGGGTGGGGCTTATGTTAGAAAAAATATGCGCTAGTTTATCTTTTGACATATCTTTTCCAATTTTTTTTTCTATGATTTGCCAGGAGGAGTTGTGGTTTCTTGTTTATATACAATAGCTTAATATTATATGACTTTGACAGTATATATCCCTTTTGTTGTTTGTACACTTTTTGCATTATGTGCTTGTTGTAACTTCTCCTCTGATTTGTATCCTTTATTTGTTTAAAAACCAATAAAAAAAGATTGAAAATGAATGAAAAAGTTCATTGTTTCCAAGAGATTTTGACGCTATATGGATGTCAAGGACATTCAACGTTTTCTTAAGATTTGATAGTCAGCTGTAAGAGATGTGGTTTCACCAAAGTATTGTGAGCAGGCCATTTCCGGCTCTCCCATGAAAAAGTTGCCATCCGGCTATACATGGTCTCATGTTCAAGAATCTGGCCAGCTTCTTTTTTGTTTACAATTTTGTCAGGGGATCTACACAAGGTGAATTTTTCAGGAATTTAGTAGCAAATAGTGTTGCCTTGCTACTGATCACAAATGCTGTGTTACAATCTCGCCAATTTTGCCCATGTCTACAAAACAAAATAATTGGTGAGTCTTTGATGCTGAAGGATCTCAATGAAGTAATCTGCTATCAAGTTTGGCTTCTGGACAAATTAATTGTCTTAGATCTAACAATCTTCTGAACATTTAAAATTGTCTGGCAATTCAGCATTTTGTGAAGCACAGCATCCAAAAACTAGGAATAATAAAGGAAGTGAATAAGAAGTGTTCAGTTCCCCATAAGGTCTGGGGACCTTTTATCGAGTATTTTCGTAGCCTTCCTGTTGACTAGGGATTTTTTTTTCTCTTCGGTCCCTTGCTTTCAGCTCCTTTTTTTTTCTGGTAGAAGACATTATTATCCTCTGTTGCTGAGTGTATTCACAGTCTGGGAGCTTGGCTGTCCTGACTTATACTCTCTATATTGTGTTGTGGTTGGTCTGGAGTTGCTGTTGTTTTTTCTTGTGTTGTGGGGCTTGGGGAGGACACTAAGCTTAATTGTCTTTAATTTAGGTGCTTTTTTTTGCTAAATTCTCTTCCTTTGTAACATTGTAATTTTGCACTGTTTTAATGGTCCTCATTGGGATTTGGGGTTTTTAATTTGTAAAATGTTTTGAAAAACTAATAAAAAAAATTGTTCCGTTCCAAAACCATAACTTTTCTGCATTTGCTTTAAGACAGGGTGAAGGTTTTTTAAAATATAAAATTATAAATTAGTACCATAAAACAATACCAGTGTTTAAGTTATATTTTTTAATATATGAATAAACCTGAGATTCTGTAACAACTCAAAATATTCTGTTTGAATCCACCATTTCTACAAAGAACAGTATTGTCTCCATGTTCTGACTCTTAATTTCCACCACCATACAGGAAAATCTTGCCCTTCTTCTACAATGCATATTTTGACAATTACCTTGCTAACTGCTTAATAAAAGAAACCTTATAATGTACTCACTACTTTTGATCTTCCAATTCTTCTCTCCCTACTCCTTATGGCAAGGTTCACAGAAATACACATGAACACGGATAAGGTTTATAGTTTTAACTATATATAAGCTAGAGATGATATATTTCAACTTATTTTGACTAAACAAAAATATGCAGCATATTCATGGGTGGAAATATTAATAATGTATAATGTGCGTCCAAACTACATGGATGATAAATGTAGAGAATTTCTTTTGAGTCACTCACAGGTGGAAGGGTCGCAATAGCCTCCTTTATTTCAGATAGAATAATGTGACGATAGATGTTCCTGGGTACATTCTGGTATCTAATTCTTCTCCTGGAAAGGTAAAAATTGACATGTAAAATCTCCATGGAAAAAAAAACTTTCATTTCCACATTCCAAATTACTGACCTCCAGTGTGGTCGTGTGGGTTTGCATGTTCACTCTATTACCATGTGTGTATCTTCCACATCCTCTAAATTCACCCCCTCTACCCATCTCACTGACTTGATGGTTGGTAGATTAATTGGCTACTGTAAAATTGCCCCTAGTGTGAGGGTGATCTGAATATCATTGGGAGTGTGAGAAAAATAAAAGAGACTTGAAGGAACAGCGTAAATGACAGGCAAGATGAAGGAAAATTCCATGTCATTCTATAAATATATTAGAAGCAACAGGGCAACTGGGGATGAATGGGTGTCTTTAGGAAACAAAGGGTAATCTGTTTGTGAAGCCCGGGGATGTATGTAAGATATTAAATTAATATTGTCTCCTGCATTCATCAAGGTTGTGGAGGACAGTGAGTTCAGCATGTCAGAATTAAGGAGGTGGAGGTTTAGATGTTTTGGAATGCATAAGGGTGGCTAGATGAGATCTATCACAAAATGCTATGGGAAATAGGGCAGGAGACTGATGAGGGTCTGACAGAAATTTTGCATTTTGTTAGCCAGAGGCAAGATCCTAGAACACAAGAGGAAAGCTAATGTTGTTCCTTTATTGAAGAATGGCAGCAATGATAAGACAAGTAAGCCTTGTATCCATGGAAGGGAAATTATTGGAGAAAATTTGAAGAGACAGAATTTATGTGCATTTGGGAAGGAAGGGACTGCTTAGGGACTGTCAGATTTGTTCTGGGAAATTCTGTCTCACTAATTTGATTAAGTTTTTTGAAGAGGCAACAGAGACTGATGAAAATGGCCAATTTAGCAAGGCATTTCACAAGGTCTCACATGGAAAACAAGAGATGGGCTGGCTAATAGCATTCAAAATTGGTTTGGTGACAAAAGGCAAAGGGTAATAGCAGATGTTTTCTGTTGGAAGTCCGTGACCAGTTGTGCACAGCAGGGATCAGTGCTTAATTGTAACATGATTGTTAACCTATGTTCTTTCCAAACAAAAAAAATTGTATTATAATGGATTAAACACAGTAATTAGAAAGAAATTAGCTCACAAATCACTTTTCTGTGGACAAGTACAATTCCTCAAACATCTAAAAACTATAGACCTGACATAGTAGAGATAGATGGATAGATTAAATGTGACTGAATATCTGAGTTAAGAAAGGATTCAGAGAACAGCTTAAAAAAAAGATTACTGTTTACAATAGACATATTAACAGAATTATATGCAGAATGGAATAAAAGCAAAGATCTATACTGCTTTTGATAAATGTAGCCTTTGGATTTTTAAATCAGTGACTTAACCACAGCGCTCACATTTGAAAAAAAAACATTTTTTGGCAGAACTGGTTGTTGTCCTCACCAACTATTCCTTCCACTCTCCCTCCCCTTTATCTAAACTCAAGTTTAGAGTCATGGGCACTCGCACGGGCCCAGCTATGCTTGCCTCTTTGCTGGCTAAATAGTACAGTCCATGTTTCTAGCCTTCCCCAGTAATACTCCCCAACGCTTCCTCCGTGACACTGACAACTGCATTGCTGCTTCTTCATGCACCCATGCTGAGCTCGACAATTTCATCAACTTTGCCTCTAATTTCCACCTAGCCCTTAAGTTCACTTGGTCTACTACTGATAATTCCTTTCCCTTCCCTGTTTCCACCTCTGGAGGCAAACTGTTGAACGACATCTTTTATAAACCTACTGATTCCCATTGTTATCTTGATTATACCTCATCCTAACCGTGTCCAGTAAAAATGCTATTCCCTTTTCTCAGTTCCTTCATCTCCACATCTGTTCTCAGGATGCAGCTTTCCTTTCTACAACATCAGAGATGAATTCCTTCTTCAGAGCGGGGTTTCCCTTAGAGTAATACAAGCAGAGAAATACAGCACAGAAACCTAGTCCATGCCAAAACCATTTAAACTGCCTACTCCCATCGACCTGCACCAGGACTATAGCCTCTATACCCCTACCATCCTTGCACCTATCCAAACTTCACTTAAACATTGAAATTGAGCTTGCATGTGCCACTTGTGCTAGCAGCTCATTCCACCACCTTATGACCCTCTGAGTGAAGAAGTTTCCCCTCATGCTGCGCTTAAAACTGTTCACCTTTCACCCTTAACCCGTGATCTCTAGTTGTAGTCCAACCAACCTCAGTGAGAAAAGCCTTCTTGCATTTACCCTATCTATACCCTTCATAATTTAGTATACCTTTATCAAATCTACTCTCAGTCTTCGAGGCTCTATGGAATAAAGTCCTAACCTATTCAATCTTTCCTTATAACTCAGGACTTCCAGACCTGGCAAAATCCTTGTATGTTTTCACTGTACTCTTTCAATCTTATTTACATCTTTCCTGTAAGTAGGTGACCAAAACTGCACACAATACTCCAAATTAGGGCTCATCAATGTCTTATACAACTTCAAGAGAACATCTTATCTCCTGTACTCAATACTTTGATTTACAAAGGCCAATGCATCAAAAGATTTCTTTACGACATCATCTAGCTGTGACACCACTTTCAATGAATTATGCACCTGTACTGTTAGATCCCTTTGTTCTACTGCACTCCTCGGTCTCCTACTGTTCACTGTGTAAGGCCTACCCTGGTTGGTCCAACTGATGTACCACACCTCACACTTGTCTGCACTGAATTCCACCTGCCATTTTTCAACCCCTTTTTCCAGCTGATTCAGACCATCTGCAAGCCATGATAGCCTTCCTCACTATCCACTACATCCACAAACCTGGTGTTATCCACAAATTTGCTGATCCAGATTCCTCCACCAATGATGCTGCTCTTATCCACATCTCCTCCATTTCCCAAACATCTGTGCTCACCCCATCTTCCCACCACCAATTCCAATTCTCATTCCAAAATGTCAGTCCATGGTCTCCTCTCCATCATCAGGGTAGAGGAGGAACACCTTATATTCCATTTGGGTAGCCTCCAAATGAAGGGCATGGATATTGACTCCCCCTTCCCTTAAAAATACCCCCCACCATTCCTCTTGCTTCTTCTCACCTGCATATCTCCTCTACTTGATGTTCCCCCCCATTCCCATCGTCTCCTCCTCCTCCTTTCCTTTCTCCTTTAGTCCATTTTCCTCTATCATCAGATTCCTTCCTCTACAGTCCTTTATCTTTCCCACTCACCTGGCTTCACCTGTCACCTTTTAGCTAACCTCCTTCCTCTCCACACTGTTTTATTCTGATGTCTTCCCCCTTCCTTTCCAGTCCTGCAGAAGAGTCCTGGCCCGAAATGTCAACAGTTCATTTCCTTAGATGATGCCTGGCCTGGTGTTCCTCCAGTATTTTATGTGATTTCCAGCACCTGCAGACTTTCTCTTGTTTACATCTTTTTATTGTTTCATTGGGAATGTATTATATTTTGTATCTAATGTACTCTTACTTGTTCTCAGACTCTTGTACAAGAGGATCTTTTGCATCTACTCTTCTTAAAACTTCTTTCACATTCTCTTCCAGCCATGCCATGATTCCTGCGTCTTTCCAGAGCATCCAATTTCTTCCAACAAAGAGTGTTACCAACTGCTTCAGTGCACTTGGTTGCCTGAAGGGGTGTGGAAGGAGCATGTGAAAAAGAGGACCACACAAAAATGTGGGTACTGATAAGTACTGCCACGTGAAGATTATTAACAACCTTGATGAAATCATTGCCTCTAAAGTT
This sequence comes from Hypanus sabinus, assembly GCF_030144855.1. Classification (NCBI taxonomy): domain Eukaryota; kingdom Metazoa; phylum Chordata; class Chondrichthyes; order Myliobatiformes; family Dasyatidae; genus Hypanus; species Hypanus sabinus. The sequence continues at coordinate 50,455,689 of NC_082722.1, forward strand.
TTAATACATCTTCCCCAAAGGAAGGTTCCACAATCTAAATTTACTGGTTCTCAATGCCTCACATTAGCAGTGAAAATATGGTTTGAGAATGGGCCAGTTACACCAAATGTGGCTTATATCAAATGTGTGTACTACAGCTATTTGAAAAATAGAGTATTTTAATTATTTTTATTCTGGCTTGACAAGTTTGAGATGATGTACAACATACACATTCAGACAGTATTTACATAAGAGGATTCAGTGTGCAACATATGCAAGTTAAACTTTCTTTGTTAAACTCTTGGATAAAAGCATTTCAAGTCATTACGAATTATACAGTAAACCTTTGGCACACTTGGGACCTTGGTAGTGCTGGACTAACAGATTTATTATCTGATTTTATCACAAACTTTCAATTCACTTAAAAAGCAGTTACACAGTAACATGTTAGTGAACTGGAAAGTTTCAAGGGAGTGTGGTGAATGGAAATGGGGCCCTGGTGAGTGTACAGGGAACAATGGAACTGGGGATCTAGTTAGTGGGGATTTCAAACATTAGCTTGATTACAAATCATCAGTATTTCTGAATGGTTGGACAGTGGATTATCAGAGTTTAACTGTATACAGAAATGTACATTCAGTGGGCCACATTATTAGGTGCATCTTTCTAGTAATGGGTATGACCCCCTCCCTCTGCCCCCGCAGGACAGACTGAATTTTTCATGGCATGGATTCAACAAAGCCCTGGAAATATTCCTTAGAAATTCCAGTCCATGTTGACATGATAGCCAGACACAGCTGCTGTACATTTGTCAGCTACACATTAATGCTGCGAACATTCCGTCCCACAACATCCTGAAGGTACTCAATTGGATTGAGATCTGGTAACTGTGGAGGCTACTGAATTGCACTAAACTCATCGTCATGTTTGTGGAATCAGCTTGAGATGACGCGTGTCAAAAAAATCATTCTCTGCAAGATTATACCACCAGCCTGAACTATCCACACAAGGCAGGATGGATCCACGGATTATCACCAAATTCCGCCCTACTACCTTTATGTCACAGCAGAAATTAAGATACATCAGGCCAATCTTCAATGTCCAGTTAAGAGGAACCTGTGTCAACTGTCGCCTCAGTTTCTTGTTCTTAGCTGACAGGAGTGGAAGCTGGTGTGGTCTTCTGCTGCTGTAACCCATCGACTCTGACTCCCAATGTTCAATGTGACTTGCGTTCAGAGATGCTCTTTTGCAGACCACTGTAGTTACTTCTGGTTATTTGAGTTATTGACACCTTTCGATCAGCTTGAACCAATCTGGCCATTCCCCGCTGACTTTTCTCATTAACAAGACATTTTCACCCACAGACCTGTTGCCACTGGCTGTTTTTTTGTATTTCATATCATTCTCTGTAAAATGTAGAAGGCTGTTGTGTGTGGAACTTCCCGGAGATCAGCAGTTTCTGAGATACTCAAACCACCCTGCATGGCACCTACAGTCATTCAACACTCAAAGTCACTTAGATCACATTTCTTACCCATTCTCATGTTTTGTCTGATCATCTTGATCACGTCTGCATGCTTTTATGCACTGCATTGCTACCATGATAGGCTGATTAGATATTTGCATTAATAAGGTGTACAGGTGTACCTAATAATGTGGCCACTGAAAGTGCACCAACATCACTGGCTTTGTAATGTAAATTTGTTTTTCTCCCCAGGATAAATACCTTGTTTGTACGTCAAATCCAAAAAATCTATGAGCCAGCACAGCCTGGTCTGGCTGCACACTGCACTTCTCCAGTAACGGCATCAGTACTGGAAGTGAAAGTAAAGAATGTGTTACATACAGTATACATTTTAGACATGATGTTATTCTCTATAAGGAAGATGGTTTTACACACACTTACAGAAATGGCAAACAGTTAAATAAATATGAAATGGTTGTTTTTGCTGTTGTGACTATTAAGTGCAAAGAGAGTAGATTAAACAATACTACTGGTCTTTAACATGATAAATGCCAGTGATCTTTAGTACCTGCTCAGTGCCAACGGTCTTTAGTTCCTGGTCTGCTCAATGCCAAAGGACTTTGGCGTCTGTTCTGTGATTCATGGAGATCATGGCACCCTCATTTTACTTTATCTCCACATCCTTTGATTCCCTTAATATATAGAAATCTACTAATTTTAGTTGAGAATGAATTTAGACCTGGGTAAGGAATTGCAAAGATTCACTGCCCTCGTTAAAGTATGAACGATGGTTCTGGACAATCCAACCAGGTAACACATCATTACCTAATCCACACTGTCAAGTACAGCAAAAATGTTGTATGTTTAATTAAGACCCTCTCTCGTTCTTCTAAGTACCTTAGAATTTGTGACTCCAGTTTGCTTAACATCTCATCATAGGACCATATCCCATCAATCAATCTAGTGAATCTTCATCATGTTTATTGTTCCTTAGGTAGGGAAACAGGGCAGCAAGATAGCATAACAGTTAATGCAACATCTTACAGTGCCAGTGATCGGGGTTGAACTTCCACTGATGTCTGTAAGGAGTTTGTACGTTCTCCCCATGACCACGTGTTTCTTCTGGTGTTCCAGTTTCCATGGACAATCCAAAGGTGTACAGGTAAGGGTTGGTAAGACGTTAGAGCTGGAAAAGTGGCGACTCTTACATACTGCCCCCAGTACATCCCCGGACTGTTCTGGTCAGTGATGCAAATGACACATTTCACTGTATATTTCCATGTACATCTGACAAATAAAGCTAATCTCTAATTTCTAAAGCCTCTACACAATCTATTAGATGCTATCTCACCGAAGTCCTATATACTTGAATTAAGACTTCTTTCCTCTTGCAAAATTCCCTTGCAATAAAGGCCAACATATCATTTGTCTTTCCAATAACTTGCTATACATTTTGTTAACTTTCAGTGTTCCATCTATAATGGCATTAAGGTTCTTCTGAATATCAACATCTTTGGCTTCTAAAAGATTTGATCATCACATTCTAATTCATGTGAAAAATCTGCTTTTTCAGTAAGTTAAAGAGTCCCGAAGGCAGCTGACTGCTGTACCCAGCACTGGCACGGCAACTCCTGTGATGCTGCTGACACCAAACTGTATCGACTTTTGTCGTTCCTTTGGACCTGTCATCAGCATGGAGAGGGGGGTCCCACTGCATGGGCAACAGACGGATCTCCATATCAACTCTGCCCTGGCTTACGTCCTGAAGAGGCCACTCCCCAGTGATTACCAGAGGCGCAGTACCTATGGTCGACCATGACCAACAGAGGACACACACACACCCTCCTTTAATAACGCAAACAATAATAAACATAAACTAAGGCTTCCCTTTAGAAATTGTCAGAAGAAATTACTTGCAGAAATTGATCACTAAATTGGTATCAGGTCAAACATTGTTTTAATTAAAATATTTTGGATTTTATTCAACTGAACATCAGTTCTATTAATGGAGTATGAAATATCAATGAATGTCAAATTTTCACATGTTCATCGTTTTAAATCTAGTCCCTAGTGAGCATTCCATTAGATTCAGCAATTCTGTATCTGTGTGTGTGAGGTCCACTCATCTTGTTCCATCCTGCCTACTTCATTGCAAGAACCCTTGAAGTAGTTATACATTACAGTTCTAAAGTTCATTTGTGCTTTAATTCTGAAATGTCAATGGTAATTGCATAATAAGGTGGCAGATACAGAACAGACATTTTCCCCATTAGAATTGCAAATTGGTAAAATTGTACAGCACCGAAACTTCAGCCCACCTTGTCCACATTGACTGTGAATATCAGTGTACGCTCCCTCACCTCTCCAGCCTCCATGTCTTCCCTCTCTGCAGACTAACAACGAGAACTATTCATTTAGGGTCTTTCTGTGTGCCCTGCCTCATTGATTACACCTTGGTACCTCACTGTCTTGCTCTTTCCTTAGCTAGCCTCTTGCTCCTTATTAATGTAAAAAAATGTTTTAGTGCTCTCCTTGATCCTACTTGCTGAAGTCACTTAATGGTGATGCTTTATTCTCCTATTTTTTCTTAGCAATTAGCAATGAAAACAATCTGAAGTTTAGTCAACTCAGGGTGTAATCAGATGATTGGGAACAGAAGCAAAGTCCCAGAACAGGTCTCCAGGACTTTTTTTTAGGTGGGTGGAAGAAAATAGCCAATTTATTTCCCCCAAACTCATATTCACATTTATAAAATGCATATGATAATAAAGAAAATACCAACTTACTAACTTCCATCAAACAAAATTCACTTTCATCCTGCCTTTCTATGAATACTGAGCTCTGTACAAACAAACAATAGATATTTTCACTCCAAATCATTCTGCTCACCACTTAAAATAACAAGTGTTGAAGACTGGCATGCATAATGCCTGTAATTTGTCATGTCTTCCTTTAAAACAAAGACAAGATAAAGAAAGATTTCATTGCTAAGCAAATCCTCTGTTGAAGTATTAAGGCTACTTACCACTTGGAAACACAATGAGAGCCTTTTGCATCAGATGCTTAGCTCGTTCCAGCTTTTGAGCAGACTCCATGTCTGAAAGATCTTCCTGTTGACTAAGATGATAATAGGCCAGTGGAATGGAGAATGCAAAATTTGGAAGCTGAGACAGATTCAAATGGAACTGAAAGACAGCAGAAAGAAATAAGAGATTACTACTAATACTAAGGTTATTATACTTTTTCTGTAGTCACTAGGCCTCAATGCTGATCAGTTGTTTTAATTAGGACAATGCTCATGTTCTTCCAATCCGAAAGCACTACGTACATCAGTACATTAGAACAAACAATGCTTTAAGCTTCCGTTGTTATAAAACATTGTTATACAGTATATGCAAGTTAATTAAGCTGCAACACATGACTTATATCTGTACTTATCTGTTGGTACAAAATTAAGTTCAAGCATTCAACTTGTTCTGTTTAGTATCTTTCTGCTCTGCTCAAGTGCCTTGTTTCTAAATGGAGCAAGAGTTCTGCAAAGCATTCTTACCTGACAAATAAACTCTTCCTGGGCTTCCAACCAGGTACAGGTATCAATTTTAACTGATGTCACGATGACCAACTCTGCCGTCTTCATCATTGAAACACCAATTAAAATTGATACCTGGCTGGAAGCTGAAAATAGTTTATCTGTCATTTATGCCGGGAAAACACTAGATACTTTTTCATTCTTTTCTGAGTTAAGGATAGGATGCAACAGCTAGGTATAAAAAGTTACCCATTATTCACAACCATCATAATAGGAAGTACGTGGAAGAGGATGCAAAGGAGATGTATCAGGAAGCTGCCTGGATTGGAGAGCATGTTTATGAGGAAAGGTTGAGCAAACTAAGGCTTTTGTCCTTGGAGCAAAGGAGGATGAGGTGACTTGATGGATAGATAGATAAATAGATCACAAAGGAATTCAGTGTCACAGTAGCATTACAAGCGCACAAATATACAAATATTATAAGTTAGAAAGAATAAAAAAAAAGTTGCCTCAAACAACCTAACAGGAGGATCACTTCCCCAGCTATAGGTTGACTCATTATAGAGCCTAATGGCCGAGGGTAAGAATGACCTCATATTGTGCTCCTTGGAGCAGCACAGTTGTCTTAGTCTGTTACTAAAAGTGCTACTCTGTTCAGCCAAGGTAGCATGCAGAGGGTGAGAAACATTGTCCAGAATTGCCAGGATTTTCCATTGAGTTCTTTGTTCTACCACAACCCCCAATGTGTCCAGTTTGATTTCTTTCTAATCAGTTTATTGAGCCTGTTGGCATCACCCGTGTTGATGCCATTGCCTCAGCACCACACCACACTGAAGATTGTACTGGCTACAACAGGCTGGTAGAACATATGAAGGAGAGGCCTGCATACTGCAGAGGACCTCAGTCTCCTCAGAAAGAGGCAACTCTGGCCCTTCTTGTACGCAGCCTCTGTGTTGGCGCTCCACTCAAATCTATCATCCAGGTGTACCCCCAGGTAGTTGTAGGTCCTCACCATCAGTATTAACAGGAAGCAGTGCAAGCTTAGTCTTCCTAAAGTCCATCACCATCTCTGTCTTTCTTATGTTGAACTGCAGGGGTGGTTTAGCTTGCACCATGTGACGAAGTCCTTCACCAGGACCCTGTATTCATCCTCCCATCCTCCTTTTATACACACAACTATTGCTGAGTCATCACAGAGAATTTCTGCAGATGACATGACTCAGCGTTGTATCTAAAGTCCGTTTACAGGGTAAATGGGAAGGGAACCAATATAGTCCGCTGTGAAGCTTATAGCCATGTCTGACACACAGCTCTGAAGCCACACACGTTGTGATTTGCCAGTCAGGTAGTCCATTATCCAGGATACAATGGAAGAGTCAGCCTGCCCTGAACAGAGCTTTTCCTTCAGCAATGAGGACTGTATGGCATTAAAAGCATCTGAGAAATCAAAAAAACATGGTCCTCACAGTGCTGTCCTGCTTATCAGACAGACAGACATACTTTATTGATCCCGAGGGAAATTGGGTTTCGTTACAGCCGCACCAACCAAGAATAGTGAAAAAATATAGCAATATAAAAACCATAAATAATTAAATAATAAGTTAATCATCCCAAGTGGAAATAAGTCCAGGACTAGCCTATTGGCTCAGGGTGTCTGACACTCCAAGGGAGAAGCTGTAAAGTTTGATGGCCACAGGTAGGAATGACTTCCTATGACTCTCAGTGTTACATCTCAGTGGAATGAGTCTCTGGCTAAATGTACTCCTGTGCCTAACCAGTATATAATGGAGTGGATTGGAGTCACTGTCCAAGATGGCATGCAACTTGGACAGCATCCTCTTTTCAGACACCACCGTCAGAGAGTCCAGTTCCACCCCCACAACATCACTGGCCTTACGAATGAGTTTGTTGATTCTGTTGGTGTCTGCTACCCTCGGCCTGCTGCCCCAGCACAGAACAGCAAACATGATAGCACTGGCCACCACAGCCTCGTAGAACATCCTCAGCATCGTCCGGCAGATGTTAAAGGACCTCAGTCTCCTCATGAAATAGAGACGGCTCTGACCCTTCTTGTAGACAGCCTCCGTGTTCTTTGACCAGTCCAGTTTATTGTCCATTCGTATCCCCAGGTATTTGTAATCCTCCGCTCTGTCCCCACTGACCCCTTGGATGGAAACAGGGGTCACTGGTGCCTTAGCCCTCCTCAGGTCCACCACCAGCTCCTTAGTCTTTTTCACATTAAGCTGCAGATGATTCTGCTCGCACCATGTGACAAAGTTACATATCCACATGGGAGAAGGCTCTATACACACGTTAGATGTCAGCATCGTCGACTCCAACATGCTCCTGGCAGGCAAACTGCAGGGCACTGAGGGCTGTTCTGGCCAGAGGTTGGAAGAGAGCCAGGACCAGCCTCTCTAGGGTCTTCATGATGTGTGAGGTCAGGGCCACTGGACGGTAGTCATGTGGACAATAGAGGTGTACAAGATAATAAGAGGCACAGATCAAGTGGACAGCCAGACTTCTATCCAGGGTGGGAATGGCTAATTTGAGGGAGCATAACTTTAAAGTGATGGGAGGAAAGTATAGGGAGGATGTCAAGGCAAGTTTTTAGGAATAGTGGGTGCATGGAACGTGCTGCCAGGGATGGTGAGAGAGGCAGACTTTTTGGGGATATCTTACCTAGACACATAGGCCTCTATTTTTTATGATCTATGTGGGAGGGAAGGGTTAAATTGAGCTTAAAGTAGGTTAAAAGGTTAGCAATACATCGTGGGCTGAAGGGCCTGGTCTGTCCTGTAATGTTCTATGCTCATGCTAACTAGGGAGTGAAAAGTAATGCTGTGTGAAGGTGGAATATCATCTGCAATACTCCAAGTATTCAAAATTCTGCCAATGCTCACATCCTGGCAACTAACCAACAGGGCTGTGTAGCATCCACAGAATTGCACTTAAGCACAGTCAATCTCTTGGTCAGACATAGGGTAAGGGTAGTTCAGTGAAATAAAAGTTAAAACAGTTTGCCAAACCACTCCAGTTTCATAACCTGATTTTTATTATTTCTAATATACCAAATTTGTAACAAGCAAATGAACTGTGAAAAATTCTCACCTCCCACTCCTCATAGAGCCGAATGAGGAAAGCATACTCTCGCGCCCGCAATGCTAGTACATCGATCATCAACAGAGCACATAGTGGATCTCTCTCAGGGTCCAGACTACGGAAACGGGTATTGTGAATTAGACTTTATTCTGATTCAGTGCAACATACTGAAGCCATAATTCCTGGTAATTGTTCATAAGTAGAGCACATTAATGTTTCCCAGCATTGTACTCATTCATTTAAATCACAACAGATTGACTTATTATGTGACAATTAAAGTTAATTTGCTTCCCAGTTTGATGCCATTGAACAGAATTTAGTACTGCAGAATAAAATGATTACGGTAGACTAGTAATTCTGTAGACTTTTATATTTGCTCTATCCTAAAATAAACTTAAGAGTATCCTTTCTCTCAATTAATATTTCATCTTGAAAAGGACTACAAAGTTATCACAGGGCACACAAATCAACAAATGGCTCAGGATTCCTACCTGCGGATAAGTTTACAAAACTCCAGTGCTGTGCGAGGACAGCCTCTTTTCTCTAAAAACATCATATGCTTGTATAGTGCAAGGAAGAACGACCTATATAGGTATAGAGAGGGGACAATCTGTATTAAACTGGGAGCTCAGAGTGACCTAGAGAATTGAACTGTAAAGCAGTCATGCAGCAACAAAACCTGCTGGAGGAAAACAGCAATTATTCATAACGGAGGTGATCACATTGAGAACACTAATTATAGTTCACTAAATTGGAAGAATTGCATATAAAATGCTGCTTAATTTAGAATAGTGGTTCCCAAACTTTTTTTTTAGGTTACTGCCCCTTCCTTGGCTCCATGACCACATCCCCAGTGCCTCCTCTCCCTTTCTGGCCATTACATAAAATTTACAGAGAATTTTGATTAACGATGCACAGTGAAAGAAAATAGCAAATGAATATTCAAAGCAGTGATAAATAATTGCAAAAGTTATTCAAATACATTTAAAGCTACAAATAAAATTATTTCTTAATTTAACGATAATAAAACAATTTTCATTAACAATCTTAGTGCATACATCTCACTGTTCACTACTTCATCACATTTTCACCTTTCAGTAAGATGGATGGGCTTGGTGCAGCTTCTCAATATCAGGCTGTATGTCACTCAGAAGCAGTCTCAGATCCCCATGTTCAGTAATACAGGCTGTTTCATTGCTATGAAAGAAGGTCACTACACTGAAACTGCACTCCAGTAAATATGATGTTGGAAAGGCAAAAAAAGAATATCTTTGCCTTTTTCCACAGTGCAGAAGTGTTCAGAAATTTCTTTTTGCAACCAAAAGACTTGATATGATTTTCTTTAACTTCATCTTCAGCTCAAAACTATTTTGTAGTGAAATCAGTTGCTTTTCTATCCTTCCTGTTAATTCCTCACTGAAAGTGTTCAGGAATGACTGAAATTTGGATTGAGAGAAGATCCTGAAATCTCTGACATGACTTTATGCAGCTCACCCAGTGGGCACAGCGCAGTTAAAGGTCACATGATATTCTTTCTCCTCCAACTCAAAGAGGTTCAGAAATTGGAAAAGGTCATGACAGCCAATATTCCACTTAAATAACTTGGGCAGAAAAGTGGAGACAACTGATTTGACTGATAAGATTCACATAATTTCCTTGTAATTGAAGACTGATTTCAAAAAACTTTGTTAACAATTCTAACAAATAAGCAATACCGTACCTAATACTCCTGAGTTGTCTACTGAATGAAACATTCAAGTCTAAAAAAATTCTATCAGTTTCAAAAAGCGCATAAAAGCATCTCAGGCAGTTTCCTTTTGAGAGCCATCTCTGTGTAACAGCAAGTGTTCAAACTGTTCATCCTTCTTGATACACAGCTCTTGAAGTAGCCAAAAATTGAGAGCATGGGACTTAATTTAATTTATGGCTGTGATAACAGTATTTAATGATTTGTGCAGCCAATCACTTACATTTATTTGTAACAAGATGTCATCTGCGAATTACAAGGTAAAGGACAAATACTTTAGTTATAGCTTTTTTCAAGAAAGTAATAACCCCATGGAGTCCTGTCATTGATGGTGCCCCATCTGCTGCACAACAAGAATGTTGGTGAGCAAAATGTATTTCTCCTTGAAAAATTGTACAACAACCCAAAATATTGACTCCTCTTTCGTATCTGCTTCTAGTCCCTTTGCAAATAACAACTCTTGAACCATGCTTTCATCTTTGATGAAGTGAACATAACCAAGAAGCAAAGATTCCTTGCAAAGTCGACTCATACAACTGCAGAATGAATTCTGTTGACCTAAGTATGTTGCACAATGTGTCTTCCATATTCTCAGACAATTCATCTATTTGCCTTTGAAAAGAGGTGTCGCTGAGTGGAATTACTTTAATTATGATCTGGTGACTTGTGCAAAACTGTACCCAGAACCTCCTTTACTGCTGGCAGAATCCGTTCTTCTCCAACTGTATGGGGCTTACCAGAATTAGCAATGACATGTTGCATTAAGCACATAGACCATCACAGTTTTCTTGTGAAGTTCTGGCAAACATATTTTGGTGTTCCTGAAAGTTTTCACAAAATGACTGAAAATAAGCCAAGCTTTTGTTTGTTTTGCCAAGTGTTCAAGGAGACAGAACGGTTTCACGGCCTCACTTAAAAAAGCTTTTCACATAACCGCTTGGTGCTGGTATAAATCCATATTTCAGATACTCCACACCAAACTGTCTACACTTCTTTTTCATTTGATCTGTTTCTGCCATCTTCGTTACGGATTAATGATCATAGTCAATCGCCTATTGTTTAATGCCAACCCAAGAGCTGCGACCAATAAAGGGAAAAGTTATGATGTCATCATAGCTCAGGCAAAACTTGACTTACTATCTGAAGGTACATGAAGTGGGACAGCGATAGCTTAGTTGGGTAATAGACTAGAGAAATGCAGTTAAGACCATTCGAAATGGTAGATTATTCTATTTCATTGAACACCTTACCCTAAATTGACAGGAAATGCATCACAGTGTGATTAGAGTACGAGAATAACATTAGCTAACACTGTACTACAATGGTGAATGGCAATAATGCAAGGGACAGGCCTGGAAATAACACAATTTCTTCATGAGATGTTTCCTCGTGAGATGTTAAATACAAAAGTATTACATTGTTTTTCAACAATTATAACACGCTTTGAGCAAAGTTAAAGAGAATAGTGGGTTAGTGAGAAATGAGGCAATTACATGATCGTTGTAATCAATTACAAGGCATTGAACATCAACTCCTCATTATAAACCGCTAATAATAAATAACTCCTTTCTTAAATTAAGTCTGTAATCCTCAGCCTCCCCCTTTACAACCAAGCAGTCCCCACTACCCCCCGGGGTGATGATATTGCCCACTCTGCTCTAGACGGATCAACCACCTGATACTTTGATTCAGTTTCAGTTTTGTTTATCACATGTACATTGAAGCATACAGTAAAATATGTATTTTGCATTTTCAACCAACACACCCAAGGATGGGTTACCACATATTCCAGTCACAACACGGCATGCCACAATGTCCAGCACAACACAAGCAGCAACAAAACAAGAGAACAGCAGCAGCAAAACAAGACCCTTACCCACCACAAAAATTTACAGATTAAATGTAATGTGTGAGCAAGAATCATACATACCTATTTTCAGCTCGTCGATAATCCAATCGGCTATTTCCACTGGTCAAGCTAAATGAAGGGTGAAATGCACTTTCAAAACAGTAAAGTGCTTTTTCTAAATTAAGGAGAGAGATAGAAGGAAAACTTGATAAAACATCTCAGCTTTTCAAATATAGAATTAGAATCAGATTTATTATCACCGGTATGTGACGTGAAATTTGTTAACTTAGTAGCAGCAGTTCAATGCAATACATAATCTAGCAGAGAGAGAAAAAAATAATATATAAAATAAAGCAGAACAATAAATGAACAAGTAAATCAATTACATATATTGAATAGTTTTTTAAAAATGTGCAAAAACAGAAATACTGTATATTAAAAAAGTGTAGGGTCCAAACCTTCAATGTTCATTTAGGAATCGAATGGCAGAGAGAAAGCTGTTCCTGAGTCACTGATTGTGTGCCTTCAGGCTTCTCTACCTTCTGCCTGATGGTAACAGTGAGAAAAGGGTATGCCTTGGGTGCTGGAGGTCCTTAATAATGGATGCTGCCGTTCTGAGACACCGCTCCCTAAAGATGTCCTGGGTACTTTGTAGGCTAGTGCCCAAGATGGAGCTGACTAGATTTACAACCTTCTGCAGCTTCTTTCAGTCCTGTACAGTAGCCCCTCCATACCAGGCAGTGATGCAGCCTGTCAGAATGCTCTCCAAGGTACAACTATAGAAGTTTATGAGTGTATTTGTTGACATGCCAAATCTCTTCAAACTTCTAATAATGCATAGCCACTGTCTTGCCTTCTTTATGACTACATTTTTATGTTGGGACCAGGTTAGATCCTCAGCGATCTTGACACTGAGGAACCTGAAGCTGCTCACTCTCACCACTTCTGATCCCTCTATGAGGATTGGTATGTGATCCTCCATCTTACCCTTTCTGAAGTCCACAATTAGCTCTTTCATCTTAGTGACGTTGAGTGCCAGGTTGTTGCTATGGCACCACTCCACTAATTGGCATATCTCACTCCTGTACACCCTCTCATCACCATCTGAGATTCTATCAACAATAGTTGTATCGCCAACAAATTTGCAGATGGTATTTGAGCTATGCCTAGCCCCACAGTCATGTGTATACAGAGTCAGGTGTGGGCTTAGCACACACCCGAGGTTGATTGTCAGCAAGGAGGATACGTTATCACCAATCCACACAGACTGTGGTCTTCAGGTTAGGAAGTCGAGGGAGGTACAGAGGCTCGGGTTCTGTTAACTTCTTGATCAGGATTGTAGAAAACCATTGAGATTGCGTCTGCCATTGACCTATTGTGGTGATAGGCAAACTGCAATGGGTCCAGGTCCTTGCCGAGGCAGGAGTTCAGTCTAGTCATAACCAACATCTCAGAGCAATTCATCGCTGTCGATGTGAGTGCTACCAGGCGACAGTCATTAAAGCAGCCCACATTATTCTTCTTAGGCACTGGTATAATTGTTGCCTTTTTGAAGCAAGTGGCAACTTCTGCCTGTAGCTGTGAGAAGTTGAAAATGTCCTTGAATACTCACACTAGTTAGTTGGCACAGGTTTTCAGAGACTTACCAGGTATTCCATCAGGACCTTCTGCCTTGCAAGGGTTCACTCTCTTTAAAGACATTGGCCTCTGAGACAGAGATCACAGGGTCATCAAGTGCAGCAGGGATGTCCACAGCTGTAGTTGCGTTCTCCCTTTCAAAGCGTGCATAAAAGGTGTTGAGTTCATCTGGTAGTGAATTATCACTGCCATTCATACCATTGGGTTTCACTTTGTAGGAAGTAACGTTTTGCAGACACTGCCAGAGTTGCCGTGCATCTGATATCACCTCCAACCTCATTCAAAATGGTCTCTTCGCCCTTGAAACAGCCCTCCACAAATCATACCTGGTTTTCTGGTACAGGCTTAACTTACCAGACTTGAATGCCACAGATCTAGCCTTCAGCAGATGACTTACCTCCTGGTTCATCCACGGTTTTCGGTTTGGGAATGTACAGCAAGTCTTTGTAGGCACACACTCATCCACACAGGTTTTAATGAAGTAGGTAACAACTGCAGCATACTCATCCAGATTCAAAGATGAATCCCTGAATACAGTCCAGTCCACTGACTCAAAGCAGTCCTGCAGGCGCTCCTGTGCTTCCCTTGTCCAAACCTTCTTGTTCCTCACTGCTGGTGCTTCAGTCTCTGCCTATACTCAGGGAGTAGAAGTACAGCTCGATGATCAGACTTACCGAAGTGGGGGCGCGGAATAGCATGGTAGGCATTGTTGATGGTGGTGTAGCAATGGTCCAGTGTTTTGTATCTTCTGGTACAGCAAATGATCTGTTGATGGTAATTGCTTAGTGATTTTTTTCAGACTGGCCTTGTTAAAATCTCCCAAAACAATGGTGAAGGCGTAAGGGTGCACTGTTTAGTGCATGTTGATCCCATTGTTCAGATCATCTAAAGCCTGCTTGACATTGGCCTGTGGTGGAATATAAACTGCTATCAGAATGACCCGAGAGAACTCTCGTGGTAGGTAAAAAAGACGAGATTTTACTGCTAGATATTCCAGATCTGGTGAGCAGAATTGGGAGAGCACTGATATATTTGTGCACCAAGAAGAGTTGATCATGAGGCATACTCCTACACCTCTGCTTGAGAGACTCTATAGATCTATCCTGACTATGTATAGTAAACATGTCGATCTGAGTCTCTGCATCTGATACGGAAGGGGTTAAACAGGATTCCATGAAACAAAGGACACATGCGGTCCCAATGTCCCTCTGATTCAGCACCCTGGCTCTGAGATCATCGGTTTTATTCACCAGAGACTGCACGTTCACTAGCAAGATAGTCGGTATAGGGAGTTTAAAACCCCATTTCCTTAAACACACTTGTAATTCTTTTCCGCGCCCACGCTTTTTCCGAGGTTTTCTCCGTGGGCCTTAGATCATCTGGACAATGGTAATACATGTCAGGCTACTGTTTGTTGATTATAGTTCAGCATTCTACACAATCATACCTTCAGTTCTAATCACCAATTCCAAAACCTGGGCCTCTGTACCTCCCTCTGCAACTGGATTCTTAACTTCCTCAATGGGAGACCAGTCAATGCGGATTGGAAATAACATCTCCTCTTTTCAGACAATCAACACTGGTGCACCTCAAGGATGCGTGTTTAGCCCACTGTACTACTCTCTCTACACCCACGACTATATGGATTGGTACAGCTCTAATGCCATCTACAAATTTGCCAAATGACACAGCTACTGTTGGCAGAATTTCAGATGGTGATGAGGTGGTGTACAGGAGCGAGACAGATCAGCTGGTTTGATTGTGGACTTCAGGAAGTGGAAATCAAGGAAACACACACCAGTCCTCGTCAAGGGATCAGCAGATTCAAGTTCCTAGATGTCAACATCTCCGAAGATCTAGCCTGGGTCCAACATATTGATGTAATTACAAAGGAGACACATCGGTGGTTATATTTCATTAGAGGTTTGAGGAAACTTGGTATGTCATCAAAGACACTTGCAAATTTCTACAGATGTTCCGCGGAGAGCATTCACCACTTGATATAGAACAGGATTGGAAGAGGCTACAGAAAGTTGTAAACAAACTCCATCATGGTCACTAGCCACTGCAGCATTAAACACAGCTTCAGACAGCAAAGTCTCAAAAAGGTGGCATTCATCATTAAGGACCCCCATCACCTATAAGATGCCTTCTCATGGCTACCACCAAGGACGAGATACAGCAACCAGAAGACACACACTCAATATTTCAGGAATAGCTTCTTCCCCTGCCAGAGTTCCGAATGGACAAAGAATCTATGAAAAACACATCACTTTTTTTCCTATGCTCTGTTTTTGCACTGCTTATTTATTTTTAATATTTACTTCCTATTGTAATTTATAGTTTTGTTATGTATTGCAATGTACTGCAGCTGCAAAACAAATTTCAAGACATACTGTATGCCAGTGATATCAAAACTGATTCTGATTCACATACGCTTTAAACAATTATTACATTAATTTATTAAAGAAAAGCAACTTTAGTCATTTGAATTTGCCATTTGTAATGATCAATTACAGCTTAAAACATCAAAACTTCCAATAATTTGAGAAGAAATAAACTTATCCAAGTTACTTCATATGCAGCAAAGTTATTCCCTATTATTTATAACATTACAAAATTTAGAAGACAATTAATCTAATAAACCAAAAGGCAGGAAGTATATTTGAAATTCAAAAAAGCAACTAGCTCCAATTCCACTTTAAACTGAAAATGCTAAGGAAAGAAATGATTCTGAGAAACAGTCTGAGATAGGTTCTTGATACTGCAGGTCAGACTCAAGTGCTGGGTCACAATTTGTTGGAAAAATAGGAAAAAGCACTGATGATGGTGAAGAACTAAATATTTCAATGGATATGCACTGACTGATTACTGCTCTATTTAGAAATTGTACAGGGATTCTTACCTATTAAGTCACGTGCCATTTCATGATCCTCTTGCATCTGACATATGTCACTCAATTGCAATAATGAGTCAATATGATGTGGGTTGACCTGGAGCAGAACCTTGAGTCGGGGAGAGTAAATCAAGGTGATTAAATATATTGATAAAGGTTTGCAACTTCTATTTATAAGAATTCCATGGTATAAAATGCCATTGCTAATGATAATTTGGGTTTAGTGGTGAATCCAGCTCATGTCCATTTTAATGAATGTCATACATCGCGAACAAAGAACAGGGATGTAAGATGTAGGAAAAGAATGAAAGATACTCAAATCTTTGCAATTTTAAAGGTTTATAGATCTCATTCTAAAATAAACGAACACACAATATGGGCCTACATGAAATAGGTAAAATTATAAAGGTCTTATTGATTAGATACTTCTACTAATTCAGCGTGGACTAGATGGCTGAGAGGCCTGTTTCTATGCCTTGCCAGAACTATGTGCATAACATAAAGATATTTTGACTAGAAGAACTTCAGATTTACAAAACAATCTATTTACAAAATACTACTGCATAATTTGCTTTAAAAATGAATGGATACATGAACAACTTAGTCCACATAAAGGATGCTTTTGATTTGTTATCACCCAACAATGCTGAGTTGCAAATACATCAGTAACTAGTTTCAAAACTAAGTTAATTACCATCAGTTTTCCATTCTTACATTGAACAAGCAACCTAATTGGCATGTAATTAACTTTTTACTAGTCATTTCACAACCTACCAAAATGTTATTTGGATCCATAGAATTGACGGCATCTAAGAACTTGAACTGAGTCTGCTGATAATCATGGCTGTGTTCGAAGGTGAAATATTGGGCTCCTCCCTTTGTCTCCAACAATTGCATAGAAATTCCTGTACGTTGCAAAGCAAAAGTTGAATACCAACTTAGGAAGCCAAAGATAATAGTAAAACAACATAAATTACGATGCATTTCATATGTTGTTAAAATAAAGCCTTTTGTGTATGGGATGTAAAGAAGAGAGGAAGGATTAACCAAACATAAAGTACTGGCCAGGTTTTGTAGGTGTGTCAACATTAAAACCATCAATGTTGCTTTTATTATTTAATGGAAGTGATAGAAACTCTAGAATTTCATTGTATTCTTGCCATTACATGGGAATCCTGAAGTTACTGATGGAATTTTCACACATTCTATTTTTTTAATTTTGTAATATAATGTACAGCAATCAATACAGAATTCAACAAGCAAGAATTCATAATGTCTAATAATTAGTAATGGAAATAAGCTAACTAAAGATTTTGCTCTAGGTCGAAGAAGATGCAATGAGATTTTCCCCATAGAAAGTAAAGACTCTAATGTCAGAATTGTTGCAAGCGACCTAGATAACTTGTTAATTTACAAAGTCATTACAAAAGATTTTATCATGAGTTACTGTATTTAAAATATTTTTGAAATATGGTATCTAAATCTCTTAATGGGTTTTTAGGCTTTTTAAAAAATGTCTTTTAAAGTTCATGACCCAAACATTCTGAACCTTTGTGATTTTGTTGGAGGGTCCTGATTCATCTCATATGATGTTATTTCGATGGCCACAGAAAGCATGGTATTAAAGAACCCAAACAGAAACATCTTCCATTGTTAAGCCTAGTTGATACAGGAAAGATCACGGTAATGTTTTACATTAAAGTCAGCAGCAAATGCTACTAACCAGGAAATCTTGCATTATCCTGAATCGTGCTGAGTTTCCTCCCCAACCCCCTATAGTGTCTATTGCACGTTACTGTTTTAACATTCCCTTGCTGAATTAGCTCAAAACAATGCTGCATTATGATAGCATTGGAGCAATTAAACCATACACTTTTTAATGAGTTATTAGGCATATATACTCACCTGTTTTAACAAACCGTGGCCAACCATCTTTCACTGTTGTGAGCCATGTACTCCTGTGTAGTTGGCGATGCCGCTGCCTTAATCTGATATAAAAAGTTTAAAACAAACATGAGAAAATCTGCAGATGCTGGAAATCCAAAGAAACACACACAAAATGTGCTGGAGGAACACAGCAGGCAAGGCAACATCTATAGAGAAGAGTAAACAGTCCATAGGTGCTGCCTGGCCTGCCGAGTTCCTCCAGCATTTTGTGTGTGCTGCCCTAAAAAGTTTAAAAGCTCAATTGAAAAAATAAGTGCAGAAAGCTTCAAGTTTTGGAGAACTCTTAGACAAATAGTACAGAGTCTCTAAGATAACTTACGCGGAACCCAAAACTTCAATTTTGCCATATATCTGAATTACTCAAAGGTACATGGAGTAGACCATAAATATTACTTCAATGGGTAAAGTATGGTTATATCTTACACTGCCACAACTAGATGATGGCCATCAGTTAGCTGAAAATACTTATCTAATCCACGAGCTAACCTTTGTTCTCCAAGCACTGCTCGGGCCCCAAAATATCTCTTCAGTTCAGTCTCTGGATTCAGATTCCTAAAACAAATTTAAAAACTTAATAAAAATAACACCAGGTTAGAAATATTTATGAGTTCAGAATACTGTAGGTGCTTACTGATCAATAATTTATAAAAAGTTTAATTTAGGAAAATTTCACATTGAAATAGTTTATGAATATGATGATAGAAAATAATCTGTCTGAGTACTAGTTTGAAGATAAATATAACAGTTCAAATAGTGAGGTATGTTTGATAAAGTGATCTGAGAAAGTGCATGATGTCCTATTGTAAACTTCTCACTGTACTGCATGGCAGTGCTAACTTAGATTTGTGCTCAATCTCCACAAATGCCAAACCTTGAATCCAAAATTCCATACAAGTATGCCTGAATTAACCTATAACCAAATTTAATGAAATAATCTGACCATCAGCAGTAATTTTATTAAGAGACATGGTAAGACAAAACTTAATGCTTCTAATCTATCAAAATGTTAGCAGATGAAAATTAAGCCTACAGACCTCATAGATAAAATGTGCTTTCATTTCTTACCTATGCTCAACACACAACAGTGGTCTTGTTTCTGCACTAACACTGCGAGTTCGGTAATGGAAATCGTTGGGCCCCTGAATTTCTTGCAGAATGCTATCAATGTCATCAGCAGCACTTTCCTGAGAAACAGATCAAAGACTTTTATAAGTATGCATATTCTGGTCAACAAAACTTTAAAAAAGTGAACAGAAAGGAGGACCATTCAGATCTGGCACCTCATTGTAGATAACTAGGATCGGAATAGATTAATTTTGACCAAATAAGAAGTTGTCTCCATCCTTTTGATGAAACACTTAGTAAGATTTTACAGAAATTGGTTACTTGTAATAACAGAATTGTAGTACAGGTTTCTTACCTGGGTATTAGGACCACTATTCCGGCTTTTCTTTTTCTTTTTTTTCCGTTTTGATTTGTTGGTGGAGTTTGGCTAGGAACCAAAAAAAAAACTTTCTTGAAAAATATGATCCATCTCATACAACTCAGGAATTCAGCCATTTAAATAGCAAAAGGGATGGGTTCAAATATATTTATAACATAATACAAATATTTGCAAGGAAATAAAATGCATTTGCAATTCCCACCTCTTTCTAGATGGGAATTACTAGATCAATGACCTGGCTGGGCTAATTATATTGCAGGATATCAGAACAATGTACTAAAATATACATAAGCATCCATCAGCTACAATTAAAATTGCAAAAATGAAAACAGAGAAAGAGCATTTTGATTTTATGTACCATAAAAAGTGAATCCAATTATATTTAAGCTATTTTGCAGTAAGAGCTGTGCTTCTACAAAGGTGAATACAATATAATCCCTACACTTCCATAAGAAGTCACAAATAAAGAGCAAAACACACATCCACAATAAATATATTAAATTGTAGCACAATTCAATGCAAGAATTTACCTGTGAGGCATCAGGTTTATTTTCTAATTGATCAGTTTTGTCTAGTTCTTTATTCTCTTCTGTAGCTTCAGTTTGATCATCTACCTCAGGCAAAGTGTCCTCGACCGTCAAGTTTATATTATTTGGTTCTTCTGTTGAATGTTCCTCAAAAGCTTCATCTTGCTCAACATCAATTTCACTAAGCTACAGAAATAAAAACTGAAAATTTAATTCAAGAGCTATGTTGATCCTCCCATTCCAAGTATATGGTATATTGATGATTTCCACTTTCATATTTAAATGATAAATACATTTCTAAGTGCAAGACCTTCATTTGCTACATTCATGGTCACTGGGTTTGATGGGCCAGGATCACACAGTTCACTCTGCAACTTTAAGCCACTTCCCACACGAGCCAAACAGCAGCCAAGTCCTCTTACTGCGTTATTTCTCTTAAGGTCCTGAATTTTAATGCAGTTGCTCACAATGTACTGTAGGCTTCAATTAGTAACAAACTAAGTTGATGGAATGTAAACCGAGTATTCAGGAACAGATTACAAAGTCAGATGAATGTATTCCTGATTGTATCAACCCAAAGTTAGCATTTCGATTTATTTATAGGAACAAACTGAAATAAGCCTCCAAATATAGAATGGCATGGCAACAACAAGAGTTGGCTAACCATGTCCATAATTAGACTTTAATAATTATTAATGATACAAATATTATGAAATTAATTTGGGCTTTTTTGACATCCTGTTTGTCAGAAATAGGTTAATTCAGTATTTGTTTCAGGTAGCGACTTTTTAATAAACTGCTAGCAACCCTATTCCAAATTTATTCTCCAGGTATTTTCAGTTAGTGGTAAGTAATCTTGAAACAATGCTCCAAGCAAAGACCAACATATAACATAAATAAAGCCTCTTATTATCTTAAAAACAAATTTCACAATCTGAGAGAGGAAATTGTTCATCATCTCAGTCTTAAATAGATGTCCTTTGTTTTTGAGGTGATATCCTCACTCATCTATTCTGGTAAATAGCTGAAGAAATGTATTCTTCTACACTTCAAAAGAAATAGAGCCATCTTGCTCAGTCTTTCCTCATGGTGCCATAGCTGGTAGACCTGCTGCTTCAGAGTTCTGCTACTGTCTGAATGAATGGAATCTGCATCTCCACCCCCCCCCCCCCCCCCACCACCAGCAAGTGTGTGGGCTTTCATCTAACAACCTGTAGGCCTCTGAGGTGGCCACTGTAAAAATGACTCTAGTGTATAGGTGAGTGGTAGAATCTTTGGGGTGGTAGTGGGAACAGTTGTTAGGGATGGAAGAGAGTAAAATAGAATTAACAAAGGACTAGGGTAAATGGGTTCCTGATAGTTGGCATTGATTGAGAGCACCAAGGGACCTCTAAAACCATAACTCCTTCATCCCAGGAATGAAAATAGTACTTCAACTGCATATACTGCCTCCTAGTTTAGCATTTTAATTTTTGTCCTGTTTAAATCTCCTCCAGACATGTTCATTGCCTTCTTTCAGCAACATGACCACTTACACCATTCATTCTGCTGACACGGACCTCCCCTTTATTCTCCCCACCTCAAAATTGATTTATTTTTACTTGATACCTTTTTTGAGTTATGATGAATGATCTTCAAACCAAAAATCTATTTCTCTCTCCTGAATGCTCCGTCATTTTCTGCTCTTATTTCAGATTTCCAGCAACTGCAGTTTTTCCACTTGTTATCTGCCTGTAACCTCATGGTCCAGCAATCTCTCTCAGTTCAATGAGGAAGGCAAGAGGGCATGTTTGGGGCAATTGGAAGTGTCGTGAATAATGAAGTGCCAACAATATGTTGTCATTTGCACTAAGCGATCCTAGACCGAGCAGACATACACCACAGTAGCATAGGGGTTAGTGTGATGTTATTACAGCTCAGGGCATCGGAGTTTAGAGTTCAGTCCCAGCATCCTCAGTAAGGAATCTCTGTACATCCTCCCTGTGGAATGCATGCCCCCCCTCCACGTTTCCTCCCACAGCCCAAATGCATGCAGGGTAGCTTCACTGGCCATTGTAAACTGTCCCGTGATCAGGTTAGGGTTAAATTGGGGCTGCTGGGCAGTGTGGCTGGAAGGGCCAGGGTCTATTCCGAGTCGCATCTCTAAGTAAATAAACAGACTGCAGCCTTATCCAGCCCGAAATGGTGGCCTATTAAAGTACTGATGAGAGGAGTACCCAGTAACATTCCCATCCTCAGTGCTGGCGGAGCTCAACATGACAGACACGGCTGCGAGTATTTGCAATTGTGGTCAGCACCGCATGGATGATCTTCGCAGCTTCTCCCAAGGTCCACATCATCAGAGAATTCACGCTTCAGCCAATTCGATTCACATCACATGACATCACGAATGCGACATGAGTATTTCAAACAGCAAAATTCACGGGACGAGATGACAAAGCAGCTATATCAGTGCAGCTTTTCATTCCAGATCCAGTTGCACCTCAGATGGAATTGAATTGATCAAGTTGTTCCACTTACAACACCGGTACTGACTGAACAATATGGAAAGCTAACCAGATACGTCCTACCCAGATAAAGCACAGGGCAAATCCAATTTGGCTAATTACCACTGTATCAGTCTCGAACACTCACTTATGAGGTGGCATTTTCTCACATATGACCTACACACAAATTCCCAGTTTGGCTTTAACCTGCATTAACGGACTCCAAATCCATTCACAATTGGTCCAAACATGAACGAAAATAAGTGAATTCCAGAAATGAGACATAACTGACCTTGAAATCCAATCAATCTTTGGCCGAGTGTTGCGTCAGTAAGTCCTGGTAAAACGCAAGTCCTCACCCTTGCACCCTGAGAATCAATATTGACCAGGAATTTCAACTGGACAGTGACATGAAAATCGTAGCAGCTCAAAGAGTGGATGTCCCATAAATGGATGATTCGCCTCTCGAGTCTCAAAGCTTTATCACTATAAACTACAATTCTCAAGAAGACAGCACTACACAGAAGAAACGGGTCCATTTAACTAATACCCCAACAATAACTTCTCTTCCCCGTTCTAGCCCCCCGTAATTCCGATCACTCACCGCTCGGTACAAGTCGCCAGCCGCCGCTTTCTGCTTCTTTTTCCGCCGCTGTTTACGGAACGGTGCGTGCTCCAGCGGCAGCTCCTCTTCCTCCTCCCCCCGCTCCACGGGGAGACTCAGCGGCTCCTGTACCCGTTCTCCGCGCAACTTCCGCAGGCTCCGGGAAGACATCGTGCCGTGCCGGGGCTCGTCGAGCTGCCGGTGTCCCTGGGCTTAGAAGAGCCTCGACCCGGACCGTAGGCTGGGGCAACAGATTGGGTCTACGCCATCTTCCCTTCGCGGCTCGTCAGCGGCGACGGTGGCCGCGAAGTCCCGTTCGACGGGTGGAGAAACTCGATACGCCCCGGAGCGGCGGCGACGGTGGCCGCGAAGTCCCGTTCGACGGGTGGAGAAACTCGATACGCCCCGGAGCGGCGGCGACGGTGGCCGCGAAGTCCCGTTCGACGGGTGGAGAAACTCGATACGCCCCGGAGCGGCGGCGACGGTGGCCGCGAAGTCCCGTTCGACGGGTGGAGAAACTCGATACGCCCCGGAGCGGCGGCGACGGTGGCCGCGAAGTCCCGTTCGACGGGTGGAGAAACTCGATACGCCCCGGAGCGGCGGCGACGGTGGCCGCGAAGTCCCGTTCGACGGGTGGAGAAACTCGATACGCCCCGGAGCGGCGGCGACGGTGGCCGCGAAGTCCCGTCTGAATATTTCCACATTTTTTTCTTTTTACTTCACGAAAACAATTGTGCAAAATGACGTTTTGATATAGATGAAGTTCTGGTCAGGTTTGTGAATTATCTCTACAGTTTCTGTTCCCTCAGCTTTAGTTTCCCGTCATCTTTTTGAAAACTTACAACGCCAAAACGCAAAACTAATAGTTTCATGGAGTCATGGAAATTGGTCCATGCCGACAAAGATTCCCGTTAAAGACATTTGTCATGTTTGGCCGCTAAACCGTTCATATCATGTACAAGTATCTCTTCAAAAATTGTTGTTGTATCTGCCTCAAGCAGCTCATTCCGGGTACTTCCTTGTGAGTTTAGGCAGATTCCCACCCCCACACAAAATCAGAATCAGCAAATTGGTTCAATGTCCATTCGGAAATCGGGTGGCAAAGGGGAAGAAGCTGTTCTTGAATCACTGAGTGTTTGCCTTCAGGCTTCTGTATCGCCTTCCCGACGGTAACGATGAGAAGTAGGTGTGTTCTGGTGGTGGACGCCACCTCTCGGAGGCACCGATCCTTAAAGATGACCTGGATATTATGGAGGCTAGTCCCGAATTTTACAATTCTCTGCCGCTTACTTCGATCCTGTGCAGTGCCCCCCACCCGATACCAGACGGTAATGCAGCCAAGTCTTACTGACATTGAGGCCGCTGGTGCGACACCACTCAACTAGCTGATCTGTCACGCTCTTGTACACCATCTCGTCGCCATCTGAAGTTCTGCCAAGAATGGTGTATCATCAGCAAATGTATAGGTGGAATTTGAGCTATATCGAGCTACATAGCCATAGTTGTAAAGGGAGTAGATAGAGCAGTGGGCTAAGCATACATCACTGAGGTGCACCAGTGTCTGCCAGGTGTGTAGATGTTATTTCCAACCCGTAGCTATTGTGGTCTTCTGGTTAAGGAAGTCGAGGATCTGTAGTTGTAACCTATACTTTTATAAGATATACTACAAGATATATTTATGAGATATACTGTATAAAAATACTTATAAGATGTAAAACCAGGACATGTATTATACCAGCAATTCAATACATTCCTTACAATGCATTTTCACCACTCATGGTTCTTCCTTAACGCATCATTGAAGTCTTTGAGAATTATTTACACAGGACATAACTGTGTTTGTTAGTAGTTGTGTGGTCACAGAACTTCATAGTGGTGGCATTGAAATTGCATGTAATCCTGCAGCTGGGAGTATCCTAGTATCCAGGCTGGGGCAGCTGCAAGGGCTGTCTCAACTTTAATATCAGAATCTGGGCTGCAGTTCTGTCCCTCCCCCTGCCATTAACAGCTCCTCACACTATCTCCTTATTCTGTTACCAGCAAGACAATTAACAACTAAATGGGATTGTCTAGCCCTTGTCTGTTTCTTCTTCTTCTGGCTATCCATCCCATAAGGTGATGATGGTTCCTCTCAGTCAGTTAGTGGGGTTTGAGGATACCCCACTCCTCAGAAAGGAACAGTGTGTGCGTGAGTGGATTTTAGGTGAGTAGGGGGTTGAACAGGTCCAGACCCACCCTCTCGACATCCCCTCCCGGATCCAGTGGCATGGTGGGGTCCAAGACGGCTGAGGGATGTTCTGTTGCAGCGAATGGCCAGACCAAGCTTCGATGCGAGGGATGTTGTTTCTGCGCTTCACGGCTCGTGTTTGCTAGATGGCCATTGACCCTATGAGAGGGTTCACCCACCCTTTGACAGGTCCTGTTTTTCGTCATACAGGGTGTTGAGCCACCCTCCTCACCAGGCAAGCCTGTGGCGGAGCTGGTTTAGCCGCCGACCACCCGACCATGCCACAGGCAGTACTGGCTCACTCAGACAAGTGACTTGACCATACTGCTTACTCATGTGCTAAATGCCCAAATTGTTTGCTAGACGGTAGCAAGTTTACGAACATCAGCTGGCTGTGAAGCAGCATGACCACCTCTCACTAGTTTCTTTCCATGAAGATCAAGAGGGGACAAATTGGACTGGGCATCATTGAAAGTCATGGCGCAAGCAAACATGCGGCATGCAAGGGAATTCCTAGAAGCATGGCTTTCCACAAGCATGTAGACGTTAATCACATTTATGAGCCAATGTGGGCAAAATTCCAGACTGCAACGCACCAAGTTCGCCATGCCACCCATCAGCGACATCGGAGGACACACCACAATTAACAGCGCACTGTTGATACCTCCTTGTTTGGTGAGGAACTGTTTGCAAGTAAATTGCCAAGTTCAGAGATCCCAGCCAAAGTTGAATGAGGCTGAAGGAGTGCTAGATAGGACATACAGAGAGGTAGTTACACCTAAGGCGCAGGACACAGCAAAATGGGTGGCATTCAGGAAGGGAAAAAGGAGCCAGTGCAGAGTACCCCTGTGGCCATCCCCCTCAACAACTGGTATATCACTTTGGATACTGCTGAGAGGGATGACCTAACAGAGGAAAGTCACAGTGGTCAGGTCTGTGACTGAGAAGGGAAGGGGAAAGAAGAGGCACACTGTGGTGTAGGGGATTCATTAGTTAGGGGGACAGACAGGAGGTTCTGTGGGCTAGAATGAGATTCCCAGATGGTATGTTGACTCACGGGTGCCAGGGTTAGGGATATCTCAGATCAAGTCCTCAGCATTAAGTGGAGGGTGAACAGCTAGAAGTGGTGGTCTATGTAACTAGCAATGACATAGGTAGGATATGTGACGAAGTTCTCCATAGGGAGTTCAAGGAGTTTGGTGCTAAATTAAAGGGCAGGATCTCCCGTGTTGTGATCTCAGGATTGCTACCCATGCCAAGTGCTAGTGAGAGTAGAACTAGGAAGATTATACAGTTTAACACGCAGCTAAGGAGTTGGTGTAGGAGGGAGGGCATAAGATTTTTGGATCATTGAGCTCTCTTCCAGAGAAGGTGGGGCCTGTACAGAAGGGATAGTTTGCACCCAAAATGAAGAGGAGCTAATATTTTAGTGGGAAGGTTTGTTAACACTTCATTGTGGGGCTTAAACTAGAGTTGCAGGGGGATGAGAAACAGGGTGCCAGAACAGTTAGTGGAGAGGTTGTGGAGGCAGATGTTGATAAGACCTTAGACAATGTTAGGAATCAAAAGGTTTAGCATGGTGCAACTAGTGTTCTGAGCTGCACATACTTCAATGAAAAGGTTATCATAGGAAAGATGGATAATTGTGCTGAAGAGGAGGTAGCTGGCTTACAAACAGAGGAAGTGTCTAGTGAGGAGAGGCTGTTGATAAGGCAAACTTGCAGTCAACAGGATGAGTTGCAATGTAAAAAGTGGACAAAATCAAAAAGAGTGAATACGAGACAACGTGTTACATTTGAATGCGCACAGTATATGGAATAAGGTAGATGAACATAGCATGGTTGGCAGGAATGATGTTGTAGGCATCACTGAATCATGGCTGAAAGATGGTTATAGCTGGGAGCTTAATGTCAATAACGTTGAATTGAGAGGACAGGCAAGAAGGCACAGGGGGCAGCATTGCGCTGCTGGTAAAAAAAACAAAATCAAACCATCAGAAAGAGGTGATGTCGGGCTGGAAGGTGTTGAATCATTGTGGATAGAGCTAAGGAACTACGAGAGTAAAAAGACCCTGATGGGGGTTGTATACAGACCCCAAAACAGTGGTAAGGTTGTGGTCTACAAATTACAACAGGAGATAGAAAATGCATGCCAAAGGGTAAAGTTACAATAGTTATGGGGGGCTTAAATATGCAGGTAGATTGGGGAAATCAGGTTGTTGCTGGATTACAGGAGGATGAAGTTCTAGAGTGCCTACAAGATGGATTTTTAGAGCAGCTCATGGTTGAGCCCACTGGAGGATCATCTACTCTGGATTGGGTGTTGAACCAGAATTGATTAGAGAGATTAAGGTAAAATAATCAAATTCACCCTGAAATTTGTGAAGGAGAAGCCAAAGTTAGATGTATCAGTATTACACTGGAGTAAAGGGAAATAGAAGCATGAGAGAGGAGTTGGCCAGAATTGTTTGGAAAAGAGCACTGGCAGAGATGATGGCAGAACAGCAATGGCTGGAATCTCTGGAGGCCATTCGGAAGGCACAGGATATATACACCCCAAAGAGGTATTCTGAAGGAAAGATGACACAACTGTGGCTAACAAGAGAAGTCAATGCCACCATAAAAGCCAAAGAGAGGGCATATAATAGAGCAAAGATAAATGGGAAGTTCAAGGATTGGGAAGCTTTTTAAAACTAACAGGAGACAACTAATAAGGTCATTAAGGTAAAGATGAGATACAAAAGAAAACTCGCCAATAATATTAAAGAGGATACCAGAAGTTCCTTCAGATATATAAAGTGCAAAAATGAGGCAAGAGTGGATATTGGACCTCTGGAAAATGATGCTGGAGAGGTAGTAACCTGGTCCCAACATTTCAAGGATCTGAGGATCTAACCTGGTCCCAACATATGCAGTTGTAAAGAAGGCAAGACTGCAACTATGCTTTATTAGGAGTTTGAAGATTTGGTATGTCAACAAATACACTCAACAACTTCTATGGATGTACCTTGGGGAGCATTCTGACAGGCTGCATCATTGTCTAGTATGGGGGGGGGGGGGGTTACAGCACAGCATGGAAAGAAGCTGCAGAGGGTTGTAAATTTAGTTGGCTCCATCTTGGGTATTAGCTTACAAAGTACCCAGAACATCTTCAAGGAGTGGTGTCTGAGAAAGGCAGTGTCCATTATTAAGGACTTCCAGCACCCAGGAATGCCCTTTACTCACTGTTACCATCAGGTAGGAGGTACAGAAGCCTGAAGGCACACACTCAGCGATTCAGGAACAGCTTCTTCCCCTCTGCCATCTGATTCCTAAATGGACATTGAATCCTTGAACACTACCTCAGTTTTTTAATATATAGTATTTCTGTTTTTTGCACAATTTTGATCTTTTCAATATCCATATACTGTAAATTATTTATTATATTTATTTTTTCTTCTATATAATGTGTTGCATTGAACTGCTGCTGCTAAGTTAACAAATTTCATGACATATGCTGGTGATAATAAACCTGATTCTATATATCTATAATAATTGGATACAATTAAATAACAGATAAATTGAATAAGTACTTTGCATCAGTCTTCACTGCAAGACACCAGTAGTATGGTGAAGATTCCAGGTGTTGGGGCATGAAGTGTGTGAAGTTACCATAACTAGGGAGAAGCTTCATTGGGAAACTGAAAGGTCTGAAGGAAGATAAGTCATCTGGACCGGATGGTATACACCCCAGAGTTCTGAAATATGGCTGACAAGGTTGTGGAGGCGTTAGTAATGATCATTCAAGAATCACTATACAGTATTCTAGAATACTGCTGGAAGACTGGAAAATTGCAAATGTCACTCCAGTCTCTAAGAGGGAGAGGGGCAGAAGAAAGGAAACTATAGGCCAGTTAATCTGACCTCAGTGGCTATGAAGATATTGGAGTCGATTATTAAGGATGAGCTCTCAGGGTACGAGAAGGCACGTGATAAAATAGGCTGTAGTCAGCGTGGTTTCCTCAAGGAAAAATCTTGCCTGACAAATTTGTTGGAATTCTTTGAAGAAATAACAAGCAGGATAGACAAAGGAGAATTAGTTGATGTTGCTTGGATTTTGAAAAGGCCTTTACAAGGTGCCACGCGAGGCTGATTAACAAGCTACGAGCCCATGGTATTACAGGAAAGATTCTAGCAAGGATAAAGCAGTGGCTGATTGACAGGAGGCAAAGAGTGGGAATAAAGAAAGCCTTTTCTGGGCTGGCTGCCAGTGACTAGTGGTGTTCCACTGGGGACTGTTGGGACTGATTCTTTTTACATTATATGTGAAACCCCCCCCCCCCGTTTCCTTGGCTGCGTAAGTCTCGGGAAGACAACCTCCGGCCCCACCAAACTTTGGAGAATGAGACTCACTTGATCCCACCCCAAACCTCAGTTTGTGTGGATGCTGGGTCATTTCCTACCCTGTTACAAATTAATGCCACAAAATAACAGACAGTACACTGCAAACGATTAAAGGAATTATATTTATGAATCTTAACTGAAGGGTTAGTAAAGAATAACAATAAAGGGCCCATTCTAATTAAACAGTCAAATGTGCACAAGTTGGAGCTCATCTTGAACTTCTCTGTCACTCACACACTGGGCCCTCGGTCAATGTGAAAGCACACACCACCTTCCAAACATCGCTCACAATCCATCTCGAACAAACAGGTCTCCCACCGGATCGTATGTTACGACTGGTTCTCCCCAGCTTCTTCTCTCCTCTTCTCCTCTCAAACAAAAGCTCAACCAACCTTATCGTCCCTCACCAAGAAAACCTCCCACTAATTAGATGGCACACATTCCACATTATCCCTTATCTTCCACAATAACCCAAACAGGCTGAAAGCAGAACAAACCGCTCTTACAGAGCTGCACAAAATGTAGTACATACAGGATAACAATAAAAAAAATGAACCAGGGGATTACATATGCTAATAATTTGGATGATGTAATTGATAGCTTTGTTGCAAAGCTTGCAGATGAAATGAAGATATGTGGAGGGACAAGTAGTTTACAGGAAGCAGAGAGGCTACAGAAGGACCTAGACAGATTAGGAGAATGGACAAAGAAGAGGCAGATGGAATAGTGTCAGGAAGTGTATGGTCATGAACTTTGGTTGAAGAAATGAGTGTTGTCTATTTTCTAAATGGAGGGAAAATACAAAAAATTGTGATGCAAAGGGACTTAGCAGTCCTTGTGCAGGATTCTCTTAAGATTAATTTGCAGATTGAGTCTGTGGTGAGGAAGGCAAATGCAATGTTAGCATTCATTTCAAGAGGACTAGAATATAAAAGCAAAGATGTAATGTTGAAAATTTATAATGCACTGGTGAGACCTCACTTGGGGTATTGTGAGCAGGTTTGGGCCCTCATCTTAGATGTGCTGAAACGAGAGAGGGTGCAAAGGAAGTTCACAGAAACGATTCCAGGATTGAATGGCTTGTCACATGAAGAGTGTTTTCTGAAGAATGAGGGGTGACCTCATTGAAACCAATCAAGTAGTGAAAAGCCTTAATGGAGTGGATGTGGAGAGGATGCTTCCTGTGGTGGGAGAGTCTAAGACCAGAGGACTCGGCCTCAGAGTAGAGCAGCATCCTTTTTAAAACAGAGTTGGGCAGGAATTTTTTTAGCCAGAAAGGTGAATCTGTGGAATTCTTTGCCACAGGTAGCTGTGGAGGTCAGTTCTTTATATATATTTAAAGCAAAATTTGATGGATTCTTGATTGGGATACAGGACAGGATACAGGGGTGGGGAGAAGACAGGTGACTGGGGCTGAGAGGAAAAATGGATCAATGGGCCAGATGGCCTAATTCTGCTCCTATATTTTATGGTCCAATAATTCTTCTAAACTTGACTGCACATCACAGGCAAAATCATCTTTCATCAAGATCAGAATGGATGCAACTACTGATAGTGCTGGATTTGTATCTTAAACAGTAGATGGCAGTCTTGAATAAAAATGATGGTTCCTGGTCTCTTCGTTGATTTAATTTCAGAATGTAAGAAACAAGGATAAAAAATGTAGTAAAAATTCTTACATCTTCCTCTACGATCACTGATAATTTTCCAGCTATAAGCTCTGAATACTGTTTTCCTTCCTTCATTCACCATTTTAAGGCCTCTGCAAACCTACTCTTTGAATGAAAGAAAGCATATACAGGTGATCTTGAAAACAGCACCATGTTTGGGAGAGTGTGGTTAAAAATAATTAAATAGGTACATCAAAAGAAGGGAAGGACATGCAGATTCTGAAAAAGTTAAAGAAGCCTGTAAAGGAGTTGGAGACACTTCGGAAAACAGAGCAGTACGAGTGTCTGGGCCAGCAGATGTTTTGTTCTGACACTTCCACAGGGCTTCTGTGTGCCCTGCTGCATGGACCCGGGGGTCTTAATATGATCCTAAATGCTCCAGTGATCACTATGAGTGAATAAGGATATTGGCTTTCTTCAAGGAGGCTTTGGCCACATTCTTGAATCTTTTCCTCTGTGGTAATTAATTCCTCCTACATCAGAGCTTACATTGCAGTGGGTCCAGAATAACATCAAGGCACCTTTGCCAGATATGTCCATTTGTATGAAACTGCTCCTTATTAGTCAAGCATTGATACACTGTAAATGAAGTAGGGTTAAGCAGTGTGTTCATACGAGTACCTTCTCTTAAGTACCACTGGTCTCAGTTATTGCATGCATACACCAGCATAACAAATTCTGCTCTATAAAATTCTCATATGGAACGCTCAATGTCTAAAAGATTGTTTTAGCTGCAGTGGCAATACTACTGACGTAGAATGATTCCTGTATGTTTCTAAGTGAAAATGTTATATTTTAACCAAAAATATGCTGTTGTCATCAAGAACGGTAAACTTAGAAAGGATGATGAATACATTAACTGCATTTCAGGTCAGTTTATTACACATGGGGGAAGGAAAATTAGCCAGAAATATGAAAACCTAAATTTTCTGTAGTTTAAGTTAATAATTGAATGTTGAGTGTAGAAAGTGAGGCTGGGAATAAATATTGAAATATGGGAACATGACTACCAAAAAAAAGGCATCTTGCATCTGTAAAATGCATACTGTAAGCATTATCTCAGCTATACTGATTATTTGGGAATTGGAAGTGTGGTGAACTACATATACCTGTCTGGACATGCCCCCCCCCCCCCCCCCACTGACTGCTCCTGTGACTCCTCCCACAGACCCCGGTATAAAGGCGATTGAGGTCTGAGCCCAGCCCTCAGTCTCCAGGATGTAGCATGGTGGTCAATTGCTGCTTGTTCTTTCTTCCAGTCAATAAAAGCCGATATCTCGCCTCATGTCTCAGAGTTATTGATGGTGCATCAGGAAGGGAGTTGGGAAATTACATTGACATGGGTAGTAATACCAAGCAAGTTGTTAGAGCTGTGGGCTGATATTGCCAGGATTGGATGGATTTGTCTTCAGCTCTTCAAAGGCACAACTGATTATTAGTGTAGAAGAAAAACAAGTGGAAAGCAATAAATAAAGATGTTGGTCATTCCCTCAGTAGTAAACTGCAAATGCTGGAAATCCAAAACAAAAATCAAAAGGAACTCTGCAGGCCGGGAAATATCAGAAGGGACAGAAGGATAGATTAATGCCTTGTTTCAAGGACAAGTGTGCTGTATCTTATGGGGGGGGGGTGGAGGGAGGAGGAACAGAAGAAGAGATGGAAAGAACAAAGAGAATGTCTGCAATAGCATGTAGATTAAAATTCAAGGTAAACATAGCATTAAAAAGGTAGAAATTAATTGAAACAAAGGTATAGATGTAACTAGTGTGAAGACGACTTTTTCTCATTTAAAAACTGCTTAACTGCACATTAATTTAGACTAGATATTCTATAACAGAATTTAAAGTGTTTATAGACCCAAAAGCTCTTAAAATGGACATGCCTTAACTGATTTTAACCCATGGTTTACATTTCAAACATGAAGAAAACAGGAAGGATTCAAAATACTCAGCAAATAAGGCAGCATTCACTGAAACAGAACAACCATTTCAGATCAATAATCCCTTTCCACTGGCCTGAAATGTTAACCTTTTATCAACTGACGTTGCCCAATTTTGTACAGATTTTATTTTGTATTTCTAGCATCTATAGCTTTTAAGAATCAAGTACAAATGCAAAGATGTAATCAATACACTCCCCAAATATTTGCTTACAGTTATGAATTATCAAACAGTGTTTCTGGATTGTTTGCACAATTTATTTAATTTTGCAGTAAATATAACTTGTATTTACAAGGAAACATATTTACCAAATACATTTTACATCATGTTGTACAGTCCTTAAAAATGTTTATTTTCATATATTATTTAACATGCTATTTGACTGAAAAAACAGTCACTGTACACACAACACACATTCCATCAGTAACGAAGGTGCATTGATGAATAGCTTTATTCATATTAAAAAAGGATGCTTATGATTTCTGGAATTGTTAGTGTATTGCTTTGAATAGATACCCGGATGAAAATTGCAGATTTTACGCATATTATAAGTTAGCCAGAAATTGACCTCTAAATGCTGAGAGATTTTGAAGTAAGGATCGAGACTTTATTTCTCCAATCCCATGATAGGTCCTGTCTTGTGGAGATGTTTCCTGAAGGCATGATATCAATTTGCCATTGCACTCCTTGGTGACTGTTCTACAGCATGCATCATATCCAGCAGAAGGTGATCAGATGACCACAGTGACTTCGTCAACAGATTCATAACAACAACCACCACCAAGCTAATTAGTTCTACTGGCATGTCTTTCTGGGCCACTCTGGTCAAAATTTTCAATCATGCAGAAAGGCTAAAAAGCAGCATTATACCAGAGCAATATCAAATACAGTATCCAGATAAAAGTAAGATGGTGTGATGATTAGGAAAGCAAGCTGAAATTCAAAGCAGTTTGTTGTAATTGGTTCTGTTACTTTATCAAGTCTTGAGAACAAATAAAATTAAATGTCCTTTTGGCTGGTTATCTGGTTGGCTTCAGCAGTGCTATCTAATAAACACATTGCTGTACACTTTAATTCCACCTCATGAATATGAATTAAAAGTCAGACAAACAGCAGCCTTTTTAAAAAAAAAGCATGTTGTGAGTATTAGCAATGATTCCATAAAGGTACAGAAACTATAAATAATCTCTGAAACAAGAGTTAAATAGCTGCCTATTTTTTTCCATTGTTATACATTAAGTTTAAAATGTAACAGCTTTAAAAGGTGAAGTTTTCTTTAGAATGTGAAACAGTCAGCAGCAGTCTGCCTTTAATCTGTACTTTGCTGCTAATTTGTTTGTCAGAATTTCAGAAATATGAAAGGAGCATATGATGCTTAAGAGTTGGAAATGCTAAAATGCTTATTTTAGTGTTACAAAATAATCTAAATGGACTGTTTAACATAATATAAACCCTAATGTCCTTGAATTATGTTAGTACAAAACTCAGTGCTGATGTCCAAACCATTGTGGTTTGGTTGCTGCCCTTCCATTGGCCTTTGCTTGTTTACTGGATTCAGGTAATGGAAAGATGAGATTATGAGAATAATTGGCTTTCAATATTCTACCTAGACATTCACTATCTGTGTATGGTCCAAATATACAGTGATGAAAAATAATCTCTACAAGAGAACAGTTAATATTAAACATGGCTGTTGTATGCAAACCTCACTTTATTCAAAACTCTTCATTTTAATTATTTGAATTATTAAAGATATGGTATAAAGAAATTGAAACTTAAATGATTAAGCAATCAAAAAATGCTGAATATTGCATGCTTAATCATTTATAAAATTACCTGGTAGTGCCAATTGAGCTTTTCAGATGTTAGATCTTTGTATATAGATTATTCCTCAGATTGTCAATACACCCAATACAAAATATTTTAGCTCCAGAATGAACATTTTAAAACATACTGTATAGTTATTGGACTCTGACAACCATCATTTATGCCTTTGATACTGCTCTGGTTCAAAGCGACTCAAGTTTATTCTATTCAGTAAGGTGCAACAGAATCAGGAATATAAAACAATCATTTGATCTGTCCTAAAGCAATGTCAGCTCCGATGCTTTGTTTTATATTGTGATAGGCTTCATGCACCATCACAGCAGTGCACGTGGCAAGGTCAATAATTCAAAAATTGCACTTGAAGTAAAATCCACTTAATCTGTTGCTGTGCTAATTTTGAGTGTGGGCTGAAAACACTCACTAGGTTAGCACGTAATAAAGTCCCAGAATTTAAATGTCAGTAGTACATGTTTCATTTGCAAGGAAACAGAACTATTAGTGATCTAGTCTTCTGGAGATAGTGGCAAGAAAACAAAAACTGAGAAAAGAATGGAATTTAATTCTAATTAAAATAATAGATTTCCAGTGGTCTACATTCCAAACTGACTCAGTCTCTTGACATATCAATGTGGAAGTATTTCAAGTACTGAATTCAAGTATCTCTTCTCTACCTAATCAGCTTTTATAGCTGGTTAACAGCAAGAATGAAAATTGAGTTTGCCACCAGCTCAAAAATTAAAGGACTAGTCTCCAAATTCAAGAATTCATAGAAGGCTATAAAGCACATCAACTGTGTGACAACTATCTTGCCTCAATGTGAAAAGAGTTTTACCATGAAAATGTTAAACATGACCTCTATAAACTCCAGTTCTTTTGTATCCTTCATGGTGAATATGTGTCATGTTTGTAGTTGTTCAGAATGAGTTGGGCACCCCCTCGAAATATTGCATTCAGTTGGTTTAGGAATTAACAATAGCTCATGCAGTGTGACTGCTGACAACTTTGTTTAATGACTACGTCAGCCAGTTTGTTGCTTCTTGTACTTCTCTCAGGATCTGGTGGAGCGCGAGTACATAGACTGAATTCTCCTTGAAGGAGTGTTGTTCAGAAGGTCCATACTTTTTCTGCTTGAATTAATGACATCAGCAACAAATTTTGTGCATTCAGCACAAGTATCTTTGAAGCTACAGCCATGTGCATAAAGGTGTGGGAAATCCTGTTCTACTGACCGGTTACTGATATTCCTCAAGGACCTGTAATAAAAGCATTCAAAGGGTTTTTGAGTACTGAACATGAGGATATTCCATTGGTAGTATTTAGACATGGATAATTTTTTTTACTGGTATTAAAAATTCAGAAATGCAAGAGAACACACATTTGTCAAAGTTTGAACCATGTGCAATCACCAAGATTTCCTGCAGTAAATTATCACACAATGCTTACACATTTTCCACCGTATATACAAATGTTAGAACCACAGAACATTACAGCACAGAAAGAGGCCTTTTGGCCCTTCTTGGCTGTGCTGAACCATTTTTCTGCCTAGTCCCATTGACCTGCACCTAGGCCATATCCCTCCAAACTCCTCTCATCCATAACCTGTCCAAGTTTTTCTTAAATGTCAAAAGTGAGCCCGCATTCACCACTTCATCTCGCAACTCGTTCCACACTCCCACTACTCTCTGCATGAAGGAGCCCCCCCAATGTTCCCTTTAAACTTTCCCCCTTCACCCTTAACCCATGACCTCTGTTTTTTTTTCTCCCCTAGCCTTAGTGGAAAAAGCCTGCTTGCATTCACTCTATCTACACCCATCATAATTTTATACACCTCTATCAAATCACCCCTCATTCTCCTATGCTCCAGGGAATAAAGTCCTAACCTATTCAACCTTTCTCTGTAACTCAGTTTCTCAAGTCCCAGCAACATCCTTGTAAACCTTCTCTGCACTCCTTCAAACTTATTAATATCCTTCCTGTAATTAGGTGACCAAAACTGCACACAATACTCCAAATTCAGTCTCACCATTGTCTTGTACAACCTCACCATTACATTCCAACTCTTGTACTCAATACTTTGATTTATAAAGGCCAATGTACCAAAAGCTCTCTTTACGACCCTATCTACTTGTGAAGCCACTTTTAGGGAATTATGTATCTATACTCCCAGATCCCTCTGTTCTACTGCACTCCTCAGTGCCCTACCATTTATCTTGTATGTTCTACCTTGGTTTGACCTTCTGAAGTGCAATACCTCACACTTGTCTGCATTAAATTCCATCTGCCATTTTTTTTAGCCCCTTTCAAATGGTCCAAATCCCTCTGCAAGCTTTGAAAACCTTCCTCACTGTCCACTATACCGCCAATCTTTGTATCATCAGCAAATTTGCTGATCCAATTTGCCACATTATCATCCAGATCATGACAAAAAACAATGGACCCAGCACTGATCCCTGTGGCACACCACTAGTCACAGGCCTCCACTCAGAGTAGCAATCCTCCACTACCACTCTCTGGCTTCTCCCATTGAGCCAATGTCTAATCCAATTTACCACCTCTCCATGTTTACTCAGTGACTGAATCTTCCCAACTAACTTCCCATGCTGGACCTTGTCAAAGGCCTTACTGAAGTCCATGTATACAACATCCATTGCCTTCCCTTTATCCACTTTCCTGATAACTTCCTTGAAAAACTCTATTAGACTGGTTAAACATGACCTACCACACAAAAAGCCCTGCTGACTTTTTCTAATAAGTCCCTGTGTATCCAACTACTTGTAGATCCTATCTCTTAGTATTCCTTCCAATAATTTACCTACTACCAATGTCAAACTTACCGGCCTGTAATTTCCCTGCTTATTTTTTGAGCCTTTTTTTAAAACAACGGAACTACACGAGCTATCCTCCGGCACCTGACCAGTGGATATCAACTTTTTAAATATTTCTGCCATGGCCCCTGAAATTTCAACACTAGTCTCCTTTAAGGTCCGAGGGAATACCCTGTCAGGTCCTGGGGATTTATCTACTCTGATTTGCCTCAAGACATCAAGCACCTCCTCCTCTTTAATCTGTATAAATTCCATGACCTCCCTACTTGTTTACCTTGTTTCCATAGACTCCATTCCAGTTTCCTGAAGAAATACAGATGCAAAAAACCCATTTAATATCTCTCCCATTTCTTTTGGTTCCATACATAGCCGACCACTTTGATCTTCAAGAGGACCAATTATATCCCTTATTATTCTTTTGCTCTTAACATACCTGTAGAAACTCATAGGATTATCCTTCACCCTGACTGCCAAAGCAACCTCATGTCTTCTTTTAGCCCTCCTGATTTCTTTCTTAAGTATTTTCTTACTCTTTTTATACTCCTCAAACATCTTATTTGCTCCCTGTCGCCTATACATGTTATACATCTCTCTCTTCTTCTTTATCAGAGTTCCAATATCCCTTGAGAACCAAGGTTCCTTATTCTTATTCATTTTGCCTTTAACTCTGACAGGAACATACAAACTCTGCACTCAAAATTTTTCCTTTGAAGGCCTCCCACTGAATCACATCCTTGCCAGAGAACAACCTGTCCCAATCTACGTTTTTTTAGATTCTTTCTCATTTCTTCAAAATTGGCCTTCTTCCAGTTTAGGACGTCAACCTGAGGACCAGATCTATCTTTATCCGTGATCAAGTTGAAACTAATTGCGTTATGATCACTGGAACGAAAGTGTTCCCCTACACACACTTTCATCACCTACCCTAACTCATTTCCTAATAGGAGATCTAATATTGCATCCTCCCTAGTTGGTACATCTGTATATTGATTTAGAAAACTTTCCTGAACACATTTTACAAACTAACCCATCTAGACCTTCAACAGTATGGGAGTCCCAATCAATGTGTGGAAAATTAAAATCCCCTACAATCACAACTTTCTGTCTCCTGCAGTTGTCTGTCATCTCTCTGCAGATTTGCTCCTCCAATTCTCGCTGACTATTGGGTGGTCTATAATACAACCCTATTAATGTGGTCATACCTTTCCTGTTTCTCAGCTCCACCCATATGGCCTCAGTAGACAAGCCCTCTAATCTGTCCTGCTGAAGCACTGCTGTAATATTTTCCCTGACTAGCAAAGCCACCCCCCCCCACCCTTCATCCCTCTGCGTCTATCACGTCTGAAACTTCGGAATCCTGGAACATTGAGCTGCCAGTCCTGCCCCTCCTGTAGCCAAGTTTCAGTAATGGCTATGATGTCATAATTCCATGTGTCAATCCAGGCCCTCAGCTCTTCTGCCTTTCCCACAATACTCCTCGCATTGAAATGTATACACCTCAGAAGATTATTACCACCACACACAACCTTACTATTTGTGACTTTGCATGAACTGCTAACATCATTTATTTTTACCCCCGTTCCACTACCTACTCTGACACGCTGGTTCCCATCCTCCTGCAAATCTAGTTTAAACCCTCCCCAATAACACTAGCAATCCTCACTGCAAGTATATTGGTCCCCTTGTAGTTCAGGTTTAACCCGTCTCCCTTGTACAGGTCCCACCTGCCCCAGAAGAGGTACCAATGATCTAGAAATCTGAAACCCTGCCCCCTACACCAGTTTCTCAGCCACGTGTTCATCTGCCAGAGCATCTTACTCTTACCCTCACTGGCACGTGGCACAGGCAGCAATCCAGGGATCACGACACTCGAGGTCCTGTTTTTGAACTTCCTACCAAGCTCTCTGATACACCATCAATAACTCACTCTGAGACGTAAAGGCGAGATATCGGCTTTTATTGACTGGAAGAAGGAACAAGCAGTGAGTGACCACCATACTGCATCCTGGAGACTGAGAGGCCGGGCTCAGGCCTCGATCGCCTTTATACAGGGGTCTGTGGGAGGAGCCACAGGAGCAGTCAGCAGGGGGCGTGTCCAGACAGGTATATGTAGTTCACCACACTCTCTGTACTCACTCTTCAGGACCTCCTGACTCTTTCTACCCATGTCATTGGTACCGATGTGTACCACGACACCACGATGTGTTCAGTTGGGTCTGTATACACAGGGAAATATCTAGTTCCTAAACCTGTACCGTCTCTGCTGGCATCTACTGATGACCCCAAAGACTTGTCTAAAATTACTTTTAAATGTTCCCCTCACTTTGTACTATTGTCACTTTGTTATTACTGATTTATTATTAT
Source organism: Hypanus sabinus (assembly GCF_030144855.1). Taxonomy (NCBI): domain Eukaryota; kingdom Metazoa; phylum Chordata; class Chondrichthyes; order Myliobatiformes; family Dasyatidae; genus Hypanus; species Hypanus sabinus. The sequence continues at coordinate 50,496,137 of NC_082722.1, forward strand.
TGGTTTATTATTGAAAAACTTTTGCATGCTGTCCATGCAGATCACTGCATTACAACAATGCTTTGTAGTACAAGGGAAAACAACAGAATGCAGAATAGTGTTACATGCTTTTGGGCTTTGGTATCTTCTGCCTAATGGGGTGGGGAGGGAGAGCGGCCTGGGTGGGCAGGGCCTTTGATTATGCCGGCTGCTTTACCAGGGCACCGAGAAGTATAGAGTCCACAACTCTGCAGTTTTTTGCAGTCTTGGACAGAGTGCTTGCTATACCACCTGGATAGGATGTCTTTTATGGCGCATCAATAAAAATGATGATAGTCAAAAGGAACATGCCAAGTTTCTTTAGCTTCCTGAGAGAGTAGAGGTGCTAGTGAGTTTCCTTAGCTGTGGTGTCTATGTGATTGGGCTGGGACAGGCTATTGGTGATGTTCACTCCCAAAAACCTGAAGCTTTCAACCCTTTTGATCTCAGTATCAGTGATGTGAACTCATTCTTTTCTCCTCCCACTCTTAGCTACCTATATGAACATTTATTCTAATGTTCCCAGCCTGTTGTGCACACCCCCCTCTTTGTCTCACCACTGCATTAGTGGGTTCAGTATTTCTCCAATTCTTTTTCCAAATGCTCCCACGGTTGTCCCTTACAACAAAAGCAAGCATTGGATTAGCTTTGTGGACTCTTTCTAAGCAGCCTAGTTGTATTATTCGAAGATTCCCTGTTTTAGCACCCCCTACTGATGAATGACATTTGGTATCAATATGAAGACCAGCTATACAATTCCTTTCATCTGTTGGTGGTTATTAACTTCTGTATCCTCTCACTCTTCAAGGCGAGGTACAATTTCCATATCTTGCGTCTTCCAACAAAGCAAGTAGAAACATAGAAAACCTACAGCACAATACAGGCCCTTCAGCCCACAAAGTTGTGCTGAACATGTCCCTACCTTAGAAATTACCAGGCTTACCCATAGCCCTCTATTTTATAGAAACATATGTGTTCCCAAGTTGGGAACCCCTGACTTACAGCCAGCTGCATCAATGCTGGCAATTGATCCAAATACATGAAAATATTTGTTGTAGTAGTTGTGTTATTCTCATTAAGTTGCCAAATGCCAGTTCAGTTAAAGGAAAACGTCAACATCGAACATTGTGCAATTCAGTATACTTACTGAGATTGGAAGAGTGCTTTTGCCTGGGCAGATTTTGTCTGACTGACTCCTTGAGTATTCTCAAAACCCAGAGTGTAGACTGGTATATGGGCAGGTTTCTTAGAAGGTATCTTAATCTGTAGAAAATGTATGGAATTATAGACTGCTTATGATACGGTCAGAAGCCATCCAGCTCATTATGTCAGCACATGTTTGAAGTGGAACAATCTCATTCTCCTACTCCTTCCTCATAGTTATGCAAATTAACCTGTCATGTCGCTTTTCATTTCAACAAATTCCAATTCACTGAAGTTCCAGATTAGTGCTATTACTTCAACTTTTTACTCACCACACATCCTGCCAGTCTATTCTGCACAAAAAGATTAAGAGTGTTTACAGGAGTACTTAAGCATTAATGGCAGCTATTTCCACCTATCTGTACTCTTAATCAGCAGTGATCCAGAACGTCCCCATTGAATTCCCTCAATCACATCCATCAGCTCAATAAACTGGCTCTATCATAAGAGTCAAACTGGATGCACTACAGGCTGTGGTACAACAAAGGGCCCTACTGAAAATCGTGGCAATTCTGGACAATGCTTCTGACCCTCTGCATGCCACCTTGGCTGAACAGAGGAGCACTTTTAGTAATAGACCAAGACAACTGTGCTGCTCCGAAGAGCACGATGAGGTCATTCTTACCCTTGGCCATCAAGCTTTATATTGAGTCATCCTACAGCTGGGGAGTTGATGAACCGCCCCCCCCCCCCATTAGACTGTTTGGGGTAACTTATTTTTTTTTATTCTTTCTACTTCTCTAATATTTATATCTGAGCACTTGTAATGCTACTGTGACACTAATTTCCTTTGGACTGAATAAAGTATATCTATCTATCTAGCTATCTATCATTTATCCCACTGACACGTAGCAGGTTCCTCAGTCCTGTGCAATTTGTCTGATTCTTGAATCCGTCAGTTGTCTATCTCTCCAATTAGCCTATTTTACCTGCAGTCCATCAACCTAACTGATATGACAGGCAATTACTATTCTCTACCAATGTACACGATTACTTTTCACATCAGATTAGTGAGGACAGAAATGCTGCTTAATCCAGTTCTGCCCATATCACTGGTGTCTGTACTTATTGTGCAAGTACTGAGAGTGAGCTGATAGCATCTTGGATACCTTTCAACAATATTGGGAATTCTGAGTTTATATATCGCCTAAGTATTGGCTCTAATGAAACCAAACCTTCTAAATCCAGGTTTATGAATCTGAGGACTAGAGGCACAACACCTATACAATTTGACTCCTGCATGACTGGTCCAAATAGAACATTTTCCATACATTTACTTTAATTAAGCTAGAATGCCATTCCTTTTCAGTGTAAACAACTTCAACCAAATGAAAGACAACAAATTGTTTTCTACCTTTGCTGAATACGTCCAATTAAACTAACTCTTTCACTGTGATATTTGCACTGGTAAGCATTTAGAACCTGGTCAAAACATCAATCCTACACCATGCAACAGCACTAAATAATTTAAAATCACTCTACTTCTCCCAAGCAAATACACTCTTGGGGGGGGGGGGGGGTCATTATGTTGAGGAACATTCAAACTCAGCTGCTTCTATCAGCTGCTCAGGCAAAATTGCCCTTTCATGGATGGGGTGATTTCCTGGACAGATACCACATTTTAAAAATGTAATGCACAACCAGTGAGTGAAGGATTTTGCTTATTTCAACCATCAGTAACATTTAAACTATAGTAACAACTTTGAGATATATTAAACCAATTTATGTGAAGTCTATTGCTGTTGACTCATTTTGGTCTAACATCCACTGCCACATGAATACGCAATACAATTAGGACCATTGTCACCTGTTCCACAATCACTGCTATTATGGGAAATGCTTGTTACGCTTTCTTCAGTTAGACAGCTCAGTGGTGATACTCAATTCTCTGCCAGTTTGGTTATAAATGAACAATTCCTGTACTCAATACACTGGCATTGTTTTTCATCTTACTAGTTTCTTTTGAATAATATGTTATAATATCTTAAACCAATCTGTAGATTTGGTAACCAGAAGCAATTTATCAGGTAAAAGGAGAAGTTAAACTTTGTTTATCATATTTGCGAGTTAAGATTCCAATCAACTGAAGCAGTTCTTACCTTCAAACTGCAGGAACCACAGACAGATCTAAGAGAAATAAAATACAAGTGATTGGACGGTAAGAAAAATATGTGCAGTGCTAGAAAATGAAATATTTAAACTAGTGTTCCATGACTACTAAAATCTTTGGATTTGTTTTTAATGTTTCTTTCAATAATTTTAACAAGTTTTATCTTTTTAATGCAAAAAAAGTTAATGTATTTTGTTCAAAATGCAGAAACATTAAACTGAAAGATTTTGTTAAATTGTAGTAACATGACAAATATTTGTAAATTTTGGTATTGAATACATTTGTCAAAATTAAACTCATTCAATCTACACTGAGGTAAAACAGCTAATAGTGTAAAATATGAACAAATAGCCCATATAACATTTTTAATACAGAAGTACATCAAATGGTATTAAATACACTTATTTTAAATATTGTGTATTTTGCAATTTGGAGAAATAGCTAGTATTTAGGTTTATTATTTGTACAGTGCACAAAGGTCCTCTCTGAAATACACCAGGAAGGGAGTTTAAATCCATCTGTTTCCCACAGCTTTATTTTGGAAAAGAAACACCATTTTGCGACATCTTTTGTCATCAATGAATCAGCTGATGAAGGGGTTAGACTGTAGGGAGAGATTGAGTCACCTGGGACTCAGGAAAATGGGAGGAGATCTTACAGAAACATGAAATTATGAGAGAGATAGATAAGCTAGAGGCAGGAAAGTTTTTCCACTGGTAGGTGAGATGAGAACTAGGGTACATAATATGATGTTATTATCTGCAATTTGAGAAGGATAAGGGCAGATCGGAGGTGGCAGTGTTGCAGTTGAACAGGGGAGACTATGGGGCCATGAGGGAGGAGCTGGCCAAAGTTAACTGGGCAGATATCCTAGCAGAAAAGACAGTGGAACAGCAATGGCAGGTATTCTTGGGAATAATGCACAAGGTGCAAAATCAGTTCATCCCCCAGAGAAGGAAGGATTCAAAGGGGGGGGAGGGGCCACAGTGGTGACAAAGGGAGTCAGAGATTGCATAGCATTAAAAAAAAAGTATGACAGAGCTAAGGTGAGTGTGAGGACAGATGATTGGGAAATTTTTAAGGAACAACAGAATTTAACTAAAAAGGCAATACGGGGAGAAAAAATGAGGTACGAAGGCAAGCTAGCCAGGAATATAGAGGAGGATAGCAAAAGCTTTTTTTTTGGTATGTGAAGAGAAAGAAGATAGTTAAGAACACTGTTGGGCCCTTGAAGAATGAATTGGGTGAAATTGTTATGGGAAACAGAGAAATGGCAGAAGAATTTAATAAGTACTTTAGATCTGTCTTCATTAGGGAAGACACAAGCAATCTCCCAGATGTATGGATGGGCCAAGGACATAGGGTAACAGAGGAAATGAAACAGATTGACATTAGGAAGGAAACAATGATGAGTAGACTGATGGGACTGAAGGCTGACAAATCCCCAGGTCCAGATGGTCTGCATCCTAGGGTACTAAAGGAGGTGGCCCTGGAAATTGCGGAAGCATTGGTAATAATTTTCCAATATTCCTTAGATTCAGGATCAGTTCCCGAGGATTGGAGAATGGCTAATGTTATCCCACCTTTTAAGAAAGGAGGGAGGGAGAAAACAGAACTATCATCCTGTCAGCCTAACATCAGTACTGGGGAAGATGCTAGAGTCCATTATTAAAGATGAAATAGTGGCATATCTAGATAGCAGTGATAGGATTGGGCCGAGCCAGCATGGATTTACCAAGGGCAAATCATGCTTGACTAATCTGTTGGGAGTTTTTCGAGGATGTAACCAGGAAGTTAGACAAGGGAGATCCAGTGGATGTAGTGTGCCTTGATTTTCAGAAGGCATTTGATAAGGTCCCACATAGGATAGACTTTACCATAGGGTAAAATCAGAGCTCATGGCATTGGGGGGGAAGACATTGACATGGATAGAAACCTGGTTGGTAGATAGAAAGCAAAGGGTAACGGTGAATGGGTGTTTCTCGGAATGGCAGGTGGTGACTAGTGGGGTGCTACAGGGCTCGGTATTGGGACCACAGCTGCTTACGATTTACATCAACGATTTAGATGAAGGCATTGAGAATAACATCAGCAAATTTGCTGATGATACTAAGCTGGGTGGCAGTGTGACATGTGATGAGGATGTTAGGAGAATTCAGGGTGACTTGGATAGGCTGGGTGAGTGGGCAGATACTTGGCAGATGACGCTTAATGTGAATAAGTGTGAGGTTATCCACTTTGGGAGTAAGAACAGGAAGGCAGATTATTATCTGAATGGTGTAGAGTTAGGTAAGGGAGAAATACAAAGAGATCTCGGAGTCCTTGTTCATCAGTCACTGAAGGTGAATGAGCAGGTGCAGCAGGCAGTGAAGAAGGCTAATGGAATGTTGGCCTTTATTACAAAGGGAATTGAGTACAAGAGCAAGGAAATCCTCTTGCATTTGTACAGAGCCCTGGTGAGACCACACCTGGAGTATTGTGTACAGTTTTGGTCTCCAGGGTTAAGGAAGGACATCCTGGCTGTAGAGGAAGTGCAGCGTAGATTCACGAGGTTAATTCCTGGGATGTCCGGACTGTCTTACGCAGAGAGGTTAGAGAGACTGGGCTTGTACACGCTGGAATTAAGGAGATTGAGAGGGGATCTGATTGCAACATATAAGATTATTAAGGGATTGGACAAGATAGAGGCAGGAAATATGTTCCAGATGCTGGGAGAGTCCAGTACCAGAGGGCATGGTTTGAGAATAAGAGGTCGGTCATTTAGGACAGAGTTAAGGAAAAACTTCTTCTCCCAGAGAGTTGTGGGGGTCTGGAATGCACTGCCTCGGAAGGCAGAGGAGGCCAATTCTCTGGATGGTTTCAAGAAGGAGCTAGATAGGTAATCTTATGGATAGGGGGATCAAGGGATATGGGGACAAGGCAGGAACCAGGTATTGATAATAGATGATCAGCCATGATCTCAGAATGGCGGTGCAGGCTCAAAGGGCCGAATGGTCTACTTCTGCACCTATTGTCTAATACTGACAGCTCCCTTCGATATTTTGATGAAAATACTATTCAGGACACTCACAGTAAAAGATTCCAGAGTAAAACAGTTATTGCCAGTTGGTTACCTTTTACAAAAGAGACATGTTGAAGGCCACGATAACATAGGGAACTTAGTTCTACAGCAGCAGCATACCTGTAGGGCAAAGGCAGAATATCACAAACCCCCAAACCAAAATCACCATATACAATGCACATTGGAAATACAATGGAATACTTTGCATGGATGGATGAGTACATGAGGGCATATTTTCCTCTGTATATAACTGTTATATCTGTTCTGATGCACAAAGGTTAATGCTGCCTTTGGTTTTACATGGTAAGCAAAGTCACATGCCCCTTTATTTGCCAGATGCTGCAGGAGTTATGCTTTGAGAGTTAAACAAGCGGAGAACTCGAGCAAAACAGGAACAATGAAAATACAGGTTTCTAGTAACAATTCTAAATTAGTAAAATCCGCACTATTTCCACTTCCTGTAACAATTTATTAGTTCAGTTTCGATAAATGCAGGGAAGTTCTTTATCAAAATTACAGATTACAATATGTGAACGAGATTGTCGTCAATTTTTAGTTTCTGGATATTGGTCCAGTACATGTGATAGCGGAGTTCATGCAGGACTTGGAGCTTCAGGATGTACCTGAATGCTCCCAGCAGCACATGTTCAGGATGTGTGGTTACGCATAGGATTGAACACTCTGATTTATACCTTCGGGATCTGTGGGGATGCTCCTAGATTCACACCCTCAGGGAGTGCTGGTTGGCTCCAGGATTGATGTGTACTGCTCACTGGCTACAGCAAAGCTGAATTTGTAAAGCTGCACAGAGAGCCGCCTGGCATCTTCTAAAGCCTGCGTAATAACTGGTGATGAATGACTGCTTAGGGACATTGTTTTAGCAGAAAGTAGTAACAGATAGCAGCCAGTAGGAACTGAATGATGATCACTGAGTGAACATGAAAGATACAAACCTTCCCCTTTATCAGGCTGTTGTAGAGATCTTTGTTTTGCAGAAACTTTTCCATTTCAGCTTTAACCAAGACTTTTCGAACATTAATTATTTCTTCTACAGTCAGTGCCAGACTTTCTACAGGGTGACTGAACTCCTCCTGCAGAGAAACAAATTCCATTCTGAGTCTCCCAGCCATAATCTGTCTGGATGTTACAAGCACTAAATTCCTAGAAAGAGCAACTCCCAACATTGATTGCACAGTTAATAGAGGGTTTGATTGCTACGGGGGGAGGGGGGAAGCAGTGCCCACATCGTGCACACATTTCCATGTGAACCCATGTGTTTCCACCGAGTGTTATTTACTTTTTTCATAAATTCATTCTCAGGATTTTATTCTGCATCTCAGAATTTTGGGTAGTGATTTGTGAATTCTGTAAGAGTGAACCTTCATTACCTAAACAGCTGTAACTTAGGGGAGGGTCGCCTGTATCTTATATGTGACTCACCAATTCCCATGCTGTTTAAATTGCTTTTTTCTAAAACAAAAGTACAGAAGTAATGCGGCAGATCTTGCATGACATCCTGCTGTCTGAAATGGTCAGCCATGGTCAATGATCACCTGCATTTACCTGAGCTGGATCCCGAGGTTCAATGTCACCATCTGTCTGATTTGGGTGCAGAAGAGTGACCCCAATTGTGACCAAGCCTAAGGTAGTACAGGGCTAAAATCTTGCCTCCAGAAGCCCATGATAAACAGACTAAAGTCTGCTAGTGATGGAGATTTGCCAGCTGTCAAACACTGCCATGGATTCTAGTTTGTAAATGCCCTTGACATTGAGAGATGTTTAAAAATTAAAATAAAAACGGCAGAACTTTATTTCCCTTTGCCTGCACATCTGCAGTCCTCTCATGGTTTCAGATCTGGAAGGTGCAGAATCTGAGAGGTAATTCCCAAAAGCAAAAGCAATATTGGAGAACCCCTGCAAGTTTTCTGAATCCATCGGTTCCATTTGAAGATATGCTCCCCATTGAAACCACTAACCACAGGCAAAACAGGTGGGGAGAGGGCAAGGAAGCAAACAGGACTAGAGCCCCTAAAGATATCAACAGTGATGGGAAAGGTTAGGATTAAGCAGCAAAGAACATATCTAGAGGAGGAATGCAAATTATTCCTTTAATATCAGAGATGGACGGTCTGCAACTAACTTCCTCAATGTCATCATTTCAGGGGATCTGTCCTGGGCCCAGGACACAAGTACAATTATGAAGAAAGCACAGCAGCGTCTCTACTTCATTAGAAATTTGAAGATTTGGCATGACATCTAAAACGTTGACAAACCTCTATAGATATGTGGTGGAGAGTATATTGACTGGCTGTATCACAGCCTGGTATGGAAACACCAATGCATTGGATGGAAAATCCTAGAAAAATTAGTGGATATGGCCCAGTCCATCACGGGTAAAGTCCTCTCCACCATTGATAACATCTACAAGGAGCATTGTTGCAGGAAAGCAGCATCCATCATCAGGGACCCCCCCCACCACCACCCACCAAGGACCTGCTTTCTTCTCGCTGCTGCCATCAAAAAGCTACAAGAGCCTCAGGATTCACACCACCAGGTTCAGAAACAGTTATTACCCCTCAACCATCAGGCTCCTGAACTAAAGGGGTAACTTCACTCGCCCCATCACTGAAATGTTACCACAACCTATGGACTCACTTTCAAATACTCTTCATCTCATGTTCTTGATATTTATTGCTTATTTATTATTACTTTCATTCATTTTGTATTTGCACAATTGGTTGTCTTTTGCACACTGGCTGTCCATCCTGTTGGTGTGATCTGTCATTGATTCTCTTACGGTTATTAGATTTAGGAGTATGACTGCAAGAACATGAATAACAGGGTTCCATATGGTGACATAAATGTACTTTGATAATAAATTTACTTTGAACTTTGAAAACAGAAAATGCTGGAAGCACTCAACAGTTTATGCAGTATCTATGGCAACATTTCAAGTCAATGACACTTACAAGTTCTGATTAAGGTCATTACCCCAAGACTATGCTTCGTTTTTATTTTCACAGAAGAGCAGACACCAGCCTGAAATGCTGCCACTCATTCTCTCTCAGGAAAGTGGCTCCAAAAGTGGAGTAGAAGCAGAGTGTTTCAGTTTGGGGGGAATTAGCAACAATACTGGAGGGGAACAGTACAGCAACTGAAGGGGTTAACCTATGAGGAGAGATTGAGTCACCTGGGACTATACTCTTTGGAGTTCAAAAGAATGAAAGGGGATCTTATAGAAACAAAAAATTTGAAAGGGATAGATAAGATAGAAGTAGGAAAGTTGTTTCCATTGGTAGGGGAGACTAGAACTAGGGGACATTGCCTCAAGATTCAGGGGAGAAGATTTAGGACTGAGATGAGGAGAAACTGTTTTTCCCAGAGAGTGGTGAATCTGTGGAATTCTCTGCCCAGGGATGCAGTTGAGGCTTCTTCACTAAATATATTTAAGATACAGTCAGATAGGTTTTTACATAGTAGTAGAATTAAGAGTTATGGGGAAAAAGGCAGGCAGATGGAGCTGAGTTTACGGACAGATCAGCCATGATCTTATTGAATGGTGGGGCAGGTTTGATGGGCCAGATGGCCTACTCACAAGAACACAAATACACAAGAACATGGCAGATACAGTAAACATGTAGACTTATTCAGATTGACAGGAAAAGCAAAGGCAGGGTGTTATTAAAATGATGCAAGACTGGGAAATGGTGACGCGCAAAGAATCATGGGTTACTGAAAGCACCCAGGCAGATGCAGCAAGTAGTTCGGTGACAAATGGTACATTGTCCTTCATGACAAGGAGATCTCAGTACAGAAGGATGTCCTAATACAGTTATTCAGTGGCCTGGTAAGTCCACTTATGGAGTTTCAATCTCCTTCTCCAAGGCATGCACTTGTCATAAAGTGCAGTGAGAGTTCACCAGCGATTCCTGCGATGACAAGAGTTGCTGTTTGAGGAGAAATCAAGATGACCAAGTTTAGGACTCACTCAAAGAAGGATGAATAGGAATCAACACTACTGAAATTCTGACGGGGCTGGACAAAATGGGATGTGGGAAACTACATCCCATAAAATGGGATCTGGGAAATTATTGAAATTCTTACTGGTGGACAAAATAGACGTGGGGAACATATTTCACATGGGTGGGGTTTGAGAACTCAGGATCTCAACCTTTGAATTTGGGACTCAAGAGTGATAGGGGTGAAACATCTTTACTCTAAGGCTGGTGAACCTAAGGTCCATGTAACTGAATATCTTAAGGATGGACAGATGAATGCAAAGAAATGGCACAGAGAGAAGAGAAGAGGAATAAGTTGAGATGGATGATGTGCAATGATCATATTGAATGGCAGAGCAGGGTTAAGGGGATGAATGGCCTACCCTGCTCCTCCCAAATTTCATGTTCCATTAATAACCAGTAAGTACAGGAAAACCTATATGAATGTATTTCCCCCCTTATTTTATCAAGTTTTTGAAAATAAACATTTTACACTATTTAAGGGTGAAACTTAAAAGCTTATATACAAGTTTCAACAGGCACTTACCATCAGCGTGTGTTTGGAAAAATTTGAATGGTTCTCAGAAAAACCCCTTGAAGTACGCAGGATCCCTCCCCCTGCAGAAGAAGAACGAGTTCTATAAGCCTCCATAGACCATACTTCCTCATTATGATCTGCTGAAAGTATAAACAAACACCACCTTTGGGAATCCAATCCATTAGAAAGGAAGAACAAAGCCAATGTGCACACACAGCAGTTCCCTGAAATCCACTGATCCGTTCACACATGATCACATCCTCATAAGCAATTCCAGAGTCAGACGGTAACTCACCCTACAAGAGCAATATCCAAGTCTAAACATAGTTTCATTCTATACCCACAAAAGTTGCTGAATTTACTTGGGCAGCAATTAAACATGGAGACCCTGGTTAAATTTATCTTCCACGATCCAGGGAAATTAATGTTTTGGATAAGGAATGAGAAAGCTGAACATGCTCAAGCTGCCAGGCTCAGCCACATTTAACAAATGAAAGAGAATCTACTCAATACATAGTGTTTATATCAATGTTCATGTAATCAGAAGATGTTATGACCAATTTGGTTGTCACAGAGGATTTTAGGACAGATCAGTTGTCATACAAACACAAACAGAAAATATACTTTCTGGCCATGCAACTTTGTTTTTGAAAAAGCATTCAAAATTATAATTTGCTCATCTTTCATTAGCTGTTCCATTATTCTGATTGTAAGTGATAAACCCACAAATCTAATTTTCTACATTATAATTGTGATAATACTTCAAAAGTGTCTTAGATAGAATCAAAGTATAAAAGCAAGCTATCAGACCACTGTTTCCATGCCAACCATCAAGTACCTATCCTTATAATGAGCACTTGGTATTGGAGAGGTCCTACAGCATTGAAGGTTATACACCATCTTCAAATTAGCCGGTGACATTACTGTTTGTTGGACGAATCACAAGTGGCATTGATTCAGCTTACCAGAGCGAGATAGATTCCCGATATAACAACATCAACCTATCGCTCACTGTCAGCAAAACTAAAGAGCTAACTGTTGTGTCCTGGAAGGGAAGGGGGTTGCATACGTGCTGGTCTACATTGATGTATCAGTGGAGGAGTCAGCAGCTTTAAGTTTCTGGGTATTAACACATCGGGTGACTTGAGTCCTCGGCCTAGCAAACAAAAGAAAAGCATGCCAGTGTCTTTTACTTTTTCAGGAGGTTCAGCATGCTACCACACTAACAAACTTCTGCTGGTGCTGAAGGTACCCTGACTGGTTTCATTATGGTCTGGTACGGCAAATCGAATACGTGGATGGGGATGCATGAAGTGGAGTCAGCCCAGTATATCACAGGCACATCCCTGCTCACCATTGGTAATACCTACAGGAGGCACTGCCTCAAGAAAACAACATCTATGAAAGATCCCCACTTCCTGGGCAATGCCATCTTCTTGATGCTAACATTGGAAAGGAGGTACAGAAGCCTGAAGTACTTCACCATCAGTAGTAAGAACAGTAACTTCCCTTCAACCATTCAGCCCTTGAACTAACTGGCAAAATCCTAATCACTACAGTTTAGCAAAACTATGATTACTTTGATAACATTGCTCTAAAATAGACTTTTATTTTTGATCTAATTGTGTTCTTTCATGTATAATTGTGTACAATTGTGAATGCTGCTTACAAGATACAAGACCATGAGATATAGGAGTAGAATTAGGCCATTTGGCCATCAAGTCTACTCTACCATTTCATCATGGCTGATCCAATTTTCCTCTCAGCCCCAATCTTGTCTTCTCCCGTATCCCTTCATGCCTGACCAACTAAGGATCGATCAACGTGTATGTGTGTGTGCGCGTGCGCATATATATAAATAAAAATATAAAAAAGAACTTGGCGTCCACAGCTGCCTGTGGCAAAGAATGCTGCACTAGACAGTAGAATACTACAGCACATTATGGGCCTTTCAGCCCTTGATGTTGTGCCGACCCATATATTCCTTAAAAAAAACAAAGTACTAAATCCATACCACACCATAACCCTCTATTTCACTTCACTCTCAGATTCACCACTCTCTGTATAAAGAAATTCCTCTTCATCTCTGTTCTAAAAGGACATCCCTAGATTCTTAGGTTGTCCTCTATGGTCTTAAGACTCACCCTCTAGAGGGAACATCCTCTCCACATCCACTATCAAGGCCTTTCAGCATTCGATAGGTTTCAATGAGGTCACCTCTCATTCTTCTGAATTCCAGTGAATACAGACCCAGAGCCATCAAACATTCTTCTTATGACAAGCTATTTGATCCTAGAATCATTTTTTGTGAATTTTGAGCCCTCTCCAGTTTCAGCACATCCTTTTTAAGGCAAAGGGACTTTCTGTTACAAGGCAGGAAATTTACAAATATGGGATCCTAATTGTTGACATCAAAACCAGACAGTTGAAGTTAAAGAACTGTTCAATGACATTGGGAACCTTTGGTCAGTGTATTGGAGGGGTCATGGCTGTCACATGCCCATTACCTGGTCAAAAGACACTCCACCTGCCAATCAAGGTTTGACCCCCTCCTTGCCCATCAATGCACACCGAACCATTGGTCCCTTTAATTAGCCTTGTACTTAACCTCAGGCAACTGGCCTTTGTAATCAGTTTAACTTGGCTGGCACCAAGCCACTGGCTTCCCTGTGAATTACCTGGGCTGGACTCATCAGCCCTGCTGCACTATAAAGGAAGCCACGTGTGCTTGATCCGCTCTCTTTGTTGCTATCTCCGTGGGACCACCCTGCTGTTGGTGAGCCGTGCATTGAATAGGGTTGGGAGTGTGAGTATTGTTCCTGAGCAGAAGAGCCGTGCCTGCACAAAGTGGGGGGGGAGGGGGGGGTGCGAGTTGACTTTTCCCTGGGGCGGGGGGGGGGGGGGGTATGTGTGCGTGCACGCTTTGTTCCCACGCGATTTTCCCTCGTTTGTTATTAATTGTCTGGGTGTGTGTTATTGCCGATTCGACTACTGTAAACTGCACGTGTGTGTGTTGCTCCTGTTGCCATTTGCCCACGTTTGCCTTCTGTAAATAAAATCCTTTACTACCAAGGCTGCATGTCCAGAGTCCTTGTCCATGAGACCTATCGAATCTGTTTCCTCACTCACAACAGTCAGGAACCAAGTTTTTAAACAAGTATTACAAGTTTATCCATGTTAAAAAAAAGATTATAGAATCACTTCACCTTCTCACAGGCAATTTGTTTTTAATGAAAATGATTCAGTCTTTAACCAGTTCCATTTTACTGCCAGCAAAGTACTGATGTACTAAAATGTATCCAGTCTGGTCCATACATATTGTCTAATGATTATACAGCCTCAAGAGGAAAATGGAAAGATATTCCATTAACTCACCTTTATGCTGAGACACAGTTCTGGTTACGGATTCAGTCCCTGAATGTAACCTTGTGTGGGAACCCTCTGTTGAGAGATAGGCCGATTCCGAATGTGACAGGGCAAATTCAGCCTGTAACTGGAGGAGATCACGTTCTGAGAATGAGCGATCGCGTTTCAGAGGAACTGGGGAGCTGGAAACCCTTCGCATTTCTGCACTTGGTGAATCTTCTTCCTTATAAAGTAACACAATTGCATCTGAATATGCGCATCACTCACTTCTACACAAGAGCAGAGTGCAATTCCAGATGTGGAGATCATTACCCTCACACAACAAAGGAAACACAAACATATCAGATAAACATTATCACGTGTCAAATCTTAGTGGATTTATACAAGTTGTCTGCCACTGGCCACTTTTGCTCTCAAGTATTCCTGAACAGTCAGTGGACCTTCAGCTTTCTCACCATCATGGCCGTGCAAATTCAAAGTTGTAGAATTCAGTATTCAGTTTTTCCAGTTACAATGAAGCTCAATGCAATGCTGAAGTCATCTTTCACCTGGGCAGGCTGCAGATTTCTGGACTCAACATTGAATCCTACAATTTCAGGTAATTTGCCATCTCAATGTTTAACAGTTACCTATTTGCTATACTGGTTCAGCATGTTTGTTTTTCCCTGCCCCTCCTCCCCACTCCTTTCTGGGAGAAGAGGACACCCTCAGCCTGACTTGCTAGTCTTGTGCTCCCGCTTTGCATTTTCAAACTCCTCCCAAGTTCTCTCTCTACTTGCTCTCATTCAGTCACTGACTAAATAATCTTATTTACAGTTTATCCCATGGTCACCCCAATTGTACTAAATCAAAGACATTCCTCCCCATCCTGCACCTTATGAACTACTTTTGTCTCCTTCCAGTTGAGGAGTCTTCAACTAGAAATATCAACTCTGTTTCTCTTCCCGCAGATGTGGTCTGCCCCATTAAGAAATTGCAGCATTTTCTGTTATAATTTTATTTTTCCATCATGCTCAGACTTTTTTGGTTTCCAAACATTTAACATTGTCCTTCTAAACTAGGTTCAAATGCTCACTGATCAATAAAGTAGCAATTCCTAAAACAGGCTGATTTCCAACCAGTGTGCAAAGAAATAAAACAGAACTAATGTTGCTGAGAAAGCATGCTATCTAAAAGTTTTACATTACAATCTTCATTAAAAATTAATCAACATTTATGCTTGGCAGATGCATCTTAAACTAGCAAGTGAACAATGAAAAATGTTAACAAATGAAAGGGAGACAATTAATGATGGTACAGGTTTAACACTTCAGTGGATGTGTTATTCATCATATAATCTAGAGACATTCACAACTAATCCAGAGAACATGAAATCTAATCCTACTAAAGCAGGTTAAGAACTAGAGCCAGTTTAAAAATTATGGGAAGCTACAGTACTGTGCAAAAGCCTTATGCACATATATATAGCTAGGGTGCCTTAAGAATTTTGCATAGTACTGAAGTAATTTTAAGTATTGCTCTGTACTGCTGCAGCAGAACAAAAAACAAGTGTCATGACATGTGAGTGATAATAAACCTGATTACGACATGGGTCTCTTGTGGATTGAGTGGGAAGAGGGCAGGAAGAGGGGAATCATGGTTGGGGAAAAGGGGAGGGAGCAGAAAGCACCAGAGAGACATTCTGTAATGATCAATAAACCAATTGTTTGGTCTCAAAATTATGTCCCAGAGCTGGGTGTGACTGCACCTATGCCACCACCCTCCTGTAGTGCTCCACACTCACCTTTCCCAATTTGCTTTGCTCCCGCCAGATTAGCAAACTCACTCTCTGCTCCATGTTGACAAAAGTGTTAGGAAAAATCTTTGTTTCTGGGATTACACAGTAACTCACTTAACAAATGTGAATTTTATCTATTCAATAAAAGCACAAATGTGCTGATTTTGCCCATTTTGGGCATGCATGTTGATTGCAAGATAGACTTAGGCCTTCACAAATGGTTGCAAATATCAGTTTCGACTAAATAAATGAGGTTACATTCCTACCTCTGAAATGCACATTTCATCCATTTCAGCCAGTGTTGGTGCTTTAAGTAGAACCTTGGGTCTAGGTCTCTGTGTACTTCCCATTGCCTCAGGAACTGAGAGGTCTATGCACGAAGTTGATTTCAGCTCATCGGTGCAGGCATGTACCAGACATGGCAATGATCCAAATAGCATCTCTGCAGAAAGCAATGAACTTCTAACTATAATGTAAACAATGACATTGCATTGTGCAAGGAAGAAGGGTTTCAAAAGTAATGAGTGGTGGCAGTCAGGACATTCTACGCACCACAGTTCCCAAGGAGACGTTAGGTTGTGCATAGCCGGAGCGGGAGTTTAATAGATGAGGAGATGTTAGATTGTGCATAATTAGGCACTTAGCATAGGCCAATAAAAAGATAGGTTTAAGCAGAGCAGTCACCGTAAAAGTGGGCCATTGTTAGTGCGGGGAGACCATAAGACACAGGTGCTGAATTAGGCCATTCCGTCCATTGAGTCTGCTCTGCCATTTCATCATGGCTGATTTAGAGTTAAGGATTTGGCTCATAGAGGCAAAGGCAGTGGGTAATTTTCTTTCATTTAAATATTCTTTCTTTATCATTGCATAGTTAGAGCAGTGAGGATGCCAGACAGGAGAGGAATGCTCCTCTTGCGGGATGCAAGAAGGCAGGGAGACCTCTGGGGTCCTTGATGACCACACCTGCAAGAAGTGCATCCATCTGGAGTTTGATTTTTTTTTGTTTAAAAAAAACACCAGACTTCATCAAGGAATCTGAACTGGATGAACTGCGGATCATTTGGAAGGCTGAATTGTTGATCAACAGGACACCCAGAGAGGTAATTACACCCAAAGTGCAGGACACAGGTGACTGTCAGGAGGGGTTAAGGGGATAGGAAGCCAGTTCAGAATATTCCTGTGTCAATTCCCCTCAATAACAGATAACCTAGCAGAGGAAAGCCACAGTGGTCAAGTCTCTGGGACTGAGTCTGGCTCTGTGGTTCGTGGGAGGGGGGGGGCGGGGTGGAGAGAAGAAGAGGCAAGCTGTAGTGATAGGGGGTTCAATGGTTAGATGGTTCGGAGAACAGACTGGAGGTTATGTCGACAATAACGAGATTCCTAGATGGCAAGTTGTCTTCCAGGTGGGAGAGTCAGGGATATCTCAGATTGAGTCCACTGTGAGAGGGTGAGCAGCCAGAGGTCATGGTCCACGTAGGTACCAGTGACATCAGTAGGAAGGACAATGAGGTCCTGTAAAATGAGATCAAGGAGCTAGGTGCCATGTTAAAGGACAGGCCCTCCATGGTTGTGACCTCAGAACTGCTACCCACGCTACATGTTAGTGAGGAAGATACAGGTTAACATGTAGCTAAGGAAATGGTGCAGGATGGAGGGTTTCAGATTTTTGGGCCATTGGGCTCTCTTCCAGAGAAAGTGGGCCCTATACAGATGGGATAGTTTGCACCCAAACTAAGGGTGGACAAATATCCTTATAGGAAGGTTTGCTACTGCTGCATGGTGTGAGTGTGTGTGGGGGGGGGGGTGAAAGTTAAAGCTGGATTTGTGGGGGGGGGGAGATGAGGAACAGAGCAGTTGGTGGAACGGCTGTGGGGAAAGATGCAAGCCTGCATACAAAAGCAAGAATTGAGAGGTTGAGCATGGAGGGACTAGTGTACTGAGTGTGTATATTTCAATGCAAGGAATATTGTAGGAAAGGCAGATAAGCTCAGGGCATGGATCAACATGGAATTATGACATTGTAGTTATTAGTGAGACTGGCAGCTCAATGTTCTGGGGTTCTGTTTTAAACATAATAGAGCAGGAGAAAATAAAGGGCAAAGGGTGGCATTACTAGTCATGGAAAATATCAGGTCAGTGCTCAGTCAGGACAGACTGGAGAACTTGTCTACTGAAGTGTTATGGGTGGAACAAAGGAATAAGAAATAGATGACCTCATTAATGGGATACAAGAAACCACCCAGCAGTCTGTGGGATTTAGAGGAGCAAATTTGTAGAGAAATTGCAGATGGTTGCAAGAAAAATAAGGTTGTGATATTAGGTGATTCTAACTTTTCAAATATTGACAGGGACTCCCATGCTGTAAAGGGCTGGATGTGACAGAGTTTGTCAAATGTGTTCAGGAAAGTTTCCTTAATCAGTACATAGAAGTCCCAACAAGGTAGCGTGTGATACTTCAGCTGTTATTAGGAAATGAGACAGGGCAGGTGACAGATGTTTGTGTAGGGGAATGCTTTGTATCTAGAGATTACAAAGCCATTAGTTTCAAAGTAAATATGGAAAAAGATAGGTCTGGTCCTCAGGTTGAGATTCTAAATTAGAGAAAGGCTAATTTTGATGGTAGCAAAAAGGTTCAGGCAAGTGTGGATTGGGATAGGTTGTTTTCTGGCAAAGGTGTGCTTGGTAAGGGGGAAGCCTTCACAGGTGAAATTTTGAGTACAGTTTGTATATTTTTTTCCAGAAGAATAGGGAAAGGTAACAGGTTCCCTAGTTAATAAAAAAGTGTATAGCAGGTATAGGCAGGAAGAAAAAAAATATAGGTACTTGAGCAGTATAGGAAATGCAAAAGAACACTAAAGGAGGAAATCAGATGGGCTAAAAGATGATATGAATTTGTTCTAGCAGACAAGGTGAATGAGAATCAGATATACAGACATAAAGAGCAAAGGATAGCAAAGAATAATTGTTCTTCTTGAAGATCACAGTGATCATCTCTGCCCGGAGCCAAAAGAGACGAGGGAGATCGTCAATGTATTTTTTGCATCTGTGTTTACTTGGGGGACAGACAGAGTCTACGGAGGTGAGGAAACACAGCAGCAAGGTTATGGACCATGTACTGTTTACAGAGGTGGTGTTTGTTGTCTTGAGGCAAATTAGGGTGGATAAATCCCCAGGGCCTGACAAGGTGTTCCCTCAGACTTTTTGGGAGGTTAGTGTAGAAATTGCAGGGGTCCGTAGCAAAGATATATAAAACTTCCTTTGCCACAGGTGAGGTGATGGAAGACTAAAGGATCGCCAAAGTTGATTCATTGTTAAAAAAACCTCTTTAAATAAGCCAGAATATTACAGGCCATTCAGACCACCATCAGTAATGGGCAGATTGTTAGAAGGTATTCTGAGGGACTGGATAGACAGGGACCAATTAGGAATAGTCAACATGGCTTTGTGTGTAGTAGGTTGTGTCTAACCAATCTCAGATTTTCTGAGAACGTTACCAGGAAAGCTGATGAATGCAAGGCAGTGGATGTTGCCTACATGGACTTTAGACAAGACCTTTGACAAGGTCCCACATGGCAGGTTGGTCAAGAAGGTTCACTTTTTTGGCATTCAGGATGAGGCAGTAAATTGGATTAGATATTGGCTTTGTGGGAGAAACCAGAAAGTGGTTGTAGCTGTTTGCCTCTCTAACTGGAGGCCTGTAACTAGTGGTGTACCACATGAATCAGTGCTGAGTCCATTGTTGTTCCTCATCTATAGCAATATAGGATGATAATGTAGTAAACTAGATAAGCAAATTTGCAAATGATACCAAAATTGGGATCAAGGTCAGCGAGGAAGACTATCCAATCTTGCAGTAGGATCTAGACCGGCTGGTAAAATGGACTGGAAAATGGCAGATGGAATTTAATGCAAACAAGTGTGAGGTGGTGCACTTTGGGAGAACACAGCAGAGTAGGTCTTACATGGTGAGTGGTAGGGCACTGAGAATTGTAGTAGAACAGAGGAATCCAAGTACAGATCCATAATTCCTTGAAAGTAACACCACAAGAAGTTGTGTCATAAAGCTTTTGGCACCGTAGCCTTCATAAATCAATATATTGAGTACAGCAGTTGGGATGTTAGTTTGAAAATGTACAAAGATGTTGCTGAGGCCTAATTCATAGTATTGTGTATTGTTCCAGTCACCTACCTACATAAAGGATGTCACTAAGATCAACAGAGTGCAGAGAAAATTTACAAGCACACTGCCGGGACTTGTGGAACTGAGCTTTCGGGAAAGGTTCAATGGGTTAGGACTTTATTCCCTAGAGGGTAGGATAATGATGTGAGATTTGAAAGAGATATATATATGAAATGATGAGTGTAGTTAGGCTAAAAGCAAGTAGGGTTTTTCCATGGAGTTTGGGCAAGACTACAATTAGAGGTCATGGATTAAGGATGAAAGGTGAATTGTGTAAGCGGAACTTCTTCACTCGGTGGTGAGAGTGTGGTACAAGCTGCCAGTGGAAGCACTGGACGTGGGCTCAATTTCACCAGTGAAGACAAATGTGGGCAGGTACATGGATGGGTATGGAATGCTTTAGTCCAGGAGCAGGTAGATGGGACTAGGCAAATTAATCTGGCATAGACAGATGGGCCAAAGGGCCTGTTTTTGTGCTGTAGTATTCCATGACTTTAATGATTAATGAGCTTAAGCCAGCACAGTATTGCTGAGCACAGGCCTATGTTCACATCATTTATTTTAATTCTTAGAAAACAAGATTAAATATGTACTAATTAATACCAAATTACAAATTTTTTTACAGTGACCTTTGTTTATAGTGGCTCAGGTTACAGAAACCTACAGAATTCATAAATCACTTCCAAATACAAATATAGAATGAGTCAATCGCACAGAATTTATGCCATGCAAAATAAACCCGAAATATACTTTTATTCAGCTCAAGATACTAATGGTTTTCTAGGAATGCAAACTCTGTGGGGGTCATCTGTATTTTCAATAATGCACAAGTTTGGGTCTATTTGTGGGGCTTCATCTTCCCTGTCAGAATTGAGTAGGAAAATAAAAATAAGGTGATGAAATTTAACAAAGGTCATCACTGACACCAAAGGTCATCATAGTGATATGCTCTGGAAACTAAGCAGGCGATCTCAAGAACATGCAAATACTAACTTGGGCAGAAAAATAAAATCTGTCCATTTGAGTGAATATCCCCCAATTCCAATTTTACTATTCATTTTATTAATCAAATTAAATAGTTCCAAACTGAGGCATGACGTGGGGTATTTAGGCTAGTTATATCAATTCCAGAAACATCATCCAATCTTCTTGGTTTCCTATGACGTCTGTCCTCAGTGTCAGATTTCATTGTTTCTCACATAGCCTTGCTGCAACTGCAGAGCCTGCACTGTCCCGACCTTGTCAGTATTATCAGTGATTCATAGAATAAACTAAACTACAAAAACCGTATCAATGAACCTACTATTCAGCTCACCTTGAAGGAGTCTCTGGGAAAGGGGTTAGGCATCTCTAACCTCTATTCTTCTATTACCTTCAGCCTCGATGATTGCCTTCATATTCGCTGAAGTTAGCTCACATTATTTAATTAAATAAGGTTTAACTTCAATATGGAATTTACCTTTACATGAGGAACTCATGATCTCACAGTACAGGCATCACTCTCAACATTCGCAAACATCATGATAACCAAATGAAGTCCTGAGGTCACAAATTCCTGAGAACACACAGATCGCAGCACTCCTCTTTTCCTCTTCAGGATTAAGGGTGCTTTGCTTCTGCTCCCGATGACAGGAGTGCTGCATTTCAGACAATCCACTCTTAGACTGGTGGGGCAGGAGAGTGGGTAGGTTGCGACACGAGACATTCCTGTCGCTTCTGAAGGGCTTCTACCTGTTCGCTGAGATTCTTAGTAGCACCCTGAGTCTTACTTCCCCATTCTGAGCAGAACAGAGGTTCCCTGGAGTCAATGCGTATGTTTTATTTCTTCAGGAAAGCTTTGAGCACATTTAAAATATTTTTCCCTGCTTAATCTTTTCCCATGACAAAACTCGGAAGAAAAAGCTTGCTTTGGAGTCTGAACTCTGCCACAAGAGCTGTGTGGCAAGTCCAAGGTATTCAATTGAGAGTAACTAGGACCTTAGTGCAGGGGATGTTGGCCAGTGTAGGCACGGACTTTGGTTCACTTATCCTGCCAGTGAACTTTGAGTATATTGTTGAAATGTTTCCTGTGAATAGTTCAGGTTCGAAGTGTATAGGGTCAAGAATCATGGCGCCTGATGGACCATAGGTTTCTGTTAGTTCCAAGTTCTGATCTGCAAGTTCTCCTCCCCCACGAAACAGTAGTGACCTATGCCTCCAGACTTCAACCAACAAATCCTAACTTGTATTTGATATAAACAATGTGAAATTGAGAAATGCAATGTGCAGCTATAAATGAAAAGGATAACAGCACTAGGCCTAGAAGTGTGGCTTCATCTTTCATACTTCCTTATCTGAAGTGAGCAGGAAATTAACAGTGCTCATTATTCAACAGCGTTTTTGGTTTAATAGTTTATTTGAAACTACAAAACTAGCCTGGACTAGAATTGGAATTGGTTTAGTAATGTCACATGTGCCAAGGAGATGGTGCAAGAGCCTGAAGACCCACATTCAATGTTTTAGGAATAGCTTCTTCCCCTCTGCTGTCAGTTTTATATCAGTTCATGGAGCCATGAACACCACCTTTTGCACTCATTATTTTCACTTATAGTAATTTCTTCAAGATAAGTTGCATTGTACTGCTTCTACTACAAATTTCACAACCAACAAATTTCATAAACCTGGCTCTGAATTTACAGTTGTGGTCCCTTTAATCTGACAGCAGTTCCATATTGCCTGGTCAATTTTGTATTTGTTTTAATGCTCAAGGCCAGTGTTGCCATTCAGAAACCCGGCACCACCACCATTACCGGGTTCTATGCAGAGCTTTGAAAGTAGCAAACTTTTCCCACGCCAAGTGAGTTGAAAGGTGGAATGCTCTTCCCAGGAGGCTTTCAATATTTGGTTAATAGAATTGCTGAAGATTGCGATGGACAAATTTTATTGTATAACATGATATGGCTCACAGGCAGGCAAGATGCTAGTCAAAATGGCAGGATAGAGGGTGAGGAACTTGATGCACTCCAGTATCCCTTAATTATGGTAAACCTGACGTACCTTTGTTCCTCTTTCTACCAATAGTTTGCACTGGTCGAAGTTTTCTTTCAGACTTTATCTCTTCCAAAATCCGCTCATGTAAACTGCGTGGTTTCTGAGGTTTGGGCCGTAGATTTCTTTCAGAGACCTGCAAACAAATAGTTCAAGGCTCCTATTCACCCGGAAGAATTGTGGGAATTTGAGTAACTTACGAGATCTTAATCCACAATTTTCACATTGCATAGGCTCATGCAGAGCATCACGCCCAACACATTAATTTCAAATTGATTCAGGGAGGTGACATGATTCAGACCCACCGCTGTCTGTGAGGAATTTGAACGTTCTTCCTCCATGACCTGTGCTTTCTTCCAAGTGCTCTGGTTTCCTCTCAGTCTAAAGATGTACCGGTTGATAGGTTAATGAGTTATTGTGAATTACCCCATGATTAGGCTAGGGTTAAATCAGGGGGTTGCTGGGTGATGTGGCTTGAAGGCACTGCATCGCAATAAATACTATCACACCTGCAGGCCTAGTTGAGATAATGTAATAGTGCAAGTCACAGGCCTCTCTACTGTCTTTTACTCCATTTATTTGGCCAATAAGAGTGTGAAGCTTTAACACCTTTTCACTTCCACTATCATTGACTATTTCTCTCCCTCCACATTGTACAACATTGTTTGATTAGTGACATGTTTAAATTTTCTTCAAAACTTGGCATGCCATTCACAGATAAGTATCTGAAAGGAACTAAAGCACCCTCATGTGAACCTGTACAATTTTATACATATTCAGTCTACTCACCCACATCTATTCTAAGAGGTTGGGTTTATCTTAGCAAGTAGACACAAGGTGTGCAGAGTTGACTCCAACTACTGTTTTGCAGAAGATGCAGCACAAGTGCTGCACTGGATCATTTCTTTAGGAAGGCAAATAAAAGCCAACTACAAAAACAAGGTTAGGGACTGCAGACCCAGTGTCAAACTGAAAGTGACCGAGGCCAAATTCACCTGATACCAAATACACTCTTATAATTGTTCACATAATTAAATTAATATAGTTAAGTAATCTCAGCCCTCAAATCACGCTTCCAATGTCCAGTTTGTCAAACCTCTTTAAAAAGGCTGAGCTGAGGTGAAAAGGCTGCGTCTTTGAAACTTAAACATATGACTTATACCAAGTAAGCCTTACACTGCAAGAAAAATATTTACTGTAATTTTTTCTATTACTAAAGATTGTTTGATGGGAATCTTTCCTGAGACAATTGGATTAAATTTTGCAAGTAACAGCATTTTGATGACCACAGTATTGAATCCACAAGTAGTCAGTAAATCCAAGGAAAATATGATATCTCTGGACTGGGCAGAATGCTACAACTCTAAAGATACACAAATTAGACTATCTTTAATAGATCATTTGTATAGAAATGAAAATATTAAACTAAAGAAAATAATTTTAAAGATATGTACTTAACGTTGCCCATGTTAATCTTCCTCCCAATATTCCAAAATCCTTTAAATTTAATTTGTACTTCCTTTCCCAATTCAGTTTATTCTCTGTATCATTCCACTATCCCATCTCTTAGCATCAGATGTGGCAGAAAAATCACAAAATGGCCTAGTAATACAGACAGCCGTGGGAATTAAACACTGGATGCTGGCCTCCACAATGCTACAGTGCTGCCCTCAGTGCAAAAAACCTATACAATGCTTCTGGACGAATCAACCACAATGAGCAGCTTAACCTGTTCGCTATTGCTAGATGCAAAGTCTGAGTCAATTGCAGATGGAGAATAGGATGAAATGATCAGAAACAGCAGTGATGTCTTAGAACTCTGCTTTAGGTCAAGTGTATACAGGACATGATCAACAGTTACTCTATGCTGGCTTTAGAACATAGCACCTGACATTTTTTCTGCAGTAGAATTCTTATAAATGTCGAAGTCTCAAAATATGAAGTACATAGACTTCAAAGGTCCAAAAAACTTAGCAATTTTCATTTTAGTTAATTAAATGCATGTAATTAGTACAAGTCAGGGATCACAAAATCCTGAAGGTGGAGCGGTAGAGACATGCTACACATCGACAATTATTTGCATTCAAAGATAATATCCAGATATAAATTACAATGTTATCCAATGGTGCTAAATGTTAATAGTTAAATAAGTTGGAGACTGCATTGGTTAAGCAAGGATATAAATTTGCGTAATAGAATAACTTTATGTTCCACGGCAGTCTAACACCTGCTGGAAAATGGCAAGGCAGAGAATACAGAAGGAGAAAGCAGATGGAATATTGATTTCTCTTTCCAATAAACAAATTTCACTCTCCCTTTTCTCTATTTCCCACTCAGACCTTTTACTTCTCACCTGCCTATTACTTCCCCAAGGTGCCCCCCTTCATCCTTTGCTGCTACCATCCACTTTCCTTTCCCATCAGACTCCAGCCCTTGACCTTTCCCACCCACCTAGCTTCACCCATCACTTTCTACCTAGCTGCCTTCTTCTGCTGTCCCTACCTTTTTATTGTGGCATCTTCCCCCTTCCTTCTCAGTCATGAAGGGTCTTGGCCTGAAAAATTCCAGTCAAGATGCTGCCAATATACAATGCTCCTTTGGGCAACATCTTCCAGGTAGCTCACAAAAATATCTTACTTCTTTTATGTCTGTGTGGTGAACTACATATACCCGTCTGGACATACTCCCCTGCTGACTGCTCCTGTGGCTCCTCCCACAGACCCCAGTATAAAGGCGATTGGGGCCTGAGCCCTGCCTCTCAATCTCCAGGATGTAGCATGGTGGTCAATTGCTGCTTGCTCTTTCTTCCAGTCAATAAAAGCCAATATCTCGCCACACGTCTCGGAGAGTCATTGATGGTGCATCAGTCTGTTTTTCACTTAAATGTGTTTCTAGGGCTGTTAGAACTTGCGATTTACAGATTGGAGATTGTTTCAGTGATCTAGCGCTTTGCTCTCTCCAAGAAGATTCCAGACAGCCTCGATGCAAAGAAACTTCGAGACGGGTGCGAGCTGATGTTCGACTCCATCTGGCCATTTAAAGTGTCCATTAATTCACCAGTCGAAGTGTTGAGGCAGATTGTAACTTCGAGGCGAATGCAGAAGGTGAGCAAGGACTTCAGTGCTGACTGCCTGATTTTGATCGTTGCTGGAGAAGTCTGTGAGCAGCCTATCGCTGTGGCAGGCAGGTAGGCCTCTGACTTGTGTGGTGTCCCTCTCTTCTCTTTCGAAGAATATTGGTGATATCATAGGGCAATATCGTGGTTCTGTGTTTATGGACTGTGGACTTTTTCCAGACAGCTTTTATTTAAAAAAATAAAAAAAAATAAATCGCACATTCCTTTTCCGTTTTGTTGTGCGAAGGGAAGGTGTTTGGGGGTTAATGTTCTGTTCGTTTTTTTTGTGAGAGGCAGGGGTTTTTTGGGGAGGGGGATGATGTTCTGTTTAGTATGGGGGAGTGGGTTATGTTTCTCTCTGAAAGACTTTCATGTTCTTTCTTGGCTATCCGGAGAATACAAATTTCAGAGTCTTATATGGATATGTGCTTTGATAATAAGTGAACCTTTGAATGCCGACTGTTTATTAATTTCCAGGGATGCTGCCTAACCTGCAGAGTTCTTCCAGCATTTTGCGTGTGTAGTTTTGGAAAACAAACTGATGTGGGGAGGTGGCCTCAACTATCTTCACCAAACCTACCGTGACTAGCAAATAAAATATGAGGGAGAAACAAAATCATGGGGGGGGGGGGGGGAGGCGGGGAGAAAGGAAGAGAGAAAGACAAACAATGCAAGTTAAAAGATAAAGACTAATCGATCCTACCGGTTTTAATGGTGGCCGTGACCTTATAAACTCAAGAATGAGTTCGTGGGCATTTTTCTTCACGCATAGTGGGATGTCACCATCAACCTACAAACAAGTGGAATTCTCATTGAGTTATTAAGTGATCAGTATCATAGCAACACAGGCGGCAACTAAACAAATCAGCAACCCTGACCATTATGACAGGCCTACAATTGCTTAATTTTTCAGCTTATGTCCAGAAGAACTGCAAACCATGCCATAATTTATGAGCTGGAAAAAGCATTTTATTACATTTATTCTATTACTAAATGCACATTATATACTGTGTTAACTTATAATTTACCTAATTGCTTTGAGCAGAACACAACATATGTAGTGAAAAGTACTTTTGAATGACTATACATACTATAATTGTAGATGTTTTTCCAAATCCAAGGATCAGTGGGGGAGAAAATCAATAGTAAGTATGTGTAGGATCCAATATTTCTTGAAAATGATATATAATCCTTTCAATATCAGTGTTTATGTTGAAAAATGTGATAATGATGGAACTGTGAACTAATATCCAGCAATTTAAAAATTATTACATATTGACAGAGGTCTTTATCATTTCCCTCTACATAATACCGTTCTTTATTTGAACAGAAATACAAAAGCAAATAAAAAATTGAAAATGAAAAATAAAAAATGCTTTAAATACTGGACAGGCTGGGCAGTATTCAGTAAAGCAGAACTCAGAGAAGCTGAGTTAATGCTTCAGATCAATAAGGTTTCATGAGAATTTGAAGGAAGAATATTTAGTGTATTATGAGCAATATATTGCCCAAAATAAATTTTCATTTTAATCTTCTATAATTTAATTAACAAATTTATGCTCAAATATCAAACCATTATTTCTAGACATAAACATGCACAGATACTGAGCTGACTACATAACTGGAAATGTACCTGAGTATCATAAAG
The DNA here is from genome assembly GCF_030144855.1 of Hypanus sabinus. NCBI lineage: Eukaryota > Metazoa > Chordata > Chondrichthyes > Myliobatiformes > Dasyatidae > Hypanus > Hypanus sabinus. Next base: position 50,524,178 of record NC_082722.1, read on the forward strand.
GCAAGAATCAAACAAATAGCACAGAAAATGTGAATATAAAGACAATTGTATGCCACTTTAATTTGATTTCAGGAATTTAAAACTAAAGTTACTCCATGAGGTGTGTTCACTACACTTCTAGCTTTGTTATTTTGTTTTGGCTCTGCAGCCAGATACCTATTCAAAAAAGGTTAACTAATAGAGTTAATGGTTCTCTTTTAGGTCAATGTTAAGTTAATACAGAAAATACCAACTACACAAGTACATTAAAAACATTTCCAGACTGTGGGGAAATGAGGGGAGGAGTTCAACTAACTGTTTAGCATGATTTAAGAATACATCAAGCCTGTGCTATATTCCTTTCAAAAATAATTTACTTTGTTGGAAGGGTGTTGACATACAAGATTTCTTGTGCCTCAATTTAACACAAACCCAGATAAAGTGCTGCTTGAATAATCAGGAATACTCAGAGATCAAAGGCTAGATGGGAGAGCAGTTTCGAATAGTGTTTGGATATTGAAGTATCTATGCTGTGTTATTTAGCTGGAAGTTAAAATTATCTGCAGACCAAACATTTGCAGATATTACCCTTGACAAAAAGCTATGCAACAAAACCATATACAATAAACTCTGATAAATCTGTCCCAGGTGTGCCCATTTAGGAGGCCATTGGATAATACACGTATTAATACACTCACTTGAATTCACCCTTTGTTTACACATTATAATGAATTTTCCAATAAACCAAGTTTCAGCTCCAGTGAGTTTCAAGGGAGCCCAGATGAATCTCAGTGGAGTGTGAGAAATGTTACTTAATGAACCTGGTGCCAAACCATCAGGATTTTTAAATCCATGTTTAGTAGATGACTAGAGCTTTACCGTATCTGAAAAATCTAAACTGTTTCAGGATGAGGTGAAAGTGACTCATACAATTAATTATTTTGGGGTGAATCTTATGTTAGAACATAGTGCATTGGACAATGCTGTTTGGCCAGCAAGATGAAAAACAATTAAATCTCCAGTGGTGTCAGTTGTTAGTTGGCATACTGGTATTGAACGTCAACTAGGACAAGCAAAATTTAGCGGACCTCCTTGAAAATTGTCGTATACATGTTAACCACAGAAACAGACAATATATTTGACATGATGTCAAATATATTGTCTGTTAACATGTATACGACTGCTGTACCACTGATATCTCACATCTCCAGGGATGGAGGTTTTATCCTGATCTCGATGCTGTCTGTGTGGAGTGACTACATGTATTTTTGCAAGATTATCTCATTTCTCTTGCTCATCCCCAAACCAAACAGCTCAAAGATGCACTGGTAGGTTAACTGGCTACTGTAAATAATTCTTCAGTGAAGGTATGTGGCAGAAGTATCTGCATGTGAGAGAGAAAAGGGTCAAATAGTCTCTGTGTCACAGCAAGTCAGCACGTTAAAAAGGAAAACAGAACCTGGGTTTCCATTTGTTCCAAAAGTCCAATGTGTCTGGTAATTAGACCTCCACCTGGTAATGGAATGTCAGTCCAGTACAAGGTTTGAAACCTTTTGTCACATGGACAAGAGTGATACCCAGTGAACCAAGCAGACGGGGTACAGTAGGAAGAATGCAGAGTCAGAGTTATACAGCGCACAAACAGGGCCTGTGATCCTCAATGTCCATATCAATCGTTAACATTAAAATCAGGTTATGGTACACACATCACCTTTAATACCTTGACAATACTAGAAATCAGTCTCAAATACAAATAAAAGCAGTGCTCCAACAAATCATCACACAGAGTACAAATCCAGAAAAGTTATCATCGATAACATTCATAATGGCATTAATCCTGGAGACTGGACATTTTTAAATATTCCTTTTAAGACAATTTAAATAATTATTGTATTCAAGGGACAGTAATGCTTGAACATAGTCATTTGGAATCATTAAATAATGAATTAAAGTGGCAGATAAGCTAAAAGCCACTTGTTCCAAGGCCATTAAGACTGCAGAAACCTTCATAGTCTTATACTTTCCCGTAAATAAAAGTTTAAAATATTAAACATGCATTAATTGAGGACTGTAGCAGCATATTAAGATTATACAGCAGAGCTATTTAGAAATGTTAACCGTTCTATAAAGCAGAATTTAAAAATTGTAGGAAGAGTGCTCTCTACAATGCAACTAGATTCTGCAATTAGAGTCTCCGGATTATTTTCCAATGATCTGATTTCCAGTAGAGCAGCTGATTTGACCATATCGGACTGAAAACCAAGGCCTTTGCTACCATGTTAATATTTTAATCTTACCATGACTTTGCGTAGTTTATATTTCCGTGCTTTAATGTCCTGCATTAACATCTCAAATGGCGTAAGTTGGTATTCTGTGGGAAGGGGGTTGTACTGCTTTTCTTCAACTTTCTTAAGTTTTACACCATGGCGGAGGTCTCGCATCAGCTGTACCCAAAGACGAGCCTATAAGAACAAAAGGAAACAATTCCCAAACATTTCAACTTGGGAACCTTTGGAATAGGGGTCATTTGCCCCATTTAAACCCTTAGCTTGATAACTTTTACTTCTTATCCACATGGTGATCTGATGTACCCCATCAGAGATGGTCCTTTGTCCAATCCACAACTCCTGTTTTCTCACTTTCATAGTTCTGACAAAGGGTCTTAGGCCCAGATTATTACCCTGTCTATTTTTTTTAAATTAGATGCTGCCTGCTCTGCTGAGAGTTTCCAGTGTTTTCACTGTTTATATGACAATGCCTGCTTCACTTCATGCCCCACAACACTCGCAGCCTCCCAGGTCCGCAAACTAACAACAGAAGATGTACACAGTGACTGTGGTTAAAGTGTACTGAGTAGACACAAGGAAAGTCAAAGTAAAGCACTGCCTTGCAGTAGTGAAAAGTAAACAAATCGTAGTGACAAATTCAATCTGTTCCTAAAACAGTGAAGAAAGTTCAAAATTATCAAAGTACATACAGGTCACCATATACAACCCTAGATTTATTTTCTTGCAGGCATTCTCAATAAATCCATAATAGAATAACAATAGATACAATGAAAGAGTACACCAACATTGGCATTCAAAAAGTCAAACTGTGCAAATACAAAACAAATAATAGATAAATCAGTAATAAATACAGTGAACATGGGATGGAGAGTCCTTAAAAGTGAGTCATAGGTTGTGGGAACAGTTCAGTTGACGGGGCAAGCGAAGTTATCCCCTCTGGTTCAAGAGCCCGATGGTTGAGAGATCCTGAACCTGATGGTGAGAGTCCTGAGGCTCCTACACCTTCTTCCTGACGGCAGCAGCAAGAGAACATAATCTGGATGGTGAGAGTCCCCGATGATGGATGTGACTTTCCTGCAACAATGCTTCATGTAAATATGTTCAATGGTGGGGAGGGCTTTATCCATGAGGGACTGTGCTGTCTTCACTAGCTTTTGTAGTATTTTCTATTCAAGGGCATTGGTGTTTCCATATCAGGCTATGATGCAACCGGTCAATATACTCTCCACCAAACATCTGTAGAAGTTTGCCAAAGTTTTAGATGTCATGCTGAATCATTGCAAACTCCTAAGAAAGAAGAGATGCTGCCATGTTTTCTTTCTAATTGCACTTATATGCTGGGCCAAGGACAGGTCCTCTGAAATAATAACTGAGGACTTTAAAGTTGCTAACCCTGTCTACCTCTGATCCTCCGATGAGGACTGGTTTTCTTGTCCTGAAGTCCTTAATCAGCTTCTTGGTCTTGCTGGCATTGAGTGAGAGGTTGTTGTTGTGGCGCCACTCAGCCAGATTTTCAATCTCCCTCCCATATGCTGATTTGTCACCACCTTTGATTCAGCCTGCAACAGTGGTGTCATCAGCAAACTTGAATATAGCATTAGTGCTGTGCTTAGCCTCACAGTTACAATCATAAAATGAGCAGACCAGTGGACTAGGCACACAGCCTTCTGGCACAGCTGTGCTGATGGAGATTGCAGAGGAGGTGTTCCCAATTTGAACTCACTGGGGTTTGTAACTGAGGAAAGAGGATCCAATTGTGCAAGGAGATATGAAGGGCAAGGTCTTGAAGCTTATTAATTAGTTAACTCAGGACAGCACATTTCAGACAAATCAAATAAATTCAGGAGAGTAAATTTAGTACAGTACATTCAAAATTGGCTGACACAGCAAATTCAAATTGATACCCATCCCTGAACAATGGGAGGGAAATATGTAAAGTTCAGATTAAATATCATATTTTTAAATATATATATTTCTTCAAACTGGAGCCAATATAGTTGTTTGTTTCTTCAAGCCACATTCCTCCATAAAGCAGATTAAGCCAGTTATGTCCTCAGGACCAAATCTCTACTAACCGCAGATGTTACAAGGACTACTAGGCAAGTACATGCACACTGCACAAGCAAGGATGCATTCCTTAGGCTTGCATGGTCTTCCCTGGTGTTTTTACCTAGAAAGAACAGGTGTAATGAAATGCAGATCCGAGTGACAATGACTAGCTTGGACTTTGTACAAAGAAATATTACTTATGGAATGCAAACAACCAGTTTCCCTTAAGTGGGGTTGAGTCATCTTCTTGGCAAAAATGTTAAGTCATTTCAGTGAGCAGTCAAGACTTAGTCACAATGCTTTGGTTCTGCACTTGTACATAGGCCAAACCAAACAGAATATATAGGTTTGTTCCTTCCCAAAAGGAAGGGGTTGGTCTCTTCCCAGTAACTTTCTAGAATCATAGACATCATTATCAATTTGACTATCTCTGAATAACTAGTCAGAAAAGAAACCTCTGCAGCTCAGTGGTTGTGAACCTTTGGACTTCTGTGCCTGGGTGAGTGGACGAACGTACAAACCAAAGACCGATAATTTCCTGAACTCTGAAGGAAACTGATATGCTGAGAAGGAGAGTCATTGAGTCAGGGGATACGGGAGGAAAATGGAGAAGTGGAAGATCAGTTACATATTTTTGTTGGGACCTGGGCATACTCAGCACGCCAGTCTGTAAGCATAGCAAGAGTGTTTCCCACTGCTGATGATGTGTTATTGATCTGCAACATTAACCCCTTTTTTCTTTCAATTGAAACTTAGACTTGCTGAGTAGTGCAGTTCCTCTTAATTTCATGATTTTATTGCATATATTCTTGCTCCAAGTGTTGCCTTTGTTCTCTCCTACTTTCATTTCTACTCTCTAATTGTACAGACAAAGGCTCCTCTCTGCCTGCCTCATCCCCACCAACCCAATCAATAGTCCTAATCTGTATTAATTTACAGAGAAACTTAAAAATGTGTCTTATCCAACAAGAACAAAAAGACCAGATACAACAGTGGTGGTACATTGCACCTAATTTTAGACTCGGTGGAGAGAGGTTTTAGGCTGGGGATACAGAAATGATGAGATTAAATTGAGTATCACTGGGACAAATTTGGTTAAAATTTACAACATGGTTCCAAAAAGACAAATAAATCAGAATAAAGTCCATCTGCTTCTCCAATTAATAATCCAAATACCTTTTTAAGTGGACAGTGATAAAATTAGTGAAATGCTGTTGTAGAGTTAAATGCCTCAAAAATGTCAGATTTCTTCAACTGCTTTGGAACTAAACTCCAGTTCACATCTATCTGACTTTAATACAAGGATTAAAGAGAAAGTTTAGTATCAGGTAATTGATGCACCATCAATAACTCTTGGAGACGGGAGGTGAACGATAGGCTTTTATTAGCAGCAAAACGGAGCACAGCCTCTCGGAGACTGACAGAGGAGCAGTGCCTCCAATTGCCTTTATACAGGGGTCTGTGGGAGGAGCCACAGGAGCAGTCAGTAGAGGGGCATTTCCAGACAGGTATACATAGTTTACCACAGTAACTACTGCCTTCAATGTAAATTTATAGGAAACCTTAGACTTGTGCGAATGATAGATTTTACTTGCAAGTTTCAGAAAGGAAATGTTATCTGACCAAATGAAGTAAAAAGCTGGATCTTGAAATGTTCTGTTTTGAAATCCAGAAGTACAAAACTCACCCAGTCTGTGTGGTTGAGGTTGTCCAATTCCACCATTGGGACCTGCTGTGACTCTCCAATCTGCATCTTCTTCAGCAACTGTAATACAACACAAGTTAGAACATGGGTACAAAGAAATTCCACAGTAATACTTTTAAAGTACACAGGAATCAGAGGGAGGATATGAAGAGAGTGCTGCAAAGTGATGTTGAGGTCAACATTAAATGAGCAGTGATCTTATTTAAAGATGGAGCAGACTCAAGAGGCTTATAAATAATAGTGCATCTCATTACAACATCTCCCTGAAAAAATATCAATAAATCAAACTCAAAAGAAAATGACTGATAGTATTTCATAATTTAGATCAAGGCCACTGAACTTTAAGATGTATTTAGACTTATTTTAGTCTTTTGGAGTTCAAGTCCAGAATAAAACTCCATTCTGGAATCTCTATATATTCTGCTTTCCTCTAAAAAGAGGAAACACTCATTATTAGTAAATTCCCACTCATGATTAGTAAAACTACTCCTACACATTTGTTTTGCATATTAAGAGATATGAAAGGACAATGTGTTACCACCCTGATGCCGGGGATAAGGACGTCATTGAATGGCTGCAGTGATAAGTAACAGATTTTATTTTTAACACGAGATATCAACAACACATGCAGAAAAGGGATCAGGTCCTACAGGTTTGCTTTGAGTTAATCAAAGATGAGAATGTAGAATTTCAAAATATGGTGATGTCTGGATTCTAATGCCATGTGTTAGTATAGAAATAGGAGAATGGTGTAAATGTACACACGTGGACGAAGAGGCTCTGAGGTTCCTGGGAAACGAGCCAGCTGTGGGGTAGGTGGAATCTGTTTAGGATAGATAGGTTACAATGAAACAGATTTTGACCAATATCCATATACAGGTTGGCTTGTATTGTCAGTGAATATTAAAAGTACATTGGCAAGGAAACAACAAGCTGAGCACAAATTTTTTTTAAAAAAGGGGAAAGTAAAGTTTGAAATCAAATATGAATAATTAATCTTACAGTTCAAAGGAAGAGAAACCCAAGGTTAGAATATGGAAAATAATGGTGTCAGAGACAAGAGGAAGTAAACAAGTTGAGGGTGCTGAGCCATGGGTCAAAGTTGGGCCATAGATTTCCTATTTATAGCATTTTTACATGAGATATTTATAGAAAAAGGTGGTGTCAAAAAGGTTATTTTTCTCAGTTTGTGAAAGGGAAGGAATTTTCATACACATTTGCCTTCATTAAGTTACCATTCCTAAGGCATGGAAAGTGAACCATGGCTTATCACAGACCTTTATTTTGCTGTGCTGGCCTCAGTTCCATGGCTGGTTAGAGTAATGCCCATTCTCGGGGGGGGGGGGGGGAAATGAGAAAAATCAATGATCTGGAGTCCAGTCTCAGTTTGCGACCATATGCTAGAATTGTCCATATTCTGCAGACTGGTGATTGACCAGGATGGAATGAGCTTGGTTCAGCAGTGGAGGCTAAAGGTTGATCAGTTTCCCATTTGTCTTGCAAAACCAAGGGCAGCTCACGGGCATAGAGGTGAAAGAACTTTACAACCTGTCCCGTGCATATATGACCCTACTCCAAAAACTCACCATCCGATCCAATCCTGCTGCCATCCCAGCAAGAAGCTAAAGTGCCCACATCTCAACCAAGAACCAAAGTAACAAGATGGCTTGCCTGCTGTTGTAAAATTGGGAGAAAAACTAGCAAGAATTCACAGCCTCATATCCGTCATCTGGGAATGTTAGTAACCCTGTAATTGGATTTGTCTTGACCCTGTAAGATAAATCCAATTTTGAAAATTAGAGAGGCCTCCCTGATGTCTCCAATGAAGAATGTCACAGCCAAGAGTTTTCTTCAACTACTTCCTCCCAGCAAGAAAAGAGCACTTTCCTGACCAACAGTATAGATTCTGTCCATCATGACATGATATTTGCCATGCAACAACTTTTAAGGGTGAAATCAGTGAGCAGATCAATCATGATAAAAGGTCTTCACTTTGATCTTGCAAAGTCTATGACTGTCAATCCTGAAAGATTGTAGCAATCCTGCTCAATTCTGAAATCCATTTTACATCTATATGATGACAATTCTAATGCGTCCACTATAGACCCATTCCCAGTGCACACTACGGTGAATGAAGGCAGAGTCATCATTCAAAGGTAGCATAGGCTTGGAGGGTGTGAGGAAGGGGAGGTCATCAGAAACTCAATGGTTACTAAAGCAGGTCAGAAGCTCAGAGTCCTGTAGTGTGAAGTCCATCACATCTCAAAACCATTTAATCCTTTAGGAAAGATTAGGAGTGTGATGGAATATTCTTTGCTTGGCTGAACAAATACACTGCTCACTACTCAAGTTTAACAGCATCTAGGAAAAAGCAATCTACTTAATGAGTACACTAGCCACCATCCTTGATATTTATTTTCTCCAACAGGGGCCCACAATGTGCACCATCTACAGAGTGGTCAGAATGTAGTTATCATTGTGAGCAGTTTTGGGTCCCACATCTTTAAAAGGATGTGCTGGCATTGGAGAGGGTTCACAAGAATGATTCCAGGAATGAAAAAGTTAATACGAAGAGAACGTACATGATGCTGGAAGAACTCAGCAGGTCAAGCAGCATCTGTGAGAAGAGTAGCCAATGTTTCGGGCCAAGACCCTTCATCAGGAATGGGGGGGAAGAGAGGGCCGAAGCCCAGTAATAGAGATAGGGGAGGGGGAAGGGCTAGAGGCGCCAGGTGGAGAACCAATCAGAGGAAGGATGAGGGGGAGGGGATAAGCATGAAAGAACTGTAGAGGTAAAGGAGCAGAAAGTTGAAAGGGGAGAGAGGCAGAGAGGGACCTAGGATAGGAGAAGGGATCCAACACATTATCCTCCGCAAATTCCGCCACCTTCAACAGGACCCCACCACCCAGCACATCTTTCCCTCCCTACCCCTCTCAGCTTTTTGCAGGGATCGTTCCCTCCATGACTACCTGGTCCACACGTCCCTCCCCACAGAACTCCCACCCAGCACTTATCCCTGTAAACGCAAATGCTACACCTGCCCCCACACTTCCGGGCCCCAGACAGTCCTTCCAGGTGAGGCAACACTTCACCTGTGAGTCTGCTGGAGTTGTCTATTGCATCCGGTGCTCTCAGTGCAGCCTCCTCTACATCGGCGAGGATGTGCTTCAATGAGCTTCAAGGCCACCACCATCGTCATTCACCTGTGCCGAAGAAGTCTTCAATGTCCGCCTAAATGACTACCGTCCGGTTGCACACACATCCATCATCATGAAGTGTTTTGAGAGGCTTGTCGTGAGGCATATCAAGACCCTGCTGCCCACCCTCACTGGACCCCCTGCAGTTTGCGTACCATCCCAACCGATCAACCGATGAAGCCATTGCCACCACCCTCCACCTGGCCCGAACCCACCTGGACAAAAAGGACATACGTTCAGATGCTGTTCAAAGACTTCAGTTCAGCATTCAACACAATCATCCATCAGATGATCTGTCACTGATTGGAAAGCTGAGCCTACTGGGCCTGAACATCTCCCTCTGCAACTGGATCCTAGACTTCCTGACTGGGAGACCTCAGTCAGTCCGGATCGGGAGCAGCATCTCCAACACCATCACATTGAGCACGGGGGCTCCCCAGGGTTGCAAGCTCAGTCCACTGCTGTTCACTCTGCTGACCCACGACTGTGCTGCAACACACAGCTCGAACCACATCATCAAGTTCACCGATGACACGACCGTAGTGGGTGTCATCAGCAAGAACGACGAGTCAGCTTACAGAGAGGAGGTGCAGCGGCTAATGGACTGGTGCAAAGCCAACAACCTGTCTCTGAATGTGAACAAAACAAAAGAGATGGTTGTTGACTTCAGGAAGGGCATGAAGCAACCAATCCCTGCTGAACATCAATGGCTCCTTGGTAGACCTGAAGGAGAATCTCACCTGGTCCCTCAATACCAGCTCCATAGCAAAGAAAGCCCAGCAGCGTCTCTACTTTCTGCGAAGGCTGAGGAAAGTCCATCTCCCACTCCCCATCCTCATCACATTCTGTAGGGGTTGTATTGAGAGCATCTGAATCACTGCCTGGTTCAGAAATTGCATCATCTCGGATCGTAAGACCCTGCAGCGGATAGCGAGGTCAGCTGAGAGGATCATCGGGGTCTCTCTTCCCGCCATCACAGGCGTTTAACACTACACGCTACATCCGCAAAGCAAACAGCATTACGAAGGACCCCACGCACCCCTCATACAATCTCTTCTCTCTCCTGCCATCTGGGAAAAGGCACCAAAGCATTCTGGCTAAAACGACTAGACTATGTAACAGTTTCTTCCCCCAAGCTATCAGACTCAATATCCAGAGCCTGGGCTGAAACCTTACTGCCCTATTGTCCTGTTTATTATTTATTGTAATGCCTGCACTGTTTTATGCAGTTCTGTGTAGGTCTGTAGTCTAGTGTAGCTTTCTCTGTGTTGTTTTTTTTTAAACATAGTTCAGTCTAGTTTTTGTACTGTGTCATGTAACACAGTACATGTAACACACTGTGTCCTGAAAAATGCTCTCATTTTCACTATGTACTGTACCAGCAGTTATGGTTGAAATGACAATAAAAGTGACTTGACTAGAGTGGCTTTAATTTACAAGCAAAATGCATGAGCTCAATGGGCTGGGTGAAAAGAATGTAATTAACACAGAATACAGTTTACACAGTGTTGTTTAACTTCCTTAGCAGAATAAAATGAGTAATTTTCTCTTTACATTTACTCTATGTATATTTATTTTGCAAGCCTTATTTAGAGCTATTAACATAAATGATCTGTTGCCAATTCTGCTTCTGGCAGTTATAGAATCAGAGATGCAGTTTGCACTAATGCTGCTAGTAATTTAAATGCAGCAACCATGCAGAAATATTAGACATCCCTATCAAGCCATTGGTTTTATGGGTGATGACATGGAGACAAGGAACATTGGATTCCCAATAATTTACAATTATTTTTTCTAATGCCTTTATATTGCTCCTCATGCGAATTCAAATATCACCAAGAGGACATCTCTAGGAGGAGCAATTGATTAGACAGAGTAAGTCCACTTAAAAATTTAATAAGCTAGTGTACAATGTACTGTCTATGTTAATCAAAATGGCTTCTTTGTTTTGTTAAGAGTAGGAATGTTTCTTTGTATGATAAGTGCTTTCCCTCGCAGTTGTTTAGCTTTAGACTTGCTGATATCGGGATTGCATTCATTTGTTAACCAATGGGGAATGTTATTTTGTCTTGTGGGGCTTGAAGCTTGGGGGTTTTCACGGTCTTTTCAGAAGAGAGTTGGGAAGAAGACGCTGAGGAAGGTGGACGTGCGCTGCACTGCTCGGTTGACCACCAGGGTGGTCCCAGGTGCAAGGACGTGGAGGTCGGAGGAAAGTGACGAGGGGTTGAATGGTTCGATGGTTGAGCTCCAACCATGTGCACCAAACTGGCTGAACTTTGAGAAATTGGCACCTTTTACTTTATTTTCTTTTCCTTCATATATACTGTATTGCAAAGTACTCTTAGTTTTAGTAAAAAAAATTTTAATTGATTTTTTAATGCATTTTCTACAACACTACAAAAAAACCCCAAAAATAGAAAATTAATACAGTGCAAAATAAACATACAATAATAATATAATACAAAAAAGATCATTGAGAAAGCACCCAAATTGAAGTCATGTAAACTTAGTATCCTCCCCAAGCCCCACAACAAAAAAAAACTCCAGACCAACCCCAACAAAATGTAGGGAATATAAATTGGGACATTCAAACCCCCAAAACTGTAAATACACTTGAAAACAGAAGATAATAAGTAAAATCCATGACGGTATCTGGTGTGAGTTCGATATTGTGTGTGCGCGCGGCATAAACTTGATTCTCACAGCACCTGTGTGTACAGGAGGTGGGGTTGGAGAGTGGCTGGATCTCCTTTTCCCCTAGACATATACAAGCCTGTTGGGTAAGTGTTAAACATTCTTATTTAATTGCTGCTATTGCAAGAGTAGTTAAGTGCAACAGCAACACTTCATTGGACCAAACAATTTTGGAAACCCAAGAAATTAGTACCTTTCATTTGTTTGAAGATATCCAGAAGGTTTGTAGAGCTTACCACCTCTTCCTCACAACACTCTGGAACTCATTGTTATAACTTTCTCAAAAACTTCTTTGCTCCAATTATTGAAAAGTCAGTTTCCGTAAATATTCACCTATTGTTTCCCCCACCCATTTTCAACCTTAAAGTGCCTCAGATAATTTACTATGTTGTAAGTGGCCACGGGGGATAATGAGACAGTCATTCATCTCCTGGATTTTACGTTGCTGTTGCAGTGGTCATCTGTGTAGCTGCCCAACAGTCCATGCTCTGTGGACTGTTCCTGGGGCGTGCACTCAGACAAACCAACTGCCACTGGACAGCTAGCACACATTATTCCTACAACTGTTCCTGAACCTGGTGGTGTGGATTGGTAAAGCTTCAGTACCTCCTGCCCCAAGCTAGAACAGGGCATGGCTTAGATGGTGGGGAGCTTTGACAATGGATGCTGCTTTCTTGCCACAGAACTCCATGTAGATGTACTCAGTGGTAGGGAGGGACTGGGCTGTATCAACTCAGTGGTAGTGATGTATCTACTCAGTGGTAGTGATGGACTGGGCTGTATCAACCGCTTTCTGTAGTCTTCTGTTTCTGGACTTTGGCGTTTCCATACTAGGCCATGATGCAATTCGGATAGCATAGTTTCCACTGTACTATAGAAATTTGTCAAGGTTTCGGTGACATACTGAATCTATGCAAACTTCTAAGAAAGTAAGACACTGTAGTGCCTTCTTTGTGAAGACACTTTTGTGCTGGTCCCAGGACACATGGCATATTAACACCAAGGAATATTTTTCTTCAACATTATCAATTTGCAAGATCTATTTATGAAATCTGTTCAAATCAGGCTGTCCATATTCACCACATCACTTCCCTTTCATTTATTGAGTGCTTAGGAGTGACTTAACTAGCCACAGAAATTTAGACCAAGAGTGTGACCCACAAAGCCAACTGTCAAAATTGGCATGCAGTATTTATAGTGATTTTATTGAACAAGTAACTCAACTGCTTGAACGGCCCTGATGATCATACTGACTGCAGCAGCAGAGAATTAATGTTCAGGTAATAAGAATAATCTACAGTTAAATACAAGATCACTATAGTATTCTATAAATAGTTGTAAGATAAAGACACTTCTCTTTTGGTGATGAAACTCGTTTCTTGTAAAAATTCACTTGCTTCATTAATGCCTCTTACTAAACAGCCCACTGAGATTCCAGATCCATGCCAACATGGTTGGACTTTCAGACGCTCTCCAAAAAGACTACTCAGTCTAAAATTGTTGTGCAATGAAGAATTTAACAGACAACCTGGTAACTGATACGACAAAAAAAATTTGGCTGTCAAAGACCTGCCTGCCAACACCTGATCTGTTCACCACCCAGACAGCTGTTCTTGTGGAATGTCTTTCCATCAACGTTTCAGACTCTGATCATCATCCACACCCAATGTCCTTCTCCTTCAATGGAGAAGCCCAAAAGGCAGTGATGCAGCAATCACAGTGGGAGGGGGAAATATTCCTGTTCACAGCAATTTTGGGGCCTAGCTCACACATAAAAGACAAAGATACAACATTTCAAATAGTTCAGCCGCAACTGCCAAATGAATCTTGCTTCGCGGCTGCCTCCCAAACTCCCATCTTCACAGCAACCTGTTTCCTACAATGAGTTACCTTCAAACTAAAACAATACCAAGGCTATTAAACAGCAAAGATTATGGTGCTCATTAGGATTCTGACTGTACAGGTGTCCTTCGCTTTATGAATGTTCATTTTACGCCACTTCGCTTTTGCAAAAGACCTACATTAGTAACCTGTTTTCGCATTACAAAGAGGATTTTTGCTTTTAAGAAATTTTTTCCCATATAAATTAATGGTTCTTCGCTTCATGCCATTTTGGCTTAAGAAAGGTTTCATAGGAACGCTCTACCTTTGTAAAGGGGGGGGGGGGGGGAGGGAAGAGACACCTGTATTGCTAAACGCTTGTGGTCAGAAATGGCTGTCATTGATCAGACTATTTCAGTTCACCTATAACAGCATACATTTGGCAATTTGGAAACTTGCCTATTTTAAAAAAAGGACAAATTCTCTTGGGGAGATCAGTTTGTCAATTAGTGTTATTAAACAGTGATAATCTACTTATGAATGTTCAGTTTAGGTTTCAAAGGGCTTGGCTTCACAATTCCTTTAGAGCTCATGAGTAAACAGGAGCAATAAACTGAAGGGAGAGGAAAGTGATTGCCCGTGATAACATCTGATTACTGGATATAAAGAGCAGTGAACTCTACTGGCTGAAGTTGCATCTTGCATAAAGGCAGATGACTGATCATTGGAGGTCAATCATATTGGTTCCAGGGGTTCCCTGGGACAAGCTTGCTAGGCCTCAGCCAACTAGGAGGTGCTTCTTCAAACACCATGTCAGTAGATCAAAAAAAATGGGGATGCTAACTAAATGACTGCATAGTACAGTGTTTAGTTACAAGTGCTCAACTAACGGTGTTTTGTCCTCACATGCAGTAGAGCAGGGGATCCCAACCTTTTAAATACCACTAAATGAGGATCTGTGGACCCAGGTTGGGAACCTCTGGAAACAGCATGGGCAATAGTCAAAGTGACAAGTAACAAAAAAATTAAAAGGACAGAAGACTGGCAGAAATAGTGACCCATCTCCAATCTCTCCACAGAATTTCTAACTACATTTCAAAATTCAGGAGCAGACCTCCAACAAGACTCAAGCAAATTTGGGGCATTGGCTTCATATCACCATTTTAGTTACTCCCCCCCCCCCCCCTCCATGGTCAGCACATAGTTGTTGCATAAAGTGTCACCTACAAAATGCACAACAAACTACAATCCTTCTTTGTCATCTCCCATTTATCACTGGTGATAATAAAAAAAAAATCAGGGTGAAACTCTTTAATATCACCCATAGTTCCATTCCAAGTTACTACCATCCAGAGTAGAAAAAGCATTTTGTTACTGGGTTACAATCCTGAGATTTCTCTCTATGGTAGTGCCTTCTTCACACATACTGACCTGCCCAGGCAACGGCTCTCCGCCATGTATTGAAAAGCAATTATGGACAAGCAAGGTAGATAACATCTCTCACATTATATTAAAGAAATATAAAGATGTTTCCATGGGAGGCTAAAGCTGAGGGAGTGAAACTTTTTAATTCTGAATGTGGAAATTCAAAGTGGATGAACTCAGAGTTGTTCAGCATGGCCTATAGAATACTACTTTACGGACTGAAATATTAGCAGCGTTTGCATTGCAAAACAGTAAACACTGAGGTGGACATGTGATCCGATTAATACTATTCACATGGAAAGAATGCACTAGTCAACTTGGATTTTCTGGGTGTGCTATGTACTATTGTAATAGGTCCACTAATGGTGCCAATGTTGACTAGATAACTGAAGTAATATTACCACAATCAAATAGCCAAGCCTTAAATTATGATTACTGATGTGTTATAAGCACACTGGTTGAAAACTATTAACATTTATATGGTGTTTACACAAGAGATACCCAATTTTGTTTTTAGAGTTCTGGTTTGAATGGTTTCCTTTCATCTGGTAGACGTGAATACAGGTATGGCCAAATATCTGCTGGGAACTGTGTGTGATGTGCATTTTGAACAGCAGATCGAATGCGAGTTTTTCCCACAATCACATCCTACCGGCATTTTTTTGGGGGGATAGTCCCCAAGCATTTTATTTCTCTGAAAGGTTTTAGGTGTTTGATGCATTATGGCATATGGGTAGGCAAACTGCTTGAAACACTGAACTAGTTGCATACCACAGCAAGGAGTGGCAGACATACACACCTTGAGTCGCTGTTCTTTGTGATGTCCATAATGGTTTACTAACTGGATACAGGAAGTAGAGGTGGTGAAAAGTTTGGAGAAGAGGCAGGTAAGATCACCAGCTTATTACAGGTACATCATTTTTAGACTCAATGTGAAAGAACTATATGGGCTTGAATTCAAGAAAGAACCATTTGGAAATGGTGTTTCATGTTTGGCTACAGGACAAACAGCCACCGTTTGAATCACAGACAGGTGGGGGAATTAAATTCAAGGAAATAAAATCTGTAACTCTGCTAGACTCTGGGCCAATAATCACACAAGTTAAAAGAAATGGTTAGAAACTCCAGCAGGTCACTTGTTCTGCCTAATGCATTAAATGGTGGTTGACTACCAACCGTCTTCCTGATTCTAGAAGTAATCAGGCAAAGATGACAAATACTGGCCTTGAAAACAAATGTTCACATCCCGGGAACAATTAATGTTTTGAAAAGTGTGACTTGAGCAGCTTCCATTAACCCTCAAAAGGCAGAATAAAAACCATCAGGTCTCTGAAAAGAACAAGGTTCAAGCCTGTCCCAACATACCACCTTAAGCATTACTTGCAAGGCTCATTGGCAAACCATTATGTTCCTAACACAATTTCAGCTCCCACAGAGTCAAGAGAGCCCTCCAAATTATTGTGAGACTTGGCATTTAACAGATGAACAGAACTGCAAACAAATCATAAACATCTTACCTATTTAAGGGGTGACCAGTGGTTGATCTTTCTTTGTGGAAGCTGTGCGGTTATGTACATTAAAATAATAACCTTCTGTGTTTTTCTAATGATCAATAACAGGAATCCTAACAACAAGTACAGGAAAGGTATATGAACTCTTGCAGATCTGGAGAAATAACACTGATCCTTTGTGTCTGAGAGTATTCCTCCCAAGCCCAAATGCAAAGTGTGATAGCAGTATACTGAAACAAATTGTTTGCAGGTAAAGTATTCTGGCATCCCAAGTAGTACTGAAATATCCACCATACTCAACTAAAAAACTAATCTTACCTCTTTAGCTTCCTTAATTTTCACTAGGAATGTTTGTAACTCCAATGTTTCCACAAATAAAGCCTTGCAGACAGCTTGAAAATGTGCATCTGCTTCATTTTGGTCCAACAAATGTTGAGTGCATGCCTTCATTACTTGTTCAAAAGTACAGACTGAACGTGGTGAGCCGTCACTCTCCTCCTCATCTTCCTGCCCACTGTACCCTTCATCAGCTGTGCCATTGCTGCCATCTGAGTCATTATTGGCCATCTGGTCAATCAGCTGCTCCAGTTGTTGGCTCAACTCCCGCTCTTCATTCTCATCCAAACCCCAATCCAGAGCTCGGTAAATAGCAAATCCAAGGGATTGCACCATCTGGGAAAACAAAAGAGAAAATAAATCAAGGAACTGGAGTTCATAATAACTTTACTTACTCAAAAAATAAAATTTCAAGAGTAGGATTCGAGGACCCCTTCTTAAATTTTAAAAACAGTTTTAAAAATTACATTCCTTTAAAGAGCCTTACAACATTTCATTAGGTTTAACAGACTATATAAACACAAGCTGATGTTACCATAAAATGGGAGTTTCTCAGTTCATGATCTGTAAGAGACATTTTTATCTCTGCTAGTATTTATAGCATACCGTTTACAAGATTTATTGTCAGAAATTTGATTGTAATAAAATATAAATTTTGAAAAATAGCACATTGTCATTTCAATGAATTCTTATTTTACACCTTGCCTTCCCTGTCTTGATACTCCTCAAAATATCTGAAACGATCTCTATGATTAAAAGTCATTGAACTGAAACATTGATGAAGGGTCTCAGCCCGAAATATTGACTGTACCCTTTTCCAAAGATGCTGCCTAGCCTGCTGAGTTCCTCCAGCATTGTGTGTGTTGGCTGAACTGAAACATTGGCTCTGTTTCCTTTTTCAGAAATCAGAATCAGGTTGAATATCATTGGCATATGTTGTGAAATTTGTTGTTTTGTGGCAGCAGTACATTGCAATACATAATTATATAATTATATAATTAGATGTAATTTATAGGTTTAAATTAAATAAAGGGTGCAAAAAGAGCAATGAAAAAAAGAAAGTGAGGGAGTGTACACAGGTTCATTGTCCATTCAGACCAGCATTTTCTACATTGTCATTAATACTTTAAAAACTTTTATTTTTCCCCCCTCCTGGTGCCCCAATTATGTGAGAAAGATGTTGCAAGAGCAGGAGACCACAAGTCTGTTCCACCATACAAAAGAATCATGCCTGAGCTAATCGTGGCCTCAGATCCACCTTGGTTTGTTTATTTCCTCTGTATGCCAAACTGTTTCCTCCCCAAGTTCATCCCATGTAGTTTTCTAGGTTAAGCATTCCAAGGATTGATGTCCTCAAGCAAACTAATTCCTTCTCATCTCTAACTGTAATAAGGTAACTCCCTTTTCCAGAACAATGATTCTATCAGGGAGAACTCTCCAGCATCCACCCTTAGAATCTAAATGTTAAAAAGAATGGAAGTTTATTCCATTGGCCACTGTTGAATTTTAAAGTGAAAGCTCCCTCTTTCAGCACAGTAAAGTCATCTATAAAGTCAAAGTAAAATTTATTATTGGAGCACAAACAAGTCGTCACATATAACCCTGAGATTCATTTTCTGGTGGCATACTCAGCAAATCTTCAGAATTGTAACTGTAAACAGGATCAATTAAAGAGCAAAGAGCATAGAAGACAAACGGTAAATGCAAATACAGTCAGCCCTTCTTACCCGCGGGGATTTGTTCTGGGACCCCTGCGGATACCAAAAAACACGGATGCTCAAGTCCCTTATATAAAATAGTGTAGTACTTGCATATAACCTACGCACATCCTCCCGTATACTTTAAATCATCTCTAGATTACTTATAATACCTCATGGTTGAGCAGTAGTAACTGTTCTTGAACCTAGTGGTACGAGTCCTGAGGCTCCTGTACCTTCTTCCTGATGTCAGCAATGAGAAAAGAGCATGGCCTATGTGGCGAGGATCTTTGATGATGAATGTTGCTTTTCTACAGCAATGTTTCATGTAGATGTGCTCAATGGTTGGCAGAGCTTTACCCATGATGTACTGGGCCAAATCCACTGCTTTTTGTAGGATTTTCCATTAAAAGGCATTGGGTTTTCCCATACCAGGCCTCAAAACAGCCAGTCAGCACACTTTCAACAACGCATCTATAGAAGGTTTTCGATAACATGCTGAACCTCCACAGACCCATGAGGAAGCAGAGATGCTATGCTTTCTTTGCGATTATGAAAAATTGACTCCCAGGCCCTCTGAAAAATTGACTCCCAGGAATTTAAAGTTGCTGACCCTCTCCACTTCTGATGAGAACTGGCTCATGGACCTCTGGTTTCCCTTTCCTGAAGTCTACAATCAGTTCCTTGGTCTTGCTGACATTGCACAGGAGATTGTTATGACACAACTCACGTACACATGTACAATAAATACAAACACACAGAGTCAATAAAACTATGCACAACTCATGTAACTGTCAGATGCAAACTACATGGATACAGTCACAATGACTTCAGCGGTAATTCCATTTGCACATTTAAAACAGGTTCCTCTGTAATCCCAAGTCATGATGGAGAAGCAGGAAAGCTGACCAGAAATCCTGCTGCATGTCATTTCTACACAGGTTCTAAACCAAGGCAGCTTAAGTTTACTATTGCTTAAAAATAATCATGCAATTCATAGCTGAAGATTCAAAATAACTAAAACCCACCAATAGGCACCCTGTTGGACACTACCTCACCTTTTTAAAAAAAGTATACAGTATGTCTGTTGTTGCATGTTTTTAAAAATCTATTTAATATACATAATTGATTTACTTGTTTATTTATTGTGTTTTATTTGATTGATTATCTTCCCGTCTCTACTAGATTATGTATTGCATTGAACTGCGGCTGCTAAATTAACAAATTTCACGCCACATAACGGTGATAATTGGGGAAAGTTTAAACTAGAATTGCTGGGGGGGGGGGGGGGGGACCGAACTGAAGTGACAAAGGAAAGGGAGGTTGGCTCACAAATAGAGAAAGCTGGGGACAGTGCGAAAGGGAGGATAGACAGGTGACAGAGAAGGGATGCACTCAGACCGATGGCTTGAGATGTGTCTACTTTAATGCGAGAAGTATTATGAATAAAGCAGATGAGCTTAGAGCTTGGATCAGCACTTGGAGCTATGATGTTGTGACCATTACAGAGACTTGGATGGTGGAGAGACAATAGGTGCAGAAGTAGACCATTCGGCCCCTCGAGTCTGCACCGCCATTCTGAGATCATGGCTGATCATTCACTATCAGTACCCAGTCCCTGCCTTGTCCCCATATCCCTTGATTCCCCTATCCATCAGATATCTATCTAGCTCCCTCTTGAAAGCATCCAGAGAATTGGCCTCCACCGTCTTCCGAGGCAGTGCATTCCACACCTCCACACCTCTCTGGGAGAAGAAGTTTTTCCTCAACTCTGTTTTAAATAACTGATCTCTTATTCTCAATCCATGCCCTCTGGTACTGGACTCTCCCAACATCTGGAACATATTTCCTGCCTCAAATCTATCAAATCCTTTAATTATCTTAAATGTTTCAATCAGATCCCCTCTCAATCTCCTCAATTCCAGCATGTACAAGCCCAATCTCTCCAATCTCTCTGCGTAAGACAGCCCTGCCATCCCAGGAATCAACCTAGTGAATCTACGCTGCACTTCCTCAATTGCCAGAATGTCCTTCCTTAAACCTGGAGACCAAAACTGTACACAATATTCCAGGTGTGGTCTCACCAGGGCCCTGTACAAATGCAAAAGGACATCCTTGCTCTTGTACTCAATTCCCCTTGTAACAAAGGCCAACATTCCATTTGCCCTCTTCACTGCCTGTTGCACTTGCTCAGTCACCTTCATTGACTGGTGAACTAGGACTCCTAGGTCTCTTTGCATTTCTCCCTTACCTAACTCTACACCGTTCAGACAATACTCTGCCCTCTTGTTCCTGCTTCCAAAGTGGATAACTTCACATTTATTCACATTGAATGACATCTGCCAAGTATCTGCCCACTCACCCAGCCTATCCAAGTCTCCCTGTATTCTCCTAACGTCCTCTTCGCATGTCACACTGCCACCCAGTTTAGTATCATCAGCAAACTTGCTGATATAGTTTTCAATGACCTCATCTAAATCGTTGACATAAATCGTAAAGAGCTGTGGTCCCAATACAGAGCCCTGTGGTACCCCATTAGTCACCTCCAGCCAGTCCGAGAAACACCCATTCACTGCTACCCTTTGCTTTCTATCTGCCAACCAGTTTTCTATCCATGTTGAAACCCTGCCCCCAATGCCATGAGCTCTGATTTTACTCACCAATCTCCTACGTGGCACCTTATCGAATGCCTTCTGAAAATCTAGGTACACTACATCCACTGTCTTACCCTCATCTAACATCCTTGTTACACCCTCAAAAAACTCCAACAGATTAGTCAAGCATGATTTGCCCTTGGTAAATCCATGCTGGCTCAGCCTAATCCTATTACTGCCATCAAGATATGCCACTATTTTGTCCTTAATAATGGACTCAAGCATCTTCCCCACAACTGACGTTAGGCTAACAGGGCGATAGTTCTCCGTTTTCTCCTTCCCTCCCTTCTTGAAAAGTGGGATAACATTAGCCATTCTCCAATCTTCAGGAACTGATCCTGAATCTAAGGAACATTGGAAAATGATTACCAATGCATCTGCAATTTCCTGAGCCACCTCGTTTAGAACCCTCGGATGCAGACTATCTGGACCCAGTGATTTATTAGCCTTCAGTCCTATCAGTCTACTCACCACAGTTTCTTTCCTAATGTCAATCTGTTTCAATTCCTCTGATATCTTATGACCCTGGCCCATCCATACATCTGGGAGATTGCTTGTGTCCTCCCTGGTGAAGACAGATCTAAAGTACGCATTAAATTCTGTTGCCATTTCCCTGTTTCCCATAACAATTTCTCCCAATTCATTCTTCAAGGGGCCAACATTGTTCTTAACTATCTTCTTTCTCTTCAGATAGCTAAAAAGCTTTTGCTATGCCCTTTTATATTCCTGGCTAGACTGAGCTCATACCTGATTTTTTCTCTCCGTATTGTTTTTTTAGTTAAGATCTGCTGTTCCTTAAAACTTTCCCAATCATCTGTATTCCTACTCATCTTAGCCCTGTCATACTTCTTTTTCTTTAATGCTATACAATCTCTGACTTCCTTTGTCAACCACTGTGGCCCCTTCCCCCTCTTAGAATCTTTCCTTCTCATTGGAATGAACTGCTTTTGCATCTTTTGTATTATCCCCAAGAATATCTGCCACTGCTGATCCACTGTCTTTCCTGCCAGGGCATCCGCCCATTTAACTTTGGCCAGCTCTTCCCTCATGGCTCCGTAGTCTCCTTTATTTAATTGCAACACTGACACCTCTGATCTGCCCTTATCCCTCTCAAATTGTAGATAAAAACTTATCATGTTATGATCACTACTTCCTAATGGCTCCTTTACTTCAAGATCACTTATCAATTCCTGTTCATTACACATCACCAAGTCCAAAATAGCCTCGTTCCTGGTTGGCTCAAGCACAAGCTGTTCCAAAAATACATCCCTTAGACACTCCACAAACTCCCTATCCTGGGGTCCAGCACCTACCTGATTCTCCCAGTTCACCTGCATGTTGAAATCTCCCATAACGACTGCATTACCTTTAGCACATGCCAATGTTAACTCCCTAATCAACTTGTACCCAATATCCACGCTACTGTTTGGGGGCCTGTACACAACACCCATTAGGGTCTTTTTACCCTTACTGTAACTCAGCTCAGTCCACACAGACTCTACTTCCCCTGTTCCTAAGTCACCCCTTGCTAAGGACTGAATCTCATTCCTCACCAACCCCTCTTCCCATATTTCTGTCTCTACAATAGCATGTATACCCTGGTACACTCAATTCCCAGGCCTGATCCCCTTGCAGCCATGTCTCCGTTATCCCAAAAATATCGTAGTTCCCCATTTTCATCTGAGCTTCAAACTCATCTGTCTTATTTCTGACACTACGTGCATTCAAATATAGAATTCTTAGCCCATTCCTCCTCTCTTTGCTTAAAACACTGTCTATTGTACCTAACCCAGCTCCTTGAACTTCCAACGGCTAATTGCACCTTGAATTTTGATGACCTTCTCAAGATCACCTAAACCTTCTACACATTTAACCCCATGCTCCTTCTGACCAACCCTCTGTACATGTAACTTTTCCAACACATGTTCTGTCTCACCTTTCTCCTTTACACAATTAATATTTGGGAAACGTGTATTCCCCACCTGTCCCTTATCCTTCATCATATCATCTTCTCTCGTATTCTAGAGGCAGGGAAGGCTACTTTAAGTGCCAGGCTTTAGATGTTTCAGAACGGACGGGGAGGACGTTCCAGAACGGACATGGAGGGCATTCCAGAACGGACACGGAGGAAGGCAAAAGAGGTGGGGGCGTGGCACTGTTGATCAGAGATAGTGTCACGACTGCAGAAAAGGAGGAAGTCATGGAGGGGTCGTCTAAGGAGTCGTGGGTGGAAGTTAGGGATGGGAAGGGGTCAATAACTCTACAAGGCATTTACGAGGAGCAGATAAGGAGACAGATTCTGGAAAGGAGTAATAATACTAACAGGGTTGTTTTGGTGGGAGATTTTAATTTTCCCAAATATCGATTGGCATCTCCCTTGAGCATGGGGTTTAGATGGGGTAGAGTTTGTTAAGTGTGTTCAGGAAGTTTTCTTGACACAATATGCAGATAAGCTTACAAGGAGAGGCTGTACTTGATCTGGTATTGGGAAATGAACCTAGTCAGATGTCAGGTCTCTCAGTGGGAGAGCATTTTGGAGATAGTGATCACAATTCTATCTCCTTTACCATAGCATTGAAGAGGGATTGGAACAGACAAGTTAGGGAAACGTTTAATTGGAGTAAGGAAAAATATGAGGCTATCAGGCAGGAACTTGGAAGCACAAATTGGAAATAGACGTTCTCAGGGAAACATATGGAAGAAATGTGGCAAATGTTCAGGGGATATTTGCATGGGGTTCAGCGTAGATACGTTCCAATGAGACAGGGAAAGGATAGTAAGGTACAGGAAGCATGGTGTACAAAGGCTGTTATAAATCTAGTTCAAGAAAAGAGCTTACAAAAGGTTCAAAAATCTCAGTAATGATAGAGATCTAGAAGATTACAATGCTAGCAGGAAGGAACTTATGAAATGAGGAGAGCCAGAAGAGGCCATGAGAAGGCCTTGGTGGACAGGATTAAGGAAAACCCCAAGGCATTCTACAAGTATGTGAAGAGCAAGAGGATAAGATGTGAGAGAACAGGACCAATCAAGTGTGACAGTGGAAAAGTGTGTATGGAACCAGGGGAGATGGCACAGGTACTTACTGAATATTTTGCTTCAGTATTCACTATGGAAAAGGATCTTGGTGATTGTAGTGTTGACTTGCAGCGGACTGAAAAGCTTGAGCATGTAGATATTAAGAAAGAGGATGTGCTGGAGCTTTTGGAAAGCATCAAGTTGGCTAAGTCACCAGGACCAGAAGGGATGTATCCCAGGCTACTCTGGGAAGCAAGGGAGGAGATTGCTGAACCTCTGGCAATGATCTTTGCATCATCAATGAGGACGGGAGAGGATTGGAGGGTTGTGGATGTTGTTCCCTTATTCAAGAAGGGGAACAGGGATAGCCCAGGAAATTATAGACCAGTGAGTCTTACTTCAGTGGTTGGTAAGTTGATGGAGAAGATCCTGAGAGGGAGGGTTGATGAACATTTGGAGAGGCATAGCATGATTAGGAACAGTCAGCATGGCTTTGTCAAAGGCAGGTCGTACCTTATGAGCCTGATTGAACTTTTTCTAGGATGTGACTAAACACTTTGATGAAAGTAGAGTAGTAGATGTAGTGTATATGGATTTTACCAAGGCATTTGATCAGGTACCCCATACAAGGCTTATTGAGAAAGTAAGGAGTGTGGAAAAGAGTGGTTGAAGACAGGTCATATTCTGCATGGAGGTCTGTGATCAATGGAATGCCTCAGGGATCTGTTCTGGGACCCCCTTCTCTTTGGTATTTTTATAAATGACCTGGATGAGGAAGTGGAGGGATGGGTTAGTAATGGCAGATGGAGTTCAACCCAGATAAGTCTGAGGTGGTTCATTTTGGTAGGTCGAATGTGATGGTGTAATATAGCATTAATGGCAAGACTCTTGGCAGTGTGGAGGATCAGAGGGACCTTGGGGTCCGAGTCCATAACACACTCAAAGCTCCATGTAGGTTGACTCTATGGTTAAGGTGGCACACGGTGCATTGGCCTTTATAAATCGTGGGATTGAGTTTAAGAGCTGAGAGGTATTGTTGCAGTTATATAGGACCCTGGTCAGACCCTACTTGGAGTACTGTGCTCAATTCTTGTCGCCTCGCTACAAGGAGGATGTGGAAACCATAGAAAGGGTGTAGAGGAGATTTACAAGGATGTTGCCTGGATTGGGGAGCATGCCTTATGAGAATAGGTTGAGTGAACTCAGCCTTTTCTCTTTGGAGCAACGGAGGATGAGAGGTGACCTGATAGAGGTATAGAAGATAATGATAGGCATTGATCATGTGGATAGTCGGAGGCTTTTTCCCCAGTGCTGAAATGGCTAGCACGAGGTGTCATAGTTTTAAGGCGCTTGGAAGTGGTGAGGGCATGGAATGGGCTGCCAGCAGAAATGATAGGGTCTTTTAAGAGCCTCCTAGAAGGATACATGGACCTTAGAAAAAATAGAGGGCTTATGGGTAAGCCTAGTTAGTTCTAAGGTAAAGACATGTTCGGCACAGCTTTGTGGGAGAACAGCCTGAGTTGTGCTGCAAGTTTTCTATGTTTCTATAATAAACCTGATTCTGATTTGGAGTTCAAATGTGCAGGAATGAATATCACTTCAATTTACTTTAATGTCAGTAATGAGATTTTGCCTTGCCTGTGGTACCAGTAGCAACTAGTAAACTCTCCCTTCTTTGTGTATCAAATACTTCAAGCATATTTTAAGTAAATAGTACATTCAAAGTTGATGGCAAACAACTTCACTTATCAGGACAGGTGTAACACACGTAATGCAGACCCAAGTATGCCATTGCTTGCTGTGGACTATTGACTTGGCACAAGATTAAGCTTAAATAGATTGCATCTAAAGTTATGAAAATTATTCAGAGCATGTTAATAGTCTTTAAATGTTGGCTCACAACAATAAAGATAACTTAGCAAAAGCAGAAAAATAACAATATTTTAAGGAAACAAAATAAATGATTCATAAGAGCAATAACGAGTTAGTGTTTACAGGTTCATGGATGATCAGGAGTATGATGGTGGAGGGGAAGTAACTGTTCATAAAACATTGAGTATGGGTCTTCAGGTTCCTGTAAATGTTAGTAATGAGAAGATGGCATGCTCTGGATTGAAAGAATCCTTTTCAACTTCTAACCTATTGCTAAAGCTCGCCACGTTGAAACACTAGACCCAGATTCTGATGTGTCGTAATGTCAACAGAAAATGAAAACAATTACACACAACACACCTGTTCACATCCTTAAATAGCTACAACTTCTATTTTTAACTCGCAGGCTAACAATAAGACTTATCTCAATTAAAAATTAAAGATCAACTTTTTTTAATTTAACTTTATTTGTACAAGACAGGTCACAATTTGTATCTACTGAATAGACATCTTTTTCTGACCCTTCCTCAGTTCAAGTGGGCAACAAATCACATGATCAGACACATGTGGAAGGATACTCCAGTTTTAAAAATATCAGGAATGTGAAAGAAAAGGGCAGGGAGACCTGGTTAGAGAAGCAGGTTATCTTTGATTAGGCTTGGACAGGTTGCCCAGGTGATCCTGATGTTTTTAGATTAAACAGGGTAATTAGAGAGAAAACTAAAGAAAATATTTTCTCACTTTTCCAGTTCTGCCCAGGAGACTTCAACTTAAAAAAATCTTTCTGCAGTTGCTACCTGATTTGTCTAATTTCTAGCACCTTTTTTAATTTTGGATTTCAAACATTTGCAACTTCATGATTAAATTGCATTGCTACTTTTGTTCCTATTTGTACAAACAAAATTGATAGACAATATGAGCTGTTGTTCCTCCAATCTGAGAGTGGCCTCAGGCCACGATGACATACCAGATTTGTAATGGGGATATGAATTATAGTGGCGGACCAGGAAATCCCACTTTTTGTGGATGGAGCAGAGGTGCTCGACAAAGTGATCTTCCAATCTACCTTGGGTCTCAACAATGTAGAGAAAGCCACACAGTGAGCGCCAGGTAGAATAGATGACAACAAATTCACAGGTGAAGTGTTGCCTCACCCGGAAAGACTGCTTGGGGCCCTGAATGGAGGTGAGAGAGGAGTGAATGGAAAGGTGTCGCACTTCGGTCACTTGCAGAGTTGAGTGCCAGGAGGGAGATTAGTGGGGAGGGATGTGTGGACAAGGGAATCACAGAGAGAGCGATCCCTGAAAAAAGTAGAGAATAGGGGGCAGGTCAAGAGGTGCTTCATGGTAGTGCGCTGTTGAAGATGGCAGAAGTTGTGGAGAATGATGTGTTGAACACAGAGCCTCATGGGGTGGTAGGCATGGACAAGAGGCTGTGGGAAGATGGGGAAAGCGTGGATCTCCAGGAAAATGGAGAAGCGGGTGAGGGCAGTATCAATAAAGTGGGAAGGGAAAACCTGTTCTTTGAAGGAAGATATCTGACGTCCTAGAAAAGAAAGCCTCGGCCTGGGAACAGATGTGGTGCAGATAAGGGAATGGAGAAAAGGGAATAGCATTTTATTTTTAAAAAACAGGAGACAGAGTGGGAAGAGGTATAGTCAGGATAGCCGTGGAAATCAGGAGGTTTTAGTAGACAGTTTGTCTCCAGAGATACAGATCGAGGAAGGGGAGAGAGGTGTCAGAAATGGACCAAGAGAATTTAAGGGCAGGGTGGAAATGGGAGGCAAAGTTGATGAAATTGACGAGCTCATTATAGGCATTGTACATAAGGTAGAAGCAATGCAGCTGCCAATGTAGTGCAGAAAGATTTGGGAAACATTACTAGGGAAGGCTTGGAATGTGGACTGTTCCACATCGCTGATGAATAGGCCTATGCTGGTGCCCGTGGCTACACCATTAGTTTGGAGAAAGTGGGTGGAGCTGAAAGAAAATGTTGAGGGAGTAATTGAGAATTTTCCAGTTTGAATACAGTCCCTCTCCAAAAGGAGTAAAATTACATCTGAATATCAGCATTGACTCCTTTTAGCCTCATCTTGCATTTGACTCTTCTGCACTGCTATTAATGGCTAGATGAATTTTTATTCCATTTCTCAGTTGTTTTCTACAAGAATACGTTTAAAAAATGCTTTCGTTTGTTAATTCCAGCCTTGTTGTGATTTCTATAAGGGTTTTTACCCTTCGATCTATTCCCCCAATTCAAGAACACATGATTAGAAGGGCAGTTATTTGGCCATTCAATAGTTCATGACCAAACTGCTTGTAACCTAAGGTCCAGACCTCCTCCACCCACTCACTGTAACCCTTCATCCCCTCACTTCAAAAATCTACTCACTGTTGTTAAGAAACATGTTCCTGTGCTTTTTGAGGGGTAGAGTTTCAAGATTCACAAAAAAAACTCATCTGTCTTAAATGGATGATTATTGATTTTTAAAGAACAACCCCAAGTTATAGATTTTCCCACATGAGAAAACACTTTCCACATCTACCCTCCAGGATCTACAATCTTAGTGATGGGCTTCCATTGGTCAGTGCCTTTATAAGATCCAAGATGAGCTATTGTAGACAAGGGACCCTCAAAGCTTATGTTCCACTAAATAAAAAAAATGAATATTTTCCATAAAGAGAAAATGCTAGAAAGACTGAGCCAGTCAGGCAACGTCTAGAAAGATGAACAGTCAATATTACAGGCCCTTGGCCTTTAATCAGAACTAAGAAAGTTTTGAGATTTCCAGCATTTGCATTCTTATTGCATAGACTTCTCACCCCTACAGAGGTTGTTTCACATCAGAAATTTAAATTAAAGAATTAAGTGCTACTTCAAATAAAACCATCTAATGTTAGTTTTCAAAACTTGACATCCTTTATGCAGCTGCTAGAAGAACCCTCTCACAACAATACAACAGGGTAAAATGTTGCTTTTAGCTGGTCTCTAGTCACTGATTCAATTGACTTGATCCTTGGAAATGATGAAGTGTGGTACACACAAAAAGGCGCCAGTGAAGGAAGATGGGTTGATCTCGTCTAACTGAAGGGAAGCCACTCAGTGAACGAACTGAGGAGTGATATACGAGATGATTCTATTGAACAGCACAATCCCTGTCCCACAGGACGCTAGGCAGTTCAATAATAAAACGGTTAAAAATATCAGGTTGCAGCTGAGCATTTCTTCCTCCACAAAATGCAACAGTTGAAGAGATTTTTAAAAATTCACACAAAGTGAATGGTTGGCTCTTTGTCCTTGATCCCATAATAATTTTTGCCTCTCTTTAAAGAAAGTGTTACTTGCCCCTGGCAGAGACCCATCTCAGCAGGAAATGCAGTGCAATTGCAGCTTACATTTCATGGGGATGTTGGCAATAGGTCAATCATGTTTCCTTTTGATTTGTATTGATTGATGTAACAAGATTGCGTGGAGTGAGAGAACATTTTACTTTCATAATTGAGGGGGAGGGGACAGTTCAAAGGTTCTTAGAAACAGTGTTATCAAACTAGACTTCTTATTATAAATGTTTTCGTTCCACATCAGCAGAATGTGAAGCATTCAATGATTATCAGGATTCTTGTCTGGTTCAGTGAACTCATCGCTTGTCAGTACAGGACTTTAGACAGTGGATATTTTCACTTCAAAAGATCTCTGGACCTTTGAGGAATTTTCCCCCAGTACATGAGAAGGGTTATTCTTTCACTGCTGACTGCAAACTCCAAACCAATGAAGTTTGCTGACAAATATTATTGTGCAAGTCCAGAACACAGTAATATACCATAACCTGTTTTCTCAGTTCCAACATTATTCAACTGATAATGTTTTGAAATTTTGCTTAAGCAACGCAACTACAGAGATCAATATGCAAATAGGCAAGTGCTGTAACATTCCTTTCATTCCAATCCATCATGCAATTTAATGAGAATTATATGGCTTGTCATAAACAATATTCTTCCCATCATGAACATTTGCTTATCATAGAGTTGGTTAGATCTTCTCCATAGTGTCTTCAGAATACATTTAGACACATTAAATAAATATACAAAGTGATTCAGGCTGATTACAACGAACACACATTAACTACATTTTTTTTTGAGATTCTAAAGCCTGGATATAAAATGTAATTTTCAAATCATTTGTGAAATTGGTAGATTGTGAGAGAACTCAGTACGGTATTTGATTTTGCTGTCCAATGAGATTATAACACAAACAGACATACAGGGCAAATATCATATGTCTGTTTACAGGTAATTAATATTCCAACTATAACTAAGGAACTAACTGCCCCTTTTAAGAAAAGCGTGAAATACATATTAACTGCACACAAATTCACTGTTGGCTGAGTCATTGGTGGTGACGAATAGGCATATAGGAGGGAGATCGAAAATTTGGCTGCGTGGTACCACATCAACTTCTCTTTCAACATCAACAAAATCAAACAGTTGCAGGAGGGAGAAACCAGTGTTCCATGAGTCAGATCTCATTAGGAGAATGGATGTGGATTGGGTCAGTAGCTTTAAATTCCTTATGTCAACACATCAGAGGATCTGCCCTGAGAACAGCACACAACTCATTACACAGAAGGCACAGCAGCACCTCTCAAACAGGAAAATATACAGCTGCTGAAAATCCCAAGCAACACACAAAATACTGGAGGAACTCAGCAGACCAGGTAGCTTCTATGGAAAAAGAGTAAACAGTCGACATTTTGGGGATGAGACCCTTTATCAGGACTGAAAAGGAAGACCGGTCAGAGTAAGTGGGGGGGGAGGGGCACTTCCTTCAAACCAAAGGTATAACCGTGGCCACTCCCATGGGTCCTTGTCGGCTATGTGGAACAGACTATGTTCCAGGTCTACACCAGCATTGCTCCCCAACTCTTCCTACACTACATCAATGACTACATTGCTGCTGCTTCCTGCACCCATATAGAGCTCATCAACTTTGCCTCCAACTTCCACCCTGCCCTCAAATTTACTTGGTCCATTTCTGACACCTTTCTCTTTCTTGATCAGTCTCCAGCCCTGGAGACAGTCTATCTACTGATCTCTTTTATAAACCAACTGATTCTCTCAGTTTCCTGGACTATTCCTCTTCCCACCTTGTCACTTTTAAAATCATGCCACTCCCTTCTCTCGGTTCCTCCATCTCTACCACATCTGCTCTCAGGATGATGTTTTCATTCCAGAATGAAGGAGACATCCTCCTCCTTCCAAACAAAAAAAGTTTCCCTTCCTCCACCATCAATGCTGGCCTCACACGCATCACTTCCATTTTGTACACACCTCTCCTCATCCCAACCTCCCACTGCCACACTAGGGATAGGGTTCCTCTTGTCCTCACCTAACACCCCAATAGTCTCTGCATCCAGCACACAACTCTTCATAGCTTCTGCTATCTCCAATGGGATCCTACCACCAAGCGCACCATCCCCCCCAGCATTCCCTTGTCCACTCGTCCCTCCCCACTGATCTCATTCTTGGTACTTGTCCTTCAAGTGGAACAAGTGCCACACCTGCCCCTATACCTCCTCCCTCATTACCATTTAAGACTCTAAACTGTCCTTCCAGGTGAGGCGACACTTCATCAGCGAGTCTGTTAGGATTATCTACTGTATCTGGTGCTCCTGGTATGGCTGCCTGTATATAGATGAGACCAAATGTAGATTGGGAGACTGTTTTGTCGAGCACCTATGCTCCATCTGCCAGAAAAAGTGGGATCTCCTGGTGGCTACCCATTTTAATTCTACTTCCAATTCCCATTCTGACATGCCAGTCCATGGCCTCCTCTACTCCCACGAAGAGGCCACACTCAATTTGGAGGAGCAACATTTCATATTCCATCTTGGTAGGCCCCAAACTAATGGCATAAACATCAATTTCTTGAACTTCTGGTAATTGCCCCTCCCACCCCTCCACTCCATCACCATTCCTGTTCACCCCTCTCACCTCATCTCCTTACCTGCCCATCCTTCCTTCTGGTGCTCCTCCCCCTTCCCTTTCATCCATTCCTATCAGATTCCCCTCCTCCAGCCCTCAACTCTTTCACCGATCAACTTCCCAGGTCTTTACTTCACCCTTCCCCCTCCATTTCATCTATCACCTGCCACCTTGTAGTTCTTCCTCCCTTCCTCCCACCTTCTTACTCTAACCTCTCATTTTCCCTTGTAGATTTTCTCTTGTTCAAGGTGATTTATAGTAACTTTGATAACAAATTAACTTTGAACTTGTTAACAGCACACATTACACACAGAGGAGACATAATGGAAGGCTCATCCCCAGAGTCTATGAGTAGAATTAAAAAAATAAGACAGGTGTAATCACTTTGGTTCGATTATTCTACAAAAGCCCCAGTAGCTGATAAACATGAGGAAACAGATGTGCAGTCAGATTAGGGAAAGGCGTGAAAACAAAACAGGTTTGTAGTGGGACTTCAACTTCTCTAAAATAGACTGGGACTTCCTTAGTACAAGAGGTTTCGACGGCGCAGAACCTGTTGGTTCAAAATGTACATAGTCCATTGAGAAGAGGAGCAATATTGGACCTGGTGTGGGCTAATGAGTCCAGCAAAGTGGCTGACCTTTGGGAGAACAGTTAGAAAACAGTAACCACAACTCTAATTTTTAAGATGGCTATAGTTAAGGACAAGTATGAACCTTGAGGGAGAGTGCTGAATTGGAGCAGGGCAATTAGATGGCAACTAAGGAGGCTGTTTTTAGGCAAGTCCACATGACATATGAAGAGTGTTTACAGACCAACTGCACAGAGTACAGCACAGTTCTGATCCAGTAAGAGTTAAGGAAGCCTTAGATTTCAAGAAATGGTGAACTTAGTCAAGAAGAGAAAGCAAGCACATGTAAGGTTTAGGAAGCTAAAGTCAAACAGAGCCCTTGGGGATTACAAGGAAGCCAAAAAAAGACTCATGAAGGGAATTAAGAGCACCAGGCAGGGTCATGAGAAGTCCTTGGCAAGTAGGAATAAAGGAAATCCGAAGGCATTCTACAAATATATCAATAAGAGCATAACGCTTAAAATCAACCCCAAACTTTGGCTCTCCATTTCCCTCCATAGAAGTTGCCTGACCCCAAGGTCCTCTAGCATTTAGCTTTACTTCATCTGGGCCAATACTTTTTGAAAACTATTTGCCATTAGAAAAGATAAAAGTGGCAGCCAATCTGTGTTGGGCCAAGTCACACAAGCAGCAGCATGCTGAAGACCAGGCAATCCACTTTAACAATGCTGAATGAGGGTACATTTGGTCAGAATTATGAGAATGTCATCCATGACTTCAAATATATTCCCTCTGATTCATAAGCTTACTGGGGAAGGAAATAATGTTGCATTTACTTAGTACTGCAGTGGACTGTCAACCTTAGACATTGAGTTCAAGTCCCTTTGTAGAAAGTTTGAGCGCAAGTCTACTTTTCTTTCTTAAATGAGAGCACTAAGCAACAAATGAATGATTCTTTTACTCCTCCACTTCATTTAAAACAAATTTCCTGTGGAGATTTTGGCCTCTAACTTTTCTACTAAAAAGTGACACTTCACAATTACCAATTTTAAGGCTTGTTGCCTGTTAAATATCTACAGAATTTTTACAATCTTGTGTTTTCCTAATTATTGTCTTTGTTGGTGACATTAACTGCCACACCCCAACAATTTGGTGTGAAACTGTGCTGTTAATTCCCGAATCCATATATTTTATGTGAATTGAAATCAGCAGTTTCAGCATCCATCCTTGTTGGGCACCACTTTCCATTCCACCCCACCCCACCCCACCCCAGGCATCTGCCTTTAAACTTAATCCATTCTGCTCTTTGAAAAACTCACTCACCATCTGAACACATTTTACCAATTAGTTAACTTCCATATAATCTTCCCCTGGGATCTGAGGGGTACCCTTTTTACCCAGACAGTGGGGATTACCTAGAATACACTACCTGAGAGAAGTGGAGGCAGAGTCACTAATAGCATTTAAGTGTTTTAACAAGCACTGGATTGCCAAGGCATAGAAGGCAAAGGACCAAGTGTTGGAAGGTGGGATTAATTCAGAGATGTGCTCACTGGTTAGCATAGATCAGATGGGCTGAATAGTTTGTTTCCATGCAGTACGTCATTATTATAAAGTCACCCCACTAACTACCTCACGTATCATTACATCTGCTTCAAAGGCCATTAAGCAGGAGATGGTATTTCAATGATGCCATCGCTTGTCTTCAGATTCTCGATCAAACACTTCTCACCTTTCCTCCTTGTAAGGGTTGTCATTTATTGGAACAGAGGTAGCATGTCTGAACTATCAGCTGTGATAACAATCAACTCTCTCAAATGGCTTAAGTGCATCAGCTTCTGACTCAAAAGCAAGAATGTTAGCCACAGAACTGGTTTCCTCTAGTATACACATACAAGAGATACTGATATTAAAAATATCTGATTAATTTCATTACACCAAGTAATAGTAGTACCATTGCCCCAATTCATTATAAAATTCTCCTGTTCATTTTCCATCAATTCCAAATCACTATTTGAAACAGAATACTTCTGCCAAGTGAACAAAAGGCAACGTATAGTACATTGTTTGATCTTGTGTTTTAGACAGACACTTACCTGCCTTTCTGTACATAATGGAGGGGATATTTTCTTCTTTGGATCTAAAATAAAATGGAAAAAAGTTACAAACATCAAAAATGGGACATGATTCATCAGTAATTCAAACATTGTTATATTAATTTGATGGCTTCATCATCATGGTATCTGTCTTCATCCCATCATAGATGGGATATGATGGATAAGACAAAAGTCTTATCCATATTTGCCCCACCCTCTCCACAACACAAAACAAACTGGTTTTCTCAACTCCTGTAATACTAAATAGAAGTCTTTCAACACAAAATAATGTTTTAATTTACATATGTGGCCCAGCATAGTCAGCATTTCCAAGAACTTGTTTTTGCTTCACATTCCAGCATCTGCAGTTCCTTTGATTGTTAAATAATTGGCTTTTATTTTCTCTTCAACATACACCATCTTCAGATTCAGTTTATTGTCATTTATAAACCACAAATACAATGCAGTTAAAAAATGAGACAACGTTCTCCGAAATGATATCACGAAAAGCACAAAACAGACCACATAAGAAAAACCACATAACGTTTGGTAATCCCCAATCCAGAGTCCGGAGAGGTTGCTGCGTATCGATATCGCACTACCGTCTTAGCACGTTCCCCAGAAAGGAACGACAAACCCATCAAACAAACCTAAAGCTACAAGACCTACGAAAAACCACATAGTTACATATAGTTATAGTTAACATATAGTTTCAACAGTGCAGACAATACCGTAATTGATAAAAGACTAACTGACAAAGACCACATAATTATAACACATAGTTTCAACAATGTAAAGCAATACTGAAATCTGATAAAGAGCAGTCCATGGCACAGTTTAAAAGAAAGTCGCAAAGTCCCGACAGCCCATCATCTCACGCAGACGGTAGAAGAAAGAAAAACTCTTCCTGCCATGAACCTCCAGCGCTGAAGCTTGCCGATACAGCACTTTGGGAGCTCCGACCACAGCCAACTCTGAGTCTGTCCGAAAACTTCGAGCCTCCAACCAGCCCTTCGACACCAAGCACCATGTCTGCCAAGCGCTTCGACCCCGGCACCGGCTGCCAAGCAACAGGCAAAGCCAAGGATTCGGGGCCTTCCTCCTGGAGATTTTTCTAATTGTACAATAGCGGCAGCAGCGAAGCAGGCATTTCAAAAGTTTCACCAGATGTTCCTCCGTGCTTCACACGTCCGTCTCCATCAAATCAGGATTGTACACGGCCCCTACTTATAGATAACAGATATTCATTCTTGGTGTGGCTGCTGAGTCGCACCACCATCTTGCAATGAAGAATCTTGGACAGTGTGAAGGCAAATTTGGACATTTTCAATTTCACCTTATGATGGAATTGTTCTCCAAAAGATAGTGCACTGGTGGTAAGGAGATCTTAGTGGCTGCAAAATTGTTCTTTGGTGGACTAGAATATCTTCGACGATTTTCCAGTACTTGATGCCAACTACTTCCATCTCATGTACTTTCAGCTTCACGTAAGTGCACAACAAACTAACAAACTAAGATTAAAAAGTGTACTTAAACAACTCCACATTTGGGTCCTGCAAAGTTGGTAAAATATTGTGCATCGCTGACTATCTGATTTAAATTACATTGTCTTATACAATCTTACCATTTCATGTATATTAGGTGTGACCACAATTAAACTTGCCCAATTAACAGGAGTTACTCAAATTTTTAAACTCAATTTCTTCCCAACTTTGAGCTCTGATATTTGGCTCTTCAATGAATAAGAAATTGACCTCAATTTCCCAAATCTTTAACATCATGTTTGATCCTTGTATATACCTTTACAGCCATCTTCTAAGATATTACACTCAGAACACACAAATTGCACCCGGGTTATGAATGCCCTACTTACTTATGGGCACTCAAATGTATGCACAAGCTCTCTGAATACAATTCAATTCAAAAGCTATACATTCAATTTAATGAACGTCATTTGATGCCATTTCTCAGAATATTGTGGAGTTACGGTTACCTTATTGAGTGAGGGTTTTTTCTTTAAATGTATTTTCTGACTGATGGCCAAAATCAACTTAGGGATGTTGAAAACAGGGCCCATTCTTTACTGGAGATTGCCTGCACTGTCCTTAGAAGTGACACAGGCATATCATCAGAAAATTCAGCAATCCCTCCAAATGAATTCCAATTTTGCAAGCCCACCTAGAGACATCTTCCACCACAATAATTGGTAAACCAAAATCATCACCACCCTGGAACACCAGGTGTAGCATTTTCCCAGCACTCAAATTCTCCTGACAGTGACCATTCTTCCGAAAGTTAGTAAATGAACAGCTTGACATGGGCACCTGCACAAATAAAGCAGCAATCTGCAACATTGTTGATCTGCTTCTGGCAAAGGAATGAATTCCTTGTACATTTGGTTCCATCTCCATGGAACTCAACAATAGCTTTCAAAATGATTTCCACAAATAAGGCATCTTGAACTTAGGTTAGTGAATGTGCCAGATGTATCAAAGCCCATTTTCTGAGTAAAATTAGTTTCTTTTTTCATTCACTGCTTGTACATTCCATTCTAGAATGTTAATAGCCTGAAAGGAGCACCTTCGTCAATTCTGTGCAGGATTTTGATCGTCACAACCCACGTGCTGCCTCCAAAACCTGCTCGAGTCTGAGCTGCCAATTTCTGAAAATGGGTTCAATTGCAAGAAACTCAATCCTGGGACTTTGCACTTGCAGGCTCTTCTCCTCTCTTTCCCCTCCCCTCAATCTTCCTTCACTCCCACTGCACTCAGCCATGAAAATCACCGTTTTCCAAAGACTTGATTTTCAAGATTCACCCCCATCCCCGCTGCTCTTACTTTGCAACCACAGACAAATTACCCAGAGTCCTATGAGATGTTCTATTTAGGTGTATTGCTGATACCAGCAACCCCCACCATGTCAGAACTGAAGATGATCCATAGTGCCAATACAATATAGCTTGGACCATGCTTGGTGAAGTCTAACCATAATACTGACAAGACAGGGAGCTTCAAAGTGTGCAGTTCTTTCTATCCAGGAGTAAGGCACATGATGTCTACTTCACATCTACAGAAGAAGCCACTGTCTCCTACTCTCACCTGATTTAGTTATTATTTACTGTATCAACATTCTACAGCGATAGAAATGCAAAGTAGAAATGAGATGAACTGCAATTTACAATTGCTCAGGTTTAACCCTGACATTGGCCATGATCACTCTCACTCTCTCTCTCTCACACACACAACCGTTGCAGCTCAGACCAAATTTTAAATCTTCTCCCAGTAGCAATTTTAAAACAAAAATCAATCTCTGAAACCAGTTTGTGATTTCTGAATTAAAATGATGAAAATTGAATATTAATTGTAACAGATTACACTAACCAAGGAACATCATTTACTTTCTACTCTTCAGTTATGCTGTACAAATACAAGATTCAAGATTGTTTAATGCCATTTCCGTACACAAGGAGAATGAAATAATTTTTACTCTGAATCTGATACAGCCCAAAAAAAGTGAAGAACTCAATAATTTACTTATTTAATAATAATAAAACACAATGAATAAAAATACACAAGCTAATTTATATTCATAGATTGATTACATACCCATAAAATGACACTATGCTGTACATGTGACTGACAGGAAGATGTTGTTTCTCATGTTTTATAAAGAAAGTCTGATTATAATAATTATAATATCTCAAACACAAGAAAATCTGCAGCTGATAGAAATCCCTCCACTATCAACACTGACTTCAGTCCCATCTCTTCCATCTCCCGTACCCCTGCCCTCACTCCATTCTCACAGTGCCACACCAAGGACAGGGTTCGTCTTGTCCTCACTTACTAGTCCACTAGCCTCTGTGTCCAGCATCTCCACTGGGATCCTACCAAGCACATCCTTCTATCCTTCTACCCCCACCACACCCCAGGGATTGGCTGTATGAGACTCCTTTGTCCCCTCATCCCTCCTCACTGATCTCCCTCCTGGAAGTTACCCTTGGAAGTGGAACAAGTGCCCCTACATCTCCTCCCTCACTACCATTCAATGCCTCAACTGGTCCTTTCAGATGAGGTGACACTTCACCTGAGAGTCTGTTGGGTCATCTACCGTATCCAATGTTTCCAGTGTGGCCTTCTGTATATTGGTAAGAACTAACATAGATTGGGAGACTGTTTCACCGAACACCTACATTCCATCTACCAGAAAAACTGATCTCCCAAGAGCCACCCTTGTCAATTCCACTTCCCATTCCCAGTCAGACATGTCTGTCCATGGCCTCCTTCATTGACACAATGAGGCCACACTCAAGCTGAAGGAACAACACCTCATCTTCCATCTGGGTAGCCTCCAAGCTAATGGCATGTACACTGATTTCTCGAACTTCTGGTAATTGACAATTCACCATTCCCCATTCCCCTGTCCCATTTCCCTCTCTCACCTTAACTCCTTACTTGCCCATCACCACCCCCCATGTTTCTCCTCCTTTCCTTTCTTCCAATGTCTTCTGTCCTCTACTAGCAGATCCCCTCATCTGTTATAGACTGTCAGGTATATGGTTGAAGGACGGTTGTAGTTCGGAGCTGAACGTCCAAGGTTACGTGTTGTATTGGAGGGATAGGAAGGTAGGCAGAGGGGGAGGTGTGGCTCTGCTGGTAAAGAATAGCACTAAATCAGTAGAAAGATGAGACATAGCTTTGGAAGATGTTGAATCCTTGTGGGTCAAGTTAAGAAACTGCAAGGGTAAGAGAACCCAGTTATATACAGGCCTCCCAATAGTAGCTGGGATGTGGACCACAGATTACAATGGGAAATAGAAAAGGCATGTCAAAAGGGCAATGTTATGATATTTATGGGAGACTACTGAGGAAGGTGCAGGATAGATATATTCCAAAAACAGATACTCAAATGGCAAAATAGTTCAACCATGGCTGTCAAGGAAAGTCAAAGCTAATGTAAAGCAAAAGAGAGCATATAACAAAGCAAAAATTAATAGGCAGACAGAGAATTGGGAAGCTTTTAAAAACCTACAGAGAACAACTAAAAGAATCGTAAGATGGGAAAAGATGAAATATGAAAGTAAGCTAGCAAACAGTTTCAAAGTGGACAGTAAAAGCTTTTTCAAGTATGTATAAAAAAAATAAAAGCTATGAGAGTGGATTTAGGACCACTAGAAAATGAGGCTGGAGAAATAACAGGAAATGGCAGATGAACTAAACAACTATTTTGCATTAGTCTTCACTGTGGAAGACACTAGCAGTATGCTAGATGTTGAAGGGTGTAAGGGAAGAAAAGTGAGTGCAGTTACTATTAAAGGGAGAAGGTGCTCAAAAAGCTGAAAGACTCAAGGGTACACAAACCACCCAGACCAGATGAAATGCACCCTAGAGTTCTGAAAGAGGTAGCAGTAGAGATTGTGGAGGCATTAGTAATAATCTTTCAAAAATTATTGGACTCTGCAATTTTCTAGTCCTCTTGGACCATGCCAAATATCACGCCACTCTTTAGGGAGGAACATAGCAGAAAGGAAATTACAGGCAGTTAGCCTGATCTCAGTGGTTGGGAAGATGCTGGAATCAATTGTTAAGAATGAAGTTATGGAGTACTTGGTGATACAGAACAAGATCAAACAAAGTCAGCATGGTTTCCATGTGGAAAATCTTGCTTGATGAACCTGTTTGAATTCTTTGAGGAGATTACAAATAGGATAGATAAAGGGGATGCAGTGGATGTTGTATATTTGGACTTTTAGAAAACCTTTGACAAGGTGCCACACGCAAGGTTGCTTACCAAGTTAAGAGCCCATGATATTACAGGAAAGTTACTGGCATGGTTAGGGCATTGGCTGATTGGTAGGAGGCAGCAAGTGGGAATAAAAGGATCCTTTTCTGGTTGGCTGCTGGTGACTAGTGGTGTTCCACAGGGGTTGGTGTTGCAAACTCTTCTTTTTGTGCTGTACATCAATGATTTAGATGATGGAATAGATGCCTTAGTTGCCAAGTTTGCAGATTATATGACAATTGATGGAGGGTCAGGCGGTGTTGAGGAAACAGGTAGGCTGCAGAAGGACTTGCACAGATTAGGAGGATGGGCAAGAAAGTGGTAAATGAATACAATGTTGGAAAACACATGGTCATGCACTTTGGTTGTAGAAATGAATGTGCAGACTATTTTCTAAATGAGGAGAAAATCCAGAGATGCAAAGGGTCTTGGAGTCCTTGTGCAGAACAACCTAAAGGTTAACTTTCAGGATGAGTCCACGGTGGGGGAAGGCAAATGCAATATTAGTATTCATAAAGAGATCTAGAATACAAGAGCAAGGGTGTGATGTTGAGGCTTTATAAAGGCACTGGTGAGGCCTCACCTTGAGTACTGTGAATAGTTTTAGGTTCCTCATTTGAGAAGCTATGTGCTGTCATTGGAGAGGATTCTGAGGAGATTCACAAGGACAATTCCATGAACGAAAGGGTTATCATACGAGCAACATTCCATTGCTCTGGGTCTGTACTCGCTGTGGAAAGCATGTTTCCCCATGGTGGGAGCAGGGAGCATCTAGGACAAGAGGGCACAGCCACAGGATAGAGGGGTATCCGTTTAAAACAGATGTGGATAAATTTCTTTAGCCAGAGGGTGAATTTGTGCAACTTGTTACGAAAGGCAGCAGTGGAGGCCAGGTCATTGGGTGTCGTTAAGGCAGAGATTGATAGGTTCTTGACTGGACTCGGCATCAAAGGTTATGGGGAGAAGGCCAGGAAATGGGGCTGGGGGGGGGGGGGGCGGGTAGAAAAGTAAAGTATCAGCCATGATTGAGTGGTGGAGCAGACTGAATGGGCTAGATGGTCTAATTCTGCTCCAATGTCTTATGGTTTTAATCTTTTTGACCAACTTCCCAGCTCTTTACTTCACCCCCCCCACCCCACCTCCCCTGGTTTCACCTATCACCTAGTATTTCTTCCTCCCCCAACTTTCTTACTCTGACTTCTCAGCTTTCTTTCGGGTCCTGATGAAGGGTCTCAGCTCGAAACGTCGACTGTTTACTCTTTTCCATAAATAATTTCTAATCGTTTCTCAGTTTGAAAGAATCACTAGAAGGTTATCCTATTGTAACTCTGATCTTTGAGATGTGACAACTACATGTAGGATTCAAGCCAAGAATTTTTATTGGGTCCAGAATCTGCATTCAGTGATGAAACATTTTCATTTTCTGCTGACTTTAGGGGAAAATAACAACCTGCAAAAATCCAATTATTACTGCATTTGTAGAAGGGATGATGGCCATTCACATCATCAAGTCTATAGCAGCTGAATCTAAAAGCATTCTAGCCAGTCCCACATCTTTTCCCCCATAGCCCTGCAATTTTGTTTCCTTTCAAAGACCCATTGAAATTTGTTGTGAATCTATCAGAATAGAAGCTGTGGCAGAGCATTCCATATCCTAAACACACGTTGTATAACTTAGTTCCCCCCTCCTCGTATGGCAACTTATTTCATAAGTGCAGA
Source organism: Hypanus sabinus (assembly GCF_030144855.1). Classification (NCBI taxonomy): domain Eukaryota; kingdom Metazoa; phylum Chordata; class Chondrichthyes; order Myliobatiformes; family Dasyatidae; genus Hypanus; species Hypanus sabinus. Next base: position 50,566,573 of record NC_082722.1, read on the forward strand.
TAAACAGCAGTTCCCTGTTAACCTGCCAGTACTTTAAAAACTTTAAGCTTAGTTAGGTACTGATTGTATGGATAGTCAGAGGCTTTTTCCCCCAGGGCTGGAATAGCTGACATGAGAGGGCACAGTTTTAAGGTACACACACGCCTGCTGATGACGGTGGTGGGGGCAGATACAATAGGGTCCTTTAAGAGTCTCCTGGTTAGGTACATAGAAAAATAGAGGGCCATGGGTAACCCTAGGTAATTTCCAAAGTACATGCTCAGAACAGTATTGTGGGCCGAAGGGCCTGTAGGTTTTCTATGTTTTAGGTACATCTTGTCTATAACAATTCTATGCAGGTTTCTTAATTAATCCACACAGCCAGTGACTGCTCAGTCTGCCTTGAATGTGTAGTTCCTGGAGCTCGCGCCAGAGAGATTAAATGGACAGCTCTGTAGAACAATGCAGCAGAGTATGGGCCCTTTGACCCACAATATTGTGCTAACATTTTAACCTGCTATAAAATCAATCTATTCCCTCCCTCCGGCACAGCTATCCCTCTATTATTTCATCTACACGTCCATTAAAGAATCACTTGAATATCCCAAAGTGTCTGACTCTCTCACCTTACCTGGCAGTACATTCCATGCACCCCTGACCTTCCCCTTGTACTGCCCTCCAACCCAATTTATTTGTGTTTCTTAAAATTAAGAATTATTTTTTTAAAATTTAAGGTGGCAAGATAGCAGAATAGTCAGTGCATGGCCTTACAGAGCCAGAAGGATCTAATTCTTGCCACTGCCTCTAGGAGTTTGTCCACCCCTCCCCCCCACCAGCATGTGAGTTTCGTCTAGATATTCTGGTTTCCTCCCGTATTCCAAAGCCAAATGGTTAGGGTTAGTGAGTGGTAAGCATGCTATGCTGGCACCAGAAATGTGGCAATATTTGCAGGCTACCCATCACAATCCTCACAGACTTGAATTGACACAACACAACTCATTTCACTGTATGGTTCAATGTTTTGGTGTACAAATGGCAAATAGAACTAATATTTTTATCTTTCTATTTTAATAAACTTATAATTATGCCCTTGTGTCTACTGTCTCTTATGTTGTAGTCCTCTCAATTCACCTTTCATCCTCCTTCTCTCCAAACAGCAAAGCCCTGGCTTGCTACACCTGTTCTGTAAAACGTGCTCTCTAATCTAGGCAGTAAAACTTCTTCTGCATGGGGTGGGGGAGGGGTGGTGTGATTGCTATCTATTCAAATGTTATTTATTCAACCCATTACAGTCTCACTGGAGGTTAATGGCGTACTTTAAGAATTTGTTTTGGAGGAATTCTTTTCCTAATCTCCTTTTTCTTCATTTTCTTCTTTACTGCCAAATCACTAGTCAAATCCATGGAGGATCTTGCCTCATCTTTGCTGGTCAGTGTATTGCTTTGCATCCTCAGCCTTTCAATCTATACTGTAGCATCAACTTAGGTTTTGGAACTTTTATGAATTTCCAGAACAACAAACATCTTCTGGAGCCGTGGGTAAATAAAGTTTCCATGCACGTTAGCTGGCTCTTAAAGTCTAGTAACAATCGACTACTAACTTCAGTTAAAGTTTCAATCTTTCTACTTCATGGATTAGATTTAATGCAATATAATTTTGTTTGCTCCGTTCTTAAATGCAGAGCAACAGGATTGACAGCAGACTGCTTATTACTATTTGGTTATTACTATTTAGTTAATCACTTCATCTTTTTCCCTTCCTCTGTTAATTTCTTCATTTCTCCCTCCAGCAGTGTGCTACTGGATTTCAGCAGACCAGGCAGCACCTATGGAAAAAACAACAGGCAACATTTTGGACCAAAACCTCAGAATTAAGTACAATTTTTTTTAGGGTATTGTGTAAAGGGGCAATTTTATGAATACTTAAATGATTTCCTTCAGTTCTGATCCCAAGTAGTTGCCAGTTGCACAGAATAATAATAATAATAATAATAATAACCAGTAATTTTGCCATTTTTATTACTGCAAGCATCCAGTCAATAATAGTCCAACCCAAGTGTTGTTTTATGAAGCTGCTACTTCGTAGGGGTTATAAAATACTATGACTAAGGGTTTTATTATTTACAACTAATCATGAATAAACTTTGCAAAGTAGTTCTTTAATTAAAATAACAATAGCAAACAAGTTTTTCTATATGAAAGGCATTCAAGAATACAAAAGGTTTGTAGGAAAACAGGTTTTGTTGGCACCAAGATCAAAGTTGTTTGATATCACAACTGTAACTGTCCCAGTTGTCTATCATTTCATGAATGCCAATTTAATCCAAGCAGACTTAAAACAAGAATTTATTTTCTGAGTTTGGAACATAAAGTAAAATAGCCATTTTAGATTTGTTTATATGACAAGTTTAGGTGTCTGATAAATAGTGAGGACACACAGGTTACTTGACAAAGAAAAATAACCTTAATCGATTGACAGGCAATGGTCATTACATTTTTCACTGTTTAGTTTGTCTGCACTGAGATTTTATATCTGCACCCCAGTAGGTCTGCAAACATTTTTCTTTACTGCACTGTAATTCAGATTTCATAATACTGTAATATAGGACATCAGGACCAGCCCTGATGAAAGGTCTCAGCCCGAGATGTTGACTGTTTACTCTTTTCTATTGATGCTGCCTGCCCTGCTAAGTTCCTCCAGCATATTGTGCATGCTGCATCACGTAAAATGATCTTCTAAATAACAAATACTGTTGTTTTCATAAACAAATCATACAATCACTGAAGGTGTTGAAAAGTGTCCCTGATTGGTAGCTACTTTCCAACAAGATCTGGATCTCGTTATATAAACTTTGAATACATTTGATACTGGAGTAAACAATACAAACACCTGAACAATGACACAAAAAGTATAGGAACAAGGCAATCTAATTTATTTTATTTCATAGTTGCAGAAATCAGTCAAATTTTCAAACTTTACTCTTAAATGGCTTAGGATGCTAATAAATGACTCCCAGCTACAACGTACAGTTAAGGAGATGAACCACTACTGCTACGTCAGGAGAACTTGTGCACAATTAAGAATACATATCCAAATTATAATTGCTTTTAGGATAAATCTTTATTCTCATTTATTCATGATTTGCATGGGAATATGGTAGCATGATTAGTAAGTTTGCAGATGACACCATAATTGGTGGTATAGTGGACAGTGAAGGTGGTTTACAACAGGATCTAGGACAATGGGAAAAGTCAGCAAGGGAAAGGCAGGAATTTAACTCAGACGTTGGGAAGTGATACCTTTTGGGAACTGAAAGCAGGGTAGGGTTACACAGCACATGCCATGACTCTGGGGGAGTATGGCTAAACAGAGAGAGTTAGGGATACAAACATAGTTCCCTGAAAGTGGTAGACAGGGTAGTAAAGGCAGCACTTGGCATGTTTCTTTCATAGATTGGCATTTTGAGTACAGGAGTTTGACATTGTGTCATGGCTGTATATAACATTGGCAAGACTGCATACCAAGAATGGAACTGGTTTACAAATCCTGTGGCATTACAGGAAAGATACTGGCATGGATAGAGGAATGGCCGACAGGTAGGAGGCAGTTCCGGTCACTATAAGGATTGATTAAGCTAGAGAAAGTGCAGAGATGTTGCTACTCTGCACTTATAAAAGACTGCATAGACAGGGACCATTTTCCCTGGAGTCAAAGAGGCTCAAGGATGACTTTATATAGGTTTATAAAACCTATAGATAGGGCAGACTGTCAGTTTATTTCACAGGGTAAAGGAATCCAAAATGAGAGGGCAAGTATTTCCACACAGAAAGTGATGGGTATATGGAATGAGTCGCCAGAGACAGGTGCAACTGAATATTTAAAAGACACGAGATGCATGTGTGAATTGAAAGTTTGGAGAGATATGGATCAACTGCAGGCAAATTGGATTAGCTTAGGTAGGTTTACTTCGGTCAGGATGAATGCCAAAGGAACACACAAAATGCTGGAGGGGGTCAGCCGGTCAGGCAGCATATGTGGAAATGAATAAACAGTTGCTGTTTCAGGACTGGAGAAGCACAAATACCCGAGGATTTGTTTTCATGCGATATAATTAGGACTTCTGCATTTGGCCTTAACTTACAAAAATACATTAAAATTTACAGAAATTTTCAAAAACAGTTAACAAATCACAACCTTTCTAATTGAAAGAATGAATTATAACTATGAAAATGTTTACATTGTGAGGATATGGATCTTCAAGGATAAAACTTTCAGTGATTGATATTTAGATTGGCTGTGAGATCAGGCTGGCTTTATTCTCATTGGCAGTAGAAAAATTAGCTCTAGGTCTCAGCAAAGTTGCAAAATCTCCCAAAAGCTTAAAATAATCTTTTGCTAGCCCAAAATAACTCGTCATTCTAAAAATATTTAAGAATCACGTATGGAACTGGTTTAAAAACCCTATGATATTATAGGAAAGATACTGGCATGGATAGAGGAATGGCTGACTGGCAGGAGGCAGCAAGTGGTAATAAAGGGGGCTTTTTCTGGTTGGCTGCCAGTGACTAGTGGTGTTCCTCAGGGGTCAGTATTGGGACCGCTACTTTTCATATTATTTATCAGTGACTTAGAGTAGAATTGATGGCTTTGTGGCAAAGTTTGCAGATGATACAAAGACATGTGGAGGGGTAGGTAGCACTAAGGAAGCAATGCGATTGCAGCAGGACTTAGACAAAATGGAAGAATGGGCAAAAAAGTGGCAGATGAAATACAGTATTGGGAAATGTATGATAATACATGTTAGTGAAAGAAACAATAGTGCAGACTATCTAAATGGGGAGAAAATTCAAACATCAGAGGTGCAAGGGGACATGGGAGCCCTCATGCAAGACTCCCATAAGGTTAATTCACAGATTGCTTTGCCTCTTTCTGACAGACTCAATGACCACATTTATTTCAAGGGGAATAGAATATGAAAGCAAGGAGATAATGCTAGTGCTTTTTAAGAACTGTCCAGGCCATACTGGGAGTATTGTCAATAGTTTTGGGCCCCATATCTTGTAAAGGATATGCTGTCCTGGAAGAGAGTCCAGGGGAGGTTCACAAGGATGATTTTGGGAATGAAGGGGTTAACATCTTAGGCGCATTTGGCAGCTTTGGGCCTGTACTCACTAGAATTCAGAAGAATGTGGGGGGGGGGGGTGGGGGTAGAAAGAATCTCATTGAGATCTACCAAGTGTTGAAAGGTGGATGTCTCCTCTGGTGGGGGGGGGGGGATCCAGAACTAGAGGCCACAGCCTCAAAATCGAGGGGCAACCTTTAAGAACAGAGGTATGGAGGATTTCTTTTTAAAAACCAGTGGTGAATCTGTGGAATGCCTTGCCACAGACTACGGCGGAAGCCAAGTCTGTAGGTATATTTAAAACAGAAGCTGATAGTTTCCTGATTGGTCAGGGCATCAAAGCATATGGCAAGAAGGCAGGTGAATGGGGTTGAGTGGAATCCAGGAACACCTGTGATGGAATGGTGGGGCAGACTTGATGGGCTGAATGGCCCCATACTGCTCCAATGTCTTATGGTCTAACAGATGTTTTGTGCATATAGTTTTAAATTGAAAGTAAAAAGTTAATTCGTTTGTACGTTATTGTAGTGGATACCATGAGCACTCAAAAGTTGTAATCTAATATTTTTGTTGTAATACTAGGTCAAGTTTCCCATGTAAATAAGCAACTGAAAGCAACATCTATTCTGTTTACAAATTTAGCAAAATTGGACATTGGAGGACTAAAAAAAATCAACCATATGCTCAAAAGTTACTGGGGGAAAGGCAGGAGAATTGGGTTGAGAGGGATAATAAATCAGGCATGATGAAACGGCAGAGCAGCTCCGGCCAAATGGCTTAATTCTGCTCCTATGTCTAATGGTCTTAATACCATTAGCATACATAATGAAATTTGTTGTTTTGGGGCAGCAGTCCATTGCAATACACAACAACTATTGTAAAAGACTAAACAACTCAAAATACACTCATGTGGATGAAATCTCAGTATTGTTCCATTTTGTAAACCATTTATTCCCCTGGAGGTGAGTGAACAGTTCTGAAATCCTCTGAGCTCCACATTTATTAGAACCAACTTAATCCCAGCCAGTACTTTTGAACCAGCATGTCAAGGAATCAATACGCGTCTCTGAATTGTGCCATAAAAATTACAACCTTAACCCTTTTCGGATTCATTGTCAGGAGCTGAAGGAAACAAAAATTTTCGACAATTTCATACAGCAGGTGGCAGAATGGAGATGGATGTTACGTGTCAGGAAAATAAAAAAAAATTAAGAGCGAAGTAGAATTCCGATTGCTTTGCTCTTTCCAAGGGACAGAATCTACATTTTCCTCTCATTCTTAGACACACAGCTACCATAAATAAGAGGCAACAATCCACACAGTTCTCTGATAACACTCCTGAACTGGCTGCACGAGGCAGGACAGGTTCCCGAATTTCCATTACACTGAGAAGCTGTTATTCTTTTTTGACAATCAGCATCGATAATTTGTTGGAGTTAGAAAGGGAAACTACTTGCGATTAATCCATTATAAAAAAAAGAGGCCAAGGTAAATGCACAATTCCTACGTGCCTCTTGGCGGTTATTTTTCCGCCAAGTGGCAGTGACAAAAGCCTCCAAGCAAATCACTGTCAATTAAAAGCAGAAGTAAGAAACAGTCATCCCGCACCGCTCTTCTGCTGAAAGACTGAACCCTGTACTGTATGTAAGAAACTGCCTTCATTTTATCCTCCGTTTCTAACATCCAAAACAACGTGCTGTTAGGAATAGAATGCAAGCTGTGATCCATTCAGGAAATCAGAAGGTACTATTCAAAAGTATGAAAAAGTTATGACTTAATAACTGCTCTGTAAATGCCTTCGGGATAACTCAAAATATTATATAATTAGTTCTTGTTCAGTCAGTTCTTCACCTGATCCAGTTATTCTGGCAAAATATTTCAAAATCCCTTGAAACATTTAACAAACCTTAAATTGAAAGATTAAAACAAGTTGGTAGAATATAATGCGTGCGTACTGTGTATGTATGTATGTATATATGTGTGTATATATATTATACACACATATATACACATATACACACACACACTTCTGCAGAAAAAAAATAAAGTGGAGTAATTAAGACAAACGGAGAGCTACAAGTTTGTTTTTGTAATTAATCCTCTGCCTAGGATTTATAGAATTTAGAATTTGAAAAGCTGAAACGATTTTGGCATATGGATTTCAAAAGCAATTCATATTAAGTCAATTTGTACCTCGGTGTTGGTAAATCCATCCCAGTAAAAACACTCGAACCTCAGGTTTGAAAACGATTCGCAAAATATACATTTTATTACATTATGTTTAACACAAACACGCTTACGTGCTAAGGCAATATTTAGCTTTTGCTTGGTTCTACACATGGAACTGAAGAATCGGTGTTTACTCGGTGACTATACTTTTTGAAGCTCTATTATAAAGTACTGCGCAGGGTATCCATTTCGTGAGTACGTTAACGAGGCGAAATTATAACCCCAAGCTATGTTGGGAGATGGTCAGCATCCCCGGGGTGGATGAAGCCAATCGCTACAGATTGGGTTCTCCTTAGCAGTTCTTGTGGCACGGCTAGTTTCTCTGATCGGTTAGATTTTAGCTTTAATTGCGGTACGTGGAACAGTATCAAAGTAATAGGAGTCGACATTTAATCAGGTCGGTGTGATGTGGTTACCTGCTGGTGTAACCGAGTACCCGGCCTGGTTTGGTCCCTACCTGCATGCGAGGGCCTCCTCTGCTCTTCGCAGAGGGACACGGTGCCATCCCGATGCAGAAGGATAGCTGCGAGCTCCCGGACGCGGCCGACGCGCACCTGTTCCCGGGGCCAGTCTCTGTGCAGGGATCGGCAGCACTGGTAACACACCGCCCAAGCTTGTTCTTCATTGATCGGCTGCTCGTAGGCTCTCAGGATCTCATCCAAGGACAAAACCTGCAACTCCAGCACGTCGCTGGAGCCGGCTACCTGCTGCTCGGATTCCCCATCACTGGCTGACCGGGCCATCTCTCCTTCGCCTTCTCATTTCCACTTCTCAGCGTTCCTCCGGGTTTCCACAACAGCGAGTCGCAGCCTCAGTCCGCAGCTCCAGTGTCAATCAGCAGGCACCATGTGATCGTCCCGCTCTGGGCCAGCCCAGCCTCCTAAACACCCAGCGGAATGGGAGGAGAAAAGCCAAAAGGACAAAAGTAATCAGTGAAAGGCAGCACAGGCGGCTCAGATTGGAACAGACTGGCTGTGGAAAGTATTCCCCAAACTGGTAACTTGGGCGTTGACTGCTCGACTCGCCATAGTCTTTTCTGTCAGCAGTAAGCCTCCGCCTAATCTATGGTACATGCGGCATCCTTGTAATCCACGGCGTAAATACCGAGCAACATCCAGACAGGACTGTCTCTCATTGGCGAGAAATGATACCAAACATTGGCGCTTCCAACATCAACACATACACAGTGGTGTTGGAACTCAAACAGTCTACGTTTCAAACCGAGACCCTTCTTCAGGATTGGAAGAGAAGGGGGAAGACGCCAGATTTTTAAAAAGGGTGGTGGTGGGGGTTAGGCGATGGATTAGCTAGAATGTGAAACCAGGTGGGTGGGAAAGGTTTTTTTTAAAAAAAGTGGGGGGCAGGTATAGAAAGACCAGATAGAAAAGAGTGGACCATGAGAGAAAGGGAAGGAGGGGCACTAGGGGGAGGTGAGGAGAAGGGATAGAGGTCAGAGTGGGGAATAGAAGAGGTAAGGGAGAGGGGGCAAGGAAGAAAAAATACCAGAAGGGGAAATTGATCTTCATGCCATTAATTTGGAGGCAATATTCCAAAGATGGAATACAATGTATTGCTCCCCCACCCTCAAAGTGGTCTCTTTGAGGCAATAAAGGCAGCCATGGACCAACGTGTTGGAAAGGGAATGGGGACAGGAATTAAAATGGTTGGCCACCAGGAAGTTCTGCTTTTGGCATATTGAGTGTAGTTGCTCAAAATTGGCACCTAATTTACGTCAGGTCTCACCAATATATAGTGGAGGCCACATTGGGAGCACCAGATACAGTGGATGACCCCAACAGATTCACGGATGAAGTGTTGCCTCACTTGGAAAGACTGCTTGGGGTCTTGAATGGAGGCATGGGAGGAGGTGAATGGACAGGTGGAGCATTCCTGTAGCTTGCAGGGATATGTACCAGAGGGGAGATTAGTGGGGAAAGACAAGTGGACAAGGGAATCATGGAGGAACAATCCCTACAGATAGTAGAGAGTGGGGAAGTGGTTCAAGATGTGGTTGCTGGTGGGATCCCATTGAAGATGGCAGAGGTTATGGAGAATTATGTGCTGGATGCAGAGGCTCGGGGGTGGTAAGTGAGGACAAGGGGAACTCTATCCTGTTAAGGTGGTGAGATGAGTGTGGATGTTCGAGAAATGGAGGAGATGCGGGTGAGGACAGGGTCAATGGTGGAGGAAGGAAAACACTATTTCTTGAAGGAGTAAGGAAAGCATCGTCCTAGGAACATATGTAGTGAAGACAGTAGAACTGAAAAAGGAGGAATAACTTTTTTTAAAAACATGAGATAGGATGGGAAGTCATAGTTAAGATAGGCATGGGAATTGGTAGGTTTATAAAAGATGTTGGTAAACAGTTTTTCTCCAGAGATGGAAACAGATTGAAAAAGGGTAGGGAGGTGTCAGAAATAGACCAAGTAAATTTGAGGGCAAGGTGGAAGTTGGAGGCAAAGTTGATGAAATTCATGAGCTTAGCAATGTTGCATGCCTCCCATCACCTTTTTATCTGGGTGTCTACCCCCTTCATTTCCTGTAGCTGTGTGTCAGCCCAAGACGTCAACTTATTGACTATCATAAATGCTGCCCGACCTGCTGAGTTCCTCCAGCAGTTTGTGTGCATTGCTCTAGATTTCCAGAATCTGCAGAATCTCTTGTATTTATGAACTGCCAATATCAAGTGCCTGTGATTCAGAAGTCCACATAGATCCTTGCAACATGTACTTCTCAAAATGTGGCAGCAAATAACTTTCAAGTACTGCCGAATAGATCAAACAAAATGATACCAAAGACCATTCCCATTCCAACATGGAAGTCCATGGCCTCCTCTCCTCCTGTGATGAGGCCACACTCTGGTTGGAGGAGCAACACCTTGTATTCTGTCTGGGCAGCCTCCAACCTGATGGCATGAACATAGATTTCCTCAAATTTCTGGTAATTGTCTCCTGCCCCCGCCCCTTCACCATTCTCCCATTCTCGTTTCCCTCCTCCTCCTAACCTGCCTAATCACTTCCTTCTGATGCTCCTTCCCCTTCCCTCTCCCCCAGGATCTTCTACTCTTTACAATCAGATTCCCCCTTTTCCAGCCCTTTTATCTTTCACCTATTAACTTCCTAGCTCTTTACTTCACCCCTCCACACCCTGCCAGTTTCACCGATCATCATGTACTTCTTCCTTCTCTCCGCTCCCCCCCCCCCCACACACACCTTCCTGCTCTAACTTCTTATCTTGGACCCCCAGTCCTGATGAAGGGCTCAACCTGAAATGTTGACTGTTTACTCTTATCCGAGATGCTGCCTGGCCCACTGAGTTCCTCCAGCGTTTGTGTGTGTTCCCAATTTTGTCATGGTTTAATTGGCTTTCCATAAAATTATAATTTAGAGGTTGGGATGAATTGTAAAAATATTGCATCCATTACCTATAGAAGTAAAATAATTTTGAGATTTTATAGACTGGAGACTAATCAATTGTGCATTCTCAAGGAAGCATCAACTGTAGTCATGGAAGAGTTCCTAGACTGTAAGTAAAAGTGAATGTTAGTGACAGTGCAGGTCATAGCCCAGTAGTTCAAAGTACAAGCTGGATAAGTTTAGTGCTGGCTGTTTAAATACTTTGCTATTTGCAAATTAGCTGATTATGTTTTGCATAGCATCAGAAGCTTGTTTTTTTTTTGCATAGGTACAAAAGAGAGATGACAATATTAACTACAATAAATTCTTTACTTAAACATTATTGGAAACTTAAAAATTGTGCCCAGTTGATTGATACATAGTAATTTACGATAGATATCACGCAATGCTCCTAGTGCACAAGCTCTTGCCAAGTATAGTACTCGCGGGAAATTTTGGAAAACATTAGGGTCACATATTGCCGCAATACGTTTAATTTCACAACACTGCATTTATAATGTGCCATACCGTTCAAGCAGATACACAAGGATTTCTCAGTTTGCAGAGCATTAATAAGTGGGTGTATTCCTAGTCTACATTGGGCTATCATTATACTCAACTCACCACTTCCTTATCACAGTTACCCCAGTGTCCCAATCAGAAGAAATGGAATGCATCTAGTATCACTTTGGGGAATTGACCAGATGAATCTGGCGTTCACATTAATTGCAGTAGTTTTGTTTCCTTTCACAATAAACGTGCAGTTCAAGAGGAATGCATTCATCCTGAGATGTATTATTTACAACCTAATAATGGCCAAAATTTTCAAACAAAGCTCAACTTCAAAAACCACTGCAGAGGGTAATGGACAAACTCACCCCATTTAATTGGGTATTACTGTATTTGACTTTTGAAGTTCCTGACTTCAGAATTTAGCCTCTTCTTCTCGTCTTTCTTTATGGGGCCAAAGTCAAACATGAGATGTTATCACAATTTATGTTTTAAGACAAATTATGCAGATGTTTTGGCATAGGTGCATAACATATTACCACATCATTTCTCAGCACTCATAACAGCTTCATACATTTAGCCGTTTGGACTGCTGACACAATTGTGCCTTTTGCACGATGATATCATGATGGTCACGCAAGAGAGGTTTAGTTGATCACCACTTCATAAAGTTTTATACATTGCCATCAGTAGGGCAGTAATTTTCTGTTTCATTTTGCCTACGTTGCTGATAAATTCCTAGATAGAGATTCCAAAGAAATCAATCTCCTGTAATTTTACTTTAGCTGCTCCTGTGCAAACCACTTCCTGAGTTTTGCAGCCAATCTGTTTACTCTTACTTTGCAGTGTCATAATGCAGCAAATCATTTTGCTGCAACAATAATGCTGGGATATAGTATATCCTTGTGCCATCTACTCTATCAACAGCTTTCCTACTCCACTTCCTAATGTCCCCAATTCAGATGAATTGTTATTTTATCCCATTGTGTCATGCTGAAATACTATGCATAAAGGGAGCTATGTTTTTAATTCAAATTCACAAACTCTGAAAACATTTTCTTTACAGCTCTTATAATTTATCTCTAGTCAAACTAGCAGAACAGTGTCAATTGGAACTCATTCAAAATGAAGATGTTTCATGACTGCTAATCAGACTATAAAAGCCATAAGTCCATCTGACAATCTGCCAGAAGAGAGAAGGCATTTCTAATGTCAAGCACAAAGATCTAATTCCTGTCAGGTATCAGTTTTAGGCCATTCCTGGAGAACAGCAACAAAGAATGCCAGTTAATAGACCTCAAAGTTTCTCCGAGACTGTTAGACACAGTCTGGCAATTTAAAGAGAATGGAGGGTAGAAATAGTAGCGAGGAAAAAGCCAAAAGTCATCAGAAATACATATGGAACCACCACATTTTTGGATTGTGAAACAGACCACAATGGAAAAATGTGTAATGAGGAACAGGAGAATGCAGATACTGGAATCTGGAGCAACAAGACTTGAAGACCATTTCACAGATCACCTCTGTTCATTCTGCAGTGACCATCCTGAGCTCCCCGTTACAGACCAATTCAACTCTCCTTCCTATTCCCAGTGATCTGTCCATCCTCTGTTTTCTTTATTGGCAGGATGAAACCCATGCAGACTGGAGGAGCAACATTTTATTTTCTGCCTGGGTAGTCTACAACCCAATAGCATGATTAGTGTTCTCCAATTTTAGACAACTATCCCACTTTTCCTTTGTTCCCCCCCCCCCCGATCCTCCCATTCCCCCCCTTTCTCACTACCCCCCCCCCAAGCCATTCAACCATCTTCATTCTCTTCACTTCTCCTGGCTTCAACCACCCACAGGCTCCCCTCCATCACCTCATCTAGTTCCAACTGTCCTTCACCTCTCCCATATCTATCAAAATCCAACAACTTCTGTTCCTGCTCAACTCCTTCCAGCAACTGCCTTCCAATTTCATACTCTTCCCCAACTGGCTCCATTATATATATATATATATATATATACACATGTATTTTTTTTAATAACTTTTCTTCTGTCTGCCTGCATCTTTCTTTCACCCACCATAAACTTCACCCTCCATTCCTGCTCACCTCTCCTCCCTGCCTGCCATCTTACACCCATCCTCAGACCACCAATTGCCTCAGAAGCCTTTCTCACCATTACCCCCTCTATTTTAGCCATCCTGCCTCTGCACTCAGTCCTGATGCAAGGTTTTGACCTAAAACAGACATTTCCCCCCCCCCCCCCCCCCACACACACAGATGCTGCATGACACACTGCATTCTTCCAGCACATTCTTTGTTGATCTGGGAAAAGATGTAATGTGGCCATTACGAATAATTCCTTGACTAGGACTAGAGGTAAGAGAGGAACCTGGTAGATATGAGCTCATCAAGGTACCTTTGTTAATTCTGCACTAGATGCTTTAATGACATTGAATTCTGATATTTCCCATGGGCCAACGTTTGACTTAAGAGCTCAAAGCAAGGAGTGCTGGCTCGGCTTGAGTGGATGTTTCACAACTGGGAAAGGAATGGAAGAATGGGGATTAATTTACAGGGGCAAAGGAGTCACTATTTTTGGAGGGGTGTACTGAAATGCTCATATTTGGAGGGCAGTAGGATATCAACTTCACAGGATTATGTTCGAAGGAGCAAGAGGTGGGGCTTGATAGACAAGACAGAGGCCAAGAGAGATGGAATTCATGGCTAGAACAGTTTGGAGTGGTAGCAATTTGGCCTGGTGGGTGATGTAGAAGCAGCAAGAACAACAGCAGACTACGTTCTCAGTCTTAAAGGCAAAGAAATCTGAGCTCATTCATCTTGTGAAATTGAAAATGCTGGAAAAAAGTGAAAACATTAGTTTATAATAAAATATGTTGCGTGTCATCCTTTCAGTCCAGATTCTAGGATAGCAAGCTGTTTCAGCAGTTGAGAACGGGGTGAAAAGTTGTTTTGCAAATAGACCAATGGGTAAACAATTCAAGGCCCAGAGTCACGTACCAGACTAAGTACAAAGCAAATTAAATAATATCTGACAGATATACTAATTGATCTATTAAAGTCATTGCTTCCTCACCCAGCTGCAACATGGGGTCAGCTCCCTTCTCAGAATGGGTACAGAAACTGAACCAATAGCAGCTGGACTGGGAGACTAATGGTTTTAATGGACAGATTGGTCTATTAGAAGTTAGAAATCGATTTATTTGCTTTGTAGAAAATATGAAGCATCAAATGTGCAATTTGTTTTATATCTAATCTGATGTCTGAATGCCACCGTGAAGGGGACAAGAGGAAAAAAGACAGTCAAGTTGCTTATTGTAATTCAGAGCAATTAAAGATAATTAAATTCTTAAAATATCAGAATAAGTAAAAAAAATTCATGATCCAAAAGAGTTTAACAATAAGGACAAATAGTTTTGTAGAAACATTGGGTTATATATTAGTTATGGGGGGGGGGGTAGCAGAAGTGGTTTCAGCTGGTCGTGCTATTACAACACAGCTGCAGTGACCTGCGTCCACCCCTGAAGTAGGATGCTGTGCTTATTCTCCTTCCACACCCCAAACAGACATTGGTAGGTTAACTGGAGACTGTAAGCTGCTCCCAGTGCAGGTGAGTAGGGATGGTCATGGGGAATGGAGAGGTGACAAGTTGCTGGAAAGTAAGTGGAGGGTGGGATATGGGAATATTTTGAGAACTGGAGCTGTATGATGGACCGAGTGGTCTCATTGACATCACTAGAAAATAAGGTACTATAACATGAATTGCTGTAACCACCTTGGCAGTAACAGGCACTAACATGACAAGCACAATTCAGGCTTTGAGCTGACAATTACAAACTATTATTTATTGCAAAATGCTTAATTTAACTTTTACAGCAACTAATTCCATTTTGTGAAGAGTGCTGCAGGCTGCCCAGTTACAGATTGAACAGCTCATCAGGATACTTTGGATGTTTATTACAAATGGCTAAATGATGTGAAAAATCATTTCATTAAGAGCTGGGGCGAACGATTGAAGGGAGCAAGAAATTCCAACATCATCTCCTTTAATTGATAAGTATCTGTATTAGAGAGATTTGAGAATGCTTATTAATGGAAAAAGGAATTGAGATCCACAAATTAAGTGTATTTTCAAATTCATGTGGTTTTATTATTTCTATTTTGAAGAATTGTTATCCACAAGCTGCAGGTAGTTGGAAGCCAGACCTTTCCCAAGTTTGGTATTTGAGACTAGCTTATATCCAGTTCCACACTATCAATTTAAACTGGCTTCATTTGAGTCTGAGCATACTAAATCAGTTCTGATGTGACTTATGACACTCATGATCTACAAAGCCTTTCAAAGTGAGGTTCAATATTCCCCTTTTCATTCTTTGATAGCTCTGGTCCCATCAATCTGGTAGAGGGGTTGCCTATATCACATTGATAATCTGAGCTCCCAAGCACTGACAGCAAGACAAGATGCAGGAGGAACTCAGCAAGACAGGCAGCACCTATGGGAAAGAGTTAACTGTTAACATTTCCACCCGAGACCCTTCATCAAGACAGCACTGATTCACCTTGGAATTTCCTGCACAATTCCCATCTATTCCTCTCATCAAAAGACAATGCCTTCAGTTAGCATTCTCTTTGGAACATTAACTACAAGCTCTCATGCATTCCCAAAACTATTCTTTATAATCAGGAAATCATTCAGGGCAGGAAATGCAATTGTAACCTCCCATTAACATCCACACCATTCCTTCTCACCCATATCTTGGTCATCATAGATACAGTCCACTGTACCCACCTTTAAAATTCTCATATAAACCTTGTCGACAACTGACTCATTGATTTCCAATCTACTCTCATTCTGCATATAGTTCAACTCATCTAAAAAAATTAAAAAGCCACATCTATTCTATTCTCCATTTGTCATGACATTGCTGATCCACACTTGCTTCCAGTCCTATCTTGTTAAACAGCCTCTCACTGGGCTCTAAAAAAAATGCAGACTTAGAGGCAGTAATTTCTTCTGTGTGCCTGCCTGCCCTTTTAACAACAATGATATTTCTCTGCACCTTCACCATGTCCCTGCAGCTTTGCTTTTTAAGAACATTTCCTGTCCCCCTTTAAAGATTACTATTGAACACGCAGCCACCACAACACGAGGCAGTATATTTACACTCCTTACAATGTGCAAACAGCAAAGATATAGCAAACCAAGTAGAGAGTAACCAAATATATTTAAGGTCTGGACTAATGTGGAAAAGGTTGATTAATGCACAAGATGAACAAACACCATGAGGCAACATGTGGAATACGAGTTTTAGGGATAGCTTATTGAAACTGTCAGTGACAGCTGAAAGACAAACAAAGAATTAGGATCAATAGCCTGAGGGACTAATATCAATTTACAAATCCTCCTATCTTCTGAAACAACTTCTTGATGAACTATGTACAGGCTATTTTCAAATTCAGGGATCTGCTGAGCTATCTTTCACTGATCGGCTAATACGACCACCAGATGAGCTCTATTCTCAAATCTTTACTGGCCACCTTTCAGTTTTCTAGGCCCATGATTTTTCTGTTTTGCCACTAAATCTTTTGATTTTTTGCCTACTGTTAACATCAGGCTCAACTGTCAGTATTTCATAAATTTAATGCTATGCCTTTTTGATAAAGTATTTGTCTATCTGAGTTTCTCATGCACTAATCTTAATTCAGTTCCTAAGGTTGTCATAGCTAGGGGTGGTAGTGGGGATAAGCTGCTACTACCTACAATGCTCCAAGCAACCTCAATCAAGTCAACTCTTGGCCTTCATGTGTGGCTTAGCTACTAGGCCCATCAGAACTGTTTCTACAGACCACAGAAGGGGCAAAGGCGGGCCACTGGCACCTCAAAACCAGTTGCTTCGGGAAGGTGGGGCTTGTCAGCCTCGGACGGCAGCCCGCCTAGGAGAAGGAAAACTCTGATTTAACACCTCCGCTGCCTTGTGGCCACACCCACCCATGGGAAAGGCTTTGTGAGTAAACCTTGAGGAAGAAATCCAGAGTGAGGGTTCCCAAGGCAGTTTGATGTTGTTTACAACTTCACTCTGGCAACCTCTGCAACTACTCTAGTGCCAAGCTATATCGGCACTTGCCCTTCCATTGGACTATATCAGTGACATGGAAAGGAGGAACCTGCTGCACAGGCAACAGCAGGTTCTTCAAACCTTCCTGCCCAGGCTTGTACCCTGGAGAGGACGCAGCCCACCAGAGGCACAAACCCATGATCTCCTGGGATTCACAGCTGCCTGCTAGTCTCAATTTCAGTTATTTCTAAAATATCCCTAGAATGTTTTCTGACTTAATTACTACAGTGCCTCAGTTGCATTCATGAAAATACACTTACTTATTGCCCATTTTAAGCCTATTGGCATTACCTGTACAAACAATGATCTTTATAGCGTCAAGGTAAAATGATATCAGGATTTGATATTTTAGATCAATGGGCTTAGATGCAAGTGCATGTAATGAAACCTTGCAGCAGGCCTTCACACATGGATATGGAAAGGAAAGTTTATAGATAACCATTCCCCTTTGTACAAATGAAAGTCCTGGTTTTCTTTTATGGATGAGGCAAAACTACTGGCACACAAGGCTTTAAAAAAAAATCAAAATTCTCCTCAAAGGCTCATTTTCCCTCATTAGAAAACTGACACTGGTCATCTGTCTCTAACATTTACACTTTTGTTTTAAAAAGTTTAGATCAATTTTTTGTTGAATTTAGAGGAGAAATGGCAATCAATTTTGTACCTTATTTGGCAAGCAGCTTAGCTGCTACTTGGGTCAAGGCACAAAATGAGCCTGGATGGTCTACATCCTCAGAAAATACTCCCATTCCCTTCATCCAGCACAACACTTCTCCCTCAGGGCCTCTACAATTATCATAATTTTCTCCAACTATGCCTTGTAGATGATTTATGAAATTGGGATAATAAACCAGTCAACAGTTTTGGATATCTCATCTAAGAAAAGATGTTCTAGCATTGGAGAGGTTTCAGAAAAGGTTTACAAAAATGATTCCGGGAATGAAAGGGTTATCATATGAGCAACATTTGATGGCTCTGGGTCTGTACTCACTGGAACTTAGAAGGATGATTGGGGGTAGGGGTGGGGAAGAATCTTAATGAAGCCTTTCAAATGTTGATAGGCTTAGACAGAGTAGATGCGAAGAGGATGTTTTCCATCATGGAGAGTCCAGGACAAGAGGCTACAGCCTCAGGACAGAGGGGTGTCTATTTAAAATAGAGACACTGAGAAATTTCTTTAGCCGGAGGGTGGACGATTTGTGGAATTTGTTACTGCAGGCATCTGTGGAGTTCAGGTCACTGGGTGTATTTAAGGCTGAGATTAAGTTCTTGATCAGCCATGGCATCATAGGTTATGGGGAGAAAGCTGGGGAGTGGGGTTGAGGAGGAGAAAAAAAAGCATCAGCCATGATAGAATGGCACAGCAGTCTCAATGGGCGAAATGGCCAAATTCTGCTCCAATGTCTTATGGAAAGCAATACCAATACAAAGCCAGTGATAAAAGCAGATTGGGAAAATGCACAGAAGCCACAAAGGAAGTCTGATTAAGCAATGAGATAAAATATCAGATGTGGTAAAGTTTGGAGAAATGTAAAATGATGAATTTGAGAACAAGGTATTAGCATTACTTTTCTCATATAAAAACTTCCTGGAAACCATGAATGGTCATATGTTGACAAGTTGGAGAGACAAGAACTAGGGAGCAGAGTCTCAGAATAAGAATCCATCATTCTTATCAATTTAAGAAGTTGATACAGAAATTCACCATAATCCCATCAATAGCCAAGCAGGCTCAGTTCAATCTATTACAAATATTTTTTTGTCTTGTTTCTGATTTGTTAAGTACAATTCACATAAAGGCATGGTTGCTTAGAGCCCAGGTACATGTTGATGAGACTAGGCAGAAAGCCAGGCTGGAACAGACCAGATGGATCAAAGAGCCTGTTTCTTGTGCTCTGTGACCTCTATCATGTCACAAATAAGATTTCTCACCCCATCAGAAATAAAACCCAGCCAAGGTTTTATTTTAAAGGAAGAGTTTCCCTTTTCTCAATCTCATCGTCCCTTGAAATTTGTTAGTGTTGGCAAGGTTTTAAAAAGTCATAATCATCAACACTTTGAAAAGACAAAAAAATATTTTTTTTTAAATTGAGAACTTTCAGATAAAAACAAAATCTGGACAGTTCTTGCACAGACAGACTGAGTATTTATGCAAAAACACAGCACCTCTACTACAACTTCCATGAATAGGGACAACGTTGTTGCTGGATAAACTAAGTGAATAACGCCGAGATCCACCCATTATTTTGGTAATTTATATCCAATAGCACATTTATAGCAGCACTTAAGAGGGAAAATAGAACTCACATGCTTACATTTTCTTTCCATTATAAGCTGTAGCTAACGTTTGAAGTTAGGAAAGAAAAACTTTAATACTCATTCACTTAACTCTAAAGAAAGTCTATCCGAGGGATTTCTGAACTGGCTGCTCCCGTAAGCACCTGTCTACATTTAACCGAGGGGAGGCAGTCCAAACCTCTGACGGAACCCATCAATCAAATGGCATTCGCAAATAAGCAATGACTTCCGGAGAACTCGTGACCAATCACGTTGTAGCGCGGGATCAGCGGGAAGACGGAAATGAAATTGCTCACGAGAGAAAATGCGCATGCGTGGTAGTTGGGTAGGCGACTGTGGTGACAACATTGTAACATGCTACTAGTTTGTACTCCACTCCAGCAGATAACGTTTTTACTAAAAGAAGGCTGTAAGTTTATATTAATGACATATTGCAATATTCGTACAATTATACTAGTAATTTAGGGTTGCCATAAGCAGAAGGCATTATCCGAACTGCTATATCTGTTATCAATTTATACATATTTGATGCATGTTGATGCAGTTTCTATTGCTATGAAGCAATTTGCTATTTGCAATTAGCTATTTGGAATAATTGTTGTATTAGTGAGCTGTGTGTAATGGTTAATATGCTAACATCTGAAAGGTAACAGTTAAACTGTGGAGATGGAATGAAGTAGATTGTAGGGATTAAAGAAATCTGTGAATTTAATGTTTGTTTTATATACAATTTTTTATAAAGTTCAGAATGGACAGCACTCCTTCGCACTGCCGTATTGGTGATACTCAGAGAAAGACACTTTCTCAGTTACTGGGTAAGTCGATCTTGAAATTACAATCAACGTGATTCTTTTGTTTAAGTTCTCAGTTGAATTAAAGCAAGACTGATTTTGCTAAATATTGCTTGGTATCTGTTAGGTGAAGCAGAGAAGTATTGTACATTTTTTTTCTATACTAGCTTTGCATTCTGTCAAATTGTATAGACTGATTTTGTATAGGACGTTTATAAATTAGAATCAGTATCAGGTTTAATGTCACTGGCATATGTTGTGAAATTTGTTAGCAGCAGGAGCACAATGTAATACATGATAACAGAATAAATAAATAAACAAATTAATTACAGTAAGTATATATGTATATTAAATAGATTAAAAATAGTACAAAAACAGAAGTAATATAAAAAAGTGAGGTAGTATTCAAAGGTTTCATATCCATTCAGAATGGTAGTGGGGAAGAAGCTGTTCCTAAATCGCTGAGTGTGTGCCTCCAGACTTTTGTACCTCCTACTTGATAGCCCAGGTTCTGTAGCTTTTCGATCAGGACTGTGGGAATGATGGTGTTAAATGGTGAGCTGGTGTTAAACACTTGATCAGCTGATTAAGTAGGCTGAGGAACGGCAAATGGGATTTAATTTAGATTAATGTGAGGTGTTGCAGTTTGACAATAGACAATAGGTGCAGAAGTAGACCAATTGGCCCCTCGAGTCTGCACTGCCATTCTGAGATCATGGCTGATCATTCACTATCAATACCCAGTCCCTGCCTTGTCCCCATATCCCTTGATTCCCCTATCCATCGGATATCAATCTAGCCCCTTCTGGAAAGCATCCAGAGAATTGGCCTCCACCGTCTTCCGAGGCAGTGCATTCCACACCTCCACAACTTTCTGGGAGAAGAAGCTCTTCCTCAACTCTGTTTTAAATAATTGACCTCTTATTCTCAATCCATGCCCTCTGGTACTGGACTCTCCCAACATCTGGAACATATTTCCTGCCTCAATCCTATCAAATCCTTTAATTATCTTAAACGTTTCAATCAGATCCCCTCTCAATCTCCTCAATTCCAGCGTGTACAAGCCCAATCTCTCCAATCTCTCTGCGTAAGACAGCCCTGCCATCCCAGGAATCAACCTAGTGAATCTACGCTGCACTTCCTCAATTGCCAGAATGTCCTTCCTTAAACCTGGAGACCAAAACTGTACACAATATTCCAGGTGTGGTCTCACCAGGGCCCTGTACAAATGCAAAAGAACATCCTTGCTCTTGTACTCAATTCCCCTTGTAACAAAGGCCAACATTCCATTTGCCCTCTTCACTGCCTGTTGCACTTGCTCATTCACCTTCATTGACTGGTGAACTAGGACTCCTCGGTCTCTTTGCATTTCTCCCTTACCTAACTCGACACCGTTCAGACAATACTCTGCCCTCTTGTTCCTGCTTCCAAAGTGGATAACTTCACATTTATTCACATTGAATGACATCTGCCAAGTATCTGCCCACTCACCCAGCCTATCCAAGTCTCCCTGTATTCTCCTAACGTCCTCTTCGCATGTCACACTGCCACCCAGTTTAGTATCATCAGCAAACTTGCTGATATAGTTTTCAATGACCTCATCTAAATCGTTGACATAAATCGTAAAGAGCTGTGGTCCCAATACAGAGCCCTGTGGTACCTCACTAGTCACCTCCAGCCAGTCCGAGAAACACCCATTCACTGCTACCCTTTGCTTTCTATCTGCCAACCAGTTTTCTATCCATGTTGAAACCCTGCCCCCAATGCCATGAGCTCTGATTTTACTCACCAATCTCCTATGTGGCACCTTATCGAATGCCTTCTGAAAATCTAGGTACACAACATCCACTGGCTTACCCTCGTCTAACATCCTTGTTACACCCTCAAAAAACTCCAACAGATTAGTCAAGCTTGGAAGACAAAATGAGTACAGAACTTTGACGGTGCATGGTCAGTACTTTGTAACACCCCCTTTGGCAAGTATCACAGCTTGTAAATGCTTTTGGTAGCCAGCTAAGAGTCTTTCAATTCTTGTTTGGGGGATTTTTGCCCATTCTTCCTTGCAAAAGGCTTCTAGTTCTGTGAGATTACTGGACCGTCTTGCATGCACTGCTCTTTTGAGGTCTGTCCACAGATTTTCAATGATGTTTAAGTTGGGGGACTGTGAGGGCCATGGCAAAACCTTCAGCTTGCGCCTTGAGGTAGTCCATTGTGGATTTTGAGGTGTGTTTAGGATCATTATCCTGTTGTAGAAGCCATCCTCTTTTCATCTTTGGCTTTCTTACAGACGATGTGTTGTTTGCTTCCAGAATTTGCTGGTATTTAATTGAATTCTTTCTTCCCTCTACCAGTAAATGTTCCCCATGTCACTGGCTGCAACACAAGCCCAAAGCATGATCAATCCACCCCTGTGCTTAACAGTTGGAGAGGGGTTCTTTTCATGAAATTCTGCACCCTTTTTTCTCCAAACATACCTTTGCTCATTGTGGCCAAAAGGTTTTATTTGAACTTCATCAGTCCACAGGACTTGTTTCCAAAACGCTTCAGGCTTGTTTAGATGTTCCTTTGAACCTTTTGAATAGAATTTACTGAGGTAGTCTCCATTGCTTCATTGGGCAGAGAATTCCACAGACTCACCACCCTCTGGGAAAAGCAGTTCCTCCTCATCTCTGTCCTAATCTACGCCCCCGAGGCTACAAAATCACTAATTTTATCTGTCTCATTGCACAGGAGCAGATCTAAGATAGCACGTTCCTTTGTCGGTTCACTAACATGCTGTTCAAGAAAGCCATCGCAGATGCATTCTATGGAGTCCTCCCCAAGACTGCCTCGACCAACTTGATTTACCCAATTTATGTGCAAGTTAAAGTCCCCATGATAACTGCTGTTCCATTCTTATGTGCCCAGATATTTCTCTATTTACTTACTGTGCCACTAACGTTATTATTCAGTGGTCGATAGACAACTCCCACCAGTGATTTATTTTTTCGCTTTACTATTCCTAATCTCTACCCAGATGGAGTCAACATTCTGCTCCTTAGATCTTGTATCGTCTCTCACAATCGCCCTGATCTCATCTTTAATTAAAAAATGCTACCCCACCTTCCTTGCCTTCCTGCCTACCCTTCCGTATTACCTGATATCCTTGGATATTTAATTCCCAATCCTCTCCACCCTGCAACTATGTCTCTGTACTAGCCCCTAAATCATAGCTCTTTGTACTGATTTGAGCCACTGACCTTGTTTTGAATACTACGGACATTCAAATAAAGTACCCTTACACTCATTGTGCTTTTAAAATCTTGTAATCTTTTTCTCTTTTGCCCTTGACTTTACTTCACTTCACTCTTCCTTTTCTCTTTTTTTTTATCTTTTGTGTTTTCTTTATCTTTATATTTTTTTAAAAACTTTATCCATACTTCTCCAATCTGTTAAAACTATTCCCCACTATTTAGCTTAAAGCCCTATCCACAGCCCTAGTTATGCAATTCACTAGGATCCAGGTCCCATCACGGTTCAGATGGAGCTCATTCCATTGGTGCAGCTCCCATTTCCCCAATACTGGTGCCAATTTCCCATGAATTCATACAATTTGCTGTCATATTTATATGATGGGTCCAGGGCTGTTCCTCTGAGATAGTGACACCCAGGGATTTAAAGTTACTGACCCTCTCCACCTCTGATTTTCTGATGAGGACTGGCTCATGGACCTTGGTTTCCCTCTTCTGAAGTCTACAGTTAGTTCCCTGGTCTTACTGACGTTGAGTTGGTTGTTATTATTACACCACTCAGTCAAATTTTCAGTCTCTCTTCCGTACACTGATCCATCACCACCTTTGATACGGCCCACAACAATGGTGTTATCAGCAAGCTTGCACATGGTGTTGGAGCTGTACTGAGCCACACAGTCATAGGTGTAAAGCGAGTGGAGCAAGGGGCTAAGCACACAACCCCATAGTGCTCCTGTGCTGATGGAGATTGTAGAGGAGATACTTTTGCCAATCGGAACTGACTGGGCTCAGCAAGTGAGGAAATCTAGGATCCAGTTGCACATGAGAGGTATTGAGGCCCAGCTCTTGAATCTTCATAAGTCCGAACATTGAGTATAAATGGTGGGAGATCACAGTGCAGTTGTAGAAGATACTGGTAAGGTTGCACTTGGAGTATTGTGTTCAGTTTTGGTCAGCCTGCTATTGGAAAGATGTTATTAAACCAGAAAGAGTGCAGAAGAGATTTACAAGGATGCGTTGAGGCCTTGAGAAGCTGAGTTATGGGGAGAGGTTGGTTAGACTAGGACCTTGTCCCTTGGAGTGTAGGAGCCTGAAAGGTGATCGGTCCCCTGAAGTGCATGGGAAGAATTAATGCACCCGATCATTTTCCTGGCGTTGGAGAATCAAGAACTAGAATGCATGAGATTAAGGTGAGTGGAGAGAGATGTAAGATGAATATGGAGGGGGGAACCTTTTATTTTACACACAGGGTAGTATCTGAATGGAATCAGCTGCTAGAGAAAGTGATTAAGGCAGGGAAAATAACATCTTGTAAAAGGCAGTCAGACAGGTACTTTACATGGATTGGAAAGGCTTAAATGATTACAAGCCAAATAGGACATCTTGGTTGGCATGGGTCAGTTGGGGTGAATAGCCTGTTTCTGTTCTTTGTGACTTCATGATTTTAACAGGTCACAGGGTGTCGCACTGTGATAGGAGAATATGGTACTTTGTCATACAGTGCAGCAGCTGTAGGCTTCTCCCTTGAATGTTGACCAATATTTATGCACAAGCCAAGTCACTATACATGCTGATTGTTAATTATAACGTGATTGTTTATAGAAACCTGCTGAGTGCCAATTCATGGCTGCAGATACATTCTGTAACCATATCTCTAAATGTCGTGGGTGTAAGACACAAGACGTTCAGTGATCAAGAAAGAGAGAAATACAACCCACTCCGTTTTATCAAGATCTTGGAAAAGCCACACCTTCTATAAGTCAAATTCTGATTTAAATGCTAGTGATATATTCATACAAGTAGTTATTTCAATGGCAATTAAAATAAATGCAAGAAATACCTTATGGTGGGTATGAAATTCTAATACTATTTGCATGAATAATTCTGATAGCTGGGAATACTGTGATAAATTGCTACTATTTATAGATTGATGCTGTAAATTCCTTTGTTAATTATGAGTACATTTTTGAAACCAAGCATTACATTTTAAATATTTTATTAATATTGATTTGTGGGAGAGTTTAATTTCAATAATCTTAACAAATGGATGCCCTCAAAAGAGGGCAACCTCACTGGGATTTGTAGGGAATGAAGGAAGCTGAGGAATTAACTACTGTGTACTCTGTCTTGTATCTTGGCGATTACTCTGATTTGTTCATGTTGTCATTAAGTGACTTTTGGGGATTTCACCATACCTTTACTTTCTTCAGGTTCAAGATTAACCAGACAACGAAAGAGATGCCCTCCAGAACCCCTCCTGCAAGAGACTGTGATTCAGTTTATGAGGCACCATCAGAACCTTAGTGATCTGCTACTTGAGGTAACAAACTTGACTAACTAAGGAAATCTTCTGAGCTGGTAAATTAGGAAAGAAGTACATGAGAGAGAACAGAAGCGCCAGTCCCGATAAAGGGTCTCCGTATGAAATGTCGACTGTTCATTTCCCTCCATTGATGGTGCCTGGCATGTTGAGCATTTTGCATGTGTTACAGGAGTGAGCAGTTTTTCTTTTACATGTGAAGATAGAACATTCCATTTATAAGAAAGGGGATATCACTTTGAAAATAACAAATAATTTATTTACAGGTTTCTGGGTCAGAGAGCAAACGCTTATGTAATGGTGGTGATGATCGTAATGCTGTCTCTCCTGCTACAGGTTCATTTATAGGTAAGTTCAAAGTATAATTGCTCAGAGAAGATTTTTCTTTTTACATCTCCATGAATAATTTCAGTGAAGATTTCTCTTTATTTGTTTACATCCAGTGGGGTATGGGGTGTATGGACATAAAATAACTGCTCTGTTACAGGGTACATTTTATTCTTCGATATTATATTTGGCGAACATCATCAACCACTAAAATTAAAAATTAATTGTTAATCATCGTTTCTGCTCTTACAAGAGGAGTGCTGATCCCACTGCAGTCTCAATCTGAATTCTTGCTGCATTTAGAGTGGCTGAATTCCACTGTTAATTATCAGTGGAGAAACCTCTCACTGATTTACTCCCTGACCATCAGTTCTTGAACATTTGAACCACTGGGCAACCAAGTTAAAAGTACTTATGGACAAGGTGGATGATATTGTTGATTATTTGATGCTGTTTATTATAGATTTTTTTTTAAACTGACATTTCAGTCATTTAAGCAACTTAAAAGACTTCTTTAAAAAAAAAATTCTGATGTTTCTTCCCAGCTTCAGTGATACAAGAGCAAGCTTTACTGATGGACCTGCCTTCTGGGCTTTTGTCTGCCAGAGCATCTGTGGAGAAAATTCAGCAGATAGCATGGCTTGCGGATATACCCAGAAAATCAGTTATATTGGATTCCATCCAGCGAGTAGGTGTATTTTCTTTGGTGGGGGTACTTAAGAATCTTGGTTATCAGCTTTACATTAAAAGACAAGCTCTAGTAATTGGCACCCCTGATAAACTGGTTGAGTCAGTAATAGGTGTATTATTGCTGATGTGGGGCATAGTACTGAGGGATTGTCTGCACTGATATTGGGCGCATCCATGATGGGGTGTGTGGGCCAATGTTGGATAATAGAGCTTTTACTGCCAATACCAGAATTGAAGTACCAGTAACAAATGTAGCTGTGAAGAAAGTATCCTTCATTATAATCTATAGTTATCTCTTAAGCAATCTATGGATCTGAAATTGCCCTTAATTTGTGTTGGAAAAACTGCAGCTGTGATTGACTTGGGAAACAAATTAGGAAGGGGGAAAATTTTTGATGGTCCCACTGTTTTGTCAAAGGTTAGTTTGTATGGTTTTCTGATGTTCAGACTCCAGGGCCATATTGTTCTCAAATAAAAAATAAATTCCTGTTCACAGTCAGGCAGCATCTGAGGAAAAAGAAACAGGGTTATCATTTCACATTGACTTTAAACATTAACTTCGTTTCATCTTCCACAGATGCTGCCGGATCTGTTGAGTGTTTCCAGCATTTTCTGATTTTATTTCAAATTTCTACCATCTGCAGTTTGTTCATTTTAGTATTACTTCATCTCAGATGCATTCTTTTGAATCACGAGTAATTTAGTTGTTAATTAGTCCTGTATATGTAACGGCATCAACAGCGCAATGGCATCAGCGCCGGACTCTGGTGCGAAAGGTCCTAAGTTCAAATTCAAGTCGGGCCATGACTTGGCTGACTTGAATCGGGCCGACTTGGCATGGATGGAAAGTTGTGCTTTCCATCCATGCCAGGCTGAGCGTCGAGCTAGCTACTCGGCCTCATAAAATACAAGGGTTGAGTTGGGAACGTTCATATCGTGACCACGCACCAGACAAGAATGGCTGATTGTCTGGTGCGACATGCTTATATAAAAAAAATTTTAAAAATTTAAAAAAAAATTACAGACTGGGGATTGAATCTCTCTAATGGAGTAAAATTTATTTTATTGATTGGCTGTCTATTTTACATGAAGTAAGTTTGAGCAGCAACCTGTTTGTAGAAAGCTGTTTATGCTTTGTTCTAAAGGCAAGGTTGGCTGATAAGGGAAATGGAAGTGGCTTTCTGAGGCTGGCAAAGGTGGTATGTTTTTAACATGCACAGTGATCATACTTGAACAATCTTTTGTATAAAAGGAGAGACAGTTTTGGCGTATTAGTACAGAAATTAACCAAAAGGGGAAGATGCATTTACTGTGATTTTACTTATTTTATATCTTAATTTTGGAAGGGATGTAATGATCACAATCTCTGTTTTCAAAATATCAAAATGAGTAATTAGAAAAATCATAAATAATCAAAAGTAGAACTGTTCACAGTTCATTAAGCAAAATTTAAAAATGGGGCTTTTTTTCTGATAGAGCCAAGCTGAAACATGCTTATTTTCATTTCTTGTTACCACTACTAAGTAACCCTGACTTCATTCATTCTGTTACAGAGTAAGCTCGTCTGTTTGCTGCAGACTTTACAGGAACTGATATCCACCAGTATGCTCAGCCGACTGCAATTCAGTGAGGAAATTTGGAAAGCAAGGGTGAGGGAAAGAATCCATGCTTTTTCATTATGTGGTCACAACGAAAGCTGTGTTCTTATGTAGAAAGAGTGAATCTGAGGTTGGAAGAATACCTGATATATTGTGAAAAATATTAGGTTATATTTCACCCTGATTCTATTCCATTGTAGTACTGTCTAAAAAATGGTGATGTAGTCATAGTGTTTTTGTGAATGATCCTCAATGTAGCCACAGTGGACTAGTAATTGAGGGCATGAAAATTCAGAGTAATAGATGGTGTGTAAATCAAACATGCTCCTCTCTCCTCTTCCTTTTGAGTGTTATTGAAGATGTAGTTACTCATTTAAAGAGTCTATCATTCTCTTGACTTGTATCTTGTGAATAATAGGAACCATTTGGAGTCTCGGGAGGTAAGACATTTTATGGATAATAACAATGGTTATTTACAGGATGTTGAGGATGAGGGATTTGGCTATCAAATGGGAAGTAGAGGCTAGAGTGATGTTTATTGACTTAAGAAGCAAATGCACCATATATTGGGACAACTCTGAATGTTGTCAAATAACACACAGGCATTTGATTTGTAAACATGGACTGCTGCATTATAATACTTTAAAGGAAAGTATGAAGATATGAGAATCAGATTTATTATCACTGACATGTGACATTAAATTTGTTAACTTAGCAGCAGTTCAATGCAATACATTATATAGAAGAAAAAATATATATTTATAATAAATAAATAAATCAATTACACTATATGTATATTGAATAGATTAAAAATTGTGCAAAAACCTGAAATAATATATATTGAGAAAGTGAGGTAGTGTTCATGGGTTCAATGTCCATTTAGGAATTGGATGGCAGAAGAGAAGAAGCTGTTCCTGAATTGCTGAGTGTGTGTCTTCAGGCTTCTGTACCTGATGGTAACAGTGAGAAAGGGTCCTGGAGGTTCTTAATAATGGATGCTGACTTTCTGAGACACCGCACCTTGAAGATGTCCTTGGTACTTTGTAGGCTAGTACTCAAGATGGAGCCAAGTAAATTCACAACCCTCTGCAGCTTCTTTAAATCATTACCTAAAATCTTTACCTGAAGTTTTGATTAGATTTTTGTCAGCGGAGACTATCTGACCAAGGCAATTTACAATGTTGCAGTCTTGCCTCAATGCGTAGTGTTTCCAACCACATACTAGTTCAAAAACCAGAAAACACTGGAGGCACTCAGCAGGTCAAGCAGCTCTGATTAAAGAAATGCCTGATCTGCTGAGCAAGTCTTTTTGAGATATGACGAGGAGTATCTGCACCTTTTTTAAAAGTTCTATTACTAATCTTACTCAGAGACAGAAGAGACTGCAGACGCTGGAATCTAGAGCATCCTGCAATGTGCTGGAGGAACTCAGTAGGTTGGGTAGTGTTTGGTGGAGAGAATGGAATTGTTTCTGTTTGTGTTGAAGCCCTGCATCAGGACATACCTTCGTCAAGTTATAAAATATACTACCTATATACTGAATTATGCAATTTAATGTAAGGAACAGATTGGTGCTGAAAATTCCACATTTTCCTCGAGTATCATAGTAATATAGACCAATTTCTTTGTAAGGTGGATAATTAGGCATTAACTGTAAATGTAGTTTGATCAAAACTCAGAGCCTCTTCATGGTGTAATAGTTGAGCGAGTACAGGTAATAGTAATTGGTGAAATTCCTCAAAGGAATATGAATTTAGGTCACAGTAGTATTAATAGTTTAGATTAGAATGAAGAGGAAATCCTGGCTCTAGGGGATATCAATTTTGCAGCCTGCAATATTGTCTTTGTTGAACACTGGAGGAGTTTCACAAATTTAAGATTGTTGGAAGAAACGAGGCCATCAAGAAAGATCATGGAAGTTGTATAGGTGGTCTGTAACCGGGAATGCCTGTTGAATTAACTCTATAAGAAAATAGAAAGTGTTAGAGATAATAAACAAAAAGCATTCTTCGGATGCTGGAAACACACACACACTCACACACACCACCCCCCCCCCCAATGTAAAGGAATAAACAGTCAATGTTTTGGCTGAGACCCTTCATAAGAAGTGGGGGGGGGGGGTAGAAGCCAGAATAAGGGGGAGGGCAAGAATTACAAGTTAGAAGGTTATAGGTGAAGCTAGGTGGCTGGGGAAGGGAGTTGAAGTGAGATGTGATGTGGAAAAGGGTTGAAGAAGACGGAATCTGAAAGGAGAGGAGAGTGGACCATGGGAGAAAGGGGAGGTGAAAGGCAGGTGGGAAAAGAGGTGAGAGGGAAGTCAGAGCTGGGAATGGAAGAAGTAGTAAGGGGGAAGGTGAAGAACCTACTGGAAGTTAGGGAAATCAATGTTCATGTCATCAATTTGAAGGCTTCCCAGATGCAATATGGATTATTACTCCACCGATCTGAGAGTGCCCTCGTTGTAGCAATACAGTAGGCTATGTTGTAATGAGAATCAGGACTGGAATTAAAATGGTTGTCCACTAGAAAATCTTGCTTGTGTGGGTGGAGAGAAGGTGCTTGAGAAAGTCCCAGTTTACATCAGGTCTCACCAATATAGAGTCAGTCATAGAGTGGGAGCACCGGATACGATAGGCGACCCTAACAGACTTGCACTTGAAGGGTTGCCTCACCAAGATGAGCTGTTTGGGCCCTGAATGAAGATGAGTGAGGAAGTAAATGGGCATCTGTAGCATTTATTCCACTTGCAGGGGTAAGTACTCAGAGAGGGATTAGTGGGGAGGGACGAAAGGATAAGAGAATCACTGAGAAAATGATCCCTACGGAAAGCTGGGGGAGGGGAATTAAAGGTGTGTTTGGTGGTAGGACCTCGTTAAAGATGGTGGAAGTTGCGAAGAATGATGTGCTAGATGCAGAGGCTTATGGGGTGGTAGGTAAGGGCAAGCTACAAGATGGGATAAGGGCAGATGTCCAGGAAATGGAGGAGGTGCAGTGAGGGCAGCATCAACGGTGGAGGAAGGGAAAGCCCGTACTTTGAAGAAGGAGGACATCTCCAAGCATTAGAAATCCTCAGCAGGTCAGGCCTTGCCCATGGGAAGGAAAATGAGAGTTTCTGTTTCAGGCCGAAGAGCCTTTGCTGGTTCTGGTGTAGTCAGACCTGCTAATTATTTCTAACATTTTCTGTTTACTTTATATTTCTCACAACTGCAGTTTACTTTGATTTTTCTGATTTATTAAAGAGAACAGTTAACACCATGACTTCCTGTGTCTTTGTAGCATTTTCTGTTTCCTTTTAGATTTCCAGGCTAACAATATTTTTCTTTTGAATTCATTCGCAAGCTGATCTTTGAAAAGATTCCTTGTAGGCAAAAGGCACTGCATGCTGTGAATGGTTTTGAGTCTGAGAAATGTAGATACCCGTCTTCTGCAGAGATTCATAGTGAAATTTTCAAGTCTGTTGATTCTGATTAATGCATTTTTTCAAATTGTATAATTGTTGTTTTTGTTGAAGGAAACACCCATGCTGGAAGTTGTTTGGCATTTGCAGAAAGAAAATATTGTGAGCCTTGAAGAGCTTGTAACAAGGTATGTCCACTGAAGATGTAGATAAAGTTTTGTGTTCCATTCACAGTTTGACAAAACAGTGGTTAATATTGAGAGTAGTTGGTTGCCGTTATGGTGTTCTGTGTGTTGTTTTTGGATGACACTGCTGAGCAAAAATTGAGCTTGATATGAGTAAGACTATCAGTTAATGTAGGTGAAAGGATATGATCTTTCATTGCTCATTATTTGACATATAAGCTCCCTTTATATGTGATCTTTCCCTTTTTTTAAAAATCAGCTATGTGATCACATCAGCAATATTTATTTGTTTTGCAATCCTTTGTATTCTTCTGCACCAGTTTGGCGGTGGAGTTTTTTTTTGATATGATTCAGTTTTGGAAAACTCTTTTTGCTCTAATTCCAATGGCTACTTTTTTTTATTGAGTTCATACTCATGATGTCTCAATGTTCTGGTTTAACACACGCGATACAGCAGAAAGTTAAATCAGCTTTGCTTTGGAATTGTGCTACCCTTGCAAATCTTTGTCCCACATAATGAAAGTGTGCAGATGCCCTGATGTGGTAGCGTTTCATATTGCATTAATATTGTTATTTTCAATTTACCCAGGAAAAGTATGTTGCCAAAAGTGTTTCACAGGAAACATTGCCTGGTGAGCCCAATGCCAAAACAAATTATGAGATTTCCAAATAATTGGGTAGTTGATTATTGGTGTTTTAGTTTATCTCACAAATTTGTCATTTCCACAGGGTCTAAATCTTCGTATCCAATAGCACCGAGGGAACATCATCACCAGGACTGTAGTATTTCAAGGTTGCTTGCCATCCTGTTCTCAATTAGAGATGGAAACAAATGCCTGCAAAAACATTTTAAAAAATTTTAAAATCTTATAATATTGGAGTGTCATTGAAAGGATTTCTTGACTTTTTATTTCCTCAATTTAACTATATATCCTTAGAAGAGTACAGTATGGGCCTTTGGACTATGGTATTATACTGATCCGTATAAACCTGCTCCACAATCTATATAGCTCTTTCCTCCTACCATAATATGACCATCCATTTTCTTTACATCTACTTGATTATCTAAAAGTCTTTTAAATGTTCCTGTGTGTCAGCCTCTGCATGTACCCTCCACTCTTTTTATATATAGATATTGGCTCTGACATTTCCTTAAACTTTGCTCCTCATGCCTTTAATCAAATGTCCTCTGGCTTTGGCCATGGTTGACCTGGGGTAAAGTTGTTAGCCATCCTCGCTATCTATGCCTCACATAATATTATACACCTCTACCAAGACACCTCACATCCTCTTTCACTCCAAAGAGAAAATCCCTAATTCTCTTAACCTTTCCTCTTAAAACATGTTCTCTGATCCAGACAGATTCTTGGTAAATCTCTGCTGCACCCACTCTAAAGCTTCCAAATCCTTTTTATAATGAGGTGACCAGAACTGTACTTGGGGATAATCAGCATGGCTTTGTGTGGGACAGATCATGCTTTACAAGCCTGATTGAGCCTTTCAAGAAAGTGACAAAGTAAATTGATAAAGGGTTGCCATGGCAGCGCAGTAGTTAGTGTAATGCTTTGCAGCACCAGTGATTGAGATTTATTTCCCATTCTGTTTGTATGTTCTCTCCCGAACTGGTGCTCTGGATTCCTCCCATATTCCAAAGATCTATGGGTTAGTAACTTGGGCATGTTATGTTGATGCTGGAAACATTGGGCCCCAGCGTCATCATCGTTGCTCATTGACGCAAACAACACATTTGATATTTATTTCAATATACTTGTGACAAATAAAGCTAATCTAACCTGTAAGTGTGGTCTAACCTGAGTATTATAGAGTTGCAACATAACCTCATGGCTCTTGAATTCAGTCCTCCATCTAATGAAGGCCTGCAACACCATACACTTTCATAACCATTCTATCAACTTGCACAACATCTTTTGAGGGATCACTGGACTGGGATTCCAAGATTTCTTTGTTCTTTCACATTGCTAGGAATCCTGCCATTACGCTTGTTCACTGCCTTCCAGTTCTACTAAAGTGTATCACCTCACATTTTTCCAAATTGAATTACATTTGCCACTACTCTGCCCAGCTCTGCATTCTGTTGTAAACTACGACAGCCTTCTACACTATCCACAACACCATCAACCTTCATGTCATCTACAAATTTACTAACCCACCTTCCTCATCAAAGTCAATTATAAGCACCACAAGGAGTAGCTGTCCCAGAACGGATTCCTGGAGAATATCGCTGGTTACTGACTTTCAAGCAGAATATGCTTTATCTACTACCGCTCTCTGCCTTCTGTGGGCAAGCCAATTCTGAATCCACTCAACCAAATTTCCATGGATTCCTTGCATCATGACTTTCTAGATGAAACTACCATGGGGGAACTTTTCAAACGCTTTACTAAAATCCATGTACTCCTCTCTATCTTCATCAATTTATTTTGTCACTTCCTTGAAAAACTCAAATCAGACTCATTTGTCCTCCCACAAAGCCATGCGGACCATCCCTAATAAGGCTATGCTTCTACAAATGCTTGCAAAACCTGTCCCTAAGAATTGAATTGCTGACATACGACTCACTGGACCTTAATCCCAGGATTACCTCTATTACCTTTGGAACAGCAGAGCAAAATTTGCCTCTAGTACCCTACTACTAGAGTTAAATCCTCTAGTACTCCTCTTGTGGCCAAGGAAGACAGAAAGATCATTGTCAATGCTAGTCTCTTCCTTTGCTTACTGTGCTAATCTAGGGCTATTTGAGAAGGTGACGAGAGAGATTGATGAAAGTAGGGCAGTGGATGTTGCTTACATGGATTTTAGTAAGGCGTTTGTCAAATTCCCTCATGGGTAGCTGATCCAGAAGATTAAGACGCATGGGATTTGTGGTGAACTGGCTGTTTAGATTCAGAACTGGCTTGAACATAGAAGGGACTTTATCAAGCTGGAGATCTGTAAGGAGTGGTGTTCTGCAGGGATCCCTGCTGGGACTGCTGCTGTTTGTGATGTATATAAATGACCTGGTGAGAATGTAGATGGGTGAGTTAGCGAGTTTGCAGTTGATATCAAGATTGGTGGAGTTGTGGATAGTGTAGAAGACTGGAAAAGAATACAGCACAATATACAATAGATCAATTGCAGATATGAGCAGAGGAATGGTAGATGGAGTTTAACTTAGATAAATGTGAGGTATTGCACCTTGGTAAGGCTAATGCAAGGAGACAGAAGTTCAAAGTAAAATTTATTATCAGGATACATACATGTCACCATATACAACCCTGAGGTTCTTTTTCAGCAAACCTATAGAACAGTAACTGTTAAACAAAATCAATGAACAAACTCTGCAAATGCAGATACAAATAAATAACAATAAGTAATGAGTATGAAATAATATGTAATTGAGTAACAAGATAGAGAATCCTTAAAGTGAGACCATCAATTGTGGGAACGCTGGAAATTAGAATGAGTGTAGTTATTCCATTTTGTCCAAGAGCCTGATGGTTGAGTGGTAGTAACTGTTCTTGAACCTGGTGGTGCGAGTCCTGAGGCACCTGTACCTTCTAATCGATAGCTGCAGTGAGAAAAAGAGCATGGTCTGAGCAGTGAGGATCTTTGATGACGGATGCTGCTTTTCTACGGCAATGTTTCATGTAGATGTACTTAGTGATTGGGAGGGTTTTTACCCATTAAGACCCTTACCAGTGTTGCTGAGCAGAGCGATCTTGGGGTTCAAGTTCATAGTTCGTAGGTCTATGAAAGTGACTACTCAGGTGATTAAGAAGGCTAATGAAATGCTTGCTTTTATTAGTTGAGGCATTGAGTTCAAAAGTAAAGAGGTTATGTCTCAAATTTATAAAACTGGTTAGCCAACCCACATCTGGAGTATTGGATTGTCCCACTGTAGGAAGGGTGTTGAAGCCTTGGAGAGGGTGAAGAAGACGATTACCAGGACGCTGCCTGGTTTAGAGGGCATGTGCTTAGCATGAGAGGCTGGACAAACTTGGTTTATTTTCTCTGGAGTGGCAGAGGCTGAGGGAAGATCTGATAGAGGTTTAGAAGATTATGAAGGGTGTAGATAGAGTAGACAGAGAGTATCCGTTCCCCAGGGTAGAAATGTCTAATACCAGAGGGCTTGCATTGAAGGTGAGAGGGGGTAGGTTCAATGGGGATGTCAGTGGTAAGATTTTCACTCAGAGTAGTGGATGACCGGAATGCTCATGAATGTGCACTAGATAGGCACATGAATGTGAAGAAGATGGAGGGATATGGACATTGAGTAGGTAGGTGGGTTTTAGTTTTTGGGTTTTTTTTTATTTACATGTTAGCTGGTTCAGCACAACATTGTGGGCTGAAGGGTCTGTTCCTGTGCTGTACTGTTCTATGTTTTTATATTCTTTCCCTTTTAGTCCTGGGGCAGGGGTCAGCAACCTTTACCACTGAAAGAGCCACTTGGACCCGTTTCCCACAGAAAAGAAAACACTGGGAGCCGCAAAACCCGTTTGACATTTAAAATGAAATAACACTGCATACAACGTTTTGTTTTGCCTTTATGCTATGTATAAACAAACTATAATGTGTTGCATTTATGAAATTGATGAACTCCTGCAGAGAAAACGAAATTACATTTCTGCATGCAACGAAAACATTTGAACTCCGAAAAAAAGACGTTGGGTTGAAGGTTACTTTTAAGTAAAATACTCAACGTCTATTTGAGTCCTTCTTGTATTTATGAAAAACGCCAAACTTAAATTTGCCGCCAGCAGCAAACCAAAAATAATGTCAGCCAGCTGTCAACCTGAAAAATAAAAGGACTATTTCACTGAACAATGAAAACATATGAATATACGTAAAATAATAGGCAATTAAAATATTTATCATACTTGTTCAGGTTGACTCACACCTGACAATGCAGTCGTATTCAGTAGGGATGGATCGATGCTTAGGGGAGTGACCGGGAAGGATAATGTGTTTTTTTCCTCTCTGAACTCACAGAAGCGTTTCCCAAACGATGTTTGCATTGGATGATTGCAGAATGTAAATACTCCGAATTTATCATGTCGTGACCTTGTTTGAACTCTCTCAAATTGGGGAAGTGAGACAATGTGCCTTTCTGTAAATCTCTGGCAAGCAACGTCAACTTGCGCTCGAATACCAAAACATCCTCCAACATGTGCAGGGCTGTACGTCCTTACCCCGTTGAAGAGCTGTGTTCAGCGTGTTCAGGTGCGCTGTCATGTCTACCATGAAGTGTAGCTTTTCCAGCCACTCTGGCTGTTCCAGCTCAGGAAAGGTGAGCCCTTTGCTGCCCAGGAAAGTTTTCACTTCTTCCAGACACGCGACAAAGCGTTTCAGCACCTCCCCTCTGGACAGCCAGCGATAAAAACACGTTGTAGCGGTGTGCTACACGCAGTCAGTAAACTGCAGTCAAAGATAGCTTTATTCGAAAAAGCCTTGCTTTTAAGCCTCCCTCAACCCGCCCCCCATGGGCGCGGATGCTGCAAAAGACACGTACTCACAAACCCCCGTAGGCTATCTCCCTTAGCCTGAACGCTGGCTAATTGTGAGCCGGTTCGGATGTGTCAGGAAATGGGTCGCCACAACGTCTTATTTAGATTGTACAAGATCACCATAATCTTCAAATTTAGATTTACATTTCAAAAACTAACAAACTAACATAAAATACATTTTAATTAAATACTGACCATGTAGCGGTGTGCTACACGCAGCGCTAAAATTACGACACGGAGTCGGTAACTGCAGTCGAAGGAAAAAACTTTATTCGAAATCTTCAGCCTCACTTTTAAGCCTCCCTCAACCTGCCCCCCATGGCGCAGAGGCTCCAAAGCTCTGTGCTCGCAAACCCCCGAAGGCTATCTAATTGTGAATCGGTTCGGATGTGCCAGGAAAAGGGTCGCCACAACCAATTCCCAAAGCAACAGGGAGCCGCAGCACAGACGTAAAAGAGCCACATGTGGCTCCGGAGCCGCGGGTTGCCGACCCCCGTCCTGGGGACTAACATTTTTTAGAAGCATTTACTGTATACCATCCTAGTTTCCAATAAACTTCAACCAACCACTGTCAAGAAGCATTGGCTATAAGTCTTCTAGATTATTTTCAACTTCATTTTTTTTCTGCCTCCTCCACCATTTCTTTCCATTTGTCTTCTATCTGCACAAAGTAGTTTAAAAAAATATTACCACTGTGACTGTTGTAACATTGTTTGGGATGGTCACACAGACAGTTGTGGTGTATATATATCTTTTGACTTTAGCCTGGTTTGGTGGTACTTGCAAGTAGCTGTAATGATCAATGAAGCTGCCTTTAGCCATGAGAAGGAAAAAGGAATGAATGTTATGTAGGCATCCAGTGCATTTTTAATGCACATTATTCCCCCCCACTACCCATCCCTCCCCATCAAATTCATTGAATAATTTTGCACTATTAATCTAAAATTTTTGAGGATATTTAAAATGATACATCCAAACTCGATTGGAGGAGAATAATTCTGATCTATCTGCTCTGTAAACAGTAATCCTGATGCAACTTCTGTGGTATGCTGGCTTTTCAACAACTTGTGTCTCCTTTGCTCAGCGACTGAAGATCACCCCCAGCATCAAAATGTACAGAGTCAAATACTGTCAGGTAGGAAAAAGGTGAAATATTAACACACAGTAGTTAAGCCTGAATTGTCTTAATTAGTTTAGCAAAACAAAACGGTTATTCTGAATGCTTTAGCTACATTAAGTAAATTTTAATCATCATTGCATTTTAGCTTGTCTCAACCAATTTGCCTTTCCCTTTACTTCAAGTTGTGATTTCTTCCGGAGTTGCTGAATCCTGTGGCGTTTTAGCAGTGGACACCAGAAAGCTTAGGGATCACCATATCTGAACAAAATGCTGTTTCCTATTAATGTTCTGTGGATTTTTATTGAATTGATACTATTAGTAATTTAGTTGGACAGTTGAAGCAATAAAGCAGAAATATTTTCCCAAAGTGCCCTTTAACTTTAGGGTGTGATTACAATATAGTGATGGATATGTCTTTTAGTTCAAAGGAAGATTTGCTGCAAACCTAGATTTGATCCTTCAGCCTACTTCCCAAGAAACAGTTGAAATTCCTTCCTGCTTGGTTCCTCAGCTCTGCAATGCAAAAGGCATGCCAATAAGTTTTCTGTAATTATGCTTGTGTAACCTTGGTTTTTGCATTATTTTATTTGTTAATAATTGGTTGGACTTGCAGTGAATTCTTGTGCAATTTCCCATTAGTAAGATTGTTATAGAAAGCATTCTAAGTTTTACATTGCAATAATGGTCTGCACAAACAAAATGTAGGTGGAGTGACTGCTGTGCAAAAACATCTTTATGGCCGTAAGTTTCTGGCTGCTTTTAATTCTCCATTCCACATCCATCAGTCTTCTCTCTGTCTTTGTCCTCCAAAATCCAATGAACCTTGAATCAAACTCTATGAAAAATATTTCATCTTTGGACCTGTACGTTGTAGCTCTTGGGGATTGACATTGAGTCCAATAATTTTAGGTGGGTAGCCTTTCCTGTTTTTTAGTCAGAACAAGCCAGTTCTGCCAAAAGTCATTACTTTGTAATGTTAATTCTGTGTGTTTTATTTCTTCACAGTTAGTGCAATACCCACTGAATAATTCAACCATTTACTTAATTTCTCATTTTTAGAGTCTACGTGGTACTAGCATTTCTTGTCTTTTCTCTGTCTCTCTTGTATTTCCATCTCTTCCATATCTACTCCTTTCCTTTGATGCTGTCTGGCCTGCTGAGTTCCTCCAGCATTTTGTGTGTGTGTTGCTTTAGATTTCCAGCATCTGCAGACTTCTGAAGTGAATTGAATTGACTTTTTTCTTACATCCTTCACTTATGTGAGGAGAACAAAATCTTTGTTAGGTCTCCATCTGAATGTGCAATGTACAATTTATTGAAATTTGTAATAAATAGTATGTACAGTAAGATATACAACAGATTGGTCAATATAGCTTAGAAATACAATTGTGTTAGTGTGAATTAATTGGTCTGATGGCCTGGTGGGAGAAGCTGTTGGTCTTGGGTTTTGTGCTGTGGTACCGTTTCCCAAATGGTAGCAGCTAGAACAGTTTGAGGTTGGTTGACTAGAGTCCACTATGATCCTTCAGGCCCTTTTTATGCACCTGTCACTGCAAATGTCCTGAATAGTGAGAAGTTCACATCCACAGATGTTCTGGGCTGTCTGCGCCACTCTCTGCAGAGCCCTGTCATTTTCTTGCATTTAAGAATTAACTCACTGTTTACTAAGTGAATAACAGAAAAGGCAACAAACAGTTCTGACCTGAATTTACAGATCACATAATTCCACCTTTTCTCTTCTGATGCTAACATGCTTGTTGTATATTTCCAGCAAATCTGATTTTGAGCATTTGTCTACCTTCGGTTAGTTCTGATTGTGTTGTCAGTCTGTCATACTTGTCAAAACATACTTTGTCTTTTCAGATATCGTCACTGAATTAGTTAGAAATGGATTTATGGGATCAAATAATTTGGAGCCTGACTCTAAATCTCAGCAGTTTCAGCAGGTAAGAATGACACAGACATGATGGAACCTAGAATCTGTAACTAAATTCTGTGGTGTAAGCTGAAAATCTAGAAATTCATAAATGCATTGAAGAGACATTATGTGGAAAGGAGGCAGATTCTTGGCACATTGTTACAAGACAGTGAGAGCTTCTTACTCCATCATACCTAATGCTAAAAAATTGTTTTCAGCATATCCAGCCTTGCAAGCAAATAATCCTCATATCTTCCCTTTGTAATGGGAGACCGTACAGAAAGTTGTGGTCAAAGGGTTATGGTGGAGAAAAAGAAAACATAGGGAGAAATACACAAAAATGCTGGAAGAACTCAGCAGGTCCAGCAGCATCAGTGGAGAGGAATAAACAGTCAACCTATTGGACTGAAACCCTTAATCACGACTGGGGAAAAAAGGGGGCAGAAACCAGAATAAAGTGGTGGGTGGAGGGAAAGGAGTACAAGAAGGCAGGTGATAGGTGAGGGGGAAGGGAGGTTGAAGTAAGAAGCTGGGAGGAGATAGGTGGAAGAGGTAAAGGGCTGATGAAGGAATCTAATAGGAGATTGGATCATGGAAGAATGGGGAGCAGGCGGGGACCCAGAGGGTAATGGGCAGGTGAGGAGAAGAGAAAGGGATAAGAGGGGAGCCAGAAAGGGAAAATCCGAGACAGAGAGACAGAATTGGGGGGGGGGGGGGTGGAGAAATTATTGCAAGTTAGTAAAATCAATGTTAATACCATCAGGCTGGAGACTACCCAGATGGAATATGAGGTGTTGTTCCTCCAACCTGAATCTGGCCTCATCATGGCAGTAGAGGAGACTATGAACAGACATGTCAGAATGTGAATGGGAAGTTGAACTGAAATTGGCAGTCGCCATGAGATCCTGCCTTTTGTTGCAGACAGAGAGAAGGTGCTCAACACTGCAGTCCCCCAATACGAGTCAGGTGTCATTGATGTATAGGTGGCCACACCGGATAAGGTAGATGACCCTGACAGACTCACAATTGAAGTGTATTGCACAAAGTACCTGATCAAAGTTGGTGATCAATATTTCAGCTGAAGATTTATTTCAGTACTGCACCCAGAGTCAAACTTTATATTTCAAAGATAAACGAAGTTGGACCACCTCTCATGGACCTCTGTGTGAACTTAGTGCATAAAACATACAAAAGGATAAAGCTTAGTTGATCAGTATGCTAATTGGTTGTTGCTTGTTAAAAAGATCCAATATTTTCTGTTACTGTATTCTGTATAAGTGGAAGCCATAGTTCAATATAAACAAGAATCTTTGTATTATAAAATTGCCATTTTTATATATATTTAAAGTTATTTGTCCTCTTTCCCAAAGGTAATAATCATGCAAAATATGGTCTTTGCATCATTGAAACTTCAGTCACAGTTGTGCAAAGGATTTAGACTCTAGTGAAATTGGAACATTCCTAAAAAAAATCAATGACTACGTTTTATTTTATAAAGCATTTCTGTATGAAAGGAATTTGTTCAATCTGTGTCATACTGTCTTGTGCTTTGAGATGAATGAATTAACAGAAGCAATTTAAGATATTGTTGAAATCTGATTGTTGTGACTGTTCTGAAATTATACTTCAAATTATCACCTCCAGACAAAATATTATCTTAGTGTACATCTTTCAAGAACTGTGCTGCAAGATTGATGAAGCATTACATTATCAAGCGATTTAAAGCTTGAATCAGAAAGTATGTACAGTAGGAACATTTTGCACTAGTCTTATTTTATAGTATGAACATTTTTTCTATGTTTATCTGTGAAAGCAATGACACTGAGAGTCAGATGTAAGTCAGATTTGGTCATCTGTATCATTACTTCTGTTAAGGGATGAAATGATGAAGTATTAGCTGAAGTGGAAGTATTAGTGATGAAGTATTATGGAATGAGCTTCCTGTAGAAGTAGTAGAGGCCAGTTCAGTTGTGTCATTTAAGGTAAAACTGGATAGGTATATGGACAGGAAAGGAGTGGAGGGTTATGGGCTGAGTGCGGGTAGGTGGGACTAGGTGAGATTAAGGGTTCGGCACGGACTAGGAGGGCCAAGATGGCCTGTTTCCATGCTGTGATTGTTATATGGTTATGGTTATATATATGGTTATATATTATTGCGAAGTGTTAGCTAACCATTGGGTACAGAGAAAAATATGTCCTGCAAGAAGGTTTTTTTAAAGAGTAAATTTGGGTGCAATTTTTGTGGTTGTGACTTCTTGACATTTGAGTCTCAATGTTATGTACTTAACAAAAAAAAACTTCCTTTGGTTCCTGTCAGCACATGGGATGTGGATATCCCTGAGTTCTATGTCCTTCATTCCTTGCATCGAAGAAGTCATTTTTAAGAGAAATGGTCCAGTCACTTCTTGTTCCTACATGGAAATGTAATCACATTCATAACACATAAATAATCAAGAAGTGATGTCATCAGCAGACTGATTGCAAATTTTTGGAAAAAGTTTAAATTTTGCAATTAACTTGCCTTACTGAAACAGCTTAATTCTCCTCTTGCAGATTTGTTTTGAAGTCTTGAACAGAATGCTTTCATGTAAGTAATTGTTATCTAGCATACGAGGGTGATTGATAAGTTTGTGGCCTAAGGTAGAAGGAGTCAATTTTAGAAAACATAGCATGTTTATTTTTCAACATAGTCCCCTCCTACATTTACACACTTAGTCCAGCGGTCGTGGAGCATACGGATCCCTTCTTTGTACAAGTCGGCATCTTGGACCTCCAGAAGTGGTCGACATCAGGGATGATTGATAAGTTCATGGCCTAAGGTAGGAGATGAGTAATTAACTTCAAACTTTCTGCATAATTACTCAAAGAGTTGAACTGCACGTGCATGTAACAAGAGCTGTATAACGCCTACCCTAGGCCACGAACTTATCAATCACTCCTGCTGTGGACCCCTTCTGGAGGTCCAAGATGCCGACTTCTACAAAGAAGGATCCGTATGTTCCACGATCGCTGGACTAAGTGTGTAAATGTAGGAGGGGACTATATTGAAAAATAAATGTGCTAGGTTTTCTAAAATTGACTCCTTCTACCTTAGGCACGAACTTATCAATCACCCCTCATATATTGTGTTTTTAAGATGCTTACTAAATTACTGATGTAAAATATCTTGTTTTCAGTGTTACTAATCCATTGTTAATATTAAACTGGAATAACTTAGCAAGTCAGGCAAAGTCCATAGAAGCAAAAAGGTGGACGCTGATGTTTCAGGTCAAGACCCTGCACTGGGTCTGAGGAAAGAGGAATGCTTGCCAGTGTATAGCAGACTTTGGAAGGGGTGGGACAGAGGCTGGTAGGTGAATGGAAGAACTAGATGAGGAGGGGAGGATGCGCACATGGCACCTGGTGGGAGAAAAGGGTGGAGATGAGAGAAGTAAGGAAAAGAAGAATAAAACTAGGTGAATAGATGGGTGTGTGGGAGAAGAGTGTCAGGGTTGTGGGTGACATAAAATTGGAAAATCCAATATTAACTCCATTAAATTGTAAACTACACAAGCAGAATAAGAGGTGTAATTTGTTATTTTGAAATTGACATCGAAAGTTCCTGTAAATTTGCAGGAGCCCTAGCAGACAGATTTAAAGTGGCCTTAGCATGGGTTAGGTACTGGAGGGCTAGAGGATAGCTAATGTTATTCTTTTGTTCAATACAGACTTAAAGAGCAAGTCAGGAAATTATAGGTTGGTGAGCCTGACATTAGTAGTAAGTAAATTATTAGAAGATGTTC
Organism: Hypanus sabinus; assembly: GCF_030144855.1. NCBI lineage: Eukaryota > Metazoa > Chordata > Chondrichthyes > Myliobatiformes > Dasyatidae > Hypanus > Hypanus sabinus. The sequence goes on from NC_082722.1 coordinate 50,611,095, forward strand.
GAAGAGACCAGATACTTAACTATTTGGATAGATAAGGTCTGATTATGGATGGTCAACATGGCTTTGTGTGTGATGGATCACATCTAATCAATCTTATAGAGCTTTTCAAGAGCTTATCAGGAAAACTGATGAAGGAATGTCAGTAGATGTATACGTGAACTTTAGCAAAGCTTTGGACAAGGTCCCGCATGGGAGGCTGGTCAAGAAGATTCAGCTGCTTGACACTCAGGATGGGCTAATAAATTGGATTTGACTTTGGCTTTGCAGAAGAAGCATGAGCGTGATAGTGGGGGGGGGGGGTGTTGCTTCTCTGACTTGAAGCTTCTGACTAGGTGTGGCATAGGGTTTGGTGCTGAATCTGTTGTTATTAGTTTTATATAAATGACTTGGATGATAACGTTGTGAATGGGTTCAGCAGTCTGTCGATGACATCAAGATTGTGAGGGCGTAGTTGACAGCAAGGAAGTCTATCAAAGCTTGAACTGGGAACTGAACCAGCTGGAAAAAACGGGTTGAAAAATGACAGATAGAATTTAATGGAGACAAACTTGAAGTATTGCATTTTGGAAGGGCAAGGCAGGGTGGGACTTGCAAAGTGAACAGTAGGGCACTGAGGAGTGCAGTAGAACAGAGGGATCTGGGAATACAGATCCATAATCCTTGAAAGTGGTGTCACAGGTAGATGGGGTAATTAAGAGAGCTTTTAACACATCGGCTTCCATAAATGTAAGTCTTCAGTACAGGAATTGGGATGTTATATTGAGGTTGTATAAGTTGTTGATATGGTGATGTCTATTTTGGAATATAGTGTGCAATTCTGGTCACCTACCTACAGGAAGGATATCAACGAGATTGAAGTATGTGTTGCTGAGACTTGAGGACCTGAATGATCTTGAAAGTTTGAATTGGTTAGGACTTTATTTCCTGAAGCATTAGTGAATGAGGGGAGATTTGATTGAGGTATATAAATTTAAGAGGGATTTAGATAAGATTAATGTAAGCAGGCTTCTTACACTGAGGTTGGGTGGGATTAGAGCTATAGGTCATAGGTTAAGGGTGAAAGATGAAATATGTAAGGGTAACTCCTTCATTCAGAGGGTGTGGTGAATGTGGAACAAGCTCCCAGCAGAAGCAATGCAACGTTAAAGGGGAGTTTGGATACATACATGGGTAGGAGGGCTATGAGGACTATGGCCCAAGTGTAGGTGGATGGAACTAGGCAGAATAACATCTTGGGCACAGACTAGATGGGCCAGAGCACCTGTTCCTTTGCTGTAGTGCTCTATAAAATCAGCTCTTTTACTTTCAGATACTCACATTCCAATTAGTCAATCTAATGCTTAACTTCAAGTTGAATTTCTTGCATATTCCATGAAAGCAGACAACTTTTGTCATGTAGTGTGGTGTGCATCCACCCTTGCCTCAATCCAACTGCTGCTGCACCTTTCATTCATTCTACTGTCCTTTAAAGACCAACTCTTCTAATGCCATACTCACCAGGCTCCTGTCATTAATAAGTTTCAGCTCAGCCAAAGTTACAGATAGGTATTCATATTGAGGTCAATTCTTGATCTTCTGTAACTTGTCCTTTCTATTGCTGAAAGAGCTTCAGAGACTGGGGTTGAGATGGATAATAAATCAGCCATGATGAAATGGTGGAGAAGACTCAATTGTCTGAAATGCCTAATTCTGCTCCTATGCCTTATGGTCTTATGAAAAGAATGACATATAAGGAGCATTTGATAGTTCTGGGCCTGTACTCACTAGAAGAATGAGGAAGAATTTCATTGAAGCCCGTTGAATATTGAAAGACCTAGGTGGACTGGAATTGGAGAGGATGTTTCCTGTAGTGTGGGAATCTAGGACCAGAGGACACAGCCTCAGAATAAAAGGATGTCCCCTTAGGACAATGATGAGGAGGGATTTCTTTGGCCAGAAGGTGGGAATCTCTGGTATTCATTACCATGATGGCTCTGAAGGTCACGTCATTGGGTGTATAGGTATTTAAAGTGGAGGTGAGTATCTTCTTCATAAGTAAGGGTGTCAAATATTATGGGGAGAAGGCAGGAAAAATGGGGTTGAGAGGGAAAATAAATTAGCCATGATTAAATGGCAGAGCAGATTTGATCAGCTGAATGACCTAATTCTGTTCTTGTGTCTTCTGGCCCTTGTCTCTTCATAAATTTATTGTATCTTATAATTCCTTGCCCCCTGAATTCCTTTCTCCCCCACTCCACAGTGTATCCATCCCCACTCCATCAGTGTATACATCACCACTCCAAACTTTTGCTTCTTCCCACCTGCCTATTACTTCACCTGGGTTCCCTCCTTCCTTTTTTCCTATGGTCTCTCTCCTCTCCTATCAGATTCTTTCTCCTCCAGACCCCATCCTTCCCCACCCCCCCCCCCGACTTCACCTATCACCTTCCAGCTAGTCTCTTTGCCCACCTCCCTCCTTTTTATTCTGTCATCTTGCCCCTTTCCTTGGTCCTGAAGAAAGGTCTCGTCCCAAAACATCGATTGTTTATTCTTTTCAATAGATGCTCCCTAACCTACTGAGTTCCTCCAGCATTTGTATGTGTTGCCGTGCATACATCACTCCCTCCTTCTTATTGTTTACAACCTCAGCCATCTAATAGCAATCCTCTGTAATGTTCTACTTAAGCCTGTCTACCACCTCTTCTTACTTCAGATCCAGCTCATTCATGAAGTTCTTGCTTGCCACTGCTAATGCTTTCCTTGTTGCACTGTGTGCTGTTGAAATTTACCTTTGTGGCTTGGTGATTTTTATATCAAGGTATATGCAAGTTATTGTTGACTGTTGTTGTTATGAGGAATGGTGGAAATCTGCATGTTTCATACACATGTATCCTTTTCCAGGCTATTTTTAGAATATGTTTTTCTCTTTCCAGGGTTACTGGATAATGTGTGTAAGGAAGTAGAAAAAGATGACCGCTCTGTGGAGAAAGCAACTCTGTTCTGGTATGTTCAAATCTCAACCATCCTTTGATCTTGTCAATACTCGAAGAAAGTGTCTCAGAACTGGAAGATTGGCTGAAACCTGCAAGGCTTATGGTTGAAATAAAATGTCCTTTGCTCAAGCTTTATTGTTAAATTTTTGTTCCTCCCCAATTGTTTCCTCAATGTGTTGACCGTCTCCCTGAGCTAAGGCTTCAAGGACAGCAATAGTTAGCAATAGTGATCATATCCAATTAGCTGACTACAGAGGACATGATCATGGAGGTCAATTCCATTCTGTTCTGATACCTGTAGTTGCATATGCTTGGGCAGAAATTTAAAAAAGAACATCTGATTATTAGCAAAGAGGCTGTAGCTAATGGAAGCCGCCTTAATCTGAGGTATTGATATCAGTGATTTTTACCTTGAGTGTTGTCTGGGCTGTGTCATCACTGATTGGGGCTTCAATTATTGAATTTGATTTACAATTATCCTGCAGGGACTGATATGGAAATTGGGTATTAATAACGATCCTTTACCTCAAAGTTTGAAATAATTTCTGTCATAACAAGGCTCATCTACAAAGCTGGCAACTTGCATTTGTCTTAATTTACTGCACATGCAAAAATGCAGCATCTGTGTGTACTGTTAGCATAAATATAATGATAATCCAGATGCATCTGTTTGCAACACCCAACAGCAATTGCTATGGCATTGAGTGATCTAATGAGTTGAGCTGTTGAACTGAGCATGTAGCCTGGAATGTTACCTTGACAGTTAGTTGATCTGGATGATGTAATGCATTTGGAAGGCTTCCAGTCTAAAATTCTGAATTGCTGATTGATAGAATTTTGGATATTGAGGGATTAAAGTTGTACAGGAAAGTGGCGCACAGATTAAAGATCACCCATGATCTAACTTAATAATGGCAAAGATGTGAGTGGACAAATGATTTTCAGTTAACGTTTTGGATCCAGAGCCCTTCCTCAGCACTGGGCAAGAGGAAATAAATCAGCTTTGAATAGCAGAAAAGTGAGGGCTAAGATGTAAAGAGTAGCGGATTTTCTGCTACCATGGTAGCAGGTGGCATAAATGGGATCAGATTACAGGGACTCCCCAGTTTGTGAATGTTTGATATGTACAGACAAGCATTTAGGAGACCCATAGTATAGGTTTGATGGCTGCTCTGGGCTACAGGCATCTTTTGCTACCTGGGAACTCAGTTTGTGGTAGATGTACAATTTATGAATTGTTCAAGTTATGAAGAGGCCCTAGCTGTAAACTGGGGATGTTGTAGATATTCCTGTGTTATTTAGAGTCATAGGGCAGTACGGTATAGAAACAGGACCTTCAGCTTATGTAGTAGTGCCAAACTACTATTCAGTCTAGTGTTAGTGACCTGCACCTGGACCATAGCCATCCATATACTTGGCCAAATTTCTCATAAGTGTTGAAATTGAACCTGCATCCAATACTTTCACATTCACACCGCCCTCGAGTGAAGAAGTTGGCCCTCAGGTTCCCCTTAAATATTTCACCTTTCACCCTTAGCCTATGACTTCTAGTTCTAATCCTCACTCAACTTCAGTGGAAAAAATTTGCTTGCATCCACCCTATCTGTACCCCTCACAATTTGTGTATGCCTCTGTCAGATCTTCCCTGATTCCCCCGTGCTCCAGGAAATGAAGTCCCAACCTATTCAACCTTTCCCTAGAATTCAGGTCCTCCAGTCCTCCCAACATACTTGTAAATTTTCTCTGTACTCTATCAAACTTATTGATAGCTTTTCTGTAGATAGGTGACCAAAACTACACACAATACTCCAAATTGAGCACCACCAATGTCTTGTACAACTTCAACATAATATTCCAACCCGTGTACTTGGGGCAAGTGAAATTAAGTGTAGTTATCCCCTTTTATTCAACAGTCTGATATTTGAGGGGTAGTAACTGTTCTTGAACCTGGTGGTGTGAGTCCTGAGGCACTGGTATTTTCTACCTGATGACAGCAGCAAGAGCATGGCCTGGGTGGTGAGAATTGCTGATGATGGATGCTGCTTTCCTATGACAGTGTTTCATGTAAATGTGCTCAATGGTGGAGAAGGCTTTACCCATGATGTACTGAGCTGAATCCACTACTTTTGTAGGATTTACCTTTCAAAGGTTTCCATACCAGCCTGTGATGCAACCAACTACAGTACATTTGGAGTATTGTGTGCAGTTCTGATAGTCCTGTTATTGGAAGGATGTCATTAACTGGAAAGAGTGCAAAACATTCTTAGGAGGATGTACTGGGACTGCAGGGCTTTAGTCATCAGGAGAGATTTAAGTAGCCTAGGACTTTTTATCCAGGAGAGAAGGAAGTTGAAGGTGACCTTCTAGAGGTTTGTAAAATCATGAGGAGCATATGAAGCTGTGAATAGCCACATGCTTGTACTTGGGCTAAGGAGTCCAAAATAAAGGGCATATATTTGAGTGGAGAGGAAAAGATTTAAGGAAGGGCAAATTTTTCACACAAATGGTGGTGTGTATATGGGACGAGGTACCAGAGTAATCTATATTGAACTTTGTAAATTTACTCTGATTGCACTGGACAGCAAATTGTTTCGGAAGTGTTGCTTCCTCAGAAATCTGTTTTGGACTTCTGGGTTGAGCATGGAGTGAGTAGGTGCACGTGAGTGTGGCTCCTGATTTTTATTGAAAATCTACCTGTTTATCTTTGCCGTATGCTCAAGATAACTGAATATTTAACATTGTGAACAACCCAGGACGTTGCTGGACACTGAAATGGCAAATGAAATGCACCTTTGAAGTAAAACTGGGGAAAAAGATAGTGAAGCCTCGAGCAAGAAAGCTGATGTTACAGTAATGGCAACGTTGCACACTGCTGGACCTGGACCTGCGCTACCCGATGACTTGGAGAGGCTTTGTTTAGTACTTCTTACTGACGTTATGCAAGCAGTACATTTGGCCCCAAAAAGAGAACTTGAAGATGCTTTGTCACCAGTGAATGCTACCAAATTATGTCTTATTACGAGTTGCACGATGAACGCATTCATGAAGTTGAAGATGGCCTGAATGATTATAGTGACCAACTGGTGAGCACCGAAACCGCCATTGCAGAGTGAAAATGCATTTCTGAAGGGGAAGCTAGATGACTTTGAAAATCGGTCGCTGTGATCCAATTTGAGAGTGGTCGGCATTCCTGAAAACTTGGAAGGTTCAGACCCTGTTACATTTATGACCAAGTTTTTTGACGAAGTGCTGGGGACAAATTTCTTCCCAAGGCCTCTTGTGCTTTCATATGCTCACCGAGTTGGGCCTAAACCATCTGGTGTCTCTGAAGCCAAGCAAACGAGACCAAGAACGTTCCTGATCCTCTTTCACTTCTTTCAAGAAAAGTAACGCATCATCAATAGACGGAAGCCGGAGCTGTATCTCTGCGGGCATCGGATGTTTTTCCATGAAGATTTTAGTGCGGAACTGGGTAAAAAAATGAGCAGCTTTTAAGGAGGTGAATTCCCTGCTTTATGGGAAAGGGGTCAGGTTTGGCTTCTTGTATCCTTCCTGGCTCCGGGTAATCCATGAAGGTAAAAAACATTATTTTGATACACCAGATGTGGCCAAAGAGTTTTACCATTCACGCTGGGGAGAGGAAGAACGAGAAGAGCAATTACTTTTTTTTAAGGTTATACATGCAGCATTGAAGGGACCTTCCGCCAAGGCAAACTGTTAATTTTCACAATTCACTTCGTTATTTTCCAGTTTAATTTGTGGAATGCAATCAGATTGAACTGCTATGCTGCAGAATCTGATTAACAAAAAATTTCAACCAGCAAAATGTAAATATTTGGGATTTGTATCTCTGGCGTTTGGTTTCCTAGTTTTTGTGTTTTTAATGCTTTGCTTGACCTGTGTTATCTTTAGTGTGTGTGTGTATATATATATATATATAAAAAAGGTAGAATAAGTGATGGTATAAATTTTAAGGAGGGGAGATATCCTAGATTAGATTGAAAGTTTTGGTTGTATGGGGAACGCTTTGGAAGTTTTTTGTTTGGTAATGTCTGCAATAATCCTCAATTGTGGAGGTAGATTTAGGTTTTGGGGGTTAATTGAGTTTTTTTTTGTTTTTGTAAAGGGGTGGGGGGAGTGTTTTGGGGGATTATCATGGCAGCTTATTCTTTTGTGGGTTGGCCAGACTTTATTTTCATTGTGTGTTATTGTGTGCTGCTTGTGCCCTTGCACTGTTTTGGATTGTGGGCACTGTGTGTCTTTTGATATGGTTAACATGAGTGCTGCTGATGGAGGCCACCCTGTGAGATTTCTTGGAATGTATTTCTTGGAATGTAAAGGGGCTCAGTGGTCCTATTAAAAGAGCTAAAGTTTTCTCTCACCTGAAACAATTAAAAGCAGATATGCTATTTCTACAAGAGACACGGTAAAGCATGGATTAGTCAGGTTTTTCATTCCAGATTTAATAGTGTGTCCAGGGGGTGGCAATATTAATCACCAACAGAATGTAGCTTACACCATCTGATGTAATCAGTGACCCTAATGGTTGCTTTATTATAGTCTCTGGATCTCTCTTTCAGATACCTGTCATTTTGATAAATGTTTATGCCTCTAATTGTGATGACGTTCACTTTGCAAATAAGGTTTTGTCATTAATACCTAACCTGAAGACACACCAGCTAATCTTTTCAGGAGATTCAAACTGTGCTATTGACCCACTGCTTGATAGGTCTAGCTCTAGGGGAACATTTGGTATGGCAAAGGCCTTCTCAATGTTTATGCAACAAAATGGTTATATGGATCCTTGGAGATTTTGGAATCTATCGGTTAGGCAATTTTCTTTCTTTTCTGATATTTACCACGCCTATTCCAGGCTAGACTATTTCTTTATAGATTGCTCCTTGATACCAATGATTAGATAAATTGAGTGCACAGCTATAATTATATCTGATCCCTCACCAGTGAAACTGGATTTATGTTTTCCTTTAAACATTAGAGAACGGCCTCTGTGGAGACTTAATCCCCTTTTGCTTTCCAATGAGAAATTTTGTAGTTATATTTCAGCTAACATTGACACATCCTTCAAGACTAACAAAACTGAGTCGGTATCATACTCTTTACTTTGGGAAACTTTAAAAGCTTACTTGAGGGGTCAAATAATATACTTCACATGCCAATAAAGAGCTTAGGAAGGAAATGCAAGTGTTATTGCAATCTATTTAGGACCTGGATAAGCAATATTCTGAGGCACCCACTGCGGAATTATATAAAAGCTGTGCTGATTTGCAAGCAAAGTTTAAGCTATCTACAAACCTATCAGAACAATTAATTCTTAAGACACGTGGCTTCTATTATGAAAATGGTGACAAGGCGAGCTGGCTTATGGCTCATCAGTTGAAGCGTCAAGCTGCATCACAACTTATTCCCCAGATAAGAGACATGCACCAAAACTTGACAAGCAATCCAAAAGAGCTTAATAACATCTTTGCAACTTTTTATTCCTCTCTGTATACCTCAGAGTTTCCCTCAGATATAACAAATATGGAATGTTTTTTTAGATAAGTGTATTTTGGATCATCTGACATGTTGTAGATGTGTGTGGGCCTTCGTCTTGAAGTAGTGTGGGGGTATGGCTCTGAAATGTCCGTACTTGTATTTGTGAATTGTTGTAATACATTAGCTGCCATGGTATGTTCAGGGAGGGTGGGTGAGGGGAAGTTTGTTTAGGGGCAAGATATATAAGCAAAATGGAGGAAAATGTAATCCATTATGTACTCTGTGTCATTCCTTCAATAAAAATATATTTAAAAAAATCTTTTTTGGTTATGATCGACTGCATGAAGCTGAACACAAATATAATTTCAGACTACTTGTATCATTTTGGAATTTGGAGAACCAAGAAATTGACTTTTATTGAATATAATGCATTTAATTGCATAACAGTGCTGATGCTTTGCAATAGTTCAACTAAGCTAAAAATATTTTGTGGATGACTTTCATTTGTACTCAGTATTTGAGGCTTCTCACTTAAGTGTCCAATAATAATCAGCCAGCATTGCTGAATTCCAGTTGCCCTGATACTGTTACTCCATACTGTGATGCCCTAGTGAAACCTTTCACCGTGTTTGTCACTGACAGTGCCAACATTTGCAAGGATGAAGTCTAAATGGGAATGCAGAAAATGAATCTATGTTGCATTTCATGGTTTTGTATGCTTGAAGCATGTTGTCAACCAGCTGCACGTGGCTTGGTGCTCTGTAGTTCTCAAAAAAGAATTCAGTATCTTTGAATGCCTTCCATGCAATTTTTCTCTGATCCCACTAGAAGTTCTTCAAATTGCCTGTTATTGATGACCCGTTTGATTTGTGGACCAACAAAATACCTTCCTTAATCTTAGCATCATTTATTTTGGGTAATGGCTGTCTCAAATACTGAAATTCTTCACAGAAATTTTTGTGCCTGGTGACAGCAGATTCCATCCTAGCAGTCTTGAACCCAGTAATTCTGCTTTTGTCTTTGACAAACCCAAGTCTCTGACTAGGTTATTTAACTCGGATTGAGTTATCAGGTGATGCTCACTCAACAGAAAGGGTTCAAAATCTGTATCCGTATCACTGTTACTTTCCATTCCTGACTCGTGTATCATGGCATCTTCGTCTGTCTTCTCTAGACTCTGTCTCTGGTGGCTTCGGTACTGAAAGACTATCATCATGCTACACAGGTCTCATAGCTGAAGGGAGATTGGAGTAGTTAATGGATTTCTTGTTTTTAGCAAAGAAATCAAACACACTGGTCTGCCAGAAGCAGCAGTCTGTCACATGATCCTTCCCTTGCCATATCACTGGGACAGCGAATGGCATTGACTTCCGAGTACCTCTGAGCCGAGCTCTAAGATCGGCAGGGCCTGTTGCACAACAAACGTGAGGAGTCCAGGCTTGGTCTTTGTCACCAATTTTACACCCAAAATAGAGTTCATAGGCTTTCTTAATAAGGGGAGTCATGCTTTGTCTTTGAAATTTGAATGTATACTCACAACAAATACAGTATAACAGAAGGTATCACAGCTTTGTTGTCCAGTGTTATTGGCCATTTTGAAGAGCAGAGTTTCAGGGGGATTGCTGTCAGCAAATAAGATCTGCAATTTTTAAAAATTCAGTGCCTGCGAACAAGTTTTATGTGTTACGCTTGTTTTATCTGTGAAAGATTTACATGGGGGTCTGAGGGTGGGGGAGGGGAAAGGATCTCAGTGGAATAGAAAGCCAGTAGGAGAAAAGGAAATAAAATTTTCCGATGGGCAGTAATGTACCCATATGTGTACTCATCCTGTGTTACTAGCAATGTTTTTCTTTGTTTAATTGAGAAATTTTGTTCTTTTTAAAAAAATCTTTGTATAATTTAGTTGTTCTTGTTGCAGTGTGTGTATTCCATATTGAATCAAAAATTAATTTATTGTTGGTGCCTGTATGAAATATTTAGTATCTAGATGTTGGTTATATGTTGATAACTACAGCAAAGATATTTTTCTGTTCTCTATGAAAATGAAATACAGGAAATATAAGTTCAGTTTTAGGAATGATTATTATTTGAATTGGCTTGGGTCATAATATTCAAGATTGCCCAAGAATTTTACTTGTTTCTGTCCAAATTCTATTTTGTGACTAGAGTATGTTTTACCTGGGCATTATTCAGCTACAAGTAGGCAAGACCTTGGATTCCAACCTAATTCACAAATGCATTTATGTTTCTCAACAAGAGTTACTGATCTTCTATGTAACATGTAAAACATTAATAATTTGTTCTGATTTTGTTTCTTAGGTTGAATGTGTTTGATGTGACATTGTTCCATGGTATAGTGTCACTGGATTTGTTAAAGCAGTTCTTCTACCACACACTAACTCAGATTCTCACCTTTAATCCTGTGCTTGAAGGTAAAAACTAGAAGTTTTTGAAAGTGCTAAACTTTTAAATTTGGGTTTGTATTATATTGGCCCTTATTTTGCCACATGCAGCTCTCTACTGAAATTCACACTTGTCCTGTAGTGATCTTAAATGTTCTTGTAAAGAAGAGCTTTGGTGAAAGCTTCCTTGCTTGGGTCTTCATGGAACTGTCTTAGTGCAGTGGGGTCACACACTGAGCTTTAACAAGCCTTGCACATAAAACAGCTGCAAGTAGCAAAGCGATTTTCCCAGCTTTGTTATCTTTAAAAGTTATCAAGTATTTTCAATGTTAATGAATATCCATTCAAAAATCTTTAAACGATTTGTTGAATGTGAAAATAAAGGCTCTTGAAAACGCTTTTTTGGGAAATCCCTATGGATCAAAGATGACTTGCCGTAGAAATTGTGTATTTTTTTCTGGGACATTCATTTGTTGGGGCAGCCATTTTGCTGACTCTTTGAAGAAGAGAGAAGCATGACTGCCAGAAGCGTGTTGGTCAAATGTTGATACAGGATGTGCAGGTTGATTGGAATAAATCATAGATTTACAAAGAGTTGAATAGAAAGAGTTAAAATTCTGGTAGAAAAACTTAAATTGTAACATATGTTGATCCTATATTCTTACCATGATTTTGTATCTTACCTCGACAATTCATTTATGGTGTTGCTGCCATTCTTTAGCATTAATAAAATAGTTTTAAATTTTAAAAAAATTATATCTAGTGTACAGATACAATGTTTTTTTCTGCCTGTGTTTCTTTCTCATGATGACATAGGTAGTAGCTTTCTGTAATGTCATTTCATTGATAGGACTTTGTATCAATGCCAGTAAAGGCATTCGAGGTTAGAAATATTGTGTTTTTATTTAAACACCATTGTCTCATTGTAATCCCGTGGCATTTCTGTTGTAGATGCACCTGGTTTTTCAGTATTGTTATTGAATTTTGGGAACAATACAACTGAAAAAAGATATCACTTGCAATTGACATAATCACTGTTGATTAGATGATGTTTAACAAGAGCTGACACTGTGATGCTGACCTAAGGATGATAATGGTTCTTGTCTTTGTGTCTCTCATAATAAGTCTGATTTTGGCTGCTGCAAACAGGACTGTCTGACATTACTCACTCTCAGCAGTCCCTGATGGATGAACAGTTCAATCCCTCCTATTCTTCACTTCATCTCTGAAAGTGGATTTGTGAACCTTTGGTTCTTTACCCTGGGTGACATGGCTGATCATAAAGCTAAACTGTTCACTCCTTCTCTAGAAAGAGCATGGACAAAATAGTGAATTCTGATTCATGGATCTTACCTAGGACACTGAAGGAATTGATTCTAAACAATGATTTGGTCAGAAGAAAGCATTACATAAATCTTTAATATTTCATTTTTTTAAGCATCGGATGCTATTCGCATGCAAGGAGAATGGTGCTTTGCAAAAACGAAGACTATGCTAACAACCTTGTACAGGAAGGTAATTAACTATGGTGACTATTTTTTAAATTGGTTACATTTATGAGAAATTGAAATTATTTCAAATACAAGGACTAAATAATTGTACTTTTTGGTTAATTTATGAAAAGTATTAAGAGAGAATAGTCCAACAAATCTAGGGCATCATAAAAATGCACTGTATGTGATCAGCAGCAGATGGAGAGCAAGCATTTACACCATAAGTCCCCCACTGCAAACTTTATTTGAATATTTTCGGGTATTTCAAAGGTCTGTTGACGTGAGAAGATGCAGCAGCAAGGCTATACAGATTACAGAGGAGGAGGTGTTTGCTGCCTTGGGGCAAATGAGGGTTGATAAATCCCCAGGGCCCAACAAAATGTTCCTTCAGATCTTGTGCAGAAATTGCAGGGCAATTAAAACATTGTCAGCCATGAGTAAGGTACTGGAGGATTGGACGATAGCTAATGTCATTCTGTTGTTCAAGGAAGGCTCTAGGAATAAGCCAGAAAATTATAGGTTGGTGAAACTGACTCAGTTGTGGGAAAGTTATTGGAAAGCATTCAAAGGGACCAGCTGTATCTGTATTTGGATAGACAGGGACTAATTAGAGATAGTCGACGTTGCTTTGTGCATGGAAGGTTGTGTCTAACCAATCTTACAGAGAGTTTTGAGGAAATTACCAGGAAAGTTGATGAAGCAAAGGCAGTGGATGTTGTCTACATGGACTTTAGCAAGGCCTTTGACAACCACTTGCATGGGAGGTTGGTCAGAAAGGTTCAGTCGCTTGGCATTCATGTTGAGGTAGTAAATTGGATTAGACATTGATTTTGTGGAAGAAGCAAGAGAGTGGTTATAGGCGATTGTTCCTGTACCTGGGGAACTATGACTCATGGTGTGCCACAGGGATCAGTGCTGGTCCATTGTTGTTTATCATCAATATCAATGATTTGGATGATAATGTGGTATACTGGATCAGCAAATTTCTGGATGACACCAAGATTTGAAGTGTAGTGTTCAGTGAGGAAAGCTATCGTGGTTTGCAGTGGATCTGGACCAGCTGGAATAAATGGGCTGAGAAATGACAAATGAAAAAATCTGCAGATGCTGGAAATCCCAAGTAATACACACAAAATGCTGAGAAAGTCAGCAGGCTAGGCAGCATCTATGGAAAAGAGTCCAGTCATTGTTCCAGGCTGAAACCCTTAGGTAGGACTGGAGAAAAAAGCTGAGGAGTAGATTTAAAAGGTGCAGGAGGGGAGAGAGAAACACCAGGTGATAGGTGAAACCTGGAGGGGGAGGGATGAAGTGAAGAGCTGTGAAGTTGATTGGTGAAAGAGACAGAAGGCCATGGAGAAAGACAAGGGGGGAGGAGCACCAGAGGGAGGCGATGGGTGGGCAAGGAATTTAGGCAAGAGAGGGAAAAGGGGATGGGGAGAGAAGAAACCCCTTACACTCTCCCCCCCACCAAATTTAGTCATGTCCTCATGACTTCTAAATAACTCGCCAACCCTTTCTGCAGACACAAAAACCCAATCCAGGTACAAACAGTGACATTGCTCCCCAAACAGTTGACCTCACGCCCTGTTGCTCAGGCGCTACATAGGCCAACCTATCTGGGACTTTGCTAACCCTCCAAGACCTCTGTACCCCCTCACCTAAACCCTTTTGGCTCGGACACAACTGGGGATACCTCGGGTCTGCTTGCTAACTCCTCTCTCAATCTCTCACTCATGCCCCCACTGCAACTCAGAGCCCGCTGTCCCGTGTCCAGGCTTCCCACAGCTAACCCTCCTCACTACACCTGACTCAGTGGGAGAAGGGCCAGAGATCTCTTCCTCAATCAAGGGGAAGTTAGTAAAAGGCAGCATGTACCACACATCTAGCACATCGTCCTTCGAATCTGCTCCTGCAGCCTCTTCAGCCTCCTGTAATTGAGACGTCAGCTTCTTCTCTGACTCCTCCAACTCTTGCCACAGTCTCAGCAGTTCTGACTCACGCTTTATGTTCATCTCCAACCTGTACGCAGTTACTCCACCAGCTTCTTGCACCCTGACGTGAAAAGCAGCCGTTAAAGATTGGTCAGCCTCCAGCTTGCTGCTCAGTGAACTTATCTCCAGTTTTTCCTTCCTAATAACTTTTTCCAAGTCAACTTTCAGGTTTTCTACTTCCTTAATTCTTTGTTGCCAGGGCTTCGGCACTCGTCTCGCATCATAGTCCCCTAAGGCGAATCCAAACCATAGACGATCATCCACATACGCCAAACACCTCCACATCCCCCATGGTCTTCCCCGTGTCCCATGGGAAGGTTGCAAGGGCTCCAAATATGCCCTGTGGCATCTTTTCGGACTGGAAGAATCCTAGGGGACCTATAATGGCCATCTTCTCCTTGTTGGTCTCACTCATTGGGATCTGGCAACATCCACTCCCCAGATCCAGCACCTTAAACCACTTTGTACCACTCAGACAGGCCATCGCCTCTTCAGCCCTCTGGGCCGTATTCTGGTGCACCTGTTCAGAGTCCTATAATCCACACACACGCTGCCTACACCTTCCATGGCTGCAGGGGTCAGTCTCTCTCTCACCGAGGTGTCTTCAGCGGTCAACTCCCTTCCCTCGTGGTATTTCGGAGCATCCATTAAGAAGGTCTCAACCTCAGATACTTTCCCCAGGCCATACCACCACCGGCTCTCATTTAAATTCGGTACCGACCCAATGCTGCTACACACATCCTCGCAAGCAGCTTGAAACACTGGGTGCACAGACAATGCCTCCAAGCAGTTCTCACCCGCCTCCTCCTGGCAGGCCCCCATGCGCCTCCTCACCAGCGGGGTGTTGGTCCCCTCCAGAATCAAAAAACGCTGCCCATCTCAACAGGGTCTGGACACATCAGCCTTAACGAATCACGAACCTCAGTCACCCCCACATTGGCCTCCAAGAACTCCAGTTTTCACTGACCAATAACTATTGGCTGGATAATCACCAGCACTGGTACCCCAACCCTCCAGTGCCCTCAATGTCATCAAGGGTATATGCTTCAAATACCGGTTGTAAAATGAACTGTACAGCAACTTGACCTATGCCCCGGTGTCGAGGAAGGCTTTAGCGTGGCTTCTATCTATCTGTAACGACACCTGAGTGCGTGGTCCCTCTAAGCCTTTCGAGAGTTCCTTGGTACATTGCTGGGAACGTGCTCCCCCAGAGACCCCAAGCCGTTACCCCACTTTCTGATAACTGGCAGCTGTCACTTAGAGGTAATTGGACCAGACAGTTCTAGCAACATCACCAGCCCGCCTACTCAAACTTCCAACCAATCCCTGTCGCTTTCCCTCATCCTAGCACTGCCACTCACCTAACAACTGAGAGGTCTGCTCCACCCACGCCTCCGCCCCTTTAGGGCCGGACATTATTCCAACAACCAGGCGGAGCTTACTGTAGCTGGAACATTTGACCAGTCTTTCCTCTCTCTCTTAACAGTATGGACAGCCCATGGTCCCACCACCATTTCGTCAGCGCTAGTCTGAACTCAAACAGCAACCACTGGGGTACCAACCGCCACCCCACCCAACACACATGCAGTGATGACCAGCAATTGCACACCAGCTTTCTGTCCCCGCAGCAGTTCTGGTCTCCCTACTTGAGGAAGGATATACTGGCTTTGGAGGCAGTGCAGAGGAGGTCCACCAGGTTTATTCCAGAGATGAAGGGGTTAATTTATGAGGAGAGGTTGAGTCACCTGGGAGTAAACTCTCTGGAATTCAGAAGAATGAGAGGGGATCTTATAGAAACATACAAAATTTTGAAAGTGATAGATAAGATAGAAGTAGGAAAGTTGTTTTCATTGGTAGGTGAAACTAGAACTAGGGGACATTGCCTCAAGATTCAGGGGAGAAGATTTTGGTTGGAGATGAGAAGAAACTGTTTTTCCCAGAGAGTGGTGAATCTGTGGAATTCTCTGTCCAGGGAAGCAGTTGAGGCTTCTTCACTAAATATATTTAAGATATAGTTAGATAGAATAAAGTCCTAACCTATTCAACCTTTCCTTCCAACTCAGGTCCTCTAGTCCCAGCAATATCCTTGTAAATTTTCTTTGCACTCTTTCAATCGTACTTCTATCTTTCTTGTAGGTAGGTGACCAAAACTTCACACGATACTCCAAATTAGGTCTCACCAATGTCTTATATAACTTCAAGATGTTATCCCATCTACTGAACTCAATACTTTGATTTATGAAGGCCAACATGCCAAAACCTCTCTTTATGACCCTATCTGCCCATGACACCACTTTCAAGGAATTACAGATCTACATTCCCAGATCCCTCTGTTCTACCGAACTCCTCAGTGCCCTACCACGCACCATATGACAGGTCCTCTCAAAGTGCAACACCTCAAGCTTATCTGCATTAAATTCCATCTGCCATTTTCCCACCCTGTTACTTGTAGAACATAAGGACATAAGAAATTGCAGGAGTAGGCCATCCGGCCCATCGAGCCTGCCCTTCCATTTTATAAGATCATGGCTGATCGGTCTCTAAACTCAGCTCCACCTACCTGCCTTTTCCCCATAACCCTTAATTCCACAACCGCTCATGGCAACAAATTCCACAGATTTATCACCCTCTGACTAAAGTAATTTCTCCACTTCTCAGTTCTAAATGGACGTCCTTCAATCCTGTACTCATGCCCTCTTGTCCTAGAATCCCCTACCATGGGAAATAACTTTGCCGTATCTAATCTGTCCAGATTATTCCTTGGAACGTAGACAATTGAAGGGAGATTTGATAGACGTATCCAATATTGTGAGGAGTGTAGATAGGGTAATGTAAGCAGGTTGTTTGCACTAAGGTTGTGTGAGACTGCAACCAGAGGGTATGGGTTAAGAGTGAAAGGTGAAATGTTTAAGGGGAACATGAGAGGAAACTTCTTCACTCAG
This sequence comes from Hypanus sabinus, assembly GCF_030144855.1. Classification (NCBI taxonomy): domain Eukaryota; kingdom Metazoa; phylum Chordata; class Chondrichthyes; order Myliobatiformes; family Dasyatidae; genus Hypanus; species Hypanus sabinus. The sequence goes on from NC_082722.1 coordinate 50,628,391, forward strand.
ATGGTGGTGAGAGTGTGGAACGAGTTGCCAGCACAAGTAGCGGACGTAGAGTCGATTTCAACACCTAAGAGAAATTTGGATAGGTACATAGATGAGAGGGATATGGAAAGCTGTGACCGGGTGCAGGTCAATGGCAGATTAATGGTTTGGCACAGACTTTGTTTGTAAAGCATTGTTAGTACAATATAAAACTAATAGGTAAACTCCACTTCGTAAAATTTACCAACTAAATAACAATTGAACTTCCTGTTTACTGAATTCTTATTCTTTGATTCTATAGTGAAAGTTTTCTCTTGAAGCTTTGTTCTGCTTTTTTAAACAATGGCCTGACTGACTGATGAGCAAAGCTTCAGCTTTTTCTCTGTTCTGGATGTGATAGGAAGTAACTGGACTTGGACAATGCCCTTGGTATGGGTATGATACTTGGTATGGGTCATCCAGTACAATAGAGGTGGGAATATATCTGATAACCTGAAGCAGATTGACAATTATTTTTGACTTTGAAGCATAATTTAAAGGTCCTGGTCATTATTACTTTATTATTTTCAATATCTGTGTTTCTTTATTTTTAAGAAAAGGTTAGTGTAGATGGCTTCAAATCTCTTCAATGCAATTTTAATAAAATCATATTTCCCCTTCAAGTTTTCCACATGAAGGTCTTGTCCCAAAATATTGACTGTTCATTCCTTCCATAGATGCCACCTAAATCCCCTGAGCTCTTCCAGTGCTTTCTGTGTTATGCTGAACATTCGCAGTCCTTTAAATTTACTGGTCTTAAGCATAGCAACATTTTAGCATCAGGCCAAGTACTTTAATTAAACCATTACACTGCCACATCTGGTGCTTATGTCCATGTAAGCAAAGCAGTTCAAGATTTATTTGTATGACGTAAGCTAATGAGCAGATTGAGGAAAAGTACATGTGTCCCATCTGAATTACTGTGGTGACAAGATAGCTACGATTGCCAAATCTGGAAGTTCGGTTATTTGCCAAGCTTGGCAACATGTTTGCATATGTTTCAGCTCCAATTGAGAAGCCATCATTTGTGTACAGCCAATATCATTTGTATAATAATTATTGTGTAAAGTCAGAAGTATCAAAAATGTATCAGCAGAAAACATAATGTTATGACTTGATTTCAATTTCAGCTTTAAATGCCTCTTAAGTTAACAATGCTGGGATATAAAGCTCAAATTGACCAAGCAGTTTGGGCTTGACTTGATTCACCAGACTATTTTCTCAGAACTTTTGTAAAAAGTATGTATTATTCTTGGAAAAAGGGGGCAAGGTGTAATACTCTGTCTCAGTAATTTCTCTGTATTGGTCTCCGTACATCTCGGACTGGTGTTAATTTAGGTCAAAATGGCCATTGCTATATTCCTAATGTCTGGTCTGAGGTAAGTAAATTTTCTGCACTTTCATGATTCTTTTACTTGGGTCATTTTATCCCCCTTTTTCCATCTCTCCAGGAAGATTAAACAAAGAATAAATCTGTGTCTTCCAGTTAGTCAATCACCAATACATTTACTACCTTGGCTAGATCAGTACCTTTCTTCCATAATTTCTGAAACCAGGAAAAGCCTCAGTAGTCAATACGTTTCATTGTGCGATTACAATATGTAATTGTTGGATACCTGAAGCTTTGCCTTTTACTTTCTGATATATATTCCATACCTTTTTCTTGCATCTTCTATTCTCTAGATACTATGAGCACTAATAATATTGAAATTTTGAAAGCCCATTTCAATTTGTGTGTTGTCAGTTTTGTGGATCAACGTTGAACGTGCTCAACTTGTTTCCTGCTCTGTAGCTCTTTGTACTATTCAGCGCAGAGGAGTTGGTCATTCATATTCGGCAGGTTCTGGAGACCCATGAGGTGAACTGGCAGAATGTACTGTCTTGTGCTTCTACCTTGTTGATCTGCCAACCACAGACCCAAAAGCTATTGAAAGGTAAGAAATGACATGGGTAAGATGGTAGTAGTATAAATTGATCCTGACACCTATGTCAGGGTGCTGTCTGTTCATTGACTATTGCTCAATGTTTAATGTCATCATTCCTAGAGTACCGATTGATAAGCTACAGAATCTGGGCCTCTGTACCTCTCTCTGCATTTGGATCCTTGACTTCCTAACTGGAAGACCACAATCCATACGGATTGGTATTAATACCTCCTTGCTGAGATCAATACTGGCACACCTCAGGGGTGTGTGCTTAGCCCACTGCTCTACTATACCCATGACTGTGTGGGTAGGTATAGTTCAAATACCATCTAGAAATTTGCTGATGATACAACCATTGTTGGTAGGATCTCAGATGGAGATGAGAGGGCATACAGAAGCAAGACGTACCAGCTAGTTGAGTGGTGTAACAGCAACGACCTTGCATTCATTGTCAATATGAAAGAGCTGATTGTGGGCTTCAGAAAGGTAGGACAACGGAACATGAACCAATCCTGGTAGAGGGATTAGGAGCGGAGAGAGTGAGCAATTTCGAGTTCCTGTGTATCAAGATCTCTGAGTATCTAATTTGGTCTCAACATATCAATGCAGCTATAAAGAAGGCAAGACAATGGCTATATTTCATTAGGAGTTTGAGGAGATTTGGTTTGTCACCTAAGACATTTGGAGAACTTCTACAGCTATACTGTGGAGAGCATTCTGACCGGTTGCATCACTGTCTGGTATGGGGAGGAGGCTACTGCAAAGGAATCAAAGAAGATACATAATGTTGTAAAATTAGTCAGTTCCATCTTGGGTACTAGCCTTTGTAGCATTTAAGACATCTTCAAGGAGCAGTGTCTCGGAAAGGTGGCATCCATTATTAAGGACCCCCATCACCTAGTATTTGCCCTTTTCTCATTGTTGCTGCCAGGAGGGAGGTCCAGAAGCCTAAAGACACACACTCAGTGATTCAGGAACAGTTTCTTCTCCTCCGCCACACAATTTCTAAATGGACATTGAACTCATGAACGCTATCTCACTTTTAAAAAAATATCTATTACTTCTGTTTTTGCACTCTTTTTAATTTAACTATTGAATATACATATACTATAATTAATTTATTTAATCTTTCTATATTACCATGTTTTTCATTGTACTGCTGCCACTAAGTTAGCAAATTTCACAACAGTTGCCAGAGATATTGTACCTGTGTCTGATTATGCACATCATGTGATACTGTCTCATAAAGTGTTTGTCTCGTTTTGTTTCTTTTGATTAAAAGTGGCCTGGATTGCTGGGCAATGGAGGCCAAGACTGATAATTCAGTGATCCAGGTTGAAGTCTTGCCATGTCAGATGTGAAAATTGAATTCAGATTTAAAAAAAATAAAAATATGACCACAACCATCTGATTTACTGGTATCCAGCAGGGGAGAAAATCTGTGTTGCTTTCATCTGTCCTATGTAACTCCAGACTTGCTCATGTGGTTGACTTGTAAATGCTCTTGAAATAACCTGGCAAGTTGCTCTGAGGAAAGGCAGTTGGTGACAGGCAAAAAATCCTTGAAAATAAGTAAGTGATTAAGGAAAATATAAGCAAAGAATGTGGTCGAAGTCCATCAGTCTGTTCCTAGTAATGGTCAAAAAGGTAACAGCACCAAATAAGAGAATTAAAAATATATAGTGAAAATGTACCACTTTTTAAAAAAGATATAGCTGCAGTATTGAACTTTGCATCCAGTGTACTGAGCAATTGAGATTACAAGCTCTAATAAACAGTTAACTGATCTCTTGGGATGATGCTTATGGTAAATTAGTAAAAATATTTTCCCCTGTAGTTCTCTGTTGTAAATACTGTGGAGACCTGTATTCCACTCCATCCAATAACACCTGCATTCTTCATAGCTTTCCTATTAATTCTTGTTGATCAAACTTAAAGAAGTTTAACTTAAGCAGTGGAGGGAACAATTAATGCAGAATTTCTATTGACTTCTGTACTGTTAATGCACAAATGTTGAAATACATGCTAATTAACTTTTGACATGCTATAAACAGTTAATTTAATTCCTCTGGAATTGGGCTGTCAGTGTATCAGATGAGGTAACCTTGTTGTGGAGGATCAAATTCTATTTTATCTTAGAAAATATTGGGCTGTATTGATTTGACTGTAATCAGAGACATGTGTCCGCAATCAGCTATATGCTTTTGCCATTTATTGATTTCCTGCCATTTAGTGCTTTAATCCAAGGATGTCAGATTATGATCAGCAAACCACAGGGTAAAGTGCCTATCTCTGTTCTCTGAGCCTCAAAGTTCAGAGGCTTTGCTTCACCATTTTGAAGTCAATCGCCCAGCTGTCTCCTCTAAGCAAATGAATGTAGCTCTGCCTTCAAAAATACCACCTTCTAATTTGCATTCCAATCCTGGTTTCATCAGAGAATAAGTATTTGTTTTGCATCTTTCTGTATGTTGTATGGTAAAGAGGCTACCTTAGTACTGTATACCATGTGAGATTAAAATGTAGTTTTAAATAAAAGCTGAGATTCTCTCAAAGCATCTGAAATCCCAGGATAGATCCTGAGGCGTACATTCAGTGACAACTGAAAGGTTCAGGATCTTTCAGCAGCAGAAGACAAGTGCTTTAATCATTGTGGATCACTCTTAATTTCAGCAGGTCAAATTTTTTACTGAGGACTAAATCTTTCATCTTTTCCCAGAACTGCTGGCTAGCCTTCTGCTTAATTCCTTTGAGAATTATGAATTGGAGAGCATAATCACTGCATTCCTACTTGTACGACAGGCTGCACTGGAAGGACCAGCAGTTTTTATCAGCTATTCAGAATGGTTCAAGGTGAGGCTGGATGTTTAGACAAAACAATAGCATGTGCCTTGTTTTAAAGGAAAGGTACAAACCCTTTACCTACAGTATAAAGACAATAATTGATTCACAGTAAAACACAGAAGGAAGCTAGTTGAGAAAGAATTATCCAATGCCATGGCTTTCCAAGTATTATTTAAACCTGAGGAGGCGATCAGCTTCTACAGCCAATGCAGAGAGATTCAGACACCCTCTTCATTGTGAGGAAAATTAACTCTCCTCTGATCCTTCTATTAATTACCTTGTATCTCTGACTTTCTTCTGCAGCTGATTTTAAATCAATTCTGCCCATTTTTTTTAACATTTTAAAACTATATTAACAATATTATCTTATTCATGTGAACTGGAAACTTCTGAAGTTATTATTGATGTAACAACTTTTATGTTTCTATGAAAAGTTAAAGGACAAAGTGAGAAAGGAGTACTTTGGAAAAGCAAGTTAGCTTTGTTGGGTAAGACGATTGAGGACTGACCCGAGATTTTGCATGTGCTCATGTCGATTTAAGACAAATGTGTCCTATTTCTTTGTTATCTCTCATTATTCAATTGGCCCTGGAAAAGCAAACCTGGACAATCTGTTCCAGCAACTTTTGTGCTGCTCCAGATCTCATTTAAAGCTTCCCAAGTAGGGCATAAATAACTATTTGGGATCTAAGGTCTGGACCTTGTGTTCAGATAAGGTTTTGAATCTGAATGCATTGAATGGACAATTCTTTCTTATCATTTGTTCAAAGAATAGATTTCAAAGAGAAATTTTAAAATTGCTATTTGGTCTTTATCTATTAATAGCCTAAGTAAGGAATTGCTTGTCTGGGTTCCCTTGCTGAAGTGGAATGAAGAGATGTAATTGGCTGCACTTGAAAGCTGTGGTCTTAAAAAGCACCAAAGGTTACGTGATTTCTATAGTGTCTGTCATTATATTATTCAAACATAGGCAATTAGTGGACAGTTGGCTATACTAAAGAATCATAACAGATAAACAAATGCCAGATTAAACAGCTTTTAACCTTCTGATTTACTGTAAGCAGTAGTATTCATCTTGCCCTAATTGGAAAACCGCGTCTGACATTGCGACAGCAAAGTTTTATCAATTACTTTAGCAAAGTGATTGTGCTGTTGTTCTCTTTGTATTCCTCTCCATTCTCAGCAAATGTTCAGAGTGATGTGTATTTGTATTATATTATGATGGATGAAATGTTATTTTTAATCCTAAACTAGAATTTTCCACCTGGTATAATGGTTTTCTTCACTTTCCCTGGTTTAATGTATCTCTACCCCCACACTGAGTGTGGAAGGACAGGGATTCCACTGGGACTCAATTAGATATTTGAATCTTCCAATTTAATTATTCCAGTTAGGTTCCATCTGGGAAAGAACGTAGAAACAGCATGATATAAATTAAATTCTTCAAATGTTCTTAGATGGGGAATTAGCTCTTTGTTGTTATGCTGTAAAGCTCTTCTGTGCAGTACAATGCTGATTTGGATCACCCAGCTCCCTTTATCCTGCAGCTGGAGTTTCATTCTAAGATTATTCCTCTAGTCTTCTGTATTATATAAAGGTAAAGCAGTTTATGACACACAGTTTTAGCTGCAGTTGCTGCATGAAGATGTGAATGGTAAATGTATCGCAGAGTAAATCGGTGACGGAATGGTGAATAAAGAGGCAGTGAAGATCTATGTCATTAGGCCCGTCTTGTATATTTAAAAAAATATAAATAAATTGACTTGTGGACCTTTTAATGGGGACACTAAATGCTTTTGGTTATTTGCAAAGATTAAAGTTGAAAGTTACTGATAGGTAGCTATACCTGGGGAGAGTATCTGAGACAAGTCAACTCCTGTACTGTACTCATTCCCTGATCAGGTTTATTCAAGTATTATTTCACTAAATATCTGTCAGCAGGAACCCTGGCTGTTTCTCTCACCTCCATCCCCAGACTTCCGCAATCTAACCTCATGCATGGTTTGTGTTGATTTGATGTGTAAGTCTTCAACTTGACAAACGTAATACTTGAAGACTGCTAGAGATATCTTTTATTGATGTCCATTGTTAAGACCATAGGACATAGGAGCAGAATTAGGCCATTTAGTCTGTCGAGTCTGTCATGGCTGATCCTTTTTTCTCCTCATCAGCCCCACTCCCGGCCTTCTCCCTGTAACCTTTGATGCCATGTCCAATCAAGAACCTGTTAAGCTCTGCCTGAAGTATACCCAATGACCTGGCCTCCACAGTTGCCTGTGGTAATGAATTCCACAAATTCACCACCCTCTGGCTAAAGACCACAAGAATATCTAGAATGCTAAGGGGCATAGGTTCTGTAGGACAGTAAGACATTTGTATTAATAAAATTATGCTGTGGGGAGTAAAGTGCTACCAATGCTCGGTTACATCCTCAACTTTAAGTAAATAAAAACAATGTTTTGAGTTCCATACAGGAATACATAAGCTGTTCATAATCCAGTTTTGACAACATACTTTTACAGACGATTACATCAGACAGAATGTGCAATATTTCCTTTTGAACTTTATTGATCATTCAAATTACCTTTGGCATTTTACAGTTGTGTTAAAATATGAATGATGACTGCTAGTTGACCATAGCAGTGATTAACACTGGCACATAATGGCACAAATGAACCCCTCTATTAATTTGTGTACTTTTCGAGCAAGCATATTTGTTAATTGTCAGTTAAGTTTTTCATAGCTTATGGAAGAGTGCAGAGGACGTAAGAAGTATCAGACTGGAAAATGAGGTAGCTCCTTGAGGATTTTATAACACGGCTTTAGTCAGAAACTGATAACCTTCTGATAAAATGGCCTTAATCCCAAAAATTTTCTTTTCAACAGAATTCCTTTGGGTCTGCCAATGGTTACCATGGTAATAGTAAGAAGGCTCTAATTTTTCTGCTGAAATTCCTGACTGACCTGGTGCCATTTGAATCAGCACAATACTTAAAGGTAAGCAAATTTACTGATAATGGCTGCAGGCAGCCCAAGGTTTGATGTATCAGTACTGCTGAGTTCTTTGGGACACTCTACACATGCTGGAAATCCGAAATGAAAACTGGTAATACTGAAGTCAAGCAGCACCAGTAGAGAGAAACAGTGAACTTTTTATCCTGGGACACTGCATCAGAACTGGTAAAGTGAGCATTCTTGTGTAGGTTGCAGAGAGGAGAGGGGGAGTTGACAAAGAGAATGCTTGTCATGGCAAGGATCTCCCTCCCTCTTGTTCTTCTGTTTAATTTCAATGATCTTTAACCTGAAGCATCGACTTTGTTTCTCTCTCCAAATTGGCTGAATAGTCTGTTTTTGATTAGTTCTTTAGGAAGAAAAAAAAATGCTAGAAACACTCAGCATGTCAGGCAGGTTCTGTTAAGAGAGAAATTTTAAAATTTCAGGTCCTGGCTCCAGTCATGGAGCTGAGAAAGAGGAGAAGAAACTAGTCAGGTTTCTAAAGCAGAGAAGGAGTGGGCTGATGGGTAGAGCAGAGGGACTGTCGCTAATATGGTAAAACCAAATGAACTGATAGTTACAAGCCCACAATGCTGCTTTGAGTATGATACCAAGGAGATGAGACATGCTCAGTAGGTCGAGCTGTTGTTACAGCAACAGAAAACTGAGCCAAAATGATAAGCAGAAATAGGTCAGTTCTGATGTACTACTTTGTTAATCAGTCTGTGTTTGTCAATGGGATTATATCCCCTTCTACCACTCCACCATCCCTACTCCCGAAACTCCCCTTCTCCTTTTGCCCACCCCCCCATGTCCTTTCCCCCCTTTCCCTTCTGTGCCCCACTGCCTCTTTTGCTGAATCCCCACTCCCATCTCCCGTGCTGACCCTGCCCTCTGTGTCTCACTGCTGTTCTCTCCTCTCTCTCTCTCTCACACAGGTTCATATTTTGCACCCCCCATATGTCCCATCAAAGTATCGAGCTCTACTTCTTGAGTACATCTCACTGGCTAAAACGAGATTAGCAGATCTCCAGGTTGGTGACAAAGCCGAGTCCTTTCTGAGTCCACAACAGGACTTGAGAGCAATTATTCTTGTCTCACATGTAAAGTAACCCTGCTGAATGTGGTTAAAACTTAAGCTTTTCCCCTTTAAATTATGAAAAGTGTTAATGTCAAAATTGTTGGTACACACAATTAATATCAACTATTTAAAAAATATTACTGAATGATACATCTGAACTTTATTCTATCTGATTTCTGTTTCTATCTGTTTCTAGGTGTCAATTGAGGATATTGGTCTATATGAGGATCTGTCAACAGCACACTGTCCCCCTAAGGTCAGTACAGGAAAAGACAGATACAGATTTATCACTATTAAATCAAAGAGCTGGCTGTGTATTATTGTGTCCCACAGTTCTCAAACTCCCTTGATTCTCAGACCAATACCCAGCAAACCCCTCTCCCTTTCCAGCCATCACATAAAAGTATAAAGAATTTTGATTTTACAATGCACAATGAAAGAAAATAGGAATTGTAAATTCAAGGCAGTTTCAAACATTTGCAGAAGTTACTCAAATCTATTTAAAGCTGCAAATAAAATTACTTATTGATTTAATTACAGTAAAAAGCATTTTCATCAACAATTTTAGAGCATGTGTTAGTAGTTCAACTATTCACTACTTCATTGCATTTTCACCTTTCAGTGAGATGGATAGGCTTGGTACAGTGATATCAGCTTCTCAACATCAGGCTGAATGTCAATCAGGAATCTCAGATCTCCACGTTCAGTAATTTTTAGTTTGTTTTGTTGCTATGAAAGAAGTTGCGCAATTGCACTGGAAAGGCAATAAAAAACATCTTGATCTTTTTCCACCATCCAAAATAGTATTCAGAAATTTACTTCTGCAACCAAAAGTCTTCATACGTTGGCTGCAGTTCAATGTCATTTTGTAGCAGGGTCAGATTTTCCTCCATCCTTCCTGTGAATTCCTCATTACAGGTGTTCAGGATGGATTTATTACCCAGTCTGGAATCTGGATTGAGAGAAGATCCTGAAATCTCTCTGATGTGTTTTTATGTAGCTCACCCAGTTGGGCCCAGTATACATGAAGATCATCATCTGGTATTCTTTCTTTCTCTCCTAACTCAAGAGGTGCTCAGAAATTGAAAAAGGTCGTGGTGGTCAATGTTGCACTTAATAGGGTTAATTTAGACAGAAATATGGAGACAGCTGATACGTCTGATGAGATTCACATCATTTCTTTGCAGTTGAAGATTGATCTCATTAAACTCTGTATAATTCTGCCAAATAAGCAATGCCATGTCTAATAATCTTGAGTTGATTACTAAATGAAGTAATTTAGTAATAATTTTATCATAGTTTCAAAGAGCACAAGGCTGGTCTGGTCATTGATTCAGTTTCTCCTACCTGCATTTTGCCCATAAGCCTTAATTCCCCTGCTATGGAAAACAAATTTTTCTAACAGTGTGCCTTTACTGCTTCCATGGGCAGAGATTTACAAAGATTCACCATTCTGGGAAAAGTAGTTTCTCTTCCTCGCTGTCCTAAGTCTGTGTTCCCATGTCTTGAAGTTGTCCCGTAGGCCTAGTTTCACCAGTGGAAACAACTTTCCTGCCTCTATCTTATCTGTCCCTTTCATAATTTTGTATACTTTTATGATCACCTCTCAACCTTCTGAATTCCACCGAGTATAGTGCAAGTGACTTGATCTCTCCTTGTATCCCTCTCATCTTCAAAATCAACCTAGTGAATCTCCTCTGCATGACCTCCAAAGCTAGCATGCCTTTCCTCAAACTGGAACTGCACACAAAACTCCAGGTGAGGTCTCACCGGTACCCTGACAGTTGCAGCATTACCTCCCTGCTCTTAAAATCAATCCCCCCGACAAATTTTACACATATGAAAATAAATTCACTCACACGGGGAAAACTGGCTTGTTACACCAAATAAATTTATATGCTATTTATGTAATAACTGTCCATCAGGAAGAATATATTCTGCTTTGTGCTTTGACTAATTTTGCTTAAATCTTTCTTTAGCCTCAGTGTCAAGCTCTGCAGGATGTTGAAAAAGCTGTACTAATATTTGAAAACACAGGAAGAATCCCAGCTAGCGTAATGGAGGCAAGGTACAGTATGCCTAGTGTTCAGGTGATGAGGTCCAAGTGGAAGAATTGACTGTACAGTGTTGCTCGCTTGCTGCAAGAGGGTATAAGGAAAGTAATTTTCAAACACCTTTCACTTCAGTAGAACTCAATCTCAAAAGTTAACCACCCAATTTCCCTGCCTGGCCCATATGTTAATGAAAACAAACTAAGCTCTCCGTCTCTTAGGCTACCTGCCCTTAATCTTTTTAATGACTCATCTAGCACTGTCCAACCTCCCGCCACTAAAAAGGTGCACAAATTCTGTGATTTACTTCTCTCACCTCTTGCACAACTATTCCTGTGATAATGCAAAAGAAAGTTCTAGCAAAAGTTACCAACAGCATATTCCATGACCACAATATCCTTCTGCAGTTTACAATTGCCAAGGTCTCTCCTGAATTCATAGCTATTGTAGCCAGAGAATCTTCAGCAAAGACTGAACACAGTGCAGGGATACAGAACTTACAAAAATAAATAAATAAATAGTGCGAATAAAAAGGGACGATGAGGTGACGTTCATGAACAGTTCAGAAATCTGATGGCGGAGGGAAAGAAGCTGTTTCTGAATTGTTGTGTGTGGATCTTGAGGCTTTTGTACCTCCTCTCTACTGGCGGTAACAAGAAGAGGATATGTCCCAAATGGTGATGATCCTTAATAATGGATAAATTAATAATTTAATAATGAACCATAAGCCATTTCAGAGGTAATCCAATAGTCAGGTACTGCAGTGGTGGACAGGGTTCTCCTTTAACCAGGAGGAATCGTCTGAGTGTCTGTACTTCTCCAGGGGGAATTAGTGGAGATTTCACACCAATTCATCATCCACTCTAAATTTCTAACAGCTTTTTTATTCCCTACTTTAATAAAATAAAATATAAGTTTGCTCTTCCTTGCTGTCCACTATGCTCCTGATCTTGGTACCATCCACAAATTAGATTTGCCATCTTATCATCCAGATAGATCATTGATATAGATGACAAACAACAACAGACTCAGTACAGACACCATACAGTACTTTGTCTAAAGCCTTGAAGTCCATGTAGTCAAAATATTCTGCCTTTCCTTCATTAACTTTCCTGTTAACCTCTTTGAAAAATTCTTTATCAGATTGTTTAGGCATAATCTACGACACACAAAGCCATGTTGACTATCCATAATGAGGCCTTGTGAATACTTAAAAAGCCGGTCCCTCAGAATACCTTCCAATAACTTACCCACTACTGATGTCAGGCTCACTGGCCTTTAATTTCCCAGCTTATTGTTAGAGCCTGTCTTGAACAACAGAACACAGCATTAGCTATCCTTCAGTCCTCTGGCACCTCGCCTACGGCTCAGGATATTTTAAATAACTCTGCCAAGGTCCCTGCAATTTCTGCGCTAGCCTCTCACAAGGTCAGGCCCTTGGGACTTCTCCACCCTGACTTGCTTTAACACAGCAAGCACCTCCTCTTCTGTAATCCATATGTGGTCCATGACCTCACTGTTGTTTTGCCTCAGTTCTATAGACTCTGTGTCTGTCTCCTGAGTGAATGCAAAAAAAATCCATTTAACCCCTTCGCAATCAGCTCCATTTATAGATGACCACACTGATCTTAAGTGTCTTATTTGTTTCTTGCTACCTATACCTGTTACATACCTTCTCCTCCTTAACAAGGGCCTCAATATCTATCGCTTCCATAGACTATTTTATTGTTGATCATTGAAAATAGATTAACTGTAGAAAAACAAAATAACTGCTGTTAAATTTCTGATTTTTAAAAACCCAAGCTGGCCTACTTTTATCTTTGTTTTGCAGCATTTTCCGAAGACCTTATTATCTGACACGATTTTTGCCAGCGCTGCTTGCCCCTCGAGTGGTTTGTATTTCTTGCATTTTTGAGATTGAACTGTGATAAACAGAATTAATTTTGACCAAAAATTAATTGAATCGTGAAATTTCTGCATGATATGTGGAGCGTTTGATTTTAACATCACTGACTTCTGCCATTATTTGTAGCTGCCGGAGTCACTGGATTCACGTATGGCCTTTATTGATTCCTTGAGGAAGTAAGTTACTACTCTAAGCCATTAAATGATGTGATTACCTAGATTGGAATGTTCAAAGGAACAACGCAATTACTAAGAAAGAAACACTTACATTCTTAGGCCTCCATTACAACATTCATAGCTTCCAATAGATAGTGGGGCATGAGTACAGTTTTCATTGCTGAGCAGATATGGCCAGAAGACATAGGAGCAGAATCAGGCCATTCAGCCCATCAAGTCTGCTCTGCTACACTATCACAGCTAATTTATTATCCCTCTCAACCTCATTTTCCTGCCTTCTCCCCATGACCTTTGGCTCCTTTACTAATCAAGAACCTATCAACCTCCACTTTAAATATACCCAATGACTTGGCTTCCACAGCCACCTGTGGCAATGAGTTGCACAGATCCACCACCCTTTGACTGAAGAAATCCCTCCTCATCTCTGTTCTAAAAGGTCTTCCTTTTATTCTGAGGCTGTGCCCTCTGATCCTATACTCCCCCACAATAGGAAACATCCATTCCACGACCACTGAGACCTTTTCTCAGGACTGGAAAGGAAGGGGGAGATTCCAGAATAAAAAGGTGTGGGGAGGGGAAGAATGAAGGAAGGTGCTAGCTGAGGCCAAGTGGATGCAGGAGGGGACATGTAGTAAGAAGCTGGGAGGTGATAGTTGGAAAAATAAAGGAATGGAGAAGGAAGAATCTGATAGGAGAGGAGAGTGAACCATGGGAGAAAGTGAAGAAGGAGGGGCATCAGGGATAGGTGATAGGCAAGTGAGAAGAAGAGGTAGGAAACCAGAGGGGGAATAGAAGAATAGGGAAGAAGAAAAAAATTACTGGAGGGAGAAATCAATGCTCATGCCATCAGGTTGGAGTGTTCCTAGATAGAATACAAGATGTTAACACCAAAGGACATAGGAGCAGAATTAGGTCATTCAGCCCATTGAGTCTGCTCCACCTTTCCATCATGGTTGATCCCAGATCCCACTCAACTCCATTTACCTGCCTTCTCGCCATATCCTTTGATGACCTGACCGATCATGAAACAATCAACTTCTGCTTTCAGTATACCCACGGACTTGGCCTTCACTGCAGTCTGCAGGAGAGCATTCCACAGATCCACTACTCTCTGCTAAAAAAAATTACTCCTTCCCTCTTTTCTAAAAGGTCATCCCTCCATTTTGAGGTTGTGGCCTCCAGTTTTGGGTACCCCCACCATAGGAAGCATCTTCTTCATATCCACCATATCTAGTCCTTTCAGCATTTGGTAGGTTTCATGGGTTGGCATGTGGCCAAGTGGTTAAGGTGTTCGTCTAGTTATCTGAAGGTCGCTAGCTCGAGCCTTGGCTGAGGCTGCGCGTGTGACCTTGAGCAAGGCACTTAACCACACATTGCTCTGCGACAACACCGGTGCCAAGCTGTATGGGTCCTAATGCCCTTCCCTTGGACAACATTGGTGGCATGGAGAGGATTGGGCAACTGCCGGTCTACAATTTAAAAAATTGAGAAACTTGGAAACTTTCCAAGGTACAAATCCATGGTCTATCAAGACTAACGGAGGCCTACACACTACTACACAAATTCTCATTGAAATGCCCCCTCATTCTTTTAAATTCCAGTGAGTACAGGCCCAAAGCTGCCAAACACTCTTCATATGTTAACCCTATCATTCCTGGAATCATCCTTGTGAGCCTTCTCTGGACTCTCGCCAATGACAACACATTCTATCGAAGATATGGAGCCCAAAACTTGTTGACGATACTCCAAATGCAGCCTGACTAGTATCTTATAAAGGCTCAGCATTATCTCCTTGGTTTTATGTTCTATTCCCTTGAAATAAATGCCAACATTGCATTTGCCTTCTTTGCCACAGACTCAGCTTGTAAATTAACCTTCTGGGAGCCGTGCATGAGGACTCCCAAGTCTCAGATGCACCTCGGATGTTTGAACCCTCTCCCCATTTAGATAATAGTCTGCATTATTGTTCCTTTTGCCAAAGTGCATTATCTACTTTTCCCAACACTATATTCCATCTGCCACTTCTCTATCCATTCTTCCAATTTGTCGAAGTCCTGCTGCAATTGCATTGCTTCCTCAGCACGACCTATCCCTCTACCCATCTTCGTAACATCTGCAAACTTTGCCACAACGCCATCGATTATCCAAATCATTGACTAACAATGTGAAAAGTAGTGGTCTCAATACTGACCACTGAAGAACACTGCTAGTTACTGGCAGCCAACCTTTTTATTCCCACTCGCTGCCTCCTGCTTGTTAGCCATTCCTCTATACGTTCCACTATCTTTTCTGTAACACTATAGGATTTTATCTTACTCAGCAGCCTCGTGTGCGGCACCTTATCAGATGACTTCTGATAATGCAAGTAAATGACATCCACTGCCTCTCCTCTGTCCACCCTACTTGTTACTGCCTCGAAGAGCTCTAACAGGTTTGTCAGGCAAGATTTATCATTACATAAACCACGCTGACTTTGATTTATCATATCATTAGTTTGTAATTACCCTGAGACCTCATCTTTAATGATAGACTCCAACACTTTTCCAACCACTGAGGTTAGGCTAACTGGACTCTTAATTTCCTTCTTCCCTTCTGAAAGAGTGGAGTGCCATCTGCAATCTATCAGCCCTCCAGAACCATGCCAGAATCAAGTGATTCTTCAAAGATCGTGACCAATGCATTCATTATCTGTTCAGCAATGTCTTGCAGAACTCTGGGATGTAGTCCATCTGGTCCAGGTGACTTAAGACCTTTGAGTTTGCCTCGTACCTTTTCCTTTGTAATAGCAATGGCACTCACTCTTGCTCTCTGACTCACGGACCCCTGGCACACTGTTAGTGTCTTCCACAGTGAAGACAGATGCAAAGTACCCATTAAGTTCATCTGTCATTTCTTTGTCCCCCACTACTACCTCACCAGCATCATTTTCCAGTGGTCCAATATCAACTCTCACCTCCCTTCTACTCTTTATATAACTGAAAAAACTTTTGGTATCCTGCTTTATATTATCGGCTATTATTGCCTTCATATTTAATCTTTTCCCTTCTTATAGCTTTTTTAGTTGCCTTTTGTTGGATTTCAAAAGTTTCCCAATCATCCAACTTCCCACTCACTTTTGCTACCTTACATGCCCTTTCCTTCGCTTTTATGCAGTTCCTAACTTCCTTTGTCAGCCGTGGTTGCCTACCTCTGCCATTTGAGAACTTCTTCCTCTGTAGGACTTAACAATCCTGCGCCTTGTGAACTATTCCCAGAAACTTCTGGGAATATTTCACAAGTCACTCCTCCACCCTGGGAGTGCCTGATAGTGGCAGAAGAAGAGGCTGTGGACTGACATGTCGGATTGGGATTGTGGATAAGAGTGAAAATGGTTGGCCACCAGGAAATACTGCTTTTTGCAGATGGAGCAGAGGTGTTTCACAAAGTGGTTCTGCAATTGATGCCGGGTCTCATCAATGTAGAGGAGTCACAATGGGAGCATGGGATTCAATAGACGTCCCCAACAGAACTGCAGGCGATGTGTTGTTTACCTGGAAGGATTGGTGGGCATCCTGGAAGAAGGTGAGGGAGGAGGTGAATTGGCATTTCTGTCAGAAGGGGGATTAGTGGGATTAGGGGGAGAAGGGGGATGAATGGTCAAGTCAGTGATCCTCAAGGAAGAGTGGGGAGGGAAGGTAAGGATGTGTTTGATGAAGATGGAGGAAGTTGCGGAGAGTGTTGTTTTTAGATGCAGGCTCATGGGATGGTAAGTGAGGATAATAGGAACTCTATCCCTGTTAAGGCAACGGGAAGTTGGGCAAGGAGGGATGTCCAGGAAATAGAGAAGATGATAGAGAACAGTGAGGGCTGCATCAATGGTGGAGAAAAAAGGACAGGAAAAAAAGGACTCATTCTGGAAATAGATGCAGTGGAGATGAAGGAATTGAAAAAGTTACTCCAATACTCCAAGTGTGATCTGACCAATCCCTTACAAGTCCTCAGTATAGCATTCTTGCTTTAATATTCTATTGAAATAAATGCTAATATTGCATTAGCCTTCCTTACTACTGACCCAACCTGCAAATTAATCTTTAGGAAATCCTGCACGAAGACTCCCAAGTCTCTTTGCACCTTTGATTTCTGATTTTGTTCCCTATTTAGAAAATAATTTAGGCCTTTATTCCTTCCACCAAAGTGCATGACAGTGCACTTTTCTATACTACATTCTATCTGCCACTTAT
Source organism: Hypanus sabinus (assembly GCF_030144855.1). Lineage (NCBI taxonomy): Eukaryota > Metazoa > Chordata > Chondrichthyes > Myliobatiformes > Dasyatidae > Hypanus > Hypanus sabinus. The sequence continues at coordinate 50,645,603 of NC_082722.1, forward strand.
TTGCCCATTCTCCTAATTGTCTAAGTCCTTCTGTAGACTCCCTATTTCCTCAGCACTACCTGCCCCTCCACCTATGTTTGTATTGTCTGTCTGCAAACATAGCCACGAAACCATCAATTCTGTCATCCAAATCATCCACGTACAACCTAAAAAGAAGCGTTCCTACACTGACTACTGCGGAATACCACTAGTCACTGGCAGTTAATCAAAAAAGGCCCCCTTTGTTCCCACTCCATGCCTCCTGCCAGTCATCAAACCTCTATCCATCGTAGGATCTTACCTGTTATACAGCAGGCTCTTACCTTGTTTACCAGCCTCATGTGTGGCATATGGTCAAAGGCCTTTTGAAATCCGAAGTAAACAACCAACTTTCCTTTGTCTATCCTACCTGTTATTTCCTCAGAGAGCTCCAGAGAATTACAAGATTTGTCAGGATTTAAGATTTCCCCTTAAGGAAACCATGCTGACTTTAGCTTATTTTTATTGCATGCCTCCAAGTATCCTGAACTCTCATCTTTAATAATCTTCCTAACCACAGGCTAACTCAGGCTAACTGATCTATAGTTTACTGTCTTTTGTCTTCCTTCCTTATTTTTTTTTAAATTGTGTTTTGACTACAAAGTACAAATCTGTCCATGTAAGTCAGTATGAGATGGCAGGTTTACTTTTGTCGTTAATAGAAGTGTGGGGAAATTTCACGTTTGGTAAATGATCTCATCTAAGGAATGAATAAATAATAAAGGAGTCTCCAGGAAAGATGGCTGAGTGTCTTTGTTTTCAGTAGTTAATGGGAGAATGGTTAATTAGTGGACCAGAATCCATCGGTCAGGATAAATGATCTGAAAATATGAGTGCAAATCCAACCAAGACAGCTTTAAGTAAGAGGGTGTCATTAGCTAGGCTAGACCTTATTTACTGTTACTTGTTCCCCACAAATTCAAATGACCAGGTAGAATGTGGGGAGAATAAAATATGTATAAGATTAGTTTAAATTTGATGCTCGGCATAGATTCGGTGGTTGAAGGGATTGCTTCCAAATGGAATCTCTCTGGCACAGTTTCATCGACAGTTGTGGAGTTTGTATGCGGTGGTGACGCATAAGTGAGTTGTTACTTCTGCAAACTGAAATTGCCATTGACTGGGAAATTGCATCGGAGGTCACCATCAGGTGCAGGTTGTTGGTTTCTCTGTTATTTTAGAAAAGGTTCAGTGAAGAGTGTGTAGGCTTGGCTGCAGGCTTCAAGTGATGTGCCTTCTGGCTCTGGGACTGGAGGGAAGGTTGGCTGAAGCGGGTGATTGGCAATCAGGGAGCAGCACTGAGGAGGGTAGGTAGCTGGGGTCTGGGAGTAATTTCTCATTCTGCTTCTGGGAGCTAAAATGGAAACAATTTATTCTTGACTCCAAGTGATTGTCTGAGAAGAAAACATACAAATGTAAAGTAAGTTTCATACTTATCTAACCCTTCCAGTTTTAGTACTCCATTCATGGTATGTATGCCTCATGCACTTTGGGGTTTTTCAGCAGAGTTTGTAAGGGAAATTATAGCAAGTATAAGGTGATGGAAGCATTGTATATACTACATAAATAGAACACCTGAGTTAGTGAGAGTCAGCTGCTTGCATTGAATTACATGAAGTGTACAATGAGGAAGGAAGCTCTTTGACTGTGTGAGTTATTTTACTTTCATAACTGCTATATTATGTGTTTAAAATAGAATTTGCAGAGCTGAATTCACCTTGATAGAAACACATAGAGGACTGTGCAAAAGTCTCTGGCACATAAAAATAGCAAGGGTATCTAAGACTTTAATGTAGTAATTTTATGTATTGCTCTGTACTGCTGCCACACAAAAAAAACAAACCAATTTCATGACATATGTGAATGATGATAAACCTGATTCTGATCTGGGTCTCTATTGTGGATGAGAGTGGGAAGGGGGCATGGAGAGGGGAATCATGGTTGGGAAAAGAGGAAGGAAGAGGGGAGGGAGCGGGAAGCACTGAAGAGACATTCTGTAATGATCAATAAACCAGTTGTTTGGAATCAAATGATGTTGCCTGGTGTCTCAGGGCTGGGTGTGTCTGCAACTGCCACACCCACGCCCCGGCACTCCTCCTGTGCCACCTGTTCCACACCCTTCCCACAGCACTCCAACCTCGCCATTCCCAATGAATTTTGCTCCCTCTAGATTTACAAACTCACTCTTCACTCCACATTGACAAATACATTACTGTGGAAAAGTTTTAAGCACCCTATCTACAGGGGTGGGTGCGTGTGTGTGTTAATTATTTTGTGTTTCATATAATTAATTTAGATCACTTTGTAGAGATCCATTTTCACTTTGACACGAAAGAGTCTTTCTGTTGATCAGTGTCAAAAAAAGTCAAATTAAAGCCACTGTGATTCAATGTTGTAAAACAATAAAACATGAAAACCTCCTGGGGGGGGGGATGAATTCTTTTTATAGGCATGTCAAAGTGTAAACAGATTTCTACAAAGTGATCTAACTTAATTAAAAATAAAAAATATAAAACAAAGTAATTGATCACATAAGTATTCACCCCCTTCAAGTCACTATTTAGTAGGTGCACTTTTGGGAGCAATTATAGCCTTGAGTCTGAGTGGATAGGTCTCTATCAGCTTTACACATCTGGTCTGTGCAATTTTTCCCCATTCTTCTTTATAAAACTGCGCATGCTCTGTCAGATTGCATGGGGATCGTGAGTGAACAGCCCTTTTCAAGTCCAGCCACAAATTCTCAATGGGATTGAGGTCTAGACTCTGACATTAACTTTGTTGTTTTTAAGCCATTCCTTTTTAGCTTTGGCCTTGTGCTCAGGGTCATTGTCTCTCAAGTCACAGTTCTCTTGCAGAATACATCAGGTTTTCCTCCAGAATTTCTCTATATTTTGCTGCATTCATTTTACCCTCCACCTTCACAAGCCTTCCGGGGTCTACTGCAGTGAACCATCCCCACAGCATGATGTAGCCACCTAGCGGCAGACATGGTGTGATTTTAGTGATGTGCGGTGTTTATCTTACACCAAACATAGCATGTAGTCTGATGGCCAAAAAACTCAATTTTGGTTTTGTCAGACCATAGAACCTTCTTCTAGCTGACTTCAGAGTCTCCAACATGCCTTCTGGCAAACTCTACCTGAGATTTCATGTGAGTTTTTTTCCCCCAACAGTGGCTTTCTCTTTGCCATTTCCCATAAAGCTGCAACTGGTGAAGCACCCGGGCAACACTAGATTGCTCTTGTATTCAAGTATCTGATTGGCCAACGCAATGATCAGTGAAACTTGCTGAATCTCTAGATCCTGTCTTACATTGTTCCTACACGTGCTGATGACGGTAAAGGAGTAAGATATTACTTACTGGAATTAGCTGGGGGCAGTTTCCTCAGAGTTATCACATGCACGTTTCAATCATTTGGTCTTCAGCGATGCTTCTACGGCTGATTTGTGATTGGTCCAAAGTTCAGTGAGGTTGCCTCATAACATGCATCACTTCTGAGTTAGCATCCATTCAGTTGATTTCATTGTATACCTAGAACTGTTGTTCATCGCTGGATGCCTTTATCTGATAGCGTGGATGTTACTATTCCTCGTATTTTAAAGCAGCTCGATTATTGATGTTCTTCAGTAGTTTAATAAATATTTCCAGTGTTAACAGTAATTTGCTTTTGTTAGTAGTTCTTCCTTTTAATGAGGATATTGGAAACAGATATTTGCTTTAGCCCAACTGGCCAGTGCTGTCTTTCTGTAGCTTTCTATTTAATTTGTTTACGTAGTTTCAACCTTTCTTGAAGTCCATAAAATTATCCCAAGTTTGATTTATTGAGACATCTATTACACTATCTTAGTAACAGGTATTATCTCAACTGTTGTTATCAATTTTCACCAAGTATTATTTATGTATAGTTTATGGTAAATAACTTTTCATTACAACATTCAGTTAGTAACAGTAGGTTATAATTGTCATTTGCATGTTTTTTTTGTTTGCAACAATTGATGGTCAATAAACCCCTTTGTTTTTCTCCATCAGAGCAGATAAAATACCAGATAGCGTGCATACAAACTACGTTCATGCATGCAACAGAGAGAAACAGCGTCTGCTCGAAGGTTAGGCCCACCTGCAGAGCTCTGTGACGTTGTTATGTTCTGACACCAGACAGCGCAAGACAGATGACAATTTTCTTGAGCTTTTCTGGGACAGGTTTGAGGGAATGGGATGGATGCTGGTCACATCTGTTTGGTGATGGGGGTTGCAGGGTGATTGGCAGAGAGCAGTCCAGAAGAGGGGGAGGTAGCAGCAATTGGGTGGTGGCCTTGCTTTGGGAAAGACATGATCTGCAGCTGGAGAATGGGGAGAGGCCAGTCTGTAACAGATGAAAAGGAGCGAGTTGAATAGAAGTGTAGAGGAAGAGTGTGTACGTGTGATGCATATGGTCTGTTTCTCATTTGGATACAATTACTTATTTTCTGTTTATAACACCCATGTATATTCATCCCCCACATCAACTGCATTTTGCTGTAATATAGAGTTGTGCCAGTTACAACATGCTCTACACATTTGTTCTTTTGTCACTGATCAAAATTTCTATATGGTGGGGGAATGCATTGTAATAGTGACTGGGATTAGAGAGAAAAAAGGCCAATCATTACTAATCCCAACTTTTTCACCATTTTCAATTGCTGGTTCAATATCATAGAATCATTGAAAAATACAGCACAACAAGCCCTTTGGCCCATCTAGTCCAAGTCAAACCATTTAAACTGCCCCATAAACTTGTACTGGGACCATAGGCCTCCATACCCTTACCATCCATGTACCTATCCAAACTTCTTTTAAATGTTGAAATTGAGCTCGCATGCACCACTTACGCTGGCAGCTCCTTCAGCACTCTCGCAACCCTCTAGGTGAAGACGTTCCCTCTCGTGTTCCCCTTAAACTTTTCACCTTTCACCCTTAACCCATGAGCTCTAGTTGTGGTCCCACCCAACTTCAGTGGAAAAAGCCTGCTTGCATTTACCATATGCATACCCCTCATAGAGTCAATTCCTTGCTCTCTTTTGCATTCTCTTTCGCTTTCAACAAAGCCTAACTGCTCCTTGCATTCTTTTTTCATGTCTCAACTTTCTGCTTCACATATACACTCCCTCCTCCTTGGTTTTACCCTTGCCCTTAATCCTGGCCCTCTTTTCCCATCCTATTTTTCTCCATCTTTTTTTTTGTACTTCATCCTCTTAGTCTGGCCTTTAACCTGTCGGTTTTGTGTGCTTGGTCAGGGTTATGATGTTCTAATAAAAAAATTATGAGTAGAAGTTTAACACGCACCATCTATATAGTGGGTGATAGTGGTTTTAGTGTGTGCATTTTATAAATGAAAATTCTCTAGTTAAAGATATTAAATGTTACGTGTAGACATGCTGAAGAACATTTATTTATATATACTTTAGAGGTCATATACAGGAGTAATATTACTTGCTTAAGCAATAAAATAACACTCTTGTACTTCAATAACCTGGACCTAAAATGAAATAACTTTACATAAAATTATTTATCATTTTGAATTGAGGTGTTTCGGCGTCTGAGGAAACGGAGCATCCAAGGGAACCAGTTGGTGTCCTGTCTGCTGCTCTGGAAGAGCTCAGAAGAGTGGCCACCAGTCCAAACCGAAGTGAAGGTAGGAGAGGCGTGTTGATGGAATCACGCTGCCCACCTTTTTGAGAAAGTAGGGGCAGATCTTTCTTGTTCTAACCTTTATCAAAATTCATGACCAATAATGTCTGTAATTTTAAGAGGAATTTTCGCATGTCTTTTCCATGAATGTGTGTTTAGAAGCAGGACAGGCCATTTGGCTACTTTAGGCAACTCTGCCGTTTCATTCATTGTGGCTGACCTGCTGGTGACCTCAAATTTGCATGCCTCTCTATTCTCAGTAACCTTTCCCATCCTTGCTTATCCCTCCTCTCTATGTGGCTTAAAGATATTTCAATCGTCCTCAGGAAGAATACTACAAAGACTTATGAGCCATCTCATCTGTTGAACTCCCTCTGACCCCCCCATTTTTAAACATTGACATTTGTTTCCAGATTTTTCCACAATGCTTGCACTACATATTTACCTTGTCATTACCACTCAAATTGAGTCATTGAACAATACAGCACAACCATGGTGCCTACCCAACTAGTCCATATTTCCTGCATTTGGCCTGAATCCCTCCAGGCGGCTCCACCCCACCCACCTACGTACAAAACTTGGAGCTTCTTAAATGTTAACATTGTACTTGCCTCAACCAGTTCCTCAGACAGCTCATACCATATATAGTACTCGCTACCCTTTGACTGGGGAAAAAAAAATTGGCCCTCACTCCCTTGTTGTATTTTTCCCTTCTCATCCTAAACCTAAACCCCTACTTTTGAACTCTCCTACCCTGGAGAAAAGACCTTGTGTACAGCACTCATAACTTTGTACACTTTCATGAGGTCTCCTCTCATTGTCCTAGGATCTAAGGAATACAGACCAAGCCTGGCCAATTTCTCCTATAACTCTGGTCTTAATGTCTTCTTTGTAATAAATTTTTTCTAATTTAACCATTTCCTTCCTGTAACAGGTGACCAAAACTATGCTGACTGCTCCAAGTACAGGCAGTCCCCAGGTTACGTACGAGTTTCGTTCCTGAGTCCGTCTTTAAGTCGGATTTGTACAGAAGTTGGAACAAGTACATCCAGTATTATTTAGCATCAGTTAATCAAACGTTTGTCTTAGTATATAGTATATATTTTACCTTTCTATGCATATAAAACACTTAAGAAACATATGTATTCCAATAATTAAACCACTGCGTTGCTTAGTAATAATTGTAGCTTTCATCGGGGCAGGGCCTTTCAAATGTTCCATTATTCTTACTTTATCTGTTATCCTTTAAAGTTGTTCAGATCATTGACCGACTGTAGCCTAATGCTTTTCCAGTGACCAATGGCGTTTCACCTCTTTCCAAACGCTTTATTATTTCCACTTTATTTTCAATCGCGATCGCTTCCCATCAATGGAACAGAAACACTGCGTGCGGCGGTTCCCAAGCTTTGCCAGCTCCGGAGGTCCGCTGGGTCCTAAGGACCACCGCATTGCGACAGGCAAAATGGGACAAGTGGGGGCTGTGCTGGGTTTGGGTATTTGATCATCCACAATATTCCGCGTGGGAATTTAAACTGGAGGTGGCAGTGTTTTTTTTTACGAGGTAGAGTTGCAAGCTTGACATCAATCCAACACGGATGGTACGGAGTCACTGGATCAACATCAACCTGGCACAGGAGCGGTCTATCACTGGATCGAACTCGGGAAACTTCGTTGTCCAGCCCGGCGCTGAACTCACTGCGCCACCAGCCGACCGGAATGGGTGGGGTGGGCAGGGTCAGGGTGAATCTTACTAAGAAAAATTTAAGGCAAATACAAGGTTAAACACTCAACACAGTGTCAACGGCAATGACTTAAAATGGCGGACGGCATTCTTCTTCCACGGTTCATAAGTACGAGTTGTCCGTAAGTTAGACGTTCGTAACTCGGGGACTACCTGTATGACTTAAACAACTGCAATATAATGTCCCAAATCCTATACTAAATGCCTGACTGACGAAGGCCAATGTTTTTGTCACCCTGTCACTCTATAATGCTGGAATCTTATATATTTCAGTCAAGTCCCCTCTGTCTTTCAAACTCCAGTGGAAACAAGCTCAGTCTACTCAGCTTAGGTCCTACTTCAAAAGGCAACCTGATCAATTCAAGTAATAATTTGTTAAAAATTCCAAAGCATTAACATCCTTCCTTGAATAAGGAGAATAACACTGTACACAGTATTCTAGATGTGATCTTACTAATGCTTTGCATAATGGAATGGTACATTCTCTTCATACTTCTGTATTCAGTTACTTTAGCAACAGATGATAACAATCAATTAGCTTTTCCAATATCATGGTACTGTACCCTTTTGCCAATCATGCACTAGGATGTTGCAGAACCCTTTGCTCTGTAGCTCTGAGAATTCCACGTTAAAGCAAGTTAACCCAAGTTCAAAGTAGCAATCATTTCCTGTGAGCCATTGTGAAATTTGGCTTGGGTATTCCATATGTTTCATGTCAAATCATTTTATGAACTTCTTGAACTCAGTCTTCATCTCTTGTTTCCTATCCTTCTGCCATAACTTGGGAACCTTTAGTTGCAGCTTTGACCTTCATTAAAACTAGAAGCGCATTTAATTGAGGTCACCAATGAGATTTTGTCGTTTCTTCAGGATACCATGAACAACTTTGCTTTTAAGCGGTGGTCTGATGTTCATGTATCCATATTCAAGGCTCTGGTGCAGGAATGTACTTTCAGAGAGGACTCCCTAATAAACGAGCAGTCAGCTGGTTCTCCCGTTAGGTTATTGATTTAAGGGTTGCCTGCGTAAAACTTCTAATTTTTTTTTAATTCCCAAAACAAAAGAAGGATGTTGCAGAAATGTTCTTAATGAAAAGAAATGATAAGGTATTTCATAAACCTCTGATCTTTGCAAGGTTCTTTGCACCTAGCAAAGTTCTTTTGGAATCTGATACCTTGTTTTGAACAAAGAACACAAGGATTTAAAAGAAAAGTAATTGTTTCCCAAGATTATGGTATAACATAGCCAAAGTAAAAGAAAATCCTGTCCACATTTGAACATGTCGCTGTCAAGATTGAAGTCCCTCTGCCCTTTGTAAACTTTTGACTGACAACAAGGTCTCCAGTCAAACTTCTGCGGGTTGTCAATTTGTCCATGCTTCTAGATGTCCGGGACGTTCACATTTATTCAATGAGAAATGGACAATTGGGGAAAATACTTATTTTAAATAATTGGAAAATTTAAAGCAAACATAAGAAATTAAAAATACTTGTCTTTATTCTTTACTGTCCCCCCTGCTGTGTAAAACACCAATTAATTGAATGGACTGGTAGATACTGCGGCCGGTTTTAACGTAGTTCGATGCAAGGGCAGGTATGTTGGATTGCTTACTGATTCCAGGGGCAGGGAGGAATAATTCCCATTTTTGCCAATATTTTTCATTTAAGATGCAGATGGTGTTCTGCATATCTGCTTATGGTAATGATATGTAATCTTTTCCAGATGTTTCTGCTCAGATCGCTGTAGTCTCTGGTCAGTTGAAAACTATTATAGATGATGGTGATGATTACACTGCAGTAGATAAAGCAATCCAACTAAATACTATTAGGGATCAATTGGAGCCTCTAGAATTAGAGGTAAGTATTCTTTTGGATCTGATTTTGAATTAATTAAAGTGTGGTTGATTGGCTCTTGATGAGGAACGGTGTCAGAGGTTACTGGGGGAAGGAAGGAGAATGGGGTTGAGAGGGAAAATAAATCAGCCATGATTGAATGGTGGGGCAGACTCGCTGGGCTGAATGGCCTAAATTCTGCTCCAATGTCTTATGTTCTTAATGGCTCAAGAGGTATTCTATGCGTTAATCAGATTTTGTGAGCAATTCTAGCTGGGTGTGTGTACACCTTTTTAGGTGTGTCTGTGTGCAGAGAAGGCGTGTGTATGAGCGTGAGAGAAATTGTTCAGTGTTTGATTCTTGTAGTGTTACAAATGATCTGATAAGGGTAATCTATTCAGTAATTGTATTTGTTGAATCAGGGCCAAGTACCTGAACTTGGACTCTGTCCATACTTTGTGTTATTTCATCACTTTCTGTGCTACTTTGATTTTCATTTTGTCACTCTCGCTGTGAACAAATTTAGTTTGAGAGCAAAGATGTTGTGGTGGAATGAGGGCAGGAACACACCACCCATATTATCTAACTAGCATTAAAAGAACCCGCCTCATCTTGTTGATCATCTAATCTTTGTGACCAAATGCAAGCTATCTCCCTTGTTCTGGACTCAGGTTTTACCCCTCATTCCCCTTTTAACATATTTGAGCCATCTGAAGTGGAAGTGGGTTGGGTTTGTGGCAGGATGTATATCTCCCTGTACAGAAGGTAGATAGATAATAGCACTAATTACTGGTCTCTTGGATTAATTTGTGAATGTTAAGTGAGCAAAAGGTACATTTTTCCCGTTTCCCTTCTTCCTCATTCACTCCAACCGATACCTTACTTGGTTTCCACGTTTATCGGCTTTTATTTCTTCCTGCACTTGCCAGGCAGTGGATGTAATTGTCAGGCATCATCAATGGCCATCCCTAGTTTTTATTGATAGGCTGAACAAATTAAATTGTTTTTTCCTGGTGGTCACTGCACAGTTTCATAAATAATTTGATCCAGATGCAGTAGACAGTGATGTTCACTGGACCGATTGAACGGGTACTGAAGGTGTGTTTATTGTGAGAATAAGCTTGAAGAGTGCATCACAAAATTTGGCTATTAGCATGATTAGTAAGGGAAGAGAACTGGGCATTAACCTTAGTCATATATTGAATAGTGTTTATCAATGAATAAAATCATCTTGTATCTGAATATAAGATGTTTATAATAATTATATCATTATTATAAACAATAATGATATAAACAATAATGATACTGTATAGGATATTATTAAATAATATCCTATAATAATATACTATAAATTGATCCAGTGGTTTGATTTCATCCAGGTTAATTGAGCAGTGCAGCCCAAGCACAGAAATGTTTGTAATGTAGAACTGATTCCTGAGTAGCTGACATCATCACATATTAGTTCATGCATTCTTGGTGTGGTAGCTACTAGGCGGTTCACTGTGATTAGAAAACCAGCTACACAGGATGACAATCTTATTCCGTCTCAAAGAATACATTAGAAAGAATTCACCGACGATCAACAATCCTTACAGTAGCTTCAATCATGTAGAAAGATTGGGATGATTTGGAAACAAAGAAAATTGAAGGGATTTTTTAGAGGCCTTAGAGGAATGTATGTAACCACAAACCAGTAGTAGATATTTTCCCACCATCCATATGGAACACATTGCCAGAATGAAATGGTTTATTAATTGGTTGTTCCAAATACTTAAATGGAAGCTGGGTCCGTATCTATTTAGAAAGTAGAATGAGCAGTGTAGTGACATGGATGTTTCTCATATCAACGGGGACAGAAAAAGCTGCTTTTGGAGAATGGGGAAAGACAATGGATTGACTAGTCTGAACACAGGGTCTGACTTTATTATGTTTGAATTCAAACACCCCCCCCCCCCCCCCGCAGATTGTTATTGCATTGGTGTGAATATTTTGAAAAATATCCAGATGTATTGAAAAACCTGTACTTTAATAGAAATCAATTCACTGTATGATTGGATAAACAAGTAGATTAGCTCTATGTAGGAACACAAATTATAACTGCTATGTAGAGTACTTTAAAATAGAATCTCATTCAGGCAATGTGTAATGCTCATTTTGTAGGTCAGAGACCTCCTATTGAAGAGTTTTTGTCAGATCTTTCTTACAACTTCATGTTTCAATCCATCGCAGAGGTAAGCAACTACTGTGGTTTTCATGAAAGGAACTTGTATAAGGAACTTAAATGTCTACAAATGCCTTATCTGTTAGTCATGATCAGACCAATGCCCATCTTCTAATGTAGAATAACAGGTTTAGCTGGAGCAGAAAGAAAATTCTGTTTATGTGTAATGCTGTTTGGACTACAAATTACAACAGGTGAAGAAAATGCATGTCAAAAGGGCAATGTTATGATAGTCATAGGGTAATTCCATATGCAGGTAGACTGGCAAAATTCTAATTGGTGCTGGATCCCAAGAGAGAGAATTTGTAGGATACCTAGAAGATGGCTTTTTAGAGCAGCTTGTGGTTGAGTCCACAAGGGGAAAAGCTATTCTGGATTGGTTGTTGTGTAATGAACTGGATTTGATTAGGGAGCTTAATGTAAAGGACCACTTAGGAGGCAGTGATCATAATATGGTAGACTTCACCCTGCAATTTGAGAGGGAGAAGCTGAAGTCAGATGTATCATTATTATAGTGGAGTAAAGGGAATTTTGAAGGTATTAGCAGGACAGATGACAAAACTGCAATGGTGGAGTTCCTATGGGTAATTTGGAAGGTGCAGGATAAATACATCCCAAAGAAGAAGAATTATTCTGAAGGCAGGATCATGTAACTGTGGATGACAAGGGAAGTCAAAAACAACATAAAAACAAAAGAGAAGGCATACAATAGAGCAAAAATTAGTGAGAAGTTGGAGGATTGAGAAGCTTTTAAAAACCAACAGAAGGCAACTAAAAGAACCATAAGAAGGGAAAAGATAAAAGATGAAGGCAAACTAACTAGTAATATCAACAACAGTACCAAAAATTTTTTCAGATATATGAAGAGTAAAACAGGGGTGAGAGTAGATATCTCACTGCTGGAAAATGATGCTGGAGTGGTAGTAAAGAGGAACAAGGAAATGACAGCCAAATGGAATAAGTATTTTGCATCAGTCTTCACTGTGGAAGACACTAGCAATATGATGGAAGTTTGAGAGTGTCTGGGGGCAGAAGTGAATGTAATTGCTATAACTAGGGAGATGGTGCTTGGCAAGCTGAAAGGTCTGAAGGTAGATAAGTCACCTAATGGATGTCCAGGTGGACTATACTCCAGGGTTCTGAAAGAGGTAGTTGAAGGGATTGTGGAGGCATTAGTAATGATCTTTCAAGATTCACTGTATTCTGGCATGGTTCTGGAGAACTGGAAAATTGAAAATGCTACTCTACTCTTTAAGAAGGGAAGAAGGCAGAAGAAAGGAAACTGTAAGTCAGTTAGCCTGACCTCAGTGGCTGGGAAGGTTTTAGAGTCGATTGTTAGGGATAATTTCAGGGTACTTGGAGGCACATGATAAAATAGGACAAAGTCACCATAGTTTTCTTAAGGGAAAATCTTGCCTGACAAACCTGTTGGAATTTTTTGTGGAAATAACAAGTGGGCCTCCATTGGAGTATTGTGAGGAGCTTTGGGTCCCTTATCTAAGAAAGGATGTGCTGGCATTAGAAAGAGTTCAGAGGAGATTCACAAGAATGATTCCGGGAATGAAAGGGTTATTGTATGAGGAGCATTTAATGACACTGAGCCTGTACTCGCTGGAATCTAGAAAAGTGAAGGAACGATTTCATTGGAACCTGTCAAATGTTGAATGGCCAAGATAGATAGGATGTGAAGAGAATGTTTCCTATAGTAGGGCTGTCTAGGATCAGAGAGCACAGCCTCAGAATAGAGGGACATACATTTAGAATGACGCTAAGGAGAAGTTTCTTTGGTCTCAGGGTGGTGAATCTGTGGAATTCGTAGCCACAGGTGGCTGTGTAGACCAGGTCATTTGGTGTATTTAAGGCAGAGGTTGATAGGGTGAGAAAGGTTACAGGAGAAGGCAGGAGAATAGGGTTGAGCGGGAAAATGGATCAGCCATGATTACGCCGGTGGGGCAGACTTGATGGGACCAAATTATCTAATTCTACTCCTATCTCTTGTGAATATGTCATCTCCAACCAAATAAAGTCTATGGAAATAAAAATCCATTGTCCTGCAAAGATTTGTTAATCTAAAAGAAAGCTCCAAATCAGATTTTATTTTTAGTTTCTGATGAACTGAAATACCACCCTAGTTTTGAACAACATCTTGTGTCATCTTGACTCTTGGGGAGAATCCTGCTATTCTCTCTCCAGATTTAGTTAAAATAGAGTATTTTAACTACAGCCAACAACAAGGAACACCTGAAGTACATGGAATTATCTGTAGTTGATTTATGCCATGAATTAGCTGGTAGTGCACTCACTTCATGTTTGGGAACTTCATCTGGGCTGAAGTATTATTTCAGAGGCACATGGCAAATCTGTACTGAAGGAGTGTAGCAATTTTGAAATCTTTGTAGTAAATTAAATGGGGGACACAATGAATCTTTGGAGTTCTTTACTCCAGAGAGCTGTAGAGGGGGCACCAGGTAAGTACCTTCAAGACCAAGACAGACCAATTTTTAAACAGTATGGACTCCAGCCTAAGGGGAGAAGGAAATGAGGCTGAGGCCAAAGTCAGATTAGCCATGATCTTACTGGGTGGTGGAGGAGGATCCAGAAGACTCGAAGTCTACACCTGCCTTAGTTTTAAAAAAATATAATCTCATGTTCAAGAGGCTTTGGTAATAAACTGGATATTTTAACTGTTTTGTGTAAATTGGTTCTGTTTCAAGTCTAAATGGGATTAAAAAAAACTTTGTTGGTTGCTAAGGATGCTTAAAGACCTGCAGAACTTGCACAATCTGGAATCATTTGCAGAGTCTGACATCTTTTAATTTCTCTCTCTGTCAATATTGGGCATATTTAATCATAATTATTACGTTATGCTTATAGGCAAAGTGAATGGGCATCTTTGTTTGTGAAAATGTTGTGTGGTCACAGAAGACTTCTATGTGCTGTTCTTCTCAGAGTCCTGCAGCTTACAACCCTTCAGGTAAGAGGATGGCACATAGGAAGCATTGAAAGGTTCTGAATTGTTAAGAAAGGAGATTAATAGAGACTAATTTTCTTAATGGAGGTGGCAATGGAAACTTTTCTATCCTGATTTCCATAAAGTGCACGGTGACAAGGAATAAGACAAAGACTACCACTCACCTTCAGAGGGTGCAGAGGAGACTTTTCCCAGGGTGGACGTGGCTAATTCAAATAGGCATAATGTAAAGGTGATTGAAGGAAAGTATAGGGGGATGTCAGAGATAAGTTCTTCACACAGCCAGTATGTGGAACACCCTGCCAGTTGTGGTGATAGAGGCAGATACATTAGGGGCACTTGAGAAACTCTTAGATAGACACATGGATGATTGAAAAAAAATGGAGGGTTATGTAGGAAGGAAGATTGATCTTAGAGGTAAAAGGTTGCACAACACCATGGGCTGAAGGGTCAGTACTGTGTTGTACTGTTCTATGTTCTAATTAACTGTTTACCCTGTTTTTGAGGAAGTCCAAGACATCATATCCCCTTCAACAGGATGAAAAGTAATGACTTCGCATTTAAATTTTTAGCAATTTTGAAAATAATTTTGGTCCAGTTGTTAGTGTGTAAACACTCTTCAATATTTCCAAGATTTTTTTTTTATCATTTCTAATTTTTTAAAATCATCTCTTCTTTGTATCTAGGGTTCTTCTCTCAGTGATGTTCACATTTTAGGACTGGCTGGCTTTACCATTCACATACACACCTTGCAGATCTGCATTTCAGTGGAGAGCCCACAATCAGCTGGTACAGAAGAAATGCCGTTTGTTAGCTATCTAAACCAGTGCCTTGTATGTAGAACTGGGGAGAATTTGACATTTTGCCTGAGGTGAGTGCAGAGACAGACCCGGTGTGAAGCGTCAGTCATATCCATCAATGAAGGAAGAGGAAAAAATGTAGCAAACTTGATTGGTACCATGTGATCCCTTCCCCACCATCACTGGCGTGGCCTTGGCAGTGTGTACTATTTACAAGATGCATTGAAGCTACTCCCTGGGTTATCCCTACAGCATCTTTCAATTCTCTGACCTCCACCAATAAAACAGGGACAAGAGAACACCACAGTCTGCAGGTTCCCGTTCAAATTGAGCATCATCCTGATAGGAAAATATATCAGTGGCCCTCCATTGTCACTGGGTTGAACTCCATTCCCAACAGTGCAGTATGAGTACGTCCACCAGGACTGTGGTGGTTCAGTTGACGCACCATAACCTCTGGAGGACAGTAGGGAAGGGGCAATAAATGTTGTCCTTGTTAGTAATGTCCCCATTCCTTCACATTGAATTTATACTTACTGTAAATAGTTTTTACTTTAATTCCATCTGAGAATTAGCAGTGGCCATGGATCATGAATCATTTCTTTCCCTTGCAAAGTCAAGTGGATCAGAATATGATACCGACCCCAGCCACTCTACACAGTGCATGCATTACTGCATGTCCTTTCTCATCTGTGAATGAAGTCATGTATTTTTTCTGGCAGGTTTTGTACAGTAGCGGTGGTTTATGCGATCTGCTTGTCATCATCCTCTTTGTCCTCTCTCGATGTCGTAACACAATTTGTTCCTACTGGGTTCGTGCAAAAGGTAAAACATTCTGTGAGCAAGTTTATTGCTGTAATTCTTTGGACAACTTCAGAAAGAAATAACTGCATCCTAATTTGGAAGTTTGATTTATCCTTTATGTTAAATAAAGAATCATTGCCTGTGCTGTCTGAGTTTAACTCCTAGTCATTAGGTGTTAAAATGGCTACTTGTAATACTATTTATAAAGGTTAAGACAAATTGGTTGGATATTGTGTTCAGCAGAGTATTTTTTTAAAATGTTTGCTCTTACCATAAGTTGCTTCCCAAAACACTTGGTGTGAGTCGCTGAATAATTAGAGATCCATTACAGAGTAGCTGTGTCACCTGTGACAAGACGAGCTATGGCAGGTTTTTAACCAGCCTGGCTGAAAAATCCTCAGTGACTTTTGTATAGATTTGAAACCAAAAAGTTTATAATTTAAAATATTTAATTCAGTGTGAAATGATAGAGAGTAAGTTACGTGAGAGAAGAATAGGTGGTGGGATCAAGTGGGTTAATTGAATTGGAAAAAACATTTTTAGATATGTATAGAAAAGTTAAAATTTTTGAAAGAATGAAACACTGATTAAAATTTAACATAAGGAACAGAAGTAGGAATTGCCTATGCCACCTTCTCCACCATTTAATAAGATTATAAGATCTTTCATCTCGTCACCACTTCCCCTGCACTAAATCCTTGATTCCCTAAATGGCCATCAATTATTTAAAGTCAGAGTTGTGGACAATAGTTAAAATTCATGTATTGAGTAAGTTTCTGATTACACCAGTCCTAAGTCTATCCGCTGTTTTTTTTTGGGTAGGTAATGAGCCAGTTATTGCTTCATTTATTTCAATGCTAAATATCAGTGATGTATCAGTTTGGTGTGGATGATTTTGCTCCACTCCTCATCTGATGATGATCTGTGGATCCCTGCATTACACTGCACATGTGTGAATGCTGGTACTTGTTCTCTAGTCAGAACAACTGTGGGTGCAATAGTCCCACCTGGTGCAAAGACGAGCTTTCCATTCACATCTGAGTTGTTTTTGTTTTTTAGCTGCTGTATATAGTTCCTCGACTGATTCCAAAGTCTAGGCGAGAACATGGAGGGGTAGTAGAATCTACCTGGAATAATCTTGTTGGTCTTAACTTAAACTGGACCTCTGCTGCATTTTCAGTGTTTAAGCACCGTACTTTCTGGGAACTTGTACAGATGAAAAATTTCCAGGTAATTGAAATATGTAGCTTTTCAGACTGCCTTTGATTAGCTGTATAAATATCCTTAAACTACAATTAAACACAATTTCACTTTATATTAGTACATTTTAAATTTAAAACATCACAGTTCACTGTTTAAATACTCATATAGTAACCTCTGATAGCGTATTGGCAGTCTGTAAGGCACTCCAACGGAACCAAGGTTCAAAATGAGCTCTCAGTATATTAATATCCAGTAGCTTTACACTAAATTAAGTCCCAAGGTGTCATATTATTACCATATGTTTAAGGAAAATAAAATCTTGAAGAAAATGGTAAATAGCTTAAGTTCCATTGTATTACAGGAACATTTACCCACCCTGGTAATTAAATTCACTTGATTCATCTTCAGTTCTGTTGAAAA
Organism: Hypanus sabinus; assembly: GCF_030144855.1. Taxonomy (NCBI): domain Eukaryota; kingdom Metazoa; phylum Chordata; class Chondrichthyes; order Myliobatiformes; family Dasyatidae; genus Hypanus; species Hypanus sabinus. The sequence continues at coordinate 50,663,281 of NC_082722.1, forward strand.
ATCCAAAGCATGGACTGTGTAATTGTGCATCTTAGTATAATATCAGGAAATTGCATCTTTTATGTCATTGAAATTAAAAGGATCAATTAACTCTTCTTCTGTAGCTAACATTTTATGATTGGTTGATGTCTGAACTGGAAATTCAGCCACATGGAGATCTACTAAGTGATGTAGACAGGTAAGTATTTTATTGATTCTAATGTAAATTGTAAATATGGAAAATACTTCCCCCCCCCCCCAGTATGTTGAGTAGTAAATAACCCCAATTCCCAATTACAAACCAATTAGAAAATAAATTACAAACACGAGATTCCGCAGATGCTGGAAATCCAGAGCAACACATACAAAATGTTGGAGGAACTCAGCCCAAAATATCAACTGTTTATTCATTTCCATAGATGCTGCCTGACCTGCTGAGTTAGGACAGGAAAGGATTGGGGAAGATGAGAGAATAAAAGGGTGGGGGAGGGAAAGGAGGATTAGCTAGAAAGAAAATAAACTACTATGTGTTTATTTTGGAAATAAATCAGCTTTCAAAGAAGGCAGCTGTATGTCTCCACTCAAATTACTAATTTACTCTTTTAGGCTTCCTGCATAAAAGGATGTTATACCTTGCCATTGATTCTTCTATATATTGTTAAAACATTGTTATAGACTTGATTTTATAATGACTGGTACATTTTAATAGAGATGAATATTGTTAAAATGTCATCTGCTTCCAGGTTCCACATAATTCCTGCTTATCTATTGAATATCAATGATTATTTACAAAGGATTGCATTGTTAAATTGGAGGTGTCATTACTCAGTTTGCCTTTTGATTGTTGAGTGTCAATTAGACTGGAAGTTGACAAGAGACCAGGAACATGAAAGGTTCTATGCTTCACTTACAGACAAGAATATCAACATTGGGCCTGTTACCAACATTATCTGCCATCTCCTCTTACAGCAGGGGGCTGTGGAGGAGATCTAGTGACTGCGTGCAGGATTATTATTAATGCATTAATGGATTTCAATAAAAGGTACATTTCCATAATTTGTTACATGATCAGATTACATTGCCTTTGGTTTATAATATCCCGACTTTTCACTTTGTCTTATCTTCATTCCCTCAAAAATTTCTACTATGGACTGACCCTTGTAGTCATGTGCCACATTTTCCTTACCATGCACGGGTTACTAAGTTGGAGCACCGGCAGCTCTTTTCTCTGACTTATTGAAGTTCACTTTCATGACCAGAAGATAATGTAGTTTGAGCACAAGTTGATAGGTACACATGTCTGAAGCATGTTTAGTTCAAATAGCCTTAATTATGTCTCCTACCACCACCATGAACGATGTTATCCCTGGAACTGCTGATATGTTGTCTAATTGATCTAGTAGAACTTTCAAGGCGTACAATAATCCTCTTGAGTCAAGTAGGAGATGGACTGGGGGGAAGAATTCATTTTTCAACTTCTCTTTCATCCAACTCTTGAAAGATCAAAGAATTGAGGCTTATAAAGACTGCTACAGAAAATCAGTTGAGGGCAGTACAATTTGGCCTATGATCATATTGAATGTAGGACAGGCTTCAGGGGCCTGGTGGCCTGCTCCTGCTTCTGTTTACTTGTGTTCCCATTCACATCTTGGCCACACATCTCATTGGGGAAACCAAGAATAAAGTGAATTTAAAGTCCTGAATCAATAGAATGAAGACAGATCTCTTGAGAGTTCAATTTCTGAATGCAATAAGCATAGTTTACAAGATTGCAGGGCATCACTTTCAGCATCTATCCAGTTAATAAATGTGGGTCTTCATGTGGTTTATAGCTTTCATTACTAGATGTAGTTTTATGATTACTTGCAGAGCCAAAGTTCAAAACTTCAAAGGATCTGCTTGTACAGAGCTTCCTTCAATCAATAGATCAGGTTATGAAAACGTTATCTGTCTTCTGCAGGTAAATATTCCTTTCGTAGCACTAACACTGACGACTGGATTAATTTCAGTTCTAATTCTGTGCTGTTCCATAAAAAATTTAATATTTTACTTTTGAATGACTTTAATTATTACTAACTTTCATGTTTGCATGCCCTTCGTACTGCAGAAAATATGTTTGGTTAATTTGCTTTTTTTTTGGGTAAGTGTACTAAAAATTCCAGGCAGAGCCCAGGGCTCCGTGGTAATGAGAGGACAGTAATTAAATTGTCACAAATTCTAAGATTAAATTTATTGGGTTTAGACATGCTCCTAGACCTAGACCTCTTCACTGATCTGCTTTCTCCATTTCAGCAACTTAATAACTACTGATCTTTTTTGCCAGATTTCACAAATTATTTAGTAGATTTGGTATTAAAAAGAATGGGTTTTGTTTACTTTGAATTTACAAGAACATAAGTGGGAATAGGCTGCTGCTTTATAATTTATTAAAGTTGATGGTTGTGTTTTAATCTGCTCTCTTGCCTGAGGTCCATATGCTCTGATTTTTGTAATGTTAAAAGCGTGGACTTGGCTTTGAGCCATCAATGACAGAGTAGCTACTAACTCTTGGATAGTGAATTCCAAGGATTTACAGCCCTGTTTTAATAGACTAAAATATTTAGGGTTTTAGGTGGTATTTGGGACAGTATGTTCAGTTTGTTTTATTTGATTACAGGAAATGGTGTTTGATCTGGAAAGGCTATGGGCAAAAGCATCAGGCAAAAATGTATCAGCTGAAGGTGGACATTTTCTCCTGGATGTATTTCGGGATAGAAAAGCAAAAGTGGAATTGCTGATGTTGAGCCAGCAATTAGAGCACCAGGTTGAACTGCATCTATTTGTTAGGTAAGAGCAAGAATGAAGATCTTTAAAAGCAATTGTCACACAGTTAAAAAATCATATGCTATTAACATTGTGTATTAAAATTGTGAGCCTTTTCTATTTTCTACTGTTACATAACTAACACATAATTCTAAAGGGTCAGGGAGAGCTTTTAAGCTGAGTTGTTGACTAATTGTTCATAATCTTAACTGTAATCGTGAAAACTTCAAACTAGTGAGAGTACACGGAACATAGTACAGTCCAGCACAGGAACAAGCCCCTTCAGTCCACAACGCTGTGCCAAACTAATGAAATGAGTAATCAAATCCCTCGGCTTATACAATATCCGTATCCTTACATTTCCTGCACATTCATCTGCCTATTTAAGAGTCCCGTGAACATCACTTTTATATCATCCGAGGCTGCGCATTCCAGCTACCCACCACTGTGTTTCTCAAAAAAAACTTGCCCCACACATGTTCTTTGATCTTTCTCCCTATCATCTTAAATGTATACCCTCTGGTATTAGCTCTTCTAACCTTGGGGGAAAATATACTGGCTGCCTATCTATTCCTTTCATAATCTTATAAAATTCTATCGGATCTCCCCTCAGCTTCACCACTCCAGAGAAAACGAATCAATTTTGTCTTAAAGGAAGTGAGATGCCAAACTATCCGATGTATACCTAATTAAACCATTTATTTTAATCATAACTCCTTCCTTTCAAATCGTAAAAGGTGCTTTAAATGTCAGAAAATTTGTAGTTCGTGGGTTACATAGAAAAGCTTTATCAGGTGATTACAGCTCACCATTGCAATAAAATGGCTATTGCCTTGAGTGTAATTCTGCTAGTCTATTCCTGCTAACTGTTTAGTTTAACTTGAGTAATAAATTTTTGTATTTCCATTTTAATCTTGTTTAAACATCAAATCATAAGCGGGTTTCAGTCGGGATCACCTTATCCCCTGCAGTCACAACCTGCATCGTCTGTACAAACGTATCTATATGTAGGTGATGGAAGGTTTGGATACATTGGTCTTTAAAGGATTTCTATACGCTGTGCAGAACTATTCATTTGCCCTCTACACGTTCACTCAATGCTGAAATAATACTTCAGCCAGCCAATCTTTAGAGCTCCTTAAAAAAAAATATTCTTCACACGAGTCTGGCCAGGGAATGCTAGCAAGTGCTAAGCTGTAAAAACAACACGTCTGAACCAGATGCTGATTTCATCTGACAGTTACACTTGTCCTTTTTGGAACAGAGGGCATATAGTATTAGATAGAACTGGGAACATTGCTTTATTTTATCCTTAAGAACCTTGGGAGACTGAGATCAACAAGTGAGAGAGGCTAACTATACAGAAACACAAGGGTTGAAACCAAGTAATTTTACCCTGTGTTGCCCAGTTTTATGCTGGCTATGCATGATTTCACCTTCAGTAGCATAGTAATTAGCTTAATAAAACAAAAGGTGAACACTATTGTTTCTCACACAAGATTCTGCCTTTTTCTGGTATGATTAGAATTCTGTTGGCACTTCCTGCTGCTGTGCTGTTCCGAACCCGCACAGACGGCCTGAAAACGAACCTGGAATGTGGGGAATTCTTCCAGTTTACAAATAGAGAACTGGTAAGTCTAGTTTAGAAAACTATAGCTAACCAATTACATTAATTTATAAATATGACGCAAGAGGCTTATGAAGTATAATTGATGATAATCCGCAGGAATGTAATTAAAATACATTGTTCAGTAATAGAGAGAATTCCTGACAAGGTGCCTGTCAGTTGCTGATTTTTACCTTTATGGTTGGAACTTTTATTCCTCTGAGGGTCACAGTGAATGGGCTACAGCTGCATCAGAATTAGGTTTAATATCACTCACTGACATATGTTGTGAAACTTGTTTTGTGGCTTGCAATACATAATAATAAAAACCATAAATTATACTAAGAAGTGTGTGCAGTAATCTAAAACAAGCACTGGGACTCATTTTAGTCTTTTCTGAAGAATGGTGCAGCTTTGCATCCTGATTCCATTTGAAAGGGAAAACCCACATTTAGAAGTTCACTGAGTCACCACCATATTAGGCACACCTCTACAACTCGTTAGTGCAATGATCTAATCAGGCAATCATGTGGCAGCAGGTCAAATGCATGTAGACATGGTTCAGACAAAAATTAACATGGGGAAGAAATGTGATTTAAGTGACTTTGACCGTGGAATGATCGTTGGTGCCAGACCGGGTGGTTTGAGTTTCTCAGAAACTGCTGATCCTGGGATATTCACACTCTACAGTCTCTAGAGTTTACAGAGAGTGGTGTGTAAACAAAAAAACATCAAGTGAGTGGCAGCTCTTTGGGCAAAAACACCTTGCTAGTGAGAAAGGTCAGAGGAAAATGGCCAGACTGGTTCAAGCTGACAGGAAGGTGACAGTAACTCAAATAATCATGTATAACAACAGTGGTATGTGGAAGAGCATGTCTGTATGCACAACATCTTGATTCTTGAAGTGGCCAGGCTGTAGCGGCAGAAGACCACAAACATACACTCACTGTCACTTTATTAGATACAGGACGTAGCCAATAAAGTGGCCAACTGAATATAAATTGCAAGTCAGAAACAATGGGACAGGTAATTGGACTGGGTGTACAGAAGGGACCAGCCACCCATCGGAAGTCCTACATTTTGCCCTTAATTTACATCACACTTTTTATTTATTCGTACCTCTGAGCATTTTGAGAAAGGGACAGTGGTCTTCAAAGTGAATCTGAGGAGCTGGGTTTGCAGTGTGCAGGCACCTATGGCACACTGTACAAAAGTAATGTGTGAAAACAAGGAGTTGCCCACTTCAAACGAAGTGATGATTGTCATGAATGTCTTTGTCAAGGGGCAGTGGAAGCAATCTTTAAATATTTTCAGACTGAATTGGGTAGAATCTTGGTGAGCAAATGGGTGAAAAGGTACTGAGGTAGGTGAGAATACAGCTTAAGGTTAGCCGTAATTGTACTGAATGATGGAGCAGGTTCCAGTGACTCAAGTCGCCCACTCTTGGACCTAATTTGTATGTTAGTACGTACAAATGTACTAAAATAGGAGGTGCAATTGGGAAAAAATAAAAAGATGGGAAGTTTGTAGAGCATCTGCAGATTTTCTCTTGTTTGGCTAAGTTTGTAGAAAAGTTATTGTTTACGTGATTCATAGTCTGGGTGTTGCACAATATCCACATCAAGAGTGCATTGTAGCTTCAGTGCCCTCGCTGTAATTTGTTCCTATCAGTAACATTATCTTTTTCTGACAATGGGATCGCGTAATCTGGATAATGTTGTTTGTCTTGTTTTTTTTTATAAAAGGGATTTTTTAAATATTTTAATGTTATTTTCAAGAAGTTCTCAGACTTCCTCGATTTGTTGCTTATGTACGCCGTGGAAAATATACTGAATATGTATTACATTGATTACCTTCAGACATCTACCTTGTCAATCTTTTAAACAGTAGAAATATGGAATGCTGTAGTTCTGGAAATCTGTAATAAAGTGAGAAAATGCTGGAAATGATGCAGCAGGTTAGGCAGCACTTTCGCAAAGAGAAATAGTTAATGTTTTGGGTCCAAAACCATAAGTCAGAACTGCTCAGTCTCATTGTATAATTACCTTATCTCAAAGCTGGCTCCAACTTACCTTCATAATGCATTCTTTGGTTACCATCCCTTTAAGATGAAGCATTAATCTAATGAAAACTGCATAATGGTCTTGGCTCGAGTTTCTTGGTTCCATACACAGGAAGCATTATATGTAAGGTTCATATTAATAATCTTTTAATTGGTGTCAATTAAAATCGGTTTTCTTTGTTTTTCAGCGGAATGGTTACTCCAAGGAGTTGGTTCTTCCTTTTGATATTACTTTACACTTCTTCAGAGTAAGGAATCCAGTTCATTACCCTCCTATTCAATATATGTAACATATTTACTACCTCAGTTTACTCTGTGAGATACAGAATGAGGCTGTGACATAATATTCCTTACAATAACTGTATTGCATAATGATTACTATACAGCCGATCATTTACTGTCCATATTGAGCAGTCCTAAGTAGTTTGATATTGTAATGGATCTTGCTGCACAACGGTGTAATGAACAATCACCTATGCTGCTCAGTGAGGGTACTTAATTTATTGGCTGAAGAAGTTTACATGTAAGTTCTGGTAGCTTCATTCTCATTTCTTTAATTGATGTTAGTTTTTTTTTAACTGGATGGGACATGGGCATTACTGGCAAGGCTGGAATTTGTTGTCCATCCTTAGTTGCTCTTGAGAAGGTGGGGATGAGCTGCTATGAATTGCCATAGTCTTTGTTAGGACACTAGTTGCTAGGACATTTCAGAGTTTTGATCCAATAACAATGAAAACCTGACCATGTATTTTCAATTCAAGTGTACAACTTGGAGAAGAACCTGGAGGTGATGGAGCTCCCTGGCACTTACACCCTTGTCTTTGGTGAAGGACATTCCATATGTTGGAGTAAGCTGGATAGGTGACTGCAGTTGGTACATTTTGTAGCTACTGTGTTGTAGTGATTGCAGGCAATGATACTTCTGCGGTGCCAACCAAATGAGCTGTTTGTTTTGGGTATGTTGAGCTCCTTGAGAGAGATATTGGATGAACCGCACTCTTCCAGGCAAGATGAGAGTATTCTATCACACTCTTGACTAATGCTTATTGGTGTTTGAAAGGCTTTGGGGCATGAGGAGCCGCTTGTAGGATCAAAATTAAAGTTAATGTATAATCGATGTACAAATATGTCACTTTATACTACCTTGAGATTTATTTTCTTTTCAGTTACAGAAAAATAAAGAAATACAGTAGCTTTTACAGAAATTCTGTCCATACAGACTAACAAGCAACCAGTGTGCAGAAGTAGACAAATTGTGCAAATAATAAAGAAGTAAATAAATAATATAGAACTTGAGTTGTAGAGTCTTGAGAGTGAGTCTGTAGGTGGTAGAGTCCAGTTTTGAAGTGAGTTCATGCTGGTTCAGAAGCCTGATGGTTGTAGGGGAATAATTGTTCTAAACCTGATGGTGTGGGACCCAAGGCTCCTTTATCTCCTGCCTGATGGTAGTGGGGAGAAGAGGGCATGGGCTGGATGGTGGGGGTCCTTTATGTTGGTTGCTGCTTTCTTGTGGCAGCGCTCATTGTAAATGTGCTCAGTGATGTGGAGCGATTTGCCTGTGGTGTGCTGGGCTGTATTCACCACTCTATGTAGAGTTTCTGTTCCTGGGTGTTGTTGTTTCCATACTAGCCCAGTCAGGATATTCTCCACTGTGCATCTATAGAAGCTTGTCCAAGTTTTACATGACATGACAAAATTACGCAACCTTATAAGAAAGTAGAGGCACTGTCATGTATTCTTTATGATAGCACTTATCTGCTGTGCCGGTCCCTGAACAGATTCTCTAATGTGGTAATGCCAAGAAATTTAAAGTATCTGATCCTCTCTACGTCCGATTCTCTAATGACTCATGGACCTCTGACGTCAATAATCAGTTCTTTGGTTTTGCTGACAGCTGATGGACTGGGCCATATCCACTTTTTTTTTGTGGCCTTTTCCATTCGAGGGCATTAGTGTTTCCATACCAGGCTGGGATGCAACCAGTCAGTATACTCTCCACCGTGCATCTGTAGAAGTTTGTCAAAACTTTAGATGACATGTGGAATCTAAGCAAACGTCTATGAAAGTAGAGGCCTTGCGGTTCCTTCGTTGTAATAACACTTACATGCTGTACCCAGGACAGATTCTTTGAAATCATAATGCCAAAGAGCTTAAAGTTACTGACCCTCTCCACCTCTGACCCCCTCATGAGGACTGGCTCGTGGACCTGCAGTTTCCTCCTCCTATGGTCACCTACAGCACTTGTGCTCAAGGTAATTGTTGAGAAGATGTTGCCAATCCAAACTGGCTGGGGTCTGAAAGTTGGGCCAACAACAATGTTGTTGTCAGCAAACTGAAATATGGCATTGGAGCTGCACTTAGCCACAGTTATAGATATAAATCAAGTAGAGCAGGGGCTAAGCACAGAGTCTTGTGTGCTTAGGATATCCATCTTCTCACCTGCTGTCGCCACAATATATACGTGGTTGCCAGTTGAGTACCCTGTCAGTGTTAACTCTGAGAATATTGATGCTAGAGGACTCAGTGATGTTAGTGCCATTGAATGGTAAGGACAAGTTTTAGACTTTGTCTTATGGAAGTGATCATTTTCGGAATGCTATCTTGCCATTCATTCTTGAATATTGTCCAGGTTTTGCTGCTACAGCCATGAGCTGAGAACAGAACAGTGCGAGAACTCACACTTTTGACGTTAGAAAGTTAGATTGTTGTTCTAATATGCGGGCTTTCATTGATTTTATTATGGTTGTTATTCTATTGTGGGTTTATTGAGTATTCCTGTATGAAAATGAATCTCTGAATTGTATTTGGTGACACAAACGTACTTTGATAATGCATTTATTTTGACCTTTGGATTGGATTAATATTAAAGCACAATCATAGCATCAGGGCATGATGACATCATTAGCTATGATTTCATGTCTGGATTACTGCTGCCTTCCTTGTTCTTAGAGCTTTGAGCATTATTTCTGTTGGTTTGTTTGTCATTGCTCTATTGTCTTTGTGGGTGTTTCTAGATAATGTGAATAAACATTGAGCAAATTACAGTGTTATCTGAATGTGAGAGAGTAGAAGAAGAATGAAATGCAAGTTGGGTGGAAGTCAGAAAAATTGAGAAAATGGGAGTCCATCAAACATGTTTATTTTGTCTCTGAGGTTTATGTGTGAATAACAATCATAAAACTTGTAATCGCTCATCTATAATCTCTAGAAGGATTCAGTTTCTATATAAATATGAGAAGTATTCGCAACACAACAGATAAGTTGATGGCAGATAAAAATAAATTATTTGATCTTTACAGACTTTACAAAGACATAAATGCAGTAGCTAAGTTTGATGACTAAGTATTCTAGGGAGTTATCTTTTAGAGATGGTTAAGATATGGTATGTGCATTTTCAAAAACTGGAAAGGTTATGGGCAAACAAATATCCTTGGCTAACTAAACTGTGGGTAAGATGATGGATTGGAGGATTAAATCTTTGTTTGGATGGAAAAAAGTAAGGTGGTTCAAGTGGCCTCCATCTCATGACTGTTCTGCGAAGGGAATTGCTATTGTTTACTGGGGAGAGTGGAGACAGTGACTCAGTTCAAACATCTGTGATAGGGGAAATATTGTGAGGCCTCATTGAAAGGAAATGAATAAAATAAACTTAGAACTAACCAAAAGTAGCACCGCTTGTTTACCTTGCATTGATTTGTGTTCCAGTTAAATGCAGCCCCCAATAAATCACACCAGACAATGATTTTGCCTTATAATTATACTTTATTGATCATAATTAGTGTAGATAACTCAAACATTTATTATGTAATTTCGAACAAGACTGATTAACTCCTTTGGTACACAATTGTTTTAGTTACACACCTCTTATTTGACATCTCCCAGCTTCCACTACTTGTATTCAAATATTACCCACGCTAGACAAACCCAGTCGGAGTTTTCTGTTCCTGATTCAGTATCTTCTGTGATGATTATTCTCTTGAGGTGTTGCTCCTGGTCATCCTGTGAGGGAACTTGTCATATATTTCTTTCCATACCTCTCTGAAATTGCTTTGCTTTTACAGTGAGTTGTTTAGTCCATTACTTTCCTTGTATGTACATGTTTCTTTGATTTCAAGTTCCTCACCTTCAAAATCACTAACTGCTAACCACCTGAGTGTGTGATTATTAGGTTTTCTGCTTTTACCTCTTAATAGGATGACTCTTCCCAGACAAGGGTCTTGACCCAAAACGTTGACTGTCCATTTCAAAAATCCACCACAGATGCTGCCTGACCTGCCAAGTTCCTCCAGCGTTTTGTGTGTGTTCCTTGAATTTCCAGCATCTGCAGATTTTCTCATCTCTAGTTGTTTTTTTTTGTGTGTAGGTCCAGATTCCAGCATCCACAGTCTCTTGAATCTCTATCCTTTCTTTATCTGTTTATTCTATTCTTGTGGGATAGTTCACAGCAGCTTTAAAACAATTTCAGCTCCATCCTCCTGTTGATACTAGCCAGCTCTTCAGACATCAAATAGTGATATCAAACAAATGTGCAGCACTCCACCAACATTGCGAGACCACCACAAGAATCTAGAGCCCGTGAGTGCATTTCTTTCTTTTCCCCCATCCCACTTCTCTTCCCATTTAACTCACTGACTTCCTTTCCCAAAAGGCACCTGAGCCTCAGCTGCAATCCCATCCCGGCTGACCTCCTTTTATTTTTAAAAGGCATACTTTCACAGGTACTCCTTTTTGAATGACACTTTGCTATCAGCAAAGACATCTCCCAACAGCTATGGCAGAGTACTGAGCATCTGATGACAGAGGACCCAATTGGACAACCTAAACCAAGTGGGTACAGTAGGATCTTGTCAGGCTGAAGCTGGGCTGTAGCACCAAGGTCCATGGTGCTACATTGACATGGGACTGTAATTATTTCATGTTGTCATAGGATGGCACCCGTTAGTCTTGCGAGACCATGGATCTGCGCCTGGAATGTCTTGCTTCAGCCTCTCCAGGGCGCAGGCCTGGGAAAGGTTGTATGGAAGACCGGCAGTTGCCCCAGCAGCAAGTCTCCCCTCTCCACACCACCGATGTTATCCAAGGGAAGGGCAAGGGCTGATACAGCTTGGCACCAGTGTCGTCGCAGGAGTTGCCAGAGTGAGGTTGAAGGCAATGTTGGACTGCCTCAGAGACTCCAGCTTTGGATTTGTCCTCAGGGTTTACTCCTGAAGCCTTTCTCATGAGTGGGTATGGCCGCAAGGCAGCGGAGATTTGAAATCAGAGTTTTCCCTCTCTTAGATGGACTGCCTTCCCAGGCTGATGAGCATCTACCTGAAGCACTGGTTTTAAGGCACCAGGACCCGCTTTTGCCCCTTCTCCTGTCAGTAGAAACAGTTCCACTGGATTTAGACGCTAAACCACATGAGAAGGCCAGGAGTTGGACTTTGTTTTCAGAGGCTATTTGAGGCGCACGCCATGAGGAGCACTTTTAAGTAGTGGGAGCTTGTCCCCACTACCACTCCTTGACTTGACAACCTTGTCATAAGATCATCATTAACTTATTGGCCATGTTATGTATTTATCATCTTGGATATTAAGAACAAGTAAAGAAGAGCATGACTTTTGGTGAGTTTTTCGCCTTCACGTGTAAGACTTGAGTATTTGATTTCCGGTATTGATGAACAGTCAGTTGTGGGATTTAAAGAAATTTTATCTGTAAGAGATGCAACTACCCAACTTGGATAGCAGAATATCATTTGCTTGGACCACTGTGCTTCACTGAAGTTTCTGGACTGTCTGTTCACAAACACAAACGTTGTTAGATATTGTTGTTAAAGTAATGATGAGGCTGAGTCGTCACTGGTGGCATGTGGTAATACAGATTAAACTGAATGCATATGAGTTGTTCGTTTGCTTGAGATAAGCAACATTCTATATCAGTGTGGTGTACCTTTGCACTTAGGGCACAGGAGCTGAGTAGAGCATTTAGCGCTTTGAAGCTGTTCTGTTCATCTGCACCAATTTTCCTTAATGCCTTGCGTTGAGGAAAAACCCCTCTTGTGTTAAAACTTGTTCTCTTCCGCGTGGAGAATAATTAACAAAGAATTTTCTGTTTCAGGGTTTGCTTAGTGCTTCGGTGAGCTGTGAAGAGCCCAGTAGCGCAGTTGCTGGCATTCTAGATGACAGCAAAGCACATTGTCCTCTGCTCATGCTATCTGCAATGGTAATGACTACTCTGTATGTTTTGACATTTGTAGCCAAACATTATAACACATTGTGTTTGCCTCCGCCATGACCTTTATTTGTCATCTTCCATGAGTTCATCTCTTTCCAATGGAGAATAGACATTCAAGATCTTGGGCTACTTTATCTAATCAATAACTTAATTGTCATGAGCAATCATCCAGTTAACCACTGCACTACGTATTACTGAATAATCAGCATGAAATTGGTTGATGTGATTATAAACTTGCATAGTCTAGATAGTTGTTTTATAATATTTTCAGATTGGGATGTCTAGATTGGGTTACTTGCTAAGCTTCTTTAGGAGCTTGGTATCCTCATTATGTAGTCAGTAGAGAGTTGCTGTAAAATCAGTTCTTAGATGACCTGCAGGAAACTACATGGGGCATTTTCTTTAAAATGGTGCAGTGTGGTGTTGGGAGCCCGCAGAATGTTAACAGGCCTTCTAAATGCAGGCACCTATGAGCTACAAGAGATGAAATGGGTGAATATTGAGTAACATTTCAATATAGTGGTCATACACTCTAACCCTAACGTTAAACACAGCCTGTGTAACTGCTGTTGGCCTTCGATAAAGTTCACGGCAGCTGCCCGTGGTTTGTGCTGATGTGTTTCCTTTATTCAAATAAATATTTGAATATCAGGTCCCTTAGCCTTTGAAAATGAATTCTCCTTTATCTAACTTGGTTGATAATTATAGTCGCATTTGTAGAAAGTTCAATATGAAATGAAAGTTCAGTCCATTTCCTTCTTTCAACAATTGAGTCTGTGCTTGATGTATGAAACCAAGGTCAGCTCCAAACTGAAAAATCCCAATATTGGTGACATTGAGAGAAAATAAAGCTACCACTTTAGAAGTATCTTTTTACTTCATATGATGAGAATTTTCAAAAATCTATAGCATATTAGTAGTTAATTTTCCATATTTAATGGTGGGAGGAGGATATTAAAATAAAAAAGCAATTTTTATTGTGCTCCAGAAATTTGTGACGATCTTAACACCACCCTTTCTCTAAACAGCAGAGATATACATGGAAAGATTGTGTCAAGAAGGGTTAACCATTATAGTATCCCATTTCTGCTTTCAAATGTGTTAAGATTATTTCTGAATATTTTAAAGATATCTTATGGTCTATATAAGAAATAGACCTTTTCTTATGGTCTAGGTAAGAAAAGTACTTTAGATATTTAGATGCAACTATAGTTGCTGAGTCTTATTTGATGTATTTACAACATTATTAATGTAGAAATTTCTTCAAGTTTAGAAATCAGAGCTCCTATGTCCCATAGCTTAATATCTGCTGTGGGCTTTGCATTCATTTGGCTCAATTGTGACTTAGCTTCTAATTATATTTGACATCTCAGAACATGTAGCCCTATACTGGACACTAAGCCTAAGCTTGTTACTAATGACATTCTTTTGCTTCCTGACCATTAAGTACTGGTGGGTGAAATTGGAGCCTGTTCTTTCCACACAATGGAAGAGGATCAGTGATTCCTCGCTTCCTGGAGAACTGCAGAGGATGGTTGACAGCCAGTGTTGGGCAAACAGGTAATGCAGGAAAAAGGTGAATGAAATAAATAATGGCATAAAGAAAGCTGTTGGGTTTGAACAACTGAAGGTTCTCCTTGAAGCTCTGGAATAGTATGAACACTCTTGTCAGCAAATGAGTGAAAAATATTAAACAATTGTTCAGTTTTTCTTATTTTTTTTTTAACAGTTATGTTGAGGATCTGGGCGCAACTGGAAATGCCAGCAGTAATTGCCATTCCTAATTGTCCTTGAGGTAGCAATGAGCCACTGCTTTGAATTGCTGTGGTCTTTCTGGTGAAGATGCTCTGTTGTTGGCTTGGGACTAACTTCACCAAGTGCTGTTTGTTCAGTTTTACATAGTCTCCCGTGACAATTTTTGAGGAAAGAGTTTACAAGTTTCATTCATATTTGTTCTATTTTCCACCCTAAATTATAAGGCATTCACGTAGTTTTGATAATTAGTCAGTAGAAATTAATATACCACTGTGAAGTGGGGAAAATAATATTTTTTTCAAATTTAAAGTTAGTTGCTGCATCATTACCTGCAACATTCCATGGAGGTGCATGGTCTTAAATCAAGCAAAAAAAAAAGCTGTGGCTTATGACCTTGGTTTCTGGCTCTGGCGATACAGTATTTTTTACAACAGAATTCTAGTATTTTTTTAAATGCATACAAAGAGAAAATGGCCATTTTAAAGTTAGCATTATGGAATTATTAAATTCTTCTTTGATGTGGCTTTCAAGAGGAGGCAAAAGTCCTGGTATGTCAGACTTGTATCTAAGCATCTCCCTAGAGACTGGGTTCAAACCCATTCCTTAATGATATTTGAGAAGAATTAAGAAGTCTTCCTTGCCTGGTGATCTCAAGTGTGCAAAAGAAATAAAAGTAGATCATACCAAGACTTGTTGACTAAACCTAAATCAAAATGGTACCCAATTTATTGATTTCTCTGAATTTCCACTGCATTTATTAGACAATCTGCACAAGCCAGTGCAGTCATGGGTCTGATCCCTGGTTAATTTTAAATTTTGCACTGAGCAGTTGTTGAGTGTTGAAATTGGTGTCCTGGAGAAGATGCATGGGATTTAATGAGACAGGCCTCCTGCTTGAAGTGTAAATTTTGAACTTGGTTACAAAAATGGACTGCAGGTTAGTAAAGGAAAGCAAATGTACATCATGAAATCAGAACTCAGTGGAGAGCATGCAGCTATGGGAGACAAGCAGAGAATTATCTAGGCAAAGGCATAATTTTAATAATTCCAATAGTGAAAGTGGAATTATAATTAAGGTTGTCTACTACGATTGGTTTTGGCTGATTTATCCATCATTGATTTTGAATTGCTTTGCATGTAGACTTTCTATCTTGTGATTCTTCAGTTAATAAGGTTTACTATTTTAGCTCTTAAAATTGATAAGTATCTGAATAGAACCTTGATACAGCAGAAACTAGTTGAGCAAACCTTGCAGGTTACATTTACTGTCAGACAGGTAAAATGATTAATGAAAGGAAATTGATAAGTTTAATTTCTATTTAAAATTGTTGCAGGTTACTTTTGGGGAAATTGGAAGATCCTCCAGCCTGTCTTCCCTGGGTGCTGGGTGCTTTTTTATACTTCACCCTGTGGAGGGAAAATGGCCTGAAGATGTTGCAGACAGCAACAAGAGAGATCTGTGCTGAAAATGAAGTGGTAATCTTTTATTTTATTTTCAATTTGATGATTTATGCCTCTTTTGAAAAAGACATCAAAAAGGTTAATGAATAAAAGAACAAATCTTATAAAAACAATGAACAAAAGCTATACCACAATATTTGCTTATTAATCTGGTTTAATTTGCTTCCATTTTGGTTTACTGGTTACATTATCAGAGATTATCCGTAATATTGAACCCTAGCTACATTTAAGGCAAATTTAGGGCATAGATTTTTATAAGATTGTATTCTGAATACTCTGATATGGTTTCAACTCAGTCCAGATGTTTCTGCCCACACCCTCAATGTCACCAAATTTCTCATTCCTGTGATGGTGTTCTTGAAACAGAATACTAATCTGAAAGCCTTCCCTGTTGTTACGTTTCCTCCTGCTTGACATTTTCTGCCTAGACCACCAAGTGCTTTAGACTTCTTTTGAAATGACTTCCTGTGTGAGAAGATGCATATTGTCATTATCAAGTAATCTGTTCATTGTTTACTTTCACATTTTTCATTAATTTGTAGTGTCATTGTGTTATAGAAAAGTACAGCACAGAAACCGGCCCTTTGATCTATGTAGTCCATGCCAGACTATTTAAACTGCCTATTCCCATCAACCTGCACCGGGACCAAAGCCCTCTATACCCCTACTGTCCATGTACATATCCAAACTACTCTTGAAAGTAGAAGTTGAGCTCGCATGCACCACCTGTGCGTGCAGCTCATTCCATACTCTCACGACCCTGAGTGCAGAAGTTTCTTCTCGTGTATCTCTTAAATTTTTCATCTTTCACCCTGATTGAGAAGTTGCAGAACCTGGGCCTCTGTATCTCCCTCCGCGGTTGGATCCTCGACTTCCTAATCGGAAGACTACGATCTGTATGGATTGTTGATAATATATCCTCCTTGCTGACGATCAATGCTGGTGCACCTCAGTGGTGTGTGCTTAGCCCACTGCTCTATTCTCTATATGCACATGACTGTGTGGCCAGGCATGGCTCAAATACCAGCTATAAATTTGCTGACAATACAACCATTATTGGTAGAATCTTAGTTGGTGACGAGAGGGCATACAGGAGCGAGATATGCCAACTAGTGGAGTGGTGCTGCAGCAACGACCTGGCACTCAGCGTCAGTAAGACAAAAGAGCTGACTGTGGATTTCAGGAAAGGTAAGATGAAGGAGCACATACCAATCAGAAGTGGAGAGAGTGAGCAGCTTCAAGTTCCCAGGTGTCAAGATCTCTGAGGATCTAACCTGGTCCCAACATAGCGATTTAGTTATAAAGAAGGCAAGGTTGTGGCTGTACTTTATTAGGAGTTTGAAGAGATTTGGCATGTCAAAAAATACACTCAAAAACTTCTATAGTTGTACTGTGGAGAGCATTCTGACAGGTTGCATCACTGTCTGGGTTGGAGGGGCTACTGCACAGGACCAAAAGAAGCTGCAGAAGGCTGTAAATCTAGTCAGGCCATGTTGGGTACTAGCCTACAAAGTACCCCGAACATCTTTAGGGAACGGTGTCTCAGAAAGGCAGCGTCCTTTATTAAGGACCTCCAGCACCTAGGGCATGCCCTTTTCTCACTATTACCATCAGGTAGGAGGTACAGAAGCCTGAAGGCACACACCCAGCCATTCAGAAACAGTTTCTTCCTCTCTGCCATCCGATTCCTAAATGGATATTGAAGCTTTGGACACTACCTCACTTTTTAAATATACAGTAATTCAGTTTTTGCATGTTTTTAAAAATTATTCAATATATGTAATTTATTTATTATTATTTTTAAATTTCATTTATTATTATTTTTTTCTCTGCTAGATTATGTATTGCATTGAACTGCTGCTGCTAAGTTAACAAATTTCTTGTCACATGCCGGTTATAATAAACCTGATTCTGATTGCATATATTCTATCTATACCCCTCATAACCTTGTATACCTCATTCAAATCTCCTCTCAATCTTCTACATTTCAAGGAAAAAGTCCTAACCTTTTCAATCTTCTGCTATAACTTGGGTCTTCCAGACCCAGCAACATTCTTGTAAATTTTCTCTGTACTCTTTCAACCTTATTTACATCTTTCCTATAGGTAGGTGACCAAATCTGCACACAATGCTCCAAATTAGGCCTCACCAAGGTTTTATATAACACCCCATCTCCAGTACTTAATACTTGGATTTATGAAGGCTAATGTGCTAATGACCTGTGACACCACTTTCAATGAATTATGGACCTGTATTCCCAGATCCCTTTGTTTACTGCACTCCTCAGTGCCCTACCATTCACTATGTAAGGCCTACCCTGGTTGGCCCTACTGAAGTTCAAGTCCTCACACTTGCCTGCATTGAATTCTGTCTGCCATTTTCTGCCCATTTTTCCAGCTGGTCCAAATCCCACTGCAAGCTGTGATAGTCTTCCTTGTTGTCTACTGCATCCCCAATCTTGGTGACATCCACAGATTTGCTGATCCAGTTAACCACATTATTATTCAGATCAACAATATAGATGACACTGATCCCTGTGGCACTCCACTAGCTGCAGGCCTCCAGTCAGAGAGGCACCTATCTACTACCACTCTCTGGTTTCTCCCACAAAACCAATATCTATTCCAATTTACTATCTCAACTTGAATGTCGAGCAAACTGAACCTTCTTTAACAACCTCCGATGTGGGACTTTGTCAAATGCCTTGCTGAAGTTCATGTAGACAATATTCACTACCTTGCTTTCATCAACTTTCCTGGTAACTTCCTTGAAAAACTCTGTAATCGGTTAGACACAACCTACCATGCAAAAAGCTATGTTGATTATCCCTAATCAGTCCACGTCTATCCAAATTCTCATATATTCTATCCTTTATGATGCCTTCCAGTAACTTTCCTATTATTGAAGTCAGGCTCACCAGCCCATAATTTCCTGGTTTATTTTAGAACCTTTCTTAAACAGCAGAAAAACATTATCCATTCTCTAATCATCTGGTACCTCACTTGTCACTAAGAATGAGTTAAATATCTCTGATATGGCCCTGGCAATTTCTATACTTGCCTCCCACAGGATATGAGGGAATGGATTGTCAGGCTCTGGGGATTTATCCACCCTAATTTGCCTTAAAACAGCAAACACCTCCTCCTGTATAATCTGTATAGGGTCCATGAAGTTGATGCTTTGCCTCATTGCTATAGACTGCCTGTCTGCTGAGTAAATACAGATGCAAGAACTCATTTAGGATCTCCCCCCTCCCCAATCTCTTTTGGCTCCACGCGTAATTACCAACCTGATCTTCCAGAGGAACAAGTTTGTCCTTGGCAATCCTTTTGCTCCTAACGTATCTGTAGAATCCCTTGGGATTTTCCTTTACTTTGTCTGCTAGGGCAACTTCATGCCTTCTATTTGCCTTCCTGATTTTTTTCTTAAGTGTTCATTTGGAATACTGATTCAAAGGGGTGGTGTTCATTCGAGCTCCCAGTCTCCTATTAATATTTCTGGGAGATGTGAAAATGCATGGAAATCTACTGCCCCTTAGTGGTTCTTGAAAGCTCAGTGCAATTTATACCTCGTGCTGAACATCTCAGAATTAGAGCCAGGTTTATTATCACTAACATGCATCACAAACTTTGTGGTTTTGTGGCAGCAGTACAATCCAAGGCATAAAATAAGATCACTATTACTATAAGATTACTATAGTTACTGCCACAGTATTCAGAATGACTAAGATGCAATTGAAGACTAACTAATTAAGGAGGTGTGATGTTCACTGTTCACTAAGATGCTCAAGGAAGGAAACTTGCTATTCTTCCTGGTTCTGGATGATGTGTGGTTGATAGTTAAATGCACTTTAAAATGACCTAGCAAGTAACTCAGTTATACTATTACTGCTCCATTTAAACAGGCTAGTAAAACCAGATGACTGACCTTCTGGTATCAATCCGGGGACTGGCTCTCAGAGTCCTGAACGTTGACATACAGCTCTTATTTAGTTTCATGGCAATCTCCTCCTAATTAGCACCTACCATTTTCTGTCAGTTAATGAATCAATACTCCGTCGTGTTGAATATCGCTTGTAGGTCCTCTGTAAATGAAGTCTTGATTTGTAGCAGCACCTAGATAACATTTAAGCATGGACTTGTGGCACCTCCAAGAAAGGTTTAACTACTTATTCTTGACATTTAGTATAGCGTTATGATTGCTGAACCCCCCCAACCCACACTACAAATATCCTTCATTGGCCACAGGGAGGGTGGACACCTGAAACTCAACGACCAGCCATATAAAACTATGGCCGTAAAGGCAATCAGTGTCTTTCCCCAGTCTACCAAGTACATGTTCAGAGCATGATGGAATACTGTCCTGGTTCAGTGCAGTGCCAACAATTCTCGAGGCTCGACACAATTGTGCAATGTCAATCAGCCCAATCATTCACTCCCGTCAGCACTGCCGCAGTGGCTGCAGCATGTACCACCTCCAACACGCGGTGCAGTTACTCACCAAGGCCAATTTGTTAACCCCTCCCAAACACACAACTCCTAAAAAGAACAATGACACTACATTTGTAATACAGCAACTTGCTGATTGCCCTGCAAGCTGCAGACCTGGGCAGCTGATAGGAGAGGCACAGCTCCTGCAATCCAGGCTCAACCCTGACCCCTGGTGGTGTCTGAATGGAATTTGCAAATTCTCTCTGTCTGCCAGCGTGTCCTCCTGCTTCATCACCTCCCAAAGACTTGTGATGGATTGGTTGTGCTGTCAGACCACAGGTGAGTGGTAGCTCTGGGGAGTTGGTGCAAGTGTGGGGAGAATAAAACTGAGATTAGTGTATGATTTTGTGTGAACTGTGTTTTGATGTTGTCTGACTCCAGCGCCATCCTGAGTTGATGATGTATTACTGGTCCTGGAACTCCCTACCCCAACACTCCTGAAGAACTTTCAAAGCAGGATCTCATTGCCATCTTTTCACAGACAACCAAATCTTCCTTCCATCTTGTGCCACCCTTGTGCTCAACAGGAAAAATTTAAATTACTGAATTTCAATATGAAGAGAACCTGAAACTGTTATACAAAACTGTGTTGTGTTAAGCAGATATTTCACTTTGTTTCAGTTCCAGATTTCTGTCCTATATCTCATTCTGATGGATTTGGTCTCTTCGCTACTGCAACCAAAGGTAAATGTGTTGTATAGGCTATACAAGTTAGGTTCAGTGTTAAAGGTGAAAATGTCTTGCAAACATCAAAAAGCAAAAAAAAAACATGCAGCTGTTGTAAATTTGAAATATGAGTGCTGGAACTACTCAGCAGATCAGCTAGAATTAGTTAAAGTTGCAGGTCAATGACCTTTTCATCAAAACTGAAAGTTGATGTATTTGACAGTATATTACTGAGGAAATATGCACTGTAGTGTGTTTGTATTTAAATTTACAGCCTGATCATCATCTATGCAATTAAGAGTACAGTATGTTTGGAATTTCATGTCCATACATGAAATTCATTGCTAGCATTGGCCCGTGTTTGTCCAGCGTACACATTGATGGGCCTGAAGCAAAATAAACCCAGACTGGCTAAAGGCAGCTGATGCCATTTGCAATTATTCAGCTGAGGATGCCTCAGAACTTGTGTGCATTTGGAGTTTTACAAACTTGAAATATTTCAATCTTTTTAATCATTAACAATAAGGAATACTTAAGTGTATTTTCATGTACATTCCATTTAAACAGGTTATAATTTCTTCTGAACCCCTTTGGTACTGAATCTTTAACATTACTAAGTGTCTGACAATTTCATTACTTTTAATTTTAAAAGGAAACCTCTGATATAACTGGTACATTAAAAGCATGCACTGATGTGATCATGGTTCTGGAAGAGCAGAACAAATCCTGGCTTAATATATTTTCGATGACAAACAAGGGTAAGTTATTTCATTTTGATTTGGTGTATTTTAACCATTGTAATTTGTAAGGCTGTGACTTTACCTCACTGCAGATCACCTCAACAGAACAGAGGTGGGATTTATCACAACTAAGAGAATATAATTACATAAAATGAGGCATTAAGAGAAATGTAAGCAGCTTAAATAGACACAAAATAAGAAAAAGGACGATAGTTCATGTCATTGCTTTATCCATCCTATCAATTAATCATTTGTTCTGTGGCTCTCCTTCTGTCACCAAATCCTGTGTCACCTACAAACGATATACCTCCTAGATTCATATTTACACTACACGCTGCATCCGCAAGGCAAACAGCATTATGAAGGACCCCACGCTCCCCTCATACAAACTCTTCTCCCTCCTGCCAGCTCGGAAAAGGCACCAGAGCATTCAGGCTTTCAGGACCAGACAATGTAACAGTTTCTTCCCGCTATCAGACTCCTCAATACCCAGAGACTGGACTGACACCAACTTACTGCCCTCTACTGTGCCTATTGTCTTGTCTATTATTTATTGTAATGCCTGCATTGTTTTGTGCACTTTATGCAGTCCTAGATAAATCTGTAGTCTAGTGCATTTTTTCTTCTGTGTCGGTTTTGTAGTGTTTCATGTAGCACCATGGGGCTGAAAAATGTTGTCTCGTTTTACTGTGTACTGTCCAAGCAGTTATGGTCGAAATGACAATAAAAAGTGACTTGACTTGATATATAGATCATTAAGGACCCTGGTATCAATCCCAGGCATTCAGTCACAGAAACCTGCCTGGTATTAATAAATCAAGTTTGATCCCAATCTTCTAACATGTCTTCGATCCCATGGGATCTGATATATTTTGGTAGATCAATTTAATTAAAACATTTGACACCCTCCCTTGTTCATTTAAATAAGTCCACGTCTTCAGCTGTACATTTGGTTGGTTACCTCTTCAAAAAAAAATCATTCAAGTTGGTCAGGCAGGATCTCCCTTTAACATAGCTGTGCTGACTATCTTTGACTAATTCCTGTTTTTTCCAAGTGTAGATAAATCCTGTCCCTGAGAATTTTAACATCACTACTACTGATATTAGACTAGCGGATCTATAATTACCTGGCTTATTTCTTCTGCACCTCGAGGATGGCACATTTTCTGTCCTCCATTCAAGAACTTAAAAACCTATCAGGGCCCCAGCTAACTTGTCTCTTGCTTCTCTTGGTAATCTAGGATGTTTCTTATCATGTCCTAAAAATTGCCACATTAAGCATTATAGGCCATTGAAAACATTTTCATTTTTAATAATGCAATCTAGAATTTCACCTTCTTCAACTATGATGCCCTTTCTCTTAAGATGAAAAGACACAGAGTAAAGACACTGAGTCTGTTCCACCAATCCATTATGGTTGACTTATTATCCCTCTCAACTGCATTTCCTGCCTTCTCGCCATAACTGTTGACACCCTGACTAATCAAGAATGAAATCTGTTGACCTCCACTTTAAATATATCAAATAACTTGGTTACACAACTGTGTGTGGCAATGAATTCCAAAGATTCACTGCCCTCTGGCTAAAGAAATTCCTCATCATGTCAGTTCTAAATGGAAGACCCTTAATTTTGAGGCTGTGCCACCTGGTCCTGGTCTCCCGCACCATCGGAAGCATCTTCTCCACATATACTCTATCACGGCCTTTCAATATTTGATAGGTTTCAATGAGATCCATTGAACGAGTGCTTCTCATCTGTGTTTACTAAGACTTCATTTATATCCTCCAGTACCTAGCACAAATTGTTCATTTGGTGCCTACTGTTTCCTTAGTTACCCTCTCTTGTCTTTTAATATAATTAGCAAATGCTGTGAGATTTTCCTGCATCTTATTAGTGGTATTTCATGTCCCCTTTTCTCTCCATGTAGTAGCTCTCTATAATTTCCATGCCCCTGCCCCATTTTCATGTATCTAGGGAATTATAGGGCAGTCCTTTAACATCAGTGGTTAGCAGAAAGTATTGGGTCCCATGAGGGCTAACCACAGATTTGGATGAGAGATAAAACAGGATAAGTTATGAGTGGATATGAATGCTAGGAGTGGCTTTCTCTGTGCTGTAGATGTGGTGCATGTGGAACAAGAGCACCAGCATCTCAGTCTCACCATCCTACAGTAGTCATCTTGACTGGGTCAATGTGTTAAATTTATGCTTGTATGGGATCCACCTGCGTGACTCATCTTAGATTGTATTATGCTGCCTGAAATGATGGAAAGCCATTTGAAAAATACTGTATTTTAATTACTGATTAAAATGTGTTCCTTAACTTGTAAGTGGACAAGTTGTATGATGGACATCTTTCTACCAATACCCATACCAGAAACCTGTTGAGGCATCTAAGTTCTGGGAGACATTTAGCTGAATAAATGGTTCTAAACATCATCTCCCACTCCTTAAGAAACTGGCAAATACATTACCAAAGCTTTGTACTCTGGCATTATATTCCATTCCACTGATGAGTTTTGTAAATATCCATTTCTACCTTCCAGCAATATACTGAAGTAGATGAAATAGGTTGTAACCCACCATGTGTACAAGCATGGAAAAGTGTTTCTTCTTGAGATGAATTCAGTTTTGGTATTCTGTCACGTGAATATATTATAAAGTTCAACTGGCAGTTGTGTTTAGAATGTGCTTATCAACTGGATGGACAATTTATTGATTTTCCATTAACAATAAATCTTACTGATCATTGATTAATTAATGTACTTGGCCACAAAAGCCATCTGAATATAGCTTGTACCTATCTTCCTGCAACAGGTCACAATCCTCATCAGTTCTTATACAACGTGATGTCAGATATGGAAATAAAGCTTCTTCCTGTTGCCTTCTATAGGTATGATAACTTTAACATGAACTATCAAAGAGAAGGGCTTCATTTTTTGTTAAAGAAATCCATGCTTAATCTCCAATGACTTGATTTAAAATTTAAAGCTTCAAGACTTGGGAAATAAATTACATGTTTATAAACAATACAAATCTGCAGCTGCTTTACAGATATGCCTTTATACACAACAATTTTTCTACTTTGCATGCAAAATATTTTTTGAATGAAGCATCAAATTAGAATCTTCTGGCTTGTAATAACTGTTTTCTTGACTCTCCCTCTGTTGACCTTATCTTGCATCAGGAAGTAGAGTTGTTGTAATGTCTGGTGCTTTAAATGTTTCTCAATTTTTCCAATAGTTTTATTCCTACTCTGGATCCAAAGCTTCTTTCTTCTGTCATCAAGCACCCAGATTTTCTTTTTGTGGCCATCACTCTGTACTCAGCAATCATCAACCTCTTCCTCGATGGAGAAGAAGTAATCTCCGCCTCGGATCAGCGTGTCTTACCGGTAACTTCCTTGATAATTAACAGAAATAGGAAATGTCTTTTTCCCAAATAGCTATTTTCCAGTTTGAGCCCAGAGTTTATAGTTCAATCTCTCTCTTGCTGAAGTTAGGAAAAATCTGGTTCTTTAACACAGTTCATTACTATCAATATTTTTTCAAAATCATTGTACAGTGGCATGCAAAAGTTTGGGCACCCCGGTCAAAATTTCTGTTACTGTAAATAGCTAAGTGAATAAAAGATGACACATTTCTTTAACATTTTAAGCAAGATTACTTTTTTATTTCTATCTTTTACAGTTTTAAAATAACAAAAAAGGAAAAGGGCCCGAAACAAAAGTTTGGACACCCTGCATGGGCAGTACTTAGTAACACCCCCTTTGGCAAGTATCACAGCTTGTAAATGCTTTCTGTAGCCAGCTAAGAGTCTTTCAATTCTTGTTTAGAGGATTTTCGCCCATTCTTCCTTGCAAAAGGCATCTAGTTCTGTGAGATTACTGGGCCGTCTTGTATGCACTGCTCTTTTGAGGTCTATCCACAGATTTTCGATGATGTTTAGGTCGGGTGGCTGTGAGGGCCATGGCAAAACCTTCGGCTTGCACCTCTTCAGGTAGTCCATTGTGGATTCTGAGGTGTGTTTAGGTGTGTGTAGAAGCCAACTTCTTTTCATCTTCAGCTTTTTTTTTTACAGATGGTGTGATGTTTGCTTCCAGAATTTGCTGGTATAGTCAGCCCTCCTTATCCGCGGGTTCCACATGCATGGATTCAACCAACCGCAGACTGGGAAAACTCCGGCACTTGTTGTTTGAGCATGTACAGGCTTTTTTCTTGTCATTATTCCCTAAGCAATACAGTATAACAACTATTTACATAGCATTTACATTGTAATGGGTATTAAAAGTAATCTAGAGATGATTTTAAAGTACAAGTAGTCCCCGGGTTATGAACAAGTTCC
Organism: Hypanus sabinus; assembly: GCF_030144855.1. Taxonomy (NCBI): domain Eukaryota; kingdom Metazoa; phylum Chordata; class Chondrichthyes; order Myliobatiformes; family Dasyatidae; genus Hypanus; species Hypanus sabinus. The sequence goes on from NC_082722.1 coordinate 50,689,401, forward strand.
GTTCCTGAGTCCGTCTTTAAGTCGGATTTGTACGCAAGTCAGAACAGGTACATCCGGTATTATTTAGCATCAGTTAGTCAAATGTCAGTTTATATTTTACCTTTCTATACATATAAAACACTTAAGAAATGTATGTATTTCAATAATTAAATCACTGCGTTGCTTAGTAATAATTGTAGCTTTCATCAGGACAGGGCCTTTCACATGCTGCGTTAAAATTGTTCTGATCGTTGACCAACTGTAGCCTAACGCTTTTCCAATGACCGATGGCGTTTCACCTCTTTCTGATCGCTTTATTACTTCCACTTTATTTTCAATTGTGATCGTCATTTTCAAGAACATAAACACTGCAGATTCAGAGCTGTACTGCCGGGTCCTAATGTTCACCGCACTGAAACAGGCTAGATAAGGTCTGAGGTTCCGCTGGGTCCTAAAGACAACTGCACTGAGACAGGTTAAATAAGGGACTTGAGCATCTGCGTTTTTTGGTACCCGCGCGGGGGGGGGGGGGGGGGGGGTGTTCCGGAACCAATCCCTTGCAGATAAGGAGGGCCGACTGTATTTATTTGAATTCATTCTCGTGTCTACCAGTAAAATGGTCCCCATGCCACTGGCTGCAACACAAACCCAAAGCATGATTGATCCACTCCCATGCTTAACAGTTGGAGAGGTGTTCTTTTCATGGAATTCTGCATCCCTTTTTTCTCCAAACGTACCTTTGCTCTTTGTGGCCAAGAAGTTCTAACTTCCATCAGTCTGCAGGACTTGTTTTCAAAATACATCAGGCTTGTTTAGATGTTCTTTTGCAAACTTCAGACGCTGAATTTTGTGGTGAGGACGCAGGAAAGTTTTCTTCTGATGACTCTTCCAAGAAAGTCATATTTGTGCAGGTGTCACTGCACAGTAGAACAGTGCACCGCCACTCCAGAGTCGGCTAATTCTTCCTGAAGGTCTTTCGCCGTCAGAAGGGGTTTTGATCTGCCTTTCTAGCAATCCTACGAGCAGTTCTCTTGGGAAGTTTTCTTGGTCTTTCAGACCTCAACTTGACCTCCACCGTTCCTGTTAACTGCCACTTCTTAATGACATTACAAACTGAGGAAACGGCTACTTGAAAATGCTTTTCTATCTTATAGACATCTCCTGCTTTGTGGGCATCATTTATTTTAATTTTCAGAGCGCTAGGCAGCTGCTTAGAGGTGCCCATGGCTGCTGATTGTTGGGACAAGGTTTGAGGAGTCAGGGTATTTATAAAGCTTTGAAATTTGCATCACCTGGCCTTTCCTAACAGTGATTGTGAACAAGCCATAGCCCTAACAAGCTAATTAAGTTCTGAGACCTTGGGAAAAGTTATCTGAGAGCTCAAATCTCTTGGGGTGCCCAAACTTTAGCATAGTGCTCCTTTCCTTTTTTTTCCCCACTCTAAAATTGTACAAAACAAAATTAATACACTAAACTTGCTTAAAATGTTGAAAAGAATGTTTCATCTTTATGACTTTTGGAGATTAGTTCATCTTCTACTTGCTTAACTATTCACAGTAAAATAAATTTTGACCAGGGGTGCCCAAACTTTTGCATGCCACTGTATTTGATTTGCTGTTTACCTTTGTTATAATAATACTGGGTGACATTATTTTTATTACTTGTTTCATTTGAAACCAGCACTAGCTAATGATGTCTGCAGCAATTTGCCCATTATTACTTTAATTCAGTAGCAGCAGATTTAAGTCATGAATATTCTATCATTTGTTTCAATTAAAATACACACTGTGCTTGGTAAGTCTCAACTTATTTTGAATGGCTTTAGAACACAGACCAGTTCCAGCTTTGGTTACTTTGTTGCATTTTAACTTTTTTTTGGTGTTTATTGTTTAACCTCTGCCAGCCTTAATCTTAAACCCATTTTAAGAACAATGTCCAGTTTTTGCATTATTCTCCAAATTAGTTTGCCAGTTTGTTCTGGGGTACCACTTGCAACCACCCAGAAGACCTTCATTATCTGCTCTGCCTCTGTTCAATCAAGTTTCTAACTCTGAACGTAGTAGAGTTGTATTATTGATTAAAGGAATTATATTATTTCAGATGGTAACCAAGTGCTGCTATTCAGAGAGGAAAACATGAGAAAATCAACCTGAGTAAACTATAGGGTTTTGGGTTTTAATCAATAATTAACAAGCTTTGTTTGCTTTTCCAGTCAGATCCTTTGGAATTGTTAACAATCGGGCGTCAGTTCCTCCTTCGAATAATTCCAAGATGTTCCAGTCAAATTCTTTCACAGCGCAATAAAGTAAGACTTTCTAACAATTCATTATGATGACTTTGTAGCATAGGGATCAATGAATACTTTCGTAATTTATAAAACAATTGTATTTTAAGAAAAATAAAGTAAAATACAGTGAGTGAAAAGGGTGCATTGGTATTACTTCTAATCAATAAGGATCACCCAATTCTGAGAGTAGGATTTGACAATAGATAAAAGGCAGCAATGACATTTCCACAGGCCCTAATAGGGAAAAAAAACCTCTCCCATTTTCTCTCTAATGTTCAAAGATTAATGTTAGAATTATAAACAGTTCATATGCAAGTTCTCACCTTACATTCAACTAAGTTTATTAAGAGGCCTGCAGGAAATGATTCAATGACAAGCCATCTTAAACTAGCTAAATGTTTGTCTCAGATTCCAGACCAGTTGTTTGTGTTCTTGATTTGCTCATACAAAATTGCAGAACGAAAAAAATGCTGTTATAATGATGGGATATTACCATTGTAAACTCAAAATACTTGCAACCCTTCAGTATATGACTACCAGCTCATACAAGGAGATGAAATGTTCCTGTTTATATTTCCTTAATCCAAAGTCCTATAATGAAAACAACACTGGAAGCATTAATTAGATGAAGAAATATTGTGAGAAGAAAAACAATTAAGTGTTTGAGATCAAAGACTTCAGTACTTGTAGGATCTATTGATCTCCTGCCCTCTGCTTCAGAGTGCAAAGGTGGGCTACAGCACATTACCATGGTAAGCCTCCATTAGACCACAATTAAATCAGTCACTGGTTTAGCTCAGAAGATCCTCTGCCGCTGATCAGGAAGAGCAGTCAGATGGCCTTGAATCTGATAATTATTGCTGCTTATGCTATGAGGCTGTCACTATCCAACATTTTCAAAATGCTTTCTATAGATAAAAAATGTAAAAAAACAGGTTGCTATTACATTACCAACAAGGGTTAAAAGACTTTCACTCATTTTACATGCTAGTACTTCAAATGCATATGCATTTTACTAAATGTTCCATTTCTTTAGCTGCAGGTTGCTTGCAAGTTCATTGACCCCGAGCTGAAAGCTTCGCTTGACCACCAGCTGCAGCTTTGCTTTGGTGATGGAGTCTATTCTGAACCAATTCTTTTAGAATGATTGATTTACTTGGAGCAGAAAGTGAGTAAACTACAGAGAAGAGATATACTGTCAACATTGTGGCTTTCCAGTCAATAGTGAAACAATGAACAAAAGCAAATGGTCTCTGAAATAAGTTATGGACAATTTCATTTGCATTAATTACCAATATAGTGTATACTGAATAGTAAAATATCATCTGTTTGCCATCCTACACAACTTTTCAATTAATGAGGTATACAAAATTGTAGAATCTCCTGTAATAAATTTTATTAAAATAACTAACTTTGGCTTTACTTTGAACATATCAAAATAATATATGCAGCAACATTAACCATTTATTTAAGCACTTGACTGCTCTATTAAATACCGTCTTTTCCTTGAAAGTGTCTGAAAAATGCATTGAGACATATGAGGGTCCAACCATTCATACTTGTAAAGATAGTAATCAAACTAAACCAGATTTCACCAACTAGCCTACCATACAAGAAACCAAAAGTAAAATTATCTAGGCACTGATAATCTGAAACAAAAACAGGAACTGTTCAGCAGACCAGACAGCATCTATAGTGAGACAGAAAAAGAAGTTAATGATTCAGGTGCAAAATGTTTCCCTAGTTGTGTTGAAAGGCCAGTGACCTGAAACATTGCCAAGAATGATAGCTGACCTCCTGCGGTTATTTGATTGTATAGCAAATTTTTTGAAAGGTACTACTAATAAGAGATTCTTCCTTTATCTGAGGTAGAGTAATATACGATAAATTATCTTATGAAATTCATTTTTGTGCTTTGTTTGACTTCATATAGCTTGTTTCCCGATATTTTGAATTTGAAACATAGTGTATAAGTTATTTAATGTCACTCTCTTCTAGGTATTTCTTTCAAGTGGAAGCAGTGCAATCAACTGTTTTATACTGATGATTAGAATATTACATTGCTGGGCTGGATGGTACTTTTCACATAACTTCTATAGATCTTCCCGTACAAATATTGATTTTAAAGTTGCAGTAAAAGCAGTCACTTTCATGTATTGTACATAGTTGGCATCATAACAATTGGATGGACAGGCGGACACCAAAACAAATTATTCAATTATTTGATGAGATTAAAGATGTATGTTTCAGATATAAATTAAATATGATTTGTATCTTACAACTGTACTAATTGCTTATTTTTCAGTTCTGTAAAATGGTCATGGATTTGAGACTTCTGTAATTTTCTGTTTTATTAGTAATTTTCAAGCTAAAAAGACAGTGCTATAAGTTCCATGAACAAGTTACTGCATATTAAACTAATTCACTTTTTTATAAATAATTTTATAGAATTTATTTCATTACTTGGTTGTCAATATTAGAAAGTAATTCATAATCATTATTACCTTAACTGTATTGTAACTTAAGACTCCATATTAGAAAATAAATATAAATGCAACTTTTAAATTAGTTAGAAATACACAACCGTTCTGGAGTTCCTAATTATTGCAATATTTTAAAATAAACATTACACTAATTAGGAACTTTACTGCAGATGTCAAATGAAAACTAATAAAAAGTTAACTTCGTTTAAAAAAAAATTCACAAGTATGTATGAAGTGACAGATGCTGAGAGAGTAACTCACATGAGCAAGGCAAAACCTTCTGCACTTGTTTAGAAGATTTTAGGTTGGATGAACGTGTGGGAGGAAGTGGTAGGGGACACAGCAAAAACAAATATCCAAACTTTTCTAAAACGTAACTGGAAACCCTGAAGATGAATCAGTATCAGTAAGCACTTACTCCTACACTGGTTATCAGTTTTGAATTCATGAATTCGTACTGATTAATAAACCAATTCTTTTTAATCTTCTTCCTCTTTAAAATCTATTTGCTATTGTTGGGTCACCTAAGGACTTTACAAAACATTTGCACAAACCTAATACTCAATGGCCTAAGAAAATAATCTTTATTCAAACTGAAACTGCATTCATAAAAGGGCTTGAGAACCTCAGTGAACTCTGAGCAAAGCTGTATCACTCTAAAAATTTATACTCTGTAGCCACTTTATTAGGTACAGGAGTGGAACCCAGTGTGGTCTTCTGCTGCTCTAGCCCATCCACTTCTAGCATCGACATGGTGTGTGTCCAGAGATGATCTTCTGTTGTACTGTGTGGTTATTTGAGTTACTGTTGCCATCCTGTCAGCTTGGACCGGTCTGGCCATTCCCCTCTGACCTCTCTCATTAACAAGGTGTTTTCACCCACAGAACTGCTACTCACTGGATTTTTTTTTACACCATTCACTGTAAACTCCAGAGGCTGTTGTGTGAAAATCCCAGGTAGTCAGCAGTTTCTAAGATACTCAAGCCACTGCACTAGCACTAACAATCATTCTATGGTCAAAGACACTCTAGATCACATTTCTTCCCCATTTTGATGTTTGGTTTGAACAATAACTGAACCTCCTGACTATGTCTGCAAACTATTATGCTGTCACATGATTGGCTGATTAGATATTTGTATTAACAAGCAAGGTGTACAGGTGTATCTAATAAAGTGGCCACTGAGTGTATATAACCTGAATAGAAGTACCAGCGATGTTTTCCATTCAATAAGTATAACAACTTGTACAAGTGACACAAGACTAGATATCAACATACAGTACATATTTCTAGATTTTAAGTTAAGCTGCTAGCTTGTTAAACGTATTTGGCACTTTTCCAAATAGTAGAAATAAGCTATTTTAAAAAGCAATGTAACAGAGAAATCTTTTGTAATTAAACTTTACCAAACCAGCACAATATTGCATTTATTCATCCTGATCCTCTTCTGGTGAAGATCTTCCTGATACTGAACACAGGTGCAAATTTTGAAGAAGTTTCTTCTGACTCACCATTAAGCTGATGAGTATTTGTTAACTGGGTTCCTGTTCAATGAATGTTTCTATACTTAGCTGACTTGATTCAGTTTCAACTGGTTTGTTTTTATCTGTGTTCTGAGTCAAGGGATGAACCATAGACATATGAACATTTAAATTGTGGGCCTTCTCAAACCGCTTCCCACACTGGTCACAAGCAAAATCAAGTTCAGCTTCTGCCTTGTGCTTGGTCATATGGTATTTCAGCGATGCTCTCTGCCTGCATTGGAAACCACAGACTTCACACCTATAGACAAAGTGAAAAAACAAGTTAATGGCTCCCAAATACTAATCTGGCTATTCACGCTTTACCAATTTCTGCAGGAAAGTTATTATGTTCCTTGCCTTACTTAAGCTAGAAGTACAGAATCAAAATCTATAATCTATTGTCCCTGATTCATAATCTGGCATGGTCAAAGCAATTAACTTATACACTACTTATTCATTGGGAACCACAGTCAGTTTGGATCCGAAATAACATCTCCTTGCTGGCAATCAACACCAGTGCAACTCAAGGGTACATGCTTAGCCCACTGCTCAACTCTCTCTATACCTGTGATCTGGGGCTAGACAGTTCAAATGCCAACTATATGTTTGCTAATAACACAACTATTTTTGGCAAAATTTCAGATGGTGACGAGGCATACAGGAGTGAGACAGATCAGCTGGTTGAGTGGTGTCACGGCAACAACCTTGTGCTCAACATCAGAAAGACTAAAGAGTTGATTATGGATTTCAGGAAGAGGAAGCCAAGGGAACACACACCAGTCTTCATCAAGGAATCAGCAGTGGAAAGGGTGAGCAGTTTCAAGTTCCTGGGTGTCAACATCTCTGAAGAACTATCCTGGGCCCAACATACTAATGCAATTATGAAGAAGGCATGACAGAGGTTATATTTCATTAGGAGTTTGAGGAGATTTGGTACATCAACAAATACTCTAGCAAATTTCTACAGATGTACCAGGAGAAGCATTCTAACTGGTTGTATCACTGTCTAGAATGGAGGGGCCACAGCAACTTGCTGCTACTCTTTTCAATCTTGTGCAAACTCAGCGAGATTCACCATGGGCATTAGCCTCCTCATCAACAAGGACCTAAAAAAACCCAGAAAAGGCCGGGATCCCCTTTGTTTGTTTGGGACACTCTGCCGCTTAACTGGGGCAGGGGACAGTTGCCGAATAGTTTCTAATATTGCCAGATGTGTGGACTTGTGTGGCCATTGGACACTACACTACCCCCCCCCCCCACTTTTTCAAGGTTAAAAAAGTGACTTTTTCATGTTACCTTTGTATAAGCTGACCCCTTTTGTAGAGGTTTTTGATTTAACCAGAAAAGATCACAAGATCTCACATGCCGGTACTCAGCTTTGCCGGATCTGGAACTGGGAAATTTTGTGAACCAGTACCTGCTAAGAAAACAGGCCTACACATTGCAAAGCATTGTAAGCGAATTCTTAATAAATAAATCAGGGAGGGAAATTTTGGATTAGGTCTCCAATGGTAAAGAATATTCTTAAATGTAACCCACACAAAACCATTGTAATCTCATTAAAACATAACACGGGGTGGCGGGATCAGTACGTCTATGCAATATTGAGTTTGCGACCACCATGTACAAAAGATTAAAATGAATGCAATATGATGCTGGCTTCAAGCTGAAGGTTGTTGATTTTGCTAAAGGAACGAATAATTCTGCAGCTGCTAAGAAGTTTAGTGTAAATGAGAAACAAGTGAGTGAGTGAAGAAAGGCAGAGGACACGCAGAGGGAAATGCCAAAGACGAAATGTGCAAACCGCAGGGATGCCAATAGCCAGAACTGGAAGTAAAAGTTTTAAAATGGGTGAGTCACCAGCGATTGTCCAGATACATTGTTACCAGAGAAATGATTTGAGTTCAAGTGTTGAAATGGGCCGATAAACACTGTGAGGTCAGTAAAAATTTCAAAACTACGCGAAGTTGGTGCACCCGATTTATGAGTAGACGTGATCTTGTGTTGAGACAAAATAAAGATTGCTCAGAAAATTCCCGCAGGGTGTTGTTTACGTATAAGAACACTGCTGGATGGATGAAGCCGGTTGCTTGAAGTGGGTTAAAGAGGTGTGGCGTCGATGTCCCGAAGGCTTCGGGAAGGAAAAGTCGCTACTTGTCTGGGAGGTGTTCAAAGCGTACTTGTCAGGTGAGACAAAAGCAGCATTGAAAGCTGAAAATACGGACACTGCAGTCATCCCCAGTGGTTTGATCTCTGTGCTCCAGCCACTAGATGTGAGTTTAAACAAATCATTCAAAGAATTCATGTCACGACAGTGAAACATATTTGACTCAAAAACAGCCAATAAATACGACCTGTCTTCCGTGTACTTGTTTTTCCAAAGTTGGCACCCTCTGTATAAGCCGACCCCCTCATTTTAAGACCAAAATTTAGGGCCAAATTCTTGGCTTATACACTGGAATTTACGGTAAAATCATTTCACTACTTCAACAAGTTAGGAACTACAAAGAATTTGAAGATATTGATAATCCTCTTGAATATTACAATGAAGATTTGGGGGATGCAACTGTCGACATCATTAAATGAAGGCAGTACATTTCTTCACTAGTATTCTGCACTGATTTTGTTCATTTATAGTTAATCAAAAGAATGCAGCAGTGTATAGGCACACTGGATGAATTTTTCCACCAATAACAATTAGGAACTAATCCAGTTTCATAATACTAGAGTAGTATTAGTTTTAATTTGTTCTGTATTCCATTTAAATACACAATTTGTTAGTTTAATGGTAGTTTTTTTAAAATACATTTTTATCTATTTCCATGAAGCTTTGGCTAATTGAGACAGCCATTTAATTGGGCCAAAATGGACTGATCCTGATGTGTCCCAATTAACTGGAATCCACAGTATATATGTAATATAATTGTTTTTTATGTATGACACTGTACTGCTGCTGCAAAACTAATTTCATGATATGACATATGCCAGTGATATTAAGTGTGATTCTGATATGGTCAACAAATTGAGGAATTGCTTTTGAAGTGCAGCCAGCCACAGTTGCATAGATAATAAAGCAATTAATTTACACACTGCATGCTTAACAAATAATAAGGTAATCTGTTTTGTGACTGATTTTATAGCAAAGGTCTTGTACAGTGTTGATTCCTCACATTTTTAATGTGCATTTTCTTAAATACAGTTGAGGAAATACACAATGCCTTTGTTCCATGTCACTGCTGAACAGAGATACCCAAGTGCAGTACTGTCCTGATGTAGGGCTTAGTGGAAGAAATAGAATTACTCTTAATTTAAGCAAAGGTTATTGGTATTTATGTTCTAGCTCTAAAGTCTTGACAGTATAAAAGCTCGTACTAGTGAAATAAATTGCTATCATTCAAAGAAAGCAAAATTGAGTCTATTTTATCAAAATAGGCCCTCATATCGTCAAAAAAGGCTTTGCCACCTGGACAAGTTATAAAACACTGCTAATTCTTGATTAGTCTTCTGTAGAGTCTCTAATCCATAACTTAACACCTTAAGCTTCAACTATTCTAATGCTCATTGAGGCTCTTTTTACTCTGGCTGACAATTTAGATTTAGCTACATGTGTGTTCAATTAGTGAATTATGTGATGGACATACAAGATTGGGGGATATAATTTTTATCACCTTGTATTCCTGCTTTTGAACTGCATAGTTTTTGGTAAGATGAGTGTTTTTTGATAACTGAGCTATTTACTTTCCATTGAGCATTACCTACCCACCAAAGATCTCCTCTGCTCAAAACTTCACTTCCACACATCCAGTATAGTGTCTTTCCTATTTCCAACTCCAAGTCACTGTCTTTAAATTCTAGCCTGTCTACATCAGAAACCTTCTTCAGCTTCAGCTACCATCTCTCTTCTGGCACTACTGGGAATCACAATCAATTGTATGCTCCCGTCCTTGAAAATAAATATTTTTTATTATTTATAGTAACAGGCCCAACTAGCCAGTGTCACCCAATTACATCCACGTGACCAATTAACCTACTAATCTGTACATTGTTGGAACATGGGAGGACACTAGAGCACCTGGAGGAAACCTACATGGTCACAGGGAGAACGTGCAAATTCCTTGCAGATAATGGCAGAATTGAACCTGGATCACTGGCACTATAAGATCCGATAAAACTTTATTTATCCCAGAGGAAATTATATTGTTGCAAGGTTGCTTAGTCAGAAATATATACTTTAAAATACAAAACGCTCATTAAAAAATAATAGTGCAAAATAAAGATGTGCAATGAAACCATACACTTATATACTAAAGGAGGAGGAGTTGTAGAGCTTTATAACCACAAGGAGAAAGGATCACTTGTGGCATTCAGTGGTGTATTTGGTGGAGTCAGTCTGTTACTAAAAGCGCTTCTCTGTTTGTCCAGTACATCATGAAGGGGGTGAGAGGGATTGCCCACAATGTTCCGTAGCTTCTGCAGCATCCTCCTCTCAGACACAACACCAAGGATTCCAGTTCCACACCAGAACTGAACCAGCTTTCCAAACAAGCTTATCGATCTTCTTGGTATTGGTTGCTCTCACCCTGCTGCACCAGCAGACCACAGCATAGTATAGAATGCTGGCCACCAGCATAGTCCTGCAGACATTGAATGACCAAAGCCTCCTTAGGAAGTACAGTCACCTCCGTCCCTCCTTGTATAGAGCCTTTATATAATTAGTCCAGTCCAGTTTATTGTCCAGGTGAATTGCCAGGTATTTGTAGTCCTTCCACATCCTTTCTTTGATGGGAGATGGGAATGAATAGCATTTTCACATTCCTGAAGTCCACCAACTCCTTTGTACTACTGATGTTGAACTGCAGGTGATACAGCCCACACCATTCAATAAAGTTGTCTACACTCTTCTGTACTCAGACCCTTGACCCCGGCTGGTACAGCCCACAACTGCCAAATCTTCCGAAAACTTCTGCAGGTGGCAGGACTCAGAGTTGTATCTGAAGTCCAAGGTGTAGACGGTGAACAGGAAGTGAACATATAATATTTTATGATAACCGATACATTGCTATTCTGCCCAGTAAATATCCTGTCTTAAATAATTTTGAAGCAGAAAGGAACAAGTTAGCAATTCTTCCATTTCCTCCTTTGTGATACTTGCAGCAGTAGAGGAAAAAAAATATTTTTTGCTTAACTTGCTTTCAGTAATCAAAAATATTGTGATTGAGGTGTATGTCTGCAAATTTCTAGCAAAGTATCTCCTGTACCTGGTCTAGGTATTGGAACGAGGTCCTGGAAATAATTTCCATGAGTACAAGTAATTTTGTTCTTCACTACCATCTAATGAATGAACAACTGGACAAAACAATTGCTGATAGAACCACTGAAAGAACTAGAGTTCCACGTTCCTCCACTGCTTGAAATATCAAAGTTTCTCTTCTGTACATTTTATAACTGTTTACCTCCATATTCCAGGAAATTTAGAACATAGGACATTTCAGCACAGTACAGACCCTTCAGCCCACAATGTCATGCTGATCTTTTAACCTGATCTAAGATCAATCTAATCCACCCTTCCTACATAGCCTCCCCCCCCATTTTTTCTATCATCCATGTTCCAATAATAGTTTTTTAAGTGCCGCTAATAGAGTATATTTGCTGCTACCACCCACCCTGGCAAGGCGTTCCATGCACTCACCACTCACTGTACATACCTCTGATATATCTCCTATACTTGACTCCAACTACCTTAAGATTGAATTGAGGATTATCTCATTATATTCATTGCTGAAGAATCACCATGAAGTATTGACATTTTAACCCCTACTCTAGCCTGTTTCATCTCACAATGATTCCCTGGTACTTACTGTAACGGTTTTGCTCCAGAATGGCGCATTTGGTGAACCGACAGATGCTTCCTCTGTTTGAAAGTCTGTCCACATTCATCACAAATGTAGTTTCTTTCTTCTGAAATGGTGAAAAAGTAAAATACTTTAATATGGATTTGAAACTACTACAGAATGTAAAGGCATGGCCCTTTGAGATGAAACCCAGTATTTCCACATGAAATTAAGAGCTGTCTTTTTCCTTTCATTACCTTCTGTAAGTGAAGTTATTGAGGGAGGTTTGTGATGATGATGTAAAACATACTGCTTTTAATGTGCGGTAAATAATAAATATGTCAAGCATTTTTAACACAAAATAAGCACCTATTTTTTTTTAGCAGTCTTTCTAGTTACAGAAGGGGAAGGAGAGTTTTTGACTGTACAATCTCCAATATATGAATAAGTATAAATGGAAATTAAACGCAGTGCATCACTATTTCACTGAGCTAGCACCATGCTCAGCTTGTATTCAGATAAATAACACTAAAGAAATTATGAATACTCTTAGCAGCCGAGAAAACAAACCAGAAGACAAAAAAGACCCAATAGCTAATAGAGATGGAAGACATAATTCAAATGCTTATTTAATGCATTGATAGAGCACTTACCTGTATGTATCAACTTTACATGACGCTGCAGATAACGATCAATCAGAAACACCTTGTTACATCCTGGATGGGGACAAGGTCGTTCACGCACCTCTTCATGATGCTCTTTTATGTGTTTCTAAAAACAAACAAATATTTTTTCTTATTATAACTTGTACCTTTAATTAGATTTGTTTCCCATTAAGATGCACCATCATAGCAACCACTGCTCTTCATCACCTCCTCATTAAAGTTGCATATAAATAAAAGTAATTTTTTTCTTTCCATCTGAAAGATGAGGTATTACGGGCAAGTACTGGACAGGAAGTAAAGAGCATTTAATCTCAATTGTATTTTTCACTAACAAAGACAAATTTTAAATTCTGTAATAAACTTGTGAAAGAGGAATCTAGAAACATGATAATTAGTAACATACTTATTCACTTATTGCTAAATATTCTGGTAGTGAAACAACTTTTCATATTTTAGGTATAGCTTCTCCTCCTCTGCCATCAGGTTTCTGAATGGTCTATGAAACTTCCTTGTTTCCCTTTTGAATTTTTTAAGTAATTTTATGGTCCTGCACTGTACTGCTGCTGCAAAACAACAAATTTCACAACATATGCCAGTGAAAATAAACCTGATTCTGATGTTGTGCCTGAGAAACTGTAATCAATAAATGGAATATCAAATAACCACATCTCCAATATGTCATTAGCACATATTTTGTGGTTAATATGGAGAGAGAGGCATACAGTATTTGTTTCTATATTACATACAAATTTCAGAAAATAATTATCTTATTTTGTATATCTTTTGAGCAAAAACAAATTATTTTGAAATTTGTTGCAGGAAAGCTTTCCATCATTTCCTTATTCAAAATCTGAATTGTGAAAATTTATATAAAAATAATGCAGCCCAATTCAACATTGGTCAAAGCCTAAACTTCACTCTTGCCAGGGAATTTTCTATGGCCATCCTGTGCTTTACAACCACTGACAAGGAGAATGTAAACACGTCAATTAATGTAACAGTTTGAAAGACCCAGTAAATGTTTGAATCAATAAAAATGAGTGGAGCCATTATTTTTATTTTACAAAAATGTGGGGAGAAAGACAGATTAATCTACCATTTGAAATAACTCTACCCCAGGTAGCTTTATAAATACTTACCTGATCTTGAATTTGCTTCCAATTCCTACTAAAATTTTACACTAAAAGAGAAAAAAAATCTTTGTTTTGCTCTTGTGAAGTCATATTTTAATTTTAAAATATAAAATGAATGAATCTCATAGAAGAATCGATGTGTTTCTTTTCAGTCTCTCAAACTTACTCCACATTCAACTGGGTCACATTCAACAAGCATCTGTGATTAACCGACACCATTTTCCTGTCACCTACCCTTTCCACTCAATTGCTCCAATAAATTGGAGAATTGGTGATTGGTGTCACATGTACAAGGTACAATGAAAGATTTTGTTTTGCATGCCATCTATACAGATCACTTCATCACATCAGTACATTCCCTAGTACAAGGGAAAAGCAATGCATAATAAAATATCACAACTACAGAAAAACTGCTGTGCAAGCAGATAATAAGGGGCAAAAGGCAATGACAAGGTAGATTATGAGGTCAAGAGTTCATCTTTTTGCTTAATACTTCTCCATGGATTGTCACCTTGTCGTGCTGGAGAAGCTTGTGTGGTCCTGAGATCCTGAGAGTGATGCCGTCTAGAGCTGTGCTCCTGGTAGGGTCACCCTTGGCTGTAAGGTAGAGGGTGAGGTCCCTGACAAAGAACAATCCAAGACCTCAATGGTGGAACAGGTGGACAAAGTTACTTCGAACTCAATGGCTGTGAAGGCAGATGAAGGCTGCAACAAATCCATCAGCTCTAATCGTCGTGGTTTCCATGCCATTGGAATCAATTGGTTGATTTGTGAAGTATCGTGTGCTTCTTGGAGTGCAACATCAAGCACATGTTAAACAAATACACGCACGGGTGTCTTTGCTCTCTGGGCCACTTCTTCAGAACAAAGACCATCATCCTCGACCTTAAGGGATAGCCACGATGTGATAATAGTCTTATAACAGCAGGATAGATTACCTTGAACCTCATGGTATGCTCTTCTCCCTGATTGTGAGGATGGTGTGGAGTGGAATGAGGTTGGAGGGAATACACGAGGTGGGAAGGGTCTTTGATCATGTTGACTGCTTTAGCGAGGTAGTGGAAGTATAGACAGGGTCTAAGAAAGTGAGGCTGGTTTCTGTAATGTGCAGAACTGTGTCTACAACTCTCTGCAGTCAAATTGCCATTTTGAATACATCAATAACTGAGTCTTCACAATCCTTTGAGATGGACAAGTTAAAATATTGACTCATTTGACTGGAGAAATTTCTCTTCACTTCATCGCTAATTGGTATTTTTGAGGCTGTTACTCATACTTCGAGTTGCTTTAATCAGCGGAATCATCTTATCTTCCCTATCTATTCTGTCATCCCAAGAGAACTTCATTTGTTTGAATAGAGCCAGCTTTGATCCATACAGATCATTTTCCTGACCTGCAGAGTAGTTGAGTTGCCCAATCTCTCTGCAAATGACAGACCTGCCATCCCAGGAATCTTTTTACTTGATAATTAATCTATCTTACAAATACACTATTTTGCATGCAAGTTCACTTTCTAATTTAAAACAAAAAAGATTAATTGAAAATAATGAATTCAAAAATATATTGAACATTTACACTTGTCCCTGGTTAGTGAACATTTACCTAATAAACCTTTGTTAAAATGAGGAGTTTCTTTTAGTTGATTTCATTCATTTCAGTGAAGAGAAGGAAACATCTTTACTTGATAGTCTTTTATGATCAGGTTAGCAAAACTCTGGTAATCCGCTGTCCGGTTTTTCAGAAACCCTAATGATTCAGCATCTGGCTCACCAGGACAGTTTCTCATGCTTCTTTGAAATTCAATGGGAACCTTTTCCTCACGATCCCTTGAAACTCACTGGTTTGCTGTTTCCTAAACTGCCTTTAAACTTAATGGAACCTCATTTGCTGTTCTCTCCTTAAACTGCCTGAGGTTCTGGTTTCTGAGATCCTCCTTAAACATACTGGAGCCTTGTTTCCATTTCCCTTAAGCGCACCAAAGCCTCATTCCAGTATTCCATTGACACTCACCAGGGCCCCTATTCCCATGCTACCAGGTCCACTGCAAAATCTAAATAAAATTTAATGAAAAGTGAGTTAGGGTATTAATAGGAACATCCTATAACCCTAAAAATCTGTCTGCCTGGCATTATCAATCTTGAGTTGTCAGACGATTAAAGTTTTTACCAGAAAAAGGAAAAACCCAAGCACCAATTGAATGCCTCATATTAGAGTTCAGCAAAACATACGTGGTTTGCTTTTGATTTACTGCATTCTCACAATGGAGAAACTAACTGGCTTCATATTTTCCTCACCATCCAAGGCAGTTGGTAGCTCGAGGCTATCACTGGAACTCTAAAAAGCAGAGATGCCAAACACAATGGACGATGGTTGTATTTGCATTTTGTATCCCTGTGTATGATACAGATTTACTGTACCCTTGTTATACAATGTTTGCATAACTGTTCTTGAAAAATATCCTGTAACTGCAGGAGAGGATTACTAAAGGTTACTTACAAATAACATTAATACAATTCCATAGCCCTAACAATCTGACAGCAGATATAGAACTGAGGGCCGAAAATCTCATCCATTGTTCCCAATTGCTCAAAAGCTGATCAGAATTTCAATACTACGACTGGAATGGATTGACCCATTCAGTAGGTGTTTATAAGCAAATGCCAGTTTCAATATTGTATGGAGACTCATTCAAGATTACACATTCAAGGCCTGGTAGGGGCCTTAACTCACAATTATTTGAATGAAATTCCAGTGACCCAAGAAGCCAAGTTGACACTACAAAGCCTTAATTCCATTTTTAAATTTCCACTTAATCTCGAGCATAACTTTACCTTAAGTCCATCAACTCCTCTGTAAACTGCACAGCAACCCTTATATTGACATCGGTACATGGTGGGAAAATCTTCCCTGAAAAATACCAATACATTCTATGTAATCACACAACAAATGTATGGAGCTACCATACTGTCTAGTATCTGATTTCTTGTCATTCAATAATCACTGACACAGTGTTGATTTGGTGACTTTTAAGATTTTTCAAAATATTTTAAGATACTTATAATGACATGTTCTATTAAATCATCTATGCTGCTTTTCCCTTTATATTAGATGCTCCTGTCAGGAACTGGAGTTCAACAGATATTTGAAGCTTCTTTAGATTTGCCTTTTATTTAAATGCACATAGCTGTTCGGGTTAATAACACAAGTAAATAGGAAGCAAGTTCCAAATTAAAAAAAAACTAGTGTAATCATTAAAAAAAATAAAGCTTTATAGCACGCATCTCAAAAATGTACACTTCAATATATCTTGCAGAATTAACATAGAAACCCTACAACACAATACAGGCCCTTCAGCCCACAAAGCTGTGCCAAACATGTCCTTACCTTACTACCTAGGCTTTCCCATTACCTTACTACCTAGGCTTTCCCAAAGCCCTCTATTTTTCTGAGCTCCATGCATCCACCCAGAAGTCTCTTAAATGATCCTAATGTATTCGCCTCCACCACCGCCACTGGCAGCCCATTCCACGCACTCACCACTCTCTGTGTAAAAAGCTTATCCCTGACATCTCCTCGTTTGAAATCTGCATTATCTTTGTTATCATATTATACTATTGTTAACAATTCCATAAGTAAACAATAAAATCTCATCTCTCTTGCTTATTTCAAATGCAGAATAACTGAATTATTAAAGCATTTTCCCACTGCTAACATAAAACATATGCTTTAGGTATCCAAAATCTAGAATATTAGAGGGTGCTGATGTCTAGGAATAAAACTGAATACTAGCAGAATGTTTAATATTAGTACCTTTCTGAGTTTGATTTTGGTTTACGGCCACGTTTTTGTCCAGGTTGTTTCTTCACATCCTTAGTGCTGCATTTCTTAACTGGTAACTTACTGCAAGAATAAAAAGTAGTCTTAATTGTCTGTCATGCAGTTTTTTTAAAAACTGTTCCAGTTTGGAATATTCTGCTTATGAAGTTAAGAATTAATATTTACAAAAATTACCATAAAATGTTGTTAGCAGAGTAATTTCATACTTACACTAACCAAACTGATAACTAAAAACATCTTCAACTGTAACACTGTATGTTCAGTGATATTAGAATTAATATACACAGAGATAACAGAGGCAGTAATGTGCCTTTTTCAGCAAATGAGACGTCACAACATTTAGTTTTAGTTGATAAGTGCCAAATATGATGCTTCACCTCCAATTTTAATTTGAAGGAAACAAATTAAATTTTCTTTTCACAAGCGTTCAATTACTTGTATTGACAGTAATTTTAATTGTGTGTCAAAGGCTAATAGAAAATCTGTTACTACAAGGGACATTGAGAAATCGAAACACAACTGCCATCACTCTCCATTTCAGTTTCTGTCACAGACTGATCACTCAACACAACATTTCTAGCCACATTTGTCAGCATCAATAGCAAATCTGTCACGTGTTGAAATATGGTCCAAAGAATACCAGATTTATCAGTTTTTTATAAGATGTTTATGGTTTTGGTATCAGGACATTACATCTATAAAATCCAACACAGTTACAAAGCTGAATATTGCCTTAATAAATTCCCAACATTATTACCATCATCCAAGTTATTGGAAAATAATCCTAGAAACCTGAATTTCCTTTCATTTGAGGATTTTCATAGTTAAGTCATAATTAAAAACTGATGTTATTTGAAATATAATTGAGTTTCTGCACCACTAGAGTAAGGGCAGTATTTCTAACAATACTTGGAATCATGTGTAAAACAGTTGGTCAAATGTTGCATCAAATATTCAAGAAAAGCTGAAATCTATAAATTGCAAAGAAAAACTAAATAGTTAAGAGAGTGAAAAATGCAACTCTATTAAGATAAGCCAGATAAGATGATTAATATAATGCCTATATCAAAGCCAGGTGCATCATTAAATGATTTCAGGCATAAATTATAAACACTCTTGACCTAAATTATCAGATTTAAGTATAATTCAACAATATGCAGACAAACATTTGTTCAAATCTATGTTACAGTTTATTCAGTTAAAAGGCTGATTCTTTGGTGATTCACAAGTACTCACTTCTTCTCCCAATATGGTTGA
The DNA here is from genome assembly GCF_030144855.1 of Hypanus sabinus. Classification (NCBI taxonomy): domain Eukaryota; kingdom Metazoa; phylum Chordata; class Chondrichthyes; order Myliobatiformes; family Dasyatidae; genus Hypanus; species Hypanus sabinus. The sequence goes on from NC_082722.1 coordinate 50,708,395, forward strand.
AAAGACTCATCTGAAGAGCCATTCTTAACTTTTATTTCTCCATCATCTTCACTTGACAGATACCTGAAAAAAACAACTTTTTAAAATAGTTGAACTAGTACAATTGATAGAACAACAATATAAAGTAATATTCTTTTTTTCCTTAAATATTTAGTGTTCAGACATTGTATTTGTTGCTTCAGCTGATTATTGCATGATAATTAATAAAACAAGTTCAAAAGAATTGGAACCTTGGAACTGGAAATTGTTTGCTTCTAATCATTATTCTATTTGTTGGATCACAGAATGTGAAAAATCCAATTACCAGACTTAGATAAGGGGAGAAATAGCTACAATAAACAAGGTGGAAAAGGACAAGTTGAGGAACAATACTATGTGAAATAATGCAAGAGTGGAAAACTAATAAAAATAAAAGATTTATGATAACCTACTTGTAGAAATCATAACATCTATCTTAAAGGATAGAACCTATTTAGGACTGAAGTAAATATTAAAGAAAAAAAATGTATATCTTCCAGTTAAGCAACCATTTACAACTGGTTTCATTACGTACATTGCATATTGTCATTACATTACGTAATATTGCACATTACGTACATAGCAATACATTGCTGTATTGTCTTTAGCCATGATACTTAATACCTCTACTTCCAATGAAATTTTAGGTCAAATTTGTTAGAGAACTCAATTTTATAATATTTCTTAAATTTAAAGCTTTACATTAAAAAATGCACATTATGTATCTAAAATTTTTGACAATGTTGGTGCACTAACTTAAAGTTGATTATGCTAACGTCAATTACAACGAATCATAGTGAGGTTGATATATTTCAATTAAATGTTGATCAGTTATACACACACCATTAAATTTTATAAAGCCCTACCTATCTGAGAGATCACTGGACTCTAATCCGTCCACAACGCCATCTGTTATAGAACAAGATGCTTCATTGCAGTTAACTGGATCTAAAGCAAGAGGGGAGAAAAGAATATGTACACCGTGAGAGGACCGACTCAGCAAACTTTTTCAATAACAAATCATACTGTTAATCAGGTCTTAATCTGGGTAGTGTCACCTTGCTCAGTAATACAGTAACACTTTCTCTGTTGTTTGGCTCTGTGGAAGCCACATGGAGGTCATGGATCCAATACATTACTGAAACAAACAGCGCACTGGTGCAACATTTGGGCCAATGTTCACTAACAAAGAGAAGCTTCTAGTTAAAATCAACATATTTACTGAGTTTATCATTCTCAGATTTCAGGGTCAATCTACTCTTTCTGAAATTTGTCTCGGATCTTCACTTACTTCATATATACTCTGTGGCCACTTCATTAGGTCAAGTGTACGTTTGTGGTCTTCTGCTGCTGTAGCCCATCTACTTCAAAGTTCGATGTGTTCAAAGATGTTCTTCTATATGCTACTGTTATAATGCATAGTTATTTAAGTTACTGTCACCTGCTTGTCAGCTTGAACCAGTCTGGGCATTCTCCTCTGACCTCTCATTAACAAGGTATTTTCACCTGCAGAATTGACACTCAGTGGATTTGTTTTTTTTTGTTTATCACTTCATTTTCTAAACTGTAGACACTAGTGCGTGAAAATCCCAGGATCAGAAGTTTCTCGGATACTCAAACCACCCTGTCTGACACCAACAATCATTCCATATTCAATAAGCCAATAATACTATAAGCCTACAGACTTTCACAGCTACCTGGACTATTCCTCCTCCCACCCTATCTCTTGCAAAAAGGCTATCCCCTTCTCACAATTCCTCTGTCTCTGCCGCATCTGCTCTCAGGATGAGGCTTTTCATTCCAGGACGAAGGAGGTGTCTTCCTTTTTTAAACAAAGGGGCTTCCCTTCTTCCACCATCAACTCTGCTCTCAAACGCATCTCTCCCATTTCCCACACATCTGCCCTCACCCCACTCAGGATCGGGCTCCTTGTCCTCACCTACCACCCCACCAGCCTCCAGGACCAACGTATAATTCTCTGTAACTTCCGCCACCTCCAACAGGATCCTACAACCAAGCACATCTTTCCCTCCCCCCCTCTTTCTGCTTTCCGCAGGGATCACTCCCTACACGACTCCCTTGTCCACTCGTCCCCCCCATCCCTTCCCACCGATCTCCCTCCCGACACTTATCCTTGTAAACGGACAAGTGCTACACCTGCCCTTACACTTCCTCCCTCACCACCATTCAGGGCCCCAGACAGTCCTTCCAGGTGAGGCAACACTTCACCTGTGAGTCGGCTGGTGTGGTATACTGCGTCCGGTGCTGCTGGTGCGGCCTTTTATATATTGGTGAGACCCGACGCAGACTGGGAGACCGTTTCGCTGAACACCTATGCTCGGTCCGCCAGAGAAAGCAGGATCTCCCAGTGGCCACACATTTTAATTCCACGTCCCATTCCCATTCTGATAGGTCTATCCATGGCCTCCTCTACTGTCAAAATGAATCCAAATTCAGGTTGGAACAACAACACCTTATATACCGGCTGGGTAGCCTCCAACCTAATGGCATGAACATTGACTTCTCCAACTTCTGTTAATGCCCCTCCTCCCCTTCTTACCCCATCCCTGACATATTTAGTTGTTTGCCTGTTCTCCATCTCCCTCTGGTGTTCCCCCCTCCCCCTTTCTTTCTCCTGAGGCCTCCTGTCCCATGATCCTTTCCCTTCTCCAGCTCTGTATCACTTTCACCAATCACCTTTCCAGCTCTTAGCTTCATCCCACCCCCTCCGGTCTTCTCCTATCATTTTGCATTTCCCCTCCCCCACTACTTTCAAATCTCTTACTATCTTTCCTTTCGGTTAGTCCTGATGAAGGGTCTCGGCCCAAAACGTCGACAGTGCTTCTCCTTATAGATGCTGCCTGGCTTGCTGTGTTCCACCAGCACTTTGTGTGTGTTGTTTGAATTTCCAGCATCTGCAGATTTCCTCATGTTTATTCCATATTCAAAGTCATTTAGATCATATTTTTTCCATTTTGATGTTTGGTCTGAACAGCGATTGAACCTCTTGATCATGTCTGCATGCTTTTATGCACTGAGTTTTTCCCCACATGACTTGGTTAACTTGCAAAATATAACCTTTCATCTTTACACCAATTTCCTAAAACAAACCCAAAGTAATTAATCTAGCCCAATACAGAAAAGCAAATGCCTTCAATCTGAAATAAATACCAAAAAAGCTGGAGATGCTTATCGCATCAATCACCATCTGGGAAGAACAGAGTTAATATTTCAGGTAGAAGAACACAGAGAGAAAGTTAATTAGTTTTGAGTTATAGAGAGGTTAGGGGAAGAATCTCCCAAACACCCCCTTCACAGGGCCCTTTCACATGCAACTGCAAGAGATGCAAGTGATTTCTTCACTTCTAACCATCTAGGCACCTAAAAAGCCCTTTTAGTAAAACAACTGATTTGCATTTGTTCCAATGAAGTGCATTTGGTGCTAGTGATGCGGTCTCCTTTACAATAGAGAGATCAAACGAAGAAAGGGGACTACTTTGTGAGTTAGCTCTAGTATGAATGCAGCGCCACCCTGAGCTTGCAGTTCCATGTCACTTTAATTCTCCATCCCACTGATTCTGAACTTTGCATTTGTAACTTTCCATACTATTCCAAAGCAGCCCTACTGAATCCAAGCATCTCATCTTCCATCTGTGCATGTTGAAGCCTTCAGAATTTGACCCCGAATTGATAATTCACTTCTTCCGGACAATTCTCCTATAAGTCATCTCTCTAATATTAACTCAGTTTTTCTCTTTCCACTGACACTGCCTGATCTATGGGGAATTTCCCTCTGCTTTATCCTGAATGTCATAGCTTATGGATATTCTTTTATTTTCTTTATGTCTAATTGTCTTCATTAATCAGATAAGCCCAATTAACATTTTTCATCACAGCAAACCTAGCTCTACTCATTCACTGTTCTATCCATCACTTCCTCACACATTTAGCAACTGAAAGCTAGCGTCTCTTCAATCTTTTCCGATTCTGATAAAGAGTTCATGAAGAATTAACTTAAATTTTCTTCCCACAGCTGCTGCCTGACCTGCTGAGGATTGCCAGCAGTTTCTATTTTTATTAACTTTTATACATGCTTATCAATTGTCCCTACATAATCTTTTAAAAGTTCAGGGCGTTCTGTCCAGTATTGTGAATATTAGAACAAACAGCTGACAACAGTACCCAAGTTTCTTGAAGTTTCTTAAATGACAATCTATTATTGCTCAGTCTTACCAATGCTATCTGACCGGATTGTGCTAGCAACAACCCTTCTTTCTACAGAAGTATGATATCCATTTCTAAAGGTCTAATGAGCTCAAATGTTATAGCATGTGAAACGCAGTATTAAACGTGATCTATACTGGACTATATTCTGACAGTCACTTAGCCATTCTCAACATTCAGGTGTTTTGATACTGAGATTTACTTCCAATTCCATTCAACTGAGTAAAAAGAGTTCCTAAAGTAACACTGCAGCATGGTATTCTGAACTGAATCTCCATCACTGAAAGTGGAAGTAGTATTTCCACAGTAGGAAGAAATCTGAAAGTTTGGTGTTGCAATTTATCCTTCCTGCTGCTTAGCAAGAATAATAACTCAACTGAAAATTTAGTACTTCAATGTTATAGCAACCTCACTGTGCGTAGGTGCTGGCTGGATACGTTGCTCAGCTGTAGAGTTAAAATTCACAATTTTCAGTCTGAAAGCAACATTGCCACCATGGAGCCAAGGCACGTAAAATCAATCAGACACTTCAATGGTTTAGGATACACACATACAGCTTGAGATTCCGATTTATGCAAAATAATTCAGTATCAATTTGTGAATAGAAATCATTACTGGTATTTTGAGAATGGGATTCCATGTTAAAAAAAAGTGGCAAATGCATAACGTTGGCTTATAGTTTACAAATTAAACTGAGTAGATAATGTTTGGATTTTTTGTCCAATAATTAAAATGTTAATCTTCATTAATTAATGTACTATCTTTTGAATTTTTAAGTTGAGGGAGTCTGAGAAAGTAATGTTAGTAACATAGCTTGTTGTAATATACTGAAATCATGCAACTGTATAATCAAGATTAAATACAATCCTCAAAGCTGGTGTTGTCTGTGGAGTATGGATGCTCTCCTGGTGACCACATGCGTTTCCTCCAGGCACCCCAGTTTCCTTGCATTTCATACTCACGTTAATTAACTGCAGTAAATTGACTCCTGTGTGTAGCTGAGGGTCTGGGATGAAGTAAACGAGAATGTAGGAAGAATAAAATGGGTTATGACAGCATTAGCGAAATGGACATTGGTGCTCAACATGGACTCTGTGGGCCAAAAGGACTTGCCACACTCTCGCCATGGCTATGACCCTACGATTACATTAGCAGACGGAGGGTAACCACAAATTAGGAACTAAAAAGTGCACGGAACCAATGAAGGTAGATGAAATCTTACATGAATATTTCTCATCTGTACCATGACGAATGATTTTTTTTGAGAATTCGGGGGTGGGGGTTGAGTGGTGACAGAGAAATTCTAGAACATGTTATATAAAATACCTATTTTTAAATTATGACTAAGCTGTTTTAAAGGATAAGTCCCCACACCCTGTGAGATGCATGCCAGGCTACTCAAGAGTGAGTAGATTCCTGTGGCTTACAGAGAGATATTCCAAATTACTCCAATGTTTTATATACGTGACTTCCCAGCTCAAGTAATCAACACCCTGACTGATGAAATGCACGTGCAAAGTAAAACGATTTTGGCTCTATACAGTTTTCAGTGATGAATGTATAGAATTCTTTTGAAATGTATCCTGGCCACCAGCTGACTGAAGGACAACAATACTGTACCTTTACTCAAGAACATTAGAATAAATCAGATTAATTACAGGCCTGCGGGTCAAGTGTTAATCGTAGGGAAGTTAATGGAAAAAAGATCATGATTAATTAAACAAAAATTAGCATTGTTTGGTTAGCAAGAAGATCGCATTTGACCAACAAGAGGCAGCAGAATGAGGTCAATGCAGTTGATATCGTCCACGTGGACTTGAGAGAAAGTTCCCACATGGGAAACTGATCCAAAGGAGCATGTTGACAAAGTACATCCAAAACTGGCTTTGATGACTTTTGTATCATCGAGGCATAATGAACAAGTGCCGGCAAATAGGATTAGTATTGATAGGCACTTGATAGCTGGAATGAATATGTTTGGCTAAAGTATCTATTTCAGTGCAGTATGATTCTATGATTGTTTCATTAGCACATACAAAAGCCCATCAGCATGACTTCTCTCAGGTACCCTGTCAACATTTATCACTCAATAAACATTATTACAAACAACTACAACATATTCCTGTTTCTTCAGTTAGTAATACAGGTTGACTACTCCTTATCTAAAATTTCTTCATCTGAAAACCTCCAAAATCTGACTTTTTTTCCCCCGGGGCTGACATCACAAACAGTGATAGTTCCCTGAAGGTGAAGTCTCATGTAGATAGGGTGGTGAAGAAGGCTTTTGGAACGCTGGCCTTTATAAATCAGAGCATTGAGTACAGAAGTTGGGATGTAATGTTAAAATTGTACAAGGCATTGGTAAGGCCAAATTTGGAATATTGTGTGCAGTTCTGGTCACCGAATTATAGGAAAGATATTAATAAATTAGAGAGAGTGCAGAGACGATTTACTAGGATGTTACCTGGGTTTCAGCACTTAAGTTACAGAGAAAGGTTGAACAAGTTAGGTCTCTATTCATTGGAGCGTAGAAGGTTGAGGGGGGATTTGATCGAGGTATTTAAAATTTTGAGAGGGATAGATAGAGTTGACGTGAATAGGCTGTTTCCATTGAGAGGGGAGATTCAAACGAGAGGACATGATTTGAGAGTTAGGGGGCAGAAGTTTAAGGGAAACACGAGGGGGTACTTCTTTACTCAGAGAGTGATAGCTGTGTGGAATGAGCTTCCTGTAGAAGTAGTAGAGGCCAGTTCAGTTGTGTCATTTAAGGTAAAATTGGATAGGTATATGGACAGGAAATGAGTGGAGGGTTATGGGCTGAGTGCAGGTAGGTGGGACTAGGTGAGATTAAGGGTTCGGCACGGACTAGGAGGGCCGAGATGGCCTGTTTCCGTGCTGTGATTGTTATATGGTTATATGGTTATATGACAGTTCCCAGGTGACGCGCAGGTCTCTGTGCATCGCGGACAGTTCTGAGAAGTGACTTCACATATGTAATGAACACAAATTCAGAGTCGGAAATGATGGAAATCCCAAGCTATCTCAATACAGGTGTCCCCAGCTTTCCGAACGTTTGCTTTACGCAATTTCGCTTTCTCAAAAGATTTACATTAGTACCTGTTTTCGCTAACCGAAAGAAGATTTTCAATTTTACGAAAAAAGAAGCCTGCTTCAAACTTGTGTTTACCCCAAGAAGGACTATCATGACTGTGAAGCCTTGCGCAGGCAGATGTGTGCACATGCATGTCTGTGCAGACTTTTTTCTACATATCGGTTTTGGTTCAATCTTCCTGATTCTGGTAGGTAAGACTACACTGTACATACATTATATCTACTTTATATAGCTGTGTATTTATCATATCATTCCTGCTTTTACTATATGTTAGTATTATTTTAGGTTTTATGTGCTATTTGGTTTGATTTGGTAGGTTATTTTTTGGGTCTGGGAACGCTCAAAAAATTTTCCCATATAAATTAATGGTAATTGCTTCTTCGCTTTATGCCATTTCGGCTTATGAACAGTTTCATAAACGGGGGGAAACCTGTATATATTCCAAGATCCAAAATCCAAAACACTTCCAGCCCCAAGCATTTTGGCTAAGGGGTACTAAACCTGCATTAATTTTTTTGAATTTATGTAAACATGCAACCTCATAATTTGATAATAAAATTAATTTCTTACCTTTAGCATTTGGTAGCCTATTTGCATCCTGTATCTGAACTTTTTCCCAAGAACACTCTGTATATTCAGGATCTGAGAGCAAGGGCATATCCTTCCTCAGTGGATATTTTGAGTTATCCACTTCCACTGACTGCGAAGTAGCTCTACTGAACGTGCAAGGCTGAAAGTCTGATGACCAAAATAACACTGGGACAGTCTGATGTTTCGCAACATTTTCACCCTCACCATTTTCGGTACCTGTTCCATTCTGAGGTGAAAGGGTTATTGAACTACCAAGAACTTCCTTCTTTGAGTCTTTATTTCTATCGGATGGGCACTGTCCCTCATTCAAAACAATATTATGGTTTGAATGCATGTCCAGGATGTAACTGTGGCCCTCTGGACAGCCCCAGACAGCTCCAACCACTCCTCGATACTCTGCAGATAAGACACTCTGTACATGCGGTTGAGACCCGCAACTGCTACCGTGATGGTGTGCCCAAGTGACCAAAATCTGTAGACACTGTGGAGTTGCGATTAAAGCACCATCGTTTAACATCCGTTTAAAGTCACCTACAAATAATAAAAAGATTCAGTTAATCTACTGTAGATTTCTCAGTTTGCATCAATATAAAAAACTATTAAAGAGATAGGTCAATAAATAAAAGATATAACCTTACTGTTTTAGCAAATAATCATTATTTATGACTTTTCTTTAAATAATGAAATCTAGTCACTTTTCCATTTTATAAATTGTACATCAACACATCAGAAATAGCAATGTTTAATGTTTGAACATATCTTGAAGAAAATCTCAATGCTTGGTTCTACTTAAAAATGTAACAAATTTTCCAGTTTTCAAACACATTTCAAAAGAATTCTATACATTCATCACTGAAAACTGTATAGAGCTAAAATCGTTTTACATTGCACGTGCACTTCATCAGTCATGGTGTTGATTACTTGAGCTGGAAAGTCACGTATATAAAACATTGGTTAGGCCACATTTGGAGTATTGGATGCGGTCCTGATCACTGCGTAACATTATGAGAGGCATAGATAAGGTAGATCATCAGACTGGGTGACAGCTTTGAGGAGCACCTATGATCAATGAACAGGGGTGAGCCTCAGATTCCTGTTATGTGCTACTTTAATTTCCATCACACACTGAGCTATCAGTCTGTGGTATCCCATGCTGTTACAATGAGGCGAAACACAAACTTGATGAATGGCACTCATCTTCTTTCTGGACTCATTGTACCTTCTTCAATGTTGCATTCTACAACTTCAGTTAACCTGATTTTTCTGCCTCCATCAGTCATCCATCTGTGATACAGGCTCAGCTTTTGTATTTTATTTCTCTGTGTATATTCTTTTTTTTCAGTTTAGATTTCCAGACTCTGCAATTTAAAAGAATATTTTCTGGTGTCTCATCTCTATTAAATGGATGCTAACGAAGAGTGGCAACAGAAAGACTCCCATGAGAAAATCAACATCAAGGTTCCAATGAGCCTGCAGAGAATCTGCTGTTCAGCCAGCTTCTCACTAACAGTCCAAACTACAGCAGAAGAATATCCATTGTACCTGGTGTATTCTTAAGTACCTTAATAAGTGCTCCACCAGAAACCAGGAGATTCAGCAGCTAATTATTTGCAAGAGGATGGGAACCAGTAAGAGCTGAGGATGAGCCAGCAGGCTTACAAGTAGTTTATTTATTATGTACTATGAATGTAAGAAAGGACAAGGCAATGGCTGGGTAAAACTGCAGACAGAGCAAAGGGTTAAGTTGTACCACAGAGGTAAAATTTATATGAGGAAAGAATGCAGGACTGAAGGTGCTGTACGTAAATGCAGTAGCCTCTGGAATAAGGTGGTTGAATTTGTGGCGCAGTTAGAGATTGGCCGGTATGACACTGTGGCATCACTGAGTCGTGACTGAAAGAAAGCCATAGTGGGAGTTTCACATCAAAGGATATATTTCCTATCGAAAGGACAGACAGGAAGGCATAAGTGATAGCGAGGCTCTATTGGTAAGAGATGGAATTACATCTTTAGAAAGAGGTGACAAAGTGAGTGGGAAGTTGGATAATTGGGAAGTTTTTAAAATCCAAGAAAAGGCAACTAAAAAAGTTATAAGAAAGGAAAAGATGAAATATGAGGGCAAACTAGCCGATAATATAAAGCAAGACACTACAAGTTTAGTGGGTGGAGTTAAGAAACTGAAAGGGTAAAAAAAACATTATGGGAATCATATATAAGCCTCCAAATAGTAGCCGAGGGTTGAGATTGCAAAGGGAGCTGGAGAGCAACGTAATAAGGGTAATGTCACAATTGTAATGTGGGGGGGGGGCTTCAATGTGCAAGGGGATTGGAAAAATCAGGTGGGTGTCCGATCACAAGAGAGGGAATTTGTTGAATGCCTACGAGATGGCTTTTTAGAGCAACTTTTGCTCGAGCCTACTGGGGGAAAGGCCATCTTACATTGGCTAAGGTGTAATAACCCAGATCTTATTAGGGAGCTTAACGTAAAGGAACCCTTAGGAGGCAGTGATACTCCATTTTGAGAGGGAGAAACGCAAGTCACATGTATCAGTATCACAATGGAATGAAGGGAATTACAGAGGCACGAGAGAGGACCTTGCCCAGGCAGATTGAAGGGGGGATACAGGCGTGGATGACGACAGAACAGAGGAGACTGAAGTTTCTGGGAATAGTTCACAAGGCACAAGATAGATATGTTCCACAGAAATAGTTCTCAAATGGCAAGGCTAGGCAACTGTGGCTGACAAGGGAAGATAGGGACTGCATTAAACCCAAGGAAAAGGCATATAAAGTAGCAAAAGTGAGTGGGAAGATGGATGATCAGGAAGATTTTAAAATCCAACAAAAGCAACTAAAAAAGCTATAAGAAAGGAAAAGATTAAATATAAGGGCAGGCTAGCCAATAACGTAATGTAGGACACTACAAGTTTTTCAGTTATATAAAGAATAAAAGGGAAGCAAGAGTTGATATGGGACCACTGGAAAATGATGCTGTTGAGGTAGTAATAGCAGATGAACTTAATAAGTACTTTGCTTCAGTCTTTACTGTGGAAGACACTAGCTGTATGCCAGAGGCCTGTGAGTGTCAAGAAGCAACAGTGAGTGCCATTACAAAGGAAAAAGTGCTAGGCAGACTGGAAGGTCTTAAGGTGGATAAGTCATCTGCATCAGATAGACTATATACCAAAGTCCTGAGAGATATGGCTGAACAGATAACAAATCATTCAAGAATCACTTGATTCTGGCATAGTCCCAGAGGACTGGAGCTAGCAAATGTCATTCCACTCTTTAAGAAAGGAGAAAGACAAAAGAGAGGAAATTATAGGCCAGTTAGCCTAACCTCAGTGGTTGGGAAAGTGTCGGAGTTAATTACAAAGGACGAGGTTTCGGGGGTACTTGGAGACCAAGATAAAATAAGTCAAAGTCAGCATGGTTTCTGTCTAGGGAAATTTTGCCTGACAAATCTGTTGGAATTCTTTCTAGTAAGAAGCAGGATGGACAAAGGAGAGGTAGTGGATGTCATTTACTTAGATTTTCAGAAATAATTTGATAAGGTGACTCACGTGAGGCTGCTTAACAAGATAAAATCCTATAGTGTTACAGGAAACATAACCGCATAGATACAGCTATCAGGCAGGAGGCAGCGACTGGGAATAAAAGCGGCCTTTTCTGGTTTGCTGCCAATGACCAGTGGAATTCCTCAGGGGTCAGTATTGGGACCGCTACTTTTCATATTGTTTGTCAATAATTTGGATAATGGAATTGATAGCTTTGTAGCAAGTTTGCAGAATATATGAAGATAGGTGGAGTGATAGGTGGTGCTGAGGAAGCAACATGATTACAGCAGGAATACAATGTTGGGAAATGTAGATAATGCATTTTGGTAAAAGGAATAATAGTGCAAACTATTATCTAAAGAGGGAGAAAATTCAAACATCAGAGGTGCAAGGGGACATGGGAGTCTTCGTGCAAAACTCCCAGAAGGTTAATTCACAGATTGAATCTGTGGTAAAAAAGGCAAATGCAATGTTGGCATTTATTTCAAAGGGAAAAGGAAAAAAGCAAGGAGATAATGCTGAGAAACAAGAGAAAATCTGCAGATGCTGGAAATCCAAGCAACACACACACAAAATGCTGGAGGAACACAGGGGGCCAGGCAGCATCTATGGAAGAGAATACAGTTGACGTTTCAGGTCAACAGCAGAAACGTTGACTGTCCTCAGCTGCCTGGCCTGCTGAGTTCCTCCAGCATTTTGTGTGTGTTGCTGAGATGATGCTGAGCCTTTATAAGACATTAGTTAGGCCGCACTTGGAGTATTGGCAACAGTTTTGGGCTCCTTATCTCAGAAAGGATGTATTGTCATTGGAGAGAGTCCAGAAGAGGTTCACGAGAATGATTCCAGGAATGAAAGGATTAACATATGAGGCCCCGTTTGGCAGCTCTGGGCCTGTACTCATTGGAATATAGAAGAATGCGGGAGGATCTCATTGAGACCTACCGAATGTTTTAAGGACTAGATGAGGTGGAGGTGGAGAGGATGTTTCTTCTGGTATGGGTACCTAGAACTAGAGGGCACAGCCTCAAAATTGAGAGGCGACATTTTAGAACGGAAGTAAAGAGGATTTTTTTTAATCCAAAGTGTGGTAAATCTGTGGAATGCTCTCCCATAGACTTTGGTTAAGGCAAAGTCTGTGGGTGTATTTAAAACTGAAGTTGATGGATTCCTGATTGTTCAGGGCATCAAGGGATACGGCGAGATGGCAGGTGTATGAGGTTGAATGGGATCCAGGATCAGCCATGATGAAATGGCAGAGCGGACTTGAAGGGCTGAATAGCCTAATTCTGCTCCTGTATCTTATAGTCTAAGTGTAAAGCTGTCTTGAACTGAATGAACTCAAAGGGGAAAAAGTAGATAGGCAGGCATCCTATAACTTAGTCCCTCTACTATTGATATAGAGTGGTTGGAGTGGGTACCATCTGCAAAATGAACTATGGTTATTCAGCAGTAACTCCCAAACTTGTGCTTACACCTGCAAAAAGGAGAAAGGCAACAAGTGCATGGGAACTTCAATGCCTATGGATTCCCTTGTAATCTGGAAATTATATCACTGGTCTTTTAATATCAGTGAATCTTAATCCCAAAACACCCTTCTGAGGGAGTATCTTCACCTGAAGGACCTCATTAGATCTGCAAAAATGAAAAATGACTAAAAAAAGAATTCTTAAAGCTAAGGCCAAACCAAAAAGCTAATGACTCAAACAATGGCGGGTGGAAAGAGTGCAGGAGATCCAGCAACTAGCCAATAAACAGGTGTTTTCAAATCCAATGGCAGGATAGGTAAACCAAAATTACCACCTTCTCACTAGTCTATATCAGCATCAAGACTCTGATCACACTCAACTGACAAGCAAGCTGCATTGAAGGTACACCTGACACCAAGTTCCCAAAACAAGAAAATACTCCAGCTCTTGACTCAGTAAGGATATCCAGAAGGACAGAGAAAATGCTTCAAAATTATCTCAAAAGTCTCCTTGAAAGGATAAAACTGAACTGTTCCTACCGAACTGCACTCACTTTCAAGGACTACTCATCTCATGTTTTTGATACTTAATGCTTTATTAATATCTTTCTCTCTCAAGGTTGTATATAAGTGACATATGTACTTTGAAAATAAATTTACTTTGTACTTTGAAATCACAGGATTTCACATGAACTCACAGGATTCACTAGTATGTGATCACTAAAAATGGAGAAAAGGGAGCATTCGGAAAGGCACAAAGCATCTCAAGTTTCCAGTACAGAAGCATGTAGAAGTTAAGTGCAAACCTTGGAAGAAGAATATAATGTTCATCCTGTGAAGCCCACATTCCTTGAATGAATAAAAACAGCCCAAACATCCCATCCATCCACCCTGTTGTGCACCACCAGCCTCACCTGTGGAGGAATTTGCAGGACCAGTACAGAACTCATCATTCACCTTAAAACTCACTGATTAACAGTGGAAGGAACTCGCCCTCGATTCTGAGGGAGTCCCTAAAGAAGATCTTGATTCTGAGCCCATCAATCCCATGAATTTAAAATTCTCATATTGATATTAAATCCCTCTAATGGCAACATCTTCCCTTATATTTATAACCTTCAGAGAATTTAATGCTCCTTCAAATCAACTCTCTTGTGTACAATTACAGTGGATTCTGACTTTGGAACTTTGGAATTCTTTCCCTTCACTTCTCCTCATTAAAGTTACCTCTAGGGAAGCTTATCCTTTTAGGCTCAGTATCAATCTTTTTTCAATTATATTCCAACATATCACCCAAGGACATCTTATATGATAAAAGTGCTAAATAGATGCAAGTTGTTGCTGTTCTCACATGTGAAACAATTGCAGAGTAGATTGGAGCACAGTGAATGCATTGTAGTTCACTTACCAGATACAGAGTTGATTAATGGAGACTTTGAAAGTGACTGTGTTGATGATGGTTCAGTCATTGCAACATATCTACAATAATAAAATGTAGAACAAAATGCATTATATAAAAGTAGCAGTGAAAAGACTCTTTGAGCTATTAAAATATCTAGCAGCTTGAAGTATAAAGGAGTTGGGCAATCAACTGCAGGGGGTGTGTAAAAAGAGTTACTTTTCAATCAGGACCGCGATCAAGATTTAAAAGGCAGAGCTTTGCAGCAGTTTCTCAGAGTTGAGGAGAGACCAATCAGCAACAGGCAGAGCATAAAAAGCTCCTCCTCAGTCAGGTCTGCATTCAAGATTTAAAAGTCAGAGCTTTGCGGCAGCTTTCTCTGAGTTGGGCAATCAACTGCAGGGGTTGCATAAAAAGAGCTACCTTTCAATCAGGACCGTGATCAAAATTTAAAAGGCAGAGTTTCACGGCACCTTGTTGAGCGACCATTCAGCAAGAGGCAGAGCGTAAAAAGAGCTACCTGTCAATCAGGCGTGCGATCGAGATTTAAAAGGCAGTGCTTCACAGCAGTTTCTCTAAGTTGAGGAGCGACCAATCACCAAGAGGAAGTGCATAAAAAGAGCTACCTTTCAGTAAGGTCTGTGCACAGGATTTAAAAGGCAGAGCTTAGCAGCAGTTTCTCTGAGTAAAGAAGCAACCAGTCAATGAGGGATTCATCAGAGAGGGCCAATAAAAATAACTCAAGTGTAAGTGGCGCGTCCATTGTTGGGAGGGTGCCAGTGTTTAGAATGGCTTTGGCACATCTGGCTTGGGCAAGAGAAAATGTCTGGCAAGTGTCTCCCTTTCTGTTCTTATTTGTTCATTCCTCATCTATTAGGGCATAATTTAGTAAGACTGGCTTCAAGGACAGTGTTTTGTACAGTGTGTGGGATGTGGGAAGTCTAGGAGACCTCCAGTCTCCCTGATAAACATCTGCACCAAGCTGCAGCTCCTGAGAGAATATATTACGGAACTGGAGCTGCAGCTCGATGACCTTCCATTCATACAGGAGAATGAAAAGGTGACAGACAGGAGTTCCAGGGAGGTAGTCACCCCTAGATTGCAAGAGATAGGTAACTGGATGACTGTCACAAGGAGGGGAAATGCACAGCCAGTGCAGAGTGCACCTGTGGCTGTTTCCTTCAATAAAAAATCTACAACTTTAGATCCTATTGAGAGGGACGACCTACCGGGGGAGTCATAGTGACCAGGTCTCTGGCACAGCGCCTGGTGCTGTGACTCAGAACAACAGAGAAATAAAGAGGACTATACTGTTGATAGGAGATTCCACAGTCAGTGGAAGAGAGACAAGATTCTGTGGGTGCGATAAAGACACCCGAATGGTATGTTGCCTCCCTCGTGCTAGGATCAGGAATGTCTTGGATCGTGCCCGGGGCATTCTGAAAGGCAAGGGTGAGCAGTCAGAAGTCTTGGTACATATTGGCACCAAAGACATAGGTAAACAAGGTGAGAAGGTCCTGAAGAGAGATCTTAGGGAGCTAGGAAGAAAGCTGAAAAACAGGACCTGCAGGGTCGCAGTCTCCAGTTGCTGGCCGCCTGTGCCATGCACCAGTGAGGGCAAGAATAGGATGATTTGGCAGGTGAGTGCCTGGCTGAGGAACTGGTGCAGGGGCAGGGGTTCAGAATTATGTATCATTAGAATCTCTTCTGGGGAAGGTATGACCTGCGCAAAAGGGATGAGGTACACCTGAACCTGAGGGGGTCCAATATCCTTGCAGGCAGGTTGGCTAGAATTATTCAGGAAGGTTTAAACTAATTTGGCAGGGGGATGGAAACTGGAGTGATAGGTAGTTGGCTTACAAAAAAAGGCAATATGTAACCTAAAAATCAATAGAAGGCAATTAAAAATGTCATTAAAGATGGAATACGAAAGTAATTTAGCCAATAATATTAAAGAGGATGCCAAAAGTTTCTTCAGATATATAAAGTGTAAAAGAAAGGCAAGAGCTGGAAAATGACGCTAGAGAGGTAGTGATGGGGGACACGGAAATGGCGAACGAACTGAATAACTATTTTGCATCAGTCTTCATTGTGGAAGTCACTACCAGCATGGTGGAAGTTCTAGGTGTCAGGATCATAAAGAGTGTGTAGTTACCATTACAAGGAGAAGGTTCTTGGGAAACTGAAAGGTCTTAAGGCAGACAAGTTACCTGAACCAGACGGTATACACCCCAGGGTTCTGAAAGAGGTAGCTGAAGAGATTGTGGAGGCATTAGTAATGATCTTTCAAGAATCACTAGATTCTGGAATGGTTCCGGAAGTCTTCAAGAAAGGAGAGAGGCAGAAGAATGGAAATCACAGGTCAGTTAATTTGACCTCAGTGATTGGGAAGATGTTGGCGTCAATTGTTAAGGATGTGGTTTCGGGGTACTTGGTGGCACATGATAAAATAGGCCAATAGTTAGGCATGGTTTCCTCAAGGGAAAATCTTACCTGACAGATCTGTTTAAATTCTTTGAAGAAATAACCGGAAGTACAGACAAAGAAGAATCAGTGTATGTTGTGCACTTGTACTTTCAGAAGGCATTTGACAAGATGCCACACATGATGCTGCTTAACAAGTTATGAGCCCATTGTCTTACAGGAAAGATTCCAATATGAATAAAGCAGTGACTGATTGGCAGGAGGCAAAGAGTGGTTATAAAGGGAGCCTTTTCTGATTGGCTGCCACTGACTAGTGGTGTTCCACAGGGGTCCGTGTTGGGACTGCTTTTTGCATTATATGTCAATGATTTGGATGAGGGAATTGATGGCTTTGTTGCAAAGTCTGCAGACGATATGAAAATCGTTGGAGGGGTAGGTAGTTTCCTGGAAATAGAGAAGCTACAGAAGGACTTAGACATTAGGAGAATGGGCAAAAAAAGTGGCTGATGGAATACAGCATTGGGAAGTGTATGGTCATGCACCTTAGTAGAAGAATTGGGTTAGACTATTTTCTAAGTGGAGAGAGGCGGAAAGGGACTTGGGAGGATTCCCTGGAATTTAATTTTCAGGTAGATTCTGTGGTGAAGAAGGCAAATGTGATGTTATCATTCATTTCAGGAGGACTAGAACATTAAAGCAAGGATATAATGATGAGGCTTTATGAAGCACTGGTGAGGCCTCACTTGGAGGCTCCTCATCTGTGACAGTATGTGCTGAAACTGGACAGGGTTAAAAGGAGGTTCACAAAAATGATTCTAGAATTGAATGGCTTGTCACATGAAGAGCATTTGATAGCTCCAGGCTTGTATTCACTGGAATTCAGAAGAATGAGGGTTGACCTAATTGAAACCTATCGAATGGTGAAAGGCCTTGATAGAGTGGATGTGGAGAGGATATTTCCTACGGTGGGAGAGTCTAAGACCAGAGGATGCAGTCTCATGATAGAGGGGTGTCCTTTTATAACGGAGATGAGGAATAATTTCTTCAGCCAGAGTAGTGAATCTGCAGAATTCTATGCCATGGGCACTATGGAGGCCAAGCATTTATATACATTTAAGGCAGAAGTTGATAAGATTTTTGACTGGTCAGGGCATGAAGGGATACAGGGAGAAGGCAGGAGGTTGGGGCTTAGAAGAAAAATGGATCAGCCATGATAAAACAGCGGAGCAGACTCGACTGACAAGATGGCCTAATTCTGCTTCTGGATCTTACGGTTTTATGGAAATTCAGTTACATCACAAGAAAAACATTACTACTATAGAATTTTAAAATATAGTCACAATAAAAATGATTATGAAACAACCAAACTGTCAAAAAAATTCACTTGATAAATTACTATATTTTAGGAAGAAAATATGCCACCCTTCAACAGTTTTGCCTAGATGTGACTATTAACAAGGCATTTAGTTTGATGAAAACCACTACATCAAAATTCAAAAATATTTGCAGTAACACAAAAAAGTTAGCTTGCTGCCACTAAAGGACAAGTGGGATGAACAATAAATCCTAGCAGCTAATTCTCTTATCACATCAATGAATAACAAGTCTCTAGTTAAGCCAAAAAAAAAAGCAAATGCAGTTTACCCAGACTATTTGTGTCCAAACAACTACTGTTTAAAATATAATTAAATTCAAGGTGTTTGCTGCGCTGTAATGCTTACCTTCAAAGTTATAAAAAGAAAACCCTCATGGCCCCAAAATTGATATAATTTTAACCCAGCATCTACTTAAATATCCAAAAAAACTTGTATTTATATGCCATTAAGACACAAAATTTCCTCTCTGCAAAGCATGAAGGTTAATAAATAGAAGATTGAGAAATCTTTAATAGAAAGTGAAAAGGAAGCTGGTTCTGTGTACTGATAGTGCAGAGGAATGGATAATGGGACTGGATTGTGTTGTGCTTTACTTTTAAGAGGCGTGTGATTAAAAAGTTTCTCTCAACTTGTTTCTGAAAGATTGCTAACAATTTTTAAATAGACCTCATTTAAGGAACTAATTAGCAAATCTCCAATTCTCCGCTCAAGAGAATTCCTTCATGTCTGGTTCTATCCCAGTGATACAGACTACAGTAAGATTCCAACAATTTGGCACTTAGGAGGCAATGTAGGTACCAGACAAGTAGCTTTAGCAGTCTATTGGATATTACCTCTCTAAATACTCAAACACTACACTAACATGAAAAAGGATCTATTGTTTTCCCAGTGTCTATGATGAATAAACTCTTCTCGGGCTTCCAGCTGGGTACAGGTACAGATTGTAATCAACATTTCAATGACAGACTCTGTCATCTTTATCAGGGATGATGCCTGGGCATGTCTAGTTCGGTGGTATTTAGACTTCCGTAGTCTGTCCCTCCTGATTGGTTAGTCCTCATCCAATCAGGTTTCCGCTCTCCCACCTTGCATACAATCAAGTTCCATTTCTTAGTGAGACCTTCATCTTTGGTAAAATACTTTTCGAGTTTTATTTCAATAGCTTCCTTTACCAGGTGTTCCCAAAGGCCACTGGCATGGCATAGTAGTTTTATGCCATCGAAGTCAATCCTATGGTCTTTGCGAATTCAGTGTTTTGCTACCGACAATTTCTCCAGGTAACCCAAATGGATACACCCGCTGTGCTCCTTGATGTGGGTTTCCACTGTGTGTCCTGTCTAGCCAATATACAGTATGCTGCTCTGCATTCATGAGGAATCTTGTAAACGACAGCTGACCTGGGTCCCAGTCATCTTTGACCCACATAAGCTGTGATTTGAGCTTTTGTACCAGTTTTTGTGGATGATATCAATCCAGTACTTCTTCAGGATCCTGGCGATCCTTCCATAAATCATGAAAATAGAAGGAAGACAGGCGATAGCAATGGGTTCCTCCTCATTGTTAGGTTTCCTTTCAGCCCTTTTAAGAGCCCGATTGATCTCCTTCACCTTGTAGCCACTATGTACGGTGAAACCCAGCCATCATGACTTCATCAGCAGACAAAGGAAATGCAACAGTCCTTATGCCCTAGGATGAATACCATAGGAAAGTCCAACAGATTCCGTACGATTCCACCTAGAGTTCTACAGCAGGAACCCATGAGTTCAACTGAGGATGACCTCAGCTTTACTGAAGAAATCCGGACTGCCAGCAGATGTATACAAGATACATGCCACAGGCACTGGTACCACCAAGACTTTACAGGCTCCCCAAGATACACAAGGGGAATCCCCCTGAGGCCCATCATCAGCGGGATGGATTCTCAGACTTACTACTTAGCTAAGCATTTAACAACTACGCTGTCTCCCTTAGCTGGGGGCTGTGAGCATCAATCACAAATTTGACTGACTTCATTAAAACCAACGTTCAGCTGAACCTGCAGGACATAATGGTTAGTTTTGACATGGTGTCCCTGCCCATGAGAGTTCCCATTAAGGACAGCATGGTCCTCCTGCAGACCAGGTTTGATAAGGGTACCACTGACCCTTTTGAACACACCCTTGCATCGATGTACTTCCTCTGTAAGGGAAACTATTATGAACAAATGGACGGATTTGGGATTGCCCTTGTCACTGGCTATTGCTAATTTCTACATGCAGGACGTTGAGGACAGGGCTTAAGTCTTCATGGCCCTTACACCCCAAATACTTTTTCAGGTATGTTCAGATACAGCTTTTGCAGGTCAAGGATGACCTGGAACTCAGGTCAGCTGGCATTTACAGGATTCCCTGCGAATGCTGAGCAGCATATACCAGTCAGACGGGATGCATGGTGGAAACCCGCATCAAGGAGCACAAGAGATGTGTTCATTTGGGTTACCCAGAGAAACAGTGGTAGCAGAACATTGCATTTGCAATGGTCACAGGATTGAGTTTGACAGCACAAAACTACCGTGCTATGTCAATGGCTTTTGGGACTGCCTGGTTAAGGAAGCTATTGAAATAAAACTAGAGGAAAAGATTTAACAAAGATGAAGATCTCGCTCTAAGAAGGAACTGGAACTCAATTGTAAATATGGTTGGGGTGCGGTCACCTGATTGAATGAGGACTAACCAATCAGGAGGGTTGGACTAGAGGGGTATAAATACCATCGGCTAGACATGCCAGGCATCATCCCTGATGAAGATGGCAGAGTTTGTCATCGAAATGTTGGTTACTACTCTAACATGTGACACTGTTTTCCAGCTGAGTTTAAAGGGGCACCACAGTCCCGAACTCAGCTCAGCTCAGACTGCACAACTCACTTATACTCTGGACCTCCAGCTCAGACATAGTACTAACTTATGAACCAGATGCAGCAGCATCAAGATTTTTGAAAAAGTAAATGTTGGATTATCAAATCTTTACTGGTACTTGTTTCCGGGACCCCAACATCCATGCTAAAGTGTGGTGGAATGAATTGAATACAGCATTTCAATTGCTTACATCTCTTTTGCTTTATTGATAAACATGAGTAATGCACGTACTTTCCTAATCTCCAATATCAACTTGTCCTGCCATCTTTAGGCCACCTTAAACAGTTCAAAATCTGTAAAAACTTTCAGAACAAATAAAAAACATGAAATCAAGGCACACAAAGGGGATTTTAGGGAGATCTACTAAAAGTTTAATCAAAGAGGTAGATTTTAAGGAATGTTATAAAAGAAAATAAAAAGATAGAAAGGCAGTGAGATAACAAACAGGAATTCTAGAGCTCAGAGCTTCAACAACAAAAAATATGATTGTCAGCATTGGAGTGATGAAATCAGATAAGTACTAGAATTAGTGGAATAGTGACATCATTGAGAATTATAGAGTTGCAGTTTACAGAAATAGCCAAATTTAGTGAGGTCAATTCTAGCTGAAAGGTTAGGCAACAACATTAAGGTTTGAGCTTCACTAAAGACCTGCAGCATCTTACACAACCTTAAGCTAAAAAAATGAATTATTCCCACCCACAGATCATCAATACATTGCTTTCAAAGCTACTAAATAATATTTTTAAATAATATTAATTTTTTGTTTTGGTTTCTGATTACATCAAGTACCTGAATATTTTGCATACATAATATGTATGCAAAATATAATATAATATAATAAAACATACATAATATGTATAATACAGTCAACTTAAATCAATGATTTGAGTACCTGCTAGCCTTTTGTCCATGTGGTACTGAAGTTACTGGTGAAGTATTCACTTTTTGAATGAAGTTTTTCAAGATAGTCCAACATTTATAAAACTGAGCATGACAGTTCCTACAGATATACTGTGGCAAAGTGGGATCCTGCCTCACCACAACACCAACTAGCTTCTGAAAATCAGCACAGAATGTCTGTTGTGCTCTGTGCTGTCTCTCTGGACTTGTTTCAATCAGAGGAACTTTTGCAAAAACATTACGTAGGCTCCTGGAGGAAAACTTTCCATGGCACAGACGGCAGTAGCTGGTGGTCATAACAAGAGTTGCCGCTAATGAGAAATAGGAAACAAATATAAAAGTTAACCAGAATATCAGTGAATGCAAACATCACTGGGAATCTATTATTCACGATTCTTCTTTATATTTCACTTAGCACTGCAAGATTAAAGGCTGTATGTGTTTATGAAATCTACAATTGTTACTTTAGAAAGCTAATTAAAATTCTGAGCTCTGGTTTAAGCAAATGGCTTAATTTGGAAGATTAAGAAATAAAAAGACAATTAATCTTGCTGCCCGTGCAGAAAGAATGGAAAGTAGTACAACAAATCAAGAATGCTTTATAAAGGACCTCAAATAAATCTCATTAGCTGTTATTATACTAGGGCACTTTTCCATCTGGACATAGAATGGAAAATATCATGAGAGGTATTACTTCTTAATAAAAACAGAAATGCTGAAAATACTCAGAAGGTGAGGCCACATCTGTGGGAAGAGAAACAGAGCCAGCATTTCAGGTTGAAGACTCTTGTTCAATGTTGGGAAAGGGACAAAAGAAGTTCATTAAACTGAAGGGGGGGGGGATTGTGGGAAGCAGGATATCTCTGATAGGGTAAAACCAGGGTGATCATGCACATAAGCTGTAAACAAGTTTAATAGATGAATGGGAGCTGTTAGAATGTGAAAAATAGACAAAAACAGGCAAAATGTAGGGGTTGTGTAATGCAGAGCAGGAAGGGAAGAAAATGGCT
This sequence comes from Hypanus sabinus, assembly GCF_030144855.1. Taxonomy (NCBI): domain Eukaryota; kingdom Metazoa; phylum Chordata; class Chondrichthyes; order Myliobatiformes; family Dasyatidae; genus Hypanus; species Hypanus sabinus. The sequence continues at coordinate 50,731,368 of NC_082722.1, forward strand.
AAAAAAACATACAAACAAGCTGAACCTTAAATCTCCTCCCAAACCCCCTTTTGTTTTACTTTGGGAGTGTGGAGGGACATGCCCAGTGATTCTGGCCAGGCACAGTTCCCAGCTCGGCATCTTGCAACTCCTATATTTCTTTGCCGATGTTCTTTTGTTCAAGTCCTTCTCCTTAAACTGCACCCATTCACTCATTATACAGATTACTTTCTTTATAACCTATCCCCATCATCACCGCAGGTTACACATCTTTTGTACCCCACCCTGCCTGCAATTTCACAAGCTGATTTTCTTTCCTACCCAGTTCTGATGATGGGTCTTCAACCTGAAATGTTAACTCGGTCTCTTTTCCCATACATGTGGCCTCAAGAGCTAAGTATTTCAACCATCATCTGCAATTTTTTTTCCATTTTCACTATAGTTCTCAATAGTATAACAGACCAAAAGGCATCATTTCAAAGTACCCATGTACACAATGTACAATGTACTTAATGACTGTATCTGCATTAAACAAGTGCAATCATTGAAATAATGGTAATTTCTTTTGATTATAGAGGTTTCATTAGTTAAAAAGGATGTATTTTTTTAATGTATTAAACTGTACTGATTTGGCCTAGATTTTTAGAGGTCAGAATTGCAATGAATAATCCTAAAGAAAGAATTACAGAATATGAAGATGATTATTCATTAATTTTACACATTTTTCAGTGATGTTAATACCTCAGTGTTTCATTGTTCCTTTCAGCATTATATGGTCTAAATAAACCACTTACAAGGCATTGCAGTATGACTAACATACAAGAACCAATTCTGAAATATTTAAACCAGTGATACACTGGCTAAAATGAAAGTATTTCAGAGGCTTACTAAGGTAAAAATATTTTGCTTTCTAATTTAGCTGAACATAACTAGATGCAGGGAGTTTACTCATGTAGATGAAGACACAATGCTAAAATTTATTATCAGCCCATTTTCTACTTTGATTGATAACAAACCAATAATGATTAGAATAATTTAAAAACTGTAAATGCTTAAAATCTGAAATAATATCACATAATGTTAAAAACAAACAGCAGGTCATACAGCATCTGTGGAAAGAAAAACAGGGTTAACATTTCAGGTTAAAGAAGTGAGTAAATGAGAAAACGAACACGAGGAAATCTGCAGATGCTGGAAATTCAAACAACACACACAAAATGCTGGTGGAACACAGCAGGCCAGGCAGCATCTATAAGGAGAAGCACTGTCGACGTTTTGGGCTGAGACCCTTCGTCAGGACTAACTGAAGGGAAAGATAGTAAGAGATTTGAAAGTAGTGGGGGGAGAGGGAAATGCGAAATGATAGGAAAAGACCGGAGGGGGTGGGATGAAGCTAAGAGCTGGAAAGGTGATTGGCGAAAGTGATACAGAGCTGGAGAAGGGAAAGGATCATAGAAACATAGAAAATAGGGGCAGGAGTAGGCCATTCGGCCCTTCGAGCCTGCCCCGCCATTCAGTATGATCACGGCTGATCATCCAACTCAGAACCCTGTACCTGCTTTCTCTCCATACCCCCGATCCCTTTAGCCACAAGGACCATATCATGGGACTGGAGGCCTCGGGAGAAAGAAAGGGAAAGAATGGTGTCTGGTTTGCAGAGCATCTCCAGTTTGTCTGCTCGAGAGCCCCGAGTTTCCAATTCCCATCAATTTAATTCTCCGTCCCTCTGGCCTGTGACCTGATAAACTGTTCCAACAGGGCCAAATACAAAGCTGGACTATCAGATTGATCACCTTTTGTCTGCAACCTTTGAGACCCAGTGTTGAGTTCAACAATTTCAGACACCTGTAATTTTTCCCCATATAGGAATTGTTCAATTCTACTGTAAGGTGATCAATCTGTAATATTAATTCAGTTTTCTTCTTTCTTCAGATACAACATGTCATGCTGAAATTTCTAGCATTCTCCCTTTCAATTCTATGTCATTAACAATTCTGACATGCACTTCACAACTTTAACATATTCCTTTGTGTTCTCTCTCTCTCTCTCTTTCTCTCTAAATGCCCTGACCAACCTATCAACCAGATCTCTTCATAAACATGGGAATCTCCTGCAATCCTGGCTTCATTCTACTGGAGGTATTCCTATTGTCTTATCCATTCCAACTCCCATCTTTCTGCCTTCTCACTTTACCAGTTCTGATATAGCCTCTTTGATTTGAAATGTTTAATGTTTCTCTTTCTACAGATTCTGCCTGAAACATTGAGTGTTTCTAGCTACGAATGTTCTCTGTACTTAAAATGCTGGGAATTACAACTGATGTGGTCATCTGTTTAACAATATATTACCATGAAATAATTTTATAGCCCATATTAATGCTGGATATTTAATGCTTTTCACCTGTACAACATCTCATCCCTGATAATCAATGTATTCAATACCCTACAAATTAAATCACATGTTAAATATTCAAATACCAATTTTTATTACAAAAATACTAATTACAATTATGCACTGAGACACTGAGTACCAGGCTACACAATCTTGAAAATGAACTATATTTTTACTATTTTTCTACAAAATTGTTTCCAATCAAACAACAGTTACAAGTGCAGGGCCACACATCCAAATTATTTTTATGCCCATGGAGGTTTAGGAATTAGAATTCTGTTTTTAAAAATCTAGAAATAAAAATAATGTGGCAATGAAACTATCAGAATGTATGAAAAATCACAAATAATTCACTAATACTTTAACATTAGGACATCAATCACCCTTATCCAATCTGGTTTATTTTCAATTCCAATCCAACACTAATGAAATTCATTCAGAAGTATTTCCTCAAATGGCTTCACAAAACACTTGATTAAACTAAACTGTCAAAAGCAGTTCAAGAAAGCGTCTCCCTGTCAGCACAAGTAGAATGAGTAGCAACGGTCATGTCTCATTAACAGAAATAAAGACAAGTGAAGGTACAACCTCAGAAGTAGGGCAAAGGGAGTAGAATGATACATACCCTAACTCTAATGCAGAATTAGACTAAAGCAGTTCTTGAAATATTGCAGAACTTAGGGAATTTATGGAGATTAGCAGAAAGGTGTCCTTGACTTGGCAGGCTTTGAAGGACAAGCTGCAAAGAGACAAACATGAGCACAGCCTGTAATCCACCTGGGTGTCAGCAATCCACTATGCACCATGATTTAATTTGCTGTACCCCCAAAAAAGACTACAAATAACCGCTGGATATTTGAGACATGGGAAGTAGTAAATGTGAACAAGTTGGTACACAATGAAATGAATGCCTATAATGTACATGACATCACTGGATCAGCCTATCTTACCTAACCTGTACTGTCATCTTATCCAGCCCTCTACATGACAGCTATAGTGCAACATTATACTTTCTACAGCACATGATAAACTACATCAGTACACAATACATCTGTCCAGTCCACCCTGGTTGCCTGCCATGCTATTCCCCTACCCAGAGTTGCTACTTATTTTGCAGAGCTGGCTACTGCTGGTAACATTCTGTGAAATTGAGTTTTTCCTTCACAAGAAAAGTCCAGCTTCAAGAACTGTCTTGATGGCTAAAAGATTAGCTTTATTTGTCACATGCACAATGAAAGAAAATAAAATGTGTCATTTTGCATCAAATCAAATCAAATCAAATCAGTGAAGATTGCCACGCTTACATAGCATGCCTGCAACTCACTAACCCTCACCGTGTGTCTTTGGAATGTGGAAGAAACCCTGAACACCCAGAAGAAACCAGAGCAGTGGGAGGGAGAACATTCCAGCTCCCTGCATACCGTAGTGGGAACTGAACCCCATCTTACAGTTGCCTGCTGTACACTGACGTGCTAACCGCTCCGCTCCACTACCATGCTGATCTAGGTTACTGAGCCAACTCATCAGTGCTCCAGGTATCAGAATTTGAAAGCTTGGTCACGTGCCTTCCATTCACAAATATGGAAAAATATTCAAAACCATTAAAATTTATCATCTTTTTAGGAAGTTAAAAAGAAATGGAAAAATGAATAGCCATGATGCACCATCAATAACTCTCGGAGACGGGAGTCAAAAGATAGGCTTTTATTAGCTGCAAATGTGACCACAACATCTTGGAGACTGAGGGAGGAGCAGTGCCTCCAATCACCTTTATACAGGGGTCTGTGGGAGGAGCCACAGGAGCAGTCAGCAGAGGGGTGTGTCCAGACAGGTATACACATAGTTTACCACAAGCAATCACAGGAAACAATCTGGAAACCATTTTGAAGGGAACTGAACTACTGAAAGATTAGCTGAAACAAAAACGCAAAACACTGGAAATTCTTAGTAAGTCAGGCTGCATCTGTGGGAAGAGAAACAGAATTAACATTTTAGGTTGAAAACCTTTCCTCAGAATAATGAAGAACACTTTTGGAATTGTATTTAATTACTTGTTCAATTCCGATGTAGCTATACATAGAAACAAAGAAAATAGGTGCAGGAATAGGTCATTCGGCCCTTCGAGCCTGCACCTCCATTCAGTATGATCATGGCTGATCATCCAACTCAGAACCCTGTACCTGCTTTCTCTCCATACCCCCTGATCCCTTTAGCCACAAGGGCCATATCTAGCTTCCTCTTAAATATAGCCAATGAACCGGCCTCAAGTGTTTCCTGTGGCAGAGAATTCCACAGATTCACCACTCTCTGTGTGAAGAAGTTTTTCCTCATCTCGGTCCTAAAAGGCTTCCCCTTTATCCTTAAATTGTGACCCCTCATTCCGCACTTCCCCAACAGCAGAAACAATCTTCCTGCATCTAGCCTGTCCAATCCCTTTAGAATTTTATACGTTTCAATAAGATCCCCCCTCGATCTTCTAAATTCCAGTGAGTATAAGCCTAGACGATCCAGTCTTTCTTCATATGAAAGTCCTGCCATCCCAGGAATCAATCTGGAAAACCTTCTCTGTACTCCCTCTATGGCAAGAATGTCTTTCCTCAGATTAGGGGACCAAAACTGCACACAATATTCTAGGTGCGGTCTCACCAAGGCCTTGTACAACTGCAGCAGAACCTCCCTGCTCCTGTACTCAAATCCTTTTGCTATGAATGCCAACATACCATTTGCCTTTTTCACCGCCTGCTGTACCTGCATGCCTACCTTCAATGACTGGTATACAATGACACCCAGGTCTCGTTGCATCTCCCCTTTTCCTAATCGGCCACCGTTCAGATAATAATCTGTTTTCCTGTTCTTGCAACCAAAGTGGATAACCTCACATTTATCCACATTAAATATACATGTTCAGGGAAATCTTAAAACGTTGATTAATTTTGGTAAGCCAACAATTTCATGCTGTTTTTCCAAATACATTTTCAACCAACAGATAAAAGTCTACAAAACGTTAACCAACTTCAAAAGGTGAACATTCAGTCATTCAAAACCCCCTAGAATATATAGCAAAGGCAGCACAAGAATAATCTGAATTAAGCCTTGAAATTAGTACACAGTAACAATAAAAGGAGAAGCTATGTATCCTTTAGGGGGAAAATTATATTCAAAATTAAAATCAGTACTCTAAACATTATTTAAGAAACATACTTCCTTAAACGTGTTTCAACTACTTCACAAGCTTCAAACTGCTGATCCCTGTTACATTTACCATGTCACATTTTCTCTGTATCATTGTCTTAATAATGTACACTATTTCTTGTATTTGCCTCTAATTTCCAGTTTAATTAACAGCACTGTATTAAAGATAAGTTTATATGTTTAGAGAGCAACTTCCAGCAGGGAGGAATTAAATGTAAAACAGATTAGAAAGCAGCTGTATGAGCAACTACTGTACTGTACTTCAAGGGACAACTGGTAAATAAAAACTACCTGTACACCTGAGGGTCTTACTCAAGGTACCCATTCAATATGGCATCCAACTTTTAATGGTATAACATCATTGGAAAAATTTTAAAAGAGAAGTATTTTTAAGAATGCTTAAAATTCAAAATCACAGGCAGATAGGGTCATAAAGAAAGCTTTTGGCACATTGATTTATGACAGTATAGGAGATGGAATGTTATGTTGAAGTTGTATAAGACGGTGGTGAGGCCTAATTTGGAATATTGTGTGCAGTTCTCATCAGCAACCTACAGGAAAGGTATCAACAAGGTTGAAAGAGTGCAGAGATAATGCACAAGGATGTTGTCAGGACCTGAGTATTACGGAAAGGTTGAATAGGTTAGGACATTATTCCCTACAGCGTAAGGGGTGAAGATAGATAAATAGATAGGGTAAATGCACGCAGGTTTTTTCCACTGAAGTTGAGTGAGGTTAAGAATAAAAGGTGAAATGTTTGTGGGGAACATGAGGGGGAGCTTCTTCATTCAGAGGGTGGTGAGAGTGTGAAATGAGCTACCAGCAGAAGTGGCAGATGTGAGTTTGCTTTCAACATTTAAGAGAAATTTAGATGGAGTGGGTATGGAGAGAGCTGGTCCAGGTGCAGGTCAATGGGACTCGGCACAGGCCTGACAGGCCCAAGGGCCTGTTTCTGTGCTGTAGTACTCTGTGACCAAATTCTTTTCAGCCTGGTTTTATCCCATTTCCCCCCTTCATTCTACCTTGGATTTAAATTTCAAGGCATAAAAAAAAATGCAGATGCTGAAATCTAGAGCAAAAATAACAAGCTCCGGATGGGTCAAGCAGTATATGTGGAGGGAAATGGACAGCCAATATTTTGGGTTGAAACATTCATCTGGACTGGTCTCAGTGTATGTCAATAAATAAATGAGTGAAAATGGTGTCAGTGATATACAGCAACGTTTTGCAGGCAGCGCACAAAACTACAAGATATTCTACTAATTATACTTCTGGACTATAATCACTGCAATCTGCAGTCTGTAACTTCCCTTTAAGAAAAGTGTTTTTGAACTGTCTAAATAAACCAGAGATTTTACTATCTCCTGAAGGATTTGGCAAACTTGACTCTGCAGAATGCAGGTATGGCCACTGCTACAGGAGTGGACTTCAGGCCAGATTAAAGCAGAAAACAAACCGGTGTTCAGCTCACTTCTCTATGTCAGGCAAGATCCCCAATTTAAGCCCATTCCGTGTGCCTGTGTTCTCCCACTCATCTTGCTACTACCATTGGGCAGGGAGTGCAGATATTTTGGATCACACACGTTCAGCTTTGGGGGCAGCTGTTGCCCCACAGCCATCATGCTCCTGGATCAGCTTCATTGTTCCAGCACTGAACTAACTCTATAGCTGTGGACTTAATTTCAGGCACTCTGTAGTTCATGTTCTATTGATAATTTCTTTACTGTGTTTTTACTAATGACATGATTTGTTCTTTTTCACAGACTATATGTTTGTTGGTCTTTGTTGCGTGTTGTTTTTCGTGGATTCTATTTCACCTCTTTGTTTTGTGGCTGCCTGCAAGAAGGTAAATCTCAAAGTTTTATATGGTGTACATACTTTGATAATATATGTACTTTAAATTTTCTTTATTAGAAGAACCAGATCCCTTTGCACTCAGATAATTTATAATGTGGTCTACAAGTTACAACGGGAGATAGAAAATGCATGCCAAAAGAGCAATGTTATAACAGTCATGGGGGATTTCAATATGTAGGTAGATTGATTAGTGCGGGATTGCAAAAGCAGGAATTTTCTAGAGTGTCTACGATATGGCTTTTTAGAGTAAATCATGCTTGAGCCCTTAGGGACCAGCTACTCGGATTGGGCGTCATGCAATGAATTGGAATTGATTAGAGAACTTAAGGTTAAAGAATCCTTAGGGGCAAGTGATCAGAATATGATTGAATTCACCCTGAAATTTGAGAAGGAGAACTTATAGTCAGGTGTATCAGTATTACAGTAGAGTAAAGGGAATTACAAAGACACAAGAGAGGAGTTTGCCAGAATTGATCGGGAAAGAACACTGGCAGGGATGAAGGCAGAGCAGCAATGGCTGGAAATTCTGGAAGCTATTTGGAAGGCACAGGATATATACATCCCAAAAAGGAAGAAGTATTCTAAAGGCAAGATGACACAGCCATGGCTAACAAGGGAAGTCAAAGCCAACAAAAAGCCAAAGAGAGGGCATATAATAAGAGTAAAACAGTGGGAAATTAGGGAATTGGGAACCATTTAAATACAAATAGAAGGCAACAAAAAAAAATCATTAAGGTAAAGATGGAATATAAAAGTAAGCTAGCCAATAATTTTAAAGAGGATACCAAAAGTTTCTTCAGCTATACAAAGTGTAAAATAGAGTGAGAGTGGATATCGGACCACTGGAAAATGACATTGGAAAGATAGTAATGGGGGAAAAGGAAATGGTGGATGAACTGAATAAGCATTTTGCATCAAGCTTCACTATGGAAGACCAGCAGTATGGTGGAAGTTCCAGGTGTCAGCGGTTAAGAAGTGTGTAAAGTTACCATAACTAGAGAGAAGATTCGTGGGAAACTGAAAGTTCTGAAAGTAGATGAGACACCTGGATCAGATGGTGTACATCCCAGGGTTCTGAAAGAGGTGGCTGAAGAGATTGTGGTGGCATTAATAATTATCTGTTAAGAATCACTAGATTCTGAACTGGTTCTGGAGGATTTTAAAATTGAAAATCTCACTCCACTCTTCAGGAAGGGAGGGAAGCAGAAGAAAGAAAACTATAGGCTGGTTAGTCTGAACTCAGTGGCTGGGAAGATATTGGAGTCGATTATTAAGGATGTGGTCTGGGGGTATTTGGAGGCACATGATAAAGTAGGCCACAGTCAGCATAGTTCCTCAAAGGAAAATCTTGCCTGACAGAATCTGTTGGAATTTTTTGAAGAAACAACAAGCAGAATAAACAAAAGAGTTGATGTTGCGTATTTAGTTTTCCCAGAAGGCCTCTGACAAGGTGTCACACGAGTCTGCTTAACAACCAATGAGCCCATGGTATTACAGGAAAGATTCTAGCATGGATAAAGCAATGGCTGATTGGCAGGAGGCAAAGAGTGGGAATAAAGGGAGCCTTTTCTGGGTTGGCTGCAGGTGACTACTGGTGTTCCACAGGGGTTTACATTCAGACCGCTTCTTTTTATGTTATATGTCAATAATTTTGGATGATGGAATTGATGGCTTTGTTGCAAAGTTTACAGACAATATGAAGATAGGTGGAGTGGCAGGTAGTTTTGAGGAAATACAGAGGCTACAGAAGAATTTAGATTAGGAAATCAGGCAAAGAAGTGGAAGATGGAATACAGTGTCGGGAAGTATATGGTCATGAACTTTAATAGAAGAAATGAAAAGGTTGACTATTTTCTAAATGCAGAGAAAATATAAAAATCTGAGGGGGCAAAGGGATTTGGGAGTCCTTGTGAAGGATCCCCCTAAAGGGTAATTTGCAGGTTTAGTCTGTGGCGAGGAAGGCAAATGCGATGCAAGCAATCATTTCAAGAGGACTACAATACAAAAGCAAGGATGTAATGTTGAGACTTTATAAAGCACTGGTGAGGCCTCACTTGGAATATTGTAAGCAGTGTTGGGTGCCTTATCTTTGAAAGGATGTGCTGAAATTGCAAGGGTTCAAAGGAGGTTCATGAAACTAATTCCAAGATTAAAGGGCTTGTCATATGAACAGTATTTGATGGCTCTGGGCTTGTATTCACTATAATTTAGAAGAATGAGGGGTGACCTAATTGAAACCTATTGAATGGTAAAAGGCCTTGATAGAATGGAAGTAGAGAGGATATTTCCTGTGCTGGGAGAGTCTAAGACCAGAGGACACAGCCTCAAAATAGAATGGAGGTGAAGAGGAATTTCTTTAGCCAGAGAGTGGTGAATCAATGGAATTCTTTGCCATGGGCAGCTGTGGAGGCCCATTATTTAAGGCAGAGGCTGATAGATTCTTGATTAGGGCTGAGGCAAAAATTGGATCAGCCATGATGAAATGGTGGAGTAGACTTGATGGGTCATATGGTGTAATTCTGCTCCTATATCTTATGGTCTTACAGTCCTATAATCTCTTCCCTTCCTGCCAAATGGACAGTTTCAGATTTTGCCATGTTAAATTCTATTTGCTAAATCTTAACTCATCTGTAAACTGAAGCAACCCTTGGAGGTGCCTGCAACATTTCAGTGCTATTTAATTTTTTTAATATTATTGCATTGAATTATAAAAGATGCATATATTACTGTAAGATAACTGCTGCATAGGATTACAGAATGGACTCAACTTTATAAACAGTCCAATGACAATTACAATAAGATGCTTTTCCAGTTAAGATATTTCCCTTCAACCAAATACTTAGAGTGGTAAAACAACAAAATTACCAGAAGTGTCTGCAAAATGACAGCACAAGTCAATAAGGAATAACTGGTACCTTACGATAATAGGATCTCTTCATCAGAAGGTAAGTGTTCAGCAAGCATTACACAGTAACAGTATTTTGAACAAGTACTGCCTTGGAACACATTTCACTAAACAAAATGAGAACCAGGAAATACAGGTTCACATGTACCAAATAAATCATTCTGTCAGTTGGGAATTCTACAAATATACATCGGCTGTTGTTTATCAATTATAGTTCAATGTTCAACACCATCATTCCCCCCAGCAATAATCAACAACCTTCAAATCCTGGGCCTCTGTACCTCTCTCTGCAACGGGATCCTCACCTTGATTATCGGGAGACCCCAGTCAGTACAGTCAACGGCTGCATGTGTCCTTGAGCAAGGCACTTAACCACACATTGCTCTATTCAAACATTTGTACTTACTCACTAATGCATAGTTCCATCACTAACAACAATAGTTGGGGTATTTATTGGGCCCACAGATGTCAGCAGCAAAATATTAAATGCACTGAAAACTTCACTAAGTGATTTTGGCAAGTCCCGAAGCTGAGAAAGCTACCACATGGATAAGGACCATGGAGCAATTCAAGGAACAAAACTGTGAATGCTCATCAATACTCTAAAGGTCTAGACAGGATAGATTAAAAGGAACACATGGGATACAGTTTGTTAAATATGTTCAGGAAAGTTTCTTTCATCAGTATGTAGAAATCCTAACCAGAAACGTGCGATAATGGATCTGCTAATAGGGAATAAGAGAGGGAAGGTGACGGAAGTTTGAGTAGGTGAATACTTTGCATCCAATGATCATATGCCATTAGTTTCAAAGTAAATATGCAATAAGTTAGGTCTGGTCCACAGGATTAGATTCTAAATTGGAGAAAGGCCAAGTTTGATGGTATCAGAAAGGAACTGGCAATTGTGGATTGGGACAATCTGTTTCTGGCGAAGATGTACTTGGTAAGTGGGAAATCTTGAAAAATGAAATTCTCAGAGTACAAAATTTGTATGTGTCTATCAGAAAAATAGGTGAAGATAACAAGTGTGGGGAACCTTGGTTTTCAAGAGATGTTGAGGCACTGGTTAAAAAAAAGGGAGGTGCATAGCAAGTATAGACAAGTAGGAACAAATGAGGTGCTTATGGAGTATAAGAGATGTAAGAGAACACTAAAGAAAGAAATCAGAAAGACTAAAAGAAGGCATGAGTTTGCTCTAGCAGACAAGGTGAAGGAGACTCCTACGGGATTCTACAGATATGTTAAGAGCTAAAAGATTGCAAGCGACAGAATTGGTCCTCTGGAAGACCAGGATGGTAATCCATGTGTGGAGCCAAAGCAGGTGGGGGAGATCTTAAATGAATTCTTTGCATCTGTATTTACTCAGGAGAGGAACACAGTCTACAGAAGTGAGGCAAAGTGGCATCAACTTCATTAACCCTGTACAGAAGATATTTGCTACCCTGAGGCAAATCAGGGTGGATAAATCTCCAGGGCCTGACAGGGTGTTCTTTTGGACCCTATGGGAGGTATGTGCAGAAATTGAAATCATCCTTACAAAAGGAGAAGTACAAAGTATTGTAGGGTTTGCAATGTTGTTTTGCTGTTTAAAAAAGGCTCTAAACATAAACTAGGAAATTATAGGCTGGTGAGTCTGACATCAGTTGTGGAAAACTTATTGGAAGGTATTCTAAGGGACCAGATAAATAAGTATTTGGATAGACATGGATTGATTAAGAATAGTCATCATGGATTTGTGCATGGTAAGTAATGTCTAATCAGTCTTATAGAGTTTTTCGAGGAAGTTACCAGTAAAGTTGATGTAGGTAAGGCAGTGGACTTTAGTAATGCATTTGACAGGGTCACGCATGGGAGGCTGGTCAATATTTTGTCGCTCAGCTTTCAGGATGAGGTTGTAAGCTGGACTAGACATTGGCTTTGTGGGAGAAGCAGAGAGTGGTAGTAGAGGGTTGCCTTTCTGATTGGAGGCTTGTGACTAGTGGTGCGTTTCACGGATCAGTGTTGGGTCCTTTGTTGTTTGTCATCTTTATCAGTGATGTGGATGATAACTCGATCAGCAAATCTGCAGTTGTCACCAAGATTTGGGGTGCAGTGGACAGTGAGGAAGGCTATTGTGCTTTGCAGAGGGATCTGCATTTACTGAAAAATGGCAGATAGAAATTACACAGTGAACAGTAGGGCGCTGAGCAGTGAGGTGGAACAAAGGGATTTGGGGAAACGTCCATAATTTGTTAAAAATGGCTTTACAGGTAGGGTCATTAAGAAAGCTTTCGGTACTTTGGCCTTCATATATCAATATATTGAGTACAGGAGATGTCTTATTCCCTAATAGCAGATCCAGAATCACACGTTTCTGGTTAGGACTTCTACGTACTGATGAAAGAAACTTTCCTGAATGTATTTAACAAACTGTACCCCATGTATTCCTTTTACTCTATCCTGTCTAGACCTTTACAGTATTGATGAACATTCACAGTTTTGTTCCTTGAATTGCTCCATGGTCCTTATCCATATGGTAGCTTTCACAGCTTCAGGACTTGCCAAAATCACTTAATGAAGTTTTCAGTGCATTCAATATTTTGCTGCTGACATCTGAAGACCCATTAAATACCCCAGCTATTGTTGTTGGCGACAGAACTATGCATTAGTGAGTAAATACAAATGTTTGAATAATGGTGGGGAATAAACAGTTTAAAGCATTGGCTATCTCTGATTAGCAACTGCAATGCCGTCTGTTTCAGGCGCTTAATTATACATGATCTAATCACTACCAAGTAATACTACGTAGTACAAGAAATGCCCGGTATACTGTATGAATATTTATTACCATACCAGTGATATCAAACCCTATCCACTCAGTATTTTAAACAATGCCACGCGAATTTGCACATATACCCGGATGGACAAGCGGCCCTCAGTTTACCATTGCATGAGCAAAACGGTGATTCCAACAAAACTGCATTGAAGTATGGGCGGAATAGTCCGGGGGTTTTACTCTAACCAAACTACCACAGGTTTTGGGATTATTGAACGCGGACGGTGAAGGCGAACGATGAGGCTGTCACTGGAACAGTACGTGAGACGGAAAGGTCTGGGCCCCGGGGAGCCGGCCCCACGTCTGACACTAACCTGGCTCGGCTTGCACCGTGACAGCGGCCGCTGGCTCCGCCTCTCCCTCAGCCCGTCGCTGCCTGCCGCCGGTCCATCGCTGCCGCTGAGCCTCCGACAGCCTTTCCATCTTCTGTGCCATGGCGGAAGACACGAAGCGCCCGCGTTTGTTCCGTTTCATCCTCTTCTGGAGTGAAAACTTTAAATCGCAAACATTTTCTTTCACTAAAAATGCTTCGCCAAAAACGAACTGTAAACAACCGGAAACGGCACGAAGGGGAACTGCGAGGTGCAATGTCCCTGCTGCACGTTGATGCCGTGTAAACAGTTCCGGGAGCAAAGAGGGGCGAACGCCGACTATAATTAAACCGTGGGTGCCAGGAATCTGAAATTACAAATAAAATCACAATAGCCTGAAAGCATTCAGAAGTTTTGTAGCAACTGCACGGAAAAATGTTTTCTCTATGATTAATTACGATGTTGTTACATTTCATTAACACTTTTCGCCAACAATGCGTCTATTATATTATTAAAATCCGTTTATTTTTATTTTATACAACTGCTCTCGTTCTTGAGGGAGGTAAAATCCGAACTCAGAACTGCATCTACATCCATAACAACATTTTAAGTTGAAAGTGTAATGTTCTGGCTCCTTCCCGAGGTTTGCAAAGACTGGGCGCGGGCCGGCTCGGTGTTGCCCCGAGTTACGAGCGGTTCCGGTTCCGGGGCGCCGGGCGCATGCTGGTGGAGATGCGGCCGCTGACGGATGAGGAGACGCGGCTCCTGTTCGAGAAATTGGCCAAATAGTGAGTGACTGTGGTCGGGATCGACAGTGACCTGGGGGTTAGCGATGTGAGGAGGAGCCGGCACACTGATGAGGGGAGACTGGGGAGAGGGTGGCTTGTTGTATTCGTGGCAGAGAATGAGTTTGCAGTGGGAGGTGAGGAGGGAACATGGGGGTGGGGGAAGTGGTGTTGAAAGTGGAGTGGCTTTGGGAACGATGGGTCGGGGAGGGTTATGGAATGAGTAGAGACGAACTGGGCTTGGGATGGAAAGTAAAACAATAGGTTCAGCTGTGGGCTGAGTTTAATGATTCACTTTAGAAATTCTGGCTTTTGCAGTATTGGAGAAAATATTAAGCTACTGGTTGATAGACCTGATGGAACCTATTGCTTCCGCTTGCACAACAATCGTGTTTATTATGTAAGGTGAGTGCAATATGTATTTATTCCTACACTTTTACAGATTCAGAGTTATGCAGCACAGGAGCCCGTCTTTTAGCTCATATCCTTGTAAATGTGCAGACAATTCCTTGTGGGTTTTATATGCCACTTTTAAAAGCAAGCAGGACCCATTGTGACTTGTCTACAGAGCAGAAGGTCACTGTGTAATTGGAGATAGTTCCTTGTGTGCTGTATTCACCAGTTTTAAAAAGCAAGCGGGACCTGTCAGGACTTGTCTGCGGAGTGGATGGTTGCTTGGGTTATTAGTAATGAAGCAAGGGCCGAAAAAAGACAAGGTTTAAGCAGAGTGGCCATTGTTGGAGTGTGCCAGTGTTAGAGTGGTCAGGCTTCAGTGAGAACAGGCGGAGGCTAAGGGTGCTGAGTCGTTTGGAATCATTTATTTTATTGTTCAGCTTAAGAGGTGAGAGCCAAAGATATAACAAGTGTAGGAAGTATGGTAGTTAAGGTAATGGAATGCTCCTCTTGTAAGATGTGTGATTGCAGGATATCTACAGTCTTCCTGATGACTATACCTGCAGGAAGTGAACTCAGCTTGAGCTTCTGACTGACAAGGTCAAGAAACTGGACATCCTGGAAGCTGAAAACCTCCTAGATGAAACTTCCACTGATGTGGTGGGTGGCTACCAGGAGAGGTCAGGGGAGTGAGCAGGCAGTGCAGGGCTCCCCTTTGGCCATTCCCCATAGCAACAAGTACACATCTTTGAATACTGCTGGGCTGGAGAGGGAGAATGACATATCAGGGCACAGCAGCAGCAGCCAGGCCAATGGCACTGTGACCAGCTCTGGGGCTCAGTTGGGAAGTGTAAAGTCAGGTAGAGCAATAGTGATTAGAGACTTGATAGTCGGGGGCAGGTGGTGGGGTGGGGTTGGATGTGAGATTCTAGGCCATGAAAGAGAGGCCAAGACGGTGTTTTGCCTCCCAGGTGCTAGGGTCCCGGATGTCTCAGAGCGGCTGCAGAGTATTCTCAATTAGGAAGTTGCGCAGCCAGAATTGGTGCTTTACATTGGCATCAGTGAGTATAAGGAGTCTGGAAAGAGGCTGAAGAGCAGGACAGTACAGGTGAGTAAGTGACTGAGGAACTCGTGCAGAAGCAGAGTTTCAGGTTTTGGGATAATTGGAACCTTTTTGGGGCAGAGGTGACCCGTACTAAGGACAGGTTTCATCAATCTGGATGGTTTGGATAGCCTGGCTGGGAGGTTCACTTGTGCTACTCGGGAGGGTTTAAACTAGTTTTGCAGGAATGGGAACCAGAGCAGCAGGTCAGAAAATGGAGGGATGGAGGAAGGTAGCTGATGGGGGCCGGTAAAAACAGGCAGAAGCAAAGTAATAGATACAATGGGATGTATAGTTAGAAGTGTGTATTTATTTCAATGCTAGGAGTGGTATGGGTAAAGATGATGAACATGGATCAGTACATGGAGCTATGGTATTGTGGTATTACAGAGATTTGGTTGAGAGAGGGACTGGAATGGGTGCTTAATGTCCCAGGGTTTTGATGTTTTAGAAAAGATAGCGAGTGAGGTAAAAGACAGGGTGGAGTTGCACTACTAATCACAGCTGCACTCAGAGGGGACATAATGGAGGGCTCATCTACTGAGTATATGGGTAGAACTCAAAAATAGAAAGGGTGCAATCGCTTAATGGGATTGTACTTTTGACCCGCCCCCAACAGCCACTGTTTAAGGAACTGATATGTAGGCAGATTAATCGTCGGTAGGTCGTATCTGGAGCATTGGGGGGAACAGCTGCTATTGGATAAGTCCGCATCTGGCATGTGGAGGGTGTTTGAAGATCAACTGCATAGAGTACAGGGCAGGTATGTTCTGGTCAGAGAAAGGGACAAGGATGGCAATGTAAATGGACCTTAGATGTTGAGGGTAATGAATTTCATCAAGAAGGAAAAATATGTTAAGTTTATTTATTTCGAGGTATAGTGCGGAACTGGCCCACTGAACTGCACCACTCAGTAAAGCACTTATTTAGCACTTGTCTATTCACAGGACAAGTTACAATGACCAATTAATCTACTAAACAGCAGGTGTTTGTTCTGTGGGAGGAAAACAGTGCACCCACAGGAAACCCACATGTTCACGGAGAGAACATACAAACACCTTGCAGGTAGTGCCTAATTGAACTCCAAACTCCGGAACACCCTGAGCTGTTATCAATGCACCCTTTACACAGCTGTGCGAACCAACAATTCCTCCAAGCAGGAACTTTTTACACGGCCTGAAAACTGAGCGGCACTTTAAATATTTTGTTTTGCAATATGCATGCTGTGAACATTTAGAATGAAAATTGAAAAATCACATACTTTTATTTATTAATTGAAGGATAGAATGAAATGCAATACAACAAAAATCTTTCATGTTTCATAAACTTTTAAATTTATAGGTGTTGGTGTTCAGCAGGCTGGCTGTTTATTAACAATGAGCTACTGAACTCAATTCTGTGTTTATTGTTACAATTTGTAACAGTTTAAAACTTAAAGCATTGACAATGTAAATATGTTGAAGCTCTAAAATGTTTCAAAGCAAAGTTTGTGGTGTGTATATTATTTAGAAAATTTATGGATTCTGTTGATTAACGCAGTTAATTCCAGGGTATTTCACAATTATCTTAACATATAAAATTCCTGCTGCACTATAGCAGTGTCTGTGCACGGCCGCATATCTACGTAGCTTAGAGGGAACAGGGCTGTAATAGTGTCAAACACTACCATGGTGCCCAAAATAGCCACAATAGGAAGCTGGAATCAAGCAGGGCCCATTAGGATTATAAAGTAGCCAGGAAAGGAATTAGGAAAGCCAGGAGGGGCTACAAAATGTCTATTGGCGAGTAAGATTAAAGGAAGTTCCAAGGCATTCTATACATACATCAAGAGCAAGGGGATAACTAGGGAGAGGGTGGACCACTCACGGATAAATGGGGGAACATTTCCTTGGATACAGAGGATATGGGTCAGGTCCTTAGTGAGTACTATACATCAGTATTTACCAAGGGGAAGGACGTAGAGGATAGGGAAATCAGTGCTGAGCCGTTGATATGCTAGGGCATTGCTAGGTAAAGGAGGAGGTGGTGTTGGGTCTTTTAACGAGTATTAAGGGTGTAAGTCCTCAGAGCTTAATGGGATATACCCCAGGTTATTGAGAGAGGCAAGAGAAGAGATTGCTGGAGCCTTGACCAATAACTTTGTGTCCTCTCTAGCCACAGGCAAGAGGGTTGGTGGGCAGCTAATGTTGTTCCATTATTCAGGAAGGAAACCAGGGATAATCCTGGAAAAAAATGGACTGGTGGGTCCACGTCATGATAGGGAGATTACAGAAAAGAATTCTTAGAGATATTATTTACGGGCATCTGGAGAACATGGTCTAATTAGAGAGCCAGCATGTACAAGGCAAGCCATGTCTTACTAACCTAACTGAGTTTTTTGTTGAGGTGACAAGAGTGTTTGATGAAGGTAGAGCTGTGGATGTTGTCTACATGGATTTTTGTAAGGTTCCTCACAGGAGGCTCATCCAGAAGATTAAGATGCATGGGATCCATGGTGAATTGGCTTTTTTGGATTCAGAACTGGCTTGCCCATAGAGGACAGAGACTTGTCCAAGCTGGAGGTCTGTGATTAGTGGTGTTTCTTAGGATCTGTACTGGGACCTCTGCTGTTTGTGAGGTATATAAATGATCTGGATGAAAATGCAAATGGGTGGGTTAGTAAGTTTGTAGATGATACAAAGATTGGTGTTATGGATAGCATACAAGACTGGGAAAAAATACAACAGGATATATTGTAGATCATTTGCAGAAATGGCAGATGGAGTTTAACACAGCCAGATGGGAAGAGTTGCATTGGAGTAGGTCAGATGCAAGGAAACTACACTTTTGAGAGCAAGATCCTTAACAGTGTTGATAAGCAGAGAGATCTTGGAGTCCAAATTCATAGCTCCCTTAAAGTGGCTAACAGGTTGCTAGGCTGGTTAAAAAGGCAGGTGGCATGCTTACCTTTATCAGTCGAGGCATTGAGCTCAAAATTGAGGAAATTATGTTGCAGCTTTATAAAATTAGGCTGCATCTGGAATATTGCATACAGTTCCTGTCTCCCCATTATAGAAAGAATGTTGAGGATTTGGAGAGATTGCAGAAGAGGTTTACCAGAATGCTGCCTGGATTAGATAGCATGTGCTATAAGAAAGATCGGACAAATCTGGGTTCTTTTCTCTGGAGCAGCAGAGGATGAGGGGAGATTTTTCAGGTTTATAAGATTATGAGAGGCATAGACAGAGTAGACAGACTGTATCGTTTTTCCCAAGTGCTCAAATGTCTAATACCAGAGGGCATGCATTTAAGGTGAGAGGGTATAATTTCAAAGGAGGTGTGAGGGGCAAGCTTGTTTTTCACAAGAGTAGTGGGTGTACTGTCTACTGTGGTGGTAGAGGCAGAAACATTAGAGACTTCGAAGAGACATTTAATTAGGCATATGAATGTGAGGAAAAATGGAAGGGTATGGACATTGTATAGGCAGAGGAGATTAGTTAGGCAGAGCCAAAGGGCCTCCTCTTGAGCTGTACTGTTCTATATTTTAACCCTCTCCTACACTTATGTCTTGACATGACTTATCTGTCTAAAAGTCTCTTAAGTACCATAATTGTACCTAACTCTATCATTTTCTTTGGCACCCTGTTCTATATATGCCCCACCCTCTGTGTGAAAAGGCTGCTTCTCTGATGCTTTTTAAATTGTTCACCACTCACTTTAAATGTATGCTTATTAGCTTTGGACTTCCCTATCCTGGAGAAAAGTCTATGACTATTCACTTTATATATGCCCCTATAATTTTATAAACCTCCATAAGGTCATCCTTCAGTGATCAAGGGATAAATATCCTGGCCTATCCACATTCTCCCTCTGACTAAAATCCTCCTGTCCTGGTAACAACCTTGAGGCTTTTTGCGCCCTTTCCAGTTTATTGACGTCCTTCCTAAATCAGGGTGACAGAACTGTGTGCAATATTTCAAATGTAAATTTATCAGTGTCTTGCATAGCTATAGCATGATGTCCCACTTCCTGTAGTCAATATCTTCGCTGATGAAGACCAGCATTTCAAACAGTCTTTAATACCCCATCCATCCGTGTCAGCGATTTCAAGGTATGATCTACCTGCACCCCTAGATCTCTTCTGCAACACTCATCAGGGCTTTACTGTATGACTTGTCCAAATTGGTAGCACAAAATCATGAGAAATGGTGGACCCACCCATTGCCAATTCCTGCTTCACATCTGACCACAGGCCTCCAGTGGAAAAATGACTCCCTGTCACCACCCTTTACCAGCTCAGCCTGTCTCCAACTATTAGGCCAAATCTCATATCCAGTTGGCTAGTCCATCTAGATCGAATGTGGTCTAACCTCTACGCGGTACCTAGTCAGAGGCCTTGCTAAAGTCTGTGTGATTGGTGGGAAAGCATGGAGGAGTACAGCAGAAAAGGAAAAGTTGTGAATGATAATGGAGAGCTTAGGACTATGGGAAATCCACTGTTTATCCTTCTGAGTTGGAAGTCATCTGTATTACTTGTGATTCATTTTGAGCAACTGAGTGTTTGGACTGGTTGGTCTGGTACAATAAATCATGAAGACTGTAGAGGTATAAAAAGTGCAGAGGTGAAATTAATAAGGAAAGCAGGACAAAGAGGATATGTGCATAAATTTGAAAAGATAAAATCAAGGACCTTAAGGTGCTGTATAAAGTGGAAGAGAATCATATGTTATGGATACAAGACATTGACAAAGTATCAATTGGAATTTAATCCCAAGAGGTTTAAAGTAACATTTGAATAAGGTAAACAAGACAAGGGAATATATGATCAATAGAAAAGCACAGATCTGGATAGAGGACAAGAGATCTTCCTAATCTTCTTATCTACCTGGCTTGCTTGTCTGAAGGGAAGCGAAAAGGGTAGATAAGGTGGATAAGAAGATACTTGGGATATTTGTTGACACACAGAAAATAAGGACTGGAAAAAGATATCTGAACTAAATTTGTTGCTTCATGTTGTTCTAGTTACCACTTTACAGAAAATATTTGATGGCAACAGAAACTTATGAGGATATTACCAACCTGATAATGCTTACTTTCATATGAAGCAGAATGATGGGAGATATAATCAAAATAGAATCCTTAACAAGTTGAATGAGATCATCTTAATTCATCCACCAGTGAGGATTTGGCAAAGGTACAAAGTAATTGGTAGGATTAGAGATGGGAGAACCGTTTTGCATAAAGAATGACAGGCATCTGCAACTGCTGTCTAAGAATATCACATTTCAAAATAAAGGAGTTGGTTAAGCATCTGAAGGTGCCATAACCTATGCAACATCAGACCAAGAGCTTAGAAATGGACTATTGTTTGGGCATGATGGTGGTGATGATGGCATCCGTTAGTCTTGCGAGACCATGGATCTGCGCCTGGAAAGTCCTCTCCAGGGCACAGGCCTGGGCAAGGTTGTATGGAAGACTGGAAGTTGCCCATGCAGCAAGTCTCCCCTCTCCACACCACTGATGTTGTCCAAGGGAAGGGCAAAGGCTGATACAGCTTGGCACCAGTGTCGTCGCAGGAGTTGCCAGAACGAGGTTGAAGACAGCGTCGACTGCCTTAGGGACTCCAGCTCCGGATTTGTCCTCTGGGTTTACTCCCAATGCCTTTACCATAGTGGGTATGGCTGCAAGGCAGCGGAGGTTTGAAATCAGAGTTTTCCCTCTCTTAGATGGTCTGCCTTCCCAGGCTGATGAGCTCCATCTAGCTGAAGTTTAGGCATAGCTGAATACAATTGGCCAAATGATTTTCTTCTTGCTGTGAGTTTTAATAACTTCAAGTTAAGCATAATAGGAGGTGGAGAGAATGGTATGATGACTAAAGAATCCCAGTGGGTTACAAGGGAACTCCTTGTAACAAATACTTATGAAGAATGAAATTGATATTTGTGAAAAAGTATTCACATAATTAAGGAAAGTTCAACGAAGAAATAGCAATTGTATAAAATGACTTTTTTTTAGGATGTATCTGACAATGTGGCTTCTCTGTTGCAGTGAGAAAATTCTGAAATTGGCAACAAATATTTCTCGAGATAAACTTGTTTCACTTGGAAGCTGCTTTGGGAAATTCACCAAAACTTCAAAATTCCGCCTTCACATTACGGCACTTGACTATCTGGCTCCTTATGCTAAGGTAGGTTCTTGCACTGGATTGAAGCATCATTGCGCATAATGGAGGGAAATCTGTGTTATCTTATATGGAACGATGTCTTTATTAAATATTAGGATTGTTAGGTATTTGAAGATAAAAATTTGTGACCTTACTTGTATAGTCATAGAGAAATACAGAACATAAGTTGCCCCTTTGGCCCATCTAGTCCATGCCAAACTATTCCCATCAACCTGCATTGGGACAATAGCCTTACCATCCATGTACCTATCCTCATTTCTCTTAAACATTGAAATTGAGCTTGTATGCACCACTTGTGCTGGAACCACTTGTTACACACTCTCATGACCACCTGAGTGAAGAAGCCTCCCCTCATGTTCTCCTTAAACCTCACCTTTCACTCTTTCACATGATAACTGAATTGTGTTTATGGGTTTTTTTAAGTGATACATTGAAGAGCAATATTCATCATTAGTCAATAGTCAAATTAGACAATAGTCAAAGTAATAACGTTTTTTGTTTAATTTCAGTACAAAGTGTGGGTGAAACCTGGCTCGGAACAATCTTTCTTGTATGGAAATCATATATTGAAATCTGGTTTGGGTCGAATTACAGAAAATACAGCTCAGTACCAAGGTGTAGTGATATACTCCATGGCTGATGTTCCACTGGTAAGAGAAAGGACTGTTTGGCTGTTAACTGTTGAAATATAACAATACTCTATGCAAAGGGGAGGATGTTCAGTAAACATTGGTACCATAATAATAACATTTACTCACAACAGATTCATTGACATTTATCAGCACTTTTAATTGAGTTGAGATGTTACGTTTCTGTGGTATTTTTAAGACACAAAATCAGAAGACTGCAGATTCTGGAAATCTGAAATGAAGTGAAAAAATGCTGAAAATCCTTAAGTTTATTCAACTTTCTATGATGGAGTGAACATGGAGGCATGATTTCAACAGTGGGAAAAATCTGGGACCAGAGAGCACAGCGTCGGAGTAGAAGGATAACTCTTTAAAACAGAGATGAGAAAGAATTTCTTTAGCCAGACTGACAAATCTGGAATTCGTTGCCATATATGGCAGTGGAGGCGATGTCATTGGGTATATTTAAAGCAGAGGTTGATAGGTTCTTGATAAGGGTGTCAAAGATTTTGTGGAGAAGGCAGGTGAATGGGGTTGAGAGGGAAAATACATCAGCAGTGACCAAATGGTGGTGCAGATTCAATGGGCTAAAGGGCTTAGTTCTGCACCTATGTTTTAGGGTATTACAAACGTGTAACCGTGCATTTTGGTATATTCTTCAAATTCCTTTGTTTCTCTGTCAAACTTAGAATCTCTCTTTCCAAAAAATAAGGAATTTATTCTTCCTCCCAAAACTGGTTACTTGCATTTATCCACATTGAACTTTATTTTCAATTTTCTGCCTGTTCTGGAAGTTTATTAATATGCTTCTGTCATTTATTACAAAGCTTTCCCAGTACTGACTAAAGATTTCCCCCCCAAATTTGATATCATTGGCAAATTTAGAAATGGTGCTTTAGATTTTAGAATTTAAATTATGTTGTAGCGGTGTGCTACACGCTGCGCTGAAAATAACGACATGGAGTCGGATAACCATATAACCATAAAACAATCACAGCACGGAAACAGGCCATCTTGGCCCTCCTAGTCCGTGCCGAACCCTTAATCTCACCTAGTCCCACCTACCCGCACTCAGCCCATAACCCTCCACTCCTTTCCTGTCCATATACCTATCCAATTTTACCTTAAATGACACAACTGAACTGGCCTCTACTACTTCTACAGGAAGCTCATTCCACACAGCTATCACTCTTTGAGTAAAGAAATACCCCCTCGTGTTTCCCTTAAACTTCTGCCCCCTAACTCTCAAATAATGTCCTCTAGTTTGAATCTCCCCTACTCTCAATGGAAACAGCCTGTTCACGTCAACTCTATCTATCCCTCTCAAAATTTTAAATACCTCGATCAAATCCCCCCTCAACCTTCTACGCTCCAATGAATAGAGACCTAACTTGTTCAACCTTTCTCTGTAACTTAATTGCTGAAACCCAGGTAACATCCTAGTAAATCGTCTCTGCACTCTCTCTAATTTATTGATATCTTTCCTATAATTCGGTGACCAGAACTGCACACAATATTCCAAATTTGGCCTTACCAATGCCTTGTACAACTTTAGCATTACATCCCAACTTCTGTACTCAATGCTTTGATTTATAAAGGCCAGCGTTCCAAAAGCCCTCTTCACCACCCTACCTACATGAGACTCCACTTTCAGGGAACTATGCACAGTTATTCCTAGATCTCTCTGTTCCTCTGCATTCCTCAATGCCCTACCATTTACTCTGTATGTTCTATTTGGATTATTCCTGCCAAAATGTAGAACCTCACACTTCTCAGCATTAAACTCCATCTGCCAACGTTCAGCCCATTCTTCTAACCGGAATAAATCTCCCTGCAAGCTCTGAAAATCCACCTCATTATCCACAACACCTCCTACCTTAGTATCGTCAGCATACTTACTAATCCAATTTACCACCCCATCATCCAGATCATTTATGTATATTACAAACAACATTGGGCCCAAAACAGATCCCTGAGGCACCCCGCTAGTCACCGGCCTCCATCCCGATAAACAATTATCCACCACTACTCTCTGGCATCTCCCATCTAGCCACTGTTGAATCCATTTTATTACTCCAGCATTAATACCTAACGACTGAACCTTCTTAACTAACCTTCCATGTGGAACTTTGTCAAAGGCTTTGCTGAAGTCCATATAGACTACATCCACTGCCTTACCCTCGTCAACATTCCTCGTAACTTCTTCAAAAAATTCAATAAGGTTTGTCAAACATGACCTTCTACGCACAAATCTATGCTGGCTACTTCTAATCAGATCCCGTCTATCCAGATAATTATAAATACTATCTCTAAGAATACTTTCCATTAATTTACCCACCACTGATGTCAAACTGACAGGTCTATAATTGCTAGGCTTCCTTCTAGAACCCTTTTTAAACAATGGAACCACATGAGCAATACGCCAATCCTCCGGCACAATCCCCGTTTCTAATGACATATTAAAGATCTCCGTCAGAGCTCCTGCTATTTCTACACAAACTTCCCTCAAGGTCCTGGGGAATATCCTGTCAGGACCCGGAGATTTATCCACTTTTAAATTTCTTAAAAGCGCCAGTACCTCCACCTCTTTAATTGTCATAGGTTCCATAACTTCCTTACTTGTTTCCCACACCTTAGACAATTCAATATCCTTCTCCTTAGTGAATACTGAAGAGAAGAAATCATTCAAAATCTCTCCCATCTCCTTCGGTTCCACACATAGCTGACCACTCTGATTCTCTAAGGGGCCAATTTTATCCCTCACTATCCTCTTGCTTTTAATATAACTAGAAACCTTTCGGATTTACTTTCACCTTATTTGCCAAACCAACCTCGTATCTTCTTTTAGCTTTTCTAATCTCTTTCTTAAGATTCCTTTTACATTTTTTATATTCCTCGAGCAATTCCTTTACTCCATGCTGCCTATATCTATTGTAGACATCCCTCTTTTTCTGAACCAAATTTCTAATATCCCTTGAAAACCATGGTGCTCTCAAACCTTTAACCTTTCCTTTCACCCTAACAGGAACAGAAAGATTCTGTACCCTCATAATTTCACCCTTAAATGACCTCCATTTCTCTATTACATCCTTCCCATAAAACAACTTGACCCAATCCACTCTCTCTAAATCCCTTCACATCCCCTCAAAGTTAGCCTTTCTTCAATCAAAAATCTCAACTCTAGGTCCAGTCCTGTCCTTCTCCATAATTATATTGAAGCTAATGCTATTGTGATCACTGGACCCGAAGTGCTCCCCAACACATACATCTGTCAGCTGACCTATCGCATTCCCTAACAGGAGATCCAACACTGCCCCATCTCTAGTCGATACTTCTATGTATTGTTGCAAAAAACTATCCTGCACACATTTCACAAACTCTAAACCATCCAGCCCTTTTACAGAATGAGCTTCCCAGTCTACGTGTGGAAAATTAAAATCTCCCACAATCACCACCTTGTGTTTACTACAAATATCTGCTATCTCCTTACACATTTGCTCTTCCAACTCAAGCGCTCCATTAGGTGGCCTATAATACACTCCTATCAGTGTTACTGCACCTTTCCCATTCTTCAATTCCACCCAAATGGCCTCCCTAGAGGAGCTCTCTAATCTATCCTTCCAAAGCACCGCCATAAGATTTTCTCGGACAAGCAAAGCAACACCTCTTCCTCTGGCCCCTCCTACTCTATCACACCTGAAGCAACTAAATCCAGGAATATTTAGTTGCCAATCACACCCTTCCTGCAACCATGTTTCACTAATAGCTACAACATCATAATTCCAGGTATCAATCCACGCTTTAAGCTCATCCACCTTTCTTACAATGCTCCTAGCATTAAAATAGATACATTTAAGTTACTCTCCATCTCCTCCTCTCTTTCCATCCCTAACAATGCATTCAAATTTATTATCCTTTTCTTTCTTCTCCCCTACATCTTCGGGCTGAGCACATCCCTTCTCCATCACCTGCCTTTCCTCCCTCACACACTGTCTATTTACTTGCTCCACTGGTGAACTAACCTCCTCTCCCATAGTCTCCTCAAATAGTCTCCCGCCCCCCCATCTTACTAGTTTAAAGTCTGCCCTGTAGCCCTAGCAAACCTCCCCGCTAGGATATTGGTCCCCCCACGATTCAAGTGTAACCCATCCTTCTTGAACAGGTCACTCCTGCCCCAGAAGAGGTCCCAATGATCCAGAAACTTGAATCCCTGCCCCCTGCTCCAATCCCACAGCCACGCATTCATCCTCCACCTAATTCTATTCCTACTCTCACTGTCGCGTGGCACAGGCAGTAATCCCGAGATTACTACCTTTGCGGTCCTTCTTCTTAACTGCCTTTCTAACTCCCTATACTCTCGTTTCAGGACCTCTTCCCCTTTCCTTCCTATGTCATTGGTACCTACATGTACCACGACCTCTGGCTCTTCACCCTCCCACTTCAGGATATCTTGGACGCGATCAGAAACGTCCCGAACCCTGGCACCAGGGAGGCAAATTACCATCCGGGACTCCCGGTCACCTCCACAGAAACGCCTGTCTGAGCCCCTGACTATTGAGTCCCCTATTACTATGGACCTCTTTCTTCTAACCCTACCCTTCTGAGCTACAGGGCCGTCCTCTGTGCTGGAGGCTCGACCACTGTCACTCCCACCAGGTAGGCTGTCCCCCCCAACAGTACTCAAACATGAGTACTTATTGTCAAGGGGTACAGCCACTGGGGTATTCTCTAGTACCTGCCTCTTCCCCTTCCTGACTGTAACCCACCTATCTGCCTCCCGTGGTCCCGGAGTGACCACCTGCCTGTAACTCTTCTCTATCACCTCCTCACTCTCCCTGACCAGGCGAAGGTCATCGAGCTGCAGCTCCAGTTCCCTAACTCGGTCCCTCAGGAGCTGCAGTTCGGCGGACCTGGCGCAGATGTGGACGTCCGGGAGGCTCGGAGACTCCAGGATCTCCCACATCCGACACCGAGAACAACAAGCTGCCCTCACACTCATACCTCCCAAATAACTGAAAATACAAGAACTAAAAGATAAGCCTACTGTTCCCTCTGAGCCCAAGCCGTACACTCTGCTCCCGGCGCACTCCGCTGCCCGCAAACGAAGCTGCCCACTTCTTAAGGCGGCGTTCTTTATATATCTTCCCTCCTTCCCGGGCCTCCTTCACTCGCCTGCGCAGTCCCGCCTCTCAGAACTCCGATCAGAGAAGCAATTGGACAATTTGAAAATGGCCGCCACCGCACTTCCTCTCAAGCCTCGCTGTCTTCTTCCAAAACTGCAGTTAAAGAAGATTTTATTCGAACTTCGCGGCCTCGCTTTAAAGCCTCCCTGATCCCACCCTCCCCGGGCATGGATGCTGTAGGGGGCACGTACTCATAGTCCCGCGCGAACTTTTCCCTTTGTTGGTGAAGCAGACCTGGCGCCTTTTTGGGACTGGCTTTTATGCCGGTGTGCTGGCTAGTTGTGAGCCGGTTCAAGTGCGCTAGGAAGTGGGTTGCCACAATGTGTCAATTGTAAATAGCATTCCTTTTCGAAACTCATGTTGAAGATTTGTTATACATTTTATTGTTAGATGTTATGTTCTCACTGTGTGGAGAGATTCCATAATGTTTCTATCAGCAGTGATAAGCTCACTGATCTAGAATTCTCTCATCCTGAAAACTAGTCATTACATTAGTTATCGATCAGACCTCTGGAAGTGATCTTTTTATAGCAAATCATTAAATACTTGTAGCCATGTCTCTACTGTTTCTTTCCTAGATTCTGAATTTGTATGGGTGTATTTTAACTAGACTAAAGTTTTTATTTATTTTGTTAGTTAATATAATCCCTTTTGTACTTATTTTAAAGGTATTTATTTGTTTTCACTTTCAGCATCGTCTTTTATTTTCTCTACTATAAATATCACTAATTTTCAATGCTACTCAACATTATTGGCATTTACATTTAATCTTAGTCCTCTGGCTTTTAATCATTAATAGTAGTCAAGGTCCAATTCAACAGTCTGGATTTCTTAAAAAAATGTCTCTGGTATTTAAAGATGTTTAGTGTTCTTTCTTTCTCTTTTTAGTTTAAATAGAAATCCATGAACCAAAGTGGTTAATACAGCACTTCTACAGTAACTTCCGTAACGTGGAAACTTTATCAGTATTCATTTCATATAGAACATAGAATAGTACAGCACATTACAGGCCCTTTGGCCCACAATGTTGTGCTGACCCTCAAACCCTGCCTCCCATATAACCCTCCACCTTAAATTCCTTCATATACCTGTCTAGTAGTGTCTTAAACTTCACTGGTAATGGTGCAGCAATGGTAGTCAAAGGGAATCTCTGTTGAATCACATTAAAGTTAATACCTGCTAAATGAAATAAGTCTGAAAAAGGATCTTTCAGTGTAGATTGCATAATTCAATTTGTTTGATAAACTATGTTGAAGTTCATTTCTAGTTTCACATTCTGTAAAATCTTCTATTTTTTTTCTAAAGGGTTTTGGAGTTGCTGCAAAATCAACTCAGGAGTGTCGGAAAGTAGACCCAATGGCAATCGTTGTGTTTCATCAAGCTGATATTGGTGAATATATTCGACATGAAGATACCTTGACATAAATTCACCAAAAAAACTATTAATATTGAACTGAGCTTATGAATAGACCTCTGTTTTTCTTCTAGTGTTCTCTGAAGAAAATGTAAGATAAGAATTTCAGAACAATATCAACTTGCAAGAATATTGCAAGTTATATTTTGTAAGTCTAAGTTATATTTTGTAAGTCTAGCAAGTTGTTCTTCAGAACTGTTTAAAGATTGTTAACAGGTACACAAGTATTATTGGAAATTCAAACTACTTAGATTTTTTTTTGTTTGGTTTTAAATTGTTCCTTGCATCCTAAAATCTTCTTTTACATAATGTTGGTTTAAATTATCATCTATTATAGTTGGAAAACACCGCAGCCCTAATTTGATTACATATTTTATTATACAAAATTAAAGGATCATTTTTTCTCAGCACTGTGATTAAAACATTTTTAAAACTGATTAAAATGAGTGAAGATTTTGTGTTCGGAAGTAATTTTTAGATCTTGTTTTTACAGTAAATATTAGCTGGAGCTTGACAGGTGGAAGAAAATCCAGTTAAGAAGTTGAGCTGGATTTCCCTTTCTATTAAGTCTCACTGAACACCAAAATATGAAACATCATTGATAGTCAACTCTGTCCCGTTGTATTGTGAAACTATCCTGTTATTGCTGTCCCTGTCTGGTTTGTCCTGTCAATGCAGAATGCACAAAAAATGCCAATATCACACTGACATTTACATACTGAAAATAAAGGTATAAATGAATGTTGATTTTTACTGTAAATTTCTATTTTTGAATAAGAACCGTATTATACCTTTCAGATCCTGTTCCAATAATATTGTTAGTTGATAAAAATACTCCCACAGAGCAGAAGTTGACATTGTAGGAAGGTATGGTGGTGATCATAATTCGGGTAAGAGAGTGAGTAGTTTCGAGTTCCTGGGTGTCAAGATCTCTGAAAATCTAACTTGATCCCAACATATCGATGTAGTTATAAAGAAGGCAAGACAGCGGCTTCATTAGGAGTATGAAGAGATTTGGCATGTCAACAAATACACTCAAAAACTTATATAGATGTACCGTGGAGAGCATTCTGACAGGCTGCATCACTGTCTGGTATGGAGGGGCTACTGCACAGGACCGAAAGAAGCTGCAGAAGGTTGTAAATCTAGTCAGCTCCATCTTGGGTACTAGCCTACAAAGTACCCAGGACATGTTCAAGGAGCGGTGTCTCAGAAAGGCAGTGTCCATTATTAAGAACCTCCAGCACCCAGGGCATGCCCTTTTCTCACTGTTACCATCAGGTAGGAGGTACAGAAGCCTGAAATCACACACTCAGCGATTCAGGAGCAGCTTCCCCTCTGCCATCTGATTCCTAAATGGACTTCGACACTACCTCACTTTTTTTTTAATATACAGTGTTTCTGTTAATTGCACCTTTTTAATCTATTCAATATACATATACTGCAATTGATCTATTATTTTTTTTCTCTTCTATATTTTGTATTGCATTGAAGTGCTGCTAAGTTAGCAAATTTCATGTCACATGCTGAAGATAATAAACCTGATTCTGACTATAGCATAATTACAGCAAAGAACAAGGATTAAAGGTTCTAAACTGCAGGTATTGCAACCTTATTAGTCTCAGAAATGAATCAGAAGTGGACTAGATTCAGAAACCTGAAAACAAATCAACCCCTGAACAATTGGGAGCAAGCAAGATTAAAGAGGTAGTATTGTAGAAAGTGTAGGCACAGAAGCAGTTGATAATGAAAATCATTAAAGTGGATGTAAGGAAGTTCAAGTGCAATTCACAAGAATAACTCAGCGAATGGCACTCCTAGTGAGTAACTGCATCATTTTGAGTAATATTTCTAAAATAGATTTTTTGTACTGTAATATTGTAAATCATTTTAGAACATTTCAGCCTTCTACCACATGAGGGCTCCAGACCACTTTTATAAACTTTGCAGAAGCACTACAGCCAGGGTTAAATTTAAATGGCCTCTTTTTTTGTGCAGTGTAACAGTTCCACATAAGATTATCGGTGTATCCATCACAAATATGAGTAAGCTTGGGATTCACACATGTTGGAAATTCTAAATTTCCAGATGGATTCTCCATAGTAATTATTGTGAAGTCCAGACAGGCAGCAACAATGTCTTGTAATTAGCCAGAAGTTATGCTTTATCTGCCTTACATTAATAAAAACAGAAAATAGCGTATTCATCTGATCAGACAGCACTTGTGAGGGGAGAAACAGCTAAAAGGAGCAGTTCAATGATCATTCTTCAGAATAATCCCCACGGGCGCCTTTACGGCAGTTTGGATTTTATTTCAATCTTCCATATCTACAGACTTTGTTTTTTGCTGAACTGGGTCAGTCTGAATTATATGCATTTAATGGACTTTGTTTACCAAGATATTTAGGTTTTTCTAGATCTTTTCAGGACATTTAACTGGTTTAAATAAGTGAATAATTTTTAATAGATTTTGAATGTATATTTAATAATAGAGACTACATTCGTATCCTGCAAGCCAGGGCCACTGAAAATACAAAGGAAAGACATGAAAAATATACTTTGGTTTGTTCTGGATCAGGTAACTGGAGGATATAATGGAAGGATGTTAGACAACAGATAGCATCTGGTAAAGAAAGGTCGGGAATGGGGATTCAAAGACAAAAGAGTAAATAAATTCGGGAGCGATATCAGAGCTTGTTTTACACAGACAATTCTGATTACTGGGGTTCCTTAAGGTCGTCGTAGCCGGGGAATAGTGAGGATAAGTTCCCACTCTCTGTTAAGTGCTCCCAATGGCATCCCAAATGGGCACACTTCAGGAGGAGTGGCTTGACAAAAATCCATTAGAAGTGTAAAGAGAAAAACACCTGCCATACAAAACAACAACAATAAATGGCGTGTATCTCAAATAGCCTCCGACAACCAAGTCCAGCTCCTGGCCTTCACGTGTGGCTTAGCTACTAAGCCTGGTGGAACTGTTTCTCCCAAAAGGAGAAGGGGCAAAGGCAGATTACTGGCACCTTAAACACAGTTGCTTCAGGCAGCCTTGGCAGATTATCTCGGAGAATGAAAACTGATGTCAAGCCTCCTCTGTCTTGTGGCTAAACCCACTCATGGGGAAGGCTTTGGGAGTAAACCATGAGGAAAAACCCAGCCCGGCTTCCTAAGGCTGTCGTACGTTAAATTCAACACTGAGCGGCAACTCCAGCGATGTCGCAAATGCCAAACGGTATCAGTCTCTGCCATTCCTTTGGATTCATCAGCTGTGTGGAGAGGGGGAGCTTGCTGCATAGGCAACAGCTTGTTCTCCATATCATACAACCATGGCTTGCGTTAACATAGCCAACTTCAATGCAATATCCATGGTCGACGGCTTCACTCTGATTACTAGAGTTAATGCAAAGCCCAAGCTAACATTTGAGAGTAGATCAGATTGACAGTTCAGGGAATCGTGACTGAAAGTATATCAACATGGAACTGTTGAGTTAAATGATCTCTTTGTATAATTTTTTTCATGAGTTTCTCATGAAATAATCTAATTCAAAACAGCAGGCAGCAACCTGTCTTATCAATAGATATACAGTATTTGCAACTCCAAACATAATACTGTACGGAATTGTATATAATATGGCAATGATGTATTTTGATTCAGGTATAAACTGTATTTTATTTTGGAGTCCTGAGTTCTTACTTATAAACTTAATGGCTTCTAAGAATGGTTAACAGTACAACATTGGGTGCCGGTTTGGGTTGTGTTTTAAAGCAATATACTTGTGCATGAAGTTAACACTGAGGAGTTCTGTTAAAAGAACACAAGTAGCCAATTATGCCCGTATCCTCAGGATCTTCGCTAGTTCTGCAGAAAGATGAGAAGAAACCTCATAAAAATTCTACTCTTCTACATTTTTTTCCTTTTAGTTAAGTCGTCTTTGTTGAGTGAGTGTTATGCTCAGGGGCTGCAGCTTCCTTTTATCTTGCTTGGCCCTTACACTAATAAGTGGTATGTGAGGGAAGCTGCTGTGATAACTGCAGGCATCAAAGTCAGTGGATTTCCATTATTTTGTTCGCCGTAACCATAGCCAGTCCTGCATTGATTCCGAACCTGATCATGTGGAATGGGCTCTTCGGCTATAGGAGAGGTTGAGTTTCTCTAGAAAAGGAACAAACAGAAGTGTATTTTAACTCCTCCAGTCTATTAGCACGTTGAACTAATGATGTTTGGAAGTGATGTTGCTGATGAGTTCCCGTTTTAAGTACATTCATTCATAGCATTTTGCCAGTACGACTATTGTCTATTTCCCCTGAACTGAGAATCTGCCATCCAGCCTGGATTGTCCGACCCATTCATGTGTCTGACTTAAGAATCAAACCCATTAATAGATTGTACAATTCAAGCTAGATGGCAAAGTTCCCTCCCTGAATGACATCTGTGGAGTTTATGGTATTTAATAACAACCCATTACTGAGAGCTACATTTTATAATATTTATTTCATTATTCAAATTAAAATTCCCCAGTAAATGTAGTGGTGGGATACAAATCTGTGCCAATGGTCTAAACTAACTAATCCAGTAATTTAACCACTAAAATCTATATCCATAGTTTTTTTAAATGGTATGAAATTTATTGTTTAGCATATAAATTTATTGTTTAACAAGGATCTTCAATTGTATTCATAAATTTAGGTTGATATTCCTCTGTTTTAAAGAAGGCACAAACTCATCACAATGACTCATATTTGAATGAAAAACCTTGCTGTTGACATTGAGATAAGCTTTCCACAATGACTGAGTGAGCCCCATGTTCCAGATTTATTTGGTTCTTTTACCAATCAAACTTTGGCACAATCTGCAGGGGATTTGTACCATCCACTATTGGAGAAACAGGCCAGCTAATCAGTTCAGGGGATTTTCATACACATCAACCCAGAATCAAAAAGCAATTCACATGTACAGTAGGTTGCTGAAAAACTCGTATATACCCAAGGGATTACAAAAGCAAAAGGCTTGAATACTATTCGATAAAAAGTAATAAATATTGACATTATTTAATATTGAGATCCCATATTTATAAAATATTTTTTCAAAGTGTGAGAGGCTACCAACAATAATTATGACAGAGCACCATTAGAAATTCAGTTTCCTGTAAATAAAATGGAGTACTCAATAGAAATTTGAAGTACACATTGAATAAATGTTTCTGCATTGATTGCACCTGCAGTTATGGCAATAGCAGGGGTATCAAAAAGGAATAATTAAAAATGACTTACAAGTATTCTGCTCTGAACACCATATTAATAGATATCAGAAATTATTGTGGGTCTTAAACTGTGATTGGCAATGGCAAACACGACGTGTCTTACCATCTTACAACCACAGATTTCAGACCATGTTCTTTATGAATCACTGGGCCACCAAATGTGAAAATAATTGATGTTATATATTTAAGGGATAATCTGATCTAAAGATAATTGTTTAGCAAAGAGGTCTGACTTGCATAAAAAATTATCTAGATCTGCTCCCATTCAAAGAAGAATTTAGCTGATACAAAGAGGGGCTCCCTCCACAATGGAGAGCAACACTGAAATAAAATGAATTAACATAATCTCGAATTTGTAAATATCTAAAAAAAACTAGACGCAGGGTTATTGTAAACTGCTTGTAACTGCGCAAATGAGGCCAAGTTTCCATTAATATATAAGTCACCTACACTACAGATGCCACTCTGTTTCCAGGACAAAAAAACAGAATCAGTCAGGCCAGGCAAAAAGGAATGATTGTCACAAATCGGAGTGTCAATATAAGTTTTTGGGGCCTTAATGTATATTTGAATCTGCTTCCAAATTCTTATAGTGTTGCCAACCACAAAGCTGTTACTAAAATGTGACTTATTAACTGCAGTGGGGCTATTAAGGAGACCTGGTAAGGAAGTTTTCTTACAAAGCACTTGCTCTCTGAGTAACCATGCTGGGCACAAGTCTGGGGTAGAGGGTGGGCCTTTTTTCCATCATGCGAGATTGGATAGGTGGGCAGCCCAGTAATACATTTTGATGTCCGGTAGGGCAAAACCTCCTGCTTCCTTGGGCTTTGACAAGTGTTTTTTAGTAATTCTAATGACTTTATAATTCCAAATAAAGGGTATAATAATTGAATCCAATTGCTTAAAATATGACAGAGGAAGAAAACATGGAATTGACTGGAAAAGATGAAGAAATCATGGCAGTACAATAATCTTGATTGCGTTAACCCTCCCCACCAAAGAAATTGGAAGGGAAATTGTTAGGAAATATATACGTAATTTCGAAGTTTTAGACAAACAAGAGCCCCTGGAGGCAATAAATAAATTTGATCCGGTTACTTGTAGTGCCGTATCCTATTTTTATCAGATCCTACATAATGGAGCTCGGGTGAATACAGCAGGTCTTAAACAGGCATGGGTGGATGAATTGGGTATAGAACTGACAGAGGAGGTCTGGGATGAGTGTTTAAAGAGTATACATGATTGTTTGGTCAATGTCAGACACAGACTTATACAGTTTAAAACAATACATAGATTCTATTATTCCAAAGAAAAGTTGCACAGCTTCTATCCTGATGTTTCACCAGTTTGTAATAGATGTAAATCTGAGAACAGTAACTTGTCACATTCATTCTGGTCATGTTGTAAGCATTATGCATACTGGAAAAGTATTTTTCACTGTTTCTCTGAGGCTTATGGGAAGCAGTGGGAACCAGGCCCGCTATAGCCATCCTTGGAGCAACAAGCTCCCTATCTTCAGCCAATAAGTATGAAAAACTGGCTGTATTGTGTGGAATGGTGATTGCTAAGAAGTTAATCCTACAAATTAAGGGGGGAAGTTTAGGGGAGACATCAGGGGTAGTTTTTATTTTACACAGAGGGTTGTGAGTGCCTGGAATGATTTGCCAGGGATGATGGTGGAGGCTAAAACATTAGGGGTATTTAAGAGTCTCTTGGACAGGCACATGGATGAAAGAAAAATGGAGGGTTATGGGGTAGTGTGGGTTTAGTACTTTTTTTAAAGGATTATACAGGTTGGCACAACATGGAGGGCTGAAGGGCCTGTACTGTGCTGTAGTGTTCTATGGTTCTAAATGTGGAAAATGGACTCTGTGCCTACGTACGATCTGTGGCTGAGAACTGGCAAACACTTTACATTTGGAGAGACTGAGACTATGTAATGAGGACAGAGGGGACATCTTTGAAAGGATATGGGGCCCTGTATTCGACTTTCTTACGGGATGAGGACTGAGGTTTTTTGGTGGTGCACCTCTGCTGTGTCTGTTTAGTTTTGCCTTTATATTATTCTCCCTTTACCTTTTAACGAGTACTTTCATAACCTTCCTCTTGACTAGGGTATTTTTTTCGGTCCCTTGCTTTCAGATCCCTTTTTTTTCTGGTAGTAGGCATTATTATCCTCTGTTGCTGAGTGTATTCACAGTCTGGGAGTTTGATTATCCTGATTTATATTCTCTATATTGTGTTGTGGTTGGTCAGGAGTTTTTTTTGTGTTGTGGGGCTTGGGGAGGTTACTAAGTTTACTTGTCTTCAATTTAGGTGCTTTTTTTTAATTCTCTTTCTTTGTATCATATTGTCATTGTATGCTTAATTTTGCACTGTATTAATGTTCCTCATTTTGATCTGGGGTTTTTTAATTTGTAGTTAT
The DNA here is from genome assembly GCF_030144855.1 of Hypanus sabinus. Lineage (NCBI taxonomy): Eukaryota > Metazoa > Chordata > Chondrichthyes > Myliobatiformes > Dasyatidae > Hypanus > Hypanus sabinus. The sequence goes on from NC_082722.1 coordinate 50,768,170, forward strand.
GTAGAAAATGTATTAAAAAAACTAATAAAAATAAATAAATAAATATTATTCTCCCTTTTGCTGCTCAATATTTAATTTGATTTTGTTATGGTTGTGGTTTTTGTGGATGTGCTGTACTTTTTTTGTTGTTTGTAGATAAAAAAAGAATAAAAATATATAAAAAAAGAAATAAAATGAACTGATGAAATAGATGAAGAACATTAAAAGTACAAATAGTATAATCAATTTTACATAAACTAAAACTAATTTAATACCTAAATGGAGTAGAATTAAAGTGAAAATCAAGTTGAATAAGGTGTCCAGGGAGGGGTAGTGCCTTGGGCAAAGGGGTTGCAATGTCCATTATGGAGCAGCTCACTCAGCTTTGGGCCCCACCAGATACTCACCTCTCACCTGTGGTCTTAAGTAATTGTTTGCATGTGACAGCAGCCATATCCCGGTACACCACTTCAACAGATGCGCCAAACCCGGTCCTCAAACCCCCTTGAGATAGGAAAAGCATGTGAAGTCAACTCTGGTGGACTGGGTTGATGAGATCCAGTGGCCAGGCAGGTGGTTCTGCTAATGCTTTGTGGAGAGCAAAGGGCATGACAAGGTCCAGAAGAAGTTATGGTTACCCACTGCAACCAAGGAAGACCTCAGTCTGAATATAATTACTCGTACCACTGGGCCCAGATTTCTGAGGTTGAGAGAGTGGAGTTGCCCCAGTGCAATAGCTTTTCCACTTTAAAAACTCTCCCGCACAGGTCTCCTGTCATTGTTGGATATGTTGGACAATCAACAAAGTGAAAATCAGAAGAACTGAGATTGCCAAATATAGGGCAGGAGCTCACCGAGTCAGCAGAAAGTGTGGGAAATCTTTCAATGGTATGAGTGGGATGTAATGAGTTTTAAGGAGTGGGTGACTTCTAAGCATAAAGAGTGAAAGATCTGTGAGTGTGCATGCAGAGCATTAGGTTTCTGAGTGAGAATAAAGAATGAAAAGATCTGTGAATAAGCATAAACAATGGGAAATATCTAAGTGAGTAGAAATAGCAGGTGAAACGTGAGTGTAAAGTGTAGAAGGTTGCTCAGATCCAGCTCCCTTCGGCATCTAACCTTCAGGGATCTTCTGTCTTTTCATAAGATCACCTCTCCTCACATGGCCAACTGCTCAACTTTTCCTCATGTTTTCATCTTAATGAACAACATGGTGAAATATTTCTGCTTCCAATGCATGGACATGACAGTTTTAGAAAAAGGAAAAAGGAGAGGTGGAACTCCTTCTCACAGATTGTCACCTATCTTGGAATTATTTTAGAGAGGTAGAGCGATCTACCCCTAAGCACTAAGCATCAGGCACCCATATGCACGAATCCTAGTCAACTCCATTTTATTCTCCTCACATCCTATCACTCACTTAACCATATTAAGAATATTTACATTGACCAATTCCTCTACTAACCCATATGTATATGGATTAGGGGAAGAAACCTCAAGGACAGAGGCAGTTTTAAGAAATCTGCTCACCTCCAGCTTCTCAAGAGCAATGAGAGATGAGCAATCGAATACTGGCTCTGCCTGGGAAGTCTACGCTGAGGGGAAAACCTGAGGTCAGGATTGAAGCACCATCATTGGAGCTGTATCCCAGTGTCCCGACTTCATACATTTCCTTCATAATTCTCTTCACTTTGATTTCAATATGTTATGTAGGCGATCCAGGTTCTGAGCCAGTTAACAACATTCCAACGGAGAACTGAAGGAAACTGTCTGGTCCACAGTGACTTGTCTCAAGTGAAGGTTTTGGAAGAAAACAAAAACAATTGCAAAGTTTGCATATTTATCCCTCTAGTTTTACCTGGGTGTGAGGAACGGGTGAAACAACAGCTGGCAAAATTTAAAGTATTTTACACACACATTTCTCAGAAAAAGGGCCAAGTAATCGCTTTTCCACCTACCGCTACCTCCTCTATTTGCTGAAAAACCCGTAGAAAATTTTCTCCAAGGGCTGCTTTCACTTCTGTATCAGTCCAATTTCTCCGCAGTAGTTCAGCTACTAAATCGGGATAGTAGGATACATTATCCAAACCTTCAGGAACTCTTTAAAGAGAAAAAATGCAACCTGTAACTCTTCTGTTCGATAATGTTGATTCAAATAATTCTTTACCTGCTGTCCACAGCTCTGAAATAATAGTCACAAGAATTGTTACAATACAGGTGGCCATTCAGGCCATCAATTCTATATCATCTCAAAGAGAAGTATTTTCACTTTTATTTACATATCTCATCCCCATGGCCCTTCTTGAGAAAACCAGGAGTTCTGGGGAGAACTTCAAGAGGTAATTCCATTCCTTACATAATTCCAATAACACCCTGCAGAAAGATGTTGGCACTGCTTCCTGAAAATCCTCACCAACAGGAGAGCTCAGACCTTGCATGAGGAGGGGAAACAGGCAGAGCAAGAGGATCTTGCTCGGTTGTGGATGAATGATCTCTCTGCATGCTCTTCAGGAACTAAGCTAAGTGTCCAGAGATTCCTAAGAATGCACACCACAGGTGATGAGTGGATTCAGGGAGGTAACATACAATAATTGCACACCAACTGTGTTTAACTGATGTGCAACCACTCCTACTGGGAAACTAAAGCAATATTTTGCCTATCCCTATGGTCAGACAGCATATGCCAGCTGTCTCTCTACATGAAGCATAGGCCTGTAATCTGGCTTGTTCAAGCCTTATTGCAATTTACCAGCTTGTAACATGAGGTGCCAGCTGCAACGAAGTGGCACACTCCCTCCAATTCAGAACTTGTTCAACTTCAACCAGAGCCAGTTATCCCAGCTGAGTTGCTACTTTGTTACGTGCCTGTGTACAAGAGCGTTGGTTTATCGGTGGGAAGGCAATTGAAGCACGTATCCTAAACTGGGATCAGTGTCCATTTGTGTTAGCTGAGGTGTGAGTGTTGTGGTCAATTGTATTTGTGAGGTACAACAAAAAGTTTTAGAACACCTACTGTACCTCAACATTTCTTGTAAGATCATGAGTATGTTTGTAAACTTGCTCTGAGCTGTGGGCACATCACACCCACAGAACATCTCTTTTTTTACTTCCTGTCACTTCCTTTTCATTTTTAACCAGAATATTCTTTTGATACTCTTGCGAAACCTCAGGGTCTGAAGCTAACTACAGCCATTTTAAATTGCATGAATGCACCCAACCTGCCCAACAGATAAGAGTGCTCTTTTAGGGTAGGAAACTTGATGTTATGTGGTGCAGGAGTAGGTGTGCTAAATTGTTTTGAGTGCTGCAGGTGGCCATTTAACAGTCTTAGGCTTTCCAAATACACCTACACATTTAACATTGTACCGTTGTTGATTCTGGCAACCAGCGGCTTCAAGGAATGGGATCATTGCACAATGCAGCATCACTCAAATACTGTATTCAATTGCTGGCATCCATCTTATACTAATTCCTTAACAATAGCATTTGAATAAAATACAGAAAAACTATGAACATTAAAAAGATTTTCAACCGCTGGTTTTACATAATATGTTTCTTCAAGCAGATCAGGCAATTTAAAAACCAATATTACAATGCTTCTCCAAAGATACAGACCAGAGTAGTATAGATTTCTCTTGGTTAACAGATTAGTGCAAATCACACTTAGATAGGTGCAGAATATTACCTGGTAACACCATCATAATCACCACCAAATCCCACAGCTTTGTAGCCAGCAACTTTTTTAATGTGGTCAAAATGATCTACAGGATGATTTGAAAGATACGAGTTAAAACCAATGTTTTACAATACTTAATGTAGTAGTATAATAGTTCTCTCTTCCTGACATAGTGGGGGCGAATTCAGACACCATCCGGTAAGTTAGTTTTAAAATGCTTCCATTTCAGTTGGTGGCTCCAGAAGTAATTTCAGGATCAGAATCAGTTTTATTATCGTTGACATATGTCGTGAAATTTGTTGTTTGCAACAGCTATACAGTGCAATACATAAAATGTACTATAAATGACAAAGAAATACATAAGTAAGTAGTGGAAAAAGAGAGCAAAAATAGTGAGGTAGTGTTCATTGACTGTTCAGAAACCTGATGCTGAAGGCGAAGAAGCAGTTCCCAAAACATAGAGTGTGTGTCTTCAGACTCCTCGACCTCCTCCCTGATGGTACTAATGAGAAGATGGAAATGTCCTGGATGGTGGTAGGGCTGGGGATCCTTAATGGTGGATGCTGCCTTTCTGAGGTACCGCCTTTGGAAGATGTCTTCAATAGTGGGGAGGTTTGTGTCCATCATGGATCTGGCTGAATTTACAACCCTCTGCAGTTTTTTATTCTGATTCTATTGGTGGTCTCTCCAAACCAATCAGGGATAATGTTTAGGCCACAGAATAATCCAATACCAGCATTCCTGTCCTATTAGGAGAGCATGTATACATAGAGTTTACCACCTCTTCACAGTTAATATTAGGGTCCTGGGGAGTTTTGTTTAATAGTATGATCGAGGAGTAAAGTACATACAGTACTGTGCAGAAGTCTAAGGAGCAATATACACAGCTAGGGTGTCCTAAGAATTTTGTACAATACTGAAGTAATTTTAAGTATTGCTCTGTACTGCTGCCGCAAAACAAAAAACAAGTGTCATGACGTGTGAGTGATAATAAACCTGATTCTGACATGGGTCTCTATTGTGGACAGAGTGGGAAGCGGGCAAGGAGAGGGGAATCGTGGTTCGGAAAAGAGGAAGGGAGAGGGGAGAGAGCGGGAAGTACCAGGGAGGTTCTGTAATAATCAGTAAACCAATTGTTGGGAATTAAATGACTTTGTCTGGTGTTCCAGGGATGGGCTGTCTGAACTCATGCCAACCTCACCCCTGCCACTCCTTCTCTGCCACCTGACCCACATGCCTGATGCCACCTGCTTTTAGCACACTAGTCTTCATAAGTCAAGGCACTGAGTATATGAGTTAGGATGTTATGTTGCAATTGAGTGTACTTGGACTACTGTGTTCAGTTTCACTCACCCTGCTATAGGAAAGTTGATATTAATATGGAAAGAGTGCTTTAAAGACTTACAAGAATGTTGTCAGGGCTCAAGGGACTTGGTTATTGGACAGGCTAGGATTTTATTTCTCGGAGTGTAGGAGACTAAGGGGTGATCTTACAGAAGTGTATAAAATCCCAAGGGGCATAAATAGGGAGAACGCTTCTTCCTGTGGTTGCAGAATCAAGACTACAGGGTACAGTATAGGCTTAAGGAGAGAGAGGTTAAGATTTAAAAGGAAGTTAAGGGCCAACTTTTTCCACACAGTGAGTGGCACTATATGGAACAAGCTGCCAGAGGAAATGGTTGAGGCAGGCATATAACAATAAAAGACATCTGGAACTGGTACATATATAGGAAAGCTTTAGAAGCATTTTGTACTAATTTAGATGTGAATCTTTGTTGACAGGGATAAGTTGGCTGAAGAGTCTGTTTCTATGGTGTAAGACTGTGTTTATCTACTGCTTTTATATATTACACACACTAAGCATTGTTACAACCCAGAAGAGAAGCACAGTGTGGATCTTCACACTGACACCTTTGTGTTTTTTAACAAAACAGTGATACTTCCTGTTAACTCACAAACTACCATAACAAACTTGAAGTCAGTGTCTTTTTGCAATAAATGCTCGTCAAAAGAATTTTACAAATGCAGTGAAATTCTGTTAAAGACAAGTTATGGCCAACTGGACGGATGATGGAATTGTTTTGAAGTCCTGGACCAACCAACTCTTTGATTCCACTGTGACCTTGCCCTTTTTTTTTGAAAACTTTTTAATTGCATTTTTAAGTAGTTACAAAATGAAGTATGGAAAAAAAAATGTATATAACCCTTCCCCCCTAACTGCCCTATAGAAAAAAAAGAAAGAGAGAAAAAAAAAGAAAGAAAGAATGCCTGGTTGTTGGAAGATCTCCACATGCTCCATGGAATTTGTAATAACTTTAATATGTATATTTATTTCTTTCCCCAAATAACCAATTGTTTCATCTTCAGAACATCTATAGATTTAATCCTGTCTTTTGTAAATAAGGGCTCCAAATTTTCAGAAATGTTTCATATTTATCTCTTAAATTATACGTAATTTTTTCTAATGGAATACAACTATAGATTTCTTTCTTCCAAGAGTCTATACTTAAATATGTATCCGATTTCCAAGTAACTTCAATAGCTTTTTTTGGCTACTGCCAGTGCAATTTTTATAAATTCTTTCTGGTATTTATTTAGTTTGAGTTTTGGTTTTATCCCTTCAATATCACCTAATAAGAGTAATATTGGATTATGAGGAAATTGTGTTCCTGTAATTTGTTCCAGTAAAAGTCTTAAATTTGTCCAAAAAGGTTGAATTTTAGAACAAGACCATGTAGAATGTAAAAAAGTACCAGTTTCCTGGTTACATCGGAAACACTGATCCGATAAGTTTGGATTTAATTTATTTATTTTTTGTGGTGTAATATATAATTGATGTAGAAAATTATACTGCACTAATCTTAACCGAACATTTATTGTATTTGTCATACTATCAAGACATAGTCTTGACAAATTTGTTTCTTCAATTTTGTGACCTTGCCCTTCATCTTTTATCTGTGTTAAAATTATTTCACGGAAGAATTGTGCTGGGGATGGAATTGGATTGAATGGACGTGCAGAATATTCACACGAAGTATTTGACCCTGCTTTTGAAAAAAGTTCCTTCATATGACATGGTAAAATGTTGCACTATAGGACAGAATATCGAGATTAGTGTGGCTCGTGAATGCTGCTGGTACTAACCTGCCACATCTGATAGCGTAGCTGTAGACTTGCAAGTGACATAGTCGTTGTAGAAGTTCACCATTACAATTCCATTCTTCTCACGCTGTGACATCAGTTCATTCAGAGAAATGTTTTAGCTGGTTTACTGATACCCTCTGGACAACTTAAAAAATCTTCTATACACATTTCAGAATTGCTTCAAACGTACATGCCCCATTAAAATGATAATTGCATTGCATTTTTAAAAACTGATGCAATGATTAACACTGGAATATAACCAACCCAGCATTTGATATATTAAAAATAAAAAGCAATTTGTTAAGTTACTGAAATAAAATGTATTTGTTATACAAATCTTAGCTATTTTTTCTGAGCTTGAGGCAGTGTCCTCAGTCTCATAATAACAAATTAAACTTTCATTGTGAAACTCAACTGCATCCTGTAGCAAATATCATTCTATTTTTCACATCCTTTTAATGAGTAACTACTTGAGACCCTCTTAACACCTACCCAAAGTGTCACAAAATGAAGAGCTCAGCACTTTGCAGAATAACTCTGCACAGCAATTTTGCTTAGTTATTCAACATTTCAGCATAATCAAACATAGCAGTCCTGTCATTTAAATAAAAAATGAAACTCCAGTCGCATAAATATTACATCTGCACAACTGCATTTTCTTACATGTGAATTTTTATAAACTTTGAGAGCTGATGAACAAGATTGCCAGCATATTCTGCCTTTCTGCTAAACTCTGACTGACATGAACTTATTCCGTTTAAATATCACAGGGGCCTGCTTACTTCCCTCAGATAGTTTACTAGGATTGGCACAATCAATGTTGTGATTGTGGGATCAGGACAAGCATTTCCGCTCTTCCCATCTTGACTGTATATTTTTGAGCCAGATTGAAGTAGTTCTTTGAGGATCCATGTGTTGGGCTGTATGTGGACTTAGCTTTTCTGAATACAGGGGCTCAGGTATTTCCTCATTGAAAGGATGTGAAAAGTAGAATGAGATTTGTTACAGGACGCAGTTGAGTTTCATGGTTCAAGCTTAATTTGATATCATGATACTGAGGAGACTGCCACACGTAGCGTGCTCTGTACTTCTGTGCTGTACTCTATGATGTGTCGAGATTCTCCTCTCTCCTCTGAAGCAGTCACATCACAGCAACACTGAAAGAACTGTTTTTACAGGTAAAATGCATCTTTGTCTATTCCCCTTCTAACTTTACAATTTACAAATCAATTCACAATGGAGAATTGAGCAAGGATTTGGCCACATTCCCAAGGAAGAATATAGTAATCACACAACACCTACTGTGGGTTGAGACCCACGAACTGGCATCATTGCACCAACTTCTTGCTCAGATTAATAATAACTATATACTGTATGTAGAATCCCTGCAGACGTTAGGCTTAAAATATTAACAAGAAATTAATAATTTCATGAAAACATTTAGAAAATATGAAAGTTTTTTCTTATCAAACAAATTATGTTCAAAATACTCCAAATAATAAATACATTTGAAAAAGCACTTGCAAAACCTCTGTGCACCTGCATTTTTCTAATGAGGGGTAGGAAGGGGGAGGATTTCTTCACAATTTTACAGCAGCTTTATCAACAGTAAACTCATGACAGGATCCTTCAAAATCTGCATAAAGTATGATCAAAATCTTACCACTTTTTTCAAAACGTCATCTGGTACATTGCGTCTATGTTTACACACGGCATAGGCACTTGAATGACTAAATATGACAGGAGCCTTTGAAATTTCCAGGACGTCATTCATGGTCTTGACGGAAGTGTGAGCTAGATCAATGATCATTCCCAATTGGTTCATTTCTCCAATAATTTTCTTCAGTACAATGAAAAAGAATAATTTCATCATTTCACACAAAACATGCCAAAATATTCATGAAATTATTTTAAGAGCCTATATTATTTGGATAACTTGTAATGTTCCACTAGTTCCATACCTATCTGGCCCCATTTAATACTTATCCAATGAATAAATAGGAGCTTTTTTGTATGAGTGACATCGTTGGATATTAGTCTGTGAGCATAACTGTTTCACTATTGCCAAAATAATGAAGAACTGTACGTAATTTAGCTGAAATGATTTGAATTAAGGAGTACTAAAACTCTACATGATGGCCTTTGCCTCAAGTTCACAGTACATTTTTCCCTAAGTTTTCCCCAGTTTAAGATCTACTAACAACACAATGACAGAACTACAAGAAACCCATTGCTAATAATCTTCGATAACTAAGGAGAACCAATAGATGAAACATCATCTATGCCCCCAAAAATTGATTGCATGTTTATAATTTTGAAATTTCTTTTAAAATTCTAGGTATTAAACAAAAAATTTTTTCCATAGAATACTATTTCAGAACACTGCTCAGTGCTGTTCCTTCTTGTGAATACAAAATGACTTTTCAGGTTATGCAGTTAGAAGAATCTGAAAACACTTCTCATTTTGATCTTAGTAGCTTGACAAGCAATGTGTTTGAAGGAGAGTGTTTGTACGAAACGACAAATAAATTTGCTCATTTCTACTGCAGTCTCTGCCCTTTACATTTTGGGAAAATTCCATCAATGTGTAAACTAGATTAGATTTTAGGAGACTTACAATTAATGAAGTTTTGCATTGTATAACATAGAGATTTTAGCTTAAACACCCTTCACATACATGGCAGATGCTAACCTTTCCAAAGTCAGACAGTCCATTACTCTCTGCTGGGTCTTTACCTGTATCCACAAGCCAATTATCAGCCCTGCAAGATTGAAAAGCTCTGTTATAATTTCTGAAGTGTTAAAATCCAGCAAGCTGGCCCTTGTGAAATCAATCTTTATAGCAATTGCTTTTCATAGACTCAAACTGGTTTAAACAAACAAGGAAACATTTACTATAATTTGGCATTGTCTACAATAGGCAATAGTTCACGGCCCTATAAAAATTCTGAAAATGCCTCCATAAATAATGATCCTGAGACTCAGCTTTATTTCCTGGTATGAAATTGCTAAGTCCTAAAAGTGTTATATGTTTTATTTTGTCCTGTCTGCTTCACTGTTCTAATTTCATTCACGCTGAAATTACAGGAGTGTTCAATATGCATAAAAGAAATATTGATTACTTAAATGAAGGAAGAATTGAATTAATTTCACTTTACCATGGCGTATTGCAGCTGTGTGTGAGGGTCATGTAACGTACGCCCAGCTGGTAGAAGAGGCGTAGTGTAGCCATGCTGCTGTCAATGGAATGTCCCCCCTCCAAGCCTATTAAACTGGCCAGTTTACCACTTGCGAAAGCTTGCCGTATGCCTGCCAAAAAAGGAGTTCAACGATTTGTGTAATCGTTTACTTGGATTCAAACAGAGTTCAGTTAGCATGTATACTTAGCAAATCTGTTTCATAAGACATCCTTAGTTTATTTTATGTTTAGAAATACAGCACAGAACAGGCCCATCTGGCCCAAAGGATGGCACTGCTCAGCAGCCCAGCCATTTAACCCTAGCCTAACCACAGGGCAATTTACAATGACCAGTAACCTACTAACCAGTACGTCTTTGGACAGCGGGCGGCAACCAGAGCACCTGGAGGAAACCCACGGGGAGAACGCACAAACTCCTTACAGGCGGTGCCAGATTAAACTCCCAACTGCAGAATGCCTTAAGCAAACAGCTTATAACTGATATCAATGTAGCAATAGCAAGTGTACAGATGATACAGAACTAGGTGGCGTTGTGAATAAGGAGGAGGATGTAAAGATACAGATGCGCTGAGTAAGTAGGCAAGAACATGACAGGTACAATATATCACGGGGGAAAGTGAAGTTGTTTACTCTGATACACAAAACCGCAAATTATTTTGTTTTACTTGTTGAGAGATTGGAACCTAGACGTGCTTGTAAACAAGTCACTGAAAATCATCATGCAGGTGCATCAAACTAACAGATAGGCAAATGGTATGTTGGCCTTTGTTTCAAGATGACTTGAGTATAAAAGCAAATGTATTGCACTAAAATAATGCCTTGGTGAGACATCACGTGGAGAATTATGACCCAATTTAGTCTTCAAACCCCAAAACATGATTCAACTTGCCCTAGATTCACCAGGGTGGTTCCAGGGATGATGAATATGCACGATGAGAGACTGAGCAGACCAGGCCTATGTTCTTTGCAGTCTAGAAGTTTGAGAGATCTCACTGAAATGTAGAAAACTCTCATAGGGCTGAATAGAGGCAGGATGTTTCCTCTTGATGAGGAGGATAAAACCAGAGTTTATGCAATAGGACTGAGGTGACAAGTAATTCACCTAGTAGCCGAGGAATCTTGGCTCTTCTCCAGTCTGGTGGGTTCTGGGTGCCTAGTAGCCGACTTAATTTAAAACAGAGAGTGGTAGATTTCTGGATATGCCGGGAGTTGAAGCACATGGGGATCAAGCTGTAAAATGGAGCTGATGTAGAAGATCACCCATCAATTTCATAATACAGGTGCAATTGTGAAGCCATTGCCTTTCACACACCATTCATTCCCAAGCCATTTCTTCCTCCCATTCATGCTTCATTGCACTAAACCTATCCCTGATCCTGAACCACAAAACCAAAGTAAAATATTTTTACGTAATCTTCATTTATTGTACTGTTTGATTTCATAGCTGTTTTCTGTCTTAACCTCACGTGCTCACATCCTCTGTGAATCTTAGTGCACTTTAGATGACTAATCACTAGTCTAAGGTGTTTTCCTCACCCTATGTTGGAAGTTCGAAATGATCCAGAAGTCAGGTGCTGACCACAGTGAATAGAAAATCCCAAGCAATCTGGCCACAATTCCCCAATAAACCACCCTCTCCATTTTGAATATTTCATTCCACAAACCTCAGTTCTGAAAAGCAATAAAAGACCTTGAGGTTTTCAAAGACCTTATTAAGGAATTGGAAAAGGGGGAAAAAATACTTCTGACAGTATTAACTTAGAGAAAAGTAATTGAGACAAATCGTCTAGCAGCAAAATCTATTGCTATTTTTCACTCACGGCTGGTGTTTCCCATCAACGAAAGCAAAAATATAATAGTCACACACACACACACACACACACACACACACACACACACACACACACACACACACACACACACACACACACACACACACACACACTCACACACACACACACACACACACACACACACACACACACACACACACACACACACACACACACACACACACACACAATGCTGTAGGAACTCAGCAGGTTAGGCAGCGTCTGTGGAAATTAATAAACAGTCGACGTTTCATGTCAAGACTCTTCTTCTGAACTGAAGAAATGCAAAGATGCCGGAATAAAAAAATGTGGGGAGAGGGGAAGGAGGAGAAGCTAGAAGGTGATAGGTGATGCCAGGTGGGTTGGAAAGATAAAGGGCTGGGGATGAAGGAATCTGATAGGAGAGGAGAGTGGATCACAGGATAAAGGGAAGGAGGAGGGGACCCAAGGGGAGATGATAGGCAAGTGAGAAGAGGTAAGGGGTCAGAGTGGGGAATAGAAGAAGAGGGGAGGGGGAGGGCAATTTATGACGGTTTCATCAGTGTAGAGGAGGCTGCAAAGGAAATACCAGATACAATAGACAATCCTAGCAGATTTGCAGGTGAAGTCTATCCACAAAGAAAACTGAAAGAGATTCAGGAGTGTTTCCTAGATGAGAATGGTGTTGAACCCCTAGAGCAACATGCTAGATTTGAGATACTTCTCTACTTGCATTCTTCATATAGGGACATGTTCTTGTAGTAACCCATGGCAGTGGAGGGAGGTGATGTGGCAATTTGTTACTGAAGGGCCATTGCTGCCCTCTGTGGTGAACTACATATACCTGTCTGGACACGCCCCCTGCTGACTGCTCCTGTGGCTCCTCCCACAGACCCCTGTATAAAGGCGATTGAGGTCTGAGCCCGGCCTCTCAGTCTCCAGGATGTAGCATGGTGGTCAACCACTGCTTGTTCCTTCTTCCAATCAATAAAAGCTGATATCTCACCTTTACGCCTCAGAGTGAGTTATTGATGGTGCATCACCCTCTTAACAAGAAACCTTCAGAGATTTACCCCTCTGGGGCAGATTTCCATCCACTGAAAGTATGTTAGAGGTTGTGAAGCAACCTCAATGGGAGTTCTGGGGATAGAAGCTGTCTAAATGCCCTTAAACCTTTGTATTCTTCTGAGAAATCTTACAGGAGTTTCTACCAAGAGTCTCCCACCATGTCCCTTCTGTGTATCTGTTTGTTCTGAATAAAGGCTTATTACATCAACAGCCCTGGTCTTAGGGAACTTCATAGTCCTTTTTGCTGCATGTAATGTTATTTTTAATTTCTCCACAATTGAATTTTTCTATTGGGTATTTGTACCTTAAAGGAATATATTTTGTCTGCAAATTATATACTATTTCTTTAAATGCTCTCTATTGTCTGTCCGCCATCATAGCCTGCATTGCATTTTCCCATTGACCATACTGTGGCTGATCAATACTCTGGGACGATGCTGGATCTTCAGCAGTAAAGGTTCCTTTGCTTAGCGTAGACACAGAAAACAGCTGATGCTGGAATCTAAAGCAACACACGAAGCACTGGAGGAACTCAGTAGGTCAAGCCACATCAATGGAGGGAAGCCGACAGTCGATGCTTTGGGTCAAGACATGTTATGTGAACTGAACTGGATCAAGTCCATATTCTTGCTGTATGAACTGAACTGGATCAAGTCTCTGCCTGACTTGATGACTTCCTCCTGGACTTTTGCATGTTTCCATTGTTTAGTTTGCACTACAAGAACATGAAGTTTTAAACTACTTCATGAGATTTGAGTCATACAAGCTAATATACAGAAAACTGCTGCATTGAGAGGAAGGACTTAAGCCTCTGCCATTGTAAATCCATGATTCCCTATCAGAGGACATGGTGAAGAACAGTGTTAGGTTTACGTAGGAAAGCACCATCATAACATGTTGACAGATTAATTCCAACTGTTGGCAGCAAATATTAGAAATTACTTACCCCTACTTGAATCTACATATTGGAAAGTTTGAGGATACTTCATACACATTCTATGTATGACATCTATTTGTTCCAGGGTTTGCCTCACAGCATCCTTGTACTGGGTGTCACATGGTGTATATGCAACCCAAAACTGGAACAGAATTTCCAAGTTAGAACTTGAAGAATTAAAGCTAGTGTATAAGAACAAGCTAATGCATTGACAGTCACAGAACAGTATCAAGAAAATAAGTATAGGCAATTATTTTTCAGGGCATATTGTGCACGATAAATTGAAGTAAAAAGGTCAGATGTGATGAAAGGCCATTCCTCGATCTCTTATCTTTTAGAACCTTATTAACCCCATCAAATCAATAACCAGCTCTCAATAGAACTACCTAATCCATCCTATTCCTTGCTCCTTGTTTATGCCTGATCCTTGCAACTAAAAGGTTCAGAGATTCAATTAGCAGAAAGGACCTTCTTCCACTTGATGTGAAACACTATTTATCTTCCTGCTTACTTTCCTGGTATCCTGCAGTATCTTCCAATAACATTTACACACATTCATCTGCAAATCAATACACCCAGGTTCAAATGCCATAGTAATAAATGATAGTCCCAACAGGTGCAGAGAGAGATTGTAATCATTTCCGGTATTATAGACATTTTGATGATCTGTAAAGCACATTATTACTCTGCTAACCTGGAGCATTTTTATTTCTAATCATGATTGGTATTTGCATTTGCTTATTCTCATTGCTTATCATATATTATTTTTTCCTTACATTGTTTTCACTGTTAAGAATGCTACAAAAATGTAAATTTTTGAGATTATTTGGAATGGAACCTGGAAAATGCACACTCATCAGAAATAAATGGGACAATTATGATTCAATGAAATGCTTCTCAAGAGGAATACTTACAGCTGACAATGATATTAATAAAAACATCCAAGACTCTGGTTTTAGTTTGCAGTAAACAACAATTTTGCATGAGTTTGTCTGAATGGTAGACATGATGAGTGATGGCTTAGAAAAAAAAATCATTGATGAGATAATGTTAAAGTTTGAGGATAACCTGAAGAAGATATACAGTATTTGGTGCTGTACCTTTCTCCCTGCCTGATATAGATCCAATGCTTTATTACATCTCAGAAATGGCTATTTACTTCACTTAGTCCATGCTTTCAATATTCTCCCTGCTACTGAAGAGCTTTGATCATACTTACTCACTTTGCAAACATCCAATTTATTTTTCATCAATACAATCTGGAATTGAATGCTGAGAATTAATGCACAATTCAATTAATAGGTAATTTAAATACCTGTCCTCCTACAAGACCTTTTCTCAATTTGGGGATGTTAGTGTGGGTTTTATTTAGCTTGTTCAGATCCACTTTGCTTAGTTGGTTGTGAAAGCTCAGTAGAAGTTGCCAGGGGAGATCATTGTGTCTAGTTTTGGAAAGAAAAACATTTAAATGTCAAAAAACAAGATGAATTCTGACACACCAGCTTGCATTTATTCCCTCAGAATTCCTCACATACAGGGGACTGTACAAATCTGTATAACTGTATAATTTCCAACTTATTCTGATAAACCATTTGAACGAATCATGATTTTTATGTTTCAGAAACTTGTTACCTTTGAGCTTTGAATTTCAATTCTAAGAAATGTTATCATGGGGAGGTGCTTTCCAAAGCAGTGGAGAAACTATTATTTCTGTGCTTGCTCTCACCTAATCTATTAACAATACAAGATCTGAAAACAGGTTAAACCATTTTATTTGCTGGAAAACAAGATGGTAGAATCATTTATAGTGCACAAACTCTATCACAGTGTCACTTTCCGTTAGTGCTGAGCCTCTGAAGTTTCTACTTTGTTAATATCCAAGCAACAAAGCCAAGAAACTACATTAATTTCACTACCATGAATCAGCATTGGCTGTTCATTCACTTTTTCAGAACTAATTTCTGGATGCTCTCAGGTCACTTCCAACAGTGGAAGCTCCATTAGAATCACAGCCATCTTGAGTCACCTAGCAAAAAAACATAATGGACAAGTCTAGAACCTTGTTCGTCTAAAGTACTTTCGTGTGATGTTCGATCTTTCCTTGGCAATCTTATAAGACTGCAAATTGAGACAAGGGCAATAAGCAACATCATTTGTAAGCACCAGGGAGTTGATGGCAAGACAACAGACATGGTCCTGATCTGCTCAGCACTCACCCTCAGGACACCGAAATCAACCTCAACCCAGAGGCTTCAAAATCCACATGGAATTGCAACTCCTCTATTGAGTAGAGTCTACCCAACTGCCTTAAGAGTGGATAGATTGCTTAAACCCTGACCTCCAAATTCAGAAAATCTTCAATGAGAAAGCAAAGCTGTAACTTAAATTGAGAAGCCTTCTGTGGGACTAGCCCAATGCCTTTGACTGAGAAAGCGGCCATTTTCCTCACTGTATGGATCGGCAATGATTCTGTGAAAATGCCCACAAAGTCTCAAACCTCCCACAAAGAATGTGAGCAGCCATGAAATGATACTGGATGACCCAAGGGAGAGTGGCCAGCTCCAAATGCAGTGAAATAAATTTCCTTCCTGTCATTCTCCTCCCAAATGTAAAATGTCCACTGAACACTTTCTCAAAAGCTTAAGATGTGAACTATTGGTGTTGGAACTCACCGCCCCATCAACTATCTTCCCTAACCCCTGAGACATCACCACAGAAATTCCACAAGCCTAGCCGTCTCTGATGATTTCAACGAACTTCCTTTATTCTTAAGGTCAAAGTGGGGATTTTTACTGATGATTGCACATGGGTAATTTTACTTGCAATTCCTCAGAAAATGAAGGAGCCCATTCTTGCCTGTAGCACAACCTAGGTAACCTCTGACTGATAGGTTGTAAGAAACATGCATAGCACAAGAGAGGCAGACAATGTCCTTCTCAGCTCAACCTTGACCTTCAAATCCTATATTAGCAACATCCTAGAGATCATTATTGTCCAGAAACCTGGTTGCATTAACCATGCAAGGTTGAGAATCTGGTGCTGAATCACTCATCTCCTGATGTCCCTAAGCCTTTCTTCTATTGACAAGGCAAATCCAAAGAATGATAAAATGATATCCAGTAGCTCATTTGATGACATTCAATTCACCATCCTAAATGTTCATTTACTCCACCACTGGTGTATTGTGGATGCAATATGTACCATCTACAAAATCCAAGTTACTTCAAAAAGCACCTCCTAAACTTGTGAACTCTGTTGCCAAGTGGGACGAGGGATTCAGGCACAGAAGAATCATTTCCTGAAGGTTCTCTTCCAAGTTGCATACCATGCTGATTAGGAAACATCTCATCCCTTCATCATCATTGGTCTAAATCTTGAATTCCCAGCCCAAAAGAACCAGATGGACAATAGCAGTGCAAGCAAATGTCTCACCATTACCTTCTCAATGTTTAGCACTCCCACCAAGAAAATGAATAACAAAATATGCTCCATTTTCCCCAGTCTGCAGTAGACATCCTTCTGACATTGAAAACAGCTTGAACTATGAACAAGAGATTCTGCAGATGCTGGAAATCCAGAGCAACACACAAAACACTGAAGGAGCTCAGCAAGTCAGGCAGCATCAATGGAGGGGAATAGGAATTTGATAATTTGGATCAACACCCTTCATCGGGACTTTGCATGGTCAGTGAGCAGCAGTAGAAATTGGTTAAGGTCCAGATGGACAGAGTAATGAATCAACACAAGAGATTCTGCAGATGCTGGAAATCCAGAGTAACACAGAAAATGCTGGTGAAATTCAGAATCAGGTTTAATATCACAGGCATACATCATGAAATTTGTTAATTTAGCGGCAGCAGTATAAAGCAATACATGATAATATTGTATTATTATCATGTATTGATATACATCAATATATATTGATGTATATGGAGCTTCTTTCGATCCTGTGCAGTAGCACCCCACCACCCCCCAACATACCAGACAGCGATGCAGCCAGTCAGAATATTCCCCATGATATATTTGTAGAAGTTTTTGAGAGTTTTAGGTGACAAACCAAATCTCCTCAAACTCCTAATGAAATATAGCTGCTGTCTTGTCTTCTTAAAACTACATTGATATGTTGGGACCAGGTTAGATTCTCAAAGATCTTGACATCCAGGAACTTAAAACTGCTCACACTCTACATGTTTGATCCCTCTATGAAGATTGGTTCGTGTTCCCTTGTCTGACTAAAGTCCACAATCAGCTCTTGATGTTGAGTGAAAGGTTGCTGTTGCAACACCACTCAACTAACTGGTATATCTCACTCCTGCACATCTCGTCTCCATCTGAGATTCTGCTGACAATCGTCCTATCATCAGAAAATTCATAGATGGCATTTGAGCAATGTCTAGCAGCACCGTCATGGGTGTAGAGAAAGTAGAGCAGTGGGCTAAGCACACACACTGAGGCGCACCAGTGTTGATGGACAGCGAGGAGGAGATATTAACACCAATCCGGACAGATTGTGGTCTTCCGGTTAGGAAGTCAAGGATCCAGTTGCAGAGGGAGGTACAGAGGCCCAGGTTCTGTAGCTTATCGATCAGGACTGTGAGAATGATGGTGTTAAAAGCTGAACTGTAGTCAACGAATAGTATCCTAACATAGGTGTTAATGTTGTCCAGGTGACCCAAGACCGTGTGAAGAGCCATTGAGATTGCATGTGCCGTAAACCTATTGTGCCGATGGGCAAATAACAGTGGGCCCAGGTACTTGCTGAAGCAGGGGTTGATTTTAGCCATAACCAACCTCTCAAAGCATTTCATCACCATAGATGTGAGTGCTACTGGAAAATAGTCATTAAGGTAGCTTATGCTCAGCAGGGCAGGCAAGATCGATGGAGATTAATAAACAGTCAATGTTTTTGGCCAAGACTCTTCATCAGGATTCATCAGAGAAGTTAATTGTACTGATGCCTCATCCATGTTATTTGATTCCAATTTCCATATGTATATGAATTACCTTCTTCTGTTTATCAAGAGAATAAAAATTGTTTTATCAGCCCAACCAAATTGAAATCATCCAGGTTATCTGACACCATGAGATCCCACTGTGACCACCTATTACCTGATTTCAGGTCTCCTATTGTCCTGCTTTCAAACAATCTAAAAGCAGAAAGCTTTTTGAAAAATCTGTCCCACATCTTCAAGGATCTCTGTTATGACCTGACACTTGTCTGATCCAAGATAAGATCCTACAGCCAGGACAAATTTCACATTAACATTTGAATAGTCACTATGAGATTCAGCCCTTTTGGATACAGTATGTATTCCCCATTTCCATGGCACGTCTTCAGTGAGAACAGAAGGAAACGCAACAGAGTGCGCCGTCTGTTATTGATGCTTCAGGAAATTCTGTGGACTAATTTCTGACAGTGAAAATTATTTTTGTGTATTTGAGATAATATTGAGAAATGTGTGTACAGATGTAAGAAGATATATCAAGAAAATGAGACCAAACTTTGCAAAAATTTTCCTGAAAGCCACAGAATTTTCAAGGACTTTTTTTCTAATTTTTTCTCCATATTCTCACTATTTATTTACAGTTCTTTGCCTTCTGCACTCTGGTTGATCTTTCATTGATCCTGTTATAGTTACTATTCTATAGATTTGCTGAGTATGCCCACAAGAAAATACATCTCAAGGTTGTATATGGTGACATATAATAATAACATTTACTTTGAACTTCGAGACTCCACCATAAACCTAACTGCCTCATGTGTGATTTCATGGATCCAATTTAATGACAATTGAGAACATCTACAGCTTTGCAACGTCATGTAGAAATTCGTTTTACTCACCCATCAATAAGAGGAGTTTGTTTCATTAGCACCTCTGCTTGTTGTCTATACCAATCTGCAGAGCAGAGCGCACAAACACACAGCAGGAAAAAAGCAATCCACATCTTCTGTGTCACTGATTTCTGTGGATGAGATGTAACTTAGTGTGAAATTCGGTTTTCTTCCTCTCACATTGTATATCAGAGATATAACATTAGAATGTGAGAAACAATGACAGGAATCGGACAGTTGGTCCTTTCGAGCCTGCCCTGCCATGGCTGATCTCTCTTGGCCTCAACAATACTTGCCCATTCACTCCCCATACTCGTTAACTTTCCTGTAATTCAACTGCTGTCCATTTTCACCTTGAATATATTCATTTACCACCCCAGAGCTCTCTAGGTAAAGAATAATAACATATTTCTGGAAAATGAAATCCCTTCTCAATTGTATTATAAATGCATAATCCTGTTGCCGTCTGTTAGTAGTTTGTACGTTCTCCCTGAGACCATGTGGGTTTCCTCTGGTGCATCGGTTTTTCCCACATTCCAAAGGATATGGGTCAGTAGGTTAACTGGTCACATGGGGTGTAACTGGGTGTAATTGGACAAAAAAGGCTTGTGGCTGTACCTAATCTAAATAAATAAATCCCTTATTCTGAAACTAAGCCTTCCAGATGTAGATATCTCCTTTAGGAAACACGATCTCTAACATTCTAGTCTTGCTAATCCCTCCCAGAAATTATATGATCTCCTTTCTCAGGTAACTATGGGTTTGACATTCTCAACCTTTCTTCACACATTACACATCAATCCTGTCAATCCTGGGAATCAACCTGGTGAATATTCTCTGCACTGCACCTAATGCAAGAAGATACCTGTAAATATGTATGCATACATGTGCAGACTCACCAGAGTCAGTAAGATTGCATCAGAGCCCCATCCCCTTTTCAATCAGCATTCCTTATTACATCTTCAACTTGCATGCCAACTCTCTGTATTTCATACACTAGGAGACCAGCTCCATTTCAATAATAATTTGCCTCTCATTCTTACCATCCAAAGTGGTAAACCTCACATTTTTCCCTATTATATTCTACCTGCTCATTTATTTATCTTCTCTATATCACTTTGCTGTTATCATCCTGTCCTCCCCATCTTTCTGTCATCAGCAAATTTGGCTACAGTGCACTCTGTTCCTTTTTCCATGTAATTAATGCAGACTTTAAACAGTCAAAGTCACAGTATTGATCCCTGAGGTATCCCACTAATTAGTGAAGGGCAGCTCAAAAATAACCCATAACCCATTTATCTAGATTTTCCATTTTCTGTCTATGAGCTAATTCCCTTATCAATGCAATCCCAATCTGTGCACTCCTAACTTGTTGTGTAACCTTTTATGCAGTACCTTAGAAACCACTTTCTTGAAATCTTTCATTTCCAACTTCATTCATCCATTTTTATATGAAAATCAAGAAATATTTCAAATGCAGGAAATATGAAATAAAACCAGAAAATGCTGGAAATGTTCAGCAGGTCAGCTATCATGGATGGCCCATTGTTCTGAAAGTGCCTTTCTTCTAATACAATACGTATTCAAATTACTTGCCTTTACTGATCTCCCCCTTACACTTTATCCACCTCAGGGGTTCCAACACAGACCCCTCAGTTAATGGTAGGGGTCCGTGGCATAATAAAGTTCGGGAACCCCTGATATATGTATTTCCCTAGTTTATTTTACACATCTCTGCTCTCATACCATGGTATCTGCCTTTACATTTAAAACACCAGTTTCAGACCCAAATCTCTCGCCCTTTAACTGAATTTGAAAGCCCACCACCATTCTTTCCTGGGATCCTTAACTATTAGATAATCAATTAATCCAGTATCATTATACAATTTAAAATATGCTCCCCCACCCCGGTTTGATTCTTCAGAATATTGCTGTTAAGAATTATCCTTAAATATGTTCCATGAAGTCACCCTCATGATCATCAATTTCATGTGTCCTATCTACACGGTAATTAAATTCATTGCAGTACCATCTTACAAGACCCCACTATTTCTTGTTTTGCAGTATACTCAGCCTACATTCTGGACCGGAGCCAGCGCCATTTATCAGTACCACAGTAAACTTGCTTTACTAACAAACCAACACCAGTACTACTTCCTTTCTGCCTACCCTACCAAAATGTCAAATACCTTGGAATATTCAGTCTCCTCTGTTTGTAACCGAGCAAGTACATCTCTGGAATGGCTATCAATCCAAATTTGTCTGCTTCTATTTGTGCTGTCAACCCATCTGTCTTGTATTAATCACACTTGCATTTTAATAAAGAGTTTTAAAATTTTATCTTATCATTCTCCCTTTACTTACTTGGCTGATTCACTCAAACACTTGCAGGCTCTGCCACTTTCTGCAGCATTCTAATTATTGTGCCTTACCTTGCACAGTTGTCTTTACTCTCCATTTATCTGTTTCCAGCTTCGCTTTTCTCCCTACTGCTTCTATCATTAGGTTCCCATCCCTGTGTCAACAGAGCTTAAACACTGTTAGCAGCACCAGCAAATGCCCTATTGATACATGTCTGGTTTGTGGAGATCCCAATTCCTCAGTAATCTAAAGCCATTCTTCAGACATCATTTCTTCAGGCATGCATTCTCCAAGCCTGCATATTTCTGTATTTACCACCGTAATCCAACAATTGGCTGTAATCCAACAATTAGTATCTTTGATGACTCTTTTCTACCCCAGTGAACTCTGCCAGCAGAATCTCATCCCTCTTTCCACCTTGCAGAACTAGTTTCTTCTTTCCCCAATTTTAATAATAGTTCTTCCAAATCAGTCTTATGTGCTTCTGATGCTATTCCATATAACACAATTAAGGTCTGGTATTTTCTATTCTTTCTGGCTTTCTGGCAAACACATTCGGCACAGATGGGTACCAGGCCAAGTACTAAAGATCAGTTCTGATCAACTGGCTAGTGCGTTCACTGAGATCCTCAATCTCTTGCTTCAAGCAAATGTCAGTTATAATGATGCCCAGGAAGACCTGCCACAATGACTTTTGCCTAGTAGAACTTACATCCACAGTGATAAAGTGTTTTGAGAGGCCCTGCCATTGGCTTTTCACTTAACCCTGGAGCATCTGGGCAGCAAAGATCCATACACCAGGATGCTCTTTATCGACTACAGCTCAGCACTTAATATTATCATCCCCTCAAAACTAATCAGTTAGTTGCAAGACCTTGCACTTAGTACACCCTTCTGTAACTCGATCCTGGATTTCCTTGCTTGCAGACCCCAGTCAATTCAGATTGGCAACAACATCTCCTCCACAATCTCCATCAGCACAGGCTCACCACAGGGCTGTCTGCTTATGGCCCTGCTCACTGCTGCCATTGGGAAGAAGGTACAAGAGCCTCAGGACCCACACTACCAGGTTCAGGACCAGTTCCTACCTCCTCAAATATCAGACTCTTGAACCTAAGGGGATAACTTCACTTGCCCCATCATTGCAATGTTCCCACAATCAATGGACTGACTTTCAAAGACTCTTTATATGATGTTATAGAAACATAGAACCATAGAAATCTACAGCATAATACAGGCCCTTCGGCCCACAATGCTGTGCTGAACATGTACTTACTTTAGAAATTACTTAAGGTTACCCATAGCCCTCTATTTTTCTAAGTTCCATGTTCTTGATATTTCTTGCCTATTTATCTATCTATTTACTAATTATTTCTTCTTTTATATTTGCAGTTTGTTCTGGCTGAACATCCAAGTTGGGTGGGCTTTCATTGATTGTTACGGTTATTAGTCAAAATGAATTTGAGGGTTGTTCTGGTGACATATAGGTACTTTGATAATAAAAATAATGTTGAACTTTGAAATCAACTTGAAGTGAAAACAGATCCTATTGATTACCTGGGGCAGCTTGTAGTCAGGACTGAATATTAATCGTTGAGCAGGTTGGGCTCTAGATAATCCAGCAGTACCATTATTATCCCTTTGTTCTATCTGGCAATCATCTATACCCACCCTGTCCACATATTCTAAAAAGTATTTTGGATGACACCTCCTAGAAATAGCTATTCTGGGTGGTTTTCAACCACCTAGATTCACAGCAGTAACCATCACACCAATGCCTTAAGTCTTGGGCTAGAGGTACTCACCAGGGCGTTCAGGATTCCCAACATGGCACAAGATGTGTGTAAGGCATCCTGCCACACACTGATTAACATGCTAATTACTAACGTAGTTGGAAGAAAGTTTGAAGGTTATTAACTTACCAGCTTCTCTTGAGATGGCTCCTTTCCCTTGTGTCAATGTTGCTTTTTGAATTCTGATGTCACGGTTCCGAATACCTGTCAGTGAGGAGTGCTTGCTGTTGCCCTGCTGCTCCCCAATCAGCTGCTGAGTTGCTCCTTCGGGCTACCCTCACTGTCAGTCCTATCTCACCAAACAGCTCAGCCTGTCCTCCAAGCACCAGTCACTCCAAGGAAATGCTGGAATCCCTTTGGAGCCTCAAACACCTATGCAGCACTGGCTGGCTGAGTCTCTTTTACTTAACCTTTAGACACTAGCAATTTAAATTCAACATCTTTTAGCTTAGGAACCAGAAATTCTGTTAATTATTAATCCAGTGAAAACTAACCTCTGGAAATGAGTAAACTAGATGGGTCTTCAGCTCACAGTGTTCTGTCAACCTGTAGAAACCAGCTCCACTATCAATCTAAGCCTTCTCTACTACGCAACCCATAACCTTCATTTATCTTACATCCTAAGAGTCTCTTAACTGTCCCTATTATATCAGCCTTTACCATCAATCCCAGCAGTGCATCCCAGAATCTGTGCAAAATATCTACCTCTGACATCTCTCCTAAACTTTCCTCCACTGACATTAAACAGATGCCCTCTGGTATTGCCCATCTCTGTGCTGGAAAAAGGGTGCAGGCTGCCCACTCTATGCCTCTCATATTTTTATACATCTTTATCAAGTTGCCTCTTACCTTCCTTCATTCCAAAGAAAAACACCCTAGCTCACTCAACCTTTCTACGTAACACTTGCTCTCTAATGCAGGCAGCATTCTGGTAAATTTCCTCTATGTTCTCTCTCAAGCTTCCACATCCTTCCCATAACGAAGCGACCGAACACTTTAAATGAATTCTAACCAGACTCTTATAGGGCTGCAGCATTACCTCACAGCTCTTGAAAACCATTCCCTGATTAATGCATACCAGCACACCACACACCTTCTTAAACATCTTACCATCTTGAAAATCAACTATGAGAAATCTGTGGAATTGGACCCTGTTTCTCCATAATGCTAAGAATCCTGCCAATAACCTTGTACCCTAGCTTCAAATTCAATTAGACTATAAGGCATAAGAGCAGAATTGGGCCATTTGGCCTATCAAGTCTGCTCCACCATTCCACGATGGCTGATTTATTATCCATCTCAACTCTATTCTCTTGCCTTCTCCCTGGAACTTTTGATGCCCTTACTAATCAACAAACTATCAACCTCTGCTTTAAGTACACCCATTGACTTTGCCTCCACAGATTTCCATGGCAATGAATTGCACAGATTCACCACCCTCTGGATAATGAAGTTCCTCCTTGTCTCTGTTGTAAAGGAATGTCCTTTTATTCTGAGGCTAGTCCTAGAATCCCCCACTAGAGGAAGTGTCCTCTCCATGTCCAGTCCATGTATGCCTTTCAATATTCAATAGCTTTCAATGAGATCTCTCCCCATTCTTCTAAACTCCAGTGAGTACAGGTGCAGAATCATCAAACACTCCTTATATATTAGTCCTTTCATTCCATGATCATTCCTGTAAACTGGACCCTTTTCAATGCCAGAACATTCTTTCTTAGATAAGGGGCATAAAACTGCTTGAATACAGCAAGTGCAGTCTGACCAATGCCCCATATAGACTCCGCATTACATCCTTTTCTATTCTAGTCCTCTTGAAATAAATGCTAACATTGCATTTGCCTTCCTTACCTCCGTCTCAAGTTAACCTTTAAAGTATGCTGCACAAGGACTCCCGAGTCTCTTTGGATCTGTGATTTTAGAATTTTCTCCCCATTTAGAAAATAGTCTATGCCCTTATTTCTTCTACCAAAGTGCACAACTGTATACTTCCTACACTATATTTCACTTGCCATTCCATTGCCCATTCTCCCAATCTGTCTAAGTCCTTTTGCAGACTCCCACCTTCCTCAACACTACTTAACCCTCCACCTATCTTTGCATCATCTGCAAACTTGGCCACAAAGTCAGCAATTCCGTCATCTAATATTACAATAGTGGATATAATAATCTGGCTTTGGCTGTTCACTGGTGTACAATGGCACAGAGATGGTGATTCCACCTCATAGTTCTGGCAATCCACTTTCAATCCTGACAACCAATGTTGTCTATGTGGAGTTTGCATGTTCTTCTTGCATTACTTTAAATGCTCCAGTTTCTTTCCACAGACATTGATTGATAGTTTGTTTAGGTACAGTAACTTGCACCAGTTGTAGGTGGGCGGGGGTGTTGATGAACGCATCAGCATGAGAGAGCAAATTACAAGGGCAGAAGTGGGAGAATGGGATTGAAGTGATTGTGAAGTTTTAGCATGGACTTAACATGCTAATTGGCCTCTTACAATGTTAATGGAATCAAAATATCATAAACATAATCATATTTCACTCACTGATGATGTGTCATTGATAAGAATGACTACTGATGAATACAGTTCTATTTAGTGAACATATATGATGTGAACACCACTATTAGGAAATTCTTTCTGTACGAGTTGAATACGATAATAAAGTATGAAGCTTCTGTGTCTATGAATTCATTTTCTAAGTAAAATTTGTCAGCTCTTCAGGACTAGTCACCTTTTCCAAATTCTTTTTATTATCCTTAAATTTTTGGATAGAGGAGCGGATGTGTCAGTATTACAGTTGAACAAGGGGAACTATGGAGCTATGAGGGAGGAGCTAGCCAAAGTTCAATGGAACAATACCCTAGCAGGGAAGACAGTGGAACAACAATGGCAAGTATTTCTGGGAATAATGAAGAAGGTGCAGGCTCGGTTCATTCCAAAGAGGAAGAAAGATCCTAAGGGGAGTAAGGGGAGGCCGTGGCTGACGAGGGAAGTAAAGGGCAGTATAAAAGTAAAAGAGAAGAAGTATAACATAGCAAAGATGAGTGGGAAACCTGAGGACTGGGAAACTTTTAAAGAGCAACAGAAGATAACAAAAAAGGCAATACATCAAGAAAAAATGAGGTACGAAGGTAAACTAGCCAAGAATATAAAAGAGGATAGTAAAAGCTTCTTTGGGTATGTGAATAGCAAAAAAATAGTTAAGACCAAAATTGGGCTATTGAAGACAGAAATGGGTGAATTTATTATGGGGAACAAGGAAATGGCAGATGACTTGAACAGGTACTTTGGATCTGTCTTCACTAGGGAAGACACAAGCAATCTCCCAGGTGTAATAGTGGCCAAAGGAACTAGGGTAAAGGATGAATTGAAGTAAATTTATATTAGGCAAGAAACGATGTTGGCTAGACTGTTGAGTCTTAAGGCTGATAAGTCCCCGGGACCTGATGGTCTGCATCCCAGGGTACTTAAAGAGGTGGCTCTAGAAATCATGGACACATTGGTAATCATTTTCCAATGTTCGATAGATTCAGGAACAGTTCCTGCTGATTGCAGGGTGGCTAATGTTGTCCCACTTTTCAAGAAAGGAGGGAGAGAGAAATCAGGGAATTATAGACCAGTTAGCCTGACATCAGTGGTGGGAAAGATGCCGGAGTCAATTATAAAAGAGGAAATTACGACACATTTGGATAGCAGTAAAAGGATCAGTCCGAGTCAGCATGGATTTATGAAGGGAAAATCATGCTTGACTAATATTCTGGAGTTTTTTGAGGATGTAACTATGAAAATGGACAAGGGAGAGCCAGTGGATGTAGTGTACCTGGACTTCCAGAAAGCTTTTGATAAAGTCCCACACAGGAGATTAGTGGGCAAAATTAGGGCACATGGTATTGGGGCCAGAGTACTGACATGGATTGAAAATTGGCTGGCTGACAGGAAACAAAGAGTAGTGATTAACGGGTCCCTTTCAGAATGGCAGGCTGTGACCAGTGGGGTACCGCAAGGTTCGGTGCTGGGACCGCAGCTGTTTACAGTAAACATTCATGATTTAGATGAAGGGATTAAAAGTAACATTAGCAAATTTGCTGATGACACAAAGCTGGGTGGCAGTGTGAAATGTCAGGAGGATGTTATGAGAATGCAGGGTGACTTGGACAGGTTGGGTGAGTGGGCAAGTATATGGCAGATGCAGTTTAATGTGGATAAATGTGAGGTTATCCACTTTGGTGGCAAGAACAGGAAGGCAGATTACTATCTAAATGGAGTCAAGTTAGGAAAAGGGGAAGTATAACGAGATCTAGGTGTTCTTGTAAATCAGTCAATGAAAGCAAGCATGCAGGTACAGCAGGCAGTGAAGAAAGCTAATGGCATGCTGGCCTTTATAACAAGAGGAATTGAGTATAGAAGTAAAGAGGTCCTTCTGCAGCCGTACAGGGCCCTGGTGAGACCCCACCTGGAGTATTGTGTGCAGTTTTGGTCTCCAAATTTGAGGAGGGGCATTCTTGCTATTGAGGGAGTGCAGCGTAGGTTTACAAGGTTAATTCCCGGAATGGCGGGACTGTCATATGTTGAAAGATTGGAGTGATTGGGCTTGTGTACACTGGAATTTAGAAGGATGAGAAGGGATCTGATTGAAACATATAAGATTATTAAGGGATTGGACACGGTGGAGGCAGGAAGCATGTTTCCGCTGATGGGTGAGTCCAGAACTAGAGGCCACAGTTTAAGAATAAGGGGTAGGCCATTTAGAACAGAGATGCGGAAAAACGTTTTCACCCAGAGAGTGGTGGATATGTGGAATGCTCTGCCCCAGAAGGCAGTGGAGGCCAAGTCTCTGGATGCATTCAAGAGAGAGTTATATAGAGCTCTTATAGATAACGGGGTCAAGGGATATAGGGAGAAGGCAGGAACGGGGTACTGATTGTGTATAATTAGCCATGATCACAGTGAATGGCGGTGCAGGCTAGAAGGGCTGAATGGCCTACTCCTGCACCTACTGTCTATTGTCTATTGAGTTATTGACATTATTGATTGTATCCGTTGTAATATAATAGCTCAGCTTTGTTTAGTTTTGTTTAGTTCAGGTTTTTTTTTAATTTCTAATTTGGGGTTTTTTTGATATTTTTTTTATCATGCTAAATCTATCAAGAATTTGGGAGGCTTAGTACATATGTGTTATCTATAGTTTATACTTGTATATACTTTTTACCAACTATGAACTCCCAATCTCTTTGTATTACTATTGTTATTATGCCAATGTATTTGAAAATTAATAAAAAGATTTAAAAAGAAAGAAGGAATGAACTAGTCAAGGCCCAGGATTACAGTCACCTTGTCTCCATCTCTCCTTCTTCAATATTCAAGCAATCAGGTCTCTATTGAGGTCTGGTGCTTCCTTCCTCTTCTGCAGTTATCAGTTGACAGGTGGCCAGTGACTTCTGCTTTGTGTTCTACCAATTCTGCTCTGAGGAGGAAACAAAAGCAACTGCACAGATGTAAGAAGAGCTTTGAGGTCTGTACAGAAGAAAAGGCACAATACCCAGTCACATGTGGAAGAAAAGGCACGATACCTGGCATGATACTCCCCATTGAATTCATGGAACCCCTCTGATAGGCCCCACTACTGATATCAATAGACTTCTTTATCCAACTGGTGGGGAAGATTCTATCGGTCAGGGCTTTACAGCTCTCTGAGAGATGTCAATAGATTCCGTTGTACAAATTTCTTCCTGTGTGCCAAATCCAAAATCCATCAAAATGTAAATCTGGATTCAATTCATATAACCTGGAGTTGAGCTTAAAAAAAACAGCAATGACCCACTAGAATGCCACAAGAGAACTGCATGATCAATAGTTCCTTTACTCTAGAAAGCCACAAAAGCGTGACAGTTCACTTCAAGTTGGAAATAATTTGTAATATGCTTTGCTCAAGTGGTTGATGGTTGGGTTGAGTTGTACTCTGATCTTGGTGATTTACTTGCAAGTAAGTTGCCAAGATCGGGGAACAACTCAAACCAAGCCATTCACTTCAAGTGTTTTGATGTCAAGTAGTAACTCCATAGTATGAATAATAGGGTAGAGCTGGTGGTGGATTTCAATTTCCTTAGTATCGACTGGGCCACCCAAAGTGCAAAGGGCCCGGATGGGGCAGAATTTGTGCAGTTGCACACAAGACAGTTTTTTTCATGCAATACATGAAGGAACCTACTCATGAAGAAGAAATACCAGACATTCTCTTAGGGAACATGGCAGGGAACAGGGAAGATATTCCAAGGAGTTCAACAGTAACCATGACTAGGACAAGACTAGGTCCTCTTAAAGGCCTTCATGGCCAGCTACACATCGGGCAGCAGGAGAAGAACCAAGATTTTTAAAGTCTATTTCTCCTTGATGTTTACTAAGAAAGATATCAAGGATGTAAATAAATGAGGGCAATGAGTATTAAGGTCTTGGAAAATATGTGCATTATGAGGAAGGATGTATTTGCAGCTTTGAAATGCATTAGAGTGAGCAAATCCCAATGTACCCTCAAACCTTATGGGAAGTCAGGGAAGAAATTGCAGAGGTCCTTGTAGAGATTCTTGCTTCCTCATTAGCCACTGGTAAACTTCCAGAAGGCTGAAGGGTGGTTAATGAAGTCCATTGTTCAGAAATGGTAGCAAGGTCAAGCCAGGAGCCTGACATCAGATGTAGAGAAGTTAGTTGGAGGGAATTCTGAGGGACATGACTTACCATTACTTGGATAGTCAAGGCCTGAACATGAAAAATCAGCATGGTTTTGTGCATGAGAGGTCATATCTTACAAAACTCGGGAAGTTTTCCAAAGAGGTAACTAAGTAGATAAATGGAGGTAGTCTTGTGGATGCTGTCTATATGGACTTTAGGAAGGCCTTTGACAAGGTCAAAATGGCAGGTCTGGTCTGTAAGTTTAGATCACATAGGATTCATGGGGAGAAAGCTGTTAACCTTTAGGGACCCAAAACTTCAACAATTCTGATGAGAGTTTTCAGTCAAAACATCAATAATTCTTTATCTCTTCCTGCTCTCTAGACCATGCCACAACTCAGTCAGGGTTGCACAGTGGATGCTCTTTCATACCAGTTGAACAGTTTGGAGATGCAAAACCATGGACAGAAGAATGTAATGCCAAAAAGGCTCTATTAAAAAGCTTACAGTTACACACAGAATTACTTTAATGAACGGGGGGGGGGGGGGGGGGGCGGGGAGAAAGTGTCTTTATATCAGAATCAAAATCAGGTTTATTATCACCAGCAAGTGTCATGAAATTTGGTAACTTAGCAGCAGCAGTACATAAGATCAATAAATATATCAGTCAATCAATCAATTACAGTACGTGCATATTGAATAGATTAAAAAAGTGAGGTGTGTTCACGGGTTCAATGTCCATTTAGGAATCAGATGGCAGAGGGGAAAAAGCTCTTTCTTGAATCACTGAGTGTGTGCCTTCAGGCTTCTGTACCTCCTACCTTACGGTAACAGTGAGAATAGGGCATACCCTGGGTACTAGGTGTCCTTAATAATAAATGCTGCCTTTCTGAGATACCGCTCCTTGAAGATATCCTGGGTACTCTGTGGGCTAGTACAGCTTCTTTCAGTCCTGTGTAGCAGCCCCCCCCCCCCACCATACCAGATAGTGATGCAGCCTGTCAGAATGCTATCCACTGTACATCCATAGAACTTTTTGAGTGATTTTGTTGACATACAAAATCTCTTCAAACTCCTAATGAAGTATAGTCACTATACTTGCCTTCTTTATAGCTGCATCGATATGTTGGGACCAGGCTAGGTCCTCAGAGATCTTAGCACATAGGAACTTGAAACTGCTCACTCTCTCCACTTCTGATCCCTCTATGAGGATTTGTTTGTGTTCCCTCATCTTACCCTTCTGTAAGTCATTCATTCTCATTTTATACAATAGTGAATAAAATAGGGTCTTGTAAGAGCCTCTTAGATAGGTACATGGAGCTTAGAGAAATAGAGGACTATGCACTAGAGAAATTCTAGGCAGTCTCTAGACTAGGTCACCTGGTTGGCACAACATTGTGGGCCAAAGGGCCTGTAATGTGCTGTAGTTTTCTATGTTCTATGTTAAGTCCTGAGTCAGATCTTTCACCTTACTGACGTTGAACGAAAGGTTGTTGCTGTGACACTGCTCCACTAGTTGGTATCTCACTCCTATATGCCCTCTTGTCTCCATCTGAGATTCTACTAACAATGGTTGTATCATCAGCAAATTTATAAAGGCATATGAACTATGCCTAGCCACACAGCCATGGGTATATAGAGAGTAGAGCTGTGGGCTAAGCACACACCCCTGAGGCGCACCATCATTGATCATCAGCGAGGAGGAGATGTTATCACCAATCCTCACAGATTGTGATCTTCCAGTTAGAAGTTGAGGATCCAATTGCAGAGAGAGGTACAGAGGCCCAGGTTCTGTAACTTCTCAATCAGGATTGTGGGAAGGATGGTTTTAACTACTGAGCTATAGTTGATGAACAGTATCCTAACATTACCCACATAATCTGGAATGGACATTTCACATGTGAGATGGCTTTCCAGAGGTCCTACCTGGGTCTGGGTCCACAGACCTGAAAGCCATTGATCAGGCTCTCAGCAGATTGCAAATCCTTTGGTTCATCCAGGGCTTCTGGTTGGGGAAGACTCTGATTTTGTGGGGATGCACTCGTTTACTACTGATTTTAAGAAGTTTGTGACAACTGTGACGTATTCGTTCAGATCCTCTAATCAATCCTTGAACACTGCCCAGTCCACCAACTCAAAGCAATTCCATGACTGCTTCTCTGCCTCCCATGATCACCTCTTTGTTGTCCTTAACTCTGGACCCTTGCTCTTTAGCCTCTGCCTGAATGCAGGAAGAAAGTCAGCCAGCGGATTGGATTTCTTGAAATGTGGTCAAGGGATGGAGAGGTAAGCATTCCTAATCATCGTATGCTAGTGATCAGGTGTGTTGGGACCCCTTGTGCTGCAGGTGAGATGACGATGATAACTGGGCAGAGATCTCTACAAACGTGGCTGAAAGAAGACCTCAACAATGATTTGAAAGGCATCAGAGTAGGCTGTTCCTTGCTTGCTAATCACTGCACCCAATATCTCAAGTGCTTGCTTAGCATTGGCCTTTGGTGTTAGAGGAAATGCGGTCAGGATCATAAACCTGTGTGCAAATGCAAGATATGTTACAGGTTTCTTATTTGGTAAGCATTTCCTCCAAATACCTAAGTGAACTAATTAATGCAAAAAATGGAAGGAAGCAAATTTGCACAAATCACAAAATAAGGATAGCCTGGTGCATCAGTGTCTCTCTTCCATCAACCATTGTTATACCTGACCAATTTTAGATAAAAAGATCTGTTGCATGAAAATGCTTCCCTTTTACTCACTTTTTACATCATGTATCACATTATTTTTCATTTCCTAAGGGTTTATAGGACTCAGATTTTTTTTTAGCTCAGTGCAAGATCAATTTCACTTCTACAAAGCTGTCCTTTTAACTTTATTGCCTGTGTATCATTTCCATGGCAACTTGATCAAACTTGCAGGAAGTTGATCTTGAGGTGATCACCACTTGGAATGTAAAAACATTTGTAATCTGCTTTTTTAATTTCAATCCTTCCCGATGGGGAACACCAGTTTTCATTTGAACTCCTCTGAACACTCCAGTTGATGGGTCTATGCTGACATTAAAGTGCTGGAACTTACATGTATGGAATCACTTCCCATTATCCACCACCACAAGCAACCTCATGGGTCTGAGCCTCAGCTTCGAAAGGTCATGACCCTGTTGTGCAGAATACAGGTAACTAGGCAATAGTGCAACTACTCCCAGCTTTAAATAATAATCCACTATAAAGGTTCAGAGCAATTGTGGGAGTCCACTGCAGTCATATACCTTTAATTCATTACTCTCCTAATGCAAAGGAATTTATAGTACAACCAGGGAACTGCCTCCTGAGGACAACAAACAAAAAGGGCTTGCACGAGGGGTTACTAGTTTTTAAGAGGGTCATGTGCACATCCTTAATGTTGTGTGTGTATGTATGTGTGTGTGTGTGTGTGTGTGTGTGTGTGTGTGTGTGTGCGCGCGCGCGAGTGTGTGTGTTTGTGTGTGTGTCTGTGTGAGTGAGTGTGCAAGTGTGTGTCTGTGTATGTGTGAGTGTGTGTGTGTGTGTATATATGTGTGTGTGTTTGTGTGTGTCTGTGTGAGTGTGTGTGTGTATGTGTGTGTCTGTGTATGTGTATGTGTGTGTGAGTGTGCCTGTGTGTATATGTGTGTGTGTTTGTGTGTGTGCACGAGTGTGTGTGTGTACAGGCACTTATGCTCATAAATTCACATCCATAAGCTCACACTGTTGATTTATTTTTTCAATGATCACTGTGCTTACTCACTCTACCCCTGCTTGTACAGGCAGCATTTCAGCATCATGTGAGGTAAGCACACCCTGCAAAGAAAAACATGACGCACTGAAGAGTGAGTAATAGCTATTGCTCTCCTCCCATAACAACATAATATTTGGGACAAGGACAGAAATTATAGCAGTAGTCTTCAGAGAGAACCATACAGAAAATAGCAAAATGAGAATAGGGTCATTAGGAATGGCTTTCTTCCATGGATACTCTGAAAGCTCTGTAGCTGCAAGAACTGGTAAAATACAAGTCTGCAGATTTGATTACTGAACTGTAGACTGAACATATCCATTCCGGAGGGCCTGGGTCAGACTAATAGCAGACTGGGGGAGCTCCAGGTGGCAGGGTTTGCTCTTGAAACAGCAGCCATCACTCTTAATGTTTCAGTAAATGTTTTCAAAGTAAAATCAAAGTAAGGAAGACAGGGTGAGTCTACACTTTGTACAAAAAGTTGAGATTAAAAGCACGGATACACAGGAGATTTGAGAACAGGAAAAGAAGCAAGATTATGGCTCCCACTCTTTTTGGTGACAGTTTCTAACTCTATCTGTAGAAAAAAAGTAGATGTGGATTGTTGGTCAGTGTAATGTACGGATCTATTTCTTTTAGAGCAATGACTCGCCTTTGAACTACATAGAGACAGATAACGTACCTATGTGCATTGATTGGTTGTCTATGCAGACACCTTGATCAGCTCACTCACTCTCTCTCACTACAATGTGAAATCACCAGTGAAATCGCCATCTTCCCTGTGCGTGTTTTTATTTAATTGATACGTAGTTGGAAAGATACAACCAACTGGCAATGAGTACGTACCTGAACGTCAACAAATATCAAGAATGCACCAACAGTTACAGGATGACTATGGGACGAGACAGTGAGAGGAAAGGGTTAAACACTACGGAGAAAGCCACAAAGGGGCGCATGAGTAACTGCATAGTTCACAGTGAAAGACGCACAACTAGCAAAATTAAACTGAAAGTACCATAGCAGGGGATTTCAACAGGAATGTTGATGAATTTGATAGTGCAAATGAAGGTTGGGAATCGTATATCAAAAGGGTTGAACTGTTTTGTAAGGCGAACAGCCCAGATGAGGAAAAGAAAGTATGAATGCTTCTTAGCTTAATGGGTGCTAAAATGATCAGACTCTTATGCAACTTAGTAATTCCTGAAAAGCCAACAAGCAAGACATTCAACGAAATTGTTACAGGTTTACAAAATTACATGAGCCCTAACCCACTACTAACAACTGAAATATTTAGATTTCACAAAAGGAACCAATCAAACGATGAAAGCATTTCTGAATACATTACAGAACTGTGCAAAATTTCCCAGACTTTTAGAGACAGACTTTCAGATGGGACAGGCTTGTATGTGGTATGCATAATCAAAGCACTCAAAAGAGGCTACTGTCAGAAAGAGACCCAACCCTAGAATGGGTATAGATCATTGCAATATCATTAGAGACTGCAGAAAAGGATGCAGCAGAACAACAGGAAAATGGTTTAGAAGGTGAAATGCACAAAATGCCCCTGAATGGTGCAAAAAGCCAAAAAATATTATTATGGCAACTCCTCCCATGATGCAGATGACTATTGGTTCAAACAAAAAGTTTGAAAAGTGTCACAGACAAGGTCACATAGAGATATGTGACAAGGTATGTCACATAGAGATATGTCACAAGGTACATGACAGACAAAAAGTACCAAGAGAAAAGCCACCCTGTGAAATGTTTCAAACTCAAAACTAAGCAAATGCATAAAGTGACTGCATGTGCAACAGAATCAAACAACACAGAGTTTGACAAAGTTGAGCTATTGTGCCTAGAACTGATAGTATTACTGAAGCAGATCACAAAATCATATGGATCACAATAGAAATGTCCGAAATTGGAACTGGAAACAGGGGTGGCTTTGTCTATCATTTCAGAGTCTAATGACAACAGACTTATTTCTAAGCTACTATTAGAAAGGACCTTGGTGATGCTAAAGACCTACAGAGATGGGAAAGGGTCTCCCAAAGGCAAACTGAAAGTGAATGTGATATACGGATGGAAAACATAACAGTTAGAGCTTTATGTGTTGAAACGTGGGCGGGCGGCACTCTTTGGATTTGAATGGTTGAGAAAAATCCAACTAGACTGGCACACAATCAAAACTCTCAATATGTCAACAACAGGCAAATGCAGCCCAAACAGTAGCATTAACCAGAGACTGTCACAGCTGCTTAATGCTAATGAGAAGGTGTCTGAGAAGGGGATTGGTAAGCTCAAAGAAATGAAGGCCAGAATTGAACTGATTGAAGCAGAAACACCAGGATTCTATAAAGTGAGTCCAGTGCCTCACGCACTATGTCCTAAACTGGATGATAAACTTCAGAGTTTGGAGGCATCCGGAGTTCTCTCCAAGGTTGAGTGGAGCAATTGGGCCATGCCCATTGTCATCGTCAGAAAGAAAGGGAAGGCTGGAGGCTGTGATATGTGTACAATGTAATGTGTATGTAATCAAAATGGTTTGATACTTTAAGGTGAGCATCACCTTGTTGCTGTGTACTGTACAGTATCCCCTGTCACAAATAGAAGACATTTTTGCATCTTCGGTGGCGGGGGGGGGGGGGGGGGGTGCACTGGAGGAGATGTTTTCAAAGATTGACTTGTCAGAAGCCTATCTGCAAATGGAGATTGAAGAATCAAGCAGGAAGTCCCTCACCACCAACACTCGCAATGGACTGTTCCAGTCTAATCGTCGTGTCTTTGGTGTCACATCAGCTCCAGCAATTTGGCAAAGAGCAAATGGACCAAATGCTCCAAGATATCCCGGGAAAACAAGGTTACCATCATGGCTGGCAAGAATGAGGAAGAGCACCTCTGGAACCTGGGTAAAGTGTTTACCAGGCTGAGTGAGTATGATCTGCATGAAAAGAAAAAGAAATGTGAGTTTTTCAAGAATGAATTCTCATATTGTGTACATGTCATTGACAAGCATGGCTTACATAAGTCACAAGAGAAGACTGAAGTAGTGCTACACACACCCAAATAGGAAAATGTGTCACAACTCAGATCATAATTGAGCCCTGTAAACCACTACCACCAGTTGTACTTTAGAAAAGATGAGCTGGCATTGGAGAGGAGGTTCACAAGGAAGATTCCAGGAACAAAAGGGTTAACATATGAGGAACGTTTGATGGCTCTGGGTCTGTACTCACTGGAATTCAGGAGGATGAGGGGGGATCTCATTGAAACCTTTCTAATTTTGAAAGGCCTATCAGAGTAGATGTGAAAGGATGTTTCCCATGGTGAGTGAGTCTAGGACAAGAGGACACAACCTCAGGATACAGGGGCACCCTTTCAAAACAGAGATGCAGAGAAATTTCTTCAGCCAAGGGAGGTGAATTTGTGGAATTTGTTGCCACATGCAGCTGTAGAGGCCAGATCGTTGGGTGTATTTAAGGCAGAGATTGATGGGTTCTTGATTGGACACGGCATCAAAGGTTACAGGGAGAAGGCAGGGAATTGGGGTTGAGGAGGAGATAGAAAAAAGGATCAGCCACGATTGAATGGTGGAGCAGACTCGATGGGCCAGGTGGCATAATTCTGCTCCTATGTCTCATGGTTTCTCCCAAACATCACTACAGTGCCGCACCCATTGAACACACAGTTGCAAACCGGAGCAAAGTGGGAATGGGCAGAAAGATGTGAAAGAGCACTCAAGGAAACAGGGAAACTAAGAACATCAGATGAACTGCTCATGTATTATGACCTTTTCCTGCCCATCAAACTGGTGTGTGATGCATCCCCTGATGGCATTGGAGCTGTTTTGTCACACATTATGAAAGATGGATCTGAAAGCCTGATTGCATTTGCTTCAAGATCACTGACAAGCACAGAATGTAACTATACACAGACTGATTGAAAGGCCTTCAGCCCAGTATGGGGAATAAAGAAATTCCACTACAACCTCTAAGGACAAAAGTTTATGCTAGTGACAGATCACCAGCCCCTGTGTCCATTTTCAATCGCAGGGAGGGAATTCCGATGATGTTTGCTACCCGGTTACAATGTTGGGCAATGTTCCTAGGAGCCTACTCTTATGATGCAGAGTTCAAGGGTACCAAACAACACAGCAACACTGCTGACATCTCACGTCTTCCACTGTTATCAACTGAAGAAGATAAGTCTTCATACTGTGACCCATCAGAAGTATTCCACACAGCATTGGTGGACCAGCTGCCGGCAACAAATTCTGAAATACAAAGAGAAACAAGGAATGACCTGACATTGTCAAAAGTCTACGACATCATTATGCAAGGTTGGCCAGCTCACGGTAACCTGATGCGATGCTTCCAGAGTTCGATGAAAGCACTCTGATGCTTCCAGAGTTTGATGAAAGCACTCTGATGCTTCCAGAGTTCGATGAAAGCACTCTGATGCTTCCAGAGTTTGATGAAAGCACTCTGATGCTTCCAGAGTTCGATGAAAGCACTCTGATGCTTCCAGAGTGAGATGAAAGCACTCTGATGCTTCCAGAGTGAGGTGAAAGCACTCTGATGCTTCCAGAGTTCGATGAAAGCACTCTGATGCTTCCAGAGTTCGATGAAAGCACTTTGATGCTTCCAGAGTGAGATGAAAGCACTCTGATGCTTCCAGAGTGAGATGAAAACACTCTGATGCTTCCAAAGTGAGATGAAAGCTCTCTGATGCTTCCAGAGTGAGATGAAAACACTCTGATGTTTCCGGAGTTCGATTAAAGCACTCTGATGCTTCCAGAGTGAGATGAAAACACTCTGATGCTTCCAGAGTTTGATGAAAGCACTCTGATGCTTCCAGAGTGAGATGAAAGCACTCTGATGCTTCCAGAGTGAGATGAAAGCACTCTGATGCTTCCAGAGTTTGATGAAAGCTCTCCGATGCTTCCAGAGTGAAATGAAAACACTCTGATGCTTCCAGAGTGAGATGAAAGCACTCTGATGCTTCCAGAGTGAGATGAAAGCACTCTGATGCTTCCAGAGTTCGATGAAAGCACTCTGATGCTTCCAGAGTTCGATGAAAGCACTTTGATGCTTCCAGAGTGAGATGAAAGCACTCTGATGCTTCCAGAGTGAGATGAAAACACTCTGATGCTTCCAGAGTGAGATGAAAACACTCTGATGTTTCCGGAGTTCGATGAAAGCACTCTGATGCTTCCAGAGTGAGATGAAAACACTGTGATGCTTCCAGAGTTTGATGAAAGCACTCTGATGCTTCCAGAGTGAGATGAAAGCACTCTGATGCTTGCAGAGTTCGATGAAAGCACTCTGATGCTTCCAGAGTGAGATGAAAACACCCTGATGCTTCCAGAGTGAGATGAAAGCACCCTGATGCTTCCAGAGTTCGATGAAAGCACTCTGATGCTTCCAGAGTTCGATGAAAGCACTCTGATGCTTCCAGAGTGAGATGAAAGCACTCTGATGCTTCCAGATTGAGATGAAAACACTCTGATGCTTCCAGAGTGAGATGAAAGCACTCTGATGCTTCCAGAGTTTGATGAAAGCACTCTGATGCTTCCAGAGTGAGATGAAAGCACTCTGATGCTTCCAGAGTTTGATGAAAGCTCTCTGATGCTTCCAGAGTTCGATGAAAGCACTCTGATGCTTCCAGAGTTTGATGAAAGCACTCTGATGCTTCCAGAGTGAGATGAAAGCACTCTGATGCTTCCTGAGTTTGATAAAAGCACTCTGATGCTTCTGGAGTGAGATGAAAGCACTCTGATGCTTCCGGAGTGAGATGAAAGCACTCTGATGCTTCCAGAGTGAGATGAAAGCACTCTGATGCTTCCAGAGTGAGATGAAAGCACTCTGATGCTTCCAGAGTGAGCTGAAAGCACTCTGATGCTTCCAGAGTTTGATGAAAGCACTCTGATGTTTCCAGAGTGAGATGAAAACACTCTGATGCTTCCAGAGTTAGGTGAAAGCACTCTGATGCTTCCAGAGTGAGATGAAAGCACTCTGATGCTTCCAGAGTGAGATGAAAGCACTCTGATGTTTCCGGAGTGAGATGAAAACACTCTGATGCTTCCAGAGTGAGATGAAAGCACTCTGATGCTTCCAGAGTGAGATGAAAGCACTCTGATGCTTCCGGAGTGAGATGAAAACACTCTGATGCTTCCAGAGTGAGATGAAAGCACTCTGATGCTTCCAGAGTGAGATGAAAACACTCTGATGTTTCCAGAGTGAGATGAAAGCATTCCGATGCTTCCAGAGTGAGATGAAAGCACTCTGATGCTTCCAGAGTGAGATGAAAACACTCTGATGCTTCCAGAGTGAGATGAAAGCACTCTGATGCTTGCAGAGTGAGATGAAAGCACTCTGATGCTTCCAGAGTTCGATGAAAGCACTCTGATGCTTCCAGAGTGAGATGAAAACACTCTGATGTTTCCAGAGTTCGATGAAAGCACTCTGATGCTTCCAGAGTGAGATGAAAGCACTCTGATGTTTCCAGAGTGAGATGAAAGCACTCTGATGCTTCCAGAGTGAGATGAAAGCACTCGGATGCTTCCAGAATTTGATGAAAGCACTCCGATGCTTCCAGAGTGAGATGAAAGCACTCTGATGCTTCCAGAGTTTGATGAAAGCACTCTGATGCTTCCAGAGTGAGATGAAAGCACTCTGATGTTTCCAGAGTGAGATGAAAACACTCTGATGCTTCCAGAGTGAGATGAAAGC
This sequence comes from Hypanus sabinus, assembly GCF_030144855.1. NCBI lineage: Eukaryota > Metazoa > Chordata > Chondrichthyes > Myliobatiformes > Dasyatidae > Hypanus > Hypanus sabinus. Next base: position 50,809,119 of record NC_082722.1, read on the forward strand.
ACTCTGATGCTTCCAGAGTGAGATGAAAGCACTCTGATGCTTCCGGAGTGAGATGAAAACACTCTGATGCTTCCAGAGTGAGCTGAAAGCACTCTGATGCTTCCAGAGTTTGATGAAAGCACTCTGATGTTTCCAGAGTGAGATGAAAACACTCTGATGCTTCCAGAGTTAGGTGAAAGCACTCTGATGCTTCCAGAGTGAGATGAAAGCACTCTGATGCTTCCAGAGTGAGATGAAAGCACTCTGATGTTTCCAGAGTGAGATGAAAACACTCTGATGCTTCCAGAGTGAGATGAAAGCACTCTGATGCTTCCAGAGTGAGATGAAAGCACTCTGATGCTTCCGGAGTGAGATGAAAACACTCTGATGCTTCCAGAGTGAGATGAAAGCACTCTGATGCTTCCAGAGTGAGATGAAAGGACTCTGATGCTTCCAGAGTGAGATGAAAACACTCTGATGCTTCCAGAGTGAGATGAAAACACTCTGATGTTTCCAGAGTGAGATGAAAGCATTCCGATGCTTCCAGAGTGAGATGAAAGCACTCTGATGCTTCCAGAGTGAGATGAAAGCACTCTGATGCTTCCAGAGTGAGATGAAAGCACTCTGATGCTTCCAGAGTGAGATGAAAGCACTCTGATGCTTCCAGAGTTCGATGAAAGCACTCTGATGCTTCCAGAGTGAGATGAAAACACTCTGATGTTTCCAGAGTTCGATGAAAGCACTCTGATGCTTCCAGAGTGAGATGAAAGCACTCTGATGTTTCCAGAGTTCGATGAAAGCACTCTGATGCTTCCAGAGTGAGATGAAAGCACTCGGATGCTTCCAGAATTTGATGAAAGCACTCCGATGCTTCCAGAGTGAGATGAAAGCACTCTGATGCTTCCAGAGTTTGATGAAAGCACTCTGATGCTTCCAGAGTGAGATGAAAGCACTCTGATGTTTCCAGAGTGAGATGAAAACACTCTGATGCTTCCAGAGTGAGATGAAAGCACTCTGATGCTTCCAGAGTGAGATGAAAGCACTCTGATGCTTCCGGAGTGAGACGAAAACACTCTGATGCTTCCAGAGTGAGATGAAAGCACTCTGATGCTTCCAGAGTTTGATGAAAGCACTCTGATGCTTCCAGAGTGAGATGAAAACACTCTGATGCTTCCAGAGTGAGATGAAAGCACTCTGATGCTTCCAGAGTGAGATGAAAGCACTCTGATGCTTCCAGAGTTCGATGAAAGCACTCTGATGCTTCCAGAGTGAGATGAAAACACTCTGATGTTTCCAGAGTTCGATGAAAGCACTCTGATGCTTCCAGAGTGAGATGAAAGCACTCTGATGTTTCCAGAGTGAGATGAAAGCACTCTGATGCTTCCAGAGTGAGATGAAAGCACTCAGATGCTTCCAGAGTGAGATGAAAGCACTCTGATGCTTCCAGAGTTCGCTGAAAGCTCTCTGATGCTTCCACAGTGAGCTGAAAACACTCTGATGTTTCCGGAGTTCGATTAAAGCACTCTGATGCTTCCAGAGTGAGATGAAAACACTCTGATGCTTCCAGAGTTTGATGAAAGCACTCTGATGCTTCCAGAGTGAGATGAAAGCACTCTGATGCTTCCAGAGTTCGATGAAAGCACTCTGATGCTTCCAGAGTGAGATGAAAACACCCTGATGCTTCCAGAGTGAGATGAAAACACCCTGATGCTTCCAGAGTGAGATGAAAGCACTCTGATGCTTCCAGAGTTCGATGAAAGCACTCTGATGCTTCCAGAGTTCGATGAAAGCACTCTGATGCTTCCAGAGTGAGATGAAAGCACTCTGATGCTTCCAGATTGAGATGAAAACACTCTGATGCTTCCAGAGTGAGATGAAAGCACTCTGATGCTTCCAGAGTTCGATGAAAGCTCTCTGATGCTTCCAGAGTTCGATGAAAGCACTCAGATGCTTCCAGAGTGAGATGAAAGCACTCTGATGCTTCCAGAGTGAGATGAAAGCACTCTGATGCTTCCAGAGTGAGATGAAAACACTCTGATGTTTCCGGAGTTCGATTAAAGCACTCTGATGCTTCCAGAGTGAGATGAAAACACTCTGATGCTTCCAGAGTTTGATGAAAGCACTCTGATGCTTCCAGAGTGAGATGAAAGCACTCTGATGCTTCCAGAGTTCGATGAAAGCACTCTGATGCTTCCAGAGTGAGATGAAAACACCCTGATGCTTCCAGAGTGAGATGAAAACACCCTGATGCTTCCAGAGTGAGATGAAAGCACTCTGATGCTTCCAGAGTTCGATGAAAGCACTCTGATGCTTCCAGAGTTCGATGAAAGCACTCTGATGCTTCCAGAGTGAGATGAAAGCACTCTTATGCTTCCAGATTGAGATGAAAACACTCTGATGCTTCCAGAGTGAGATGAAAGCACTCTGATGCTTCCAGAATTTGATGAAAGCACTCTGATGCTTCCAGAGTGAGATGAACGCACTCTGATGCTTCCAGAGTTTGATGAAAGCTCTCTGATGCTTCCAGAGTTCGATGAAAGCACTCTGATGCTTCCAGAGATTGATGAAAGCACTCTGATGCTTCCAGAGTGAGATGAAAGCACTCTGATGCTTCCAGAGTTTGATAAAAGCACTCTGATGCTTCCGGAGTGAGATGAAAGCACTCTGATGCTTCCAGAGTGCGATGAAAGCACTCTGATGCTTCCAGAGTGAGATGAAAGCACTCTGATGCTTCCAGAGTGAGATGAAAGCACTCTGATGCTTCCAGAGTGAGATGAAAACACTCTGATGCTTCCAGAGTGAGATGAAAGCACTGTGATGCTTCCAGAGTGAGATGAAAGCACTCTGATGCTTCCAGAGTGAGATGAAAACACTCTGATGCTTCCAGAGTGAGATGAAAGCACTCTGATGCTTCCAGAGTGAGATGAAAACACTCTGATGCTTCCAGAGTGAGATGAAAGCACTCTGATGCTTCCAGAGGGAGATGAAAACACTCTGATGCTTCCAGAGTGAGATGAAAGCACTCTGATGCTTCCAGAGTGAGATGAAAGCACTCTGATGTTTCCAGAGTGAGATGAAAGCACTCTGATGCTTCCAGAGTGAGATGAAAGCACTCAGATGCTTCCAGAGTGAGATGAAAGCACTCTGATGCTTCCAGAGTTCGCTGAAAGCTCTCTGATGCTTCCAGAGTGAGATGAAAACACTCTGATGTTTCCGGAGTTCGATTAAAGCACTCTGATGCTTCCAGAGTGAGATGAAAACACTCTGATGCTTCCAGAGTTTGATGAAAGCACTCTGATGCTTCCAGAGTGAGATGAAAGCACTCTGATGCTTCCAGAGTTCGATGAAAGCACTCTGATGCTTCCAGAGTGAGATGAAAACACCCTGATGCTTCCAGAGTGAGATGAAAACACCCTGATGCTTCCAGAGTGAGATGAAAGCACTCTGATGCTTCCAGAGTGAGATGAAAGCACTCTGATGCTTCCAGAGTTCGATGAAAGCACTCTGATGCTTCCAGAGTGAGATGAAAACACCCTGATGCTTCCAGAGTGAGATGAAAACACCCTGATGCTTCCAGAGTGAGATGAAAGCACTCTGATGTTTCCAGAGTGAGATGAAAGCACTCTGATGCTTCCAGAGTGAGATGAAAGCACTCAGATGCTTCCAGAGTGAGATGAAAGCACTCTGATGCTTCCAGAGTGAGATGAAAACACTCTGATGCTTCCAGAGTGAGATGAAAGCACTCTGATGCTTCCAGAGGGAGATGAAAACACTCTGATGCTTCCAGAGTGAGATGAAAACACTCTGATGTTTCCAGAGTGAGATGAAAGCATTCTGATGCTTCCAGAGTTTGATGAAAGCACTCTGATGCTTCCAGAGTTCGATGAAAGCTCTCCGATGCTTCCAGAGTGAGATGAAAGCACTCTGATGCTTCCAGAGTTCGATGAAAGCTCTCTGATGCTTCCAGAGTTTGATGAAAGCACTCTGATGCTTCCAGAGTGAGATCAAAACACTCTGATGTTTCCAGAGTTCGATGAAAGCACTCTGATGCTTCCAGAGTGAGATGAAAGCACTCTGATGTTTCCAGAGTGAGATGAAAGCACTCGGATGCTTCCAGAGTGAGATGAAAGCACTCTGATGCTTCCAGAGTGAGATGAAAGCACTCTGATGCTTCCAGAGTTTGATGAAAGCACTCTGATGCTTCCAGAGTTCGATGAAAGCTCTCTGATGCTTCCAGAGTTCGATGAAAGCTCTCTGATGCTTCCAGAGTTTGATGAAAGCACTCCGATGCTTCCAGAGTGAGATCAAAACACTCTGATGTTTCCAGAGTTCGATGAAAGCACTCTGATGCTTCCAGAGTGAGATGAAAGCTCTCTGATGCTTCCAGATTTCGATGAAAGCTCTCTGATGCTTCCAGAGTGAGATGAAAGCACTCTGATGCTTCCAGAGTTCGATGAAAGCTCTCTGATGCTTCCAGAGTGAGATCAAAACACTCTGATGTTTCCAGAGTTCGATGAAAGCACTCTGATGCTTCCAGAGTGAAATGAAAGCACTCTGATGTTTCCAGAGTGAGATGAAAGCACTCTGATGCTTCCAGAGTGAGATGAAAACACTCTGATGCTTCCAGAGTGAGATGAAAACACTCTGATGCTTCCAGAGTGAGATGAAAGCACTCTGATGCTTCCAGAGTTCGATGAAAGCTCTCTGATGCTTCCAGAGTGAGATGAAAACACTCTGATGCTTCCAGATTTCGACCAAAGCACTCTGATGCTTCCAGAGTGAGATGAAAGCACTCTGATGCTTCCAGAGTGCGATGAAAGCACTCTGATGTTTCCAGAGTTCGATGAAAGCACTCTGATGCTTCCGGAGTTCGATGAAAGCACTCTGATGCTTCCGGAGCTCGATGAAAGCACTCTGATGCTTCCGGAGTTTGATGAAAGTACTCTGATGCTTCTAGAGTGAGATGAAAGCACTCTGATGCTTCCGGAGTTTGATGAAAGCACTGTGATGTTTCCAGAGTTCGATGAAAGCACTCTGATGCTTCCGGAGTTCGATGAAAGCACTCTGATGTTTCCGGAGTTCGATGAAAGTACTCTTCACCTAATATTCTGGGTATTACCCGTGGGGAGAGGACATATAAAGTATCATTGTATGCTGATGATTTGTTACTATATATATCTGACCCTGAAAAATCTATCCCTGCTATTTCGTCTTTGCTTGCTCAATTTAGTAATTTTTCCGGTTATAAATTGAATTTTAACAAGGGTTAACTATTTCCATTAAATATGCAAGTTCCAATTTATAAAGATTTACCATATAAAATTGTTACAGATTATTTTACTTACCTATGTATTAAAATTACTAAAAAACATAAAGATCTATTTAAGGTTAACTTTTTACTTTTAATTGATCAAATTAAGCAACTTGCTATTAGGTGGTCTCCACTATCTTTGTCATTGGTTGGTAGAGTTAATGCTATTAAGATGATGATACTACCTAAATTCTTATATTTATTTCAAGCATTACCAATTTTTATTCCTAAAGCTTTTTTTCGATATTATTGACTCTAAAATATCTTCTTATTTGTGGCAGAACAAAAACCCTAGATTGGGTAAAAAATATTTACAGAAGCCTAAGAAGGAGGGCAGCTTGGCTTTACCAAACTTAAGATTTTACTATTGGGCAGTCAATATACGGTATTTAATATTCTGGACACAAGAATGGACTATAGCTACTTGCCCACAATGGGTAAATTTGGAATGTAAATCTGTGCAAGATTTTTCATTGATTTCAATCTTAGGATCTTCACTTCCTTTTTCTTCATTCAAATTGAATAAACAGATAACTAATCCTATAGTCAGATATACATTACGAATTTGGTTTCAATTTCGTAAGCTTTTTGGTTTGAATAAATTTATTTTATCATGTCCTGTAATATCTAATTATTTTTTTCGGCCTTCATCTATGGATCAAGCTTTTCTTTTATGGAAAACAAAAGGTATAACATGTTTTCGTGATCTGTTTCTGGATGATAACATTATGTCCTTTGAACAGCTATCTAATAAATATAATTTACCTAAAACCCATTTTTTTAGATATTTGCAAGTTAGAAATTTTTTGTATAATGAGTCTTTTTCGAAAGAATGTCCATTGGACATTACAGATAGAATTTTAGCTCTTAATCCTTATCAAAAGGGTTTAGTAGCCATCATTTATAAGATGATCATGAATTTACAGTTAGATGTATCAGAAAAAATCAAGAAGGAATGGCAAGAAGAGTTGCATTGTCTTATATCTACTGAGCAATGGGAAAAAATTTTATTATTGGTAAATTCGTCCTCTATCTGTGCTAAACATGCCCTAATACAATTTAAGGTTGTACATAGAGCTCATATGTCTAAGGATAAACTGGCTCGATTTTACTCTCATCTTAACTCAACCTGTGATAGATGTCATTCTGATGTTGCTTCATTGACTCATATGTTCTGGTCTTGTCCTTGTTTACAAAATTATTGGAAAGATATCTTCAGTATTATTTCAAAGGTCCTAAAAATTAATTTTCAACCACATCCTCTTACTGCAATTTTCGGTTTACCAATGACGGATAATAATTGTTTATCTGCTTCATCTCAACGAATGATTGCATTTGTTACATTAATGGCTAGAAGATCTATATTATTGAATTAGAAAGAAATTAATCCTCCAACTGTATTTCAGTGGGTTTCTCAAACTATTTCTTGTTTGAGTTTAGAAAAGATTATAAGTGTGGTTTTTGAACCTTCAGTTAAATTTGAAGAAACTTGGAGACCTTTTATTCAACATTTTCACATGATTTGAATTGTCTTTTCCTAAACCTTACTTTTATTATCCTTAATCGATTGGATGGAGGTTCGGAGTTATTGGCACTACTGTATATGTACTTAATATTATTCAATGGCCCATGTTGGTTAGTGGGTTTTTTTTGGGTTTTTCTCTCTCTTTTTTTGGGTTTTTTTTTCCTTTTTTTTCTTTTTACTTCTTAGTGCATTATTGTTCTGGGTTTGAGAGGTTATATATTTTTATTATTATATATCTGAATGTCTATTTAAACTATTAATTATGTACTCTCAAACATTTTGTATTCATGTTTCATTTATGTTTGTTTAAAACTAATAAAAAGATTTAAAAAGAAAGAAAGAAAGACTCTGATGCTTCCAGAGTTTGATGAAAGCACTCTGATGCTTCCAGAGTGAGATGAAAGCACTCTGATGCTTCCAGAGTTCGATGAAAGCTCTCTGATGCTTCCAGAGTGAGATGAAAGCACTCTGATGCTTCCAGAGTGAGATGAAAGCACTCTGATGCTTCCAGAGTTCGATGAAAGCACTCTGATGCTTCCAGAGTGAGATGAAAGCACTCTGATGCTTCCAGAGTGAGATGAAAGCACTCTGATGCTTCCAGAGTGAGATGAAAGCACTCTGATGCTTCCAGAGTTCGATGAAAGCACTCCGATGCTTCCAGAGTGAGATGAAACCAACTGCCGGAATGTCAAAGTATGCTGATGTGTGGATCTCGTGTTGTGCTTCCCTCTAAAACTGCATACCATAGTGTCAAGATGAAGAGTCTTGCCCAGAGGAGTGGCCATCGTCACCATTGCAAACAGTATATATATATATTTTTAAATATATTTTTAATTCTTTTTTTCTACAAACAACAAAAAAAAAGCACATCCACAAAAACCACGACCATAACAAAATCAAATTAACTATTGAGCAGCAAAAGGGAGAATAATATAAAGGCAAAAGTAAACATACACAGCAGAGGTGCACCGCACCAAAAAAACCTCAGTCCTCATAAGAAAGTCGAATACAGGGCCCCATATCCTTTCAAAGATGTCCCCTCTGTCCTCATTACATAGTCTCAGTCTCTCCAAATGTAAAATGTTTGCCAGTTCTCTCAGCCACAGATCGTACGTAGGCACAGAGTCCATTTTCCACATTTGCAGGATTAACTTCTTAGCAATCACCATTCCAAACAATACAGCCATTTTTTCAGACTTATTGGCTGAAGATAGGGAGTTTGTTGCTCCAAGGATGGCTATAGTGGGCCTGGTTCCCACCGCTTCCCATAAACCTCAGAGAAACAGTGAAAAATACTTTTCCAGTATGCATAAAGCTTACATGACCAGAATGAATGTGACAAGTTACTGTTCTCAGATTTACACCTATTACAAACTGGTGAAACATCAGGATAGAAGCTGTGCAACTTTTCTTTGGAATAATGGAGTCTATGTATTGTTTTAAACTGTATAAGTCTGTGCCTGACGTCAAATTTATTTATTGCCTCCAAGCACTCATGTTTGTCTAAAACTTCGAAATTACGTATATATTTCCTAACATAATCTCGAATTTGTAAATATCTAAAAAAAACTAGATGCAGGGTTATTGTAAACTGCTTGTAACTGCGCAAATGAGGCCAAGTTTCCATTAATATATAGGTCACCTACACTACAGATGCCACTCTGTTTCCAGGACAAAAAAACAGAATCAGTCAGGCCAGGCAAAAAGGAATGATTGTCACAAATCGGAATGTCAATATAAGTTTTTGGAGCCTCACTGTGTAGTTGAATCTGCTTCCAAATTCTTATAGTGTTGCCAACCACAAAGCTGTTACTAAAATGTGATTTATTAACTGCAGTGGGGCTATTAAGGAGAGCTGGTAAGGAAGTTTTCTTACAAAGCACTCTCTCTCTGAGTAACCATGCTGGGCACAAGTCTGGGGTAGAGGGTGGGCCTTTTTTCCATCATGCGAGATTGGATAGGTGGGCAGCCCAGTAATACATTTTGATGTCCGGTAGGGCAAAACCTCCTGCTTCCTTGGGCTTTGACAAGTGTTTTTTAGTAATTCTAATGACTTTATAATTCCAAATAAAAGGTATAATAATTGAATCCAATTGCTTAAAATATGACAGAGGAAGAAAACATGGAATTGACTGGAAAAGATGAAGAAATCGTGGCAGTACAATCATCTTGATTGCGTTAACCCTTCCCACCAAAGAAATTGGACAGGTTTTCCAAAAGTCAATATTGCATTTAACCTGCTCAACTTTGTTTCACCAATTCACCTGCAAAAGGTCATCTGGTTTTTTGTAATAGACACACCAAGATAGGAAAAATTATCATAAACTATTTTAAAGGGAATAGACTGTAAATACTCTGTATTAACCACTGCAGTGACTGGCATTAGTTCACTCTTATCCCAATTAATAGAGAAACCTGAAAAACTACCAAAATTATTAATTAGAGTCAGAGGGCGGGTACTGATGTTTGTGGGCTGGAGATATATAAAAGGACATTGTCAGCGTATAATGAAAGGTGATATTTATGTCCATGCATATCAATGGGAGATATCAAAGGGTCCTGTCTGATGCTAACAGCCAGTTGCTCAATGATAACTGAAAACAAAAGTGGAGAAAGGGGGCAGCCTTGTCGAGTCCCACGATGAATTGCAAAAGGGGAGGAAATATTCTGGTTAGTGATAATAGAGGCAGATGGGTGTGAATAAATTATCTCAATCTATTTGAGGAAAGATGGTCCAAATCCAAATTTCTTAAGTGCAAACATCATATATGGCCATTCCACTTGGTCAAACGCATGTTGTGCATCTAATGATATGACTACAGCTTCTTCTGCATGTTTTCTATATAAAATATTGAAAAGACAATGCAAATTAAAATACATATGTCTACCTGACATAAAGCCAGTTTGATCTGGATGAATAATAGAACAAATGCATTCTTTTAACCTATTGGCCAGGACTTGTCCAAGAATTTTGGTTTCAATGGGCAGCAGTGAAATGGGGCGATATGATGAAACCACCTCGGGATCACGGCCTAGTTTTGGAATCAGGGAAACATTGGCTTTACATAAAGTAGGCGGCAACCTTGTGGTGAACTATGTGCCTGTCGGGACACGCCCCCTGCTGACTGCTCCTGTGGCTCCTCCCACAGGCCCCTGTATAAAGGAGATCTGAGGCCTGACGCTCGGCCTCAGTCTCCAGGACATTGTATGATAGACACTCACTCCTGTTTCCTTCTTCCAGTCAATAAAAGCCGATATCTCGCCTTACGTCTCAGTGTGAGTTATTGATGGTGCATCAAACCTAGAAGTTGTCCTGGAGTGATTCAACATACGTAAGAGCAGAGGTGACAATTTTGGACCAAATACTTTGAAGAATCCCATGCTAAAACCATCCGGACCCGCTGCCTTATAATTGGGGAGGGAAGAGATGACCTTCTTGATCTCATCTAGGCTTATATTAGCATCAAGTGTATTTACTGAATCTGTTGTCAGCGTAGCCAGATTCAGATTATCAAAAAATATTTCCACAGCATCAACGTCCGGACCTCCTTGTGTTTGGTAAACATTAGCTTAGAACTCCGCAAAACACTTATTAATTTTTTCCGGGTCCGTCAATAAAAAGCCATCTTTCACCTTTATATGACGTATGGCCCTGGAGGCCTACACCTGTCTTAACTGACGGACTAATAACTTATGAGGCTTTTCACCAAGCTCAAAATACCTCTGTCTGACTTGTGTCAGTAGTTTTGCAATACTCTTGGACATTATAGAATTATATTCATACTGTAAGGCAATAATCTTATTAAGTAATTCTGCTTCCTGGTTTATTTTATAAGAGGCTTCCAGATTTGCCAACTGATCATCTATTTCAGTTAACCTTTTCTTGAATCTTTTTTCTGCTGTCTCGTACGCTATTATGCAACCTCTAATAACCGCCTTTATGGCCTTCCAAAGAGTGGAATCATCAACATCGCCCACATCATTGGTGCTGAAGTATAGATCTATCTTATCTGAAAGATAAGAGCAAAAATCCTTATCCTTTAGCAAAGCATTATTTAACCGCCAACTATATTCACTTCTTTTGTGGTTCAGTTTGAGTATAAGGGAGACAGGAGTATGATCCAATATAAGTATATTATGGAAAGTGGAACCAACTACTGATGAGACCAACTTCGAATCTAACGGAAAATAATCAATCCTAGAGTATGATTTATGTACTGCGGAGAAATATGAAAAATCCTTCTTCGTGACATTAAGAAGCCTCCAAATATCCACTATGTTATACGGTTGCATGAGATTATTAAGTGTTACACTATTTTTAAATAAACAAACTTGGGGACGTTGTCTATCTAGGAGGGAGTCTAAAATGCAATTAAAGTCTCCACCTACAATGATGTTACAGTCAGACAGGTTAGGCATGGCCATAAAGAGGTTCTGAGAAAAAATTGGATTATCAAAGTTGGACCCGTACACATTTACTAGTGTCAATGGTATAGAATTTAATATTCCACTTACTATTACATATCTGCCCCCCTGGTCAGCGATAGCTTGTGTGTGAACAAACGAAATGTTTTTTTTTATTAGGATTGCAACACCTCTAGTTTTAGTACTAAAGTTCGACTGGTAGACCTGAGATGCCCAGGAGGGACAAAGCACTTTCACCGCTGCTTTCTTAATGTGTGTTTCTTGGAGAAAACAATTATCAGCTTTAAGTGTACGAAGATGTGCATGCACCTTCCCTCTCTTCAGTGGACTATGCATCCCCCGTTCATTCCAGTTGACAAGTTTAGCCACATCAATGCTGTGCATATGTGAATTAGATGTCATATCTGCTGCTTCACAAAAAAAATACGCTGTATGTTCGCGGCATAACACAAACTGTAACTCGAACAAATAGATGTGCTGTAACAACCCCTTGAGAAACACGAAAAACCCTCCCAAAAATAAAAAAACACACCAGGAGTAGTACTTCCATCCCCCTAACCTAGAGTCAAAGCTATATCCACAGACCAACACATGGCCCGGAATAGCAAGATAACTACCCATTACTCACTAAACACGGGAGAAACACCTCTTCACAAATACACCATGAAATATAAAAATAAACAATAACAAACAGTCCTCACCCATATCTTAGTGTGAGCTTATTTTCCTGTTCCTCATGCACTGAACATAACAAGCAGTCTCCTGGTGAAGCCACTATCGATCAACGATGAATCCAGTTACCCAGCGTTAATCCATTTTTAGGTTTATACGGTGTCAGAATGCCAATATTTAACTTCTCAGCTCAGGAACTCCTCTGCTACGGCTGCAGTGCTGAATGTACTGGTGCTATTGTTAACTGTAACCACGAATGGCGCCGAATACCTAATTTTCACACCTAATTTTCCTGGCTTTGCATTTCTCCTTTATGTGCTGAAAATCTTGACATTTCCTCATGGTAGCCGAGGTTAAATCTGGGTAAATGAACACCGGACGCCCGTCATATAGCAGTGGATCTCTCTCCCTGGACAATCGTAGCACCAGCTCTCTAACCTGGTAATGGTGTAGCCTTGCAATAATAGCTTTCAGCCTACCATTTTTAGTAGGTGCTAGGCTCCGGTGGGCATGGTCCACTTTAATTGACTGATGGAAATGTTCTTCCTCCCAGCAACTTTCAGAAGCAAAGTGGCTACAAAATCCGTTGGCTTATTGTTTTCGGCTTTCTCCTGAATCCCGATAATGCAAATGTTTTGACGGCGAGACCGGGCTGCGAGGTCATCCACCTTAGCCTGTAGCTGCGTCTTCTGGGATATTAGGCTTTCAAGCCACCTCTCCAACTCTTCGATTCATCTCTCATACGATTTGGCAGCATCCTCCATTAAAGAAACACGCTTACTGACCTCAGTTAGAGCTGCTGTAAAGTTCATGATGGACTTATTGTGCGCTGTATGTCTCCCATCTACCAAACAGTACAGTTTGTTTACCGCCTCAAGGACTTCTTCGATGGTAGCTGGGACTGGGGTCCTAGCGGCTTTGGCTTTAGCTTCTTTGGGGCCCGCTAGCTTCGCGGGGCTCTTGCCAGTATCTTCTTCTCCTGCGCCCTTTCCTTGTTTCTTCCCTTTACCTGGCTTTGTCATTTCATTCAGCCCATTACAGCTCACTTCAGTCACTTAAAAAATAGAATTAACTGCTATTTAGGTGAGGTAAAAGGTGAAGGTAGGCACAGCTCCCGGGACACACGTCTACTCCATAACAAGACCCATGTGACCCTCCCCCCCCCCCCCCCCAAACAATATATATTGACTTTGCTGGGCCATTCATGGAATCCATGTTTCTGATTGCTGTGGATGCTCGTTCAAAATGGCCAGAAAATGGCATCAGATATTTCACGTCAGCTCCTCACCACCCAGCGACAAGCAGGTTAGCTGAAAGATTTATCCAAACATTCAAGAAGTCCATGAAAGCAATGGACAAGGAGGACATTTCTTGACAGCATAAGGTGGACAACTTCCTATTTGTGTTTAGGAACTCTGTTCAAATCAAACACCTGCAATGCTGTTCGTGAGCAGGAATCTGAAATCTCATATAGACCTCCTGAAAGCAGATCTACAGAGGGAAGTGCAGAATAAACAGTTCAGCCAGTTGCCAAATGAAGCAGCAAGGAGACTCGAGGTTGGACAGGAAGTCTTAGCACGTAATTACCAAGAACACAAGTGGACCCCGGTAGAATAGCTACAAGAACTGGACCACTGATGTACGCAGTGGATCTTGGAGATCATACACGGAGACATCACGTGGACCAGATACTGGACACTCAACCGATGAGCACAACTGAGTCAACTGCGTCCAACAAGATGAACACGTTACAGCCACTGGACTTTCCTCTCAGTGAAGATCATGACAGCAATGTGATACCAGCAACTGAGAATGTCATCTTAGACAAGACATCTGCCAAGCCTGATGCTACTCCAAGGGTCCAGAGGCGCGACAAGCACCATATCATTGATAAGACAGCTACCAAACCTGATGTCACTCTGTAGATCCAGAGGTGCTATCCTGAAAGAAACAGAGAACCTCACAAAAGACTGAATCTTAAGTATAGTGAAGTTAGTTATGGACTGTTATTGTGAAAGCATGTTGATTTGAATATGGTCTGTGAAAGGGAAACTGAATGCTTTGTACATCTACAGTTTTATGTTACATTAATCTCAAGGGGAGGATTTTTTCTAGCTCTCTACAGCAATAACCCTCCTTAGCAATACACATGGACTGATAACTTATCTATGCACGTTGATCTGTTCTCTATGCATGTGCATTGTTCTCGCTCTCTCTCTCCTGCTGAATGTGAATACGCCAGTTAAAGCCATCTCCCGTGTGCATGCTTTTATTTTATTGATATGTAGTTGCAAAGGTGCAACAGTCACCGACCTTCACATATGGATGTTTTGGCTGTTGTCTGCAAACAAACACAGTACGCCCATAAACACGAGAAAACCTGCAGATGCTGGAAGTCCAAGCAACACCCACAAAATGCCGGAGGAACTCAGCAGGCCAGGCAGCACCTACAGAAAAGAGTACAGTCGACGTTTTGGGCTGAGACCTTTCATCGGGACTGGAAAAAAAGATGAGGAGTCGGAGTAAAAAAGTTGGGGGGAGGAGAGAAAGAACCACAAGGTGAGAGGTGAAACCAGAAGGGTGAGGAGTGATGTAAAGAGCTGGAAAGTTGATTGGTGAAAGAGATACAGGGTTGGAGGAGAGGGAATCTGATAGGAGAGGACAGAGGCCATGGAAGAGAAAAAAAGGGGGAGGAGCAGGAGAGGGAGGTGATAGGTAAGTAAAGAGATAAGGTGAGAGAGGGGAATGGGAGTGGAGAATGGTGAACAGTGGGCATTACCGGAAGTTCGGGAAATCAATGTTCATACTAACAGGTTGGAAGGTACCCAGGCGGAATATAAGGTGTTACTCCTCCAATCTGAGCTTGGCCTCATTGTGACAGTACTGGAGACGGTGGACTAACATGTCAGAATGGGAATGGGAAGTGGAATTAAAATGTGTGGCCACTGGGAGATCCCACTTTTTCTGCCAGACAGAGTGTAGGTACTAGGCAAAGCCGTCGTGTCTCACCGATGTGCAGGAGGCCACACCAGGAGCACTGGACACAGTAGGTGGCCCCAACAGACTCTCAGGGGAAGTGTCGCCTCACCTGGAAGGAGTGTTTGAAGCCCTGACTGGTAGTGAGGGAGGAGGTGTAGCACTTGTTCTGTTTGCAAGGATAGGTGCCAGGAGGGAGATCAGTGAGGAGAGACGAATAGACAAGGGAGTCACATAGGGAGTGATCCTTGCAGAAAGCAGAAAGTGGGGGTGGGGGGAGGGAAAGATGTGCTTGGTGGTGGGACCCCGCTGGAGATGACGGAAGTTATAGAGAATTATGTGCTGGATGCGGAGGCTGGTGGGGTGGTAGTTGAGGACAAGAGAAATCTTATCCCTGGTAGAGTGACATAAGGACAAACATGTGAAAAATGGAAAAGGTGTGGTTGAGGGGAGCATTGATGGTGGAAGAAGGGAAGTCCCTTTCTAAGGACATCTCCTTAGTTCTGGAATGAGAAGGCTCAACCTGACAGCAGATGTGGTGGAGATGGAGGAATTGAGAGAAAGAAATGGTGTTTTTACAATTGACAGAGTGGGAAGAGGTATAGTGCATAAGACCATAAGACTTCGGAACAGAATTAGGCTATTCAGCTCATTGAGTCTGCTCTGCCATTCCATCATGGCTGATCCAGGATCCCACTCAATCCCATACACCTGCCCTCTCACCATATCCCTTGTTGCCCCGTCCAATCAGGAAACTATCAATTTCTGCTTGGCCTCCACATTAGTCTGTGGCAGAGCATTCCACAGATTCATCACTCTTTGGCTAAAAAATTCCTCCTTACTTCTGTTCTAAACGATCGCCCCTCAGTTTTGAAGCTGAGCTCTCTGGTTCTGGATACCCCCACCATAGGAAACATCCTCTCCACTTCTACCTTATCTAGTCCTTTCAACATCAGAAGGTTTCAATGAGATCCCCCTGCATTCTTCTAGGTTCCAGTGAGTACAGGCCCAAAGCTGCCAAATGCTCCTCATATGTTAACCCCTTCATTCCCTGAATAATCCTTGTGAACCTCTTCTGGACTCTCTCCAATGACAATACACTCTCTCTGAGATAAGGGGCCTAAAACCATTGTCAATATTCCAAGTGTGTCTTGACTAGTGTCTTATAAAGCTTCAGCATTATCTCCTTGTTTTTATATTCTATTCCCCTTGAAATAAATGTCAACATTGCATTGCCTTCTCTATCACAGACTCAACCTGTGAAATAACCTCTGGGGATCCAGCACGAGGACTCCTAAGTCCCTCTGCACCTCTGATGTTTGTCCAGGTAGCTGTGAGAGTCAGTGGGTTTATAATAGACATCAGTAGATAAGCTGTCTCCAGAGATAGAGACAGAGGGATTGAGAAAGGAGAGGGAGGTCTCAGAAATGGGCCAGGTAAAGATGAGGGCAGGCTGGAAGTTGGAGGCAATGTTGAGTAAGTCAGCGAACTCCGCACGGGTGCAGGAGGCAGCACCAATGCAGTCGATGATTTAGCGTAGGAAAAGTTGGGGAGTGATACCAGTGTCGGCTTGGAACATGGACTGTTCCACGAAGCCGACAAACAGGCAGGCACAGCGGGGACTCATGCGAGTGTCCATGGCTATACCTTCTGTTGAAGTGGGAGGAGCTGAAGGAGAAATTTCGAGTGAGGACAAGTTCCACCCGATGCAGGAGAGTGGTAGTGGAGGGGAACTGGTTGGGTCTGGTGCCCAAAAAGAAATGGAGAGCTTTAAGGTCTTCCTGGTGGTGGATGGAGGTGTATAGGTACTGGACATCCATATAGCCATATAACAATTACAGCACAGAAACAGGCCATCTCGGCCCTTCTAGTCTGTGCCGAATGCTTACTCTCACTAGTCACATCCATAGTGAAAATAAGATGATCGGGGCCAGGGAACTTGAAATCATTGAAAAGATCAAGTATAACAGCTTTAGGTAGGAACAGACTGAACAGGGTGGGGGGAATAAAACTGAGTCGAGGTATTCAGAAATGAGTTCAGTGGGGCAGGAACAAGCTGAGACAATGAGTCTACCTGGACAGGCAGGTTCGTGGATCTTGGGTAGGAGGTAGAAACAGAAGGTGCAGTGTGTGGGAACAATGAGGTTGGTGGCAGTGGATAGGAGATCCCCAGAGCTAATAAGGTGAGTGATGGTGTGGGAGTCAGTGCCTGGTGCTCCGTAGTGGGAACCTCTGTTCGAGGGGTAAGTAAGAGGAGGTGTCTGAGAGCTGTTGCCGGGCCTCATCAGGGTCAGTCTGCCAGACTACTACAGTACCCCCTTATCTGCAGGTTTGATGGTGAGGTTAGGATTAGTGCGGAGGGAGTGGAGAGCAGAGCATTGGGAAGGAGTGAGTTTCAATTTGGAGAGAGGAGTTGTGAAGTCGAGACAGTTGATGTCCCATTGGCAGTTGGCGGTGAAAACATCCAGAACAGGCAGAAGACCAGGGCAGGGTGTCCAGGAAGAGGAGGAGGGTTGAAGGCAGGAGAAGGGTCATCGGTGCAGGGTGGGGAGTCCTTGCCAAAGAAGTAAGCCCAGAGATGAAGGTGGCAAAAGAAGTGCTTCGTGTTGTGTTGTGTGTGGAACTCTGTAAGGTGGGGTACAGGGGGACAAAGGAGGCCCTTACTGAGGGCAGAATGTTCTACCTCAGAGAGGGGAAGTTTGGAGAGAATGGTGAAACCCTGGCACAGATGAGTGCTAGGATCGGGGGGGGGGAAGGGAGGTTTGGGGTGTTTAGGGAAGGTGGGGTAAGAAGAAGATGGACTCTCCGATGGGACTGCAGAGTGTGGTGGGGGAAAGGGCATTGGGGGTTACAGCGGCAGCATGAAAAGACCTGGCCTGGAGGTGCTGTTGGTCAAGGCTGGATTTGGAGTTGGGGGTTGCACAGTTGGCACTTTGATAGGGTTCAAGGTCGTTGGAACTTACACTGATGGTGGTGGAGTCCGGGTTCTGGACCTGCTCCAGATTGTTAAAGCTGTTGAGGTCAGTAGCAGGAAGTGAAAATAAATGCACCTCAATTCTCCTTTAAATGCTTCTCCTCTCAAAACCTATGCAGCTAGATTTCCCCTACCTCGGGGGAAAGATCATGATCATTCACCTTATCTATTTCCGCCATGATTTTACCCCTCTCAGCCTCCTAGAACATCCAGTCTCTCCTTATTACTCCAGCCCTCCAGTCCTGGTAACATCACAAAGAAGGCTGACCTTGCTGACTGATACACTTTTTATTACAACTCCCTTCAACCTTGGCTTCCTCTCAAGACATCTGTCTTCAGCCACTGTAGCTGAGAAAGGCATTGACCATAGAACAGTACAGGCCCTTTAGCCCACCATGTTGTGCCAACCTTTTATCCTACTCCAAGATTAAGCTAACCATTACCTCCCACATAGCGATCCATTTTGCTTCCTATCCAAGAATATCTTAAATGTCCCTAATGCAGGAGTTCCCAACTTGGGGACAATGGACTCCTCGGTTAGGGGTACTGGTCCAATCAGGAAACACTACCCTAATGTATCTGTTTCTACCACCACCCCAGCGGTGAGTTCCATGCACTTCCCACTCTGTATAAAACACCTTCCCCTGACATCACACCTGTACTTACCTTCAATCGCCATAGAAGTTTGTCCACTCATATTAGCATTTGTTACCATGGGGGAAGGGGCACTGGCTGTCAATGCCTCTTTCACACCTCCATCAAGTCACCTCTCATCCTCCTTTGCTCTAAAGAGAGAAAAACTAGGTCATTCAACCTTTCTTCATAAGACATGCTCTTGAATTCAGGCAGCCTCCTGGTAAATCGTCTCTGTAGCCTGTCTAAATCTTCCACAGCCTTCCTACAATAACACAACCAGATCTGACCATAATGTTCCAAATTGAGATATATTATGGAATTGGACCCTCAGATTCCTCTGTTCCTCTATGCTGCTAAGAATCCTGCCATTAGCCTTGTACCCCACCTTTAGATTGAAGCTTTCAAAGCGTATCGCTTCACAATTCTGGATTGAACTCCATCTGGCATTTCTCAGACCAGCTTTGCATCGTGTCAATGTACCATTTTAACATACACAACCACCTACACTATCTACAAAACCACCAACGTTTATGTCATTTGGAAACTTATTAACCCACCCATCCATTTCCTCATTTAAGTCATTCATAAAAATCATGAAGAGCAGGGGTCCCAGAACAGATCCCTGCGGAACATCACTGCTTAGCAATCTAAAGGCAGATATGTTCCATTTATTGCACTCTCCGCCTTCTGTGTGCAAGCCAATTCTGAATCAACACAGCCAACTTCCCCCGGATCCCAAGCTACCTGACCTCCTGAATGAGTCCACCTGAATGAGTGGGGAACTTTGCCAAACACCCTACACAAACTAGACAAGTGAGACCAGCTAAGGATGAAGGATTTCCTCCGCCTGAAGGACGCCAGATGATTTTTAATATAATACAGTACTTTTGAGATCATCATTATTAAGAGAAACCCGTTTCCAAAATATAAAACATCCAGGTTTTGAATTCAATTGAAACTCCATTGTGCCATTGTTGGATTTGTACTGTGCCTTTGCTTTGTTTTGTTCATACCTACTTCACCTGCCAGTTTAGTGACTTCATCACTTCAGCAATGCCTCATCATATTCGTGGATACCTTCAACTACTCCAAAATATACCAGGCTGGGAAAGGGACTGAATGCGAAAACATTGAATAATATACACATATTGAGCAGAAAAATACTTTTCATCAAAGGTCAGAGGAGAACGTACTGGTAGAAATAAATGGAAGCTTGAGAGGTCAGAATATCAAGTTAGTTGTGATTCAAACTTGTTCAATGTTCAAGGTTATAATTCAGAGTTATAAACTATAAAGAGAAGACAAAAAGGGTAATTAAAATGGAGATAAAGGAGGTGCTATCATACAAATTTATGTTTCACGCACGGCGTAGCTAGGATGTTGTAAAGATAAAGCAAGAAGTAAGAATATATAGTAATGTAGAATATATTAAACTGTAGATAAAAAAGTACTAAGTAAAAGACATTAGTGATTAACTTCAGAGTCCAATAATAAAATCTAATATTTTTATTTGTTTAATTGGTAGTGAATTAAAATTAGTAACAACTAAAATTAAACCATATTTGATGAACTTTGTTACAGACCGTTAAGGGTCATCAGGGAAGGATAATTTTGCTTCCTTAGTAAACAAGAAATTATTTAGCTAGGCTGAAAGAGAGTTTTAAGAAACCCACATAAGGACATAGGAGTAGGAGGAGGTCATCAGATGCTCTGAGTCTGCAGTGTCATTGGTCTATGTGACAGTGGATCTCTTACCTCAGGTCAGTTTTCTTATGATACATTCTCATCCGAGTCATGACAGAAAGCAACGCAGCGTGCATCAGTCCCTGGAGAACACCACTAATCACAGGCCTCCAGTCCGAAAAACAATCTTCCACCCTCTCCCTTGGTGCCCTAACATCAAGCCAATCCTGTATCCAAATAGTCGGCTCTCCACATGATCTATTTGCCCATAAGCAGCCTGCCTTTCGAGATATTATCCAGGGACTTAGTGAAGTCTACATCTACTGCCCTGCCCTCATCAACCTTCTGAGTTACTTCAAACACTCAGTCGAGACAATCTCCCAAACACGAACCCTAATCAATCCCTCTTTCCAACTGTATGTTTATTTATCTTTACTTTGTATTTGTAGCCAACTTCCAATCCATACCAAATATTACTGCAACTCCAAGAGCTCTACCCTCCCACGTAGACCACACTGAAACTCATCTGAAAGAACACAACGTCCCTGACTGCTCCTTACTTATCTGATATCACATCTTCAAAAGCTCTGAAAGGTCCATCAAATACAATTTCCTTTTCCATAAGACCATAAGAAATAGGAACTGAATGAGGCCATTTGACTCATCAAAATTGCTCCACTATTCAATCGTGGCTGATCTTCTTTTAACCCTCTCTCTTCTGCCTTCTCCCCATAACCCTCAACTCCCCGCCCCCTTACCAATAAGAACCTATCATTCTCTACTTTAAATGAAGTCACCCAATGACTTGGCCTCCACAGCCCTATGTGCCAATGAATTCAGCATATTCACCATTCTCTGACACCTTCATCTCGGTTTAATGGTGGTCCCTTTATTGTGAGGCTCTGTCTTCGATTCAAGACTCTCCAGCTAATGGAAACATTGTCTCCCTGTCCACCCTATCCAGGTCTTTAATATTTGTTAGGTTTCAACGAGATTTCCCCATCATCCTTCTGAACTCCACTGAGTACATGTCCAGATACAACAAATGCTCTCCATGTTAAGTCCTCCATTCCTGATATCGTTCTTGTGAATCTTCTCTTCAACACTTCCAGGTCCAGCCATCCTTCCTTAGGTATGGTGCGCAAAATTATTCCAAATATTCCACAGTATTGCTGATGCTTTATAAAGCCTCAAAAGTTCATTCTTGCTTCTATATTCTAGTCCTCTCAAAATGGATGCTGATCAATTCCATCTCTGATCAGGCTGATCAATTCCACCACCGATCAGGCTGATCAATTCCATCGCCGATCAGATTGAACAATCTAGTGTTTTTGCGGTATCCTGAAATATTCTGTGAACTGAGCTCCTGAGAATACAGGGGCCACTGTGCTGACCATTGCTGGAGTAGACCTGGAGCTGGACTGAAACGGTGGGACCTGGGTCTGAGAGCAGGTAATGAATCTATGTTTAGCTAATTTAACTGCCAAGCCAGATTAAAAGGTCAAGGAGTCAAGGCTAAGGGTGAGGGATGAACCAGTGCTTAGTTCATTACTGTGAGAGTTCACTCGCCTCAATGCTGAACTGACTCTGCAGATGGGGCCTGCAGCCACTGGGATCCCAGACTGGGTCTGTGGATGTGGCCTGCAGCCATCAGGCTCTTGGATTGGCTATCGCGCTGAACTGGCTCTGTGGATGTGGGCAGCTATCAAGCTGAAGCGAATGAAGCCTGTTCAGGAGCTCAATTGCTGTAGGCCGTAACTATGCAGCCAGTTTAGCGCTGAGGTGAGCGCTGATGGTTGCAGGCCACAGCTTCAGAGCACTGAAGCAAATAAACCTCAAGGAGCAATGAGCTGAACCCCAGTTTATCTCTTGCCCTCGGCCTTGACGCCTTGATCAAATCGAGCATATGATTTTTAAAAATAAACAAAACACACGGAGCTTGAAATGCAGATCCCTGGAAGTTAGTCTACAGCTGTGGAGCCCGTTCAGCGCCGAGGTGAGTGAAGCCAGTCCATGTGGGATCATGGCTGCAGGGCAATACTGCTCCCGAACCTGGCAGCGTGGAACACAAGACTCCTTCACCTCCTGCCCAATGGTAATAGCGGGGAAAGAGAAAGTCTGGTTAAAAGCACACAGACAGCACTGAATACCTGTTCATTTTCAAAATCTTGCTCAAATAGGCGCCGAGTAATGGAGCAGGTCAGGTTTCTGTTACCTGCCATCAGGCCTCAATGCAGCGCCCAACCCCAGCAATGGGTGCCCCAGCTGTCCCTGCACACGCAAAACCCACCAAATCCCTCAGAAAACTGCAAAAGCACCAGATCATTTAGTTGGTTCAAAATAACATCTTTAAAAGGGAATTTGAAGGCTGTTGACTGCAGGGATCACAGTTCAGAGGAAATATATTGACTGGAATATCTAGCAGTTTTATCAGATGTCTGCAAAATATCACCACTGGCCACAGTTACCACTTTGCTTTTAATATTTGGTGGTTAATAATTCTCAGAGCTAAGGTAATGTAGAATTTGTGTGAAGAAATTGCAGCCAAACAGAAGATATATTTCCATTGCGTGCCACAATAAAATGTCATCATCGAAGGGCTTCTATATTTTTCTTGGTCTTATAACCTTTTATCTCTTTGCCATGAATTTATTGGGGCAGATTGTATGGCTAAAGCTGTTAGTGTGCTATTTTATTACGGAGCAAATCAGACACTATCATCTGATATTTGCACCAGCATGACGAAAGGATGAAATTAGAAGACAGCAGGGGTGGAGGACAATGTAGATCAGAAGTCATGATAATCACCCTTTTTTGCCAAGTTGCACAGCAACAGCAAGAAACAGAAAAATCAGACTGGAAGAGTTCCTTTGCATAAATTTAAAGGAAAAGACCAGTATAGGCAAGGATCCCTTGTGGAGATCGGGGAATATACAATGGGAAGAAGGAAGTGACAGAGAAGTTAAACAAATAACTTCTGTCTGCCTTTGTGAAATACAGTAACAGAAATTAGAAATAGTTTTTAAAAAATACTACCAGGGTAAAAGGCTCAAAAAACTCATAAATATCAAGATTCTGATGATCTGTCTCAGGAAACTGAAAATTGCCTACAGAGATAATAGATTACCTTCCAAATTCAATAAATTCTGAAATGCTTCTTGTAGACTGGAAGGTAGCAAATGTGACTCTGCTATGTAAGATGAGAAGGGAAGAGAAGTAAGGGAACTCTAGGAACTTTTAACACAAAAGCCAGTCATCAGTCATTGGAAAGCGCTGTAAATGATAATAATGGAAATTACATCAAAACCCTAAGTATTGTTTAGAATATTTCCCAGTAATCTGCTGCTATTCCACATTTCTCAGATGGAAACACTGCAATCATTACCTGTGACTTCCCTTTCGGAGCTGGGCTTTTGAACTGCCTGCACAACCTCACATTTTTGCATAATGAACTGAAGTCTCGAAGGTGCGGCATGGTTGTGATGTAGCATATACGAGCAGAATTGAGGGGGCAGAGCCCGGTCTGACAGCAGGGAATGAGCCAACGTTTGGCCATTAGTGGAGTGAACTTGGAGGCAATTTGATGCGGCAGAACAAAGGCGGGTCCAGCAGAGGCCCAGACCAAGACTGAGGAAAGACCCGAGGTTTGACTGATTTAAGCACCGAGCCAAATTGGAAAGGTCAGGGACAGGCTGAATCAAAGCAGGAGGCCTGGCCCTAGAGATATTGAAGCATTTCTTCTTCAGTTTACGTTCTGTTTGGAGTTTTAGTTGTAAAGGATAACTGTTGTTTTAATATTGATACTTTCTTTTGTATAGTATTTAGTGGTTGACTACTCCTTCAGTTGCATCAATATTTGTAGAAACTTCAGTCTGAAGGAGCCATTTACATAAATTATCAACTCCTGAATCATGACAGCTTCCTCTATACCAGAATATGATCAAACTGAACCCATATGTGTATACAGCGGCTTGTTTCTCTGAAATTACAATCTCAATGTTTATCAGCAAATGCCCTTTCTTTTTTCACTATTAGCTCTTTATAGATTTCTAATCATCATTTCTCTTCTTGAGAGAATATATTCACCCTACAGCTGAGCTCCTTAAAGGCCTCCCAATGCATATTTACATTTCCATCTAACAGACTCTGATTGCAACATGACTGGCAACCTTTCAACCAATCAGAAATTAGTTGAGTCCAGTTGGTTTTTCTCCAGAATTATAGACACATTGATGCCGTGATTACTGTTTCTCAGTTACTGCCCTTGATGCTTTCTCTCCACTCCATTCCCTGCATATATTCCAGCACTCTCTCCTTTCTTATTGAGCAAAACAAACAGGGCATCTGGATGATGGGGTGGTAAATTGGATTAGTAAGTATGCCGGTGATACTAAGGTAGGAGGTGTTGTGGATAATGAGATGGGTTTTCAAAGCTTGCAGGGAGATTTATGCTGGTTAGAAGAATGGGCTGAACGTTGGCAGATGGAGTTTAATACTGAGAAGTGTGAGGTTCTACATTTTGACAGGAATAATCCAAATAGAACATACAGGGTAAATGGTAGGGCATTGAGGAATGCAGTGGAACAGAGAGATCTAGGAATAACAGTGCATAGTTCCCTGAAGGTGGAGTCTCATGTAGATAGGGTGGTGAAGAAGGCTTTTGGAACGCTGGCCTTTATAAATCAGAGCATTGAGTACAGAAGTTGGGATGTAATGTTGAAATTTTACAAGGCATTGGTAAGGCCAAATTTAGAATATTGTGTACAGTTCTGGTCACCGAATTATAGGAAAGATATCAATAAATTAGAGAGAGTGCAGAGACGATTTACTAGGATGTTACCTGGGTTTCAGCACTTAAGTTACAGAGAAAGGTTGAACAAGTTAGGTCTCTATTCATTGGAGCGTAGAAGGTTGAGGGGGGATTTGATCGAGGTATTTAAAATTTTGAGAGGGATAGAAAGAGTTGACGTGAATAGGCTGTTTCCATTGAGAGTAGGGGAGATTCAAACTAGAGGACATGATTTGAGAGTTAGGGGGCAAACGTTTAAGGGAAACACGAGGGGGTATTTCTTTACTCAGAGAGTGATAGCTGTGTGGAATGAGCTTCCTGTAGAAGTAGTAGAGGCCAGTTCAGTTGTGTCATTTAAGGTAAAATTGGATAGGTATATGGACAGGAAAGGAGTGGAGGGTTATGGGCTGAGTGCGGGTAGGTGGGACTAGGTGAGATTAAGAGTTCGGCACGGACTAGGAGGGCCCAGATGGCCTGTTTCCGTGCTGTGATTGTTATATGGTTATATGGTTATATGGCAAGAACTTTCTCTTTGTATTTCTGGCATTTATCCACCCTTTTGACTAGAGTATGTGAATATCAGCAAAACAGTTAAAAATGTATTTCTGTTGTTTAAGGAGGAAATATAATGCAAGAGGAATTATTTTTATCGCAGGTGGTTCCCCATTTGAATAATGTGTTACAACAAATGAAGACGGATAATGAAAATACTCCTAACAAAGCTGGTTGAATGTGTAAGCCAGCACTTAAATGTTTAAAGCCAAAAGAACTGAAAAGGGTGGGACTCTTCTTCCATCAGGCTGAATATTGATTTCTAGAATTTTTAAAAATTACCAAGTGGGTTAATAGGGAACAAACAACAAAGATTGTTTCACCTGTGGGGAAAACCAAAGCCAAGACTATTATGTAAAACCAGTAAAGAAATCAGATACAACTCTTTTTTTTTCCAGATAGTATTAAGAATGTGGAACTTGTCAATTGAGCCTTCAGCAATTGAGATGAAGCAAACTAAATTTAAAATCAAAGACTGCAAGAACTTTCAGGATAGGTAGTACAAAGGATTGACAATACTTGGCAAAACACCTACAAAATACTTGTAGAGTCATCCATGTTCAGCTGAACTGGCAGTTGAGGGCTACTTTATAATATGGTCAGGAAGTCAATAATTTTAACAAGTTCCTAACAGAGATCTTAACAAATTTTGGGAAAGAAATGGCAAGTACAAGCTGAAGAATTTTAGAAGGTCAATTATGCAGTAAATGTACAGAGGGACCTCAGAGCTCCCTGAACATGATAGTCTCAGTGGATAATGTAGTAAGAAGCCTCTCCTTCAGTGATGCATTAAGAATAAAAATTGGGAAGCCATACTGCAGCAGTATAGAATTTTGGTTGAACCAAGTTGTGAGCAGTTCTGATCAGCACACAATGTCAAAGCTTCACTGTCCACGACACCTCAATCTTGGTGGCATCCACAAATCTGCTGATCCAGTTAACCACATAATCTTTGACACAAATGACCAACACAATGGACCCAGCACCGACCCCTACAGCACTCCACCAGTCACAGGCAGTCGGAAAACTCTATAAGATTGGTTAGACAGGACCTACACACATGAAGCCATGCTGACTACCCTCGATATGTCCATGTCTATCCAAATACTTATATCACCGGTCCCTTAGAATACCTTCCAATTGCTTTCCCACTGCTGATGTCAGACTCCCCAGCCTAAAATTTCCTGGTTTGTATTTAGAGCCTTTATTAAACAGTAGAACAACATTAGCTATCCTTTAATCCTCTGCTACCTCTCCTGTGAGAATGATTTAAATATCCCTGCCAGGGCTCCTGGCAAATTCTGCACTTGCCTCCCATACAGTCCAAGGGAACACCTTGTCAGGCCCTGGGGATTTATCCACCCTGATTTGCCTCAGGATAGCGAACACATGTAATCAGTAGAGGGCCCATGAAGGTAACGTCACTTTGCCTCACTTCTATAGACTCTGTGTTCCTGAGTAAATACAAATGCAAGAAAAATTATTTAAGATTTCCCCCATCTCCTTTGGCTCCACACATGGATTACCATTCTGATCTTCCAGAGGATCAATTTTGTCCCTTGCAATCCTTTTGTTGCTAACATATCTTTAGAATCCCTTAGGATTCTCCTTCACCTTGTCTGCCAGGGCAACTTCATGCCTTCTTTTAGACCTCATGATTTATTTATTAAATGTTTTCTTACATTTCTTATACTCCATAAGCACCTCATTTCTTCCTACTGCCTATACCTGCTATGCACCTCTTTTTTTCTTAACCAGGGCCTCAATATCTCTTCAAAACCCATGTTCCTTACCCTTGCTATTTTTACCTTTTATTCCAACAGGCACATACAAGCTTTGTATTCTCAAAATTTCACTTTTGAAGGCCAGTTACCAAGTACACCTTTGCCAGAAAATAGCCTGTCCCAATCCACACTTGCCAGTACGTTTCTAATACCATCAAATTAGAATCCCGACCTGAGGACTAAACCTATCCTTAATTACCTTGTAACTAATGGCATGATGATCACTAGGTGCAAATTGTTCCCCTACACAAACTTCTGTCACCCGCCCTGTCTCATTCCTTAATAGCAGATCAAATACCACACACTCTGTCATTGGGACTTCTACGTACTGATTAAGGAAACTTTCTGGAACACATTTAATGAATTATTTTACAACTAATTTTACAATATCCCACAGACAGTTGGTCTATAATATGAACCCATTAATGTGATCATTCCTTTCTTATTCCTCACATTTTAACCCACTAGCCGAGCACTCCAGTCTCTCCTGACTGACCACTGCCATGACATTTTCCTTGACTGGTAATACTTGCCTTCCCCATTTAACTCCTCCTGCTTTATCAGGACTAAAACAAATGCCTGGAACACTGAGCTGCTAGGCCTACCCCTCCTTAAACCAAGTCTCATAATTCCATGTGCTGATCCATGTTCTAAGCTCATCCGCCTTTCCCATAATGCTCCTTGCAGTGATATTTATGCAGCTTAGAGCGTTACTCCCTCATTTTGATTCCTGACTGTATGCAGGTGTAACATCTTTCTCCACAACCACTCCGCTATTTGTTCTTGTGCTCTGGTTCCCATCCCCTCAACTCTAGTTTAAACCGCCCTCATGTAACCCTCTCGTGGGAGGAGGGAGGAGGAGGAGGAACAACTGTATTGATCCCAAGTGGGAATAATTTACCAATGTGGAAAATAGTGTACAAAATAATAAAACAGAGATTACTGTACTATAATGTATGTTCTCCTGTTGCGCAGAGATGAACTGTTGAATATGGCGAGGATGTGCCTGATTGTCCATCATGGATTACAGTTTGTTTGGTGATCTCCTATCCATCTCTAACTCAAAAGAGTCCGGGTTGTAGCCACGGACGGATCCAGCCTTTTTAATGAGCTTATTTAGTTTTTTTTTGCATCACCAGCACCAATGCTGCTGCCTCAGCATGAAGCAGTGAAGAAGACTTCACTCACTACAACAGACTGGTAAAAGATCTCCAGCATCCAGCTGCACACATTGAAGGATCTCAGCTTCCTTAGAAAATAGAGTCAGCTCATCCGTTTCTTGTAAGCAGCTTTGGTATTGGTTTTCTAGTCAAGTCTGTTGTCGAGGTGAGCACCCAAGTATTTGTATTCCACTGCCACTGCAACAACTTCTCCCAGAATGTATACTGGACCCATCACAGTTCCGTTCCTCCTAAAATCCATCACCATCTCCCTATTCTGGCCACATTCAGGAACAGGTGATTCCTCCCGCACCACTCCACAAGCTTGAGTACAGTCCTCTGTACTCAATTCCTGTCCATCCCTGAAGCACCACAGAGTCATCAGAGTACTTGTACATGTGACAAGACTCAGATTTGTACTGAAAGTTGGAAGTGTACAGTGTGAACAGAAACAGAGACAGGACAGTCTGTTTTGGCGCTCCAGTGCCACTCACCACCATCTCAGACAGAGAGCTACCCAGCCGTACAAACTGGGGTCTATCTGTCAGGCAGTCAGTAATCCAGGGGGTAGTGGATCTGACTGTGCCCATCCTTTGCAGCTTCTTGCTCAGAAGAAGTGACTGGATGTTATGTCTTCCCTTTGGATCAGACCCTCCAGGCTTCCTCCCCGATACTCTCCTCTACATCTCCCAACAATAGACCACAACCCCACCCACAAACCCCTCTCACCACTCAGCTCTCCCTAGAACTTGCACCTGAACCCACCATCCTGATTGGCTGACACACAATATTCCTAAGCTGAACAACATGGCTCCTTATCCTTAGCTGAAACCAGAACATCCGACCAGCAGGACACACTGGTTTTACAGAAAACTGCAAAAATGAAATACCTACAGCATAGCAGTAGAAGTCTTAACCAGGGCATTACACCAACAAACCTTCGTGCTGGAATACAGTGCCTTGAAAAAGCATTCAGTCCTCAACCCTTTTATGCTCACATGAATGAGTATTACAACTAGGGATTTCGATCAATTTAAATGAAATTCTTTATTTGTGGATCCATGCTCCTCTTTTCACAGTTAAGCCCCCAAAATGGGAGAATTATAAAACATGAAAAACTAAAAATTCAAAAATTGAAATTTCAGCAGTTCAAAAATATTCTTCCTGCTTTGATCAATGCTTAGTTGAACCACCTCATGCAAATATTACAGCCAGTAGTCTTTTTGGATAAGTCTCTATCAGCTTTACAATTCTGATACAGCGAGACTTGCCCATTCCCCTTGTAAAATTGCTCAGGCTTGTGTCTGGTTAGTTGGGGAGTGAGTGGCAGTGGACAGCCAGAGGTGTTTGATGGGGTTAAGGTCAGTACTCTGACTGGGCCACTCAAGGACATGAACTTCCCTCTTTTGAAGCCACTCCATCGTTGCTCTAGCGGTGTGCTCTGTGTCATTGTCCTGCTTTAAGATGAACTTCAGCCCCAGTTTAAGGTTTCTGGCAGAGACTAGCAGATTTTATCTAGGATCTCTCTGTATTTAGCAGCATTCATCTTTCAATCGTGATCAGATTTTCAGTCCATGCTGCTGAAAAGCATTCCCACCTCCACTACACTTTACAATAGGGATGGTATAACCTTGCTGATGGGCAGTATTAGATTTATACCACACATACCACTTAGTGTTGAGGCCAAAAAGTTCCACTTTAGTCTCATCCAACCACAAGACATTCTCCCACATCTTTCAGACATAATCTGATAGTCAGCTTGGTTTTGTCAAGGGCAGGTCATGCCATATGAACCTGACTGAATTCTTTGAGGATGTGACTAAGCACATTGATGAAGGTAGAGCAGTGGATGTAGTGTATATGGATTTCAGCAAGGCATTTGATAAGGTCCCCCATGTGAGGTTCATTCAGAAAGCAATGAGTCATGAGGTCCAAAGAGACCTTGCTTTGTGGATCCAGAATTGGCTTGCCCACAGAAGGCAAGGGTGGCTGTGGACGGTTCATATTCTGCATGGAGGACAGTGATCAGTGGTGTTCCACAGGGATCGGTTCTGGGACCCTTCTTTGTGATTCTTATAAATGACCTGGAAAAGGAAGTAGAAGGGTGGGTTAGTAAGTTTGCTGATGATACAAAAGTTGGGGGTGTTGTGGATAGTCTGGAGGGTTGTCAGAGGTTACAATGGGATACTGATGGGATGCAGAACTAGGCTGAGAATTGGCAAATGGAGTTCAACCCAGACAAGTCTGCAGTGGTTCATTTTGGTAGGTCAAATTTGAGGACAGAATATGATATTAATGGTAAGACTTTTGGCAGTGTGGAGGATCTGCGAGATCTTGGGATCCACGTCCATAGGACACTCAAAGCTGCTGCTGTTTTGTTAAGAAGATGGATGGTCTTCGTCAAGCATGGGATTGAGTTCAAGAGTTGTGAAGAAATGCTACAGCTATAGAAGACCTTGGTCAGACCCTGCTTGGAGTACTATATTGAGTTCTGGTCAACTCATTACTGGAAGGATGTGGATACTACAGAGGGTGCAGAGGTGATTTACAACAATGTTACCTGGATAGGGGAACATGCCTTATGACAATAGGTTGAGTGACCTTGGCCTTTCCTCCTTGGAGCAACGGAGGATGAGAGGTAACCCGAGAGAGGTGTCTAAGATGATGAGGGGCATTGATTGTGTGGATAGCCAGAGGCTTTTCCCCAGGGCTGAAATGGCTAACATGAGGGTGCATAGTTTTACGATGCTTGGAAGTAGGTAATAGGGGGATTTCAGAAGTAAGTTTTTCACATAGAGATTGGTGGGTGCATGGAATAGACTGTCAGCAAAGGTAGTAGAGGCAGATACAATAGGATCTTTTAAGAAACTCTTGGATAGGTACATGGAGCTTAGAAAAATAGAGGGCCACGTGGTAGGGTAATTCTAGGCAGTTTCTAGAGTAGGTACATGGTCAGCACAACATTGTGGGATGAAGGGCCTGTAATGTGCTATAGATTTCTATGTTTATAATATCTTCTAAATGACACTTTGTGAAGTCTTTACAGGAAAGTCTATGCTTTTTTTAAGTGATATGTGTGGCACATGTCAGCAAGATAACATCATTCCTGCTGTAAAGTGTGGTGAAAGGTAGCTTCATTCTATGGCAATTCACTGAGCCTTGTTCCTCAGTTACAATGCAATGCCAGCGAGATTAGATAGTGTTTGCTGCTGGCTTCCAACCACTATTTTTATGTGTAATGAAACTTATTAAAGTCTACAGAAGATAACTCAAGAACTTACCAGAAGTGATATCAGCTGACAAGGTGAATTTAGTTTCCTTTAATGAGTTAGCAAACTTGCATAATTGCCATCACTGCAGTATTCAAAGTTAACTGCAGCCAAGTAAAATAATCTAAAATAAATTCTAACCAAGCATTAAAACCTAAACTTTTGTCTTTTATTTGTAGATGCTAATTTTATGTAGTCTTGTAGCGGTGTGCTACACGCAGCGCTAAAATAACAACACGGAGTTGGTAAACTGCAATTAAAGAAGATTTTATTCGAACTTCACAGCCTTGCTTTAAAGCCTCCCTCATCCCGCCCTCCCCGGGCGCGGATGCTGTAGGGGGCACGTATTCACAAACCCCCGCAGGCTTTTCCCTTTGTTGGTGAAGCAGACCTGGCCTTTGTGCCTGTGCACTGGGTATTTGTGAGCCGGTTCGAGTGCGCTAGGAAGTGGGTCGCCACAGTCTCACCTATAGCTGTAGCTTCAGAACATTTGAGTCATTATCATAAAGGGAGGGAGCACACTGGAAAATTTCTTATCTACTCCCTTGTAAAGTGGAAGCTGTTCAAATGAGATACAGTCATCAGGTGTTTACTTAGTCATATCTTAAGGGAAGCTCAGTACCTTTTAAATACAAAAGTACTTTCCCCCAAAAAATGACAATGCTGCAAAGAGGGAAGAGGCTGCTGATGTTGAAAATCCTGTAGACTTACCTACAACACAGATATTGGAACTGAAGAAAGTTGCTATGTAAGATTGATGGACATCGTTCAATGCCAAGCAGCTTCCCTCTGTACAGATTAATAAGACTATTGCCTCTTTCTGTTCCTGGCCATGCCCAAGTCCTGACTGACCCTAATCTGCTGTCAGCCTCCTCTGACCAATGGAAAACACAGGGAGCAAAATACTTCTACTGTCATGTTCTTGCCTTTAGTCCATTTTGATCATCTTTGTTGCTTTACTATAAAATCTCTCATTTTAATCTGAGGCTGTGTAAGATGTACCGTTGCAGCAGCTTCTCAGCTGATATTGGTTCAAGTCAGTGTTATCTCAACTGGCTCAAATAACATGGCTGATGCACCATCAATAACTCTCGGAGACGGGAGGTGAACGATAGGCTTTTGTTAGCAGCAAAAGGGAGCACAGCATCTCGGAGACTGAGGGAGGAGCAGTGCCTCCAATCACCTTTATACAGGGGTCTGTGGGAGGAGCCACAGGAATAGTCAGCAGAGGGGCTTGTCCAGACAGGTATACATAGTTTACCACAGTGGCATACATTTTAATGCATAAATGTTATTATACTGGCTTGTCCTAAACCAACTTAGAAGTACAAGAGCATAAGAACTGAGAACAGGAGTAAGTTGTCTGGCCTCATGAGCCTGCTCTGCCATTTGATAAGAACATAATAGATCTGATCTTGGCTTCAGTATTATGTTCAATCCTCATAACCCATGATTACCCTAAGCCTTCAATGTATAATGACAGAATCTCCACAGCTCTCTTGACTAGCAAATTCCAAAGAGAAATGGTCCTCTGAGAGAAGAACTTCCTCTTCAGCTACCTTCAATTCACCTTCACTTCTATTAAAACTTTGACCATTCTACTTCTCAATTCCAACCTTACCAGACATTTTCAATATTACAACAGGAAATACATCTAAGCTGTAATATAAACTCAAATATCAGGGAGATAGATTCCCAAGAAAGCTTTGCCAGAGGAAGTGTTTGTAAATAGCTTTGGACTTCAGGTAAAGTGTCCATGAAGGTAGCAAACAAGAGAAAATATGCAGATGCTGGAAATCTGAGCAACACACACAAAATCCTGGACGAACTCAGCAGGCCAGGCAGCATCTATGGAAATAAAAGTACAGTCAATGCTTTGGGCCAAAACCCAGCTGCTTATCATTGTCTTGTGTCTTTCAAGACATTTTATTTGCTTGCTGGGTGTGAACAGAAAGAGCAGACACACGGAAGGTTACTTTTAGTCCTTCCATTTGGCACTGAAAAGTTGCAGCCAACTTTATAAGTAATCTTAGCACAGAGAAAGTCAGTGGTCATGAGCTAACGGATAGATTTAAAGTTCAAAGTAAAATTTATTATCAGAGTACAAACATGTCACCACATACAACCCTGAGATTCTTTTCCCATCGGAAATAGTCAGCAAATCTATAAAACAATAACTGTAGACAGGATCAATGAACAACAAACTGTGCAAATGGAAATAAAAATAAATGGCAATGAGACCATGAGTTAACAAAATAAAAGAGTCCTTAAAGTGAGACAACACACACAAAATGCTGGTGGAACACAGCAGGCACTTGTAGGTGGAGAACAGGCAGAGAGAGAGAGAAAAAAAGAGGAGGGGGTTAAAAAAAATTAAATATGTCAGGGATGGGGTAAGAAGGGGAGGAGAGGCATTAACGGAAGTTAGAAAAGTCAATGTTCATGCCATCAGGTTGGAGGCTACTCAGCTGGTATAAGGTGTTGTTCTTCCAACCTGAGTGTGGCTTCATCTTGACAGTAGAGGAGGCCATGGATAGACGTTCTTACCCAATCCCTGATATATTTATTTTTTTCCCCCCTCCTCTTTTTTTCTCTCTCTCTGCCCATCACTCTGCCTGTTCTCCATCTCCCCTCCCCCTTTCTTTCTCCCGAGGCCTCCCAACCCATGATCCTTTTCCTTCTCTAGCTCTGTATCCCTTTCGCCAATCACCTTTCTGGCTCTCAGCTTCACCCCACCCCCTCCGGTCTTCTCCTATTATTTCGCATTTCCCCCTCCCCCTCCTACTTTCAAATCTCTTACGGTCTTTCCTTTCAGTTAGTCCTGACAAAGGGTCTCAGCCCGAAACGTCGACAGTGCTTCTCCCTATAGATGCTGCCTGGCCTGCTGTGTTCCACCAGCATTTTGTGTGTGTTGTTGTTTGTATTTCCAGCATCGGCAGATTTCCTCGTGCTTGCTCCTTAAAGTGGTTGTGGGAACACCAGAAATAGAATGAGTATCGTTATCCCCTTTTGTTCAAGTGCCCGGTGGTTGAGGGGTAGTAACTGTTCTTGAACCTGGTGGTGTGAATCCAGAGCCACCTGTACCTTCTTCCTGATGGCATCAGTGAGAAAAGAGCATGGTCTGGGTAGTGAGGATCTTTGATGATGGATGCTGCTTTCCTACAGCAACATTTCATGTATATGTGTTCAATGGTTGGGAGGGCTTTACCTGTGATGTACTGGGCTGAATCCACTACTCTTTGTAGCATTTTCTTCTCAAAGGCATCGGTGTTCCCACACCAGGCCGTAATGCAGCCAGTCAGCACACTTTACACCACATATCTATAGAAGTTTGCCAAGGTTTTTGATAACAGGCTAATTCTCCACAGACTACTGAGGATGTAGAGGCACTGTCATGCTTTATTTGCAGTTATATTTATATGAGGGGTCCAGGACAGGTCCTCTGAGATAGTGACACCCAGGAATTTATAAAGTTACTGATCCTCTCTGCCTCTGACAAGTACTGGCTCATGGACCTTTGGGTTCCCTCTCCTAAAGTCTACAATCAGTTCCTTAGTTTTATTACATTGAGGGACATTAGGGCACTCAGCCAGGGTTTCAGTCTCCTTCCTCTATGCTGATTCATCACCACCTTTGATACAGCCAACAGTGGTGTCATCAGCAAACTTGTATAAGGTATTGGAGTTGTACTTAGCCACACAGTCATAGGTGTAAAGCAAGTAAAGCAGGGGCTAAGTACCCATCCCTGTGGTGTTGCTGTGCTGATGGAGATTGTGGAGATGTTTCTGCCAATCTGAACTGACTGGAATCTGCAAGTGAGGAATTCCAGGATTCGATTGAACAAGGAAATATTCAAGCCCAGGTTTTGGAGATTATTGATTAGATTTGAGGGGATGATGGTATTAAATACTGAGCTGTAATTGATAAAGAGCATCCTGATATTTGCAATTTTGCTGTCCAGATGTTTCAGGGTTGTGTGAAGAGCCAAAGAGATGGCCTTTGCTGTGGACCTGTTGCTTCGGTAGGCAAATTGGAGTGGATCCAAGTTGCCACACAGACAGGAGCTGATATGCTTCAACACCAGCCTCGCAAAACACTTCATCACTGTGGCTGTGAGTGCCAATGTGCGATAAGAACAGCTAACACCATTGTGGGTAAAAACACAGAATGCCTAAATATTAGTTCAGTCAGTACGACAGAATAGTTCTGATCTTGGAAGGTCCATTCTGGTCTTTGTTGCCTTTCTGCATGGGCATTTTGCAGCCAACTGCGATGATTCCGGCCAAAAACATCTTTCAATCCTCTTCTAAGGGGATTGATGGAATCTAACAAGAGTTTGTCCTGTTTCAAGCCATAGTAGGTGGCAAGAGATTGGTCAGTTTAGAAAATGCCAGTCTATAAAAGTAACAGCATTGAGGAATACACCTTTGAAATGCTAATGAAGACACATGCTCCAAGTTCTCTCGTGCCAGGGTTGGCACGGGAGGTTCCAAACAGATGTCCCTGGGCATCAACACTATGCTGTTAGGCCCGAAGATTTCTGGGCCCAGTGACATCCTCAGAAGGCAATGAAATACAAATTTATATATTCGTATATTCTTAACAAAAGGATGTTATTTTGCTGATCATGCCTATGCCCCTCAGAGCAACCTCATGACTCAGAATACTCCCACTCATTTCCCTGAAACTTGGTATGCTCACCACTTACCTTCTCTAGAAGTAATTTACAATAACCGATTCATCTGCAAGTACTTGGGATGTGGGAGGAATCAAAAACACGGCAGTCATGGAGGGAACATGCAAACTCCACCCAGGCAGCACCAGAAATTGGTTCATTGGAGCTACGAGGCACCAACACTACCAGCACTGTGCCAGACTTAAGGAGAAATTAAAACACCAGTAACATGCATTATATATTGTCTTTATTATGTAGTGCTTCACAGAACAGTCATGTAACCAGAATATGCCCCAAGAAAAAGAAGGGATGGCAATTCATTTGATTACATTTGATTTCTTTATGGCTCAGTCAAATAAGGCAGCTACAGTAAGTTTGAGAACATGGCAATGAGGCTGAGAGATTAGAAACAGAAGTAGGCAGGAAGAACCAAGCGTTACATAATTGATATAAGTTTCCAAAGAACCAGTTGAAAACTTGCACATGTTGCTTGCATTGTGGATACATCTGAAGGATGATACTGCAAGTTCTATATGCAAGATATATAACAACAACTTAGAAACATAGTGCACAGAAAGAAATCTGAACATCACTTGCTCAAATCATCTCTTCTTATCTGCTGATGAAACCCTCAGTGATGCTTTCGTTAACTTCCAGATGTATTTCAAAGTTCTCTAGGCCAACATCACACCTTCCATTCTCCATTCTCATCTAAAATCGCAGTGCCCACTTTTTAAACAAACAAAGTCTTATATCCTATCACTACTGTGCTTGTTCACCTGTTTAACCACCAACTCTATGAATAACTCTCTAGCCTTGTGGGCCACACATCTATAATCATCACCCAAAATAGTACTTTCCACAAAATAGATATATCCAATTCTAGGCTCTAATACACTCAAAGGGTGTTCTTGCCACATTTTCAGCACAGATGCCTTTAGCTGTCTTGTCTTGAGATATAAAAGTCTCTCCTTAAACATTTTTTCATTCCCCTTCCTTTAAAACTTTTGAAAAATTCACCCCCTAACCAGGCTTCTTATCAAACTTTTTGAAATGCCTTTCAACTCCCTGTCCAATTCAATGACCAGCTCAGGAAATTTTCCATCCAATTCTATAATATTACTAATTATTGCTGTGATTATAACTGTAGCCATAAATATATTCTAGTGTCTTCACATTTCAATGAATCAATTGGTAGCACATTTTCCCCTCAATATGAAGGCTCCAAGTTCAAATCCCATTCCAGAGACATCAACAAAAAAGAAACTTCAGGCCAGGGGTTCCCAACCTGGGGTCCACGGACCCCTCGATTAATGGTAGGGGTTGAATGCATTAAAAAAATTTAGGAACCGCTGCGCTAGACTGAGCTCAAAGCAATGAAAAATAGATATGCAGCTAAAGATTTGAGACAAGAATTATATTTATTTTAAAGATTAATTTTATTTAACACACGTACATTGAAATATTGAAACATACAGTGAAATGCATTGCTTTTGTCAACAACCAACATTGCCCAACTGTGTGCTGGGGGCAGACCGCAAGAGTTGCCAAACTTCCGCAAGGCAAACAGCTAACTAACCCTATTCCATATAAGTCTTTGGAATGTGGGAAGAGGAAACCAACACAATCAAGGGGAGAACACAGAAACTCCTTATGAGCAGAGGGAATTGAATCCTGATCTCTACAAAACATTACACTAACTGCTACACTACTACTTTTAAATGCAGTGTTAAACCAAACCTTGTCTACTCTACTGGGGGTTATTCTGTTACTTTAATAAGGAGCAAGGAGGCTTTCAGCAACCTTCATCAAAAAGGGCATGTTACCAGGTAAACAAAAGAGAAGTTTATGGTTTATAATTACAGATCAAAATACTAGAAGACTGTCTAAAGAGGACTAATTTGCAAGGGTAATGTTTAATGCACTGTTATCTTTACAGATAATTTTCAAAGTAGAGACCCTAGTCAGCAAATAACATTCAGATGAAATGATTGCTTTATCATAGCAGAGCACAAATTCCATCAGACAAGCTGATAATTCTTGTCAAGATCATGATGATTGATAAATATTGTGAAAATATGATAAACTGCTTGGCACCACTTCAAGAAAGCATTTCTTGTGTACTGCTCTTGATGAGTGCAACACCCTGATATCGAGGGTTGGCACATACGTGCTACACTATGGAATGCTAGGAAGACAGCAAACTGTGATTATTGATATATTGTTTTCCTAGGCCAAAGGCATTGCGGCAATGGCCTGTTCTCAGAGAAGGAAATCCAAAAGCAGCTTGTTTCCACGTACTCTTGCATTGTTTAGTGGATTGGGCCTTACGTTGGAGTGTCACCTGTTGCAGCTGTACAGGAGAGGTGATGCCTGAGGTGGCGTGGTGTGGCGACCACTCCGGCTATGGTTCCACCCTGTAGCATTTGCCCAGTGGAAAGAAGCTAGATCGCATTTGTCTGCAGACTGTCGCGACCTTGTTCCTGCCGATGATATCCATGCACTCAGGGACTTGGGCTATATTATATTTTTTTGTGTGACTGTATGTTTACTGTTATCTTATATGTGCCTCATGTACCTTGTGCTGTGTATCACTGCTGGTATTGTGTTTTGTACCTTGGCCCTGGAGGAATGCCATTTTATTTGGCTGAATTCATGGGTATTCATTTATGGTTGAATGACAATTAAACTTGTACTTGAGCATTGAGAGTTTTTCATATTAGCTGAAGGAAATCATAGAAACTTTAGGGCATAAACATGGTTCCAGAATGAATAAATTTGCTCTTTAAATATAACCTGGGATGCACTTCCTGCTCAGGATTCAAGCGTTAATTTGCCCTGTCCCACTTTGCCATAATCGTTATGATCACAATTAAACAGTTTTTCTCAAAGCCACTATTTTTTAAACTTATGGTGTTCTAATATGCTTGGAAAATGCTGTAGATTTACCAAAACCAGTAGGCCTTTTCCTACTACAATAAACCAGAAATTGCTATCAGTAACATTCACAAAATGTTGGAGGAACTCTGCTGGCCAGGCAGCATCTATGGAAAAGTGTAAACAGTTAACGTTTTGGGCTGAGACCCTTCATCATGATAGGCCCGAAGCTTTGACTGTTCCATAGATGCTGCCTGGCCTGCTGAGTTTGTCTAGCCTTTCTTGTGTTTTGCTTGGGTTTCTGACATCTGCAGATTTCCTTGTGTTGATCATTAACATTATTTGGCTATGCTCTCTTATCTTTCCCAAATATCAAACACAGGAGAAATTTAAAGAGTGTAAAATGATCCAGTCTTATTACTTAGAGTAAGCGAGTGTAAATTGCCTCATCATCTATGAATAAAAACTTCTGTTGTGAAATCTAGAACAATTTAGATAAGTCTCAAGTGCTAACATTAAATCCTTGTCCGATAAGTTAAAGCTTGCGGACCCTTCTCCTCAGGTCAATAGTGCATCAAACAAAGGACAACTCAACATTTATACCCCAAGCCTCTTTACTATTTATGTGACACACCCTTAGCAACCAACATCAGTTAAAAGGCATTCTGGTTTTACTTCCCTCTTTCAGCAAGCTGGTACTCAGAATAGAGCAGGTTACATGCTCCTTTGGAGGTCTACGTAGCAACAAGCTGTTCTACGATACAAATAGAAAAGCTTTCCGTTGTTAATTTCTTGTGTTGCACGCACCACTTAATCATTCAGCACCCTTGCGATGTGACTACTGCAAAGAACTACACTGAGTGGCCACTTTATCAGGTGCACCTGCTCACTAACACAAATATCTAATCAGCCAATCAAGTGGCAGCAACTCAACGCATAAAAGCATATGGACATGGTCAAGAGGTTCAGTTGTTGATCAGACCAAACATTCGAATGGGAAAGAAATGTGATCCAAGGGACTTTGACAGTGGAATGATTGTTGGTATCAGACAGGATGGTTTAAGTATCTTACAAACAGCTGATCCCCTGGGATTTTCATGCACAACAGTCTCTAGAGTTTACAGAGAATCAAAAAAACATTCAGTGAGTGGTAGCTCTATCAACAGAAAATTCGTTGTTAATGAGAAAGGTCAGAGGAGAATCGCCAGACTGGTTCAAACTGACAGTAAGGCCATTGTGATGAGAGGCTGATGGTGAGGACCTAAGTGCTGGAGTAATTGAGAATAGAATCAAGACCTGGTTTCAAGACTGAGACAAGAACAGGGTTCTGATGAGATGCTGGATGAGAATCAAAATGAATCAGAAATTCTAAACACAACCTTGAAGCGGATGGGTGACAGTAACAGAAGGCCACAACCAGTCACTCAGTGTCCTCTTAATTAGGTACAGGAAGTCCCTAATAAAACGAATGTAATCTCTTTGACAAGCAAACTACATTTATTCATCGGATGCATATTTTGTAATAATTCGTCAACAATTCTGAGTTGCATTGGTTGACACAATACAGGAATGATGTGATAGCAATAGGGATAGTGCATGATATAGATTCACTAAGATGATGCTTGTAAATGAAGGCTGTAATTGCAAAGAGAAATCAGATAAGGCAAATTTATTCACACTGTAACATAAAAGGGTGAAAGGTGATTTTATATGGGTACAGCATAGATAGGGAAGATGGTCTTTCTCTCAAGGCAGAGAAGTCTAGAACTAGAGGCTACAGCTTTAAGGTGAAAGGGAAGACATTTAAAAGAGATTTAAGAGTTAGGTTCTTCAGACAGAGCTGGTAGTTATCTGGAATCAGCTGCCACAGGATGTGGTAGAGGCAGATGTAGCTATAATGTTTAAAAGTTAATTGTGCAGATATTTAGATGGGAAAAGGTGTAGAGTAAAGCTGACCCTATGTGGTCCGATTCAATTCGTATAGCTAAGCATCATGATCATGAGTTCGTCTTACTCAGAAAGTGGTAGGCAATTTATGCATCCTTTCAGGGACTGTAGAAGCAGTTACATTAGGGGTATTTAAGGAAGTCCTAGATAGGCACACGGATGATAGGAAAATGGAGAGTTACATAGGAGGGAAAGGTTAGATCTGTGGTTCCCTTAGTAGGTGATATTGTGTGTGTGTCCCCCCCAGCCAAGGACAGTGGGAGTTTTCAGAGATTTTCAGGGGTTCCTGAAAATATTGGTGCATTTCATTACTAACTGGAATTATTGCCCTATTATATGCTCCACAGAACTTTCCTTCCCTTTCACTTTAATAAAAAAAAATCCAGCTAACCACATTATACCTGGAAATTTGACCTTACTTGTTTGACATATTCAGCCAAAGAGAGAAGAATAACGTCCAGTTTTATAGAATACCTGTGTTGCTCCCATGTCTACTTGCCAGTTCTGAGGTGATCAAACCATACCTTGTAATGACTAAGGTAACCCCGACTCTAAGTCAGAAATTTAAAGACTAGAGAGGATCTGTGGGAG
This sequence comes from Hypanus sabinus, assembly GCF_030144855.1. Taxonomy (NCBI): domain Eukaryota; kingdom Metazoa; phylum Chordata; class Chondrichthyes; order Myliobatiformes; family Dasyatidae; genus Hypanus; species Hypanus sabinus. The sequence goes on from NC_082722.1 coordinate 50,850,944, forward strand.
AAGTAGGAATGGAAAACTATTCATTATCTGTTGAGATCCAGAACACCAAAGTAGATTCCTGAAAATTGTCACCAATTATCACCATAGATACTATGACTCCAGATTATTGTTTCAACACTAATGCCATCAGTAAGTTTCATCAGTACAGCGGAGCATTGCGTAAAATGTAAACTGGTCAGCAAAGTGAAAAGCTGTGACTTTGAAGTGACTCATCTTCAATGAATGGATGTAGAGTAGTTCACGTTGTTTAGAAAACGCGATTAGTGACAAGGTTTTGTTCAGTTCTGTGTTGATGAAATCTCCAGATAGAGCATATGTAACTCATGATTTCATAAACTCTGCACATCATCAAGGAACAGATAGTTCAAAGGTTTCAAACATACATTTAATGTTAGAGCAATGTATACAATATACATCCTGAAATTCTTTTTCTTCACAAGCATCCATGACAGTTAAATGTTAGAACCCCAAAGTCTTCCCCAGCTCCCCCACCTACGCATAACCAGCAGCAAAGCAATGATCCCCTCCCCCACCAGCAAAGAAAGAATCGCTCCCCCGCCTCCCACCAAACGTGCAGCAAAGCATCAATAAAGCCACAGACTTGCAGTAACCCAAAGACTACTCATTCAACTGGCATTTGACATACCACAGGCTCGCTCTCCCTAATAAGGGGAAAAAAGGTGTCCCTGTTTCACAGTGAGATGGGAGAGAGAGCAAACAACTCTCTCATTTACGACGTTATAAGTCTGTTGCATCACTTTTTCCGAGTTCTTTGCCCAAAGAACTCGTGTCTCTGGGCACAGAGCCAGCAGCCGGCTCACTGCTCTCAATTTTCCGTGTAATCCCATGACATACCAAGTTCCTGCAGAGGCACTGACCTTGCGTCTACCCACCTCCAGAGCCACGGAATCCCGGAACCCTGAAGGCGCAATAGTCTTCTAGGCCGCGTCCTTGGCATATCGAATAGCAGCCAGTCGTGAGACCCCGAGAGTGGGTCCCGTTCCAGCAAAAATCAGAAATCAGCATGTAACTCCAAGTCAGAGTCTTCAAAAGAATCCTGAAAGGGAAAAATAGAGATATTAAAGATAGAAATAGGTTCAAACCTTACGTACATTAAACTACTTCAAGAATGTTTTACTAGTTTCCCAAAAATAATGTATAAAAGATCATTTTGATGTTCTGATGTAAGTATGCCACTTTATAGTGCATTGATAGCATCAGCAATGCCTAACCTGGGTATTCTTCGGCTGGGTTGCTGGGAGGTTTATTAACCTTCTTAAGTTGTTGTTTGTCTTTTTCCTTCAAATAAATAAACTCATTACACACTTTGTGAAGAGGAGAGGAACCAACTGAAAGTGCTCACCACAAAGTGCAAAGGGTGCGCAGTGGCAAAGCGAACCCCAAATCAAACCAATTGCCATTAGCCTACGACGGCCGCGGGGTTGTTAAATTTGCATGGCATATCCTTGGCTCTAATGAAATATTTGTTCCTAAGGGCCAAATCTTTATTTTGGCCCTTTATTACTAATTAGCAAACACACTACCTTGAAGCAAAAGGCTAAGTGGTCAGCAATGATATGACCTTCACTGGTCGCAAGGTACAAACTGCCATGAAATAAGCAAGAATATGTAACTTATTCCCTTCGCTTTTGCCACGCCCCCACTAATGAGACTAATTACCATAATAAACACTCAACACAGATAGAGAACAGGTATGTGGCTCCTATATTCCAGCCCCCTAATTGTTATAAGATAATAATTACAACTACATACTACCAAGACACAGGAGACATGAAATCTCAATGTTTATACAAATGTACTCTTTGGTAAGCATTCTATCCTGGACTGTGCTCTTCTTCTGCCAAACCAGGTTGTCTCGCTTGACTACATTTGGGGAAATCTGTCTTGAGTGGCTGCTGCCAAAGCTCATTTAAATTCAAAACTGAAATTCTGTTGATGGTCAGCTCTGACCGAGTGTAGTTTCTTCCATCATCATGGTCTCCTTTCAGTGGTCCATTAACAGCCCAACCCAACATCGTTCTGGTTGCATAGGGTCCATCATTAACTCTGCAGATCACTTGCAACAGCTCCAATGCCAGAGGCAAATTCACCCCTATCAACCATTCAATTTCTGAACCAATCTCCAGCAAATAAACATACTTCAGGGGAGATCATTCTCGAAGATCTCTCTGACGAGTTAAGTTACCTTTGATATTTCTTCCTGTCTATAGATGTTAGGCGGTTAACAATAATTTCCACTATCTAAACCAGTCACCTCCAATCCTGAAACAACGTAACACATGACTCTATTTGACCCATCATGCGTAAGAGAATGCCTGTTCCTTTTCCTGTCAGGTTGAGCTTGCTTATAAGTCTCACGGTCCAGTTCTTCTTTGATTTATGGAAGTACAAATAACGCCTGTCTTCTTAGACTTCAGCTGAACTGAATTACAGGAAGTTTACAATCATGATCACCAGCCCCCGCAAGACTATTAGACACCAGGGTGGTACTTGCTGCTGTCTTTGCTTCGTTCATGGTTTGTTTTGAACTTGCACACCCTCGTCATTAGCTCTGGGTTCAGTTTCAGCTTCACTTTCCTCAGTGGTGGCAAAGCTACTTAATTTAGCTTGAGAACGAATTTGTGATCCAGTTGTGTCCACAGCTTCACTTACCTCAGGCAATGCTGCACTGTATTTCTTTCCAAACACAGGGTGTGTTATGATCTCCAGTTGCCCTGCAGTAAAATCAACAATATCTGAGAAAATAACCTTACGGCTGTGCCTTTCTTGCTGTTCATACACCACAGTTCTCCATTCTTTCCCAAGTTCATTTCCGACAATCGTTGTATTGGCAGGCATGTTCAACTCAGGCATGGCATCCACGTCCTCCTTAGTCGTCTTGAACAGCTTTCATGAGTTCCGATTGATATGTGGCCAAGACAGTGCTCTTCCCATGTAGGCCGCAGCAATATTGTGCCCATCACCAAAATATTCCTGCTGTAGACCTTGGACTTTTAGACATTCTTCCCGCTGGCAAATTCTGACAAGCTCCCCAGAGTAACTTCCATGTGTACTATTCAAGAAAATAGAGACAGTCACCACAATCTTCAGTGTTGCCTTCATTGCTACTCTTGAAAGCCCTCGTAAATGAATAATACTGCAATCAATCACCATTGAAGACTTGAATCTCTCTTTAAGCAGAGATGCAATGTGTTGATGTTGTATCATTCTGCTTATTACTTCCTTTTACACCCTTATGGCCTCCAGCATGGCATTCAGACTATCATCTGAAACACGAGTGTCACCATACTGTAAATTAATGCTCTCAGAAGCACCCTGTGCTATTGGATATGGCACAGGTTCAGAGGACCTCCTTGGTGTAGGCTGAGAATGAACTATCCCTTGGAGGGATTCAAACTCATGGCTCATAGACACTTAGTCCTCAAATATATCCAACTTGACATTGAATATGTTGTATTTTCTGTTCCATGTCAACATAGGAACTCTCACCAGAAGCTGCCCTGCTGTAGTACATTTAGCACCCATGGCACTTGAAGCTCTGGCCATCTTTGCTGCAGTTTCTTCCTGCAACTTAAGCTCTGTCATCTTCCTTTGAAACTGTTTCTGTCTTCTTCTAGGCCGTTACACTTGTTGAATTGAATTGAAGTGACTATATTTCTTACATTCTTCAAATACGTGAGGAGTAAAAATTTTTACGTCATGTTTCTGTCTAAATATGCAATGTGAAATCATAATAATTTATCATAAATTGAACAGTTAATGTAACACAGAAATACACTTAGATCAGCACGATATAATCAGTCTGATAGCCTAGTAAAGAAGTTGTCCTGGAGCCTGTTGGTCCTGGCCTTTATGCTACGGTACCGTTTCCCAGATGGTAGCAGCTGTAACAGTTTGTGGTTTGGGTGACTCAGGTCCCCAATGATCCCTTGGGCCCTTTTCTCACACCTGTGTTTGTAAATGTCCTGAATCATGGGAAGTTCACAACTACAGATGTGCTGGGCTGTCTGCACCACTCTCTGCAGAATCCTGCGATTGAAGGAAGTACAGTTCCCATACCAGGAAATGATGCAGCCAGTCAGGATGATCTCAATTGTGTCCCTGTAGAAAGTTCTTAAGGATTTGGGGGCCCATACCAAATTTCCTCGACTGTCTGAGGTGAAAGAGGCACTGTTGTGCCTTTTTCACCACACAGCTGGTGTGTACAGACCATGTGAGGTCCTCGGTGATGTGGATGCCGAGGACCTTAAAGCTGTTCACCCTCTCAACCCCAGATCCATTGATGTCAATAGGGGTCAGCCCGTCTCCATTCCTCCTGTAATCCACAACCAGCTCCTTTGTTTTTGTGACATTGAGGGAGAGATTGTTTTCTTGACACCATCATGTCAGAGAGATGACTTCTCCCCTGTAGGCCATATTGTTATTGTTTGAGACTAGGCCAATCAATGTAGTGTTGTCAGCAAACTTAATTAGCAGATTGGGGCCATGGGTGGTGACACAGTCATGGATATACAGAGAGTAAAGGAGGGAACTTAGTACACAGCCCCAAGGGGTACCTGTGTTGAGAATTAGAGGGGAGCCCACTCTTATCACCTGCTGGCGATCTGACAGTAAGTCCAGGATCAGCTGCACAAGGCAGAGTCAAGGCCGAGATCTCTGAGCTTCCTGTTGAGCCTGGATGGAATTATGGTGTTGAATGCTGAACTGTAGTCCAAGAACAGCATTCTCACATAAGCATCCCTCTTCTCCAGATGTGTAAGAGCGGTATGTAGAGCAGTGGCTATTGTGTCATCTGTTGATCTGTTGTGTCATAGGCAAATTGTAGGAGGTCCAGTGTAGGCTGTAGCAAGCCGCAGATGTAATCCTTGACCAGAGTTTCAAAGCATTTGCTTATTATTGAGGTGAGTGTGACAGGACACCTATCTTTAGGTATGTTACCTTGGTCTTTTTTGGTACAGGGACCAATGGTGGATAATTTGAAGCAGGAGGGCAGAGAGAGAGGGAGAGATTAAAAATGCCAGTAAACACACCTGCCAGTTGTGCTGTGCATATCCTGAGTACTCACCCTGGGATGCCGTCCAGTCCCGCAGCCTTGCAACTGTCCACTCGTTGGAAACATCTGCGTACCTCGGCCTCAGAGATAACCAGGTTTCAGGCTGTAGCGGTGGCTTTCCTCGGAGGCTCAGAGTTAGCGATGTCCAACCGAGTGTAAAAGCCATTGAGCTCATCTGGGAGAGAGGCCGCGATGTTAGTGGAACCACCGTGTTTGGCTTTGAAGCCTGCGATGGTATGCAGCCCTCGCCACAAGTCACGTGTGCTATTCGTTGTAAATCTTGTCCCTGTATAGTTGTTTTGCAGCCTTGATAGCTTTGCATAGATCATAGCCACTTTTCTTGAGCTCCTACTGATTGCCGGTGATGTAAGTGTAGTACATGTCGCGCAGTAAGTGCTGTTCACACAGAACTGTTGATCCAGGGTTTCTGGTTCAGGAAGACCCTAACCGACTTCATGGTGACAAGTGCGTCGGAAGTCGACGCACTTCCGGATGAAGCACTGATGGTGTCCCTCGTCTCCTCAAAGCTGTTCAGCCTTGTCCTCCAAGGCATGTTTATCCCTCAGTGTTTGTCGCCTTGTGTCTAATTCAGCTAAATCAGCCTCCATTCTAATGTGTACAGATGTGGCATCAGACGCATGGGATGTCTTACTAGTGGCAGCAGAACATGCTTCACATATGTTAGGTGCGGTCTTCAACTTTATACATAGTCACAGGCTGTTCTTTGTCTTCATAAATATTTTCAAATCCCCCCAGAGGAGTGATGGTTTAATTTCTCTCCTAGTCTTGGATTCAAGGTCCCATCTCCCAGCTGAACTCATTTTTTGTCTTTCAAGTGCACAAACAAGACAAAATCATGACAATTTCAATTCAACTTTTTAACAGTGAGAGCAATATTTCAATTATTCAGTCTTTTCAACAGAACCAAGAATCAAACACTTCAGGCAAACACCAATTAATAACTTTCCAGTCCCACCCATTTGGACACGACTGACCACTCTAAAATGAGTTTCAACTCCAAAGTACATAGCAAGAATTAACAAAGGGCCATTACTTTCCACAAACCGCTTCAGGATGCTGCTTCCAGTTTCTTGGACACATCTGAGCTGGTGTTTGTTTTGCGTAACTGTCAAAGTCTTTGCTGATAAAATGTTGTGGCAAAACTAATGCAAAGTGGAAACAATTGCTGCCAGCCTGCAACCACCACAGGGCTGGTATACCTTCACAACACCCTCAGCTCCAGCGAAGTGATTGTTCCAAACAGCTGGATCCTTTACCTCAGCCCATTATTAGTAATTAGCAAACGTACAATCTTGAACCGTAATAAGTGGTCAGCAAAGATTTGAGCTTCACTGGTCTCAAGCCACAAACTGCCATGAAATAAGCAAAAATACATAGCTTTGTTTTCACCACACCCCTACGAACGAGATGAGTTACCATAATAAATGCATAATACAGAATACAAAACAAATACAAGGCTCCTACTGGGTACAAAGCATACAGATAGTCAAAAAATTCACATACTTCTTAACTAGTTTAGCTGAAGTTTTGTAAGCCTTTGGCATAAATCCAGATGTATGGTACCTCCAGATACTCTTGAACACTAAATTCCACATGCAGTAAGCACTTAGCATATCAGAGTTATAATACAATAATTAACTATTATAATTGAATAACTTTAAGATGCAAAATTCAACTCATCTTTCTATCCTTGGTATTATTACTACTGTTAAAGTATGCTGGTGGAATCTAAATCAATTAATGTAATTGGATAGCAGACTCTCTCCATTATCTTCTCCAGCTCCCCTGCCTTGGTCTGTCCCTCCTTATCTGACATACTTGAAGCTTCCATTGCTCTCCCCATCTAGAGCAAAACTGTACTATAGAAAGAGCGCAGTCCACACTAAACTGTTACAAGAGTAATGACATTGAAATTTTCTGGACAATTGTAGCAACACAAGTGTGCCAAAAAAGACTAAAAAGATTACGTAAATGTTTCCAAAAGGCACATGAATCTGTAAAAGTTCTGTAAAAATATGTTCACTTTATTGTAGGGAACTTACAGGAATTGACGTCTACATAAAAAAAACACTGGTTTTCAATGCTATGGGAAACAGTATGCAGCTCAAGTTCTTGACTGTAACTAAGAGAAATCATTTCCTTTGTTATTTCTTTGATCTGAATTTCCACCTAACAGAAATTGTACCGAATACCAAATATTATCAAGTTTATTGAAAACAGTATTAATGGAAATTTTGATACATCTCCACAATGCTTAAAAGGTTGCTATCACAACAAAATGTAAATAAATTTGAAGGGGCTTCAACAGATTTTGCAACCTAAGATGTCAACTGATAACAGGTAAAACGCAACTGTGTGGGGCGGGATATCCATACTTAATAGAACTAAAAGTTATATATTAAGACTTTTACAAATTTCTTTACTCTGTAATTCAAGATAATGCCAAAAATGTTGTGGAGATTTACAGCTGTTAAAATCTGTCACTCCTGAGAAGGTGAATTTGAATCAAAGCACCAATAATTTTATTGCTTTTCAAACTAAAATGTACTAAATTCATGCCCAGCACAGTTTCTTGTAATGCCAACAGTAGTAGAAGATGTGAGAATTTTTTTTTTTGTGGGGAAGAAACCTAAGGAGGGAATTAAGATTAATTGGAAAATTGGAATGAATTGATTTGGGACATGAATTTAGTACATTTTGCTATTGGTGCTTTGATTGATTCAGACAAAGTCACCTTCTCAGGAGTGACAGATTTTAAATATTTTCAGCATTAACTTGAATTACAGTGCAAAAAAAGGCACCCACCATTTGCAAAAATCTAATATATAAATGTTAGTCTGCACTGTAGGCAAATCTAGTTTCAGGTGAAATGGTTGCAAAAAATTGGAAAACAATAACAGTATTTGTGGGTGAGAGGGGACTGGTAGGTAATGGGTGAAACTAGAAGAGGTGAGAGATGATGGGCAGATAAGTGTAGGTTGGGGAAGTACAGGAAGAAGGGGCAGATTTGAAGCAAATGCTAGTGGTGGAAAAGAAAAAGATGGGCAGATGGATCTGGGAGAGGAATAGGATGCGTGGGGTGCCCATGAGAAATTGTCCTTTGCACCAAGTGGCATATTTAGGAACGTAGGCTGCTGTACACAGTGTGGAGATGTTTTTGAGTTTGCAGCCCATGTTTGCTGCAACACAGCAGCAAAGTAGCTAACGTAATGTTATTACAGGTCTAGTGACCAGGGTTCAGTTCCACCGCTCTCTGTGAGGAGCACTTAATATATTGAGAACAATTAATAACATAAAAAGGTGAGCTCCTCACAGAGAGCGTTTTCTCCGTGACTGCTCGGCTGCCTTCCAGTTTCCTCCCATATTCCAGAGAAGTATGGGTTAGTGAGTTAGTAGGTCACATGGGGGGAGCTGGACAGTGCTGTCTCATTGGAATAGAAGGGCTTGACAACAGGAAGAAGACTTATCTGAGTGTTAACATTCCTGCCATTACATCAAATCCTTTGTATGAATTAGACAAATCCGTCACTGCAGCGAAGTGAATGACGCACAGAGCTGGGAGATGCCTAATCCTGTCTCCCACCCAAGATGCTCAAAATTAATCACACATCTTGAGGTGACTGTTCCTGCTGAGAGCTGCTGCTTTAGGAAGTTCCCCTGTAGTAATCACATAGAAAGCGGAGCACTGGCAATATATAGTCTTTAAAATAATGCACGCAGAGAAAATGCTCTCACTTAGCGCCATGCAGGAAACTACGTTTCCTATATGATTGAACTTTGAAAAAGTTAAGAAAACAATTTTGCATAACTGAATTCCACGCTTTACCTTGTTACTGTACTTCTTTTATTGATAAAAACAGAAGAGGTGTACAATTATAAGCACATATTTCAACCCGTGATCAACAAAAAAGTGTTGCTACGGCATCAGATTAGTACTTCAGGATCCCTGCCATATTTTAAAATAATTCACATCAAATGGAATTTGATAAAAATTCCATAAACTTACTGTCCAAGTTACTCAATGTGATGGGATTGAAATTAACACTTATAATCACTGATCTAGCATTTACTGAGTGGGGCTCTCCCCGCCTACATCAGAAGATCACGTTCTCTATTTCCAGGAAGTTACCTGCTTTCAATCATCACCAGTCCACCAGATGCGGCCCCACGTTACTGCTGGACTAATAATAATGACATTATTAGTGACGTAGGCAGACTACACTCCACTACTGTATGCCTTTGGAACATAAAAGCTTGAAAATGAAAGAAACAAAAATTCAAAACATTGAATTTAAACTAGAGTACTTAATACATTGAAAACAATTAATAACAAGGTGAACTACATTTTAAAAATTGTTTCTCTTTCTTTCCCAAAGCCCTGCCATTAGCATTACAAAGGGTCCAGTTTAAGACCGAATATGGGTGATATCATATAAATATAGTTGTGAAGAAAGCACACAGCACCTCTACTTCCTCAGGAGTCTGTGGAGGTTTGGCACGTCATCAAAAACTTTAGCATACTTCTTTAGGTGTGTGGTGGAAAGTCTTGACTGGCTGCAGTACAGCCTGGTATGGGAACACCAATGACGTTGAGTGGAAAATCCTACAATAGGTAGTGGATTCAGCCTAGTACATCTCGGGTAAAACGCTCCCATCCATTGAGCAGATCTACATGAAACTTTGCTGCAGAAAAGCAGCATCTATCATCAAAGATCCTTAACCCCCCCCCCCCCCCCCAAGGCCATGCTCTTTTCTCACTTGCCATCGGGTAGAAGGTACAAGTGTCTCAGGACTCACACCTCCAGGTTCAAGAACAGTTACTACTCCTCAACCATCAGGCCCTTGAACAAAAGGGGATAGCTACACTCATTTAAGGACTCTGATTTATTGTTATTTCATGTTCATTACCTATTTATATCCGTATTTGCACAGTTTGTTTAAAGTTAACAGGTCCTGATGTTTACTGTTACTGTTCTATAGATTGGCTAAATATGCCTACAGAAGGAGAAAATCAGGGTTATATATGGCAACATGCATGTACTCTGATATTAAATTTTACTTTGAACAGCTTGCTGGTGGATCTCAAAGCAAGAAATTCAACTAAGTTATTAATAACACTATTTACATGGAAAATTTTGGTAAACCGTCACCGCAAACAATGAAGAGGCGAGCGAAGGTGAGGCTGCTCTGAGGGTCGAGTGGGAGACCCAGCCAGGACAAGGTTGAGGTATGTTCCAGGAGAAAGTAGAGTCAGAGTTGGAGCGAGTGGAGTGGACAAGAGCTGAAGCAGAGGTGTTCTGGAGCCCATCCACCTAAATCGGGAGTGAGGTTTGATTCATCTAAATGCAACTTAGATTCATCCAACTTGGAAAGGCCGAGCATGGTCCAGAAGCAGCCCAGGGCGTGTCGATGCACTGGGGCTGTGGCCCAGGCCTGATGCTCAGACAATATAAACACTGGGCCAGGTGGACTGAAAAGGCATGGTGTGGAGACCAGAGGAGAGGATCGAGCCGGTTCTACTGCATGATATTTTATTCAACTCCCCTTAACGCTGAGGCTGTATTGTCCCCGGCTGCTGTGAGCTTTGCAGTGCATTGCCTCCTGCGGTGGACTGAGACTGGGGCAATGAGCCCACTCCAGCTGCTCCTGGCTCCAGGCTTATGGACTCAATTTTGTTCTGAATGCTAACGCTTGCTTTACTGTTTGCACCATTTGATATGGCTTGTTTTTATTTCTCTCTGCACAATGGGTGGGGTTCTTTCACGGTTTCTTCTTCTGTGGCTGCCTGTTAAGCAGAGGAATCTCAAGGTTTTATAATTCACATATACTTTAATAATAAAATGTGCTTTGAAACTTTGTTGTGAAGGAACCTTGCACTAACCTGGTGCAAGGTAACCTGAGGGCTGGTTGTCCAGTGTAGGTGCAGTGGAGTATGAGTCAGTCTCATGGGGAATCCAATGAGGAAATCACATGTGCAACTTGTGCGGGAAATTCCAGACTTCCCATTGTAAGAATGTAGTTGTACCTACACTCCCACTAAGAAACCACAAGTTGTATCTGGGTCAATATGGACTGTACAAAAATAGGCTTTATTGAATTGAATGAGCATTTAAAATGTTTCATAAACCAGTGGAAGCTACTGTGCTCCTATAGCATAATATACATTGTGAACTAGAGGAAGTATGGTGCAAGAAAGTTGACTGAATTTAAAACCTCACTGTAAATGTTAAAATTGGGTACATAGTACAACATTTGGATGTTGGCTTTAACGCATTAGAAGATAAATAAAGAAATGTGGTAACACTTCAGAAGTTTTTTTTAAAATTGGAATTATGTGTTTTGTTGATTAAAGGATTATATTTTAGTCATTTCGTCACAGGAAACAAACTTTCATTACAAACTTTTGAGTCATCCTGTGACCAAGGATGCTTTCCGTCAACCACTGTTTCCCAACACAATTGTTCATTAACTGTTGCCTTTACTTGGTGAACCATAGGCTTCATTTTGCAAGACAGAGATTGAGTATGGGGTGCTCTTGCAGTCATGGTCATCGGTGTTGTGGGTTGAGAGGGATGCCTCACAGGGCCAGTGGGTATTAAACACTCTTCAACAGCTCCCAGCTCTCCATGGAAGCAAAAATGCTGACTGCCTCTTAGTAGTACACAATCAGGGATTCTCCAGGCAGCCGCTCCTCAACACTACACTACACTACCTTCCTCAGTTATTTCAGATGATGTTCGAAAGAGCTCCATTTATTGCTCATCACTAATTCCACTGTGAAAGGTGATAGTGCGCCACATTCTTGAACTGCTGCAATCTTTTGGGTGAAAATGCTCTCACTTACTCTTGAGCTGAAGATTCCTGATATTAGGACCATTGATGATAAAGTAACAGACATAAAGATCTGGCGGTAACATCAAAATAGTGACTGTTCATCTTCCCTCTTGCTGTGGAAGGAGCCGTATTCGTCTTTCCCTTGTTAGTGAGAGAGAGAACCTGAGGGAGTTCATAATTTTGGAAGAACAGCTAGTTTTTGATGTACTATAGACCAAGGTCTCTCTGTGGGGACTTTGCTGTTGCTTTCATAATGGGTGGTACTCTATGCTAGAATAAGTGGTGGGGGGGAGGGTTGCTGCTGCTTGTGCGTGGGATGGGGTAGGGGGCTTTGGGGTTCTTGCGTTTTATTTTTCTGTTATTCATTCTTCAGTATCTGTTCTTCTGTTTCGAGGATGTCAGCGGAGAGTAAGAACTTCAGGTTGTATATTGTAAACAGTCTCTGATATTAAATGGAACCATTGAATAATTGAAATTGGCAGGTCAGGTATATGACTTGGAAGGTACCACATAGGCAGTGGTACTCTTTGCAATGAGAAAGGTTGCTCATTTCAGAGGTGCAGTTGGATTAGTGCAGGCGAGTAACTGCAATGCATTTTGTAGATAATGTACAGCATAGCTAGTGTGTACCAGCAGTGGAACGAATACAAGTTTTGTTTCATGGATGGGATAATGATTAAGCAGACTGCATTATCATCCAAGAGGATCACAACTTTGTCATGGTTTGGAGGCTTGTGTGCCTCAATGACCTGGAGTGCTATGCTGGCTGGAGTCAGGTCTTTATGCCTTGGCTCTTAGTAGTGCCATCCTTGCCAAACAGGTCAAAGGGTAGAGGTCAGACAAAGAGTTGTCCACCAGTCCTCCAGGTTCAGGAGTTTAGCTCAGGGTTAATGACTCTGACTGATTTTTTTAAAAACTGTTACGGAAACAGCAATGAAGAATCCCTCTACATCCAAGTACAGCAGTATTCCAGGATCTCCACCTGGCCCTTGCATGGCTGATAGTGAAACCCGAGAGAAGACTCCTAGCACGATGAAGGCAGCCCTGAACACCACCAGAGATGGAGGACCTTCATTGCTGCCTAAACGCCAGCAGCAAAATGGAAAATAGCTAAGTAATTAAGACTACATTACCCTAAGCAGTGTCTCCTGCTTTGTGTGTGTTGAAGCTGAACTCATTGAAGGAACCACGGAGTATTTCATTCTGAGTTCAGATAGGGTGGAAAGGCTTTGACATGCCAGAAGACGCTTCGCTTCTTGCAGGATACCCAGCCTCTGAACTGCTCTTATAACATGATTTATGTGGCTGGATCAACCAAGATTTGTTCATCCCCCAGCACGTTTGAGGAGCAAGTGTTACTTGCCACCTATCACCCCATGTCTGAATACCATTTATATCTTGGTGCATGTAAGACTGAGCTGCTACTTTTGCTAAAGAATTGCAAATGGAGTTGAACATTGTGAATCAACAATAAACATTTCCACTTCCATAGAACATAGAAATCCACAGCACATTACAGGCCCTTCGGCCCACAATATTGTGCCGACCATGTAACCTACTATAGAAACTGCCTACAATTTCCCTACCGCAGTTGAACAAGTATCCGTATTTACTCACTGAACTTTGGATCTTATTATTATTAAAATATTTTAGCTAAAACCACTGAAAACTGGAAAAGGTACCATTTTGATTTGGCCATTTGATGAAGACAGTGATACCCTGAGTCTGAGATGATCAAAAACTGATAGCCTCAACTATCTTCTCTTGTGTGTGGTATAACTCCAGCCACTGGAGTGTTTTGCTCTTGATGCCCTTTGATTTCAGTTTTATCTTGCTCCTCAGTTCCACATTAACCTCACGTCTGGAATTCAGCCCTTTTACCCAGGTTTTGGCTAAACCCAAAATGGGCATTGGTGAGTAGGTTATTGGCAGGCAAGTGTCATTTGATAGCACCATCAATGAAAGGCTCTCTCAAATTTCTGTTGGTTGAGAACAGGCAGTCTACTCACACAAGATTTGTCACCATTATGTAAACGTAACAAATCTGAGCAACTTTCCACATAGCCAGGTGGTCACTAGTGTTATAATTGTGTTGGAATAGTTACGGTCACAGATAGCAATTCATCAGTACTACAGCTGGTCCCAAAGCCTTTGTGGTATCCAATGTTCTGAGCTATGGTGAATCAAGTTGGCTGGGCAGGATTCTATATCATTAGAGTTCTGAATGACAATGGTTGTGAATGCACTCACAGGTTGCTGCCTGCTCTCAATGAAGATGACAACCTCTTTGACCCAGGTCCTCTTGTTAACTATTCAATTGTCCACCACCATTCCTTCATAGATAGAAAAATCTGCAGAACTTTATCTAGTTGTTTTGAGTTAGCTTTGCTCTCTCTCTCTTTCTGTTGGTGTGCGCTTTTGCTCTTGAGCACCCATATAGCTCTGAGCTGCTGTTCCTCTCGTGATGTCAGTTTTGTTTTCGATAACTTTGTTGCTGATCCCTTGTTCTCCAGATTGAACTGGAAACAGCCCCCAGGATTATTGCTACTGCTAAAATTAGCCCGGATCATGAGATTACAAATTACATTGTTCATTTCTGCTTCTGTTATCCTGTGTTTCACAGATATCCAGCCCGTGCTGATGAATCAGTTCTGAATCGAGCATGATTTATGATTTAGCATTATTGTCATGCTGCGGGGACCATGGTACAGTCTCTCAAGACAATATCATTGAGTACAGATGGATGTCAATGATGGTGCTATGAAGCCTCTCTCGGTGTTGGACCTCCACCTACAGTGATTTCTTTGTCTTGCTTCTTGTTTCAGTGCTTCTCCTAGAGTTGTTCAACCTGTGTGTTTCCCCATATTGAACAATGGGGGGAAACCCAGCTGAGAGAAGGTAGTAGATGGTGATCAGTCAAAGTTTATTTTCACCCGAATTGTGACATGAAATTTCCTGGGAACAGGAATCAATGATGATAGTCCCAGGGCTACTCCCTCCTGCCTGTAAACCTGCTCGCTCCCTTTGTTGGCACTACCGGGGGTGAGGGGAGGCCTAGCTGGCAACTGTGAGGGAAGAATCACCTCAGTCACTGATGCAGTCTTCCAGAGTGAGCCCACAGAAAGCATCAGGTCTGGGTGGCCTCATTGTCAGTACTTTTAGATCTTGTCTCTGCTTCAATTTGTGGTTTCTACCTGCTTTAAGACTACCATCAGATCTGTAGCAAAGAGAAACGAAGCACCATGCTTTAAGAGCTACCACCCAGTGACTCTGACATCTACCATCATGAAATACTTTGAGAGGGTGATCATGGTATGCATCAACTCCAATCTTCTAGACAACCTCAGCTTACTGCCATTCACCTACCACCTAAACAGGTGTATGGCAGACCCAGTATCAAGGCCCTACACTCATACCTAGAATATCTGAAAAATAAAGACACCTATAATAGATTACTATTTATTGACCACTGCTCTGCCTTCATTACTATAACTCTAGGCAAATTCATCACAAAACCCCAGATCCCAAGTCAACACCTCCCTCTGCAACCGGGTGCTTGACCTCCTAACCAACAGACTTCAATCAGTAAGGACAGGCAGCCACACCTTCTCCACGATTATTCTAAATACTGGAGCTCCACAACATTGCATCCTAAGGCCCGGACTCTATCCTCTGTACACTCATGACTGTGTGGCCAGATTCTGCTCCAACTTCATCTAGAAGTTTCTAGATGATACCACCATAGTGGGCTGTATCTCAATTAACAATGAGTCAGAGTACAGGAAGGAGATGGAGAAGTTAGAAACATGGTGTTGTGACAACAACCTTTCTCTCACTGTCAGCAAAATTGGTCATTGACTTCAGGAAAAGGGCAGTGCACATGCCTCTGTCTACAACAAGCGTTGGGTTCCTAGGAGCAAACCTCGCAATAGCCTGCCCTGGTCCAACCACTTAGATGCCATGTCAGAAAAGCTCACTAATACCTCTACTTGCTCAGAAAGCTCAAGAACTTTGTCATATTCCTGCAAACCCTTACCATCAATGCACCATAGAAAACATCCAAGCTGGATGCTTAACAACTTGGTACGCAACTGCTCTGCATGTGAACACAAGAAACTGCAGAGCTGAGTGTAAGGCTCAGTACACCAGAACAATGAGCCTCCTCTCCAAGGACTCTGTCTATTCTTTTCACTGCCTCAGTAAAGCAGCAATACAACCAAATCTGCTACCCACCCCAACTCCCCTCTTCCACTGGGAACAAACAGAAGCTTGAAAGAAAACACCAGTCTCAAAAGCAGCGTTTTACCCCATGGTTACAATGGCTCTCTAATACGATAAAATGGATTCTTGACCTCACAATCTACCTTGTTATGATCTTGCACCTTATCGTCTACCTACACTGCACTTTCTCTGTATTCTGCATTCTATTGCTGGTTTACTTGGTTCTGGCTCAATGCACTGTGTAATGATTTGATCTGTATGAACCGAATGCATGGTAAGCTTTTCTCATCTGACAATAATAAACCAATTGCAATTCTGGTGCATTCTCTATATGTAAACGTAATTCTGCGACTATGAAAATATAAAGTTGTTTCCTGACTAATCTGTGTTAAAGCATCCCCAATTTAGACATCAGTCCCCAAGCTGCCCAAGAGGAAGACTTTCCAAAAATGACCCTCTATCATGTATGGTGGTTGATGCAGGACAGATGGAAATAAGGGATATCTTTTTATCATATCAATAGAGAATATGCCGGTAATCTTTTGTGTAGTATAATTCTTGTGTAACAAGGAATTGAACCTAAAAGGCAATAGGTTGTGATTCACTTAGTCCATATTTAAAAATTGTTCTGCATTTCTAGATGTGTGACCCATAAAGAAATGGTGGCTCCTAGATAAATGTGGTAGCATCAAGTGGAGAATCTAGGTCTCACTGAAGAAAACCTTCAAAAGAGGAATTTTGAGAGCACAAAGCTTATATGTGTCTGTGATGCACCATCAATAACTCACACTGAGACGTAAGGCGAGATATCGGCTTTTATTGACTGGAAGAAGGAACCAGGAGTGAGTGTCTATCATACAATGTCCTGGAGACTGAGGCCGAGCGTCAGGCCTCAGATCGCCTTTATACAGAGGCCTGTGGGAGGAGCCACAGGAGCAGTCAGCAGGGGGCGTGTCCCGACAGGCACATAGTTCACCACAGTCTGTCAGAATGAAAGGCAAAGATAACAAGCATAGGGAACCTTGGGTTTCAAGAGATATTGAAGCCCTGGCTAAGATAAGGTAGGAACAAATGAGGTGCCTATGGAGGCATGAGGCTGCCCTAGCAGATAAGGTGAAGGAGAATCCTAAGGGATTCTACATGTATGTTAAGAGCTGAAGGATTGTAAGGGACAAAATTGGTCCTCTGAAAGATCAGAATAGTAATCCATGAGTGGAGTCAAAAGGGACAGGGAGATCTTAAGTGATTTTTTTGCATCTGTATCTACTCAGAGACAGGCACAGAGTCTATAAAAGTGAGGCGAAGTGGCATCAAATTATTGGACCCTATTCAGATTACAGAGGGGGTGGTGTTTGGCGTCGAGGCAAATCAGGGTGGATAAATCCCCAGGGCCTGACAAGGTGTTCCCTCAGACCCTGAGGAAGGCAAATGCAGAAATTGCTGGGGCTCTAGCAGAAATATTTAACTCATCCTTAACACAGGAAAGGTAGCAGAGCAGTAGAAAACAGCCAGTGTTGTTAACAAAGGCTCTAAATTTAAACCAGGAAATTACAGACCGATGAGTTTGACATTAGTAGTGGGAAAATGAATGAAGGCTATTCTAAGGGACCGGTTATATAAATATTTGGATAGACAGGGCCTGATTAAGGATACTCAGCATGACCTTGCATGTGGTGGACATGTCTAACCAAATATAGAATTTTTTGAGTAAGTTACCAGGAAAGTAGATGAAGGCAAGGCAGTGGATGTTGTCTAAGACCATGAGATATAGGAGCAGAGTTCAGCCATGTTGCCCATCAAGTCTGTTCCACCATTTCACCATTGACTGACCCATTTTTCCTCTCAGCTCTAATCTCCTGCCTCCCCCCCCCCATATCCCTTCATGCCATGACCAATCAAGAATCTATCAACCTCTTCTTTAAATATACATAGAGACTTGGCCTCCATAGCTGCCTGTGGCAACAAATACCACAAATTCACTACTTTCTGGCTAAAAAAAATCCCTTCTCATTTCTGTTCTCTATCTTGAGGTTGTGTCCTCAGGTCTTAGACTCTCCCACCATAGGAAACATACACTCTATCAAGGCCTTCCACCATTCAATAGGTTTCAATGAGGCCAGTGAATATAGGTTTACATGGACTTTAGCAAGGCATTTGACAAGGTCCCACATGGGAAGATGTTGAGTAAGGTTCAGTCGCTTGGCATTCAAGATGAGGTAGCAAATTGGATTAGACATTGGCTTTATGGGAGAAGCCAGAGAGTAGTAGATGGTTGCCTCTCTGACTGGAGTCCTGTGACTAGTGAAGTTCTGCAGTGATCAGTGCTGAGTCAGTTGTTGTTTGTCATCTATATTAACGATCTGGATGAAAAAGTGGTTAACTGGATCAGCAAATTTGTGGATGACTCCAAAATTCAGGGTATAGTATTCAGCGAGAAAGGCTATCATGGCTTGCAGAGGGATCTGGATCAGCAGGAAAAGTGGGCTGAAAAATGGCAGATGGAATCTAACGCAGACAATATAGCAAGGTGTTACCCATTGGTTGGACCAACCAGGGTTTTCTTACACAGTGAACAGTAAGGCACTGAGGAGTGTGGTAGAATAAAGGGATATGGGAATACAGGTCCAGAATTCATTGAAAGGTGTATCACAGGTAGATAAGTTCATAAAGAAACTTTTGGCACATTGGCCTTCATAAAGCAAAATATTGAGTATGGGAGATACGTTGATATGCTGAAATTGTATAAGACGTTGGTGAGACCTAATTTGGAGAGTTATGTGCAGTTTTGGTCACCTACCTAGAGGAAAGATAAGGTTGAAAGAGTACAGAGAAAATTTACAAATTCTACTGTTAAAATGAATCCAAACTCACGTTAAAGGAACAACACCTTATATACCGGCTGGGTAGCCTCCAACCTGATGGCATGAACATTGACTTCTCTAACTTCCATTAATGCCCCTCCTCCCCTTCTTACCCCATCCCTGACATATTTAGTTGTTTGCCTGTTCTCCATCTCCCTCTGGTGCTCCCCCCTCCCCCTTTCTTTCTCCTGAGGTCTCCCGTCCCATGATCCTTTCCATTCTCCAGCTCTGTATCACTTTCGTCAATCACCTTTCCAGCTCTTAGCTTCATTCCACCCCCTCCGGTCTTCTCCTATCATTTCGCATTTCCCCCTCCCCCCACTACTTTCAAATCTCTTACTATCTTTCCTTTCAGTTAGTCCTGACGAAGGGTCTCAGCCCAAAACGTCAACAGTGCTTCTCCCTATAGATGCTGCTGTGTTCCACCAGCATTTTGTGTGCGTTGTTTGGATTTGAGCATCTGCAGATTTCCTCGTGTTTGAAATTTACAAGGATATTGCCAGTTTGGAGGCCCTGAGTTGTAAGGAAAGTTTGAATTGGTTAGGACTTTATTCCTTAGAATTCAGAAGTTTGACAGATTTGATAGAAGTATTCAAAATTATGAGGGGTATAGATAGGGCAAATGCAAGCAGGCTTTTCCACTGAGGTTGCGTGGGACTAAAGGTGAAAGATGAAAAGTTCAAGGGGAACATGAAGGGAATGTTCTTCACTCAGAGGTTTGAGGGAGCGTAGAAACAAGCTGCCAGTGGTACACTCAAGCTCTACTTCAACATTTAAGTGAAGTTTGGTTAGGTACATGGATGGTAGGGTATAGTAGGCCATGATCCTGCAGGTTGATGGGAGTAGGCAGTTAAAATGGGTTTGGCATGGAATGGATGGGCCAAAGGGCCTGTTGCCAGACTGTACTTTACTAAGTCTCTAAAGTTCTTAACTAGAGAGCCAAGGCTCATATTTTCTACAAGTTATAGTAGTCACAGCCAACGTTCAGAAAGTTTTGCACACTATAAATGAAAATTCATTTTTGAACAATTATAATTTCATTATAAAGTTAATATATTCTGAATAGTTTTCTAGGATTGCTTAAGTTAAGCTTGAATATAAGATTGTACTTTGCTGATGTTGGTCTCCCCACTGAAATCATACAATGGTATAATTACAGAAGGAAGAAACTGAAATAACTGAGGCTCTGCAGATTTTAAAATAGATGAAGTCATTCTAGCTTGAGTTAGTGACATGGATTAGAAGGAAGTAGGAGCAAGGAAACCACAGACTTCCTGGAGGTGGAGTGTTGTAAGTGCATAATGATTTCCTGTTACAAATAGATTAAAACCCCAGCATTGAACTCTCAGCAGCAGTTGACTTGATGCAAGCACCATCAGCCATGGCTAACCTCAACGTGACAATTCGGAGCTCAGGCATCGACCTTCCAGGGCATCTGCACACACCGAAGTCTTTGCAATACGCTCAGGAGTTCCAGTTTCAGGACACTGACACAGTGATCATTACGTACCCCAAATCAGGTAAGAGTATATAAGGCACCTCTTATAATTGTCATTTATTATTCCTGTTGAAGTACTTACATCTCTGGCATTATTAATTGCGTGGGTAAAATATGTGATATGTTTATGAGACTAAGATAATCTTGGATATTGTCAGGTATGTTATTTAGGTCAGTGTTTCACCAGAACATTTTTGTACTTCCACTTCCAATTATGTATTTTGTGTGTGTGCGTGTGCGCGTGTATATACATACTCGTCGCTTGTTTGTGTGTACAAGTACTAGTCATGTGTGTGGATACATGGATATGTGCTTGTGTCTGTGTTCAGCTCTCATTCCACATGCCACTCCTAACCCTCCCATGAATTTCAGTCCAGTCACCACTCATACCGAAGTATAATTCTGTTTACAGCAAACAAGCTGATTGTAACCTAATAGAGCTAGTGAGGAGTGCCTTTGGATGCATTTTTTATCTGAGCAGAATAGAACAAATTACGTATTGGCACAGATACATTGTAATTTAATCTGGTTGAAAGTCATGGAATAATTTCTAGGTCATTATTTACCACAGTCACTACCTGAAACAATGAGGGAGTAGTTCTCATTAGAAAATGGTTTAAGTAGAGTCCAATAAGCTATAAAATACCTAATTGATAGAAGTGATGACATTCACTTATGCTCAACTTTATTGGAACACAAAATGCAGGGGCTGCATTTTGCAAAATAGGGAAGTTCAAGGTTATTGTCATAGGCATTTATAAACAGGATATAAATGCCATGAAAGTTAGCTTCTTATAGGAGGTGTAGTGTACATTACAAAAATTAAGGTTAACAGGCAAGCAGGGACAGAAGTATCTGCAGACACTTCCTAGTTTAGAGATTACCTGCCCAATTGCAAGGAGAAAAGCAAGATAGGCAATTATCCGAAAGTAAATCATGTTTCTGCTGGAAGGAGCTTTTGACGCCCCGGACAGAGGGCAGGGAGCAGGGAGCAGTTAAAAAGGACCAGTAGTGAATTGCCTGCCTCTTCCTGGGAAGATGTTTATGGGAAAGGAAGATGCTTTTGACAAAGAAATAAACTGGAGTGGAACGAGAGAGTTCTTCCTTAGGGATAAGGAGGGGAAGATGTTGCTGGCCCTTATATGACTGAATACATCAAATGCAAACATTGCACTGTCTTAGTGCTTTGTTTGCTCTCTGAGATTTCAAACTGCTAAATAACAACAATGGGCGATACAACCGGAATGTTAAGTTTAATTACAAATGGGAATTAAGCTGGAATCATCACCTTTTCCAATGGTAACTCTTCATAGCACTTTGGCAATGGATTTGCTTTGCAGCCATGTACATCAGATGGGACAGTAGCCTCCACCATTGCAATACCACACTAACTCATCCAAATTATCCTTCTGAAGGTACCACATGGATGCAAGAGATCCTCACACTTATTTACAGCGATGGGGACATAACGCCTGCGAAGACTATCCCAAACTGGCTTCGGACTCCGTGGATTGAACAATACTACTGTGAGAATGTCCTCATGAACAAATCGGACCATCGAATTCTCACCACTCACCTTCCCTATCACTTCCTCGCCAAGTCTCTCAAACAGTCCAATGCAAAGGTAAGCAAGCTCACAGTTTCAAGCATGGTAACACATAGGCACAAGATCCAGCAGATGATGACCTCTGGAGCAAAAAGCAAACTGCTGGAGGGACCTGACAGGTTAAGCAACATCCGTGGATGTAAAGGGAGAGTCTACATTTTGGGTTAAGGCCCTGCAACAGGACTAAGAATGGGAGATGGCTGGTATGAAGAGATAGTGGGGTGGGTAGTAGGTGGAATCAGGTAAGGAATGGGCTGATCTGCAAACAGAGCCAGTGCAGTGGAGGTGGGGTAGGTGGGGAACATATGATACAAAAGCAAGGGTCTGGAATCTGCTCAGTAAGACAAGCAATAAGTGGAACCAGATAAAGAATAAGGGAGGGGCAGCAGGAACCAGCAGAGGAAATAAACAGGGAAAATCAGTAAACATCACATCACATTCCGCCCACCATCTCTCTGCCCTATGAAACCCTTTTTGCCAAATGAAGGAAAGTGTTATGAGGCTGTATTCAGTTGAACTAACTTTGCTGAAAAATAATGTTTTGCAAGTAAACTGGTGACTAGATTTGAGAATTCATTTTTCCAAGGCACATCATCTTGCCTCACCATCATTTCAATAGATTTAATGCAGAAATGGTGCAGGCAGCACTTTCTCCAAACTTAAGGGGTAGCCATGGGCACACGCATGGGCCCGAGCAATGCCTGCAAGTTCATTAGCTACGTAGAACAGTCCAGGTTCCAAGGCTTTCCTAGTAATGCTCCCAACTCTTCCTGCGCTACACTGATGACTGCATTGGTGCTGCTTCATGCACCCATGCTGAGCCTCCAACTTCTGCCCTGCTCTTAAATTCACTTGGTCCATTCCTGGCACCTCTTTCCCCTTTCTCAGTCTCTGTCTCAATCTCTGGTGACAAACTGGCTACTAACATCTTTTAGAAACCTACTGATTCCCACAGCTATCTTGACTACATTTCTTCCCAACCTGCCTCCTATAAAAATGGCATTCATTCTTCTCCGTTCCTTCATCTCCGCGACATCTGTTTTCAGGACAAAGCAGAGAGCTTCCCTTCCTCCCATTGTCCACTCTCCTCTCTTATCAAATTCTTTTTGCCCCAGACCTTTACCATTTCCATCCCTGTGGCTTCGCCTATCACCTTCTAGCTGATCCTCCTTCCCCTCCCCCTTCCTGTTTATTCTGGTATCTTCCTCCTTCCTTTCCAGTTCTAAACAAGCATTGGTTTTAATAGAAAATGCTTCCTAGAGTAACTGACATAGGGGCAAGACCAGGCTTTAAACATCGCCTGATTTACAGAGCTGTCCAACTTCCAGTTAAGTTTTATTTAACAGAGTTATTCTTGTGGCTACAAAGTGGACTACACATTCCAATGGTAATCTTCAACTTCTGGCATCTTTCAGCCAAGAATTAAATAAAATAAGCAAAATGTGATTTTATAGACAAAATTTGAATATTGGATTAGCACTGGGTGTTTAACCTACAGAACTCAGTCCAAAAACATGGAAACATTATTGGAAATTTGTATTAGCTGATAAGGACCCATTGGACTGAATGATATTTCCTGTACCACAAATTTCTATGCCACTATAATCATAATACAGGATAGAAATGTTAGCATTTCTTCAGTTTTGATACTCAGCTTCAGTGTCACCCACACCCAGGTATACATAACATATCTTTACTTTTCCAACATCACAAGTACAATTCTTCCTAGACCAATTGTATTTTTCCTAATTTTTATAACTACCTCCAAAGTAACTTAATACAAGTTTATCTGTGAACTATTTGCCACTGTGGACAAAGTGGAAACTAATAAACAAAGGTCGTTAGGTTGTATTTCTTTGGGGCTAATAAGAGATCAGTCCTTATAGATGTCTTTTAATTCTCTTCTACAGTATGTATAAAGTAGTAGGGGTCATTTACCCTAACTATCCTTTGTCAACATCTTTGTCCAATATGTCAAAATAATTCTTGCTTGCTGAACACTTTGCCCCATTTCTGCAGGTGATTTATGTTGCAAGAAATCCAAAGGACATAGTTGTTTCTTATTATTATTTCCACAAAATTGCAAACTTTCTACCCGAGCCTGGGACTTTCGGGGAATTTCTGGAAAAATTTTTAATCGGAGAAGGTATGTATTTTTACCCTATTTGTTTGCAAACGATCAGAAATATTTGGGGATTTCAAAAATAGACATTTCAACCTTTTAATGAGAATTGTGTTTTAAGAAAACAATCCCAACCACAGTACATGTCAAGTCTTACCCAATAATGATGATTTGTACATTTTCCGGCTGTCTGTGGAAATGGTATTTCACGTTAATAATTTTGCAGGATTTGAAATTTGAATAATCAAAAAGCATTTGGATTAGATTTTTTGTGTACAAAGTCTAATGAAGTTGTCGTTTTATATTAACATTTCATGTATTGCATAGCAAATATATATATATATATACACACACACACACACACAAGTTGGGAAGTACTGAACGTTGTAAGCTCACTTGTACTAAAACATTCAAGTTTAGTACAGAGCAGAACTGTCACTATGCAGAACTGCAATGCTGTATTGGCAGTGCTATTTATAAAGGGAAATGGATATTCATGTCATCAGGTTGGGGGCTCTTAGACAGAATATGAAGTGTTGTTCCTCCGCCCTGAGAGTGACCTCATTGTGGCAGGAAAGGATGTCACAGACCAACATGCTGGAATGGCAGTGGGGATTGGAATTAAAATGTTGGCTACTGGCAATCCTGCTTTTTTGCGGATGGAGTCAAGATCCTTGACAAAGCAGACTCTCAGTCTACGTCAGGTATACACCAGTGTAGAGGAGGCCACAGTCGATGATACCAACAGCTCTGCAGGTGAAGCATTGCCTCACCTGGAAGGGCTGTTGGGACCCCGAAAGGAGTCGAGGGACCAGGAGAATGGGCAGGTGTAGCACTTCTGCCACTAGCAGGGATATGTGCAAGGAGATTAGTGGTGAGGGATGAATGAAGAAGGTAATCAGAGGGAACAAAACCTGCTGGAAGTGGAGAGTGGCAGAAGGTAAAAATGCGTTTGGTGGTAAGGTCCTGTCGAAGATGGCAGAAGCTGCAGAGAATGATGTGTTGGATATGGAGGTTCATGGGGAGATAGGTAAGGAAACAGGAACTCAATCCCTGATAAAGTGGCAAGGTAATGGATGCCTGGGAAATGGGGGAGATGCAGGAGGCGGTAACATCAATCGTAGAAGTAGGAATCTCCATTCTTTGAAAGAAGAGGACATTTCTGATGAAGTGCTTATCTAATACTTTAGCCATCTGTTTCACTTCAACTTTAAAAAAAATCAAACTTGCTTGGGGGATATTAATTTGCAAAATAGGCCACAATGTTAATTATTTAAAGTTACATAAGAACTGTTGGGTTCAGAAATTTATGAGTTTCTGAGGTTAAAAATATATGCAAGTTACTTCTCAATTTCTTTTAGGACACCACAGGATATTGTATATTTACTACATTATAAAATGAGACATGTATTGCCACAAAATTGGGATATGAGTTTCAATATTCTTTAGCATTTTTAAAAAAAGAATCACTTAATATTGGTTGGTAAAGTTTTTGCAGAGCAAACACTCTGCAACTTCAAAGAAGTTTAATTGTATTTCATTTTCTAACTAATTTCCCTGCTCTCGTCAGAGTTTACCTATGCTTTGCAACAAGTATAAAACCAAAGGAAACAAAAACACAACTTGCTATAATGTGGATCTATCTATATTTTTAAAATAATGTGTTTTCAGATTACTTAATATTTTGGTAATAAAATAAAGTACTTTGGGAACAATACTATGGTGGGAATTTAAAGCAGATTTCAATGATACTTTGGCTGTCAATTAATCAAAATAAGAATAAGAATTTGCTTTTAATGCTTCAAGGAGATTCAAGATGTTTTAAAAATTTATTGATCCACTATTTCAGTGAATTATGGATCATGGTTTGAACATATCAAAGAATGGCATAGTCACAGGGATGAATTCAACTTCTTATTTATCACCTATGAGGAGCTCAAAAAGGTAGTGATTACCCATTATATTTGGCTTTTATTTTGAAATGTGAAAAATGTGACCAATTTAAAGATTTGCAGTATTTGAATAAATGGTTTCCGACCTCTGAAACTGAAGTACTTAACTTGAGCATTGAAATTCATATGTTAATTTTTTTTTAACCGAATTGTTCTCAATTGTCCGACAGCTATTTTCCATAATGTTGCTCTCTTTGACTGGAAGTTCCGCTGTAGTCATTTATGCAGGGAAGTGCAATAAACTTGCAAACATCTCATCTGCAGTAGTAATACAGTTACGGAAATGAATATAGTTCTGCATTCCTCTAGCAATTGCTTACCAACATCAACACACAAACAACATTGTAGGTCCTGGGACTCAGCAGCCAAGAGGTTGGAGGATGGAGCACAAGTTGCAGTGTGGGCTTAGAGGTAGAAGCCAGTAACTTATTAGTTGGCAGTTTCTTAATTTGGGGCTACGTGGAGTGTCTTAAGGTAAGTATTCCTGTGTTAATATTCAGTTCAGGCTCCCAAACAAACCCTCTCATTCCCACCCAAAGACACAGGAGAGGCTTGGACATGAATAACACCACGTTAAGTGTCCCTGACACAAACTGGAAAGTTTGTGCTCAGACGCAATTACAGAATGACAAGAAATTACCAAGAAATAATCACTATTATATTTAATTCTAGAAAAAGGTAACACTTTTTAATTGTGTTTGACCAAGGAAAAAGTTAGGCAAAAGAATTTATACAGATTTCAGTCTGAAACAAAATAATCTTGAAATGTTACATTACATATCTCTGGAACATAACCCAAACATTTGAGCAAAGTTGGTTAAGGTTTAGAGCAGTGCACAAAAGTAAATGTGAAATCATTTTTTTTTTAAACTGTTACAAAACATTTGAATTTTTCTTTCATCTATTACTTCTTACAGGATCTGAGAAAATCTGTCATAAAACTGTGCAACTTTTTGGAGCATCCTCTTTTACCCAATGCAGTAGATGCAATTGCACGGCACTGCACTTTCGAAAACATGAAAGACAACAAAATGATCAACTACACACTTATTCCCATAGAAATATTAAACCACGAAAAAGGAAAATTCATGAGGAAAGGTTGGTGAAATTACCAGAACACAGAATCCAAAAAACTCTCAGTCCTTTTGTTCTCATAATGATTGATTTCCTCTCTTGTTTCATTTAGGGATAGTTGGAGACTGGAAGGAGCATTTCACACATGAACAGAAACAAGCTTTTGAGAAAATATTTCAGAAGGAAATGAGCAATTCCAACATTATGTTCAACTATCCTTTATAGCTCTTGCCTTTGAAAACCAAGTCAATATGTTTGGGAGTAGTCTACCTCGTCTCTTATGCCTACGCCACTATTCAATATAACATGGCTGATCCACCCAGTGCCAAAATCTGCATTCGATCCTAAGGTTGTACGGCATGAGGAGTTTACACGCTCTTCCTACGACCATGGGGGTCTTCTCTAGGAGCTTCAGTTTGCTGCAAATCCCGGAAGGAGAGGGGGTAGGTTAACTAGTCACTGTAAACATCCCTTACTATATCAGTGGGTGGTAGAATCAGTGGAGTTTATGGGAATGTGGAGAGAGACGTAGGAACAGAATTAGGCCACTCTGCCTATCGAGTTTGCTCTGCTATTCCATTATGACTGATTTATTGTCCTTCTCAACCCCATAATCCTGCCTTCACCCCGTAACCTTTGATGCCCTGTCTAATCAAGACCAAATCAACCTCTGCTTCAAATATACTCAATGACTTGGCCTCCACAGCCATTCATGGCAAAGAATTCCAAAGATTCACCACCCACTGGCTAAAGAAATACTTTCTTATCTGTGTTCTAATTGGATGTCCCTCTATTCGGAAGCTGTGCCTTCTGGTCCAAGACTCACCCACTATAGAAAACATCCTCTCCACACTCGCACTGTCTAGGCTTTTTGATATTCGATAGGTTTCAATGAGATCACCCCTCATTCTTTTAAACTCCAGCAAATAAATGCCCAAATCCATCAAACACTCCTCATACATTAACAGAGTACAAGCTAATGTTCAATTCTATTAATCACCAATTAAAGCGCTGAGAAAGATTGAAACAGCGAGCCGAATGAGCAAGGGTTCAGTACCAACGGCCTGCCTTTTGATCACTGATGGGATCTCTCTGCTTCCCAAGGAGAAGCCTGCATGGCAGCTCGTTGTGGACCCGGGGGGGGGGGGGGGGGGGTGATAGGCCTCTGTAGTCTTGGTCTACCACCCTTCCAATAATGTCGGAGGATGTTACAGGGGTTCTGTGTTAATGAATTGGACTATTGTGTTTATGGCCTGTAGATAGACTTTTACATTCTTATGGTTTTTATATTATGTTTTTGCCCATTCTTTCTCATTGTTTTTTGTGTGTGGGGGGGGGGGTTCAGAGATTGATGTATTGTTGCATTTTGTTAGTTTTTGTTGTGGGAGGGGATGGGGTGGTTTAATGATTGTGTTGCCATTTGTTTTTGTGTGTGGGGTGGTTGGTGTTGATGTTTCTCTTTGAATGACTTCCATGGTTTTTATTCATTTCATGGCTTTCTGGCAAAGACTAATCTCAGTGTTGTGTATTGTATACATACTTTGATAATAAACTTTGAACCTTCAAACCCTTTTATTTCCAAAATTATTCTCATGATCCTCCGCAGGTCCCTCTCCAATGCCAGCGCATTT
The DNA here is from genome assembly GCF_030144855.1 of Hypanus sabinus. Lineage (NCBI taxonomy): Eukaryota > Metazoa > Chordata > Chondrichthyes > Myliobatiformes > Dasyatidae > Hypanus > Hypanus sabinus. Next base: position 50,879,838 of record NC_082722.1, read on the forward strand.
TTTCTTAGATAAGGGTCTTAAAACTCCTGAAAACTGTCTGTGTGGTCTGACCAATGCCTTATAAGGCTTCAACATCACATCTTTGCTCTTGTATAGTAGTCTTCTTGAAATGAACACTAACATTGCATTTGCCTTCCTTACCACCAACTCTTCCTGTAACTGAATCTTTAGGGAATCCTGCACAAGAACTCTCAAGTCCATTTGCACATCTGATTTTAGTAATTTTCCCCCATTTAGAAAATAGTCTACACCATTATCCCTTCTACCAAAGTGCATGATCATACTTCCCTACACTATATTTCATCTGCCACTTCTTTGCCCATTCTCTCAATGTCTAAGTCTTTCTGCAGACTTCCAGCTTCCTCAACACTACCTGAATCTCTACCCATCTTTGTATCTTCTGCAAACTTGGCCACAAAGCCATCAAATCTATCATCCAAATCATTGGTATATAAACACGAAAAGAAGTGGTCCCAGTACTGAACTGTGTGGAACACCATTTGTCACAAGCAGCTAATCAGAATAGCCCCCACCTTATATAGGGGGACTATTGATTGCTGTATTGATTACTTAAGGCCTAAATTACTACACAGGGTAACATAGCAGTTTCTGTGCCTTATATCCCAACAGCTATGAGATGCAAATAACATTCAAACATGGCTTGACAAATTACAAATAGCAATCATGAACAATAATCATGTATAATAGCAATGAGTATAAGAGTTGGGACTTCATACTACAATGCACAAAATATTGATTAGCCACACAGCACATTGGTGTTTAGTTTGGGTCACCACTCTTTAGGATGGATGTGATTAAGCCAGGCAAGGTACAGGAGAGATTCACAAGAACATTGCCTGGATTGGAGGGATTGAGTTATCAGAAGTAATTTGATAGTCTAGGTCTGTTTTCCCTGCGGCAAACTGCAATAAGAGGTGACATGATAGATCTGCAAAAAAATTACGTGACACAAATAGTCTGACTTTGTTTCTCACGGAAGGGTTATTTAAAACCGGCTGGTGGCACAATGGCATCAGTGCCAAACTCCGGAGTGAAGGCTCCTGGGTTCAAATCCAAGTTGGGCCACCCCCGAGCACGCTTTCCATCTGTGCCGGGTTGAGCTAGCCACTCGGCCTCGTTAAACAAAAACACAAGGGTCAAGTCAGGAATGTTCATACCATGACCTGGTTAATCTGAAAGGAGACCAATCCTGACATCATGTGCCAGACAAGAATAGCTGACTGTCTGGTGCGACACGCTAAAAAAATTATATCTAGAGAGCATAGAACAAGGAGGTTTAAAAGAGGATTTAAGGTATATAGGATCATAGAACACTACAGCACAGAACCAAGCCCTTTGGCCCAGCCAGTATGTACTAAACCATTAATCTGCCTAACCCCACCAACCTGCACCCAGACCATAGCCTCCATACCCCTCTCATCCATCCACATTTCTCTTAAATACCGAAATCAACCTTACATCCACCACATGCGCTGGCACCTCATTCCACGATCTCAGCACCCTCTGGGTGAAGAGGTTCCCCCTCATGTTCCCCTTAGAAAATTAACCTTTCACCTTAATCCATGACCTCTAGTTCTATCTCCGCCAACCTCAGTGGGACAAAAGCTTACTTGCAATTACCCTATCTATATCCTCAATTTCTATCAAATCTCCCTCCAATCTTCTACGTTTCAGGGAATAAAGTCCCAAACAGTTCAACCTTTCCCTACAACTCAGGTCTTCAAGACCTGGCAACATACTTGTAAATTTTCTCTGCACTCCTTCAATCTTGTTTACATCTTTCCTGTAGGTAGGTGACCAAAATTGAACACAATATTCCAAATTAGGCCTCATCAGCATCTTATACAATCTCAACATAACACCCTGACTCCTGGAGTAAATACATTCATTTATGAAGGGCAATGAGCCAAAAGCTTTCTTTATGATGCAACTCGCAATGAATTATAGATCTGTACTCTAAGATCCCTGTTCCCCTGCTTCCTACTGCTCATCATGCAAGACCTACCCTGGGTGGTCCTCCCAAAGTGCAATACCTCACATTTGCATTAAATTCCATCTGCCACTTTTCAGCCCATTTTGCAAGCTGGTCCAGATTCCACTGCAACCTCTGATAATCTTTACAATGTTCACGACAGTTCCCAGTCTTCGTGTTATCCGCATATTTGCTGATCCAGTTAACCACATTAACATCTAGGTCATTGATATAGATGACAAACAACAATGGACCCAGCACTTACCCCTGCAACACACCACTAGTCACAGGCCTCCAGTCAGAGAAGCAACCATCTACGACCACTCTCAAGCTTCTTCCACAAAGCCAATGTCTAATCCAATTTACGACCTAATGCTGAATGTCAAGTAACTGAATCTTCCTGACCAACCTCCCATGCAGGACTTGGTCAAAGGATTTGTTAAAGTTCATACAGACAATATTCACAGCCATGCCTTCATCAACATTTCTGGTAACTTCTTTGAAAAACTCCATAAGATTGGTTAGGTACGACTTGTCACCACTAAGCCATATTGACTATCCCTAATCAAGCCCTGTCTATCCATATACCTGTATATCCACTCCCTTAGAATACCCTGCAATAAATTTCCCACTACTGATGCCAAGCTCATTAGATCTCCCCCACCTCTTTCGGCTCCACATATAGATTATCACTCTGATCTTCTAGAGGACCAATTTTTCCCATTCCTATCCTTTTGCTCTGCATATATTTGTAGAAACCCTTACGATTCACCTTCACCTTGTCTGCTACAGCAACCTCATGTCTTCTTTTAGAAGGGGCACCTAAACAAGTACTTGAATGGAGAGATATGACATTTATGTGGGCAAATGGATGGCACCACCATAGCATCATGGTTAGCACAACACTATTACAAATCAGGACAGAGTTCAGAGTTCAATTCCACATCGTTCTGTAGGGAGTCTGTACATCCTCCCCGTGGAATCCATGGGCTTTCTCCAGGTATTCCAGTTTCCTCTCACAGTCCAAAGACATTTCAGTTACTAGGTTATTTGGTCAATGTAAACTGTCCTGTGATCAGGTGGGGTGAATCAGGAGCTGCTGGGTGGCATGGCTTGAAGGGCCAGAAAGGCTTATACTGTACTGCACCTCAATAATAATACTACAGATTGGCATGATGGTCTGTACAGACACAGTGGACCAAAGAGGTCTACACAGTACAACTTTATGACTATGTTCCAAGTGCAAAACTTATCCCAACAAAAATCATCTAACAAAATCCCCTTGATATTGAATGATATTAAACGGATAGACCCTTGTGTCTATCATGTGGACACAAGATGCTGGAGATTCGTGACTATAAATGTAACTAGATCAGCTACAAATATAGTGGGCTCTCACTTGCTTTTATAGGCAAGAATTCTGGTGCACACAACTCAACTCCTTCCCATTATCTACAAGATGCAACTGGCAACATGAAGAAACACTCTATTTGCATCTCCAATGCCACCATAGTTATTGGCATTTCATTGGCACCTCCTACCATCTTCACCAAAGCTTCCCTCCAAACTGTACACTGTTCCCATTCGAAAATCTATTATCACTAGGTCAAAAGCCTGGAATTTCAAACTAATAGGAGTCTAAGAGTATCTTCTCCACAAGTGACTACTGCAACAGTCTCAACATTCTCCAAGGAATTCTACTGTGCATTTAACCCCAGAATTGAAGTCAAGCAAGTTATTCTATTAGTTACAAGTTTTATTTTTACCAATATTGTGAAAAATTACATTTAGCCAAAGCCATCAAGCCTCTGTAAATAGGTATCTACTGAGGCAATCATAATCACAATTCAGGAGCTGTGAGCTCCCACATAACTGAAGATTTGATTAACCACTTGAATCAGCAAAGCCATAGACAGTGTATCAATACATAACCATTTTATGCATAAGTGATTATAAAATAATTTATAGGATCATGCAATTTGTGCATGATTGCATACATATGCTTAGTGATATAGAAAGGTCCAAGTTTCAATCTTCCATCCATGATGACTCAGTGATCACACCAAAAGGATGAAGAGAAAAATGTAGCTTCACAATTCCAATTTCGCTGACATTACCAATGTCAGATATAAATCACTTGATAAAAAAACTTGGTCAGTTGTACAGGATATCCATAACTTGAAGAGCATTTGGTTTGAAAGTTTGTTCAGCAGAATTCATTTAACTATATTGATGTTAAAGAGTTCAGGTCTGAACTGAAATATGATGGCTCAAACTAATATAAAGTTTTGAGGGGATCCTAAGAAGAGTTTTATTACCTACAGTATAATTGTAATCTGGAATACACTACTTGGAGTGGAGGACGCAGAGACTCAACATTGGAATAGACACCCAGGGGCTCTTTATTAGTTAACTCCTGTACCTAATAAAGTGCCCATTGAGTGTATGTTTGTGGACTCCTGCTGCTGTAGCCTGTCCACTCCAAGGTTTGACATGCTGTGCATTCAGAGACATTCTTCTGCACACCACTGATGTAACATGTGATTATTTGAGTCACTGTTGCCTTCTTGTCAGCTTGAATTAATTTGGCCGTTCTCATCTGACCTCCCACATTAACAAGGCGTGTTCGCCCACAGAGTTGCCACTTACCAGATGTTTCTGTTTTTCCACACCATTGTCTGTAAACCCCAGAAACTACTGTGTGCGAAAATCACAGATCAGCAAATTCTAACAATAATAATCATTCCATGTTCAAAGCCACTTGGATCATATTCCTTCCCCTTTCTGATGCTTGGTCTGAATAACAACTGAGCCTCTTGACCATGATTGCATGCTTTTATGCATTGAGTTGATGTCACATGATTGACTGATTAAATATTTGCATTAACGAGCAGGTATACAACTTACCTAATAAAGTGGCCACTAGGTCTATTTGGACAAGTTCTTGAAATGCCATTGCACAAAAGATTGCTACCAAGAGTTGGTAAAAGGGATTTTAGAAGGGCCAGCTTCTGCCTGTGCATCTCATTGACTGTGTCAAGACAAGCAATTAGCAGAGGAAGGGTTTAAGAAATGACGAGCACACTCTAAGGCATCATAGCTTTATTTTGAAATATATTAATTTAGGTTCATCACCACAAAAATGACAGTATTCAAGTCAACATTGTTTAACATTAGGTTACTGATACTTACATACAAAACCTAAGAAAGCTACACACTGACACAAGTAAATATACTACACAAAACACAAATAGCAGCATCATATAATACTGTACCCAAGTGCTAACCAACTAGCTAGTGCCCCACAAAAGCAAGAATATTGAAATCATTCCACGATCTTCCACTGATAAATTAGCTAATTGCGTACTGACTGCAACTTCCTTTTACATGCTCCTGCCAAAATTTCACCATTAAATATGATCTTAAACATGACACGAGCCTATTCCTCGCCAGGAAGCTGCAGCATGTGTTCCAGCAGCCAATCATCCCTTAATCGACTGATCCAAACTTAACGTTGAACACTTTTACAAACAGAGCAAAGCACTGAAATCTCAAGAACTGAAATATTTTGCTACAAAGATATTGAAAAAGTTAATCTAAATTTTTACAAATGTCACCAGTTTTTTTGTAAATAAAACTGATTTAACAAGCATACATACTGATTTCCAAAATTACTACATACTAAAAAATTTATAAAAAATGCAAACTTTCTACTAAAATTCTTTATAATATTTGTTCATTCAATCTCATCTGAAGAATATCATTTATCAGGTCTCCTGCTTCGATTATCAACTTTCACCAAAAACAAACTAGCCTTAATTGTATATTTGCCTTGGCATACAGGATGTTCTGATGTTAAAAGGCTTTTAACCCATGATGATAGCAAAAGTTTGGTTTCGAGATCAAAAATTTCCATCTACCCAATCTGCATGATTGAAGCCGGCCAGGAGTAAAATTATACCATTTTAATACTGGTGAGACTATCAAACAAAAAGCAAACTGCAAGATTTCTATGTTGCAAAATCAAAAGTATAGAATGCTTAAGGTTTACCGTCTTTGATCTTAACTCAACAAAACCACCCAATGGACAGTTCTAACCAGGTGTCCTAAATCATAACAGGCTTGGGTTCCTTCAGTAACCTTTTAATGCACAGTTAGAATAACAGCAGAGATGGCCAGGTTCTCCATCAGCACAAATCAGTATAGAAAGCAAAAGAAATAGGTTGAAATAAGAGTCATTAGCTTAGCTAATGAAAACATAAGTTACCGACATTTATAAAACGATGGCATTGTCATGATAAATATTAGCAGCCACTTTGGTATAATTAATTTCATGTCTCAGCAGGAAACTTAATTACATATTGCAGAATAGTCCCCTCTAAAGACTCTTGCCCTCTCCAATTTTCCCTTTGGACATAGAGAGTCCCAAATCACTTGCTACTTAATTATGATTTGTGTTCCAAGTCCAATGTAAGTGAGCATCAGGAACTAATTTCATCTAAAAGTAAGGCAAATCAATTTCTCTTCATTAGACTATCCTAGCATGAAACCTTAATAATCTAAGAATAACTTTTTTCCCCCTAAACTTAACAACAATTTGATTTTTTTTCTGACAATGGAAATAGTCACTATTTGTATATTAGGAAACTATGAAGCACAAAATCATTAATTTGGCAACTTTGAAGATCAAAATATTGAAATATAAATCAACATTACTTAATAAATAATTCTACCATATTAATTATTATATTAGTTCCTGCACAAGTTATATCAAAGTAAAAGATCAAGCCAAAACAAATTTCCACCAGTAGAACTAGACATTCTTTAATTTCAGTTTCAATGAAATGGTAATAGTTACCTATGTACAGCTCACATATAAAACTTCAACTTCAGTTCTTTGTTTATACAGTTTCTTGCTAAAAAGATTTAGCATAATATATATAGTTATTCATAGTAATTGATTTTTTTTAACATTTTAATTCCATATTTTTACTCCTCCAATTTACACATTTGCTTAATTGCTGGAAAGCACCAAATCAGAAGTGGATGAGATGCTGCAAACTCTTGCTGTGTTTTCTCTACGGTACTTCCAGATTCCTTTAACAATTTTTCTTTGCGGAACTTGTGAAATACGAGTATTTTGAACCACAAAATATTTGGAGCAGCAGAGCTTTCGCCCCATTTCCTGGAACTTTTTTCTGAAACTCTTGTTCAACCAAAAGTATACAATACAGTTGAAGAAACCATTTCCACACGGCAACCAAAGGGCAACAAACTCCATCCAGTCTGGCACACTCTGATGTGTTAGAGCTAAATTGTAAATACAATAAATTAGAGCAACAAGAGTAGAGTATTTATTATTTGATAAAGAAAGAAACTCATTACAGGCAACCCTGTATTACAGGAGGGAGAGTTGCTTTTCTAGAGAGCAGCTTATATCATGATTTCCTGTAGTATGAAGGTGAACAATCTGCGCAGGCAACAAAAATCACAAATTGAAAAAAAATTCGTAATTTACTTATTTTACCCGTAACTTCTGCAGGAATGAATTTTAATTTGTATCTCAATTTTTGTTAATCTTTTAAGGGTGAATTTAGATTACTCAAAAGGCCGTATCTTGGGGGCTGTCTGTGCATGTTTGGTGAGAAACTAAATTACTATGTCATTGGCCTAAGTTAGGTGAAAGTCTCAGCCCAAAACGTCAATTGTTTATTGCTCTCCATTGATGCTGCCTGATCTGCTGAGTTTTTCCTGCACTGTGTGTGTTCAAGATTTTCAGCATCTGCAGAATCTCGTGTTATACAAATCTATTCCCAATAAATGGGAGTTTCTTTAAAGATTATTAACAAGCATTGTTCTCCTCTTAATACATCAGAACTAAGTGAATTAAGCTCCCTTAATGATTCCTGAAACAATATTTAAATCACCATTTAAATTAGCAAACACGAGGAAATCTGCAGATGCTGGAAATTCGAGCAACACACAGAAAGTGCTGGTGGAACGCAGCAGGTCAGGCAGCATCTATAGGGAGAAGCACTGCTGATGTTTTGGGCCGAGACCCAAGTTCATTGCCAGAGAGAGAGCCCATGCCAGAGGACTGATTGGGTGAAGTGACAAAATGAGAGGCATGCTACTGCTGTGATCTGGGGAAGAGGCTATTAAAGATACAAGGCACTGTAGTTGCTTCAATCTGCTGGAAGACCTCAGATGTTCTATGGGAGGAAAATAATTGTAGGATGGGGATGCAAAGCTAACAGGATGTGGTGCTTATTAAGAAATAAGGTTGTAGAGAAGTTTAAAAACTTACAACATACATCAGTATAGCACAGGAGCAGAACTGTCAACCCATGATATCAATATAAATCAAACCCAAATGCCTGCACAAGATTCCTATCCTGTTCATGTGTCATTCTAAATGCTTTTAAATCATCACTATTGCATCTACATCTGCCACCTCCCTGGCAGCACATTCCAAATGCCTACAATTCTCTGTTACAAAAAAAAAACCTCGCAACTCTGCTTAGAATCTTACCCCTCTACATCCTCTAGTACTTGAAATTTTAATTCTGGGTAAAAGACATCTAGTCTGTGTATGCCTCTCAATTTTATCTATTTCTAACAAGTCACCCTTCAGCTTCTGATGCTGTGTGTCCAAATTCTCCTTACAGTAAATACTCTCCAGGCCAGGATACATTCTGGTGGACCTCTCCTGCACCTACCCATAAACCTCCATATCCTTCCAATATTGCAGCAACCAGCACCGAACACAATATTCTGTTTATAAGTACTTCATCATGTTCCAGAGCCTTTAATTTTGCACACGAGTCAATGCCTTCGAAAATGAGATGCCAATTTACACACAGTTATGGGCCAGTAATGAATTTTATCGATGTTGTTTGGGCCATAAACATTGACTAGGCCACCAGTTCTTCCCTAAAGTACAAACCCTATTTCCAGAAAAGTTGGGATATTTTCCAAAATGCAATAAAAACAAAAATCTGTGATATGTTAATTCACATGAACCCTTATTTAACTGACAAAAGTACAAAGAAAAGATTTTCAATAGTTTTACTGACCAACTTAATTGTATTTTGTAAATATACACAAATTTAGAATTTGATGGCTGCAACACACTCAACAAAAGTTGGGACAGATTTAAAATAAGATTGAAAAGTGCACAGAATATTCAAGTAGCACTGGTTTGGAAGACTCCACATTAAGCAGGCTAATTGGTAGCAGGTGAGGTATCATGACTGGGTATAAAAGTAGCGTCCATCAAAGGCTCAGTCTTTGCAAGCAAGGATGGGTTGTGGCTCACCCCTTTGTGCCAAAATTCAAGAGAGAATTGTTAGTTCAAAAGGAACATTTCCCAACTCAAGATTGCAGAGAATTTAGGTCTTTCAACATCTACAGTACATAATATTGTGAAAAGATTCAGGTAATTCAGAGATCTGCATCCAGAAATGCAACTTGAAACTATATTACGCAAGGAGGAAGCCATACATCAACTCTATGCAGAAACAACGGCGAGTTCTCTGGGCCCGAGCTCATCTCAGATGGACCGAAAGACTGTGGAACCGTGTGCTGTGGTCAGATGAGTCCACATTTCAGCTAATTTTTGGAAAAAACGGGCTTCGAGTTCTCCGTGCCAAAGATGAAAACGACCATCCGGATCGTTATCAGCAAAAGGTGCAAAAGCCAGCATCTGTGATGGTATCGGGGTGCATCAGTGCCCACAACATGGGTGAGTTGCATGTATGTGAAGGTACCATTGACTCTGAGGCGTATATTAGGATTTTAGAGAGACATATGTTGCCATCAAGGTGACATCTCTTCCCGGGATGTCCATGCTTATTTCAGCAGGACAATGCCAGACCACATTCTGCACAGGCTACAACAGCGTGGCTTTGTAGACACAGAGTGCGTGTGCTTAACTGGCGTGCTGCCAGTCCAGATCTATCTCCTATTGAAGATGTATGGCTCATCATGAAGAGGAGAATCAGACAATGGAGGACTGTTGAGCAGCTGAAGTCTTCTATCAAGCAAGAATGGACAAAATTTCCAATTGCAAATCTACTACAATTAGTATCCTCAGCTCCAAAACAATTAAAAAGTGTTATTAAAAGGAAAGGTGATGTAACACAATGGTAAACATGCCTCTGTCCCAACTTTTGTTGAGTGTGTTGCAGCCATCAAATTCTAAATTTGTGTATATTTACAAAATACAATTAAGTTGGTCAGTAAAGCTATTGAAAATCTTTTCTTTGTACTTTTGTCAGTTAAATAAGGGTTCACGTGAATTAACATATAACAGATTTTTGTTTTTATTGCACTTTGGAAAATACCCCAACTTTTCTGGAAATGGGGTTTGTAGCACAAGATCCTTTTTTTCCACCTGAGGGAACTAATGGGAGAAATGCTTGATAGCATGGGGGAAAAAAAAATTTTGATATCCTACTCAGCATTCTGGAGAAGGCCTTGAACATATCATGGTGATAAGAGACTTAATAGTGAGGGAATAGACAGCAGATTCTATGACCACAAAGGAAAATCCTGCAAATTTGAATTGGGAGGACGAACAGCCAGAGGTCATTGTACACGTTGATATTAACAACACAGCTAGAAATATGGAAAAGATTCTGCAGCGTGAATACAGGGAGCTAGGCAGAAGGTTACAAAAAAAAGAAAAGAGCAACAATCTGCTGGAGGAACTTTGACTGTCCAGCAGCATCTGATATTGGAAAGGAAATGACAAAAATTTGGGTTATAATCCTGCATCAAGCCTCAAAAAACAGGGCCTCATTGGTTCTAACCTCAGAATTACTCCAGTTCCTATATGCTGGCGATGTTTGGAATAGAAAGAGAGTACAGATGAGTACGTAGTTGAGAGTTCAGGTTCTTGAACCACTGAAAATTCTTGAGCAGAGGTGGCCTGTAACCTGTTTAGATGGGCACCCTTAAAGGATGGAGGTGAAGAGGAATTTCCTTAGCCAGAGATTGGTGAATCTGTGGAATTTGCTGCCGCAGGTGGCCGTGGAGGCCAAGTCTGTATGCATACTTAAGGCAGAGGCTGATAGATTCTTGATTGTCAGGGCATGAAGGGATACGGGTGTAAGTTAGGAGATTGGGGCCAAGAGGAAAAATGGATCAGCCATGATGAAATGGTGGAACAGATTCGATGGGCCAAATGGCCTAATTCTGCTCCCAAGTCTTATGGTAACAAAGGGTCAAGTTGCACCTGGACTGGAGGAAAACCAATATCCTATATCAGCCTCCTGATCTGCTCTCTATACACTCAAGTGTGTGGCCAGATTCTGCTAACTCCATCTACAAGTTTACAGATGAGACCACCGTAGAGGGATGAATCTTAAATAACGATACATCAGAGTACAGGAGGGAGAGAGCCTAGTGACACAGTGTCATGACAACAATGTCAACATCAGCAAAACAAAGGAACTGGTCATTTACTGCAGCAAAGAGGGTGGCAGTGCTCAACTCTCTTTTCTTTTTAAAAAAAAAACATCAGTGCTAAGGTCGAGAGGGTTGAGGGCTTCACGTTCCTGGGAATGAACATCACTAACAGCTTGTCCACGTAGGAGCCACAACCAAGAAAGCATACCAGCACCTCCTCTACAAGGCAGGCTAAAGAAATTTGGCACGTCCCCCTACCAGTACCAATTTTTAGCCAAGTCTAATAGTCAGGACAGTGTGCAAGGGAAGTCCAATAGATTTATGTTAATGCAAGAAGCCTGATAGACAAGGCAGATGATTACAAGACATGGATCAACTCACGTGATTGTGATATTATTGCTTTTACAGAAACAGGTTTGAGATTGGTCAGCACTGGCAGCTCAGTGTTCTGGAGAGGTAGAAGTAAAATTGGAGAGGTGAGTTCTGGATATTGATCACAGCAGTACTTGAAGATGGTCTTTCTAGAGAACCACCAATGAGGCTGAATGAGCAGAACTTGGGAATGAAAGGGTTAGGATCAAATTGATTGGATTGTACTGTAAGCCCCCTAATGGTCAGCAAGAATTAGAGGAGCAAGTATGTAAGAGGTCTGCAGATAGCTGCAGGTCTAACAGGGATGCTAGAATAGGCAGTTTTAACTTGCTTATTATTGACTAAGACTGCCTCAATGCCAAGGGATTAAATAAGACAGAATTCATTCAGTGTGGCCAGGTAGGTTTTCTCAATAACCCTACCAAAGAGGTGCAACATACTCTCCTCTTGGGAAGAGAGGCTAGGCAAGTATCCTTATCAATACCATCTGTGGGAGAAGCACTTTGGGAACACCTACCATAATTTTGTTAAGTTTTAAAATCAAGGACATGGGATGTTCCACAAGTTCTACATTAGGGAAATCCTAATATTGATGGCATTAGATGGGAACTTGTAAAAATTGATTGGAGAGGATATTAGCAGGTAAGGAGGCATCTAGCAAATGTTAAAAAAGTGAGAATGGGAGATCAGGGCAAACATGTTCCTACTAGAATGAAAGACAAGGCTGGCTTAAATAGGTAACCCTGGCTGACAAAGGACATCAAGGCTCTGGTCAGGAAAAAAGCAGTTTATGTCAGGTACAGGCAGCTGGGTTCAAGCAAATCCCTTGAAAATAAGAGATGTAACAGTTCACCCAAGAAAGAAAAAAAAATTAGGAGAGCAAAAAGGAGACAACGAGATATCCTTGGCAGTAACAAAGCAAAACCCAAAGAAATTTTTAAAGTATACAAGACCAGAAGTGTAACTAGGTAATGAACAGGTCCCCTTAAGGATCTGTGTGATCATCTATGTGTGGAGCCAAGGGTAACAACAAAGGTCTTAAATAAATACTAGTCTATATTTACCATGGAGAAGCACATGGAAACTATCGAATTTGGACAAGAGAACAGCAATATCATAGATTCATACTGTGTTGTAGTGTTCTTTGGTCACCTAGTCCATTCTTGCCTTGTCTTCTGCCTACTTCTCATCTACTTGTAACATAGCCCTTCATACCTCTCTTATCTATGCACCTATCCAAACTTCTCAAATTTTGCAAGTGAACTGATATCTACCACCTCTATTGGCAGCTGATTCCACACTTGTACAACCCTCTGAGTGAAGTTTCCCCTCAGATTCCTTTCACCCTAAACCTATGGTCTCTAGTTCTAATCTCACTCAACTTCAGGTGAGAAAGCCCGCATGGATCCATGCTATCTGTAGCCCTCAGAAGAAACTGAGGGGGATTAAGGGCCAAATGCCAGCAGATGGGACTAGTTCAGTAGGCACCTTGGTCAGTATGAACAATTTGGGCTAAAGAACCTATTTCCCTATTGTACAACTCTCTATACATCTGTCTCAGTCAAAAGTGTGGCCCATTATTAAAATGTAACAATGGAGTAGCTGGTTTGGAAACAAGAGAGAAATGAGAGTATTGATTAATAAAGGAAGAACTTCTATCAATAGAGTTTAGTTTTTATGTAAATTACAACAGCAGATCAGCTCTTAGCAATGAGGAAATTATCAATGTAGTTTCCTGTAGCAATCACCCAATTAGAAAGGTCAAAATGACAAGAGAACAGCACAGTAAGAGGAAACTTAATAGCAACTTTTGTCAAGCGAGGATGTGCAATCAAGTGAAGAAACCTTTAACATGCTTTCTGAGCCACTTCTTCCTGCAACGTAGTCCAAACTAAAGAAATGGTTGCAGTGACATAAACAGCTCAACTTGCGTAATACTTTCCTCCATTCTTGCCTTGTCTTTCTTTTTAAAGAAATACTGGTATTTTAACAGCAGAATTACAAAAAAAATATTTTAAATGCATTTTAAACTTGCAATTTCTTTTAAAAATTCAAGGATGAATTAAAAATTGTGAGTTTAAAATATATATATTGTTTTGGGGGCATTTTCCTCTTCCTCTCTTAATTCCATCATCTGTATTTCTGTACATCATTTATGTATGCTTACTGCTTTATAGTTTCTCATTTGGTTTCTGTCTGCCTCAGAGGATAACTCCAATTTATAGTATTTGTGTTGTTTGACCAGCTATCAAAATCACTTACAATTTTCTGACTATCAGAAACACGAGCAACCTGTTATTTCCTAAAAAAAAATATTTAGTCCCTCTCACAACCTTCCATCATCAAAACCAACAGAAAAGTTGACCCTGTGTTGGGTTTAACCTACATAAAGATTGTTCAGAAACTTTCTTCATTATAAGGTGTATATTCTTGCGCCTTAAACTTCATGCAGAACCTAATGCTGGATTCATTGGTGAAAAGTACCATAAATGTTGGCAATATACTATATAAAAAAAAGACTAATAGATACTGAAACTCTGAAATAAAATCAGGACACCCTAGTAATACCCATCAGGTCAGGCAACATTGGTAGCAGATGTAGAAAGAGAAACTGAGTTAATGCTTCATCAGAACTGCTTCCAGCATTTACCGTTTTATTGACAGGCATCTTCTACTCATTTGATAAACCTGACGATGCTTTCAGTGGTGCTGGAGAACACCAGTGATTAGACAGTGCAAGGAATGATATCACCACACAAAATGTAGGACAATTATGATCCAGATCAATGTTGAGATCGAAGACAGATTATTGAACTGGTTAGGAAATTGGCTGAATTTTAGTGACAGGAGGTAGGTTTCTATAGTGTCATGTTAGGCTATGACCAAGAGTATAATGAGGCAAAGTGCTGGATCTCAGCTGTTTATTGTATGCATTGATACCTTAGACAATAAATATAAAGCTACATACACAAGGTTGTCAGATTCATAAAGACAAATAGTTGTGTAGATAGTTTAGATGGAAAATGTGAACAGATTAATACAGCAAATTAATGAGAGCAGTACATGAATATTAATATATGCAAATAAGGATGGAAAAAGGCTAGATCAAAGTAGCTTCTACATTGCAAACTCAAAATGGTGAACGTCTAAAGTGGGTTAGAGATCATGCCTATCATTAAAATGTCAGTCTCTTGCGAGAAATGATTAAAGGATATGCTAAGGTTTATATTTAAGGTGAGAACATAATAGAACAAAGTTATGCAACTGCTTTAAGAAGCCTATTTGCAAAAAGATTAGCTTTATTTACTTACTTAAGGGAGCTTCAAGATTGTTAGTCCAGTGTACTTGCCTATCAGCAGCTAAAACTGGAGCATCAGTCATGAGTTAAATAGCAGAGAAGGTTCAGGCATCAAAGGGAGTGATCTGAGGCAGAGTGGGAGGGCTTTGGTGATAAGGAGTCAAGGCAAGGTAAGTTACCTATGAGGAACAGAAGCAGGAAGTATGTCTGTGAGGCGGGTGTCCTGTACTGGGTGTCAGATGTGGTAAGTCTGGGAGACTCCCAGCCGCCCGGACGGCCACATCTGCACCAGGTGCATCGAGCTGCAGCTCCAGTTAGGGAACTGGAGGTGCAGCTCGATGACCTTCGTCTGGTCAGGGAAAGTGAGGAGGTGATAGAGAGGAGCTATAGGCAGGTAGTCACACTGGGGCCTTGGGAGACACATAAGTGGGTAACAGTCAGGAGAGGGAAGGGCAGGAGTCAGATACTAGAGAGTACCCCTGTGGCTTTCCCCCTTAACAATATGTATTCCTGTTTGAGTATCGCTGGGGGGGGAGACAGCCTACTTGGGGGAAGCAACAGTGGCCGTGCCTCTGACACAGAGTCTGGCCCTGTGGCTCAGAAGGGTAGGGAAAGGAAGGCGGCAGCATTAATAGGGGACTCTATAGTTAGGGGCTCAGACAGGTGATTCTGTGGATGCAGGAAAGAAACGCGGTTGGCAGTTTGCCTCCCAGGTGCCAGGGTTCAGGATGTTTCTGATCACGTCCACGTTATCCTGAAGTGGGAAGGAGAACAGCCAGAGGCTGTGGTACATATTGGTACCAACGACATAGGTAGGAAAAGGGAGGAGGTCTTGAAGCAGACTACAGGGAGTTAGGAAGGAAGTTGAGAAGCAGAACCTTAAAGGTAGTAATCTTGGGATTCCTGCCTGTGCCACACAACAGTGAGTATAGGAACAGACGTGACCTGTGCTAAAAGGATGGGTCGCACTTGAATCTGAGGGGGACCAATATATTGGTACGGAGGTTTGCTAAGCCTATTGGGGAGAGTTTAAACTAGAATTGCTGGGGGGGATCGGAACTGAACTGAAAAGACGGAAGAAACGGCTGTTAGCTCACAAATAGAGAAAGCGCAAGAGGAAGGATAGGCAGGGATACACTCAGACTACTGGTTTGAAATGTGTCTATTTTAATGCAAGAAACATCATGAACAAAGTGGATGAGCTTAGAATGTGGATCATTACTTGAAGCTATGATGTTGTGGCCATTAGAGACTTGGATGGCTCAGGGGCACGAATAATTATTTAGAGTGCCAGGCTCTAGATGTTTCAGAAAGAACAGGGATGGAAGCAAAAAAGGTGGGGGCGTAGCACTGCTGATCAGATAGTATCGTGGCTACAAAAAAGGAGGAAGTCATGGAGGGATTGTCTACTGAGTCTCTGTGAGTGAAAATTAGAAACAGGAAGGAGTTAATAACTTTACTGGGTGCTTTTTATAGGCCACCCAATAGTAAAAGGGATATCGAGGAGAGAGGGAAACAGATCCTGGAAAGGTGTAATAATAACAGGCAAGAACTTGGAAGCATAAATTAAGAACAGATATTCTCTGGGAAATGTACAGCAGAAATGTGGCAAATGTTCAGGGGGTATTTGCATGGCATTCTGCATTGGTATGTTCCATTGAGACAGGGAAAGGATTGTAGAGTACAGGAACCGTGATGTACAAAGGCTGTTGAAAATCTAGTCAAGGAGGAAAGAAAAGCTTACGTAAGGTTCAAAGAACTAGGTAATGATAGAGATCTAGAATATTATAAGGTTACTAAGAAGGAGCTTAAGAATGAAATTAGGAAAGCCAGAAGGGCATGAGAAGGCCTTGGCAGATTAGGGAAAGCCCCAAAGCATTCTACAAGTATGTGAAGAGCAAGAGGATAAGATGGGAGAGAATAGGACCAATCAGATGTGACAGTGGAAATGTGTGTATGGAACCAGAGGTGATAGCTGAGGTACTTAATGAATACTTTGCTTCAGTATTCACTGCAGAAAAGGATCTTGGCAATTGTAAGGATGACTTACAGTGGATTGAAAAGCTTGAACATATACATTAAGGAAGAGGATATGTGGGGCTTTTGGAAAGCACCAAGTTGGATAAGTCTCCAGGACTGGATGAGATGTACCCCAAGATACTGTGGGAGGCGAGGGAGGAAATTGCTGAGTCTCTGGCAATGATCTTTGATCTTCAATGGGGATGGGAGAGGTTGTGAAGGATTGGAGGGTTGCAGGTGTTGTTCCCTTATTCAAGAAAGGGAGAAAGGATAGCGCAGGAAATTATAGACCAGTAAGTCTTACTTCAGTGGTTGATAAGTTGATGAAAAACATCCTGAGAGGCTGGATTTATGAACATTTGGAGAGCCATAATATGATTAGGCTTTGTCAAAGGTAGGCCATACCTTACGAGCCTGATTGAATTTTTTGAGGATGTGACTAAACACGTTGATGAAAATAGAACAGTAGATGTAGTGTATATGGATTTCAGCAAGATATTTGATAAGGTACCCCATGCCAGGCTTGTTGAGAAAGTAAGGAGGCATGGGATCCAAGGGGACTTTGTTTTGTGGATCCAGAATTGGCTTGCCCACAGAAGGCAAAGAGTGGTTGTAGATGGGTCATATTCTCCATGGAGGCCTCAGGGATCTGTTCTGGGACCCCTTCTTTTCATGATTTTTATAAATAACCTGGATAAGGAAGTGGAGGGATGGGTTAGTAAATTTGCTGATGACACAAAGATTGGGGGTGTTGTGGATAGTGTGGAGGGCTGTGAGAGGTTACAGCAGGACATCTATAGGATGCAAAACTGGGCTGAGAAGTGGCAGATGGAGTTCAACCCAGATAAGTGTGAGGTGGTTCATTTTGGTAGGTCAAATATGATGGTAGAAAATAGTATTAATGGTAAGACTCTTGGCAGTGTGGAGGATCAGAGGGATCTTGGGGCCTGAGTCCATAGGACACTCAAAGCTGCTGCGAAGATTGTCTGTGTAGTTAAGAAGGTGTACAGTGCACTAGCCTTCATCAACCATGGGATTGAGTTTAAGAGCTGAGAGGTAATGTTGCAGTTATATAGACCCCACTTGGAGTACTGTGCTCAATTCTGATTGCCTCACTGCAGGAATTATGTAGAAACTATAGAAAAGGTGCAGAGGAGATTTACAAGGATGTTGCCTGGATTGGAGAACATGCCTTATGAGAATAGGTTGAGTGAACTCGGCCTTTTCTCCTTGGAGTGACTGAGGATGAGAGGTGACCTGATAGAGGTGTATAAGATGATGAGAGGCATTGATCTTGTGGATAGTCAGAGGCTTTTTCCCAGGGCAGAAATGGCTAACACAAGAGGGCATAGTTTTAAGATGCTTGGAAGTAGGTACAGAGGAGATGTCGGGGTAAGTTGTTGTTTTTTTAAAAACGCAGAGAGTGGTGTGTACGTGAAATGGGCTGCCGGCAATGGCGATGGAGGCAGGTATGATAGGGTCTTTTAAGAGACTCCTCGATAGGTACATGGAGCTTAGAAAAGTAGAGGGTTCTGCATAACCCTAGGTAATTTCTAAAGTAAGTACATGTTCGGCACAGCATTGTGGGCTGAGGGGCCTGTATTGTGCTGTAGGTTTTCTATTTAACACATGCATTGTTTGTGTCCAATCAAGTCAGTGAGCATTGTATTGGGAGGCAGTCCACAAGCATCACCACTCGTCTTTCACAAACATAATATATCCACAACTTACTAACCCTAACCACGTCTTTGGAACATGGGGCGAAACTAGAGCACCCAGAGAAAAGCACATGGGCACAGAGAGAATATACAAACTCCTTACGGGCAACAATAGGAATCAAATCCAACTGATGCTATAAAGTGATTGCACTAACCTCCCTAATTTTAGAACATACTTAGTAAAAACCAGTCTGGCGCAAGTTAGGAAAGATGGAGGAAATTGAAGGAAATTGAGAAGTGGCAGATGGAGTTCAACCCAGATAAGTGTGAGGTGGTTCATTTTGGTAAGTCAAATATGATGGTATTCATGGTAAGACTCTTGGCAGTGTGGAGGATCAGAGGAATGTTCACTAGATTCCAGAAGGTAACTATAGTGGCAATAATATATAAATTACATTTGTATTCCTCAAAATTTAGTGAGTCACTTTTTCAAGGAGGAGCTGATAGGATAGATAGAAAAAAATACCCATCCCCATTGCATGGGAGTCTTGAATCACTAGGGATTCCTATACAGGATTACACATTTGCTTAAGAACAGAAGCAGCTTGTTGTTTGTCAGGCCCAAGTGACCCCAATATCATTGATTAAATCAAAGCTTTAACCAGCAACTCCATTCAGCCCAAACTTAGATGATGACCCAATTGGGTCAGATGTTATAGCTGTGAAGATTCAGCAGGTAAAGGGGGAACAGGTATCTGGAGAGAATAGAAACACTAGGAATGTTCTCCTTGGAGAAACAATGTCATGGAAATAGTTGAAATTAGGCATGGTTTTGCTAGAGTAGGGTAAACAAAGTATTTCATCAAGCCTCTGATTCAGTAATTAAATGTCATTATCAAATATCAGTCAAAGTAGCAAAGGGGAGCATTAGAGATTTGGTTTCCCTATTATTTAGATTAAGAATGTGCTGTTGAAAGGTAATAGAATCAGATTCTAACAACACATGTAAAAGGAAACCGGCATTTTTTTTTTGGAGGTTAGCTGAGTTGAACAGTAATGAGAAAAACAGTGCATGTGACCAATTTTAAAGTATTTGCGGGTGACAGAGTTGTGCAGCATTGCACACAAGAAGCTTTCAGCAACGCTATGTAAAATGAGGTTCATAGGCCAAAAATAAAATCTCAAGGTGACAAGAACATTGAGTCCCAGTGCACAGAAACAGACCCATTCATCAAATATCCAACCATATTAATCCCACTTTCAGTTCTTGGTCCATATACTTTATGCTAATAAAGTATATACTAATATCCCAGTGGGAAGGTTTGCTAGTGCAGCATGGTGGAGTTTAAACTAGAGTTGCAGTGGGTAGGAACCAGAGTGCCAGAACCATTAGTGGAGAGGTCGTGGATACAGATAGTGCCAAGACCTCAGAATCAGGAATCAAATGTTTGAGCATGATGTGACTGGTGTCCTGAGCTACGGGCACTTCAGTGCAAGTAGTAGGAAAGGCGGATGAGCTTAGGGCATGGAACAACACTTGGAATGGATGTGGTGTATATGGATTTCAGTAAGGTATTTGATAAGGCTCCCCATGTGAGGCTCATTTAGAAAGTAATGAGGCATGGGATCCAAGGATACCTTGCTTTGTGGATCCAGAATTGGGTTGACCACAGAAGGCAAAGGGTGATTATGGATGGTTCGTATTCTGCATGGAGGATGGTAACCAGTGGTGTTCCGCAGGGTCCTCTCCTCTGTGATTTTTATAAATGACTTGAATGAGGAAGTAGAAGGGTGGGTTAGTAAGTTTGCTGATGATACAAAAGTTGGGGGTGTTGTGGATAGTCTGGAGGATTTTCAGAGGTTACAGCGGGACATCGGTAGGATGCAGAACTGGGCTGAGACGTGGCAGATGGAGTTAAACCCAGATAAGTGTAAAGTGATTCATTTTGGCAATTTGAAGGCAGAATATAATATTAACGTTAAACGAGATCTTGGGGTCCATGTCTTGCGCAGGTTGGCAATGTTGTTAAGAAGGCACATGATGTGTTGGCCTTCATCAACCATGAGTTTGAGTTAAAGAGCTGTGAGGTAATGTTACAGCTATACAAGACCTTAGTTAGACCCCACTTGGAGTACTGTGTTCAGTTCTGGTCACCTCATTACAGGAAAGTTGTGGATGCTGTAGTGAGAGTGCAGAGGAGATTTACAAGGATGTTGCCTGGAATGGAGAGCTTGTCTTATGAGAATAGCTTAAGTGAACTTGGTCTTTTCTCCTTGGAGTGACGGAGGATGACAGGTGATCTCAGAGGTGTATAAGATGAGAGGCATTGATTGTATGGATAGCCAGAGGCTTTTCCCTCAGGGATAAAATGGCTAACACGTGTGGGCATAGTTTTAAGATGCTTGGAAGTAGGTACAAGGGGGCTGTCAGAGGAATGTTCTGTACACAGAGAGTGGTGAGTGCGGGGAGTGCACTGCCAGCGAAGGTGGTAGAAGTGGATACAATCGGGTCTTTTAAGAAACTCTTAGATAGGAACATGGAGCTTAGAAAAATAGAGGGCTATGTGGTAGGGAAATTCTAGGCAGCTTTTAGAGCAGGTTACATGGTTGGCACTACATTATGGGTCGAAGGACCTGTAGTGTGCTGTAGATTTTCAATATTTAGCCATTAGTGAGAATTGGTTGCAGGAGGAGTAGAACTGGCAGATCAATATTCAATGGTTCCATTGTTTTAGATGCAACATGGTGTGAGAGAATTATGGAGGAGGTGTAGGTGTTACTAGTCAGGGAAAATGTCATGACAGTGCTCTGTCAGGTCAGATTGGAGAACTTGTCTAGTGAGGTTTTTTGGGTCAAACTGAGGGATAAGGATGTATGACCATGTTAATATTACAGATCACCCAACAGTCCCAAGGATATAGAGGAACAAATTTGTAGAGAGATCACAGACTGTTGCAAGAAACATAAGGTTGTTATGGTAGGTGATCTTAACTGGGAATCCCATACCATAAAAGGATTGGATGGGACAGATTGTCAAATATTTTCAAGAAGGTTTCCTTTATCATTACACAGAAGTCCCTACAAGAGAGTGTGCAATACTGTATCTGCTATAAAGGAATGTGATAGATGTTTGTGTAGGGGAACACTTTGCATCTAGTGATCATAATGCCATTAGTTTCAAAGTAAATGTGCAAAGAGATAGGGTTGATCCACAGGTTGAGATTTTAAATTGGAGAAAGGCCAATTTTGATGGTATCAGAAATGATCTGGTAAGTGTGGATTGGGACAGGCTGTTTTCTGGTGAAGATGTACTTGGAGGCTTTCAAAGGTGAAATTTTGAGAGTACAAAGCTTGCATGTGCCTGACAGAATAAAAGGCAAATATAGCAGGTTTAGGGAACTTTGGTTTCCGAGAGATATTGAGACCCTGATTAAGAAAAAATGGAGGTGTACAGCAGGTAGAAACAAATGAGGTGTTTATGGAGTATAAGAAATGCTAGAGAACACTGGAGGGCTAAAAGGTGGCACGAAGCTCCCCCAGCAGACAAGGTGAAGGAGAATCCAGAGGAATTCTACAGATATGTTAATAGCAAAAGGACTGCATGGGACAGAATTATCCTCTGAAAGATCAGAATGGTAATCCATGTGTGGAGCCAAAAGATTGGGGGCGGGGGGAAGTGTGGGAATCTTAATCACAAACAAGAGAAAATCTGCAGATGCTGGAAATCCAAGCAACACACACAAAATGCTGGAGGACCCACCCTTCAAGCAGGGCCTCAGCCCGAAATGTCGACTGTACACTTTTCCATCGATGCTGCCTGCTCTGCTGAGTTCCTCCAGCATTTTGTGGGGGAGGTCTTAAATAGAATTGTTGCATCTGCAGGTGACAGAGACAGACGCAGATTCGAAAGAAGTGAGGCAAAGTGGCATCAACTTCAGAATCAGGCTTAATATCACCGGAATATTTTGCAAAGTTCATTAACTTTACAGCAGCAATGCAATGAAATAAATGATAAATAAGGAAAAAGTGAATTACAGCAAGTGTACGTATATATCTATTAAATAGTTGTTAAAACAGCAAGCAGTGCAAAAAAAGCAGAAATAAGAAAGTAATGAGGTAGCGTTCATGAGTTCAATAGCCACATTTAGAAATCAGATAGCAAGGGGGAAGGAGCTGTTCCTGAACCGCTGAACTGCATGGATCCTGTACAGATTACAAAGGAGGTGGTGTTTGTTCTCCTGAGGCCAAATAAGGGTGGATAAATCACCAGGGCCTGACAAAGTGGTTCCTTTGACCCTGCAGGAGGCAAGTGCAGAAATTACTGGGGCCCTAGCAGAGATACTTGAATCATTCTTACCAACAGTAGAGGTATCAGAGGATTGCAGGATAGCCAATGTTGTTCCACTGTTTAAGAAAGGCTCTAAACCCAAACCAGGCAATTATAGGCCAGTGTGTCTGACATATGTCGTGGAAAGTTACTGGACGTTATTCTAAGGAGCTGGATACAAGTATTTGGATAGACAGACTTATTAAGGATAGTCAGCACATCTTCATGCTTGGTCGGTCATGTCTAAACAACCTTTTCATTTTTCAAAAGAAGTTACCAGGAAAGTTGATGAAGGCAAGGCAGTGGATATTGTCTACATGGACCTTAGCTAGGCATTTGACAAGGTCCCGCATGGGAGGTTGGTCAAAAAGGTTCAGTTGCTTGGCATTCAAGATGAGGTAGTAAATTAGATTTGACATCGGCTTTGTGGCAGAAGCCAAGAGAGTGGTAGTAGATGGTTGCTCCTGACTGGAGGCCTGTGAATAGTGGAGCGCTGCAGGGATTGGTGCTGGGTCCATTGCTGCTTGTCATCTATAATCAATGATCTGGATGACAATTTGGTTAACTGGATCAGCAAATTTGTGAATCACACCAAGACTGGAGGTGCAGTGGACAGCAAGCAAGGGTATCATGGCTTGCAGAGGGATATGGATCAGCTGGAAAAATAGGCTGAAAAATGGCAGACAGAATAATAATGCAGACAAGCGTGAGGTGTTGTGCTTCAGTAAGACCAAGCAGGGTAGGTCTTACACATTGAACGGTACAGCATTGAGGAGTGTGGTAGAACAAAGGGATCTGGGTTTACAGGTCCAGAATTTGTTGAAAGTGGTGTCACAGGTAGATTGGGTCATAAAGAAAGCTATTGGTACATTGGCCTTCATAAATTAAAACATTGAGTACAGGAGATGGGATGTCATCTTGAAGTTGTACAAGTTGTTGGCGAGGCCCAATTTGGAGTACTGTATGCTGTGTGCTGTTTTAGTCACTTACCTACAGGAAAGATGCAAGCAAGGTTGAAGGAGTACAGAGAAAATTTACAAGGATGTTACTGGGTCTGGAAGACCTGCATCATAAGGAAAGATTGAATAGGTTAGGACTGTACTCATTAGAACATAGAAGATTGAGAGATTTGATGGAGATATACAAAGCTAGGAGGGGTATAGATAGGGTAAATGCAAGCAGGCTTTTTTTTTCCAGTAAGGTTGGGTGGGACTATAATCAGAGGTCATGGTTTATTGGTAAAAGATGAAAAGTTTAAGGGGAACACAAGGGGAAACTTCTTCACTCGAAGGATCATGAGACTATGGAACAAGCTGCCAGTGCAAGTGGTGCATGCAAGCTCAATTTCAATGTTTAAGCTTAAGTTTGGGTTGGTACATGGATGCCAGAATATCGATTCATGGTAGTCAGAATATAGGGAATCTGTTCCATCACACTCTCAGGCAGTGCATCTCAACCTCCAACCACCCTACTGGTGGTAAAAATCCTTTGTGTACCCCCAGAAGTATTTTACTCCTTCCTTTAAACACATGCCCTCCAGTTAAGGACGTTAGTTTTCTATAACCCTCAAATGCTTTACAGTCTCACTCCAGCCTCAATCTATCCTAGGTGAACATCCCAGCCTGGTGAACATCTCCGCACCCTCTCCAGAATAATCGTGACCTTTCTATAATAGAGCAACCAAAACTGCACACAATATTCCCGATGCAGCCTCAATATTGATTATAAAACCATACCATAACTTATTTGCTCTTATTTTATATCCTGAAAAGTACTGGGGTTGCACCAAAAACATGCTGTTGCACAGATGAAAGAACAGAAAAAGACCCTGGGATGGATATGATATCTGCTCTAAGAACCCAGTCAAATATTGGAGACTATATCAAGCATTTGTATCAAATTACACACAAATAGCCTTATCTGAGAAACTGACAAAGGTTATTTAGACCCAAATGCCTGCTCCACAATACATCCTTGACTGCCTTATAGTTCCGATATCTGTCATTTGCTGCCTTGAAAATACTCACTGACTCACCTACACAGCTCTCTGGGATAATATCAGATACTTAAGCCTCAAAGAAATTCATCCTCATCTATCTTAAGTAGGTGAACCATTTTCTGAAACTAAACAATTTGACCTTGTTTTTTGATAACTTCCCTTACCAAACCAGAGAAACATTCCCTTATCATCCATCACTCCCTTTGAGTTTTACAAATTTCAGTAAAATCACTGTCTGTTCTTCTCAACGCCTGTAAATATCAGTCTAGCCTGCTCATCCATTCTTCATATGTCAGCTCCTTCATCACCCTTCTCTGCACTGCTTCCAACATAAGTACTTGATGCACCATCAATAACTCTCTCCGAGACATTAAGTCGAGATATCGGCTTTTATTGACTGGAAGAAAGAACAAGCAGTAGTTGACCACGATACTACATCCTGGAGAATGAGGGCTGGGCTCAGGCCTCAATCGCCTTTATACCAGGTCTGTGGGAGGAGCCATAGGAGCAGTCAGCAGGGGGCATGTCCAGACAGGTATATGTAGTTCACCACAGTACTGCATAACTTTCTTCACATATGAAGACCAAAGTTGTATGCAGAACCCTCTAAGGGACAGTCTCAGCAGAGCTTGTAAACTTGTACCCAAAATGCTTCCGTTTTAAACTTTTTCAATTATTGCCAGCATTCCACTAGCTTTCCTAATGACTTGTACCTAACATTCTAATCTTTTGTCTTTAACTCCCTTGGTAGTCTCATATTTTGTTTCCTCTTCCTTCCAAAGTGGATAACCTATTTTCCCCACATTAAATGTCATTTCCCAAACTTTTACCCACTCAATCCATCAACATCCCTCTGCAAGCTTTCTGTCCTCAATTGCTAACCACCCTACTTTTTATTAATACACTTGACTGTAGTGCATTCAGTCCCTTCAAAATCATTAATACAAACTGGAACTGAGAGCCAGTTCCTGTGGCACCCCACTGCTTACAGACTGCCACTCTGAAAATAATCCTTTTATCATGACTCAAGGAAACAAAAAAAAAGGCTTACAGCTAGAAACATTTGTAGTTCATTGTAGAACTGTGCTGTAATACAGTATGGTAAAGGGAGGGGAGGGGACGTGAACAGCTTGCTTTGCTTTCTGTTAGCTATCCAGTCCTCTATCATACAACTATATTATCCAGGTGCACTATCTTGTGCAATTGTTTGAGGTATTTCATCAAACTGGAGGAATGGAATACACTATGCCTGCAAGTTCACTTTATGCATTTTGTCAGTTTCATCCTCAAAAGCCTCCAGCATTTTTAATAAACATGCTTTCGTTTTCATAAACCACACTGACTCTGCTGGCTTGTGTCAAGATTTTTCTGGATGTTCTATTTCCTCAATGGATTTCAGCTTTTCTCCAACGACAGATGTTTGGCTTAGGTTTTTTTTTTGCTGCATCTGTCATTTCTTAAAGAGAATGTTACATTTGTGGTTATCCAATTCGCTAGGATTTCCCCGTAATCAGAGAATTTTCATAGATTACAACCAGTGTATCCACCGTCTCCCCAGTCACCTCCTTTAAGAACTTTAGATACAGGCAAATAGGTTTCGGGACTTAATCAACCATTGGGCCTATTAGTTTGTCTTGTACTTTTTCCTCTTGTAGAGGTTATCTTCAATTTCTTCCTACTATACCGATAATAATGGATAATCAAAGGATTTTTTCTGATGACTTCTACCATGATGCCCCATTCAAAACTCTTTGGGATCTTTGCCATTTCCAGCTTTTAATGGAAATGGAGAGACAGGGTTCATCAGGGCAGTCAGCTGAACTTTATGCATACGAAGTTGTGTCAGACAAATTTATTAGAGTTTGTCAAGGAGGTGACCAAGAGGGTAGATGAGGATAGGGCAATGGATGTTGTCTCTATGGACTTTAGCAAGGCCTTTGACAAGGTCCCTGAAGGCATACTATTCTAGATCCAGGGGAATAATGGATTAGAATGTCACAGTGAAAGGAATAGTGGATTTCCTCAGTAGTTGGAAACAGTACGATAATAAAAGGTTGAAACTTAAGGGCTGACTAGTGATGTGGGATCAATGCTAGGCCCCTTCTTGCTTGTTATTTATATAACCAATTTGGATGTGAATGGACATGACATGGCAAGTTAGTTTGTTCATGATACCAAAATAGGTGGTGTTGTAGATAGTGTAGGAGGAAATGAAAATTTACATGGGTACCTTCATAAGCTAGGTTTGTTGGCTGTGGGTTGGTAAATGGCCTTCAATCCAAATAAATGAGCTATGGCATTTAGAGAGATTAAGCCAAGCAGAGTTATGCAGTGAATGGTAGAATTTTGGAAAAGAGGGAGTGTAAATGCATAGTCTGCTGAAAGACACAGCACAAGCAGATAAGGTGATGAAGGGGACACTTGGCACACTGACCTTCATTAGTCAGTGCAGTGCACATAGAAGCTGGGATGTTATGTTGTAGTTACACAAGACATTGGTGAGGCCATACTTGGGAGTATTGTGTCCAGTTTTGGTCACCCTGTTATGTCCTTAAACTAGAAAGGGTGCAGAAAAGGTACACCAGTATGCTGCCTGGAGTTGGGGGCCCCCAAATTCCATAGAAAGGTGACATAGGTTAGGATTTTAGAAGCATGGGAGACTCCGGGTGACCTGATAGAGGTGTATGAGATCATGCTAAGAATAGACAGGGTGAGAGCACAATCTTTTTCCAAGGATGAGGTACTAAAAAAAAAAAGACATGGGTTTAAAGAGATTTAAAAGAGATATTGGGACAGGTTCTTTATGTAAAGGGTGGTGTATATTTGGAATAAGCTACCAGAAACCATGGCTGAAGCAGGCACATTGCCAACAATTAAAAGCCATTTAAGTAAGGACTTAGATAGGAGATTTAGAGGGCTATGGGCCAATGGCAGGCAAATGAGAATATTGGGCAGCACAGTCAGCATGGAAAAGTTGGGCCAAAGGGCCTGTTTCCATAATCTACAACTATTTCCCAGCCTCATCTCCAAGGGATTAATGTTTTCTTTAGCTACTTACCTCCTTCTTGTATAACTGGAGCAGCACAAATTACTACCTTCCCCAAAAACAAAGTTAATAATGGAATGCCTATTTATGAAAACAGTTTAACACTTCAGTTCTAATAAAAGGCCACGAGGTCAGAGTGAGATATTTAGGAGTAATCCAAGGTACTTTTTGCACCACATACACATAGCCACTGATAAAAATGTACATTAATGCCTTTTGTTAGGAAAATAAAGTTGATGAGCCATCCACCCTCCCCTACCTGCTTCAAAATTGGGATTGCAAGGAACAAACTCATGGATGATTCTTCTTCTTCATCCACCTCATGGAATGTGAGTGTGAGGAAGGGGAGGAAGGGGAGGAAAGACAGGAGTGTTTTTTTTTGTTAAAAGTGTTTGAACGTGTAGAAACTCACTTCCGCGCAGCCTAGCTTTGCAAGGCCTTCAAAATACCATTCACTTTCAATGAGAGGAGTGGGGGAGTAGGGGTGGAAAGGGAAAAGTTTATCAACTCACAAAAGTTAGAAGATTTGCCTCTTTTGCTCACCCTGGTAGATCATGGTGCAGACGCAGGGACTCCAGCAGATGTAATAGACAACGACCACGGGCAGCAAAACTCTGGAAGCAGCATCGCGCCTATTCACCTTCGACGGCTTAAACCGATTTCTCTGACTCCTGGCTGCACACCAGAGACGGCAATTAGCGAAGGTTATGATGAGTGAACAGGGAAAGAAGATGAACGCTGTCAGCAGCAGAGTGTATGTCGCGTTGCTGGAAAATTCCAGGTTGCAGATCAGGGAGGCTCCTGAGAAATACACTTTGACAATTCCACGTGGGATGGATATGGGAAACAAGAGGATCGGAGGCAAGAGCCAGACGAGGGCAATGAGGGCTTTGATTCTGCGCGGGGTCATCAACCTGCCGTATCGGAGCGGGAAGAACACGGCGATGTACCGCTCGATGCTGATGGTGGCCAGGGAGTAGATGGAAGAGGTGAGGATGCTGGCGTCCAGAAACACCACAGTGTGGCAGAAGGGAGAGTCGGTTTGGTTACGGAGCTGCCTCACACTGTTCACGTACAAATTCAGGGGGATGATTACTAGTGCCAGGGCAGCATCCGCCCCCGTGAGTGAAATCAGGACGAGGCGGCTGTTTCTAGACCACCCCGAGACTGAGGAGGAGATGACCAAAATCACAGCCGTGTTCCCCAGGATGATCAACACACACATAGCGGCAATGATGCACAATTTCAAGGTAGCATCTGTCTCTACCAAGGACTCAGTCAGCCCAACTCCGGTCACGTTATCTTCACCCATCTCGTTTCTAAACTCGGCTACGCGGAGGCTACAAACTACTGATCTGTTGCTTTTTACTAAACATTCATTGCAGGGATTTAAGAAAGTAAAACTCTTTAAATTAAAGTTATTTAGAAACAACTTCCATTGTCCTGTCTTTCCGTAGAGGCACGGTGTAATAACATGAGGAAAAGCCAACTAGCTGTAGCGCAATAATTAAATAGTAGTTACCATCTGTTCATATGCTAATCAGACAAATCCTCGTTAAAATGCGTTCGACGTTATTAAATGTAATTAAAGCGAGACGTGTGTGTGCATGAATTTAAATTGGGAAGTGTCGGATAATGGTGAGATTTTCCTGCTTCAAGTGGCATCCTGCAAGGAAAATTTTCTCTCAGAGAGAACTCTAGGGGACTTTTGTCTGGGCTCACTGACATCCGACCTTCACCTCACATCCCGCTCATTTTGTCCCCTCTCGCTGTTCACAAATCCTCATCCAATCAAAAGGTCATAGAGCGAATATGAGAAATTCATAAATAAGGAAGTCATTAAACCGATAAAGGCACGTGCTTATGTTAGTGGCAGGTTTTGCCGTGATTTTTGTGGGCTCTTACAAACACAACGTGAGATTTAGCTTGGTTTGTCGAATTTCTCACTTTCCCCTATAGGTGTCGGCTATTAACGGTTTCCCCGCCTCTTCCCCCTTGACAATTTCTGACGGTAAGTGCTGATAGCGGTGGTTCAATCCCGTTCAATTTCCCGCAGGTTCAGCAAGGAGTAGGTCTGTGATGGGACGGAGAGAGGGATGCCTGCAAATTCGGAACGTAACGCTTCCCCGAACTAGCTTTAAGTCCTTCCAAAGTTCTCCCGCCAAGTATCCTTGTTTTTGGAAATGGGCCTACAGTATACTTAAGTGGACGACTGATAGATGATATCTTTGTTGGTCCACAGGTAGAACAGAATCTTAAAATCTCAACTGGGGCATCCTCAATACCACACTACAGAAGGGCACCCTGTTCTGGTTTGAAGTAGCCGCAGAGGATTTTCTTCAAGAGATGATTTCTTAAGTGGGCTTCAATAAGGACAAAGTATTTTAATATAACTAACAAAATACTGGACATAAAGTCAGTTTTTTAGTGAGCCATCTTGAATCAAAACATCATTGGGAGCTGCTGATGGTCCTCCTAAACCCTTAGAAGGTTGTTGTCTGACTCCTCAAATCCATTCCTCCACTCATTTCCGTGCAACAGATTGTCTTGCATGCCTATTACCTCCACTCTGGTTCTCCTACCACTCACCTACACCAGTGATAATTTACAGTAACTGGTTAACCTGCAGCCAGCATGGTTTTGGAACGAGAGTGGAAACTGGAGCAGAGGAAGAATGTGCAGACTCCATCTGGCTAGCAGCGGAGGCCAGGATTGAATCTGGAGTGTTGGCGATGTGAGGGTACAGCTGTGCCACCCTGAGGGTCTGCTGGGTTTTTCTACATAAAAAGGCAAAAGTTTTTGTGCATAAATACCTAACAATTTCAGTTCAATGCATTCTGTTAGGCTGCTGGTACCTCTTGCATTGCTTAATCTGATCAGGGTTTAATCTGCTGTGAACACTGTAGGGAAGGAAACAAATTGCAAGGTTGCACGAAGGGTCTTGTCCTGAAACGTCAACTGTACTTCTTCCTATAGATGCTGCCTGGCTTGCTGCATTCCACCAGCATTTTGTGTGCGTAGGTTGTACAATTTATACATTCTTTAATTATAAATGTACTTTAAATAGTGTTGTAGAAGGGGTGGCTGTATCTCTGATCACTCTGCATGAGTTATTTACCTAATCTGTCTGCTTTCTGTAATCTGAGTGTTCCATCTTCAATTACTTTATTTGCAGCCATTCTGAACAACAAAAATGAACTTGTCTCTTTCTCACACTCAGAATGCAATTCCATTGGTGAAGAATGCCTTGAACTTTTCACGGCATTTTAAAATCCTGCCTCCAGTGGTCCCTGCTAGTGATGTTTGGATGCTTGCTTGCCTAATTTTACTCCAATAAACTTGATTCCAGAAAACAAGAAAGACTTTAACAATAAAACACCTATAACTTAGTAAAACACAAAAAATGATGCTGGAGGAACTCTTCAGATTAGGCAGCATCTATGGAAGTGAACAAATGGTTGACATTTTGGGCTGAGACCCTTCTTTAGAACTGCAGGTCTGGAAGAAGGGTTTTGGCCTGAAACATCGAATATCTAACCAACACACACAAAATGCTGGAGGAACTCAGCAGGTCTGGCAGCATCTGTGGAAATGAACAAAGTCAATGTTTTGGGCTGAGACCCTTCTTCAGGACTGAGAAGGAAGGGGGAAGATGCCAGAATAAAAAGTTGCGGGGGGGGGGGGGGGAGCAAAAGGAGGCCAGCTGGAAGGTGATACGTGAAACCAGGTGGGTGGGAAAGATCAAGGTCTGGAGAAGAAGAAGGAATCTAGTAGGAGATGAGAGGAGACCCAGGGGGAAGTAATAAGCAGGTGAGAGGAGGTAAAAGTCAGAGTGGGGAATAGAGGAAGGGGGTTGAATTTGTTTACTGAAAGAAGTTGATATTCATGCCATCAGATTGTAGGCTACCCAGATGGAATATAAGGTGTCGCTCCTACACCTTGAGGGTGGCCTCATCTTGGCACAAGAGGAGGCTGTGGACCAACACGTCAGAATGGGAACGGGAATTTAAATGTTTGGCCACTGGAAAGTTGTGCTTGTGGCAGATGATGCGGAGGTGCTTGACAAAGTAGTCTCCAAATCTATGATAAGTCTCACCAATGTAGAAGAGGCCATATCAGGAAGCGCAGGACACAATAGGTGACCCATATATTTACAGGTGATTGGTTGCCTAACCTGGAAGGAGTGCCTAGGGCCCTGAATGGAGGTGAGGGAGGTGTTGTATGGGCAGCTGTAGCACTTAGGCCGCTTGCAGGGTTAAGTGCCGGGAGGGAGATTTTGATGGGGCGGGTGAAGGTAAAGATATATTTAATGGTAGGATCCCTTTGTGACTTCGTTCAGGAATGGTGGGTTGCACATTTGAGTTAAACCCCTGCAAAGTCAAGATGGTTTGTGCAGTGACCACCCTCCAGTCAAAAGGTCAGTTCCTTTTATTTTCTCATGATTTCGTCGAACAAGGCATCTCTCAGGTGTGCAATCGGCAGATTGGCGTTACTTCAAAGGAATCGTTTCCGGGAAGACTCTCCTTAATGACTGTATAAATCACTGGACTTTTGAATTTACCACTTTAAGTCTGTGCTTGGATGAGAACTCGTTCAGAACAGTTTCTGCATTTGACCGTTTGTTAGATATTGCTGCCTAGCTGTTAACTTCCGGTTAAGTTAGTCATTTAGTTTACTTTTCTAAGTTTTGAGCAGAGGTGAATAAATCTCATGATTTGTTCTAAACCCTGTCTCAGTTTCATATTCATTGCTGCTGCATTCATAACAGTGTGCCCATGGCTACCCCACAAGTTTGGAGAAAGTGGGAGGAGCCAAATGAAAAATTGTTCAGGGAGAGGACCAGTTCTGCCATATGGAAGAGGGTGGGGGTGGAGGGAGATTGGTTGATGTTTTTTCTTTGTCAAGAAAGAAGTGGGGAGCTTTCAGGCTTTCTTGATTGGGGATAGAACTGCATAGGAACTGAATATCCATGGTGAAAATGGATGGTACGGAAAGTTAATAAGGAGATTGAGGGCAAAAGAAATGTCGTGGATGTAGGTGGCAAGGGACTGAACCAACTGGGATAGAATGGAATCGAGATATGAGAACACAAGTTCAGTGGGGCAGGAGCAGGCAAGGAGAAAAGGCCTGCCAGACAGTCTGGTTTGTGGATCATGGGTGGGAAGTAGAAGCAAGCAGTGTGGTTGAGTGAACTTGGCCTTTTCTCCTTGGAGCGATGGAGGATGAGAGGTGGCCTGATAGAGGGTGTATAAGATGATGAGAGGCATTGATCGTGTGGATGGTCAGAGGCTTTTTCCCAGGGCTGAAATGGCTAACATGAGAGGACACAGTTTTAAGGTGCGTGGAAGTAGGTACAGAGGAGCTGTCAAGGGTAAGTTTTTTATGCAGAGTGTGTGGAATGGGCTGCCAGCAACGTGGAAACGATAGGGTCTTTTAAGAGACTCTTGGACAGGTACATGGAGCTTAGAAAAATAGAGGGCTATGGGTAACCCTAGGTAATTCCTAAAGTAAGTACATGTTTAGCACAGCATTGTGAACGAAAGGACCTGTACTGTGCTGTAGGTTTTCTATGTTCTATGGGAAAGGGAACTATGAGATTGGTTGCAATGTAACTTAGTGCTGCCTTGTGGTTGCACTCTCCCCCTTGTCATAAAAACACTTTCATTACTTGTAAAGATTCTTTGTGCCATTGAAATTTTAAATCAAGTGGCTTATGTATCCTATCATTTAGTAATATAACATTTATGTAGTAATAATATATACTTGAGTGTATACTTGATAGTTGTCCTCCTCCAAGTCACAAGGGTCATGGTGCTTTTGGGGTGTTATTGACTTTGGATAATGGTACCATTGACTTCTCCTTGGTCAATGCTTTATATTTTTTGGCAGATGCCAGTTTGGTTGATTTCTCTAAGGGTTGTGTTTCCAGATGTTCCCTCAAAAGGCTGGAAAAAAAACCAAATAACTTCCGCAAGGAATCTAAGGGGTCCACCTTTGCTTAAGTGTCTATTAGTGATAAAGACAGTCTTTTCCCAAATTCAAAAGGATTGCAGAGAAACTCTTCATCATAAAATAAAGAGGAGACTAGAAGGGAAGTTTACAAACAATAAGTAAAAGAAAATGGACACACAAATAAGCTGCTTTGTAACATTTGACTATCACACCTAGATATGGGAGGAAATACTTTGGGATACAGTTATATTTCTTTGCGGATAGAGTAATTGATGAAGATAGACAGATATGGAACCCCACATGTAGTTTAATGGGAAACTTAGGTTCACACAAGAAAAACACTACACTTGTGGTTTCAAAGGGTACATCACTAAAGCTTGCAGGAATAGGTATGAAATGGAAATGAAAGTGAAAACCTAGTGGAAGTGAAAGTGAGAACCTAGTGGAAAAAGCTTGATTCTTGAAGTTTCTCAACATGGGGGAGAAGTGCCTGAAAGTGTAAACATTTACTTGATATTACAGTATTGAAAGAAAAATAGGCTGGCTCACAACTAAAGTTGCTGATTGTTGCCATGATAATGAAAAGGAGCTTGTCACTGGTTCCAGCATGACAATGACAAATCAAACTAAATGATCAGGACACCTAGATGGGAATTCAGGAATTAAGGAGTGACCTTATAGAAATTTATAAAATTATGAGAGCAGTAGATATAGTGGATTATCTTTTCCCAAGGTTTGGGGTGGAGGCGTACAGCGAGAGGGGAAAAATGAACCAGAGGGGCAAACTTTTTCCGTACAGAAAATGGTGGGTAACGGGTTGAGCTGCCAGAGGAAGGTAGAGTTACAACGTTTACAAGTCATTCGGACAGGTTTGTGAATAGAAAGACCTGGAAGGATATAGGCCAAACAAAGGTAAATGGGACCAGCTCAGATACGTATCTTGGTTGGCATGGATGAGTTGGGCCAAATGGCCTGTTTTGGGACATCTCTATGATTTGATAATGGTGCTTATTCCTGGTTACTGGTATGATAAACTGAATTCCGTGGCAGAAGAAACCCCACGACCCATCATGAATGCACCTTACCAGGCTGATTGATTCTTTCTGAATCTATTCTGTTTAGCTCTTAACCCTGACATACTGTTCAGATTTTATACCTTCCCAGTATGGTCAGGGTCAATTTTGACCCTGGCCCGAGAATCCCCCTATAGCAAGTGTCTATACCAAATTTTGAGCCACTGATCTATTTACAATGTCAAAGTAGCCTATCTGATATCAATAAAAGTGTAATTAATCCTTAATTAGTGTATCAGAGATGAGGGACAGTGTATGTTTTAGGTTTTACACCCTTCATCGTTGGAGAAAAAACATACACTGTCACACAATATAATGTCCTATTTTACAAGAAAACATAACAGCCATAAAGAATTAAATATATTTTATTGAAACTGAAAATTGCAACAACATTCTGGAACTGTGAGGTTTATTATATAACCATTTGTAACCATTACAACCAGAAAACACTGCCCTCACTGCTGTGTCATAAAAAAAATCCTACTACTATCTAATTATAACTATTAACTATTAATTCAACATTAAATAACTCTTAAGCAACAAACTAGACAAAAAAGTAGTTGCTATTTGCAAACTAGTCTTTGCATTCAAAGCAGTAGTGGGAAACTTTGCGGGTGTGGCCTTTGCATATGAGTCAACCACATTTGCTGCAAGTAGTCGATGTTTTGCAGTCGTTTTTGCAGGACAGAAGTTGCATCTGCATCTCTTTTGCCCCCCTGTTTTGGCCTCTTATTGGGCAGGGCCAGGTTCAGACTGCTGCACTGCCTGTACCCCTACTGCTGAAAATGCTCTGCGGGGAAGGTGTTCTCACCTTTGCGTAGAAGGGGTCATAAGGGCCTTTCCAAGGTCCCCCAGTTCCTTTTGCTTGCCCTCCAGGTAGGGCTCAGGTCACTCTAGATGACAGAGGCATTGTATGTGGAAATGTCAATGTTGTTATGGAATATGGCGGGAAGCCAGCGGGCTGTTCTCCTCTTGCTTGTCAACTCCCCCCCCCCCCCCTTTGTTGGCATTGTAGTCCAGGATGATGGCTGGTTTTCTGTCCCCCTGATCGCTGACCTCTGCAGCCTTATGTAAAGTGCTCATGAGGATCACATTCTTCTTCTTCTTTGCCATATACGACACAACTGTGGTGTCATGGGTGAACGCAAACTTAGAAGACAAGATGCCTCTCCTCCTTCTTCCAGTTGGAGCAGGTGGCAGCTCTGGCTTGTTCCGCCTCACGGTCCCCACCGTTGTGATTTTCTTCTTCAGGAGCACCTGACCAGGCTCCTGCGACGTGAAGAAGTTGTCACAGGTCACGTTGTGTCCTTTCAGCCCTTCTGTCATGTCCAACACGACGCATATGCCTTGCTTGCTCTCCAGGCCTCCCACAGCTGGCTTCCCAGTATACACTTGCATATTCCAAGCATAACTGGAACGTGCATCACAGGCTGCCCATATTTTTATCCCGTATTTCCCTGGCTTGCAAACGGTACGGGTAAAATTTGACCCGGAACAGTTTCAGTGTTGCAAAAATTGGAGCACCAGTACAAAAGTTTAATTGTTTTTAATCTCTTCATTTTTGCGTATTTTGGGTCACTTTAGGAAAAGTCATAAAATTTCGGCTGGAGAAAACGGCATTTAGGGAGTTTTCTCTGCAGTCAAAGGTCAAAAAAGGTCAAAATTGACCCAAACAGTATGTAAGGGTTAAAGAATTGTGATGCTGTCAATGTGAAAATGGCAGTTTGGGCCGCGGTTCTCAAAATGATTACATTGCTGAAATCATTATCCAGCACTGGGAAGTTATTCTGAGGAACTGCATAGGGACATGACTACACTTAGAGTGTGTAACACACACTTTCCTCCAGACTAACAGGTTGTAGTGCTTTGGGAATTTGTGCTTCGTTTTCGTGCACTTCGAATTCGTGCACTGCTTCATTCTTTGGAAGACATTTTTTTAACTTGATCTCTGGACTGTGTTTGCAGACATATACAATTGGCAATGTAACTTGATTCCAAACAATTAATTTATTGATTGTTTCAGAACATCTCACCCTCCCCTATCCCCTCTTCTTTTCCCAACCATGATTCCCTTTTCCCTGCCCCCTTGCTACTCTCAGTCCACAACAGAAACCCGTATCAGAATCAGGTTTATCATAACTCACAAGTCATGAAATTTGTTTTTCTTTGTGGCAGCAGTACAGTGCAATACATAAAGTTTTGACAGTACTATGGAACAGTTTTATAAATAAACAGTATATAAATATGCCTAAGAATTTTGCATAGTATTACACATTCTTTGATAATAAATGTGCTTTGTACTTTGAACTGAAATAAATCATTTTGTTGCTGTCTGTACTTAACTGTGCAGATCTGTCCTGGTCATTCTGCTCGTGTGCAAGCATCTTTGAGTAGCTTCAAGTTTGGTACTCTTAATGTCATGTGAGAAATCTGTAGATATTATCTCAGCAACTGTGAAGGTGTTTGATTTTTATCCAAGTCGAGAAGATGTTTAATTTGCACAGTAACTGCAAAGTGCTTTCAACCATCACAAGCATTTGCACTTTTGCTTGGACTCAAACAAGTTCTATTGTGTGTTTTTTATAGTCATGATAGTTCTTTTAATTTTTCCCATGTCAATAAAATTCTAATCCCTTTTGAACATTTGCATGTGAATTTTATTGATACCTATGGCCTGAGTTTATTACTTTCTCCACTTAGCCTTTTCTACTTGCTATCTTCCATTTTCTGTCACTTCTCACTGCCCTTTCTTTGAAACTTATGGAGTACTTCTCTTCCCATCTTTCCCTGACCCATCACCACTCTTCCAATTGAACATTTTCTACCTATTTTCTCAAGTTTTCAGTTCCTTTTTGATAAGCTTATTATCTTTTTCAACTTTCGTAGCATGTTTCTGCAATCTCAAGTGGCCATTGCTAACCTCTCCATTGAACTTTCTGATGGTAAACCCCTAGCCCATCACTACATTTAACTCACCACTTTATAAAACCCTTTACTCTAATATCAGGAGAAAGATTAACATAAAGTGTTGTTTTTGGATTTTGCAAACGGCAATGTACTCAATTAAGTGGATTTGAGATTTACTTGGTAAAATAAGTTGGTAGAGCCTTGGACTGTTGGTGGCAGTACAGCACCATGCAATGGCTGTTCAGAAACTGCTGCTCACTCATTCGAAAGCAAGTAATACTAGAGCAGCTGCTTATCCTGATGATCTGCTGCCACCATTGGGGTGAAAGATTTATTCCACATGCTTCTGCATCCCTGCTTACTCCATTTGTTACTTTTAAGAGAACAGGTCTGGCAGTGTAAAATCAGTCACCCAAACAAACAGTAAATTAATTTTCTTTTTTCCATTGATGGACACTGGGCTGCACGTTCTGGTTTCCAGTGTCAAAAGGTGTTGGAAGAGTTTAGTCAAGAAATGAGTTCAAGTTCAAGTTTAATTGTCATTCATCCATCCATGTATACCCATGAGTACAACCAAAAGAAATAGCTTCCTCTGGGGCCAAGGTGCAAAACACAGCCCATATAAGACAGCAGTAACATACAGTCATACCAAAATATATATAGTACAAGTCCCTGGGTCCATGAATGTTGCGGCAGTCTGTAGTCAAACACAATATAGCTTGTCTTCTGCTGATTGGACACTTGGGCAGCACCAACTCCAGAGTGGATGCTGCACCACACTGCCTCCGGCACTCTGTTAGAGCACCTGGCTCCGACACCTCCCCCTGGGAGGCTGCAAACAGGAGACACCCCAACCCGAGGCCTGGTCCACACTACGACTGAGACCACGCTGCTCCCCCACGTCCTTCACCATTTGCCAATTAACTAGCAGATTGGACTTGTATCATTCCACATCAGCCATGTCCAACATCACAAGAAAAGTGACTGAGACAACCTGTCACTGTTAGATTGCACACCGATGCCCCTCTGTCACAGGCGGAAACAGTCTGCTCCAAGTCCAGCTCCTTCTGTTTCTCTGCCAACGAGCAGCTCACTGATGAGGCAGACCTGCAGTACTTTTTAATGTCCAGCAGGGTCTGACCATAATAATACCTTTGGTTGACCCTGTAGAAGTCGCTGCATCTGAGTGCACTGCCACCTTGCCAGAAGTAAAAGGAAGTTTGTGAAAGATCCTCAAGATCTTTCCAGGCAAAATCTTGAAAATCCTTCACAGTCTCCTTTCCTGACTATTGTTTCAGACATATAGGCTGATATCTGCAATGGGCTTTGGATTCTGCATTGGGCTTTCTTTGTAAATCTCCTGCAGATGCCATAGAACTCCTGGCAGGGAAGTAATTATGGCTGAAAATTGGTTGAGGTCACAGAATGATCAGAATCAAGTTTGTTATCACTGACATATGTTGTGAAATTTATTGTTTTTGTGGCAGAATTGCAATGCATAAAATTGCTATGAGTTGCAATAAGAAATATAAATAAATAAATAAACAATGCGAAAAGAGAGCAAAACAGTGAGGTGGCCTGTTCAGAAATCTGATGATGGAGAGGAAGAAGCTGTCCCAAAAGTATTGAGTGTGTGTCTTCAGGCTTCTGTACCTCTTCCCTAATCATATTAATGAAAAGAGGACATGTTCTGGATGGTGAGAATCCTTAATGATGGATGCTACCTTCTTGAAGATACTGAACTTGGTGATCCCAATTTTTGGGAGGACGGCACCGTGGCACAGCAGTTGGCACTGATATTTCACAGCACCAGAGATTCTGGTGTGCTCCTGATCTTGGATGCTGTGTGTGTGGAACTCACACACTCTCCCTGTAATCTTTCTTCACATATGCCAAACACATGCTGGATGGTGGGTTAATTGGCTATCATAAGTTATCTCTAGTGTGGGTGAGTTAT
This sequence comes from Hypanus sabinus, assembly GCF_030144855.1. Lineage (NCBI taxonomy): Eukaryota > Metazoa > Chordata > Chondrichthyes > Myliobatiformes > Dasyatidae > Hypanus > Hypanus sabinus. The sequence goes on from NC_082722.1 coordinate 50,919,850, forward strand.
AGGGAAATTATTGGTGGGAGGAGTTGATGAGAATGTGATAGGAAAAATTGGATCATTGCAAATAAGTGTTTGAGAGTCAATATCCGAATTTATGTATTTAGAGATGCAGCACTAAGCCCGTGCTGTCCAATTACACCCTTGTGACCCATTCACCTACTAACCCATCTTCCGAATGTGTGAGAGACGAACAAACTCCATACAGACGGCAGCAGAATTGAACCCAGATCACTGGCACAGTAATATTGTTACAGATGGAACAATTGCTTGTTTCTGTACTGTATAACTCAAGTCAGATTCTTTGGCCTGCTGCGTTCATGCTGACTCTAAACTACCCACTTACACCAATTCCACTTTTGTCTCTCATGTCCCCCTCAACAGTGGATTTTTGAAAAACCCATCTCCAGAAAGAAAACTTGCAATTTTACTTGGCCCGGACCCGTGGCCTCATGATGAACTCCTAACTCCTATTCTTACTTAACCATTTACAGAGCAATAGATGTCCTGCCTCACAGTGAAGATGAGAAAGGACAAATTTTAAACCTTTATTTTGGTCAGGCTGAGTAAGTTCCTATAGATCGCTATTTTCCATATCTAAATCTTTTAATATGCCTTTAACAAAAGAAGATGCATTTCTTCTGGTTATACCACTCTAGTTATTGTCTCATTATCAGCCTTTCTATTGCTTTGCACAATGGTTATATAGTCACAATCATTAGAAAGATGGTGATTGAGTGTCAAGTGCTCAAGAGCACCCTGAGCTCTAAATTAGTTTATATTCTTTGAACAAAGGGGTTGTTTAAAGCAGTCCCCCCACACAGTTCTTCACAATTCTTTCTATAAATTCACACCACATTTCTCAAGACATTTAGATGCTGTAATATCAGCAATATCTCATATGGAATTCCATCATTTTTGTGTTAGCTGGTCAGAAATTTTTGGGAATAGGATCTAGAGGTCTGCTGGACAATTGTCAGCCATCTTATATGCAAGTTATGAGACCAACCACTGATTACTTCTCCCCATTACCTCCATTGACTTTCATTTCATTGGAGTTCCCTATGCTACACTTAATCAGACATTGTCTCCGTGTCAAGAGCAGACATATTCATCACAATTTTAGGATTCACCCCCTTTGGTCCAAATGTAGACCAAGGCCTTGTTGATGGGTTGAGTCAAATCATCTTAGAGAAATCCAAACTGGCCATTCTTCTGAGTAGATGCCAATTGATGGCCTGTCTGCAAAACCTTCCAAATTTTTCTGGTAATTCTGCCTAGACTCGTTAGGCCAGAGTGGATTTCTCCTTTTTGTAAATTTTGGGCAATTTTTCAGGTAATTGTTAGTGTAACAATATTAAAAAGCTGGACTCAATAGATATTTATGGAATTTAGATCTTCAGTACAACTGCCAGAGCTTGTCCTGTTATACCAAGCATATGAAATGCATTCAATTGCACATTACAAAGGTCTAGCAGGATGATCTCAATGAACAAAAATCACAGAGTCAGCAGGATAAATATTACACATTGACCAACTTTACCAGCTTTTCATTCTAAGACTCTTTTTAAAGGATTTATTTACAAAAGAGTTAACACCAGAAAAAGCCATATTCTTACCTTCTACTATTTTTTTTAAAAAGCTGTACAGTTTCCCAGAGAAAAAGTACTTCCTGTATGTCATTTTATTTATAATTTATCCATTTTTTCATTATGAAGTCCTGGTAACCATTTATCCAGAAATTATGTAATATCATCATGAATGGATTTTAAATAAAATTGCATATTTATCAGCATTTAGTCCACATACAACTAGAAACACCTATTAATCAAAATGTCTGATTACGGAAGGGAGTTCAATAAGATTATCAATTAGAATTATCCAGTTCTTACAGAAATTCAAGCAATTAATTGTTTGATGTCAATTGTAAATTACTCAAAGTTGTCAGATAAGGTTATAGAATATTCAACTGAGATTTCCAAGAGTTTGTTCTGTTATTAATCGATTGCAATGCTCCTTGTTATGAAATAAAAACATCTTTTCTCGAGCCTTCTGTTGCATCGGAAGAACCAGGAAGGATTTTTGAGGAGCCAACAAAAGCATCTTTTAAGACTGTACTTGCACCTTGCAGAATGCAAGGCATGGGAACATTGTTACCTGCAAAATACCCTATAAGAATACACACCATACTGAATTGCCGTTTCAGAATCCAAATCCTGGAACTTCCTGTGTGACTGCATAGAAGATATATTCACCACAAGAAATGCAGTCCCATACCTCAGATAAATACTTTGTGGAGATTTGTGATATATATGATTATATGATATATATATACATATTCAATATCTGAAATACATCTTATGGAAATGTTTGTTTGATGATGAACTTCAATAAAAAAATAAATTACAAAAAAAAGAAATGCAGTCATTAACCAAGGGCACTTGGAAATAAGAATTGTAAACTGAACTCGTCAGTGACACTCAATAACAATGTGCATTCAGACTTGTCTTCTGCTAATCTCATGTAGCCCAACGTCGGAGCCAGGCACGGTGACATAAATTTGATGCCATCACACTGGTGTAGAATTGAACCATTTTATTGAAGCTCATGGCCATGGGTCAATGGGGCACTTATCTATTCCCACTACTGTTCGATGGGCTCACTTATCAAGACTGAAGAAACCAGGAACATATTCAAATAATCAACGAATTTTAGATAGTGCCATATTAAGATTTCTTAAGTGCTTCCGAATGATAGATATCCATTTGTTATATAATTTACTCTTACACAACATCACAGAGGCCTTGTTTAAATGTTAGCTGAAGCAATTTCTATCCGAAACTCCATCAGAAATAAAGGTTTGGGTTTAAGATGAGGAAAGGAAGGAGGCAGCTTGAGTGGAGCTTAACTGCTGGTATGAATCTGTGAAAGAAATCCTGTATAATCCTATATCGTGATGATAAACAACATAAGTGGAACTTCATGTCTGTAGATTGCAGATTAGTTGATATAGAATGATTTGTGAGAACTCATTTTCATTGCTATGGTAGAGTTTACTTGTTGGTTTGAAAAACATACCATGCTGTTGGCTATGCACCAGATAGAGCAGGGACATATTTCTATACATAGATTTGTGTGGAAGTAGAAATGGATTTCTTTAGATTTGTCTGGAATAGGTTGTAGTGGGCTATGTGTATGGTTTGTAGAGTACCAAAGAACATGTGCAGAGGAATGCTGATATTATATTGGCATTATTGGAATTGTTTTTTTAATATACTTTTGATAAGATAGTAGCTGAATTACTACAAGACTTAAAATGTAGTTTTAAACATAGTTTTTTTCTTTCTGACATAATTTGTATTTTTAACAATTTGTATCTTTAACAAACCTACATTTTTCATAGTATGTTGTGGTTCATCCCTACTTACCGGAGAAGGTGGTAAAGCAGTTACATATACTTCTCATATCTTAATTGGCTAAGTATTAGTACATTATACGTGTGTTATAATTGTTTTAATTGTGTAGCCTATTAACTGGTTTATCCCTATCTTGAGTTTAGATTTTTCAAAGGCGCCATCTTTTTATACTGAATCACTTTAATTTCTCCCATCTGCCTTGTTACATTCTCTGTATCTTTGTTTAAACTTTAAAATGAATGATCATGAAGAATCAATGAAAATCAAAACCCGAGTCTTGAACTCCTGAAAGAACCTGGGGATTGAAAATAATCGAGATCCAACACATCTTCTCATCCCTTCTGTAAATCTCATAATATGAATATTACAAGAATAATGTTTTGCAGCCTTACTTTGCTTTATATCAAAATCAAGAATCCTAGGTGATTTTGCAACTTGTACATCCAGTTGAATCTTGTACATGAGGGGTGGTGAATTCTTCAGTGATAAATAGTTCGGCTGCTATCACACAGAGCCATTTCAGTTTAAGTTGCTATAATTGCCCATTTACTTACAGTCTGCAGTATATAGAGAAATGGACTGATGAGGATAACAATCAACCATGTTGTTGAGGAATTGGTCAGGTCCTAACATGGACCACCTTTGAATCTTTCAGCTTTCCACTTTAATGTCAATCTCGATGATAAATACAGTAAGTTCAGATCCATTCACAACTCTTCAGACAATGAAGCAACCTGCGCCAGTGTTCAGGTGAAAAATAGCAAGCCTCAATTATAGCACACAAATAGCTAACAATGGCCATCTCTATCAGGTAAGAAATTGACGTCCCTCTAGATTACAACGGCTGTACCATTGGTAATTTTCCCGACTGATGGCATCCAGCAGGTTGGGAGATGTGATTCCCACTGTCCAGAGCTAAACTGAATTATTCACATAAATACTATTTCTACAACAGCAGATCAGAGGCTGGACATTCTACATCAAGTGATTCGCTCCCAGAAATGGGTATTCTGTAGCTAGTGACTCACCTCCAGAGTGCCTAGTACCTTGCCAGCTATTTCAAGCTGTACATTTTGTAACGTAATACTCTCTGTTTGTCTGTAAGTACAGATCCATGAACTCTCAAGAAGATGGACACCATCCAGGAAAAAAACAATCTGCTCAGTTGGCACCCCATGCACTGTCCTGTATTTACATTCCACTCGCCATGGGAAAGCAAAGCTAATCTTCATATCAATTATTCCCTGATTATGTATGCCCATGAAAATAAACTTCTACTCTACAAAATGCGCTGCAGCAACTCTTGAGACTTCCTTGATGGCAAAGCTGCAAACTTTATTTATCAGATGAGGGGCGACAGGTACATTGACTACCACAACCTGCAGATTCCCTTCCAGGTTATACTACATTGTGACTTTGAAATACTTTGCCATTCCTCCATCATTGTGGAGCCCAAACTGGAATATCTTTCTGCTCATCAGCGCTATGGACATGCCTTCACCAAGAAGTCTGCAGCAGGTTCAAACTGTCCCATGGCTATTTCAAGGTGGATATTAAATTTTGGCTTTTCAGGCATCATCCACATCACAAGCTAAGAGAAAATCAACCATCACTGAGTAAGGCATCAGGATCCAACTGTTCTTGGCAGACACCCAACTATCAAAAGATTTGTCCCTTTAAGTGATCAGGAGAATTCATCCATCTATTTCTTCCACATTCCTGTGTACTAACCATTGGACTGTTGATCACCTGAGATTTCTAATAAAAATGAGAGTCAACAGATAGAATATTTGGAAGTGTGAGGACAGTCTTGAATCAAAGTGTCCGGCAGTTTGCACATAGATGATCAAATTAGAGTAATCTACTTGCTTTTAAATTTCAAATTTTATTAATTCCATGCTCTTTGTGTCTGCTAGCCTACCAACTAAACCCGCTTTCGTCTCATTTTGGGCCCCCAGCTTACCTCCCAAAGGATACAATCACTGACTTGATCAGTGAAGTCATGCATAGCTCAAGGCCTTCTTATTGTAAACTTCACAAAAAAACATAAACAATCTGTGTCCCCAATCTGAAGCTAGCTATCAATCACCTTGTATGTTTGTCAATGTCTTAATATTCATAAATCAAAAATTATTAAAAATTAAAATGATAGTCCTTGCTAACTATCCAGAACTTTTAGGCAACATACACCCTAGAAACTCATCAATGGGAAAGACACCTTGGAGCAACACAGAATTGCATCTGGTGCTGCTGCCTCACAGCTCAAGCCCTAGGTTTGATCCCGGCCTTGGGTGTTGATTTGGTGGGGTTTGCACATTCTCTCTGTGACTGCATAAGTTCTCCCCATGTACTCTGGTTTCTTTCTTCATGCCACAGACATACTCATTGCCACACTGTCATAGTAACTAATATGAGATATATTTAATTGATTGAATTTAAATTTCCCAGCTTATCTGGTAGGAACTGAACCTGCGTCATTTGATCATTAGTCCTGTATTCTTTACTATTAGCTTTGTAACTTCAGGATACCGATCAAAATATGATCATCTAGATTTGAAAAATTATAAGTTTTAAAATATGAATGAGTCATAGTGTCAATGGGCTGTGCAATTTAGGAAGTTTCATCATGTAATGGTTGTACTAATTGGCTCACATTGAACTGCCAAGTAGAAGTGATGGTTGGTAACATCTGACATGTTCAACTCTGTGGGTGCACAGATGCGAATGGTTGAAAAAAGTAAGATACTTGTGTTTATTTTGTGATAGCTTGTCTGCTGCACAACACCCACTCATGGATTGGGTTCAACAATAAATATGACATACCAGTCACATTCAAGATATTAATACAATGAACTAATAAACAAATACAGAAAATAGAAAGAAAATTGGAGTACCGCACAGATGCAACAGAAGCGTTCCCATGCGGGTCTGGTAAAGAGATTTGAAAACACAGTCTCTATAAAAGAGAGGTACTGCCTAGCGGAGCAGTCATCGCTGGAGTAGTCTGAGTCAGAGTAGTAAGGCTTTGGCTCAACAAGACTTCAGTGAGAACAGGCGGAGGCAAGGTTAAGTAGGTAAGTTATTTCTTATTTTTTATTTCTTGTCTTTTTTAAAAAATTTAACTCTACAGAGAATAGGGAGTATGTCTACAGAGCCAGTGTTCTGTTCTGGGTGTCAGTTGTGAGATTCCCAGAAGACTAACAGCTTCCCCGATGGCCACATCTGCATCAGGTGCATCGAGATGCAGCTCCTTAGAGAACATGTTAGGGAACTGGAGCTGCAGCTCAATGACCTTCGGCTTGTTAGGGAAAGTGAGGCAGTGATAGACAGGAGCTACAGGGAGGCCACACCAAGGCTACAGGAGACCAATAAATGGGGGACTGTCAGGAGAGGGAAGGGAGAAAGTCAGATAGTGGAGAGCACCCCTAGGCCATCCTTCTCAACAACAAGTACTCCATTTTGAGTACTTTTAGGGGAGGGGAGACCTACCTGGGGGAAGCAACAGTGCCTCTGGCACGGAGTCTGGCCCCATGGCTCAGAAGGGAAGGGAACTGAAGAGAATGGCGGCAATAATGGGAGATTCTATAGTCAGGGGAACAGAGAGGCAATTCTGTGGATGCGAAAAGGAAACATGGATGGTAGTTTGCCTCCCAGGTGCCAGGGTCCACAATGTTTCTGAACACGTCCACAATATCCTGAAAAGGGAGGGTGAGCAGCCGGAAGCCATGGTACATATTGGTACCAATGACATAGGTAGAAAAAGGGAGGAGATCTTGAAAACAGAATGCAGAGCGTTAAGAAGGAAGCTGACAAGAAAGACCTGTAGGGTAGTAATCTCAGAATTGCTCCTGTGCCACACGACAGTGAAGATTTGAATAGAATGAGGTGGCAGATAAATGTGTGGCTGAAGAATTGGAGCGGGAGCAGGGATTCAGATTTCTGCATCAGTGGGATCTCTTCTGGGGCTGGTGGGACTTGTACAAAATGGACAGGTTGCATCTATATCCGAGAGGGGGCAATTTCCGTGCAGGCAGGTTTGCTAGAACTGTTGGGAGTGGTTTAAACTAATATGGCAGGGGGGTGGGAACCAGTATGATGGAGCTGAGGATGAGCCAACAGGTTTAGAAATAGATGATGTAATATGAATGTAAGGAAGGACAAGTCAATGATTGTGTACAACTGCAGACAGAGCAAAGAGTTAAGTTGTATCACAGAGGCAAAATTCAGAAGGGCAAAGAATGCAGGACTGAAGGTGCTGTAGTTAATATGTGGAGCATTCGGAATAAGGTGGATGAACTTGTGGCACAATTAGAGAGTTGTCAGTATGACGTTGTGGGCATCACGGAGTCATGGCTGAAAGGAGGTCATTGTTGGGAACTTAATATCAAAGGATATACTTTGTATTGAAAGGACAGACAGGAAGGCATAGGTGGTGGTGTGGCTCTGTTGGTAAGAGATGGAATTACATCTTTAGAAAGAGGTCACATAGGGTCAGAGAATTTCAAATCTTTGTGGGTGGAGTTAAGAAACTGCAAGGGTGAAAAAGAAGAACATTATGGGAAGCATATATAGGCCTCCAAAATGTAGTCAAGATGTTGGGTTGAGATTGCAAAGGGAACTAAAAAAGGCATGTAATAATGGTAATGACATAAGTGTAACAGGGGACTTCAATATGTAAGGGATTGGGGAAATCAGGTTGGTGTCGGATCGCAAGAGAGGGAATTTGTTAAATACCTATGAGATGGCTTTTTAGAGCAGCTTGTGCTCGAGCCTACTCGGGAAAAGGCTATCTTAGATTGGGTGTTATGAAATAACCCAGATCTTATTAGGGTTATAGTCAGCTTAACCTAAAGGAACTCCTAGAAGGCAGTGATCATAATATGATTGAATTCATACTGCAATTTGAGAGAGAGAAGCATTAGTCACATGTATCAGTATTGCAATGGAATAAAGGGAATTACAGAGGCACGAGGGAGGAGCTTGCCCAGGTGGATTGGAGGAGGATACTGGCGAGGATGATGGCAGAACAGAGACGGCTGAAGTTTCTAGGAATAGTTCACAAAGCACAGTATAGATATGTCCCACCGAAGAAGTAGTTCTCAAATGGCAGGGGGAGTCAACCGTGGCTGACAAGGGAAGTTAAGGACTGCTTAAAAGCCAAGGAAAGGACATATAGTGTAACAAAAGTGAGTCAGAAGTTGGATGATTGGGAAGCTTTTAAAATCCAAAAATAGGCAACTAAAAAAGCTGTAAGAATGGCAAAGATGAAATATGAGGGAAAACTAGCCAATAATATAAAGCAGGATACTAAAAGTTTTTTCAGTCATATGAAGAATAAAAGTGAGGTGAGAGCTGATATTGGACCACTAGAAAATGATGCAGTTGAAGTAGTAATGGTGGACAAAGAAATGGCAGATGAACTTAATGAGTATATTGCATCTATCTTCACTGTGGAAGACACTAGCAGTGTGCTAGAGGTTCATGAGTGTCAGGGAGCAGGAATGGGGGCCATTGCTATTACAAAGGAAAATGTGCTAGGCAAACTGAAAAGTCTAAAGGTGGATAAGTCACCCTGACCAGATGGACTACATCCTGAGAGAGGTTGCTGAAGAGATAACAGATGCAATGATCATGATCTTTCAAGAATCTCTTGATTCTGGCTTGGTCCCGGAGAACTGGAAAATTGCAAATGTCACTCTACTCTTTAAGAAGGGTGGGAGACAAATGAGAGGTTATTATAGGCCAGTTACCCTACCTCAGTGGTTGGGAAAGTGTTGGAGTCCATTATTAATGATGAGGTTTTAGAGTACTTGGAGACCAGTGATAAAATAATTCAAAGTCAGCATGGTTTCTGTCAAGGGAAATCTTGCCTGACAAATCTGTTAGAATTCTTTGAGGAAGTAACAAGCAGGGTGGTCAAAAACAAGGCAGTGGATGTCATTTACTTCTATTTTCAGAAGGACATTGATAAGTTACCTCACAAGAGGCTGCTTAACAATTTAAAATCCTATGGTGTTATGGGAGACATACTGGCATGAATGGCAGATGGGCAGAAGACAGCGAGTGAAAATAAAGCTGGCTTTTTCTGGTTGGTTGCCAGTGACTAGTGATGTTTCTCAGGGATCAGCATTGAGACCACAGACTGCAGTGGAGGCCAAGTCCGTGGGTATATTTAAAGCAGAAGTTGACGGCTGGGGCATCAAGGGAAATGGTGAGAGGACAGGTGTATGGGGTTGAATGGGATCGGTGATCAGTCATGATGAAATGGTGGAGTAGACTGGATGTATTGAATGCCTGATTCTGCTCCTATATCTTATGTTCTTATGGTCTAAAATGTTAACAGCTGCAGTAGTTGGGATGAATTAACAAGTGTTGCAATGTAACAAATACATTCCACATAATCAAATTTCATTCATATCCATTTGCTCCAAACCTGATTTGACTGATCCTTCGTCTACCTACTGCTGTCTCTGGAATGCAAAATGAAAACATTGGTATGGTTTTCAGGAAAGGAAAATTGATATCAGACTGAAAGATAGAAATTGGCATCATCTGTGAAAATGTGTAAGCCTATTTAAAACAGTCTTGAACTCCACAGTATGCACTGCTGCCTCACCAGCATCCTATGTACTGACATTGCCAAAAAAAAAACATGAACTGAATTAATTGTATGTGATTGGCATTGGCTGAAGGCAATGCCCGTACATTTATGTGACATAGCTCAGGAGAATGGATATTGTTCAGAGTGATTGTGCTTTGGAAGAAGTGAGAAATAGGCAGGTGTATCTTTATTCATATATAATTGTCATTTTTTAAGCCTGTCTTCAAATGGGAGGCTTGGCAGATGCTTCATTGAAGGAAATTTAAAAAAAAGAAAACAGAATAAAATACTTTTGAGCTCAGCATGTGAAATCTTCAGGGTGAGATGTAACAAAGCGAAGGAAAAGTAAAGCTTCAGGATTTTTCAGGAAAAGAAAGCTATCCAATGAGTTTAATGTACCACTCTGGAATAAATCACAGTACTAGTAATCACCTTCTTTCACCTCAAGAACTTGGATCCATGAACAGATTCGAAAAACTGACAAAGCCATAGTAAAAATTACAGCTGCTAAATGCTTTTATCTTCTCTCTTTTCAATTAAAAGCTGCGTAAATTCTTCGTTATGACGGGACTTTACGTGAAGTGCACTCTTTTAGCAATAAGTTTCTTCAAAAATGATTGAATAGAAAATAAAGAGGTAAATTATGTTTGGGCACCTTTTGAGTCCTCTGTCTCTGGAATACAAAAAGGAGCTGGGTTTTCCTGGTTGGTTCCATGGTAATCCCCATTGTGGGATCTTGAGGCCCAAGTGCATATCTCACTGAAAGTAGCAATGCAAGCAGATAGTGCTTGAAAGAGGGAGTACAATTTGCTTGCTTTCATTGAGTGTAAGAGTCAGGAAGTCGTGTTGCAATTTTGGTTAGGCTTCATTTGTAGAATTACGTGCTGTTTTGGTTGCTCCATTAATATAAAGGGTGTGAAGGTTTTGGAGCGAGTGCAGGAGAGGTTCACCAAGGTACTGTCTGGATTAAAGAGTAAGAAAAGGTTGGGTGAGCTTGGATTGTTGTCGTCGGGGTGACAGAGGCTATGAGAGACCCGATAGATCTATATAAAATCATGAGAGTCAGAGACAGAGAAAATAGCCCAAGTCTTTTTCCCAGGGTGGAAATCTTCAGGTACTAGAGGACATGCACTTAAGGTGAAAGGGCAAAAGTTTAAAGAAATAGGCAGGGAAAGTTTATTTTAACCCAGATTGTGGCAAGTGCCTAGAACTCTCTATTTGGGGTGGTGATGGTGGAAGCATCCGGAGGAGCACATGAACACCAGAAGTGGAGGGATATGGATCATGTGGAGTTTAATTCGGCATCATGTTTGGCACAGACACAGTAGTCTGTTGGGGCTGTTTCTATGCATTTCTGTCCTCTGTTCATTTTGGGGCAGACACCTGTGTGCAAGCAATGAGGGAGAAAATGAACATCTGATTGCAAATCAAAAGAGCACCGAAATAAAATTATTGATGTACCATCAATAACTCACTCTGAGATGTAAAGGCGAGATATCGGCTTTTATTGACTGGAAGAAGGAACCAGCAGTGAGTGACCATCATACTACATCCTGGAGACTGAGGCCGAGAATTAGGCCTCGATCGCCTTTATACAGGGGCCTGTGGGAGGAGCCACAGGAGCAGTCAGCAGGGGGTGTGTCCAGACAGGCACACGTAGTTCATCACAATTATTAAAATAAATATCCCACTAGAAATGTTCTATTTTCAACAGTTAAATAGAGGAAGTCTATTTAACTGTCTTAATTATTTCTGCTAAATGACAGTGCTGAGGGAAGTTATAATTTTTACTTTCTTTCGAAATGTTTTCCGACTCTCTGTATATTTCAAGCATTCTGTTTTTACTTCAGATATCATATATCTAAAGCATTCAATGTTGCGATGAATTGGTGTTCCCGGTGCTGGCTTTGAGTTTGTATTTATCTTTGCAGTGGATTCAGACAAAGACCCATGAGCCGTGAATGGAAAAGGGCGAGAGTGTCTGTGAGAAAATCAGTAATGATTAACTGCCTTGGGAATAGGTAGGCTGGTTTGGGTGCCCTAATCCTAGCTCAGTGGGGCAACACTTTTGCTTTTCAGTCAGAGATTTGAGTGGAAATTCTACGTTGGCCATCTCGTGCATGACTGAGTGAGTGTTGTGCTGTCAGCTTCATCCCTTCACATGAAACTCTTTAGGGGGAATATAAATGATTTAGCCCAAAGGACTAGCTCTGGTTACCAATCCAGTCCCTCTACCTGAATCTGCTCATTCTCACATTGCTGGTTTGTGGTAGCTTGCCATGCAAAATTTGCAACTCTACTTTTTCTTATGTCATAACGGCGACTACCTTCATTCTGGTAAAATATTCTGAGCCATCCTGAGATGCAAGATTATGTGTTGCTCCAACTTGCAGCATCTGCAGACTCCTGAAGGAAATCAGTAGCTCAGGCAGCATCAGTAGAGGCAGAAAGGTAGTCAGACCTTTGCACTGGGTTGAGGATCAGCTTTATTCACCATATATATTTACGTGTATTAGGAAATCGCTGTGGTGTGCTGCTGTTACATGCAACAAGAAAGACAGCATTCAGCAATTATACAGAACAAATAATTAAATAAAAATTAAAGTTAAAAATACAGATGCCAAATAAAACTGCATAAATACATAAATATCATCATGTATTTACAATGTAAACGGCATTCTAAGAAGCGGTTTAAAGTGCTCGCAGTGAAGTGCAGTGACTGAGACTATAGTTAAGGAGAGTGAGGCTAAATAGAATGGTTGATCAGATTAACTGCTTGTGGGAAGCGACATTTAAGATGACGTGAAGTGTTTGTTTTAACAGCCCTATAGAGCTTCTCAAAAGGGGACTTTTGGAAAAGGCATTTTGCTGGATGAGTAATGCCCACAATGATATTTTCATGCCTGTTTCTGTGTCCTGGACATGTACAAGTCCTACAGTGACGGTAAATTGCAGCCAGTGACCTTCTCTGCAGTCTTGATAGTCTGCTGTAGTTTTCATACATTGTGGCAGGGTGTTTCACAGAACCAGACAGTAATGGCTGCTCTGTATGATGGCAGTATATAATTGCACCTGTATGTTCTGGGGAAGATGGAATTTTGTCATGTACTGTACATCCTCTGACAGGCCTTTTTTGTTAATGTGGGGTGGGGATATGGTTCTCCCACATGTGCTGACCGTTGCTGATGATAAGTGGGTGGAGAGGAGACATCAGCAACCAACTCTCCTTTGTCTATCCTGCTTGTTATTTCTTCAAAGAATTCCAACAGATTTTCCCTTGAGGAAACCATGCTGACTACGGCCTATTTTATCATGTGCCTCCAAGTACCCTGAGACCTCATCCTTAATAATTGACTCCAACATCTTCCAAATCACTAAAGTCAGGCTAACTGGCTTATGGTTTCCTTTCTTCTGCCTCTCTCCCTTCTTGAAGAGTGGAATGACATTTTTAATTTTCCAGTTTTCTGGAACCATTCCAGAATCCAGTGATTCTTGAAAGATCATTACTAATGCCTCCACAATCTCTTCAGCCACCTCCTTCTGAAATCCTGGGGTGTACACCAGGTGACTTATCTACCTTCAGACCTTTCAGTTCTCAAGTGCCTTCTCTGTAGTTCTGGAAATTTCTCACACTTCATGCTCACTGACACCTGGAACTTCCACCATACTGTTAGTGTCTTCCACAGTGAAGACTGATGCAAAATACTTATTCACCTTGTCCGCCATTTTGTTGTTTCCCATTACTACCTCTCCAGCATCATTTTCCAGAGGTCCAATATACACTCTTGCCTCTATTCTACATTTTATGTATCTGAAGAAACTTTTCATATCCTTTTTAATATTATTGGCTAGCTTAATTTCATATGCCATCTTTACCGTCTTAATGACTTTTTTAGTTGCCTTCTGCTGGTTCTTAAAAGCTTCCCAACCCTCTAACATCCCACTAAGTTTTGTTCTATTATATGCCCTCTCTTTGGCTTTTATGTCAGCTCTGACCTCTCTTGTTAGCCACAGTTGTATCATGCCTTTAGAATACTTCTTCCTCTTTGGAAGATATATGTGTTGTGCCTTCCAAGTTCTTCCGGAAATTCCATTGCTGCTCTTCTGTCATCCCTGCCAGTGTTCTTTCCCAATCAGTTCTGGCCAGCTCCACTCTCGTGCCTCTGTAATTCCCTTTACTCTACTGTAATACTGATACATCTGACTTTAGCTCCTCCTTCTCAAGTTTCAGGGTGGATTCGATCATATTATGATCACTTGCCCCTAAAGATTCTTTTCCCTTAAGGTCTCTAATCAGTTTCTTTTTCATTGCACAGCACCCACTGCAGAATAGCTGAACCACTAGTGGGCTCAACCAAGAGCTAATTGGTCACTGGTCAAAGGTCTTTTTCGTGTAGTGACCCGCTGCTGCCTTTTGTACTCAGGGAGTGGACCTGATTGAAATCCCCTCCTCTCAAAACTTCTGATACCCTTCTAACTGCACAGATGCTGCCTGACACCGAGTCCCTCCTACAGTTTGTTTTTTGCTTGAGGTATCTTGAGTAACCCTGTCAAATACTCAAATACTGTAGCTACCTGAGTAGGTCAGGGCCTTCACTTTCAGTGACTAAAATTCTCCTTGCACCTTTGATCGCAAAGCAAGGGTTGGGGGAATATTCTGCATCTACCTGGATGAGCACAATCATAACAGTAGTTCTTCAGATCATCACCAGCTGGGACAAAGCGCTTAAGTCTCATGGTGTCCATTAACGTGAAGTTCCAAACATTCCACCAGCAATGTACCAGGTTTGTGCCTTCTATCTACTTTGGGACCCACCAAGGTTTCAATGGCAGCCAGTCCCAGTACTACAATCTTCACTGTTTAGGAGAAGAGCACAATGTTCTTGGGAAAGCCTTTGACTATCATCCCTTCATTACAGTTAGGCCAAGACACTGGAACAAAGTAGCTCTCAAATAGCACCGTATCTGCATAGGGGTCACAGCAGTTTAAAACTGCCTCCTTGGGAAATAGCAATGGACAATGTCATCCTATCATACAGCTCAACAATTAACAGAGGTACCAAAAAGATTATATTGCACTGATGGAATCATGAAGGCTGTCAGCAAGAAGCTAGAATACCTTGTAGACATTGAAGCTTCACTATATTCATTCAATATCTTAAGATTAAGGTCAGAATCAAATTTTCTGGGAGTGTTCACTGTTTTTAGTTCAGCACTGCTAACCTTTGGGACTATTAATGATGCAGAGAAATTATGACTAAATTTGCATTATTGGGTAATTTTTGAATGCTGATCTGTTTTAATGAGCAGGGCTGAATAAAGCCTAATATTGTCCAGCAAAAACTGACAATGTGATGTTTAAACTGGATTTGTTCTAATACAGATTTTGTTTGTATGTCAGATGGTGTAAGGACAGAACTATCGTATCCTGGGAACTATTAAGAAGCAGGCAGGCTGAATCAAGCAGGAAGAGGTAGGGCAGAGGCAGTGAAAACAGAGGTCCAGAGGTCAGGTTACATCTGCAGAGAGAAAAACAGTTAATGTTTCAGGTCAATAACTTTTCATCAGAACTGGGACTAATTAGAGGTGGGCAATATTTCAATTGCAGGGAAAGGCGGGAGAAGAGAGATCAAAGGGGAACTTTTGTGACAGGGTGAAAGGCAGCAGAGAAATTAGTGACTAAAAGGGGCAAGAGTGCAAGTTAAAAATGGTGAGGATGATGTGGAATAAAAGTCTGCAGTGGATTCAGTGCCGAATAATCAACTGAAGTCACCAGAGGCAAATGGAATACATGCTCCTAGCTTTCCCGCTTCCGTGAAAATGTTCATTAAAACTTTCTTTTTTTTTCTGGACTGGTGTCAGGTTCTGTTTTAGATTTTTGTTTACTGATGTTCCTGTTGGGTGCCTGAAGATGTTTAACTATCTTAGAGATACTTTTTAAAGGCCAAAAATAGTCACTGAATGCAAAAAGTTGTGGATGTCAGTAAGTTAGACTTCGGTATCACATGATCAAAAGAGAGGCTAAGAAAGTTCTTAACTTTGGTACTTCATAGAAGTCACAACGTAGACCCAGTAGAAAAGTTAATGTTGATTGGTCTGCACTATTTAATCAATTCTCAGTGCAGTGTGACATCAGGGATGACGCGATCGTTTTCCATGTTACAGCTTCAGAGGTTTGAAAGATGATTCATTTGTGGGTCTTTTCAATAGTGCAGTAGGCCAGATCCTAATTTGCCAAAAATCGTTCTCGTGGGGTCATTCCAGAGGTTAAAATGCAAAACAACCTGAACAAGAGGTAAACCAACCTCAAGCCCCTCCCACATACAACATTCATAGCAACTGGGTGAGATTAAGGCAGCCGACTTTCTCCCAGAGGTGGGTTAGTTATTTAAAAACTAAAATGACCCCACCCCCCCATAATAAAGTTCATCTGGTGTTAGGAAAACTCAACAGCTGAAGACAAACAGAAAAGACTGAAGTTGTGAAGTAAGGGTCCTCACAGCATCACATTTAATTCAGGAAGGTTTCCCTCCAGACTCACACCAAGAAACTCCACATTCACCCACCTGTCAATGAACTCAGCATCCTCTCCCACTTCTCCCATGACTACCACTGGATTCCTATCAGAAACACACAACAATCAGAGTCCCTCTCTCGTATCAAAATCCAGCCCCTGCATCTGGATATCCTTTTAGAATTGGCTCTTAATCTCAGATTATGACTTCGTAAAGCAGATACGCCCAGTCATAAATAAAAGTAGAAAATATTAGAAGCACTCAACAGATCAGGCGGCTTCTATGGAGAGAGAAATAACACCTAGGGTCTGAGTCTCTTCATCAGAATTTGAACTCCAGCCTGTCAGTTGCCTGTAAATTGGTGCTGGAGGAGTACCCCCACTCCAAGGAGCTTGCAGTTCAGTTCTGGAGCAACTTCTTCCAGATTGAGTATGCATTTAGTATAGAGTAGGTTAATTGGGTACTGTATATTACTTAGTGTCGATAAATATAAATGAACTAAAAGAGGAGTTGTTAGGCCTGTGAGAGAAAATATTACAGAACTACTGGGTAATGGGGAGGGGGAAATAGGAATATTGGTTTTGTTTTGTTACATTGTTTATTGCTCCAGGCTACAATCCAGGCCAAGCAATTGGAGGTTAGATATCACATAAAATTAAAAATGAAAAGATATTCTTTTTAAAAGACAGTTGGTGAAAAGGGGCAAAGATTGCTCCTAACCACAGCTGTGTTTTAGAATATATACTCCCACGTAAAGAGAGGATAATTGCTTGATGGCTATTACTTTCTATTAAAGTCACAGAAACAAACAGAAGGAAACTTCGATTGAATGCAAACTCACAATATTAGCTTTTCACCTGTTTTCATTAATGAAATGCAAATGATCATTTCAAGGGATTAAAAGCAAAAGCTTCTTTTAAAATTGTACCCTATGCTTTGCAACACACTGGCTGCTTACTTCTATTTAGTGCCTAATTAAAACCAGGGATGCGAAAGCCAATTAAGACCAATGGACATTACCCACTGCTCTGTTTTGAGCAATTTCAACAGTCCTCAGAGAATTTCTCAGTTATCCAGAAATGACGAACATTGGCATCACTGCTTCCTCACATACGATTTTCTATATTCACTGTGAACTGCGTATTTCTTGGTTGTCTCTGTAATGTCCTATTTTATTGAATGTTTCTGTTTCTTAGTCCTGGCTTTCCAATCCCTATGCTTCAGCAGCTGGGTATCAGTTTAAATCCCAATATTCTTGGAGTTCACATGCTACAACAAAGTACAATTGTTAACTCTTCATTGTCTTTAACTAGCTCAGTTCTCTGTATCAAATTTCCAACTATGTTATTACTCTGGAATTCACTGGTAGCAGCAAGCTGTGCAGACTTTCTGCTCAGTTATCTGCTAAGTCCATTCTTACATTGAGAAAGCATTCAAGCAAGTTAGATGGCTCCATCTGGCTCAAGTAGTGCATGCCCTTACAGGTACACTGTGGGTAGCATCATGCAAACAAGTTCACCAATATAGAAAAAGAAATTCTTTAACAATTGACCAAGTTTAACTAGCTTTTGAATCTTTCAAGCAGATGAAAGATTTGCCAATGATTCTGCCATGCAGAAGAGGTCCTTCAAACTTTGCAGAAAGTTCAGTACTTGATCTTCATACGTTCAATCCTGGAACGCCCAAGCTTGCTGACAAATGGAAGTGGCAGCAGTTATCAAGAAAGTCCAGCAAAATGTGTTATTTAAAAGTTAAATTATTATTTGAAGGACGTTTTCTCATTTTACCACCATTTTATTTTCTTACCTGTACTACCTAAAGAGTCTGGAGAATTTCAAGATTCCAGGCTAGTTCTATATTTTTATTCAAGTCTTACCTGTTAGACAATGTAAGAAAGAGGGAAGAATGTGGGCCACCAAATTTGCTTTTGGATCTTTTTTTTTACATATTTTACCTCAAGACTGAAAGATCATTTTAGCATCTTTTGACTTAACATTGTGTCCAGATGTACAGAGACCAATTGCACTTTTTTGGGTGCAGGTAAAGTACCTAATGATCCTGTGTAGTGGACAGCAAGGCACTGCACCAAGAGCACCCTGCTCCTCCCACTAGATTGGGTGTACCGTAGGCTTTTAGATCACAATATTGTTTGGAGCTGTGCTGATTTTACAAGTCATTTGGGAGGCCACTAAAAGCCGAGAAGTATCTTTCCTCAGAGGACGTAAAAGGATTTTATACATTAGGTCAATTATACTATGTCTCCAGGCTATTAGATTTTGGACACGAGGAAAATTGTGGCATTTGGTGATAAAGCAGAAAAATGGACGAGGCATGGGATCAGTCAACTATGCAGGCCTAAAGGGATTCTTCCTCCTACTAGTGTCCTAATGCAACTTGTGTGAATGGAACTAAAAAGTTATAAAAGGCCTATGATGGTAAGTAGGTGGGCAAATAGGGATTGTAATAGGTTCAATTAACTCCCATATAGCACAGCTGCAACAACAAATCGCCTGTCTGATCATAACCTTTTAAATTTAATCCATTGTTTTAAGTCTTTCATTGTCGCTCTAACGTCACAGAAGTCTCTGAGTTATCAAAGCTTGCAGTCCATGTTCTAAGAGTTTAAAAGTGGGCAGTGCTTTTATCTGAGACATTCATTTATATTTTACTGGAACCTTACTTGAGTCAACTGACTAAAATTAACCAGTTCTAGCTGGTGACTAAAGGCTACTCTACATCACTGCAATTTAAAACAACAAGGTTAAGAGGATTTAGCTATAACAAATTAAACAAATACATTTTTAAAATAGAATCATCCCTCCACTTACCAATGTCCACACTGTGAGCACCCTAATAAGAGGGTGTAGTGCTTAAAAATTGTCTAATCAACTCCTGTTATGAATATCCATACCATGTATTAGCAATTTGAGTCATCTGGAGGTCAATACTTTTCATCAATATGTTTAAAATCTATCAATAAGGATGGTAGAATCTAAATTATTTATTAGTGAAATGTGTCTGCAGAGCAGCATAGGCCTGCAATAACACACTCAGTTGACACTGCATTGCTCAGATCTTGGCTGCTTTGTTGCTAAGTAACATTGAAAGCCAGTTGCTTCATTCACGATTAACCTCGTCAGTCCTCAGCTGCGGTACTGGGGAGGGCTGATCCTCCTGGGGTAATCTTGACATCCAGACATATCATCCATGACAGTGTGTCTTCTGCAGACTGACACACTGAGCAGTCTCAGTGAGAAATTTGTAACCCTGTGCTCTCCACCAGAGTGGAGAGCAGTTGTATGTTTCACCATAACTCTTTCAGTCAGTTCCAGTGTTTATCCTAGTCACAGGGTCATAGAGCTCTACAGTGCAGAACAGGCCCTTTGGCCCATCTAGTCTGTGCCAAAGTATTATGCTTTATGGTCCCATTAATCTGCACTCAGGCCATAGCTCTTCCATCCACATACCCATCCCAATTTCACTTAAATGTTAAAGTTGAACCTGCATACATCACTTCCACTGGTAGCACGTTCTATACTTACCACCCTCTGAGTGAAGAAGTTCCTGCCAGTATTCCCCTTAAACTTTTCACCCTTCACTCTTAACCCATGACCTCTAGTTCTGGTCTCACCTGAACTCAGTGGAGAAGGCCTGCTTGTATTTACCATATCTATACCCCTCATAATTCTGTATACCTCAAATCTATCAATCTCCCCTCCTTCTCCTATGCTCCAGGGAATAAAGTCCTAACCTGTCACTATAGCTCAAGTCCCAGCAAAATCCTTGTAAGTTTTCTCTACACTCTTTCAATCTTATTGATAGCTTTCCTGTAGGTGAGTGATTAGAACTGCACACAAAGGCATTTACAGAATTTACAGTAAGACTATTGTTTGCATCTATCTATGAAAAATATCCAGAGACTTCTCAACCTAAACTGCCTATGCTAGATTGCTGACTGTATGCATCATGAGGATGAGTTGAGAAAGGACCAGGGTTGCCAGGCACCACCATCAAGCTACACCCAGAAATGGATACAAAGTAACAATCTGTGGGCCGCTAGCCTGGGGAAGTGGACTGAGATACAGGCACAGCAGAGAAGTCAGCAAAGTCAGTCAGACTCTCAGGGAGATAAAAGAAGACTTCTGTAGTCCAAATATGTAAAATAATAAATAAACAAACAATAAAATGAAGCAAATACCTGCAGCACTTATATCTACTGTACTTACCTAATAAAGCCCCCGAGACATTTGATTTTTCTAAAGCAGGGGATTTTAAGAGATAGCTCAGAGCCTTCGTGAGATTTAGGGTTGCAAACGATCTCACTCAGGCTTCAGAAGAGCATCAAGTAAGCACACTGATGTACTGCATGGGTGACAAAACAGTTGGATTAGGACTAACAAATGCTCAGAAAAAAAGAGTACAAAACAGTGAAGGGCAAATTCAAAAATATTTCACAGGAAAGTGAAAAGTGATAAATGAGAGGGCAAAGTTCAACTCCAGTAAACAGGGGCCAGATGAAAGTGCAAATGCCTTTATCACAGCATTGTTTGCCCTGTCAGACAACAGTGCACATGGAAATCTGAGAGATGAGCTCATTAGAGACAGGATTGTTGTCAGGCCACTGGACACCAAATTGTCAGAGAGACTTCTAATGTGCAGGCAAAACTCACATTAGAGAAAGCTGTTGCTATGGTCAGGCAGAGTGAGAATGTTCAACAGCAACAGGCAGAACTTAGGCATGAAAAAGATGCTGAGGTAAAGCTAGAAACGGTACAAAAAGAAAGGAACAAAAAAGGTGCAGTCTGAAAGACTACAGAAAGACATGACAGTAGAGCTCAGCTCAAACAAAGCAGACAAGTGAAACAAAGAGCAGGTAAAATGGCCAACTACAGGATATGTGGCAAGCCTCCACTCGTCAAAGAGTTCTGTCCAGCGGAAGAAGTGAAATGCCACCAGTGCAATAGACTAGCCCATTCTAAAAGTCACTCAAAAACAGTTCTTCAGGAGGGCAAAGAAGACCATGATTCAGACAAAGGGCCCTAGATTCAAATAGACAAGGCTGGTGTAGTGTAATTCAGTTGCAAAATGAGGCAATGATGTTCAAAGTGGATACTGGGGCAGATGTCGCAGCCATCCTTGAATGTCTGTTCACATAAGTGACAAAGAAAACAGGTATTACTCTAAACCCAACAAAGAAAGTGATCGTGTGGCCAGGGAAACATAAGCTCAGTGTGAAAGGAATGTTTATCACTCCCATCCATAAAAATGAGAAATAGTTAAAAGAGGATGTCTGTATTGTTCAGAATCACTTCTCGCCACTACTGGGGCAACATGCCATCGAGTAGCTGAACCTCATTGTAAGGTTGGATTCACTAAACAATATTCAGTGGCAGAGAAACAATGCCGCAGGTCTATGGCACAATGTCCACAGACCTGGGGGTACTGAAAGAAGAGTACCTTATTCAACTGAGGCCAGGAGTGACACCTTACTCTCTGACCACAGCGCTGCATACTCTGGCCCCATTAATAAGCAAAATTAAAGCAGAACATGAGGGACTGGAGGTTCTTACATCATAACCGGAGTGAATAGACCTACTGACTGGAGTGTGGGCATTCCTGTATTCACGCCAGAATGGCACACTGAGGATCTGTATTTTTCTAACGAAATTGAATAATGCAGTGAAGTGGGAGAAGTTTATTTTGCCCTCTTATTGAGCACACGTTGGTTATGCTGGATGGAGAAAAGTTCTTCAACAAACTAAATGCAAAGTCAGATTTCTGACTAATCCAATTAGCTCCTGAGTCACAGAAGCCCACACTTAGCACACCATATAGACTCTATGTCTCCAAGAGACTTCTTTTTGGCATCTCATCAGTCCTTGAACTCTTTCAGATGAGGATGAACCAAATTTTGGAGAGATATATTCATCTTCAGAAGCTCAAGTGAGAAACATGACAAAAGAATGGAAGCTGCCCTGGAGAAACCGCAACAGTTTCGAATCACCCTGAACAAAAAGAAGTGCAAAGTTGGAGGTGAGGTTCTTGTACCATGAACTGTCCTCAGAGAGAGTGCAACCAGATTCAGATAAACTGGCAGGGTTTTGAAACATGGAGCAACTCAGATATACTCTGTAGCCTCATAGCTAAGAGCAAGTAGTCCTCTCCCTTTGCCAGAGTGTTCAGGCCGTCTACCCTGACCCCCGTTTGATTTAGTGTTTTATAAAGAGTGCTGATGTTTAAAACATTTCACAAAATGAGACTGCTCCTTTTTAAAAGAAAGGAATTCACAATAAAAGGAGGAAAACAAAGAAAATGACAATTAAAGGGAAAGAGTTATAATGTTGACAATTTCTTTTTATGGTTATGTAAGAAACAAAAGTTATGTTCAATAGGTAAATTGAACTGATTCACTCAATTTCAGCAAACTATGATTTCAGTGCAGTTCTATAGACAAGAAGTACATACCTGGTTTTACCTTTTTTCAAGAAGGGGAGATGTAGTAGGAGTTAATAGATTATTCCTATACCCCTCGGTTACCCACTCCCCAATCTGTACAAGCAGGGTTGTCAATAAAGTTCAGTTAAATACCTTGCATGCTGGTGTCCTGGTGTGCTCTGCACCATCCCTTAATAACAAACATTACAATGACGCTATCTACCTGCAACTTCAGTTTCCAGGAATTATGGATCTATATTTCCAGATCTCTCTGTTCTACCATATTTCTCAGTCCCCTACCACTCAGAGGGCAAGTCCTACCATGCCTTGTTAACCCCAAGAGGCAACACCTCTCACTTGCCTGCCTTAAATTCCATCTGCCATTTTGCAGCCCGTTTTTCCACCTGGTCCAGATCCTACTGCAAACTTTGGTAGCCTTCTGCAGTGTCCACTGTGCTTCCAATCTTGATGCCATCTGTAAATTTGTGGATCCTGCTGAGTATCATCCAGATTGTTGATATAGATGACAAACAGCTGTGAACAACAACTGACCCCACGCTGATCCCTGTAGCATATCACTAGTTACAGACAACCATCTACTTACATTCTCTGGCTTCTCCCACAAAGCCAATGTCTAATCCAATTTACTACCTCATCCTAAATGCCAAACAACTTGACCTTCTCGACTAGCCTTCCATGCAGGACCTTGGAAAAGGCCTTGCTAAAGTCCATGTAAACAACAACCACTCCCTTTCCTTCATCGCCTTTCCAAGTAATTGTTTTGAAAACTCTTATATACAACCTACTATGCACAAAGCCTATTGTTATGTTTTGTAACTTCAAAACATTAATCTAATTCAATGGAAGACACAGGTATCCTAAAATGTTGGCATAACTTCATGTTTTACTTTAAGTGAGGCACACATATATATCATCTGGCATGCAATTAACATATTTTTACACATAACCCATAACTGAGTTTTAAACAAACAAGAATGATTGATCAACCAATAGTATACACAAGATTACTCAAGTATTACGTTCCTTCCCGCACCTTGTTTGGTGCATCGGGTGGCAACCTTTGTCTGTTTCTTTGAGGCCGAGTTGTTAACTCGACATTCAGCCCAGCACGGATGGAAGGTGTGCAAGGAGAAGAGACAGATTTGAACCCAGAAACAAATGAGGAAAATCTGCAGATGCTGGAAATCCAAGCTGCGTCTACTTACCCCAAAGTCTAGTGTGGATGCCGCTATACCATGGTCAACAACTCAATTATTACTCAAGTATTAAATACGTAACGCCTATCTCTAATCAAAATACTTACCTCCAAATACTGTATATTCAAATACTGATATACCGTATCTGGTCCCTTAGAATACCTTCCAATAACTTGCCCACTATTTCCTTCAGGCTCAATGGCCTATAATTCCCTGTCTTATCCTTAGAGATTTTCTTAAACAATGGAACAACATCAGCTATCCTCCAATCCACCGGCACCTCACCCTTGGCTAAGGAATTCAATTTTCTTTTTTAATAGCTGCTTAGTTAGTAATGTAATTATACAGCATCTTTCGTGACCTCAGGACATTTAAGGGCACCTCACAGCTAATCAAGTACTTTTGCAATGTAGTAATAGTGCTAGCACAGGACATAGGGCAGTCAATCTCTGCATGGCAGCCTCCTACAAACAACCAACATGATAATGATCAGATAGTTGCCACAGATTTGTTTGAAGGTAAAATGTTTCCTGACATTTAATTTATGTAATTAAAAATATTAATACCAATGATGAACATTGAACAAATATTTTACAGGTCACTTAACCTACATAGTTTGGAAATATTTTGCTGTTCTTCAGTGGATAAACTAACTGCAATGCAACCAAAGTTGATAATTATTATATTGCCAAGTGAAATACGAGAATTACACTGTTGACAGTCCATTTTACTTATCACCCCACTTACACTAAAGTTTAATAAAAATCACACCATAGATTGCCAGTATAACAATAGAAAGATTTCTAATATTCAACTCAGCCAATTCCCACAAGCACACAAGTCCTTGGTATTCAAGAAATTATTCTTTGAAGCACTCAATTTGACTGCCAGTTTTACACAGAAATGACCAAGTGTGTTTTAATCTCTAAGTCATCTGATTACCTTTTTCTTTTACCTTTTGCGGGGATATAGGTTTGCTTCACCGTGGCAGGAGTAAACAGAGCAGATATGTAGCAATTTAACAATATTTATCAGAGTATCAGGGAGCATTAAATGGAAAAAGTAAGAATGATATTTGCCTCCCTCCACAACACAAGAAAAAGATTTGACACACCATTCATCTCCTCTGAGCCTTCTCAATGACTTGGTAAATCCACGGCCGACGTTTCACCCTCCACCTTACCTCACATTTTTCCCCAGCCCCTCATTTTCTTGAGATTCAGGAACCTATCACTCTCTGTATTGACTGAGCATCCTCAGCTCTCTGCGATGGAAACTCCCAAGTTTTGAAAAGCATTGTGTTAAGAAATTACTCTTCATCTGCCTAAACATGAGTCTGAAACTCTTTGTTTACAACTTTTCCTCTGGGGGATCTCTACACTAACCATTTACCCTGCTAGGTCCTCTGGTGTGGATCCAGAAGATCACCTCTATTTTTAAATACCTGAGGATTTAAATCTAGTCTTGCCAATGTCTTGCCAGGCACTGTTGTAACTATGTGGTTTTGCGCAGGTCTTATAGCTTTAGTTTTTGGTCTTGTTTGTCTGGTGGATTTGGAGCTCCTTTCCAGGGAATGCACTAAGACGGTAGCGTGATATTAATATGCAGCAGCCTCTCCAGACTCTGTATTGGGGATTGCCAAATGTTATGTGGATTTTCTGGTGTAGTCTGTTTTGTCATATGCTTTTGTGATATCATTCTGGAGGAATGTTGTCTCATTTTTTAAACTGCATTGCATTTGTGGTTTCTAAATGACAATAAACTGAATCTGAATCTGAATCTGAACTTAAAGAATAAAAGTGTTTTTGTATGAATTCTTTTAAAGAACATTTAGGATGTATAAGACCATTGAGTACTGAGGTTCTGAGGGGATGATCTGAGGGTTTGAGTTTATGGATAAACTCAATGGCCAAGTGGCCACTACCTGTGCTATAGTAAGTATTTTCCAATCTGTCCTGGGCCTTAGTGGGGAATAGGAAGGGAGCTCTGCAGAGATGCAAAAAGAGAAAACGTATTAAGTAGTGTCTTACCTCAGCAGACCTTGTGTGATTTTGTTTTGTTTTTTATTTTAAGTCCAGAGATTATGCCTGCATTTACTAACTCTGTTATCTCCTCTGGGTCCGGTGTCTAATTTATTTGGACACCTACTGGAAAGGAAAAAGATCTTTGTGTAACTTCAGTCACTGTTCACAAGTACCGTGGTGTGTGAGGAAACTCAATGACCTGATCAACAACAGAAAGATCTTTTTCCTTTCCAGTAGGTGTCCAAATAAATTAGTCACCGGACCCAGAGAAGGTAACAGAGTTAGTAAAAGCAGACAAATTCTCTGGACTTCCTGTCAATGTAACATAAAAAATCAAAACAAAGTCACAGAAGAACTGCAGAGGTGAGACACTGCTTCACATGTTTCCCCTCTTTCCAGCTCTGTTTCTATTCCCCACCAAGGCACAGAACAGATTGTCTGCTTCCCTTAATGAAAAAGTCAGTTCCATTGTCCTCTTTGCTATTTCTGCCAGACTTCCTGGTTTTTACTTGTTTCCTTTGTTTGAGCTCGAACTCCAGCACTGCAGTGTAATGTCTTTGATGCCCTTGACCAGTTTTACCAAGTGCAGCCCTGATATCAAGGGCAGTAAGTTTGACCTCACCCCTATCGTTTTGTCAGTCCTTGTTCGGATGAAGCTGCGAGGAGGTACGGAGTCAAGTTGTCCTAGCGAAACCCAAACAGGACTTTGGGAGTAGGTTATTCGTGTTGCTGTGCCAATGGCACCTTGCATCAGTTCTCTAAGTTTTGAGAGTAGATAGACAGATCAGCAATCAGAGAGATCTGACACCACCACTACCACATTCAGGAACACACAAACCAGCCTGAACCAGCCCGGATAACTTTCAAGGACTCTTTACAACTCATGTTCTCAGTGTATATTTTTTGATTTGCACTGTTGTAGACGTTGGTTGTTTATCGGTGTTTGTTTTTCATAAATATTGTATTACTTTTTTCCTGTAAGTGCACCATCAATAACTCACACTGAGACGTAAGACGAGATATCGGCTTTTATTGACTGGAAGAAGGAACCAGGAGTGAGTGTCCATCATACTATGTCCTGGAGACTGAGGCCGAGCGTCAGGCCTCAGATCGCCTTTATACCGGGGTCTGTGGGAGGAGCCACAGGAGCAGTCAGCAGGGGGCGTGTCCAGACAGGCACATAGTTCACCACAGTTCTCAGTGTATATTTTTTGATTTGCACTGTTGTAGACGTTGGTTGTTTATCGGTGTTTGTTTTTCATAAATATTGTATTACTTTTTTCCTGTAAGTGCCTGCAAAAATGAATTTCAACGTAAAATATAGTAACATAAATGTACTTTTATAGTAATTCTACTTTGAACTTTGATTTTATTTGTCTTGCTTTATGTGAACAGAATGGAACTGGGTCATTTTCCATATGGTCGGGTAGATTCCAGTGTCCTAACCACACTGGGATAGCTCGGTTATAAACATGGATCATACTGAATTGCAGGTTTTCAGTACCACGATTGAGATATTGTCGGGTCCTGTACCTTTGCTGCACCTAGTTTTCTCAGCTATTCCTTGATATTGTGTGGAGTGAGTGGAATGAGCTAAGAAATGACTTTGGTAATGGTGGCAATCTCGGGAGGAAGCCCCTTTAATTACTGATTTGCTGAATATAGTTGTGAATGCTTTAAACTTTGCTGTAGCTTGTCCATGCCACCTACAAGGAGGAGGACACCGTGGGAACTTGCCGTTCCTGTTATCTGTTTAATTGTCGACCACCCTTCAGTAATTTACCACGTTGCCACCTCCAGTTTGAGAAGGGAGTGTAATGGTCGAGTCCAATACATGATTGTGTGACTGTGATACTGTTAGGCTGCTGTGGGACTGCTTGCTCAATTATGACACCACATCGTAGGTGTACGTGAGGAAGATGTTGTCTGGACTAGGAATGATTTTGCCATAATTCAGCAGTTCTCAGTCAGCAAGCTGTTTCATTGGAAGCCAGTTTGCCATCCCTTTTGGTGCTATCACAATAGTCAGCTGGCTCCTGTGCCAATGTTTTTCTAAAAGATATTTTTCTCCCTCTCTTTGACTGCATCATTTATGCATAATGTAATTGCAACTCCCCTCATTAAGGCATTTAAGTAAATTAGTGGGGAAATTTATTTAAAACATAAAAAGAAAATATAGGTTTCATTTATGATAACTGGTTATATTTTTCAACTTATATTTAAGGCTTCAAATTTTACTCCAAAAAATTATTCTAGCATTTATACAATAACACTGAGCAGAAAGTATTCTTCTTGCACATAAAAATGTGTTTTATGAAATAAAGCAGAAACTGAAAATACCCAAGTGACCAGGCAGTACTGTGTGGGGGGCGGATGGAGAGAGAATTGACCTTTCATGTTGTTAATCCAACAGTTTTTTTTAAAAAACCTATAGCATTTCAATTTTTGAATCTGTAATGGAAAACGGAAAATGCTGTTCAGCAGCTGCACAGGATTTTAGTAGTAACCGGAAGGTGAGGAGAGGGTGCAGAAGATAGTGAAGCGAAGGGGAGTGCGGCTTATGTGCATGACGGTGCTATATATATACACACTGGTTTGAGGACAGTCGTGGCACGGCAGAGGACCTTCATTGTGAAGATGTTGACTCTGAGTCCCACTGACTTGTCAAATTATTTATGCTTGGAAGGTCACCCCTCAGGTTAGAGTGACCCTGATTCTGGAGTGTAGTTGCTACAGGTTGTAATTTTCCTCCAAGGTCTGAAGATCAGCTCCACTAGGTTGAAAGAGCAACCTAGTGGTAAAAAAGATTAAGACAAGCATCAGGGTAATAACACACACATCCTTCTGAAGGGTCTCGGGCCAAAACATTGACTGTTTAGTCTTTTCCATTGATTCTGCCTGGCTTACTAAGTTCTTCCAGCATCTGCAGATTTCCTCTTGTTTGTGTCAGGATAACAATAAATTTGCTTGACACTGACCTATGCTGAAATTGGCTTTGTTGTAGACCTGGACAACTGCCAATAGCTCAATCCTACCTCTTGGCAAAAGCATAACATCAGTGCTGAAATTCATCAGCGCCTTCAATTTGCCATCACAGCCTTTGAGCAACTGAAGAAAGTGGAATGTGAAGATCACGACCTCATGCCTGGCACATAGTGATCAGAGCAACCATGATCCCTGATGTCAAATATGCTTTCTGGAAAGCGGATTAGCTGGAGCAGGGTCCTCAAAGCACTGGAGTGACACCACTGATGTTCTTTACACAAAATCCTCTAAATTCATGGGAAGTATAAATGAACCAATATCAATATCCCCTCTCAGGCCAACATTCACAGGCAGCATTTTAACCCTTGGTGAACTCAGTTGGCTCTGCTGAGTGATGCGTATCATCTAAGTGCTTAGACTTCGAAGCAAACTGCCTATTCCAAGTTCTGAAATGGGAAGAAACAATTCAGGGATGTGTTTAAAGTCTCAAAGCTCAAAGTAAAATTTATTATCAGTACATACATGTCACCACATACAACCCTGAGATTCTTTTAAAGCAGGCATACTTAGCAAATCTATAGACCAGTAACTAAAAAGAATCTGTAAACTGTGCAAAAGCATTTAATAAATAAATAGCAATAAATAATGTGCATGAAATAACAAGATAAAAGAGTCCTTATATGCGTGTAGCTATCCCTTTTTGTTCAAGAGCCTAATGGTTGAGGGGTAGAGGCTTCTTCTTGCAGAAATGTGGTACTCCTCTGGAGTCTTGGGAATCTGTGTCCCCTTGGCTGATCAAAGTGAAGGAGCATTTGGAATGAGAGTGAGAATATTGAGTCCATGCACCAGACAGACGAAGGTGGAAGGAGTGAACAATCCCACAAACTAACCACCAACTAGCCTGTTACACAGCTTCTGCTCCGTCAACTGAAAAGTCTATAGTTTCCAGGCTGGTCCCATCAGCCACCTTAGAACCTGAAAAACAGGAATGGAGGTGAGTCATCCTTAATCCTAAAGAATTAGGGAGGGAGGAGGGGAGGATGAGGAATAAAAGAGTGGTTCTAAAAGTATTCATCAGTTGGCATAACCTGCAAACATTTTCAAATTACTTTAAGAAATCCCAGAGTAGTTTCATTTTAAGAAAATAATAGTTTGAAATGAATGTTTCTTCTTAATTTATATGTTGAACTAATTTTGGAAGGCGAGCAAATCAGATGCACAATTTACTTTCCCTTGTCTCTCTGAAGCTTGTGTGCACAAGTTCTCTGCAGCGATCTTGATAATCTCCATTAGAAGTGGATTAAGATTTACTTATTAATTTACCCCTTTTTTTCCCTCCTGAAGGGATTAATTTTTATTAGATGAGACACTAAGTGCAAAAGCCAACTTTCATTTCAGGCACCATTATGAAGAATGAAAAATTTAAAAAAGACAAGAAGCTTTAACTGGTTGATGTCAAGCTCCAGTTTTAAGACCCTGATGATTATAATAAAAAGTTTGTGTTAGGACAAAAGTTTTGATTTCTATAACCAAGAACTAGCTGCATTTAGAGCTTCTGTACAGATAAAATTTGAAAATAAGAAAATATTTCTTGTCTACAGTTTGTAAATGATGATTAATTCCAGTAACATTTTCTGCAGCTTTGAGAATCTGAGAGAGAACAGATAACAGGTCAGGGAGGAAGTGGATGTGTTTTGTAACATTTATAAAGCTTGGAGAGAATAAGAGGAAAAAGTTCGGATTTCAGTAATGTGGGGGCAATGAAGCCTTTTAACTTACTACCACTGTCAGAAGAATTAGTCATCATTGAAAGATGTTTTAGCCTTGGTCTCTTCTTCATTTACTCAGCATGTGTACAATTGAAAACTCATGCATTGACATCTTCATTGATCACAGGTAGTTCTAGCGATTCAGTTCTGAACTTAGTCAACAAGTTGTCATTGACCATAGACAATGTAGATTTCATTTTGCAACAGCTACAGTCAGAGCTGTGGTAGAGAACTGTAGCACATGGGCTTTGCCTTTCCAAGTTAACAAAGTAAATGAAAGATGAGTTGAAAATTGGAGGATCTATGATAAGGAAATTGTCATTACCGGGAGAATATCTGTTCTGTTCCCAGGGTTGTAGTTGGCCACAGTGAGTATAGTGACACTATATAACCAGGAAGCAGATTTGTAACCTTAAACAGCAATCCTGCTTATTCCAGCCTTTGACTGGATAGAGGATGAAGGAAAATAAGAGCAGGATTACAGTACGTCTTCAAGTCTTTTAATCAATACAATTCTTTGTCGATGTCACATTTCCACATTTTGCCCATATTCCTTGATGCCTTTTGTCTATAAATTCATCTTCTCAAGTATATTAATCAACTTGGTCTCCACCACCTACAATATTGGAGAATTCCTCAGGTTTGCCACCCTCTGAATAAATTTCTCTTCAATCATAAATGGCTTAGTATGAATCCTGCGTACGTGGCTCTGATTTCTAGACTCTCGAACCAGCAGCATCATAGTGTCTGCACCCAGGCTCTTCAACCTCATCAGGATTTTATACATTACACGGAGGATTAACATGGTTTAGGACAGTGAGCCACAGTACAAGGCTCAGCTGAAGATTTCTGAAGGCTATTACCATCAAAGGAGGTAACTGCACATCAGAGTTTGGTGCATGACAGAGTACAAGGTCGGGGAAAGAGCATGCTTACAGTTGAGTCCCTTGCACTACAGTGTTCTGCACTGGGGACATTTGAATGTGCTGCTAGAAATCAGAAACTAGCATGAGTAAACATTATGGAGCTGGTAATGGAGCAGACTTGAGAATAGAGAGATGTAGAGAGAGAGGTACAACACGGTAGAAACATAGAAAAACATACAACACAATACAGGCCCTTCGGCCCACAAAGCTGTGCCGAACATGTCCTTAGAACTACCTAGGCTTTACCTATAGCCCTCTATTTTTCCAAGCTCCATGTAGCCATCCAGGAGTCTCTTAAAAGACCCTATCCTTTCCCCCTCCACCGCCGCCGCTGGCAGCCCATTCCGTGCATTCACCACTCTCTGCATAAAAAACTCACCCCTGACATCTTCTCTGTCCCTACTTCCAAGCACCTTAAAACTTAAAACTACACCCTCTCGTGCTAGCCATTTCAGCCCTGGGAAAAGGTCTTTGATTATCCACACAATCAATGCCTCTCATTATCTTGTACACCTCTATCAAGTCACCTCTCATCATCGGTTGCTCCAAGGAGAAATGTCCGAATTCACTCAACCTATTCTCATAAGGCATGCTTCCCAATCCAGGCAACATCTTTGTAAATCTCCTCTGTACCCTTTTCTATGGTTTCCATGTCCTTCCTATAGTGAGGCAACCAGAAGTTAGCACAGTATTCCAAGTGGGGTCTGACCAGGGTTCTATATTGTTGCGACATTACCTCTCGGCTCTTAAACTCAATCCCATGATTGATGAAGGCCAGTGCCCCATATGCCTTCTTAACCACACAGTCAACCTGTGCAGTAGTTTTGAGTATCTTATGGACTCAGACCCCAAGATCCCTCTGATCCTCCACACTGCCATTAATACTATACTCTGCCATCATATTTGACCTACCAAAATGAACCACTTCACACTTATCTGAGTTGAACCACATCTGCCACTTCTCAGCCCAGTTTTACATCCTATCAATGTCCCGTTGTAACCTCTGACAGCACTCCACATTATCCGCAACATATTCAACCTTTGTGTCATCAGCAAATTTACTAACCCATCCCTCCATTTCCTCATACAGGTCATTTATAAAAATCACAAAGAGTAAGCGTCCCAGAACAGATCCCTGAGGCAAATCATTGGTCACTGGCCACCATGCAGAATATGACCCATCTACAACCATTCTTTGCCTTCTGTGGGCAAGCCAGTTCTGGATCCACAAAGTAATGTCCCCCTTGGATCCCATGCCTCCTTACTTTCTCAATAAGCCTTGCATAGGCTACCTTATCAGAAGCCTTGCTAAAATCCATATGCACTACATCTACCCTCATCAATATGCTTAGTCACATCCCCAAAAAAACTGAATCAGGCTTGTAAGGCACAGCCCGCCTTTTATAAAGCCATGCTGACTATTCCTAATCCTATTACGTCTCTCCAAATGTTCATAAATCCTGCCTCTCAGGATGTTTTCCATCAACTTATCAACCACTGAAATTATACTCACTGCTCTATAGTTTCCTGGGCTTTCCCTACTCCCTTTCTTGAATAAGGGAACAACATCTGCAATCCTCCAATCCTCTGGAACCTCTCCTGTCTTCATTGATGATGCAAAGACCATTGCCTGAGGCTCAGCAATCTCCTCCCTCGCTTCCCACAGTAGGCTTGGGTACAAACCATCCGGTCCCGGTGACTTATCCAACTTGATGCTTTCCAAAAGCTCCACCACATCTTCCTTCTTAATACCTGCATTCTCAAGCTTTTCAATCCACTGCAAGTTATCCCTACAATCACCAAGATCCTTTTCAGTAGTAAATACTGCAACAAAGTATTCATTAAGTACCTCTGCTATTTCCTCCGGTTCCATACACACTTTTCCATTATCACACTTGATTGGTCCTATTCTGTCACCTCTTAACCTCTTGTTCTTCACATACTTGTAGAATGCCTTGGGGTTTTCCTTAATCCTGTCTGCCAATGCCTTCTCATGGCCCCTTTTGACTCTCCTAATTTCATTCTTAAACTCCTTCCTGCTACCCTTATAATTTTCTAGATTCACATCATTACCTAGTTTTTTGAAGCTTTCGTAAGCTCTTCTTTTCTTCTTGACTAGATTCACAACAGCCTTTGTGCACCACGGATCTAGTACCTACCATCCTTTCCATGTCTCATTGGAACATACCTATGCAGAACTCCACGCAAGTATCCCCTGAACGTTTGCCACATTCCTTCCATATGTTTCCCTGAGAACATCTGTAGAGAGCTACAGTGCTTCTGGAGAGGTACGGCGCACTTGAGTATGCAGAGGTCTAATGAAAATGGTAGAAGGAGGACAGCACCTCTCCTCTGCCCACTCCTGACCCAGCCCGCCTGAATCTGTGGGCCCCACACTGACCTCATTAACACACACAACTGGACTGGGAGCTCAACGTCCCTAAATGTGGATAAACTGCCAAAGAAGAAAATATGTCTAAGACATCCCTTTATCTGATCTTTTAGTCAAAGTGTTAAAGCTGTCACTATAAATCACAATTAAGCATTTATTCACTCATATGAAATAGCAATTTCTGTTTGCCCAATAGCAGATTTGAACCCACAACTGGTGCAGTAGCAAGTGACCAATAAAGTCAGGTAGGTATTGGTGTATTAGCGCACTATGATACTACAGCTGGGTGAAATCTGGGAGTTAGCCTGCAAGTTAATCTGGTACTCAAGTGTCAAACAAGAGAAAATCTGCAGATGCTGGAAATCCGAGCAACACACACAAAATGCTGGAGGAACTCAGTTGGCGAGGCAGCATCTAGGAAAAGAGTACAGTCGACGTTTAGGACCGAAACCCTTCGGCAGGACTGAAGAAAAAAAGCTGAGGAGTAGACTTTAAAGGTGCGGGAGGGGAGAGAGATACACAAGGTGATAGGTGAAGTCTGGAGGGGGAAAAATGAAGTAAAGAGCTGGGAAGTTGATTGGTGAAAGAGACAGAAGCAATGGAAAAAAAAGAAGGGTGGAGGGGCACCAGAGGGAGGTGATGGGTGAGCAAGGAGACAAGGTGAGAGGAGTAAAAGGGGATGGGAAATGATGAAGGGTGATGGGGGCATTATCGGAAGTTTGAAAAGCCGATGTTCATGCCATCAGGTTGGCGGCTACCCAAATTGAATACAAGGTGTTGTTCCTCCAACCCAAGTGTGGCCTCATCACGACAGTGGTGGGGGCCATGAATAGACATATTGGAATGGGAAGAGGAATTTAAATGGGTGGCCACAGGGAGATCCCATGTCAGCCTACACTGGTGATCATCCTGCACTTTTCCTACACTACATCCTGTCTTCTGCACCCATGCTGAACTCATCGACTTCATCCACTTTAATTCAACTTCCACCCTGCCATCAGACTTACCTGATCTATTTCCGACACCTCCCTCCCCTTCCACGATCTCACTGTCTCCAAGTCCGCAGACAGCCTATCTACTGATGTCCACTGACTCACGGACTCTCACAGCTACCACGACAATACCTCGTCCCACCCTGCTACTTGTAAAAACGCCATCCCCTTCCCTCAATTCCTCCGTCTCCGCCGCACCTGCTCTCAGGATGAGGCTTCTCATCCTAGAACAAAGGAGATGTTCTCCTTTTTCAAAGAAAGGGGCTTCCCTTCCTCCACCATCGACGCCGCCCTCAACTGCATCCCTTCCATTTTACGCTTGTCTGCTCTTATCCCATGCTCCCGCCACTCTACCAGGGATAGGGTTCATCTTGCCTTCACCTACCACACCACCAGCTTCCACGTACAACACATAATTCTCCAAAGCTTCCGGCTCCTCCAACTGGATCCCGCCACCAAACACATCTCTCCCCCCACACCCCACTTTCTGCTTTCCGCAGGGATCGCACCCAACGTGACTCCCCTGTACATTCATTCCTCCCCACTGATCTCCCCCCCCGGCACTTATCCTTGGAAGCGGAACAAGTGCTACACCTGCTCCCTCACTACTATTCAGAGCCCTGAACAGCGCTTCCAGGTAAGACGACACTTCACCTGTGAGCCTGTTGGGGGTCATCTACTGTGTTCGGTGCTCCCGCTGTGGCCTCCTGTATATCGGTGAGGCCAACCGCAGATTGGGAGACCGCATCGCCAAGCACCTACGCTCTGTCCGCCTGAGAAAGCTGGATCTCCCAGCGGACATCCATTTTAATTCCACTTCCCATTCTGATATGCCCATCCATGGCCTCTTTCACTGTCGTGAGGAGGCCACACTTAGAATGGACGAACAACACCTTATATTCCGTGTGGGTAGCCTCCAATCTGATGACATGAACATCGATTTCTCGAACTTCCGATAATGTCACTCAACCTTCATAATTCCCTATCCACTTTTCCCTCTCACCTCATCTCCTTGCCTACGCATCTCCTCCCTCTCGTGCTCCTCCTCTCCCCCTTTCTCTCTTCCATGGCCTTCTGTCTCTTTCGCCAATCAACTTCCCAGCTCTTTACTTCATCCCTCCCCCTCCAGTTTTCACCTATCACCTTGAGTTTCTCCCGCCCCTTCCTTTCAAATCTACTCAGCTTTTTTCTCCAGTCCTGCTGAACTATTTCGGCCTGAAACGTCGACTTGCGTTTCCATAGCTGCTGCCTGGCCTGCTGAGTTGTGTGCGTCGCTCTGGCCCTCAGTGTTTAGCTTTCCAGAAGAGTTTTTCTTCCACTTGTGATGCGGTATCTCTAGTATTGGTGGCAGATAAATTGTAAATATTCCACGTTCTTTCAGCATCATTTCACAAAACCAGCACTGATGGCTGAATGACAACTGTTCTTTCATTTAGCCAGCTGAGGAGTGCGGTAGTTTGTTTTATTGAAATGCAAATCTTTGGTTCAGAGCGGGTTCCTGCACAGTGGCTCCCTCTCGCTCCTATTCCCAGCTCTTCCCGATCCTGCAGTTCCAAGGTTAGACAAGCTGGAGCGTCCCCAGATGGCTAAAGTGAGGACCAAAATGCTGGAAACATTAAACTAATCAGGCAGCATTGTAGAAGTAGAACAAAGATAATATTTCAGCTTGAAAAGCCTTTGTCAGGAATAGAATAGAAAATTTTAAGTTGCAGCGAGGCCAAGGGGAGATGGATATGGCACCTTTCCATGCTCTGGGATCAAGACGACTGGACTTCGAATACTAATGAGCATTGGACGAGGAAGGAACCTGAGTCACCGTCGAATCTTAGAGGCATGGAGCACAGAAGCAAGGAAACAGGCCCTTTGGCCCATCTAGTCCATGCCAAACTGACTTTCTGCCTAGTCCCATCTGCCTGCTCTATAGCTCTTGTTTTTATCCCATCCTGTTCTTATGCAAATTTCTGGTAAATGTCGAGATCGAACCTGCATCCATTGCTTGAAGTGGCAGCTTGTTCCACACTCTCACCAACCTGAGAGAAGTTGCTCCCCCTCAGGTTCCCATAAAATATTTCACCTTCCAACCTCAGACTGTGACTTACGGGGGATGAGGTGGGGGAGATGGTGTGGAGAGGAAAATCGGGTGAGGAGTGAGAAGGCGGAGAGCAGGGGAAAGCCGAGTGGGGAGAGGGAAACCGAGGCGAATGCCTTGCAGTGTTGGAAGAGCGACCGACAGCCTCACCTGAGCGACTTTGGCTTCCATGCTGCAATAGTTGGCACACAATGACCAGGAGGTCAGATATCTCCAAGCTGTCTTGAAATTTCTCACAGTGGCTGGTAATAGCTGAGGAAAGTCTCCAAACTCCGCTGGTTCCA
Source organism: Hypanus sabinus (assembly GCF_030144855.1). Lineage (NCBI taxonomy): Eukaryota > Metazoa > Chordata > Chondrichthyes > Myliobatiformes > Dasyatidae > Hypanus > Hypanus sabinus. Next base: position 50,957,489 of record NC_082722.1, read on the forward strand.
TGTTGGCTCAATTGTACTGCGATGAGAGTCCCTGACGAGGATGGTTTGGACCCAGCTGCTGGTTTGAGGCACGGTATCAAATTGGATCTGAACACAAATCAAACGCTGATCGAGATCACTAAATACTCGATTCTTGGTACCCAAAACAAGATTATCAATTAGTGGGATCGTCCTGAATTCTTAAAGGGACCGCACTAGCTATCTGTACTCTAAATCCCTGGAGCTGACGTGGTTGAGAGTGCCTCGTAACACAAACAGATTCACTCCAAGTAAAGTGAACTGTTATTCATCTTCCCTCAGCCCACCTGCATCCTTTGATGCCATTCTCACCTGCTCTCTTAGTGTTGTCACTCACTCCATTCTCTGCCTAACACTAGCCAGAAAATGACTGATAAAGATCTCTAATAGGGCATCATTATCTCAGTTGTCTCCCAAAAATCCATTCTATTTCTTGCCGTCACACAACTCCTGGGCCGCATCATCTGAAAACACAGCAACAATGACCATATTCCATTGATGATGCCCCTAGCCCTACCCCTTTGCTATGTCTCTCAAGGTAGACCGGTTTCACAATATTCTATTGAGAAGCTTTGCTACTCTTCCTTTGCATGCACAACACACTCAGAGGAAGAGTTTCAGTCTGAAATGTCGACTGTACTTTTTCCCATCGATGTTGCCTGGCCTGCTGAATTTGATGCACCATCAATAACTCACTCTGAGACGTAAAGGCGAGATATTGGCTTTTATTGACTGGAAGAAGGAACAAGCAGTGAGTGACCACCATACTACATCCTGGAGACTGAGAGGCCGGGCTCAGGCCCCAATCGCCTTTATACCGGGTCTGTGGGAGGAGCCACAGGAGCAGTCAGCAGGGGGCGTGTCCCAACAGGCACATAGTTCACCATAGAGTTCTTACAGCATTTTGTGTGTGTGACATTCAGAGGAGTCCATTTCAACAATATGGGCTACACACTTCCCACACAGAAAAAGCATGCGCGTATCCTTACCATCTCTGGCGGCATTTCACATCCGAACAATGAACAGATGATTAAGTGACTGAGCTATCCTTTTGGAAAAACATGAGCATTTTAAAGGTAGAATATTAAAGCTGTAAATGGAGCGCTGGTGAACTTTCTAGACGCTGACACATTGAATGGCTCCAGTGTGAATCGTCTCAAAGTAATTTATTATCAAAGTGCTTTATGCAGCCTTGAGATTTGTCTTCTCACAGACAGCCACAAAAGAAAGAAACCCAATTTTAAAAAAAACAAACACTGAATATATGGAGAGGGAAGAAACTGTGCAAACAATAAAAGTAAGCTTATAGCATTCCGAACTGTAGTTCACAAAAGTGAGGCACGAAGCAGCTGGTTAGTTGCAGGACACGGCCTCAGTTCAGCACAGAGAAGAGTAAACCTCAAGGAGCATCGAGCTGAAGGGGCCCATCACTCACCTCTTTTGGTACATGTATCATTCATAGATCATATTTGTACTAAACTATACTTTATTTTCTGTCACTTCTTAGGTAGCGTTGTTATTAGCTGCCTTGGTCACTGCTGTTGCTTTGGACTCATCAGCTGCATGGAGAAGGGAGTCTGCTGAGTGGGCAATACTTGCTCTCCATATTATTCTGCCCTGGCTGGCCTATGACAGCTAGGATGCGAGATCCATGGTTGACCCTGAGCAATGGAGGGCCCCACGCTATTACATTAATCTGTTAGTAAATAGGAAAAGTAGATTCATTACAATCAAAATTTTCTGTTAACATAAGTATGTTCTGGATAGGTCATTGGTATACGGTTCATGAATAATAAAACTGCTCTATCTCATACTGGTCAAAAATGAAAGATTTTCCTGGAAGTTGTCTTACATATATAAAAATAAAATAAGGTAACAAAACTAAATACACTTTGGTCTAAAATGGAAGTAAAATGTGTTCTTTCAGTAAAACACAGTTCTCATGGTGATTCTGAGGGCATTGTTTAAATGTGTCGAACTACAGATTAACATTTTCACCATTCCTTTTTATAGCTCTGATAACAGAACTACAGTAAATCTGCTTCAGATGCAAATATAAATTTTCATTCTACTTTCATAGTCAAGAAAATCAAACATCAACAATCTTTACATTCTTTTCTCAAAGACCCATTTTGAAACTTCACAGTAATCTGTCACATTGTTAAAAGAAAGATTAATAGTGATTGCTTTTATTTAAAGATTTTTAAAAATTTTTGTTTGCCAGGAATTTAGAGTCGAAAAACAAGTGAATGCACTGAAGGATAAAAGATGGAAATATTCTAAATCTTTTGTTGTGTTATTTTTTGTCTCTGCCTTTTCTTCTCGCATCTTGTAGGTGTCAGTGCATTTTCTGAATCTCAATTACTACTTGAATGCAGTCTGGAAGAAGTTTCTGTGGTTTATTCTAAGGAAATAAAAATCCAGTGATTATTGACTGTGAAATTACTCTGTACTGCTGACTAGTGATGCTACTATATAATCATAACACAATGCTAAACCTAAGGCAATGATTATAATCAATTACAATGCAGCACCTGGGAAATGCACCAATGTTAATTACAATTACTGATTGATTTTGGGAACAAAATTTATTTAAAGACCATTTTAAAACCGATGTAAAAATGTCAAGATTGTGATTCTGAAAAATATTACTTTCACGATTTGCGTTGTTAAAATTTTCTGCATTTACCTGGGGGGAAAGTATTTGCATTCTTGAGATTGTCTTAAAGAGCTTTATTTCAAATGAGGTACTTCACAAGTGTTGTCAGTATTGTAATGCTAAACACAATGCAGCTAATTTTTCCACAGCAAGCACCATACATAATGTAACTGTAATTTGTTTGGTTGTCTTCTAGTAGATAAATACTGGGTTGAATAATGAGGCCAACTTCCTTACTCTTCTTTGAAATCGACCTCTTACGTTCACCTCAGCCTTGGAAGATGGATCTTCAGCTTAGTCTCGTCTTTCAAAAGTGTAGCCGTTCCTCAGTATTGCAGCGGAGAACTAGCCAGGATGTTTATGGTGAAAGGTTAGGCAATAATATACAGAGATGATTAATCTGTTGACAAGATGAATTATTAATATTGTATCATTAATTCAAATAGCTAACGCTAAACCCAATGCATTCAGACTTATGATGAGACCAAATATAACCAAACATAGAATAATGTGGTGTATTGTGACTATTTTCTCCATGCCAACATCCACATATTTTTAAAGACCTTCCACCTTCTGATTACAAACTCAGACAGTTTTAATGTTTTGGTCAAGCATTCTTGATAATATTTGCCATTATAAATTATTATGCCAGAATATTCACTGAATTTACAGCCGAACAAATACAACACTCGAAGTGTTATATCTCAATGCACAGGGCATAAGAAATAAGGTGGATGATCCTGTTGTACTATTACAGATTGCCAGGTATGATGTTGTGGCCATCACTGAATCGTGGCTGAAGGATGGCTGTAGTTGGGAGCTAAATGCCCAAGGTTACACATTGTTTTGGAGAGATAGAAAGGTAGGCAGAGGAAGTGGCATGGCTCTGCTGGTAGAGAATGGCATCAAATCAGTAGAAGGATGTGACATAGGATCAGAAGATGTTGAATCCTTGTGAGCTGAGTTAAGAAATCACAAGAGAAAAAGGAACCTGATGGCAGTTATGTACGAGCCTCCCAACAGTAGCTGGGATGTGAACCGCAGATGACAACACAAAATAGAAAAGAGTGTCAAAAGGCAATATTATCATAGTCATGGGAGATGGAACAAGTGCTATACCTGCCCTTACACTTCCTCCCTCATCACCATTCAGGGCCCCAGACAGTCCTTCCAGGTGAGGCGACACTTCACCTGTGAGTTGGCTGGTGTGATATACTGCAGGATCTCCCAGTGGCCACACATTTGAATTCCATGTCCCATTCCCGTTCTGATATGTCTGTCCATGGCCTCCTCTCCTGTCAAGATGAAGCCACACTGAGGTACAACACCTTATATTCCATCTTGGTAGCCTCCAACCTGATGACATGAACATTGATTGCTTCAACTTCGGTTAATGCCCCTCTTCCCCTTCTTACCCCATCCCTTATTAATTAATTATTTCCCCCCTTTTTCCTCCTCTCTCTCTGTTCCTCTCACAATCACTCCTTGCCTGTTCTCCATCTCCTTCTGGTGCTCCTCTCCCCCTTTCTTTCTCCCTAGGCCTCCCGTCCCATGATCCTTTCCCTTCTCCAGCTGTGTATCCCTTTTGCCAACCACCTTTCCAGCTCTTAGCTTCATCCCTCCCCCTCCGGTCTTCTCCTATCATTTCAGATCTCCCCCTCCCCCTCCCACTTTCCAATCTCTTCTTTCAGTCAGTCCTGACAAAGGGTCTCAGCCCGAAACGCCGACTGTACTTCTTCCTATAGATGCTGCCTGGCCTGCTGCATTCCACCAGCATTTTGTGTGTGTTGCTTGATTTTCCAGCATCTGCAGATTTCCTTGTGTTTGAGATTTTAACTCGCAGGTCAATTGGAAAAATCTGGTTGGTAATGGATCATGAGAGTGAGTTTGTTGAATGCCTACGAGGTGGCTTTTTAGAACAGTTTGTCATTGAGCCTACTAGGGGATCAGCTATGTGTTATGTAATGAACTGGAGGTGATTAGGGAGGTTAAGGTAAAGGAACCCTGAGGAGGCAATGGTCACAAGATGGTTGAGTTCAACTTGAAATTTGATAGGGAGAAAGTAAAGTCTGATGTAGCAGCATTTCAGTAGAGTAAAGGAAATTACAGTGGTATGAGAGAGGAGATGGCCAAAGTAGCTGCAGGCAGGGATGACAGCAGAGCACAATGGTGTGAATTTCTGGGGAAAAGTGAGGGAGGTGCAGGATGGATGTATTCCAAGAATGAAGAAATACTCAAATGGGAAAATAGTACAACAGTGACTGACAAGAGAAGTGAAAGCTAATGTGAAAACAAGAGATGGTATACAACAAAACAAAGATTAGTGAGAAGATAGAGGATTGGGAAGCTTAAAAAAAACCTACAGAGAGCAACTAAAAGAATCATTAGGAGGGAAAAGATGAAATATGCAAGCAAGTTAGCAAACAATATCAAAGTGGATAGTAAAAGCTCTTTCAAGTATGTAAAAAATAAAAGCGATGAGAGTGGATACAGGACCACTAGAAAATGAGACTGGAGAAATAACAGGGACCAAGGAGATGGCAGATGAACTAAATGAGTATTTTGCATCAGCCTTCACTGAGCAGTTGATCGTATAGGCCCAGTAGGGTACCCTGGCTGGTGAGGGCCTGTTGCAGGGGGTTTGTGTTGCTGGGTTCATTCTTGGCCAGTTCGTTCTGTTACACGGAGTGACTGGGGGCAAACCCAAGGGCTGGACACAGACATGGAGACAGGATTGAGAGGTGCCAGCACAGTCGTAAAAGTGGAACAGATAACCAGGAGGAATCTTGACACAGAGCTCTGATATGGAGTCTTGACATGGAGACGGGGTTTTCATGAAATAACTTGAAACTAGAGCTGAACTTAGAACTAACAGTTCCAAGTGTTAAGGAAACAAAGTTATCACACGGGAATAGACCAACGAACTGGCGACCAGTAGTTGTGATGCCAGAGTTCTTATCCTGCAGTCTCTGATGGAAACCAAGTGTGCTGTAATTAAGTGAGCTAGCCGCAAATGGGAATCTAACAATTGGAATTAAGGCATAATCAAGGAGATAGGAGTGAGATGAGGGACAGCCAGACAGAGTAGATGTGGAAAAGATGTTTCTCATGGTGGGGGAATCTAGGACAAGAGGACACAGCCTCAGGATAGAGGGGCACCCATTTAAAAAAGATGCGGAGAAATTTATTTAGCCAGAGGGTGATGAATCTGTAGAAGTTGTTACCGTAGGCAGCTTTGGTTATTGGGTGTATTTAAGACAGAGCTTTATAGGTTCCCGATTGGACACAGCATCAAAGGTCATGGGGCAAGCCCGGGGAGTGGGGTTGAGGAGGGAAGAAAAGGATCAACCATGATTGAATGGCGGAGCAGAGTCAATGGGCCAAATTACCTTATTCTGCTCCTATGACTTATGATCTTATGGTGTTATGGTCTAATTTAAATTTCCATTGTAGACCATAGAAAGTCCTATACCTTCTTCCCTATCCATTTCCCTGAAATGTTCTTCTCCCTTTTCAGCATCACCCTCTCATTAATTGGCTCAGAGCCATATTGAACAGCCTATTATGATTCTTGTTTTTTTTAATAGTGTTTTTGAAAAAAAACAAAGGAAATAGAAAATGTTTAGAAATAATGTTACATTAACAAAATTTCTATGTTTAGCACTGCACAGCAAAGGGCTCAATTTTTTGATGAGAACCCAGCATGCAGATTCAGCTGTCTGAATGGTCTGGGTTTGATTCCAATACAAATACACAGAGATTCTGCAGATGCTGGAAATCCAGGGCAACACACACAAAATGTTGGAGGGACACAGCAGGTCAGGCAGCATCTATGGAAATGAATGAAGTCGGCATTTTGAGCTGGGACGCTTCATCAGGACTCACTATGTATAACAGTTTAAAAACAATACAAAGTCACTTGATTTAGAAGAGGTAGCCTTTGCATTCTTCATATATATCTGCTTTCACTTCAACTATTGCAATACAAATATTATATATGGAATAGTATTTAATATACCCAATATTAAATTTGTTCAATTTTTACTAACACTACAAAGGTCATTTTCACATTATAGATTGATCTAAAATGTTGGATAAGCTTCAGACAATGAAAACTCTGGACTGAGCTAAGTGGGAGAAGTATTCTTTTAGTTGTTAATGAATTCTGAGATGAAGTGTTCCCTTATTGCATGAAATCTATGTTTCAGATGAAGAATCAATTTAAGCATATTCTTTATTTCAGTGATGGAGAAAATTGAATCAAATATGCAAGACATAAAAGTAACAAAAATATATTTTAACAAATATATAATCAAAAACAAAGTTCAGAGCAGTCAGGCATAATATTTGTAATTGGAAACTAGAAAAATAATATTTAAAAGCCTATAAGTATATGCAAAGGATTTTTTTTTGAAGGAGGTAGTAACAGTGGGATGCAAATCATAATTATGCAAACAATATCTACATTTTTATTTAATGTAAAATTTCCAGTACCTTTTTTAATCATAGGTCAAATTGATGATGACCAATTCATAAGATTCAGAGCACTTGATAAAATTAACCTACGTTTAAAAAAAACTGTTTGACCTCAATTAGAAATCTAGAAATTGTTTTGTATAATGATGCTTTTTCATCCTGCTGTTAATAAATAGTGATAAAATTGTAAATTAAATAATCATATCTGAACAAAAATGATTTCCATTTCTAGAGGTACTCTTTTTGCATCAACATTGATTTTTCAGGATTATATCCATGGTTTGAAGTGTTGCAGCTTGCTTCACTGCTAGAAGTTTCAATACTGATTTCTCCTATTTTTCTTTCTCCCGTTAACTTCAGTGATAGGTAGTTTTCATGAAAATATTTAGCTCTGTTCTTAATATAAAGAGATATTTAAAATCAAATTGTGTAAAACAATTTTGCAGATTTTGCTTTATTGATGTTCAGGAGGATTTTATGTTAGTACTTTCTTGGAGAGAACTTTATAAAATGACAAAATTGTAAACTAATATCCAGTGCATTTGAGTTATATTTGATTCTCTATTCCGAGGGGTGATTGATAAGTTTGTGGCCTAAGGTAGAAGGAGATGAGTTATACAGCTTTCGTTTCATGCACGTGCAGTTCAACTCTTTGAGTGATTATGCAGGAAGTTTGAAGTTAATATTCATAAGTTAATAACTCATCAGGGGTGATTGATAAGTTTGTGGCATAAGGTAGAAAGAGATGAGTTATCAACTTCAAACTTTCTGCATAATCACTCAAAGAGTTGTCCTGCATGTGAATGTGCATGTAATGAGAGCTGTATAATTCATCTCCTTCTAACTGAGTCCACAAACTTATCAATCACCCATCTGTGGACACTTTCCGGAGGTCCAAGATCCGTATGCTCCACGACCGCTGGACTAAGTGTGTACATGTAGGAGGGGACTATGTTGAAAAATAAATGGGCTAGGTTTTTTAAAATTGACTCCTTCTACCTTAGGCCACAAACTTATCAATCGCCCATATTTTGATGAAAGGAAAATTCAAATATGAATTTATAAAGTCTTAATTTAAAACTTTTAAAGATCTACAGAATTAAATGTGTTTACACTGATGGTTATCAGGCCCTGGCCTATGGCCCAGCAGCACTGGTCCATAGGCTGCACTTTATGATCCATAAGCAGTTCACTCAGCAGTCTCTGTGATGGTCCTAATGGCTCCTTTCTTTGTAACACTGAGGAGAGAGTAGGTTTTGCACAGCAAGGCCTCTGCACCCCACCTCTATAGTCTCGCGTTATGCCCTCCAACCCTGTCTCTGGCTCTGCTCTACCAGCTCCTGGTATTTGGCTTTCTTAGACTCAAACTCCTCCTCAGTCCGGTCTTCCCAAGAAATTGTCAGTTTGACCATGACCACCCACTTCGAGGTTTCTGTCAGTGAAAGGGAGAAATAAAACTGAGAATGCATTCAAAATTTCAGTATTCCTGCATTTGCAAAATATATCAAGGAGTACTTACCATATTTCCAAATTAATGTTTACGTCCTTAAATGCTATTGAAATGTTCTTAAGATGTGTCAGAAATTGCGTTAGCTCTCTCATTTTATAAGTAACAGTTAAATAGGACATGGAATGCTCTCTGAGCAGACATTAGACAAGGTACTTTTGTTAAATAAATGATTGCATTCAAATTATTTTTACTTTTTGCCAGATATAAATACGATGGGAATACCAGTTACTGAAATTAGTTCAGATTTATTTAATTAACTGCACTTAACTTTGAATTCAGGACACTGGATCACAAGGTGTCTCAGAAATACTAGTCCCATTATATAAATAATCTATCTAATTCTTTACTTAGACTAGACCGTTGAAGATTTATGTTAACTTTCCGGTTATATCAAATGGATCAAAGTTATTCAGGAACTTGGACTGGGAATTGATGGACAGGAGATGGGTACCTCAGTTAGCAATTTGTACCTCTCTGCAAGCATCTGGTGTGAGAGATATGTAGTTCCTTGCTCCTGCTCTGGGAGCCTTAGATAATCTAAAGATTCAGCTGCTTCCAGAGTCTTGTATCAAAATCATCAGCATGTCTGCATGAATGAGAGCCACCCATCTCAAGCAAAATCCCATCAAAATTAGAAACACAAGAAACACTGCAGATGCTGGAAATCCAAAAACAACACATACAAAATGCTGGAGGAACGCAGCAGGTCAGGCAACATCCATGGAAAGGACAAACAGTCACCCTTTTGGGCCGAGACTCTTCTTTAGGACTGGAAAGAAAGGGGGAAGATACCAGAATAAAAAGGTGGAGGGAGGGGAAGAAGGATGGCTGGAAGATGATAGGTGAAGCCTGGTGGGTGTGAAAGATAAAGGGATGGAGAGGAAGGAATCTAATAGGAGAGCAGTGGACTACAGGAGAAAAGGAAGGTAGGGACCCAGTGGGAGGGGACAGGCTGGTGAGAAGAGGTAAGAGTGGGGAATAGAAGGAAAAGGAGGGAGGGGGAATATTTTTAACTGGAAGGAGAAATCAATATTCATTCCATCAGGTTGGATGCTACTCAGATGGAATATAAGGTGTTGTTCCTCCACCCTGAGGGTGGCTTCAATGTGGCAAAAAAGGACGCAATGGGCCAACATGTCAGAACGGGAATGGGGATAGGAATGAAAATGTTTGGCCATCAGGAAGTCCCGCTTTTGGCAGATGGAGCAGAGGTGCTCAAAACATTGGTCCCGCAGTTTATGACAGGCCTCAATGATGTAGAAGAAGCCACATTGGGAGGACCAGATACAATAGGCGAGCCCAGCAGATTTGCAGGTGAAGTGTTGTCTCACCTGGATGGATTGTTTGGGGCCCTGAATGCAGGTGAATGGGCAGGTGTACCACTATGGCTGCTTGCAGGGACAAGTGCTGGGAGAGAGATTAGTGGGGGTGGACAAATGGACAAGAGAATCACAGAGAGATCGATCCCTTTGGAAAGATGAGTGCGTGGGAGAGTTAAAGATATGTTTAGTGGTAGGATCCCTCTGGAGATGGCAGAAGTTGCGGAGAACAATGTATTGGATGTGGAGGCTCATGTGGTGGTAGGTAGGACAATAGGAACTCTCGTTGTTATGGCAGAGGGAAGATGGGGTGAGCAGGGATATCCGGGGAACGGAGGAGTGAGGGCAACATCAATGGTGGAGGAAGAGAAACAGTATTCATTGAAGAAGAAAAATGACCATAGCTCTCAAAAACAGAACACATACATTTAATCTATCTTCTCAAGGTTAAGCACCAGCTGTATTAAGTAAATATACCTGATAAAAATCTGGATTACCTTTTCTTGAATTCAAAGTGAATGATGAATATCTTTGTAATAAACATTTGCAATATCAGGTGTTGAAATCTCTGAAAAATTGCAAAATACTTCATCGGGCTATTGATGCGATTCTACAGGGGAAAATGGTTACTATGGCAACCCAATGGTCAGGTACATAAATCTGAATCTCACCTGACAATAAGTTAAGTGATCTTCATCTGCAATAAATGTGGCCATATCAATGACATCCTAAGATTGAGTTTTTAAAAAGTCTGAAATATTCTGCTTCGTTTTCCGATTAAGACCAACATCTAATTAGTTTTCCATTTGAAATAAAATGATCAACATTGTCTTGTATCCTATAGTTCACTTTGAAATACACATAATTTGAGTAAACATGCAATCTCATACACAAACAATATAAATTATATAATATCCATCCAATCGCACACGCTTGACAATTTACTGTCAAAGGATAATAATGTGTGCAATTGGATTGTGGACTTCCTCACTTGTAGACCTTAGACAGTCCAGATTGGCAAAAACATCTCCTCCACAATCTCCATCAGCACAAGAGCACCATGGGGATGTGAGCTTAGACCCTGCTCTGCTCGCTTTACACCTATGACTGTGTGGCTCAGTACAACTCCAACACCATGTGCAAGTTTGCTGATGACACCTCTGTGGTGGTCTGTATCAAAGGTGGTGTTGGATTGGCATATAGGAGGGAGATTGAAAACTTAACTGAGTGGTGTAATAACAACAACCTCGCACTCAATGTCAGTAAGACCAAGGATCTAATTGTTGACTTCAGGAGAGGGAAACCAGAGGTCCATGAGCCAGTGTTCATCAGAAGATCAGAGGTGGAGAGAATCAGTAACTTTAAACTCCAATGTGTCACTATCTCAGAAGACCTGTCCTGGACCCATCATATAAATATAATTGCAAAGAAAGGACAATAACACCTCTACTTCCTCAGGAGTCTGTGGAGATTCGGCATGTCATCAAAAACCTTGACAAACCTCTATAGATGGATGGTGGAAAGTGTGCTGACTGGTTTCATGACAGCCTGGCGTGGGAACACCAATACCTCTGAGTGAAAATCCAAAAAAAGGTAGTGGATTTGGCCCAGTACATCACAGGTAAAACTTTCCCAACCATTGAGCACATCTACATGAAATGTTGCCATAGAAAAGCAGCATCCGTCCTCAAAGATCTTCACCACCCAGGCCATGCTCTTTTCTTGCTGCTACCATCAGGTAGAAGGTACAGGTAGCTCAGGACTCGCACCACCAGGTTCAAGAGCAGTTACTACCCCTCAACCATCAGGCTCTTGAAAAAAAGAGGATAGCTACACTCATCCTATTTCTGGTTTCCCCACAACTGAAGGTCACAATTTAAGGTCTCTTTACCTTGTTATTTCATACTCATTATTTATTACTATTTATTTATATTTGCATTTTCACAGTTTTTTGTTCATTAATTCTGTTTACAGTTACTGTTCTATATATTTGCCAATTATGTCCACAGGAAAAAGAATCTCAGGGTTGTATGTGGTGACGTGTGCTCTGATAATAAATTTTATTTTGTAATTTTGATTTTATGGATACCTCCTTTACTAATAGAACACCATAACAAGCTTTGCATAAACATTTATTCCCTCATTTTCTCAGCTTTTTCATGGTGGGCTCTCCATTTTGTGGTTTGTCTAGAAGGGTTAATTCCTTGATTCTACCTGGTCATTTAGTGTTTGTGTTCATGATGATATGTCAGAAAATCAGGGCTACAATGTTGTAGGATCACCATGAGTTGCCTCTGGGAGCTTTATGTCAACACCTATTAACTACTGAGAGAACCGACAAGGTACATTTCCACGTTGGGGATCACTGTTCCAGTGCTGAAATTCCATGGGGAAATCTAGTCCTGGGCAGTTATCAGTATTAGGAGATTGATTTTCTGCCTATTAGTAAATAAAATAATTAACATACGTTTCTTCCACAAAAAGTATCTTGTAAGTGTCTTCTCAGTGAGTATTCCATGTTCTACTCAATAGCCACTTGTACCCTGAGAGAGGTTATGCAAATTTTGATGTATTATAGGAAGTTTCCTCGAAACATCGAGGCAAATGCTGAAGAAGCCAGGTGGGCAATCACTCTTAACGGGCCAGGCTGGAGGTCGCTTCCCATGGGAGGTCGGGAAGCCACATGTCAGCAGATGAAGACCCCACGGAAGGACAGAGTTTGAAGTATTGCTCTCCTTGATGATGGTGGAGGATGTTTTTGAAATCCCAGGACGTGATTATTGGTGTGGACTGTAGTTCATATTGGTCTCCTTCAGTTTTCTGTGTTTTCTTGTTGCTGTTTGGCAGGAGGGTGATACGTTCCCTTTTTTGGGGGGTGAGAGAGGGGTTTGATGTAATTGTCACTGTTTTTGGGATGGATCGAGCTTGGGGGTTAGAGATTTGATGTGTTAGCTGCCTTGCCTGGGTGGGCGACCTGTTAGAATTGGAGCGGAGGAGAGGCTGGGGGTTTGGGGTTTGCAAGCTTTGTTTCTTTTTCTTTTTTGTGCAGGCTGGATGGCTATCTGGAGAAGACTAACCTCAGAGTTGTATTCTGCGTACCTACTTCGATAATGAGATGAAACTTTGAACCTTTGGTTCCAATAACATAATTTCTCAAAACACTCATTAAAATAGCTTTTGATTCATTTTGTAAATGCAGGAATATTTTGCCATTTGTTCAGTTTTATATAGTTCCTATTTCCACTGAAGCTAAGGGAAGGAATAAAGCAAATAGTAAGAGAGTACTGAAAGAAATCCAATGATAATGAAAATAAATGTTAGCATTCAGACTCTTAAAGTAATGCCATTGGCCACCACTTAATTTAAAACTAAATCAAATTACTTTAGCACCGCAGGGCAACCAAATGCTGCAACACATTTTGGGAGCTACATACAAAATCTGCAATCAAGTTAGATGTTAAAATGCCTTATTTTGCTTTTGCATTCAGCATAAGCCAGCCAAGCATGATTATGAAGATGAGTTGGTGAAAGGTGAAAAGTAATAGGGGCTTTGTAATGGGCATAATTTGGTCATGTTGAATGTGCCTTCACATTCAGTGAATTAAATCGGAACCTTCCAATTGCAACACACACAAAATGCTGGAGGAACTCAGCAGGCCAGGCAGTATCTATGGAAAAAGAGTACAGTCGACATTTTGGGCCAAGGACCTTCATCAGGACTGGGAAATAAAAGTTGAGAAGTCAGAGTAAGAAAGTGGATGGGGGGGAGTGGGGGAAGGACAAACCACAAGGTGATAAGTGAAAGCAGGAGGAGGGAGGGGTGAAGTAAAGAGCTGAGAAGTTGAAAGGGCTGGAGAAGGAGGAATCTGATAGGAGAAGACAGAAGACCATGGAAGGAAGAAAAGGGGGAGCAGCACCTGAGGGAGGTGAGACGGAGGTAAGGCGAGAGAAGGGAAAGACAGTGCGGAATGGTGAAGAGGGAGGCATTACCAGAAGTACAAGAAATTGATGTTCATGCCATCAGGTTGGAGGCTACCCGGACGGAATATAAGGTATTGCTTCTCTAACCTGAGCTTAGCCTCATTGCAACAGTAGAGGAGGCCGCAGACTGACATGGCCGCAGAATGGGAATGGGAAGTGGAATTGAAATGGATGGCAACTGGGTGATCCCGCTTTTTCTGGTTAGATACTCAGTGAAGCAGCCTCCCAATCTATGTTTGGTCTCACTGATATACAGGAGGCCACACCGTGAGTACAGGACACAGTGTATAACCCCAGGAGACTCGCAGGTGAAGAGGTTGTAGTGAGGGAGGAGGTGTAGGAGCAGGTGTAGCACTTGTTCCGCTTGCAAGGATAAGTGCCAGGAGGGAGATCGGTGGGAAGGGACAAACAGACAAGGGAGTTGCTTTGGGAGTGATCCTGCAGAAAGGAGAAAGTGGCGGGGGGGGAGAGGAAAATCACAATCCATTCTCCTGCTTTATATAATGGTACAAATTTACCGCATTTCATGAATATATCCACTTTCCTTTTGGAAATTATAACTAACTTTGGTACCTCAGCCTTATCAGGCAGTGAATTGTCAATAGCAATTACAGTGCAGAATAGTTTCTCCTGAAATGTCTCCTTGGCTTTGTCTTGAGTATTTTAAACCTGTCTTCTCTAGTTTCCTAACCTCTATTCATGGTACTAGGTTCTAAAAAAAATCATTGTCTTGAAACCCTTAATTGTGTTAGTTTTCTGGATTGAACCTATTGACACACATCTCGGCAGAAAGTTAAACCACCAACACCAGATGGCTTTGGATCCAATGCAAGCAACTCTGAATAAAATTCTGAGAAATATTAGTGGCAAGTCAAAAACTTCTTGTCAGTTTTAATAGCGGAAAAGAGCTGGTTTTCCTGTCACGAGAGTATAACATACCCTGAGAGCTTTGCACCTCTCTAAACCAAGGGGAACTAAAGCATCCTTTAGACTCCAGTCCTGAGAAATGACCTCTTTCAAGTGTCTTTTCATCTTTGGATCCAATTATGCCTGCTGCCGTGCCTCATTGGGATGCCTGGTTTGAGGAATGTCTGGATGATAGTCCCAATGTCAGTTTATGGGTGTTCCTGTTACAGATGCCCAATGAATTGAGACAGTATAACAGGGAATGCTCAGATCCCTTCAGCCTGTGCCCAACCCATGTCACATTTTATAGGAAAGCCCCCAGAAATCCCCATTCATTGTGAAAGGTGCATGACTGTTTCTTGACCTTTTCTCTCTGAAAATAGGAGAAGGTCAGGGCAGTCTTTCAGATTCAAGTGCTGTAAGTTTCTATTAGAAGAGGCCTCATAATTCATTCCTCATAGTAAGTACTCTCATGAAGCAATCTCTGTCTTTCTTTCTCTGCAGATGTTATTTAACCCACCTGCCAATTCCAGCACTCCATTTGATTTGATTTCAGATTTTCAGCTTTCAAGGTATTTTGCTTTAAAATTTTGGATTTTCACAAAACTGTAAATTCATGACAAATATTGTTAATTGTAGATTCCGAATCGATTTTCTTGCAGGTAGTTACAGAAGGTGGATTATTTTATCCTGGTGATGCTGAGATTTATAATTTAGTGTTGGAGGAAGAGATAAGCAGGCAGGGCATGAGAAAAGCAATAGGAATCCTGTAGGGAGAAGCAGGAGAAATATTAAATAAAATGGGTAGAGAAGAGACAGTAGAAATTCTTGGACTAAAACAAAATGAATTTAAAATATCTGAAATCCATACACAAGAAACTGGCTCGTCAGAGACTTTCTGACCTGGAAAGATACTACTTACACAAACATCTTTAAATTTAATAAAAATATTTAACTGATGGTTTATAAAATTAAAGTTTACACTTTAGAAGTTTCAGCCATAAGAATGAACAAAACTGTGAAGTCGAAACCATTGTGATTTTGGCCAAAAGTACAGAGATTCCTGTTGGGTGGAACAAAATCAGAGGTAGGGAAAACAAAGTTAAAAATGATCCACAACAGTAACAATGACCAAGAAATACAGACTTTAACAGATTTCTCTAGTGGTAGTCATAGAAATACTATTTTGCCATTTAGCCCTTTTGTATGTACAATGATTCAATGGCATCAATGAACAATTACCTATTGGAATTTTTTGAGGTAATCTCCAATAAGATTGACAAGGGAGAGGCTGTGGATGTTGTGTATCTGGATTTTCAAAAGGCCTTTGATAAGGTGCCGCATAAGAGGCTGCTTAATAAGATGAGGGCCCATGGACTTACAGGAAGGATATTGGAATGGGTGGAGCATTGGCTGATAGGCAGAAAGCAAAGAGTGGGAATACAGGGATCCTATTCTGGTTGGTTACCGGTCACTAGTAGTGTTCTGCAGGGGTTGGTGTTAGGACCTTTTCTTTTTACACTGTATATCGATGATTATGGATTAAATGGTTTTGTGGCTAAGTTTGCAGATGACCCCAAGATAGGTGGAGGAGCAGGAAGTGTTGAAGAAATGGAAAGGTTGCAGAGAGATTTGATCAGTTTAGGAGAGTGGGCAAAGAAATGGCAAATGAGATACAATGTTCAGAAATGTATGGTTGTACATTTTGGAAGAAGAAACAATCAGGCAGATCATTACTTATATGGGGAGAAAATTCAAAAATCGGAAGTGCAAAGGGACTTGGGGTTCCTAGTGCAGGATACCCTAAAGGTTAACCACCAGGTTGGATCGGCAGTAAGGAAAGCGTATGTTGGCATTCATTTCAAGAGGAATAGTGTTTAAGAGTAAGGAAGTGATGATGAGGCTCTATGGGGCACTGGTGAGACCCCATTTGGAATACTGTGTGCAGTTTTGGGCCCCCTATCTTAGAAAGGATGTGCTGATGTTGGAGAGAGTTCAGAGAAGGTTCACTAGGATGATTCCTGAAATGCAGGGACTAACATATGAGGAGTGTTTATCGCCTCTTGGATTGTATTCATTAGAGTATAGAAGAATGAGAGGGGATCTCTTAGAAACATTTCAAATGTTGAAAGGGTTGGACAGAGTAGATGTAGAAAGGCTGTTTCCCTTGGTGGGTGAGTCCAAGACAAGAGGTCACAGTCTCAGAATTAGAGGGTACCTATTTAAAACAGAGATGAGGAGAAATTTTTTTAGCCAGAGGATTGTGGATTTATGGAATTCGTTGCCACATACAGCTGTGGAGGCCCAATCATTGAGGGTTTTTTAAGGAGGAAATTGACAGATATCTGATTAGTCAGGGTATCAAGGGATATGGGAAAAAAGCCGGAAATTGGAACTAGACGGGAGAATAGTTTAGCTCGTGGTGGAGTGGTGGAGCAGACTTGATGGGCCGAATGGCCTACTTCTACTTCTTTGTCTTGTGATCTTGTGAACTAACTTCTGCCCCTTATCCACTAATACATCTGGATTAGCAACCTTGCATTTAAAGTTAAAATTCAGAACTGCAAATTCTGCAAAAGAGAGTTTGAAGGTCGATGTCTAGCAGGCAGGCAGTCCTCAAATGGTCCTAGTTACCCTTTCCATTTATTCTTTGTACAAGGAGTAGAATCTGAACACAAAGTCACAGGTGTATAAGGCAACTGAGGACAATTATGGCTGAGCTGTTGCTGCCTATTCTTACTGTTTGTAGTCCATTGGATAGGACGTCAAGGATCCAGTTGCAAAGGAAGGTGTTGGGGCCCAAGTCAAGTAGTTTGGAGATGACTTTGCTTGCAATTATAGTTGTGATGGCAGAGTTTTAGTTAATGAGCAATAGTCTAACATAAAAGTCTTACTGTCCATGTACTCCAGGAGATGAGTATAGGCCCAGAGAAACAGCATCTGCCATGGACCTGTTTCAGTTGAGGTAAATCGCAGCGGGTTGATGTCATCTGAGAGAGCGGAGAGGTTGTATGCCATAAACAGTCCCTCAAAGCACTTCATGATAGTGAATGATAATTGCCTTCTTGGGCAAAGGTAGAGGTTTTTTTTTTGTACACAGAGTGGTAAGTGCACTAAGTGCTTAGGGTGGTGATACAGGCAGAAACATTAGGAACATATAAGAGACTTAGATAGGCACATGGATGAAAGGAGGGAAGGGTTGGATCAATCTTAGAGTAGGTTAGAAGGTCAACACAATATCATGGTGTACTATGCTGTATTGTTCTATGTTCTTAAAGCAGGTGAGGACCTTATTGGAGTAGGAAGAGACTGAAAGAGTCTGCAAATACCCCCTAGCAGCTGATCTATGCAGGATCTGAGGACACCGCTGGCAAATGCATTACGGCCAAATACTTTTACAATTAACGTAGTAGATTACTGAAATTCTGCAATATAAGACAGCATCGCACTAAAGGTCAATTGTATGCCTCAGATAGAAACCACCAGTGCTATTACAGTTTAAACTGGCAATTACACACAGAGGAAGCTATATAATAGCACAAAATGATTAGCTTGGCTGAGTTACATGTCTAAATTTGCCACTGACACTTTTATAAGATTGAACCCGATTATCTAAAGTGATGTTGGCGTGAATCCAAATTCAGAGCCCATTCCCAATTGAAAGAACAAACTCATTTGCATAGATTACTTTTGTGCAATTAGATAGAAAAGGAATCAGCGCATAATCTAGCTGCATTATCAATCTGACGATAGAGATTCATTTACAAAAGGCCATTATATAACACGTTTTTTTTTGGTTAATATATTCCATAATATTCACTTACTAATCTTGATTTTTAATTTCTATATACAAGTGAGTGTATATTAAGAGCACATTTCCAGCAGTATCTAGTTTGAATATCATAAATCTATTCAAATGTCAGGATTTTCTCCTGAATGGCCTAGGTTGATGTATTTTCTCTTTTTTTTACACCTTCTCACAGTGAACAAGATTCACTACCAAATATATCACTGGTCATTGCTCCTTTTTAACAACTAGCTGACCAAAAGTGAGAGTTAGTTTCCCTCCACATCCCTAGATCACAGGAATAATATACTGAGGAACTCCACTGCATGAACATCAGGAGACCAACAACCTTCCATGTGGAAAAACAACTCCTTGATAATTTATCCCCTAGTGATGAGGATGGATTGCTAAAAATAATAGAAATACATTTTACATTATTTCTGCCATAAATACTGAAACAGAACGATAATTTGCAAAATGCAAAGTTCCTTTTCCCCCTCCACAGATTCTCATTGGCCATTCTCAGTATTTTTATTATTTTGGTGTGATCAGCAATAAATTCATAAGCGACTACTGTACTGAGGAGAGGAGCCAGTGTCGATTAGGCAGAGGTTTTTTTTAAAGAAGCCACTTCATTGTGGTCACAATAACAGGATCGCAATTACAGAGTTAAGCTAACAAATCTTCTCAGTCAGTCGTGACTTAGTTTCCCTGTCTACACTTTAACCATAGCCATTTCTTCTCAGACCCCTTCCAAGGGCATCAGCCTGGTGCTCCTATTCATCGTGGTGTTGTTTTGTAATGTTTAATATAGAAGTTGTGTGTATGTAATGTGCACATCTCCAGCCTGATTAAATCTCTGCTTCTGCATGGAAGTTATATGTCCCACTGAAAATGTGATTGGAGACATTCACACCTCACATTTGAAAGTTTCTTCCTGTGGCTGTTGCCAGCTTATGAAAATGGTACTGCACAGATATAATGAGAGTTGCTATCCTTATGCCCATTGTGCCAATCCCACAATCTGACAGCACTTATAGTGGAAGCAAAGTCTTCCCTCTGTGGCTTTATCTCTGATGATGACTAACATATCACCAGCAAGATCTGGAACTGTAGAAAACATGATAAACTGGCTAGCAAGATGAGAGCAGAGTGTAAAAAGGCAGCTGGTTATCACTTTCTGGTTGGACAGGTTCTGTTAATATTACCCAGTTGGATTCTGTGTCGAAGCTAATTGAACGCCAGACATTTGAGATGCTGGCTGAGCCCCTCTTTCACCTCTAAATCTAGCCATATGAAAGAGTATCTGGAACATCTTAAGACATATGTTAGGAATGAATAATACATATCAACTAGTGGTTTAATTAGAGAGGCTGTGCACTCAAGTTATCTATGTTCAGTTCATGGAAGAGAACTACTCTAACTCTTCACATCTGTGACGGTGCAAATACAAAATTTGATTGGATGACAGATAAATACCCATCTCAGTTCACCTCTTCAACAGTAATTCAAGTATTCATCTCCACCTGACCCCTTCCAAACCATTTCTGAACAACTGTATTCTGCCAGCTTCATTCTTCTGGGCCAAGCGGTCTACTGAATTTGTTCAGTAGGTGCTGTCCTTTCTGAGGAGACTGGTGATTACAGTGCTGTCATGAAATTAATTTCTGGTAATCAGATTACGTTGGAGGCTTCTACTGTTGGAACCATAGAGTACACTTGACCTCTCCTGATTTTGTCAGCAATCCAGACATGTTCCCACTTAGAATTGGAAACAAGCTTTTCAACATCCCAATCACCTGGCAAATGAATTCAAGACTCAGTGACCATTGAAAAATGTTTGAATTTCCCCTTGGGGATGAATAAAGTATCTATCTATCTATCTATCTATCATTCCTCACCATGGAATTTCTTTTCAAGTTGCACTTTTGATACCCTTGTTTCTATTCCGCCCTAACAAATAGTTGCACTGCACTTAGCCCGGCTGTTAAACTTCTTTTCATTAGCAGTTCTGCTCGTGGTCACCCCATTGTGTTATAGGGAGCATTTCTTCATTTCAGCAGGAAATATGTCAGACAGAACTTTCAATTCAAGTATCCTTAGGGTATTTGCTTCTTTAAGGTTGCCCTGATTTTTCTGACAGAACATTTAGTTGCTCTGTTGGATGCTGAATATAAGATGTGCTTGTACCATTTTTCCATTGAAGAGCATTAGATTGCCAGAAGTGAAGCTCTGTCCATTGTCAGATTCTTTCCGCTGATATATGCAGAAATTATTTTTAACCAATGTACAACCTATTGTATTACAAGACTTCTTATGCTTATCTTTCAGCCACTTGGAGTCACTATCATGAAGAAATATTCATGTCTCCTTGTCACAGAAGTCTACATTTCTGAGGCACAGGCTTCTATCATCAGAATGGGCAGTGCACCAGGCACTTCCCTGCTCAACGCTGCTTTCCACACCAGGCCACCAGACCAGACCACTCTATGCCAAGAAGCCATTACTTAAACACATTAATATCAATCAACATTTGGACATGTTTCACCACCAAGTGTGCCTTACACTGTTTTTTTGAAAGGTTGCTACTCTTTACTCCTCGTCCATTCTTTAACTAGTGATAACACAGCAAGAGTGCTGTCACCAAATCTGGAATTACCTCAACTCAGACATGCCCTCAGATCCCAGGACAATTGTAATACATTTTACTTTCTCTGCTCGAATTTGAAGAATCTCCTGTTCAGCACATTCAGTAAGACATTATCCTGATTGCACAATTATCTAATCCTTGCAAATTTTTAATTCATACTGGCCTGAAATTTTTTTTTGATTTTTTTGGTTTTCCTTACTCTGAAAGTAGGACCTTTGGGTAATTCCCCCAGAAGGTTTCCCTATTACTTCCCCTCAGAATCTTACATAGTTCAACAAAGGAAACCAGTCTCTCTTTTGTCTAAACCAATGAGCATAGACCTAATCTGCTCAACTTTTAATTTAGTGAACCTTTGTTGAAACAAGACTGTTCTACTTTTGTTCTTCACCTCTTTGCTGTAAAGCCCGATGACTTCCTGACTTCATTTCGCAAGCAAAGACAGTAGAGGGGTTGGCAGTGGAAAGGGTGAGTAGTTTCAAGTTCCTAGGCATCAAAATCTCAGAGTATCTATCCTGGGGCCAACACATTGATGCAATCATGAAGGAGGCACAACAGCAGCTCTACTTAAGTAGGAGTTTTTGGAAATTTGGTATGCCAGCAAAGACTTCTGTGAATTTCTATCAATGAACAATGAAGATCATTCCGACTGGTTGTATCACAGCCTGACATGGAGCCTCCTGTGCACAGGATTGCGAGAGGTATGCAGCTCTCTTTACATGCACACGCAGTTCAACTCTTTGAGTGATTAGGCAGAAAGTTCGAAGTTAATAACTCATCTCTTTCTACCTTAGGCCACAAACTTATCAATCACCCCTGGTGAGTTATTAACTGATGAGTTATTAACCAAACTTTCTGCATAATCACTCAAAGAGTTGAACTGCATGTGCATGTAACAAGAGCTGTATAACTCATCTCCTTCTACTGCAGGCCACGAACATCAATCACCCCTGATGTGGACTACTTCTGGAGGTCCAAGATGCTGACTTCCACAAAGAAGGATCCGTATGCTCCACGACCGCTGGACTAAGTGTGTAAATGTAGGAGGGGACTATATTGAAAAATAAATGTGCTAGGTTTTCTAAAATTGACTCCTTCTACCTTAGGCCATGAACTTATCAATCACCCCTCGTACGTTGCCTTCCAGATGTGAGGGTCAGGGACATCTCGGATTAGGTCCCCAGCATTCTAGAGGGGAGGGTGAGCAGCCAGAGTATGTATTGGCAACAATGACATAGGTAGGAAAGAGAGAAATTAGGGAATTTAGTAGAAAACTGGAAAGCAAGAGCTCAAGAGTAGTAATCTCTAAGAATAGGATGATTTGGCAGATGAATGCATGGCTGAGGAACTGGTGCAGGGGACAGGGGTTCATATTTCTGGATCTTTGGGATCTCTTCTGGGGAAGGTATGACTTGTACAAAAGGGATGGGTTACACCTGAACCCAAGGGAGATCGATAGCCTTGTGTGCAGGTTGGCTAGGGCTGTTGCGAAGAGTGGAATTTGGCAGGAGAATGGGAACCAGAGTGATAGGGCTGCTGATTGGGCAGTTGGTATATAACTAGATGCAGTGTGCAGTGAGACTGTCAGGAAAGACAAGCAGCTGATAGAGCAAAATCGCATGCAGTCAGTGAGATGAGTTGCATTGCAACATGGGGATAAAAATCAAAAAAATGATGAATACAGAACTGAAGGTGTCATATTTTAATGCATGTAGTACACAAAATAAGCTTGTGGCACAATTAGAGACTGGCAGGTATGACATTGTGGTCATCACTGAGTTATGGCTGAAAGAAGATCATGGGAGCTTAACATCCAAAGATACACCTTATGTCAAAAGGGCAAACAGGTAGGCAATGGGGGTTGATGGCTCTGTGGGGTAAAAAAATGAAATCACATGCTCATAAAGAGGTGACATAGGATCAGAAGATGCAGAATCCTTGTGGGTAGCATTTAGAAACCACAAGGGTAAAAAGACCCTGATGAAAGTTATATACAATCTCTGAACAATAGCCAGGATGTGGGCTACCAATTACAACAGGTAATAGAAAAAGCATCTCAAAAGAGCAATGTTATGATAGTCATGTAGGATTTCAATATGGAGATAGAATGGAAAAATCAGTTGGGTACCAGACCCCAAGAGAGAGAATTTGTAGAATGCCTACACGATGGCTTTTTAGAGCAGCTTGTGGTTGAGCCCACTAGGAGAAAGGCAGTTCTGGATTAGATGTTTTGTCATGAACCAGATTTGATTTGGGAGCTTATGAAGCAATGATAATAAAATGATAGAATTCACCCTGCAATTTGAGAAGCTAAAGTAAGATGTATTACAGTGGAAGAAAAGGAGTTATAGAGCCATGAGAGAAGAGCTGGTGAAAGTTCATTGGCAGAGATGACGGCAGAACAGCAATGTTGAGGTGGTGGTGAGGAAGGCAAATGCAGTGTTAGCATTCATTTCAAGAGGACTAGAATATAAAAGCAAGGATGCAATGGAGGCTATAAGACACTGGTGAGGTCTCACTTGAAGTATTGTGAGCAGTTTGGGCCGCTTATCTTAGAAAGGCTGTGCTGACTTTGGAGA
Organism: Hypanus sabinus; assembly: GCF_030144855.1. Lineage (NCBI taxonomy): Eukaryota > Metazoa > Chordata > Chondrichthyes > Myliobatiformes > Dasyatidae > Hypanus > Hypanus sabinus. The sequence continues at coordinate 50,981,371 of NC_082722.1, forward strand.
GGGTTCAGAGAATGATTCTAGGAATGAAAGGTTTAATGCATGAGGAGTACTTGATGGCTCTGGGCCTGTACTCACTGGAATTTAGATGAATAGGGTGGGGGAACCTCACTGAAATCTATTGAATGTTGAATAGGTTGATAGACTGGATGTTGAGAGGATGTTTCCTTAGTGGGGTAGTCAAGGACTAGAGAGTCTAGCCTTGGAATAGAAGGACATCCATTTAGAATGGAGATGAGGAGGAATTTCTTTAGCCAGAAGGTAGTGAATCTGTGGAATTTGTTGCCACCAGCAGCGATGGAGCAGGTCATTGGCTATATTTAAGGTGGAGGATGATAGATTCTTGATTAGTCAGGGTGTGTAAGAATTCAGGGAGCAGGCAGGAGAATGGGGTTGAGAATGAAAATGAATCAGCCATGATGAAATGGCAGAGCAGATTTGATGGGCTAAATGGCCTAATTCTGTTCCTATTTGTTATGGTCTTAAACTTGATACCACATCTATTCCCACACTTAGCCTTAGATAAAGCAATCTCCTCAAAATATATCTTCAAATCTGAAAACTATTTGATGGCATAGAATGTGCTGTTTTATCAATATTAAGCACAAAATCTTACAACAACAGCCTTAATGAAAGAAACAATGACATAAAAGAGATGTTCAGTCAGACAAAACAACTGGATTGATGTCAGCTGTGCAATATTGCTTCCAAGTAGGAACAAACAATGGTATCAGTAAATGTGACAGAAGCTACGAAATTCTACCTCAAAGACCTTTGATTTCTGTTAGAACAGCCATTAAAATGAAGCTCATATTGCTGTAAAATACACCATTATAAGTGAAGACTTGAATAAAGGGAACAATGTGTATTATGGAGCATTATTAAATTCACATATGATAAATCTACTGATAAAATTTCAGAAGCTCCCTATTGGCCTGCAACATCTGTTGCTCCACATATTCAAATATTAAGGTCATTATTCTTTCCTGAGTGTTGTATAATGTTTAATGCTCTGAGCACAATACTTAATAGACTGGAATAATCTGATAAAGATACAGTCAATAATGATTTTGGTTTCTTACTGCTTGATCTTAAGTTCTCCAGAAACCATCTTAAAATGTGATATCTTCTTCAATAAAAAGTATGAAGGCAGAGATGATCTCAGCTATAGAAGCACCATGATAATTTGCAATGCTGAAGCAGATGGCCTTGATACCTGCTTGACCACATGATGTTTGGCTGCAGAGTATGAGACACCACTTTTGGATTTGGTAACATTACCCCTGTTGAGTTATATCCTTTGAGACAGCCTCTTTCCTGTTGTAGAACTGAGATCAGAGCTTCTGAAACCTACCAAGGGACTTTGGTAGGTTTCCATCATCTTGTATTTCTGGTGATGATCTTTGGAAACACTGGCATGGTGGCAAAGTGTGCAGTTGATGGCTTATGCCTGTAGTGAAGGAGACAAAAGGCACAGTGAGAAAAAGGATGTTCCTGTATCGGGGTGAAAGGACAGTGTGGTTGGTGATGACGGATTCTCTGTACTTGGTGTAGTTAAAGCAGTGGGGTGGTACTGGTGAGCTGTGCCACATTCCTGTAGCTGTTCAACCAGAAATGGAATTACTGAACAATCTGCAAGCCAGTCATTTCATAAATATACGAGTAGCGTGTTATTAGCCAGGTCAGGTCAGTTCAGATGTACGCTGCCAGCTTAGTTGAAATTGCTGTGCATGCTTGGATGTTATTAATTCGGTTTCAATATTAAAACACTCCAAGAGGTTTGTAATGTATGACTTTTGTGAAGCAATATTAACTTTGTTAATCATTTCAAAACTTGAAAAATCTCCCCAAAATACATATTTTATTATGGGTACACTTAGGAAGAATGTGGGTGGAGGTTGATAGCTGGAGATGCTCCTGTGAGAGCAGCTATTATTTTTCTCTCATGCAAATGTAGTAGCAAACTGTCAAATGTGAAATTAGAAAGTGGCTCTTCGAATGGACGATGCAGAGCTGCTGCGGTATAATTTGAAGAGCTCATTTCATATTTTAACTTCAGAACTCCTATGTATTAGAGTATTTAAAATGACTAAAGATTGAACCTTCTAAATTTTTCTCCCTACGTTGATTAATCTTGTTCTTTGTTTGACAGATTAAAATGGGTGATCTCTAGTCTGTTTGTTTTGCCCCTCTCGTGACTTTTATTTAGTTAATTGGTTAACCAAATCTTAAATTTCACCATAAAATCTACAGGTTATTATCATGCCTTCTATTTTCTCATTATCTACAAACGTAGGCATTTGCTTTACATCCATAGGTACAAATGATTGACATACAGGGTGAACGGAACCTGTCGAGAGCATCACCCGACCCCTAATCACTACTGCTGCTGAATTAGATAGGAACAATTAGATAATGCCCTTCACCCGAGAACAACCCAAAGTGCTTTACCAGCAGACAGTATATTTAAAGTATATAAATACAGTAACTATTTCAGTGACCACCAGCTTAGTAACAGGAGGAAATATGCTTTCTTTGTTTTAAGTTTTTGGTCTATTTGTTAGCCTTCTTCTGATACACATGCCTGTACCTTGTCTAATAGTTTCTTGATGCATGATACTTTGATAGAGCTGCCCTTATAAATACTTATTAACAACTCATTCATAAATTCTTCCTTGCATCACTTTTGTACTGAACTCAATGAGTGCCCTTTGGAGGGGCAGGAAGGGTACACCCCTTACACCCCTGTTGCCTTTAGTTCCTTTGAGAGGGAAGACTCACAACTTCCTTGAATGTCTCTTTCCCAAAGATATGTTTGAACTCTTCAGAAAATTTACAACTGGTCCTGCAATTATGCAGCAAGGGGCAAATTCAGAATTCCTACTAAGGAATTCCTACACCTGCAGGCAGGTGCCCAGGTAACATTGCAAGTAATTTGGATATCTTCCTCCTACCTCCACTTACATGGCCTTGGGAAAGGATCTAGATCAAATTATTAACTGAGTGTCTTTCTCTGCCACATTTCTAGTGTCAATGTGTGGACTCACTAGATTGTGTTGGTTCTTAAAGGATCTTAGTTTTTTTAGACAGAGAGAATAGAGAATTTCTTCCCCTTAGAAAGATTTCAAGTGATCAAGGAATGCCAAAATGGGTTCTGGGAATGGTCTACACCCTCACTCTCTGCTGCCAGTTCTTGTGCAGAGTATGGCAAGGGATCAGTTCATCTCCAGGATTCATTCCTTATGCTGCCAGCTTTGACTGAGACCTCCAGTTGGGAAATCAAACTGCCTGGCTGACAGATTGCAGAATAATCCAGCATCTGCCACAACGCCAAAATCCTACATGAGGAAACTTTGTGAAATTCAAAATACAGTTTTGTAAGTGGAAATCAGTAAAGTATTGATTACTTACGTGAGCAAAGGTGACAGTGGAAAAGGAGGACCTCTCCTCCTTTAGCTATTGATATCAATTCCATGTCAACTCAAATTAAAACTCCTCATGATGTGTTAATTGAAAATAGATAATCCACGCAGAGTCAGCTAAATCTATTTAACCCACACTAATTTGGAGCAGGTTTCTTGGTTTCCTGTCTTCTAAATGCAACAAAAGGCAGAAAAATTCATTTAATTGTTGTCAAACTGCTCCCACTCAGACAAATGAATATTTTGTGATTTGCCTACTGACCTCTTCAACCTTCCAACTAACTACTCATGCTCCAGTTAAAATACCAGTTGACATGAAAGATCTTTGTATCTTAATATACATAAATGAATAAATTACCTCCTTAATTCAGGCAAGCGTCTGCAAATTAACATCAAGTACTGTGGAAAAAAAGTCAAAATCCATGCAAGTCAATTACCCACTGGTTTTACTGGCCTCCCCACTTATCCATGCAGATTGTTGGAGTAGACTCTATTTTGCTTGTAAATGTCTGATTCGATCTCATGTCCCAGGGATTAACAAAGTCTTCTAACACACTGTACCCTTATTGTTTTCTAAAAAAAATTTTAAAAGTCTGTCACTGGGAGTTTTTCCTCATATCCAAAATAAACTCAAAAGCTTGCAACATTGGCTTGGGAAATTGAAAACCAAAATATTAATATCTTAGGTTTCCTGTTCCAAAGGTTACTTTCAGGAGTTTATTGTAGGAGTTACATCTCAGTGCAGATACCTACAGCAATATCCTGCAGCGAGGAGCCATTAAGTTTTTAAAATGTATTATCTGGATCCATGTTTAAGACTGAAATGATGTCACAGTGAGGGAGTATAGGTTTACCAGACTAAATATGATGGAATTGCTTTATGAGAGATTTGGTCAACTGAGTTTATATTAATTAAAGTTCAAGTAAGAATAAATGTAAAACTTGCAAAATGCCAGCAGGGCTGGATGGTGGCATTTTACCTAGCTGGGGATTTAAGAATGAGGAGTCACAATCTCAGGATTAAGTGAGTCATTTAGGATTGAGGTGAGGAGAAATTTATTCACTGAAAGGTTTGGTAGGTCTCAGAGAGTGACTACCAAACCTTTCAGTGAATAAATTTCTCCTCATCTCAATCCTAAATGAGCCTTTGATTTTATTTACGAAGGTGACATATACATTTATGGACACATAGGGCATCAGTGGCACACAGAGACAACAGGAACACAGTGTTACAATGAATGATCGATCATAATTGCACTGAACGACTCAGCAGGTTGGAAGGGCCTCACAATGCCTACTGAGACCCATGAGGTTCTAAATGATTACTTCTTATTGGTTGACACTGGAGTGGGTACACTGATATTCTGGAGCAGGTTTGTCTTAGGGAGGAGGAGTTAGAACTATTTGTGCATGTTACAATGAATATCTTTCCAGGGTGTATCCTAAAATGCTAAGCTAGGCAAGGGAGAAGATTGTTCGAACTCTGAGAGAGATTTTTGCATAGTTAGCCATGGATGAGATATCAGAATATCAGAGGATAGCTAATATTCCCTTGTTCAAAATGAACAATAGAGATAAGCCTGGAAACTTTAACATGGTAAGGCCTACCCTTGAAGTGGTAGGGAAGTTATTGGAGAGGACTCTGAGGGATCCACATACAGAATTTACATTCACCTGGAAAGGCGGGAACTGATTAGAAGGAGTCACCATTGTTCTGTGCAGGGATTATTATGTTTCACAAATCTGGTTTAGGCTTTTTCTTGAGGAGGTAACTAAGAAAATTAATGAAAGCAGAGCAATAGGCCTGGATCTTTGACAAGGTAGACTGGCCCTGCAAATTAAGGCACGAAGGTTCCAAGGGATGTTGGCAAACTGAATCCGAAACTGGCTTAGTGATCAGAAGCAGACGGTATTGGTGGATGCAGACTTTCCTGACTGCAAGCTACTACTGCTTGGTGCTATGACCTTTGTTGCTTGGATTACTTGGATGAGAATGTAGTGGTCTCATTAGCAAGTTTTTAGATGACACAAAAAATTGGCAGAGTCCCAGATAATGGAAAAGTTCCAAGGATACAGCAAGACAGAGATCAGATGGAAAGTTGGGCTGAGATTTGGCATGTGAAATTTAATCCAAACAAATGCGAGGTCAAATTCTAGTAGAACATGGAGCATAGAACATAGAACAGTACAGTACAGGCTCTTCGGCCCACAATGCTGTGCTGACCTTTTAATCTACAAGATTAATCTAGGAGGAGAAATAAGCCATTCCACCCATCTAATCTGCTCTGCCATTCCATCATGTCTGATTTATTATCCTTCTCAAGCCCATTCTCCTGCCATCTCCCCATAACCTTTGATACCCTGATTAACAAGAACCTATCAACCTCTACCTTAAATATACCCAACCACTTAGCCTGCACAGCCATTTGTGGCAATGAATTCCACAGACTTACCACCCTCTGCCTAAAGAAATTTTTCTTCATCTCTGTTCTAAATGGACATCCCTCAATTCTAAGGCTGTGCTGTCTGATTCTAGGCTCCCCCACTATAGGAAACATCCTTTCCACATTCCACTTTATCCAGATCTTTCAATGCATGATAGGTTGCAATGAGATCCTCACTCATTCTTATAAACTCCAGCGAGGATTGGCGTAGAACCATCAAATGGTCCTGATATGTTAACCTTTCAATTTCTGGGATCATCCTCATGAACCTCCTCTGGACCTGCTCCAATGCCAGTACATCTTTTCTTAGAGGACCTAAAACTGCTCACAATACCCTAAATGTGGTCTGACTAATGTCTTAAAAGCCTTGGTATTACATCCTTGCTTTTATATCTTTGTCCTCTTGAAAAGAATGCTAACATTGTATTTGCCTTCCTTACCACCTGCTTAATCTGCATGCTAACGTTTAAGGAATCCTGCAGGATGACTCCCCAAGTCCCTCTGCACCTCTGATTTTTGAGTTTTCTCCCCATTTAGAAAATAGTCCACACCTTTATTCATGATCATACACTTCCTCACATTATATTCCATCTCTCACTTCTTTTCCCATTTCACCAATCTATCTAAGTCCTTCTGTAGAACCCTGCTTCCTCAACATTACTTATCCCTCCATCTATCTTCATATCATCCACAAACTTGGCCACAAAACCATTGATTCCTCCATCCAAATCATTGACATACAATGTGCAAAGAAGTGGACTCAACACCGACTCCTAGTCTTGCGTCCTGCCAGTCAGCCAGTCTTCTATCCAAGGCAGTACCTTTCCTGTAATATCATTAGCTCTTATCTTGTTAAGTTGCAGCGACTTATCAAAGGCCTTCTGAAAATCCAAATAAACAACATCCACTGACTCTTCTTTATTTCCTCAGAGAATTCCAACAAATCTGTCAGGTGAGAATTCCCCTTTAGAAAACCATGCTCACTTTGGCCCATTTTATCATGTGCCTGCAAGTACCCCAAAACCTCATCTTTAATAATACACTCAAATGTTTTTCCAACCACTGCAGTCAGGTTAACAGGCCTATGATTTTCTTTCTTCAGCCTCCCTCCCTTCTTAAAGCATAGAGTGGCATTTGCAATTTTCCAGTGCTCCAGGACCATTCCAGAATCTAGTGATTCTCCAAAGATTATTACTAATGTCTCCACAGACTCTTCAACTATCTCTTTCAAATGTTCGAATGGTTCCGTTTATTACTAGAGAATGTACACAGTATGCAACCTGAAACACTGGTCTTTACAGACATCCATGAAAAACAGAAGAACTCCAAAAGAATAAATGACATAAAAAACATTGGGAAAACAAAGCCCCCTTGCCAGCAGCAACAAAGTATCAACCTCCCCCCCCCCCAGCCACATTTTTCAGCTAAAACCATCAGAGCCCACCACGAACCAAGCAATAGCAAATCACCCAAAGAAAGACTATGATGCACAGTCAACAAAAATTATTGTTTACTCGACAGTTTGACATACCACAGACTCTCTTTCTCTTTCTCACTAACAAGTGGAGAGATGTCACCCATTTCACAGCGAAAGGGGAGACTAACAGTCGCTGTTACAATGTTACAGTCTGCCACATCGCTTTTTATTCCGAGATTCTCTGATTCGAGAATCTGCAGCAAACTCACCCTGTCTTCGAGAGAAAGACAGAGAGAGTGCAATCGATTGACTATAGAGACCTCTGTCCACACATCTGCTGCAGCGAAATCCCTCGTTTGCAACAGCGGCCTGGGTTCGGTGGTCCACAGGGCTGCACAGAGCCACACCTGGAGATGTTAACTTCCAAGCTGCACCTGGAGAGTGTCAGAAAATGGATTGTCAGTGAGTGCCAGGAGCAGCAACTCATCCGGCTCGAAAAACCATAGCTTTGTGTGCGGTTGCTGATCAGGGATCTCGCTATAACCCCAGCCACCTTGAAAAGGGGAAAAAAGAGGTATTAAAGTGAGGAATTTAAGCTGTTTCTGCAGATAAGCTGTAAGAGGCAGCCATTTGGTGTCATCTTAACCCTGGTGTCTAGTCCATTTCGTCCAGGTGACTTACCTATTTTCATTCTTTTCAGGTTTCCAAGCACCTTCTCCTTTGTAGTAGCAATGACACTCACTCCTGCCCCCTGACACTCCTGCATTTCTGACACTGCAAGTGCTTTCCACAGTGAAGACTGATGCAAAATACTTAAGTTTGTCTGCTATTTCCTCGTTCCCCATTACTAACCATCTTGCATCATTTTCAAAAGGCCTGATATCCACTCTTAACTCTCTTTTACTCTTTATACTGTATATCTGAAAAAAACTCTTGGTATCCTCTTTGATATTATTGGCTAGTTTACCTTCATATTTTTCAGACTTTATAACATTTTATTAGTTGCCTTCTTTGGTTTTTAAAATCTTCCCAATCCTCTATCTTCCCACTAATTTTTGCTATATTATATGCCCTTTCTTTTGCTTTAATACTCTCTTTGACTTCTCTTGTCAGTCATGATTGCCTCATCCTCCCTTTAGAATGCAGGCAGTCCCCACGTTTCGAATGTCTGACTTACGAACGGTGGGAGAAGAGTGCCGTCTGCCATTTTAAGTCGGATCACGACGCCGTCCGCCATTTTAAGTCGGATCACGACGCCGTCCGCCATTTTAAGTCATTGCCGTTAACACTGTGTTGAGTGTGTAACTTTGTATTTGGCTTAAATATTTCTTAGCAAGATTCACCCTGACCCCTCCCCCCTTTTCAGTCAGCACTGCCCCCACTTATCCCATTTAACCTGTTTCAGTGCGGGTGGACTTTAGGACCTGGAGCAGCACAAAACCACAGCTGCTGCTGTATTTTTTTATTATTAAGTGCGATTGTGAACAATAACCGGATCAGAAATGCTGATCAAGTCAACTAGTTCCTAAAGAGAACTCTGATAGGCCAATCAGACGGTTCACTGCTGCTCAGCAATAGAACATAAAATCCCCAGTTTTCTGTTCCATTGATGGAAAACAATTGCGATTGAAAATAAAGTGGAAATAATAAAGCGACTGGAAAGAGGTGAAACGCTATTGGTCATTGGAAAAACTTTAGGCTACAGTCGGTCAACGATTGGAACAACTTTAAAGGATACAGGTAAAGGATAAAATGAGATTAATGGAGCATGTGAAAGGCCCTGCCCCGATGAAAGCTACAATTATTACTAAGCAATGCAATGGTTTCAGTATTGAAATACATACGTTTCTTAAGTGTTTTATATGCATAGAAAGGTAAAATATATACTATACACTAAGACAAACGTTTGACTAACTGGTGCTAAGTAGTACCGGATGTACCTGTTCTGACAAATCCAACTTAAGGACAGTCTCAGGAACCCGGGGAATGCCTGTACTTCATCATCTTTAGAATGTACCTTTCATGCACCTTCCGAATTTCCCCCGCAAACACCAGCCATTGATGTTCTGCCATCAGCCCTACTAGTGTCCCCTTCCAATCTACGTTGACCAGCCTCTCTCTTGCCTCTGTAATTTCATTTACTACACTGTAATACTGAATACTGATTTGATTTTATCTTCTTGTTCTCAAACTACAGGGTGAGTTCTGTTATGTTATGATCACTGTCTCCTAAGGGTTCCTTTACCTTAAGCTTCCTAATCAAAGCTGGTCATTACATAACACCCAGTCCAAAATTGCCATTCCCCTATTGAGCTCAACCACGAGCTGCTCTAAAGAGCAATTTCATAGGCATTTTACAAATTCCCTCTCTTGGGATTTAGCACCAGTTTGGCTTTCCAAAACCACCTGCATATTGAAATCTCCCTTGACTATCATAACATTACCCTTTTGACATACCTTTTCAATTTCCCATTGTAATTTGTAGCCCACATTCTGGCTATTGTTCGGAGGCTTGTATTAAACTCCCTTTTAGGGTCTTGCAGTTTCTTAATGCTACTCACAAGGAATCCACATCTTCCGATCCTACATCACCTCTTTCCAAGGATTTGATTTCATTTTTGACCGATAGAGTCACACCATCCCCTCTGCCTACCTGCCTGTCTTTTAATACAATGTGTATCCTTGAACGTTAAGCTGCCAACTATGATCCACTTTCAGCCATGACGTAGAGATGACCATAAATCATACCTGTAAATCTTTAGCTGTTCTACAAGATCATCTACTTTATTCCGTATACTGTGTGCATTTAATTATAACACCTTCTGTCCTGTATTCATCATTCTTTTTGATGTTAGCTCTCTGTTACACTTTAACTCATATTACTGACTGCAATATTGTCCCCTTACCTGCCTGTTCTACCTTACAGCTTCACTACACATTGCATCTAGTTGAATACTGAATGGCCCATCCTCTCCTCTATCACTCTGGTTCCCATACCCCTGCCAAATCAGTTTAAACCCTCCCCAACAGCTCTAGAAAACCTGCCCGCAAGGTGATTGGATACTACAGAGGATAGTGCCCATGAACATTGACTAAGTTTACAACTTTCTGCAGTTTATTTCAATCCTTATTTCAAACCACCCCCTCATACATATGGTGATGCAACCAGTTAGAATGGGGGTTAGAGAGGGAAACCACGATTCTTAAAGAAAGAGGACATTTGAGATGTCCTGGAATGGAAAGCCTCATCCTGGGAGCAGATGCGGTGGAGACGGAGGAACTGGGAATGAGGAATAACATCTTTACATTTGGCAGGGTGGGAAGAGGTATAGTCAAGGTAGTTATGGGAGTCAGTGGGTTTATAGAAGATGTCAGTGGACAGTCTGTCTCCAGAGATGGAGACTGAGAGATCGAGAAAGGGGAAAGAATTGTCTGAGATGGACCAAGCCAGTTAGAATGTTCTTCACAGTAGATCAATAGAAATTTGCGTGTGTTTTTGGTAACAAACCGTATCTCCTCAAACTCCTGATGAAGTATAGTGGCTGCCATGCCTACTTTGTAGCTGTATCAATATGTTAGATCCAGGTTAGATCATCAAATTGTAACTGCCCTGATCATTTATTCCCTAGTTTCCTCTAACTTCCTTTGATTATGCCATAGTTCCAACCGCTAATTTCCCAATTGCTTCTAATTTTCTCGATGACAAATCACCTGGTTTCCATCAGGACCTGCAGCATAAAAATCCCAGTGTTACAAACCCTAGTTGCCAGATTGTTGGTTCTGCCTGTGTGGTGATTAACATTTCCTGGCCACTTAGGACCATGTGTTCTAAGTTTTGCTCCAGTTTCAAGGTTTACCTATGAAGGCTCCATGTCAAGGCTCTGTGTCAAGATCCTTCCTGTTTGTTGTTCAATGTTTATGTCTGCGTAAGAATCCTAACTCAATCTCCGTGCCTGTGTCCTGCACTTAAGTTCGCTTCAGTCGCTCATTGCAACACAAATACATTGACACCAAGGAAATTGCTCACTCTTTCCACTTCTGATCCCTCTATGAGGACTTGTGTGTGTTCCCTTGACTCACCCTTTCTGAAGTCCACAATCAGGTCTTACTGATGTTGCGTGCAAGGTTGTTGCTGTGACATCATTCATCTAGTCGATATATCTCATTCCTGCAAACCTTCTCATCACTATCTGAAATTCTGCCAACAATAGTTGTATTGTCAGCAAATTTATAGATGGCATTTGGGCTGCTTGCATTTCTATTGTGTTTTTCCCTGAGAACATCTGTTTCCAATTTATGGTCCCAAGTTCCTGCCTAATAGCATCATAATTCATCCTCATTATTTCCCATAGGCCAACTCCTGCCCTTGTCCAAGGTGATGCTAAAGGTCAGGAATTGAAATGCTCACCCACCGAGAGATCTGTTCATTGCCTAGTACAAGATTCAGCACAGCCTTTCCTTTCTTTGGCTTGACCAAGATTCATTCCTAGAAGCACCTAACAAATTCTGCCCTCTCTAAACCTCTTGCACTAAGGAGGTGCCAATCATTATAAGGAATAAGTAAATAACAAGGGATATTAGGAGTATTGATATACAGAGGATTGCAACTAGCTGATACATCTTGCTCCTGCAAACCCACTCGTCACCATCACCTAGCTCACTGTAAGTGCAAATCATATTGTTAGGGTAGTGGCGAATGCATTTGGTACACTTGACGTCATAGGCTGAGACATTGGGAATTCAAGTTGGGCCACCATATTACAGCTGTACAGAACATTGGTTAGACTCTTATTGAAATACTGTATACAGTTTGGTTTGCAGCCAGAAAAATGTAGTAGTAATGGTGCAGAAGAGATTCGGCAGGAGACCAAGAGACTCTAGATACTGGAATGTGGAACAACAGACAAAGTATTGGGGTAATTCAGTGGTTTAAGCAACTGGGTACTGCCTGGAATGGAGGGCTGTTGTTATACAGAAAGATTAGGTAGGTTTGGTTTATTCTCAGTGGAACTTAGGAAGCAGAGGAGAGGTTTATAAATTTATAATGTGCATAGATGGGAAAGGTAATCAGAATCTTATTGCCAGAGCAGAGGAGTATAGAATCAGAGGGCACAAGTGTAAGTTGAGAGGGGAGATCTAGAAAGTCAGCTCTTCAACAGAAGGTGATAGGTTTCTGGATTAAGCTGCCAGAAGAGTGATAGAGGCAGATATAACTAGAATGTTTAAAAGGAATGTGACAGGTATATAGAGAGAAAAGACGTAAGGATATGGGTCTAACACAGTCAAGTGGTTTTAACGTGAATAGGCATTGCAATTAGCATAAATGAATGGGGCTAAAAGACCCCTTTTCCCTGCAGTACAATTCTAGGACTTGGACCAGGCACAATTTCCAAATTTGAGGTGGCACATAATTGGTAGCATAGTAACTGTGGAGAGGATAATATTACATTTCGAGGTGAAATAGGCAGATGGGTGACAGATTAAGTTTAATACTAAAATTGCAAAATATTACATATTGGTAAGAAGAATGAGAAAAGGCAACTTTGAGAGAGTTGAAGGCATACGTGTACTGGTCATTGAAAGCAGTAGGGCAGTTTGAGAAAGTGATAAAATTGCACATAGGATCCTGGGATTTTTAGATAGAGGTAAAGAGTATAAAAATAAAATGTGATGAACCTTTGTAAAACACTGGCTCCACTATGAATGGCACAATGTATCCAGACAGTTGTCAAGACTTTAGAAAAGCTACAGAAGGTAATTGCAAATAGATTCCAGGATGAGGGTCTTCAGTTATGTGGATAGTGAGAAGCTACAGTGGTTCTCTCAAAGTCAAGAAGGCTGCAGGGAAATCTAATTTTGAATCATAAAGTGTATAGACAGAGGAAATGGACAGAAATTATTCCCATTGTTAGAAAGTTCAACAATGAGTGGATCTAGAGTTAAAGTGATTGACTGAAGGAGCAAAAGTAAATGAAAAATGTCTAATGGTTAGATGTTACCATTAGGTTTCATCAGGTCCTGATGAAGGGGTTCATGAGTAAAAGGGAGGTGAGAGATGATATTGGACCACTGGAAAATGATGCTGGTGAGGTAGTAATGGGGGGGGGGGGGGTCAAAGAAATGGCAGAGGAACTTAATGGATACTTTGCATCTGTCTTCAATGTGGAAGACACTAGCACTGTGCCAGAGGTCCTTAAGTATCAACGAGCAGGAGTGAGTGCCATTGCTATTACAAAGAAAAAAGTGCTAGGCAAGCTGAAAGGGCTTATGGTGGATAGGTCACCTGTACCAGATGGACTATATCCCAGAGTCCTGAGAGATGTTGCCGAACAGATATCGGATGTATTGGTCATGATCTTTCAAGAGTTACTTGATTCTGGCATGGTCCCAGAGGACTGGAAGATTGCAAATGTCACTCCACTGTTTAAGAATGGAGGAAGGCAAAAGAAAGAAAATTATAGGTCAGTTAGGCTAACCTCAGTGGTTGGGAATGTATGGAGTCTATATTTAAGGATGAAGTTTCAGGGTACTTGGAGACTAGTGATAGAATAAGTCAAGGTTGATTAGTTCTGTCAGGAGAAATCTTGCCTGACAAACCTGTAAGAGTTCTTCGCAGAAGCAACAAGCAGGATGGACAAAGGAGAGGCAGTGGATGTCATTTATTTGGATTTTCAGAAGGTCTTTGACAAGGTGCCACATATGAGGCTGCTTAACAAAATAAAACCTTATGGCATTACAGGAAAGATTCTGGCATGGATAGAGGAATGGCTGACAGCCAGGAGGCGTGAGTGGGAATAAAGGGGGTCTTTTCTTGTTGGCTGCCAGTGACTAGTGGTGTTCCTCAGGGGTCAGTATTGGGATCGCTACTGTGCACATTGTCATTGATTTGGATAATGGAATTGATGGCTTTGTGGCAAAGTTTGTGGATGATACAAAGATAGGTGGAGGGGTAGGTAGTGCTGAGGAAGCAATGTGATTGCAGCAGGACTTAGACAAACTGGAAAGATGGGCAAAAAAGTGACAGGTGGAATACAGTGTTGGGAAAAGGATAAAAATACATTTTGGCAAAAGGAACAATAGTGCAGACTATTATCTAAATAAGGAGAAGATTCAAACATCAGAGGTGCAGAGGGGCTAAGGAGTTCTTGTGCAAGACTCCCAGAAGGTTAATTTACAGGCTGAGTCTGTTGTAAAGGCAAATGCAATGTTGGCATTTATTTCAAGGGGAGTAGAATATAAAAGCAAGGGGATAATGCTGAGGATTTATAAGACAATAGATAGGCTGCACTTGGGCCCTTTATCTTAGAAAGGATGTGTTGTCGTTGGAGAGAGTCCAGAGGAAGTTCACAAGGATGATTCTGGGAATGAAGGGGTTAATATATGAGGAGATTTTGGCAGCTTTGGGCCTGTGCTCACTGGAACTTAGAAGAATGCGGGGGAATCTCATTGAAACCTTCTGATGTTGAAAGGACTAGATTAGGTGGATGTAGAGAGGATGCCTCCTATGGGGGGGGGGTATCCAGAACTGGAGGGAACAGCCTCAAAATTGAAGGGGTTCTACTAACTACTAACTTTTAGAACAGAGGTAAGAAGGAATTTTTTTAGCCAGAGAGTAGTGAATCCGTGGTATGTTCTGCCACAGACTGCAGTGGGGACCAAGTCCATGGGTATATTTAAGGCAAAGGTTGATAGTTTCGAGATTGGGCGAGGCATCAAGGGATATGGCGAGAAGGCAGGTGTATGAGGTTGAGTGGGATCCAGGATCAGCCATGATGGAATAGTGGTGCAGACTTGATGGGCCTGTGGAAGTCGAATCCAGATAAACTCACTCAGAGACCGTATAAGTACAAACTCTTTATTCAAAGCCTCCGGGGCACTTCGGTTAGTCACTCAAACAGGAACAGTCAGTGACTGTTACTGCTCGGTCCACAAACTAACTGGCAGTTCCTCTTGCAGGATAGATATAGTGGCTCACATACACAGGACAGGCTGGAGCTGATCTTAACTACGTGCATGTTTGCACAATGAGACAGGGACCTTGAAACACTAACTGCCTAACTACAAGAAGAAATAGTGTTGAAACAGTGTTGAATAGTAAGATTAACACATTTGTTGATCATCAGCAATTTCTTGCAGAGAAACAGGCTGCTATGTTTAACCGACCATGTTAACCCTTTACATACTTCATCAGGCTGAATGGCCTAATTCTGTTCCTATGTCTTATCGTGCCAAATATTGACTGTTTATTCCTCTCCATAGATGCTGTCTGTCCTGTTAAGTTCCTCCAGCATTTTGAGTGTGTTACTCTGGATTTCCAGCATCTACAGAATCTCTAATGGTTAGAGCCTGGATTGCACTCTCATGGGTAGTGGTGGAGGCTGTTACAATTGTAGTGCTCAAAAGGAAGAAGCATAATTAACAAAAGGGAAACAATTTACAGGATTATAAGAAAGTTGGGGGAATGGGAGTGGATTACAGTTACATAGAGTTGATAGGCACTCAATAGACTGAATAGCCTCCTTTCAATGCCTCTGAAGCCCTCACCCATGTTTCTGTCACCTCTTGATACAATTCTGACAATGTTTTCCAACCCTACAATCTCCAACTGATATACAAACTAGCCAATACCTCCTTTAAAGCCTCTAGTTTGTCGGCTTCATCAGATTTCCTCTCAGAACCTATAATCAATCCTTATTTGGGAACAGTTCCGTATCAAAATACATTGGAATATTCTATAAATTTGAACTTCTTATACATACAATTCCAATATAATTTGGTAGCAACAGATCAGTCAGTAATATGATTATCTATAGAGAACATTCCTTCATTTTATCCATGCATATAAAACCACACAAGTGAACCTACACCATTTACTAGTTTCAATTTCAGACACATTATGGAATTTTATTAGATTCGTGATTTATATTGAAAAGTTTGAAGTCACACACATTATTATTACCTTCGTTTCTGGTGTAGGGTGATTTATAAAAAAAAAATTGCTGGAATAATTTTACTGTTAAAATTGGTGCCTAAAGGTTGCTTATGGAAGCAGTTTCCTGACACACTGCAATTCATCTCTGTAAATGCAGGACTTAAAACCTGAGAAGCACTATAGTCCTCCAGGTTCAGTAAATATCTGTGATTGTCTCCTACTCAATATCCAGTACTAAACTAGCAGTGCTCTCAGAGCAGATTTAATGACATTTTCAGGCTCAGTTAGCAATTTACAGCAGGAATACCAGAGGGATTAATTTGTTTTCATAATTCATTGCAGGCATGTTGAAATCCTGTAGTTAATTGTGAAAACAAGGGAAGGTATTATCTAGGTATGCAATTCCAAAAAGTGTCATTGGATATAGATTTAACCAACAAAGAACTGAGCTCTTGTGCTGTGAATAATCAACCACCCTTTAGAACGTAGAACAGTACAGCACTGTGCAGGCCCTTTGGCCCCTGATGTTGTGCCGACCTTTTAACCTACTCTAAGAGCAATCTGACCCTTCCCTCCCATATAGCCCTCCATTTTTTATCATCCATGTTTCTTAAATGCCCCTAATGTGTCTCTCTCTACCACCCAGCCCTGGCAGGGCATTTTCCACCCCCATTAATCTGAGGAAGATTATGGGAATAACTTTCCTCTAATCGGCTTACAATTATTCCCCATTCTATTAGTAATTTCTGCCCTGGAAAAAGAAAAGTCTCTGGCTAGCCACTCTGCCAATGCCTCTTATCATCTTGTACAACTCCATCAATTCAGCTCTTATTCTCCTTTGCTACAAAGAGAAAAGCTGGAGTTCACTCAACCTATCTTCATAAGGCATACCCTCTACTCCAGTCAGCATCCTGGTAAATTTCTTCTGAACCCTCTCTAAAACTACGTCCCACAAGGACCAGAACTGAACACAATATTCCAAGTGTGGTCAAACCAGGATTTTAATAGAGCTGAAACATTACCTTGCAGCTCTTGAACTCAATCCTTGACTCATGAAGGACAACATACACCTCTTAACAACCCTATCAACCTGCACGGCATGGCCCAGGGTCCTTCTGCTCCTCCACACTGCCAAAAATCCTGCCATTAACCCTGTACTCTACCTTCAAACTTGACCTTCCAGAATGAATCTCTTCATAGTTTTCCGAATTGAACTAAATCTGCCACTTCTGAGCCCAGCCACGCGCCTTTTAATGTCCCTATGCAACTGTCAACAACCCATACACTATCCACAGCTCCACCCATCTTTAAGTCATCTACAAATTTATTAACCCACCCTTTTACTAAGTCTTTTATAAAAATCTTGAAGAGCAAGGATCCCAGATTAGTATTGGTCACTGACTTCCAGGCAGAATATACTTCATTCGCTACCATCGACTGGACCCTTGACCATTCATCCCTTCCCACTAATCTCCATCCCAGCACTTACCCCTGCAGGTGGCCAAAGTGCTACACCTTCCCACTTACCTTCTACCTCACCTCCATTGAGACTCCCAAACAGTCATTCCAGGTGAGGCAACACTCCACCTGCAAATCTGCTGGTGTTGTCTGTTGTGTCCGGAGCTCCCTTTGCAGCCTCCTCTACATTGGTGAGACCCGTCGTAAACTGGGGATCACTTTGTCGAGCACCTCTGCATGTGCACCGCAAGCTCAGCTTTCTGGTGACCAAGCATTTTAATTCCTATTCCCATTCCGAAACATCGGTCCATGGCCTTCTCTTGTGCGATGATGAGGCCACCCTCAGAATGAACGAGCAACACCTTATATTCCGTTGGGGTAGCCTCCAACCTGATGGCATGAATATAGATTTCTCAGTCTGGTTAAAAATAATTTCCTCCCCCTCCCTTCAGCTTCTATTCACCACTCTGGCCTCTTACCTCTTCTCACCTGCCTATCACCTCCCCTGGGTCCCCTCCTCCTTCCCTTTCTCCTGTGGTCTACTCTCCCCTTCTATCAGATTCCTTCCTCTCCAGCCCTTTATCTTTCTTACCCACCTGACTTCATCTATCACCTTCTAGCTACCCTCCTTCCTCTCCCCCCACCTTTTTATTCTGGTGTCTTCCCCTTCCTTTCCAGTCCTGAAGAAGAGTGTCGACCTGAAATGTCGGCTGTTTATTCATTTCCATTTCTGCTGCCTAACCTGCTGAGATCCTCCAGCATTTTGTGTGCGTTATTTCCATCTTATGCCTTCGATGGGCAAGGTAGTTTTGAATCCATGCAGCCACCTTTTCCTGGATCCCATGCCTCCAGACTTACTGAATGAGCCTACCATGGGGAACCTTATCAAGTGCCTTACTGAAATCCATATTCACCACATCCACTGCTCTACCTTAAATGTGCATTGTCACATCCTCAAAGAATCCAATGAGACTCATGAGATGTGACCTGTCCCTCCAAAGCCATGCCTCTACAAATAATTGTAAATCCCGTCTCTAAGAATCCTCTCCAGCAATTTGCCCACCACTGAAGAAAGACACACTGGTCTTTAACTCCCAAGGTTATCCCTATTCCCTTTCTTGAACAATGGAATAACATTTGCCACCCTCTAATCATCAGGTATTGCTCCTGTGGCCAATGAAGATGTGATTTCCAAAGGTGCAGCAATCTCGTCCCTCACTTTACATATTAACCTGGGTTATAACTAGTCTGTCCCAGGATACTTATCTACCTTAATGTTTTACAAAAGTTCTAACACTTCCACTTTCTTAAAATTGACACGTTCTAGCATACCAGCCTGTTTTATAACCATTTAACAATTACAGCACGGAAACAGGCCGTCTAGGCCCTCCTAGTCCATGCCGAACGCTTACTCTCACCTAGTCCCACCTACCCGCACTCAGCCCATAACCCTCCATTCCTTTCCTGCCCACATACTTATCCAATTTTTCTTTAAATGACAAAATCAAACCTGCCTCTGCCACTTCTACTGGAAGCTCGTTCCACACAGCTACCACTCGCTGAGTAAAGAAATTCCCCCTCATGTTACCCCTAAACTTTTGCCTCTTAACTCTCAACTTATGCTGTTCACACAAATATTAAAATCCTTCTCACTGATGAATACTGAAGCAAAGTATTCATTAAGGACCTCTCCTACATCCTCTGATTCCAGACACGTGTTTTCTCTACTCACTGATTAGCTCTACCCTTATTCTAGTCATCCATCTGTTCATCATATATGTGTAAATGCCTTGGGATTTTCCTTAATCCTACTCACCAAGTCTTTCTCATGTGCCCTTCTAGTTCTCCTAAATCCATCTGGTTCCTTCACAGCTATGTTGTAATTCTATAAAGCCCTGTCTAATCCTTGCTTTCTAAACCTTAAGTAAGCTTCTTTCTTCCTCTTGATTAAATGTTACATATCTCTTGTCCACCAAGGTTCCTTCATCCTACCATACTTACTCTGCCTCAAAGGGGCTAATCAAACCAGACCCCCAATCATTTGCTCCCTAAACAACCTCCACATTTTGTTGTTCATTTCCATGTGTACATCTGTTCCCAATTTATGCTCCCCATTTCCTGCCTAATAACATCATACTTCCTACTCCCTTGATTGAATACTTCCCCATACCATCTGCTCCTATCCCTCTCCAAGGCCAGGGAGTTAGGGTCACTGTGTCTAAAATGCACTCTCACTGAGAGATCTGACATCTGACCTGGTTCATTGTCTACCACCAGATGACCTATCCTCTAATTGGCCTGTCTAAATATTGAGTCAAGAACCCTTCCTGGACACACCTAACCAATTTTACCCCATCCAAATCTTTTGCACTAAGGAGGTGCCAATCACTATTAGGGAGAGTTGAAGTCCCCCATGACAACAACACTGTTGTTCTTGCACCTTTCCAAAATTTGCCTCCTGATCTGTTCCTCACTGCCTCTGAGGAACATTGTACTATGGTTATGTCATGTACATGTTATGTACTGAAATAACATGTTGCATTATGCTTTAATAAATCTCTAAATGTATTGTGAGTACAAGAAACTTCAGAAAAATAGGTTGCTTATGTCCATTGAATGTGAATTTTTAATTTTGTACTTAATGGGACAATATAAATGCATTGACTACATAACAAGTAACTAATTGTTATGGTTTTTAAGCTCTGAGCTTTACCATGCAGTGATGCAGCACATTAGGAAGCTCTCTACTGTGTATTTGTAGATGGACGTGAGTACAGATGTGCACAGTCCAGCTCTCTTCACCCTCCTGAGAGAGTAAACGTATTGTTGAGCTCTCCTGACTGAGTATGATGTGTTCTGGCACTGTGAGAGTTTGTGTGTAATGTGCACTCCTGGGAGTTTGAAACTGCTTGCAGTTTCCACTGCTGTGCAGCTGATGTAAAGAGGGGTGTGAGTGGTACAAGTTGTCCTGACTCCTGACTCCTGTGTCTTGTTAACATTGAGGAAGAGGATACTTGCCTGGCACCATGCCTTCAGCTCTTCCACCTCCTTGCTGTAGTGTAGACTGTCTTTTCATTATTGGTGATGAGCCCCACCACTGTCGTGTCATCGCTGAATTTGACCATTGAGGTCCAAATATCATATACTCAGTTAACAGAACAAAGTGAATTCATTCTATTACACAATCAGGAGCAATGAGTGGGATTTTTCTCAAAAACATAATGTGGGGTGGATTTAGTGTTTCGTCTAGCCAAATGGGTCAGTTGAAACCAATGAAACAGGATCCAAGTCAGAGAAAGTGCTCTCTATATTTGAATGGTGTCTATACAAATTCAGTCTCCGCAGCACACCAAGTTCGAAGAGTTTGGAGAGCAAAGAAGTGTTCTTTACCTTGCAGTCAATCATTCAGCTTGCCTTCTTTTTCTAGTCAGCTCTAAATAAGCAGCTTGAACTAGTGGGAAAATCATTCAAAGTCCCAAGCCCTGCCCTCTTGTCCTTGTGGCAAGATGGACAATGAGTGGTCATTTAGTCAAGAGATGGATAGAATATGTTCAACCAGTTTGGGAAGGAGAAACTTGAAAATAGTTGAAGAAAGGATGTGAGACTTTTTCAACACACATGGACGATGAGAAACTAAGGAAATTCAAATAATCAATGGATCTTTGCGCAAAGTACCACCAGATCCTGTTTTAGAAAAATAAGGAAAATTCATTAGTGTTTGTCTTTCAAAAGATCCATTATTAATCACATTTCTCTAATGACATAAAGGTCTGTAGAGATGCAGAAAACTTTTGGTGTTACTCTAAATAACGGCATTGTTTGAAACATTAACTGTATTATGCTCAGGGATGCAGTCTAGCCTGCTGAGTATCCCAGGATGTTCAGTTTTTATTTGTGTGGATGTTTGAAATTCCTGCTGACAGTGATGAAGTTAATTTTCCATGACCCTGCTCACATGCTGGCTGCCAGGCCCAAGAGGCAGGACCTCAGGTGCCTCATTTCACGTCCAACCTCTGCTGCCCCTTACTTAACATCAACAGGAAAAGAAACCAAGCAAAGCATTTTTTCCAAAGTTAGACAACACACTACTCAACCCAATATTTCTCTCAAAAGGGATCAGTCCCATTCCTCCAATTTTCATTGTAATATTCTCCCCAATTTCTCCAACAACTCACCTTAGATTCCAACACCATTCTGCACATTCAGGGCAATTTACAGTGGGAAGCTAATCTAATAAAGAATGAGGGAGGAAACTGGACATCTGGAGGAAACCCATGTAGGAACAACGAGGACATGGAGACGTGGACAGAACTGGAGGTCAAGTTTGGATCCAGGTTGCTGAAGCTGTGAAGCAGCGTCTGCAGCAGATACCCTCCCCACCCCCCCCCCCCCATCCTAGTGGAACGTGAGATTAAAATGGACGATGTTTTCAAAGGGACAAAAGATGGGATGGGCAGAATGACATCCTTTTGTGTTGTAAGATACCTTAATTCCAGAGCATGGCAGACTTTTCACCCATTTAATCAGGGAAGTGCCAGGTGTGACATGTCAGATCACTGCAAGATCAATTCATGTCTGCGAGGAAAGATTTCAATTTTAACAGGATTCTGCAGGCTCTTAGTAATCCTGGAAGCTCGTATCGGGTTGATATTATGAGTACTCTGCGTTACTATGGCAATAATGATAGAAAGTTTGACTTATGACTTCAGCTTGTCATTGCCGCCTACCTTCAATGTGTAATTTCTGCATAGAACCCCCTGAAGTGGTGCTGATTGACAGGAAGCACTGGTTACACATGTGAGACATGAGAATGAACAGCCTGCTGTAATATAACGCTGCCTCTCTTCCCCAAAAAACGTGTACCCTCAATTTAGTTTGCAGGAAGGAAGAAACTTCTGCGACATAGAGTCATGAATTTAAAATATTAAGAGATGTGGGGAGGTTATCAAATTTGCCTTTTACCTGTAAAAACATATTGATGAAAACATTACTGAATAGCACAGGAACAAAGGCAGCAAAAGGACAACATCTTTCAGACTCTTGGCATTGTTCTGCCACTCTGCTTACTTCATTTCTAATTACACAAAACACAGGAGGAACTCAGCAGGCCAGGCATCATCTATGGAAATGAGTAAACCGTCGATGTCTCAGTCCAAGACCAAGACAACGCAAAAAGAAACGATCCCAGCACCGACACCTGCAGAACACCACAAGTCACCAGCAGCCATCTGGAGAAAGCCCCATAAGACCATAAGCTACAGGAGCAGAAATAGGCCATTTGGCCCATCAAGTCCGCTCTGCCACTTCATCATGGTAATCCAATTTTCCCCTCGGCCTCAATCTCTGGCCTTCTCCCCATATCCTTTCTTGCCCTGACCAGTCAAGAATCTAACAACCTCTGTCTTAAATATACATAAAGATTTGGTCTCCATCTCTATGGCAAAGAATTCCACAGATTCACCACTATCCTGGCTGAAGAAATTCCTCCTCATCTCTATTCTAAAAGAATGCCCCTCTATTCTGAGACCGTGTCCTCTGGTCTTAGGCTCTCCCACCATAGAAAACCTCCTTACCACAGCCACTCTATCAAGGCCTTTCACAATTCGATAGGTTTCAATGAGGTCATCCCCTCATTCTACTAAATTCGAGTGAATAAGGCCAAGAGCCATCAAATGCTCTTCATACAACAAGCCATTCAATCCTGAAATCATTTTTGTGAAACTCTTTGAACCCTCTCTAGTTTCAGCACGTCCTTTCCAAGATAAGGGGCCCAAAACTGCTCATAATACTCCAAGTGAGGCCTCACCAGTGCTTTATAAAGTCACAACATTCAAACTTTGCTTTTGCATTTTAGCCCCCTTGAAGTGAATGCTAACATTGTGTTTCCCGTATTCACCATGGACTCAACCAGCAAATTAATCTTTAGGGAATCCTGCACAAGGACTCCCAAGTTCCTTTGTAACTCAATTCTTGTATTTTTTCTCCATTTAGAAAATAGTCAACCCTTTCAGTTCTTCTACCAAAGTGCATGACCATACACTTCCCAACATTGTATTCCATCTGCCAAATCTTTGCCCATTCTCCTAATGTGTCTAAGTCCTTCTGCAGCCTCTCTACTTCCTCAAAAGACCTGACCATCCACCAATCTCCATATTGTCTGAAAACTTTGCAACAAAACCATCAATTCCATCATCCAAATCATTGGCATATAACTTCTAAAGAATCAGTCCCAACACAGACCCCTGTGAAACATCACTAGTCACCAGCAGCCAGTCAGAAAAACCTCTCTTTTTTTTACCACTCCTTGCTTCCTGCTAATCAGCCATTGCTTTATCCATGCTAGAATCTTTCCTCTAATACTATGTGCTCGTAACAAACTAAGCAGCTTCATGTGTGGCAGCTTGTCAAAGGCCTCCTGAAAATCCAAGTACACAACATCAACCAATTCTTCTTTGTCGATCCTACTTGTTATTTCTTCAAATAATTCAACAGATTTGTCAAGCAAGATTTTCCCTTGAGGAAACCATGCTGACTATAGCCTATTTTATTAAGTACCTCCAAGTACCCTGACACCTCATCCTTAATAATTGACTCCAACATCTTCCTAACCACTGAGGTTAGGCTAACTGGCCTATGGTTTTCTTTCTTCTGCCTCCCTCCCTTCTTGAAGCATGGAGCTTTCCAGTCTTCCAGAATCTAGTGATTCTTCAAAGATCACTGCTAATACCTCCACAATCTCTTCAGCCACCTCTTTCAGAATGCTGGGGTGTACACCACCTGGTCCAGGTGACTTACCTTACCTTCAGACCTTTGAGATTCCAAAGAACTTTCTCTCTAGTTATGACAACTTCACACACTTTTTGCCCCCTGGTACCTGGAACTTCCAACATACTGCTGGGGTTTTCCACAGTGAAGACTGATGCAGAGTGCTTATTCAGTTCATCTGCTAATGTGTTGTCCCCCATTACTATGTCTCCAGCATCGTTTTCCAACTGTCTGATATCCACTCTTTTACACTTTATGTATCTGAAGAAACTTTTCAATTCCTCTTTAATATTATTGGCTAGCTTATTTTCGTATTCCATCTTGACCTTCTTAATGACTTTTTTGTTGCCTTCTGTTGGTATTTAAAAGCTTCCCAATCCTCTAACTTAGCACTGTTTTTTGCTCTAATATATGCCCTCTCTTAGGGGTTTCTGCTGGCTTTGACTTCTCTTGTTATCTTTGATTGTGCCATCTTTCCTTTAAAATACTTCTTCCTCTTTGAGATGTAAATATCCTGTGTCTTCTGACTTGCTTCCAGATTTTCAGCCATCTTTGCTCTGCCGTCAGCCCTGCCAGTGTTGCTTTCCAATCAGTTCTGGCCAACTCCTCTCTCGTGCCTCTGTAACTCCCTTCACTCCAATGTAATACTGATGCATCTGAATTTAGCTCCTCCTTCTCTAATTTCAGAGTGAATTTGATCATATTATGATCACTTTCACCAAGGGTTTTATTTATCTTAAACTCTCTAATCAATTCTGGTTCATTGCACAACATCCAATCCAGAATATCTGAGCCCCTGGTAGGCTCAACCATGAACTGCTGTAAAAAGCAATCTCACAGGTACTGTAGAAATTTCAGCACTGACCTGGTTTTCCCAATCTACCTGTGTATTGAAGTCTGCCATGACTATTGTAACGTTGCTCTTTTGGCATGCATTTTCTATCTCCTGTTGTAATTTGTAGGCCACATCCTTACTACTGTTTGAGGATTGTACACAACTCCCATCAACATCTTTATTCCCTTCCATTTCCTTAGATCTATCCATTATGATTCAATACACTCTGACCCTAAGTCACCTCTGTCTAATGATCTGATTTCAATTTTTACCAACAGTGCAACCTTCTGCCTTCCTGCTTGTCCTTTTGATACAATGTGTACACTTGGACATTAAGGTCCTAGCTGTAATCTTCTTTCATCCATGGTTCAGGGATGCCTACAACATCATACCTGCCAACCTGCAACTGTGCTGCAAGTTCTTTTCCCTTTAATCCCTCTCTTTTCCTCCCACCAATCAGCCAATCTTTTACCCATGCTATTATCTTTCCTGTAATACCTTGGGCTCTTATTTTGTTAAGCAGCCTCATAAGACCATAATAATCTGCCCATTTATTTCTTCCACCAAAGTGCATGACCATACACTTTCCAACATTGTACTTCATTTGCTACTTTTTTGCCCATTCCCCTAAACTATTTAAGTCTCTCTGCAGGCTTCTGTTTCCTCAACACTACCTGCTCCTCCACCTATCTTTGTATCATCAGCAAATTTAGTCACAAATCCATTAATCTCATAGTCCAAATCAATGACACACATCGTAAAAAGCAGCAGTCCCAACACTGACCCCTGTGGGACTCCACTTGGAACCAGTAGCCAAACAGAATAGGATCCTTTTATTCCCATTCTCTGTTTTCTGCCGATCAGCCAACGCTCCACCCATGCTAGTAACTCCCCTGTAATTCCATGGGGTCTTATCTTGCTAAACAGCCTCATGTGCAGCACCTTGTCAAAGGCCTTCTGAAACCCCAAGTACACCACGTCTACTGCATCTCCATTATCTACCTGATGCACCATCAATAACTCACACTGAGACGTAAGGCGAGATATCGGCTTTTATTGACTGGAAGAAGGAACCAGGAGTGAGTGTCCATCATACTATGACCTGGAGACTGAGGCCGAGCGTCAGGCCTCAAATAGCCTTTATACAGGGGCCTGTGGGAGGAGCCACAGGAGCAGTCAGCAGGGGGCGTGTCCAGACAGGCATATAGTTCACCACACTACCCTGCTTGTAATTGTCTCAAAAAATTTGCAGTAGGTTAGTCAGGCAGGATTTCTCCTTCAGGAAACCATGTTGGCTTTGGCATATCTTGTCATGTGTCTCCAGGTACCCTGTAATCTCATCCCTAACAATCGGTTCCAACAACTTCCCAACCACTGATGTCAGGCTAACAGTTCTGTAGTTTCCTTTCTGCTGGCTCCCACCCTTCTTAAATAGCGCAGTAACATTTGCAATTTTCCAGTTTTCTAGTTTTTCATGTATGGCACCTTGTCAAAGGCTTTCTGAAAATCCAAGCACACAACATCCAATTCTCCTTTGTCTATCCTGCTTGTTATTTCCTCAAAGGATTTCAACAGATTTGTCAGGCAAGATTTACAGGAAAGGTACTAGCATGGATAGAAGTTTGGGCAAATTTTCAGGAGGCAAAGAGTTGGAATAAAGATTTTCCCTTAAAGAAACCATAATGACTTTGGCCTATTTTATCATGTGCCTCCAAGTACCCAAAATCCACACCCTTACCACTCCAACATCTTTCCAGCTACAGAGGTCAGGCTAACAGTCCTCTAATTTCCTTTCTTCTTCCTTCCCAACCCCCCTCCCCACTTCTTGAAGAATGGAGTGACATTTGTATGGGTACTGAAAGAGTGTCAGAAGTTATAGTAGAGGTTTTAGTGATAATTTACCAAAATTCTATGGATTCTGGGCAGGTCGCGGCTGACTGGAAAATGGCCAATGTCACACCACTGTTCAAAAATGGATGTAGGCAAAAGGCAAGTAACTATAGGCCAGTTAGTTTAACATCTGTAGTTGGGAAAATGCTTGAAGCTATCATTAGAGAAGAAATAGTGAGGCAGCTGGAAAGAAATGGATCCATCAATCAGACACAGCATGGATTCAGCAAAGGCAGGTCCTGTTTGACAAACTTACTGGAGTCTTTGGGGCTATAACAAGCTCAGTGGATATAGGGGAGCAGATGGCCATTACTTAGTTGGATTTCCGGAGAGTGTTCAATAAGGTACTGCCTAAAAGACTCATCCATAAGATAAGGATGTATAGAGTTGGGGACGATGTATTAGCATGGATAGAATATTGGTTAACTGATAGAAAGCAGAGACTTGGGATACATGGGTGTTACTCTGGGTGGCAATCAGTGGTGAGCAGTGTGCCACGGGGGTCAGTGCTGGGCCCACAACTGTTCACAATATGTATTAATGATTTGGAAAAGGGGACCGAGTGTAGTGTATCTAAGTTTGTTGATGACGTTTGGTGGAGAAGATACAGAGAGTCTGTAGAGAGATATACTAGGTAGGTTAAGTGAGTGGGTAAGGGTCTGGCAGATGGAGTACAATGTTGGCAAATGCGAAGTCATCCACTTTGGAAGGAAAAATAGAAGAGCAGGTTATTATTTAAATGGTTAAAAAAATTCAGCATGCTGCTGTGCAGAGGGACTTGGGAGTGTTTGTGCATGAATCAAAGAAGGTTGGTTTGCAGGTGCAGCAGGCTATCAAGAAGGAAAATGGAATATTGTCCTTCATCACTAGAGGGTCTGAATTTAAGAGCAGGGAGGTTATGCTGCAACTGTATAGGGTACTGGTGAGGCCGCCCCTGGAGTACTGCATGCAGTTCTGGTCTCCTTATGTCTAATGCATAAAGGAGTCTTTCCCTTCCTTGAGATCTGGTGGTTATGTTCCTTCAGCTTAGCAGCAAGTCTCCCAGACAGCTCAGGCATCTCTTCAGTCTTCTCCTGGCCTAGAAATTCCCTCCCTCTAGTTTTTGCGGGAATCTGGCTGGACTGTGTCGGGACTCACACTGTCCCGTTGGCCAGAACCTGCTTGTCTGCTCTTGAGGACTGGACTAGGTCTCCAGAAGGTCTCAGGTTCCTGTGTATCCCTGCCTGCCCCATTTTAGGCCGTTGGTCACTAGAGAGTCTGGGTGTCAGAACACCATGCCATAAACAAAGCCTTCTACAATAACTGGACCACGTAATGATTCTCCCCCCCCCCCCCCACCTCCAGTCCACAAACGGGTTACGCTGGGACAACCAAGGGTACCCAAGGATCAGGGGTATGAGTGGAGAGTCAATAATGTAGAAACGACTGTCTTCCACATGATGCCCTCTCCTCATTTGCAACACCACAGTCTGTTGCTGGATCTGCCCGGAACCTAGTGGGCAGCTGTCCAAGAGAGTTGCGCACAAGGACTGGCTTATCTCTCACAGTGAAATGTCGAACCGACAGGCAGTTCCTAAATCCAGAAAATTACCCACTGCCCCCGAGTCCATAAAAGCCTTCACCTGTCTCAAGTTCTTAACCAGGTGAATACCACCTTCAGTACAAAACCAGAATCTGTGGGATTGGGCATAGTTGCTGCTACCGTCACAGTCCTTCTGACACTGATGGTCTTGGCAGTTCCCCAGGTGACTGCAGCTTTGGACATTCGGCCCGCAGGTGACCTGCTTCCCCGCAGTAAAACCAGCAACCTTGATTCTGACACTGGGACCACTCACTGACAGAGAGTCCAGTGCAACTGTTCTGCATGGGTTTGACTGAATCTTGAGCAGGCAGTGGGCTGGCCTTGGCCTGAGACTGGGAAGTGGAACAGTGATACGTAAGGCCCAGGCTCAGACCGGCTCTCTTTGACCTCCTGAAGTGGTCCCACTTTCACTCTGCCAGATGATTATTGAGACGGATGGACTGGTTGAGTTCTCTGCTGGCCCTCCCAAGGCGTTGGAATCCTTCAATTTGTCTTGGAGACCATGGTGGTGTAGTATGGTGGTCTACCCTTTTCCAAGCACTCTCCTGGGCCAAGGTCTGAAATTCAATTGCATAATCAGTTGCTGACTGTTCCCTCTGTCCCCGTCAAGTCTTCATCAGGCAGTCTGAGGATCAGCTGGCTCTGGCAGGGTGATGAAACACCTTCATGACGTCTACAGACTCCTCCAAATCTGCGCAGAACTCTGACCTTCATTCCCAATGTGTGGTGGCCCAGGTCAGGGTTCCTCCAGTCAGGAGAGAGATGATGAAGGCCACGTTTCCACACTCCGAAGGGAACTGGAACAGCTGAAGTTCAAATATTAACAAACATTGAATGAGGAAGCAAGAGCCATGGTTACAGTCAAATTTCTCCCAGACTGGAACGTGTACTGCCTCCAAAGCAGAACCAACTGGTTCTCCCAAGCTTCCTCCTTGCAAAAGTTGACCAATGACATACTGGAAGTCATGAATCTCCAGGCTCTGTCTGGAAATATCTTTGCTGTGCTGGTCACAGTGGACAATAGACACTGATACCCTGCTGGGTCCACATTGGCTCAATTGTACTGTGACAAGAGTCCTTGACGAGGTTGGCTCGGACCCAAATGCTGGAGTATCCATGGATCGGGAATGAAGCACAAAACAAATGCCAGACGAAATCACCAGTGAGGCTTACGATTGAGCACTGAACCCATGTTCAGGCATTCCTTAAATACTCGATTCTTGGCACCCAAAATATGATTATCAATTAATGGGAACATCCTAAGCCCTTGAAGAGGCCATGCCAGCTACCCATACTCCGGAGAATTAGAGCATTTAAGTTTCGGAAGCTGCTGTGGTTGGGAGCGTCTACTTTTGTATTCAGTCTAAATCGTCCCAATGTTTATATGGCAGAATTAAATTCTCCTAACAATTCTTTCCATTCTCCTCCTAGATGAATCCTTCCGCAGAACATAGCATGCTGAAAGCAGAGAGCTTGCAATATTTAACATTACTCTTCCCCCTAACCTAAAAGATTTATATAAACTCAAGCATCACACACAAAATGTGAAGGAACTCAGCAGGTCCTTGGGTCTCAGCCCGAAACATAGACTGTTTACTCTTTTGCATAGATGCTGCCTGGCCTGCTGAGTTCCTCCAGCATTTTGTGTGTGTTGCTAGGATTTCAGGCATCTGCAGATTTTCTCTTGTTGATAAAATCTCGATCTTTTCAAGTCAAAATCTTCATAAAATTCATACAGTATAATTTTTTTACTATTTAATCTTGATAACTGAGCAACATACACAACAGAGAATGAAATTAAGGCTATTGCTCACATAAATCACTATTAAAGTGCATTTGGAATTTCCTGTATGGGGGAGATCAATGTTATTTTATTGGAAAAATATGCATCAATTTTTAAATTGGATTTCAAATTTCAAAAGTTCAGAATAAATGTATTACTAAAGTACATATATGTCACCTTATACAACCCTGAAATTCATTTTCCTGTCGGCATACTCAGCAAATCTATAGAATAATAACTATAACAGGATCAATGAAAGATCAACTAGAGTGCAGAACTTAACAAACTGTGCAAATGCGGATATAAATAAATAGCAATAAATACCAAGAACATGAAATAACAAGATAAAGGGTCTTTAAAATAAAATCATTGGTTGTGGGAACATCTCGTTGGTTGTGCATATGAGTGTAGTTATCCCTTTGGTTGTGGGCAGTAACTTTTCTTGAAGCTGGTGGTGCATGTCCTGAGGCTCTTGTACCTTCTACCCAATGGCAGCAGCGAGAGAAGAGCATGGCCTGGGTGGTGGGCATGTCTGAAGATGGATGCTGGTTTCCTACGACATTGTTTCATGTCGATGTGCTCAGTGGTTTGGAAGGCTTTACCTATGATGTACTGGGCTGAATCCACTACTTTTTGTGGGAGTTTCCATTCAAACGCTTTGGTGTTTCCATACCAGGCCATGATGCAGTCAATATACTCTCCACTACAGAAGTTTTAGTTGTCATGCTGAATCTCCGCAGACTCCTAAGGAAGTAGAGGCGCTGCCGTGCTTTCTTCACAAATGCACTCACATACTGGGTCTGGGACAGATCCTCTGAAATAGTAACACCCAGGAAATTAAAGTTGCTAACCTTCTCCACATCTGATCCTCCAGTGAGGACTGGCACATGGACCTCTGGGTTTCCCTCTCCTGAAATCGACAATCAGTTCCTTGGTCTTGCTGTCATGGCTAATTTGAGAGGTCACAGTTTTAGGGTGCTTGGAAGTAGGTACAGAGGGGATAAGATTTTTACGCAGAGATTGGTGGGTGCGTGGAATGGGCTGCCGGCGATGGTGGTGGAGGCAGATACGATAGGATCTTTTAAGAGACTCCTGGATAGGTACATGGAGCTTAGAAAAATAGAGGGCTATGGGTGACCCTAGGTAATTTCTAAAGTAAGTACATGTTCGGCACAGTATTGTGAGCTGAAGGACCTGTATTGTGCTGTAGGTTTTCTATGTTGCTATGTTGTTGTTATGTCAATCTCCCTCCTGTAGGTTGATTCATCACCACCTTTAATTCGGCCCACAACAGTGGTGTCATCAGCAAACTTGAATATGGTATTGGAGCTGTGCTCAGCCACACAGTCATAGGTGTAAAGTGAGCAGAGCAGGGGGCTAAGCTCACAGCCCTGTGCTGCAACTGTGCTGATGGAGATAGTGGAAGAGATATTGTTGCCAATCTGAACTGACTCGGGTCTACAAGTAAGGAACTGCAGGATCCAATTGCACAAGTAGGCATTGAGGCCAAGGTCGTAGAGCTTATTGATTAGTTTTGAGGGAATGCTGCTATTAAATGCTGAGCTTGATCAATAAGTAGCATCCTGCTGTATGCATCTTTGCTGTCTAGGTGTTCAAGGGATGAGTGAAGAGCCAATGAGATGGCATCTGCTGTGGACCTGTTGCTCCAGTAGGCAAATGGGAACAGATTGAAGTCACCTTTCAGCAGGAGCTGATACACTTCATCACCAGCCTCTTAAAACAATTCTTCACTGTGGATGTAAATGCAACTGGGCAATAGTCAGTGAGGCAGGGCACCATGCTCTTCTTGGACACTGGTATGATTGCAGTCTGCTTGGAGCAGGTGAGTGAAACAATTTCCTACCCGCACCTCTTGTAGCTTTCTTGAATTTGAACAGAGACTTGAATGCCTCTGATTTGGCCCTCAGCAGATTTTGGATCATATTTCATCCAGGACTTCTGATTGGGGAAGACTCTGAATGATTTAGTGTGGACACACTCATCTGCAGCTGCTTTATAAAAATCCATTAGAAGCATGGCACGTTCATTCATGTTTCTAGATGAGTGCTTGAACAAAGTAGCATCTTATTTATGTGCAATTTTCTAAATTATTTTTTACTAGAAAGTGAGATCAGAATCCTTAATGTGATAGCATAAAAATATTAATTAAAATTAAATCAGACCCTCTTTATCTCTGATGTATTACTATAATATTTGAAGACAGGGTGTGAGGCTTTTAATTTCCTTATAACTGGTTTCATGGTTTTATTGAGGCAATAAGTTAAGCAATTCTTCTAAGATTCATTTATTATCAAAGTATACAAATCTGAAATTATTCTTTTCCAGATAGCCACGAAACCAGAAAAGAAAAGAACGGCACCAAATTCCTCCTCCCTGCACAAAAGCATGGACAAAAATGGAACAGGCACATTGACCCCCAAATCCCCCTCCCTCACACACAAAAAAACAAGAAAGATTGGGTGAAAAACACACAGAATATAAAAACTATACGACAAAAAAATGAGAAAGATTGGGTGAAAAACACACAGAATATACAAACTATACGATTAACAATAAGTCCACAGTCCACCTCCATATCCAAAATGCAGAAAACATTCTCTGGGCACAGTGGCAGGCCCTTTCCTCCCCGGCAGCAGAGCGATCACAGCAGTGATCAAAAGGTAATCTCCCCTCTCTAGCAGCAAAGCAATTTCACCAGCGATCAAAAGGCAGATTCTCCTCTCCGTTGCAGAGCGATCCCACCAGCGATCAAAAGACAGATTCCCCTCTCCATCAGCAGAGCGATCCCACCAGCGAACAAAAGGTAATCTCCTCTCTCCGGCAGCAGAGTGATTCCCCCAGCGATCAAAGGGCAAGCAGCCAGCACTCACCTTCCACACTCACCTCAATGTTTCTATCTCACTCTTGCTGTAATCAATGAACAATGGAAGCTTCAATCAGCGAAATAGGGTCAAACATGGGCTCACGTCCCACCCACAGCCCTCTCACCACGAGGTTCACTCACATAATCTCTCAGAGACTGTGTGGCACTGAAACAGCCAGTCTCCAAACTGCAAGTCACAGGCTCCAACAGTCCCAGAACCACGTTTAAGATGAAAAAAAACATAAAAGACGTAGAAGTGAAATATATGGTTTCATGATCTACCCAGAAGATGTCGACCGTGGGAGTATTGTAGGCAGCTGTCATCATTGCCCATACACAGGTGCCATCTTTGACCCATCAAGCGTCAAAACGGCTGAGTTAGTGTGGACGTGGAAAGGATGGTTCCATTAGTGGGAGAGTCGAGGACCAGAGATAACGGCCTCAGAGTACAAGGATGTCCATTTAGAACAGAGATAAGGAGGAATTTCTTTATCCAGAAGGTGGTGAATCTGTGAAAATCCTTGCTACAGACACTTGTCAAGTAATATTCCCTCTACAGTGTGTGTATGTGCAAGCTCACACATCTTATGCAACTACCGCTCAAAGGAACTAAAACTGTGCATGAAAGGTTGTCACCCTCTACCTCGTTGGCGTGTTAAGTATATTTCACAATTGTACACAATGACATTTCCTTTTCCGGTTTCTGATGCATACAATGTCAACAACATGGAGTTTGTGATGATTTGTCTTCAATTTTTGAACTGGCTTATTTATACTGTTTTTATTGAAATTATTTGGTCCACACATGTTATTGTCACTGGGCAAAAAAATTGCACAGCACAAGATTTTTGCGCACGTTGGTCATTACTGATTGGAGGGAATGTTGCTGTAAAGGACAAGTATTGGGTATATTTAAAGCAGAGTTATATAGGTTCATGATTAGTAAAGGTGTCAAAAGACATGGGAAGAAGGCAGGAGAATGGGTTGAGAGGGATAAGAAATCAGCCATGATCGAACGGCAGAGCAAATTTGATGGGCTGAAAGCCCTAATTCTGCTCTTCAGACTTATGGTCTAAGCCGTCACTGCTTATGTCGTTCAGGTTTTAGAAGCATCAGTTTTTCTAGACTGAAGACTGCAGAGAAGATGTATTTAAATCAGATGATAATTGTAGCATCCATGCCCCCAATTTACCCCCATTCGCCTAGGGTGAACCACCATCGCCCGCCAATAGTAGTGTGATACTTCGGTGTAAATATGATGTAATCCCCCCCCCCCCCAAGTACATGCTCGCACACAACTACCAGACAATACACCAACAGCAAGTAAATAATTGTAACTTTATAGTTATTTCTTAGTGATGGGTTAGTAGAAACAGCTAACCTAAAGGGGCCAAGTTGGTAAGTTCATCAATTTGTGCACATAATATTTTCATATGTTGGAGCTCATGCCTCCGGTTCCATCCACAACGACCTTCCGAGCCTTTGGCCACCGTCCGAACCGCCGATGTCCAGTATCTGCAGCCCTGGAACCGCTATCCGCTCCTCACACGTCCGTCCTCCTCACTCTCCTCCTGAGAAAGACCGCGAACTCCCGCTCAGCTCACACATACAAGGTAGCATAACAATTCTCCATTGATTAGTTCCCCCCTTATCTGCAGTTATAACACAATCATTCCAGACACAGAAACCCATTACAGCATTAAATAACATTACAGAGAAACCATTTCATTATAACAATACAGAGAAACTATTTTGTTAGCCTGAACAGTTAACACCACAATTACTGGTACTGAGAGCCCTACATTCTCCCCCCACCAAATTTAGTCATGCCCTCATGACGCTCAGATAATTTGCCAACCCTTCCTGAAAAACACAAAGCCCAACCCAAGTGCAGAAAGCAGTGACGTAACTCCCCAAAACAGTGGAGATCACACCCTGTTCCCCGGGTGCTACATAGGCCAATCTATCTGGGGGGGTGCCTACTTCTCTCAGACCTGCGCACTCCCTCTTCTAACTCCTCCACCTCGGATGTTACAGGAGACTCATGGAAAGTATGAGGCGAACACTCCTGCTAGCGGTCACCCAAACCCCTCTGCACATCAGAACCCTCTATCTCTTGCTTGGGCCCCGCATCCTCCTTGCCGACACCCTGTGGTACTCCCAACGGCTTATCACTAATCCCCTTACCCTGTCTAACCCAGTGGGGGAAGGGCCAGGAGCCTCCTGCTCCATCACAGGGGCATCAGCGAATGGCAGCATGTACCAATCCTCCAGGTCATCATCCCTCACAGGGGCCAGAGCCCGTCTCTCCTGGCGTGGGCTCTTCCTCCACCCCGTGTAGACGCAAAGTCCTGGTACGAGGTGTAGCCGGCACCTCGGGCTCCGGCTCTACTTGTACATCTCGCCCCAGAGGCAACAGATGATTCCGATGGAGAATCTTGACGGGCCCCTTCCCATCCTCGGGCTGCACTCGGAAAACCGGTAAGTTGGGCATCTGACTCCCCACCATATAGGGCGTGTCCGACCAGCGATCAGCCAGCTTGTGCTTCCCAGGCAAACACAAGTTCCTTATGAGGACTCAGTCTCCGGCAGGAGCTGGGAGAACTTCACTTTCTGGTCGTACCTCTTCTTATTTCCCATTCTGCTTGGCAGCTGCCTCTCCAGCCAACTCATAAGCCCTTTGCAGCTCCTTCTTCGTATCAGCCACATATTTCAAGTAAGGGTTCAACAATACTTCACCCGCGGCGGTCCCAAAACAGAGGTCAATGGGCAACCTTGCCTAGCGCCCGAACATCAGATAATAGGGCGAGTACCCAGTAGCAGCATTGTGTGTACAGTTGTAACAGTGAACCAGATGTCCGATATGTTGACTCCATCGACTCTTTTTGCTGCTCTCCAGAGTCCTGAGCATGTCCAGCAGGGTCCAATTAAACCTCCCTGGCTGTGGGTCGCCCTGCGGATGATAGGGCATGGTCCTCGATTTCTTAATTCCCA
The DNA here is from genome assembly GCF_030144855.1 of Hypanus sabinus. NCBI lineage: Eukaryota > Metazoa > Chordata > Chondrichthyes > Myliobatiformes > Dasyatidae > Hypanus > Hypanus sabinus. Next base: position 51,017,774 of record NC_082722.1, read on the forward strand.
GCATATCCAGTAACTCATAGATGAGCTTACTCTCGAAGTCCCACCCCTGGTCACTATGTATCCGCTGGGGAAGGCCATAGTGCACAAAATACATCTCCCATAGCACTCGTGCCACTGTAATTGCCCTCTGATCCTTGATGGGGAACGCTTGAGCATACCTGGTGTAATGGTCCGTGGTGACTAAGACATTCGCCGCGTTGCTGGTATTGGGTTCTATGGCCAGGAAATCCAGACACATCAGATCCAAAGGCCCTGCACTCTGCAAGTGTGACAACGGAGCAGCCTGCACAGGCAGCGTCTTCCGGCATATGCAACGAATGCACGACTTGCAATACTTGTCGACCTCTGACCTCATTCGGGGCCAATAAAACCAGTCCTGGAGCAACCCATAGGTCTTCTCCACCCCCAAGTGTCCAGAGTCATCTTGCAGTGACTTCATCACAACCTTCTGATACTTCTTTGGGTGGACCAGCTGCCAACGCTGAGTTCGGTCCAGGGGTGACGTTACCCGGCATAACATTTGGCTCTTCAAACTCAACCGAGGCCATTCTCTCAGTAACAGAGACACTGAGCCGTGTTGTGTCTTCTCCACCCGGGCCATGTCCCCCTTCTCCACTGCATCCCAAATAGTGCCGTTGCCAGGGTCATCAGCACCGGTGCTTGAGTCAGCCAAAGGCCTCAAATATTCTCCAGCCTCCCTTCCTCCTGTCCCTCTTCCCTTTCTGTTCCAGAGGGGGGTAACCACGCAGAAGCTGCTTCAAAGGATGGCTCACCTTGGTGTAGCCCTTCACGAATCTCCAGTAATATCCGCAGAACTCCAGAGTGTTCACAGTCTGAGGCCTCAGCCAGGTGGTCACCACTTCGATCTTAGTCGGGTCTGTAGCTACTCTGACTGTCGATGTTTCGGGCCGAGACCCTTCGTCAGGACTAACTGAAAGGAGAAATACTAAGAGATTTGAAAGTAGTGGGGGAGGGGGAAATGTGAAATGATAGGAGGGGGTGGGATGAAGCTAAGAGCTGGAAAGTGACTGGCAAAAGTGATACAGAGCTGGAGAAGGGAAAAGATCATGGGACGGGAGGCCTCGGGAGAAAGAAAGGGAGGGGGGAGCACCAGAGGGAGATGGAGAACAGGCAGAGAGAGAGAAAAGAACAAACAACTAAATATATCAGGGATGGGGTAAGAAGGGGAGGAGGGGCATTAACAGAAGTTAGAGAAGTCAATGTTCATGCCATCAGGTTGGAGGCTACCCAGCCGGTATATAAGGTGTTGTTCCTCCAACCTGAGTGTGGCTTCATCAAGTAGCTAATTGACGTCTGGAAAAACTGGCACTTGTCCAGGGAAAGTTTTAACCCTTCGTCCTTCAGCCGGTTGAGCACCTTCAGTAGCCTCGCTTCGTGTTCTTCCAAGGTGGATCCAAATACTATCAGGTCGTCCAAATATACCAGCACTTCAAGCAGGTTCATATCCCCCATGGTCTTCTCCATGACCCTCTGGAAGGAGGCAGGGGACCCTAATATGCCCTGGGGCATCCTTTCGGACTGGTAAAATCCCAGAGGGAATATAAATGCCGTCTTCTCCTTATCCGCCTCACTCATTGGGATCTGGTAACATCCACTCCTCAAATCCAACACACTGAACCACTTCGCCCCACTCAGACAGGCCAGCACGTCTTTGACCCTGGGGACTGTATACTGGTGAGAGACGGTGTGCCTACACACATACGAATCTTCCCATTTCTTTTCCTGGCCACGACTATCGGGGACACATAAGGGTTGCGGAACTCCAAAATGATTCAAAATGATTCAACTTACGCAAATGCTACTGCACATCCTCCACGTCTGCAGGGGCCAGTCGCCGCGACCTTTCTCGAAACGGGGTGTCTTCAGTCACCCGGATAGTGTGGCGAGTGCTCCTGGATCAACCAACGTCAAACTCATCTAGGAAACAAACATCTTTCAGCATCAACATCTTCTCCACCATCCTCCATTTCCAACTCTCCACCACAGGCAAGGCCCCAAAGTTAAACGACCCAGCAGTCATCTTATCCCTGTTTTCCAATGGCCCTCCCCCAGCGAGTCTCATGGGGGCACTATGCATCACTGTCACCAGGAACAAATGCGCCAGGGGCATCCCTCGTTTAAAAGTGACCTCCCGTTGCGTGGTGTTCCTGATGTTCACCACCACCCAGCATGCCTGTACCACCGAGAGCTTCTGCAGCTCGGGTCTCACCAGCACCCCAGCCAGGAATCTCGATTCCCCTCGAGATCTTCCGGGGTGTCCACTAAAAACCCTCAGGCACTCCAGAGTATCTAGGGATCCCCATTACTCTCACTAATTCCCCAGGTCATACCACCCTGGGCTTCGACTGGGCACACCATCCAGTTCCTTTTTCCAATGCTGTGTCCCGCCCCGTGTGACCACACACCTCCTTAAAAGCAGCCTGAAACACTGGGTACACCACAGGGTCTCTAAAATGTCCTCACCAGCCTTCTCCTTGGAGGCCCCCAGGAGTCTCCACACAATAGGGGTGTTGGTCCCTACCAGAATTGACAGCTCCAGTCGCACTTGAGTCTGGTCAAACCAGCACTAAGGCCTCATGAGCCTCAGACACTCCCACTTCGGCCTCGAGGAACTCCAGCCTCACGGACAAATAACCATCGTATGGGTAATCACCAGCACTGATACCCCAAGTTTCCAGGGCACTGAAGGGCGTCAAGGGTGAATGTGACAAATACTGATCATAGAAAGAACGGTACAATAGTGTGACCTGCGACCCAGTGTTGAATATGGCTTTTGCATCTATTCCCTCTATCCGGATTGACACACTGGATCGGGGTCCCACCAATCCTTCTGGGAGAGGGTCTTCTCCTCTCGGGGTCCTGTGGCACATTGCTGGGAACGTGTTTTCCCAGAGACTCCAGACCATTCCCTCACTCTAAGTCTCCTCTAAGTTTCCCGACCCCCCTTCCTGCTGGGACATCCGTGGAGTCTCCCTCCGAGGGGCTCCCGGCCAGTCACATTCCTGCCTGGTGACCCTCCTCCCCACAGTTATAAGACACATCTTGTCTTGCGGGACCTCGGCCTAACCCCGGCCTTCAGGGAGGGGCCCTCTCTGCCAGTCCCCTCACCTGGAGGGACCCCATCTGCCACGACTCTCCTCACTATCTCCCGATTGGAGCTGGCCCCAGTCACTTCACTACAAGGGACTACCACAGAGGACTGCACCGTACTGGCGGAGCCCCCTTCTGACTCCAATGCGTCCTCCTCCTCCCTCACCTCTCTGAGCAACTGAACAAAAGTTGGGGGGCCCATGATCTACAGGACTGCCAGAGACTCGTAGCAATCACATCATGTCTCTGGACATCCCGGGCTGCCTGGTCTATCCTTATTTGATTCACCTCCGTCTCTGAAATGACTCCCCGTCGCCTCAAACAACTTAGCCTTCACTCTACCCGGAAAAGATACTCAGAAAACTTTACCCCTTTCTCCTGACACAGACTCCGAAGGCCCCCTAAAAGCTCCACCTGGGCCCCGTCAGACCAAAAGCCTCCTTCAGGGCTTCTAGATATTTCTTCCAGGTAGCCAAGGGTTTACTGCCCTTCACGCCTTTTACTACCTCAGCTGCCACCTCCCTCAAGCTGTCAACCAATCTCTGCCGCTTCTCTTCCTCAGAACACTGCCACTCACCCAGCAGCCGAGAGACATGTCTATCCAGGCCTCAAAATCTTCCTCCCCTTCGGGGGGTGGGGATCCTCCCTGAGAAAATTCTTAACTTCTGATGAGGGCCCGCCGCCTTGTTCACCAAGGAGTTAACAGCTGACGCCAACTCCGAACCCTCCCCCTTCTGTGGGAGAGGGGAACTAATTAGATTTTCCAAATCTGACCACTCCCTTCCTTTATCCTTCAAAAACCATAGGACCCGCTCTCGAAAATCTCCACCCCCAGTGGCTGGCAACTCCTCTGGTGTCCCATCAGACACGTCAAACCTTTCCTCTGTGACAATGTTCATGTCCCATGGCCCCGCGTCACTGAGGTCACCGAGAGACGGTGGCAGTCCCACCGCCAAGACGTCAGCACCAATCCGCGTGAACAAATAGCCGAAATCCCCCACTTTACCAATCTTTCTGCCTATGATTTCAACCTTACTGATAGCTCTAACCATACTCAAACATCGAATTAACACTTCAACCGAGGTATGCATGTCCACCTCATTTAATACGCAAGCATGACTAACCGGTACTCCCTCGATCTCACACCAGAGTTCAATCTTATCCGAATCCATCTCCCCTCATTTAAACCGGGGCAAATTACACCGTAAGTGACATTCAAATCCCGGATGAGAAACCCCACAGATGTAGCATCCGTGCCCCCCATTTACCCCTGTTCACCTAGGGTGAACTGCCATCGCCTCACCAATAGTGCAATACTTCGGTGTAAATATGCTGTAATGCCCCCCCCAGTACACACTCGCATACAACTACCAGACAATACACCAACAGCAAGTAAATAATTGCAACTTTATAGTTATTTCTTAGTGATGGGTTAGTTGAAACAGATAACCTAAAGGGGCCAAATCAGTAAGTTTATCAGTTTGTGCACAGAATATTTTCATATGTTGGAGCTCATGCCTCCGGTTCCATCCACAACGACCTTCCGAGCCTTTGGCCACCGTCCGAACCGCCGATGTCCAGTATCCGCTGCCCTGGAACCGCTGTCCGCTCCTCACACGTCCGTCCTCCTCACTCTCCTCCTGAGAAAGACCGCGAACTCCCGCTCAGCTCACACATACAAGATAGCATAACAATTCTCCATTGATTAGTTCCCTCCTTATCTGCAGTCATAACCCAAATATTCCAGACACAGAAACCCATTACAGCATTAAATAACATTTCAGAGAAGCCATTTCATTATAACAATACAGAGAAGCCATTTTGTTAGCCTGAACAGTTAACTCCACAGTTACTGGTACTGAGAGCCCTACGTAATGATAGAGTAACATTATGAATTGCAAATTGAAAACAGAATATCCTACAAATACTCAGCAGGCCAGAGAGTACCCGTCAAGAGAGAATCAGAGTTAAAGCATCAAGTTGGAAACCTTGCATCATCAGTGCGTAAAGATGGCAATGAAACAAAGGAAGGTGGGAGGGCTGGAGAGAACTGAAGAGAAGGCCCATCGTGGGGTGCATAGTAGGGAAGTTTGAACGACATCAGTGGGAAGCCGTGTTGCCTTTAAAAAGGCGTTAAGCATAAGAATGGAACAGAAGTTGGATCTGGAGGAGGTATAAGTATGCAGAGATTAACAAAATCTGAAGCATCAAAGAGGAAAATTATTGAATGGTGGAGATGTGAGTTTCAAGACTGGCGTGGCTGAGAATATGAAATTCTTGAATCCATGTCAGGTTTTGAAGGTTGTAATGTGCCAAGTTGGAAGATGCGTTCCTGTTCCTCATGATAAGCTGAGCTCTGTTGGAACACTGTGGGAGGTTAAAGACAGAGAGATAGAGTGGGGGTGGGATAAAGAATTAAAGTGACAGGCTACTGACAGCTCAAAGTTACCCATGCAACCTAAATGCGGGTATTCTGCAAAGCAGTCACACACAATCTGCATTTGGTTTCTTAATGTAGGAGACCACATTACAAGCTCTAAATGCAGCATATTAAATTGTTAGAACAACAAGTGAATCACAGCTTCATTTAAAAGGAATATTTGAGCCCTTAGTTGACAGGAGTGAGGAGACAAAGGGCGTGCTATGGTGAATGGTGGTGGGTATTGGCGGAGATAGTGGACCTATAGATCAAAGAGTGACTGGTTCTTTTGGGATGCTGAAAGGGGACTGCTGGAAAATGCTCAGTGGTGCAATCACTTAGAACGTGTCCAAAAACATGGAAGTGTTCTCTTGAACATGGAGAAAGGAACGGTGGTGAAAGGCAGAGACGAGGGGACCCAGTGTATTATCTGGACAGGAGGAGTGCTGTAACCAATAGGACAGAGATTGTTGCAATGCTTTTCAATGATGGTGGAAGGGAAGATATGGTTTGAGAAAGAGGAAAACTCAGAAATGTTGGTATGGAAAGGGAGTGATGTCAAAATAGAAACAATTGTGATGGAGATGCTAGGAGAAAAAAAGACAAACAGGATGAAAGGAAGTTGCAGTTAAGGTAGCTGTGGTTCTGTGAGTTTATAGTAGATACTGTTGCTAACCTATTCTCTGAGATAGGGAAAGGAGAAAGAAAGAAAGAAGGGCAATGTGGATGTGAGTGCAGGGGGGAAAACTGGAGCAAAAGTGAAAAAACAAACTTCCAAGCTCCTTATGAGCGGTAATCACCACCCGTACAATCGGGAACATACCGGAAAAAAATGAGGACATCTGAGACAGAAATATTCCACATGCCCCACAGACAGGCAGGCTTGGACCCGGGTGGATTCCCGGAGCCACAGCTTCAGTTTGGAGAATGTGAGACAAGTTACAGGAAGTTGCTCATTGTACTGAGTCCATCCAGGCAAAAGATAGTAGAGGCAACTCCAGTTCTTTTCAAGGAAGAGTCAAAGAGCCGTCGGGTCTACGTGGTATGAGACGGTACGTACCCATGCTGAAAATTAGTTTGCTGGGGCCAGGAACTTGAAACTGTAAAACAGTAATATCATCACTGATGCAGTAAAAGTTCAAAGTCCAAAGTAAATTTACTATCAAAGTACAAATATGTTACCATATACTATCTGAGATTCATTTTCCCGCAGGCATTTTCAGGAAAAAAGGGAGTACAATAGAGTTTTATGAAAATCTATACATTAACAAAGACTGACAAACAACCAACGTGCACATGAAGACAAACTGTACAAGTAAAAGTGAGAGCACGAGTTGTAAAGAGTCACTGAACATGAGTCCATAGGTTGTAGAATCAGTTCAGAGTAGTGGCGATTGAAGTTATCCTCACTGGTTAAAGAGCTTGATGTTGTAGGGTAATAACTGCTCCTGAACCTGGTGCCCAATGGTAGGAGTGAGAAGAGGGCATGGCCTGGATGGTAGGTGTCTTTGATGATGGATGCTACTTTCTTGTGGCAGCATTCCATGTAAATGAACTCAATGAAGGGAAGAGATTTGCCTCTGTTGGACTAGGCTGTATCCACCATTTTTGATTATTTTCCATTCGTGGGTATTGCTGCTTGATACCAGGTCATAACGCAGCCAGTGAAGATAATCTCCACTGTTCATCAAGAGAAGTTTATTAAAGTTTTTGAAGACATGCCAAGTCTACAACTGGGTGAGGTGTATAATTTGCAGTGCCACCTGCCTGACCAACAAGCATACAGTGCATTCCGGTGACAGCATCTCCCAAATCCTTTTGCATTTCTGTCACACCGAGTCTGCTGCTGGGGGCAGACTTAGCTATAGCTGTAGGAGTGTGCACAAACAAAATTTGGTAACACGCCAAATCTAAGAAAATAGAGGTGCTGTCGTGTCCTCTTTGTGGTGACACTTATGTGCTGGTCTGAGGACAAATACTCGGATAGGTTTATTTCCTCTGATATCAAGAGATAGATAAGTTCAGAAATCCTTTTTGGATTATAAATTACGTTTTCCTTTGTTATCAGCTCAGCAACTCAAAGTTCAGATCAGCAAAATAGAAGAGACATTAGTTCTAACAGGAGGAATTGTTTCGAGTTCGAGAAGAGGATTGATATGGAATATGGATTTGCAGAAACGCACAATGCTGAATTTGTTGGAGACTCCATGGACCTTATCTTCATATGCACTTGTTTCTGCACACCCCCACAGCAACAGCTAAGTCTGCACTCAGCAGCAAACTCAGTCTAACAGAAGTGAAACTAGCACATACCGAAAGGATTTGGGAGATGCTGACAATGGAATACATTGTATGCTTGTTAGTAAGGCAGGGGGCAATGCAAGCGTTACACTTCACCTAGCAATCTTAAAGCTGTGGCGTCATACAATACAGAAAGTCCCTTCAGGCCGACTCTTCCATGCCAATTGTGATGCCTGTTTTCTGTGCTAATTCCATCTTCCTGCATTTGGCCCATATCCCTTTATTCCTTTCTTATCCATGTACCTCTTAAACCCTGTGATTGTATCTGCCTCTATGACCCTCTGACAGCTTGTCCAGATATGCATTATCCTGTATAAGAACAAAACTTTCTCCTCAGATATATGAAATAATTTCCTTCTCACCTTACCTACAATATTAGGAAAAATCTGTCCCTCATTAATTTTATAAACCAAAATCGGGTCACCTCTCAGCCTCTTGCTCTGTGAGGAGACCTTACTAAATAATCAATGCCATCCCATCCAACTTCTCTTTATTACTAAAGCCTTCCATTGCCACCAACATGCTTCTGTGCTCTTTCAAGTGCTACCACACCTTTCTGTAAAGTGGTGACGAAGAATTCTAAGTTGGCCTAACCAATGTCTTGTACAGCTGCAACATGCTCATCTTTTATATTCCAAACCACTGCCTATAGAGACAAACAAGCCAACTCAACCCTCACCATCCTATTAACCCGTGTTGCTATTTTCGAGGTTGCACCCCTAAGTCTCTCTGTACATCAACAGTTCCAAGGCCTCTTTAACACACTGTACATGTCTGACCAGTATTAGATGATCCTAGGGATGCTACCCCACACACCTGCCTGGATTGAATTCCTTCTGCCACCAGTCTGCCCAACTTCCCAGCTGGTCTCTGTCTCCTTGTATCCTTTAGCAACCATCTTCACCTTCTACAACTCTGCCATTGTTTTGTCATCAGCAAGCCTACCATCAGACCACAGTCATTCTCATGTAGTCATTTATACAAATAGCAGTCACAGCTCTGATGCACTGCAAATTACAGACTTCCAATCAGGGAAACAACCATAAAACCATAAGACATAGGAGCCATATTGGGCCTTTCAGCCCATCGAGTATGTTCCACCATCCCACCATGGCTGATTTATTTTCCCTCTCAACTCCATTCTCCTGCCTTCTCCCTGTACCTTTGAAGACCTAACTAATCAAGAAACTGTGAACAGCTGCTTTAAATACAATCAATGACTTGACCTCCACCCTCTAGCTAAAGAAATTCCTCCTCATCTCTGTTCTAAGTGGACATTCCTCTATTGTGAGGCTATGCCCTCAGGTCCCAGATTCACTCGCTATAGCAAGTATCCTTTCCACATCCACTCTATGTAGGCCTTTCAATATCCGATAGGCTTCAATTAGATCCCCCCCCCCCCTTTGTTCTTCTAAACTCAGAGCCATCAAGCGATTCTCATATGTTAACCCTTTCATTATTCCAAAATTCCTCTCCAGTCTAGCACACCTTTTCTCAGCTAAGAGGCCCAATACTGTTCACAGTACTCCAATAGCTTCCTTAACAGTGACTCAACCAGCAAGCTTACCTTTAGAGAATCCTGCACAAAGACTCCCAAGTCCCTTTGCACCTCTAATCTTTGCAAATTTTCCTGTTTAGAAAGTAGTCAATGCCTTTATTCCTTCAACCAAATTGTATGGCCATATAGTTCCCAACACTATATTCCATCTGCCACTTCTTTGCCCATTCTCCCAATGTGTCTCAGTCCTCTGGAGACGTCCTGCTTTCTTAACACTACCTGTCCCTCCACAAACAAGAAAATCTGCAGATGCTGGAAATCCAAGCAACACACACAAAATGCTGGAGGAACTCAGCAAGCCAGACAGCATCTATGGAAAAGAGTTATAAGTCAATGCTTCAGGCCAAAATGCTTTATTGAGACTAGTGATAAAAGAAAACTTACCCCTTCACCTCTCCTTGTATCATCCACAAATTTGGCCATAAAGTCATCAATTCCATCATCCAAGTTATTGATCTATAATGTGAAAAGAAGTGGGCCCAATACTGTCCCCTGCAGAATACTGCTAGTCAGCAGCAGCCAAATAAAAAAAGCCCCCTTTATTCCCACTCTTTGCCTTCTGCCAATTAGCCAATCTTTTACCTTTCCTGTAACACCACAGGCTCTTGTTAAGCAGCCTAATGTACAGAACCTTGTCAAAGTCCTTCTGAAATCCAAGTAAACAACATCACTGACTCTCTTGTATCTATCCTGCCTATTATTTCTTCGCAGAATTCTAATAGATCTCTCAGGCAACATCTCCCCTTAAGGAAATGTTTTATCCTGTTTTATCATGTACCCCAAAATTTCATCCTTACTAATTGGCTCAAACATCTTCTCAACCACTGAGGTCAGGCTTACTGGCCTATAATCTCCTCTCTTCTGCCTCCATCCCTTCTTAAAGAGTGGAGTGACATTTGCAATTTTCGAGTCATCTAGAACCATTCCAGAACCTAGTGACTCTTGAAAGATTATTACTAGTGCCTCCATAATTTCTTCAGCTGCCTCTTTCAAAATCCTGGTGTGTAGTCCACCTGGTCCAGGTGACTTATCTAGCTTCTGATCTCTCATCTTTCCAAGCACATTCTCTTTAGTAATGGCAACGCCACTTTCTTCTGTCTCTGACACTCCCCAATTTCTGGCAAACTGCTAGTGTCTTCCACAGTGAAGACTGACACAAAATGCTAACTCTTTCTCCCACATAACTACCTCTCCAATATTATTTTCTAGTGGACTAATATTCGCTCTTGCCTTTATTCTGCTCTTTATGTATCTGAATAAACTTCTGCTATCCTCTTTTATATTACTGGTAGCTTCCCTTTGTATTTCGTCTTTCCCTCCTTATGAATTTTTTAGTTGTCCGTTGGTTTTTAAAAGCTTCCCAATTCTCTTTCTTCCCAATAACATAGAAACATAGAAAATAGGTGCAGGAGTAGGCCATTCGGCCCTTTGAGCCTGCACCGCCATTCAGTATGATCATAGCTGATCATCCAACTCAGAACCCTGTACCTGCTTTCTCTCCATACCCCCTGATCCCTTTAGCCACAAGGGCCATATCTAACTTCCTCTTAAATATAGCCAATGAACCGGCCTCAACTGTTTCCTGTGGCAGAGAATTCCACAGATTCACCACTCTCTGTGTGAAGAAGTTTTTCCTCATCTCGGCCCTAAAAGGCTTCCCCTTTATCCTTAAACTGTGACCCCTCGTTCCGCACTTCCCCAACAGCAGAAACAATCTTCCTGCATCTAGCCTGTCCAATCCCTTTAGAATTTTATACATTTCAATAAGATCCCCCCTCGATCTTCTAAATTCCAGTGAGTATAAGCCTAGTCGATCCAGTCTTTCTTCATATGAAAGTCCTGCCATCCCAGGAATCAATCTGGTGAACTGTCTCTGTACTCCCTCTATGGCAAGAATGTCTTTCCTCAGATTAGGGGACCAAAACTGCACACAATATTCTAGATGCGGTCTCACCAAGGCCTTGTACAACTCCAGTAGAACCTCCCTGCTCCTGTACTCAAATCCTCTTGCTATGAATGCCAACACACCATTTACCTTTTTCACCGCCTGCTGTACCTGCATGCCCACCTTCAATGACTGGTGCACAATGACACCCAGGTCTCGTTGCATCTCCCCTTTTCCTAATCGGCCACCATTCAGATAATAATCTGTTTTCCTGTTCTTGCAACCAAAGTGGATAACCTCACATTTATCCACATTAAATTGCATAATATAATATAACCTTTGTTATATTATATGCCCTCTCTTTTCCTTTAATGCTGTCTTTGACTTCCCTTGTGAGCTACAGTTGTGTCATCCCCCTTTTAGAATAGTTCTTCATTGTTGGGATGTATCTATCCTGCACCTTCCAAATTGCCACTAGAAACACTAGCCATTGCTGTTATGCCATCATCCCTGCTAGTGTCCCCTTCCAGTCAACTTTGGCCAGCTCCTCTCTTATGCCCCTTTACTCCACTGTAATGCTGATCCACCTGATTTTATTTTCTCTTTTTCCCTCTGCTGTGTGAATTCTACCAGATTATGATCACTGCCTCCTAAGAGTTCCTTTACTTTAAGTTCTCCAATCAAATCTGGCTCATTACACAACATCCAATCCAGAATTCCCTTTCCCCTAGTGGGCTCAACCACGAGTTATCTAAAAATCCACCTCATGGGCATTCTACTTATTCTCCCTCTTGAGATCTAGCATCAACCCAATTTTCCCAATTTACCTACACTTTGAAATCTCCCATGATTATTGCAACATTGTCCTTTTTACATGCCTTTTAATCTCCTGTTGTAATTCATATCCCATATCCTGACTACTGTTTAGAGGGTCTTTTTACTCTTGCAGTTTTGTAACTCTACCCACAAAGATTCTACATCTTCTGATCATATGCCACTTCTTTCTTAGGATTTGATTTCATGGTTTACCTACAGGGCCAGTGCTGTACTTTTCTATGACTCAGAATCTGAAACTCTGATCCCTGCACCAGCTCCTCAGCCACTCATTCATACTATCATCCTATTCCTGCCCTGACTACCACGTGGCACTGGGAGTAATCCAGAGATTACTACCTTGGAGGAACTGCTCATCAGCCTCTTTCCTAATTCCCTATGCTCACTGCACAGGACCCCTTTCCTCTTTCTACCTATCGTTGGTGCCAATGCACACCACAATGTGCATAGTATCACTGAGGCAGAGCACAAAATCATATGGATCGGAAGATGTGTCTGCCGAAAAACTGAAAATGGAACTGGACACAGGGACAGCTTTACCAATAATTTCAGAAGCTGACTACAACAGACTGTTTTCTAAGCTACCATTAGAGAAGATGTCAGCAATGCTAAAGACCTACGTAGGTGAAAAAAGTGTTTCCCAAAAGCAAACTGAAAGTAAATGTGATGTACGGATGCCAAACACAGCTGTTAGAGCTTTATGTATTGAGAAGTGGAGGGCCAGCACTTCTCGGACATGAATGATTGAGAAAAATCCAACTAGACTGTCAGAGCTCTCAATGTGGCATCAACAGGCAACAGCCCAAACAGCAGCACTAACTCGAGTCTGTCACAGCTCTTAATGCTAATGAGAAGATTTTTGAGAAGGGAATAGATAAACAGATTGAAGACTTGACCAAAAGCTGTTCAGGATGCCATTGTTCAAAATGCACCCCCACAGTCACTGTTACACCTATGGGAGTGGCTATCGTCAGCATGACAAAGAGTACTTATTGTCTTTGCTGGGCCATTTGTGGACTCCACGTTTCTGATTGCTGGGGATGCTCATTCAAAATGGCCGAAGGTTATACCAATGAAGTCAACCACCTCAGCAAAGACAGTCTCTGCCCTGAGGACTATCTTCAGCAGAAATGGCTTGCCAGAACAGATTGTGAGTGACATGGACCACAATACATGTCAGAAGAATTCAGACTGTTCATGAAGGAAAATGGCATCAGATATTTCAAGTCAGCTCCTCACCACCCAGCAACAAATTCAAGACGTCCATTAAAGCGATGGACAAGGAGGACATTTCTCTACAGCACAAGGTGGGCAGCTTCCTTTTTGTGTATTGGAACTCCATTCATGCAGTGACAAATCAAACCTGCAATGCTGTTCGTGAGCAGGAAACTGGGATCTCGGATAGACCTCCTGAAACCAGATCTACGGAGGGAAGTGCAGAATATAAACATTTTGCCGCAAGCAGCTTTGAGATTGGATAGGAATTCCTAGTGAGTGATTACTGAGAAGACAAGTGGACACCCTGTAGGATAGCTACAAGAACTGGACTTCTGATGTACACAATGGATGTTGGAGATCATACACGGAGATGTCATGTGGACCCAATACTGAATGCCCAACTGAAGAACACACCTGAGTCAGTTGATTGCATCCAGCAAGACAGACACATCACAGCCGCCAGGCTTACCACTCAGTGATGATCATGTCATCGACAGTAATGTAACACCAGCAACTGAGAATGCTGTCTTGGACAAGACACCAACCAAACCTGATGCCACTCCAAGGGTCCAGAGGCGCCATAAGAATGTTGTCATTGACAAGATACCTGTCAAACCTGATGCCACTCCACAGGTCCAGAGGCGCCATAAGAATGTTGTCATTGACAAGATACCTGTCAAACCTGATGCCACTCCACAGGTCCAGAAGCGCTATCCTGAAAGAAACAGCGTACCTCCCAAAAGACTGAATCCTTAGCATAGTGAAGTTATGAACCGTTATTGTGAAAGCATGTTTATTTGGAATATGGGTTATGAAAGGGAATTTGAATGTCTGGTACATATACAGTTTTATGTTACATTAATCTAAAGGGGGAAGGAAATGTAATGTATGGATCAATTTCTTTTAGAGCAATGACTCCCCTTCAGCACTGCGCATACGTATTGACCTGTGTCCACACATGTGTATTGATGAATTGAGTTGACTTTATTTCTTACATACTTCACGTGCAGGAGGAGTAAAAATCTTTATGTTACATCTGTCTAAATGTGCAATGTGCAATCATAGTAATTTATAGTCATTTATAATAAATGTAACATAGAAATACATTCAGATCAGCATGAGTTAACCAGTCTGATGGTCTGGTGGAAGAAACTGTTGGTCCTGGCTTTTATGCTGCAGTACTGTTTCCCAGATGGTAGCAGATTGTGGTTGGTGTAACTCGGGCCCCCAATTATCCTTGAGGCCCTTTTTGCACACCTGTCTTTGTAAATGTCCTGAATCATGGGCAGTTCACAACTACAGATGTGTTGGACTATCCGCTCTCTGCACAGTCCTGCAATTGAGGGAGGTACAGTTCCCATACCAGGCAGTGATGCAGCCAGTCAGGATGCTCTCAATTGTGCCCCTGTAGAAAATTCTTAGGATTTGGGGGCCCATACCAAACTTCCTCAGCCATCTAAGGTGAAAGGGGCGCTGTTGTGCCTTTTTCTTTTTTTTTGGTAATTTTTTTTATTGGTTCATCATCAAACAAACATTTCCATATTTCAGACATTGTACATATATATCATATAATCACATATATCACAAATCTCCAACAAGTAGGGAGTGATCTTTTTTTTACAACAGATTCATTGATTTGTGAGAATAAAATCAGGCCTATGAGGCATTATGTAGTTAAACCATTTTTCCCAGTATGAATCAAATTGTTCCAGCTTATGATTAACAGATGCTGTTAACTTCTCCATTTTGTAAATGTCCATTGTAATTTCCATCCATGTATTTAAAGTTGGACTCTCCTGTGATAACCATTTCCTAGTAAGAGTCTTTTTCACCACACAGCTGGTGTGTACAGACCACATGAGGTCCTCAGTGATGTGGATGCCAAGCTGTTTACCCTCTCAACCACAAGATCGATTGAGGTCTACACATGCGTATTGATCTATTGTCTGAGTATGCACATTGACCTGTTGTCTACGCATGCACATTATTCTCGCTCCCACTGGAATGTGAATACACCAGTAAAAGCCACCTCCGCGTGCATGCTTTTATTTTAATTGATATGTGGTTGCAAAGGTACAATAGAGGGCTAAGAAAAAGACCTGACCTTTACTTATTGTGCCTTGTCACTGCTCAGAGTGAAGACAAAGGACCAATATCAAATAGAAGTGAAGACTCTTCAGGCCTGCTGGTGTGGAGGTGTAGGAAGATGGACACTCAATATGAAAATGAACCAGTCAGGGCAAGGAAACTGGAAACTATTTATATCCGAATTTACCCATTTGGTTGAATGAATCTCTAAAATTAATTTTTAATTCCTGACTAATCTTAATAAAGAACTCCAAACAAGGCAAGTTACTCAAACAAGGAAAATAAAATGATGACAAATTAGCTTTAGTAGCAGCAAGCAATTCTCCATTACCCAGTCTAATAAATTTTATGCCAGGAGCGTGCTATTATCACTGGAGACTCACCTCGGTCTTCCAGCTACTGATTTTAGTGCACAGTTGTTATTTCATCAAGAGCTGTCAAACTGAACTACAAGGCACCTTTGTAAAACTTACAATCCATTCAAATTGCAGGTACTTTCACCGAGCCACCATTTTCCTAAATCTGCAAGTTGCTGCTGTTAAGGAGAGTATCACACTCTCAAAGGTTCAAAGGTACATTTAATGTCAGGGGAATGTATACAATATACATCCTGAAATGCTTTTTCTTCACAACCATCCACAAAAACAGAGGAGTGCCCCAAGAATGAATGACAGTTAAATGTTAGAACCCCAAAGTACCCCCCCCCCAGCTCCCCTCCCTCCTACACGTAAGCGGCAGCGAGCAACAAGCCCACTCCCCCCCCCCCACCAGCAAAACTAAGGCACTCCCGCTACTGGCACTCAAGTGTGGATCATGAGGGCTGTTAATAAGGAAGGCAGAGTGGGGTAGGAGGACACACCTGCATTTATAAAGCTCCCTTTGAATGTCTTTTGTTCATTGAAAAACTTTACACCAGTCTTGCAATGTAAGAAATCAATTTTTATACAATAATTTCCCATAAAAAAAACATTATAATTATCAGCAAATCATAGAACTCTTGCAGCATATAAGGAGGACATCTTGCCTCTCCAGCTAATAACAAAAATCGTTATGAAATGTGGCATGCTGGAGGATAAATGCTAAGTCAATAACAAATAGGAAATTCACTAAAATTTAAAAAAATGAAAATCCTTGTTAACAAGCCTTTAAGAAAGGTTCTAAGGATAATCTGGAATATTATAGGCTAATTAGCCTGATGTCAGTAGTGGGTGAATTATTGGACATTATTCGAAAGGACCGGGATATATAAGTACTTGGATAGACAGGGCCTGATTAGGGATAATCAGCATGGCTTTGTGCATGGTAGGTCGTGTCTAACCAATCTTACCTGGAAACTTAATGAAGGAAAGGCAGTGGATATTGTAGCAAGGCCTTTGACAAAGCCCTGCATGGGAGGTTGGTCAAGATGGTTAAATTGTTTGGCGTCCATGATGAGGTAGTAAATTTGATTAGACATTGGCTTTGGACGAGAAGTCAGAGAATGATGGTCGTAGTTGGTTGCCTCTCTGACTGGAAGCCTTGGATTAGTGGTGGGCCACAGGGATCAGTACTGTGTCCATTGTTGTTAGTCATCTAATGATAATGTGGTAAACTGGACCAGTAAGTTTGTGGATGATACCAGCATTTGGGGGTGCAGTAAACAGCAAGGAAGTTCTCAAAGCTTGCAGCATGATCCGTACCAGCTGGGAAAATGGCAGATGGAGTTTATTGCAAACAAGTGTGAGGTGCTGCACTTTGGGAGAACATACCAGGGTAGGACTTATACAGTGAATTGTAAGGTACTGAGGAATGCAACAGGACAAAGGGATCTGAACACAGATCCATAACTCCTGGAAGGTGGTGTTGTTTGTCCTGGTCCAACCACAAAGAGGCCATTGCCAAGAAAGTTTACCAACACCTCCACTTTCTTCAGAGGCTGAAGAAATTTGGAATCTTCCTTTCAACCCTCATCACTTTTTAAAAACACTGCACCATAGAAAGTATCCTATCCGAATGCGTAATGGTTTGGTAAGGCAGCTGCTCTGCATATGACCGTATGAATCTGCAGATAGTTATGGGCACATCTCAGCACATCGTGGAAATCAGGCATCTCTCTATGGACTCTCACTGCCTCAGTAAAGTAGCTAGCATAATCAGTGACCCCATCCACCCCAGACTTTGTCCCTTCCCTCCTCCATCTGGCAGAAGATACAAAAGCCTGAAAGCATGTACTGTACCACCAGGCCCAAAGATAACTTATACCCACTATTATAAGGCTATTAAATGGTTTCCTCATGCAACTAGATCATCTCTTGTCCTCAATCTACATCATTAGGATACTGTAGCGGTGTGCTTCACGCAGCGCTGAAATAACGACACGAGGTCGATGAGCTGCAGTTGCAAAAGAGACTTACTCGAACTTCGTGGCCTCGCTTTAAAGCCTTCCTGATCCCGCCCTCCCCGGGTCACAGTCCCGCCCCGCGTGCAGACTTTTCCTCTTGCTGGTGAAGCAGACTTGGCGCCCTTTTTGGGACTGGCCTTAATGCCGGCGCGCGCCGATTTGTGAGCCGGTACGAGTGCGCTGGGAAGTGGGTCGCCACAATATCGCACTTTATTGTTAACCTGCTCTGTACTTTCTCTGTAGCTGTTACACTTTCTTCTGCATTGTTCTTGTTTCACCTTGTTCTAACTTAGTGCTCTCTGTGATAATTTGATCAGTGTGAACCGTATGCAAGCTGAGTTTTCTACTGCATTTCAGTAATCAGTTTCTTCTCAACTATGACTAAAACTCGAGTCTTAAGTAATATCATCTCTAGCTCAATATTAATACTTGTATCTAGATCAAAATATCCTGTCATTTAATGAATAAGAGACACCCAAAGGAAATGAAGAAAGCTTTGTAAATGCAACTTTGTCCTCCCCACCCCTTCACCTTCCCTGCCTTTTTTTTACATACTTCTCAACATCCTTTTGAGAATCTGGTGTTTCACTTAACAGCAGAAACTCACAAGGTTGAAATGGTGGCTCGGTGAAAGTCCCTGCAGTTTGAATGCCAAGTTCAAGGACTTAAGCAGTTGATTGATGGGCACTGCAGTAAAATTTCACCAAAGATAACCTTTTTGTGTTTGAAGGACTAATACCGTCCTGGCTACTGCACGAACTTTTAATAAGACCAAAACGTTTCATAAAAATGTTTATGTTCATCTGACAGCGTAAACAGAAACAGGAACTCTTTGCAAAGTTTCATCTAAAATCATCGTTAATAATGAAATACTGTACCTTCTTCATAATGCATGAAGGAATTAGCCCAGATTAGATATAGTAGGCATTGGTTTGAAAGAAGATACTTGACTTAGACAAAAGAACCAAAACTTACACCTTCAAGAAATAAAAGACTGTAGCGATGTGCTACACACAGCGCTGAAATAATGACACGCGACAGTAAGTCATTTCGAGACTAGTTTATTCAAACTCCGCAGTGCTGGTATTTCAATCCCTAGTGTCCGCCCTCTCCGGGTGGAAATGACATCAGAGGTGCATTATCAAAGTCTCCCCCCGTGCGCTGGCTATTTGTGAGCCGGTTCGCCTGCGCAGAAAGTGGGTCGCCACATAACCCCCCCCCCCCCAATGTCCACAGTCTGGATCAGCCTCTGTTTGGGAGGTCAGCCTCTGCGCCGCGGTGCCTGAACCTCGACCGCCTGCGCCAAGTCCACATGGGCTGGTTTGAGTTGGTCCACCGTGAAAACCTCCTCTCTCCCCCCAATGTCCACAGTCTGGATCAGCCTCTGTTTGGGAGGTCAGCCTCTGCGCCGCGGTGCCTGAACCTCGACCGCCTGCGCCAAGTCCACATGGGCTGGTTTGAGTTGGTCCACCGTGAAAACCTCCTCTCTCCCCCCAGTGTCCACAGTCTGGATCAGCCTCTGTTTGGGAGGTCTGCCTCTGCGCCACGGTGCCTGAACCTCGACCGGCTGCGCCGTCCACATGGGCTGGTTTGAGTCTGTCCACCGTGAAAACCTCCTCTTTCCCCCCAATGTCCAGAACGTACGTGGACCCGTTGTTGTTGATCACCTTGAACGGCCCCTCGTACGGCTGCTGTAGCGGCGCCCGGTGTCCGCCCCTTCGTACAAACGCAAACTTACAGTTTTGCAGTTCTTTGGGTCGGGGTCAGTCCGTGCTGTGAAGTTGGTACGGGGGCCAGGTTGCTAAGCCTTTCATGTAGTCTGTCCAGGACTGCTGCGGGTTCTTCCTCTTGCCCCCTTAGGGCTGATATGAACTCTCCCGGGACAACCAGGAGTGCGCCGTACAACAACTCGGCCGACGAGGCGTGCAGATCCTCTTTGGACGCTGTGCGAATTCCAAGCAGGACCCAGGGAAGCTCGTCCACCCAGTTAGGTCCTCTCAGGTGGGCCATGAGAGCCGACTTCAAGTGATGGTGGAAGCGTTCCACTAGTCCGTTCGACTGTGGGTGGTAGGCAGTTGTGTGGTGTAGCTGCGTTCCCAACAGGCTGGCCACAGCCGACCACAGGCTGGAGGTGAACTGGGCGCCTCTGTCGGAGGTAATGTGGGCCAGTACCCTGAAGCATGCTACCCAGGTTGCGATCAGTGCTCAGGCGCAGGAATCGGCAGATGTGTCGGTGAGCGGGACCGCCTCTGGCCACCTCGTGAACCGGTCTACCATAGTTAGGAGGTACCGCGCTCCTCGGGACGCTGGTAGGGGGCCCAAGATATCCACATGAATGTGGTCGAACCTCCAGTGGGTGGGTTCGAACTGCTGCAGCGGGGTTTTAGTGTGCCGCTGCACCTTGGCTGTTTGGCACTGCGTGCACGTTCTGGCCCATTCACTGACCTGCTTGCGAAGTCCGTGCCACGCGAACTTGCTGGAGACCAGCCGGACGGTTGTCCTGATAGATGGGTGCGCCAAACCATGTATGGATTCAAAACCTCGCCACTCCAGGCTGCCAGGACGATGGGGCGAGGTTGGCTGGTAGTCACGTCGCACAGGAGGGTTCCTATCACCTGGGCCTACGAGAAAGTCCTGCAGCTGCAAACCCGAGACTGCGGTCCTGTAGCTGGGCATCTTGTCGTCTGCCTGCTGCGCCTCCGCCAGTGCTGCATAGTCCACCCCCAGGGACCAGGGCCTGGACAGCTGGTCTGGAGAGTGCATCCGCCACGACGTTGTCCTTTCCCGAGACATGCTGGATGTCCGTCGTGTACTCGGAGATGTAGGACAGATGTCGCTGCTGGCGAGCCGACCAGGGATCGGACACCTTCGTGAACACGAAGGTCAGCCATTTGTGGTCCATGAACGCGGCAAACGGCCTGCCTTCTAAGGAGTACCTGAAATGCCGGATTGCCAGGTATAGCGCCAACAGTTCCCGGTCGAAAGCACTGTATTTGAGCTCGGGTGGTCGCAGGTGTTTGCTGAAAAACGCCAGGGGTTGCCAGCGCCCCTCGATGAGTTGTTCCAGCACCCCACCGACTGCCGTGTTAGATGCGTCCACTGTGAGGGCAGTAGGGACGTCCATTCTGGGGTGCACTAGCATCGCGGCGTTTGCCAAGGCTTCTTTTGTTTTAACGAAAGCGGCGGCGGACTTCTTTATCCCAGGTAATGTCCTTGCCCGGACCGGACAGCAGGGTGAACAGGGGGCGCATGATCCGGGCAGCTGAAGGGAGGAAACGGTGGTAGAAATTTACCGTATCCACGAATTCCTGAAGGTCTTTGATTGTGTTGGGTCGGGGGAAATGGCGGACCGCATCTACCTTAGCGGGCAGAGGGGTTGCCCCGTCTTTAGTAATCCTGTGGCCCAGGAAGTCAAAGGTGTCAAGCCCAAACTGGCATTTGGCCGGGTTGATTGTTAGACCATGTTCACTCAGTCGGGTGTAGCGTTGACAGAGATGGGACAGATTCTCCTGACGACTGCCGCAGGCTATGAGGATGCCGTCCAAATAGATGAAAGCGAAGTCCAGGTCACATCCCATCGCATCCATTAACTGCCGAAACGTCTGTGCAGCATTGTTTAGGCTGAACGGCATGTGGAGGAACTCGAAAAGGCCGAAAGGGGTGATGAGTGCCGTTTTGGGGACGTCGTCCAGATGCATTGGGATTTGATGGTATCCCCGGACAAGGTCTACCTTGGAGAAGATCCGTGCGCCATGCAGGTTTGCTGCAAAGTCCTGAATGTGCGGCACAGGATAGTGGTCCGGTGTGGTAGCCTCATTCAGTCTGCGGTGGTCACCACATGGTTTCTAGCCCCCTGTTGCTTTGGGCACCATGTGCAGGGGGGAGGCCCATGGGCTGTCAGACCGCCGTATGATCCCCAATTCCTCCATCCTCTTGAACTCCTCCTTCGCCAGGCGGAGCTTTTCCAGGGGAAGCCTTCGTGCGCGGGCATGGAGGGGTGGTCCTTGTGTTGGAATGTGGTGCTGTACCCCGTGTCTGGGCATGGCTGCCGTGAACCTCGGTGCCAGAATCGATGGAAAGTCCGCCAGGATTCTGGTGAATTTGTTGTCCGACAGCGTGATGGAGTCCAGGTGTGGGGCTGGCAACTTGACTTCACCCAGGGAGAATGTCTGGAAAGTCTCGGCATGTACCAGTCTTTTCCCTTGCAAGTCGACCAGCAGGCTGTGAGCTCGCAAGAAGTCCACCCCCAGGAGTGGTTGGGCCACTGCGGCCAGTGTGAAGTCCCACGTGAACCGGGTGGCGCCGAACTGCAGCTGCACTGTGTAGGTGCTGCAGGTCCGTATCGTGCTGCCGTTTGTGGCCCTCAGGGTGGATCCTAGCTTCCTGTTGCGGGTGTCGTACCCCGTCGGGGGCAAGATGCTGATTTCAGCTCCGGTGTCGACCAAGAAGCAGTGTCCCGACTGTTTGTCCCAGAAGTACAAGAGGCTGTCCTGGTGGCCAGCCACCATAGTCATTAGCGCCAGCTGACCCTGGCCCCTGCAGGGCGGGTGACAACGGCGGGCTTTTGTGCCCCACCGTTGGTGGTAGAAACACCACTGTTCACTGGCCTCCTCACTCCTGACTCTGTGTTGTGTGCGCCCCTCTGCCAGGCCTGGTCTGGTCTGCTGTTGGGCACGTGGCCTGGTAATCTGACAGACGGACACCACGCTCTCCCTCTTGGCTTTCCACAGCACGTCTGCCCGGGCCGCCACCTTCCGGGGGTCGCTGAAATCTACATCGGCCAGCAGCAGATGTATGTCCTCGGGCAGTTGCTCCAGGAACGCTTGCTCGAACATGAGACAGGGCTTGTGTCCGTCGGCCAGGGACAGCATCTCGTTCATCAATGCTGACGGCAGTCTGTCTCCCAAACCGTCCAGTTGAAGCAGGCGGGCACCTCGCTCACGCTGTGAGAGGCCAAAGGTCCCAATGAGCAGCACCTTGAATGCTTCATATTTGCCTTCTTCCGGGGGCGACTGTATGAAATCCGCAACCTGGGCAGCCGTGTCACCAAGGGCGCTCACCACGTGGTAGTAACGCGTGGAATCAGAGGATATCTGCCGAATCTGGAACTGGGCTTCTGCTTGGCTAAACCACACGCGTGGTCGCAGCGTCCAGAAAGTCAGCAGTTTTAGCAAAACTGCGTGAACAGATGAAGAGTCGGTCATCTTTGGTCCAAATCCCGTTTGGACCGTCGGGGTCACCAATGTAGCGATGTGTTACACACAGCGCTGAAATAACAACACGCAGTCGGTAAGTCTGGTAAGTCAGTACGTTCTTCTGTGACCGCATGGGTTTCCTCTCACAGTCCAAAGACTTACCATTTGTTGGGTTAATTGGCCATTGTAAATTATCCTGTGATTAGGCGAGGATTAAATTGGGGGACGTGGGCTGCATGGATCGAAGGGCCTATTCCGCACTGTCTCAAAAAATAAATAAATAAGGAAACACAACTGAAGAAGCATATGCCCAGAATTCCCATTGCATTCAGAGACAAATGCCTTTCATAATTTCCCTGCTTTGTTACAATTAGCAATTACAATGATATTTGATAGTCTGGCAGGAATTATACCCCAAACAGCATCAAAGAAATAGTTAGGTGTAACATACATTTTCATCTACAAGCTGTAAAACCTGAAAAGCTGTACATCTAGGAACTGATTGAAATCTGTCAGCAGATATTGTGTTACCTGTGAAAACCTGGCAAAAGAAAAGCGTCAAACAATTTTCAGGACCTTTCCACAGGTTCCACCCAAAGTAAGGGGAAACAGCCTGCGAACAGTATATTTTAATGTGGTAAAAGACATTTTATAGAATCTTACAGAATTCCCAAACTCAGCTGAGTTATGTTACCACTTAAGTGGGAATCTCTCCCAAGTTAGATATTTGCCAAACTGAGCAATAATTCCTCACTCTCCTGTGGAAGAAAACAATGTTCCTTTTGGAAATGAGTTTTTCAGAAGTTATCACTGGTCTTGTGCCTGATGTTAATTCTGACAGCTCAATGGCTGAGTCCAGAAACAAACACCTGCACCCATAAATGAAACACAAATCCCTGTCTCTGAATGATTCCTTCTGATGAATGAAGACGGGGAACTCTATATAACATCTTCATTGTCTGGCTGTATAATATCCATCGACAGAATCTTTTACAATTTCCTTCAAAAGCAGCTGGTGCTGTCAAAATATAAAAATATAAACTACATTCAGGTCAAAATTAGACCATGCTTAATCAAATCTGCCACAAAGATCACATTGAGTTCCTTTTGCAATGAATTGTTCTCATAAACAAAGATCACAGAAGACTGTGGCCTTATAATTTTGGCTGGGTTATTAAAGTCTACAGGTATTAGGCACTTATTATCAAGGAGAAATCAATGATATATTTTCACCAATGTAAGTTTATCTAAATGCAGTTAAATGTTGGAGAGATTCTTGAAAATGACATTAAGAGAATTGATTTGATTACTTTTCTTATGTGGAAAATCTACACGTATAATTGTGATGATTTATTATCATGTTGCTCACCCATTGTCAAGATTCTGAAAACATTGGATGAGTTACAAAGAAAAAGGTAATCATGCATTGACATATCTTGATCTAGACAATTCCTTTGTAAAGAGTGGCTCTCTCTCTCTCTCTCTCTCTCTCTCTCAATTCCTGGGAAATTTTTAATTTTTCTATTGAGGTAAAAATCTTCCAAGATTCCATTCCAAAACTGGTTCCCCGTGTCATCCAGGCAATCAGACAGAGTCCAACTGACCATAACATGTATTAGTTTTCAAGTAGCTTTTGCTTGATAGACCAACCAAAAATCCACCAAAGACTTTAAACTTATTCTTCAAATTGCATTAGAGTTATTTGTAATAGATAATTATGCCTCATTGATATTTACAATGAATCACATTCCAACACTGTTTTTCAGTGCATTTCAAAGCATAACTCACTGTCTTATAAAAATTCCATAGATATTATCTGATGCTTTTGCTAATGACCTTTTTTCAGGTCGGCTGCCACTGGACACAGATTCTCCCAATTTACTCTGAGAACCATTACATTTTCATCAAATTAAACTTTAATTAATAATCAAGAATGGAGTAGCTGAGTCATTGTGTTACATGGGACAAACTCCTAACTTAAATAATACTGAAAAGGTGAGGAGGAAGCCACTGGGTCAATGTAAAAATGCTTAATTGAATCTTAACTGCTTTCTGAAATTGTTGCAATGGTTTCTGAAATCTGGTCCAAGGCCAGCTATGGATTGGTAAGAGAAAGTAGGCCTTGGTCAGTGTCAACCAAAGAAATAAGTCCCAATTTTCTTTGCCAAGAAGAATGACCCTAGGTTTTCTAATGTTTTCATGTTTATCCTGGATTCTGTTCTTGTACATTACTTTTACTCCCTTTCTATGGCCTTGATGACCTTTACAAAACACGTAGCCTAGGACAGAACACAATATTCTACTGAACCTAAACCACGAGTTTACAGAAACATTCACACTTCTGTGAAATGTGCCAACCTTACACTTCAGTAGCCTTCACAACTTGTCCTGCTACTTCTCTTTACAATCCTCTTTAAAAATCTCAGTCAACTTACTTAAACAATTTATGACTGGGTTTCATTTATTAGCTTATTCTTTTCTAAATTCCAGCCCATTTTGTCCTTACAATCAACTCATTGGTTAACCGTATCTCAATGCCTTTGTCAAGCAGGATTATGATATCGGTAGTCCATACTTTAAACAGAGGTGTGTATGGGATGTCCAGAGAGGAGTGAAGGGGTTTAGCCTGTCCATTCTGGAGCTGCTCACTCACCTTTGGTCCCCATCAGACACTCAGCTCTCACCTGAGGCTTCAAGTAGCTGCTTGCTTGCGACAGCAGCCATGCCACAGTACACCGCTTCGACAGGCATTGTACAAAAACACCTTTTTGTACAAAACTTCCTTTCATTATTATTTTGTTATTTATATGTTCAATAAGAGTTCTGTGTCCCCCCCCCCTTTCTGTTCCCCGCTCAGTTTCTGCCCTTTGCATGCATCCTTCCTATTACTGAGGTATAGTTTCCAAATGATTTCAATTGGATAACAATGAATTTGGACAGAATGAGATGAAGCATTGCATAAAACAGTGATGTTTTGACTTTGAGTGAATTGGATTCATAAACACTTAACACACGAGTAGTCACAATCCTTTGCAATGCTTCACTTGAGATAGTCCTGTCCAGAACACGAGGGCAACCCAGCAATCGTTTGTAGATTGGACACATTTGACGTTGCTTATCACCTTGCACCCAGTTGTGGAGCACACAGACATTAATCACCCGCAGCTGCTGTGAACAGCGGTCAATTGAAGCCGGAGACCTGCTGTACGTCTCCAGCTGCCACTGTAATCACTTTAAATTCAAATTCAATTAGTTCAAACTCAATCAATAACTGTGGAAGTTTCATCCACAAGTTGACTGCCATTCACAGACCTTAAGTGCCTTGGGCCAATAAAAAATAGTCACTTGGATTCAATTAGGGGGGAAAAAATTTAAGATCATCATGTCAATCAAGTGAAGGTTGGCCTAGTGATGCCACTCCTGTCTGCGGGAGGGCAAACTCTGCCAGCAGGGATTAACTGTACTACTCCAGCACATTGGCATACGGGAAATTCCACTTTCAGGCAGAAGCTAACAATTTGTGGATACTTCTCAGTTTAGTTTCTCTTTTTCTGCCCTCTCTCTCTCCCACCCCGTGCCCTCCATGTCCTTTTCGAGGCAGCCAGGGATGACAGTGGGTCAGTGAACGGTTAATTAGCTGCTCCTGCACAGTAGAGTGCCCCCTGTTCTCGGTATCTGTTACACTCCCATTGTTACCCCTTGCCCCACAGACCCCATGCCCAAATTATGTCCTTTCTCCCGTCTGCTTCCCTCTTGCCTCAGTTTCAATGATATCCCTATTCAAACCATGAGTGCTTCCCCTCCCTACCACCCAACCCCTCCTGGCCCCGCTACTCTCCCTGGCTCTTAACTGCGCACCCTCCTCCGTCCCAGCAGAACGAGCCGGGGCAGGAGACAGGGATTCAAGGCACCGAGTGTAAGATAGAGGGAGGCGAGTGTAAGGGTTGGAGAGGGAAGTTTTGGAGAAGGGTGGAAGGAATGGTGGTGGTGAAGCAGTTTGCGGTTCCACGTTAGAACTAACAGAACAATAGGGGGGCTTGGCATATTCAATCCTGAAGGACTCCCATAGAGAGAAAGAAATAGGGGATTATTGTTGGTTAAAACTAAAACTGTAACCAGCATGATTTTTATATCGTAGATACATTCCTCACTACAAATATGCAACATTTTTTGGGGTAGTTCCCATGGTAACCAGAGGGTCTTGATTCATATGTATCTTACTGTGATATAGATTAAAAAGTTTGTACAATATTGAACATCTGATTAGACAGCTCATGTCATTAATCCGTGACAGATTACGATGATCGTGCTCACAACCAGCATGATAGCCCTGGGAGGGTATTTTGGGATTTTTCTGTAAGAAGACAACTTTAAAATTAAGATTCTGAAAATGTTGCTCTTTGATATCAATTTGGGACTAAAATTAGCAGCACAACACATTTAACATTAAGGAAGCAAGTGGTGCATTTTCCCATTTCCTGCTGTGTTTTGGGTTCATAAACGTAAGCTGTGCTGTAAGGCACTAGGGATGAGAACTCAGGATCTCATCACAAACAGCTACTGACAACAGAAGGCTTAATTGGAAAAGTTGATGGAAAAGAATCGAGCAGAAACTTGTTTATGGATTTCTCTGCTTTCTGAGATTGGAACTTTTGGCAAGCTGAAGTAAATGTGGTGAACTATGTGCCTGTCGGGACACGCCCCTGCTGACTGCTCCTGTGGCTCCTCCCACAGGCCCCTGTATAAAGGAGACCTGCGGCCTGAAGATCGGCCTCAGTCTCCAGGACCTTGTATGATAGACACTCACTCCTGGTTCCTTCTTCCAGTCAATAAAAGCCGATATCTCGCCTACGTCTCAGTGTGAGTTATTGATGGTGCATCAGTAAATAAAACAGAAAACAGTACTAACACCCAACTGGCCAATCAGCTTCTGCCGTCGGAGAGAGGGGCTGGATCTTGCTGGACACAGCCCCCACCTCATTGCTAGCCCACGGTTGAATTAACGTCTTCAGCTGCATAGTTTCCAACACCCATCCAATGTCACTGTCATAGCTAACATGATAAATGGAATCAACCGTGACCAGCAACTGAGCCATTGTACACTTGTCTGGTGGTCTCCTCAGTGCTTCTCCTCTCCGAGGACTCTTACACTGCTCGTGGATGTCTCTGATGCTCAGACATACTTAGAAAGAGAAGCAGAAATTTAAAAACAACAGCAGATGCCAGAAATTGGAAATCATAACAGAAAATGGCAGAAACACTCAGCAGGTCAGGCAGCATCTGTGGAAAAGAGAAATAGTTAATACTTCCAGTTTGCGAAGATTCAGCATGACCTTAACTAACTTCTACAGATATGTCTGGAGACTGGTTGCACAGTCGACTGTGCTTCTTCCTATAGCTGCTGCCTGGCCTGCTGCGTTCCTCCAGCATGTTGTGTGTGTTGCTTGAATTTCCAGCATCTGCAGATTTTCTCATGTTTGCATCCACAATCTATGGGCTCACTTTCAAGGAATCTTCATCTCATGTCCTTGATATTATTTATTTATTTATTTGTTATTTCTTTTTCACTGGCTGTCCACCCTGTCAGTGAAGTCTTCCATTAATTCCATTATGTTTATTTGATTCATTGAGTATGTCTGCAAGAAAATGAATCTCGGGTTTCTATATGGTGGCGTATACGTACTTTGATAGTAAGTTTACTTTGAACTTTCAACTTTGAAATGTTGACTGTCTTTCCGCATTCACAGATAGCCATAAAATAAATTGAATAACTAAAAAATTGAGTCATAATAAATCCACTTAATGCCACGTTGAACTCATGTAAATTAATTAACACTATCACACTTTTCTTCTTTCACACTATTTATTTGTTTATTTATTGTAACTTACAGTAATTTTACACTGTATGTCTTTTTGCCACAAAACAACAAATCTCGTGACATACATCAATGGTAATAAACCTGGTTCTGATTCTGAGAGTTAATATTTTAAGGCTATGAAAACTAACCTATCTACACTTACCTTTTAAGTGAAATGAGCTGCCGTGAGTCATCTGAAGTATGGCTGGTGTAAAGATGAAGGGCCAGTACACAGGGTGTCCGATGAGCTCATTATGGAACGCTCCTGATATCCTGGACCCCACAGACAGCACTGACATTCAACCTCTACATCTGCACCACACAAACAGACAATCATCCAGAATGCACTGTCGCACTGACTTTGGAACTGTTGGCAACCGGACGGCCAAATCAAACCCAACAACTCAAGCTGATGATTTTTTTCAGAGCAGACTAAATGTAGATATTAAACTGGTTTTAAGATAAAAATCAGGAGAAACGTAGAGTTTGTTATTGGGTGAATTTTGAGTTTTGGACATAACTAGCCTTGCAAATATTTGTAGCCCATCCCTAATTGTTCTTGAGAAGCTGGTGATGATCTGCATTTTTGAATTGTTGTGGTCCTCCTTGTGAAGGTGCTGGACTAGCAACATAGTTCCAAATCAGTGCAACTCAGAGGGGAACATGTAGGCCATCGATGCACCTGCTGCCCTTGTCCTTGGTGGTTGAGGTTCACTTTGAAAATGTTCCACACTACAGTCACAATATGCTGCTCATGGAGGAGATGAATATTCAGGGTTGAGGATATTCCTTCATGCTTCTGAATTGTGCCTTGTAATTTGGTCGAAGCATCATATTTGATGTGACTAAATTGACAAAGGATGATTGGTCATATGTGAAGTTGGGGAGGTGGAAGAAGATGAAGAGGAAGGCCTATCCTAGATATGAGAGAGTGCAGAAGAGCAGAAAATATAACGCAGTAGAATCTCTTTGTTTCGTTGGCTTTTCCTGCGTTGTTATGGTATTCCTGTGTGAACTTCAGCTAGAGAAAACTGCGGGAGTGTATATATTTTCTGGACCATAGGCATTAGAAAATTAGCCACAAAATAGTCACTTTATTCATCTGGTGACAAAGGTTTAGTGTTTGTTCATGTAACGCTGTTTTGGGATCGTCAAGATATTAAAACTACATTTCTCCGAGCGGCTGTTAAAACAATTACCCACATTTCCGAGTGCATCTAAAACTAACGGGCAAATAAATGCTGCAGGTCATTGTAGTTGCTGCGGCAACAACAAATGATGATAGTGCTTAAGAACTCATGAGTATCAGGACTGAAAAAGATGGTTTAGGACATCAGTCAGTTATCTTTTAGCGAAATTTAAAACTGCTGTATTAAAAACTATTTCAAGTTTAATTTCAACAATTTGTTTGTAAATATTTTGAGATGTCAACCTGCTGCATTGATATATCTAGTTCTGTGCAGTAAATGATGCAGAATGTGACTAAGTGGTGGCAAAAATATAATTTTAGTTAGTTTTAACCAATCTACTATAAACAGCAGTGTAAGAAAATTTACAATGGATTAATACATGAAAACTCTGCACAATCCTTTTTCTCTAGAATGAAAACAAATCTGGAGAAATTCTCAGATGCCTTTTCTGTACAAAACAGCACTTAGCCTAAGTATACTGAAACTAGCTAGAAAATACAAAAAGGAGAATTCAATAGAGCCATGTTGAAATGTGCACTCATAAAATCACATTGTAAGTGCTGGTGTAGCGGCAAAGAGCAGAATGTGCATTTTCATCAGCGTGGAATCGTTCTTTCTACTGAGAAGAATAAATGCCACTGGAACGTCTTATATTGTTCTCAGAGCTTCGTCCTACAATCTTATTCTGACCCTCCCAAATGAACAATTGCATTGCGTATCAGTCACACTTTCCAGTCCACATCTTGTAGTTCACAGGCTCTGTATTATCACCCATGTTCTCTTCCATCAACGGGAATGATGCAAGCCTACTCTTTGCTGCGCCCACAAAGTCTTATGAAGAATTCATAACATGGATGTCGAGGGGCTGTTGCCTTTGGCATAGTCTCAAGCTAAGAGCTTGAATTGTTAGGTCTGAATGGAGGAGAAGCCACATCAGGGATGTAATGCTTTGGATTCCCCGTGACTGGGTAGATCAAAAGCCTGAGCTCAATGGATTTTTGGGCAATGTGAAAATAAGAGTTGATGGAAACTGTGGAGCAAAGTTGACTTGAGGCATAGAATCAGCCATGATCTTACTGAATGACAGAGCTGGGACAAAGGACCCAATGACATGTTCCTGCTTCTGTTTCTAATTCTCTTTTTAATCTTAAAACCAACTCTCTTTCTCATTTCCTTCTTCTATCAAAATCCTCTTTAGCTGGTTTGCTGTACTTCAATTTTTCCTGCCAGGCACCCACTTCCACTCATACAGTGAACTGAAGCATACCTTTGCAAAGCGCCATATACATACAAGTTGTTTTTGAAAAGAAATGACAGAGGATTTGAGTTAGGTTTGGAATAAATAGCTAATGTGCTTACTCTACAATCAGACTTGGTTGCTCCGTCTACTTTAATGGTGCAGAGCTGTTTCATGTGTCACTGCCAAGAATATCAGCACTAAAACAATCCATACAGGCCATGTATCCAACAATTATTTCCAGATGGTTGAGCTTCACTGCTTCGTGTCTGACCTGTCATCTCAGTACACAAATACGGCTCTGCAATATAATCTGTGGTTGTGCTTGCCCCTTCTCTCACAAAATAGGATCCGCAAAAGAGTAATCAATTTTTTTTCTAGTTTTTATCCTCATATTTATTGCTTATAAAGTGGACCTTTCTAGTACATAGGAGATAAATTAATTGCAAAAGAAAATAAGGTTCTTAGGTTATCTTTGAGCAAATCCAGAGAGTGGTGTAAATCATGACTTTATTATTCTAAATGAGCTGTGGAATTCTATAACGAACTTTTTAATAGGTCAGTGAAGTAAATTGATGCAAGGCTCTCAGTTACTCACAAATAAAGGTTTCAGACTGGTAGATTGGACCCACATTATTTCCCGCTCAAATAGGTGACCTCCTTGAAGGGGGGCACATTTTAGCAGAAGGTTGCTGTGTGTTATGATCTCACTGACCGTAATAGATTAAATTTCTGGCAAGTCCCCATATCAAATCTGAAGTCAGCCCTTGTGATCGGCATGGAAATAAATGGTCACTTACTTTGCTGAAAATTTCTTTCATTAAACACTTACTTTTATCTTCAAATTTACAAGTTCTCAAAATGGCTAACCAGCTTGTCAGCCTTACCCTATGATATGGTAGAATAGGAATACAAAAGGATGTACGTAGGTCCCAGCATGGATCATGAATCAGATTAGTTGCCATCTGTTACAAACATCCCTTCAATTTAAAATACATAGTTTTCCATTCAGTCCTTTCACAATTGTGATCTTCGCCTTAATCTTTAATGCTCTCTGTCCTTACAATCCTCCTGCCCCAAAATGCTCCCTTCTAGTATTTGATTTCCCTTTCTCATTTTCACTTATAGCCGACACATCTGAAGTTCCCACCAATTAATCATCTATTCTAATTTAAGAAATAACTTAAAATCAATTCCTTCCTCTGAGGCAACACACGCAAAATGCTGGAGGAACTCAGCAGGTCAGGCAGCCTCCATGGAAATGAACAAGCAGAGACCCTTCATCAGAACTGGAAAGGAAGGGGGAAGACGCTAGAGTGAAAAGTTGCGGGTAGGGGAAGGAGGATTGGCTAGAAGATGATAGTTGAAGCCAGGTGGGTAGGAAAGATAAGGGGCAGGAGATGAAGGAATCTGACAGGAAAGGAGAGTGACCATAGGAGAAAGGGAAGGAGGGGACTCAGGAGGAGGTGATAGGCAGTTAAGAAAAGATAAGGGGTCAGAGTGGGGAATAGAAGAAGAGGGGAGGGGGATGGAAAATTTTTTACCAGAAGGAGAAATTGATCATCTTGCCATCAGTTTGGAGTCTACTAACCTTACTTCGATGACAATATTGTGAAACACCTTTGAAGAGCAAGTCATTGTTGAGAAACTACCTGATTTCCCGAAGCATAAGATTTTCATGGTAGTTTAGGTGGTTTCCTTGCTGCAATCAATGATGGGGCATTGAAAACTGATGATGGCAGATGCAATCAATGCCAAAATCCTGACCTTTTGATAGATTTCTCACTGGTGACCGCAGTGCAATGTGGCTCCAGTTTTATAGGAAGAGTTCAAGACAGGCTTGAAGCTGCAATCAAAACACTGCGACTTAAGATGGCGGGTAAGAAATGCACAGTCAAATCAGGAAAAATTTACTGTTTCTGAAACAGAGACATTATGAAAGTGGATCAAAGTCTATGAAAATACTGGCATGGAAACTGAAAAAAAAGATAGCAGAAAAAACTTCATTGAATTAGGGACCCAAGAACAAAAATGATTAAAAAAAAAATAAGCTAAGTGAAATTCAAGAAGCTTTTGAAGTGTTGTACAAAACTTTATATTCCAAAGTTCCAGGGGGAAGCATAACCCAAATTGACACCTTCTTGAATTCTCTAGAGTTACCCACTTTAAGCAAAGAACAAAATAGAAGGATGACTGCTGACATAACTGAAGTTGAATTAAAAGCTGCAATTAGTAGGCTTAAATTAAGCAAGTCACCAGGATCAGATGGGTATACAGCAGAGTGGTACAAAGAATTTAAAAATGAGTTAATTCCTGTTTTACTCCCCACACTGAACTGGGCTCTAAAAAAGGCACAAATGCCACCCAGTTGGAAGGAAGCAATAACTTCAGCTATACCAAAAGAAGGCAAGGATAAAATGGAATGTGGGTCATTTAGACCAATATCCATTCTTAATGTAGATTATAGATCATTTACCTCCATCATGGCCAAACGATTAGAGGAGTTTCTACCCATTCTAATACGTAACGATCAGACAGGTTTTATACGACAATGTCAAACACAAGACAATATATGAAGGACACTTCACATTATGGATCATATACAAAAAAATAAAATCGAAGCAATAGTGAAAAGCGTGGGCGCCGAAAAGGCATTTGATTCGGTTAACTGGAATTTTCTTTACAGATTTTTGCATAGATTTGGTTTCCAAGACACAATTATTAAAACTATACAGACACTATATGACAACCCTACTGCTAGGATTAAAATCAATGGATATTTATCAAATAGCCTTACCCTAGAAAGGGGCATGAGACAGGGTTGTGCATGGTCACTGCTACTCTTTGCATTATATCTGGAACCATTAGCTCAATACATCAGACAAAATGAAGATATCAGGGAATTACTATTAAAGGGACAGAGCATAAATTGGCTTGTTACGCAGACGACATTTTGATCTATCTAGGGCAACCAACATACTCTTTATCTAAATTGATGCAATTCTTTGAACAATATGGTCAATTATGAGGATACAAGATTAACATAGATAAAACCCAATTACTTTCATATTACTATAGCCCACCAAGAGAAATTGAAAGTAGATATCCCTGGGCATGGCAAACAGAGTCTTTCAAATATTTCGGTATCATTATGCCAAAAGATTTGGCAAAATTATCAGAATGTAATTATCAGCCTTTATATAAAAAAATTAAGGAAGATATGGCAAGATGGAACCTGATTCCTTTTCTCAGTCTCAGTTCAAGGATTGAGTCTATTAAAATGAATATACTGCCCAGGCTGTTACATCTCTTTCAGAACCTGCCAATAGAGATTAATCAAAATCAATTCAATGAATGAAGCAAGATGTTATCAAGGTATATTTGGCAGGGTAAAAGGCCTAGAATTCGTCTCAAAACTTTGAAATTAGCAGAAGAAAGGGGGGGATGGGGCCTGCCTTCTCTTAGAGATTATTATTTTGCATCACAGTTGAGAGCTGTGATGGGTTGGTGCAACCCAGCATGTGACGTTCAATGGAAAAACATTGAGGAGCAGGTACTTCCCATCCCCATACAAGCAATTTTGGCTGATAACAACCTGCAAAGGTACATAAATATTATTGATAACCCATGGGTGAAATTGACTCTTAAAATATGGAAAACCACTATAAAAGAATATAATCTAGAGGGAGATATTGCAATTCTTAAATGGTGTGCATATGACTTGGATTTTACACCAAATAAATTGGATGCTACATTTAAGGACTGGACAGCTAAAGGAATAAAAGTTCTTTGCAACATAATGAAAGAAGGAACACTGTTCAGTTTTGAAATGCTTAAAGAGAAACACTTATTAGAAAAACAAGATTTTTATCGGTATTACAGATGTTAATAAGACGCTTAAAAATGTAACCAAGGCAAGTACATGCTTGATAGAGATACTTAGAAAAGCATATAATTCAGATAATGGTAGTAGAATCATTTCAAGCATGTATAAGGGGTTGTCAAATCTTAAAACACATTTGACTTCATACAGTAAAACAAAATGGGAGAAGGAAGGAGGGATGATTATATCTAAGGAAAAATGGACTATAATATGGAGGTATCAATGGAAGTGTACCAGTTCACAGAAATGGAGGGAGTTTGGATGGAAAAACTTGATAAGATATTTTATTACACCCTCTCAGAAATCCTATTATGATAGTAACCTCCCTGTTTGCTGGAGAAATTGTGGAAATCAAAATGCAAATCATTATCATATTTTTTGGGACTGCCCTGTTATCAAAGACAATTGGAGGGGGATACACAATGCCCTACAAGACATTTTTATATGTGAAATACCCTTAGAGAGTAAGACCATATATTTTGGATATATACCTCAAGAATGGTTGAAAAGAGATAAATATTTAATGAATATACTGTTGGTGGCTGGTAAAAAGACTCTTACTAGGAAATGGTTATCACAGGAGAGCCCAACTTTAAATACATGGATGGAAATTACAATGGACATCTACAAAATGGAGAAGATAACAGCATCTGTTAATCATAAGCTGGAACAATTTGATTCATACTGGGAAAAATGGTTTAACTGCATAATGCCTCATAGGCCTGATTTTATTCTCACAAATCAATGAACCTGTTGTAAAAAAAAAATCACTCCCTGCTTGTACATAGTTCTTTCCTTTTGCTTTTTTTTTCTCTCCACTCTTTTCTATAAGTGTATACCTCAGATAAATACTATGTGGAGATTTGTGATATATATGATTATATGATATATATGTACAATGTCTGAAATACATCTTATGGAAATGTTTGTTTGATGATGAACTTCAATAAAAAAATAAGTTACAAAATAAAAGAAAAAAAGGAAATGCGCAGTCATCAGCACCATGCCAGTTGCCACAAAGTTGTCAGTATGTCACAGACTATTGTACCAGTGCCCTCAATTTCACCTGGGAGTGGTTGCTAACCTGGGTAAATTGCTTTCATGCACAATTATGCATGACAAACAGACAATAATAGATCTAATTTCCAGATCTGGAAGCTGATGGATACACTGATTTCTGCAATCCCACTGGCAAAGTCGGAGCCTGTGAAGGAACAGGGAATTACTCACTTTCCCTGTCATTGGTCTCTCACTTCGATGCCTCGCATAAACTTTGGCTGGATATTCCGTTGGTCATGCTTTAAAGGAACACCGATTAGTGTCAACATGAGTTTTACTAATGTCCAATAACTAGCTAGAAAGATTAGTCTAATTAATGGGAATAACTTCACAGTCCTTCATCTGTAATGTGAAGATTGAGAACTCTGGTCTTAATATTAACTAGCATCTCATTACAACAGGTAGAGAAGGACCGAGAGTGGAGTTAAATGATGATATGCTGGATTTGTAACATGGCCTCATCATGTTGTGCATGGTACCAGTGCCATTTTCAGCATGCTAATGACTTTGACTCTACTTTTATTTATCATATCATTCGACGGCTAGTGGGAAAATAATCATAGGTTTCCCAGAGATTGTGAAATTATCATGAAATAGAGACTTCCCTAAAGGCTCCTATAACATTCTTCATGGGCTCCTCAATATGGTGATCAATGCCCCACCCCCAATTCCTTAACATGACCAAGCTCCCTCCTGCTTCTGATGCCAAGATTCCTTTTGCCATCATCTTTGCCCAAGCTCCACAAGCCACGATGGTTTAGATTCCAGTTGAGTGGTTGCCAGGGAGAAGACAGAACTAAAAGATCCAAAAGACTCCAGTGTCAATATGGAAATCATTTCTATTCCTCAGTCAACTCATAGTCTCTCCATTAGTATCAGAGTCCTTTAATCCACGAATAACAACATTAAAATGCCAAACAACAGGAAGAAATAAAGAAAATTAAGCCTTGTGGAAGTATTTATGGTATTTAGTTATATTTATTATAGATCTGTATAAAAGCAAGAGAGCTGTGCCCTATCCTTACTAATGTTTTAACAGCCATTAATCAATATTCCAGCATTTCTTAAATGAAAACACACAATGTTAAATTCATATAGTTTTATATAATCTGAGATTGAGCATTCAGTTCACAAGCACGAAGACTATATATTTCCATGCAGTCTTTGTATT
This sequence comes from Hypanus sabinus, assembly GCF_030144855.1. Classification (NCBI taxonomy): domain Eukaryota; kingdom Metazoa; phylum Chordata; class Chondrichthyes; order Myliobatiformes; family Dasyatidae; genus Hypanus; species Hypanus sabinus. Next base: position 51,055,161 of record NC_082722.1, read on the forward strand.
AGATGATGTAAAAGACCCACTATGTTCATACAAATTGATTGGGAATTGTGAAATACAGCATGTTAAAAAACAGTTATTTGGAATCAGAACAATACAGAGTAGGCCAATGGGCCTGTTATTGGCATGCACTTCCATAAAAAGCAAGCAAACATACGCAAAATATTTTAAAGCTCTTTTCTCCACAATAAAACTACATCTGAGCTCAACCCTGTGAAACCTGCTCTTGCATTTTCCAATAATTTCTGCAAGTGCAAGTTTTAGAGGGAGTATAACTTCTGTTTTCAAACAGCCTTCACTCTCCCATTTAGGATCTCCTTAGCTGGCCTCTGAGATTATTTTGGAGCATTCCATTTGCTTCCATCATCTCCCTCAACTCACACTACCTGACTTAGCTGCCAGTCAAAACAGTTCCATTGTCAACCTTACTCCCACATATCAGTTGGACATAATTACATTGTTATTTTCATGAGAGCTGCTTGCATAAGCAATCATTCTTTATATGGTAGTAGCATTAAAGTCATACATCTACTTGTACAGTTGTCCAGACCATTTCCTGCATAAAACCAATATAATCTGCACTATCCATTTTTCAGTGATATGACTCTTAGCCATACAAATACAAAAACTGGATCATTCAATGATGTGTGTTTAATAGGATTAATTCGGAAGTGAAATATCAGGAATTTAAGCCACTTTAAATCTAAATCAAATTCATTTTTTGAAATTTATCTGATAAGAAGTCACTGACAAACATGCAGAAACATCCTGAACAGGCTTGGTCATCATGGCAGTATCGTACGGAGGGGCATTTTAAACAAGTTTACCCCTCAGCTAACACTGAGCATATATGCAAGGTGTCTGGCATCTACTTTAAGAGGCAAGGTGGAACGACAATCAATGTGATCCACGGGTACTTGAAATGTTACCCCCAAAATTTGTCCTTTTTGCAGTCTCAGGCTGGAAGTCAAATGCCACAACAATTAAGTTCATCTTCATGATCTTTCTTTATAATCAGCAAAACTAAACCGCTAATGTAACTTTCCAAGGACACACACATGAATCAGAACATTCATTGTCTGAGAACTAAACTGATGGGGTTGCCCAGCCATGATGAGACACACTCAGTTTTCCATTGAGACCAATGGGTAACCTATACACTCCTCCTATTGACTTTGGAAGCACTGAGGAGGAAAACTACTTTTAGGCCAGTACCTCAGTCCCATCCAGAGTTTGTGCACTAAGGAAGAGTAGACGAGGCATTTGTTCTTTGATAGTTGCTGGTGGTATGCAATACAAACTCCCAAAACTCATTGATTGCTACTAAAGAATTTCTAAAATATAGGGAACCCATTTAGAATTTGAGATTTGGAGCCAATATGAAATTGAGATCCATAAAAAAGAAATTCATATTCATTCCATTTCTCACAGTCATGCACCTGGAATGTGAGAACTCTACAGCTAAATCCAGAGAGAAAATATCCCTTTGGTCGTTCCTCTGGTGCTCTCTTGAGAATTTTAATTAAGATTTCTTAAATGAAAAGAAAATGGGCAATGCAAATCCGTAGCTGACCAAAGTCGCTGTAAGGTCAGGAGTTAACTGATTTGTTGATTATCTAAATATATTGTGTCAAAAATCTGATTAATTTATGGTAGCATTTTATCATGCACTCTCATATATCTGCAATTTTATATAGGAAAATATGTAGCTGAATTACAATCATGTCTTACAAAGAAATATTTCTGTTGACATCACAATGATAAATTATACAGTGCTACAAATGGTAAACTCTGGTGACCTTGAGGTTTATAAGTTTTAATTTTGCAATGAAAAATGCTAATTAAAAATTGTGAGCAGAAGTATCAATGATTTTCTAAAATAAAGGAAAATAATACTTTTTACACGTCTACATCAAGATCATTGTTTTTATATATAGAAATAACACATAAAGATACTGTGCATCAATAATAATTTACTTCATATTTATTAAGATAAATATAACTTAAGTAATTCTTCTAGTAATATAACTGCCATTTCCTTCAGTCCTCCTACTATTGAAATTTTAAATGCTTTAATATTTTACTTTGATATGTTTGAAAAGAGCTACAAACGACTTTAGAGATATGTTTCTAGGTTGCATGTGTGTTATACTAAAATGTTTCACTCTGAAGACTTAAACACTGATGAATTCACACTTTACAAGGACGATGTCATTAACGCCATGCTTTATGGCACCGATCTGCTACTAGTTTAAAAGTGCTACATCTAGAAAATTCTTAGCGATGATTAACACATATTTTATTAAAAAAAAGCAAACATGAAATCAAGCCTGCAAACCCAAATAAATGTGACGTTTGCCCTTAGACTTCATGCAGTCACTAGCGCTGTCTTAGTTCACGTGGACAGCAGGATTACAAGATGGTGTTCAGACTGGAGCATGGGTGGTGTGGGAAGACGTGTTTGCAGTTTGTATTTAAAGCAGCAATAATTTAAAAATATATATATAATTTGCACGGCTAAGTTGTAAGACACCACAGATGCAAATTAGCAATTTATATTATTCAGAATAATATATGTTTTTGTTGCTTTTACATCTTCATTGTAAATAGCTCCAAGTAATTCTAAGGTTAGGGTCTTGAAGGTAAAGACTCTGAAAATGTTTGCATTTGATGACCAATCAGTGATCACATTAGAGAGGAGTGAAGTTGGCCTGTTGTCTCTAACTATCTAGTTCAGAGGCTTAGGTACTTCACTGTTTTCTCATGGGTAGTGATCTTCATGAATCAAAATGCAAAGATAAGTAAAACTATAAAGGATGGAAATATTTTGAACAATCTTTTAACTCAATTTTATAACCAAATATCACTTTAAATAATATCAATTTTAAGCTTGTTGCCTTCCTTTCATTGCCAAATCAATCAGGAATAGATGGGATTTTTTAAAATAGTGAAATGAATCCAACAAATGTGCACAGATAGTGTTGATTAAAATTAAACAGTGAAACAGCAAAAATATTTGAGATGGTTTTTCACTTAAGCTATCTAGCAGAAAATAATATTTTGCGCCAGACATGATTTGAAATGAAACATGACATTGCATGGGTTCCAAGATGAATGGGTATCAGATTTTCACCAGGTGCTTTGGGTTTAAATTGTTTCTATAATTTGAGAAGATATTCTGAGAACTGCAGACACCACCTGCAGGACTTGCTGTTTTAACTTCCAGTTTTCAACGGCAGCATTTTTGCATTCTGGGGCATCTGGTGAGAAATGAGTTCCACTTCCTGTCAATCTTACTACTTAGCAAAAATCCAGACCTAAATGTCCTGAAGGGAGAGTGGGATAAAATGGACTGAGACACTGGAACTCTGATTTTGCTCTTTGGTGGTAAGCCAGGCCCCGATTCTGTTCAGCTTTACTGGGAGATTAGTTAAAATATTATGCAAACTTGACCATTTCACACTGATTCAATGGTTGTGCTGTAATTGCACCTTAAAATATAAAGTAGCTGCCAAAAATTCAAAAAAACCATTATTCTGCACTTGCCAGACAGTATAAATTAAAAAATGTGAACTAAGTGCTATCAGTTTGAAATTCTACAGTAGAATTGTGTTAACATAACAAAACTTAATTGTGCACACATTTTCCCTTTGTTATTGTGTCTGCTCCCTTTGTTCATAACCATCCTCATCTTTATACGAACTACCTGGCTGCTCAATCTCTTTCACAGGCTCCACTACTTCCTGTCCATCAACAGTTTTGTTCTATGTCTCCGACAGTAATAAACTTTATTTTAAGTCCCTGATCAACTTCTCCTTTTCTGCACAGACTTTCTGAACAAAAAAAAAAGTTTGAAAAGATAAATACTACAGGGGTCTTTTTTCCCACTTGTGCCATGAAATCCGTGAGGTACCATTTTCCACAGTTAAATTCAACACCACTGCTACATCCATCCAAGGGAGATTCTATGTGTGGGATTCAGTTCTTCATAACTCAGAGATTTAGTGGTAGAGAATGCTGCAATGATCTTACCTTTTTAAAAAGGCACTTTATCCGTGAACTGCTGTTTCAAACATTTATTGTTGGCTTATTTATAACAAAAAGCAAGAGGGAAATGTGTTTCATGGAATACCAAAACATCATTTGAGGATAAAATGTGTTTTTTTTTCTGGCTTCTGTCTCTCTCACTTTCCGCTGATTAAATAATTGGTTTGCCAAGAGCTTTACCATGAAGACAAAATCCTTTAAAATTTATCAGCTGTTTAAATATCCCAATCCTATCCAGCATATTTTCCCAGCGTGCACCATACCCAACAGGGAGTAAGTCAAACTTTTGTATGTGCTATTGTGTCAGCTGCTAGAAAGGTTTCAATCTTCCACATCAAATCAATCCCTTACTGAGATGTGAACATTCTTACATTAAAAACTTCCTTGAATTAATAGCAATCTTCAACTACTTCTAGCAAATAAAAGAAACATGCTGACTGATTCAAATTATCCCTCGATATTCTTTTCTTTTATCGTGATTCTGATTCAAAGGAGTAGTTTCCCATTTTTTAATACCTTGATTTAAAATATCTTCCTATTTTAGTGCTAGGCCTATTAATTTTTGCATGCATTTTTGTTTCACAATTCAGGCAAAACAAAATCTTGTAAAATTCTGCTGGAAGAATATTTGCACAAAAATCAACCAAACAACCCAACTTTCCAGATTAATTACCAGGTTGCAAATGAAGAAAATTTGCCATATGTGGTTTGCCTTTTTCGCAGTGGGTGTAATTGTTTTTTGAAAGTACTGTGAATAAAAAGGAATTAATTCATGCAATATTTCTGTTGTCTTAAGAGGTTTCTAGTGCCACATTGGATGTATTCAGTCCAGATATTAAATTGTCTCGTTGATTCAGAAAAAGCACTAAAACTGTGATGTGTTTGGGAATTAGCCAATGTTCCCCAAACATCATCTTTCAGCATCCAGATGTTTTGCTGTGGTTGATCATTGGCAAGGACTTAGCAACTTGTTTATTCAAGTTGTGAAAATTGTTTTGCTTCACATTAATATGTTTGTAGCAAACCAGTTACGTAATGTGAAAATTATTTTTCGCTGTCATATCATTTTCTGTCTTCAGAGACTTCCACTGAAAAATATCAGTTTATTTACTCTGGAGTTGTGCACGCTGACTCGGAGGAATCCATCGCTGGACACTTCGGAGGAATCGCCTTGTAACTGTAATACTCCACAACTTGTTTTGGAACTTCTGCTAAGACACACTTGGCCAAAGCTGCTGGAGAAGCCTGAAAAGTGGTTTTAAAAAAAACACATTAATTCAGAAATAGAGACTTTCCTCAATACAATTCATGGCCTATAAATTGTGAGCTCTGGGGAAGTGACATCACTTGTACTGATCTTAAAAATAGTTCCAGAGTTCCATTAAGCCCTGCTAAGAAGTTCCCCTTTTCAAAGTCTACTGCTATCAGCTCCCAATCCAAAGGCATCCAGTAACTGTGATGTCATTATATTGGCTGAACAGCCAATCACATTAAAGATTTTTTCACAGATAGGAGATCATTTTAATTAACTTTTAACATTGTACAAACTTCTAAATAAAGTTTTGAACATGATTACTTGATTATATAAATATCATATATTTAACTCCTGAAAATAAGTAACAATTCCAAGGTATTGCACTTTGGAAGGACAAACCAAGGTAGAACATATAAGGTAAATGGTAGGGCACTGAGGAGTGCAGTAGAACAGAGGGATCTGGGAGTACAGATACAAAATTCCCTAAAAGTGGTATCACAGGTAGATAGGGTAGTAAAGAGAGCTTTTGGCACATTGGCCTTTATAAATCAAAGTATTGAGTATAAGTGTTGGCATGTTATGGTGAGGTTGTATAAGGCATTGGTGAGGCTGAATTTGTGTATAGTTTTGGTCACCAAATTACAGGAAGGATATTAATATGGTTGAAAGATTGCAGAGAAGGTTTACAAGGATGTTGCCGGGACTTGAGAAACTGAGTTACAGAGAAAGGTTGAATAGGTTAGGACTTTATTTCCTGTAGCGTAGAAAAATGAAGGGAGACTTGATAGAGGTGTATAAAATTATGATGGGTATAGATAGAGTGAATGCAAGCAGGCTTTTTCCACTGAGGCCCCGGGAGAGAAAAACCAGAGGATATGAGTTAAGGATGAAGGGGGAAGGGGGGGCTTCTTCACAACAAGAGTGGTGGGAGTGTGGAATGAGCTGCCAGATGAAGTTGTAAATGCGGGCTAACTTTTAACATTTAAGAAAAACTTGGACAGGTACATGAATGAGAGGTGTATGGAGGGATATGGGCCAGATGCAGGTCAGTGGGACTAGGCAGAAAAATGGTTCAACATAGCCAAGAGCCAAAAGGCCTCTTTCTGTGCTGTAATGTTCTATGGTTCTGTATATATATTAAAGTCCTTTGTTCTTTGACATATTCATGAAAGGAAATTATAATACATCCAAAATTGTGTTTCTTAGGCCACATGGTTTGCTAATCATAGTATTCTGTTATAAATTCAATCAGACCTCAAGAAACTAAATATATAGTTTTCTTACAGTAGGACTAATTTGTAAAATAATGATTTCAACTTCATTCCCAGCAGTTCAGACCACAAACTGGTTTACTACCAACAGTTTTAAGGTTTGTTTGTAAAGCCTCCTGTGCATGAAAATTAGAAATAACTTTTGTGTTCAATGGGTAATGGCAGTACTTTCACCATAGACAGGGCAACAAGATCCAGATTATGTTTGTCTAGCAGTTTACAAATGTCTGTGAATTGAATGGCTTACTGAGCCAGTCCGCATGGCACTTCCGAGAAACCAATACCATGAGTCTGGGGATCAAACAGGCCAGGCTAGGCATGGACAGCAATCATTAGTGAGTCTGGTATAGCAATCTGGTGGTTCTGTGATCCCCATTATTGATAGTTGCTTATCATTAAAGATTTACAAATTAAGAAGTCACAGTATTAGATTTGAGCTTGTTTCTCAGAAAACGAGAGGCTAAGAATCCTGGACCAGTCACTTAGCTATTAACCATTACTGGGCCAGTAACTTAATGGGTGAAGTTTGTGGAGGGTGCAAGAGGAGCTGGGTCAATGGAGCCTCACTAAAATCAAATCTTGAGGCGTTTTGCCAGCAGAAGTGTTGAGGCCATGACCAGGGCCATGAACAATGTTCAGGTAGAGGAAGGAGATAGTTCGGTGAAGGAGCAACTATGAATTTGGAATCTCATCTCCAGGGAAACTTGAAAGGTGAACTGACAGGTTAGGCCTCAGATAGTGGCCAGAGAGAGAGGTGGAGTCGGTGTCAGGGCACACTGTAGTGTCTGTGGTATTGGGAAGGGCTTTGGTCTTCCCGGTGCCACAGAGAGGCTGGTGTGGGTGCAGTCAGGATACTCAGGGTATCTAATGCATTTTCAGATTATGCCTCTGATAATACAAAAGAAGGTAATAGTGGAGACTCTGAAGGCAACCATGCAGGGAGTGACTAATGCTGTTGTAGGTCATCTCTGCCCACAATGTCACAGAGGAAACAGAAGCGGCCAAAGGCAGCCCCGGAGACTTGGACCACTTTGACTCTCTGAAGATGGAACAGGAGTATAAAGTGGTACAGTTTGGACCACTGGTGTGCTGAAACTGGGAAAAGAACTGCAGGAACTCAAGAAAAGAGTGGGAGAAAAGAACCAGCTGCATTGCTATCAACATGAAATAGAAGGACTGGATGACTTCCTTAACATTCTATGAGTTTGAGGAATAAGAAGATATAGAGTTATGGCCATCCTCTCCACCCACTGAACCTGTACTCGTAGCCAGTCATCTGGAGGAGGAGACAGTAAGAAGGGTAATTCTCTCACAAAAATGTGGTCAAAATCAAGCAGCAAGCCTCTCAGTCCACCTTTGATTTAAGGTGGCAAAAGGACATTTTCGCATTTGCTTTTGCTACGTCATCAGAACTGACCAATTAGTTCTGTTAGTTCATTGGACACATTAGTGAAGTTTCACAACAATTTGTAAATCCCCAGTGAGTTACTGACGCTATCTTGTGAACCCAGCTTTGCAATATCTTATGTCAGATTTTGGATTGCAATGAGTGGATTTGCAGCCAAGTGGCAGACCAATAGGAGTGATAAAAGATCAAAGTGCCTTAGTGAAGAATAACTCAAAAATAGACCTCCCCGGGTGACAGCAGTGTTCTGTTCCTGTGAACTTATCAAAAGCCGAACAGTTCACAAATCGGAAATGCAGTCACAAACTAAGTTCTCAGGTGACAGAAGATAGTTGCAGCTGACAACACCGGTCTCACAAAGGTTTGTCTGAATGTACAGGCTCTACATCAGTAAAGTGTTCGTAACCTGCGGAGGACAGGACTTGTTACCAGTTTATCCTATTCAGCCAATTTCATTTTCCTCAAAAAACACACTGCAACTTCAGAACAGAATTCTAAGTTGTCTGCTGCCTTTTGAATAAATCACAGCTTCATTTTCAAGCCCATCTTAAATTAAAAACCATGAAATACGCTTCATGTTTAACTCTCTTTTTCAATATATACTTCTGACATTTTGATCTCTTTTTATGCTCTTGAATAAATTACGCTCCATGCCAGCCTTATTAATTCTTTAGAGCCTTAGAAATGAAACACTCACAAAAATTTTCTAGTGGAGATACATTTGGTTTCTAGATCAAAAGTTAAAATCCAAATGCCTCATTTTCATCTTGGTTTCTTTGTTGTTCTGTGTGTATTTCCTATCTTTAATGTATCATCTTGAGTCTAGTGTTCATATCACTTCATAAATGAGAAGACAAGGAAATAATTTTGACAATAAAACAGATGACTATGTTTGAAAACCACTAAATTGAAAAAAATTCCGGAAGTATCTGATTGAGGAAGCTTAATCAAATTTTACCTTTTGACAGCCTAAAGCAGATTTTGCAAAAATTGCCCATGAGTCATATGCATCGCTTTCAGACAAATCCAAGTGCAATTTTTATTAGTAAATGAAAATTAAGAAACACAAATTACTGAGTATGGGATCTCAATACCAATATTACTGTAGCCCCATGAGTGTGTATTGTAATATTCTAGTGCGTTTATTGGCAAAATGAAATAGTGTTAAGAATTGGAATTGGATTGTGGTGTTTTGTCCCTTCCTTCTCTATTACCTGTTAGTTATTTACAACACAGACAGAAACAACAGACCACAAGGAAATGGAATTTCAAGCAAGATGTGAAAGATTTCAGTCTTACTGCTATCAACCGTGATTGATATATTAGACTTGGTAAAAGAGCCAAGTTTGGGAAAAAAGAAGTACTAAAGAATTTTAAAGAGCACAAAATTGCCTACAAGGACAAAGGTAGTTTTCCTTAACCTCCTGGTTGAACCACGTGAACAAAAATTGTCAGTCTTGGTGCGCTAGAGAGTTATAGGGATGAGAAAGTACAGAGGAAAGAAGAAATTTAAGAAAACACAAGTGTGATAGAAATGGTTAAAACTAGCGTCTGATGGGATATTTCACCATTCTGGGATAGCTGGGCTTAAGACTGCTGATACGTGTCGAGAATGACCTTGGAGGATAAGTGCAGTACCAGGATCTCCAATAAATAAGAGACCAGGCCTCTGGGAGGATGTGAGTGGATATAAATTATGAGCCCTAATAATAGGAAGCAGGAAGAACTGTCAGGCTCACACTGAAAGATAATTGACTTGTCTTTTAAGCAATTGATCATATATTGACCATGGGATGCCAAAGAAAGTTCTGTGAAGTTGTTTTCTTGCTTTACAAATACGAGCTCTGTATAACCTAAAAGTCAGAGTTCTGGTGGTGGTGGAGACTGCTGCAGACTCTCCATGTTATCATGTTAATAAACTCTTATAAAGTAACTCGAAGTCACTCTTGTGTTCTTAGTGTTTCCACAACAGCAAAAAAAAGTAACTGCTGACCTGGGAATAAAGAGCAAACTTGGAATAATGTCAAAAGCCATTCTGAATGTTTAAATACATAAACAGTCCATGTTGAAAGATTTCTGGGAATATTTGAATAAGATAATCTTCTCATCTCCCAACACAAAATACAAGAACCCTTCACCATCCCCTAGTGGGCCCTTCTGTATGAGAATCTATTATATTATTTCTGGTTAAAACTGCAGTGTATCAATTTCAAATCAACTTGTTAATGAAACAACTGAAGTGTGTCAATTATTTTATGAATGTGTCTACCCTGAACAGGGGAATCTTATCTTTGGATTGGAAGAACAGTCACATGGTCAACTCAGCAAAAGAGAGAAATTATCCCAGACTGCTGACGAAAGCAAACTCAACACTAAAGGTGTAAGTTAGACTTCATCAAGGATGTAATGTTGAGACTTCATAAAGCACTGGTGAGCCCCCACTTCAAGTATTGTGAGTAGTTTTGGGTCCCTTATCTTAGAAAGGATGTGCTGAAACTGGAGAGGGTTCAAAGGAGGTTCATGAAAATGATTCCAGGATTGAGTGGTTTGTCATATGAAGAGTGTTTGATGGCTCTGGGCCTGTAATCACAGAATTCAGAAAAATGAGGGGTGACCTCATTGAAACGTATCAAATGGTGAAAGGCCTTGATAGAGTGGATGCTTCCTGTGGTGGGAGAGTCCAGAGAACACAGCCTCAGAATAGAGAATTTTAGAATGAAGTTGGGGAGGAATTTCTTTAGCCAGAGAGTGGAAAATCTGTGGAATTCTTTGCCACAGGCAGCTATGGAGACCAAGTCTTCATACATAAGGCAGAGGTTGATGGGTTCTTGGTTGATCAGGGCAGGAAGGGATATGGGAAAAAGGCAGGGGATTTGGGCTGAGTGGAAAATTGGATCATCCATGGAGCTGATGGGCCAAATGGCCTAATTCTGCTCCTATATCCTATGGTATTTAGGAATTAATCTAATAGAGCACATTCAGAAAAGAGCATAACATCCAGAATACCTGGCCCGATTCACTGCTGGGAATGTGTACTCCAATGAACTCAAAATACTATTGTCAAATCTAGACAAGAAGATTTTTAAATTTCAAGAAAACGGCAGCAAAATTTTGCATTGGAATGTGCTAAATATTGATTTCAATTTTACTGTATAATGTAGGCCAGGTTTTTTCTACTAAAATAAGACACTTGTCCAAAACATAACTTTCTGTGGAGTTTCTGAGGCAGCGGGGCAATCTGACAGATGGAGTAGATAGGCAGAGGCTTTTTCCCAGGGTGCAAGCATCATAAAGCAGAGGGGTTAGCTTTACAGTGAGAGGAGGAAAGTTTACAGGAGATGAGGCAAGCACATTAAGTAGAGGATTCCTGGAACATGCTGCGGGAAGTGATGGGAGCAAATACTAAAGCAACATTTAGACAGACGTGTTTAGAGGCTGGGAAAGGGGATACAGATCATGATTGACATAGACATTGTGAGCTGAAGAGCTTGTTTACGTGCTGAACTGTTCTTCATTCTATAACCAGTCAAATAATATTAATATGGTTATTTTTAGATACTATTTTTAACATTAAAGTGCATAGCATTCATATTTTTGTGACAACTTGGAGAACTGTGAACACTTCTAAAATTGGGAGGTTTATATTTCTAATAATTAACAGGCAGCGCTTTGCGAATATAAAAGACAGACTATTGTTACTGAACAGACACAAATGCCTAATAAGAACTGCATTCGTAGTGTATTACAGAAAATGTCATGTGACTGAAAATGTGTTTCAACAACAGTGAAAGAAGGCTCCACTTTCGAGTGAAGCCTTCTGCCTTGGAAGAAGAGGTCCAACTGGAGCAGGAGAGATACTCAGCTATAAGGTCAGAACGAGGGGTGATTGATAAGTTTGTGGCCTAAGGTAGAAGGAGTCAATTTTAGAAAACCTAGCACATTCAGTTTTCAACATAGTCCCCTCCGACCTTTACACACTTAGTCCAGCGGTCGTGGAGCGTACAGATCTTGGATCTCCAGAAAGTGTCCACAGCAGGGATGATTGATAAGTTTGTGGCCTAAGGTAGAAAGAGATGTTATTGACTTTGAACTTTCTGTCTAATCACTCAAAGAGTTGAACTGCACGTGCATGTAACGAGAGCTGCATAACTCATTTCCTTCTACCTTAGGCCACGAACTTATCAATCACACATGCTGTGGATACTTTCTGGAGGTCCAAGATCCATGTGCTCCACGACTGCTGGACTATGTATGTAAATGCAGATGGGGACCATGTTGAAAAATAAATGTGCTAGGTTTTCTAAAATTGACTCCTTCTACCTTAGGCCACAAACTTATCATCAATCACCCCTCGTATATTAATTGGAAAGCTGTTCAAATGTGGGAATGGGGGGAACCAGTGTTGATTGGTGGTGGGGCCAGGGAGACTATACCGCATGATAATGATTAGGAGATAAATAGAGTGGGTGTCAGATGCCTGAGGATTTTGGCAGTATGAAGAGGATCATGCCTGAGGACTAGCAGTAGTTATGAAAAACTAAGGAGGGCACCTTCATGGAAGGAGACACCACAGATTCCTGAGCAGTGTGATTCGAGACATTAAAATAGTGTCTGAGAAGCCTTGTCCAACTCTGTCAAAATGACCATTGTCAAAATGTTTGCCAGTGTCTGGGGACTGCCACGTGTTTTCATATTATAGTGTGAAGGTACAAGCAATTAAAAATATGCTCCCAAAGTATAAAGTACCCAATTGCAATTAGTAATTCAATTGAAAGGGTAGGTTTCCTTTCTGTTCTGGTTTTGAGAATCAATCCAATAGAAGTTAATCTTAATTTAAAGATCTTACCATTCAGCAAACACTTATTACATTTCTAAAAAGTTCTTACATTTTTAAATTCACGGAAGGGGACAAACTGAACAATGTCTCTAAGCACAGGTTCCCCCTTTGGAGATCGCAAAACCCCATCATCACCGTCCAGTATCTGCATATCTGTAAAATCTGCATTCCCAACACCAACAATGATGATGGACATTGGAAGGTATGATGCTCGGACTATTGCCTCCCTTGTATCCGCCATATCAGTAACGACACCATCTGTCAGAATCAGTAGGATATAATATTGCTGCAAAGACAAAATTAAGATAGAGTTAGGATTAGTGGGACCCCTATACAAAATGTTAAAGCAAATACAACTAACTTTTCAGGGCCTACCCAGGAGGATAGCCAGAAACTGTGCAAAAAGAACAGTTAACATTTCATTTCAGTGAGTGACCTTTCAACAGAATTGGAAAAATGTTTGAGAAACTTTTTGTGATTTATTTGTTTCCCTGTGTCTTCTCTGCCCCTCCCCTCTTTTGCTGCATCTTATCAATTGCTCATTACTATCTTTTGAATCATTTTGATGAAAAGATGTTGCCTGAAATTCCAGCTGTTTCTACTTCCACCGGTGGTACCTGGCCTGCTAGGCATTTGCAGCATTTCTGTTTTTATCGCAAATCTACAATCGTTAGCTTTTATACTGCTTTTCACAGAGTGCGCTCATTATTATTATGTCTCAGAGACTAGTGAAGACTTCAGTTTGCGTTGGGGAATGGACATACTACACACCTTGGATATCTCACTCTTCACCTGCTGCTAAATGCGACGTGTTAATGTTGCCTTGTAGATACATTCCCTGCTATTTAATCTAGAATGAGCTTATGCTGTCATAATATCTCACTATCTGTGTCTTTCCGATGTTAAATCAAACCCTGTCCACCTTCTCGGTACAAAGCAACAGATAGTGAGTCACTGTTTCTAAAAGAGCAGGTCTGTTTACTGGTGCCCTGACCAACTGTAAGTACATGATCAACTGGCCAACAAAATGGTCTGGTCTTGAGTCTGCTTGTGTAACCCATCAGCAGGCGAAGTAATTGCCGTGCCTGTAAGTTCACAAGTCCAGCCTGTTGTGGGTGGGGTGTTGGAGTGTTAGAGACACTGGTTTTAGGATGCTGTCTGATAGAGAGGTGTGGTAAACTACATATACCTGTCTGGACAAGCCCCTCTGCTGACTGTTCCTGTGGCTCCTCCCACAGACCCCTGTATAAAGGCGATTGGAGGCACTGCTCCTCCCTCAGTCTCCAGGATGTTGTGTGGTGGTCTCTTGCTGCTAATAAAAGCCTATCGTTCGCCTCCCGTCTCCGAGTGTTACTGATGGTGCATCAAGAGGTCACTGCAGTGCACCTCCCATGACCACCACAATAGATGTGAGGACCAGTCATGAGCCTCGGAGAAAGCCTGGAGTCATCTCAGACTTTCCCTGACCTTTGCCTCTGGATTTCCTACTTGTCTAGCAGGTGCGGCTGCCTTATGTACAACAGGTTTAAAAGAAACTACTGTACAGTATGTGCAGTTTTCTACCACAGGAATAATAATGTCAAACTGGTAGTGGCAGTAAACCTGCTACTGGATGAAGAGAGGCATTAGTTCTCTACTGAGCTGTCCTTCTTATCTTTCTGAGATCCCCTGTACTGACCTCTCAAGGGGGACCCCACCCCACCCAAAGTGGCATCATCTACTCCTGGCTGCATTATTGTACAAAGTGTGATTAGTGGCCAACTGAAAGAAAGTGTCCAAAAGGCCAAGTTTAATGGCATACTACTTCTGAGCAAGTGTGTGTAATTTTGCTTTGGCATCAACAAAATCAATTTTGGACAGAGTGTGAAGTATAAGACAACATGAAGATATATTTGCTCTAAAGTTTTGTACTTTTTAACTACCTTTTCATTAGAAGTTTAAGCTTGGGTGTACCACTAGGGGCATGTATGAAACTGATGACTGTCACCTTGTAACAAGGTAACAGCGACATAATGGAATCTCAGCATCTAGCCTCTTAAAGACAACAATTCACTGGTCCGCTAAGAGAAGCTCTCTGCTGTGCGTGGAGTTGATGATAATAAAAATTTCTGGATAGGTTTAAAGAGCATTAAAAACCATTGGCAAAGTCATCTACCATTATCAAGATCGGTTTGGTTTGATGTGGATAACTGATATTTAGGAACTATTCAACCATCACATATGGCAAAACACCATCCCATGCCCAGCAGAAAATAAATGAATCATGCCAGCAGTTCAAAGTTTAAGCCCGAAGGAAATGTTGAGTCATCAAAAATATGTGGTGACAAGAGAAGGCCAGGAGGAGTGAGCTTTACTTTTTTATAAACCAAGGAGCTCTTTCCAGAACTATTTCTGGCCCGAGATCCTATGTTTCCAATTTGAGCCAAAGATGGGTCAACGCTCTCTGAGGGATCAAAGCCAAGGAGCACTTTGTGACATCCCGAACTATGAGTCAACTGTGACAGATGTCACTGCTAAATTCATCTCTTCACACTCTGAAGGAGCAGATCTTGCTGACCCCCACCTTACTCCTCAAAAGCAGTAGGACTTGCCATTATGCAAACTACAAGTAGCAGGACTGCGGGACCAGATGGCACACCAGCTGGAGTCTTCAAAGTAGGGATAAAGAACTGGCACAGAACCCTCACAATCTCTAGCTTCAACTCTGGTTTAATAATACAATTCTAGAGGACTTTAGACATGCTGGTTTTGTTAGATCTTTTCAGAAAGGAGCCAGGGTGTGGCATGGAAGTTATTGTGACATTGACTGCAGTTATCCTCTTAAACTCATTATTCCCCTCACCAGGGAAGTCCTGTTGGAATCTTGGTGCAGTTTCAGATTATTCTGCAGGACGACCAATATGATCTTCACTGCCTGTCAAATCCAGGAAAAGCGTCAGGAGCAAGAACAAAACCTGACCATGTTCATTGATTCAACCCTATCATTTGCAAAGCCCTGTTGACCCTCCAAAATTTATTTAAAATGATAGAAGGTTGTCCTTCTGCAACATCTATCGAGTTCACTATCTTCTCCATGAATTTTGCTGGATTTGCGTCTGACTATCTCGGGGGATCATACTGGAGTGGTAGAGATTTTCTGCATGTTGAACTTCAGTTTCTGCTTTTTAAACATCAGCTGTTTTTCCATGGATTTGACTATCGGGGCTCTTCAATTCTGGTTATGGTCCGTCTCACTCACCCTCTCCTTTTCAACCAATTATGTTCAATAACCTCACCCCTCGCGACCAGTACTACCATAAACCCACAATCTGTCACCCGCCTTACCGAGGAAAGGTCCTTATGCTATTTTATTACTTATGACACGTTCGGTTTTATTAATGGAGGGTCTAACAGCTGTCAACCCCACTTTACCACATACAGTACCAGTTTAATGTAACTTTCTATGGTCTAAGAAACTCAGATATATTAATTTATTGTTAAGGATTGGCTGCAACATTGGGAATAATGCCTAATTTTCTTTGATCTAGTGCTTCGTGATCTACTGTGCACTTAAGTAATAACTCGGTCTGTACTTGAGCTCGAGGGGGTGACCACCTGTGGGTGTATATACACATTCAAGCTGTTAATCACACCAACAATGTAATTCTGCAGATAATGGCTGCAGTGTAAGGTTCTACATACAGAGGCTTCTTTCGACTTCTCTTCCTCAGCTGCCACCTTCGCGACCTTGTTTATGATGGGAGACACATTTGTTGGTCCATAAAGCTGGATTTTAGGTAGACAGCTCTGATAAGATTCAACTACACCCTGTATTCCTTAAACAAGGACAGAGTTAAGTTAGCAATTGCTCTCATGTATGTGTTAAGTAAAAAAAAATTCATAAAGCTTGAGCATATAACATTAAATTTATAATGACTATCCCTATGCTTTAATACTAAGTGCTGGTAAAGCATATACCTTATGGGGGGGATCTCCGATAATTTGGCATCCCACTGTTCAGAAATCCCAATGGTTTGTCATTTGGATAATCAAGGTCTGCTTCCTGCACTCCATTAAAACCCATTGGGCTCTCTTTCCCACTTTTACATCTAACCAAAGTCCCGAGGACACCAGATATTTTATTCTATATTATTTGTGCTAATGCTCAATTTATATCGTGCCTATGGTTAACCAGATTGAATTTTTATTGACTGCTCAAATATGGTGGATTTTTAGGAACAACAGACTTAGTGGCCAAGTAATTCAGAAAACTGATATGAAGCTGATTTAAAGGTTTATAGATCCCAGAGATGGAGCAGAGGTAGGAAACAATGAGAAGAAGGTGCATAGATAAGTGGGAGGATTAGTGCAGAGCAGAATCAAATAGTGAAGTTACCTGCTTCACGTACACTGTGTATACATAGTGTAGGAAAGAGATAGAGTTAGAGATATGAGTGTGAAATTTATAGTGGGACTCCAGCCAAAGCTCTCTTTTCCTTACATTTACCTGCAGGTCACAGAAAAATAGCCAAGCTTGGATGTTGGGTTATCAATACACAGCTAGTGGAGGGGGTCGAAGGGCATATTGGAAGTGGTTGAGTTTGTTGTCAACACCATGGACATTAGCTGACTCCTTCCTGATAGATGGAATCTCCTCGTACAAATGATCCCAACATTAAGGAGACGGGCAGTGTTGGGTTACTGGACGTTCTAGGAGGCCAGTGCCAGTAGGCAGAGCTTTTATTGTTAATGAGCTCATGTCCTAATCGCAGAAGTAAAGAGGCCATTTAAGATGATGACGTTTGTGAACTGGGAAGGCAGGAAATGACTTTTGAAAATAGAGCTTCTCGTGGGTTGCCACTGAATATATTTTCACAGCTACATGGTCAGAGGATGCAGCGACATCATCAAGTAAGCACCACATGCAGTGTCTCACTAACCACAAGGCAGAAAAGTTTAGGGTTAATGGAGGTGAACACCAAGAAATGAAGGTTTGCTTCTACTCTGCTTGGAGGCGACATGGACAAATAAGATAATGAAGCACACAATCCCTGAAGATTTACAATGCATTGAAATCCTGCTTCTGAACAATACTGGACCAAATAATCATTTTTTATTATTAATTATGTGCCAGTTTTGATGAGACCATGGATAATTACTTGAGGGCTCTAAATGCAAAGTTATCCAAGTGGTAATCTTACTAATAAAACTAATTCCTGATCTTGTTCTGCTTTTAACAAGGAAGTTATTGAAGAACAAGGCACACATAAGCTGCCAGTATTCTTTTTATTGGCTTCAGCTGCCTGTAAAGTCAAATATTTAAGACACTAACTCTAATTTAGTATCTTTCTAATTGACGTCTAATACATTTTAAATGGGCACCAGGGGAAATTAATATTTAGCAGCTGGAGGGAGCCTGTGCATCTTTCAACAAGCTTTGCTGTTCAACATTGAAGATCCCTGCTACTGATTATTTAGCTGATATATACCATGTCCACCCTGGGTTTTTACCATTTTGTTATATTAATCAGAGGAAAGTAATTTTAGAATTAATCTGCATACAGAAGTTTCTGCTGTGGTTTGAAATGTTCTATTGTACTTGTTATTCCCCTGGATTCGGATGAATCATTAGATGGAAAATTCTAAAATACTTTGAGATAGAAATACCTGCTTAAGAAGAAAAACTCTTTACTAACAATGCAATAGCATCTTCACATTATGGGGTTCATTGATCATTGTGGGCTTTTAAGATTTGGTTTGACTCAATGTATTGGAGTTAGGTGCGAGGGTGTTGTTCGTGGGAGGAAAACCACAGGACTCTACACCAGGTTGGCTAGCGTCTGCTCCACTGTGATGCTGCATTGTGATGAAGAATAAATGATTTTCTGGTGATATAATTTGACAGCAGAACCACACCCTCAAGCGAATGGAAGTGACTGCAGCTTACCTGCACATTCATCGTCTTCAGAATTAAAATTAATGGCAAAATTGTGTGAAACCTGGAAAAGGAAAATTATACTCAAATAAGTTAAAACATGAATTTTTACCTGTTCTCATAGGAAATTCAATTTTTGTGGCTAATCAAAGTTGTATGTTAACAATTTAATTCTTTAGTGGAAAGGAGAACCATTCACTTCTCATTTCCTTCACGTTACCAGCAATGAAGATCACAATTACTGGCAACATAAAGCATCTATCTAACATTGAATTTAATTCTGTTCTAGCTGCAAAGCACGTCTGTCGATGGTTTACAAATAACATCTTTTCATATTGTCCGACAGCGAATTAAGATGCAGGAAAGAGGATCACCTGCCATTGTAACATAGAATTCCTGAACATCAGTAATCATCCTGTTGCTCTCCCATTAAAAGTGCTATTAGAAGATGAGTAGTGACTATGAAAATGTCATCTCCAGTACATCCAAGAAAGCTGGTCACCCTTACAATGGATGCCATTTCAGATCATTTGTAATTATGCCCATGGAAATGCCCAAAAGTAAGGGGTTGCCAATGAGAAGGTAGCAGCTCCAACACTGCAGCACAGCCTGTCCTGTCCATCCGAGTGATTTCCCTGGTACCCTGCTGTCTCAGATCCTGAGCAAGTTTCACCGATAAAGGTCTGCGAATGGTAGCTGCACAGTACAAGGATGAAAGGGAAGATTAATGTACATGTGCCTGAGTCAGTGGTGGAAGCAGATACACTAGTAAAATTTAAGAGACTACTAGACAGGTATATGTTAGAATTTAAGGTGGGGGGTTATATGGGAGGCAGGGTTTAAGGGTTGGCACAACATTGTGGGCCGAATGGCCTGTACTGTGCTGTATTGTTCTAAGTTCTATATCTGCTAATTTTTTGTTTAAGTGCTCTGACTGGCCTTGTTTTTATTCATTATTACATTTTGTTTTACCTTCGGAAACATTATAAAGCTTTAGCCTTTGACAGGCAGCAAGGATAGAGATCAAAGTTCAAAGTAAGTTCATTATCAGGGTGCATACATGCTACCAAATACAACCCTGAGATTCATTTTCTTGCAGGCATTCACAGTAAATACAAAGAAACACAATAGAATCAATGAAAAACTGCACACAACCAGACGGACAAGCAACCAGTGTGCAAAAAAAAAACAAACTGCAAATAAGACCATAAGATATAGGAGCAGAAGTAGGCCATTCAGCCCATTGAGTCTGCTCTGCCATTCAAACATGGGCTGATCCAATTCTTCCAGTCATCCCCACTCCCCTGCCTTCACTCCATACCCTTTGATGCCCTGGCTAATCAAGAAACTTTCTATCTCTGCCTTAAATGCCCCAATGACTTGGCCTCCACAGCCGCTCGTGGCAACAAATTCCACAGATTTACCACCCTCTGACTAAAGTAATTTCTCCGCATCTCTGTTCTAAATGGACGACCTTCAATCCTGAAATCGTGCCCTCTTGACCTTGAATCCACTACTATGGGAAATAACTTTGCCATATCTAATCTGTTCAGGCCTCTTAATATTTGTAATATTTCTCTGAGATCCCCCCTCATTCTCCTGAACCCCAGGGAATACAGCCCAAGAGCTGCCAGACATTCCTCATACGGTAACCCTTTCATTCCTGGAATCATTCTCATGAATCTTCTCTGAACCCTCTCCAATGCCAATGTAGCCTTTCTAAAATAAGGAGCCCAAAACTGCACACAATATTCCAAGTGTACCTTACAGAGCCTTGACATCATATCCCTGCTCTAATATTCTAGAAGTGAATGCCAACATTACATTCTCCTTCTTCACAACTGACTCAACCTGGAGGTTAACCTTTAAGGTATCCTGCACAAGGACTCCCAGATCCCTTTGCATCTCTGCACTTTGTATTTTCTCCCCATCTAAATAATAGTCTGCCCATTTATTTCTTCCACCAAAGTGCATGACCATACACTTTACAACACTGTATTTCATTTGCCACTTCTTTGCCCATTCTCCTAAACTATCAAAGTCTCTCTGCAGGCTCTCTGTTTCCTCAACACTACCCACTCCTCCACATATCTGTGTATCATTGGCAAATTTACCCATAAATCCATTAATGCCATAGTCCAAATCATTGACATACATCATATAAAGCAGTGGACCCAACACCAACCCCTGTGGAACTCCACTGGTAACCGGCAGCCAGTCAGAATAGGATCCCTTTATTCCCACTTTCAGTTTTCTGCCAACCAGCCAAATCTCCATCCATGCTAGTAAGTTCCCTGTAATTCCACGGCTTTTATCTTGCTAAGCAGCCTCATGTGCAGCATCTTGTCAAAGGCCTTCTGAAAATCCAAGTACACCACGTCTACTGCATCTCCTTTGTCTACCCTGTTTGTAATTTCTTCAAAGAATTGCAGAAGGATGGTCAGACAGGATTTTCCTTTCGGGAACCATGCTGGCTTTGGCCTATCTTGTCATGTGCCTCCAGGTACTTTGTAATCTCATCCCTAACAATTGATTCCAACAACTTCCCAACCACTGATGTCAGGCTAACAGGTCTATAGTTTCCTTTCTGCTGCCTCCCACCCTTCTTAAATAGTGGATTAACATTTGCAATTTTCCAGTCATCTGCTACAATCCCAGAATCTATTCATTCTTGAAAGATCATTGTTAATGCCTCCGCAATCTCTCTCAGAACCCGAGGGTGCGTTCCATCAGGTCCAGGAGATTTATTCACCCTCAGACCATTAAGCTTCCTGAGCACCTTCTCAGTCGTAATTTTTACTGCACAAACTTCACTTCCCTGACACTTATGAATATCTGGTGTACTGCAGACATCTTCCACTGCGAAGACTGATGCAAAGTACACATTCAGTTCCTCTACCATCTCTGCACCTCTCATTACAATATCTCCCGCGTCATTTTGTATTGGTCCTATATCTACCTTCGACTCTCTTTTACCCTTTATATACTTAAAAAAGCTTTTAGTATCTTCTTTGATATTAGTCACCAACTTCCTTTCATAATTCATCTTTTCCTTCCTAATGACCTTCTTAGTTTCCTTCTGCAAGTTTTTAAAAGCTTCCCAATCCTCTATCTTCCCACTAGCTCTGGCTTCCTTGTATGCCCTCTCTTTTGCTTTTACTTTGGCTCTGACCTCACTTGTCAGCCATAGTATTGTGCTTCTTCCCTCTGAAAATTTCTTCTTATTTGAAATTGTTACGCCTGTGCCCCAACTCTGAGGGGCCGAAGGGTACAAAGTAGCCCCCTCCTTTTTGAGAATCTCAAGATCGCTATTAATTCAGGTCAGGAGACCCAGGAAATGAGAGAAAGACACGCAGAATCCACAAAGGGGTTTGGAATGTCCTGGCCCCTCAGCGATACAAAGCCACGGGAAACGGCATTGTCTCTTGGAGACGGAATTGTGTATTGAGTACTGCACTTCATGGAAGCCCTCAGGGAATGATCCAAGGGGGGTTGGTGGAGGGATTGCATCATCCCAACCTGATTGACATCTGAGACCCTGTGAGTCAGGATAAAAGAGGGTCTGGGGAACAGCCCCTTGAGACGCACCCGGAGAAACGCTAGAAATCCCGTGACAACGTTTAATAGCGACAGCCGGTGGGGCTCGCGTGTGTCCTTTTCCTTGGCCTAGGAATTGGCGGGCTTCCATGGAACGGCTTAGCTAAAAGGACCGACTACAAAAATGGAACTCTCGAAGGATTGACATCGTAAAAAGGAAAAGCTGGCAAGTTTAAAACATCTCTCTCTCTTGACTCCAACCAAAGGCTGCAGCCTGAATGAGCTAATGACTTTCATATTTCCATCAGACAATACATTATCCCCTTGACAACGATAGAGCTTATTTCTTATTGATTATTATCATACCCGCACTGTTAGAGTTGGTATTGACGACGTATATTATCTGTATGTTTGCATTGATACTATTTTTGTGTATTTTTACCAATAAATACTATTAAAAATAGTACCATCAGACTTGAACGGACCTCTCTATCTTTGCTGGTAAGTCACCCAGTTACGGGGTACGTAACAACTTGGGGGCTCATCCGGGACTTGACACCAAATTGGGGGGGCCAATGAATCTGGCTTGTAAGTCCAAACTTGGATCTGGTACTCGGGTAGCCAGACAGGAAACCAGCAAAGATGGACGTGGATGAATTTATAGAAAACCCGACTCTGGAGGCACTAGAGACGGCCACCAAATTGGACTTGATAAAAATGGCAAAGGGACTAAACCTCGCAGAGGTGAGGTTGCCAATGAAAAAGCGGGAGGTGTGAAGGGCCATAACTCAGTATTATATTGGGAAGAATGTGTTTGCAGCTGAAGTATTGGAAAATAGCCCTGAAAAGGTAGCAGCTAGTGGGACGGCTCAGTTAGAGTTGGAGAAATTAAGGTTGGAACATGAAATTAAGTTAAAGCAGCTGGAAGCAGCTGAGAAAGAAAAGGAGAGAGCCGAGAAGGAGAGACAGTATGAGGAGGCAGAGAAACAGAGGCAACATGATTTGGATATGAAGTTAAGGCAAGACCGAAGAGCTCAAGGATCAGACCGAGAGGAGCGGTTTAATGTTAGTCGGGAGTTGAGGTTAGTACCTCCGTTCGAGGAGACGGATGTTGATAGTTATTTCTTGCTTTTTGAAAAGGTGGCAGTGAATCAGAAGTGGCCCAAAGAGCAGTGGGTGGCGCTGTTGCAAAGTGTGTTAAAAGGGAAGGCACAATGAGCATATGCAGCATTGTCCATGGAGGAGGAAGAGGCGGAGAATTATGACAAAGTAAAGGAGGCCATTCTTCGGACTTACGAATTGGTACCAGAAGCGTATAGACAAAAGTTCAGAAATTTAAAGAAAGGGTGGAATCAGACGTATACCGAGTTTGCCTATGAGAAGGGTGTGCTCTTGGATCGTTGGTGTACAGCAGAAATAGTGGAAGAGGATTTTTGGCGTCTCAGGGAGTTAATTCTGATTGAGCAATTTAAAGATTGTGTTTCGGAGGATATCCAGATGTATTTGAATGAGAAGCCGAATAAGTCCATATACTTTATTCATCCCCGGGGAAATTCAACATTTTTCCAGTGTCCCATACACTTATTGTAGCAAAACTAATTACATACAGTACTTAACTCAGCATAAATATGATATGCATCTAAAATCACCCTCCCAAAAAGCATTAATAAATAGCTTTTAAAAAGTTCTTAAATAGTTTACTAAAGTGCATTGAGTGGTAATTTAATATGCCCTAACCCACAAGGCAAAGTTTTCCTCGAATAAAGGTTCCCAGCGAGACCGTGGGAATGATAGAGAAAGCCCACCGGTTGAAGCAGAGGTCCCGCCAGGAGCTAGTGGTAAGATTGAGGGGGAGAGACAAGACAGCCAGAGATTTCCGGGCTTGACCTGTTTTAATTGTGGAAAGGGGGGGGCATATTGCATCTAGGTGCTTTGCTCTGAGGAAGGAGACAGGAAAAGAGAAAGCAGCAGTCCCTGTAGGATGTGCCATGGTAATCAGTAAATCGACAAGAGATCCCCGGGTAGACAGAGTACGAGAAGGGTCTGAGACTTGTATGTCAAACGGAACCGTGTCTGTGAGGGAGGGAGACACACCAGTTCCCGTGTGGATCTGGAGAGACACGGGCGCTGAACTGTCATTGATTAGCAGTAAGGTACTGGATTTTGGTCGCAAGACGGGAATGGTAGCTGTGAAAGGAATAGGAAAAGGGACAGAAATGGTTCCCTTGCATAGGATCATTATGAATTGTGAGCTGGTATCTGGACCAGTTGAAATAGGGGTGCGATCAGAATTCCCGAGAATTGACACGGACGTCCTTCTGGGTAATGATTTAGCCGGTGGTAAGGTTTGGTCAGCAATGATGCTGACGAGACAGCCGGTGGAGGTCCCGCCCCTAGATTCCGATCTATCCCGCATGCGCAGTCACTCGCAGCATGTCGAGAAAGGCAGCTGAGAACAAGAGCAGTTTAAATCCGGCCAGCATCAATTTGGCCGAGACGTTTTTACCGACCCTGTACCACGAGGGTTTAGAGGGTCATAAAACGAAAAGTAGTAAAGTGAAAGAGAGTAAGGGAGAGGAGGTAGACCTTCCCTTAGTGAGGAGAAAAGTTCTAGAGGCACGAAATAAAGATGAGAAACAGATAAAGCTGCTAAAAGGTCCAGGGTTGGACATGGATGATCTGTCTGGTTTGGCAGAACTGTTTGAAGAAGTTGAAAATTCTAAAGGTGTTCCCGATAATGAAATGAGGGCAGTCCTAGATGAACAGGGTGCCCTTACCTTGAAGAAGTCTGCTGGGTTGGCAGATGAGGTTGTTTTAGCCCGCTGGGTTGAGTTTACTCCGGAAGGGAGTTGCCCAGAGAGTAGTTGGGAGGATCAGGGGAATTTAGAATTTGAACAGGGTACGGGTATTGAAAGCCTGGAAGAGGCAAATGTCCCGTTTGAGTGTGTCCAAGATGTGGATGCACATGGTACTGAACCTAGTAATGGAGCTCAGAAAAAGTTTGAGGTATTTGATTCAGTTGAAAAGGAATGCAGTCCTTGTGGGTCAGATGGACTTGGTTCAGTGAAGAAAGGGTTAACCTTGGTAATAGTGGGAAGTGAGAGTTCCCAGATGTTTGTGCCCGAAGGTGTGTTAAAAGTTAGTGAGGAGATCAAAGGTGGTGAGGTGAATATTATTATTGAAGGAGAAGGGAAATATGTAGTTCCCAAATTTAATGAAGAACATTTAAAGGCTGGACTGATATCAAACGCAGCAATCAGGCTACAGAGACAATGGCTTGGTACCACCAAGCCTGTGAATCAATTACAGGTTGAGTTGGAAGGTAAAGGGGCCCCACACGCTATTGGTATTCCAGAGTGTGGTGTGAAACCGCAGAATTCGAAATGCTGTTTGAACAAAGAAGGATCAATGGCATTGAGACCTAATAGCCTGAAGGGTCATGAAGGGAAAACTAGCACCTTGCGTAAAATTAAAGAATTGTGTGGAAATTCGGAAAATGGTCTAAGTTTGGAACACATTGTTGATAAAATAACTCCTATGAAAGGAGCGGGCGAAAGCCTATTTCGCCAGGGTGCACGAGCTCACCACGAGGGAATTAACCGGAAAAGAGGCGAGGGTTAATGGGACGCCATTTTTAAATAGCAGAAGCCGGTTTTAAGGGATTTCGACAAAGCATGTGAATAATAAAGACAACTCTTTAGTTTTTGTTTGCTAAAGAAAATAAGAAATAAAACAATAGGTGGTTATTAAATTGGAGTCTGATGCTACAAGACTTTAGTAAGGTACAAGATGTTAAGGTATTAAAGGAAGTGACAATGTAATCGTTAACTGTTTAGATGCTGAATTGAATGTGTAACTGTATTACTCTGTAGAGAAAAAAAAACTTTTGTATTGTGTTAGATTCTAAAATCCTGTAAGACTCTGTATTACTTTGATTTTACCGATGGTAAAAACGCATTGAAGAAAGGGGGTGTTACGCCTGTGCCCCAACTCTGAGGGGCTGAAGGGTACAAAGTAGCCCCCTCCTTTTTGAGAATCACAAGATCGCTATTAATTCAGGTCAGGAGACCCAGGAAATGAGAGAAAGACACACAGAATCCACAAAGGGGTTTGGAATGTCCTGACCCCTCAGCAATACAAAGCCACGGGAAACGGCCATTGTCTCTTGGAGACGGAATTGTGTATTGAGTACTGCACTTCATGGAAGCCCTCAGGGAATGATCCAAGGGGGTTGGTGGAGGGATTGCATCATCCCAACCTGATTGACATCTGAGACCCTGTGAGTCAGGATAAAAGAGGGTCTGGGGAACAGCCCCTTGAGACGCACCCGGAGAAACGCTAGAAATCCCGTGACAACGTTTAATAGCGACAGCGGGTGGGGCTCGCATGTGTCCTTTTCCTTGGCCTAGGAATTGGCGGGCTTCCATGGAACGGCTTAGCTAAAAGGACCGACTACAAAAATGGAACTCTCGAAGGATTGACATCGTAAAAAGGAAAAGCTGGCAAGTTTAAAACATCTCTCTCTCTTGACTCCAACCAAAGGCTGCAGCCTGAATGAGCTAATGACTTTCATATTTCCATCAGACAATACATTATCCCCTAGAATACGATAGAGCTTATTTCTTATTGATTATTATCATACCCACACTGTTAGAGTTAGTATTGATGATGTATATTATCTGTATGTTTGCATTGATATTATTTTTGTGTATTTTTACCAATAAATACTGTTAAAAATAGTACCATCAGACTTCAACGGACCTCTCTATCCTTGCTAGTAAGTGACCCAGTTATGGGGTAAGTAACAAAATATTTCTGTCTTGCATTTTCCTCATTTTTTCACAAAAACTCCAGCCATTGCTGCTCTGCTGTCCTTCCTGCAAATGTCCCTTTCCAGTTCCCCTCTCATGCCATTGTAATTTACTTTATTCCACTGAAATGCCAACACATTGGATTTTATTTTTTCCCTCTCAAATTTCAATGTGAACTTGATCATATTGTGATCACTGTTCCCTAAGAGTTCCTTAACCTTAAGCTCTCTTATCGCCTCTGGATCATTGCACAAAACCTAATCAAGCACAGCCGATCCCCTAGTGGGTTCAACAACAAGCTGTTCTAAAAAGCCATCTACAATTTCTCTCTCTTGAGGTCCAGTACTGACCTGGTTTTCCCAATCCACTTTCATTTTAAAATCCCCAATGATTATCATGACATTGCCCTCCTGTAATTTGTAATCCACATCCCGGCTGCTGTTTGGAGGCCTGCATACAACTACCATTAGGGTCCCTTTAGCCTTGCCATTTTTTTAACTCATCGCATAGAGACTGTACATCTTCCAATCTTATGTCATCTCTTTCTAATGATTTAATATTATTTCTTACACACAGAGACACACCACCCCCTCTGCCTACTAACTTATCTTTCTGATACACCGTATGTCCTTGGACGTTCAGCTCCCAATGACAGCCGTCCTTTAGCTAAGTTTCAGAGATGACCACAACGTCATATTTGCCAATCTGTAGCTGAATTTCAAGATCGTCCATTTTATTCCTTATGCTGTGTGCATTCAAATTTAACACTTTCAGTCCAGTGTTTGTTGCTTTCTGTTTTAACTACACCACACCTCTATCACCCTGTAACTCATGCCACTGGCTGTAATTAAGCCTCCTCTCCTGCCTGGTCTTCCCAAAATCTCTGCTGCACGCTATCTTTGATTTATTTCTGTTTCCCCCTTCATCAGCCCTTATCACTCCAGTTCCCATCCCCCTGCCAAGTAAGTTTAAACCCTCCCTCACAACTCTATTAAATGTGCCCACTAGGATACTGGACCCGTTTTGTACAGGTCATACCTCCCTCAGAAGAGGCCCCAATGATCCAGGAATCTGAAGCCCTGTCCTTACACCAGTCTCTCAGCCATGCATTAATACAACTGACCATGCTGTCCTTGCCCTCGCTAGCACATGGCACAGGCAGCAATCCTGAGATTACTACCCTAGAGGTCCTGCTTTTCAGCTTCCTACCTAACTCCCTGAATTCTCTCTTCAGGACCTCCTTCCTTTTTCTACCCATATCATTGGTACCAGCCTGTACCAAGACTTCTGGCTGTTCACCCTCTCCCTTCAGAATACTCTGCATCCGAGTACCCAAATACACAAAGAAAAAGGGAAAGAAAATAATAATAATAATAATAATAATAATAATAATAATAAATAAGCAATAAATACCAATAATGTGAGATGAAGAGTCCTTGAAAGTGAGTCAATAGGTTGCGGGAACAGTTCAGTGTTAGGGTGAGACGTTGAGTGAATTTATTCTCTTGGGTTCAAGAGCCTAATGGCTGAGACCATAAGATATAGGAGCAGAATTAGGCCATTTGGCCCATCGAGTCTGCTCAGCCATTTCATCATGGCTGATCCAATTTATCTCTCCTGCCTTCTCCCTGTATCCCTTCCTGCCCTGATCAATCTAGAATCTACCAGCCTCTGCCTTAGATATACATAAGGACTTGGCCTCCAAAGCTGCCTGTGGCAAAGAATTCCACAGACACACCACTCACTTTCTAAAGAAATTCCTCCTCACCTCTGTTCTAAAAGGACACCCCTCTATTCTGAGGCTGTGTACTCTGGTCTTAGACTCTCCACATCCACTCTATCAAAGCCTTTCACCATTCAATAGTTTTCAATGAAGTCACCCCTCATTCTAGTGAGTACATGCCCACAGCTATTAGAAGTTCTTCATATGACAAGCTATTCAATCCTGGAATCATTTTCGTGAACCTCCTTTGAACCATCCCCAGTTTCAGCACGTCCTTTCTAAGATAAGGGGGCCTAACCTGTTCACAATACTCCAAGTGAGGCCTCACCAGTGCTTTATAAAATCTCAACATTACATCCTTGCTTCTATCTTCTGGTCCTCTCAAAATGAATGCTAACATTGCATCTGCCTTCCTCACCACAGACTCAATCTGCAAATAAACCTCTAGGGAATCCTGCACAAGGACTCCCAACTGAGACTCGTGTCTCAGTTTCTGTACTTTCTGTCCACTTAGAAAATCATCAACCCTTTCATTTCTTCTACCACAGTGCATGACCGTACACTTCCCAACACTGTATTCCATCTGCGCTTTCTTTGCCGAATCCCCTAATCTGTCTGTCTTTCCATAGCCTTTCTATTTCCTCAAAATTACCTGCCGCTCTACCTATCTTCGTATCGCCTGCAAACCTTTCAACAAAACCTTCAATTCCATCATCCAAATCATTGACATATAATGTAAAAAGAATCAGTCTCAAACCAGACACCTGTGGTATGCCTCTAGTCACTGATAGCCAATCAGAGAAGGCTCCCTTTATTCCCACTCTTTGCCTCCTGCCAATCAGCCACTGCTTTACCCATGCTAGAATCTTTCCTGTAATACCATGGGCTTGTAGCTTGTTAAGCAGCCTTATGTGTGGCACCTAGTCAAAAACCTTCTGAAAATCCAAGTACTCAAATCAACCGAATCTCCTTTGTTTATCCTGCTTGCTATTTATTCTAAGAATTTCAACAATTTCATCAAGCAAGATTTTCCCTTGAGGAAACTATGATGACTATGGCCTATTTTATCATGTGCTCCAAGTACCCTGGGTTTTCATCCTTAATAATTGACCACAACATCTTCCCAACTACTGAGGTCAGACTAACAGGCCTACAGTTTCCTTTCTTGAAGAGAGAAGTGACATATGTAATTTTCCAGTCTTCCAGATCCATTCCAGATTCTTGAGCAATCATTGCTAATGCCTCCATAATCCCTTCAGCCACCTTTTTTAGAATGCTGGGGTGTACACCATTTGGTCCAGGTTACTTATCTACCTTCAAACCTTTCAGTTTCCCCAGAAACTTCTCTCTAATAAGAGGGATAGGAACAGACAAGTTAGGGAAATGTTTAATTGGAGTAAGGGGAACAAGTATTCTACAAGAGCAAGAGGATAAGACATGAGAGAATAGGACCAATCAAGTGTGAAATGGAAAAGTGTGTATAGAACCATAAGAAATAGCAGAGGTACCCAATGAATACTTTGCTTCAGTATTCACTACGGAAAAGGATCTTGGTGATTGTAGGGTTGACTTACAGTGGACTGAAAAGCTTGAGAAAGTAGATATTAAGAAAGAGAATGTGCTGAAGCTTTTGGAAAGCACCAAGCTGGAAAAGTCACTGGGACCAGACGGGATGTACCCCAGGCTACTGTGGGAAGCGAGGGAGGAGATTGCTGAGCATCTGGCAATGATATTTGCATCATCAACGAGGACAGGAGAGGTTCCGAAGGATTGGAGGGTTGCGGATGTTGTTCCCTTATTCAAGAAAGGGAGTAGGGATAGCCCAGGAAATTATAGCCCAGTGAGTCTTACTTCAGTGGTTGATAAGTTGATGGAAAAGATCCTGAGAGGCAGGATTTATGAACATTTGGAGAGGCATAATATGATTAGGAATAGTCAGCATGGCTTTGTCAAAGGCAATTTGTTAAATAGCAAGGCATTTGTTAGGGTACCTTTATTGAGAAAGTAAGGAGGCATGGGATCCAAGGGGACATTGCTTTGTGGATCCAGAACTGACTTTTTTTACACAGAGAGTGGTAAGTGTGGGGAAAGGGCTGCCAGCGGCGGTGGTGGAGGCGGAAACAATAGGGTCTTTTAAGAGACTCCTGGATGGCTACATGGAGCTTAGAAAAATAGAGGGCTATAGGTAAAGCCCAGGTAGTTCTAAGGCAGGGACATGTTTGGCACAGCTTTGTGGGCCGGAGGGCCTGTATTGTGCTGTATGTTTTTCTCTGTTTCTATGTAACTTCACACACTTCATGCTCCCTGACACCTGGAACTTCCACCATACTGCTAGTGTCGTCCACCGTGAAGACTGATGCAAATTGCTTATTCAGTTCATCTGCTATTTCGTTGTGCCCCATGACTACTTCTCCTACATCGTTTTCCAGCAGTTCCATATCCACTCTCACCTCTCTGATGCACCTTATGTATCTGAAGAAACTTTGGTATCCCCATTAATACTATTGGCAAGCTTACTATTGTATTCCATTGTTACTTTCTTAATGACTTTTAGTTGCCTTCTGTTGGTTTTTAATAGCTTCCCAATCCTCTAGCTTAGCACTGTGTTTTTGCTGTATTATATGCCCTCTCTTTGGCTTGATTTCTCTTCTTAGCCATGGTTTTGTTATCTTTCCTTTAGAGTACTTCATCGTCTTTGCGATGCATATATCCTGTGCCTTCCCAATTGCTTCCAGTAATTTCAGCCATTGCTGCTCTGCCTTCATCCCTGCCAATGTTCCTTTCCAATCGATTCTGGCCAGCTCCTCTCTCATGCCTCTGTAATTCCCTTTACTCCATTGCAATATTGATACATATGACTTTAGCTTTTCTTTCTCAAATTTCATGTTGAATTTGATCATATTATGATCACTTTCCCTTAAGGTTCTTTTATCTTGAGGTCTCTAATCAATTCTGGTTCATTGCACAACACCCAATCCAGAATAAAAAGCAAGCTCATAAGCTCTTGAGAAACTACTTCCTTGAATCCAGCACTAACCTGATTTTCCCAGATCTACCTGCACATTGAAATCCCCCTTGACTATTGTAACATTGCCCTTTTGGCATACATTTTCTATCTCCCGTTATAACCTGTAGGCAACATCCTTACTAGTGTTTGTGGAGTTTGTATACAACCCCCATCAGGGTCGTCATACACTTGCGGTTCCTTAGCTCTATCCACGATTTACCACCTTCCGACCTATGTCACGTCTTTCTAACGATTTGATTTAATGTTTTTACCAATGGTACAAAGTCACCCCCCTCTGCCTTCCTGCCTATCCTTTCGATACAATGTGTAGATTTGGACATTAAGCTCACAGTGATAATCTTTAAGCCATGATTCGGCGACGCCTATAACATCATACCTGCCAATCTACAACTATGCTGCAAGTTCATCTACTTCATTCCGTATACCGCAGGCATTCAGATACAACACCTTCACCCTCACTGATTTTGTTGCATCATGCTCAACCTCCTGATTCCTAACTTACTGAGGTCTTACCAACATCTTCCTTCACAACCCCCTGCAACTCTAGTTGAAACTCCACAGTGCAGCATTAACAAACCTTCCCACTAGGATATCAGTCCCCCTCCATTTCAGGTGCAAACTGTCCCTTCTGTACAGGTCTCACTTCCCTGGAAGGGAGACCAATGATCCAAAAATCTTATACCCTCTCTCCTATACCAACTCCTTAGCCACGTGTTAAACTGTATAATCTTCCGAGTTGTAATCTCAGTAGCAGGTTGCACAGGTCGTAATCCTGAGATCACAACCCTGGAGGTCCTGTCCTTTAATTTAGCACCTAACTCCCTGAACTCCCTATACAGAACCTCGTCACTTATCCTACCCACGTCATTGGTACGTACATAGACCACCACTTCTGGCTGTTCACCCTCCACTTAATGCTGAGGACTCCATCTGAGATATCCCTAACCCTGGCACCCGGGAGTCAACATACAATCTGCTGTGGTGGGGGAGGTTCTCACCCCAGAACCTCTTGTCCGTACCCCTAATTAATGAATCCCCTATCACCACAGCGAGCCTCTTCTCCCCCATCCCTTCTGAGTCACAGAGACAGACTCAGTGCCAGAGACCTGACCACACTGACTTTCCTCTGTTAGGTCATTCCCCCCAGCAGTATCCAAAGTGATATACCGGTCATCGAGGAAAATGGCCACAGGGTTCTCTGCACTGGCTCCTTAACCCTTTTCCCTTTGCTGACTGTCACCCAGTTTCCTGTGTCCTGCACCTTGTGTGTAACTACCTCTCTATATATCCTGCCTATCAACCCTTTCAGCCTCCTGAATGATCCAGAGTTCATCCAGTTCCAGTTCCAACTCCTTAACGTTAGAAGCTGCAGCTGGATACACCTCTCGCAGTTGTAGTGGTCAGGGATACTGGAGATCTCCCTGCCTTCCCTCATCCCACAAGAGGAGTAATAACTGTTCCTCAACCTGGTGGAGTAGGTCCTATGGCTGCTGTACTTCCTTCCTGATGGTAGCAATGAAAAGAGAGTATGGCCTGGCTTCTTTGAACTGTCAAAGAGGGTTTTGTGATTGTAGTATACTGTGGTCTGTTCATATCCCTGTTGGAGACTGAGTCCTGCAGAGCTTTGCTGCTCAGCTGTCTTAACCAATAAGTCTGGCCATACAATTCTGCTTCAAGTAGTGAAATTTAAAACACTCCAGATGGTGTAAATAAAAACCAGAAAGTGGTGGAAACACTCAGCAGCTCAGGCAGGATCAGCAGTAGGAGAAACAGAGTTAGTGTTTCACTCGGAAGAACAGTTTCTCTTTCCGCAAATGCTGCCTGGGCTGCTGAGTGTTCCCGGCCCTTCCTAGTTCTGTGTGGCATGAGTTCAGGGTTATGGGAGCTGTGAGCAATACACTCATTCAAATAAATCTGTTATAATTTTATACAGTTCCATCTTTTTTTTAAATTGCACCATTTAAAGCAAATTATATAGGCATCAAAGAAATAAATATTTTTCAATAGTCTAGCAGTTTGGTTCACATTTAAATATTCCTAAATGAAATGCAAAAATGGATCTGATTGCTCCTGTTCAGCGAGCCTTAGCCACACACTCCAAAGATGAGTATTGGTGTTTCTTATATTAAACTGCAATATCAGCATAAATTATCAATTAGTAATTCATTGATAATATTATGCCGATATTGGGGTTTGATATAAGAAACATTAAAATTAATAGGGAATGCTAAGCTTTCAATGATTTTCAGGGTAGACCTATGGCTAATACTGAAGTGACTAATACTGGCACTGTCATAATCGGTACACTCAGAGACTTCGTAGCTTAATTTCCCAATTTACCTTGTCATGGCCTTTTCACTTTATTTGTTTACCTGCACAGCAGTTTCTCTGTAGCTGTTACACTATATTCTGCCTGAATCGCACACAAATAAAAGTTATTCACTGTATCTTGTTATACCTGAAAATAATCAGCCAACACAATTTGCTTAATTGACTACCTTCACTCCAAAGAGAAAAAAATTTCAAAACGGTCTGAAATTAAACAAAAGAGCCCAAGGTCAGGCTTGAGATATGGGTAGACCTAAGCAGGGGTAACTTCTTAAAGAGCTTTCCAATGTTCAGTTAATTATTTTTTGAAAACATGTCTGACTCATGTGTTTTATACATGTCATAGACGGAGAGCACTGGGAGAGCTTGGATTTACAGAATCTATATCTTTCTAATTTAATATGCCAGCTTGCTATATTCAAATTTCATAATTCCACAAGTTTACCCAGAACAAAACACAAAGTTATTTGGAGAGTAAGAGTTTTCTTTTCCATTCCACAAAGTTTAATAATAAAAAAAGAGTGTGAGGCTGTGTATTATGCATTAAAATGACTGAAGAGGTTGAAAAGGTTCTTTTCACTTGTGTTTTTTTAATCTTTTTACAGTGTCCTTGAGTTCATATTGCACAATTCTTAATTTTCTTTGAAGTAAAGATTCAGGACTCAAATACTGCTTGGTAACAAATAGTTTTAGTCTGATTTCATGCTTCATGCTCAAAGAGACAAAAAGATAGAATAATATGCCAAATATGGAGATGGAGCAATTTAAAAAAAACATAAAATGGTTTATATATATTGGATTCCCACTGACTGAAGAACTGAGTGGATTCCTTGTCTGTAATTTTCTTGCATTATTGAGGCCACTAATCCTTCATATTTAATATTAACTCTAAAGCACTATAACATGTGTTTCAGTAGTAAAGAGGGGGTCCTGGGAGTTTGACAATGCTGCTCAGAAGGCTCATAGAGTTGGATATTGGAGCTGGCAGTCCACCCAGCTTTTAGCAATCAATAATGCACATTTCTAATTCTGCTTGATTGCAATTCAAACACATTTGCATTTCTTTTTGTGATGCAATGGCACAAACCCCCTGTAACAGGGAAGGATTAAAGTGAAGGAGCTTCAAGAGCAGCAGTACAGCTTTTGTAATGCTAAGAATGGTGAAGACTGCACCAGTCAATTACGTAGGATTATTTTGCTTCACTGGGGTTGAGTTTGTCAGTACAGGCATCCAGTGTGACTTAGTGCCACCTTTACAACATTTTTTCAAACTGGAGATGGGGAAGAATATCAGCCATGGGGTAGGGGAGAAGGGGGGGCAAGTATGGGGGTTTCCAAATGAGAACCCCAATATTGGCAAGAACCAATAATGAGCTAGGTATTTTGGAGCAAACAAATTCTGCTGAATTCGATACAACAAAGGGCCAAATCACGCAGTGCCCAAAGAAGGAAACAATGAGCCTTATTTCAAGTGCATTGTGCGGGAGATATGGCAGTTACATTTAGTGCCAGCTATTTCACAGAACCATCTCAGACACACAGTCTGAGTAATAAATGATCGGCTGCATTTTCAGTTCATACAGCTAAGGGAGTTAATCCACAAGGGCTCAGAAAGCAAATGCAGTGGTATCAATACTGGATTTTGGAAAGTCATCTTGAAACCCCAACTTTGTTGTGATGCTAAAAAACAGTGCATCTTGTCAACGCATCACCGAAGTGCACTCTGGATTGCTATGAAATAACACAGCAATGTAAAAACCAAATGAATGTAATTATGAGAGACATGAGACAATCCAGGTAATCCACTGCCACTTGATTGAAACAACCTCTCACTGCTTAACTCCCTATCAAACCCACATGGGAACCTGTCATTTGTATATAGTTATGTGGATATATATCTGTAATGTTGAAGCTTTTTTTATGAATTTGTAACGTTTATAAAATATAATGTGACAAAATGGAACCTATGAAATCCCAAGGTGCTTAGCTGGTTTGGATGGGAGGCTTACAAGTCTGGTTGTGTGTTTTATGATAGGAAGCTGTGTGTGTTTTTTCTTAATGACAAAAGATGTGTTTTATTGCTGGGGGCGTGTTTTGAAAACAGAGGTAAACAGGACAGAGCTTCTTAAGAACAGACATCAGAACTGGATAAGGATGCTGCTAACAGAGGAATCTTTTGGAATGGAGCAACCTAATTACTGTTCTCTGAAAAAAGTATAAAAATGTTTTGTTTGATATGTAAGTTCGAAGCTAGTTTCCAGATACTCATCTGGAAATAGAACTTCTCTTGCAAGTAAAATAATAAATGCATTAATAATGTAATCCACTCTGAACTAGTCATAGTTTGCTTCTGTATATTAGAAGACCTAGCTGAATGGTACAGGACAGTTATTAGCAAATAGTGATGAGGTAACTACAAAAATGCTAGAGGCTTCTAGCTTTGTAGATGCTACCTCACCCTCTTGTCCATAAAACTATAAGATATTGGAGCAGAATTAGGCCATTTGGCCCATTAAGTCTGCTCAGCCATTTCATCATGGCTGATCCAATTTTCACCTCAGCCCCAATCACCTGCCTTCTCCCCATATCCCTTCAAGGCCTAACCAATCAACAATCTATCCTTAAGGATACATAAAGACTTGGCCTCCATAGCTGCTTGTGGCAAAGAATTCCACAGATCCGCAGCTCTCTGGTTGAAGAAATTCCTCCCAGTCTTTGTTCTAAAAGAGCACCCCTCTATTCTGAGGTTGTGTCCTCTGGTCTTAGACTCTCCCACCGTAGGAAACATCTTCTCCGCATTAACTCTATATCAAGGTGTTTCATGATTTGATTGGTTTCATTGTAATCAACCCTCATTCTTCTGAATTCTAGTGATTACAAGCCCAGAGCCATCAAATGTTCTTCATATGACAAGCCATTCAAACCTGGGAACATTTTTGTAAACCTCCCTATACCCTCTGAAGTTTCTGCACATCTTTCTAAGATAAGTGATCCAAAACT
This sequence comes from Hypanus sabinus, assembly GCF_030144855.1. Lineage (NCBI taxonomy): Eukaryota > Metazoa > Chordata > Chondrichthyes > Myliobatiformes > Dasyatidae > Hypanus > Hypanus sabinus. The sequence goes on from NC_082722.1 coordinate 51,092,314, forward strand.
GCTCAAAATACTCCTAGTGATCCCTGCCAGTGCTTTATAAAGTGTCAACATTACATCCTTGTTTTTATATTCTGGTCCTCTTGAAATGAATGGGAACATTGTATTTGCCTTCCTCACCACCACCTCAACCTACAAATTAACCTTTAGGGAATCCTGCACAAGGACTCCCAAATCCCTTTGCATCTCAGTTTTTTTGCATTTTCTTTCCACTTAGAAAATAATCAACTCTTTAATTTCTTCTACCAAAGTGCATGACCATACATTTCCCAACACTGTATTCCATCTGCTATGTCTTTGCCCATTCTCCTAATCTGTGTTTGTCCTTCTGTAGGCTCTCTACCTTCTCAAAACTGCCTGCCCCTCCACCTATCTTCATATCATTTGCAAACTTTGCAACAAAGCCATCAATTCCATCAACCAAATCACTGACGTATAACATAAAAACAATTTTTCCCAACACAGACCCCTGTGGAACAACCCTAGTCATCCCTTTATTCCCATTCTTTGCCTCCTGCCAATTAGCCACTGCTTTATCCATGCTAGCATCTTTCCTGTAATACCATGGGCTCATAGCTTGTTAAGCAGCCTAGTGTGTGGCACCTTGTCAAAGGGCTTCTGAAAATCCAAGTACACAAATCAACTGATTCTCCTTTGTTAATCCTGCTTATTATTTCTTCAAAGAAATCCAGCAGAGGTGTCAGGCAAGATTTTCCCTTGAGGAAACCATGCTGACTACGGCCTATTTTATCATGTGCCTGCTAGTACCCAGAGACCTCATTCTTAATAATCAACTGCAACTGTAATATCTTCCCATCCACTGAGGTCAGACTAGCAGGCCTATAGTTTCCTTTCTTCTGCCTCTCTCCCTTCTTGAAGAGTGGAGTGACATTTGCAATTTTCCAGTCTTCCAGAATTTAGTGACTCTTGAAAGATCATTACAGTACTAATGTCCCGACGATCTCTTCGGCCACCTCTTTCAGAACTCTGTGTTGTACACCATCTGGTCCAGGTGACTTATCTACCTTCAGACCTTTCAGTTTCCCAAGAACCTTCTCTCTAGTCATGGTAACTTCACACACTTCATGCCCCCTATCACCTGGAACTTCCACCATACTACAAGTCTTCCACAGTGAAGACTGATGCAAAATACTTATTCAGTTCATCCACCATTTAATTTCCCCCCCATTACTACCTCGCCAGCATCATTTTCCAGCAGTCTGATATCCACTCACACCTCTGTTGTCTTTTATGTATCTGAAGAAATGTTTTGTATCCTCACTAATATTATTGGCTAGCTTAGTTTTGTGCTCCATCTTTACATTCTTAATGATTTTTTTAGTTGCCTTCCATTGGTTTTTAAAAGCTTCCCAATTCTCTAATTTCCCACTAATTTTTGCTCAATTATCGGCCATCTCTTTGACTGTTATGTTAGCTTTGACACCTCTTATTAGTCACAGTTGTGTCATCCTTCCTTCAGAATACTTCTTTACTCTAGAAATTCCCATTCCTGTAATTCAGCACCAACCTGATTTTCCCAATCTACCTGCATATTGAATCCCCCCATGACTATTGTGACATTGCACTTCCAGCATGCATTTTTTTATCTCCTGTTGTAATTTGGAAGACGCGTGATCCATGATCTGCTGCACCTCCTTTTCCATGTTAATAGAATCCACAGGTGTGCCCAATGGGAATCTCATTGGAATGTCACAGAAGTTCTTAATGGAGGCAAATTAATGGTCAAGGACACAGCAGATGGAATATAGTGCAGAAAAATCTGAGATCATAATCTGCTTTGTTACAAAAAGTAGAAATAATGAGTCTCAAATGATGAGAGATTGAGAGGGCTTGGAGTTAGGTAGTCATGCATGACCTTGAATAGAAAACATTGAAAGTTAACATGCAGGTATAGCAAGCAATTAGGAAGGCAAAAATACTTTAGTCTATAGTGGAAGAGGACTTAAAGTCCCTGGTAATTACTCAAGACCCTGGTAATACTACATTTGGAAAACCGTTTTGGTCACCTGTCTTTGGAAGGATACACATGCATCAGAAAGAAAGCAGCAAGCATTTACATTTGATTCCTGGAACAGCAGTTTGGTTGCACGAGGACAGTTAAACAGAATGGTTCTCTCTTTCTTGAGTTTAGATTAGCAAGAGGTGATCTATTTGGAACATTCAAAATTATTGGCAAACTTGCAAGTCAGGTCTGGAGTGCAAGATTCCACTGGCGGGACTGACAAAAACCAGGATACAGCCCCAGAAAGGGGGCCAACATTCAGGAGAACATTATCTGTCATGAAGATACTGAATTCAGAACATTACGGAGAACATTCATCATGAAGATAGTGAATTTTCAAAATATTCTATCCAAGAAGAATGTGGAGCATCAAGACACATATTGAGATATTAGGGAAATGGAGGAATATGGGGTTAGTCCTGAAGCTGAGGTAAACAATTAACTGAGATTTTACCGAATTGTGGAACCAGCAGGAGAGCCAAATGGCCTAATCCTAATTTTATGTTCTTATGTTCTGCCAGAAAATGGGAATCAACCAGAAAAGTGAAAGTTAGGTTAAACATAGCTTATGAATACTTTCTCCTGTTCCTATTTCCTAAAATGTAATGCTAAGGCTTTATAAAGCACTGGAGAGGTCTCACTTGGAGCAGTGAGCAGTTTTGAGCCCTATATCCAAGAAAGGATGTGGTGACATTCAAGAGGGCTCAAAGAAGGCTCACAAAAATGATTCTGGGATTGAAAGGCTTATGATGGCTCTGGGCCTGTACTGGCTAATATTCAGAATGATGAGGGGGGAATCTCATTGAAAACTTTCAACCGTTGAAAGGCCTCGTTAGAGTGGGTGTGGACAAGATATTTCCAATGGTGGGACAGTCTACAACCAGAGAACACAGCCTAAAAATAGAAGGGTTGTCCTTTTAGAACAGAGATGAGGAGGAATTTCTTTAGTCAGAGAGTGGTGGATCTGTGAAATTCATTGCCACAGGCAACTTTGGGGGCCATATCACTGGGTATATTTAAAGAAGAGTTTGATAGATTTTTGTTTAGTCAGGGCATGAAGGGCTATGGGAGAAGGCACAAGACCGGGGCTGAGACAGTAGAGGCTCAGTGACAATGAAATGCTGGAGCAGACTCAATGGGCCAAATTGCCTAATTTTGCTCCTCTATCTTATGGTCTTATATTACAATCTGAGCTAGCTCCAATAACAGGAAGCTTCTGACTCCTACAGCGATTCTTATCACTGAACTCAATACTATCACAAATTAGTAAAACCCAGTTATTCTGTAACGAACCAGTCAGTCCTGCTCATACTTCATGTACTTAGGAAAAAGCACAGTGCATGAAATGCAGTATTGATACTGAAAATGCAAAAAGCACAGTCCTGAATTTCAGTAGTGATTCAGCTTTGCACATTTATAGACCACAACATTTTCTATTCTACTTCCCATTTTTGGTCAATTGTATACAATATTAATATTGCAGAACTATTTGAATGTAAGTTGGTAAACCCCACAAACCTGTCCTGCAATAAGGTTCTGCATTCCCATCTACCAGCAGTGATGTTTCGCCTCCTTGTTTGTGACTACTTGTGCCTTGGAATTCTCTGCTTCCACCACGTTTAGAGTAACACTGGGGTCACAGCTCCTGACCTGCAGTGCATCTTCTCCCTGTGACTGTGAGGGTTGCCAGTTCTCAGTAGTCTACGTTTCATGAGAACATAAGAAATAGGAGCAGGAGTCGGCCATCTTAACAGTTGAGCCCACTCCACCATTCACTAAGGTCATGGCTGATCTGGCCATGGACTCATCTCCAGCTCCCTGCCTTTTCCTCAAAACCCTTAATTCCCCATAGATTTAGAAGTTTGTTTGTGTCTTAAATACATTTACTAAGGGAGCTTTTACTGCTTCCCTGAACAGAGAATTCCACAATTGAAAGTCATGTATGTTGGCAGGTCAATCACTAATTGTCTCTGTTGTGTAAATGAGTGGCAGAATCTGATGAGAATGTGGGGAAATAAAGAGCAACTGGTACAGGTTTTAATCAAAGTGAGTGATTGATGGTTTATGGTTGCCACAGACTTTCTGTGTCAAAGAACCTGGTTCTATGCACACAACTCCCTGGCTCTAAAGACACTCGACCCACTAGGGGAAGTCATTTTGCCTTGTCTTGATCTTAAATAGGCAATTTCAACCGCAGCTCTCTTGTGCTAGGTTCTCTCACAAGAAGAAACATCCTCTCCTCCTCCACTGCAGCTCAGGGTGACAGGTTGTGATTTATAAATATTGAAAAACAGATTCCATACACTGTCAGAGTGAAAATCTCGAATTAAAGATGTGTTTTCCATAAACCTGAAGTGCGCATGCAAATTATACTATAGCAAATTTAGAGCCATCACGGTATAGTGTGAAGTTTGAGAAAAAAAACAATTTATCTTGACCAAGAAGCGCTTTGGAGAACTGGACAAATTTCTTCTACATATTTATTGAACTGAGATGACAGAAATCAAGTGAGAAAGTGTGTGGGGTAGAGTTAGTAGTGAACTCTCCTAGATCAAGTGCAATTTCTGGGTTTTAAATAGCAATAATCAGTACACAAAGGGCATACATAAATAAATTAACTGAACCATGTAAGGATTTATCTTCTTCCCTTTGCAAATACGGGGACAGGCCTTCCGCCAAAATGTACAAGCAAGCAGAATTAAATGGAAAATATTACCAAATAAGTGCCAAATATTCTTCAAGTATCTCAACAGAATCATTGCCAATATTAGATTTGAACAGACAAGAAAGAGAGAGAGAGGCTGACAGAGCAGGTGGTGTTACAGCTTAGGACAGGGATCTTGAGAAAACACGCAAATCTGTAACAGAGCGGACAGAAGGCTCGTGAATGGGAAATGGTGTTGAACAGCAAGTCAGCTGTCACTGATGTCTGTGCTGGCTTGGACAGAGGGAAAGCGGACATGTAGAAAATAAAAGGAAGTACTTGCACGCAAACAGAGGTGGAGAAAATAGAAAGAAACTGCCACTGCCAGAGCAGAGTGAGCAACATAACACCAAGAAACAGTCAGCATAAACTACTCACCACATAATTAGGAGGAATTCTTGCTCCAAATCCCAAGGCAGAAAATTTCTTATCACTAGAGGTTAAAATGAATCACAAATCAATGGAAAATATATTGTTATAATATTAAAACAATTTCAGCCAGATGCTTGTAAAAATTGAAAAGCTATTGTTTTGATACTTATCAGACTGCAGCCATCCTCATCCAAGTTATTTATATATCCAACTAAGAAAAAATATTCCAACCTGATCCCTGCACTGGTTGCTGACTTCCTCCGCCACTACCCTCTGCCTCCTATCACCATGCTAATTTTGGATCTGATTGCCCGAAACATCTTTGAACCCATGTGCTCTCACTTTCTAGACCAACCTACCCTAGCAGGAACTTGTCCATGTATACCATGTTTATCATCTTGCCTTTATCTATTGGTAACCTCTTCAGCAAACTCTCATTTGTGAGGCAATGTTTTGAATGCACAAAATGCAGCTTGCTTCCTCAAGCCAATCCGTACGTTTCCAAGTGATCACAAGTGCACTCCCTAGGATTTTCTTTCTAATATTTTCCCTACTCATGTATGGCATCGCCCTTCGAGAATATGAGAAGAAGCTCGCAAAAAAGACTTCAAAAAATGTTGACTGTTGAAATGACTCATTTTTAAAAAATTATACTTGCATTCAGATGTGTAATTATTCCATTTAATATCAGAGACCGTATACAGTGTACAACCTGAAATTCTTATTCTTCACAGACATCCTTGAAGACAGAAGAGAATCCCAAAGGACGAATGACAGACAGACAAAAACATTAGAATCCCAAAGCTCCCTCTCACATACAAACATCAGCAAAGCATCAACCTTCCCCCTCCCCCACATATTTCAGCAAGAAGCATCAGCATCCAGCACACACCAAGCAAACGATAGCAAAGCCCCCATAGGGAGAACACGATATGCAGTCCAACAAAACCTATTGTTCACCTGACTATTCGCAATGGTCTCTCTCCCCCCCTCTCTCTCTCTCTCCCTCGCTCTCTCTCACCAACAAGGGACAGAGAGGTGTCACCCCCTTCCACAGTGAGAGGAGAGACCAACATAACAAACAGCTCGCTGTTACAAAGTTACAATCTCCACATTGCTTTTATTTAGAGAATCGGCAGCAAATTCTCCCCCACCGGTGAGAGATGTAACTGAAACACTGGTGTTTAATGGCACTACACATTGATGTACCCAACGCAATGAAATGCCCCAGTCTCCAAAGTTATGTGTACTCCATGCCACGTTACATGTGGCTTGGTAGACAACTTTCAAAAGGTTGATGGGTTGTGAAGATGCCTATATCCAATTAAAGAGTGACAGAAGTAACTTAAGATCTCAGAGTTATAAACCCTGCTTTGGTTGGTCATTACTGTGAATGTAACCTTGTATAACAGAACATAGCAGCCAATTTGCATCTCTGTGGCAAATCCAATGTTCAGCTACTGAGACGACCATCTGTATTTGTGTCAGAAAATAAAACTTTTGCAATTGGGATAAAGGACTGCAGATTTGCTTCCCTCTTGCTTGGTTTTGCAGTAGAATAGAAGAGTGGTATCAAACCTTTGATCATAAACTGTATATTATGCCTCATAACGGGCAATATAAGTGGTATACTTTGAGCCGGAAAGTCTACAATGATTTTTTTATAATCTATTAAAGATGTTAAAAAGCCATCTGCTTCTTAAGGAAAATTATTGTATGCTACATATGGGACATTGCTTACTTAAACACTCCTGTTTATGACAGCTCATTGAGCTGAAGAACGCTACAACAGAATTCTGCCCTGTAGGATCAGCAAATGCAACAAACCAAGGATAAGTGGCTGACAGAATGGTAAACAAATTAGAAAATGTAGTCTGATTGTACAGTTTTAATTGTAGTTATACAAAATCTCTGCTGATATAGGATGTATAATGATATGTTGGGATTGTTAACAACCATTTTGCCCAGGTATTATAAGTGTCTTTAAAAACCTAAAATAGGTTTCATGCATTGTGACATCCTGTCTGTTATCTCCATCAGCCCGGACACTAAACAATACTAGAAACATGAAAATCCATACTGAAAACTCAGGATTACATACCACGCCACCACCCACAAAAAGAATCCACTTTTCAGACGAGATCTCACATGCGCTAAGCGAATGACACCAGCGTCAGTGCTGGACTGTATTAACACTTCATTAACACTTATGAGGAGGCTTTCGGCTTTTCCACTGGAAATCACCAGGCACGATCAGAGGAGAATGATCTGGAGATCGGGGAGCAAAAAGACTGCAAACGCAAGGCATTCTTGGATTGGAACGTTACTGTGCCTGAAGGGAAAATAGATACAGGCTCCTGACAGAGTGATCCATCAGAAAACACTACCCCACAGCAAACTATCCAGCCCAGTTTTACCACCACCACTAAACTACAGGTGCTGAAAAGTCAGAACACAAACTCATATGGCCTGAGGAAACAGAAGAATTTATGGGTAACTGCTTTGAGTTGCTGGCCTATATTCAAAGACACAGCAGCCAGTCAGTCAGTGTTGATGAATGTGTACCAAATCAGGTGATCCTGACCTTTATAAGAAATTGAGATATAACCTCCATAAAGCTATCGGAGATACCAAGAGGTAATGCCAGTCCAAAATTAAATCCTAGGCCAGCTGTCAGTTGTGGCAGGGCTCACATGGTATAAGAGGCTGCAAAACGAAGGCTGTATTGTAAACAAAAAGCACATCCCTTCTGATGATCTTAACACATTCTATGCAAGCTTTGATCGGGGGGGAGGGGATCAGAATGTCACCCCCCAGCTCAACAACCTCCAATTCTCCTGAACCCACAGAAACCACTGCAGACATCAGACCAGTTTTTCAACTAGTGAACCCACAGGAAGTATCTGGCCTAGATAGTGCCCTTTGCTACAGTATGTCTTTAGATCACAGATCTGCTGCCAAGGGTGTTTTCAGACATTTCTAATGTCTCCCTGCTTTTATTTGTGGATCTCACCCCACTTTAGGTAGTCCCCAGTACCTAAGATAAACAGGCTCATATGCTCCAATGACTATCATGAAGTGCTTTGAGAGGCTGGTCACAGCATGCAATATCTCCAGCCTCCCAGTCAACCTACTGCTGAAACAGGTCTACAGCAGAAGCTGTCTCCCTGGTCCTACACTCAGCTTTGGAGCATCTGGAGAGTAAAGACACCTGCGTTAGTTTATTGACTCCAGCTTTGCGTTCATTACTGTAATTCCAAGCCAACTCCTAGACCTGTAATTCCAAGCCAACTCCTAGACCTGTAATTCCAAGCAAACCCCTAGACCTGTAATTCCAAGCCAACCCCTAGACCTGTAATTCCAAGCAAACTCCTAGACCTGGGACTCGATGTCCCCTTCTGCAACAGGATTCTTGACCTCCTGACCAACAGGCCGCAATCATTATGGATAGGCAACGACACCTCTGCCAGATTACCCTCAACACTGGAGTGTCCTCAATCCCCTACTCATGACTGCAAGGCCAGATTCTGCTCTACCTCCATCTACAAATTTGCAGAAGATACCACCATAGCGGGCCATATCTCTAATAATAATGGGTCGGAGTACAAGAAGGAGATGGAGAACCTAACGACATGGTATCATGGCAATAGCCTTTCCTCCAATGTCAGTAAACTGGAAGAGCAGGTCAGTGACCTCGAGAAGAAGGGGTGGTATGTACATGCTCCTGTTTACATCAATGGTGCTGAGGTCAAGCAGATTGAGAGCTTCAAAGTCCTTAGAGCGGACATCACCAATAGACTATCTTGGTTTCACCATATTGACATTAAGCTAAGCAATCTCACTGGCATCTTCTACCTCCTCAGGTGGCTAAGGAAACCTGGCATGTCCCTTTTGACCCCCACCAATTTTATCGAAGTGCCATAGAAAGCAGCCTCTCCAGATGTGTCATGGTTTGCTCTGCCCACGACTGCAATAAACTGTACAGATGTGGACACAGCCCAGCTCAACACAAAGACCAGCTCCCCTTCCGTGGACTGTCTATACTTCTTGCTGCCTCAGTGTGGTGAACTACGTGTGCCTGTCTGGACATGCCCCCTGCTGAATGCTCCTGTGGCTCCTCCCACAGGCCCCTGTATAAAGGCGATCTGAGGCCTGACGCTCGGCCTCAGTCTCCAGGACATAGTATGATCGACACTCACTCCTGGTTCCTTCTTCCAGTCAATAAAAGCCGTTATCTCGCCTTACGTCTCAGTGTGAGTTATTGATGGTGCATCACTCAGTGAAGTAGGTAGCACCCACCCTGGACATACTCTCTTCTCCCCCTCCCAACAGGCAGAGGTACAAAAGCCTGAAAGCACAGGGACAGTTTCTATCCTGCTGTTATAGGACTATTGAACAGCCCCCTGGCATGATAAGATGGCCACTTGAGCTTATAATCTAATCATTATGAGCATGCACCTATTCTCCATCTGCACTGCCCTTTCTGTCACACTGCGTTCTGTTTCTGTTTTATGTTGCGTTACCTCAGTGCACAGCAGTAGTGAATTGACCTGTACTGTATTCAAGTCATGTTTCGTATTGTACACATGGCAATAATAAACCCATTTACTAAAATGGCCATATGTCAACTGAAAAACAATGAGGCCTTTGGAGCAGATGATAATAAGACATAGGAGCAGAAGTAGGCCATGTGGCCCATTGAATCTGCTCCATCATAGCTGATTTATTATCCCTTTCAACCCATTCTCCCATCTTCTCCCTGTGACCTTTAACGCCCTTGCTAGGGGAGCCACAGTGGCATAGCGGTTGGCTATAACAGCCCAAGGTGTTGGAGTTCAGAGTTCAATCCCAGCATCCTCTGTACGGAGTCTCTATACGTCCTCCATATGGAATGTGTGGGCTTTCTCCAGTTTCCTCCGACAGTTTCCAATGTACTGGGCATGATAACTGGTCACTGTGAGTTGTCCCATGATTAGGTTAAGGTTAACTTGAGGTTGTTAACAGTTGCAGTGCAGCTTGAAGGGCCTATTCTGCACAATATCTGTAAATAAATAAACAAACAAACAAATAAATAAATAACCTGTCAACCTCCATTTGAAATGTAGCCAATGACTTGGCCTCTACAGCTGTCTAAGGCAATGAATTCCATAGACTCACACATCCTCTGGCTAAAGAAATTCCTCCTCTTCTCTGTCATAAAGAGATGTCCTTCTATTCCAAGATTTTGCTCAAGTCTACAATTTTAATGGAAAGGACCTTAGATACAATTTCCCTACATTATTCCCTACACGTGGGAAAAAGAAAACAAGCCAGTGGGCTTGACAGCTGCCACTGTGGTGAAAAATCCAACCAAGGACCCCACTGCTCTGTGTCATAGGGCAAGTCATCATCATGGTTCTCCTCTATGTTACGAGAAAACCATTGTCTCCATCATCACTGTGTGAATTCCTCCAGTTGGATGCAATTTAGACACAATCTGCAAAGGAAAGACAGGAAGCATCTTCAACAATTGTACAGGGCAGTTACTGACCTCACAACCAATCTCTGGTACCAATTTAAAATGACTGTAAATTATCCTCAAATGTGATTGCTTACAGAACTTTGTCTCCATATTACATCAGCTAGAAGACAGAATACAAACAGTGATCTTCAAGCAGTGCATCCGCCACACACTCACTGTCAGTGCCAACTTGCATGCAAGCAAGGCACACAACTATCCAAACATTTGCTTCAATGCCTCTTGCAGCAATACTAATGCAGTCTCCAGTACATTTCACAGTGGAATGAAACTAATCTGAAGGACAAATGGGAAACTATTTAACCCATCCCATCTCCACTCCAGAACCAAGGTCCATTCTAACAACATTCTAAGTTTCAGTATGTAGGTGATGTTTGCTTTGCACTCAATATCTGCAAATTAGAAGTTCTCTACCAGCCTAGCCCAGCTCTATCTCACTTCCCTGCAGAACATATTATCTGACAATAAAGATCCAACATGGAAAACGTGGATTACTTTACATCTTTCCATCTTTAACTGTCCAGGGAAAATAGTGCTGGAAAATCAAGATCTCAACCTAACACAAATTCATTGTCTTCCCAGCAGTAACATGTGACATCTTCAGCAGGCATCTCAAAGTACTGGAGAAATACCACCAGTGCCATCTCCACAAACCCTGCCAATCCATGTGCAAGAACCAATGTCAGTGTCATCTCTCTGGCATTGAGGCTCTGTTGAAGTCAGCCAGAGTCTTGGTAGGTTGCACTATTTGCATGCCGAACAGCAAACCTCCTAAGCAGACTCTCTATCCCAAAGTTCATCATAACACAATACCATGTGGGCAAAAGGGAAGCCTGAAGGATGCTCTTTTGGCAGCAGAGCAACTCTACCATATTGTTGACATTCCTGATAGTTGAAGAAATAACTCCCGAAAGCCCTGAGTCCCCTCTCCAGGATTCCCACTGCCTCCTTCCAGCATCTCCCGAAACTCCCGAGTCCCCTCTCCAGGATCCCTACTGCCTCCTTCCAGCATCTCCCGAAACTCCCGAGTCCCCTCTCCAGGATCCCTACTGCCTCCTTCCAGCATCTTCCGAAACTCCCGAGTCCCCTCTCCAGGATTCCTACTGCCTCCTTCCAGCATCTCCCGAAACTCCCGAGTCCCCTCTCCAGGATTCCTACTGCCTCCTTCCAGCATCTCCCGAAACTCCCGAGTCCCCTCTCCAGGATTCCTACTGCCTCCTTCCAGCATCTCCCGAAACTCCCGAGTCCCCTCTCCAGGATTCCTACTGCCTCCTTCCAGCATCTCCCGCTCCATATTATGTCAAATCTGCAGATGTCAAATTGGTTTCATCAGCCATTTCAGAACCCACACTGCCCCTAAAGAGAGGCCTAAGGAATTACTTCAATCTCAGAAGACGCCTGAATCCACAATCTTTTGATTCTGAGGGGAAGTTACGAATACTTAAATACTACTGCCTAATCATAACATTAAGAAATCCAAAAAGTAGGTTGGCAATATTTTATTCAAACCTATGTTTTGGGGTTCTAATGTTTCTGTCATTTATTCTTCATGTTTTTTCTGCTTCGTGGATGTCTGTGAGGAGTAAGGATTTCAGGTTGTGTGCTGTATACATTTTCTGATATTAAATGGAACCAGTTGAACCATTTGGTTGAGTTGTAGGATTCATGCACTTACAGTTTAGTTATTGGAGCAGCAATACTGGGGAATATGATTGGGTGCAATGCATTGTCTGTATCACAGAAAGAAAACTGCTTACACTTTTATAGCCTATTTGATCCAATAAAATGTCCCCTGGCTTCACCCGGGGTCAACCATGAGAAAGGTGGGACAGTTGGAAGTAAGATTTAAGGCAACAGTGAGATGGGTACAGATCTTGTCACCTTCCAGTAAGATACAGGAAGAATGCCACATGAAGAACTTGCAGAACTTGTGATGTGCAGAGCAACTGCAGATTCAAGCTGGCCCCTTGAGCTGGAGTGGGAGTTTGAGGTGGAACAACACCATCAACAACTCATCACAATCAACTTACAAGCAAACCTTGAGTGGCCTTCACCTTCACCTTGCTGGTTACCTCCTTATTACCTCAGCTTTAGCAAAGGAAGACCATCATTTCATCATCCACCTAATTTGAGACATTTGTGCATGTCCAACCCCTTAAAACATCACAGTCACACAGACTGCCCCACTAGTATGCTGCCTACACCTGTCCCACTCTGTGAATTCACAGATAAACTGCATTAAGAGGTGTTGGGTTGAATCGTTACCTTAGCTGAGTTTTACAGCATTTGTGAAACAGTCTCAGTAAGATCTTAGTAAAAATCTTCAGAGTCGTTATGTCAGATCAATTCTAATGATTTTTAAAATAAAATTCTCAAGTGGATTTTGAACTGAGTGTGTTGTATCAGTGGTCATGCATTAGTGCTGAGGACTGAGAATCTAATGGATGCCATTAGCTGTGTTTGAAAGTTAGAAGGATATAGCTGTTTAACATTCCCAGAAGCACTGTTTGCTTTCATTGCGATGTGACTATATTTCAAATATGTGATCTCTGTTTTGAAAGCAGGCAAACATCCATGAACTAGTTTTTGTAAAGCCTTATTTCACAGGATCTACACTAGTATAATCTACAACTGTCAATTATATAAAAGCTCCATAAGTTAGCATAACTCCTCCAGAATTAAAATTGGCCTGAATAAAATGTGTTATATCCACACCTATTAATCTATAATTTCCATTGTTAAAAGTAGTAGGGATTTTGCAGTTTCCTTTCCTCTGTTTAAAATTTATTTTCCAATCACTTCACAAGCCTGAGCTGGCCTATTACAAAGTTGAGACAAAGAAAATGAAAGAAAAACAATGTAGGACTTTATGCTTTACATCAAGTTCAAATGGAAACCTGGAATTAAAGAGACTAACGAGCACCATTACAACTAATTGGCTACTAGACTGTGAGGTTCTTTTCTGATGGGTGATTAACATTACCTGTCATAGTCTTGACAGATCTCACCAACAGAGATAAGTGCTTTCAGATACTCGTTGGGCTGATAAGGATTGATGTAATGCAAGGAACAGCTGTTTCGTGGGTCTCCATTTGAAGCTGTGAAGTCAATGGCTACCTAAAATAGAAGGTGGTAATTCATAATTAACAGCACCAGACTCTGAATGCTACATCTCTTTAGAAGCTCGTAGATGCACAATTTTCTAAATAAAGCACATGCCAGATAGATCAGAATGAAAAGCATCATTTCAAATATATTGCAGCAGGCTTGAAAGACACACTGAAACATAGCCTGCAATTGAAAGAGCTTCAAGATTAATGAACAGAATGCACTTGTTTTTCTGTGTGACATGTTGTTCATCAGAGGGATGGACAATGGCTGGGGTTTTACATCAAACATCCAATGGCAGGAGCAAAATACTTGCCCATCTTTGAATGCTTCCAGCAAGCCACCTGTACTAAGTCATCATTGATTGGTGACGTCGAGCAGGAGAGAGCAGCAAATACAGGACAAGTTTTGCTAGCACTTGGAGGGCGTGACAGTACCAGAGAGGATTACGTGGACCAAATGGGTACATTCCTACTGTGTATGTTCACCGATTCTGTGGTGACATTAATGCAGGGTGCTTGGTTTGACAGATACACACAGGAAATGTGATTTTAGGAAAACACCAGGGGTTCTAATATGAAGCAGCTGTGTGATTGGTAATGTGTTGTGACAGGAACTGGATTATCATTCAGTGAAAATGCTTCAAGCAAGCTTTCTTGGCAGTTTGCTTGATGCCTCCCTGGTGCCTGGTGTTGACTGTGCCTGATCTTCCACTTTGAGGGTGTCAATATCAGCCTCCAGAAATTTGCTTCTGGACCATTGCAGAAAATAAAAGTGTGGAAACGGGAAACAGGCGCTGCAGCTCCTGTAAATGCCTGATGTTACCAGCAAAGCTATCCGTTCCCTCTCCACTCCCGGAGTTACTCAGTTAATTCTGACTATGAAGTGCTATTACTATAGTGATATCATACACCAAGAGCCTCACACTTTCTTATTCATTTTTGTTATTTGTAAAGAAACAAAGCAAAATACTCAAATGACTGAAGAGAAAACCTTGTTGGCAGATCTCAGCACTCTACTCATACAATTGGAGGAAATAGTAACTTTAAGTATAATGGCTTAAATATTTATGGAGTGAAATTCCTTTTGGTTGATATATTGTTTCACATTGTCTTTGAAAAAGAAGTTTATAATCCCAGATTTTTGGGAACGTCTTCCATTTCGGTGGGTTGTGAAGGGATCCCAATGGAGGTGGATCAGCACTTCTGTAACCATTTATTGCCCATTCAAGTGCTTGGAGACACAAGCTCTATCATGCCAAGTTAGGCATCAGTGATTTAATACAAGTAGGCACTGTAAATTGACACATTATAAAGGGCTCCAGTGCAAACAAGCCCAAAGCAGAACGGCTTCATGTTCCAATTACTCTACGATGGTGCACAGACCTCGAGACAACTCATTGATTCTCGCACTGAGCTGAAATCTTCCAGTGATCCCAGTTTCCACACATCTCCATCAAAATATTATAAAAAGGAGCAGCATGATCTACCTATGGCAGTGACAGAGTATCCCGTGCCTCTTCTCTGGGCTGCCTGAGTAATATCTTTCCCTATATAACTCTTACTTCTCATCATCAAAGAGATAGTTAATGCATAAGGCAATCCCCATTGAAAATCGAGTTTGTACTGCACACTAGTTTCACACTGGCTTTTCAAAATAGTTTCAGCAATATAATCTGCTCACGTGAATCAACATTTCAGGATAAAAGCTTCAGAAGAAAACAAAGGCTGTCAAATATGCAATCAAGGCAATATTATAGCCAGAAAGTTATTTCTTCTATATAATCATCAGTACTTTGTCATTCAGATATGACATCCACCTTCATCTGCAGATTCAGGTGAGCTGGTTAAAGTATGCATAAGCACAGGTAAAATGGTAAGATCAGGCTTGGAGCCAACTAAAAGCAGAGAGAGTAGTTTGTTCCCATTTGAAATTGCCATTTGGATGCAATTTTACTGGCATGTGTTCATCTACCTGCCTCACATCCATCAGAATTGGGATGCTAATACAACACGTAGAAGGGTTGCAGGTCCTAGTCCCATTCTGAAGTTCACTTCATCTATCAGGTACAAAACTGGCAGCATTCTGATGGTGGGTGGACATTCAGGACCCAATAATGCTAAACCAAAAAAAAAATTGAATAACAAAAGTACTTCCAATTTCTACAATGTTATAGGCTTCTCCTGTAGAAGTCCCAACCAAATTAGAGATTACTACAGTACTGTTATTCGTTATTAGCACATGGCTAATTAATGCTCACTCACAAAAGGAAATTTGTAACACCATTTATAAAATACATGCACTGCAACCACCTTGGGGAAAGAGGTCAAGGAGAATTTGTGAATTCTCAACAGGCAGACAAGCTAGACGTACAAGCTAAATGGAGCTTGAGAACATTCCACTGACCACATGACACAAATCTGATAGCATGCATGCCAAATATCAAAAATGGTGCATCTTACATGACTGCTGTCAAACGCATTTAAGCACCTTGAAGCAATATTTGGAGACTTTTCCTAAGCATAAGCAGGACAAATCCAATATGGCCAATTACTCCTCCCATTAACAAAGTGCAACTCTCAAACAGCACTCGTTCTCCAATAACCTGCTCACATACATATCCAATCGTTATCCTAGATCTACCAGCTCCGAACCTCAACAGACATTGACCCCAACGTAAGCAAATTAGCTGCTTCTTTGTAACCCACCACCCCTCCCACTGCGAAGAGCAAAGACAACAGCTGCGTGGATGTGTGCACTATTCTGACTTGGCACATGAATGTTATTCCTTCAGTGACCCAAGGAAAATTCCAAAAACTCCTTATTAAACAGAATGTAGGAGTATCTTCATCATCAGTTATCCAGGCAGTTCCAGTGACAGTTTTGGACATGAAAATACACATCCTTTGAGTGCATTAAAATCAATTCCATAAGGGAAGTGAGAGCAATGGTCCTTGAGATTACCGGAAATGTATGAAGTAGTACAAACAACATGGATGAAAATCCAGGAGGAAAGGAATACCACTGACCGGAGCCATTCCCACCACAATGGAAGATGGTAAAGGTACAGTAGTTGTTCAAACACCTGAAACCCTGCACCCTTACCTCATCATTCTCCCTCTATTTTAAAGTCAGAATAGGGAATATTTATGAAAGATGGCACTGATCTAACAAAAGAAAGTTCAAATTACTTCATTATTGAAATTCCCCAATTGCAGTGCCTTGAAGTCCTGGATCATGAAATCCCTATGTACTCCTACAAATTATCGCAGAGATTTAGTCTCATGAGGAGAAGCTGCATCAAGCACCCTGGAACAGTGGAGGGGGCCTCATCCAGGGAGATATCTTTCATGACCAAGCGCTGAGCTTTGGGAGGGATGTATATAAAGTTATGAGGGAAGAGGACAGCCAAATCAATTTGGTGATAGGTGTTGCAGCCCGATTGATATCCTGTGCCGAATAATTCACTCTCTGACAATGCAAAGCTCTTCCGCCACCTAGAAAATACGGGTCAGGAATGCAATAGAATACTCAACACTTCTCTATGTGGGTACAATTCCAACAACACTCAAGATATTCAGTGTCATCCAGGACAAAGCAGTTCTTCCAAAGCATTCACATCCTCCATTGTAACTACAGTGTTTGCCAATAAACAAGGGTTTCTTAAACAACATCTCCCAAGTTTACCGTTGGCACCACCCAAAAAGAGAAGGGGAACAAACAGATGGCAAGACCACCTCCTGGATGTTTACTTTCTGTCACCTTTCCAGAAACTTACTGCTGTTTCTTTATTTCTGGGATGCAATACCCAATGGCATTAGTTACGCTGCACTGGCTGACTGAAGAAGGTGGTGTTTAGAGAGGGATATGAAATGCCGTTGTTCTTCACAGTCATATTTCACTCTTCAAAGTACCCAGTGCAACAAAGGACTTTCCGCAGTTACGAGTTGGGTTCTAGCCTTACATCAAAATGAATACGTTCAAATAGGATCAACAGTATGCTCCCATTTAATTGCTACTTCTTCATTTTTTTTTTACTTATCCAGAATCATTACTTTTCTTCTACACATGGTCATAACTTAAACAAAAATAAAGTGCAACTTTTTCCCCATAATTTTGTAACCAACTTGGAAATCAGAAAGTGTCAATACAAACCTTCAGTAAACTCATAACTGATGTTCACTTTCAACAATTCAAGTAAAATCAAGTGTCCATCTTCAAAGGCAGAGAAACATCAAAACTGGAAAGCGGTTTTAAAAACATAATAAGTATTGACCTACCGTAAAGTGAATCTGGCATCCTCCCATTATGTAATCTAAAAAGGAATATACCCTGTGCAACTTTAACACAGAAAAAATGGGTTGTTAGTCCAAGAGAAGTAAATCAGTTCAATACACAAGATATAATGATTAATAATCTTTTGTGAATAAGACCCCTCAATCTGTTCATGTGATTCATAATCGTCAATTAAACCTATTTAATTTTGGATTAATGCAGTCCAAGTAGATTATGTGTCTTTTTCTGGTTGATTATATTTTAATGATACCAGTTTGTCAGGGATGAAAGTGTGCTAAAGAATTACTTGAAATAAATGAGTAACAATTTGCTTAAAGGCTTATAAAGGTCTGGATTAAGTGTAGTCCTAAGTGACTGACTTTCCTCATAATAAAACCCACTTGGACTTTTATCACAATTTTAACCTCAATACTTTTGAATGCAAGGTTGTCCAGCAAAAGCTATACCATGACAGGCTGTTTTAATTAAAACAACACTCCATTTTAAATCAAGTTTTCTTTCTAATTGGCTCCTCCTGATTTTCTGTTGACTGTTGGAGCCTGAGTGAAACTAAATATATTACTTAGGATAATCTCTTCAGCAAAAGCTCCTTGAATAATTTTAGAAAACTGCTCATAAAAAATGCATAACACCAATGATAGAAATCTTAGACTATTGAAATAATGTGATTCATAACTTTTTCACAGCCTACCACTCTTTAATTCTGTGGTTTATTTTCAATTAAGTAGCATCAGCATGTTAGAAATTCACACACCGCACTAATTGGACATGGAACAGCTTTGGAGGGAATTTTAGATTTTTATTTCTTCTGTCTTTCTATCAGAATATTGAGTTAAATTAGTTGCAAGTAAATCAATGCTTCTTAATGAAGAGAAGAAACAGAAACAGACTGAGATCCATCGATTTTTTAACATTAAGGAAATAAAGAGGTAATAAACTAATGCAGGGAAGTACCCCTGAGGTAAAAGCTCAGCTGAATGACAGAGTGGCCCATTCTTATTGCTGTCTCTTATGTTCTTTTGCTCCTATGAACTGCTTTGGAAGGAACAAAAAATATATATCTCATAAATAAATTTCCCCAAAGTCAGTGCTGCTACTTATGGAGGCACTTCTGCTGAGAACTCCCTGGAGAAGAACAGGATAGATGAGAGTTCTGCAACAATCTTTGTGTTTTCAGGATGACCAGCCACCGAACCTTTTTGAACTTGTAGTCAATGTTTCATAGAAAAAAAATGAACGTCTAGATCGGTCTTCACTTACATCTAGGCAATTCAAACTTTATATCATTCTGGTTCACCTTACCTTACAATCTTTCAGTATGACAGTTCCAGAATTTTTATAATGTCTCTTTTTTGCTTTATATTTTGGATTAACACAGTCCCAGTGGATCTGATGAAAAGAGAGAAGGCCCCAACTGGATCACTAAATCATTATATAAGCCAATCTGACACTCACAACAGATCATTTGTAATTCTAAGTGTGCTCCGAAATGTTGTCTGAAGTACCTTTGGGATTAGAAATGTATGCTGACAAAATGGTTGCTATGCACACGAAGATAGACGATGCGTTAGTTGAGGATGGAGGCATTTAAATATTCATCAAGTTAAATAACACAGCAGTGGGGAATACCACTAACAATTTAGATCATAACATGAAGCAACTTATGCAGCAGGTGGAACAAAACATCCTGCCACTGATTATAGAGCAGATAATGCGACATTGAACCCCAGTACAGTCACTCACAAGTTCAACATTTCATCTGTTAATTACTTTGTTCAGTCAATCTAGTGTGCAACAGGCTGTGGTTGAGGTTTCATGTCTAAATAAATGCAGAACTAATAACACACATAAGACCAGCAGCTTCATAGAGGCCCAAATACTGTTCCAACTTCAATATCCCCAAACCCTACTTTAGCTTTTTCAGAAAAGCACATTGTTCCCTGTCTCTCCACTGAAACACCTTGGATGGTGGGACATTTTTTATAACATGAAGCAACTTATGTAGTAGATGGAACAAAAATCCAAATATCCAAAAACATTATTTACCTTGTTTTCTCCCATTGCCTTCCGCAGTTCCTCAAAAGTGGAGTAAAACTCTCCAATGAAGTCATGTTTCCCACGGCTATCATAATCCCAGACCAAACACTGAAGAGACAGAATTAAACTGAACATCAAGTGATGTATTTTTTGCTTCCTTACATCGGGAAAATGGAGGACAAGATCAAAATTTGGTAATCATAATGAATTAAGAGTTAGGAACTTGGTTAATTCTGAAAAGGGCTGTAGATGTAAAGACATTAATGTACGTTGAAACCTAAATGCAAAAATAACATATTCGAAGTAAAGGTTAACATTTAAGAGGTACAGTATAATCTGCGTAGAAACTAGGCAGACTGACCAATTAATTAGTCAGAATTTAGGATGTCAGAACAGTCAAGAAGTTCCTGGAAGCAGCTGGTAAGCATTTAGTATCATCCAGCAATACACAGCCTTAGGGAACAGAATCAGGGATACAAAGCCAGCACAATCGGAGTGGATTGGTGGGATTTCATGGAGGGTTCCAGGACCGTGATGTAGTAGTGGAAGTAGTTGTGGCTGATGAGTGTTGGGGGAGTGGGGGCAGTCAATACCAAAATCTCGAAACCCTGTGACTTTCTCATGGTGTTAAAGTAATGGTGATGGACCTCTCCTCTTGCAACCAACAAGTTTCAACTTAGTTTGCACTGGCACGTGAGTCCTTCAATTATGTTGTCACTGCGCAATCTGCTTTTTTAAAGTGGACCATAGATCTTGGACCGGTGACTTTAATACAGTACTTGCACTTTAAGAGCACTGTCATCGCTGTTTGGTAAAACTGCTCCATGCATTGTTAATGAAATGTTCCAATCTGCTGCCATTTAAAGCTTAGCTGTCTTAACTACAGAGATGAAGTCAGAGAGGCACTGCAGTGTCAAGCGGCAGATGCTCGGTTTAATAAAACTGGAACAAACTAACACTGGGAAGGAAGAAAATCTGGTCTCTTCTGCAGATGAGCATGACTAAGTACTTTTTTATTATTGGTGTAGCTTACCTGCTATACACAAAGTGTCAAAATGCTAAAAATTAATTTGATCATTAAAGAAAACAAACAGTAAATGGATTTCAATGGTTATAGAAGTAGACTATTGAATTAAAGTGTCTACATTAATCCAGTAAGTACTAAAATATGTTTGCATCTTGTTTGAGCTAACTGGAATGTCAAGACCAAACTCCATGGTCAAGTCATTTTCTCAAAGTATAGGTAAAGAGGAAGCAAGGTATTACATAAAAAACAACACAGAAAAAAACTACACTAGACTACAGGCAGTCCTGGGTAGATCTGTAGTCTAGTGTAGTTTTTGTACTGTGTCATGTAACACCATGGTCCTGAAAAATATTGTCTCGTTTTTACTGTGTACTGTACCACCAGTTATGGTCAAAATGACAATAAAAAGTGACTTGACTTGACTTGAGAACTCTGTGCAAGTCTTGCAAATCTACATAAATTAATTTCTTCTCAATAGTCAGCATTTCATAGAGAATGTGGTCATAAAAATTCAACATGTTTGTACAAACATACCGGTAGTTGTTTCCACTGCTGACATGGTTATGCACATAGCATTCACCTTTACACAGTGAGGAGGCATCTATACCTGCTATTGGTTGCATTGCCCATTTTTAAAGGCCCTTCATGAAATAAAAACTTAATCTGCTGCTTAATTTTACATCTGGGAATTATGTTAAATATTATAGGGTGCCTGTAAGAGAAAGAGTTTCCATGAAATTATACAAATTATCTTTACCCTTCTATCTGAGTCCTGAGGCATGGAGATTTTGAAATAGCACTGACAGGGTATAATCTTTAGCAAACAATGCAACAAATACTCTTCCAACCATTCATGTAACAGACAGTATTCTACAATCCCTACCTTTAGTTGTCTCTTTTCATCACAACTGCAAAGTGAACTCAGGGAAACTTTAAATGACTCCCACACAGGATTTAAATTGTTCTTGATAACCTGGATAAGCAGAGGGGGGAAAGAACTTCTCAATATCACACTGAGTTCTTGTCAACCGTGCGTCAAAAGCAAAAATCAAAGGTTTGCTTCAGTGGGGTTGACGATGTCATTAATTTCTTGTCAGACTTGACATAGAAAGTAGCTGAACATTATTTTACATGAACATGTAAACAGAGAGCAAAAAATAACAGAAAAGTTGAGTCATTGCCTGGCCAATAGCCTGTTAAGCTGTAAAATTAAAGTACTCTACTAATACTTTGCATGTTCCACAATCTTAAAATACACTATTAATAGAATTATGATTGTCAAATTTCTCTCACATTAAATGCATAAAAGATTATTTTCCAATTTGTAAATGGTCATGGCTTCCTATAATTTTAATGATATCATATCAAATCTTTATGTACTCTATTGAACAGATTATTATAAATTGATTAATAATGCCTCATGAGATATTTTAACTGTACATACTTCATGTAAAATAAAGAGAAAATTATAGAATTACAGCAATCAATCATATACCCATTTGTAAGTTCATACCAATTTTTTGAAAGAGCTATTTAACTGTCTCTATTCTCTTTCCTCACAGACCTTCAATTCTTTCCAATTTAAGCATAAATCTACTTCCACTTTCATACTTACTATTGAATCTGCTACCTCCACACTTCAGGCTGTGCACTTCAGATCACAGTAAGCTGTTCAATAAATTAACTTTCTTCTCAACATGTTATTTCCATCTGATAAGTTGATGTAATTATTATGAACCTGTTTCCTATTGCTTTCTTTAAATCTTACGACAGCACTGTGAATCCCAAAGGAAACTCAAGAGATTACAGACGTTTAATATGAAGATTCAAACAATTGCTGGAGGAAAAAATCCTGCTTCAGGATCTCAAGCCAAAACATCGACTGCCCCTTTACCTGCACAGATACTGCCTGATTCGTTAAGCTCCTCGAGAAGTTTTCCGCTATACGAGGGGTGATTGATAAGTTTATGGCCTATGGTAGAAAGAGTCAATTTTAGAAAACCAAGCACATTTATTTTTCAACATAGTCCCCTCCTACATTTACACACTTAGTCCAGCGGTCGTGGAGCATACGGATCCTTCTTTATAGAAGTCGGCATCTTGGACCTCCAGAAGTGGTCCACAGCAAGGGCGATTGATATGTTTGTGGCCTAAGGTAAAAGGAGATGAGTTATTAACTTCAAACTTTCTGTGTTTTCATCTGTGCACATATCCGTGCATGTAACAAGGGCTGTATAACTCATCTCCTTCCACCTTAGGCCACGAACTTATCAATCACCCCTGCTGTGGACCACCTGGAGGTCCAAGGTGCTCTTGTTACATGCACTCTTTGAGTGATAATGAAGAAAGTTTCAACTTAATAACTCATCACCTGCTACCTCAGGCCACGAACTTATCAATCACCCCTGTTGTGGACCACTTCTACAAAGAAGGGATCTGTATGCTCAACAAGCACTGGACTAAGTGTGTACATGTAGGAGGGGACTATGTTGAAAAATAAATGTGCTAGGTTTTCTAAAATTGACTCCTTCTACTGTAGGCACAAACTTATCAATCACCCCTCCCCCCCCCCCTGTATATTCTAAATTGATTTTAAGAAATATTCCAGGATTTATGCGAATGTGTTTCCTAATCTGGCACAAATGGCAAATGAGATATCATGTCAATCCCTCAGTCACTACCTTCTACCACAACAACCCACCCCCACTCGTCACCCCAGAAACATCTCAGAAAACATTTGCTGCCTCTCTTGGCTTCCTCATGTTGTTCCATAACCCTCATCTCTTTGGCCAAACTTCTCTCTTTTTTTTGTCAACTGATTAGCATAGCAACAATTCTTCTTTGTCAAATTTCTAAGAGGCACCTTCATTCGTTCTACATAAGTTTAAAAAGCTGTCTTGTTCTATTATTGATAGCTTTAATGAGGACTGCCATACATAACCAGCTCAAACAGAATATTTTTAAACTAACAATAGAATATGTTCATTAGTCTTAGTAGGCACCTGCTTCAAAAATAGCAATTGGAATTGTTATTCTGCAATGTACATCACAGTACATGCTAGGATTTAAGTGACAAGCACACTAAAAATTCTTTACTATAGTATTTTGCAGCCTTGTTAACATCAAAGCGAGCTAGACCTTGGACTGCACAGCATTTATATAAGAAAAAATTTTCCATCCCTGGATTTAATGTACAAAATATAGTTCTGATCTTTTAAAGATATTATTTGAAATGCTGGAAACTTTCTTTTGTCTGGTTAGGTTCAAGATTTGAAAGGTGTTTTGATTTGTGATTGACGCCAAAAAATTATATATGAGACCATTATAAATGAAATCACGTAAAAAGAGACTATGTCTTTTTTCTTATGACATACAGTATGAACAATAGAAATAGTAGCCGGGCCAGCCCATTCAACCCCTTGGAGATGTGGGGAACTGCACCAGGTCCAACCAGATGCAAAATCAGCAGGATTCATAAACAATTAGCAGACTATCAGAGTTCTACAATATATTGGTTCTGTACAGACAACAATTTATATGTTAAAAGCAATATAAGCTCTTAAAAGCATATTTTTCCTAGTTTTAATGCAGTCACTATATTGCCTTCCCTTCTTCTTTGGAAACATTACATTTTCAGATTAGTGAT
Source organism: Hypanus sabinus (assembly GCF_030144855.1). Lineage (NCBI taxonomy): Eukaryota > Metazoa > Chordata > Chondrichthyes > Myliobatiformes > Dasyatidae > Hypanus > Hypanus sabinus. Next base: position 51,117,042 of record NC_082722.1, read on the forward strand.
TCCAAATTGATCTATAACCTACTAACCAACTCAGCACTCACTTTGCTGTCACTAAGTTTATTTATTCATATGTTTAATATTTCACATTCCTTATTTACAGAATGTTTATAGCTCAGAAGGAGGCAAATTTGCTCATAAAGTATGTAACTGCTTCATGTTCGAACTAACTGGCTGGTCCCTGCCCTCTACAAAATGCCCTCCAGCTTCTTTTCTGTTACATAATCATCCAGCTCCCATTTGAATGCCCCCACTCCAATCTGTAGTAGTTTACCTTCAGGATCTAACTATTTGCTTTAAAAAATAATCTTCATGTCACTTCACAAACAAGAGAAAATCTGCAGATGTTGGAAATTCAAGCAACACACACATACGCCTCTATTTTTCTGAGCTCCATATACATGTCCAGGAGTCTCTTAAAAGATCCTATCGTTTCCTCCTCCACCACTGTTGCCGGCAGCCCATTCCACGTACTCAGCACTCTCTGCATAAAAACTTATCTCCTCTGTATCTACCTCCAAGCACCCTAAAACTGTGCCCTCTCGGGTTAGCCATTTCAGCCCTGAGAAAAAGTCTCTGACTATCCACACGATCTTTGGAAAAATCGTGTTGCAAAAGGAAATCTTGAAATGTTTCCACTGCTTGAGAGTGAGGGAGGATCAGAAACTTTCAAGTCTTATTGAAAACCACCTGGGTGAACTAGAGAACAAAATTGAATAGTAATTTTTCCTTCCTCTCAGCACAAGTGTATGACAGGGTTAGGGACCATTTCCCTGAATCTTTTGCTCAGCCTGAGAGCTTGACTTCGAGAGAAGAGGAAGAAATTTGTGAGATTTACTGACCTGTCTCTGGACAAATTCTGGATTTCTGTGAAAAAAGAGCATCCTGCCATTTGTTGGAAAGCAATGAACATTTTGTTGCAGTTTTCAACTTCTTACATGTGTGAGCAAGCTTCTTTTTGTTTAAGAAGTATTAAGAGCAAGGATAGAAATTGTCTCATGTCAATTGATGGTGAAATCCATGTGTGCTCATTATGTTTGCTTTATGAGTTTTTAAAATTTATGGAAGGAAAAAAGAGATTAATTTCAAGAAAGGTAAGCTAGCTTAATCACCTGTATTGTTCAAGAAAGGTTGGTTAAAAATTCATTCTCTACTCAAAAGAGCATTGATAATTATTTTTGGATTATTATATCTACAACTGACTGATCCTGCTAACGTACCATGAGCTGCAGAATTAATAATTTTTATGCAGGGTTCCCTGAGACATGAAAGACTACTGTAATTACTTTTTGGAAATTCCTCATATATTTTACATACCTCTGTCCTGTAGACAAGTTGCTCACTCTTATCATCATTAATCCTGTATATCTCCAGAAAAGGATCTGATTTGCTGAAAAGATCCTGTAATGATATGAATGAAACACTTATTGCTTTTCTGTTGATCATATGGGCGCCATGGTAACATAGTGGTTGGTGCAACACTATCACAGTCCAGCGTGTTGCGGATTTCGGAGTTCAATTCTGGGGCTGTTCTGTAAGGAGCCTGTACGTCTTCCCCATGGAATGTGTAGATTTTCCCTGGTTGCTCTGGTTTCCTCCCACAGTCCAAAGAAGTACCGAGTAGGTTGATTGGTCGTTGTAAATTGTCCTATGATTAGGTTAGGATTATTCGGATTTGTCAGGAGTTGCCGTGGTGATGTGGCTCAAGGGGCTGCAAAGGCCTACTCCATATTGCAAAATAAATAAATAAATCATTAGCTTCAAGGCAATTTTGAAATGATTGACGCGACAAGTGAACCAACCTGAATTTACAAAGGATGTAAAATTAATAAGATCAAAAATACCTGCTGGTGGATCATAGGAAAATAGAAATATATTTAGACACGTTACGCAATTAGAGAGAAATACTCCAAACAAAACTCAAACCAATTACCTATGACCTAGTTATTTCATGTTTCAGAACATTTCAAACAATTATTCACGGCTCCCAAATTGAACAAAAATCACATGAACGAAATCCCATTGTGGAAAGTCCTACTGATTTGTAACCTTCTGCCTGCCCCTTTGCATTATTTTCATGTAATATCTAAGAGGGCAAAATTATTTGACAGCTCTCCCACTCTGTCAACAAAACATGGGCAGATATAGTGGCAGCAGAACTGTCACTCACTACCTGTTGTAGTTACAATGAGTAAATGGAAAGGTGTAATCAAGATCATCTCCCTGAGTGCATCATCAGCAAGAACCAGACCATTATTTAAATCATACAAAAAAACTGAAAATATTGCAGGGAAATTTTGGAGAATGTAATTTTGTGGGAGGGAAGCTGGTGCATTTAATCTTCTTATTTTAGCAGTACAGATTATTCATGATTTTTACTGAAAACAACTTGGGGACAAAGCTTCTTTTAATTTTGGTCACATTTAAAAGGATCTGTTTATGGGACTGGAACCCCTTGGTCCATATTCTCAAATCAACAGATTAAAATTTTATTTGACTGTCATGAAGCATTAAGGATGAGTCTGTTTCTAAGAGTGGAGAGAGTAGTTGGTGGAAAGCATTAATGCACATTTGGTTATTCAGAAACAACTCAACATTAAGGTTTAATTCTCATATGCCTTGAGTAAATTTTTTCAGATCTAATATGCTTAACTTCATAAAAAGAAAAATAGTTCAAAGTTAACATTTTAACTTCAAGTATTTATGTAAACAAGGTTGTATAATCAATAGGATTGAGTCACAAAATTGTGAAGACTGTTTCATAAACTGTTTGCTGTATTTATTTTTTAACTGGATGAAGGGACTATATACATGGTAGCCAATTTTGTTGAATACGTAGGGGATGGATGGGTTTAGCAAGTTGTGTAATGAGGTGTAGATAGACTCAGTGACGAGCCTAAGTTGATAGATGGAAACAATGTGGAAAAATATGAGGTTATCCATTTGGGAAGGATGGATAAGAAAGCAAATTATTATTTAAATAGAGTGTTCCACAAAATATTGTACAAAGGAATCTGAAGGTTCCATCCAGTATATAAAATACAGAAGATTAGCATACAGTTGAGCAAATAATGAGGAAGATTAATGAAGTACTTGACTTCCTTGTAAGAGGAATGGAATATAAACATAGAGGGATTTTGATGCATCTTTGCAGCACACTTGTAGGTCTCAGCCTTGATTTGGCTTTAAGTACAGTATAGACATGGTGCACAGGGGTTCTATAGGTTAATTCACAGGATAATAAGTTTGAAGTATGAAGAAAGGGTGAGCAGGCTGGGTTTAAACTCACTGGAGCGCATAAGAATGAAATGATCTTATTGAAAAATATAAGATACCTAGTGGGATTGACAAGTGAAATGTTGCAATTACTTTTCCATTAATACAGTGCCTAGGACTATGAGGGAATCGTTTCAGAATATGGAGTTACTATTTTCAGACAGAGATGTCAAGGCTTACTGCTAGAGGCCTGTGAATCTTCAGAATTCTCTGATCCAGACCGAGTCATGGGATGTAGTCTGGTGGAGACTGACAGACAATTAAACTTTGGAGGAGTTGGGCAGAGAGCAGGAAAGTGACACTAACACTGAGACTGGATCACCCGCTTATGTTCTTATTTTTTAAATGTTTTATGTTCAGTTTACTGCCTTAAATCCACATACCTTATCATCCAGCTTCTTAGCACAGAAGGCTAACTCCACATAACCATTGTTTCCATTTATTTCCTCTGCAATAACCTGTGAGCATAAAGAGGAAAAGACAATGCATGATTGTTACATTAGAATTAGATAAATCTCACAGTTTACACAATGGATTGACAAGCTGAACAATGGTGAAAGTTTTATTGTTCATAAAGAGAAACAGTCACCAAAATGATAATTGTATATGAGAATTAATGGCATACTTCAAAGCAATTGCTGTCACTTGACTGATTCTGTGGGAGAGGATACTATTGAGATATCAGTGTTCTCCACTATTCTAGAGCAATTCAAATAGTAACTTGTGGATACAGTTGTCCAGCTTGGAAATCAGCAGGGTGAAGCTTGCATTGCTTTGTACCAGAAGTAGTACAACATGGTATCTCTCTCCCTGTGAGATTCAACATTGAGACAGGTTCTCACATGAATATAACACATTCAGATGACAAGTGCTCATGGAATTCACCAGAAACATTTGTCTTGTCCCTTTTTGTCGAATTTTCATGGCTCATAAGTTTTAGTCTTGGCCTTAAAAGAGCATTCAGCCCCTGGTGCCTGTTCAGTCATTCATTAAATTCCTGCCTGATCTTTTAGATCAGTGCCGCTTCCTTCTGCAATGCCCACAATTCTGTGATTCCATAATTATCTAAAAATCTACCGGATAAAACATAGTGACTTCCTCAAAGGCCTCCTTGAGTAGAGAACTGCAACGATACACAACCATCGGGAAGGAGAAGTTTATTCTCGTCTCAGTCACGAATCTTTGAGCCCAAATTACCACATCGCTCTAAAAGCTAACCAATGCAAGGGTGGTGTACATATTTTAATTATCACTGTAAAGTTTAAAGAATATTTCTCTATATTTTTTCTTCTTTTCCCTTTATAACTCTTTCGCTCAAGCCATTTCACCTACTTTATATAATATTATATGACCTGCCATTAAAACGGACTATCCCAACCACCATCTAGTTCACATATGACAATATGAATTTTATCTTTAAAAAATGGATGCATTGTACTTGGTGAACTGTTAAGATATCAGGAATGAAAGCAGTTAACCATGGTGTTCCTTCATAACCTGGTACAGTTATCCTTTCGATGACCGGGTCACCTCAGCTTGGAAGTATGATCTGCTAACTGTTTCAATCTCATGCTGTGTCACTTTTCATTCTGTCAGAATCACTCATTTCAAGCACAGCATCATATCATCCTGACAAGCAGACTCCTTGATCTCATGCTCCAAGAAACCAGAATATGCCTCGCCACATTGATTTCCTCAACTTTTGAGTCCTTGATAAGGGATCTGAAACTTCTCCACATGAAAGATCACAGTAAGCAGTTTCTTCTCAATTTGTGCATAATGCCTCTCTCCTTTCAGCAGATTTGCTTTTATTTGCTGTTTGGTAATTCTCCCAGCAACAACATCAGTTCTTCCTCGTCATCAATATATTGAAGTACCACAACATAGACAACCAGCTAGATTTTGACAGTAACTTTTAATGCTGCCCCAAAGCAAATTACTACACTGGCTGTCTCTCTAACTCGTTCAGCTGTTCGTTCATGACATCCAGCCAGCAGCATTTCACTCCCACCTCCATGCATCACATTCTGCAAAACCTGCAGAACTTGTTCATCTGGGTGATCAGCACTGCAGACACCTGTTGGCCTCAGCATTGACTGCTGTTGGATCTGGCTTTAGGTTATTGCTGGCGACCATGTGAAGATTTCTCTCATTTAGAACTTCAGTCATTGTTTGCTCATCTTCACTTGTCTCTTTCTATTTCTGACTATTTAGGGCTCTTGGCTGTGGTTCAAGATCTAATTCAACAATTTCCGCATCCTCAAAGAACGATACGTTAAATCAGATTAATTAGAAGACATGATTTGAGAGTTAGGGGACAAAAGTTTAAGGGTAACATGAGGGGGAATTTCTTTACTCGGAGAGTGGTAGCTGTGTGGAACGAGCTTCCAGAAGAGGTGGTAGAGGCAGGTTCGGTATTGTCATTTAAAGTAAAATCGGATAGGTATATGGACAGGAAAGGAATGGAGGGTTATGGGCTGAGTGCGGGCCAGTGGGACTAGGTGAGAGTAAGCGTTCGGCATGGACTAGAAGGGCCGAGATGGCCTGTTTCCGTGCTGTAATTGTTATATGGTTATATGAATGTTGAGTACTGCCCACCAAGACAGCACACAACCTGTCTGAAATTCCACTAAAAACTGGTAATACTTGATTATATTTTCTCCACTGATAGCATCTGAACAATATACTGAAGCCCTTGACCCCAAGCTCTACATGCAAGAACCCATACTCTGAGTGCAGCTCACTGAAATATTTTACCATACTTAGATCTTGCTGTGTATTTAATATTTCAGCAATATTTGAGTAATATTGTAAATATGTTGTATTATTAAGCATGCTTTGTTGTTCACATAATTCATTACAGGTCATATGTAAAACTACATGAACGACATACATCATCACACACCGCATCATGTGTGTGTGCCTCACTTAAAGTAAAAACATTTTCCCCATGTTTTTCTTTAGATTAATTTCTGGAGTTACAAACCATAAAGGTCTGACAAAACATCTTCCATTGCCTTCAAAGGATAGGGTGTCCTCTTCAGAGAACCTCAGAGTAAATGCTGCTTTGTCAGCTTTAATCAACACTCCATGGCTGACATCCCCAACCTTCTCCTCTCTGCAACTTAAGACGTGCTCAATTTCTCACTTTCTGAGTTATGATGAATTCCTGATCTGAAATGTCGACTGTTTCTCTCCCCAGGGATGCTGCTTGACGTGTTGAGTGCTTCTAGAGATGTAGAACGTTGTAGCCACAGAAACAGGCCCTGTGGCCCATATAGCTCTGCCGAAGTGTTTTTTTAACTATTTTTGTTTTGGATTTCCAGCTTCTGCCATTCTTTTAAACTATTTATTTGCAAAGGTGCTTTGTTCACGCAGCTATGTCCAACCGTCTTCAACATTGTTTTCTTTCCAACTGCCTCAATATGAGAAGCCATTCATCACATGAAAGAATCGTTCAAGAGATGAAAACATTAAAGAAAAATATATGCGGTACATTTGCTGATCGATATTGTACATGATATGCTACATCATTCTACCTCAATTATAACCTCTCTTTAGGCAAACTAGCCCTACACCTCCTGCAAAATCAAATAACTTGGAATTAGCAAATTCCCACCCTTCAGTGAAACTCAAGAATCAGACAAGCCCCTCCCACTCCCATATATGCAAGAGAGCCTGCAGGTTTTTGATGTGGTGATGCTCCTTCACTGATTGGAAATCAATACTAATGATCAGAGTGACTGCCAGACTGAGAGCCAGTTCTGCGGGGGGAAACATCAAGACTTTGGGACTGTATTCTTTAGAAAATAGAAGATTGAGAGGAGAATTGATGGAGGTATCAAGTCAAGTCAAGTCACTTTTTATTGTCATTTCGACCATAACTGCTGGTACAGTACACGGTAAAAACGAGACACTTTTCAGGACCATGGTGCTCCATGAAACAGTACAAAAACTACACTGAACTACATAAAAACTACACAAAAACGATACTAGACTACAGACCTACCCAGGACTGCATGAAGTGCACAAAACAGTGCAGGCATTGCAATAAATAATAAATAAGACAATAGACACAGTAGAGGGCAGTAAGTTGGTGTCAGTCCAGGCTCTGGGTATTGAGGAGTCTGATGGCTTGGGGGAAGAAACTGTTACAAAATTATGAAGGGTATAGATAGGGTAAATGCAAGCAGACATTTTCCACTGAGGGTGGGTGAGACTACAACTAGAAGTCATAGGTTAAGGGTGAAAGGTGAGAAGTTTAAGGGGAATATGAGGGGTAACTACTTCACTCAGAGTGTCGTGAGAGTGTGGAACGAACTGCCAGCACACATGGTGCCTGTGAGCTCAATTTCAATGTTTAAGAGAAGTTTGGAATAGGTTTATGGACAGTGGGGTATGGAGGGCTACGGTCCCAGTGCAGGTCAATGGGAGTAGGCTGTTTTAATGGTTTTAGCATGGACTAGATGAGCTGAAGGGCCTGTTTCTGTGCTGTACTTCTCTATGACTATGATTTTTAGCTTTTCCACTAGAACCTCCACCTCGCTACAAACAGCTCCACATTAAAGGCTGGCTCAGGAAGAATTCCCCAGTTGAATTAGTTAGTGAGATAGAGATATTCGTGACCTTTAACACAAGTCTCTCCAGAGGACCAAATACAGCCATGTCCAGTGTTAAAAGCCCTAGAAAGTCAAAGCCATTCCTAATAGGGCTTACAAACACTCCTATTCAATGACATTGTATGAGGATTAATTCCAAATAAAGTTCTTGCAATACTTTATGAAAGTCAAATATCAAATAAAAATCATTTTAAGGGCTTTCTACTTGTACAGATATTCATATACATCGAAGGGAAAGAAGTATAGTGTAAGAAAGCTATAGCATACTAAGTGTTCAAATTTTGCAACCACGTAGAAGATCTCAGTCGATTCTCAGTACCGTTGGTGGTTTTTGCCTTCCTTCCCTGTTTGTAAGATGTGGTTTCAATCCCTTTCCCTTTCAATTGGAAGGTATAAAATTCTAAAGGGATTGGACAGGCTAGATGCAAGAAGATTGTTTCTAATGTTGGAGAAGTCCAGAACAAGGGGTCACAGTTTAAGGATAAAGGGGAGGCCTTTTAGGACCGAGATGAGGAAAAACTTCTTCACACAGAGAGTGGTGAATCTGTGGAATTCTCTGCCACAGGAAACAGTTGAGGCCGGTTCATTGGCTACATTTAAGAGGGAGTTAGATATGGCACTTGTGGCTAAAGGGATCAGGGGGTATGGAGAGAAAGCAGGTACAGGGTTCTGAGTTGGATGATCAGCCATGATCATACTGAATGGTGGTGCAGGCTCGAAGGGCCGAAGGGCCTACTCCTGCACCTATTTTCTATGTTTCTATGTTTAATTGCCATGTCACCCATTCAGTATGGACCTGTCTCTGCTACTGCTTTGTCAATCTACTTTCATGTCAATTTTCCATTTGCTGAATGTGAATCTAATCATCTTCCAGGCTTCATCAATTCCTGTGCTTTGCATAACAGGAAACGTTCAGTGTGTTGCCTTTATGGCAGTTATTTAGTTTATAATATTTTCGCTTAGTAATTCATTTGTTAGTATTTTCTAGTTAGAATTAGAATTGTTTAAAGTATATTCATTGCCTGTAAAATATATCGTCATGCGATGATGTCACATCCGGTTTCGCCACGTCTTGTGGGAAAATACCGGTTTGGGATCAACGCGAGGGCAGGGGCTCACACGAGGCAAACCCGAGCAAGAAGTTGTTTGCAAGCATTAGAAATCACAGTGAGAGCAACGCTGTAAGTTAATAGATAATCGATACGTTGAATTAAAATGTTAACGCTGATCCTGTTAAAAGTAACGATGGTCGATAATGTTTATGTTTTCGTTAGTTAAAGAGTTGCGGATAGTTTGCATTGAAGTGTATTTAAAGCAATCAATGGCGTAGGTAAATTCTGCCTGTATGCTGCACTTTAATGTAATGTAGTTATAGTTACTTTTACAAGTATTTACGATGTAAATGTGATATCAGGAAGGGAACAAATACCGTATCAGTCTTGTATTGTTTTATCAACAGTTTTCACCATGTGTTAATGTGAAGAGTGAACAGTAAATGGTTAATCTTACTGCGACCTTGTTTCATTGACCACGGTTTATCTCGGCGTTTAATTCGGCGTTTCGTTACACCCGAGCGAGAACGCTACATTCAGCATATCAGCTGTGAAATTGCCACCGAAAGAAATTCAATTCAGGGCACCCTCGAGATCAGTTCTGGAAACTCCCATGACCATTGACCTGCAAGCTCAGCGTAAAATGGGCAACAATTTTCAATTTTATTGATGGATGAACTCAGAAAACAATTGACGTCATCGGGTTTGTCCATCACGGGTAAAGCCCATCTACATGGCACACTGTCGCAGGAAAGCAGCATCCATCATCCAGGCCCTCACCATCCAGGCCATGCTCTCTTCTCACTGCTGCCATCAGGAATGTGCGTAAGAACTCACGTCACCAGGCTTAGGAACAGCTATTACTCCTCAATCATCAGGCTCCTGTACCAGCGGGGATAACTTCACTTGCCCATTACTCTAATGCTCCCACAACCTACAGACTCACTTTCAAGGACTCTTCATCTCATGTTCTCGATATTTATTGCTTATTTATTTATTTGTTTCTTTAGTTATTTTTCTTTCTTTTTTTCTATTTGCACAGTTTGTTGTCTTTTGTACACTGGTTGAATACCCAGTTGGTGCATTTACTCATTGATGCTATAATGGTGATTATTTTATAGATTTATTGAGTATGCCCACAAGAAAATGAATTTCAGGTGACACATGTGCACTTTGATAATAAATTTATTTTGAATTTTAAACATTAGAACCAAGTAAAATTAGGAAGCATTTCCTCATGAAAATTCATATTGGAAATTTGTTAATTTCTCCAAAATATTGAGCAAAATTAAAAACAGTCCTTTCCAAACTCTAGGCCCACAATTCAAGTCAGACAACAATTGATTGCATAGCAAAGGAAATGGGATGACCTTGCTTAGAGTTTGTATCAAGTGGAAGCTGCAAATGTCAATGGAATTAGTCACCCATTCTGGTTCAACCAGAAATGAACCGTCGAGATCAGCTCTGGAAGCTCCCATGACCATTGACCTGCAAGCTCAGCGTAAAATGGGCACAAATTTTCAATTTTATTGATGGATGGATGAAAGAGTGCAGTTGACGATTTGGGCCGAGACCCTTCAGTTCAGTGTCAACTGTTCTCCTTTCCATAGATGCTGCCTGGCCTGCTGAGTTCCTCCAGCGTTTTGTGCGTGTTGCTCGGATTTCCAGTGTCTGCAGATTTTCTTGCCTGCATAAACATAGAATGTTTTTTTTCTGGAGCAGCAGAGGCTGAAAGGAGTCTTGATAGAAATTCAAAGGTGAAGTGCAGAGCAGAGTGGTGGCTGTCTGGAATGTGATGACGAATGCGATCAATAGTGATGTTCAAGTTGCATTTTAGACACGTACATGAATTGATAGATATTGAGAGGCTGCAGAGGCATCGTGAGCTGCAAGGCCTACTCCTGTGCTGTATTGTTGCACTTGAGACTAGTTTTTTCAAACTTCGCGGCACTGGCTCTTATGCGGTCCCATTCCCGCCCTCTCCGGGTGGAAATGACGTCAGAGGTGCATTACAAAAGTCTCTTCCTGCGTGCGGGCCTTCTCCCCTTGCTGGTGAAGAAGAAGGCCCGGCACCATTTTGGGGCTGGCCTCTCTGCTGACGCACGTGCCATTTTGTGAGCCGGTTCGCCTGCACAGAAAGTGGGTCGCCACATAACCCCCCACCCCCAGAACCAGTGATACACCCCCCCCAAATGTCCACAGTCTGGAACAGCCTCTGTTTGGGAGGTCTGCCTCTGCGCCGCGGTGCCTGAACCTCGACCAGTTGCGCCAAGTCCACATGGTCCGGTTTGAGTCAGTCCACCGTGAAAATCTCCTCTCTCCCCCCAATGTCCAGAACGTATGTGGACCCATTGTTCCTGATCACCTTGAACGGCCCCTCGTACGGCCGCTGTAGCGGTGCCCGGTGTCCGCCCCTTCATACAAATACAAACAGGTCTTTGGGTAGGCAGGTTGGGATCTGTCCGTGTTGTGAAGTTGGTACAGGGGCCAGGTTGCTGAGCCTTTCGTGTAGTCTGTCCAGGACTGCTGCAGGTTCTTCCTCTTGCCCCCTTGGGGCTGGTATGAACTCTCCTGGGATGGCCAGGGGCACGCCGTACACCAACTTGGCCGATGAGGCGTGCAGATCCTCTTTGGGCGCCGTGCAGATTCCAAGCAGGACACAGGGAAGCTCATCCGCCCAGTTAGGCCCTCTCAGGCGGGCCATGAGAGCTGATCTCAACTGACAGTGGAAGCGTTCCACCAGTCCATTCGACTGTAGGCAGTTGTGTGGTGTAGCTGCATTCCCAACAGGCTGGCCACAGCCAACCACAGGCTGGAGGTGAACTGGGCGCCTCTGTCGGAGGTAATGTGGGCCAGTACCCTGAAGCATGCTACCCAGGTTGCGATCAGTGCTCAGGCGCAGGAATCGGCGATCGTGTTGGTGAGCGGGACCACCTCCGGCCATCTCACGAACTGGTCTACAATAGTAAGGAGGTACCGCGCTCCTCGTGACACTGGCAGGGGGCCCACGATGTCCACGTGAATGTGGTCAAACCTCCGGTGGGTGGGGTGGAACGGCTGCAGTGGGGCTTTGGTGTGCTGCTGCACCTTGGCTGTTCGGCACTGCATGCACGTTCTGGCCCATTCACTGACCTGCTTGCAAAGTCCGTGCCATACGAGCTTGCTGGAGACCAGCTGGACGGCTGTCCTGATAGATGGGTGTGCCAAACCGTGTATGGAGTCGAAAACTCACCGCCTCCAGGCTGCCGGGACGATGGGGCGAGGTTGGCCGGTAGCCACGTCGCACAGGAGGGTCCTCTCATCTGGGCCTACGAGGAAGTCCTGCAGCTGCAAACCCGAGACTGCGGTCCTGTAGCTGGGCATATCGTCGTCTGCCTGCTGCGCCTCCGCCAGTGCTGCATAGTCCACCCCCAGGGACAGGGCCTGGACAGCTGGTCTGGAGAGTGCGTCCGCCACGACGTTGTCCTTTCCCAAGACATGTTGGATGTCCGTCGTGTACTCGGAGATGTAGGACAGATGTCGCTGCTGGCGAGCCGACCAGGGATCGGACACCTTTGTGAACGTGAAGGTCAACGGTTTGTGGTCCATGAACATGGTGAACGGCCTGCCTTCTAAGAAGTACCTGAAATGCTGGATTGCCAGATACAGTGCGAACAGCTCCGGGTTGAAGGCAATGTACTTGAGTTCGGGTGGCCGTAGGTGCTCGCTGAAAAACGCCAGGGGTTGCCGGTGCCCCTCGATGAGTTGCTCCAGCACCCCACCGATGGCTGTGTTGGATGCGTCCACTTGAGGGCAGTTGGAACATCCAGCATCACGGCATCTACCAAGACTTCCTTGGCTTTAATGAAAGTGGCCATGGCCTCTTCGTCCCAATTAATGTCCTTGCCTTTACCTGACATCAGGGTGAACAAAGGGTGCATGATACGGGCTGCTCAGGGAAGGAAACGGTGGTAGAAGTTCACCATACCAATGAACTCCTGCAGGCCTTTGACCGTGTTGGGCCGGGCAAAGTGGCAGATCACGTCTACCTTGGCGGGCAGAGGAGTTGCCCCATCTTTGGTAATCCTGTGGCCCAGGAAGTTGATGGTGTCGAGTTCGAACTGGCATTTGGCCGGGTTGGTCGTGAGGCCAAAGTCACTCAGGCGGGAGTAGAGCTGGCGGAGGTGGGACAGATGCTCCTGACGATTACTGCTGGCTATAAGGATGTCGTCCAAATAGATGAATGCAAAGTCCAGGTCGCGTCCCATCGCATCCATTAGCTGCTGGAATGTCTGTGCGACATTCTTCAGGCCGAATGGCATTCGGAGGAACGCAAACAGGCCGAACGGGATGATAAGTGCTGTTTTGAGGATGTCTTCAGGGTGCATCGGGATTTGATGGTATCCCCGGATGAGGTCTACTTTGGAAAATATTTTTGCCCCGTGCAGGTTTGCTGCAAAGTCCTGTATGTGCAGCACGGATAGCGTTCTGGAGTTGTAGCCTCGTTCAGTCTGCTGTGGTAGTCGCCGCATGGTCTCCAGCCCCCAGCTGCTTTGGGCACCATGTGCAGGGGGGAGCCCATGGGTTGTCGGACCTCCGTACGATCCCCAATTCCTCCATCCTCTTGAACTCCTCCTTCGCCAGGCGGAGCTTTTCCGGGGGGAGCCTTCGTGCGCGGGCGTGGAGGAGTGGTCCCTGGGTCGGGATGTGGTGCTGAACCCCGTGTCTGGGCATGGCTGCCGTGAACTGCGGTGCCAGAATCGATGGAAAGTCCACCAAGAGTCTGGTGAATTTGTTGTCCAACAGTGTGATGGAGTCCAGGTGTGGGGCCGGCAACTTGGCTTCACCCAGGGAGAACATCTGGAAAGTCTCGGCATGTACCAGTCTTTTCCCTTGCAAGTCGACCAGCAGGCTGTGAGCTCGCAAGAAGTCCGCCCCCAGGAGTGGTTGGGCCACCGTGGCCAGTGTGAAGTCCCACGTGAACCAGCTAGCGCCGAACTGCAGCTGCACTGTGCGGGTGCCGTAGGTCTGTATCGTGCTGCCGTTTGCGGCCCTCAGGATGGGTCCTGACTTCCTGTTGCAGGTGGCGTACCCCGTCGGGGGCAAGATGCTGATTTCCGCTCCGGTGTTGACCAAGAAGCAGCGTCCCGACTGTTTGTCCCAGACGTACAAGAGGCTGTCCTGGTGACCTGACGCCATAGCCATTAGTGGCGGCTGGACCTGGCATTTCCTGGGAACTTGCAGGGCGGGCGACAACAGCGGGCTTCTGTGCTCCACCGCTGGTGGTAGAAACACCACTGTTCATTGGCCTCCTCACTCCTGCCTCTGTGTTGTGTGCGCTCCGCTGCCGGGCCTGGTCTGGCTTGCTGTTGGGCGAGTGGCCTGGTAATCTGTCCGACAGATGCCCCACTCTCCCTCTTGGCTTTCCACAGCACATCTGCCCAGGCCACCACCTTCTGGGGGTCACTGAAATCTGTGTCGGCCAGCAGCAGATCTATGTCCTCGGGCAGTTGCTCTAGGAACGCCTGCTCAAACATGAGGCAGGGCCTGTGTCCATCAGCCAGGGCCAGCATCTCATTCATCAATGCTGATGGCAGTCTGTCTCCCAAACCATCCAGGTGCAGCAAGCGGGCACCTCGCTCACGCCCTGAGAGGCCCTGAAAGGTCCCAATGAGCAGTGCTTTGAATACTGCATATTTGCCACCTTCTGGGTATGACTGTATGAAATCCTCAACCTGGGCAGCCATCTCCTGGTCAAGGGAGCTCACCACACAATAGTAACGTGTGGAATCAGAAGATATCTGCTGAATCTGGAACTGGGCTTCTGCTTGGTCAAAACACACGCATGGTCGCAGCGTCCAGAAAGTTGGCAGTTTTAGCAAAACTGCATGAATAGATGAAGAGTCGATTATCTTTGGTCCAAATCCCATTTGGACCGTCGGGGTCACCAATGTAGCGATGTGCTACACACAGAGCTAGAAATAACAACACGCGGTCTGTAAGTTGCACTCAAGACTAGTTTATTCAAACTTCTCGGCACTGACTCTTACGCAGTCCCGTTCCCACCCTCTCTGGGCAGAAATGACGTCAGAGGTGCGTTAAAAAAGTCTCTTCCTGCACACAGGCTTTCTCCCCTTGCTGGTGAAGAAGAAGGCCCAGTGCCATTTTGGGGCTGGCCTCTCTGCCAACGCGCGTGCCATTTTGTGAGCCGTTTCACCTGCACAGAAAGTGGGTCGCCACAACAGCGCAGTTGTTAATTTAAACCAAATCCTATACAGAACAGGGGATGGAACTGGATGAATAGTGTAATCTGACGATCACAACGAGGATCTCAGACATCACGATAGGCTTTCATTTTGACTTTGAAGTTATAGATTAACCATCTGTTTTTGTGTCAGAAGTATCTATTGGGGGAGAAGACATATGCTGACAATTTTCCCAACAAACTGCAGATTTATCCCATTTATCCAGTTTCATTTTGCCTCAGTTAGGTTCCTCCATATATTTAAAAGTATTGAGTACCTTTCCTTTAATCCCGCTTTCATTTCAGCAGGGTGTAAAAACGAGCAGAAATCCTGATAATCACATGGTAGCAGCTTATGTTTTTCTGTTGAGCAAAGCACATGGAAACCCTGAGTGCAATAAAGCAAATTGAAAATAACAATACCACCAAAGATGAGAGCCCTTAATTACAGCCACTTTGATTAACTTGTCTGGTCTAACATTTGAGACAGAAGTGGACAATAATAACTGTCATCTACAAACAACTAGCTAACCTAGTTTACGACTCATTAGGGGTACAAAACTGTGAGGCACAATTTGCTTGATTCCATGCAAGTAGTAATTGGCATCCACTTAGCTTTGATTTTGAGTAGCACCATCAAGAGTAAGTTGGGCAGGCAGGGGGATAGGAGAGGGCTGAAGAAGCATTAAAAAAAGGACTTCTCAACACTCTCAAGCTGACACCTGCTTTGATGTGTTTCCAGCAAAAAATTAATGTTATCCCTTGTGATTTGTTCAGCTTTGCAGATTATTCTCAGCGAATTTTGGAAACATTACTTCAGTGAAGGACGCCACTCGGCCCATCAAGACTATGCTGATCTGAGTAGAGCATTCCTATTGGTCCCATTCCCTGCTCTTTCACAGAGCAGACTCAATGGGCCGATTGGACTAATTCTGCTCCTATCTTTTATGGTCTTACCCAATGTCGTGCAAATTGTACTCACTCAAGCACATTTCCAATCCCTTTTAAAAGCTCTTTGACTCTGTTATGACTGTACCACAGCTCTGAGGGGCCGAAGGGTGTGGGGTAGCACCCTCCTTTGTGAGAATCGCAAGAGTATTATTGGGTTGGATCAGAGGACCCAGCCTGGAGACAACGTTTGTGGATTGGAGACTATGCTACGTGCAAGCCCTCGGGCAAAGTGGGCTGGTTGAGAGAGAGATTGCATCACCCCAACCTGATTGACATCTACTACCTGGCGAGTTAAGATAAAAGGGGGGGGCTGTAGGGACAGCCCCTCAGACGCACCAGAAGAAACGCTAGCGATCCTGTAATAGCGGGAAGCCATTTGAAGGAAGCCACGTGCGTTCGGTTCCCTTGCCTGGGGGCTGGTGGCTGGTACCACAGACAACGGGGAACCATCTCCCCCGACGCAATGGATTGGCCTCATAAAAGTCCCGGGCAAGTTTAAAACCGTCTCTCTTAAACCCAAAAAGCTGCAGCTTGAAAGGACAGTGACTTTTATCTTTCCATCGGACAATACAATATCCCCTAGACAAACGATAGAGCTTATCATTATACCCACGTCTTTAGATTGAGTATTGACGACGTATTTTATCTGAATGTCTGTATTAATCTTATTTTTGTGCCCCTTTATAAATAAAGACTTTTAAAAATAGTACCATCAGACTTCAACGGACCTCTGTATCTTTGCTGGTAAGTGACCCAGTTACAGGGTTTGTAACAACTCTGATTACATCAGTTTTTAGGCAGTAATTTTCTACTACATTTTTCTAAGTATTTACCAAAAATAGCCATGTCTCCTAAAAGTCAGTTTAAGTTCAAAGTAAATTTATTATCAAAGTACCTACCGCATACATCACCCTATACAACCGAGATTCAATTTCTTATGAAAGTAAATCCAAGAAACATTTCAAAAAATTGAAAGACCACAAACAACAGGACAGACAAACAATCAATGTGCAAAAGACAACAGACTATGTAAATATAAAAGAAAAAAACAGAAATAACGATAATAAATAAATAGATAAATAAATAAATAGATACATAAATAAATACATACATACCAAGAACATGAGATGAAGAATCATATAACCATAACCATTTAAGAATTACAGCACAGAAACAGGCCATCTTGGCCCTTCTAGTCCATGCCGAAAGCTTAGTCCCACTGGCCTGCACTCAGCCCATAACCCTCCATTCCTTTCCTATCCATATACCTATCCAACTTTACTTTAAATGACAATATCGAACCTGCCTCTACCACTTCTACTGGAAGCTCGTTACACACAGCTACCACTCTCTGAGTAAAGAAGTTCCCCCTCGTGTTACCCTTAAACTTTTGTCCCCTAACTCTCAACTCATGTCCTCTTGTTTGAATCTCCCCTACTCTCAATGGAAAAAGCCTATCCATGTCAACTCTATCTATCCCCCTCATAATTTTAAACACCTCTATCAAGTCCCCCCTCAACCTTCTACACTCCAAAGAATAAAGACCTAACTTGTTCAACCTTTCCCTGTAACTTAGGTGCTGAAACCCAGGTAACACTCTAGTAAATCTCCTCTGTACTCTCTCTATCCTTGAAAGAGAGTACAGTACATAGGTTGTGGGAACTGTTCAGTAATGAGGTAAGTGAAGTCATTCCCACTGGTTCAAGAGCCTGACAATTGAGGGGCAATATAGTTTATTGCATATATACTGTATTACTATATGGAGTGGCTGAAAATTTTCAATGCTGCTGTATTATATCAGATCCTTAAGAAATCTAGATATCCTGGGATAATGCAAAGACTACCCAGAAAGCAGTCATTACTTTGTCTCATAATACAGTACATATGTAGTCTCTTGTTTTATTACAGAAGTAACCCAATAAGACTTGTTCACTGTTGTCTTAGTATAAATAATTTTAGTCTCGATCTTGTCCTTCCTTACTATTCTGCAAGCACATTATTCCTCAAATATAGAGACCAACCCATACATAGATTATGCTGTGGCTCCAAAGCCAATTTCATTCTTTTAATCAGCTCTGAAATTTATTTAAATTATTAAATAAACATATAAAGTACTGTGCAAAAGTCTTAGGTGTGTACATACACACACACACACACACACACAAAGTGATTGATAAGTTCATGGCCTACGGTAGAAGGAGTCAATTTTAGAAAACCTAGCACATTTATTTTTCCTACATTTACACACTTAGTCCAGCGGTTGTGGAGCATACAGATCCTTCTTTGTAGAAGTCGGCATCTTGGACCTCCAGAAGTGGTCCACAGCAGGAGTGATTGATAAGTTTGTGCCCTAAGGTAGAAGGAGATGAGTTATTAACTTCAAACTTTCTGTGTTTTCACTCCGAGTTGAACTGCATGTGCATGTAACAAGAGTTGTACAACTCATCTCCTTCTACCTTAGGGCACAAACTTATCAATCACTCCTGCTGTGGACCACTTCTGGAGGTCCAAGATGCCGACTTCTACAAAGAAGGGATCCGTATGCTCTACGACCGCTGGACTAAGTGTGTAAATGTAGGAAAAATAAATGTGCTAGGTTTTCTAAAATTGACTCCTTCTACCTTAGGCCATGAACTTATCAATCACCCCTCGTGTGTGTGTGTGTGTGTGTGTGTGTGTGTGTGTGTGTGTATATATATATATATATATATATATGGTCTAAGGTGTTTGCACAGTATTTTATTCATCAATGTGGAGTGGAGAGTGAGTTTGTAGAAGCAAAGGATGTTGAAATGGCAAGGGTGGAGCACCATGGGAGGGGTGTGGGACAGGTGGTAGAGAAGGACTGCCAGGACAGGGGGTAGTGTGGGTACAGACACACCCAGCCCGAACACACCAGGCAAGATACTGTAATTGCTAAAGAAATGCCAAAATATAAAACATACTGTACTAAATTTCTGTTGATTAATTTTAAAAATAAATATTCAATGAAAATAAAATAAACTGAAAAGTTAGCTCAACTTTTTAATGTTGATCCCATTGGGATGAATTGGGCAGAGTGAGATATATCAATCATGAAGGGGGCAAATGCAAAGTGTATCCAGTCTGTCAGCAATTAAAATTACTGAATGCCCATGGACCCATGGATACACAGCGGTCTGGTCTCCAGCACACTGCAGTGCACAGGCGTGGAAGTACAGACCATCTTGACCATCATGGAACCATCTCCCTCACCGCATATACATGGCTCCTCCCTGCAGAGAGTTGAGTGTACCAAGTTCCTGGGAGCTCACATCTTGAACGACCTCACCTGGTACCTCAATATCACCTCCCTGAACAAGAAGACACAGCATCACCTCCACTTCCTGAGGAGGTTGAGGCAAGTGTGGCTCCCCCCCCCCCCCCCACTCCCCACACAACCCTCCATCTTTACTCAATTTTACAGGAGCACCAGTGAGAGCATCCTGACAAGTTGCATCTCCATCTGGTATGGGAGCTGCAGAGCACTGGACCGGAAATCCTTACAAAAGACTGTGAGAACAGCTGAGAGGAGCATAGAGGTCTCCTTACCAAACACTGGGGACATTTATCAAAAGTGCTGAGTACACAGGGCCCTTAGTATTCCACCTGCCTATCTAGCATCCTCTTGGACATTCAACCATCAGGCAGGAGACTCCGATTTATAAAAACAAGAACAGTCAGAATCAGAAACAATTTCTTCCCTCAGCCATTAAGCTTCGGAACTCCCTGTCGCATCGTATTTGAAGTGTCAGCAGACAACTTGCATTGTACCTTACAATATTTAACTTATGCACTTTACCTAGTTTATCTATGCTTAATTCATTTGCAGATTTAACTCTTATTTTCCAAAGTTATTGTGTGTTATGTGTACTACTGTGTTTTACACTCTGGCCCAAAGAAATTTTGTTAAATTTGGTGGTATACATGTATATACTATAGTCAAAATGACAATAAACTTGACTTGACTTGACTTGATACACACTAAGCAGTAGGCCCTCGAGTCTCCATGGAAGTGTCAATGTGCTCTACATATGTAAATTCTGACCCACTTTCCTCAAATTTCTTCCTGTACTAAAACTGTACCCCAAACTAAAATTGTTAACTCTTGACCTTAGCTCCTTGAAAACAACACACTAGCATCCTTCACCCCACATCCTTTTCGTCCAGATGCAGTTCAGTTCTTGAACCAGTTTCTTATCCTCCATTACTTTCACTTCATGTCCCCTGTGAGAAATAACTCTCAATTTCCCATTCCTTTCCAGCCACTCAATCTCAGAAATGTTATGTAAGGTTTCTGAATGACTTAATCAATCTGTGAACAAGATTCATTCCACAGCAGCAATGAGGACATTGTAAACAACAGTTAAACTTAAAACAGTCAGAGGGTGAGAACAGAGTTAACAATAATCGGTTGTTAGTGCTATGGTAATTCATCCTTATTAAACCAGCCACAAGGAAAGAACATTTATTATTAAAATTCTCATTTTGCAATGCTCATTAAAAAGATCTTTGTTTTAATAAATCTGTGTAAGATAATGAGCGACGTGGGGTGTAAATTATCTTAATATTGCAGTTCATTTATCCAGATTAACATTTTCTCAGGATGAGACCCTGAATGCTAACAGATACGATCCATCAAAGAGCCATCCTTTGCCTGATCCTTTTCCATCCAAAAATTATTCCCTAATTTGCATCCTATTCTTATTTCACTCTCAAAATCTTACTGCTTCTTTACCTCACCTTTTTATGAGTTCTGAGTTACAATGTTTTTCATCTTTATTTGATGAAGCTTAATTATCTCTATATTTAACTTAGTTCTCAAACTACTCTCCATCCCCTGTTCTCTCTGTAAATAAAACAATTTCCATTTCAAATCCACTTTCTTTATTTTAATGTTACTCTCGATTCATTTAAACTCAGCAGAAAACCACAGCGCTAAGGGAGTCGGATGTGGAGCTGATTTGCCATGCTTTGAACTAGGAGTAAGTCTCTAGCAGAAAGGATGAATATTAGGTTTAGAAGAATCACCTTACGTTGGTTAAAACACAGAGGGTTTTACTAAGTGTATCCATATCAATGTGATCTTCTCTGCTGTTATTCACAGGCTAAAAACACACATAAAAATATGGTCTTAATGTAAATTTATTATCGAAGTATGTTACCATATACTGCCTTGAACTTCATTTTCTTGCAGGGGAAAAAAAAACAGAATAGAATTTTACAAAAAAGACTAGCAAACATCGACATGCCAAAGCTCAATGAAACTTTGTCTCTGAGCCCACCGCCAGCTCTCAGCAACCTCTGTGCACTCTCCAGGAAGCTATTATAACTTTAAATGTGAAAGGAGGAGTGTGATCAAAGATTAATGTATAAGAAGCAATATAGAAATTGTGTGACTGAGAATATTATGTGATATAGTAAATAACTAATAAAATTCAAGCAAAGGTTATAATAAATGTACATGTTATTGCTCGTATAGAAAAGTCTCAGTAGATAGATAGATAGATACTCTATTGATCCCAAAAATTACAGTGTCATGGTAGTATTACAAGTGCACAGATACACAAATATACAAATATTAGACGAGAAGAAAGAAAAAATAAAAAAATAAGTTACCTCAAACAGTCTAACAGGAGTTTGGGGTCGTCACTTCCTCAGCTATAGGTTGACTCATTATACAGCCTAATGGCCGAGGGTAAGAATGACCTCATATAGCACTCTTCGGAGCAGTGCAGTTGTCTTAGTCTATTACTAAATGTGCTCCTCTGTTCAGCCAAGGTGGCACGCAGAGGGTGAGAAACATTGTCCAGAATTGCCAGGATTTTCTGTAGGGTCCTTTGTTCTACCACAGCCTCCTGTGTGTCCAGTTTGTCTCCTATAACAGAGTCAGCCTTTCTAATCCGTTTATTGAGCCTGTTGGCATCGACGGTGTTGATGCCATTGCCCCAGCACACCACTGCATAGAAGTTTGTACTGGCAACAACAGACTGGTAGAACGTGTGAAGGAGAGGCCTGCACACTCCAAAGGGCCTCATTCTCCTCAAAATGTAGAGGAGACTCTGGCCTTTCTTGTACACAGCCTCTGTGTTGGTGCTCCATTCAAGCCTGTCATCCAGGTGCACCCCCCAGGTAGTTGTAGGTCCTCATCACATCCACATCCTCACCATCAACAGTAACAGGGAGGAGTGCAGATTTAGTCTTCCTAAAGTATATCACCATCTCCTTTATCTTACTGATGTTGAGCTGCAGATGATTCAGCTTGCAACATTTGACAAAGTCCTCCACCAAGACCCTGTATTCATCCTCCTGTCCTCCCCTTATACACCCAACTATTGCTAAGTCATCGGAGAATTTCTGCAGATGACATGACTCAGTGTTGTACCTAAAGTCCAAGGTGGGCAGGGTAAACAGGAAGGGAGCCAGGACAGTCCTCTGTGGGGCCCCAGTGCAGTTTACAGCCATGTCTGGCCCACAGTTGTGAAGCCACACAAACTGTGGTCTGCAAGTCAGTAGCAGAAAATATGAGCAAATGGTATTGCCTGTACAGTACTGTATGAACAGAAGGTAACAATTAGAAGCACAGAATGAAGACTGGAAAGAATGAAAAAGTGACCACGGAGAGAGTGTGATTGGCAGTTAAATATTTGAAACTCCATTGCTGCATCTAGAAACAATGAGAAAGGAAGAGGGTGGGGTTGGTTACTGGGTGACGCTTGAGTACCAGCCACAGCAGATGCACATTACTCATACATAAATGGACATTAACAACTATGAATGTGGCCATCAAAAAATGACCATGGAACAGTGCCAGACTGCAGAGGCAATGGAAACAGTACAGCGATACATCCTCTGTAATTATGGTTCAATCACTTGAATGTAAAATTACAACTGCTTTTCCCCGTATGAAAAGAGCTCACCAATGAGACATTAAAATATCCCATCCATTCTCAAGTATAATCAACAAACTCAATATGAAATATTTAAATCTTTCTCAATTATGTCAGGAAATATAGAGGAGGCTTGACCTAAAAGCAGAACACGGAGACGATTCAGTGATGAGTAATAACTTTAATAATAGACTGCAAAAATAAAAAGCCACGAGAGGGCACAAAACGAGAAGAACAGATACCAAACACCACAGGCAACAAGGTAACTGAAGGCTAGGAGCAGCTGTTCGAGGCTGACTGGTTCATATGAGCGAACAAGGACTGTGGATGTGAGCTGGGTTTAAATAGGCTGCAGGTGACGAGGTGGAAGGTAGTGGTGGATGACTCCAGTTAGCTGGGTGGAGACTGGAAGAGCCCTGGCAGGATCCACTCCCTCCTACAGAGGGCATAGATGACTCAGGATGATCTGGATGAGTCCAGTGGAACTCCTCGTTGAGTGACTGATCCAAGTTGAAACTAGGCAGCACCCAAGATTTTTCTGGGTTGTACCTTTCCCAGTGGACCAGATACTGCACACACTGTCTATGATGACAGGAATCCATCAACCAGGTGAGCCATGTACACTGGACCGCCTTCCACCATCCTAGGTTCTGGAGGGCAGAATCAGGTGGGTTGAGTGCTCAATGCACAAACAGGTTTAAGGCAGGACACATGGAAGGTAGGTGAGATCCTGAGGGATGGTGGCAGCTGGTGACAGTAAGTGGCTACATCAATAATATGGGTAATCTTGAAGGGATGAGAGCTTACAGAATTTGGTGCAAGGGGACAGATCTCGGGTGAACAGTCAGACGTGGTCCCCAGATCACAGTAGTCTGGCTGGGCACCATTGGTGGTTGGCCTGGCAGCAGTAGGCACTGTTGGAAGCTAAGATTCTGGCAGTGGCAAGCCAAGGCCCTGGCAGACAGGACCTGCACTATTGGTTCTTCCGTGGGGAACAATAGGCGTAGGTAACCATTAAGCACTTCAAAGGGTGACATATCCATTGCAGAACAGGTGCATAGATGGTAGGACAGTTTGGCCCTGGGAAGCAAAGCATCACACTTGCAAAGCAGACCCACTTGCTGATTGGCTCTTTCTGACCGACCATTGGTCTGCAGATGATAGCCAGAGGACAAGATTACTGAGGTAAATTGGAGGGAGCAGAAACGGGCAAAAAATAATGGACCCTAGTCTGACACAATGTCCTGAGGGAAACCATAGAGGCAAACTGCTGATGGAGAACTAGGTCTACTGCCTCAGTGGCTGACAGAATTTGGAGAGGGCAATGAAGTGGAAAGCATTGATCCACCACTGTCATGATCACCATGGCACACCATGTCATGATCACCTACTGAAAGTTGCCCAGCCCTCTTTTCTCCACAACCTCCATCAGCTTTACACTTATGAATGTGAGGCTAAGTACAGATCCAAGGCCATATTTAAGTTTGCTGTTGACACAAATGTCATTAGCCAGATGAAAAGTCGTGATGAATCAGCATATAGGAGGGAGATTGAAAATCTGGCTGAGTGGTGCCACAACAACGGCCTCTCACTCAATGTCAGCAAGACAAAGGAGCTGATTATTGACCAGGAGGAGGTCCATGAGCCAGTCCTCATCAGAGATTCGGAGGTTGAGAGTGTCAGCAACTTAAAGTTCCTCAGTGTTTTCATTTCAGAGGACCTGTCCTGGGCCCAGCATGCAAGTGCCATTATGAAGAAAGCACGTCAATGCCTCTACTTCCTTTGGAAGATTGCAAAGATTCGGCATGACATCTAAAACTTTGACACACCCCTGTTGATGTGTGGCGGAGAGTATATTGACTGGTTGCATCACAGCCTGGTATAGAAGCACCGATGCCCTTGAATAGAAAATCCTACAGAAAAAAAAGAGGATACAACCCAGCCAATCACGGGTAAAGCCTTCCCAGCATTGAGCACATCTACATAGAGTGCTGTTGCAGGAAAGCAGCATCCATCATCAAGAACCCCACCATCCAGGGCTGCTGCCACCAGGAAGGACTTACTGGAGCCTCAGGCCCCATATCAACAGCTTCAGGAACAGTAATTACCCCTCAACCATCAGGTTCTTGAACCAGAGATAACTTCACTCGTCCTATCACCCGAACTGTTCCCACAACCTAGAGACTCATTTTCAAGGATTCTTCGTATCACGTTCTCAGTATTTATTGCTTATTTATTTATTTAGTTAGTTAGTTACTTGCACAGTTTGATGTCTTTTGCATATTGTCTGTCCTGTTGGGTGCAGTTGTTCATTGATTCTATTGTGTTTCTTGGATTTACTGTGAATGCCCACAAGAAAACAAATCTCAGGGTTGAATACGCTCACATGCATGGATTTCAATAGTAAATGTACTTTGAACTTTGAACTCATGCTGATGGGGGACCACCACAGTCAAAGGACCGCTAGGGGGCACAAGAGCCCAGCGGTTCACTGCTTGGAGGAACTGGTCATTGAGGGAAGGCGACAATAAACTGACATGCATTTGTGATCATGGTGGGCCACCAAAGCCAGCATCACAGATAGCTGGAGAGGGGTGAGGAGTAGGTCCACAGTCACCTGAACCTACATGTGGTTGTCAGGTGTGTTGGCCAGAGCAGGCTCCTGCTGTAGAGCTTGATGGATCCAGTTCTCAAGAACCCAGAAGACTGGGGAAAGGATCTACGAAGTCGGAAAGACGGACTGAGGGTCGAACTCTATTTCATCTGGGTCAAACTGTCATGACTGTCTTAGTGCTGTTGGAGCCAGATGGGTAAGAGATGGTGAAGTTGAATTATTCAAAGAAGACTCCATGAGGCTGACGTGGGTTGACTTGGCAGATGTGAGGTTTTGGTAGCGGGTCCAGATCAGGAAGAGCTCAACGTTTCCCATCAGCCAATGTCTCCAAGGCCCACTTAATGGTGAGTAGCTCCGTTTCCTACACTAAAATGGCACTGAGTAAAGTAAAACTTGCACGAGAAGAAGGCACAAGGGTGTGTCTTCCTGTCCAGTCCTCACTGGGAAGAGGCAGCCGCAGAGCCCGCATCAGATGAGGCCTTTTCTGTCACAAGAGGTCCGAAGGGGTTCGGGTGGCAGAGAATGGGAGCGATGGCGAAGCATATCTTGAGCTCCTCGTAAGCATGGTCCACGGCAGCAGACCAGGTTACCTATGAGGTAGGTAATTTGGTGAGGGAGGTGAGAAGAGTGGCGATCTGTCTGTAGTTCATAATGAAATGGCAGTAAAAGTTGGAGAAGCCCAGGCTCTGTAGCTGTTCGAGAGAGCACAGTCTGGCCTTGGGGTGAACAGATGCAACCCAGGAGGGAAATGATTCAGGCTGTGGAACTGGCATTTTTCTCATTTTCTGTACCGTTGGTTTTTTGAGGAGATGCTGAAGGACTAAACGGACGTGACAGACATGGTCTTGGGAATCCTTGGAGAAGATAAGGATGTCATCGAGGTAGAAGAATGTGGAGCATGTCTCAGAGGTCTTGTAATGAATGCTTGGAAAATGGCTGTACTGTCAAAAAGGCATCAGCAAGTATTTGTTGTGGCCTGTGGGCATTATGAAAAATGTCCTCCACTCATCCCCTGTCAGATGTGGATCAAGTTGCACATGCTCCACAGATTCAGTTTGGGCCCCGTGGAACGTTTTGAATGCACTAGCCATCGAGGGGAGAGGGTGGCGATTCTTAATGGAGATTTTGTTGAGTTCACAGTAGTCAATGCAGAGTCAGAGACCCCCATTTTTCTTTTATCAATCCTGCATGGGTTAGTTAAACGAAGCTGCGCTGTAGCACTTTGGCGAGGTAGACATTGGTGGCTTGGATCTCAGGAGCACATCGATTGCACGTTGCAGGCAGGTGGGTCCCCAACTCAGCAGTGAACCGGATGACCAGGTGAAGTGAGGGTCATGAGCGGAGAGCCAGGGATAACCCAAGATGAGAGGAGTGGGGCTGAGTTGAAACAGAGGAACATGAATTGACTCGTGGTGATCTCCGATGCTCACATGCAGACTCTGGCCATCCCAGACCCCAAGTGATGTAGGTCAACGGCTGAAACGGTAAGAGATACCTGTAGGCTCAGTAGGGAGTCCAAGCTACATGCACACAGAGTCCAGTCCAGAAAGTTACCTGCTACACTGGAATCCACCACAACCTCCAGTGCACGTTGGGATATGCAGGAGGACATAGAGAGTGATTCAGGCCACTTTCTCAATTCCAGTATGATAGAAGGCTCCTTGCCTCTACCTGGAGATGCCATTTCCTGCACGCAGTGGGCATTTGATGCATGGGGGATCGGCCACTCTGCAGTAAGCGTACAAGTTGTTTCTCACCCATACTCATGCTCTTGGGGGATTAAGGGAGTTCTCTATAGATGCATAGGCTCTGGAGGCACTGCAGATGAGGGTCCTGCAGCCTGGAATGGTTTTGAGAAGGGAACCAGGGTTCTGGCTGGTCATCCTGGGGGCCTCTCTATAAGACATGTCAATCCAGAGGAGCAGAGTGATAAGGCTTTTAAGGTCAGTGAATATTTCCTGGGTAGACAGCTCATCTTTCAAGTGCTCTGAGAGGCCGTGATGATAACTGGCCAGCCGCGCTTCCCCATTCCAGATGCACTCTGCCGCGAGAGTCCTTGAATTCCAGCGCAAATACAGTGAAGTATCCAACTGCTGCCTCCTCTCCGCTTCCCAGGTGGTCAAAAACCCACCGCACCTCAATGGTGATGTCCTCGTATTTATTGTAAATGGTGGTTTTATTGTCCCAGTTAGAAGCGGCCCAGGTCAGAGCTCGTTCGGGCAAGAGATGACGAAGGCAGACCTGGCTCAGTCTGTAGAATACAGAGATGGAAGAAGCTCAAAGTGTAAGAACCACTTGCAGCATTGGGTTGGGGATCACTGAAGCATTCGGGCAGCGGAATCTGGGACTCCGAGGGAAGAAGTTGGCAGGCGCGGGGTTGCTGAAATGAGACGGAGAGTTGGTTGAGAGTGACAAGCAGATGGTCACTGGCTTCCTGCTGCTCTGTGTGTCGGCAGATGACTTCCTTTCAACAAGCAAACTCTGCAGAGCCGGTTGCTGGTTCACCCATCCTGTTGGGACCTGTAGCGGAGGCTTGACCCAAAGCAGAGCAGTGGAGACAATTCAGCGATGAGCGATAACTTTAAAAATTAACAAGCTACAAAGGGCCACAAAACAAGAGAGAACAGATACTAAACACACCAGTCAACAAAGTAACAAGGCTAGGAGTAACTGGTTGCGACCGGCTGGTTCGATGGGTGAACAAGGACTGTGGATTAGCTGGGTTTACGTAGACAGCAGGTTGATGAGTTGGAAACGAGTGGCAGATAACCCCTGTTAGCTGGTGGAGACTGGGAGGTGCCTGCCTGTGCAGGCCTGACAAGTAACATTACTAAAATTATTATATTTTCCTCTCAGCGACAAATACCAATGCTCACCGTAATTGTAGACTTTCCAGCGTATTTTCCATACTTTAGGAACAAAGGCTTTGTCATCTTCTTTTGAGCAACAATCTGTAAAATATAAAATCATATTGCACAAACTGAATGAATGACATGTCATGAAAACATAAAATGAGAAAGTGACTTTTCAGCCCATCATGTCCTATCAACCATCAAGTACCGACCCAGACTAATCATTATGCCTCAAATATACTGCAGCTATGGGAAATCCTCACTATTTATTAAAAATTATTATTGCCAGTGAAAAAAATTCAAACGATCAAGAAAAATCTGGCAATTATTATTGATCAAAGCATATTGCATTAGGATGTCTTTCTAACAATCAAATTAACCAATTAAAGGATTTCTGTTTGAAAAACTAGAGCAATTGTTTTATAATGTTAGACTTTGAGACTCTAGGAGGAATTAATTAATTTATGAGAACATAGGAGTAACAGAGTGTCTCTGCACAGTTTCATAAAATTCACGATTCACCAATCAAAATGGAGCCACAATGGCCAGCATAGGTCTTTAACAAATGGAAACTGTGCAGACTGCCGGCTCTTTTCCCCTGGCTCTTGCTGTTTGATCCAATTTGGCCCTTACACTGTCCTCCACTGGAACCTGAACTTCCAGCAGACTGAATGGTAGAAGGCACCGGAAGGTCCGCTTGGCACAGTGGCCGGCTGCATTCGCAGAATGGCCAATGTTCTCTCTCTCACTGGCAGAGAATGGAGTCAATATATACAAAACCACTAGGGACCTGTTCAAAACATCTGAAGTAATACAATTAGTTAACAAAAGCTCCTCTTGCCATTCTACCAGCACCAAATTACAATAGATTTAACCTGGTGGAAGCTCATTGGACAGATCTCCCAAAATGTCATCAGAGAAATGTGTGGAGCTGTCCACTGTCTCACTGGATTCATTGAAGAAGTCCGCACTGCAAAGTCAGTAAGGAGTACAGTCAACAGGGCATAAAATGCAGCAACTAAGAGAGCATTCACCTTTAGTACTTAGGTTGTCATTAGAAAGAAGAGCCAATTAGAATCGTAAACTGCGCAGGGCATCTTCCAAGTGCAGTTACTTTCCAACAGTCAAGGAGTGATAAAGTCTTCTAGTGCAAAATCAGGCCCTTCAGCCCATCAAGTTGTTGGTGATCATCCAGGACCCATTTACACTAACCTTACCATATTATTTATTTTGGGCTGTATAATTTTGGAAAATATTGACCAGATACTATAGTTGTGAGAATGTTTTTGTCATTGGAAAATGAAAATTGCTGACTCTTCTCAGCAATTGCAAAGTACCGGTGGCTTCTAAAATGAATTGCAGACTTGAGAATAGAAGTCAATGGTAGTAGCTCTTCTGTCATGTCAGAAAAGGGCTCTGCCTTGCTTGAGGACAGAGTCCTCTGCAGTAACAGCACATGGCTCTGTGTGTCATTATCCTCTACCTAAAAGGAGTGAAACTAATGTGTGAGCTATTCTAACATGTCAGACAGAAAGGAGTACTGGCATGTAACTTGCTGAATCGGAGATGCATCTGTGCAGGTGAAAAATATATTGGTAGTATATGAAATTAATTTATTTGATTCAATCAATCAAGCTATCACTGATAAGTTTTCCCTTTTAATACACACACCCTAAGCTGAATATAAGTGTTTGAGTTTGAGATTAGGAACTGTTAACAAGAGGAGGCAAAGAGCTTGTCTGAAAGTAAACACATTAGTTCATTCTGTAATAATAGAAAACTTTCAAGCTTATGCAGTTAATGAGGAGCCTCAGGCACACCCTGGCAAGGCAAATTCTGTGTATAGATTGCCAACCATCTGGTCATAGTTGGAAGTTTACATCCACAATGCTTCCAAGTTTCACCATTAATATATCAAGTTAGTATCAGTGAAATCAGGGTGGATCAATGTGCACTTCAAGCTTCTCTCTGAATTTTGTCCAAAAAATCTGGCAATCAACATTTTCTACCGGGTAACTCCTTGCTGATCATTTTGATGTTGATAATTTCTAATTGACTTAATGGCAAACTTTCTGAAAGTAACTGATCAAACCAATTAGGTAACAAAAGTATAACAACCCGGGAATTCATTCTTGATCAGTTAAATATATGATGTAGTAGATGTTACTCTGTCTCTGTAATAGTTTCAATGACTTAATGGAATGAATTTCTTCGGCAGAGTGCCAAGCGATGTTATGATTATATAAGGATAATTTTGCATGTAATTCTGAATTCATCAGTCTACATCTCCTTCTCCCAAAGCTCAATGAGTAATTTTGTTACAAATTTACAGATCTACTGAACGTCATAGAACTATCTATGTTGGGAACTGATAATCTCCCTATGCAACAGACAGCCAATAATAGGAAAGCTATTTCTAGCTCTTCAGCTATGAGAAACACAACCTAATTTTCAAAACTTAACATCGTGCTGATTAAATATTTCTCTCCAAAAATAATTATAGAAAAACAGAGGGAAAAAATTGTAAGGAAGAAAAAACATTTTTGTAGACCAAGTGCCTTAAGGAGCAATTATCATAAAGAGGTTCCGGCAAGACTGAACAGCATTTTATATGAATAGTTCCATGGACTCTTTAAAATATGTTCCTAGAAAACTTGCATACAAGTTTAGAGTGTTTGGATAGATCAAATTTTCTGCGTCTGGAGTTGAGGATTGAAATCGCCCAACTGGCAAAAACATATTGATCAAAGCTACTCTAAAATGGATGAAGTATAGAAGCCCATTCTGAAGCTCAAGTCCAACAGTGTGGAAGAGAAATGTCTGCATTTTTCGAGCGTAAACATTATAAAATCATCCATCAGTGTGGATGGAGCAACAGTGTGTTGGAAAAGCCCTTCACATTAGAACAGGAACAGGTCCTGCAGTCTGTGATGTCAGTCCCAAATAAATGCCAACTTCAATTTCAGAGCTGCCTCAATCTCCAACTTGATCATGTGCCTCGTAAATGTTGCTATCAGATCTGCTTCCACCACCTCTTCTGGCAGGGCAGTCCAGGCACTCACTGCGGGAAAGAACTTGCCTTGTAATTCTCCTTTCAACTTCCCCTGTCTCACTTTGTGCCCTCTAGTATTTGACACCCTAGAGAAAAGTAAAACTCTATCTACCCTGTCTAATCCTCTTGAGATTTTAGCAGCCTCTCACACTCCAGAGTAAACAATACAAGTTTGTCCGAACTTTCCTTTTATAAACTAACCATCTTGAATCTAGGCCACATCCAGGTGAACCTCTTCTGCACCCTCTCCAAAGTCTGCACATCCTTCTTGAAGTGCAGCAACCTGAACTGAACATAATACTTCAAATGTGGTTGAACCGAGGTTATATACACCTGCAATTTGATTTCCCACCCTTCATCCTCAACAACCACGCCTTACACCATCTTGACCACTCTATCCATTCGTGTAGTTGCATCTCCAGTTCTCTCTGTATATCAGAATTAGATATTAAGATAAAATGTAATTACATCTCATAAAACGAATGAAATAATGAAAACTACATCTAACTAGACAGCCTCAAGTTCACTTTAAAATTCTGTAACATTACTCACAAAAACAATCTCTAGGGGATTAATGATGGCCTAAACCCATATTAGAAAAAAACCGGACATAATCAGATCAGCAACTCATTTTACCTGGCACATTATTTTATTTCCAACTGACTTCGAAATGAAATAAAATCAAGCAGTAGCTGAAGTAGGCTAATAAGGTGTGTTTCCTGCCAAGCAGGTTAAACTAAATAACCTTTCTTGCAGTAAAATATCACATGGCAATGAAAAGCAGTTCAGGCATTCATTCCAGTTTGGAACAGCTAAGCATGCTAAATTGTAGCATCAGTTTGTTAAGTTAATTCTATTGACTTCAATGGAACTGAATTTCAGAGGCAGAGTATAACACCTTGATGCTGCTGTACAGCCCAATTAGTACTGTCGAGGAGGCGGCTACTACTAGGGAAAAACTCCTAATGCAGTAAGTGCACTACTTTACAGTCCGTAATGCGGGATCTCCCAGCAGACACCCATTTTAATTCCACTTCCCATTCCCATTCTGATATGTCTATTCATGGCCTCCTCTCCTCCTGTGATGAGGCCACACTCTGGTTGGAGGAACAACACTTTCTATTCCGTCTGGGTCGTCTCCAGCCTGATGGCATGAACATTGATTTCTCGAACTTCCATTAAAGCTCCCCCCCCCCCCCGACCCCCTCCCAATCACCATTTCCTATCCCCTTTTCCCTCTCTCACCTTATCTCCTTGTGCACCCATTACCTCCCTCTGGAATCATAATCCAGTCTTGGATGTGTCACAGAAGTTATATCCTCGGAGCTTATTTAAAAGCTTATTGCCTCCCATTAGCTCCCCCCTTTTCTTTCTTCCACAGCCCTCTGCTTTTCGCTAATCAACTTCCCAGCTCTTTACTTCATCCTTCCACTTTCTGGTTTCACCTACTGCCTGGTGTTTCTCTCTCCCTTCAGCCCATCTTTTAAAGCTGCTCCTCAACTTGTTTTCTTCAGTCCTGCCGAAGGGTTTTGGCCTGAAACATCGACTGTACTTTTTTCCATCAATGCTGCCTGGCCTGCGGAGTTCCTCCAGCGTTTTGTTTCAGCATCTGCATTTGTGATTGAATTACAGTCTGTTTGACCTTGTTTTGGAAAATGCACGAATCCAAAGCTAAGAAGTGTGGCACGAG
This sequence comes from Hypanus sabinus, assembly GCF_030144855.1. Lineage (NCBI taxonomy): Eukaryota > Metazoa > Chordata > Chondrichthyes > Myliobatiformes > Dasyatidae > Hypanus > Hypanus sabinus. The sequence continues at coordinate 51,150,276 of NC_082722.1, forward strand.
ACTTAAAAATCACAATATGGTTAAGCAGAGTGAACATAGTTCCAATTTATTTCACAAATCTATTTGAGATTGCTAAGGATGTAACCAACAGAGAGGATAAAGGAACATAGGTTCTTTAGAAGTTCAGAAGGCACTTAACATGGTGTTAGAGGGAAGTTTGATACACAATTGGTTTAAGTATCAAGTATGGATTGAAGATTGGTTACCGGGGATAATAAACAGGGCATAGGAACAAATATGTCATTTTTGGTTTTGTGATGGGGTGAGTGCACAAGGATCGGTGAGGACATTTCAGCTGTTTGTAATCCTTATTGGGAGCAGTTGCCATTTTTCTGTTTACCAATGATACAAAGCTAGGTGAGAAGATAAGAGACAAGGAACATATTAAGAGTCGGTGAAGGTATGTAACATCAGGTTAAATGAACAGCAAGAAGATAAAGGATGCAAGAGGAGCTGTGGGATAGTGTGGTAAATTTCTTTTGAAGTCCGAAAGAGTAGCTTCTGTCGGTGTTCATGGGGACCTGAAGGATTGGTTGACAAGTCATAGTTCAGGTACAGCAATCAATCCGAAAGGGAAACGCTATGCTTGTGTTTATTGCAAGATCGGATGGAGTGTGAGAATAAGCATTTCCTTTTATGTTTGTTTGCTTGTCCAATTTGTCCAAGGGATTGTATAACTGAGAAGACGGGGCTGAACTGTTAGGAGAGATTCACTCGAATGGGCCTGCATTCACTACTGTTAGAATAATTAGAGACAATCTCATTAAACAGAGATGAGATTCTGCAAGAGCTGATACATGATGAGGACGTTTTCTCAAAGACAGGAGCGTGAACACCGAGAAGGCATGGGATCAGGAAAAGGAATCTTTCCTGGAGAACTTAAATGAGGACACATTTCTCCACTCAGAGGATAATTAATCTCAGCACTCTTTACCGAGCGGACTGTGGACTTGGAGCATGCACAGGACTGAACATTAAAGGGAATCAAGGGACATTGAGATCACACAGTGGGGATGGACAAAGTTCTCAGTTAATAACATTTCAAATGAAGATGCCCACTCCAAATTCTATTTCTTTTGGCTTTCTGCTCAAATGATTTTGTTCTTTTAAATATATGTCTGTAATTCTATTTTTATTTATTAAATATGGCAATTCAAAACAGTGTATTTTTGCAATACTGTGGTTGAGGCATATTTCCAACTTTGAGCACCATCTCCTTTAACTGCTAATTCAATGTGATGGGGTAATAAAGAGTTTGAAAAGTTAAAAAGACGATAGACATTAGAACTAGGTTTATCTATGATATAAAAGAGATACAATTTCCTTTGCTACTTACTTGCCCAAGTGTACATTCCACCCCACCCAAAAAGTCATCATCACGGGTGCCAATACTGCAGTGGCCGTGTATGTCATACACTTCAAATCGAAGCTTCTGAACCTCCTCAAAGTAATAATCCACATTGAAAATCTTAGAGAAGACTGGATGTAAATTACTCTTTATAACTTCAGTCCGATCAACCTGTAAAAAAAAGAGAAAGAAATTCAGCACTATTGATTCTGCTCGTGAAAAAATATGTGATACATACAATACAAATGTCTGATTTCATTTCTACTATATACTGTAGCCTTTCAGAATTGCCCGGAGCTCCTTGGGGGAGGAAAAGAGATTTTGATTTTTATCTTAATTACTGAAGCTGGAATCTGGAAGATTAACAAAGGTCAGTGCTAATCAGAGAAAAGCAATTGAACGAAGGATCATTTTGTAACATCCATATATGTGCATTTCAGCTCAGCTAATTCGGAACCACCATATGGAGCCACTGGAGAATGCATTTCCTCTGAAGTTTAATAAACTTATTGCTCGAGTTTATTCATAAAAAAAGCACAGTCGTGCAATTTTTAGCATCTGTAGGTTAACGGAGATAATTTCATTTTGTTCATCTACAGTCATTATTAAGAGAGTCATGATTTCCTGATAAATCATCAGTAGAGCCTGTCTTGAGGAGCCGCATCCATTGGGATGTCCATTTCTACATCACAGTGAGCACATCACTTCTACAAACCAGTTCGCCTCTGAATGCAAACATTATTCAGAACCAATTGGACTCAGGTATTGCTCTGATTTCTCCCCAAGAATAGAATGAGAATCTACATAACATAAAACACATACAGGATTTGAGAAAGGTTAGTATTTGATTTGATTTTCTGTCGGTGACCAGTGGTGTGCCTCAGGGACCTCTTCTGGGACCCCACTCTACGTGATTTTTATAAATGACCTCGATGAGGAAGTGGAGGGATGGGTTAGTAAATTTGCTAATGACACAAAGGTTGGGTGTGTTGTGGCTAGTGTGGAAGGCTGTCAGAGGTTACAGTGGGACATTGATAGGATGCAAAACTGGACTGAGAAGGGGCAGATGGAGTTCAACCCAGATAAGTGTGAGGTGGTTCATTTTGGTTGGTCAAATATGATGGAGAATATAGTATTAATGGTAAGACTCTTGGCAGTGGGATTTTGGGGTCCGAGTCCATAGGACACTCAAAGTTACTACGCAGGTTGACTATGCGGTTAAGAAAGCATATAGTGCATTGGCCTTCACCAACCGTGAGATTGAGTTTAAGAGCTGAGAGGTAATGTTGCAGCTATATAGGACCCCAGTCAGACCCCACTTGGAGTGCTGTGCTCAATTCTAGTCGCCTCACCACAGGAAGATCATGGAAACCATAGAAAGGGTGCAGAGGAGATCTACAAGGATGTTGCCTGGATTGGGGAGCATGCCTTATGAGAATAGGTTGAGTGAACTTGGCCTTTTCTCCTTGCAGCGACAGAGGATGAGAGGTGACCTGATAAAGGGGTACAAGATATTGAGAGGCATTGATTGTGTGGATAGTCAGAGGCTTTTTCCCAGGGCTGAAATGGCTAGCACAAGAGGGCATAGTTTTAAGGTACTTGGAAGCAGGTACAGAGGTGATGTCAGGGGTAAATTTTTACGTAGAGACTGGTGAGTCCATGGAATGGGCTGCCGGCAGCAGTGGTGGAGACGGAAATGATAGGGTCTTTTAATAGACTCCTGGATAGGTGCATGGAGCTTAGAAAAATAGAGGGCTATGGGTAAAGCCTAGGTAGCTCTAAGGTAAGGACATGTTCGGCACAGCTTTGTGGGCCTATGGGCCTGTATTGTGCTGTAGGTTTTCTATGTTTCTATGTTAAATTCTACATCTGGAGCAGAACTATTGCAGCAAGAGCAGTAGAGTGGTGTAAATCCAAGGTCCTTAAACTACAACAGTGCTTTATTAATCTTTTCAAGTGTTTAGTGCAATATGTTCAGGATAAGGCATTAAACCTTGAATTGGGGAACTCCATTCTTCTTCTGTCATTATCTACATCCTTTCACTAACACTTAAAACAGACTCCAAAATATCAATAGACCATACTCTGGGTTCGACATCCACAAATTGAAAGGGTTAACTCACACATGGAAGAGCAAAACCACCATATGGAGTCTCCTGAAGTGCTGAGAACAACCTTCTATAAACTGCAACAGTGTTGAAGCATGATATAATATTTTCTCAACTGTTACTATGAATAATAATATCTCTAATTAATTTTTGTTCTGAAGGAGAGTTACCTCTTGTCTCAAATCTCACCCTCCATTTTGTTTATGGCTTTGTGACATGTACCAACTTATAGTGAAACGCCTATCTTACATAGCATGTACACACATCAAACCATTACACAGTGCACTGAGCTAGTATCAGGTAAAACATTAGCAATGCAGAATAAAGTGCAAAAGCTATTGAAAAAGTACAATGCAGGAAATCGATAAAGTGCAAGATCATAACGGGGTAGATGGTGAGGCCAAGGCCATGTTATCAGAATCAGAATCATGTTTATTATCACCTGCATGTGACGTGGAATCTGTTAACTTAGTAGCAACAGTTCAATGCAATACATAATCTTGAAGAGAAAAATAATAATAAATAAAATAAAAATAATGATAATAAACAAGTAAATCAATTGCAGTATATGTATATTGAATAGATTAAAAAACGTGATGTATATTAAAAAAAGTGAGGTAGTGCTCATCGGTTCAATGTCCATTTAGGAATTGGAGAGAGGAAGAAGCTGTTCCTGAGTCACTGATTGTGTGCCTTCAGGCTTCTGTACCTCCTACCTGATGGTAACAGTGAGAAAAGGGCATCCCTGGGTACTGGAGATCCTGAATAATGGACGCTGCCTTTCTGAGACACTGCTCCCTGAAGATGTCTTGGGTACTTTGTAGGCTAGTACCCAAGATGGAGCTGACTAGATTTGCAACCTTCTGCAGCTTCTTTCGGTCCTGTGCAGTAGCCCCTCCATACCAGGCAGTGATGCAGCCTGTCAGAATGCTCTCCACGGTACAACTATAAAAGTTTTTGAGTGTACTTGTTGACATGCCAAATCTCTTCAAACTCCGAATAAAGTATAGCTGCTGTCGATATGTTGGCACCAGGTTAAATCTCCGAGATGTTGACACCCAGGAACTTGAAACTGCTCACTCTTTCCAGTCCTGATCCATCTATGAGGATTGGTATGTGTTCCTTCGTCTTACCCTTCCTGAAGTCTACAATCAGCTCTTTCATCTTACTGAAGACTATAATAGAAGAGGTCCGATGAAGAGTCTGATAAGAGTGGGATAACAGCTGTCCTTTAATGGATTTGGTCACAGGATGGTGACATTGCTGGCAAGACCAGCACTTACTGAAACTTTAGCTCTTTTTCTCTTTCTACAGGTGCTGCCTGGCCTTGTGAATGTTCCCAACATTTTCTGTTTTGGCCCCAACAGCTACAAAGTCTAATTGTTCAGCTGATTCTTAGAATAACAGGTTAACAGGAAGTTTATTAGAGTTGTTCAGAATCAAGAAAGGTAAATAAGTTATTTGGAGTGGAAAATTGGCCAATAATCAGGGTTCATTCATTTCCTCTTGGCAAAACAACAGAGGAAGGTTAATTTTTTTTTAATTATATGAGGACCTCTACTGGCCTCGCTCATTGGGCTGAGAAATGACAAGGAGAATTTAATGAATTTATGAGACTCTGCATTTGGAGAGTAGTAGTGGGGAAACATAATATGCCGGATGTGGTAGAGTAATCAGAGTGGAGGCATCTTTCAGTGCAGGTCCAGAGCTTCTTAGATGTAATGCAACAGGTTAACTAAGTGGTTAAAGAGGCATATGGAATATTTTCTCTCATTAAACAGGGAAGTTATGCAGGATGCATTAACAGCACCAGCCAGAGTGCCTTACATGAATATAGTCACTGCACTGGACAGGATGCAGAGGAGATCATCGAAAGCACTGTCAACACTGGAACATTGTGGGTGTGAGAATTGATTGTATAGTCCAGAGTTATTTTCCTTCAAACGGGGATGCTGATGGAAACATACAGTTGAACTGTATAATATGACAGACCTGTGCAGAGTGAACACAAGTAGCACTTTCCTTGAGAAGTAGGTCAAAAACTCAGATCTAAAGCAATTGACCGTGGGCTAGGTGGGGAAATGGTGAAATATTTTATCACCATGAGGGCGGCAGGAGTCTGCAATTTAATGTCTGGGAGGTTGGTACAGGCAGAAACCCTAAACGCATTGAAACCGCCCTTGAAGAGCTGAGATTGTAGGCTGACAGATCTGGAACTGGTAGATAGGATGAGTCTGGGGTGACTCTTTCTCAGCTGGCATGATATAATGGCCCAAACTACCTCTTTCTGTGTTGTATGTTTCACGTGATTGGTGAGAATGATAATAATCCGGGATTCACTATCCAAAGAGTTCTGAGGAGAGAAACAAAGACAAACATGGGACTAATTCTATTAATGCCAAATTATTGGTCAGACTGCACTTGGAGTATTGTGAGCTGGCTTAGGCCCCTGATCTAAGATAAGATGCTCTGGCATTGGAGAGAGTCCAGAGGAAGTTTACAAGAATGACTCAGGAAAGAAATGGTTAATGTATGAGGAGTGTTTGACGTGCTCCGGACCTGTACTCACTGAAGTTTAGAATCTCATTGCAACCTACCAAACACTGAAAGGCCTAGACACAGTGGTCATGGACAGGATGTTTCCAATATTCAGTCCAGAGGGCACTGAGATCCTTTAAGAGAAGAGATAAGAAGGACTTTCTTTAGACAAAAGGTGGTGAATCTGTGTAATTAATTGCTACAGATGGCAATAATCTGCAGTCGGCTGTGGAGATCAAATTTTAAAACAAGGGTTGATAGGCTTTTGATTCATAAGGGTGCCAAAGTTTACAGGGAGCAGACAGGAGAATGGGTTTGAGAGGGAAAACAAATCAGCCATGCTCAAATGGCGGAGAAGACTTGATGGGCCGAATGGTCGAACTTGGCTCATGTACTTTATGGTCTTATTGTCTAAGGAATGTCCTTGGTATTCCAAACTGACTTTACATAGAACACATGTTGAATCCCTCCAGTCAGGATTCTATCCGGGCCACAGTAAGGAAAAACTATGAGACTATTCCTCACAGGTTGTCCTTCCTCCCTGTTCCTATCCCTTTGCACATTTTCAATATCCACAATATTGTTCTCCAGCACCTCTCTACAACTGCCCAGCTGGACAGGATCATGTCCATTCATTGCCACGAGTCCAGAGCAGCCCAGGAATCATTAGAAATCGCTTCTCTTCTTAACCCCACTACGTATTGTCTTTGGAATTCTTGGCCTGCTAACATTTCTCAGCTAAGTTCCACTCCTTGGTGGCATCTTCTTAAAATGCAGGATCATTTCCACATGCTGGCTGATGACACCTCATTTAGCCCACCCACTGTCTCCCTTGGCTCTTCCAGTGTCTCAAAGTTATCCAATGGGACTAGATGATTTCTCCCAGTTAATATTAGGAACACTAAAGCTTTTTAACGCTCTTGGTGCCTGGAACACTCAGTTGGGGTGATGGGAGAGGCTGGTGCAATATAGGCCCTTAGATAGGCATCTGGATGTAAGTAAAATGGAGGGACATCGGCTGTGTGGGAAAAAAGGGTTAGAATGATTGTGACATAGGTTTAGATAGGCTGGTACAGATTTTGTGTTGAATGGTCCATACTATGCTGTACTGTTCTGTGTTCTCTTCCCTGAATGTTGATTTCCACCTCTCCCTAGCCAAGCTTTTAAATCATTTCTCAAAGAGAATCTTTCAGTACAAACCTAATCATGGAGCCGCCCTAACCAGTAATAAGAGATCCCCCTTTTACATCATGCCTCTTCAGGAGCAGCACTGCAAAATTGGCCAATTTTCAAATAAAGCAGGAATGCTCTCAATATAGTGCTTATTTTCTACAGGTAAATTTTTGCAAGCCTCTCCGTTATTATAGTTATTTTCCCTTCAGTTTTAATGGCTCTTATTTCTGAATAAATTGGTATTTTCTTTCAACTAATGAAGAATATACCTGAACAAAGCATAATTAATGGAAAATTGCATTAATAATAATGTAGGTGTTATGAATTATAATAATAACCTGTTTGAATTATACCTTTTATTTATGCTCATGGGGCACACAAGTGGTTATGTGAACATATATAAATAATATAACACAGAACACAAACATAATTAGCAATTGCCACACTTGGCTACACAAAATGAATTACTTTGTGGGTATCTTAGGTGAGTACTCATACATAATCATACTTGCTCTACAGAGTTTTACTAATGGTTACTGTGACTTCCCTAACCTCAATCATAAAACTTGATGTCTTTATTCTTGGATAAATTTTATTATGTTAAGCTGTGCTATTAAACAGAATTTGCTGCCTAGAAATTCAATTATTCTTAACTGATCTCTTAGATGTTCTTACCTAACCCACATGGTTCCGAGGAAGTATTAGAGCTTCTGTTGAGTCTGAATCTGAAGACTTATTCCTGCACAGGAGGGTTTGCCTCTCTAAATCTGCCCTAGAGTCAGCTGATCTGGGCAACAGCCACTTGGCAAGGCACTGCCATCTAAAGCAACACACACAAAATGCTGGAGGAACTTGGCAGGCCAGGCAGCGTCTATGGAAAACAGTCAACGTTTCAGACTGAGACCCTTCATCAGGACTGGAAGGGAAGAGAGGTCAGAATAAGAAGGTGGGGGGGGGAGGAAGAAATACAAGGTGGTAGGTGATTGGTGAAACCAGAAGAGAGGGAGGGGGTAAAGAGCTGGAAAGTTGATTGGTGAGGGCACTCACAAGGGTCCCAGCTATATCTTGCCTTTTCATCTGTTACTTGGAACAGTCCATGTTCCAAGCCTACACAAGTGTTTCTCCCCAACTCTTCCCACGCTACACCGACGACTGCATTGGCGCTGCCTCCTGTGCCCATGCTCTCATCAATCACATCAACTTTGCCTCCAACTTCCAGTCAGCCTTCTAATTTACCTGGTCCATTTCTGCCACCTCCCTCCCCTTTCTAGATCTCTGTGTCTCCATCTCTGGAGACAGTCTATCTAATGATATGTTTTATAAATCCACTGACTCTCACAACTGTCTGTAATATACCACTTCCCACCTGTTACTTGTAAAAATGCCATCTGCTTCTCTCAGTTCCTCTGTATCCACCGCATCTGCTCTCAGGATGAGGCTTTTCTTTCCAGAATTACTGACATGTCCTCTTTCTTCAAAGAAGGGGGCTTTCCTTCCTCCACCATCAATGCTGCCCTCACCCTCATCTCTTCCACTTCATGCACACCTACCCTCACCCCATCCACCTGCCACCCCGCCAGGGATAGGGTTCCTCTTGTCCTCACCAACCAACTCAGCAGCCTCTGCACCTAACATCTAGCACATTATTCTCCACAATTTCCGCCATCTCCAGCGGGATCCCACTACTAAACACACCTTCCCCTCTCCTCCCCCTCACTTTCTGCTTTCCGCAGGGATCGCTCTCTACATGACTCCCTTGGCCATTCGTCCCTCCTCACTGATCTCCCTCCTGGCACTTATCCTTGCAAATGGAACACCTGCTACACCTGCCCCAAATCTCCACCCTCACTACTGTTCAGGGCCCTAAACAGTCCTTCCAGGTGAGGCAACACTTCATATGCAATTCTGTTGGGGTCATCTACTGTATCTGTTACCCCTGGTGTGGCCTCCTGCATATCGGTGAGACCAACCACAGATTAGGAGACCACTTTGCACAGCACCTTCATTCCATCCGCCTCAAAAAGTGGGATCACCTGGTGGCCACCTATTTCAATTTCCATTCCCATTCCCTTCTGACATGACAGTCCATTGTCTCCTCTGCCATTGTGATGCGGCCACACTCCGGTTGGAGGAGCAATGCCTTATATTCCAACCTGATGGCATGAACATCAATTTCTTGAACTTCTGGTAATTGCCCCCCCTCCTTTCCTTCACCATTCCCCATTCCTGTTTTCCTCTCTCAGCTTATCTCATCACCTGCCCACAGCCTCCCTCTCGGTATTTCTCTTTCTTCCATGCTCTTCTGTCTTCTCTTTCAGATTCCCCCTTCTCCAGCCCTTTATCTCTTTCACCAATCAACTCCCCAGCTCTTTTCTTCACCCCCTTCCCGTTTCCTTGTTTCACCTGTCACCTACCACCTCGTATCTTCCTCCCCTCCCCCTCCTTCTTACTCCGACTTTTCCAGTCCTGATGAAGGGTCTCGGCCCGAAACAACAACTACTACTCTTTTCCATAGATGCTACCTGGCTTGCTGAGTTCCACCAGCACTTTATGCTTTAGATGACCAGTACCTGCAGATCTTCTCTGGTTTGTGACTGGGCTACCTCTACTGCCATTGAAAGTCAGCACATCTAGTATAGGGGCTCCCCTTGATCTGCAGCCTTCCCTCTCTGTCCCAATAGGGCAACGTCCACCAGCATGACCATCACTCTCCATAAAGCTTCTTGCAAACACAATTGCAGATGTTATTTTCAGCGATAGCTAGAAGCCGAGATGAGTGAGGAATAAAGGGAAGAGAGCAAAGCCTTGCTCCTCAAAACCAACATGGTGTTTGACATGACAACCGAGTCGTGGTGCACAGAGCAATCAACAAACCGTGCCTTGATATGGACCACAAGATTGTTTATTGCCAATCGGACTGTATATGGACGTTGTAGAAGCAACGAGCTTTCCAGCAGATGAAGATCTGAAGGTTCACTCTCACTTGCGGAAATTTTGACCACTCGTGGCACAACGGCATCCACATACTGCCAGCTGCCCTCTTCTCAAATGGAGACTGTCCCCTCTCCTGCAAGAAATATTTACGATGTCTCACGTATGGCAGTGACCTGCAAATCATCGGATGCTGTCTGCAGTGGTCCGAAGGCTCTCAGCTTCCGGATGAGCTGCTCCTCAGACAGGATAAGACAAGAGGACCACTCCCAAGATCAGCTGGAGGGTGAGTGGCCTGGCCAGACCTCGATCATGGCCTCCACCGTGAGGGAGGATTCGCTTTTGGCTCTCTCCTCCCATTCCTGGTCTTGCAGGAGACGGAACTAAAGGTAGTGAGATTGGTATGCCGTTTCTTAAGGCGTGAAAGCAGCCAACTACCAAGGCTTCTCTATTTCACAAACAAAAGGGAACTTCCACCTAAAAGTGCCTGCAGAATGGTGTGTTATCTTCAGTTCAACCACAATACAAAGCTTCTAATCTTTCACAACTGGAGGGTTCTACAACTAACAGCAGCACCCTTGCTTATCCTTGCCAGCATGAGCAAATGGGACATTACTTCAGTTTGTAGACACATTTCTACAATGAACAGGAATATCTTCGACACTGGGGGTTGTCACCTTAGAGGTCAAGTGAATTGCATTTCCTTTAACCCAAACAAGGCTGCAGAATATCACATGTTTACAATTTATGATTTCTTTATCTTGCTGGCCTTTCCTGCATGCTCCCTTCAGTGTTACAGTGGGGGTTAAACAACACAATAATTACAATTCAGAAGCACGCCTGGCCAATGGCAGCAACATTGTGTTTTCAAACGCAGGTTGAAGGCTGGGTATCTAGCCCTGATTCATTCCCCCTCCTGATTCCCTAAAACGTATAAGATATAAGTCTGGGATATGCTCCGTTTGTCTAATGAGTGAAGTTCCTAACACTTTGGAAGCTTGGCACAGCCCAGTGTAGGAGAATCCACGTAACTGACACCCTACCGACACCCTTCAGGCTACAGATTCACCCCCTCCACCACAGCACCCTGTGGCCTCTGTTCCTTTAGATTTACTTCACCCTTAGACTGGCTGTTCAAATTTTATGGATATTATTCACTTGAGAAGCAGCTTGCTTAATAGAAGAAACCAAACTACCAAACTTATTTTAAAAATCATCACCTTAAAGCAGTGCTACAATCCAATGTTGCAGCCAGACTTAGTCACCCTGATACAAACACAAGGTAAGGGACGGAGTGCAATTCCACATTTGATCAGCACCATAACTGACCACACTGCACCTGCTTCTGGGAGTGCATGACCTTCTCATTTACCTTTCAATATTGTAAAATAATATCACAGATCTCCCATTTATGCTTAATAATAAAGAAGTTGGAGAGACCTAGTTACAGCATTTTAGGAGTTTCATAAACTAGAAAGTGGCAAGCCATTGTGCATAAATATAATGACAGTTACCTGTGCAGCTCTGCCAACACAAGGCATTCATTCATGTTAGTTGGATCAGCTGTTACTTTGCCTAACTTACATAAAACTGAGGTGATGGGATTGGTTCATAATTTCCACAAGATACAGTGAAAAATTTGTTGTGCGTACTGCTCACACAGATCAAATTATTGCACAGTGCATTGGGCTGGAGTAAGGTAAAACAATAACAAGGCAGAACGAAGTATAAAACTCCCAGAGATAATGCAGTGCAGGTAAGCAATATCATAATGAGGTAGAATGTGAGGCCAAGGGTCCACCTCATCTTGTAAGTCGACTTCAAGTGCTATTGAAACTCTACAAGCACCAAGCAGCATTTTCTCATCATCGTAAAAAGCAAGGTCACAAAGTTTAGATCCACCAGGCAATGAGGATGTCCAACCTATTAAGTGACTCTACTAATGTAATGTAGGCTCTCTGAGGCCTCTGGGAAATCCAGCACAAATTTCTGAAAGCCTATAAAGAATGGCACGTTAACACCGACTGAAGTAAGACCAGAAGATATAGGAGCAGAATTAGGCCGCTTAGTCTGTCCGGTCTGCTCACCATTTCATCATGGTTGATCCATTTCCCTCTTAGCCCAATCTCCTGCCTTCTCCCTGTAGCCTTTCACACCCTGACTGGTCAAGAACCCACAAGCCCCGCCTTAAATACACTCAATGGCGTGATCTCCACAGCCACCTGAGACCAAAAATTCCACAGATTCACCATCCTCTGGCTCAAGAAATTTCTCCTCATCTCCACTCCGAATGAACGTCCTCTATTCAGAGCCCTAGATTCTCCTACCACAGGAAACACCCTTTCCATATCCACTCTATCTAGGCCTGTCACCATTCGATAGGTTTCAATGAGATCCCTCCTCATTCTTCCAAATCCCAGTGAGTAAAGGCCCAGAGCTATCAATCACTCCTCATACAATAAGCCTTTCATTCCTGGAATCATTCTCATGAATCTCTCCTGAACCCTCTCCAATGTTAGCACATCCTTTCTTAAACAAGGGGCCCAAAACTGCTCACAATACTCCAAGTGAGGCCTCGCCAGTACCTTACAAAGCCTCAGCTTTACATCCTTGCTTTTATATTCTAGTCCTCTCGAAATGAATGCTAACATTGCCATTGGCTTCCTCACTGCCAACTCTACCTGCCAGTTAACCTTTAGGGAATCCTGCATGAGGACTTTCCAAGTCCCTTTATGCCTCAGATTTTTGTATTTAGAAAATAGGCTATGCTTTTATTCCTTCAACCAAAATGCATGACTTGCCCATTCTCCAAATCTGTTTAAGTCCTTCTGCAGCTCCCCTACACAATCAGAAAAAAGCTCTCTGGAGAATCAACACCAATGCCATGGTCCATATTTAATGTAGTCATCAATGCATTGCACATAGTGTAAATACAGAGACATGAAAATACACCATTTGAGCTGGTTAAGTCGCATGACTAGGCCCTGCAGGCCCTGGGAAAATTCTAGTACAAATTCCACTGATGAATCAATGCTTGGTAACTCCTTGGAATTCAAACATGATCAATGTACTTGATCAAAGGCATATGTATAAAATTAATAAAGAGATGCAGGACGAAGTTCACAGTGATTGATAATAATTACCTTATGGATTCATGATTTTGTTGAACATGTGCTACTCTTGGGAGCAGCATAGCCTTGTCCTGAACATAACCAATCATGATCTTACCCTCCCCAGTGAATGATAATATTCTTTTAATGGAGAATGTTTATCAGAAGCCTAAGGTCTATTCTCTGGATAATTCAACAGCGTGTGGGATGATTAAACGGTTTAAGCTGCAAAAAAGCTCTCTCCCAATGTGTCATCTTCATGAATGAAAAACTGAGAATGAACAGACCTTAAAAATGATGTATGCAATAAGAAATCTTTCTACAGCAATCTGTTAGATGTTAATATTGTAGACGTTACAAGATATTATAATGTTTTGCCGTTCACATTGTGTTTCTGGTGCCCATTTTGTAACCTGTGTTGTTGCATTATAAAACATTATGTATCACACTTACTATTTTACATGCAGTATTATTAAATTTGCCAATATTTGTTAGAGCTGTGATTTATTTCAAAGGAATTCTATATTTGATTTATCCTGCCTTTCGGCTTCCTGTTCCTGTAAAAGCTCTGATAATTTGATAGAACCCTGATCTTCAGATCAGATTTCAGTTTTACCTTCCTCTCCATAACATATGTCAGTAGGTAGAATAATGCTCTGGTACAATGCTGTAGCCACTTATTATTGGATTATATCATAAATGGATTATTAATTTATTATTAAAGATCTCATGGCACTATTTGATGGTCTATGTAGCTAACAGAAGATCATCAGTTCAGCTCAGCCCTCTACTCTTTTTGAGTGCTCACCAAGGGTTCGGGATGAGATGTGTATCAGATCGGGGAAGAATCCGGTGCCGACCATGCAACCTTGTTCATTCACTGTTAACATCTGCCAGACTTGCGCGTGCATGGCCAAAAGGTACTGTGGCAGCTGCGTTGAAACCGGCATAATACAAGGCTGGCTGTTGTATGCCGACTGCTTATCAGCGAGTGGAAGTGCTTGCAGTTTACAAAGGCAGTGAGATTGTCTGATGAAATCCCTCCCCCGCCGGCTGCAATCAAATGATGTCCCAGAGAGAGAGAGCCCGAGATTACAGAACCCTGGAAACCTGCCCTGCTGTTTCCTGCTGTCTGCTGGGAACACGCGGAAGTAATTTGCTTTGATAATGATGTGATCATTGAAAGCATGAATTCCCTTCTGTCTGATTTTGCTAATGTGCCCTGTGGCAACATGAAAGGAGCTAAAGACAAAGACCTTCACTGAAGCAATGCTGTTGGCCACTGGCCTCTCTCAGGTAGTAACCGCACCGTGTAGCTTCCTCACTCACTGAGAGGAGCTAGTGGACGCACACAACAGCTAGTGCACAGCTTTCAACCAGAAGACGCTGGGAGGAGAATTCCAGTGAGCCCTTCTCCTAACAGATGGGACCATGGGCATAATTAAGAACCCAAAGCCCTTGAACTTCCAAAACATTCCAAAATTTTGGTGGAAGCAGCTGGGATCACTGGAAACTTTCTGAGAATGTACTGTGGTCAGACTGAATTCTTAGTGACAGTGATATGAAAGAGCCTTAACTGTGCATAGTATTTATAAACGCTCTTTAGGCCCCTTACCATTGAGGGTGGTAATGCAATCAAAATAGAACAAAAGGTTTGTCCAGAAATTCTATGAATAACCTCATATACTAAATTGATGTAATTTATTTTACCAACTTGCTTCTGCCAATTATCAAATGGGACTTTCCTTTCAAAAGTCTATATTAACTTTGTTCTATTCTATTTATATTGTCTAAGCACTCTATGATAATTTCCCTTATAACAGATTCCAGCATCATCCTGCTACAGGTGTGCAGGTCCCTATTTTATCCCAACCTCATTTCTGAAGTGAAGGGATTACTTTTACAATATTCTGATCTGTGGAAAAAATTCTACAATCCATGGAACTTTCTAAGGTGCATTAACCATAACCATCTTCAGCAAAACAAAATCTGGAGCTCGAGCTCCTAGGAGTTTTGGATGCATTAATTTTTCCAATAATACTTATTTGCACGAATGTTAAATTATCTTGAGCTCCTTGTTGACTCAAGTACTGAAGGCCTACATTATTTGCAGCAGATTTTCTTTTTCCTTCTGTAAATATAGACTCAAAATAATTGTTTATTTGCTAACAATTAGTTGCTAATTCCCCAATATATTCCTCTCAGTCTGCAAAGTCCATACATTAACTTTGCTAATCTTTTCCTTTTCATATATGTATACAAGTGTTTTTCTGTTTCTTGCTGACCAAGTCATCTTTTTTTCCCTTTCTTTATCAGCTTCTTAGTTCTCCTTTGCTGAATTCTGAAATTTTCTCAGTCCTCAACTTTATTGCTTCTGCTTTTAGCCTAATAGTACCTTTCTTTTGGCAGCCACAACTGGACCTAAAAGAATACTTGTCGTGGATGTAGGTACAGAGGAGGTGTCGGGCAATTTTTTTTTACACAGAGAGTGGTGTGTGTGTGGAATGGGCTGCAAGTGGGCGTGTGGAGGCGGATACGATAGGGTCTTTTAAGAGACTCCTGGATAGGTACATGGAGCTTAGGCTATGGGTAAAGCCTAGGTAGTTCTAAGGTAGGGACATGTTTGGCACAGCTTTGTGGGCCGAAGGGCCAGTATTGTGCTGTAGGTTTTCTATGTTTCTATGTATTAATTCTTTAAAAGTTCAGCATTCCTTGTGTTTTCTCATGCTGTACCTGTTAATGTAGAATCCAAACCTACCAGAACCAGCTCATGTCATGTGCTTTTGCAATTTTCTTTATTCTGATTTAAGTCCTTGGCTTCGTATTGAAATAAATCAATTTCAATCTTCGTAAAAAAAATCCTGATACAATGAGGATCAGGAGTGTCCTGGTATCATATGATCACTATAGCCTGAAGACACTTTAACTACCAGAATATCAATTAACTCTTCCTCATTGCACAAAAGTAAAAAGAAAATTGATCTAAAAAGTTCTTATATTTTCATAACTTCATCCTCCGCCAATTGGATGTGCCTAGCCTCTCTGTAAATTAAAGTCTCCCACAAACTTTGCAATACCCCTGCTACATGCACCTGTAGTTCCCTTATTTGTACCGCACCTCACATTATCACAACAGTTCCAAGGGCCTTTTGTACAACCCTCAGCAATGTTTTCTATACTTTATTCTTTCTTAGTTCCATTCAAGTTGCTTTTACCTTTTTATTTTCTGAACTAAGATCCTTTTGTTTTTCCTACTCCCTTCTTCCATATCCATCACACCTTTTTTTTATTTTGCTTATCTCATTTAAATGTTAAGTATACTAGATAATTTTATTTTCTAACCTTGGTCATTCTTCAACCATATCTCTCGTTGGGCTTTTAAGTCATAACCATTTCATTCAGTCACCTATTTTGTTATAATGTGATTTCATTCAGTTAATTCAGAACCTGCAACATTTCTGTACTAAAAAAATTATACTATTCATTGAATTGTGTTCAGAAATTTGAAGTATGGTATCAAATTTCCTAACACCACAGAAACAAAACATTGCTGTTAAATGAAAATAATACAGCATCACTTAAATATTAAACCCTCACAATTGGAGGGCTACAAATGTAGGATTAAGTGTCAGAAATTAGATGAGGCTCTAAGTGAGTAAATCGCCTCATCCAAACCATCAAAATTTGGCACTTTCTTAGACCATGTACAGCGTGATGTCATTTTCAGATTTAATCATGTAGCAAATTTAATCAAAGTCACTGATGCTCAGATTTGACCTTACACACAAGGCTGCAATGCCTTATTAAAGAAGTATTGAGCAATACTGAGCCACTGTATCCAACTCAAGGTACAAATACTATGGAAGTGTTGTGAAAGGTCATGTCCAAAGCAGAATCTGAAGCAAGCCAGAGAGACTGGCACAAATGTCTGTGATAGATGCCATGGAAGACAGCCAACAAATACACATCAAAAAGCCTTAAACTAACTGAAAAGGTCATTATCTTCAGCATACAGGTCTAAAGCTGAGATAGTCAAAGTGACCCAAGAACAATTATTTCTTCACAGAGGGAAGATATTTTAGGTAAAAAGTAGTGGAAATGCAATTCACATGATTGAAACCAATGAAAATGATTGAGAACTGGGCTTATGTAATATTTTCACTACCTATAACAATGGCAAAAAGCCAAACAACATCAAGGTAGAAATATGGTGACTGCAGTATCAACAACGTGGCAATAATCCATGATCAGTCATGGATTAGTAAAACTTGATACAAAGTCTAGCAAAGTATCACTGACAGACAGTGAACTTGAAAATATCTTCAGGTAAATTGTTGAAGATTTCGCCATGGATATGTATAGTGAGTCACAATATTCAGCAACCAGAACTATCAATTCTTGTGGTTATTTACACAGATCAACCAATATTGATGCGTAAATATTGGCTCCTGAATTTAAGCTAGACTAGGGAAAGGTGTTCAGTATGAATGTGTTCTCCAAAATCAGTCACCTGTACTACTGGAAAAGTAAGAAATACAGTGGATAAATCTTCAAAAAAGTATATTACAGGTTCCAGTGCCTATTAATAAATGAATTTACACAGAGTTGGCAGGACCCAAAGTTTTCACCAAACACTCACTTAGGAATGGATAAGACAAATTGGTGTACATAAGACCCTGTTTTTCAGAACCAAAAGCCACTTATAGTGTGAAATCATGCCCAAAGTCTTCCAAACTACAATGGACAAGACATCACAAGCATTGTAAGGTATAGATCATTGTCTGTCCAATCAAGGTGAAATAATAAGAACTGGAAATGCAAAAAAAATCTGGAATATCATGAGAGGCAAATCGAGAAATGCAACATATAGCTCAAAGAAAGAAATGTGCTTCTCATAGAAATAAGTTACTTAAAAGTGGGTTCAAATGGATTACAGTCAAATTGGAAGAATTTGTGAAGACAAGGAAGTATAAAAACATTCAAGATTGCAAAATCAAACCAATTTAACGGCACACTTTACAAAGTTGGAATAGTCAGCCAAGTCTTTCCAAAAGGGCATATTGAATATTGCATAGCAAAGGTTGATGACTGCTTAATATTCAATGACCTTAAGGATACGAGGCGTAAGAGCAGAATTAGGCCATTTCATCACGACTGATCCAGTTCCCTTTCAGTCCCATTCTCCTGCCTTCTCTCCATAGCCTTTCACGCCCTGACAAATCAAGAAGCTATCACCCTCCAGCTTAAATGCAACCAATGACCTGGACTCCGCAGCCGTCTGTGGCAATGAATTCCACAGATGCACCCACCTTCTGGTTGAAAGAAATTCCTCCACTGTTCTAAATGGACATCTCTCTGTTCTGAGGCTGTGCCCTCTAGTCCTAGACTCTCCCCTCCAAAGGAAACATTCTCTTCACATCCACTCTATCTTGGCCTTTCAACATGCAATAGGTTTCAATGAGACACCCCTCATTCTTCTAAATGTCAATGAATCAATGCCTAGTTCTTCAATCATTGCTCATATGGTAACCCTTTCATTCCCAGAATCATTCTTGTGAACCTCTTCTGAACTCTCTCCAATGTCAGCACATCCTTTCTCAAACAAGGGGCCCAAAACTGCTCACAATATTCCAAGTGAGGCCTCACCAGTGTTTTATAAAGCCTCAGCATTACATCCTTGCTTTTATATTCCAGTCCTCTTGAAATAAATGTTAGCATTGCATTCACCTTCCTCACCACCAATTCAGCCTGCAAATTAACCTTTTTTTATTTATTAAGTGCAATCATGAACAATAACCAGAGCAGAAATGCAGATCAAGTCAACTAGTTCCCAAAGAGAATTCTGATAGGCCAATCAGATGGTTCACTGCTGCTCAATGATAGAACATTAAAAAATCATATGTACAATTAAGAAACATTAAAAAATAGTAGAAATACTGGAGTCATGATGATCATGAGGAAGTCTCCTGGAGAGAGACATTTATACACATCCTGTCCTCCATAATTCAGAGAGATTGAAGGATAAGGTTCCAGGGTGACAAAACGTGACAGGAGCACTTGGAACTAAAAACTAATCCCTACCAGGTGAAAACAGCACCTGATCTTTCTGCACTGTTATCCAGCAGTTTAAGGACAAAGTCCAGCCAGAACATAACTCACAAGTGCTCTTGAAAGTCGGGTATTAACCCTACCTGCCAACAACCAAGCATTGCCATCCTGGTCCCCTTCATGACAGCTTATGAAGAAGCACGTGACTTCCCTCCCAGAGATGATAGGTGATTGTGCACATGACTCTTGAAGGCTGGGACCCCATCGTCACAGGTGTTTCCAACCACAGCATCTGGAAGGCTGTTCCACATTCTGATAGCACAGTGAAGGAAGCTTCTACCCAGTGTGTAGGTTCTCGCATCAGGCAGAGAAACAGCATGAGCAGGCATAGATAAACTCGATCGTGTGGTGCGCCATCTCTCATAAGATGAAGGTAGCATGGTGCCAAGGTCTGCAGGGTTGTGGCTGGTCTGCATTTTGTATTGCACAGTAGCTGCAGCAAACTGTCATCTGTGGTGTAAGCTACTGATGGCTAGCTTCTCACGTGCTGTGGCTTCATCTACACCTATAATCCTGAGAGCCTTTCTCTGAGTGGAATCAAGCCAGCTGAGGACTCTCTGTGAGGCACTCATCCATGATAAGCAGGCATACTCCATGATACTTCGTACATGGGCTTTGTAAACTGTGGCTCTGCCCTCTTTGTCTAGTTTGGATGCTACTTTCCACAGTGGTCCAAGCCTTTGTCCAGCCTTGTTTGAAAGAGTGGAAAGGTGCTTATCCCACACCATCTTGCTAACCAAGGATTTCTAACTCCTTCTTTAAATCCAGCTTGCAGTTCCCAAAATGCAGGTCGGGGGTAGATGGATTCCTCTTCCTAGACATCACCGTCGCCTTGCACTGAGTAGGCTCAAAGATGACATTCCAGTCATCTGCCAGGCTTTCATCCTGTCAAGATCCCTACTCAGGCCTGCTGTCACTGTATTACACTCTCCTGCTCTAACACTTGCAAATAGAGTGGAGTCATTAGTGTACAGGTATAGCTCATTACTGCATGCATCAACCAAGTCGTCAATAAAGACGGAAAACAGAAGTATTGAACCCTGTGGTGCAGATGCATTGATGGTTAAAGAACCAGAAGCCTGACTGGAGATGACAACTTTGATGGTCCGCCCATGAAGGTAGCTCTGCAACCATCTAAGCAGCTTTTCAGATATTCCTCTGGATCTCATCTTAACAAAGAGTTCATTATGCCGGACCTTTAAGGAATCCTGCACAGGGACTCACAAATTCCTCTGCGTCTCAGATCTTTAAAGTTTCTCCCCATTTAGAAAATAGTCTGTGCTTTTATTACTTCTACCAAAGTGCATGACCATAAATTTTCCTACACTGTATTCCATCTGGCACCTCTTTGCCCTTTCTCCCAATCTGTATAAGTCCTTCTGTAACCTGTTTCTTCAATACTACCTGCCCCTCCACTTATCTTCGTATCAACCACAAACTGTCACAAAGCCATCAATTTCATCATCCAAAAGTTGACATACAATGTGAAAAGAAACGATCCTATCACAGACTATCCTGTGGAACACCACTAGTCACCGGCAGCCAATCCAAAAAGGATCCATTTATTCCCACTTTTTGCCTCCTGCCAATCAGCCAATGCTCTATCCATGCTTGTATCTTATCTTGTTTAACAGCCTTATGTGCAGCACCTTGTCAAAGGCATTCTGAAAACCCAAGTGCTCAACGTCCACAAATTCTCATTTGTCCATCCTGCTTGTTATTTCTTCAAAGAATTCCAAAAGATTTGTCAGGCAAGATTTTCTTCTAAGGACACCATGCTGACTTTGGCCTATTTTGTCTCCAAGAACCCCAAAACCTTAACAATCAATCCCAACATCGTCCCAACTACTGAGGTAGATAATTTTCTTTCTTCTGCCTCCTTCCCTTCTTCAAGAGTGGAGTGACATTTGCAATTTTCCAGTCCTCTGGAACCAAGCCAGAATCTAATGGTTCTTAAAAGATCATGACCAATGCCTCTACAAACTCTTCAGCTACCTCTTTTAGAACCCTGGAGTGTAGTCCATCAGGTCCAGGTGACTTATCGATACTCAGACTTTTCAGTTTCCCAAGCACCATCTCCCTATTAATAGCAACTACACTCACTTCTGCCCTTTGACGTCCAGCATACTAGTAGTGCCTTCCACAGTAAAGACAGATGCAAAATACTTACTCAGTTCACCTGCCATTTCCTTGTCCCCCATCTCTCCAGCATCATTTTCCAACAGTTCAATATCTACTCTTTCTTCTCTTTTACTCTTTATATATCTGAGAAAATCTCTTAGTATCATTCCTAATATTATTGGCTAGCTTACCTTCATATTTCATCTTTTCACCCTTACATTTAGTTGCCTTCTGTTGGTTTTAAAATATTTCCCAATCCTCTAATTTCCCACTAATTTTTGCTTGATTATCTGCCTGATCTTTTGTTTTTATGTTGGCTTTGATTTCCCTTGTCAACCACGGTTGTCTCATCCTGCCTTTAGAATGCTTCCTTTTCTTTGGTATTTATCTAGCCTGTGCCTGCCAAATTGTTCCCAGAAACTCCATCCACTGCTGCTCTGCCATGTCCCCTGCTCGTGTCCCCTTCTAATCAATGCTTGCTAGCTCCTCTCTCATGCCTTTCCTCCACTGTAATACCGATACATCCGACTTCAGCTTCTCCCTCTCAAACCGCAGGGTGAATTTTAGCTCTGCTTCCTAAACATATCTGGTTCGTTACACAATACACAATGCAGAATTACTGATCCTCTAGTGGGCTCAGCTACAAGCTGCTCCAAAAAGCCCTCTCAGAGGCATTCCACGAATTCACCCCCTTGGGATCCAGCATCAAACTGATTTTCCCAATCTATCTGCATATCAAAATCCCTCCCTCATAACTAATGTAGCATTGCCTTTTTGACATGTTTTTTCTATCTCCCACTGTAATTTAACATCCTGGCTACTGTCCGAAGGCCTGTAAGTAACTCTCATCAGCATCTTCTTACATCTTCCCATCCTATGTGACCTTATTTTATTTCAGTTTTACCAGCAGAGCCACTTCTCTCTTCTGCCTACCAGCCTGTCCTTTCAATAGATTGTGTACCCTTGGATATTAAACTCCCAATTCCAATTGTCTTTTGGCCATGACTCTTGATACCCACAATGTATACCTGCCAATCTCTAACTGAGCAACCTCATTTCATATACTGTGTGCATTCAAATATAACAGTCCTATATTTGACACCTTTTTCAATCTTGTCCCCGTGTTACACAGCAATCCAGCCCACGACTGCAATTTTGCCCTCTCATCTGCTTGTCCTCCCTGGTAGTCTCACTACCTCTGCCTGTAAACCAACATCCCTATCAGGTGTTTCCCGTTCCCTTGCCAAACCTTCCCACAAGGATACTGGGCCCCCTCAGGTTCCGGTGCAGCCCATCCCTTTTGTACAGGTCATACCTTCCCCAGAAGAGATCCCAATGACCCAGAAATCTGAAACGCTGCACCTCACACTAGTTCCCCAACCAGTTCAATGGGAATCAGTCAAAATGGATTGGAGTGAAATTTATTGTAATTACCATTTGCAACGGAGCACACTAGTGAAAATATACATTTTCTTATATCATGGCTTAGCAAAAGATTAGTTTCAAATAACAGATTATTATCAAATAAGCATTGAAAAAGGAATATTACAAAGCTATTCAAGTTTATCAGTCATCAATTAGTACACGTTTAAACAAAGAAGACAATATAAAATTCAGGGGGATGTTATATTCCTGTTGAGGTACTAATGAACAGAAAACAATTGAGCTTCAGTCTTGAGGGGAGTGTGGGAAAGGAACAACTGAACCTGAAAAAAATCATAACTCAAGCCACAGGGAGAAAAAAGCTAACACACTCAAACTCCTAACATGCCTGAATTTCAGAAATTGTTGCAATACATACAAAGTTCTGGAGGAACTCAGCAGGCCAGGCAGCAACTATGGAAAAAGAGTATTGTCAATGTTTCAGGCCAAGACCCTTCATCAGGATGTCTCAGTTGGAAATGTCAACTGTTCACTCTTTTCCATAGATGCTGCCTGGCCTGCTGAGTTCCTCCAGAACTTTGTGTGTGTTACTCAGATTTCCAGCATCCGCAGATTTTCTCTTATTCCAAAATTGTTATTGGAAGGACAATGGAATTCTGTGGAACAAATAAAATAGATCAGAATTAAATGTGTACATGTAAAACATCCAATTCTACAAGGAACAAAGTGTTGTGTGATTATAAGTGTAGCCCAGAAGATACTTGGAATTTTTAAAAGAAACAATGCAAAATTCTATTGAATTAAGAAACAGCATTTTCTCAATTAGTAGTGCAACATCAATAACATTAGAAGATTGATGTTTCTTAGAAAACATGCAGAGTGCTTAAATCTATAAATAATGTGAACATAGGAATTAATCCTGCTTTATAACAAGGGAAGGAAGTGCAGTGTATGTATATGCAAACATTCACACTGCAGGAGCAGAGAGTGAAATAAACAAGTTTTCAATGTCACTAGTGATTCATTATATTCCTGGCAGATAAAGTAAGAACACAAATGTATATAGTTAACAGTGAGCAGGATGTCATCTTCAGGGTCAACAAAGGAAAATAATTATACAGTAGTAAAACTGAAGCAATAGACCAGGTCAGATGTTTCGTACACTTTGAGCAGTAAATATAACAACTTAACAATACAGCAGAAGGGGAAATAGGTCATCCAGACTTTGTCCCTGCTCCATCATTCAACAAAATTGTGCCTGACCCTCTACCTCAAATCTACTTTCCTGCCCAATCCCTATAAACCCAAATTCTTTAACTACCCCAAACAATAATCTTGACTTTGAATACAGTACAAGTCAGAGCACTCACAACAATTTAACGAAGAAGAGTCTATAAATTTGCAAGATTAAGCTAAAACATTTCTTCAAATAAAAATCTCAGACCCAACAAAAATGACCACCTGTTGCTTTGCCCCTTCCAATATTGTCACGTAGGTCACTGAGCAGTGTTCAGTGTCTGTCTTTCCCCTAACCAACTTGGCAAGTTAAATCAATCAAGGACCTAGAAATGAGATGTATAGTGTAGGTTTTTGTTTTCAGCGCACTGCAATAAAAAATTGGCATTATCAGGACTAAATTGCAATTATAAACATTTCTGGAGGTTTAACTAAGACGTAATCAAACTGAAACATGCAAAATTCTGATGGGTCTCGAATGCTGGCTGTAGAATTACTGATTCTTCAGGCTGTAGTAGTCCAGTGCAGTTTTTATGTTGCTTTACTTTGTCTAGTGTAGCCTTGTGCTGTCTCACATCATCTAGTGTAGTTTTGTGTTGTTTCATGTAGCACAGGGTCCTGGAGGAACGTTGTTTCATTTTTACTGTGTACTGTCCCAGCAGTAAATGGTCAAAATGATAATGAACTTGACTTGACTTGACTAAGGAATTCACCAGATGAGAAGGCAGTGGGGGCTCCGTCACCCAAGAGCCATAGCAGAGATCGATATACATTGTTCGGCGTTAAGAGCACCAAGGGTCAGGCATTCATGCAGGGCAATGACTCCGATTCAGTACCTAAACAAAGCACTTTCTTGACTCATTCAAAGACTGTTTTAGGAGAACCACAGGGAAAAGTTTCATTTTCAAAGAAAATCTTCACCCAGAAATATGCACATTTTAAGGAATATGAAATGTTGAAGCAAACCCATCTCACATGCATTGCAGGCTTCTCAAAATGTGTCAGAACAGGTGTAACACAACAGCTGTTCTGATAAAGAAAGCAAGAAGTGTTGTCACCTGAGTATGTGACACTTGCTTTTATTGGTGGATATCCCAGTCTTTCCAAATTTGATTTTGTTGTCCTTACAGCAACCTTTTTTTTTAACAAATTGCTAAGTGAATTCAAGATTTTAAAGCAACAGCAACAAAAACAACAACCTGCATTTAATTAGTGCCTTTAAAAAGAGGAATAGCCTCCGGGGCATAAAGAAAGAGATAGAAGATAGCCGGATGAGTCTTGGTCAGTGGTGGTTTTAAGGAGGGTGTTAAAAGATGAGAAGACGTGGCTTCAAGAGTGAATTGTAGAGTGTGGGACCCAGGAAGATGAACATGCCTGTGGTCAGTGGTACAACAATGTGGGGGGGAGTGGAAAAAATATAATTTGAGGAGAGAACTACTACGCTGGAAGAATTTATATAGTTGGCCTTGGTGAGAACCAAGAGAGGTGTAAAATTAAAGGAGTATTTTAATCTAGAGAGCGAGGGCAAAGGGTGAGTGAGACCTGAAGGATTGGATCAAACAGGAGAGTTGTGGGTGAGCTGAATTTCACATGTAATGCAGGATTGGAGGTCAGTCACAAGATCTTTTCAGAGATGGACAGTCTCCAAATTGGCTGCAGTGTTTGAATCTATTATCCAGAGATAGGAGGAAGAAATGCATGCAATAGGTGTAATTAAATGTATAGTTTTGTGATAATTGCTCCCCTCCAGGCCAGTATGGTTTGTTGAGCTCTCAAACTTATCTTATTTTGCTCTTTGTTAGACACTATTTTGATTGATCTCTGTAAGGATTTGTAAAGCAAACTTCCTTAAGGAGAATATTCTACATCTCTTAGTATAATCCCTTCACCTATTCAATGGCAGATCTGTGATGGAGAAGATACAGGGTGAAAGCTAAACTAAAGATATTACTGAGACATGGAGAGTGTGGTGAACTACGTGTGCCTGTCTGGACATGCCCCCTGCTGACTGCTCCTGTGGCTCCTCCCACAGTCCCCTGTATAAAGGCGATCTGAGGCCTGACACTCGGCCTCAGTCTCCAGGACATAGTATGATGGTCACTCACTCCTGGTTCCTTCTTCCAGTCAATAAAAGCCGATATCTCGCCTTACGTCTCAGAGTGAATTATTGATCAGAGAGTCTGCATTAGCCTGAATTGGCCATATCAACAGTGAAACTACATGCTACATCTTTTCAGATATTGGGACCAAAAAGAATAACGATAATAATGGTTATGGAACTCATACTCTTGAGAATATGGCCAGTTTTAAACTCGCTTTATCTTCTGGTGTTCATCGTACACAACGTTCTTGGACTTTAATATGTCCTGGCACATGCCTTTGCATTTTAGCATACAGAATATGCTCAAATTAGTGGCAAGCAAGAAGAAATTTTGTTGATACCCATTTTGATACTGCAATGTTTTTGTGGGCAGTGGAATACAGATTTGCCTGTACAGACATACGCTGGACTTTCTTCTTAGTGAAATATTCTTTCCCTGCCTATTGGTAAGAGCAGATACAGTCACACAGCCTTCAGTTCCAAGATTTGTACGCCTTTTTCAGCCCCTTTTCCCATCATGCCATGAAGTTACAAGTCACATTTAATGGTCACAAGATTGCACATTTCATGCATATTCTTATACAAAGGAGTTTAGTTATTTGAACTAAACTTCCAGCTGGAAGGAAACATAAATAATATTTTATTCATTAAACATTTTATAGACACCATTCGCCATATAAAATTAGAACCACTTCACTAAGCTGGAGTGCACATGACCTATTAGATTGTCAGTGAAGTACTAAATGATTCATCTGTTCAATAGCAAATTGTGAAGCTGAGCCATACTTACAGCAATGTATTTTTCTATCTAAACAAAGGCTAATTCTACCCAAAAAGGGCTGTATGTTGGTCCAACATACATATTCAAATAAATCCTCAGAAATTTATATACAAGAATATTCTGTTGTTTACCCATCAGCTGTGGAAGACCTGTGTCATAAAAGACAGGTGCCAAGCAGCAATATTATATCATTCTGGGTATTGATTTAAACTCACGGCAATTTAAAGTTCCTCATTCATAGTCTTCGATTTCTGAACACAAGAAATTTTGCAGGTGCTGGAAATCTTCAGCAACACACATAAAATGCTGGAGGAACTCAGCAAGTCAGGCAGCATCTATAGAGGGTGAGAAAAGAGAATAAACAGTCAAAGTTTCGGGCTAAGACCCTTCATCAGCCTTGAAACATTGAATGTTTAATCCCGTCCATAGACACTGCCTGACTTGCTGAGTTTATCCAGTATTTTGCATCTGTTCCTTGACTTCTGCTTGCTTTCAAACTGGGAGATATGATGTTCCAAGCCTGCCAGGTGTATTCTAGCTCTTACTTAATTTTTCTCTCTCCTTAGCTCTGCAGTGTTTAAGGACAACTGAAAAAGAAGAATTCGATTGAAAGGCCTAAGTATTCTTTGGTACACTTACAGTATTTTAATATAAAATCTTTATTCAATACTACACAATAAAGCTTTCTAGATAAACCTTCTTGTTATGAAACTTTGATCTTCATATCTGCCATTGCTATTTGATATTTTTCTAGTTATTTAAGTCAATAATGTATATATCCTGCTAATTTTAAAAAGGGACAAATTAATTACTCAGTATTTGATAAATCACATTGGTGCCTGTTATTTCTGTCTTGTGCCTCCATCTAATTTTATTCAATGTATGAAGCCATAAAACACAACAATCAGTAAAATAACAGTACATAGACCACAGATTCCTTTCATCTCATTAAGTATTCACGGGAACAGCAAGTATTCTTTTGTTTTTTTTTAATATAATTGCTGCTCTGTAAATATTTTTACATTCTGGGAATCTGCCAGAGGACAAAACTTACCACCTGGAGAGTGAGGAATTGATACCAACTACAACCTGGTAGCACACTGCTGAAGTACTTGAAAATGAATCTGCTTAACTGGATAATCATGACTTTTCTAAGGGAGTGATGTGCAGTTTAGGAATGGCTTCTGTTGAAATATTCTTTTACATACATCTGTGCTGTCATTAGGAAAACAATTATGGTGTATTTCGGTTATTTTAAGGTTTCTACTCAACAAGTCCTTTAAGGGTTCACATAACGAACTATATTTCCATTGGATGTTACTCTTCATG
Organism: Hypanus sabinus; assembly: GCF_030144855.1. Taxonomy (NCBI): domain Eukaryota; kingdom Metazoa; phylum Chordata; class Chondrichthyes; order Myliobatiformes; family Dasyatidae; genus Hypanus; species Hypanus sabinus. The sequence continues at coordinate 51,178,543 of NC_082722.1, forward strand.
TCTCACACATACAGGGCTGATATGAATGTAGCTATTGTAGAATAGGTTAAACTCCTTTTGTTCCTTCGTTACATGTTGTTCTCTAGGTAACTGTTCAGGAGAGCTGCACTTACTGTATATGTCAATTTTCTTTCCCAAGAGAATAGGCTTGATTACAATTCACATGATGGTAGAAATATTCTTCCCTAATCTAAGATGTCCTCCGTTTTTCAGAAAACAGTGTCTCTCCCCAGCTGCACCCCTCACCTGCATCTCTAATATTTCCCGCACACCTGCCCTCAGACCATCTCCCACTAGACATGACAGGCATAGAATTCCCCAGTCCTCAGCTACCATCCCAAGAGTCTGCACATCAAGAGCGTTATTCTCCGCAGCTTCCGCCATCTTCAGCTTGATGTTATCCCTTCACACATTTTTCCGTCCCCTCCCCTCTCTCCACAGGGATCGTTCTCTCCATGACTCCCCTGTCCGTTCATCATTCCCCATGGATATCCCTCCAAGTACTTGACCATGCAAATGGGTTGTGTTACATCTGCCCCTACACCTCATCCATCACCACCATTCAGGGCCATAAACTGTCTTTCCAGGCAAAGCTTACTTCACATGTGAATCCATTGGTGTCCTTTACTGTATCCAATATCCCCTCTACATTGGTGAAACCCAACACAAACCGCTTCGTTGTGCACCTTCACTCCATTCGAAATAACAATTGGGATCTTCTGGTGGCCAGCCATTTTAAGTCCACTCCCTATTCTCACACTGACACCTGCCCACGGCCTCCTCTACTGCTGAGTTGAGACTAGAAGCCTATTGGAGGAGCAGCACCTCATGTATACCAGGAGATCTACATAGGACATCCAGAGCAACACACAGAGAGAGTGCTGGAGGATCTCAGCAGATCAGGCAGTATCTATGGAAATGAGTGCACAGGTCAACATCTCAGGCCAAGACCCTTCTTCGGGGCTGGAAAAGAAAGGTGAAGCTGCCAGAATAAAAAAGGATATGGAGGGAGTGGAAGGAGGATAGCCAGAAGGAGATAATTGAAGCCAATTGGGTAGGAAAGGTAAAGGGCTAAAGATGAAGGAATCTGACAGGAGAGTGGACCATAGATGAAAAGGAAGGAGGAGGGGATCCAGTGGGAGGTGATAGGCAGGTGAGAAAATGTATGAATCCAGAGCGGGGGACAGAAGAAGGAGTGAGGAGGGAGGAATTTTTTTAGTCTCCAACCTGATGTCATAAAGATTGATTTTTCCACCTTCCTCTAACCACTCCCCTCTCCCCTTTTATTTCTCTTATCCCTCAACCCCTAACATCCCATCCCTTTCCCCTCCCACACATTCCCCTCCTTACCCTCTTCTCTTAGTTCACTGTACTCTCCAATCAGATTCTACCTTCTTCAGCCATTGGTTACTTCTGCCTATCACTTTCCGGCTTCTTATTTCATTCCCACTCTTCCTCTCCCTCAGCTGCCTATTAACTTCCTCACATGGGTCACCCTATTACCTACCAGTTCTTGCCCCGCCCCTTTGCCCCCACCTTTTTATACTGGCTCTCTACCTCTTTTTCTTTCCAGTCCTGATGAAAGGTCCTGACCCAAAATGTTGATTGTCCATTTCCTTCTGCAGAAGCCATCTGACCCGCTGAGTTCCTCCAGCTTTTTACTGTGTTACTACTTTTCAAATTACTCTTTCTGTATACCATATAGAGCTTAGATTATCCTTAAGCACATTCCACAACATACTTTAGCAAAAATTCGGTGCATCTATTCCTGACCCTCAAGGTAATCATTTATACCGGGGGTTCCCAACCCGGGGTAAATGGACCCTTTGGTTAATGGTGGGGTTCCTAAGCATAAAAAATGATTGGGCACCACTGATCTACTAGTGTCTATTCATCAATTATGCACCTCTGGGGAATCCTAAAAATCCAGTGTTTTTATTTTAACCTAACCATCTTTAAAGTGTTGAGGAATAAAGGTCCAGAATATGTTGGAATTATCATTATTGGAGTATTTGTGACTAGGAAGAAACAAACTGAAATATAATAGCTTAGTGTGATGTAAGGTACTGTGCTTGGTTATTTTGAAATTGCAGTGACAAGCAGCAGAGCCATCTGTGGGCTTGCTGTGGTATAATATTCAGCAACTTCTGTCCATAATCTTTGGGTGTATCAGGAAAGGTCAACCCCTCAGCCCTGAGCACTGAGCTCCAGTTAAAGAGAGATTTAAGATTCTCTGCCTTGCAGTTAATTTGTAGTTTCCTGCACTAATGGATTTACCTGATAATAACCCAAAATATTCCAAGGATGCATAGTTCTTGGAACAAAGCTATTTGATATAATGAATGAACATTACAGACTATAGAAATAGATTGGCAGCACAATGGCACTGCTCATCATTGACCTTCTAGAAGACGGAATTGAATGTTTTGTCACATGTACTGAGGTACTGACAAAAGCTTATCTTGCATTACTGATCATACAGCTCAACATATTACACAGTGCATTAACGTAATATAAGGTAAAACAATAACAGAATGCAGAATAAAGTATACCAGCTGCAGTGAAAGTGCAGTGCAGACAGACAATAAGGTACAGGAGTTACAATGAGGTAGATTGTGAGGTCAAGAGTCCAATTTATTGTACTAAAGAACCATTCAACAGTCTTCTAGCAGCAAGGTAGAAGCTAACACAAGGGTCCCATGATCTCTGGAGAGGGCTTTCTATTTTCCAGTGTTTATTTTGAATCTGGCTTTAGTACAGCAGAAGCCACAGCAATAAGCACACAACTACACTAAAGAAAAATAAAATGGATTCCATAGATTCGAAGGTTGACCATTGACCATTAAATTGACCATTTAAGAAAGGAGAGTTCTGATGAAGGGTCTTGGCCTTGTCAAGTTTATGATGAGATGTAAAACTGAGGTGGAGAATGAAAAGTTGTCTGCGTAGAGGACGGAATATCAGCATTTGGAGTGTGCGATGCCATCAGGCTAATGAATCGGCCATTATCAGTGTGCAGAATAGAGTACACTGAATGAATACCACGTGGAGAAAGAAATACTAACAGGTTGGAGAGTGGAATGGAGGAAGTACAGAAAATGGAATATTTCCACTGCGTATAGAATGGATATAATCACACTGTAGAATTAACATTATCACCCTTCTGCACCAAATGAAATAGTATCAGAGTGAAAATTAAATCTTATCAGGTGAAGAATGAAATATGATCAGGTTATAGATTATATTGTAGCGTTGTGCTACACACAGCGCTGAAATAACAACACGCAGTTGGTAAGTCATTTTGAGACTAGTTTATTCAAACTTCGCGGCGCTGGCATTTAATCCCTAGTGCCCACTCTCTCCGGGCGGAAATGATGTCAGAGGTGCATTAACAAAGTCTCCCCCCGCGCACTGGCTATTTGTGAGCCGGTTCGCCTGCACAGAAAGTGGGTCGCCACATAACCCCCACCCCCCCAGAACCGGCGATACACCCCCCCCCCCAAATGTCCACAGTCTGGAACAGCCTCTGTTTGGGAGGTCTGCCTCTGCACCGCGGTGCCTGAACCTCGACCAGCTGCGCCAAGTCCACATGGGCTGGTTTGAGTTGGTCCACCGTGAAAACCTCCTCTCTCCCCCCAATGTCCAGAACGTACGTGGACCCGTTGCTGTTGATCACCTTGAATGGCCCCTTGTACGGCCACTGTAGCGGTGCCCGGTGTCCGCCCCTTCGTTCAAACGCAAACTTACAGTTCTGCAGGTCTTTGGGTACATGGGTCGGGGTCCGTCCATGCTGTGAAGTTGGCACAGGGGCCAGGTTGCCGAGCCTTTCACGTAGCCTGTCCAGGACTGCTGCGGGTTCTTCCTCTTGCCCCCTTGGGGCTGGTATGAACTCTCCCGGGACGGCCAGGGGTGCACCGCACACCAACTCAGCCGACGAGGCGTGCAGATCCTCATTGGGCGCTGAACGAATTCCAGGCAGGACCCAGGGAAGCTCGTCCACCCAGTTAGGTCCTCTCAGGCAGGCCATGAGAGCCGACTCCAAGTGACGGTGGAAGCGTTCCACTAGTCCGTTTGACTGTGGGTTGTAGGCAGTAGTTAGTTAGGAGGTACCGTGCTCCTCGGGACACTGGTAGGGGGCCCACGATATCCACGTGAATGTGGTCGAACCTCCGGTGGGCGGGTTCGAACTGCTGCGGCGGGGCTTTAGTGTGCTGCTGCACCTTGGCTGTTTGGCACTGCACGCACGTTCTGGCCCATTCACTGACCTGCTTGCGAAGTCCGTGCCACGCTAACTTGCTGGAGACCAGCCGGACAGTTGTCCTGATAGATTGGTGCGCCAAACCATGTATGGAGTTGAAAACCCGCCACCTCCAGGCTGCCGGGCCTGGACAGCTGGTCTGGAGAGTGCATCCACCACGACGTTGTCCTTTCCCGAGACATGCTAGTTGTCCGTCATGAACTCGGAGATGTAGGACAGATCTCGCTGCTGGTGAGCCGACCAGGGATCGGACACCTTCGTGAATGCGAAGGTCAACAGTTTGTGGTCCGTGCACGCGGCGAATGGCCTGCCTTCTAAGAAGTACCTGAAATGCCGGATTGCCAGATACAATGCCAACAGCTCCCAGTCGAAAGCACTGTACTTGAGTTCAGGTGGTCGTAGGTGCTTGCTGAAGAACGTCAAGGGTTGCCTGCGCCCCTCGATGAGCTGCTCCAGCACCCCACCGACTGCTGTGTCGGATACATCCACCGTGAGTGCAGTCAAAATGTCTGTTCTGGGGTGCACCAGCATCGCGGCATCTGCCAAGGCTTCCTTGGCTTTAACAAAAGTGGTCGCAGCCTCCTCATCCCAAGTAATCTCCTTGCCTTTACCCGGCATCGGGGTGTACAAAGAGCGCATGATACAGGCTGCTGAGGGGAGGAAACGGTGGTAAAAGTTCACCAAACCAACGAATTCCTGCAGGCCTTTGACCATGTTGGGCCTGGCAAAGTGGCAGATCGCGTCTACCTTGGTGAGCAGAGGTGTTGCCCCGTCTTTGGTAATCCTGTGTCCCAGGAAGCCGATGGTATTGAGACTGAACTGGCATTTGGCCGGGTAAATCGTGAGGCCGAAATCAATCAGGCGGGAGTAGAGTTGACGGAGATGGGGCAGATGCTCCTGACGACTACTCCTGGCTATAAGGATGTCGTCCAAATAGATGAAACGCAAAGTCCAGGTCACGTCCCATCGCGTCCATTAACCACTGGAACGTCTGTGCAGCATTCATCAGACCGAACGGCATTCAGAGGAACTCGAACAGGCCGAACGGGGTGATAAGTGCTGTTCTGGGGATATCTTCAGAGTGCACCGGGATTTGATGGTATCCCCGGACGAGGTCTACTTTGGAAAATATTCTTGCCCCGTGCAGGTTTGCTGCTATGTGTGGCATGGGTAGCGGTCTGGAGTTGTAACCTTGTTCAGTCTGCGGTAGTCGCTGCATGGTCTCCAACCCCCAGCTGCTTTGGGCACCATGTGCAGGGGGGAGGCCCATGGGCTGTCGGACCTCCGTACAATCCCCAATTCCTCCATCCTCTTCAACTCCTCCTTCGCCAGACGGAGCTTTTCCAGGGGGAGCCTTCGTGCGCGGGCATGGAGGGGTGGTCCCTGAGTCAGAATGTGGTGCTGTACCCAGTGTCTGGGCATGGCTGCCATGAACTGCGGTGCCAGAATCGATGGAAAGTCGCCAGGATTCTGGTGAATTCATTGTCCAACATCATGGTGGAGTCCAGGTGTGGGGCCGGCAACTTGGCTTCACCCAGGGAGAACGTCTGGAAAGTCTCGGCATGTACCAGTCTTTTCCCTTGCAAGTCGACCAGCAGGCTGTGAGCTCGCAAGAAGTCCGCCCCCAGGAGTGGTTGGGCCACCGCGGCCAGTGTGAAGTCCCACGTGAACCGGCTGGCGCTGAACTGCAGCTGAACTGTGCAGGTGCCGTAGGTCCGTATCGTGCTGCCGTTTGCAGCCCTCAGGGTGGGTCCTGGCTTCCTGTTGTGGGTGTTGTACCCCGTCGGGGGCAAGACGCTGATCTCCGCTCCAGTGTCGACCAAGAAGCAGCGTCCCGACTGTTTGTCCCAGATATACAAGAGGCTGTCCTGGTGGCCAGCTGCCATAGTCATTAGCGGCAGCTGGCCCTGGCCCTGGCCTTGACCCTTGCAGGGCGGGCGACAACGGCAGGCTTTTGTGCCCCACCCCTGGTGGTAGAAACACCACTGTTCACTGGTCTGCTCACTCCTGCCTCTGTGTTGTGTGCACCCCCCTGCCGGGCCTGGTCTGGTCCGCTGTTGGGCACGTGGCCTGGTAATCTGACTGATGGATGCCACACTCTCCCTCTTGGCTTTCCACAGCACGTCTGCCACCTTCCGGGGTCGCTGAAATCTGTGTCGGCCAGCAGCAGATGTATGTCCTCGGGCAGTTGCTCCAGGAACGCTTGCTCGAACATGTGGCAGGCCTTGTGTCCGTCGGCCAGGAACAGCATCTCATTCATCAATGCTGATGACAGCCTGTCTCCCAAACCGTCCAGGTGAAGCAGGCGGGCACCCCGCTCACGCCGTGAGAGGCCAAAGGTCCCAATGAGCAGCACCTTGAATGCTTCATATTTGCCTTCTGCCGGGGGCGACTGTATGAAATCCGCAACCTGGGCGGCCGTCTCCTGGTCAAGGGCGCTCACCACGTGGTAGTAACACGTGGAATCAGAGGATATCTGCCAAATCTGGAACTGGGCTTCTGCTTGGCTAAACCACACACGTGGTTGCAGCGTCCAGAAAGTCGGCAGTTTTAGCGAAACTGCATGAACAGATGAAGAGTCGGTTACCTTTGATCCAAATCCCGTTTGGACCGTCGGGGTCACCAATGTAGCGATGTGCTACACACAGCGCTGAAATAACGACACGCAGTCGGTAAATCGTTTGGAGACTAGTTTATTCAAACTTTGCGGTGTTGGCATTTAATCCCTAGCGCCCGCCCTCTCCGGGCGGAAATGACATCAGAAGTGCATTACCAAAGTCTCCCCCTGCGCGCTGACTATTTGTGAGCCGGTTCGCCTGCGCAGAAAGTGGGTCGCCACAATATGATCAGGTATATCATCATGGGTGTATGGGACTATCATAAGTGTGGAGAATGGAATATATCAGTGTACAAAGTGCAATATTATCAGGATGGAAAATAGAATATAATGGGTTCAGAGAATCAGTCATTATTAGTGTAGTCAATGGAATGTTAACCATGTAGAAAAAGGAGTATCATTGGTTTTATGTATTAAACAATATTGAAACAAAGCAATAGCTGGACAACCTATAATTTAAATGAGTGACAGCATACTCTAAATTCAAGAAGCTAACCCTGATCTTATGCTCTTGAGTACCTAAAGTATTCCAGTTCAGTCGGAGTAAAGCCCTCTTTCCCATCAGATGTCTCTCAGTCCAAAACAGCAAAAGTTTACTCTTTTTCATGGATGCTGCCTGGCCTGCTGAGTTCCTCCAACATTTTGTTTGTGTGTTGCTTCGGATTTCCAGCATCTGCAGACATTCTCTTGCTTGAGATGTCCCTTCCTGCATTTTTTTAAAGCACGTCCTGACATTGCCTCAACTACCTGGCAATAAAATTTGACAGATCATTTTGTGAGAACAAAATTGATCCAATCAACATTAAGAAAGATTAATTATGTAGTCCTTTATGTAACTGGAGAACATACTTCATTCTGATTCTTATGCCTAATGTCTAATGTGTACGTCTATGTCTGGTTGAATCAAATGTCAGAAAGCCATAATTTCACTGAGGACACTCCATAAGCGAATAATGTTGGTAGTGCATTATTTTTCATTGACGTTTCAGAATGTATCAGGGGATAGAATCTTCCCTAAAAAAAAATCTTCCCTAAAATTATAATCTCCTGTGGTAAGAATTGCTCCAGCTAATGTGGTATTCCATTATCATGGTAAATTCTTTTTACATCTCAGTACTGTTGTGTTTTTCTCTGAGTGAAAGGGACCATATTTTGTAGACAGTCTGGAAAATGATTTACTTTATTAAGAATGTAAAGTACAGAATTAGAACTTCTAAACCATAAAGACAAAACATCAAGAGGCCACTCAATTCATCGTCTTCATGTGCTAGTCCATCAACCTAGAGTCCACCACCGTCTCACTTTCTAAACCTTTCCATGTTGATATTCCAATGCAGAATCTTACAAAAGCAAAGGGAAAAGGAATCTGGGTACCAAAGGATCGGATGTCAGTTGGTGCACTAACCAGTACTGCACTCCTCCATCTCAGTCACATGCAGGATTCACAAGAAGAAAAACTTGTATTCATATTACTTCCTTTGCACCCTTGAGAACTATTAACATATTTCATAGTCTATTAATCGGCAAAGTCAATCTACCATTTTAACTGGGATTTTTGTATTAAGTTTCTGGTCACCTTTCATAACCAGCTGTTTCAAAGGTAATTTCTTGTACACGCTCATGCAAAATCAGATTTAGAAGAATTAATATTCTAGTCAGCTAATAGCCATTGACTGTCACCTACCTCCACCCAGTGTCCTTGAGACTGCATCAACAGTACCACAGAAGGATCAGATTTATTGAGGGTATCTCTGTCCAGCAAAGATTTGCAGGCAACACGAAGCTCCACTTTGGACACACAGGGAGCTGTAACAACACCAAGTGGGTTTGGCGACACTCTGCCTGTGAGCTCAGTCATCTCCACACCAGACCAGGAGCAAGGAAACAGCACTGAGAAGATCTTAACAAGAGACTAACGGAGACCAGTCTGCTACTAAGATTCTAACACTCAGGCCTTGTACTGGAGTGTTGTACCCACAGAATGACTATAAAGTCATTTGAAGATATGAAAATGGTAGAGATTGTTTCATTGGGATCAGTTTCTATCCACTCTAGGATCCCCCAATCCAGCCTCTGCTAATATCTCGATTCTTCCATCTTGAAAGTCCAGCAATTAAAGAGAAGTAACTTGGATCATCAGCAACTCTTTCAGACAATGGAACTCTTCAGCTGGAGTCTGAAGCACCTGGAAATAAATCAAACAAGCATTTTGTTATCATAAAACTCACATTCTGGTGAATTTATTTTTCTCAAGTTACTTGACTGAAATTATGGGCAACAATTGCATTCCTTAAATAGATCACTTTGCTCAGAACATAACCTGTTCAATCCTGCTGGAAGAACAAAATAAGCAAAGGAAATTGGCGGGTAAGATGTTGGAAATAAAGACAAACATTTAAACAAATCTCCTCAATGTTCGTGTCATCAGGTTATAAAATAAAACTATATTAATAATTTATTAACTAATTATTGGTTGATATCTTAATAACTCATTAAATAAATAAATTAAACTAGGATAGTTATGGCTGGACAAATGATGTTTTGCGGTAACTGAGCACTAACGGAAGCCACTAAGAACCATGCAGAAGTAAGTCTCTGCAGTTTGACCAACTTCAGCTTAGAATTGATGGAACTGCGATCATCACATGCTGGTGATAATAAACCTGATTCTAGTTCTGATGTGTGCACTGACAGTTGGTGCTGGCTAAAGATTTGGTTCAAGAGTCACGCCACTTCGATTGAGGTGCAGAAATGGTCAGTCCAAAGGAACAGAATGCTGTGATCACATGTGAAGCAAGTTAGAAATCCAGAAAGTGGAATCCATGCCCATGTTCTGCAGATACCAAATTCTTGTGGTCCATGTAGATGAAGGCAAAGTCTGCAGAGAAGATGAGCGACCCCATCACAGCACTGTGGCATGGCCGTGGGGGGATGTTCATAAAGAATGCAGTTGTGATAGGAAACAGGATAGGTCAGGAGATAAGCTCAGCGCCTTGCAGGTGAAAACATGCCTCAAGAACTATGTGGCTTAACCAATGTAAGGTTTATGAGGCTGAGGAGGAACTTGGTGAGAGAGTAAAGACCCATTTTCTAGTCCATGAAGAAACGCATCATGTGGGTAGAACTAGGGTCATTCTGTGATCAGGTAGGAATCCAAATTAAACTACAACTACAGCCATATGCACATCGGCATAGCATCGACAAGTTCGGGGAGCTAAATTCACAGCTCAAAGGTTGGTGTAGGAGATGTTGTTGCATGACAATGCCACCAGAGAGATGCATTTGGTAGATATGAAAAGTAGTTTGATTTGATAGACTTAATTGTAAATAAGCTGATAGCCTTTTGGAGGGGGGAGAGAGAGAGAGAGAGAGGGAGAGGGGGAGAGAGAGAGGGAGAGAGAGAGAGAGGGGGGAGAGAGGGAGAGAGAGAGAGGGAGAGAGAGGAGGGAGAGAGAGGGAGGGAGGGAGAGGGAGAGAGAGGAGGGAGAGAGAGGGAGGGAGAGGGAGAGAGAGAGGATATAGGATGGAGAGTGAAGGAGGGAGGGGGAGAATGGGGAGGGGGAGAGGGGAAAGAGGTGAGAGGATGGAAGAGGGGGAGAGAAGGGGAGAGAGGGCGAGAGAGGGGGGAGAGAAGGAGAGAAGGAGGCAAAGAGAGCGACCCTTTTGGAGCAAGACATCTGCTTGACCCAACACTACATGACATTTTATATGCTAAAGATCAAAGAAAACTTCAGGACAACTCCTCACTTACAATGCTTCCTTTGAACTACACACCACGTTCACACCTCCCTCTTGGCACTCACACAACAGACACCCAAATATACACAAATAATGAATTTAAATCGATGTTCTCTGGTCTTCCAATTAACCTGGTTCACAGTTTCCGGAGCCCCTTGTTCAGAGCTGCATTTTAGATTTAACTCTCAGTTCAAATTCACATCTAGACTGGTAACTGAAGTCATTTGCTGAAATGTGAGCGAACCCCAGAAAACACTCTAACAGGAGAGGCCGGTTCAGTTATGGGATAGTGGCACTAATACTGGGAAGGCAGAACTGTTCTGTTGGGTTTGACTTCATTTGAATGAACTGGAGCAGGCGTCCTAGCGAACTAGACCTATGGGTAAGACAATATACAGGGGGGATAATAACCAGAACCGATCAGGTACAGACGGCCCTATAGATATAAGAGAACTATGCACCAATTAGCCTGATATCAATGTAGGGAAACAAAATGAACACACATAGGACAGGATATAAGTTAAAGGAGATGCGGTTGGAAAATACTGATCTTCTTTACACTGGAATACTGTAATAATGAGGTGCTACAGGGACTGGTGCTGGGACTGCAGATGTTCACACCACATCTGTAACCTGGATGCGGGGATCAAGTTCAATCTAATCAGATTTACTACAATATCTGTTGGGAATGTGGCTGTGAAATTGAAAGGTAGTGATGTTTCAAGTTCCTGGGTGTCAGGATCTCTGAGGATCTAACCTGATCCCAACATATGGATGCAGCTGTAAAGAAGGCAAGACAGTGACTACACTTCATTAGGAGTTTGAAGAGATTTGGCATGTCAACAAATACACTCAAAAACTTCTATAGATGTACCGTGGAGAGCATTCTGACAGGCTGCATCACTGTCTGGTATGGGGGGAAGGCTACTGCACAGGACCGAAAGAAATTTCAAAGGTTGTAAATTTACAAAGTACTCAGGACATCTTCATGGGGTGGTGTCTCAGAAAGGCAATGTCCATTATTAAGGACCTCCAGCACCCAAGGCATACCCTTTTCTCACTGTTACCATCAGTGATTCAGGATCCGATTCCTAAATGGACATTGAACCCTTGGACACTACCTCACATTTTTTAATATAAAGTATTTCTGTTTTTGCACAATTTTTAATCTATTCAATACATGTATATTGTAATTTATTTATGTATTTATTATTATTATCATCATTTTTCTATATTATGCATTAAATTGAACTGCTAAGTTAACAAATCTCACGCCATGTGCCTGTGATGATAAATCTGATTCTGATTCTGATGTTTTAGGGGCCCTGGAAGAGCTTCTGCATAAATCATTGAGAGTTAATGTGCAGACACAGTAAGCCTTTATGTGAAATTATGTCGGGAGCTTGTGAGACTGTATCCAAAATGGCGTCCACAGATTTGGTCTCTCATCTGAGGAAGGATATGTATGCTAAATAAAATTCAATGAAAGCTTGCCAGATTGATCTCTGAAACCGGAGGATGGCTGGTCAGAAAAGATTAAACAAATGGGGCTTGTACTCCCTCGAGTTTAGAACAATACGGGGTGATCTCAGTGAAAGTTGCAAAATTCTTATGGAAAACAATACAGGAATCTGAAACAAGAACAAAAGTGCTGGAAGATCTCAGCCAGTCAAGCCTCATCTGTGGAAAGAAAATCAATTAACATCAGTGACAATTTCTTACATTCTCAAAGGCCTTAAGAAGATTGGTTCACAGGTATCCAAAACAAGAAGTAACTGTATGAAAATAAGGGGCTGGCAATTCAGGGCAAAGATGAGATGGAATTTCAGCATTCAGATTGTAGTGAATCTTTGGAGTCCTCCACCACTGTGAGTTGTGGAAGATAAAAGACTGAGTGTAAAAGGGACATAGCAAGATTCAAGGGAGTAGATTTAGGACCGAGATGAGGAGGAACTGCTTTTCCCAGAGAGTGGTGAATCTGTAGAATTCTCTGCCCAATGAAGCACTGGAAGCTACCTCAGTAAATATATTTAAGACAAAGTTGGATAGGTTTTTGCTGAGTAGGGAAATTAAGGGTTATTGGGGAAAAGGCAGGTAGGTGGAGATGAGCCATGATCTTATTGAATGGCGGAGCAGACTCGACAGGCAGCTGGCCTACTCCTGCTCCTGTTACTTATGTTCTAATGTTCTTATGTATTCAAAATGGTCAATTGAGTTGTAGATCTGAAGGAAATTAAAGAATGTGGACTTAAAACAGAAGAAGTACTTTGTAAAAGATCAGCAGTAATCTGATTGAGTGGTGGAGCAGGGGGACAGGAGGTGAAACAGCCTGCTACAGCTTTCATTTCATTACATATATTCGTTCATTGCTCTCATCAGTTTGATTCATGCATTCATTCACTTTGTACAGAATTACAAAATTACATCCTGCTTGATTTTGATGTAATAAAATTCCAGGTGCAAATCAACCGGTCCTTCATATTGTCTGTGTTTACAATCTAGTATCATCTGCCTTTAATTTCCTGTTATTTATATTTACAATGGATCAACTCATCTTATTCAGTATCACAAAAGCTTTCCTTCAAATATTAAAGTTCTGCATCTCCTGAACCTCAGATGGTCAACTGGAGAAGGGCCAATTTCAACAGGAGGGAGAAGAGTAAGAAACTTAAAGCCATGAATAACAAAAAGGTAGAGAGAGTAAGACAGAGAAAAAGCAGATGACAGATGGCTTCAAACAAGTGAGAATCAGAAAGATAACAGACAGAAAATAAAAAAGGAAATCAGAGGGGCAAAGAAAGAAGATGAGGAAGGATCATAAAGATCAGTTCTGGGTGCCATGTATTAGGTAAGATGTAAAGGTTTTAGAGATAGTGCAAGGAAATATCACTAGAGCGACTCCAGGGTTGGGGAGAATTTCGTTATTGTGGTTGAGAAGCTGGGACTGCCCTCCTCAGCAAAGAGAGGGGGCAATGGTGGGGGAAGTGTCAATAGGTTTTAAGGAAAACTGGGTAAGTTTTCTTAAAGGAAATAAGGTGCAGTGTTGCGGGAAAGGCTTGAGATTGGGAATAGTGAGATTGCTTTTATACGGAATCAATGAGCTAGAGCAGAATCAAAGAAGCAAATGTTCTACTTCTATGCTGTAACTGTTCAGTAATTCTGAAATACTGCAATGCAATTCTCATTCTACAAACATTGCTATGCTTTACAAAAAGAAAACAAAACAAATAAATAATTGTTTCATGTTGTATACCACCTAGGGAAGGAAACATTGATTTAAAATTATGTGGCAATCTGCAAAGTTTGATTCAGAAACATTACTCAGAGAACATCCCTTTTTAGTGAAATTAGATATTGGATACCTTAAATGATACAACTGCAACATAACAGCAGAACGATACCCTGAATTACATCTTATATTATTCCTATCCTTATTAAAAATGTATGGTCTCTGATTTATTGGGAATCTCTAGACAAGGTCACAAAATATTGAAAAGGTTATTCAATGTCTTTTAAGCTTATTTCTCTTAGAGACTATTAACAAGTTTGTCTCATATGCCTGACCACATTCGGTGACAAACACAGGTAAAGCTTCAAAGGTTGTAGCATTCATTCCATACAGACTAAAATAAAGTCAATAAAGTCAAGCTACATGATATTGCTAACAGCTGCATGCCATGGTTGACAGTTTCATGATCCCCGTGATCATCCTGTTCTGTATTGGTCTTTTATTTTGCACAATACAACCAAATGACCTAACATTAATTTCCTTTGCTGAGGATCAATTCATATAACTCTACTTGAGGAAAACCATGTTAACTTTGATGCTCTCTACTGTTGTGAGTGCAATCTAAACTCAATATATTGCATTGTCCATGAATTAAGCCATCACATTTCAAACCCCATCACATTCTTCAGAATTTAGTGCCAAGTTCCACTTCCTTTTTTTTCCAAAAACGTCAATATAATTTTGAAGGTCTGATACCAAGATTTCTACACACACTATTCCAACTAGGATGTAGTGATTTACAAAATGCTGATACATTTGATTAACTGTAATGAGACAAATTCTTGTGCACAGTGAAGAATTACCACATGAACTAAATTCTTTTAGGAATGATTGATAATCCAACGAAAATCATATTCCATATTACATAATAAGGACAATTAATAGGGTGAATTTGGCTGTTCACTCAAATGCTTTAACACGTTGATAGAAATCAAAATCCATCAGCCGTGTCATTACTTTAGGACCTAATAGACTACTGAATATATGATTGACTGTTAAGGAGACATTGACAGTCTAACAGTTATGGAGTTATATGAAGGCAGAAACAATAATAAACTTGGTCTATATCAAACCACAAGTATTTGCATTGATTTTCCCCCCAAATTAACAGATTTTATTTCAATTCAATTTCATAATTAGTCAACTTGGAATATAAATGTCAGGCAGCTGGTTATCATGCCCTGAGGTTAGAGAGCTATCTGTGTGTGAGAGTGAGTGAGAGAGTGGGCGGGGAGGTGGGAGAGAGGAAGGGGGTTGTTTTTGCTGTTGCTTTGTTGCTATTGTTCTGATGTCCTGCCGAACATCGTGGACATGCTACGTTCGCACCGGAATGCGGGCAGATGCTTGCAGGCTGCCCCCAGCACCTCCTCAGGTTGTGTTGGTTGTCACTGCAAACAGCGCATTTCACTGTTTATTTCAGTGTACATGTGAGAAATAAACAAATCTGGAATTACTGTGCTCTTCAATGCTCTAAAGGTATGTGTTGTTCTGGCCAATCAAATCAACTGTATACTCCTGGTGGCCAAACATTTTAATTCCGATTCCTGTTCCCTTTCCGGCATATCAGTCTGTGGCCTCCTCTTCTGCCAAGATGAGACCATCCTCAGGGTGGAGGAGCAACACCTTATATTCCATCTGGGTACCCTCCAACCTGATGGAATGAATATTGATTTCTCCTTCCGGTGAACAAATTTCCTTCCCCCACCTCTATTCACCAGTCTGACCTTTCACTTCTTCTCAACTGCCTATTATTTCCCCCGTGTCCCCTCCTCCTTCCTTTTCCCCTAAAGTCCACTCTCCTCTCCTGTCAGATTCTTGACCTTTTCCCACCCACCTGGCTTCACCTAACAACTTCTAGCTAGCCTCCTTCCCCTCCGCCCACCTTTTACCAGTCCTGAAGAAAAAGTCTCTGAAAGGTTGATTGTCTAATCTTTTCCACAGAGGTGCTCATTGCTGGCTGGTGGCGTAGTGGCATCAGCACTGGACTTTGAGGCCAATGGTCTTGGGTTCAAATCCAGCTGGCTGCACACTTTCCATTGGTGCTGGGTTGAACATTGAGCTAGCAATTTGGCCTTGCAAAAAACAGACAAGCAAAGGAAATGGCAAAAATATACTACGTAGATGCTGCCTGACCCTGTTGAGTTCCTCCAGCATTGTGTGTGTGTTGCTCTGGATTTGCAAACTCTCTCGTGCTTCAACTCCTCATATATACCTCTCATTTGCTTTACTGTGACTTCACTGCATGTGCATGAATTTAGCTCATTGGCTATGACCTAATGTCCAAAAAATCTTGTCTAATACACACTATATATGTTAGACTTTTCTCACAACACAGGAATGTTATATATTTATGAGACTCAAATGTTTAATTGTTATGGAAGACATTATCAGTGGGTAAATTAAATATAATTCAAGGTTATATTTGAAAATTGAAAAATAAGTGATTCTATTTAATTCTGCAAATTTCAATACTCAATGGAATTTATATTGTGAGCACAAAATTACTGGCAGAAAAGTAATGACTGATTTTTTTAACTAGGTTAAGAAATAGATTAATTATATAGCAAAATAGTAGTTTCAATAGTATTCCAAAAGTGCAGAGCATTTGCTTTATGCTATTCAGATAACTTTCTAATTATTTTTAATTTAAGAAAGATGGAGAGATGGAAAATTAACCAGAATCCTACTGAGGAACGGACAAAATGACAAAAGGGTGCCAGAAGGATTTCTTATTAAGTCACGCCAATCCAACAGAGCTAAATATTATGAGGAGACCAGTACAATGATAAAGTTTATATATATATATATGAATTTCCAAAGGTCCTCAATGAAGTTACACGCTAGAGGGTATTGAGAAAAGCAGAATTATGCATTTTTATTTAACTGACTAAAAAGCAGGAGCGAGAAGGAAAATTAATTCTGTTCAATTAAACTTGAGTCCATATCTTTCCCAACCAAAAAAATCTAAAATTGTTTATCTTGAAAAGACCAGGCCAGTTGAAACCAAAAAATGCTGAATTAAAGCAAGCAAATATGATTTTCTGAATGCCATAGTATAATACAATCTATGTGGCTTATCAGTAGAGCTGGTAAACTCTTGACCAAACAATGAAACCACATTCCCTTCTTATCCCTTCTATATTTGGTACAGTTCTAGTTCAACAGATATTTTATAGCCAAACAATATATTGAAGGCATGCAATTGAAGAAACATGGTAATGCTGTTCAGCGATGGGCAAAATTCCATGTGACTTCTCTTATTCAGTATGACTGCATCACCAGAATAATTCTACCAAAAACAACATGAATGCTAAGGTGAAGTAGCATGAAGACTTCTGCCGAGAAAGCATAGAACACTTTTGGGAATAAGATACCAACTGATGCTTCAGCAGTTACTCTGACAACCTTGGATGATTGGTTCAAGGAAACTGTGGCTTTTATCGTAATCTTCAAGCAGAAGGAACAGTTAAGTTTAATTTAAGAAGTTTTGATCATCAGCAGGGACAGTTATGACCACTGAGCCTCATTTCAGCACGTGCAGAGAAATGCAATATAGATAAATCTGAAGCAAGATTGGTGAAATAGAGGATATACTATATCCACCGTCATGGAAAACATTATTTTCCTAGGGGATTATAGCTTGATCGGAAAATGGTATGGATTCTTGTAGTGTAAAAGTCAAATCTTATTATTTTTACATTAGGTATTAAAGAATTTTGAGGTAAGAGTAAAGAAAGGGACCCAACGTGATTTTTTTTAATGTTGCCCAGTTGCAAATAGAAGAATACTTTCTTATATATGGCTATTACTGGCAACTGCAGCATTTAGTCACGTCTCTCCAGTTGCCTTTCCTAAGGTTGGGCAAGTTGCCCCATCACATCAAATGAAATGGGAAGTTGTTCTAAGTCCATGCTTACTGACTTGCAGGGTATTTCCAGCAAGTGCTTCTCTTTAATTCAAGATAAACTTACATGTTCTGCCTCCAAAGCTCAAAATGGGATGTATCAAGCTGTCTTTAATCAAACCAAATCCTGCTAAATATGCTGTTTAATATATCACCTCTGTGATATCGTTCTGAATTTGTTTTGTTATATTAACCCCCCCCCCCCAAAAAAAAAGATTGTTACATATGCTGGAAATGTAAAATGGGATTGAAGATGGTGGAATCGGGAGCCACAGACAATCTGGTGGAGGAAGTCTGCGAGTTGACCAGCAGCTGAGGTGCCTCTTCTCACCTCCCCTCCACCCCTCCCCGCTGAGTTCCTTCGGCAGATTATTACTGGGAAACCCGAAAGGTCGTCCATTTGAAACACCTGATGCTGTTAATCTCCCCGCCGACGCTGCCTGGTTTTGAGTATTTCCACTGCTTTCTCTTTTCGTGTTTAGGTCTCCATCTACTGCCATTGAGCAGATTGGTTTCAACAACGGGGCAGGTGAGCGCCGTAGAACTGAATTAACCCTCTTCCATCGGATTATTTGCTCGGGTATGAAATTAAAGTCCCGAGGAAGGGTCTCGACCCGAAACGTCGACTGCTTGTTCGTTCCATGAACGCTACCTGACCTGCTGAGTTCCTCCAGCATTTTGTGTGCGTATCTATATACAGTATAAGTTTCCCGAAGCCTGAGTTGTGAACGAACATCTCGATACCAGTTTAACATCATATATGGCAGAATAGTAACCATTCATCCATTTATGAGACGAAGAAGTTACATTAATGGGCCAGGAAAGAGGACGAGCAGACAATCCCACATTGCAAATTCAGCGCTGAAATGCAATATTTCCTCTGGTCCTGTAACATCGTGGCATCTCCGCACATCGCGGTGTTCATTTCCCTCGCTCCGTGATTATCTCTGAGCAAAGTCACTAGGTTACAAGATCGTGTTTAAATTTGTTTTCATTGTTTTATAACCGATCTTTTACACTCGGATTAAACCACAACAATCACCAGCCAGTTAGAATAGTTTCTGACAGGAACAGTCCTGATCCCCAATGCTGAAATACCGCGCTTAGAAACATTCAGGTACAAAATATTACGAACAATAAGTAAGTTTTTTCATGGAAAAGCTTCGTATACACAGTCATAAACAATACCAACCTGCCCCTGACACTATGAAGTCGATATGCTTTAAACAAAAAATTGTAAATTGCCGCGGAAAAAATTGCTACCAAATCTAGTTAAACGACGCACAGTCCGAGGTGAAATGGGGAAGTTAAAATGATACAATGATATAAATAACGGAGATTAATGTTATAAAAAGCGACTTGATTTGTTTGCGTTTACTGAAAAATTGCAACAACTTCAAATTTTACCCACTGTCGGGAGGGTAATTCTACTATTCAGATTTTTCCGGTTGATTTTGATTTCGTCGTTACTATACTCAAATTTAATAGTTCAAGCGCTCTCCTATAACATGCCATAACCATAAAAGCACGGTTCGGACCAAAAATACCTGGAGTGCGAGTCCCGATTTCGGTCGTGCGGGTTCTCGGTTCGCCCGTGCTCAGAGATGAGATCCCCAGTTAGTGAGAGGCAGAGTGAAACACTGAGAGATGAAGGGGGAGCTGCAGGTCTCAGTTATTCCACTCGCTCAGTCTCCACGGCACAGTGGCAGCTACCACCAACAGCCGCGCCAACCGATTTCTCTTGATCCTCCAGTAAAAATGGACATGCCTTCCTTTCCCATTTGGCATTTGAAGCCTAATCCAGTTTTTTTTAAAAAAAAACACCGATACTGGTTCAAAATTATTCTAAATAAAGTTATAAAACAAAGGAGCAGAATTAGGCTATTCGGCCCATCGAGTGTAATCTACCCATTCCATCACGGCGGATTATCCCTCTCAATCCTATTTCCCTACCTTCTACCCACAAACTCTGACCTCCCCCTTATGAATCTTCTCAATCTCAGTTTTAAATATGCCCAATGATTTGACCTCCACAGCTGTCTGTGGCAATGAATTCCACAGATTCACTCCATCCCTACCCCGCCCCCCAACTTTGGCTAAAGAAATTCCTCCTCATCTCCGTTCTAAAGGGGTGTCCTGGTATTCTGAGGCTGTGAATCCTCTGGTGAATCCCCCTATCACCACTGCACTCCTCTTCTCCACCACCCTTCTGCGACACAGAGCCAGACTCAGACCTAGTCACTGCAGCTCCCTCCTAGCAGGTGTTAGCACCTACCTCCATGGTATCCAAATCAGTATACTTATTGTTGAGGGCAGCAATCTCAGGGGACACTGCACTGTCCACCAATTTCATTTACATCTCCTGACAGGAGGCTACCTGCCTCCTGCAACTTAAAGACTGGCTACCTCCCTGTAGCACCTATCACCCTCTCATTCTCCAGTATGAGCTGAAGAGCATCCACTATAAAGAATACAGTGCAGATGGCACTAAAATAGGTGGGATATAGACAGTGAAGACAGGTATCAAAACTATAGCAAGCTCTTGATCAGATGAGTAAGTGGGCCAATGGAGTTTATTTCCTGTAAGTGTAAGGTGTTGGATTTTGCAAAGTCAAATCTAGTTTGGATTTTCAGTGAGCAGCAGGGCCCTAGGAGTGTCGTAGGACAGAGGTTCCTTGAAAGTCGAAACACAGGTAGACAAAATGGCGAAGCTTTTGACGTGCTAGCCTTCGTCAGTCAGGGCAATCAGGATAACAGTTAGCCATCCTTGTACTTATATTCTAGTGCACCCTGAAATTAATGCTGACATTGTATGTGGCTTCCTTACTCAAACTACCAGGTAAACATTTGGGGAATCTTGCACTAGGATTCCCAAATCCCTTTGCGTTACTGATTTCTGAATTTGTTCCCGTTTAGAAAATACTCTATGCCTTTATTCCTTCTACCAAGGTATATGACCATATACTTCACTCCACTGTATTTCACCTGCCAACTTTTTTGCCCATTCTCTTAATCTATCCAAGTCGTTCTGCAGACTCCTAACTTCTTCAGCACTATCTGTTCCTCCATCTATCTTTGTATCATCTGCAAACTTGGCCACAAAGCCAGCAATTCTGTTATCCAGATCATTAACATATAACAGGAAAAGTAACGGACTTGCTGACCACCGCGTAGAACACCACTTGTCACCAACAGCAAACCAGAAAATGCCCTTGTATTCCCACCATTTGCCTTCCTCCAGTCAGCCCATCTTCTGTCCATGCTCATATCTTTCCTGTAATACCAGAGGCTCCTATCTTGCTTAGCAGCCCCATGTGTGACACTTTGTTAAAGGCCTTCTGAAAATCCAAGTAAACAACATCCACTGACTCTCCTTTGTCTACCCTGCCTGTTAATTTCTCAAAGAATAACAACAGATTTGTCAGGCAAGACTTACCTTAACCACAATGACTTCAGCCTATTTTGATCAAGTGCTTCCAAATACCCCAAAGCCTTACCTTTAATAATAGACTCCAGCATCTTTCCAACTACTGAAATCAGGCTAACTGGCCTAACATTTCTTGTCTTAAATCTCCCTCCTTTATTAAAAAGTGGGGTGACAGATGCAATTTTCCAGTTATCCAGAATCTAGTGATTCTAGTTGCTGGTCTCACCAGTGAAGACTGATGCAAAATGCCTACTCAGTTCACTTGCTATTTCTTTCTCCCCCATTACTATTGCTCCAGTGTCATTTTCCATCAGTCCAATGTACAATCTTGCAAATCTTTTACTCATTATACTGTACATCTGAAAAACCTGTGGGACCCAATTTTATATTTTTAACTAACCCACCTTCATATTTCATCTTTTTCTCTCCTTATTGCTTTGTAGTTGCCTTCTGTTGGTTTTTAACAGCTACCCAATCCTCTAGCTTCCCACTAATTTTTGCTCTATTATATGCCCTCTCTTTGGCTTTTATGCTGTCTTTGACTTCCCTTGTCAGCCATGGTTGCCTCATCTTCTTCATCTTTGGGACAAACGAATCCTGCATCTTCTGAATTACTGCTAGAAACTCTAGCCATTGATGCTGCACCATCATCCCTGCTAATGGCCCTGAAGAAGGGTCTCGGACTGAAACATTGACTCTTTGTTCATTTCCCTGGATGCTGCCTGACCTGCTGAGTTACTTCAGCATTTTGTGTGCCTTGCTTTGGATTTTTAGCATCTGCGGAGTTTCTTGTGTTCATGCAATGCCTATCTGGTTCCCTTTGTGTCTCCTCCATAGTGCCAGACCTTCAGGACTTCCAAACTTTACTTTACTTTACTTTACTTTATTGTCACCAAACAATTGATACTAGAGCGTACAATCATCACAGCGATATTTGATTCTGCGTTTCACGCTCCCTGAAGTACAAACAATGGGATGTCAGAGTTTCACTGCATCCTCAAATCAGAAATGTTATTCTGTACTAATTGGTTCACAAAGCATCCACCAATGAGACAGTTTCCCTCTTCCAAATCTGCTTAACCCAATCATAATCTTTCAACATTTGTCTGTACAACATTTCTACCAAATAGAGAATGACCTCCTAGATGGAGAACAATCCCAGATTTTTCAGTCTGACATTATAGTTGAAATAACTCATCCTTAACCTTGAAACTCTTCCAGTAAACCTTTCCTGCACTCCAAGATCTTCATATTTTTCACAAAGTGTGGACCCATATTTTTTATGTAGAGATAAAGTGGGTTACAGCCCTATGCCTAACTCCGTATGTCTTTGGAAAGTGGGAGGAAACCGGAGCACCAAGAGGAAACCCACATGGTCACGGGGAGAATGGACAAGCCCCTTACAGACAGCAGTGGAACTGAACCGGGCTCACTGTTGCTGTGATAGCTTTACACTAATCCCCACATAACCACGCAGTTTTTGATTCCTTTATTCTGTCAGATTTTAATGCATGGCTTGGATTTTGCAGCATATGCCTTGAGAGATTATGTCCAACTAACTGAACAGCAACTAGCTTACTTGAAGTACCAGGGAGATTGAAAACAAATATTCAAAATCCATTCAATAAGGTTGCAGAAAAAAAGAATTGTCATCAAGATTGAAGGTCATGGAATAGCACAGCATGATAAAAGCTAGTAAATATTAGCTCTTAGTATTTCTTAATATATTTTAGTGACTTGGACATGATCTAATTTCAAAATTTGCAGGAGATACACAACTTGGAAATGCAGTTATCTGTGAGTATTGTTATAATGTATCTTCTGGTAATATAGACAGATATATGGAATGATCAGGAAGGTTGTCAATGGAATTTACTGATGAGGAATAGATGTTTAATTAAAGAATGGAAAGTAATATAAAGTAGAGATGAATTTCTAAATTCCAGAACAGGAAGATCTAGGGGTAGATAGTAAGAGAGGATATTACTGAAAGGCATAAGCATATCCTGGATTTATAGAGGCAGAGAGAACAAGAGCAAGAACAGCATGAAAAAATACCTGATAAAACTCCAGTTCAGCCACCAGACACTCACTTTACAAAAGATTTGGCACAGGTGCCAGAGATATTTGTCAAAATGAGTTCAGGAGCAAGCCTCTCCAATTAGGTTCAAAGTTCAAAGTAAGTTTATTACCAAAGCCATATATGTCACCATTGTTTCATTTACTTACAGGCATACACAGTAAATCCAAGATACACAATGAAAAACCCAACCCAATGGGATAGACAAACAACCAGTATGCAAAAGACAACAAACAGCAAATACAAAAGAAAAAGAAATAAGCAATAAATATCAAAAATGTGAGATGAAGAGTCCTTGAAAGTGAGTCTATATGTTGTGAGAACTCTTCAGTCATGGGGCGAGTGAGTTTGACTGTAGTTATCCCCTTTGGTTCAAGAGCCTGATGGCTGAGGCATAATAACTGGTCCAAAACCTGGTAGAATGGGTCCTGAGGCTCCTGTACCTCCTTCCTGATGGCAGCAGTGAGAAGAGATCATGCCCTGGATGGTGGGCTCCTTGATGATGGATGCTGCTTTTCTGTGACAGCACTCCGTGTAGATGTGTCCAATTGTGGGAGGACTTGATGGACTGGGCTATATTCACTACTTTTCATAAGATTTTCTGTTCAAGGGAATTGACGTTTCCATAGCCGGCCATGATGCAACCAGTTAATATGCCCTCTACCACACATCGATACAAGTTTGTCGAAGTTTTAGATGTGGAGCCACATCTTCACAAACTCTTGAGGAAGTAGAGTGCCACTTATGTGGATGGTTTAGAGACTAATGCTTTTCTCCTTGGAACAGAATAAATCTGAAAGAGTTGTCAAAGTGAGGAAGGGAAAACTGAGGGAGAGCTTGTTCAGTTTGGAGAAGAGGTCAAGAAATTAGTTGACAATTCTTCTACACAGTGAGTAGTTAGTGGGGAACAAAGTATCAAAGGGGGCAGATTAGATTCTAATATTTAAAAGGGAGCTGGATAAATATCTGAATTTTCAGGATGATGGGGAGCATACAGGTAGTAAGACCAGGTGGATTGCCCTTGCATTGAGCTGAGTTGACTTGAAACATTTATGAATCCAATAATCCAACCTCTGATTATGTGATCTCTTATCATTGGCTTTGTTCATCAATTTCCCTCCCCACTGTTGAATCATTTGAACATCTGCTACTTCCAACATACTGCATCCACAACTCTTCGTTGCTGCAGCAGTGATCACTACCACCACTAAAAAAAAGTGATAACCATGCTGATATTTTCTCACCTGTGTGGCTTATTTCTTAAAACTCTCAGACTGCATTGCTTGCATACTTCTCCAAAGATATCATCTAAGCTGGCAGGAATTTCAGCAATTTACAAAGCAACATTTCTAGAAAACATCCATTAAAGCTGTGCTTAGTTACATGAAGTCTAGCTAACTTTTAATTAGGTTGTAGTTATAATTACTGCTTATCAAATTATCTGTCCCAATATTCTAATTTTAAGAATATGCGTTACAACTTCTTTACAAACCAAGTTCAAAATGGAATAATTTAAGATATTTCATCTACTTCCAACAGAATGCAATTTCTATATAACATGGGTTAAAGGTAAAACTAATATTTGCCCAATATCTGTCTTGGGATCATGATTATTCCCCACAGTATTTCCAAAACTGTGATATTGAGGTTACAATGCATGTAAATTTAAATCTTTACTTAGCAGTCTATATTCAATTAATTAAAAACTTCTTCTCAGTTTCCTTTCTGTGAAGATTTGATTCCATAATTGACTGTTCTACTGGCTTGATTATTTCACAGCTACTTCACTTTGAACAGACCCCTAACAGCCAGAAGCTCAGAAAGGGTGGCTTCGTTGTTAGATTTTAATGAGAAATTGTTATCAAATGCTTTCAAAAACATTGCAGTTTTTCCATTGACTGAAAATTATGGGCCTCACCCCTCAGATACAATATTTTTAATTGTGCAATTTTTTATTCTATTATTTTTTAATCACTCTCTTATTCAAGGGTTCCTTTCCCTCTTTTAATTTTGATTTTGACACTATATTCATTACTCAAACTAATAATCTACAGACTACAATCCTCCATTCTTACATTTTCTTAAAGAAGCACATAATTCTTTGCTTGGTTCAAATTTATCGTGTAAAAGAAACGATCATTTTGGATCTCCACCTCATAGTGACTTCCAGAACAAAATGACAGACTACTCCACAGCCAGTGAAGTGCTGTTTCGATTAAAGGAAAATCTCTGAAACATTCAATTGACCATTTTCAATCAGGGCTGTTTCATTTAGAGTGAACACAAATTGTATCATCAGGAAGCAGAGCTCCATGAGGGATGTTGACATTTCACTGATCGCCTTTTTCTCATGTCATATGCATAGCACAATATGGACTTACAATTACAATATATATTTGACTTTATCACTTATATTAAAGACAAAATCTATAAACACAATTTCAATGTCAGAAAGACTGCAGCCTGTTAAGGCAAGATCCTGCTGGTAACAAAGATTGACCAAGTAACCTGAAGTATTACTTTAGTTGAGTCTTAAACCAGTCTTTTGGAAATAACCCATTGGTCTTCAAAGTTGAACTATGAGGTACTGTATGTTGTATTGTCACAATTTTAGAGTTCATTGAAATGTGATGCTTTCCACTGAGCTATAAGCCTCTGTGTTTGAGATTAGTTCTTTGAAGTGGGCTGCACAACCATGCCTCACAAACATGGATGCTGCCAAATCATCCATAGATGTCACATTGGCTCCTAAGCCTCATACTGTGGTGAACTACATATACCTGTCTGGACACGCCCCCTGCTGACTGCTCCTGTGGCTCCTCCCACAGACCCCTGTATAAAGGCGATTGAGGTCTGAGCCCTGCCTCTCTGTCTCCAGGATGTAGTATGGTGGTCACTCACTGCTTGTTCTTTCTTCCGGTCGATAAAAGCCGATATCTCACCTTTACGTCTCAGAGTGAGTTATTGATGGTGCATCACATACCAAACCCTAAGGTTTTTTAAAAACCCTTCCCCCACTAATTCCCCTTGCAGAAGAGGTATGAGATGTGCCGATGAAAGAGTAAAAATTTTAGACATTCGCCAATAATTCACCAGTGAAGACCGATTGAACGGAATTCCATGGGAATGTTCCAAGCGCCAAATTTTCTATCCTCGTTAACAGAAACAGGCAATACAGTGATTGTTCTGTGGGTTAATCAGCCTCTGTTACTTGAGAAACAGAGTGAAAGTTTCATATCAAGGACCTTGTCAAAAGAAGTCCAGATGAAGGAACTAGACCAGAAACATTAAATGTCCATTTCCTTCCACAGATGCTGCCTGATCCGCTGAGTTCCTCCAGCCTCTTTTTGTTGGTTTGTTTCTCCTGATTCCAGCATCTGTAGTCTATTATGTGTCAACCTTTCTGAAGAATTGGAAAGGGAGAAAAACAAATGCATTTTCAGAAAGGGGAGAGTACAAGAACTGACAGAGTGTCCATTACAGGGTGCAGACAATAGAAGTCAATGTAGCAATTAGTTTAAAGATCATGCAGTGAGAAGCAGAGAGAAATAAAGAAGACAAATGAAACTGAGAGGTAAAACCACATCTGTCCCAAAGTGGACAACCTCACTCCTTCCATTCTATTTTCCCAGTGCTCTGGGGTGCCTGCTATAGCTAGTTCAGACTGCAGGAAGGCAGAAATAATAGCCTGGTAAGAGAAACTTTTTTTTTGCCAAGTTTGAGGACCTTTCCTTTAGAAGGCCAAAGGCTACATGGGTATACGGAGGATTAATTTTGCCATCCATTCTGCCTTCACTGAGTGGTTCAAGTTTTCCCCTGTCTCACCAAGAACCTGTAATTGTCAAAAGCACAGGCAGGACACGAGCAGATCTTTGACTTGTGAAACTGAAGCAAAAGACTTAACCTGTCCTTTGCTTCCGTGATCAAATCAATTGTGATTTGGAACTCGGTATCCAAATCCATACAAACAGGTGCATCTTCTGTTACCCCTGAAGTTGGAATGGCATTTCTTCTGGAGTGTAAACTCCACAGGTTGAGAGGTTTGTTGTCACTTCTAAAGATTAGCTCATTCCATGAGGAACTTTGTTAGAGGGCACAGTGGGAAATATGGATAAAAAAATATCAAGGCAATGATGCAGCCTTTCTTGATATTAGTCCAACAGGAGATTGTCCCTGTCTGAAACCCTTAGTAAAGACCTTGCAATTGTGAAGTGAATGGAGAAATGTCATTGGATCGTGGAGTCAATTCTTGCACAAAACTCTTACTTAATTGATTTATCACAGAGAGAACTGCTCAATGCTAATAGAAGTTATCTTAATACAAGTAAACAATAATTGTCAGCATTCTGTGAAAATCAATGCTAATAAATTAGGCACTAACAACATAAATCAAGATGGATCAAACTACATTAAAGTGAAAGGAATTTTCCTCAATTTAAAAACCAGTCACTTACAACCATTGGCAACAATTACATTTACTCAAGTCAAGTCAAGTCACTGTTATTGTCATTTTGACTATAACTGCTGGTACAGTACATAGTAAAAATGAGACGTTTTTCAGGACCATGGTGTTACATGACACAGTACAAAAACTAGACTGAACTACGTAAAAAAAACACAGAGAAAGCTACACTAGACTACAGACCTACACAGGACTACATAAAGTGCACAAAAACAGTGCAGGCATTATAATAAATAATAAACAGGACAATAATAAACAAGGTGTCAGTCCAGGCTTCAGGAATTGAGGAGTCTGATAGCTTGGGGGAAGAAACTGTTACACAGTCTGGTCGTGAGAGCCCGAATGCTTCGGAGCCTTTTCCCAGACGGCAGGAGGGAGAAGAGGTTGTATGAGGGGTGCATGGGGTCCTTCATAATGCTGTTTCCTTTGTGGATGCAGCGTGTAGAGTAAATGTCCGTGATGGCGGGAAGAGCGACCCTGATGATCTTCTCAGCTGACCTCACTATCCGCTGCAGGGTCTTGCGATTCGAGATGGTTCAACATAAAACATAAACATAAAGAGGAATGATGCCTTTAATGTCTTCATTATGAGTCCTTTTTCATCTATTAAACATCTTGACCACTGTCATTTGTGAGATCATGGTTTCCAAAGGAATGTTTACATTACTTAGCAAATGCAGAAGTTGGCAATCCACAATAAAAACAGAAAATGCTGAAACCACTCAGCGGGTCAGGCAGCTCGTGTTGAAAGTCAATATGTCAAGTTTTGAGACTATTTGTTGGAACCAGGAAAGAAAACCTGAAACAAAAATTACAAGGGGGTTTTGGGAAGGGATAGCTGGAACACAGGGAATATTTGGGATATTGTGAGGCCCAGTTTTGCAGTGGAATGGGTTAAGGGGGCAGTTAGCAATTGATAACACTTCTTTATGTGTTGGTAATATCAGGGCTGTGGAAAGTGCCCAGAATTCAGGCTGGTCTGGCAGTGTAGAGGTGTAACAGCTAAGGAGGGCATAGACCAATAGGTCAGAGATGGAGTGGGATGAAAAATTAAAATCCCAAACAAAAGGAAGCTCAGCCCTTATTTATTTTCACTTGCTGGGGCATCTATAACTAGTGTTAATAGTCTCACCATATATGTTGCTGGATATTCAGTGCAGAGATGAAAAGAAATATCTTTATCCAGAGAGTAGAAAATCATTGGATTCTGTGATTAAGAGGGCAATGAAAGCTCAGTTGTTTTATATACATATATATATATATTTCTTCAGCTGTCAAATGCTCTGCAACACCCTGGGCCACTCGAATGCATTATATAAATACAAGTCTTTTTTTCCTTCTATTTAATGGCCAATGAAAGCTCCTTTTATTTGGCACCTTTGTGGTCAACCTGTAAAATTGGCATCTATTTCAGTATCTTCGGCAAATTTAAACTAAGACAATAAGCAATTTGGCCCAGAATTACATGTTTCTATCCAATCATTGCCCGGATACATCGCGGCCTATTATAGATTGGAAAATCAGTTATCTCCATCACAGGCACAACCCTACCCACCATCTTCACATAGCAAGGAGGTATCCTCTATCATCAAGGAACCTCACCATCTGAAATGTGCCCTCTTCTCGTTACTACCACCAGGAGGAGGTACAGGAGCCTGAGGACCACACTCATCATTTTAGGAACAGCTTCTTCCCCTCTGCCGTCAGGTATCAGAATGATCCCTGAAGCAATAAAGATTCCCTCACTATTCCTCTTCTGCATCACTTATAATTTATTTTTTGTAACTTAAAGTGATTTTTACATTTTACACTGTACTGCTGCCACAAAACAACAATATTCATGACATATGTCAGTAATAGCAAGCCTGATTCTGACTTCCCTTCTTTTGTTGGCCAGCCAACTTAGCATTGGAGAACATGCCTTCATTTCAAAGGAAGTGTCTGTTGTAGCAGGGTACTTGGAGATGTTTTTTGAGATGTAAAATAAATCTCTCAACATAAATCTTTCTATCTTCCTCTTCCCAGGTTTCTGAAACCCAAACATGACTCACCTAAACATTTGGTGCTGGCTAACATTGCCCTTCCTTCCATCTTCACCTTACTGACTCAAATGTCAAAGCATTCTTGCATCATTCCACCCCAACTGTGTAACATTGCAGGGCTGATTTTTTTTATCAATGAAAATAGGATCATTGTAAATCAGTTCCTGCCTTCATTGGGTGTGCAATGTGACAACTTATCAGCTTCTTCCTCCTGTTGTGCCAAGTTTATTCTGTTTTGCTGAGACCACGATAGAAGCGTGTCTCTCTTCTTCATTTTCTGGTGTGAATCACAGGCGGTTCATCAAACAGAAGTCTGGCATTTGTCAATTTGTCTGTGCCTTTCATGAAAAAGCTAAGCAGACTAATCTCTAATCTCACCCTTCACATAGGTTCAAAGCCCTGCAGTTACAGCTTTTCAAGTATATACCCAACTATGTTTTATATGTGACATGAGGTTCAGTCTCAATCACCTTCAGAGTCCACTAGGTGACAAAATGTGTCTTCATCTCCCTTCTAATTCTTCCACTAATTATTTCAAATCTATGCTTCCTGGTTTTTGATGCTCCCATAAAGAAAATAATTCCATAGCTCTGATCTCCTCATCATTCTCTACATCTCAATTAGCTCTCCTTCCTTCCTTCTTCTCTGAAGAGCACAACTCTAACTTATCTAACAACACAGGAAATGCTGGACACACTCAGGTCAGGAACGCTCATTCACCTAAATGTTAATTCAGTCTCTCTTCCCACAGATACCGCCTGACCTGCTGAGTCTCTTCGGCAGTTTCTGTTTTCCTGCTCCAGTGTTCCAGTCGTAGAAATCCCTGTTGATCTCCTTCATAGCCACTCCTGTGCCATCTCACCTGTAGTGTAACCTGACTGCCAGAACTGTCCACAGTACTCACGTTGTGGCTAGTTAGTGTTCTATTATATCCTCATTGTTCTTCTGTCCCCAGGTTTCAGTTGATAAAGGAAACTACACTGCGTGCCTTTTTAAATCTCTTTCATCTCCCCTGATACATTTACAGGACAAATGATACAAGGTCCCATTGTTTCTCCATACCTCTCAATAACCTCCAGTTATTGTATATTCCGTTCCCTTATCGCACCCCTATAAGTGAATTACCTCGTAGCTCTCTAGATTAATTTACATTTGCTATTTCCATGCCTGATTTATGTCTTCCTGCAGTTGTAGTTTTGTTCTTAACTGTCAGCCACACTGCCATTTGTTCTGTTACCTGCAAACTTCTTTCTTGTGCTCCCTACATTTAGGTTTGAATCAAAGGTTCAAACGTTCACTTTATTAGCGAAGTATACAACTCTGAAATTCTTCTTCTCCAGGTAGCCACGAAACCAAGAAAGAAAAGAATGGCGGCACAATCATCAACCCCCAAATCCCTCCACCCGCACAAAAATGAACAAAACTTGAAAAGGCACGCCAACCCACAAAACCTCCCTCCCCCACAGACAAAAAAAAACAAGAAAGATCCGGTGAAAACGTGGAATATGAAACTTCATAAGACTGATAAGAGTCTATAGTCTAAATCCATATCCAAAAAGCAGAAAACCTGGGTAACATTCTCCGGGATCTTTCCCTCTCCATAGCAGAGTGATCCCACCTGTGATCAAAAGGCAGACAGCTGGTGCTTACCTTCTGCATTGGCCTCAATGTTTCGATCTCCTTCGTCACTTTAATCAGCGAACAGTGGAAGTTTTAATCGGTGAAACGGATTTGAACATCGGCTCACGCCCCACAGCCTTCTCGCCACAAAGTTCACCCACACTGTCTCTACCTCCCAGAATCCTCTTTGAGACTGAAGAGTGCTGGAACACCCAAACAATCTCCAAACAACAAATCACAGGCTCTAACAATTCCAGAATCACACTCAGTATGAAAAATAAATGTAAAAGACATGAAGGAAGTGAGAAATGTGGTTTCATGATCTATCCAGAAAATGTCGACTGAAAGAGCATTGTATGTAGGCACCATCCTGACCGGAAATCATCGATATAAGACATAAGACCAGAATTAGACAATTTGACCCATAGAATCTGTTCCACCATTCAATCATGTCTATTATTTTCCTATTTCCCTCTATATTCATTCTCCTGCCTTCCCCCTGTAACTTTTGATGCTTTTGCTAAGAAAAGAACCCAGCAACCTCCATTTTAAATATATCCATTGACATGGCCTCTGCAGACATCTGCACCAATGAATTCCATAGATTCACCAGCCACCAGCTAAAGAGGTTTGTCCTCATTTCTGGTCTAAAAGGATGCATGTCTATTCTGAGGCTGTGTCCTCTGGTCGTAGACTCTCTAACTATTAGAAGCATTGTCCCTACATTGAATCCCAGAAAGTTTATTCACAAAAATCGTTGCTCTCTGCTTCATGGCACTGAACCAGTTTGAATCCAACTCACGAAGGGTCTCGGCCCAAAACGTCGACAGTGCTTCTCTTTATAGATGCTGCCTGGCCTGCTGTGTTCCACCAGCATTTTGTGTGTGTTGTTTGAATCCAACTTGTTACTTTCCTTTCGATTGCATGGTTTTGACTTTTTCCAGTGATCCTGCCATGTGAGAACTTGTTGAAAGCTTTGCAAAAATCAACATTGACTTCGAAAGCATTCTGCCTTCAACAACTTTCCTTATCACCTAATCATAAAATTTAATCTTGTTTGCAACACAGCATTCCATTAAGTGTTTGCCTACTGACTGTCCTGATTACCCTAAGTGAAGTTTAATACTGTTCTTCAGAATTTCAATCATTTGTGCACCACTGAAGTTACACCTTGCTCCATTTTCAAACAGGATACATTGATATTCCTCCACCACTGCTGTCATCAGAGAGTTTGAAAAACTTGTAGCCTCCTCAGTTCTTTTTCTTGCTTCTTCTAACAGCCAGGTCTGGCAATTCATGACGGGGATAAACTTCCTAATACTTGCTCTCCTGCTGTGTTCTTCCCATCCAATATTTCACTTAACTGCCTCAACTACGTGGTCAGTATCATCAACCTCCTTTGCAAAGCCAGCTGCAAAGTACTCATTAAGAACTGCATCCCCATCCTCTTTCTCCATGCTCAGTTACAAAGGCCCTTACTTGTTCCTATTAGTTATAAAATATTTTTGACTTTGTTTGATTTTACTGCCGATATTCAATTCATATTGCATCCTTCTGGTCATCATTTCCCTTTTAATCTTACTATATAACCACATAACAATTACAGCACAGAAACAGGACATCTCGGCCCTTCTAGTCCATGCCGAACACTTACTCTCACCTAGTCCCACTGGCCCGCACTCAGCCCATAACCCTCCATTCCCTTCCTGTCCATATACCTATCCAATTTTACTTTAAATGACAATACCGAACCTGCCTCTACCACTTCTACTGGAAGCTCGTTCCATACACCTAGCACTCTCTGAGTAAAGAAATTCCCCCTCGTGTTACCCTTGAACTTTTGCCCCCTAGCTCTCAAATCATGTCCTCTTGTTTGAATCTCCCCTACTCTCAATGGAAAAAGCCTATCCATGTCAACTCTATCTATCCCCCTCATAATTTTAATTCCCTCTATCAAGTCCCCCCTCAACCCTCTATGCTCCAAAGAATAAAGACCTAACTTGTTCAACCTTTCCCTGTAACTTAGGTGCTGAAACCCAGGTAACATTCTAGTAAATCTCCTCTGTACTCTCTCTATTTTGTTGATATCTTTCCTATAATTTGGTGACCAGAACTGTACACAATACTCCAAATTCAGCCTTACCAATGCCTTGTACAATTTGAACATTACATCCCAACTCCTATACTCAATGCTCTGATTTATAAAGGCCAGCATACCAAAGGCTTTCTTCACCACCCTATCCACATGAGATTCCACCTTCAGGGAACTATGCACCATTATTCCTAGGTCACTCTGTTTTACTGCATTCTTCAACACCCTACCATTTACCATGTATGTCCTATTTGGATTATTCCTACCAAGGTGTAGCACCTCACACTTATCAGCATTAAACTCCATCTGCCATCGTTTAGCCCACTCTACAAACAGGCCTAAATCTCTCTGCAAACTTTGAAAACCTACTTCATTATCCACAACGCCACCTATCTTAGTATCATCTGCATACTTACTAATCCAATTTACCACCCCAACATCCAAATCATTAATGCATATGACAAACAACATTGGACCCAGTACAGATCCCTGAGGCACACCACTAGTCACCAGCCTTCAACCTGACAAACAGTTATCCACCACTACTCTCTGGCATCTCCCATCCAGCCACTGTTGAATCCATTTTACTACTTCAATATTAATACCTAACGGTTGAACCTTCCTAACTAACCTTCCATGTGGAACCTTGTCAAAGGCCTTACTGAAGTCCATATAGACAACATCCACTACTTTACCCTCATCAACCTTCCTCGTAACCTCTTCAAAAAATTCAATAAGATTTGTCAAACATGACCTTCCACACACAAATCCATGCTGACTGTTCCTAATCAGACCCTGTCTATCCAGATAATTATATATACAATTATATATACTCTTACACTTTCTTTGCTCTAGTTGTCCTGCTGTTACAATGAGCTCCTACTGTCAGACATAGAGTTCCTTTATGATATCCTCTTGGCACTTCGTCATCCAAGGATCATTCTCACGTGGGAACATGTTGGCCATGAGCTCCCTGAATCTCTTTAAATGGCTCCTATTGCCAGATTTACCCCCAAGATGATGTTTGCCACCTCCCTTTTGTGAATCATTCCCCAGTCTAGTTTTACCTTAATTGAGAATAATTACTCCAATTTGATCTTTGCCCTTTTCTAAGACTATGCTAAATCTTTCTGAATTGTTACCACAACAAAAAAAAAATACTCCTGTTAGGCTCACTACCGACTGACTAAAAAGATTCAGGAATTCTGTGTTCTCTACACATTATTACAATGAATATTATTCTCGAGAGGGAGGGCAAGAATCCAGATGTTGTGGTCCATGTAGGGACCAATGATGTGGGTAGGATGAGTGAGGGGATCCTGCGTAGGGAGTTCAGGGAGTTAGGTGCGAAGCTGAAGAGCAGGACCCCCAGGGTAACAATCTCAGGACTGCTACCTGTGCCACGTTTCGAGTGAGGCAAGGAACAGAAAGATTATAAAGATTAATACGTGGCTGAGAGGATGGTGCAGGAGGGAGGGCTTCAGGTTTGTAGATAATTGGGCTTTGTTCCAGGGAAGGTGGGATTTGTTCCGAAGGGATGGTTTACACCTGAACTGGAGTGGTACTAACATTCTTGCAGGGAAGTTTGCTAGTGCTTCTTGGGGGGGTTTAAACTAAATTTGCAGGGGGTGGGGATCCAGAATGTGAGAGAGGATAGCGAGAGGAAAAGTAAAGGACAGGTGGGGACTACACAGTTCCAGAATATTAAGTATGTAGTAGAGAAAGGTGAGGCAGAACAAGTGATAAGGAGGACACATGTACAGAGGGATGGTCTGGCGGAACATGGAGTTAAATGTGCAGAAAGAATAAGTAAATTTAGGAAGGACAACAAAATTCTAGGGGCGTATAGCTCGATGGGAGTTCGGGGAGCTGGGTTAAGCACAATAGGCAGCGATTCAAACAGAGAGAGGAGAAATGGGCTAAAAATTCTATATCTGAATGCACGAAGTGTCAGAAATAAGGTGGATGAGCTTGAAGCCCAGGTGCGAATGGGTAACTATGATGTTGTTGGAATAACGGAGACATGGCTGCAGGGAGATCAGACCTGGGAAATGAATGTTCAAGGGTATATGTGCTATCGTAGGGACAGAAATGTGGGCAGAGGGGGTGGGGTGGCCCTGTTGGTGAGGAATGAGATTCAGTCCTTTGCAAGGGGGGACATAGGGTCAGGAGAAGTAGAGTCTGTGTGGATAGAACTGAGGAACAGTAAGGGCAAAAGGACCCAAATGGGTGTTGTCTACAGGCCACCAAACAGTAGCATGGCTATTGGGTGCAAGTTGAATAGGGAGTTAACATTGGCATATGGCAAAGGTAATGTCACAGTAGGTTTGGGGGATTTCAACATGCAGGTGAACTGGGAGAATCAGGTTGGTGCTGGACCCCAGGATAGGGAGATTGTAGAGTGCCTACAGGATGCATTCTTGGAACAGCTTGTACGAGAGCCGACCAGGGACAAGATTATTCTGGATTTAGTGTTATGTAATGAACAGAATTTGATAAGCGATCTTGCAGTAAAGGAGCCATTAGGAGGTAGTGATCATAATATGATAAGTTTTTATCTGAAACTTGAGAAGGATAAGGGCAGCTCGGAGGTGTCAGTGTTGCAGTTGAACAGGGGAAACTGTGGAGCCATGAGGGAGGAGCTGGCCAAAGTTGACTGGACGGATAGCCTAGCAGAAAAGACAGTGGAACAGCAATGGCAGGTATTTTTGGGAATAATGCACAAGGTGCAAAATCAGTTCCTCCCCCAGAGAAGGGAGAATTCAAAGGGGGGAAAGGGGACACAGTGGTTGACAAAGGAAGTCAGAGATTGCATAGCATTAAAAAAAAGGAAGTATGACAGAGCTAAGGTGAGTGGGAGGACAGATGATTGGGAAGTTGTTAAGGAACAACAGAACTTAACTAAAAAGACAATACGGGGAGAGAAAATGAGGTACGAATGCAAGCTAGCCAGGAATATAAAGGAAGATAGCAAAAGCTTTTTTAGGTATGTGAAGAGAAAGAAGATAGTTAAGAACAATGTTGGGCCCTTGAAGAATGAATTGGGTGAAATTGTTATGGGAAACAGAGAAATGACAGAAAAATTTAATGAGTACTTTAGATCTGTTTTCACTAAGGAAGACACAAGCAATCTCCTAGATGTATGGATGGGCCAAGGACGTAGGGTAACAGAGGAAATGAAACAGATTGACATTAGGAAGGAAACGGTGATGAGAAGACTGATGGGACTGAAAGCTGACAAATCCCCAGGTCCAGATGGTCTGCATCCTAGGGTACTAAAGGAGGTGACCCTGGAAATTTGGGATGCATTGGTAATCATTTTCCAATGTTCCTTAGATTCAGGATCAGTTCCTGAGGTTTGGAGAATGGCTAATGTTATCCCACTTTTTAAGAAAGGAGGGAGGGAGGGAGAAAACAGAGAACTATCGACCTGTCAGCCTGACATCAGTAGTGGGGAAGATGCTAGAGTCCATTATTAAAGATGAAATAGTAGCATATCTAGATAGCAGTGATAGGATTGGGCCGAGCCAGCATGGATTTACCAAGGGTAAATCACGCTTGACTAATCAGTTGGAGTTTTTCGAGGATGTAACCAGGAAGTTAGACGGGGGAGATCCAGTGGATGTAGTGTACCTCGATTTTCAGAAGGCATTTGATAAGGTCCCACATAGGATAGATTTTACCATAGGGTAAAATCAAAGCTCAGGGCATCGGGGGAAGACATTGACATGGATAGAAAACTGGTTGGCAGATAGAAAGCAAAGGGTAACGGTGAATGGGTGTTTCTCGGAATGGCAGGTGGTGACTAGTGGGGTGCCACAGGGCTCGGTATTGGGACCACAGCTGTTTACAATTTACGTCAATGAGTTGGATGAAGGCATTGAGAATAACATCAGCAAGTTTGCTGATGATACTAAGCTGGGTGGCAGTGTGACATGTGATGAGGATGTTAGGAGATTTCAGGGTGACTTGGATAGGCTGAGTGAGTGGGCAGATACTTGGCAGATGACGTTTAATGTGAATAAGTGTGAGGTTATCCACTTTGGGAGTAAGAACAGGAAGGCAGATTATTATCTGAACAGTGTAGAGTTAGATAAGGGAGAAATACAAAGAGATCTAGGAGTCCTTGTTCATCAGTCACTGAAGGTGAATGAGCAAGTGCAGCAGGCAGTGAAGCAGGCTAATGGAAAGTTGGCCTTTATTACAAAGGGAATTGAGTACAAGAGCAAGGAAATCCTCTTGCATTTGTACAGAGCCCTGGTGAGACCACACCTGGAGTATTGTGTACAGTTTTGGTCTCCAGGGTTAAGGAAGGACATCCTGGCTGTAGAGGAAGTGCAGCGTAGATTCACAAGGTTAATTCCTGGGATGTCTGGACAGTCTTACGCAGAGAGGCTAGAGAGACTGGGTTTGTACATGCTGGAATTAAGAAGATTGAGAGGGGATCTGATTGAAACATATAAGATTATTAAGGGATTGGCCAAGATAGAGACAGGAAATATGTTCCAGATGCTGGGAGAGTCCAGTACCAGAGGGCATGGTTTGAGAATAAGGGGTAGGTCATTTAGGACAGAGTTAAGGAAAAACTTCTTCTCCCAGAGAGTTGTGGGGGTCTGGAATGCACTGCCTCGGAAGGCAGTGGAGGCCAATTCTCTGGATGCTTTCAAGAAGGAGCTAGATAGGTATCTTACGGATAGGGGAATCAAGGGATTTGGGGACAAGGCAGGAACCGGGTATTGATAGTAGTTGATCAGCCATGATCTCAAAATGGCAGTGCAGGCTCGAAGGGCCGAATGGTCTACTTCTGCACCTATTGCCTATTGTCTATTGTCTATTGAATCTGGGTCGGCAGTAGGATCACCCTGTGGAAAAGCCTGGCAATTCTGAACAATATTTCTCACCCTCTGAAAGCCACCTTAGCCGAACAGAAGAGCATTTTTACTAATAGACTAAGACAACTGTGCTGCTCTTAAGAATGCTATATGAGGTCATTCTTACCCTCGGCCATTAGGCTCTATAATGAGTCAACCTATGGAGTGATGACCCCCTCCTGTTAGACTGTTTATGATAACTTATTTTTTATTCTGTTATACTCCTCTTCTAATATTTGTATATCTATGCACTTGCAGTGCTACTGTGACACTGTAGTTTCCTCTGGGATGAATAAAGTATCTACAGGCAGTCCCCGGGTTATGAACGTCCGACTTACTGACAACTCGTACTTACGAACGGACTGCCATAAAATCTATTATATTAAAACTTTGAGTTAAATACAATGGTTTGTAATAATGAATGCACGCACTACTTTGTGATGCTCAATAAAGTGGAAATAATAAAGCAATTGGTAAGAGGTGAAACTCCATCGGTCATTGGAAAAGAATTAGGCTACAGTCGGTCAATGATCGGAACAATTTTAAAGGTTAAAGTGAGAATAGTGGCGCATGTGAAAGGCCCTGCCCCGATGAAAGCTATAATTATTACCAAGCAACACAGTGGTTTAATTATTGAAATGGAAAGGCTATTGATGATTTGGTTAGAGTTAGACGATCAAAATCAGCGTAATATGCCTATCAGCCTTACTTTAGTGCAAGAAAAGGCTCGAAGCCTTTTCAATGATTTAAAAGCTGCACGTGTAGCAAGTGAAGGTGATTGTGATGAAGAATTTGTGGCAAGTAGGGGTTGATTCAATTGTTTCAAAGTGAGGGCAAATTTACATAATATTAAAGTGCAAGGTGAAGCAGCAAGTGCTGATGTAGGTGCTGCGAGTGAAATGTTGAAAAAAATTATTGAGGAGGGAGGCTATTTGCCAGACCAAATATTTAATATTTAATGGCTTATTTTGAAAAAAAAAATGCCTGAAAGGACCTACATTTCGAGAGAGGAAGAAAGTGCACCAGGGCATATATATATACATCACTCTCTCTCCATCTTTCTCTCTCCCTCTCCCTCCCTCCCCTCTCTCTCTCCCTCTCTCTCTCTCTCTCCCCCTCTCCCTCCCTCCCTCTCTCTCTCCCTCCCCTTCTCCCTCCCTCCCTCCCTCCCTCCCCTCTCTCTCTCCCTCTCTCTCTCCCCCTCTCCCTCCCTCCCTCTCTCTCTCCCTCCCCTTCTCCCTCCCTCCCTCTCTCCCTCCCCCTCTCTCTCTTTCTCTTCAGTACAGTATCATATGTAGTTACTTTTATTATTACTCTATTATTATGTACTGTATTATTATGTTTAAGATGTTTTAGTGTATTTGGAAGTGTTTCGCATGTACCTGTTCCAATTTACCTACAAATTCAACTTAAAGACAGACTTAGAAACAGATCTCATTCATAACCCAGGGACTGCCTGTATCTCTCTGTCTATCTAAATCCTTCACTATTAATGTTCTTGCATTTTTATGCTGATCAGAAATTTGCTTAAAATCATTCAGAATTAAGCTTCCAGTTTTGCCCGTCTTTTAAGCAGATTTCTCCAATATTTATAATTTCATACTGTTGCTGTTATCTCAATTCCCTACACTTCCTGCACAAATATATATATTTAAGCACAACCAGACTTTTTATCGTCAATGTTCTAACTTGAGTTTTCTCTGCTTTTCAAACTCTCTCAGTAACGCTTTGCCACACATTTCACTCTTCAATTCTAATTGCTGAGCTGACCATCTTTTGCCAAAATTATTTAAGTGTTGCCATCAAGTGTATTGGTCCTGACCCTATTGAGTTACAGCACATCTGATCTGTACAGGATCCACTGTCCCCATGATTAGTCCCAATGCCCCTAGCATCTAAAGCCATGCCCTGGCTCCTTTCACCCGCAACCCCTGTTCCACTTGTCGTCTATTCTATCTGCACTGGTATATGGCACAGGGAGAAATCTGTGGAGAACTATCTGCCTCATATCCTTTCTCCCAATATGTCATGCTCCATAACCTTTCTTCTGGTAATAATTTCAGACAACCAGGTCCATTTGGTGATCTCAACAAATAGGAGACTGGCAGGCAATCTGCGTACCTCCTTTCTACTACTACACATGAAAATTACAAGATTAAGAACAGTGAAAATAGATTGAACAAATAAAAGATTAAAATGATATCGCTGCCTTATTCACCAAAGTCTAACCTCTGCAGCCTAACCCTACAATGCATAGCATGAGGGAAGAAAATGTCAACTTACTTTGGAATTTTAAAAGTCCAAAAGTTTTGATTTTCTTTCTGTGTTGACGTTGGATGCATCTCTCTCATGGATCAGCTGGGGGGCTGGGTGAGAGCAACAGAATAAAGAGAAGAATCTGTCTAAATTGGTAGGTTGTTGGACTGTCCATCCTGATTCGCCTGCTCTCCACTGGCTGGCAGTCCTGAGATGCCCACTGGCTGGTCTGCAAGGACCTGCTGAAGATGCTTATATCCCTCCCTTACAGGAAGAGTACTTGTAGACCTAGTGCTATCTCCTGGTGTATTTTTTTATTTTAAATTAAGACTAATTGAATTAACATTCTTTCCTTGGTACAAATTGTTTTTAAATTAACTAAATTGTGATTGTAATAACAAAGCAATCTGTCTTAAATCTTAGGAGGAAGCTTTAACCCGTTGTTGTGTTGGTGCGTGGCCAAGTGGTTAAGGCTTTGGGCTGGTGATCTGAAGGTCATTAGTTCAAGCCTCAGCCAAGGCAACTTGTTGTGTCCTTGAGCAAGGCATTTAACCACACATTGCTCCTGCACGTTGGTCCTGTATAGACAAGACAAGGCATAGAGCCTTCCATTGTACCTGGCCTTTAATTGTCCACATTAAGAAAGCTAATTGGTTTAATAGTTTTAAAGTAGATTTGAAACGTTGAAACATCTTCAAAGGCAAACAGATAACATTAGGCTGAAAAATCAGAAGAAAAAGCAAGATTAAGTTGTGACAAAATGAATAAGAAACCAACAAATTGTGAATGTGAGAACTCCACAAGGTGATTGTGGAGAGCTAAGATCTGGAGATGAGAATTTAGAGTGCACAAAGGTAAAATGAGATTCTGTTCCTTACAATATTACCTCATGTGATGACTTAAAGCTATTTCTGCCCACCTCATTGCCAAGGCCATTACTCATTACTTAACAAGTAAACTTAAATACATTTCTCTTTTGGTTCTCCTCGCTTTCACAAGAAATCTTGATTTATCTTTGTCTCCCATTCTGCTTAGTGATACTGTCTCCCATTCTGCTTAGTGATACTGTCTCCCATTGTCATCACTGCCTTTTCATTCTGCCTGAAAATTGGGAACCACCTACCCTTTAAATAAAGCTCTAAAATCCTTGCTATGTTCTCATAAGAGTTACTATGGCAATGTCTGTGAGCTTTACTGTGAGACATTTTTTTTCACAAGCATGCACGCATATCTGCAAATGATACACGGCCTAAGACGATTTGTCCTCAGTTCTGTAAAGACACATTTTTTCCATTGTTTCTTTTTCACATGAATTGAAGAGTTGTGTGGATGAAAGTGTGGAATATCTTCACTGTTCCAAACCTTGTCAGTTATCTGGGCCATCGCCATTTTTTGCAGTTAAAGCATTATGCAATAGAAACTTAAATGAATTCCACATGGCTTTAAATGTTACACAGTCGATTGTCACAAAAATTTAATCCCAGAACACAACCTAGAAGAAAGGAAAAAACAACTTATTGGGCACAGTGGGAGCTGCTGATGTTGTGAAACTCACAACACAGAAATAACACTGACACTCACAGGCTCAGTACCGTATCACTTAAAAGGGCCATTGATCAAAATTGGTTCCAATAGCAATGGTCCTACTGGACCTCTGGTTCAATCAGGACCAAGTGAAGTGGTTGAGAAGGCATCTAAGCTTTGCCAGAGGAGACTGAAGGAGCAAAGGCGAGGAGATGTGGCTGGGAGTCACCAAAGATAAAATCTTCAGTCTTCAATGGCATGGTAGAGTACTCTACCATTACACTAACATTACCGTCAGTGTAATGTTATTATAGTGCCAGCTGTAAGATTGGGGTTCTCTTCCTGCTGCTGGCGGTAAGGAGTCTGTACATTCCCCCTGTGACCACATCGGTTTCATTCCACATCCCAAAGACATATGGTTGGGGTTAGTGAGTTGTGAGTATGCTATGTTGGCCCCAGACTCGTGGCAACACTTGCTGGTCTGCTTTAATGCAAGTGATGCATTTTACCACATGTTGCAATGTCCATGCGTCAAGTAAAGCAAATCTCTAGATTGCTCCAAGTACCCTGCTTCAGACAGCAGTGGTGACTGAGTTATGATACCAGCTACATGGACATAAACCAATGGGTCAGGTGTGACCTCACAGAGCCCTGGGCCATCTTGGTGGCTGCTGTGTTACATTATAGACATCCCAGAGGTCAATACAGGCTCAGTCCTAGGCCCTGAAACTGAAACTCTGATAGCACTGATGATATCTCCACGTCAGTGGACAATTGGCACAGGAAGTGTAATAACCTACCCTGGGCTATCACTACCACCCAAGACTGACACCAAACATCGTGTGAAAGCTTCATTATCATCATAAGGGAAACCCTGAATGAGCTCCATTGCAATGGTGCCAGCCGCATTTAATTTTATTTATTACTTTCTTGGGATCTGGCCATCATTGCCAGGGCCCGTATCTCTGTCCACCCTTGACTGCCTTTGCAACATTGCTGTCCTTCTGGTGAGAACTGTAAGTCATATTCCAGGGTAAACAGCATCCTCGTCTGGAAGCATACCCTCCTTTGCTATGGGCTTACTCATTCCCTTGCCTTGAAATGCTCGATAGTGGCAAAGTCAAAGTTCCCTCAGCCTGAACACCACAACATGTCTGAAAAGTGACTCTTCCTTACCCTTGTTGTTCCCATGATTATCCACACCCACCAATGCCATTAAGTAAAAAGAAACACGAATTCCCAGGACACATCTTGCTTAGTCCCATCTCTGCTAATGGACGTCACAGTACCCCTTTCTGCATAAATCATGAAAGTCAGAACCAAGCAATATTTTACATGTTCAATCAACAGCAGGAAAGGAGCATCAATAATTAACCACCCTTGTGTATTTCCTCTGAGGCTGTCTTCCAACAGCCTTTGCCTTGCCTAACATTTCTAAGCAAAGCTCCTCCATTAGCTGCAGCTAAGCAGATGGGTGGCTGCTTCCTTCAAGTGGAAGAG
The DNA here is from genome assembly GCF_030144855.1 of Hypanus sabinus. Classification (NCBI taxonomy): domain Eukaryota; kingdom Metazoa; phylum Chordata; class Chondrichthyes; order Myliobatiformes; family Dasyatidae; genus Hypanus; species Hypanus sabinus. The sequence goes on from NC_082722.1 coordinate 51,222,223, forward strand.
GTGGCCAGAGTCTGTGAAGAAGGAGAATTGTTCAAGGCTTTCAAAGGGGAAGAGACAGGTACAAGAGAGAATAATCTGCTGCAGGAAAAGAGGGGTTAATGAGGCTGGCGTGATTGTTCGATCAAAGCCAACATAAACTTGACAGGAGAAAGGGCTGCTCTCTGTGACATAACATTCTGTAATTTCGAGTGGAGAAGAAACTGAGAACTTGAATAGAGTGAAGAGCATCAGTAAGCGTTGACATAGGAGTCCAACCTACAGATAGTGTTATCTCTTCAATGACAGGTCTATGAAAGACAGACCTGTGAAAAAAAAACTCTTACTGTCAAAAGTTCCCAAAGTGCATTTATGTGCAACTTAATTTTGAAACTGTGACAATGTAAGAAATATGGTGGAAAGACAGCAACTAAATAAATGATCAGATCATCTGTCGGGTTTTGATTGAGGGATAAATATTGGCCACAGCACAAGGGAGAGGTCTCACATTCTGTTTGTGTTAGACCTGATAAAAGAGTATTAATGCATATTTAAATATCTTTCGATTTGGAATTCCTTTCAAGTCTAATGAAACCATACTTGAAATCTGCTTCAAGTAATATTTTCATCAATCACAGTTAATTTCCATCGCGTTGCTAAGTCCTGATTGTTTTGTTAATGACAGTCTTTTCAAACATCGTAATTCAGTATTATAAAGTGGTCTTGTCCTCTTTTCAGATTAATGCAATTCATTACTCACCTTGTAGAACCCTAACAATTACATTGCTGAGCTACTGATTAATTTACGATTCCTGTTTCTTTCCCAATGCATATACTTGATAAAAACAATATGTTTTCCACTTCTGGGCACATAGTTAGAGTGTTAATGGCTTAAACATTCAAAATTGCTTTGACAATCAAAAAAAGTGGAGATTCAGGAAATCTAAGACAAGAACAAAAACTGATGGAAATAGTCAGCAGGTTTGTTGAGTTCTGACAACGTGTCTCCAACTTGAAACACTGATTCTGTTTTCCTTCCCAGAGATGCAGCCTGGTTTGCTGATTGGTTTCAGCATTTTCTATCTTTGTTTGCATTGATGAAGCAGTGTCAAAGAAATATAGAATGGATACTGCACGGGAGGAGGCTGTTTACCTCATTATGTCTGCACTATCTCTTTGAAAGAGGTATCTAGTCCCACTGTGCTCCTGTTTCCCCTTGGTTCTGCAGACTTTCTGTTTGCTATTCTTTAGCAAGGTTTTACTCTCTTTAACAATATTGTTTTACTTAACCAGGGGAATGCATAATAGAATACACAGTGTTTGTTATTAGCACTCTGATTCCAAGATCCCTAAAACATGGGACTTCTTTTAGACTACAAATACAAAAGTGAGACGAAATTATTTTTTGTAGAATTCATATAGATTCACTTTGATGGTTAGATCCAGAATTAAATTTATCTAGGAGTTGATTACACTTCTGTCTCCCCACTCACTATGGAAGTGGAGGCACCTCTTTCGCTCTTATTAGGGAGAGGTGGGGGGAGAGAGAGAGGGAGAGAGAGACTGTGGTATGTCGAATACCGGGTGAAACACAAAGTCTCTGGAGTAACTGCAAGTCTGTGTCTTTGCTGTTGCTTTGCTCACGCTTGAGTGCCCAGTGGCAGACGCCGATGCTTTTTTTTTTGCCGGTGGGGGGAGAGGGGAATTGTTGCTTGCTGCTGCTTACATGCGGGTGGGGGGAGCTGGAGAGGGTTACTTTGGGGTTTTTGACTGCCGTTCATTCTTTAGGGCATTTCTCTGTTTTTGTGGATGGTTGCAAAGAAAAAAGCATTTCAGGATGTATATTGTATACATTTCTCTGACATTAAGTGTACCTTTGAAACTTGGTCACAATGCCATGTGATGGCACAAAATCATTGTGTCACTTAGTGGGCCAACACTTCAGAAGGCCGCCAATGCGACCATTGACCATTTGGACTTCTTAAGTTAATCATAAACAGCTAATGGTTTTGCTTATTGCCATAAGGACAAATGGATGAACATATACCTAAACAACCATTAGTTGTTTAGACAACAGGAAGAAAAATGTTGGATTTTATCATTAGTGCCTGTTGAGAGGCCTGTTTCAAAATTAGGGGGCAAGCTGTTCAGGAGAGAGAAGATAACAAAGATCTTCTCCCAGAGAAGAATGAATCTTTAGACTTCTTTATCCAAAACTGCTGTGAAGTCTCAAGTCACTCAGCTTATGCAAGAGGAAAATAGTTAGATGGGATTAATGATGCTGAGGTCAGCGATGATCTTATTGGGTAGTGGAGTAGGTAAGAGGGGACGCATTGTCTACTCCTGCTTCTATTTTTTATGATCCTATTTTCAGAAGTTGGCCTTAAATGATGCCATTCCAACATAATGTTCTTGCCTTACTGTGATGAAGGGAACGTGGAGAAGGCTATGAAAGTCAACAGGCTGTCACTCACGCACACACAATGCCTATTAAAAGCACATACAATGCCTATTAAAAGTATTCACCCACCCCCGGAAGATTTCATGTTTTACTGCTTTGCAACATAGAATCACAGTGGCTTTTCTGACACTGATCAACAGAAAAATACTCTTTCATGTCAAAGTGAAAGCAGATCTCTACATAGTGATCTAAATTAATGACAAATATAAAACACAAAATAACTGATTGCATAAGTATTCACCCCCTTCCGGACAGTATTTAGTAGATTCACCTTTGCCGTTAACTTTGTTATTTTTAAGCCATTCCTGTGTAGCTTTGGCTTTATGCTTGGATATTTGGCTTGCTAGGAAACAAATCTTCTCCCAAGTCACAGTTCTCTTACAGTCTGCATTAGGTTTCCCCCAGGATTTCCCTGAGTTTTGCTGCATTCATTTTACCCTCTACCTTCCAGGGACTGCTGCAGTGAAGCATCCCTACAGCATGAAACAATCACCACCATGCTTCCTTGTAGGAATAGTGTGTTTTTGATTATGTGTGTTGTTTGGCTTGCACCAAACGTGGCATTTAGTCTGATGGCCAAGAAGCTCAATTCTGGTTTCATCTGAGCATAGAACCTTCTTTCAACTGATTTCAGAGTCTCCCACATGCCTTCTGGCAAACTCTTGTCGAGATTTCATGTGAGTTTTTTTTACAGTGGCTTTCTCTTTGCCACTCACCCGTAAAGCTGTGACTTGTATGTGCAGTCTCTCCCATCTCAGCCACTGAAGCTTGTAACTCCTCCAGAGTTGTCATAGACCCCTTGGATGGCATCCCTCACCAGTCCCCTTCTTGCATGGTCACTCAATTTTAGAGGATGGCTTGCTCTAGGTAGATTTACAGCTGTGTCATAATCTTTCCATTTCTTGATGATTGACTTAATTGGATGCCAAAGGATATTCAGTAACTTGAAAATGTTCTTGTATCCATTTCCTGACCTGTGTTTTTAATAACCTTTTCGTGGAGCTGCTTGGAGTGTTCTTTTGTCTCCATGGTGTCGTTTTTGCCAGGATACTGACTCACAGCAGTTGGACCTTCCAGATACAGGTGTATTTTTACTACAATCAATTGAAACATCTTGATTGGGCACAGGTCTCCCAAAACAGATCTAATTATGTGACTTCTGTTACGAACGTGCCACAACTCTGAGGGGCCGAAGGGTACAAAGTAGCCCCTTCCTTTTTGAGAATCGCAAGATCGCTATTAATTCGGGGCTGGGACCCAGGAAATGAGAGAGAGACATGCAGAATCCTCAAGGTTTGGAATGTGTCCTGGGCCTCCGAGAGACAAAGCCACGGATATCGGCCATTATCTCTTGGAGATGGAATTGTGTATTGAGTACTGTACTATTCATCAAAGCCCGCAGGCAATGAACAGAGGGGGTTGGTGGAGGGATTGCATCATCCCAACCTGATTGACATCTGAGACCCTGTGAGTAAGGATAAAAGAGGGTCTGGGGAACAACCCCTTTAGACGCACCAGGAGAAACGCTAGAAATCCCATGACAGCGTTTACTAGCGACAGCCGGTGGGGCTCGCATGCGTCCTTTTCCTTTGCCTAGGAATTGGCGGACTTCCACTGAACAGCTTAGCTAAAGGACCGACTACAAAAACGGAACTCTGGAAGGATCAACATCATAAAAAGGAAAAGCTGGCAAGTTTTTAAAGTCTCTCTCTTGACTCCAACCAAAGACTGCAGCCCGAATGAACTAAGTGACTTTGATCTTTCCATCGGACAATACATTATCCCCTAGACAACGATAGAGCTATTTCTTATTGATTATTATTATACCCACACTTTTAGAGTTAATATTGACAACGTATATTATCTGTATGTTTGCATTGATACTATTTTTGTGTATTTTTACCAATAAATACTGTTAAAAATAATACCATCAGACTTCAACGGACCTCTCTATCTTTGCTGGTAAGTGACCCAGTTACGGGGTACGTGACCCTTCTAAAACTAATTGGCTATATCAATGATGATTTGTTGTGTCATATTAAAGGGAGGTGAATACTTATGCAATCAACTATTTTGTGTTTTATATTTGTAATTAATTTTGATCACTTAGTAGAGATCTCTTTTCACTTTGACATGAAAGAGTCTTTTTCTGTTGATCTGTGTGAAAAAAGCCAAATTAAATCCACTGCGATTCAATGTTGTAAAACCATAAAACTTCCGGGGGGGGGGGGAATACTTTTTATAAGTACTGTACACACACACATACAAGATTGTGCACATAGACACACACAGACATTCATCTTTACACAATTACATTGTTTCAATATATTTATCAGAGGGTTGCTATATCTAAAGAACTTTAATAATGCTGGTGAAATTATGTCAAATGTAATTCAGAGCATTTGAGTTTAATGGAGTTGGCTTTCACTCCTCTGCCTGGCGTTAATGACTACAAAATGGGGTGGTTAGACTTTCCAACCTATTATCGAGTTAGATACTTGGCACTATGTTCTAAAGCTGTTATCTGTGGGTATTAATGTGTCCGCCTGTTTTAGATAAGACTACAAGACCATAAGACACAGGAGCAGAATTAGGTTAGTTGAGTCTAATCCACTATTCAATCATAGCTGATCCTTTCCCCGCTAACTCCCAGCCCCCTCCCCATTCTTCTCCCTGTAACCTTTGATACCGTGGCTAATCCAGAACCTATTAATCTCTACCTCGAGTGCACCCAACAACCCGGCCTCCAGAGCTGCATGTTAGAACAAGTTCACCACCCTCTGGATAAAGAAATTTCTCCACATCTCTATTTAAAAGGACACCCCTCTATCCTGAGGCTGTGCCCTCTTGTCCTAGACTTCCCCATCATGGGAAGCACCCTTTCCACATTTACTCTATCCAGGCCTTTCGAAAGGTTTCAATGAGATCCCTTCTCATCTTTCTGAATTCCAGTGAGTACAGACTCAGAGCCATCAAACATTCCTCATATGATAACCCTTTCATTCCAGGATCCATCCTTTTGGAACTTCTCTGCACCCTCTCCAATACCAGCACATCTTCTCTTAGATAAGGAGCCCAAAACTGTTCACAGTACTCAAGGGGAGGCCTCACTGGTGACTTATAAAGCTATAGCATCACATCCCTGCTCTTGCATCCCAGACCGCTTGAAATGAATGCTAACATTACATTTGCCTTTCTCAGCACTGACTCAACATGCAAGTCTTAGAAGAATGCGTGGGGACATCATTGAAACCTACCTGATGTTGAAAGGACAAGATGGGGTGGATGTGGAGAGGATGTTTCCTATGGTGGTGGATATCCAGAACTAGAGGGCACAGTCTCAAAACTGAGGGCGACCTTTTAGAACAGAGGTAAGGAGGTATGTTTTTAGCCAAAGAGTAGTGAATCTGTGGAATGCTCTGCCACAGACTCTGTTAAAGGCCAAGTTCATGGGTGTATTTAAGGTGGAAGTTGGTAGTTTCCTGAATGGTCAGGGCATCAAAAGATACGACGAGAAGGCAAATGCATGACATTGAGTGGGAGCCAGGATAAACCATAATTGAATGGTGGAGCAAATTTATGGTCTTATGGTCTAAGTTATCTTCTGAGGTGTTCTGCGCAAGGATTCCCAAGTCTCTTTGCATCTCAGGTGTTTGGGCTTTCTCCCTGTTTAGAAAATAGTTTGCACATTGATTTCTTCTACCAAAGTGCATGACCATGTATTTTCCAACATCGTATTTCATTTGCCACTTACTTGCCCATTCTCCTATTGTCCAAGTCCTTCTGCAGCCCTCCTGTTCCTCAGCAGTACCTGACCCTCCATCAATTTTCATATCATCTGCAAACTTGGCAACAAAGCCATCTACTCCATCATCTAAATCATTGATATACTGTATAAAAAGAAGTGGTCCCAACACTAACCCCTGCAGAACACCACTAGTCACTGGCAGCTACCCAGACAAGGATCCTTTTATTCCCACTCGCTGCCTCCTACCAATCAGCCAATGCTATATCCATACTAGTAACTCTCCTGTAATAACATAGGTTCTTAACTTAGTAAGCAATTTCATGTGTGGCACCTTGTCAAAGGCCTTCTGAAAATCCAAATATACCAAATCCACTACCATATCCTTTATCTATCCTACTTGTAATCTCCCCAAAGGATTCCAACAGGTTCATCAGGTAAGATTTTCCTTTAAGGAACCATGCTGACTTTGTCCTATCTTGTCCTGTGTCACCAACTACTCCGTAACCTCATCTTTAACAATCGACTCTAACATCTTCCCAACCACTGAGGTCAGACTAACTGGTCTATAATATGCATTCTGCTGTCTCCCTCCTTTCTTAAAGAGTGGAGTGACATTTCTAATTTTCCAGTCCTCTGGAACCATGCAAGTGTCCAGTGATTCTTGAAGGATCATTATTAATGCCTTCACAATCTCTACCACTATCTCTTTCAAAACCCTAGGGTGCAGTTCATCTGGTCCAGATGTCTTATGCAACTTTAGATCTTTCAGCTTTTTGAGCACCTTCTCCTTTGTAACAGTAACTGCACTCACTTCTCTTCCCTCACACCCTTCAGCACCTGGCATGCCGCTAGCATCTTCCACAATTTCTGATTTTCTGATGAAAAATACTCATTTAGTTCAGCTGCTATCTCCTCGTCCCCTGTTAATATTTCTCTGGCCTCATTTTCTAGTGATTATTATCCACTCTCATCTGTCTTTTTTATTATATATTTGTAAAAAGCTTTCCTCCTTGATATTGTTTGCTTTCATAATTCATCTTTTCCCTCCTAATGATTCTTTTAGTTCTTTTCTGTAGGTTTTTAAAAGCTTCCCCATCCTCTATCTTCCCACTAATTTTTGCTTTGCTGTAAGCCCTCTCTTTTGCTTTTACATTGGCTTTGACTTCCCTTGTCAACCACAGTTGTACTATTTTGCTACTTCAGTATTTCTTTGTTTTTGGAATACACCTATCCTGCACCTTCCTCATTTTTTCCCAGAAACTCACACCATTGCTGCTCTGCTGTCATCCCTGCCGGTATCACCTTCCAATTTACTTTGCCCAACTTCTTTCTCATACCACTGTAATTTCCTTTACTCCACTGAAATACTGCTACGTCAGACTTTATTTTCTCCCTATCAAATTTCAATTGAACTCAATCATCTTGTGATCGCAGTCTCCTAAGGGTTCTTTTACCCATCGTAACCTGTAGTCAACATCCCAGCTGCTGTTTGGAGAAACTGATAACTACCATCAAGGTCTTTTTGCTCTTGTAGTTTCTTAACTCATCCCACAAAGATTCAACATCTTCCAGTCCTAGTTCACATCTTTTCTAATTATTTGATGCCATGTTTTTACCAACAGAGCCACACCATCCCCTCTGCCTACCTTCCTATACCTTGGAAATTCAGCTCCCAACTACAACAATCCTTCAGCCTTAATTCAGTGACGGCCACAACATCATACCCAACAATCTGCAAAAATGCAATGAGATCATCCACCTTATTTCTTATACTCCGTGCATTGAGATATAACATTTTGAGTACTGCATTTGCTGCACTTCTTTTATTCTGCATCCCTAGTACACTGGTACTCACCGTGCTGGCTGCAATTTTGTCCTATCATCTGTCTGCCCTTCCTGACAATCTGACTACATGCTATCTTTGCTTTTTTACCATCTGTCCTATCCTGAGCCAAATTAGTTTAAACCCTCCCCAACAGCTCTAACAAACCTGCCCATGAGAATAGTAGCCCCCTCAGATTCAAGTGCAACCCATCCCTTTTGTCCAGGTCATACCTCCCCAGAAGAGATTCCAGTGATCCAAGAACTTGAAGCCCTGCCCCCTGCACCAGCTTCTCAGCCACGCATTTATCTGCCATATCGTCCTGTTTCTACCCTCACTGGTGCATGACACGTGTAGCAATCCAGAAATTACTACCCTGCAAGTCCTGCTTCTCAGCTTTCTGCCCAGCTCTCTAAATTCTCTCTTCAGGATTCCTTTGCTTTTCCTTCCTATGTCATAGGTATTATCAAGACATCAGGCTGCTCTCCCTCTCCCTCCAACATGCTGTGGACACAGTCGGAGACATCCCTGACCCTGGCACCTGGGAGGCAACCTAACATCTGGGTGTCCATTCACATACACAGACTCTCCTGTCTGTTCCTCTGACTATTGAGACCCCTATCAATACCGCTCCCCTCTTCTCCCTCTTTTCCTTCTGCACCACGGGCCCACACTCAGTGCCAGTAACCTGGTCTCCATGGCATTTCGCTGGGAGGTCATGCCTCACAACAGTATCCAAAATGGAATACTTATTATTGAAGGGAATGGCCACAGGGGCGCTCTGCACCAACTGCCTGTTCACTTTCCCATTCCTTCTCCTGAGAATCACCCAGCTACCCAACCCCTGCATCTTAGGGGTGACTACGTCCCTGTAAACCGATGACAGGCTCAGTTTAGGATGAGCATTGATTGAGTCCGAACACCCAAATCTGAACGAGTTTGAATCTCCAGCAATCTAAGGGAAGGGGCACATCAAGGGTAAATCCTGATTTATATTTGTGGGTATCAAATGAACAATACACTCCTTTGGCACGCATAAATAATCTGAGCTGTTCTCCCCCTGAGACCCACCCTCTTCAGTCATACACTGCCCCTTGCTGGCAACAACCCTTGCCTGTTTATCTCAGCCAGATCTGGCAAGCTGGACACTGTGACTGTCTGGCAAATGTTAAGTGATGCCAGTGGGTGGGGATGTTGAGGGGGAGGGATTGATCATTTTCCACAACACAGCAGGGCACCTTGCTTTCTCCAACAACTAGCTTCTTGCACCAGCCACCCAACAAAAGCCAAAACCTCTCCTACATTAAGAATCCACTGGTCTGTATAATACCCATACATAACATAAAGCTAGTCACACTTGTATGGTCATGCTTCCATTTCAATTTGTATTTTTAACTGCATTTCCACACAACATTAGATCTTCTAATAAATGGCATTCAAAATGAAAGTTAAAAAGATTTCACTGATGGTTAATATCGCAAAACAGAACCATAGACCGGGTGATCCTCCATTTAATGTTTTATCTACATTGAATTTGATCGTATTTGATTGCCTTAAGCTATTTTAGTCCTTGACAATTATGTTTTGAGGCCTAACCAGATATAATGGGTAACCATGGAAACTATTTTGCTCCAGAGCTGGCTACTCTTGGCTGTTATCTGCTTTGGTCATACTAAGCAAAACAGGTGTTTTTAATGATCACAAAAAGCAATGTTTAATGCATTACATGGTCAGTAATTGCAGGCTATGAGTTAATGTAAGTTACTAATCTATTTAATAGGCCATACATATCAAAGGTTTGTGTAGTTATGTTCATTGTCCTATGGTGTTGTTGGAAAGGCAATCCCCAGGCTCTGCTACTGTACATTCAGAGGTTAGTTCATTTTGATTCTGTTCACTTCCATCTGACAGTCAGCGAAGGTTCTCAGCAGTCAGTACATTGCACACCAGTGAAGCACAAGAACTTGCACATGAGAGGACTACTGACTGAAACTTCATAACTGAGAAATAATCGAGAATCAGTTATTGAGAAGCCCCTGATAACTGGTTGTAAAATGTTGCTGCATCATCTTTAATTACTTTCCAATCGAGAAGAAATGACAGTGAAATGTATGTATCAGGTAGAAACCGCTTTCAAAGGTAACTTTTAAAACAAACTAGCTTTAAAATTGGTGCTTACTGTGAAGTGCAGAACAATCCAATTACAAGTTTACCCAGAATGAATCAAAGGTGGGGGGGAGGTGGGAAACGGGGACTATAGATGTAGTTTTAGCAGGAACATGACTGGGCCAGGGACTTCTAGGTTGAACTCACATTAACTGTTAAATGCTTTTCTCACATCAGGGACACACCAAATGATTTCACCATTTATGTGATGAAAGATACTCTCCAGGCCAGCATAAACTGTGGGAAATAGCTCCACACACAGATTCTGTGGTCGTATCTTGTAGAATTATGAGCATATCACTTTAGTTTGTTGCCTAAGGAATAAAATGGACAATCTTGAAATTCAGCTACAGATTGACAAGTATGACATTGCAGCCATCTCTGAAACTTAGCTAAAGGACGGCTGTCATTGGGAACTGAATGTCCAAGGACATACGATGTATCAGAAAGATAGGTTAGTAGGCAGAGGGGGTGGTGTGTCTCTGAGTATAAGAAATAATATTAAATCATTAGAAAGAGATGACATAGGATTGGAAGGTGTAGAGTCTCTATGGGTTGAGTTAAGAAATGACAAGGCTAAAGGGACCCTAATGGCAGATGTATACAGGCCTCCAAACATCAGCCAGGATGTGGGTTACAGATTACAGCAGGAGATAGAAAAGGCATGTCAGAAAGGCAACGTCATGATAATCATTAGGGATTTTAACATGAAAATGGATTGGGAAAACCAGACCAGTACTGGACCTCAAGAGAGAGAATTTTTAAAATGTCTAAGGAATGGCTTTTTAGAACAACTTGTTGTTGAGCCCACTAGGGGATCAGCTGTGCTGGAGTGGGTGCTGTGCAATGATTCGGAGGTGATAAGAGAGCTTAAGGAAACCTTAAGCAACAGTGATCACAATATGATCGAGTTCACATTGAAACCTGAGAGGGAAAAATAAAATCCAATGTGTCGGTATTTCAGTGGAATAAAGGAAATTACAATGGCATGAGAGGGGAACTGCTGAAGTTGACTGGAAAGGGACATTTGCTGGAAAGACAGCAGAGCAGCAATGGCTGGAATTGCTGTAAAAATGAGGGAAGTGCAAGACAGAAATATTCCAAATAAGAAGAAATTTTCAAAGGGAAGAAGGACACTACCGTGGCTGACAAGTGATGTCAGAGCCAAATTAAAAGCAAAAGAGGACATACAAGGAAGTCAGAGCTAGTGGGAAGATAGAGGATTGGAAAGCTTTTAAAACCTTGCAGAAGGAAACTAAGAAGTCATTAGGAAGGAAAAGATGATTTATGAAAGGAAGCTGGTGACTAATATCGAAGAAGATAGTAAAAGCTTTTTTAAGTATATAAAGGGTAAAAGAGAGTCAGGGACCAATACAAAATGACACTGGAGACATTGTAATGAGAGATGCAGAGACGGTAGAGGAACTGAATGCACATTTTGCATCAGTCTTCACAGTGGAAGATGTCTGCAGTACACTGGATATTCAAAAGTGTCAGAGAAGTGAAGTTTGTGCAGTGAAAATTACGACTGAGAAGGTGCTCAGGAAGCTTAATGATCTGAGGGTGGATAAATCTCCTGGACCTGATGGAATGCACCCTCAGGTTCTGAAGGAAGTAGCTGGAAAGATTGCAGAGGCATTAGCGATGATATTTCAAGAAACAATAGATTCTGGCATTGTACCGGATGACTGGAAAATTGCAAATGTTACTCCACTATTTAAGAAGGGTGGGAGGCAGCAGAAAGGAAACTGTTAGCCTGACATCAGTGGTTGGGAAGTTGTTGGATTGTTGGAATTGATTGTTAGGGATAAGATTACAGAGTACCTGGAGGCACATGACAAGACAGGCCAAAGCCAGCATGGTTTCCTGAAAGGAAAATCCTGCCTGACAAACCTACTGCAATTCTTTGAGGAAATTACAGGTGGGGTAGACAAGGGAGATGCAATAGACATGGTGTACTTGGATTTTCAGAAGGCCTTTGACAAGGTGCCACACATGAGGCTGCTTAGCGAGATAAGAGCCCATGGAATTACAGGGAAGTTACTAGCATGGGTGGAGCATTGGCTGGTCGGCAGAAAACAGAGAGTGGGAAGAAAGGGATCCTATTCTGGCTGGCTGCTTTTTACGATGTATGCCAATGATTTGGACTATGGTATTAATGGATTTGTGGCTAAATTTGCCGATGATACAAAGGTAGTTGGAGGAGCCGGTAGTGTTGAGGAAACAGAGAGCCTGCAGAGAGCCTTAGATAGTTTAGGGGAATGGGCAAAGAAGTGGCAAATGAAATACAATGTTGGAAAGTGTATGGTCATGCACTTCAGTGGAAGAAATAAACGGGCAGACTATTATTTAGATGGGGAGATAATTCAAAATACAGACATGCAAAGGGACTTGGGAGTCCTTGTGCAAGATACCCTAAAGGTTAACCTCCAGGTTGAGTCGGTTGTGAAGAAGGTGAATGCAATGTTGGCATTCATTTCTAGAGGTAGAGAATATAAGAGCAGGGATGTGATGTTGAGGCTCTCATGAGACCACACTTGGAGTATTGTGTTCAGTTTTGGGGTCCTTATTTTAGAAAGGATATACTGACATTGAAGAAGGTTCAGAGAAGATTCACAAGAATGATTCCAGGAACGAAAGGGTTACCATATGAGGAACATCTGGCAGTTCTTGGGCTGTATTCCTTGTTGGGGATTCTAGAACAAGAGGGCATGACTTCAGGATTGAAGAACATCCATTTAGAACTGAGATGCAGAGAAATTACTTTAGTCAGAGGGTGTTAAATCTGTGGAATTTGTTGCCAAGAGTGGCTATGGAGGCCATGTTATTGGGTGTAGTTAAGGCGGAGATAAATAGGTTCTTGATTAGCCAGGGCATCAAGGGGTATGGGGTGAAGGCAGAGGATTGGGGATGACTGGAAGAATTGGATCAGCCCATGATTGAATGGCGGAGCAGACTCAATGGGTGGAATGGCCTACTTCTGCTCCTATGTCTTATGGTCCTACAGCTTTCTGTAGTCTCCCTGTATATTTGCTTCTCTAACTGCCACTCTATCTGAGAAGCCTAAATTACCATCCTATCAAAATAGTCAACTCCTTCTTATTCTGAAATTTTGCCTATGTAGTTTCACTGGACCTTCTGCCAGGAGTACAGGACCCTTTCTAAATACTGCCATGATATTCTCCCTACTTAAAACCCTATCACCCTTCTCTATTACCTCCACCTCATCACACCTGTAGCATTATACTCCAGAGATCAGAGCTACCAACCTGCTCGTCCCTCAGTCAAGTTTTTATGATGTTATTACAGTCTGCTGGAATACAGTCCCGATGAAAAAGCTAAACTTGATTTAGTTGGATGAAGTGCACCGATGTTCTTTATGCGCATTCATCTTTTTCACTGCCGGGATCTTTGAGACACAAGTGGCAACCATTCTGCTTGCCGCAATATACTGTAAACACCGGTGAAGTAAATAGAAAATAAGTTTTATTATTGAGAGCTGTAGGAACAAAATAGCAACTTGAGCAATGACTAGTCAGTTTAATCTGGCCTGTGCATGCCTACTGTTGGTAAACTATTTATTATGGCATTAAAAGACTGAAATTAATGGAAAATACTTGACTAGTCAGGTAATCAGAAGAAAAAATAACTAACATTTCAGGTTGCTGACTTTTTAATCAGGCTGTCTGCTATGTTTTGTAACTTCAAAGCATTAAATTAATTGAAAGGAAGACATGGGAGTCCGAAATGCAGGTGTAATTTCGTGTTTACTTTACACGAGGCGCGCACACATCACATGATAGCGTGATGATGTATGCAATTCACATATTTACACATATAACCTGTAATGAATTATTGAAATGAACGAGGTTGCTTAATAAAACAATATATTTACAAGATTACTCAAATATTACTGGAATATTAAATACACAACACCGTTTCTCTCTGCAGAGAAGCTGTTTGACCTCGCAGAGTTGTACTGCACTGCAGCCCACTGTGTCTGTATCAATCATCGTGCCTGTCTAAAATAATCCCACTAGCATGCATTAATTCAATATCTCTCAATTACCTTGCTCATTTCTCTCAATTACCTTGCTCATTCACATACCTGTCCAGACATCCATTAAATGTCATTACAGTTTCTGCTTCCTCCACTCCTCTGTTTGCTCATTCCAGATATACCATAGGAAGCAGACCCTGGCCATTTACCCTATCAATTCTGCTCATAAATTTAGTTATTGTACCTCTATCACATGTCTTCTCAACCTCCTTTTTTGTTTTAACTTTGGATTTCTGGCATCTGCTGGGTTTTTTTTTTTGCTTTTCAAAATATAATATTTTGCTCTATATCAGTCAGGATTATGGCCAAACTTTTCACTCAACAAGCATAAAATATCAGAGCACGTTGCACATTTCAAGCAATCTTTGGGATAACCAATGTAAATACCAGCCTGCGTTCCCATAGGAGTTAGTGCAAGGCTACTACAACTTCAGGCATTCCAGAGCTCGGAGTTCATCTCCAGTGCTATCTGTAAGGAGTTAGCATGTTCTCCTAGGGAACTGCACGGGTTTCCTCCCACAGTCCAAAGATGTAACGGTTAGTAGGTCAATTTGTCATTGTGATTAGGCTGGTGTTAAATAGATGGGTTGCTGGGCAGTGGTACTTGCTGAGCTGGAAGGGCCTGTTCTACACCGTATCGCTAAGCAAGTAAACAAATAAATGATACCCCAAAGCACCTGCATACGAACAAATTAACATTGAATTTGCTTGTAATTGAAGGTTCTTCATCCTTGCAGTACAGGAATGATGTGTAATCATATTTCTAGACTAAAGGTGAAATAAATTATGGTTTATTAAAAATAGATTTATGAAACCTCTAAGCAAAGGCCAGGAAGCTTGTTATCCTACGCAATGGATATTTTTTAAATGAAAATCATTTTACAAGTTCATTAAATATGGCCAGTTTGAAACATCTCAGTCATCATAAATTGCCAAGCAATTCTGAAAGCGCTTGTGTCGGGGAGAATCGTGGAACTGGATCTCACAAAGCTGAAGACTCTTCCACTGCCTGCTTATTTATTCACTCACTCACTCACTCACTCATTGTGCTCAAGTCCTTGGAGTTTACATTTTCATTCTGTCTGTCATAAAGAGGCCAATAAATGGGAAATGACATTCATAGTTTTATATCAGAATATTCTGGTATTCCTCAGAGAAACAGTCCGAATGGAGCACATCAAATTATAAACCGCTTCCTACATAGTCTGCTGTAGCTCTGTGTGGATGCCAAGTGCATAACCATTTAGAGAAAACAAGTGGGGCAAAAGGTGGATGGAATAATTAACATACAATAACCATCAACAAAAGTACACAGATCTTAAACATACGTATTGGAATAACATTCATTAGCTTACATGCTATATGTGGGAATCTCACACGTTTTACAAAATGGCATTGAATGGCATTCATGTTCCAAGACGAAGTAAGATAGGATCCAAATAAAACTGAAAATTTATCTTTGTCAAATAGTGACAGCTGTAAGACAAAATGCTATTAATGACTGTACACAGGATTCTATTGTTAAACATTGAGATGCCATCAGAGTAAATGAACTATAATTTTGTTAGTGTGTAAAAAAATATTAGAAATTGAATGGGAATTCATAAGCATCCGTAGTGAGGCAGTAATAAGTCTACAAATAAATTTGGACAATATTTTTGTGATCACTTGGGAAAAATTTTTTCAATCAATGTTCCTTAAAACTCACTAGCCTGAACATTTCTAATTACTTACATTATTCTATTATGTTTGAATACTACATATACTATGAATATTTTATTCAAACAGAATAAGCTGATAAAATAACTACTAGCTTATGAAGACTGAGTCTCACGCAGTAAGAAGAACTGACCCAATGAGCAGTCTGACTGCGCTACCCAAAAACCCTTTGGTGTACTGCCCGGAGATATTCTTTTCAAAAATCTGGCAACCTACACCAGTTCATCGAAAAAAACTGTCAGCCCTCAGTGAAGAGTATTCAGAACAGAACAAAAGGAATATTACATTCATGATTGTTGCCTTTAATTGAAAATTATTTTTAGCATCATGCAATTGTCAGCGTTAATATTTTATCCTTACCTAGCTGGCAGTCAATAGTAACAAATTTCAATGGTATAAGAATCATTCTACCATTGTGCTCAGTTATTAATATTAGTCAGGCAAATAAAAGCAAGCCCCCAGAAAATGTGGGAGTCCTGGCCTTATGAAAGCAGAATTCAACACGGTTTGCATTCACCAATATTGTACAGTGCCAACTCTGCTATTCCAGAGTCAATCCTAATTGAATTTCTGGAAGGAAATCAAAAGATGAGCCATTAACTGTTAGCCCATTAATATAGTCTCAGACAAAGGTGGTGGTTAAGTTATGTGTAATGGTAAAAAGGTTTGGAAAGCTCACAACAAGTGCAAAGCAGAAGGACAACAAAGTAGAAGGATGTTTACTGTTCATAAAAAGCCCACTGACCCTTACAGAAATGCTAACTAACCTATACAACCAACCAAATAGTACTTACATTTCATTATCAGCAAGCATCCATTAAGGAGAGCAGTCAGGAAATACCTATCTCATCAATCACTGCAACATTTTGTCTTCAGTCCTACAGCAAAATAAACTACTCACATTTTTGAACCATTCTTTTGCATCAAAATTTAGAATACATCCTTTTACCTTGTATCCCTTTGCAAGTAATCTGTCCAGGATTTCTCTCTGTTGATAGACATGGTTGTTTCCTTACCTCCCAGCACCACAGCCCCTAACTCCCAGCTTTCCCCATCATCTGCATACAACTTTTTCTAGCTCTGAGTAAAGTCACTGCCGAAATATTAACTATTTCTCTCTATAATGATAAAAGCTGACCTGCTAATTTTCATTTGCTGCTGAGTTCCAGAGTTTGAATATCTAAATGTTTACTATTAATAATATGTTAAGTATAGGCTTATTTAATAAATTAGTTCTTAAATTTGAAGCTTTAGCCAACAGAAGCAAGAAAAATCAAAAATAAAATTAAAAATTCTTTCCTGTATTTTAATTATAGGTCCACTTGGAAATGATAGCCAACACCATTTGAGGCTTGAATTTTTAATAACATTATATTGGTTTGTTTTCCATATCAACTCCTACCTGACCCCAAGAGAAAGCTTGATGTTGGAAAATTTCAAAGTTAGTCACAAAGTCTAATGGCTTGAGATTTGTTGACACAACAACTAAAATTCCTCTTGTTAAACTTGTCAATTAGTGTAAACTGACAAGAGAAGAGGAAATGTACCTGGCAGAACCACTCCAATTGACAAATTCAGAATCATTAATATATGGAGTCCTACTAAACCAATTAAATCACTGAGTGAGTAGTTACTACGGCTTGGCTGAAAGTAGTATCAAGTCTGTTAGATGTGGACAAAGGATTCCTGTATTCCTTTTCCCACACGTCATGTAACACAAATAACATTTTTCAAACATTTTTGTGCATTTCCAGCCTTGAAAATTGCTTTCAAGCATTTTATCATCATTCATGGAATAATATAAGGTATAAAGGAAAATTCAATATAACATTCAGGACAGTATCCAATGTAAATTAGATTTTCAGAGCCATTTCCAAATTACTCAAATAATATTCTCCCACTTAAAAAGATGTGAACATGAAGGGCAGGTATATGCCTCACTTGAATTTTGTTTATCTATTAATATTTCAATTATTTACAGTAGAAGAGAGAAATATTGATATAACCATGTTTGTCAGCCTCATGAAGATAGAACTAAAAATGGAAAGCACTGGCAATACTTGTGAATAAAATTTTAGACTCAAAACCTTTAACTGTTTTTCAGCCCCTGGAAAGAATTGAGCTTTGAGAAAACATTGACCATGTTATGTTTTGTAACTCCAAAACATAAAGCTAATCAAAAGAGAAACACAGAGCTAAGGACAAAGTGCCAAGTTTTGTTTTTACTTTTAGTGAAGCGCACACTTATGATGTGGTGGCATGATGGCGTATGCCATTCACGTACTTTTGCATATAACCCATAATGAATTATGTAAACAAAGAATGCTTAATCAAACAATATATTTACAATATTACTCAAATATTACCAAAATAAGAAATACACAACAGATCAGTTCTCTAATATTGAATATATATTTGAGTTGGGTGGAAGTCCTTTGAATAAAATGCTTCAATGGGTCATGATTTCACTATCAATTAACCATTTATCTCATTTAAAAGATCAGCTTTGATATATCAGATGTAAAACATAACTGATAAATCACATTATTTTTTCCAAAGTATAGCATTGCCTTTCTACTAATTATTTCTTATCATATATTGTAGGTGTATCTTTGGTAAGTTAATATATTTTATGAATATTGTTTGATTCTGAAATATTATTACAGAAATATTCTCAGTGTGGTGTCTTAATCAATATTGGAATTGGTACAAAACTTCACAGAACTGAGAATTGGTCATGCTAATCAGGGTCCTCTTCCTGATGGTGCCGCTACAAAATTAATCACATTTTCAAAGGCTGTAGGTGGTTGGTTACTCAAGATGGAATCTCTGCCATTGATGTGAAACGTTTGCTACTGTAAGACCAATGAATGGCTACAAACTCTGCCAATGTGACGAAAAGAAGAGCTGTCCTATTGTGGTTGATCAGCTGAGTTGGACTTCACAACATCCACCCTTGCTCAAGTGCCTCAACATTCAGCCTGTTACACCCAAAGGCCTTCTGACTTTATTAATTAGGTCTTGAGCATTTGCCAAGCATCACGACCAAGTGTAGACTAGTGTAGACTAGGCAACAGCTTTGCCAAGTACCTGTGCTCTGTCCACAATAACCACCTTGAACTCTTTTGGTTGCAAGCTACTTCAACCACCTCCACGCCCCGGTCCAACACCAGCCTGACTATCCTTGGCAGTTTGTTTTGTGCTCCAGCTTTGTCTCCATTGTGAAAAGGTGCAATATTGTCCTTATTTCACCAAAATAACATCAATAAGTAACAAAAAGTTGAAGGCAAAAAATTAAAGGCCATAATATAACAAATAGTTCATGAAACATTTCAGTTTATGAATAAATTTTGGTTTCAAAGGTCATTTGTTTTCAATAAATAAACAACAATTATATAGAAATTCATTAAAGATATACCAGCTAATACTTGAGGTGGAAATCTATTGACTCCATAATTCAGATGGCAATGTCAGGTCAAAAGTCATTACCTTAATGTGAAATGAGAAGGAATGCTTATCACAGTTAACACAGAAAAGGCACTGAGCAATAAAATTATTGATATAAGTACTTTATTACAAACTGTATCAAAAAGGTGGAATGTGAATGAATATTCAATGAGCAAAAGTTCATTTTTAATGTTAAAGAAATATTAAACACATCAAGTAATTCCTGTGTATAACAATGTTCAGTAAAACGTTGAGTTGTTACGGGCAACTTATCAGTCACTCTAATCATATATACACAACAAGCAATTCCCATTGGATCTTGGTTGGGTATTTTCTGTAGGTAATGAAGTAGCCACCGAGTGCTACTTGTGGTCTTCTGCTGCTGTAGGCCAACAACTATGCATTCAGAGATTCTCCTCTACAAATTGCTGTTGGGTTACTGTCACCTTGAACCAGTCTGGCCATTCTCCTCTGACCTCTCTCATTAGCAAGGCGTTTTCACCCCAGAACTGCATCTCGCTGGATTTTTTTCCTTGCACCATTAAACTCTGTAAACTCTGGAAACTGCTGTGTGTGAAAATCCCAGGAGATCAGCAGTTTCTAAGATGCTCTAATTAATCTGTCTGGCACCAACAATTATTCCACGTTTCATTGGAAGGTTCAGTGCTGAGTCCCAATTGCCCTTACTCTCCCGTGCATACCTGTGTAGCTGTCATGTTTAAAAGGTGAAAGGTTATGGTAATTGTTCTGAAATACAGTGTAAAGCCTTGGTCTGCATCCCATCAGACAGATAATTTCATATATTTTAAGGAATTATAACTCAATTCCAAAAGGAAGGAAATAAGAACAAAATGCAGAACATAACGCAAAATGTCAGAGGATCGCTGAGGTACCAGAGTCTCCGGTACAGAATATAGTTACAGTGCAGTGCAGAGAGACAATAAGGTGCAAGGGCCACAATGAGGTAGACTGAGAGATCATCTTGAGCTCAGAAAAGGTCTCTCCATTTCCTATGACAGTGGGATAGAAGCTGTCTTTGAGCCTGGTCATATGTATTCTCAGTCCTTTGCATTGACTAATCAAGGCAACTGGACATTCAAAGTTCAAAGTAAATTTATTATCGAAGTATGTATATGTCACCATTGACAACCCTGAGAGTCATTTTCTTGTGTCATGCTAAATAAGTCCATAATAGATTAATAACCATAATAGAATCAATGAAAGACTGCACCATTTTGGGGTGTTCAACCAGTGTGCAATAAACTCTACAACTACAAAAAGAAATAAGTAATAATAATAAATAAGTAAGCAATAAATATTGAGAACATGAGACGAAGAGTCCTAGAAAATGAGTCCATAGGTTGTAGGAACATTTCAATGATGGGGCAAGTGAAGGTTATCCCCTCTGGGTCAAAAGCCTGATGGTTGGGGGGAAGTAACTGATCCTGATCCTAGTGTTCTGAGTCCTGAGGACCCTGTAGTGTGAACAGAGTCACTAGGAAGGAAGCTGGCTTGCTTGGTGGACTGGGCCATGTACAACAGCTCCACAATTTCTTGGCTAACCTAAGCTGTGGGATGAAGGTGTTAAGCTTTAATTGGTACAAAAATCTTTATGTATCTTTAAGTCAGAGGTTGATAGATTCTTAATCGAACAGGCATAAAGGGATACAGCCAAAAGGAGAATTGGATCAGCCATGATGAAATGGCGGAGCAGCCTAAATGGCCAAATGGGCTAATTCTGCTCCCATATCTTATGGTCTAAAAATGAAGCTGCAAATAATGGGGTGTTGGGGCAAGTGACTGGGGCATGGGGGAGATCTAAAGTATCCAAAGCTGATGGTGCTTTTGGTGAAGAATAGAGGAGCCTTCTGCCTTTTGAGCACCTGAATGGCCTTCTGGTTCCCTGTGGATGTCTCTCCCACCCTTCTCCTCTGGAGAATGTCTTGGTTTTGGTGGTCAGCCATTGCATTACTGTGCTCCAGATTACATGTGCTCTTAAATCTCATTTCAGTACAGACACACAAGCCAAGGTGCTTCTTTTCCATATTTATTATTTCACTTTGGCATTTGGCCTGTTTTTAATTGTGCAAAATGTACTGAAATGTGACTGAATAAACATAATTACTTTCAATTGAGTGGTTGCACCACAATTCACTGAAAACTGGAGCTTTCAAAAATAATACAGGAGTGGCAGAGAAATGTATTTCACATTAATGTTATGCAAGAAAGTAGGGAATGAAAGTGGTTCCATTATATGGAAATACACCCAGAGCCCACTTTACTTGATATACCAGAACTCCTGCTCATTAATGCAAATAACTAAACAGCCAATCACGTGGCAGCAACTCAATGCATAAAAGCATGCACACTGTGTAGATGTGGATAATGATTCACAAGTATGCCATACAGTGACATCACACTTATTTGCATATTATCATTAATATGCAAGTGAAAGAGTTTAAAGTCATTTAAAGAATTATAAGTTTCAGTTATTTATCAAGTTCCAAATTCAAAAGGCAGAGGGCATAATTTATTGCAAAATGACAGTGGGGTGATGAAGAAAAGTTTTTCATCCAGAAGGTATTGGGATTCTGGAAATGACCTAGCAATAGAAGTTGTGGTGAAACTGGGTAGCACTTTTAAAACTGGTATGATAGCCAAATGGCCTCCTCTTGCATCAGAAATTTCTGAAGATACTACGTTGTCTGAACACAAGAGATTCTGCATATGCTAGAAGTCCAGAGCAACACACAAAAAATGCTGGAGGAGCTCAGCAGGTCAGGCAGTATCTATGGAAAAAAATAAACAGTCGATGTGTCAGGCTGTGACCTTTCATCAGGACTGGAAAGGAAGGGGGAAGATGACAGAATAAGAAGGAGGGAGGGGGTGGGGAAGAGAAGAAGGACAGACTAGAAGGTGATAGTTGAAGCCATGTGGGTGGGAGAGGGGATGAAGTAAGAAGCTGGGGGTAATAGGTGGAAAAGGCTGGAGAAGAAGAATCTTGGACCTCTTATAGGCAAAGTAAAAGTATCAGCAAGTTTTCTAGCCTTGACAATGTCCCCAAACTTTTCCTTCCACCTTCAGGTCCAAATACAGCTTTCCTTTCTGCTCAAAAATTCACTTATCCATCTCCTTCCTGAATACCTCCTCAAGTATTTGAGGACTTCCGTTAAGATGCAACCAAAACATCTTAACTTATCCACAACCTGTCATCAGAACAAGGAAGCATCAGAAATTAAGTCTGTTTGAAGTTTTCTGGCCAGTGGTGCAGTGGCATCAGCACCAGACTGTGGTCCCAGGTTCAAATCCGCCAGCTCCTTGCATGTTTTGCACCCATGCAGGGTTGACCATCGAGCCAGCAACTCGGCCACAGCCTTGCAGTCACAATGCTAAAGAAGTGGCAAGGTTGCCGCCCGATGCGCCACAAGGCACGGAAAGGAATAACAATGTTTTAAGTTGCAAAGAAATGACAGGGGGTGGGGAAAAACCAAGAATGACTGTGACAGGATGGAGACCAATAGACAATTGGTGGGTGGTTTGGCGTTGGCTGAGAGAGGGTAAAGACTTGTTGAAGGCAGCTGGCCCGTCTGATGGAGGTGTAAACAGAGAAAACAGTAAAGAGCAAAACAAAATTCTGAAGTACATAACTGTAATGATGTATACAGTATATTTATATAACAATAAATATATAAATTAAATGTTAATGGATACTAGTTATTCTACAAGCCAGATGCCAGGTTGGAACAAAGAGTTTTTATCAAAAAATAGCAAAAATGAAGGAAAATCTAAAATCTGTAAACAAGATGTTGGAGGGGAATTGCAAGAAACTGATCTGTTTCTTTTATACGGTACAGAATTAACTATAGAGCAAACAGCTGATGTTTTTCACCTCCAAGCCAGAAGTGGTCATGTAGGTTTTGTGGGTTTTTCTTATGGCTTTTCATTTGGTTCTTTGCAGACACTAGTTTAGCTGACGTGTAAGAGCTGTGCTTGCATGCATGGAAGCTCGGCAGGCTTGAAGAAACTGAATAAGCTTCCCGATGGAAGAAACTCAACCGTTCTTTGCACCTTCTTTGCAAGTAAGTTATGACAAGAACACAGCAACATCTTGAGAAATGAATTAAAAGGGAGTGATACGAATTAATAAATAGCTCAGACACCCTCCTGTAGAAAGAAATACTGAGTTACACTGAGATGAATCACACCCAGATTATGTAGGCCAATTTTCCAGTGGTTGCTAGTCAAACTGGAAATGGTTGCTAACATAATTTAATGTGTGTGGAACAGCTTCATTGTGCATTTGCTTTATCATTTTCACTCCATGGTTTTCTTCCTTTATGGTAATGATATCAACCACACAATGCTTTTAACATAAAATGAATTCTTAATTACCCACACCAGCAATTCCCACAATGCTTGCCATTAGCAGGTGGAGTCACACTGTTTGGTAACTGCTGGACTAACTCCACTGGATTCCCTGAGCCTCCTGGCATCGCTTGTTACCATGTTAAACATGAACCATAAGAATGAAAGCAGCACTGACAGACTCGGCATAGCAGCTCCCAGCAACTACGGGCTTATCTCTGACATAAGAGCACGTCCTTAGATTCCTTTAATATCCAAAGGCCTAATGATCACTGCTTTAAATACATTCCACAACTGTCCCTCCACAGATTCAGATTTATTTATTGCAGGTACACCGAAATATACAGTGAAATGCTTTGTTTGCGTTAACAGCCGACACACCCAAGGACGTGCTGGGGGCAGCCCACAAGCATTGCCACACATTCCAGCACCAAAATAGCACAGGCATCCCACCTCGCCCAGAAGTTCCAGGAGTCTCCCGCAAATTGATAGCGGCTCCCTGGCACCCGCAAATTATATACAATATCCCAGAAATTGATTTTTTTGAGAGGGAGAGGAAGAGTGAGAGCAAGAGGGAGCATCGTGATTGGTCTCTCTTCATGCTAAGTAGACCTATCAGTTTTCTCCGTGGGCGGGCTTTGCAGTCGACATGTTGACATGTAAAAGACATGTTGAGGTGAGTTTAACAGGTGTCATCCATTCATTAGCATAGCTAACATTATTTAAACTGGCTGGCTAGCTGCTAAGGAGCTACTCTATTGATGTCCTACATGATGAGGCCAAACTCCCTGTAGACTTGCTTAAAGTTGTAATAGAAAAAAAAATGACTCCATGATAATATAATATAAGTACTTATTTTAATGTCACATTTTCTGCACATACCCAGCTTGGTTAACAGATAAGACAAAATCACTAAACAAAGTATTACATACACACTTGGAGGTCAACGGGGGGGGAGGATATAGGGTTGCAGGGGGAGGGGCTGCTACCTCCCTGAAATAAGTTTTTGCAGGGTGGGATGTCTGATAGCATGTCCACCTTGCTCAGCAGAACAGTACAAGCAGCAACAACAGTGAAACAAGCCCCTTCCCTACCTACCTTCTCTCTCTCCTTCCCTCTCTCTCTCTCTATCTCTCTCACACACACACACACACACACACACACTCACACACACTCACACACACACACACACACACACACACACACACACACACACACACACACACACACACACACACACACACACACACACACACACACACCTCAAACCCCAGGACAGCTCTTTTCTTCAGAAAATTGTGAATGTTCACTGCCCTCCCCATCTCTGTATGATGAACTGCTCATTCTGAAACTGGAGACTGCCTTCTCTGTTTCTAGACACCTCATCTGGGGGAAATATCATTTCCTGGATCAACATTGTATGTTTCAATGAGATTTCCTCACTCCTCCAAGCTGAGGGATACAGAGCTAGTCTGTCCTCAATATGTCCACCGTAGGGATCAAGCTGGTGAACGTCTCCTTGCCCTTCCTCTAGCTCATGTATATGGGTATCTCTTGTATCTCTTAAGAAAGAGATTAGAAAAGCTAAAAGAAGATACGAGGTTGGTTTGGCAAATAAGGTGAAAGTAAATCCGAAAGGTTTCTACAGATATTAAAAGCAAGAGGATAGTGAGGGATAAAATTGGCCCCTTAGAGAATCAGAGTGGTCAATCAGAGTGGTCAGCTATGTGTGGAGCCGAAGGAGATGGGAGAGATTTTGAACGATTTCTTCTCTTCGGTATTCACTAAGGAGAAGGATATTGAATTGTGTAAGGTGTGGGAAACAAGGAAGGAAGTTATGGAACCTATGACAATTAAAGAGGTGGAAGTACTGGCACTTTTAAGAAATTTAAAAGTGGATAAATCTTTGGGTCCTGACAGGATATTCCCCAGGACCTTGAGGGAAGTTTGTGTAGAGATAGCAGGAGCTCTGACGGAGATCTTTAAGATGTCATTAGAAACGGGGATTGTGCCGGAGGATTGGCATATTACTCATGTGGTTCCATTGTTTAAAAAGGGTTCTAGAAGTAAGCCTAGCAATTATAGACCTGTCAGTTTGACATCAGTGGTGGGTAAATTAATGGAAAGTATTCTTAGAGATAGTATTAATAATTATCTGGATAGACAGGATCTGATTAGGAGTAGCCAGCATGGATTTGTGCGTGGAAGGTCATGTTTGACAAATCTTATTGAATTTTTTGAAGAAGTTACGAGGAATGTTGACGAGGGTAAGGCAGTGGATGTAGTCTATATGGACTTCAGCAAAGCCTTTGACAAAGTTCCACATGGAAGGTTAGTTAAGAAGGTTCAGTCGTTAGGTATTAATGCTGGAGTAATAAAATGGATTCAACAGTGGCTAGATGGGAGATGCCAGAGAGTAGTGGTGGATTATTGTTTATCGGGATGGAGGCCGGTGACTAGCAGGGTGCCTCAGGGATCTGTTTTGGGCCCAATGTTGTTTGTAATATGCATAAATGATCTGGATGATGGGGTGGTAAATTGGATTAGTAAGTATGCCGATGATACTAAGGTAGGAGGTGTAGTGGATAATGAGGTGGGTTTTCAAAGCTTGCAGGGAGATTTATGCCGGTTAGAAGTATGGGCTGAACGTTGGCGGATGGAGTTTAATGCTGAGAAGTGTGAGGTTCTACATTTTGGCAGGAATAATCCAAATAGAACATACAGGGTAAATGGTAGGGCATTGAGGAATGCAGAGGAACAGAGAGATCTCAGAATAACAGTGCATAGTTCCCTGAAGGTGGAGTCTCATGTAGATAGGGTGGTGAAGAAGGCTTTTGGAACGCTGGCCTTTATAAATCAAAGCATTGAGTACAGAAGTTGGGATGTAATGTTAAAATTGTACAAGGCATTGGTAAGGCCAAATTTAGAATATTGTGTGCAGTTCTGGTCACCGAATTACAGGAAAGATATCAATAAATTAGAGAGTGCAGAGACAATTTACTAGGATGTTACCTGGGTTTCAGCACAAGTTACAGAGAAAGGTTGAACAAGTTAGGTCTCTATTCATTGGAGCGTGGAAGGTTGAGGGGGGATTTGATCGAGGTATTTAAAATTTTGAGAGGGATAGATAGAGTTGACGTGAACAGGCTGTTTCCATTGAGAGTAGGGGAGATTCAAACTAGAGGACATGATTTGAGAGTTAGGGGGCAGAAGTTTAAGGGAAACACGAGGAGGTATTTCTTTACTCAGAGAGTGATAGCTGTGTGGAATGAGCTTCCTGTAGAAGTAGTAGAGGCCAGTTCAGTTGTGTCATTTAAGGTAAAATTGGATAGGTATATGGACAGGAAAGGAGTGGAGGGTTAAGGGCTGAGTGCGGGTAGGTGGGACTAGGTGAGATTAAGAGTTCAGCACGGACTAGGAGGGCCGAGATGGCCTGTGTCCGTGCTGTGATTGTTATATGGTTATATGGTTTTATGGTAGGGATCTGGACCTATTCCAAGTGTGATCCCATCAAGGCCTATATAGTTTTAACGAGCCATGTTTCTTGTGTACACAAACCCTCTTGCAATACCACTCACCTTCCTCAGTGTTAATTTTCAGTGATTCGGGCTTGGGAGTGCAGAGTGGCAGAGGTGATGAAGCTACATCTGCGCATCTCTGGTGACCCAGGTTCAACCCTGACCCCTGGTGCTGTCAGGATGGATTCTGTCCTCCTGGTTAATGCACTGACTTCTCCCAGGGGTTCCAATTCCCTCCCACATCTCTAACCGGCTTAGTAGGTTAATTAGTCACTGTAAATAGCCCCAGTCTGGGGGAATTGATGCAGGAGCATGGGAGGAATAAAATTAGATTTCTGTAAGTGGGCACCTAACAGTCAGTATTGGTCCACGATATGTGTTTCTATGACAGCCATGTCCCAAACTACACCAAAGCTTTTCAAGCTCTTAGTATTTAAAAATATACTCAGGATTGAGAAGCAACACTTTATATTCGGTCTGGGTAGCCTACATCCTGATTGCATGAACATTGATTTATTGAACTTCCAGTAATTGCCCCCCATCCCCCCGCTCTCCTGCACTACTCCTCATTCCCATTTCCCTCTCTCAGTTACCCATCACCTCCCACTGGTGCACCTTCCCTTTCCCTTTCTTCCACGGTCTTCTACCCTTCCTTATCAAATCCCCCTTTCTCCAGCCCTTTATCTCTTTCACCAATCAGCTTCCCAGCTCTACTTCACCCCTCCTTTCCCCCAGTTTCACCTATCACCTGCCACCTTATACTTCCTCCTCCCTTCTCCTCTCCTTCTTACTGTGACTTCTCATCTTTTCTCCAGTCCTGATGAAGGTTCTCAGCCCAAAATGTCGACTGTTTACTCCTTTTCCATAGATGCTGCCTGGCCTGCCGAGCTCCTCCAGCTTTTTGTGCATGTTGCTTCTTTTCCTACCAAACTGGATGATTTCACAATTTTCCAACTGCCACAATCTTGCTCATCTACTCAGTTTGCCCGAGTCTCCTGGAAACCACCTGAATCCTGCTTGCAGCAAACCCTGGCACCCAGCGCTGTAGCATCAAAACTTCTCAACAGCAGCCTCTCAGACAGAGGGAGAGAGGGGAGAGAAAGAGAGGGGATATTTGGCAAAAGGGATAGAAGGAAAAAGCATGCCTAGACCAGGTAGAAAACTTTCCAGCTTACATTGTAGGCAATGTTTTAATTGACTTGAATTATGAATGGAGATAATAAACATGTGATTTCAAAAAATGGTGAGTGATAGGAAAACTTCATGGTGATTTTCATGATCAGTAGCCCAAAATTCATAAGATACACCTAAAGGTATTCAGGAAGCAAAATCACCTGTAGTATCAGAGGGACCAACACACTGTTACACCATCATCAAGAGTGTTTACCCTGCTGTTCCACACCCACACTTTGGGAAGTCTGATCACCTGGTGTACCTCTACCCCCTGAGTACAGGCAGGGACTGAAGAGTGCAGCACCAGTAGTGAGGACCGAGAAGGTATGGACAAAAGAGGCAGAAGAGAGCCTACAGGACTGCTTTGAATCAGTGGACTGGACTGTATTCAGGGACTCTTCATTGAGTCTGAATGAGTACGCCACAGCTGTCACCAACTTCATCAAAACCTGTGTGGATGAGTGTGTGCCTGAGAGAACTTACCACATAATCAAATCAAAATCCATGGATAAGCCAATAAGTTTGTTGTCTGCTGAGGCTAGATCTGTGGGTTGTTGCTTTAAAAGGGCAACAATTACACCAGTGCCCAAGAAAAGCAGGGCAAGCTGAAACACACGCCGGTCCACACAGATGGATCAGAAGTGGAAAGAGTGAGCAATTTGGAATTCCTGGCTGTTAATATTTCCGAGGAACTAACCTGGTCTCAACGCATTGACACAGCTATAAAGAAAGCAAGACAGCAGCAACTAGGAGTTGGAGGAGATTTGGTTTGTCACCTAAGACACTCGCAGATTTCTACAGATGTACAGTGGAGAGCATTCTGACTGGCTGCATCACTGTCTGGTGGGGTGGGGGGCGGGGGGCATCTGCACAGGATTGAAGTAACCTGCATCATGGGAGCTAGTCTCCATAGTATCCAAGAAATCTTCAAGGAGCAGTGCCTCAAAAAGGCAGCCTCCATTATTAAGGACCCCCAGCACCCAGGGAATGTCTTCGTCTCATCAGGAAGCCTGAAGGTACACACTCAACCATTCAAAATGGCTTCTTCTCCTCTGCCATCCAGTTTTTTAAATGGACATTGAACCCATGAACATTACCTCACTACTTTTTATTTCTGTTTTTGTACTTCTTATTTAACTATTTAATATACATTTATATACTTAATGTAATTTACAGTTTTAATATATATTTATTATCATGCATTGCATTGTACTGCTGCCACAGAGTTAAGAAATTCCACAACATATGCCTGTGACATTAATCCTGATTCTGATCCCTCTCTACACTTATAACCTCATTTCAGCAAAACTCTGAAGAAAGCTTATTCTGCCACCCACACTCCAGCGGAGGGCATCCAATTGTCGAAACATTCCTACTGCCTTCCTTGTGGAATAGATCATAACAGAGAGCCAATTTCAGCTTCCTTCATAGCTCACTCTCCATCATTTTATTCAGAATAACTTCCAGCTCAGTGGCCCTATGTCCCGATGACGACTAATCTGTTACATAATGGGTCGGTGTCTGTGTGTGTTCACAGATCATGCAATGGACTGCAGGCTTTGAAGTATTATAATGCAGTTATGAATCAGTGATGCAAATCCCAAAGTGAGCTATTAGCTGGCGTCCTACCTCTACAGTTCACTTAGAATGTTAATTACATTCCATTCTATTTCACAGAACATCTCATAAAAGCCATTGTTCATTCATACACAATATTTCTTGATTTATTTTTTGGATTCCTGATCTCAGTACAAAGCAGATTATTCCCCCAACCCTAATTTAGTGATGACTGTGACATTTTTTAATGATAACATGTATTGCTTGAAATGGATTTCTTAATTTATGACTTTTTATGATGCTAAATTCAATAATTTGTGACGAGGACTTGTGGGCTGAATTAGAGAGGCCAACTTTCCTCATCCTGAGATCATTAAGATTTCTAAAATGGATTTTGACTTCTGTTTCATAAATTGAGAGGCAAAATTAGAAGAAATAAGAATCCAATTTCTATATCACTCTTCTCATTCATTTAAGGATGTGGCTTATTGCAAAGTAAAAACCTTTAAAATGCAGCACTATTGTAATATTGAAAATGGAGCAGTCAATTTGTACAAAGCAAGTGCCCACAGACTGTGATAATGACCAGATAATATGCTTTAAGAATGCCAAGTTTGGGATAAACATTGGCAAAGCTCTGGAAAGAGCTCCCAGTACTACTGAGGATAAGTGTCATGATAGCTTTCAAGTCCGTTTGAGAAAGCAACAAGGATTTGATTTAGCATCTTATCCGAAAGAAGGCACAGTTGCCAGTACAGCACTGTCCCTATAATATCGTGTATGTGGCGGAGCAATTGGGGCACCAGGCTAGTGCGCAATGCGGCAGAGTTCAGAGTTCAACTCTGATGTCTTTTGTAAGAAAGCTTGCACGTGCTTCTCTTGTGCATGTGGGTTTCCTCCCACAGTCCAAAGATGTACTGGTTAACAGGTTAATTGGTCATTGTAAATTGTCCCGTGACTAGGCTAGGGTTAAATTGGCGGGTTGCTGGGGGCCAGATGAGCCTGTTCCATTCTGTATCTCTAAATAAATAAATGTGTCCGGGCTATCTCTTTTCAGTGAAAATTGTGTTTTGTTTACTTACTTGTGTTTTCTTTGGTAATAGAAATTAAATGTAAGCTTGAAATTACATTTCCTTGGTAGATTGTTTTCTTCACAATAACATAATACTGTAAAGGCATTGTCTAAATGGTTTCTGCTCAGTTATGAGTAATATATAAACGAGAAATTGAACCAGGAGTAACCAGAACTATTCTTCCACTATTCAGTAAGATCATAGAACATAGAACAGTACAGCCACGGAACAGGCCATTCAGCCCACAATGTTGTGTGAATGTAGCAAAAGGCAAATCAAAAACACGCAAGCACTAATCCTTCCTACCTTCACCATGTCCATATCCCTCCATCGTCCTCACATCCAGGCAAACGTCTCTTAAAAGTCTCTAATGTGTTTGCCTCTACCGTCATACCTGACAGCGCGATCCAGACAACACAGCAGGTGTGACCTTGCTCTCAGCTTCCCCATAATGCTTGGCCAAAGGAAAACCTTTCAAGATTCAGAATCCTCAGATTTCACTGTCCTCTGGATTAGAGGTTTTCAACCTGCGGAGAATAAATTCCATCTCCTCGCCGCCTTAAATGACTGACATTTTATTCTGAAACATGATGCCCGTGATTCTAGATACCCCCGTGAAGGAGAACATCTACCCTACGAAACCCCCTCAGAATCTTATATGGTTCAATAAAATTGCTTCCCATTCTAGTAAACTCACATGAGCATAGGCCCAGTTGCCTCAAGGATTTATCCCAAGAGAAACGGGCTCGTTTACCTTTCAAGAATGTTCCTGCACAACTCTTGTTTTTATTTGGCCATTAAGTTGTAGACTCAGGGACTCAAAACTTTTGAAATTTGAGTGTTATCAACTTTTTGGAGAAAACAGTTTTTTAGGTTTCTTTATTATTCATTTATGGGATGTGGGCATCACCAGCTGAGCCAGTGTTCATCACCCATCCCTACTTGCCCTTGAGAAGGTGGTGATGTGCTGCCTTCTTGAACCGCTCTAGTCCCTGAGGTGTAGGTGCACCCATTGTGCTGTTAGGGAGAGAATTCCATGATTGTGACCCAGCGAGAATGAAGGAACGGTGATATGTTTCATAGTCAGGATGGTGAGTGACTTGGTGGGGGATTTCCAAGTGGTGGTGTACCCAGGTATCTGCTGTTCTTGTCCTTCTAGATGGTAATGGTCGTGGGTCTGGATGATGCTGCCTTAGGAACTTTGATGTGTTGTTACAGAGCATCTTGTAGATAGTACATACTGCTGCAACTGTTCATCGATGATGGAGGGATTAGATGCTTGTGGAAGGGGGACCAATCAAGTCGGCTGCCTCGTACTGGATGGAGTCAAGCTTCTTGAGTGCTGTTAGAGCTACATTCATCCGGGCGAGTGGTGAGTATTCCGTTACACTCCTGACCTGAGCCTTGTAGATGGTGGACAGGCTTTCACACAGAGAGTGGTGAATCTGTGGAATTCTCTGCCGCAGGAAACAGTTGAGGCCAGTTCATTGGCTATATTTAAGAGGAAGTTAGATATGGCCCTTATGGCTAAAGGGAACAGGGGGTATGGAGAGAAAACAGGTACAGGGTTTTGAGTTGGATGATCAGCCATGATCATACTGAATGGCGGTGCAGGCTCAAAGGGCCGAATGGCCTACTCCTGCACCTATTTTCTATGTTCCTATGTTTACTTTAGGAAGTCAGGAGGTGAGCTACACACCTCAGTATTCCTAGCCTTTGACCTGCTCTGGTAGCCACAGTGTTTATATGACTTGACCAGTTCAGTTTCCTGTCAATGGTAATGCCGGGATGTTGATAGTAGGGGGTTCGGTGATGGTGACGCCACTGAATGTCAAGGGAGGATGGTTAGAGCCTCCCTTGTTGGAGATGCTCATTGCCTGGCACTTGCGTGGCTCAAATGTTGCTACTTGTCAGCCCGAGCCTGGATATCGTCCTGGTCCTGTTGTATTTGCGCATGAACTGTTTCAGTTTTAGATACAGGGTGGGAGCAAATGCCATACACCATCTGAGCCAAGTCCAAGATTTCAGAAGCGGAAACAGGTCTGAGTACAGTCATCAAACACGATGACAAAGGATGTCAGTTCTTTGTGTCAAAGTAAGCCTTTCATACGTCAGATGATGAACTTGAAACATTGTCCCCAAATGTGCATTCTGCTGCAGTTGTGTGATATTATCTTTAGAATAATGGCAACCATCACTACATATCCAACTTCTTTAGAAGCCTAGAGTTATGTTTCTAAAGGGGAAGTCCTTTCAAATTGAATGATATCAGGAGGAAATCCCAGAGGTAAAACTCTGTTATTTACTGGAAGTTGATATACAATTTTTAGAGGATCTTCTCAGAAAAGATGCTAACTTAACTAGTGTGGCTGATAAACAGGATAACATGCCAGACCTTTCAGTGACAAGCCATTCTCCAGAGGCTACTCCTCAACGTTAGTAATGTCCGTGGAGACATCGTTCCTCACATGGCGAATCTGATTGTAATCAAAGTACCAAATGGACTGTAGCGGGGGAGCAACATCACAAGTAGCGTGGAATTAAAATATTCATTATAGTCATTTTCTTTTAAGATTGGTGAGCATTTCCACATCCTCATAATCCAATCATAAGGATGTTTTTCTTGGGATTCTTGATGCAGGTTATATTGAGTGTTTCTGAGACAAGCATATTAAAAGAACAAGATAAGATTAAGAACCAGGAGCAGGCAATTCTTCCCCTTGTGCCTGCTTCACCATTCGATAAGACCATGGCTGATCTTTTACCCTGTGCCACTTTTCTGCATTGTCCACAAAGCCATGATTTTGTTAATAT
Source organism: Hypanus sabinus (assembly GCF_030144855.1). Taxonomy (NCBI): domain Eukaryota; kingdom Metazoa; phylum Chordata; class Chondrichthyes; order Myliobatiformes; family Dasyatidae; genus Hypanus; species Hypanus sabinus. Next base: position 51,256,122 of record NC_082722.1, read on the forward strand.
CTAAAAATGTATCACTTTACCATCTGAAACACACTCAGCAAATGGTCCTTCAAAAACTGATAGTGATTCAGCAAGATTCTCCACCCTTTCGCTGCATTTTTCCCCCCATTTCTCTCCTGATATCTGGTTCTACTCAAGCCAGCCAGCAGCAGGACCATTAACTCTGCTTCTACCCTCTGAAGCTGAGTCATAACTTTGCACATTTCAAGTCAAGTTAGCTGGTCTACAATCTGTTGCTTTCTTTTTCCCTGGGGCAAAATTTATTACCTATCAGACTTTGGGAACTGTTCCTGATTTGTATGCCTTAAAGGAATACCTATTAGTTATAAGCCGTGTACTGTGTACTTAAGAGCTACCAATTTCTGGTTTACTATCATGCATTTTCATATAGTAAGCAGGTTTTGTTGGTCCATTCATAATTAAAACTATTTTCTTCAATGTATGTATAGCAAATAAATTATTTAAAACGTGTTGAAATTTGAGAAGGGCAGATCGGAAGTATCAGTGTTGCAGTTGAACAACGGAGACTATGGAGCCATGAGGGAGGAGCTGGCCAAAGTTAGCTGGATGGATATCCTAGCAGAAAAGACAGTGGAACAGCAATGGCAGGTATTCTTGGGAATAATGCACAAGGTGCAAAATCAGTTCATCTCCCAGAGAAGGAAGGATTCAAAGGGGGGAAAGGGGCCACAGTGGTTGCCAAAGGGAGTCAGAGATTGCATAGCATTAAAAAAAAGGAAGTATGACAGAGCTAAGGTGAGTGGGAGGACAGATGATTGGGAAATTTTTAAGGAACAACAGAACTTAACTAAAAAGGCAATACGGGGAGAAAAAAATTAGGTACGAATGCAAGCTAGCCAGGAATATAAAGGAGGATAGCAAAAGCTTTTTTAGGTATGTGAAGAGAAAGAAGATAGTTAAGAACAATGTTGGGCCCTTGAAGAATGAATTGGGTGAAATTGTTATGGAAAACAGAGAAATGGCAGAAGAAATTAATAAGTACTTTAGATCTGTCTTCACTAGGGAAGACATAAGCAATCTTCCAGATGTATGGATGGACCAAGGACATAGGGTAACAGAGGAAATGAAACAGATTGACATTAGGAAGTAAACGGTGATGAGTAGACTGATGGGACTGAAGGCTGACAAATCCCCAGGTCCAGATGGTCTGCATCCTAGGGTACTAAAGGAGGTGGCTCTGGAAATTGCGAATGCATTGGTAATCATTTTCCAATGTTCCTTAGATTCAGGATCAGTTCCTGAGGATTGGAGAATGGCTAATGTTATCCCACTTTTTAAGAAAGGAGGGAGGGAGGGAGAAAACAGAGAACTATCGTCCTGTCAGCCTAACATCAGTAGTGGGGAAGATGCTAGAGTCCATTATTAAAGATGAAATAGTGGCATATCTAGATAGCAGTGATAGGATTGGGCTGAGCCAGCATGGATTTACCAAGGGCAAATCATGCTTGACTAATCAGTTGGAGTTTTTCAAGGATGTAACCAGGAAGTTAGACGGGGGAGATCCAGTGGATGTAGTGTACCTTGATTTTCAGAAGGCATTTGATAAGGTCCCACATAGGAGATTGGTGGGTAAAATCAGAGCTCATGGCATTGGGGGGAAGATATTGACATGGATAGAAAACTGGTTGGCAGATAGAAAGCAAAGGGTAACGGTGAATGGGTGTTTCTCGGAATGGCAGGTGGTGACTAGTGGGGTGCCACAGGGCTCGGTATTGGGACCACAGCTGTTTACAATTTACACCGACGATTTAGATGAAGGCATTGAGAATAATGTCAGCAAGTTTGCTGATGATACTAAGCTGGGTGGCAGTGTGACATGTGATGAGGATGTTAGGAGAATTCAGGGTGACTTGGATAGGCTGGGTGAGTGGGCAGATACTTGGCAGATGACATTTAATGTGAATTTAAAGTGTGAGGTTCTCCACTTTGGGAGTAAGAACAGGACTGCAGATTATTATCTGAACAGTGTAGAGTTAGGTAAGGGAGAAATACAAAGAGATCTAGGAGTCCTTGTTCATCAGTCACTGAAGGTGAATGAGCAAGTGCAGCAGGCAGTGAAGAAGGCTAATGGAATGTTGGCCTTTATTACAAAGGGAATTGAGTACAAGAGCAAGGAAATCCTTTTGCATTTGTACAGGGCCCTGGTGAGACCACACCTGGAGTATTGTGTATGGTTTTGGTTTCCAGGGTTAAGGAAGGACATCCTGGCTGTAGAGGAAGTGCAGCGTAGATTCACGAGGTTAATTCCTGGGATGTCTGGACTGTCTTACACAGAGAGGTTAGAGAGACTGGGCTTGTACACACTGGAAATAAGGAGATTGAGAGGGGATCTGATTGAAACATATAAGATTATTAAGGGATTGGACAAGTTAGAGGCAGGAAATATGTTCCAGATGCTGGGAGAGTCCAGTACCAGAGGGTATGGTTTGAGAATAAGGGGTAGGTCATTTAGGACAGAGTTAAGGAAAAACTTCTTCTCCCAGAGAGTTGTGGGGGTCTGGAATGCACTGCCTCAGAAGGCAGTGGAGGCCAATTCTCTGGATGCTTTCAAGAAGGAGCTAGATAGGTTTCTTACGGATAGGGGAATCAAGGGATATGGGGATAAGGCAGGAACTGGGTATTGATAGTAGATGATCAGCCATGATCTTAGAATGGCGGTGCAGGCTCCAAGGGCTGAATGGTCTACTTCCGCACCTATTGTCTATTGTTTTAAGTAATCCCAGTATTTCTGTTTTTTTTTAAATTAATACTATTTGACTTCATTCTTGTAATAAAAAACTGCAGTCATGGTACATTTTCCAACTCTCCAGCAATGACTTACAGGTAATTAAAAACTAGTTTCATACACTGGAAGAGAACATTGCTTTTAACAAACGGGTATTGCCAATGCATTGCAATTAGGTGTCTGCATTTCCTCTGACGAGAAAGAAATGCAGACATCTAGATGCAACACATTGATGCAGATGCCTCTGGCAGCTGAGATGGCTGTTCAGTTTTGGATTTCTTTAGAACACTGCTGCACAAGATGTGCTGTGGGGAGATTACTGCAGCTATCAAACTGGTGAGATGTGACTAAGTAAATTCCTTACTGATGGAGGCTGAGGGAATTAATGTTTTCAACTTAAACGCTTAAGAAACAGAAGAAAGAATATGAGGAGGAGTAATTCGCTGACATAAACAATGCAGAGAGAGATGAAGTAAGAAAGAAATCAGTAAACACACTTTGCACAGAGGCAATGAGCTAGAAGCTTACATGTCACAGATTTGTTCAATGCCACATATTGCAGGATGGAAACCATTGCATTAATTTCCAAGTAGAATAAAGATTAGCTTTAGTTGTCAACTGTACAACAATGTATGCATCGGTCTGTGTCAATGACCAGCAGAGTCTAAGGATTGTGTTGGGGGCAGCAGGTTTCTGGTGCCACTATGTGCCACTCGGGAACTTTAACCGGGTATTTCTCACCACGATGTATTCATCCCTGGCTGGTGTGAGTTCTGCATCAGTTGGGAATGATGTCATTTCTCCTGGAGCTTTGCCTTGGAAATTGGCCACCGTTCCAATCGGTAGGTAGCTCATTTCAGACTCCCGTTGTTCCCCACCTTCACAAACCTTGATTTGTGGACACCACACCACACCGCTGTCCCAATCAAGGGAATCTCCTTCAGGTCCCAAAAGGCTCCACCAACTTCCGTCCTTATTTCCTCCCCAACATCTCCCCTGTCCAGAACCAACTAACAAACAACACATTTTCCTTGGCACACACTGCAGGACATAAAGCATGCAGTAACAACTGGTGGTGTTCGAGGCCTTGGGTGCTTCTAAATGAGCGTCAAGGGCATGCTACCTAATTAACCTTGGTGAGTTTTTAACTTTGAGGCTTTCGGTTGTCACAAAATATTTCTGGTGAATTTAAAAGTAAAGTAAAACTGCAGAGGCCAGATGCTGAAATGCTGGTAATGCTCTGTAGGTTGGACAGCATCTATGGAAAGACAAACAGGGTTAACACCTCATTCTTGATTATGGGCATCTAGGACTTTTCTGACACTTCCCATTTCTATTTCTGTTGAACTTGACTTCCAAGTCTCTATAATAACTTTGGTGCCTGGAAGAAAATTACTAGGACAGTACTTTTATGTATTTTAATCTGAAGATGCATAAAATTACAGATATTACAGATCAATACTTCTATTTTAAAGTGAAAAAAATATTTTCCATAAAACAAGTAGCATGCAACAGTAAATGCTTTTAAAACATAATTGTGTTTACATAGCAGAAAGTGCCTTATGAATAATTAACTCCAAGTAGAAATAAAAATAAGGGTGTTGAAATACAATTATGCTTCAATGATTTAGCAGGACTTCTAGACTACAGTGTTTTTTTAACATTGTTTCTGGCTTCTAGACTTTCTGACTAGCAGAATTCAGTTGATTAGAATTCATCCACCTTAACAGGGTTGCATGTCAGTGCTGTTACGTTTTGTAACTTCAAAACATTAAACTAATTAGAGAGTTAGAGTAATGAGAGAGTTTGAGAGACTGGGCTTGTACATGCTGGAATGTTAGAGAGACTGGGCTTGTACATGCTGAAATTAAGGAGATTGAGAGGGGATCTGATTGCAACATATAAGATTATTAAGGGATTGGACAAGATAGAGGCAGGAAATATGTTCCAGATGCTGAGAGAGTTCAGTACCAGAGGGCATGGTTTGAGAATAAGGGGTAGGTCATTTAGGACAGAGTTAAGGAAAAACTTCTTCTCCCAGAGAGTTGTGGGGGTCTGGAATGCACTGCCTCGGAAGGTAGTGGAGGCCAATTCTCCGGATGCTTTCAAGAAGGAGCTAGATAGGTATCTTTTGCATAAGGGAATCAAGGGATATGGGGACAAGGCAGGAACCGGGTATTGATAGTAGATGATCAGCCATGATCTCAGAATGGCGGTGCAGGCTCGAAGGGCCGAATGGTCTACTTCTGCACCTATTGTCTATTGTCTATTTCAAAGGAAGGTATGAGAGTTGTTGAAATTATACCTGTGCCTTTTTATACTGTAAATGCTTGGTGTATGGATCTGCCCAGACTGTAAATATCAGCAAGCTAATGTCCCTTCTTTCTAATCTAAAATCAGATAACATGATGCATTTTAATATAAAAATTTTAGATAGTCTGAAACAACAATTAAACTTTCAAAGCATATTCTATCTAACTGAGGATTTTTCTAAACTCGGTCAGCTTGTTACTGAGCACGAATTGCCTTTAGGAACAGCTGAATTACCTTCTTCAAAATGCCAGAGGACACCTACCTTTTACAAATCCCATCTGACCCTCATTAGGATCTCTGTTTTTGGTCACAACTCAGCCTAGACTCCTGCACCAAGGTACAGAAGGACGATTGTTCTAAAGCCACAGCACTTGGTGATCATTACAATGACAGCTGTCCAAAATCATCTAGGCCCTTGTACTTCATAGCTTGTTTTTAATATAACAGTGTCATGAGAGATACCTCAAAGTTCAAAATAAACTTATTACCAAAGTACATAAATGTCATCGTATACAACCCTGCGATTCATTTTCTTGCTGACATACTCAATAAATCCATAATAGAATAATAACCATAATAGAATCAATGAAAGACCACACAAACTTGTTTCCAGTCTTCAGTCTTCAGTCTTCAAATTAGTTGATGAAGTTAGGGATGAGCTGGGGCTCAATGCTGGCACATCAGACTTCCCACTCCACCAACAGGTTCAGTGGCCCGGGGCAGGTGCACAGAGCTGAAAGACTGGAAGCAACCACATTGTGCAAAAGTAGCACAACCCCATTCATTGGAATAGGACTGCCAATCTTGTTTTTAAAGAAGTTCAAGCATGTGGCTTATTTTTCTTTATATTATCTTATTTTTATGCTTTTGATTATTTTTAAGTTACTTAAGGTGTTTTAAGCAACATTTCTCTTTAATTCTTGTTTATTTATTTAAATTTATTTGAATAAATAAATTAATATAACAGTGTCATGAGAGATACCTCAAAGTTCAAAATAAACTTATCAAAGTACATACATGTCATCGTTTGTATCTGATTCTCAGAGAAATCTAAAAATACTTCAAAGGCCTTTTGCAGCAGCAAGCTGTCAGGTGGCTGCAGATCCACTACCCGAGGTCTGGTGGCTGCTCCTCACCTTGCCTCACCTCACTTCTCAGCGGCAGCCAGTACTCCAAGTCAAAGCTACAGTAAAGCCACATAGCTGGGAAAAGTACTGAGTACGAGAGCGGGTGCAACAGGGCTCACCTGTTAAAGGTCAAATGATAAGCAGCTCCTCTCCTACCCGAAGAAGCCGGTATTATAGTCCTCGAAGAGGTTTGAGAAGCAGTTTGACAAATGAGTACAAGATCACAACCAGTTTGGACCAGGTAAACAGAGGAATGCTGAATGTTAAGATGACAATTCAAAAATCAAAAGAAACAGATTTTAAAATTTTGGACAAAATATTTCATGGTAAATTACTCCTGCTGAGAGAGTAGCTGTAAGGAAGGTGGAAATTTAATCACTTCCAAAGGGTTTTGGATCAACATATTTGGAATAATAAAGGAGCTAACAGGATTGATTTATGTGGAGTCAATACAGACAGTGAACCAAATAACATCTTTCTCTGCCATAACAATGCGATGGTTCTGTGATGCCCATTAAAATACTTCGACATTTATCCTATTTATCACTACTGTCAGCTGAATTTATACCAGTAACACAAATGCCTTACCCTCACTCTTTTTTGCATTACTCAGTTATGACTAACTTGCTGGATATATTTAAGAAGGAGATAGAGACATTTCTTGATTCAAAAGGTGTCACAGGGAGTGTGTAGAGAGTGGCACTATGGTATTGAGAGAGAGGATCAGGTCAAAGAAATCTGGTGGTCTACTCCATCTTCTACTTCTCTGTGGTTCTATGGTTTGAGAAGTTTGTGATCTTATGTCCCAGTTTTGAACTTAGGGAATTTATAAATCACACATTGTTTTGTCAGAAGTATGGCCATCAGAGAAGTACCATCTGCCAATTCAGCTGCAAAAACAGATCATGCATCCAGTTAGAAGAATTAAGTAAATAGTTTTGATTTGTACATTTGTTCCTGAATTGCCAACTAAAAACACAATAACTGTTGTGTCTTCACTTCCACTTTTCAGAATTATGTTCGTTCAAACTGGCCTCAGCATCTACCTACTTATTATCTACTACCCTACTACCTGCTACTTACCTATTCAAGTTATGGAAAAGTACAGCACAGAAGCAGGCCCTTTGGCCCATCTGGTCTGTGCCAAAACCATTTAAACCGATTAAATGACCATCGACCATAGTCCTCCATATCCTCACCTTCCATGTACCTATCCAAACTTTGCTTAAGAGTTGAAATTGAGTTCACATGCACCACTTGTGCTGGCAGCTCGTTCTACACTCTCACGACCCCCTGAGTGAAGAAGATTCCCCTCGTGTTCCCCTTAAGCATTTCACCTTTCACCCTTAACTCGTGATCCTACAACCATCAAGCTCCTGAGCCAACGTCAATAACTTTCACTTGCCTCAACTCTGAACTGATTCCATTACAGTCTTGATGAAGGGTCTCGGCCCAAAACATCGACTCTTTACTCATTTCCATAGATGCTGCCTGGCCTGCTGAGTTCCTCCAGCGTCTTGTGTGTTGCTCCACAACACTTTCAAGGACCCTGCAACTCATGTTCTCAGTATTATTTGCTTATTTATTTTAGTTGCACAATTTGTCTACTTTTGCATTTGTCAGTCTTTGTTTATATATTGTTTTCATAAACTCTGTTGTATCTCTTTATTTTTCTGTAAATGCCTGCAAGAAAATGAATCTCAAGGCTCATATGCACACTTCGAGAATTAATTTATTTTAACATATAATCATGGCTGCACAGAAATACAATTAATTGCCTCTAAAATACCCTGGGAAATAATAAAACAATTTCAAGTGCTTTCTGGTTCCATTTTGTGTTTTTAATTGTTTAATTTTAGTAGAAAATGCTTTGCCATTATACTGAAGATAATTGAGGGTTTCTTATAAAATGGTAACCATTAAAGACAAAGTATAAATCTAGCTGGATTTTCACCACTTAATAAAAACCTTTAAGATTCATGAGGACAGTGGCAAAGCATTTATCTCAAATAAAGAAAGATTAGCAGAGTTCCTAACATCTAGGTAATTGCTATAAAGCAGACTAGTCAGAAGCTAAGGATGAGGAATTAAGTGCTTTGAGAATCTTACAATAGCTCCTGAAGAGGGTTTAGAAACTGTCATGGAAATCCTGATAGTAAAAACTTGAAATATGATTAGAAACATCAAGAGAATTTTGTGACATGCATAGATTAGTATCCATATGAAATGGCCAGTACATTTTTGGTGCATTTTCAATGCATTTATTGTTCTTCACTTGATAATTAAACTGAGGTTTTTGGTATTTCAAGGTCAGAGATGAACATCTCTATAACATTTCTCCAGTGGTTTTGTTTGTACGGTGTGACGCAGTCCAATATATCATTGACTTGGGAAGTAGGACTCCATATCATTGTGTGACTTCAGCAATGAGGAGGTCTATTTTGATTTTGATCATTACAAGGTGCAATCTGATACCATCTTTACTTATCATAACATGTGGCAGAACTGAGGTCTTAACATTCTGAAATAACATGTAAATGTTATCAGCATTAATTCGAGCAATACAAACAAGATGCTGGAGGAACTCAGCAGGTCAGGCAGCACCTATGAAGGAAGACAAACGTTCGATGTTTCAGACTGAAACCCTTCATCAGAACAGGATGAAGGCAGAGAAAGGAGGAGGAACACAACCTGGCAGGTAACAGGGGAATCCAGGTGAGAGGGAGGAAGCAGGTGGTTGAGAGAGGGGAAGAGAAGGAATGAGGGGGCCACAGGAATGAGGGAAAGCAAAAGGGAGGGGAGGAAAGGGAAAAAAAACGGAGATTTCCAGCATCTGCAGAATCTTTTATGTCTCCATTTTGATGCTCCACTGCAAAGTCTCTGAGGTATGCTTAAGAAGCTCTCCTTCTTTTCTGTGGGAGTTCTGTGAGACCCTCTCTCACTAATGCTCTCCAGCCCTTTAACCATGTGCTCACTCAGAGTCCCCAGCCCTCACAACAAGCCCATCACTGCCACCAGAGAAAGCAGACAAGGGTTCAGCTTAATGTCATCTTTGACAGAGTTGCTGTTCCAAAATATTGCAGCATCTTGGGGGCACAATTCCCCAGAGTGGGACCTGAACCCTCAACATTCTAACGCAGTGATGCGAGGGCTACCAGTTGATGGTAAGTGGATGGAGCTGAGAACTGAGAATTCTGAGGCTAGAAAGCGTAAGGTAGGACGTGGTCACTGAAAACGTACCCACCGTCCTTGGCCATTTACTTTGTGTTCATGGGATCTCTCTCAGGACAGCATCCAGGTACTTGTGACTTATCCCAAGTCGTTGCTATCCAGGGTTCCTATACTTCCCTCACCAAGCTGGGCCCACGCTCAAGTACCTTGAGGCCTGTTCTTTGCCACATTTTACTGATTGTCAAATCAGACTAACTTCTTGCATGACCACCGACATGTGCTCCAGCTATAGGGCACAGGGAAACCCAGCACTCTCTTTAGAATCCTCGGCTGACATATCCAGCCAATCAACCGGTCAGTTTGTACAGGCTAGACGCCAAGGTGATTGACGGGAGTATGCTCCCTGGACAGCACTGAACAAGCTGAGTATGTCAAACATTGTGTTCCTAATATTATTTCCGTGCCCAGTTTCTGCCCCTTCTCTCACTAAACCTGCCCATTATGTCAAACTCCTTAAAAACCTAATGATTCAACCAGTCATTTTATTTACACTCTCAACTTCCGTAGTGCAAACTGTTTCGCTAGAAACACACACAAAATGCTGGTGGAGCTCAGTCGGTCAGGCAGGATCTTTGGAGGGGAGAGACCCTTCTTCAGAACTGGAAAGGAAAGGGGCTGAAGCCAGAATGAGAAGGTGAGGGAGGGGAAGGAGTAGCACCTGGCAGGTGATTTGAAGTTTGATGTAATCGCATGATCTTATTTGTAATAATCTGCAGCCAAATAAGTTCTGCTTTTGGAGCCAAGTTTTTAAAGGGGTGCGGTCTGGATTTTCATGGGTGTGAAGTGTTCAGGAAAAAACAAAGCTAAAATATAAAGTTCTGATGAAAGATTTTTGACCTAAGGTGTTGGAGAGGAAAGCAAAGCAACAGAGAAATTGGAGAGTCCTGGCAACTCCAGATGCTAGAACCCGAACCTCCATCTCAACTCGTGAAATTAGAGAACTGCGCAAGAATACTGGGGGACTTTAAATACCCATGTGTTAAGTGCAATAATGTTAGGGGGAAAAGAGGAGGCAGACTTTCTGAAATTTGAGTGTTCTTGGCCCAGTGAGAAAAGCAACGTGTCTAGATTTGGTGCTGGAAAATGAGGTGGGCCAAGTAAACCAAGTTATCAGCAGGAGAACATTGGGTAGGAGTGATTAAAATCCGTAAAAGCCAAGGAAAGGAACAATCTAAACTAGAATTTCTAAGTAGGAAGAGAACTTACTCCAAAAGGCATAGACCAATCCAGCCAAGGTGAAATTCAATGGAAGGTTGAAAGGAGATACTTTAACTGAATGTTAGGTAATTGTATTTTTAAATTTAGAGATACAGCCTGGTAGCAAGCCATTCCGGCCCAACAAGACCACAACGCCAATTTGCATCCATGTGACCAAATAACCTCCTGATCTGTGTATCATTAGAATGTAGGAGGAAACCGGAGCACCCAAAGAAATCCACATGATCACGTTGAGAACGAACAGACAGCGGCGGAATCGAACGCAGGTTGTTGGCACGAAAACAGCTCATGCCAACAACTATGCAGCCATTTCCTTTTAGGAGAAAATGTTTCAGGTGCAGATTTTGTTCATTCACACAAGAGGGCAAACGTGGGGCTTTGGATGATGGGAGGGCATTAGAGAATATGATGAAACTGAAATGGAGGGTGCATGATGTGTACAGGTGAACTGTTCAGACCAGAAACAAACTAAATACAGTAAATTATAAGTGCAACTGAATCGGAAAATATGACTGGCAAAGGGAGAAAATATGCATTGAACAGAAGGGAGCTCAGAAATACCTCCTACCAGCTTGTATATGAAATGCTGTCACAGGAAAGCAGTTCTAATGAAACACTGTTGTAGGAAAGCATCAAGCATCATCAAAGATCCACACCTCACAAGCCGAGCGCTTTGCTCGCTGCTGCCATCAGGTAAAAGGTACAAGAGCCTCAGGACTTGCATCACCAGGTTAAGAACAGTTACTACCCCTCAGCTATTAGGCTCTTGAACAAAAGAAGATCACCACACTCATCTATTGAGATGTTCCCAGAACCAATGATCTCACTTTAAGGACAAAGGTCTTGTTATTTCATGCTCTCATTATTTAATACTATTTATTTTTATATATATACTTGCACAGTTTGTTGTCTTCTATGTTCTATCTTTCATCGATCCTGTTTACAGTTACTATTCTATAGATCTGCAGAGTAGACTGGAAGAAAAAAGAAATTCAGGGCTGTATATTGTGATGTGTACGTACTCTGATAATAAATTTTACCTTGAACAATGAACTTTGTATTTAGTAAGTAGGTCGTCATGGCTATCCCTCGAGGTCGAGGATGATGATGTTCGTTCCGCTGATCTATCACAGAACAAAGACACCCGTGCGTGTATTTGTTTAACGTGTACTTGATGTTGCACTCCAAGAAGCACACGATACTTCACAGATCAACCAAATGATTCCAATGGCATGGAAACCACGACGATTGGAGCTGATGGATTTGTTGCGGCCTTCACCCACCTTCACAGCCATTGAGTTTGAAGTAACTTTGTCCACCTGTTCCACCATTGAGGTCTTGGATTGTTCTTTGTCAGGGACCTCACCCTCTACCTTACAGCCATGGGTGACCCTACCAGGAGCACAGCTCCAGACGGCATCATTCTTGGGATCTCAGGACCACACAAGCTTCTCCAGCACGACAAGGTGACAGTCCACGGAGAAGCAGGTAGTAAGAGGCAAATAGGATATATTAAGGACAAAAAGGGTGATAAGTATTTAATAAGTTTAGAATACTTAACAATTGTATTGGAAAATGAGGAAGAAGATATTGGCAAAATATTCGTGGAAATAGATAAACTGCTCTAAAGTAAAAAGTCAATTGAATTTAAAATGTTTCTTTTCAGATATTATTTTACAATACCATTGCCTAGAATTAAATTAATGTTGCCTTAGAACATTAGTAATTTAATTAAATCTACTGAAGTACAGAAATAAATCTTTTGCAGATCTTGCATCTCTGACTCAGTTCCCATTACAGCATCAGATAGAAGGCATATCCATGGATCAAATCACATCATGCCTTTCCTCTTCCAAATAGTACAGTATCTTTTCAAGTGTGTATTGATAGAAATGCCTCCCATGCAATGGAGATCCACATGGTCATTGCTACAATAATGACACATGAGTAGAAATACTCACCCCATGAGAGTTTATCCTTCTGCAACAGCTTCCTGTTATTGGAAAATTTGACAGCTGTCCAAATAATTCTGAGGCTTGTGCTCTAATAATCTGCCTGGAAATCTATTCCACACACTGACACTTTTTTTGTGAGGTAGAAGTTGCTTTAGCAGTCCTAGAATTAACACTTACTACTCTAATGTTCCTGTATCCCAAATACTGCAGCCACAGGATCTACCAGCTGGTTGAGTGGCATCGCAGCAACAACCTTGCTCTCAGCGTCAATAACCACATGTACCAATCCTCATAGAGGAATCAGAAGTGGAGAGAGTGAGCAATGTCACGTTCGTGGGTGTTAATATCTCCTTGCAGCTATAATGAAGGCAAGACAGCAGCTGTATTTCAGAAGGAGTTTGAAGAGATTTGGTTTGTCACCTAAAACACTCAAAAATTTCTGCAGATGTAACGTGGAGAGCATTCTGACTGGCTGCATCACCATCTGGTGTGGGGTCGTGGTGGGAGGCTACCGCACAGGATTGAAGTAAGCTGCGGAGAGTTGTGAAATTAGTCCACTCCGTCATGGGATCCAGCCTCCATGGTATCCAAGACATCTTCAAAGAGAGGTGCCTCAGAAAGGCAGAATCCATCATTAAGGACCCCTGCCACCCAGGATGCCCTCTTCTCATTGTTACCATCAGGAAGAAAGTACTGAAGGCACACACTCAGCAATTCAAAACAGCTTCTTCCCCTCAGCCATCCAATTCTTAAATGGACATTGAAAACATGAACACTACTGCATGACTTTTTTATTTCTGTTTTTGCACTACTTATTTAACTATTTTACGTGCATCTTTATACTTACTGTAATTCACAGTCTTTTTCCCTGTATTGCATCATACTGCTGTCAGAAAGTTAACAAACTTCACAACATATGCTGGTGATATTAAACCTGATTCTGATTCTGACAGTGCAATTTAAAGGTTAACTTTCTTTAGCTAAGTAACAAAATTCACCTAACATTAAAATACCCAAGTCTACCCATTTGTTCTATATCACCAAGAGCCATATGCACGTAGACAAGCATTGCCACTCTCCTCTGCATTCCTTCAAGCCCTGGAATAACTCTTCCAATTCCTAGCAACTAAAACAGGTTTGAGTAATGATTGAGCATAACACTACATCATGATCATTACCTCCTCTGATTTGTACTTTTCTACCAATATTAATTAACACCTTCAGTAGATCACCTGTCTCCATTGGTTGAACGTCACTAGTGTGGACTGCAAACGTAAGTTAGCTGAAATGGTGCAGATTAGCTGGAAGCATGTCAGAGCTCAAGCTATTTCAGTTCATTTAGTCAAAATGATTGACTCTACAGAGCCCTGGATTGTCAGTGTATCAACATGTGAAGATTGTTCTGTGTATTTAATGGCTAATGGAAATGAATTAATATACCCAAATGTAATTCTTAGAGAACTTTAGAAGCTTTTAAAATGTAATTCAGTTGGGAAAATTCCTGTGAATGCTGTAGTTTAATTACTAGGCAGGACTACCACTCGCAGTGATGATAATCGTCCATTGCAGTCTTACCTTCTTCCCTTTCTTCTTGGAGTTCTGTACCGCCCACTGCAAAAGGAAACTGAACGTATTCATTTCCAAACATACAAATAAAAATATTTAGAGGTTGGAAACAAACATATTCAGCCAAATGGGTACTAAATTTCTGGATGTTACTTAAATAATAAGCAATTCAGGTAGGTTTAGGAGATAATTATATGGAAAATAAGGGAGGCAGTAAGAAGATGAAACTATTTTTAAACAACATAAGACTGTTTTGCCAAATAGCTTCATCGATCTGAAAAAAAATTACAGGAAATGGTTTCTGTTGATACCATT